>NW_024881504.1:0-2438634 GCF_019059575.1 Amphibalanus amphitrite
TCTCTCCCTCTCTCTCTCCTCTTCCTCTCCCTCTCCTCTCCCTCTCTCTCGCTCCCTCACTCACCACCTCACTCACTCCTCCCTCATCCACTCACTCACTCAACTCACTCACTCACTCACTCACTCACTCACTCACTCACTCACTCAACTCACTCACTCACTCACTACTCACTACACTCACTCACTCTCTCACCTATCTCTCCTCTCTCTTCTCTCTCTCTCTCTCTCTCTCTCTCTCCTCTCTCTCTCTCTCTCTCTCTCTCTCTCTCTCTCTCTCTCTCTCTCTCTCTCTCTAATGGGTCATTAAACTGACTTGGAAGGTCAAACGTATGACCTATGATCAACGATTGGCCTATGATCTATAAAGGGTATCATCGGCTTCCTCTAATCACGTGCAACATGCTCTTCTTTTTAACCTCGCCTGGCAGGGCATTTTCATAACACGGCCTGGCAGGGGGGGGGTCGATGCGACCCCCCCCCCCCTTTGCGATGGCTCCTTTGGCACCTAGAATCACCAAATTTAATAGGTAGGTGGGCCCCCTGGAGTTCTCGCCCCTGTGCAAATTTGGTTGCTCTAGGTCAATATTTAGGGGGGTTTTGGGGGATATAAATGTAAAAAGTTCGCTTAAAACAGGTCAAAAGTTTTTCGCTTATAACTTTTGATCTAATTAAGATAGAGCAAAAAGAAAAGCACCAGTGAACTCAGCATGTCAAGGCGCGTCGAATGATATACTTTTTAGCTTGCTTAAGTGTACTTAAAGTTTTTATTAAATTCTAACCCTCGCGGGCCCGGGGGGCGTTTTTCGCCCCCCCTCGCGAATATTTGAGATAGCTCACGAACGCTTAGGGTTAGAAAAGCGAAACTTTCAGTACCTTTTCTCCCATCAATTTGACATCTTCTGAAGTAAAAAATTTGGACCTAGCCCCCTTGATGACGTCACAAGGTCCATTTTTCTAGACCTCTGCACGGCAAACTTCGGCGTCACAGACGCAAACTTCAAATAGCGGCTAAAAATAGAGTTTTAGAGATAAAGACAAATTACGAGCACGGTTGTGTAGCGTTTGACCTAGAGAAAAATAGAAAAATAGTTTTAGTGACCTGAGGTCAGAGGTCAGGTCAACGACCCCAAAATGTGGTTTTAGTTTTTCGCAAATAACTTCGACAAAAATGGTCCTAGAGCTACGGCAGTGGTACCATCGCATTCGCCTTGTCAAGCCGCGTCGAATGATATATATTTTGTTCGGAAAAGGTCAAGTTTTATGTTGACCTCATGTGACCTCGAATGAACTCTGGTTGACCTTGACACATGAAAGGTCGTTTATAATGGATTTGTACCCGCTGATCACGAATCTGGCATCTATTTTCCTCTAAGCCTTCATTTAGAGCTTCCGGATGGCAAAATTGTCTTATTTATTATTACTAACTTGAATCAGTGAAATAGCCTCTAGCAGGGATACTCTTCTGTGACCTTGACCTTTGAGCAGCTTTGTATCGTAAGATGAACCACAAATAGGGAGCTGATAAGCCTCAAAACATTTCAAAACATCTTGGAAGTTAGCAGGCAAGATGTGCGAAAAAGTGCCAAGTTTGAGGTCAATTTTGAGCGTGACCTTGATCTTGACCTTTGCTTTGGAGCACATTTTCGGAATCCTCAGATTCTCTTCTTTCGTTTGACACCCAATTTTGCCGGTTTGATGCAGTCTGCCGTCCTCTAGGAGGCTTACTTTGAGATCACTACGAATGTGCCGGTTTTTGCCTTTGACCTTGACCTCTGACCTTGAAAATTCACCTGAGGTCAAAATTTTTAGGTGCTTTAGAATCGTCTCGTAAGGACCTTTCGTTTGGTATCGCTTTTGTTTCCGTAGCTCCCTTCTTTACGGAGTTAGACAGGGGGGGGCGAAAAACGCCCCCCCCGGGCTGCGGTGGTTGTGATTACCCCCCGGGCCCGGCCGGGTTAAGTACCGTAAACCGGGGTGAGTTGATATGGATTTTGAGGTTTTTCTAGATTTCTTCAAAAGCCACATTCATTTACGGAATTCTTTTTGTGCCAGTTTCATGGCACATGCCTTGGTGAGGCAATCAGCAAAAATGAATAAAAAAATGTATATATTAACCCTCGCCCGCACATGCCATTTTCCCATCCTAGAACGCACATGGGGGGGGGGTGGTTGCCACCCCCCGCGCCATTTCGTTCCTGTTGGAGATAGAGCTTAGCTGTAAAGACCAAAAAGATTCTTTGGGAAGAGACGAATCCAATGATACCCAGTTTTACCTTCTCAGGTCAGTCATTGACTTTCCAGGTCAGGTCAAACTAAAAAATGTTGCTGTTTTGGGTCACCGTTGGATGTCAAGTGTGCTGCTTATCAAATACCGATGACGATGCTGTTTTCTGGTGCCAAGCCAGCTAGAACCTCTTTGTCACACTACCCGACCAGAATTTTGCTGCTGAGGTCATTTCAGGTCAAGTTAGGTCAAGGTCAATTATATGTGTTTGTATGTCTGTGTGTGTCTGTGTGTATACTGGTGTGTGCACCGATTGTTTTTGGGTCCATATTACGTGAAATCATGATCTGAGAAGCTTGTACCAACAATGCAGTCAAAAAACTTAAAAAAAAAGTCAATTCAGCTTGCCTAAAACGCAATTATCTTAGATGACCTAGGTTGACCTTGACCCTGACCTTGACCCCTGTACATCGTCGAACAACATGTTCCATGATAGGTGGGAGGTAAGACTGGCAAAAAAGCCGAAATCAGGGTGTCAAAAGCTCATAAGGCCCATGGCAAACGCAAGATGTTGAGAATTGGCCATTTGGGTCATGACATGACCTGAAAAACAAGGTCATATCTACGAAACCAAAAATCACAGAAACTTGAAATTTTCAGTGGACATCAAGAAAGGATAGAGGAGCAGCTATACGAAAAATCAGCCTTCTAGCTCTAAAAATGTTGAGTGCAGAGCAGAAAGACTACCTGGGGGGGGGTGGCAACCACCACCCCCCCCCCATGTGCGGGCGAGGGTTTTAAGCCCATTTTTTAAAACGCCAAAGTTCATATCAACTCACCACCCCCCAGGGGGTGAGTTGATATGGTTCTGGATTTTTCAAAATTTCTCGGCTAAAGAAGCTCAGAGGTGAGTTGATAAAATGCCAGTGTTTAAAAAAAGGATGAGAGAACACATCCTGAGAGAAACCATCAGAAAAATGGTAGTAGTTTGGCAGCAGACCTCACATTCATGAAAACGCAATCATGTCCAACACGGCGAGCTCAAAATGGCTTGGTTTTAGCAGCATCATTTTTTCGCTTTATGATACTTAGTTTTACTTAGAACATTCTGAACTTGGCTAGTCACGTGTCCTCAAGCCAACGGGTGCGTATTATTTAGGCCAGGGTTCATAATGTCCAGGGCACAATGTGTCCAGTGCTCGAAATGGCCAGTGCCTTGAATTGGCCCGTGTTCACATTGTCCAGGGATTACATGGTCCAAATGTGGCCAACTGGCTGCAGATAGGGTAAATTCAAAGAGGCCAGGGTTCATAATGTCCAGGGCACGATGTGTCCAGTGTTCAAAATGGCCAGTGCCTTGAATGGGCCAGAGTTCATAGTGTCCAGGGATTACATAGTCAACCCAACCCAACCAAACCTAACCTAACCTAACCTAACCTAACCTAACCTAACCTAAGGTAATGATGTTTGCCTACCGGGGATAAGGAAATAGTTTCTCGCATGAATAGATTGCAAGCAATAGTAAATCAAATATTTTTAGGTTAAGTGGTTATGCATCAGGCTTCAGGCCTTCGGCCTGAAGCCAGATACATAGCCACTTAACCTAAAAATATTTGATTTACTATTGCCTGTAATCTCTCCTAAGGCATTGCCTTCGGCACTGCACTGCTTCGCATTGAGCTGGTTCCGTGTTTTTTACATAATGACGTCACTATCAGTGACTATGTAATCCCTGGACATTATGAACTCTGGCCCATTCAAGGCACTGGCCATTTCGACACTGGGCATATCGTACCCTGGACATTATGAACCCTGGCCAGAATGAATGCTCCCCAAGCCAACGGTATCAAAACTGGCAATATATTTTGGAATTACAAGTGTATTTTATTGTAGTCAAAACACATTGTCAGTTGCGGGTCAAGGTTGATATGCCTCTGACAGAGATAATGAATTGAAATGAAAGAATACATATACTTCTGAGCTTTTGTTGACTGGTAGTCAACAAAATATTAATGAAGTGAAGTGAAGCGAATCTAATTCGGACTGTATTATATAAGGTGAAATAAGCGACATAAATCAGAATTCGGCATCAAAAGCCAAAATCAACCCACGCACTTATAGGCGGGCGAACGGACCACCTCGGCTTTTCTCACATAACTCGCGCAAAAAGCGGCTGATCGCGACGAAACTTTCAGTACCTCTCGAGTTTATCAATTTTACACATGTTCTAAAGATTTCATGGCCCTGACTCAAATGGTTTTTGACTTGTGACCTGATTCTCGAGACCATGCTTGGCCGGAATCGCGATTTGGCGTAGTCGGCTCACATTATCCGCGCATTTCCAGTCTTTTTGTGATTGTAACGTCCAAACATGTAAATGATGTTGGTCCCACGCAGTATTGTGGGTGTCAACTGTCAAGGTCACCTGAAGGTCAGGTCAGGTCATTGACCTTTGGTGCCCTCGTCTCACTTTTCGGAGTTTTACATATTTCTAGGGTAGTTTTTTCGGGCCGATTTCGAATTTAACATGCATTTGATCATTTACGAAGTAGTTTTAGTGCCTTCGTAACATGTTACGACACCGTCAGTGGTAGTTGACACTTGACACTCCCTATGGATAGCCGGCAGGACACCTACTGGTTGACCTGACCTGACCTGACCTGGCCTAAATGTACGAAGGCATCTGTGATCAAAACTAACATGACATTCGTGATCAGCAACAGCCAAAAAATAATAAACTCGCTTTACGAACTTCAAATAACCCCCTATTTTCCCGACTTCTGGGTAATTGACCTGGCCTGGAAGGTTAACCAATGACCTAGGACCTTAAAGTTGGTTATCATCGGCTTCCTCGCGTCTCGGGCAACACGCTCATTTTTTTCCGCGAAGCTCTAGCTCCACCAGGGGCCAAACGACGGTGGGATTCCAACGGATCCCCCCCCCCCCTATACGTTAAACGCTGGCAAAACACGAATACGGGCGAGGGCTAAAACACCAGTCAATTTCTTTATATTGTTTGTTGCATTTCATTTTGTCACTCATTCTTGGTTGGCAACTGCCAAGCAGGAAAACTAATCAGTTACACGAGATCAGAATTCCCGCGCTGTTAGCCATACAGAAACGACAGTTCTGTCATCTTCGAAACTACGAATAATCATAACATTTTTTTAATTTGTATGTATATAGGTGTTCTATAGTTCTATAGTTCTAAAGTATACTTGTAGCTTGTAGGGAGCCACCTTGAGACTTGACAGGGAGTTGTGCTGTGCCTTTTGCATGTTAGGTATGTCCACAGAGAAAAAAAAAAACTTTGGGGTCACTGATGTTAGTTGTCGGACCTTCGTCCCCGTCTTGAGTTGAGATGCTAGTTTCACAACGTTTCGGCCAGTTACTCTCCGGCTGTCGTCACTCGTCAGGTGTTCTTTGACCCTCAGAAGGACCTGGATGTTGGTGGCGTTGCGCCGTACGCGTCAAACCGTTCGAAAGGTCCTGTAGTAAGCGGGAATAGAACTCGAGTTTCCCCGGTGATGGTCCACGGTTCTAACCATTCCACTATCGAGGCAGATTAGACTATGGCCGGAGAAGTTACTGGCTGAAACGTTGTGAAACTACATCTCACCTCAAGACGGGGACGAAAGTCCGACAACTAACATCAGTGATACTAACAGGCCTCGTCTCAAGCATTCAGAAAAAAACTAAAGCTTTTGGGGGTTGATGGAATGATGTGGGGAAAGAAAAGGAGAAGAGTTGGTCTAATTGACTTTGTCTTACCTGCAGACCCATATTTCATGCTAATTTGCATGCATACCAGCCTGGTATCAGCTTTTATCATGCAATTCAATTCACCACTAGATGGCATATCAACTCACCACCTGCCACTTTTCTTAAAATTATAAAAAAACGTTGTTTTAGGTGAAACCCAAAACTACCTGGGATCAACAGTAAATTGATGGTAGTTTCTTTCCCAGTGCATGTTGTTCCATGAATATCCACCGTCTTTGCTGTAGGGTGGGGACTTTTCCTTAGTTTCAAAATCAGAAGAAAAAAAAGACTTTGAAAAAAGTAATATGTTAACCCTCGCCCGCACATGCCATTTTCCCATCCTAGAACGCACATGGGGGGGGGGGTGGTTGCCACCCCCCCGCGCCATTTCGTTCCTGTTGGAGATAGAGCTTAGCAGTAAAGACCAAAAAGATTCTTTGGGAAGAGACAAATCCAACGATACCCAGTTTTACCTTCTCAGGTCAGTCATTGACCTTCCAGGTCAGGTCAAACTAAAAAATGTTGCTGTTTTGGGTCACCGTTGGATATCAAGTGCGCTGCTTACCAAATACCGATGACGATGCTGTTTTCTGGTGCCAAGCCAGCTAGAACCTCTTTGTCACACTACCCGACCAGATTTTTGCTGTTGAGGTCATTTCAGGTCAAGTTAGGTCAAGGTCAATTATATGTGTTTGTATGTCTGTGTGTGTCTGTGTGTATACTGATGTGTGCACCGATTGTTTTTGGGTTCATATTACATGAACTCATGATCTGAGAAGCTCTTACCAAAAATACAGTAAAAAAAACTTCACAAAAAGTAAATTCAGCTTGCCTAAAACGCAATTATCTTAGATGACCTAGGTTGACCTTGACCCTGACCTTGACCCCTGTACATCGTCGAACAACATGTTCCATGATAGGTGGGAGGCAAGACTGGCAAAAAAGGCCGAAATCAGGGTGTCAAAAGCTCACAAGGCCCATGGCAAACGCAAGATGTTGAGAATTGGCCATTTGGGTCATGACATGACCTGAAAAACAAGGTCATATCTCCAAAACCAAAAGTCACAGAAACTTGAAATTTTCAGTGGACATCAAGAAAAGATAGAGGAGCAGCTATACGAAAAATCAGCCTTCTAGCTCTAAAAATATTGAGTGCAGAGCAGAAAGACTACCTGGGGGGGGTGGTAACCACCCCCCCCCCCCCATGTGCGGGCGAGGGTTAAGAAGGCACTGCACCACATGCATGCCTTTCTCAGTTATATGCATCACTTATTGGTTGCTTCACTTCACAGAAAAATAAAACTGAAAATTGGTTTACAAATGGATGAGCAGCACACATTTTAACATATTTCGAGCAATTTATTATTATTATTATTATTATATCGTTTATTCCACTAACCACGATCATCGGGTGGGCGTTACAGTGGAACATTGCCAATTCCAACACATCTGTTCATGCAGTAAACAATGATGGTTGGTACGTTTAACGGTACACTGCAGGGCACATACGAGCACATCCGCACACATTGCCAATTCCAACACGTCTGTTTATGCGGTTAACAGTGATGGTTGGTACGTTTGACGGTACACTGCAGGGCACATACAAGTACATTCGCACACATATGGGTGAAACGTGGTCATCAGTTGTCAGTGTTTGCTTTTGCTAGGAGGTACTTTTTCAGTTCAAATTTTGAGGCATTCCTCATTCTAGTGGGCAAACTATTCCACAATTTAGAGCCATGATATGACAGTGAATATTTCATAAAATCTGTTCGCGGAGCAACCAGATCTAGGTTCTCCGACTGTCTTGTCTCACGGTCAGATCTTCTAGTTATAAAGAGCGAGGATATCAATGGTGTTGTAATCTCCGGAAAAAGCAGACACTGACGAATTATATTCAATGCAGCAATGTCATGTTCGAAGGCTAAGTCTCTTCGCCATGCCACATTCGCACTCTCACGACCCGTGATACGCCGAGCAAATTTTACAATTTTAGATATCCTTTTCCCCTGTGTCAAGCCACAATTTCCCCATACAGAAATACAGAAACGGATATGTGGAAGAACTAACGAATTAACAAGCAGTGCAATAGTTTTCAAGGGCATAATGTGACGCAAGTGACTCAGGCGTATCAGCATGCCTATGCATTTGCCAACGACAGTGTCGATATGGCTACTCCACGTAAGACAGCTGTCTAAAGTAACGCCCAAACTAATTAGAGACGGCTTAACTTGTACCACAGTATCAAATACATGTACACTCTTCAAATTAATCTTTTTCAAAACACATCTAGTGCCAAAAACAGTGACTTGTGATTTGGCAGCATTTACAGAAAGGCGGTTCCGGGAGAACCACACCCCAAGCCTTTGAAGAAGGGTCTGAAGGCGACCTATCACAGCATCTAGTTCGTTTGGTGGTCCCGTAACCATCACCTGAGTGTCATCGGCGTATTGAATTATTGATCCTGATTCAGACGCAACGGTGGGTAAATCATTCATGTACAAGTTAAACAACATCGGACCCAACACACTTCCCTGTGGAACACCTGACAGCACATCACCCTTCGCATCATTACAACCCCTCACATACTGGCGCCTACCAGAAAGATAGCTTTTGAACCATGGGTGTTCAATGCCATAGTGTGAGAGTTTCGCTAGCAATATACGATGATCTACACAATCAAACGCCTTGCTCAGATCTAGCGATACCAGAATGCAAATGTTCCCCTTATCAATAGAAGCCCTGATGGATTCCGTCAATGCAATCAGGGCATGTTCAACGGAATAGCGTGGTCGGAAACCAAACTGATTTTCTGACAACACATCGCAGTCATCTAGGTACGTACTTAGCTGAAGAGAGACAAGTCTCTCGAGAATTTTGGAAGCGACGCTTAAAAGGGATATAGGTCTAAAGCTAGACGCCTCCTTTGGGTCACCTTTTCCCTTGTAAATGGGAACTACTTCCGCTATTTTCCAACAGGATGGCAAAGTACCGCTGGTGATGGATGAGTTAAACACTCGTAGAAGCGATCCAAGAAGCCTGGAAGAGAAAGACTTGAATAAAAAAGCAGGGAGTCTATCTGGCCCACATGACGTGTGTGATTTTAAGGATCTAATAACTAAGCGTAATTCGTCCAATGTTGCTGGGCGAAGGTCGAATCTAGTTGATAGTACTCTTGGGGGACCAAAAAACACCTCACCTGTACATGCACTGATATTTACTTTGCTAGCGAGGTTTCCACCTACTGAGCAGAAGAAATCATTGAATGAACGTGCCGTGTTTTCGTCCAATGGCTGGGCGACTTTAGATTTGCCAAGCGTTGCATTTATTAGATTCCAGGTGTCTCTGCTGGACCTATGCGATCTGATACTAGACTCAAATTTTGCTCGTCGTTCAAAGCAAATGACTTTTTTAACCTCACGGCGCATATCCTTATAGAGGGTGATATCGGACTGAGCGTTGGTGCGTCTCGAAACACGTAACTGGGCCGTCGTTAGGCGGATAAGTTGCCTGGCGGCAGCTGAAATTCCAAATCCGGATTTGTGCTTAAGTGATACAGTTACAAACGGAGCATGACGATCAATGACTGGAATGACTGCTTCTGTCCAGCATTTCCAACCCTCGCCGGGATCAGAAACATCAACCCCGGGGGCCCAGGGTATCGCGTCATGCAGGTCTCTGCAGAAGGATTGGAAATCAATATTTTTCCATCTGCGGAACGTTATTGGAAACGGTTTCAACTTTTTCCTCTTAACTTTCATTTTGACTATTACTAAGTTATGATCAGATACGATACAATCTTCGGAAGTGCACCCTGTCACAAAAGAAAAATCACTTACAAGAACAATGTCAATGAGAGTCGATGAAGAACTAGCAATACGGGTCGGCAGTTGCACACACTGATGCAGTCCAGTATTGCCAATGAGAGTTAGAAGTTGTCGAACATGTGGGAGGCTCGGTCGCAAGAGGTCACAATTTAAGTCTCCGCATAAAACGACCTGCTTGCCCTCCGACAGCAAGGTCTGGACTGACAGCTCTAGTGCTTCGAGATCCTGTTTTATACAGTCATATATAGGTGGTCTATACACACAACCAACAACCAATGTCCGGTTGTGTCCACATTGTACGCTTACCCAAATTAATTCAAGACGCCCAGATTGTGACATTTTAGGGCCGGTGATCTTACTGAAAGTCAGATCACTGCGACAGTAAATGGCCACACCGCCACCTTTGCGTCCCCGATCAGCTCTGCCAGCTATCGTTAAATTAGCGATGGGGACATTTGGCTCACCCTTCCTTAGCCATGTCTCAGTAAAGCACATGACATCGATTTGGTGACGTTTAACATAGTCAGACACAAGGTCGGCTGAGGGTGTCAGTGACCTGACATTCAGATTGCCGATCGATAGCCCATATTTGGAAGTAGGTACATGGTGCGAGACGTTAAAATTAGCTGAGCAGGTGTCGCTACAATCAGTCACACTATTGGAAGGCCTCAGTCTAAAAAACCGTTTACCTCGCTCGACAGCATCTGCCAGACGTTTCTACACCCTGCTCTGTTCAAATTCAATCTGGACCTGTCTAAACCATTGTGGGCACACTCATTGAGTCTTGGTCGCAGGTCAATAAAACGAACACCTTCGCTGACGCACATTCTTTCGAGTTCATCATTCAAATGACTGCGTTTCATGGTGAGAAAGTTCTCTGTCGCATTTATGTCCTGAGGCACCGAGCATATCACAATGTCTCTTACCTTTTTGACTTGTTTGGCGGCCTTGATTACCTCGACTATGCAGTCAAGCGTATACTCCACGCTGTGCCGCGACAGATCATTTCCTCCCAGATGAAGGACGAGGTCAGCGGTTATCGCTCTGCAGCCGGCCACAGCGCCGTGAAGAGCAGACAGGGCGCTGCGAGCAGTTCCTCCCCGGATGCTGTCGAACACTACCTGAGCTCCAAGAAGAAACTCGTCTCTGGCCGCCGCGGCAATACGGCGCACGTTTTGACAGCCGAGCATGACTGCACCAACGCGCGGGACCGTATTGGTTCTGGTGTCCATGCCTCTTTTCCGCAGACTGGAAACTGGTCGGGTCTTTCGATCATCAGCAGAGGGTGATTGAGAAGCTGTTTTGACCACCGGCTTCTTCGTTTCTTTCGTTGCGCTGGATGCCGGTCTCGCAGACGATCGGTCGGGGGGAGTCGTCGGGGTTCGGTGAGGAGTCGAATAGGGACACACATTCGAAGTCATCGACGCAGGTGCTACATGCTTGCCATCTCCTGACGTGCCTGCTAGCATCATCATCATGCTGTTCACTTGTTTTGTAAGCTGATCAATTTGGAGCTGGCTGAGTCGAATTGCTTCCATTACGTCCATTAACGTTACGCCAGAGAAGGATGGGCCAGCAGGATGTTCATTCGAGGAATCAGGGCCCGGGTTCTGCTCCACACCTCCTATGACGAGAAGGGTGAGGATCAAGGCTATCCCCAGTGCAATGGAATTATGTTGAAATGATCTTGTTGATTTTGGTTTTAACCTTGCACGAATGTAGAACATTCCGATTCTCAGTCGGTAAGCTTGGTTGTCAATCATTGGCTTGATTTGAATACTTCAGTTCACAATGGACGATATCGAAGTAGAGGATCACAGTGTCGGGCGTCACGATTGCCGCGCGAAAAATCGACTAAAATTCCGAGTGGCGCTGGAGCTATCAAAAAGCGAAAATTGTGGAAAAATAGGTTTTTATAATTCACCTATATCTTCTAGTTCCTTTAAGTTCACAAGTTTTCCACTTGGCCACTGGTAGAAAGATTACTTATCTTTCAAATGAATGCACTTTCAAGCTTAAGCGACGCTAAATATCATAATGTTTAGCATAAATCACGGAGCCTTCAGGGCACTGGTCGTCCCAACCGACGAAGTCACCACCCCATATCAACTCACCCCAGTTTACGGTAAACTTAAATTAATAAATTAAGTTCAAGTTAACCAAATTGCATCATATTGCATATCATTCGATTCGGCTGATCACCAGGAACACAATGATACCATTTTTAAGCTCTAGCGTCATTATGTGCCAAGTTGTTGGCAAAAACGTCATTTGACCTCAGTTGACCTCATTTGACCTGACCCATGGATAAATACACCAAACAAAGAAGCACCAAGTGACCTGCTGCTAAGTACTGTGGTTTCAAAGCACAAAAGTGATAGAACGAAGCGGATATCTCCAATATTTTCCGAATTTAGTATTTTCCCATAGGCTTAGCATTACGACGTAATGACCTCTAACTGACCTCAGGTCAGTGACCTCAAAAAAGCCGGACTATATGTTATACAACTCGGTGAACTTAGCATATCCTGAAAGTTTGAAGGAAATCAGTCGAAAACTGTGAGTTGGACAGGTGCAAAAAGAAAATTGAAATTTGACCATGACCTTGTACCGGTTTTTCTGACCTGATGACCTGACCCAAAATTACCTGGACCCGAAATTTTTAGGTCATATGTAAAAAGGCTGCTCCATAGGCTGTGCCAACTTTGGCGGCGCTGCGCGCCGTCGTTTTTACGCTATCTTCGAAAAACCTTAGGGGGGGTCCCATCGACCCCCCCTTCCAGGGCGAGGGTTAAGAAGCTCTAGTTTGATCAAAAGCCGATCAACTGTGGGGTCTGATCCATCCCCGCCCAAACGTTAGCGCCTGCGAAAACGCCGATATGGGTGCGAGTTATGGCATATTCCTATATAAACAATGTTATGTTTTGCCATTTTTAGTGACTTACATCGATTTTGTTCTAAAAATAAAGCAAAAATCAGCATACAGTGATGTTACTTAAACTGTTACGCCTAGTTTCCTTTTTAATAATGCTGCAATTGCATTCATGCAACATATTTCTTGGTCAGTTTTGTGACACATTTTTGGAAACATAGTGCGGCAGAAAGCAAAACTTTGTTGTGAAACGACCTCCAGCCTCAGCAGGTCACGGTTAACCCTCGCCCCGTTGGGCGGTGGGCAATAAAGCCCCCTGTGTATTTTTCTGAATAGCAAGAAAACGGCGGCGCGCAGCCCCGCCAAATTTTCAACAGCTACCCGGGCATCAATTTAACAGCTTTACACAAAACTTCAAGTCTTAGGTTATCCTAGGTCATGAGTGAGGTCAAACTGAGGTCATGTTCGAGCAAAAATGAGCAAAAAACACTAAATCTTGAAACGCTCACAAAAGCTACAGTTAACAAGCAATTTTAAAGCTTTATATCTGGTTGTGTAGAGAAAAAACGGCGCAGAAATTTGATCTAATTTGACCTGACCTTTACCTGACCTTCACCAGAACATAACACAAACTGGCCCCCAAGGGTTGCCTGACCCACATAATCGCATTTGTCATGTAAAATGGACCAGAAAACATGCATCACATAACCCGCGCCCCAGTGGCGGTCTCGGCCAACTTCGCCCTAGTGAGCGGGGGGGCATATGTTACCACCCACCTCTTACTCAAAAACTAAGAGGGCTAGAAAGACGCGGTAAAAAGCAGTCGATAGCTCTCAATACGCACGTTTGAAAGTATTTCGGTCATTTTTCACCTTAGAGCAATATTGGGGTCACCAGAGGTCATCAAAGGTCAAAATGTGCCAATTGTCATTATATTTTTCAGAAAACATGCCGCTATCTCAGGAACTATGGTAGCTAGAAAAACGCATGGAAAGCGATCGATAGCTTTTGAACTCTTCTTTTGAAAAGGTCATTGTCAATATTGTCCTCAGGTCAATGGTTTAGCCTCCAGAGGGCAAAAACCCCAAAAATAGCTGTTTTTACGAAAAGTGTTTTTCGACAATAACTTTCGACTACAAAAAGCCACGACATTTCTATTGCCAGAATCGTGTTCCCCTCACCGAGACGCGTCGAATGAACTATAATTTGACCTTGAAAGGTCAACTTAAAAATTTGACCTCAGGTCAAGGTCATGATCTCTTTCCAATCGCGAGTTATTGGCAAAAAACTGTTTGTAGCCTCAAATGACCTCGGATGACCTTTCTAGAGGCTATCAGCAAAAATGACACCTTGGTCATCACGAGTGGACTAAATCCTTGTGATTCTGAAATATTTGGACTGTTCCTATGCGTACACACGGATCTAGAGGCATTTTCATTTTTCTCCATTGACTTGTAATGGAAAGGTCATGCCACGGACCTGACCTTAGGTCACGGATATAAAAAATCCGAGATATACAAATTGTAGGCTCCCATAACAGCATGCAATCCACAAAGTTTAAAACCTTTCTGACAAACACTGCAGGCTGGACATGATTGCAAACTTTTTTTAAGGCTTGGTCAGTTAACTTGACCTGGTGACCTGACCTGACATGACCTGGGGTCAAAAATTTCACACATTGTCCAAAATTGATGTACCAAAAGCTACCCAAAGCGGCGCGGCGCTACGCGCCGCGGTTTTTCATTCACACGCGAAAAACGCGACAGGGTGGTAACATATGCCCCCCCCCCACTGGGGCGAAGGATAATAGTTATCTTCATATTGTGACCCTCAGTGACCTGACCTCTGTGACCTGACGTATCAGTGACCCCAAATAGCAAAATATGTGTTTGACGAACAATTCCCCATCGAAAATAATTGTTATTCATCGATTCCTTTTCGATGAATGACAAGCATTTTACTCGATTTTACAACACATTTCTTGAAATGCCTGTAATCGGTGAAAATTCGACATTCGACCTGAACTGTGACGTCATCGGTTTGACCGAGGTCAATAAAATTGAGCCAAAATGTATTTCCTCGTTGGGGCCATCCAACACCGTTTGCTGCCTGTCGTTATTTTGCGTGGTTCTCGAGATCTTACGGGGGGGGGGGGGCAAAATGCTCCCCCCCAATGGGACCGATGCTCGGGAGACCCTAAGGGGGCGCGGGTTAAATGACAGAACTGTTCCCAAGAAATAACATTACAGTCGTCTCCCAGCCTCGGCTAAAACGTTGGACCACTACCTATGAATCGGCACGCTGCCGGCTCACCCCGCCCGCTGGCTACGGGTGGCCTTGACCGTTCAATGCCGATTGGCCAACGGCCGAGGTCGTGCGCTGGTCAGCACGCAGAGAGGACGGGACGCGGTACTGCACATTGTGAGTGACCTCTGACCTTTCCCCGTCCCCTGACCGCTTGCCGTGTCGCCGGCCCAGGCGATAAAAACCGGTTTTAGCCTCTACGCAGGCTGCCACTCTAACCCTTCCCTCCCCACTTATGTGTCGTAGTACGCACTTGCGAGTAACTGGGCGGAGCAAATGGTCACCGATACAGAGGCGGAACTGGTTGCCCTCCCGCTCGCCGAGCGACCTACCGCTAAAACCCGCGAGACCTGTACATATGTCAAGGTCAGGGTCAAGGTCAACCTAGGTCATCGAAAATAATTGTGTTTTAGGCCAGCTGAAGTTACTTTTCGTGAAGTTTTTTGACTGCATTTTTTGTAAAAGCTTCTCAGACCATGATTTCATGTAATATGGACACATAAACAATCGGTGCACACATCAGTATACAGTATGTACACAGACACACACAGACAAACAAACACATATCATTGACCTTGACCTAACTTGACCTGAAGAGCCTCAGCAGCAAAAATATGGTCGGGTAGTGTGACAAAGAGGTTCTAGCTGACTTGACACCAGAAAACGGCATCGTCATTGGTATATGATATGCAGCGCACTTGATATCCAACGTTGATCCAAAACAGCAACATTTTTTAGTTTGACCTTACCTGGAAGGTCAATGACC
This sequence comes from Amphibalanus amphitrite, assembly GCF_019059575.1. Lineage (NCBI taxonomy): Eukaryota > Metazoa > Arthropoda > Thecostraca > Balanomorpha > Balanidae > Amphibalanus > Amphibalanus amphitrite. Next base: position 15,756 of record NW_024881504.1, read on the forward strand.
GACCTGAGAAGGTAAAACTGGTATCATTGGATTCGTCTCTTCCCAAAGAATCTTTTTGGTCTTACAGCGAAGCTCTATCTCCAACAGGAACGAAATGGCGCGGGGGTGGCAACCATCCCCCCCACGTGCGTTCTAGGATGGGAAAGTGGCATGTGCGGGCAAGGGTTAATATACGAGTACATAGACCTCGGAGGCAACCCTATCTATAGGCCTCACAGGTACCCCTCTTTTGCATGTAGGCGCCCCTAAATCCATCAGAGACGCCCCTATAGGCCTCACAGACGCCCCTCTTTCGCATGCAATTCGCCCCTCTTATGCAAGCAGACACCCATCTTTCGCATGGAGACGCCCCTACATGCATCATAGACCTCACAGGCGCCCCTCTTTTCCATTGAGATGTTCCAAAGCTGGGCTTCACAGGCGTTCTTCTTTCTAAGGGCCTCAGAGGTGTCCCTCTTTGACAAGCAGGTGCCCTTTTTTCGTATGGAGGTGCCAGGCAACCGATGACCTAGGAACTTAAAATTGGATATCACCGGCTTCCTTTCGTGACGGGCAACACGCTCGCTTTTCCGCAAAGCTCTAGCTCGATCAGGGGCCAAACGCGAGGGGGGTCGTAACAGCCCCCCCCCTTGTGCCGTCGAAGGACGCGAAATGGCCTGTGCCGGCGACGGTTAACCCGCACATGACGAGGGGGAGCTCTACAGAGTCCCCCTCCCGTTGTTCGGCAATATCTTCTAAACCGTTTGACGGATCAACACGCAAAACGCGCAAAACCCTCACGGGCGTTCCACGACAAATCGACAAGTGCCCTGCACCCTCATATTTTATTTTTTGCTTAGCCCGCGCCCTGCTGGGGGGTGAGGTATCCCCCCTGTGGTTTTTCGGGAATATCCCAAAAATCTCGTTTTTGGTACACCTTATCATACATCAATTCTACACATGTAAAAATTTCAGACCAAGGTCATTCAAGGTCAGGTCACCAGGTCACTTGAAGTGATCTCACCTCATAAGAAGTTTCAATGTCTGCCATAGCTACACCTAGTGACCGATCACTTTGAAACTTTCTGCGATTGCTAAGAGCAATTACATGTACAACATGAATTTCTCAGAATTTTGATATCGATGACCTAAGGTCAGGTCAATTTTGCGACCTCCCCATTATAAGCCAATGTGAGAAAATTGAAATGCGCCTTTTTGGACGAAAGACATCATAAACACTCCCAAACACTGAATTACAAGTGGTTTAGACACAATGAACATGAAAATGGTGTCCGTGACCCCTGTTTATGTCCTTGAGCTCATCTCAGGTCACGAATGGTACTATTGGTCTCAAGATAAGGGTCCAGGCGACCTGTAGGTTTGATGCGGTGAATACCCCCACCTTCGCCACACTCGCTCGGTGCTATGGAGCTCCGATCTCGCGACCAGTCGCCTGTACTTGTAGACTGTGCCGCATAGGCATACGGCTGCTGGCAGTATTGCTGATCGTTCCAGTTTGCCGGCGTGCGCCTACCATTTCAAACTTTACAGAATCGCATTGAAAGAGGCGACCGGGAAGAGGGGCAAGTTGTTGGCGACAAAATTGGCCAAGCGGCTCGCGCTGAAGCGCTATCAGATCTCCAAACAGGACCGTGAGACGCAATTGGAAGAGCTCTCCAAGGCTCATTACCTACCTTCGGCCCAACACTAAGCCAACGCATGGTCAATGACATGTTGACATGCATTTTCAATCAGCACGGCGCGCCACCTCATCGCTCTGCCAAGGCCTAGCGGTGGTGCGAATTAAATGTGCCAGACTTCTGAAGGAAAGAGATGCTAGCCGGCTGCACTCCGGACCTCATCCTGATCGACGAACTTCGGGCTGTCGTCCAGCAGGACCCGGACAAACGGAAGCCGGCGGCCAACCTCGGCGCCTTGTCGTTACAACTCAAACGGGCATGATAAAAAATCCAGCCGTATTTACTGCAGAACCTAGTTGCCAACATGCAAATTTGCGTTCGTGTGTAAGTCCCTGTTCGTGGGGAATAAACTGAACGCTAAAGAGAATCGCTGTCCCCTATGTAGTAACTTAAGGAGAACATTTTTTTTAGGATAAAACTTATGCCGGACCATGTAGCTCACGCATCATTCATTGCAGTTTCACCTTAAACTGCAAGACGTGGCAATTTGTTTAGGACATAGCAATTAATGTTGTCATGATCGGCATACCGCCGAGAACGTCGCTATTTATATCATTATCTTAACGGTTGCATATTTCAATCTTCATAACATTTAATTTCCTATTGTTTTATATAATTTCATTTATTGCGCTGAACAACTGTTGAACAGTTCATTTTTTTAACTGCATTGTTAACCCGCGACCGCCTGGGGGGGTCGGTTCCGACCCCCCCTCCGTTTTTCTTGAATAACTTATGAACCGCTTACGCTATCGACTTGAAACTTGGCATACCTTCTCCCCCATCAATTTGACGTCTCCTGTGCAATTTTTAAGAAAAAAATTTCAATTTTTTTTTAGGTATATCGATTTTAGTGACGTAACTACATGACGTTTTCAGTCAAAAAGTGGTAAATGTTTAAAAAATCGCCAAAAATCAGGGTTTAAAGCAAATTGCAAATTAAGGAAATGAAAAGACGAAGCTCAACAAGTTCTTTAAAATGGCTATCTCGGATTTTCCATAAAATGCGTTTTTCACCCCGAAAAAAAATCAAAAAACTATATTTTTGGAAAACAGCTAATAAAATCCAAAATTTTGAGAATTTCCAAAAAACCGGAATATATGTTATAGAGCTCTATTAGAACATTAGATGTCCCACATTTCAACTTTCTATCTTGATTTTTGACCCCCAAATTGTAAAAAATAGCTCCAACATGCATAGGGCATGGTGACGTCATAAGCATTTTCGTGAATTAGAGGCACTTCTGAACATCTCATGTGAAAACAAATGGCACCACTAGATTCCTGGGACAAAGCTCGTCTAGAAAAGTGCATTTTTATGTTAAAAATAAAAAGTTGAAAAATTGACCTTTTTCCTTAGCCCTCGTATGGTATAAACGATTTTTTATGCTTTCAATGCACACTTATCACCAGCACATTGACTTGGTGTCACATATAATCATTACCATCGGATTCGGCGTGAAAAATAAGCCATAAAACATGTGTCGCACGCCCATGTAGCAGAAAGTGAAAACCGTGACCTTTCGTGACCTGACCTGACCTTGACCCGTACTTAGTATGACCCCTATACGCACATGGTACCTTCACTAGGTCTTTGAGGTCATTTTTGGTGAGTTTCGAGCAGCAGCTGTCGATTCCGCTGTCCGTAAGCCTAACCATGCAAAAAACCAGAATTTGACCTTTGACCTGACCTTGACCCGAAAGTTGACCTCAATCTCAAAATCTTAAGAGTGCTTTGGGAAGGTCTCGTAGAGACCTTTCGAACGCCGCCTTGCGGGGCTCGATACGACCATTGGTTCTCGAGATAACAGGGGGGGGGGGTCGGATCCGACCCCCCCAGGCTGTCGTGGGTACGGAAATAGCCCAGGCGGTGCCGGGTTAAACCTCCGGTAGCGTTAACCATTAAACAATATGTTAAGTGTTACTCTCGCCCCGTTCGCTATGTGTTCGCTTTATAATTCTATCAAACGTGATATCATTCCAAGAGAGCACTAATAGTGTAGAGTGTAGAAGCAAAGCCCACTGATGGGACTCGAAGCGATGCAGCTATGGTAATGCATAAGGCTGATTGGCGAACTTGTAGACAAGACAAGGAAACGTTCTCAAAAATCAAATCCACACGTAACAAACATATTTCAACAGTGCATGTATCTCGTCAGTGTATCCGTTATTCCTCGTCGGACCTATCAGCTTTCTGAATACCGAGAGACGTCTAGAGTGTGTGTGTGTGTGGGGGGGGACCCCTCCGCCGTTTCGCCCATTATTAACCCTATTAGTGGTAGGCTCCTGGCTACCCCTATTAGTGGCAGGGGGGCTGCTTACGACCCCCCCCCCCCTGATATCTCGAGATCTTACGGGTCGATTTTCAAAATTCAAACGGCATTCGATTTCGCTCAACGTGATCTACATTTCTAAAAAAAAAAAAAATAACTAAAAATGTCAATAGGGTGGTAGAGGGGGGTAAAAACGGGCAAATTGCAGATACATTTTAGACTGTTTATTACGGCCAGGTTTCTGAACCAATCTTAACGCAACTTTTGCCGATCGATAGAGAATGAACCAGGAATTCACATGGATCCTAAAAATATGCATTTTCAAAAATCATAGGCGGATACAGATCATTGAGATTGGGGGTACACAAAAAGTATAGTAAATAAGGTTTTTGTTGGTACTGTTTCTAAAAAGGGTGGTAATGGTCTTGTTATGTTACAATTTTCTTATGAGACAACGACTACAATTGTATTGGTCATGCATAAGCGGTGTCAGGGCACCTATGTTGGGAGGTAAAACATAACCCCCCTTTTTGGACGCCTGGATCCGCCTATTATAGCAAAAACGTGTCAAAAGAGGATGCACAATAACTTTGTATATGTTATCACATGATACCTTTCATTCACTCTTCGTAAAACTGGTGCATACAGTTATAATACATCAGCATCGTGATCTTCGCCCAAAATGACTCGCTTCACGAATAGGACCCCCAATTCCCAGTGCTCTGGAGCCGCCCCTGGTAAAGTTATGAACTTGAAATTTTAAGGGAATGTGCCCAATTTAGTTTTAAGAAAAGTCAGAAAATTTCAGCATCGTAGCTTCAGCGGTTTCGGAGATATTCCCGAAAAATCTGAGGGGTGGATGAAAACAACCCCCCCCCCCACTGCCACTAATAGGGTTAAGCTAAAAGCCTTGCAAACAAAAACAACACCCAGCGATTCACAATCAAGTTAAAAGTGTCAGATCAGCATGTGACCTCTGAGGTCAGGTCACGTGCACAAGTGCAGAGTGTTCATTAGCGAATGACGTAAAGTAAGCCCCGCTGGAGCCCTAAATGATCGCCGGCCATCGTGCAGACGAAGCCTTCGACGACTCACGGCAGCGTTCAGTTCATCAAGGGTCTTGGACTCTTGAGTTCGCTCCGCAATTTGAGTTGCTTGAGGTTAAACGGTTAAGTCCAAGCAGGAAAAATCCAGACTGCAGAGTGACCAGTGGTGCAGGGATCTTGTTAGGTTGCTCGAAGGTTAACCCGCGCACCGACGGGGGGGGCGGATATCCGCCCCCCCTGAGGTTTTTCGCGAATAGCGGGAAAACCGCGGCGCGTAGCGCCGCGAAATTTGGTATGACTATAACCTCATCAATTTTACACATGGTGTGCAAGTTTGAACCTCCTACCTTCTAAGGTCAGGTCACCAGGTCACTTTGAATGACCCAACCTCAAGTCACTTTTTTGCAACTTTGTCACCGTGCCAGAGCTACAGTAGATGTCGGAGGCCTTTGAAAGTCGCAGGATATTATTAGGTTATTAGTAGCTACAATTTGTATATCTCGGAATTTTGATATCGGTGACCTAAGGTCAGGTCAATTTCGCGACCTCCCCATTATAAGTCAATGGGGGAAAAATCAACTCCCTGTTTTTACCACTAAAACGGGTCGGAATGGCCCCATATACCATACATGACTTCATATACGATCAACCTTCACTACCTTGAGGTCTGTTTTGCTGTTGGGCAGCTGTGAGGTCATGTGACGTCATCAAAGGTCGCCAAAGGTTTTTGGCCAATAACTCCGTACAGGAACAAGATACAGACGCGTGGATGGTCTCATTGTGTTCAGCTCGTCAAGACGCATCGAATGATATACATGATGACCTCGAGGTCACGTGACCTGAGGTCAACCTTTGACCTTGACCTTTCGAGGTCAACATATATATCATTCGATGCGGATTGACGAGAGGATCACGATGATGCCCTTAGTTTGTTCCTATCTTGACTAATTCGAAAGTTATTCGAGAAAAACTCTCCATATCTAGCGCCGCCATTTTGACTTTTTCGACCCCTGTGACGTCATCTTTGACCTAACCTGAAAATGACCTTTGTAAAAATTGTAGATCTTGGCCGTGCGTATCCGATGCCGTTTACCGCTTGTCGCTATCTTGCTTCGTTCTCGAGATCTCAGGGGGGGGGCGGTCATCCGCCCCCCCCCCCCGTCGGTGCGAAGTTGGCGCAGACCCCCGTCGGTGCGCGGGTTAAGAGAGTCTAGCAATTCTTCAGTAATCTGTCCAGTATTCACGTTCGCAATGGCTTAAGAAACTGAGGTCGGAGTTGATCTGAGGTCAGATCAACTCAAAATTTTCAGAAATGTTGCATAAAAGCCTTTTAGGAAAAGTCAGAAAATTTGAGCTTCCTAGCTCAAAGCGTTTGGGAGAAATAACAAAAAAACCTAAGGGGGGGCCTCCTGAGGCCCCCCGCCAGGAATAAGGTTAAGCAAGCTAAAAAGCATATCATCCGACGCGCCTTGACGTGCTGAGTTCACTGGAACTTTTCGTTTTGCTCTATCTTTATTACATCAAAAGTTATAAGCGAAAAACTTTTGACCTGTTTTTAGCGAAATTTTTAAATTTATACCCCACAAACCCCCCTAAATATTGACATAGAGCAACCAAATTTGCACAGGGGCGAGAACTCCAAGGGGCTCACCTATCTACCAAATTTGATGTTTCTAGGTGCCATAGGAGCCAATCGCGAAGGGGGGTCGCATCGACCCTTCCCCCTGCCATGCCGTGTTATGAAAAATGCCCTGCCAGGGCGAGGGAATTAGATTATCATCAGGTGTTTTTTTCTTCGGAGAATCTTTGCACTTTTGTTCTGTTTTCGGTGTCAGGAACAAGAGTCGATTTACCTACCAGCAGGAGAACCGATTATTGGGGGGGGGGGGATAAAAGATAGTATGTCGCACCCAACATTTTGGTTGGGGGGACATGTCCCTCGTCCCCCCGGTGGCGGAGCCCTTGGCAGTTCGTGTGATTGGTTGGGTCCGCCGTTTTGCGCGGAACTGCAGACTTCCCAGTGAGAAGTGTCTGCTCCCTGATCTTGCCTATGACGAGGTGAAAAGGACCGAAATGGATCTGATCAGGGTCACTCAGTCTGAGTCGTATGCTGAGGAGATCAGTGCCCTGAGACAGGGTAAGTCAATTCCCAAGATATTCAGTGTCGCAAAGATATTTGAGGGCAAGGATTCAGGCATCCACCCTGTGTCCTACGCAATCCTGTTTTTAGTCTTCCTCTGTTCTTCCTACTCGTTTGCACCCACTCTCGACGTGCTTAACCCACGCCCCGTTGGGGGGGGGGATTTGCCCCCCTGTGGTTTTTCCTAAATAGCAAGAAAACGGCGACGCGCAGCGCCGCCAAATTTTCAGTGCCTTCCCGGGCATTAATTTTAAACCTTCACACCAAATTTCAAGTCTTAGGTCACCTTAGGTCAGGAGTTATTGGGGTCAAACTGAGGTCATGTTCGAGCAAAAATGAGCAAAAAACATGCAATCTTGAAACGCTCACCAAATCTACAGTTATCAAGCAATTTCAAAGTTATTTATCTGGTCTAGTAGACAAAAAGCAGCGCTACAAAAATGATATCTCGGATTTTCAAAATTTTGGGTTTTTTACCCCCAAAAATTCGAAACATTGATTTTTTTAAGAAAAAAAAAACTGAATTCCTAAAAAAAGGAATATAGGTGATAGTCCCTGCATTATTCTATATACATTTCAGATCTATATCTCGTTTTTTTGGCCAAGTTAGAGCGAAAAAACTTCAAAAATGATTACGTCAAATTTTTTAACACGCGCACCGACGGGGGGCGGATATCCGCCCCCCCCCCCCCCTGAGGTTTTTCGCGAATAGCGGGAAAACCGCGGCGCTACGCGCCGCGAAATTTGGTACGACTATTCCCTTATCAATTTTACACATGGTGTGCAAGTTTGAACCTCCTACCTTTTAAGGTCAGGTCACCAGGTCACTTTGAATGACCCAACCTCAAGTCACTTTTTTGCAACTTTGTCACCGTGCCAGAGCTACAGTAGATGTCGGAGGCCTTTGAAAGTCGCAGGATGTTATAAGGTCATTAATAGCTTTACTTTGTATATCTTGGAATTTTGATATCGGTGACCTAAGGTCAGGTCAATTTTGCGACCTCTCCATTATAAGTCAATGGGAGAAAATTGAAAAACGTCTGTTTTGCACGAACGTTATTCTAGACACTCTCAAACATCGAGATGTAGGTAAAATGGACTCAATGAACCGAAAAATGGCAACTGTGACCCCTCGTTATGTCCCCGAGGTCATCTCAGGTCACGAACAGAATCTAACAGTTTTTCGCTAATAACTTCTGATAGAGACGTGCTAGAGCGCTGAAAACGCCTGAGATGTGTTCGGCTCGACGTTGCGGATCGACTGATATGCAACATGACCTTTTCCGGTCAGGTCATGACCTTGACCTGAGGTCAAATTTTCAAGTTGACCTTTCAAGGTCAAAGTATAGTTCATTCGACGCGTCATGACGAGAGGAACACGATGGTGGCAAAAGTAATGTCATGACTCTTTTGAATCAAAAGTTATTGCCGAAAAAAACGTTTTTCGTAAAAACGGCTATTTTTGGAGTTTTTGCCCCCTGGAGGCTAAACCGTTGACCTGAGGTCAAATCTGAGAACATTACTCAGAAAGGTCTGTAAAAGGGCTATCGAATGCGCTTTTTTGCGGCGCTGTAGCTCTATCGGTTCCCAAGATAGCCGTTGGCAGTTTCCAAAATGTTGAAATAGTGGACATTTGACCTTTGGTGACCTCTGGTGACCTGACCTTTGACCTGACCCAAAAAATGACCGAAGTGTTTTCGTCCTTATTTTGGACGTTCTTTCGATTTCCGCTTACCGCGTGTCGCTACGTGGCCTAGGAGCCGAGTTAGAAGGGGGGGTGTTCAGACACCCCCCCCCCCCGGCCCGGCGCGGAATCTCAGAGCACCGCACACTGGGCCGGGGGTCCGGAAAAGTGCTAGAAATTATTTGTGATTGAGTTGTTGATCTCAGTGACAAGCAAACATGCTAAAAACGAAGTGGGGCTGCTTAACCCTCGCCGGACCTATTGTCGGACCCCCACCCCCTCGGCCGGCCGAGGGGGGGAGGGTTGGTACGACCCCTTTTTGCCGTTTCGCCCCTAATGGAGCTAGAGCCTCGCGGAAACAACAAGCGTGTGCGCCGTTTCAAGGCGGAACGATTGATACCCGATTTTAAGGTTTCAGGTCAACCGGTAACCTCTGAGGTGAAGTCAAAAAGCCCAAGGTAGGGTTTGGTTTTTGGCAAATAATTTCGCAAAAAATGGCCGCAGAGCAGCGATTTTGGCACCATCGTGTTCGTCTGGCTCAGGCGCGTCGAATGGTATACTTTTTGTTCGGGTGAGGTCAACTTAAGGTATTGACCTCGAGTCAAGGTCAGTTCAGAGCCCATCAGGCCACGAACTTAATCGAAGGAGGTCGTATCGCATATCATTCGATTCGGGAGGTCTTCCCGAGTCCATTGGTGGCTTTCCCGAGTCGCTGGCTCAATTTGATCATGAGTTATTGACGAGAAACTCCTATGAGCGGTGTGACGTCATAAATGACGTCACGGAAGGTCAAAAATGCAAAAGTAAAGCATCGGATCTTGCAAGGAGTGCACGAAATCACGATTCCGTGTGCTTGAGATAGTTTGAAATCATTCCATGGGCAAAAACAACAGTTTCCTTATTTCCCCATTCACTTTTAATGGTGAGGTCACGTGACCTCGAAGAGTAGCAGGCATTAGCAAAAATTGCGAGTAGGGCATGACAGAAAGATGTTTGGTGGTTTGTATGGCATGGCCATTTTTAACGACTCAAAATAACATTTCTCAAAAAGTCTAACTAAAGAGCAAGTTGTTGTTGATTATCACTGACTTGTGTTTAGGGGTTAATAATGACTGAATTTTTGAGTTTGGCCCAGAAATGTTGACAGCATTGTGTGCGTTGATCAATTCTGAGCTCAGGGACATATATTTCATTTAGATTATAAGCGTTTGTTTTTCACAACTTCCAGCGTTTTAAAGAGCGCCGGGCCTTCAGTAGAGCGGCGAGGTGACAATTGCCCCTACATCATGTGGTTTACTGGCGCATATCTCGAAAAGTAGCAGGGAAAAGCAGCAAAGCACCTATATGGAACAAAAGATGAGTAATCAGAGGCTATTATGAAATGTTCATTTTTAGCTGCTCGATATAACGTTTTTATAAAAGTCTAATTAAAAAATTGGATATGATTTTAAATCACGTCTTGCAGCTGCTTGCAAACAGCTAGCTTATCTTGCAGAAAAGCGATGCAATATGTTAGAATGATGTTGGCACAGTGAACAACAGTGCCCTGAACTAGTCTGACAGGAAATTTCGTTCAAAACGACGATTGGTCAACTAATAAATTACCACTAAAGTTCATCATTAAAATCGGTAAATGTGGTGGCCTATAAAGAGTCTAAATTGTCTTGTGTTTGGTGACAACTGACGATCTCAATTTTGACCTTAGGGCAAAACTAGCATCGGAATCGTATTCTTCGATCAATTTGGGATTAAATGATACCTATTTTGTTCATATTGCGGACAGTCAGTTTGGGGGAATTTCTAGCGCTTTTTCAGACTGCCGGCCTACAGTGCACCGGCCCGGCGCGGGTTATATAAGTCAATGGGGGAAAAATCAACTCCCTGTTTTTACCACTAAAACGGGTCGGAATGGCCCCATATACCATACATGACTTCATATACGATCAAACTTTACTACATTGAGGTCTGTTTTGCTGTTGGGCAGCTGTGAGGTCATGTGACGTCATCAAAGGTCACCAAAGGTTTTTGGCCAATAACTCCGTACAGGAACAAGATACAGCCGCGTGGATGGTCTCATTGTGTTCAGCTCGTCAAGACGCATCGAATGATATACATGATGACCTCGAGGTCACGTGACCTGAGGTCAACCTTTGACCTTGCCCTTTCGAGGTCAACATATATATCATTCGATGCGGATTGACGAGAGGATCACGATGATGCCCTTAGTATGTTCCTATCTTGACTAATTCGAAAGTTATTCGAGAAAAACTCTCCATATCTAGCGCCGCCATTTTGACTTTTTCGACCCCTGTGACGTCATCTTTGACCTGACCTGAAAATGACCTTAGTAAAAATTGTAGATCTTGACCGTGCGTATCCAATGCCGTTTCCCGCTTGTCGCTATCTTGCTTCGTTCTCGAGATATCAGGGGGGGCGGTCATCCGCCCCCCCGTCGGTGCGAAGTTGGCGCAGACCCCCGTCGGTGCGCGGGTTAACTCAATTTTTAGCGATTCTAGACCACGTACGGCAAAACAAAGGCCACCATTGAACTCCCCGTGACGAGCTGCATCGATTCGATACCCATTATATGCAAACATACCTACTTTGAAATTTGACCTAATTTGACCTGACCTTGACCTGACCTTGACCTGACCTTGACTAAAACGTGACTTAAGCTGGGCCCAAAGGCTGCCTGACCCACATAGCCGCATTTGTCATGTAAAAGGGACCATACCACATGCATCACACGACACTTTCATATTGTGACCCCCCAGTGACCTGACCTCTGTGACCTGACCTGGTATCAGTGACGTCAAATAGCAGAATATGTGTTTGAAGAACATTTCTCCATCGATGATTTTCAATGAAAGGCATTTTACTCGATTTTAAAACGCATTTCTTGAAATGCCTGTAAACGGTAAAAATTCGACCTTTGACCTGACCTGTGACGTCATCGGTTTGACTTAAGTCAATAACATTGGGTCACAAGGTAGTTCCCTGATAGGGCTATCCAAAACAGTTTGCCGCTTGTCGCTAGGTTGCGTGGTTCTCGAGCTCTTAGGGGGGGGGGGGCAAATTGTCCTCCCCCAACAAGGCGCGTTGCTCGGCAGAGCCCAACGGGGCGCGGGTTAACCTGCGCATGACTGTTAAATTTTCCATAACGCGAGTGACTGATGGGGGATCTCCCCTCCAATCTCCGAAACTACCAGGCCGATCGTCAGAATTCAAACGGCGTCTGATAGCCCTGGAAAAACTGCCGAGCGAAACCTAATTTCATTGACCTCTAGGTCACCGACGACGTCACAGGTCAGGTCAAAGTTAAAATTATCAGCATTTCTGCTTGTTCACAATTTAGGCTCTGGCCGCCGGCTGACAAGTCCGATCAGGCTCGTTTTTGGTTTACGCATTCCTTGATATATGCCTTAGATACCCTGAGGGTACCGAACTTTTGCTTCGAATTTTTAGATCAAAGCCAGGTCATCCTAGGTCATGAAAATTGTATATTATGTATCGGTCACGTGACGCATGTTTTATGATCCATTTTACTCGTTGATTTCGAAAACAATGTGGTCTGTGTCATTTGAGGTCATTTTCAGCTGAATCTACCGGAGGTCAGGTCACTTTCAGGTCAGAAAAGGTCAAATTTTGAAAATGAAATTTTTCAACAAAAAAGGTGCCTATCAGATGCAGTTTGAGCTCAGGAACACGATGGTGCATTTATATTGCTGTACAATGTCAAAAACGTACTAAACAATGGTTTTGAAAAATGTATACATTATTGTAACATGTTGACAGTAATGCAAATAACTTAGGTATTTTTGAAGACATTGGACTAAAACGTGCCAGAGTAGTTCATCAATGTGTGTTCTATGACATATATTCCGTTTTTTTGCAAAACATCAAAAACTTTTTGAATTTTCTTTTTTGTTATTGTAAATACATATTTTTCCAAATTTGTAGTTTGATAGCTACGTATATTTGTAGTCCACGCATGCAAAAACATTGAATAATTAAATCTAGCTTTAAAACTGAGCTCTTGAGAGCGTTTGCCGTAATTCAATATTGTGCATCAAAATCGGCCGGCATGACGTCACTTTGACGTCATTTCCGGCCAAACTATGGTAGCTAAAAAGTTGAAATATTAACACAAGGTGTCAAATTGATGCCGCTGAGGGTACCACAAGTATCGTGTTGATCCGTCGAAGGGTTTAGAAGATATTGCCGAAAAACGGGAGGGGGCTCTATAGAGCTTCTCAGTCATGCGCGGATTTATATAAGTTAGGCATTTAACCCTCCCCGCACATGGGGGGGGGGGTTGCCACCACCTAGGTAGTTTTTCTGCTCTGCACTCAACATTTTTAGAGCTAAAAGGCTGATTTTTCGTATAGCTGCTCCTCTGTCCTTTCTTGATGTCCACTTAAAATATTAAATTTCTGTGGCTTTTGGATTTTGAGATATGACCCTGTTGTTCAGGTCATGTCATGACCCAAATGACAAATATCCAATATCTTGCGTTGGCAATGGGTCTTGTGAGCTTTTGACACCTTGTTTTCGGTCTTTTTTGCCAGTCTTACCTCCCACCTATCATGGAGCATGTTGTCGACGATGTACAGATGTCAAGGTCAGGGTCAAAGTAAACCTAGGTCATCTAAAAACATTGCGTTTTAGGCAAGCTGAATTTACTTTTCGGGATGTTTCTTTGACTGTATTTTTGATACAGGCTTCTCATTTCATCATAGGTGAAACTTTGACATTACCATTGGGGTCCCAAACGTCCAAGGGGGCCTCCATTTAGTGGGGGGCCTCCAAGCAATTAGGGGCCTCCAATCGTGGAAGCGGTAATTTACGAACCACGCCAGGGCCTCCTCTAAGAAATTTTCACTGGGGGACCAGAGGCTCAGAAGCCAAACCCAGGGTACCCTCAAATCCAGTTTTCTCATCGGATTTAGGCCACTTATTTTTCGTCACAGCTCGGATGCCATGATTTAATTTTTCAATATTATTAACCCGCGCACCGACGGGGGTCTGCGCCAACTTCGCACCGACGGGGGGGGGGGCGGATGACCGCCCCCCCCTGAGATCTCGAGAACGAAGCAAGATAGCGACAAGCGATAAACGGCATCGGATACGCACGGCCAAGATCTACAATTTTTACAAAGGTCATTTACAGGTCAGGTCAAAGATGACGTCACAGGGGTCGAAAGTCAAAATGGCGGCGCCAGATATGGAGTTTTTCTCGAATAACTTTCGAATTAGTCAAGATAGGAACAAACTAAGGGCATCATCGTGATCCTCTTGTCAATCCGCATCGAATGATATATATGTTGACCTCGAAAGGTCAAGGTCAAAGGTTGACCTCAGGTCACGTGACCTCGAGGTCATCATGTAAATCATTCGATGCGTCTTGACGAGCTGAACACAATGAGCCCATCCACGCGTCTGTATCTTGTTCCTGTACGGAGTTATTGGCCAAAAACCTTTGGTGACCTTTGATGACGTCACATGACCTCAAAGCTGCCCAACAGCAAAACAGACCTCAAGGTAGTGAAGGTTGATCGTATATGAAGTCATGTTTGGTATATGGGGCCATTCCGACCCGTTTTAGTGGTAAAAACAGGGAGTTGATTTTTCCCCCATTGACTTATAATGGGGAGGTCGCGAAATTGACCTGACCTTAGGTCACCGATATCGAAATTCCGAGATATACAAATTGTAGCCACTAATGACCTAATAATATCCTGCGACTTTCAAAGGCCTCCGACATCTACTGTAGCTCTGGCACGGTGACAAAGTTGCAAAAAAGTGACTTGAGGTTGGGTCATTCAAAGTGACCTGGTGACCTGACCTTAGAAGGTAGGAGGTTCAAACTTGCACACCATGTGTAAAATTGATGAGGATATAGTCATACTAAATTTCGCGGCGCTACGCGCCGCGGTTTTTCCGCTATTCGCGAAAAACCTCAGGGGGGGGCGGATATCCGCCCCCCCCGTCGGTGCGCGGGTTAAAGAAATGATAGGTCACCTGACCCTACTGGTGGTTCCAGGCCAGCAGGGTGACATTGTATGTAAATTTCCCCCGCGGCGTCCGAAATCGATGAAAATTTCTGGCTTTTTCACTTTCGACAATAAAACAAAATGCCTCTATTATAAAAAAAGAATTTAACTGCACAGCATTGCGCAAGGAATCTAACCGACCCCAGAAAGTGTGAGGGTTAATAGCCCTCGCCCGCACCTGGGGTGAGGGTTGCCACCCCCCATGTTAGTTTTTTCTGCTCTACACTGAAAATTTTAAAAGCTAGAAACCTGATTTTTTTGTATAGCTGTTTTTCTATCTTTTCTCAGCGTCCATTGGAAATTTTAAGTTTCTTCGGCTTTTGGGTTTGGAGATATGACCTTGTTCTTCAGGTCATGTCATGCCCTAAATGACGAATACCCAATGTCTTGCGTTGGCTATGGGCCTTGTGAGCTTTTGACACTCCGATTTCGTTTTTTTTTGCCAGTCTTACCTCCCACCTATCATTGAACATGTTGTTCTGCGATGTAGGTACAGATGTCAGGGTCAGGGTCAAGGTCAACCTAGGTCATCTAAAATTGTTGCGTTTTAGGCAAGCTGAATTTACTTTTCGTGAAGTTCTTTGACCGCATGGCATGTTTAGTAAAAGCTTCTCAGTTCATGATCTCATGTAATAGGCAGGGACACACAAACCAACCTGTGCACACATCAGTACATACACAGACATGCACAGACATACAAACACATATCATTGACCTTGACCTAACTTGACGTGAAATGACCACAGCCAGCAAATTAGTCGGATAGTGTGACAAAGAGCTGTTCTAGCTGGCTTGGCACTAATACGGGCTACGGCAGCGTCGTCGGTATATGATGGGTTAGCCCGCTGCTTGTGTAGGTATTTTATTCGACATCACCACAATTTTTCTTACTTAACCCTATTCCTGGCGGGCTCCGCCGGGACAAGAAACTGGCGGGGGGGGCCGATTCGGCCCCCCCCTGAGATCTCGAGAACGAAGCAAGATAGCGACAAGCGGTAAACGGCATCGGATACGCACGGCCAAGATCTACAATTTTTACTAAGGTCATTTTCAGGTCAGGTCAAAGATGACGTCACAGGGGTCGAAAAAGTCAAAATGGCGGCACTAGATATGGAGAGAGTTTTTCTCGAATAACTTTCGAATTAGTCAAGATAGGTACAAACTAAGGGCATCATCGTGATCCTCTCGTCAATCCGCATCGAATGATATATATGTTGACCTCGAAAGGTCAAGGTCAAAGGTTGACCTCAGGTCACGTGACCTCGAGGTCATCATGTATATCATTCGATGCGTCTTGACGAGCTGAACACAATGAGACCATCCACGCGTCTGTATCTTGTTCCTGTACGGAGTTATTGGCCAAAAACCTTTGGTGACCTTTGATGACGTCACATGACCTCACAGCTGCCCAACAGCAAAACAGACCTCAAGGTAGCGAAGGTTGATCGTATATGAAGTCATGTATGGTATATGGGGCCATTCCGACGCGTTTTAGTGGTAAAAACAGGGAGTTGATTTTTCCCCCATTGACTTATAATGGGGAGGTCGCGAAATTGACCTGACCTTAGGTCACCGATATCAAAATTCCGAGATATACAAATTGCACATACTGGTACCCTAACTAAACCCTGAAGAGAAGAAATTGATCGGTCAAAAACTCTAGCTCTGGCGTGATTGCAAACTTTTCTGAGGTAGCGTCACCAAACCGCCTCTGGTGACCTGACCTGAGGTCAGATCAACTCAAAATTTTCAGACATGTTGCGTAGAAGCCTTTTAGGAAAAGTCAGAAAATTTGAGCTTCCTAGCTCAACGCGTTTGGGAGATATAACCAAAAAACCTCAGGGGGGGGGCTCATGAGGCCCCCCCCCGCCAGGAATAGGGTTAAGCTTCGCGGTCAAGAGCAACAGATTCTTTGGGAAGAGACGAATCCAATAAATAGATGACCTAGGTTGACCTTGACCCTGACCCTGGCATCTCTACATCATCGAACAACATGTTCCATGATAGGTGGGAAGTAAGACTGTCAAAAAAGGCCGAAATCAAGGTGTCAAAAGCTCACAAGACCCATAGCCAACGCAAGATATTGGGTATTTGTCATTTGGGTTATGACATCACCTGAAGAATAAGGTCACATCTCCGAAACCAAAAACCACAGAAACTTGAAATTTTCAGTGGACACTAAGAAAGGAATTAGAGAAGCAGCTATACAAAACATCCGGCTTCTAGCAATCAAAATGTTGAGTGCAGAGCAGAAAAACTACCTGGGGGGTGGGGGTGGCAATCACTGCCCCCCCCCCCTTTGTGCGGGCGAGGATTAAATAATTTGAGTATCAGGTAAATAATTTATTCAAACAGATATTCCAATAGAGTCCCGCTTTTTTATACGTGACCTCCGATTTGTGTAGCATCTAAGTTGCCCAGGGGGCCTCTTATTTCTAGGCACAGTACAGAGAGCCTCCTACTTCGACTGCTTGCACAGAGAGCCTCCTTTTTGTACATACAGCTAAGCTTCTACAGGTCGAGCGCCGGTCTTCTATTTGCACGTACAGAGCAGAGAGCTGCCAGTCCCTATTGTTACAGAGGGCCTCCTATTTGTCTAGGGGTCCTCCTATTGGTTAATGGCGCCTCATATTTGTCCAAGGGGCATCCTTTTCGTCTAGGGGGCCTCCTATTTGTCCAGGAGGCCTCCTGTTTGTCCAGGAGTACCCTATTTATCCAGGGGGCTTCTATTTTCCAGGGGGCTTCCTCTTTATCCAGGGGGCCTCCTACGTGTTCAGGGGCCTCCTATTTGTCCAGGGGCCTCCGATTTATCCAGGGGTCTTCTATTCGACCAGGGGTCTCATTTTTGTGCTGGGGTCTCCTACTTGTCCAGGGGCCTCCTTTTTTAAGGGCCTCCTTTTTATTAAGGGAGCCTTTTATTTGTCCAGGGGCCTCCTATTCGTACAGAGGGCCTCTTGCTCCTATATACTTGTCCATGGGGCCTCCTATTTGTTCAAGATGCCCCTATTTGTACAGGGGGCCTCCTATTTGTCCAGGGGGCCTCCTATTTTTCCAAGGAACCTGCTATTTTTCTAGGGGCCTCCTTTTGCCCAAGAGGCCTCCTATATATCCAGCGGGCCTCCTACTTGTTCAGGGGGCCTCCTATTTGTCCAGGGGGCCTCTTATTAGTTAATGTAGCCTCTTATTTTCCAAGCGGCCTCCTATTTATCCAGAGGGCTCTTATTCCTATTTTAGGGGGCCTCCTCTTTATCCAGGGGGCCTCCTTCTCGTTCAGGGGGCCTCCTATTTATCCAGGGGCCTCTTATTTGTCCAGGGCCTCCTAATTGTCCAGGGGGCCTCCTATTTGTCCTAGGGCTCCTAATTGTCCAGGGGGCCTCCTTTTGTGAAAGTGGCCTCATGTTTGTCTAGGTCTAGGGCCTCCTATTTCTCCAGGGGGCCTCCTATTTTTCCAGAGGGCCTCCTATTTTTCCAGGGGGCCTCCTATTTGTACAGAGGGCCTCCTACTTGTCCAGGGGCCTCCGATTTGTCCAAGGGGCTTCTTATTTGTACAGAGGGCCTCCTATTTGTCCATGGGGCCTCCTATTTGTCTAGGGGTGTCGCCTCCAGGCGTCTCCAAAACTCTGCAGTCTGGTGGTGCAAAACTCGTGCAACTTGATAGTTGGCCTCTGTATTGTGACTCCAGCTTCACAAGCATCCAAGTAGGCCAAAGTAAGCAAGTAAGCAAGGTTTCTGAAAGGATACATCAAAATTAATAAAGCAGAAACGAAAGACAAACAGGGCAATGGGGGGCCAAACACAGAACTCAAGACGAATATGGCGCGGCCAAGGTCAAGGTCGTACGAGTGTCGCTCTCCCACTGCAATCAAATAGCCTTAACCCTCGCACCGACGGGGGGGGGATGAGGCCTTTGAAAGTCGCAGGATATTATTAGGTCATTGGTAGCTACAATTTGTATATCTCGGAATTTTGATATCGGTGACCTAAGGTCAGGTCAATTTCGCGACCTCCCCATTATAAGTCAATGGGGGAAAAATCAACTCCCTGTTTTTACCACTAAAACGGGTCGGAATGGCCCCATATACCATATATGACTTCATATACGATCAACCTTCACTACCTTGAGGTCTGTTTTGCTGTTGGGCAGCTGTAAGGTCATGTGACGTCATCAAAGGTCACCAAAGGTTTTTGGCCAATAACTCCGTACAGGAACAAGATACAGACGCGTGGATGGTCTCATTGTGTTCAGCTCGTCAAGACGCATCGAATGATATACATGATGACCTCGAGGTCACGTGACCTGAGGTCAACCTTTGACCTTGACCTTTCGAGGTCAACATATATATATATATATATATATATATATATATATATATATATATATATATATATATATATATATATATATATATCATTCGATGCGGATTGACGAGAGGATCACGATGATGCCCTTAGTTTGTTCCTATCTTGACTAATTCGAAAGTTATTCGAGAAAAACTCTCTCCATATCTAGCGCCGCCAATTTGACTTTTTCGACCCCTGTGACGTCATCTTTGACCTGACCTGAAAATGACCTTTGTAAAAATTGTAGATCTTGGCCGTGCGTATCCGATGCCGTTTACCGCTTGTCGCTATCTTGCTTCGTTCTCGAGATCTCAGGGGGGGGGCGGTCATCCGCCCCCCCCGTCGGTGCGAAGTTGGCGCAGACCCCCGTCGGTGCGCGGGTTAAATGGCCTGAACACTGAGCGAATGTTTCTGGCCTTATAACAGACAAACTTATTCAGTGCTGCACTGCAATCCTGCAGAATATTCGCGATTAAACACATACGCAAAAATGGACACAAATCGGCGCATTTTGTAGCACGCTACATCTTGACCATCTAACGTAGTATCTTTTCGGCACGGTCGGCCCGGTGACGCGCAGCTGAGCAGAGCGCTGCCGCACGCTTCCCTCCCTTGTCATTATTCCCTTCCTCCTCCCACCCGTCCCCAGGTCCACCCTCCCCAATCATTTCTCACTGTCCGCACAGAATGGGCCGCCATTAAACTCCAATTAAGACAAGCACCTCTGAAGACAGTCACATCAGGATGAGTCATTGGTAGTCATTACAAAGCAGCTGAAGCTACAAGCAAACGTCGGCACACTGTGAGACCACGCGCAGGCTTAAGGCACGTAGCACATTGGGTCTCACGTAGCCATGGTAGCACAACAGTGCGTCTCACTGCAACGGAATCTGCTAAACTTAGCAAACAGCCTCCGAAACAGACGTAGTTCAGGACGTCTCCACCGCGGACAGAAAGCGCTGTTGTCCGAAACAAACGTAGTTCAGGACGTCCCCACCGCGGACAGAAGGCGCTGTTCTACCGACCTTCCCAACCAAGATGACGACAGTGGGCGGAGCAAGAGTGACGTCACAAGGGGCGTTGGCGGCAGACGAAACGGAAGGAAACAAAAGTTTGAATAAAATGAAATTGAAGAATCAAAATTAAAACTCGAAAATCACAAACCTTTCGGGGATTGTTTTATGCCAGCGATTACTAAAGTATAAAGCACTCAACACGAAGACGATTCGACGGCCAAAAATTGCAGACACAGAGGAGCAAGGTGACTAAACAGGACAGAGGGCGCCATCTTACGGGCCCACCCACAAGAGGAAGGCAGAGGAAGATGACGGAGCAAGGGCGTGGCAGTCACCCCCTCCCCCCAAGCTATAAAAGGGTGCACCACCCAACCAGAAGGGACACAGTCGAGCAGCCGAGAGTCACAGTCTGCAGCCGGAGCCGGAGACGCCATCTGGGAGCCGCCGTCAGTCCGGGGTCACCCGCGAGAAGTCTCTTCAGTTCGAGCGCAGAGGAACTCCAGAATGTGAGTGCTGCTGAAAAGTCTGCTCAATCCCAATCCTTGACCCCCCCCCCTCTTCCCAGCCTGCCGTGCCGTGACGACTGCCAAACATTTTCGGTTGCCATAGAATGCACTCTCAATTGGAATTGGAAAACTTAAATTACTTTGAACTTATTGGTCCAGACACCCTAGTAGCATATTAGGATCTGAATTGGGAAGGTCATGTCAGAGTCGCCAGCAAACCGTTATTGTCCGTCGGAATTCACGATTAGGCCGGGAGCGAGATGCTAAAATTTGAATAAGCAGCTCATTGTCACGAACGTTGAGATTGATGACATGATGCGTGTCAGCATTGAATAACGAATATGTCTTTGTGTTTGGCCAAGCTGGTTCGTTCGATTTATTATCGGCGGTAGTCAGGTGCGCTTAATATTTGAGGTTGGAATTCGTTTGTGAAATTAAGGGTGTAGATCCGTGCTGTACTCACTAAAAGTTGCTTTGCGAAATCATTGGTAATATTGCTGTAGGAATTAATTGCGAAGTCAAAATAAATTAGTGAACAGGTAAATACGGTTGACAGGGAATGTAATGTTTTAAGGTGGCGACTGATTCATGCAATCGATCTATGAATATGGCTATGAGTTATGGTTTTCAACAGATATGAATGCTTGAGCTTACGGCGGAATTTCTTCTGTTACTTAGGTGCAGAGTTGAGAGTAGTGGTTTGAGGTCGACGGTCTGACACTTTGCGACTTTAGATGGTCCTTGTACTTTGCGTCATTGTAGTTGCGAAATGTCGAGTAATAGGTAGATGTAGAATTGTTTGTGGTTAGAACTAATATGCGACTAATATAGGTACCGATCGTTGTGCTTTTGTAGAATAAATACTAGAAAAATCATATCTTTTGGGAAAGATCGAAGGGGATACGGAGCTAGAAAAAAACTTACGTGGAATGAAGCTGATGAGATGTCGAACAGGGAGATATTGCAGCGATATTTTACCAGATTCACACTCACTGACACATTCGTTGAATCTACCCGGCCCGAAGAGACTGCACACACCAGTACTGCACCGCGAGTGATGACGCGCCCATCGCGGCGCGGCCTTGACAACTGTCGACTGTCGACGCGGCGCCGGCCGGCAGCCGTGGTAATCGTCGTTCGCGACGCGGGACCGTGCGCCGCTAGATGGCACATGAGAGCAGCGTCGGGAGTGGAGCAGCGGCCATAGTTGGGCAGTGGGTTAGCCGTAATTGGGGCGCGTGCGGTAGGTGAAGGTCATTGTATAGGAGCATGGTTAGTTGTGGAAAGTTGCAACGGGATAAGAACGTAAACAGTTAATGCATAATTTTAAATATGACATGCTATTTGATATTTAGAACTGCACTTCGTTTGATGTGCATTGTTTACTGCTAATAGGATGATTTAAATTATATTTTCTATGAAAGGCTAGGGACCCCTATGACAATATTCTGGCACTCTATAAAGATAATTTGTATAGGTAACTAGTAGCCCATCAGAAGCTATCGAACGAGTTTCAAGGAGTCATTTCCGTTGAGCATTCAGTAATTCACTATGATACGGTGGATCACAACCAGACGACAGATCGGTGCGTACTAATTGGTTCTAGATCATCTGATTAAATCAAGAGCGGTTCAAAGTCTGCTAGGAGTGTATACGAGTAGTGATTAGGTTCATGCGTGCAGCAGCAATTAGGACTTGAGATTACGATTAGGTTGGATAAATAATGCGTTTCTGTTATTCGCGTTCTTACGAGTTAGCGCCAATAATTACTCCACCAATATTGGCACAGGGCATTGTGAGGCGCAGACGGCTTGTTTGCCCGTCTCCTATGGCGTAATGTTTACCAGCATGACTGTATGAGACACAGATGCACTTCTCTAAACACACGTCCAGACCGGAATAATAAGAGGGACACACCGTCACGTACGCAGGGCATATGCACGTTTTCCGCCAGTGGTACCGGCTACTGTTAGATTTCCCGCTTAGGTAATACTGGGTAACGAGGCAGTGAGAGGTTTCTATGGCAGAGGGAAGGAGTAGACTGGTACAGTGCAGTCGGAGAGTAAGTTGGAGATATGCCAAAGGTAAGAAGCCGAAGGTCAGGGGTGAGTCACCCAAAGGGCGGATAAGGCAAGCTGTGGTGTCCCGAATAAGTCCTCATACTTATTTTGTAAGGGTACCTTAATCGGTACTGGACAGCCTCAGGGGAGGTAACGATGTACTCCAGGACACGTAAGGCCTTGAAAGTAAATCCCAGGGTTTAAGGAAAGTTCCTGAGGAGAGTTCCAGGATATGAACGGTGGTCCCTGGGTCGTAGAGTTCTGCACGGCTGCAATTTTCCACAGCCTAGCCGCCCCGCAGCCGTGGCTCCACAGCCACAGCCGCCCACAGCCATGGCAAACTGTGGGCAGCCAGCCGTCAGCCGGCCGTGGATACTTTCAATGAAATGCAGCCAAATAGTATATAATAAGTTGTTTTTAGTTGAAACATATAGCCAAAAGCACATTGCAATGGGCTATAGATTCTCAAGCTCATGAAGCATCATAGGTTAAGTGGTTGTGTATCTGGCTTTAGGCCGAAGGCCTGAAGCCTGATGCGCAACGCATGCCTACACAAGCCCTTGCAAGGGGTTAAGAAAGATGGGTAGGTAGGTACCTACATCAACAGAAAACATAAACAACGAACCAGAATAGAAGCACTAGCAGTGTAGACATCTAATGCCAAATCCAGAAGCATGGTTGTGGGACAGAACAACAGACCCTGATGCTTTTCATTATCAATGCTAGGTATGGAAAATGAAACTGAATTTGATGGACTCTCAAACAGTGATTGTCTAGTCAAAACCAAGATACCTATAAGAAACAGGTAGATCCGATGTTTGAAAGTAAAGCCCCAGTCACAAATTTGACGCACCTGTGACATTTCCTGACACCCACGTGACTATTGTATTAACTTTTGTGTTTTGCGATGTTTTGACCTTATTTAAAGTACTGAAAACTCAAAATGTATGATTAATGTTGTTTAAAGCAGCATATTAATAATTATGTTTGTAAATTATCGATAAGCTGCTTATAGCAGGTCACGTGATTGCTACCAGATTATTTGCTCAGAAAGCATCTTTTCAACTTCGATTTTGAACAATTTTTACCTCCTTTGAGGCCAAATGATGGACGGTTTGAGGCACACGATGAAATGCTGAATCTATTGATGCCAAAATTTGTTCGTTTTTTGCATTTTTAGACTAGTATATCCTGGCTCAAACTTTGACCAGTTTGTTTGTAAACCCTATGGTGAAGGGAAAACTTCACGCCCAGCAGGCGTCATTACAGTGCTGCCAAATCGTGTTTGGTGGGGGTCGGTCAAAACTCTTGCTTCTTTCTTACCTTGCATATTTTCTGGGGAATGATATGCCAGGCTTGAAGCAGCCTTCTGAGCAAGTCTCAAACTAATTTGACATGCAAGGCATATCAAAACACTAGTGAGCATCCCAAGGCCATCTATAGAAGGTACAGTCACTCCCCCGCCGACCAATCAGAGACAGATCCTGAGTGACGTCACCCCTGATGCTCGCAAGGGGTACTCCATTCCTTTGCAACGTAAAAATGACTAACTTCATTTGAAGATTATTGATGGCACTCTACACATATCGCTCAGCCGTTGATGTCAATGGAAAGCCCAACTAATTTTCCAGCGACAAAAAAAAAGCAGCAATATGCTAAGAAATGGCCGGTTTTGAAGATATAGACGATTTATAAGCCCTCTGCAGCAGCAGGAAAGCACCGAAAAAACGCATCGAGCTTATATTTTTACTATGGATAAATCATTTTTCAGTAAGTTTTTAGATATGGTATAGATTTAAGTTACAACTTTATTACAATATTTTCATTACTTGAAACTTTATTTCAAAATAATATTTTCAAAAATGGCAGCTGTTGGCAAGTAACTTGGGAGCGATTGTGGCGCACCGCGCCAGTAAGTGTCCTGAGGCCCCCTTATGATGTCATCAAAAGTGGAGTGACATGGGCCTGGAGCATCCAAGAAAGAAAAACATTCATCTATTTTGATTTTTCCAAATAATGATCTTCGCTCAAATCCCCAAGGACGTGCGAGCCACAATTGCCTCTTTCATTCAAAAGTTTTACTTGAGTTTTTAATGACGTCAATAGCAAAGAAGTGACGATAAATTGTTTTGTTTCACTACAAACAGCCATAAAAATTATAATTAATAAATAATGATGCTAAACAATAAAAAATTGCTCTCAAACAAAGATTGGGTATCAAATTTTTTTCATTTTTAGAAGAAGACGTCATTTTATTAGTAAAGTCAACAGCTCGCGTAAGAAATATTGTGTTCAGGGTTTTCACCGGCATGTGAATTACGTGTTCAGGGTTTTCACCATCATGTGAATTAACCGTAAGTAAGGTTCATGCTCACTTATAATCTAATGCCATTGGCTTTGTTGATCAGCATTTTCTGTTAGCGGTCACTCACACACCAGTTAGAACATAAAGCGCCAGTTTTATATTATATAATTGGACTTGCCGAAAATCCAGAACTACATCTAAGAGTTATTTTAGATAATATTTTCTTAAGCCTTTACCTGCCTTTTCCTAGGCGTGATTTCTTTTTCTATTACCTGAAAGAATTATTGAACGCTCGTCTTCAATAGCTGTAAGGTGCTCTCCTAATGACCAGGTGAGATTGATTTGAGAGGGATGTGACAATGCAACATGTTGCATTTTCTGAAACTGTCAAGCTCTTGATGATGAAGGAACAATTGGTACCTATAATTAGTATTCTGTACCAGAGTGCAAACTCCCCTATAGCAAATGGTAAAACCATTTCAGGTGTTCAAAGGCTTCACCACTTTCAATGTTGCTGGGCATCCTTTGCATGATTTTTACAGGCTAGACTGGTTATCAGAATGTAAGATTAAGGATTTAAAATTTGATATTTGAGTACTTAAGATTGAGCTTGAAATCTCACAGCCGTGGCCACAGCCGTAGCCGTGTTCTTGGAGATACTTGCAGCCGCCCCGGCCCACAGCCGTGGGGCTGCAGCCAGCCGCGGCTGCAGCCGGCCGGTGCAGACCTCTACTGGGTCGTGAACGGAGGTGTTACACGCGGACCGGAAGAGGGCATAGGTAATCTCTCCCGGTGGAGAGATAAGTCGGATATAAATCGTGTATGTGTGTACCATAAGTCTATCGGACTTGTAGTGAATTCCATAAATTAGTAGGGTGGATATTTGTGCATTTATTCTGGACGGCCCTGCGATAAGTATCTTTGTCGCCGGTTAGCGGAGCATGCATATGGATTTCGGAAAGAGACATTTATCTCGCCGGGGAGATCGTTGTTGATCCGACGCCTAACACTATCGGAGGGAATTTCGAGGGCTACGAATTAAATTTGGGTGAATACATGAAAGGTGAATGTAACGCGAACAAGGGTGTGAGAATGGTGAAGGATGAATCTTAGAATAAGGCCGATAGGAATTGCGTAGAATTCGGTTACGGCAGTCGAGCTAGCAACCCTCGAGGGCAACTAAACTATCGCAACGCTAATACGAATTAAGTGGGCAATTTTCTTAATGGGGAGGCCAGTGATATATAGGAATGGGTGACTGGACGAATGATCACATTCAATTAATCAATTTAATTACCACCCATATGTTTGGCAGTGGTCATCGGGTTTCGAATGCCCTGTCCTTCACCTGCCCAACTGTGCCGCAAACCCAGCTGATCGGATCCCTCTATCCCATCCGAGCAGTGAAGAAGCATCTCGTGCATCATGGTCTATACAATGAACAGAATCATCAAGCCTCTAAATCAAAAAGCATCTTCCATCAGATGTATTTGTATGCAAGACGGATCTGGATCTCTACATCTCATTCAGGTGGATCTACATCTCTATCTGGATCCATACATCTCTGTCAGGTGGATCTCATCTATCAGGATCTCATCACTATCTGGATCCCTCCCTATAGCTATCTCAGGATCTCTTCAACGACTCTCAAGTTCCCCATCACCAGCTCAACCATCGAGTCATTACAGAAGCAAATTGTTCTTTCTCTCTGCTACAACAGCCGAATAACAGTGGACCCGGACCGCAGTATTTGATGAACCGCAAAGAAGATGAAGCTTTTTTACTCCTTCTTTCTTCTTTTCTCTAAATCCCCTCGCTACAATTTCTCAGATCCAGTTTGCAACAATGCAGCGCAATGAATACTAATATTGATAACAATTAAGCGTCTCTTTATTGCTAGAGACGATAACACTCACCAACATTATCCACCTGCAGACATATTCTTCACGCCTGAACGCTATCGCCTTCTTATACTTCAAACGCTTTCCAAGAACCAAAAATGCGGCATGAAATGGGCGGTTACCAAATCTGACGTGTTGGCGTATGAGTACCAGCACTATTTCCTGTACCGCACTAAGTACCGTGTCCATTATAATAGGTCTTTCTCTGAATGCAAAAGGCTCCTATGCATCACATGAGATATCACGCGAATCACAAATTTAACCCTCGCCGGACCTATTGGTTTTCTACATACGCGCCGGCCGAGGGGGGGGGCGGGTACGACCCCCCCCCCTCGCC
Source organism: Amphibalanus amphitrite (assembly GCF_019059575.1). Classification (NCBI taxonomy): domain Eukaryota; kingdom Metazoa; phylum Arthropoda; class Thecostraca; order Balanomorpha; family Balanidae; genus Amphibalanus; species Amphibalanus amphitrite. The sequence continues at coordinate 43,094 of NW_024881504.1, forward strand.
GTTTCGCCCCTGGTGGAGCTAGCGCGTCGCGGAAAAAACGAGCGTGTGCGCCGTTACGAGACGCAGAGATTGGTACCCGATTTTAAGGTCCTAGGTCATCCGGTGACCTCTGAGGTCAGGTCAAGTGCCTCAGGGTACGGTTCAGTTTTTGGTGAATAACTTCGCAAAAAACGGCCGCAGAGCGCCGATTTTGGCAGCATCGTGTTCGCCTCGCTCAGGCGCGTCGAATGATATACTTTTTGTCCGGGTCAGGTCAACTTGGGGTGTTGACCTCAGGTCAAGGTCAGGTCAGCACCCCCAGGTCACGAAGTTGGTCGAAAGAGGTCATGTCGCATATCATTCGATTCGGCAGGCCTTCCTGAGTCCATTGGTGCCTTTCCCGACTCGCTAGCTCAATTTGATCAAGAGTTATTGACGAAAAACTAATTTGACCTTGATGACGTCATAAATGACGTCACGCAAGGTCAACATTGCAAAAGTGGCGCATCTAACCTTGCAAGGAGTGCATCAAATCACGATTCGGTGTGCTTGAGATAGTTGGAGATCGTTCCCGGCGCCAGAATAGCAGTTTGAATTTTTCCCCATTGACTTATAATGGTGAGGTCACGAAAATGACCTGACCTCATATGACCTTTAGGAAAAATCCGAGATATACAAGTTGTGGGACTCATAATGGATACTAGATCCTGCAAGTTTCATTTCCCTGTGACATCTCCTCTGGCAGTGAGGGCGTTGCGAAGTTGCGACATCTGAAGACCGTGCAGAGGTTCACTTATGACGTCATAGGTCAGTGACCTGACCTGACCTAAAAATGCGGTTGGTGTCAAAAGATCCGGCTTGGATCAAAGGTCAGGTATGCCAAGTTTCAGCTCTCTATCGCCAGCGTGTTCGGAGCTATCGCGAAAAAACACTATGGGGGGGGGGGCGGCACCCGCCCCCCCCCCTCTGCCGGCGAGGGTTAACGCATTTTAACATGAGTATTTGGCTAACCATTCGACACGACGCAATTCCACATTCCCATCATACACTGCCTTGTTCCTTGTTCCCCTCCACATTGACGTTACACAAGTACCAACTCTTAACCCTATTAGTGGCAGGGGGGGGGGGGGTTGTTTTTATCCACCCCTCAGGTTTTTCGGGAATATCTCCGAAACCGCTGAAGCTACGATGCTGAAATTTTCTGACTTTTCCTAAAACTAAATTGGGCACATTCCCTGAAAATTTCAAGTTCATAACTTTACCAGGGGCGGCTCCAGAGCACTGGGAATTGGGGGGTCCTATTCGTGAAGCGAGTCATTTGGGCGAAGATCACGATGCTGCACCAGTTTTACGAACAGTGAATAAAAGGTATCATGTGATAACATATACAGTTATTGTGCATCCTCTTTTGACACGTTTTTGCTATAATAGGCGGATCCAGGCGTCCAAAAAGGGGGGTTATGTTTTACCTCCCAACATAGGTGCCCTGACACCGCCTATGCATTACCAATACAATTTTAGTCGTTCGCTCATAAGAAAATTATAACATAACAAGACCATTACCACCCTTTTTAGAAACAGTACCAACAAAAACCTTATTTACTATACTTTTTGTGTACCCCCAATCTCAATGATCTGTATCCGCCTATGATTTTTGAAAATGCATATTTTTAGGATCCATGTGAATTCCTGGTTCATTCTCTATCGATCGGCAAAAGTTGCGTTAAGATTGGTTCAGAAACCTGGCCGTGATAAACAGTCTAAAATGTATCTGCAATTTGCCCGTTTTTACCCCCCTCTACCCCCCCCCTACTGACATTTTTTAATTTTTATTTTTTAGAAATGTAGATCACGTTGAGCGAAATCGAATGCCGTTTGAATTTTGAAAATCGGCCGGTTAGATCTCGAGATATCAAGGGGGGGTCGTAAACAGCCCCCCCCCCCTGCCACTAATAGGGGGTAGCCAGGAGCCTGCCACTAATAGGGTTAAGTGCCCTGCAAGTACCAAAGTACCAATCAGCGTCTCAACCCGTGCTCCGTGCTGCCCCCTACCTCTGGCTGCAACCAGACAGCAGAGCCCTCTACTGGCTCTCCGTTTCCTACAGCTCGCTCAACAAGACGGGCCGATGGGCTCACAATGGGACAGGAAAGGACAGGAGAATATAAACCAAAACCAAATGGAGACAATAAACGCTTCCGGCGTTTACACCCTCCTCCTTGAATCATCTCCGATTCAACACTGCACTCTTAAATAAAAATGAACTTCGTCTTCCTCAGCCATGTAGTGCTCAGTCCTCGCCGCTCACGAGCTTCACCAGCTTCGACACTGGTCGACGGAACGTTGAAGTTCCTCTTCTCACCACTACTTGCCTCACGAGACCTTTCTGGCCCTTCGTTACTTCAGCAACTTTTCCAAGTGGCCACTGGCCTCTCGGGAGTGTCTCGTCCATCATCAGGACCACATCTCCTGGTTCCAGGTTTTTTCGGACACTGTTCCACTTCTGCTTCCTTTGGAGGAGCGGCAAGTACTCCCGCCTCCACCTCGTCCAGAAACAGTCCGCGAGATACTGCATTTTGCGCCATCTCTTACCATGCAGGTCAAATTCGGAGAAGACTCCAGGCGTGACATGACCTCCGCGAAAAAGCAGCAAGTGGTTCGGTGTAAGCGGCTCACAATCTCTCGGGTCTGCTGACACCGTCGTCAGTGGTCTACTGTTCAAGATACTCTCGATCTCACACAGGAGAGTGGTGAGGCCGTCGTCGTCAAGGGTGTGGCTGGTCAGGAGGGAATTGAGTATCTTCCTGATGCTCCGAATGTGCCTCTCCCAAACCCCACCGAAATGGGAGGCTCCTGGGGGGTTAAAAATCCAGTCAATCTTGCTTTCAAGCAATTTCTTGTGAACGCGATCTTGTTCTAGGTGCTCAAGTTCCTTGCGAAGTTCCTTTTCGGCTCCGACAAAATTTGTCCCGTTGTCACACCTGATCATCCGGACTGGCCCTCGTCTCGCTGTGAATCGTCGTAACGCATTAATAAAAGAGTCCGTTGACATTGAGTCCGCCAACTCAATATGGATGGCTCGAGTGGCTAGGCAAGTAAAAATTACCCCGTACCGTTTGACCGAGGCTCTGCCCCTCTTCGTCACAAACGGACCGAACAGATCAACACCGACACTGCTGAAAACCGGCTGATCTGGAGTTACCCTCTCTGGGGGCAGATCTGCCATCTTCTGTTCTTCTGGTCGTGCTTGCCGTCTTATGCAATGCTTGCATTTCCTCAGGACCCGGCGCACTTCCGAGTTGCCGTGAATCAGCCAGTAAGTTTCACGTAGCGCCGCCAATGTATGTTCTCTTCCTTGATGGCCCACCTGTTGGTGAACATGCCGTACAATCAACTCTGAGACAGGGTGGCGTGCGGGCAGTATGACTGGATTTCTTGCTTTGGAATCCAGTGGGGCCATGGCTAAACGGCCACCGACTCTCAATAGTCCGTCCTCTAGCATGGGATCCAACTGCCGCAGAGGACTTCTCCTCTTCACCACACGGTCCACTGGATCTTGCCTGGTGTCTCCATCAGAACACTGAGGCTTCAGCGCTTGTAATTCCGATGCAAACGCAGTCTCCTGCACTCGCCGGAGAATGGCTTTTTCCGCTTCTTCAAGTTCGGCCACTGACAACCGACAAGCAGACCTTTCCCTATCCCGAGCCTGGGATGGAGTGACCGGTCTTTTCCTTACTGCTCCTGCCGTCATTCTCTTCGCCATCAGGTACTTCTTGAAGCGCAGCAACCATGCCACTGCCTTTGTGAGTCTGAACCAGTCTGAATAGTGGCACAGAAGCCGATCTGTCGGATTAGGCTGTACGTCCTCAGCAAAGCAGACCGAGCCAACCACAGCAGGCTGAATCACATCAGCATCTCTTGTAGCTTCTTGTGTGTCTTCAAATCCTTCAGGCGGACGAGGCCACTCAGACTCTTCTTTCCCCAGGAAAGCTGGACCATGGAACCACCTGTTGTTCTCTAGAAGATCATCCGCCATAAGCCCTCTCGAGGCGTCGTCCGCTGGGTTATCTTCCGACTTAACGAATCTCCATTGCGCTGGTGCAGATTCGTCCCTGATAACCGCCAACCGGTTCGTGACATACGTCTTGTATCTTGTCCCTTCGTTGTTGATGTACCGTAACACTGTCGAACTATCCGTCCAAAAGGTAGCATCGTCTATAGGGATCTCAAGTTCCTTTGTGATCATCGCATGTAGTCGCACTGCAACTGTTGCGGCAGCCAGCTCCATTCGAGGTACGGTCATCTTCTTGAGCGGCGCGACCCTCGACTTCGCCATGAGGATCATACAGTGTACCTGCCCTTTGTCATCCGTCTGACGCAGGTATGACACTACACCATAACCCACCGTGCTCGCGTCGCTGAAGTGATGTAGCTGTCTTGAGACGATCGATCCTAACCTCGCTGGCTTCAGACACCTTGCCACTTCCAACGTTTCCAGCTTCGGCAGGTCCTTTAGCCACTTGGTCCAGATCAGAGCTTGACTTTCCGGGACGTCTTCATCCCAACCAAGTTTCATGGCGCACAGCTCCTGCAGGATCTTCTTACCAGTAAGAATGAACGGCCCCACAAAGCCCAAAGGGTCAAACACTCCACTGATGACAGAAAGAATCTCTCTTCTGGTCACTTTCATCTCTCTTGCCCTGACACAGAAGCTGAAGGTATCCTGCTCCAGGTTCCATTTGATACCCAGTGCCTTCTTGACGCTTGTCGCTTCTTCCAAGTAAAATCCTTTCTTAGAAGAACCTTCGTCTCGATCTTCTTTCGGTATCTTGTCGAGAACTCCTTCCCTGTTGGACACATACTTGTGCAAATGAAAACCTCCTTTGGCGCACAGAGCCTGTACCTCTGACGCCAGCGACTGCGCCGTCTCGATTGAAGACACCGACTGGAGACAGTCGTCCACGTAGAACGCCTTCTTGACAGTCTCCAGTGCCTTTTCACTGAAGTCATCCTGGTTGTCTTCGACAGTCCGTCTTAGCGCGAAGTTGGAGCAGCTTGGGGATGAAACAGCTCCAAATATGTGGACGGTCATGCGGAACTCCTTTGGTTCCTCGTTGATCTCGCCCCCAGGCCACCATAGAAACCTCAACAGATCTCTTTCAGACTCTGGGACCTTTACTTGGTAGAACATGGACTTCACATCTGCCATGAAGGCTACTGGTTCTTCGCGGAAGCGTAGTAGGACTCCAACTAAGGAGTTTGCCAGATCTGGGCCTTGCAAAAGCTTGTCGTTCAACGACACACCGTCAGACTTAGCCGCACAATCAAACACAACCCTAATCTTGTCAGGTTTGTGAGGGTGGTAGACTCCATGGTGGGGCATGTACCATACCAGCCCATCCGCTCTTCCTCGGCTCTCCTCGGGCACCTCCTCGGCGTAGCCCTCTTCTAGCACGTTGTTCATGAAAGTACTGTAGTCCTCTCTGAACTTCGGCTGCTTCTCCATCTTCTTCTGGATGGAAGAGAGTCGCCGCAGCGCCATGTTCCTGTTGTTTGGCATCTGAGTGTCCTTGTCTCGCAGAGGAAGACCTATCTCGTAGTGTCCTTCCGTGAACGTGATGGTTTCCTCTACCTTCTTCTGCCACATCTTGTCTTCAATCGAAGGTCCTTTCGAGCTGTCTGAGAGTTTCTCAGTAAACTCTGCGTTGTACATCTGGATCATCATGTCCTCGATGTCTTCAACGTTTTCTACTTTGATTCGGTTTGCCTTCACCAGACCTCTTCCTTCATGTCGAACAGGACCGTTGATAGCCCATCCCAAGAGTGTCCTGGTGGCAAAAGGCCCTCCTCCCTGGCTATGGATCACCTCCCACGGCTCCATCGCCAATGGGACGTTGTTGCCTATCATCAATTCGACTGGTGCATCCAAGCTCGACAGATTCACACCACTCAGGTACGACCAACGGCTGACATCTTCTTGTCTTGGTATGTCGTTCACATCGACCGGTACCTTCTCTAGGCTGTAGACTGCTGGCAGCTGGAGGGTATGCTGTCCATCGATGTCACCTACTTCGAGCCCAGTGATGATCTGACTCTCAATCTCGACTTGATCCTTGCAAACTGTTGTCAGGGACAGTTTCTTCTTGCTCTTGTTCTCGAGTCCCAGCTTCTGCAGCAGAGCTTCCTGGCAGAAGCACGCAGTGCTGCCACTGTCTAGAAGAGCATGTGTAGTTACTGGCTTCTTTCCTGACTTGACTATTACAGGTACGACTGCCAAGCCTGTGTTCCATTTTGAGTGCTGTACTCGGCACGTCTTCACAGATGGGGCTTCCTGAGGTTTTTCGGGAGTCTGTCGGTGCTGAGGATCTTTCTGGCTTCTTTCCTCGTGCAGCAACGTGACGTGTCTTCCACCACAGACCGTACAGGTACTTCTTTGCTGACATTTCTTCGCGACATGTCCTTTCTTCAGGCATCCGAAGTAGGGTGTGTCATCGAGGGGGTGATTCTCGCAGAATCAAACGCCGTAAGGTTTTTCCTTGGCACATTGATCAATAATGAATTTTCATCCATATCCGAGTCCACCAAAATTAAAATTCGTGCGGCGCCAGCCGTTCAAAGTTTTGGCGCCCGGCGTTGCAGTCTCCAATGCTGAGCGTCACCCAGCACTGCGAATAACACCAAGTATTGTAAGAGATAATAATGCAAAATAACTACCGCTGAAAATGATGCTTTTGAGCGCTTCTAAGGCTGATTGTTGCAAAAAAAGCATGTCCTTAGAGTGTCCAATTATTCTTTTTATTGTGCTCAATGAATTAAATCGAGCATGGCTTCTGAAACTAAAGAAGAAGCTGCCCGATTTTGAGAAGCGGGCGGGGTGGAACTGGAGGCGGAGACGGGAAGTGACTCAGATTCGTCTTCTGAAAACACCGACTCCGTGGCATCCTCTGGGCGGTGCTTCTTCTTCTTCTTCTTCTTCAGCATGTCATCTCGTGTGACCTGGCCCGTCTCCACCAGGAAGTCCCGGATGAGTCCAGCCTCGGTGGAAAGGATCTCCCTCAGCGTCGGCAAAGGGCCCCACGGGCGGGTCCGTGGCCCCTGGTAGGCGGGGTAGTCGACCAACAGGTGTTTGGCCGAGTCCGGTTCGTCGCAACGGACTTACTCGTCAGACTCGGCCGGACCAAGTCGGAATCGGGTGTCTCCGGTGAGTGGGGAGCAGCTCACGCGGAGCTGTGCCACTGTGATCGACGCTCGGCGGTCCAGTTCTCTCTCCGTGGCCCAGAGCGCCACATCGTCCGCATTCGCAGATGTGTACCTCCAGTTCCCGAGCCGCAGTTATAGCCGGTCATACGAGCCTGCAGGGTTAGCGTCCGATGGCTGCGCTGGTCCTTCAGGAAGACAGCCTCCTCCTGAGTGACTGTGGGCGATGAGACTTTTGCACCTGCTATGAGAGTTGCATTTGCATTTGGCGATATCCAGGAGTTGTTGAATTATGCAGTGGCGGCGCTTTGCTGGTTCCCTGTGTCGTGCTATAATTGTCGTATGGGCATTTCCTAATCAGCTACGTTTTTTTCGCCTCGTGAATTATGATCCGGATAGCATAGGGCCTTGCCGAAAGTGACACGGCCGCGTACAAAACATTTCGTGATAGGACAGCCGGCACTTTTGTCCCAACAGCGACTGCTGACTAAAGCAGAGGCCTTCAGTTATGTCAGGTGGCTGAGTGCTCAAAGAAGAAATCCAACAAATAGTGCATTTAGGGCCGTGGCGAAAAAAGGACAAGGCAACTCTGAACTAATGAAGGAATCCCTGTTCGCGATCTATGTAAAACACACGACGAAAGTGATCAAAAGGGACTGCTATAAGCCCCACAGACAGCCCTACAGACTTCTGAACAAAACACCAGAGACACAGGAAGGAACAAAGCGCCGCCACTGCATAATTCAACAACTCCTGGATATCGCCAAATGCAAATGCAACTCTCAGAGCAGGTGCACAAGTCTCATCGCCCACTGAGTCACTCAGCAGGAGGCTGTCTTCCTGAAGGACCAACGCAGCCATCGGACGCTAACCCTGCAGGCTCGTATGACCGGCTATAACTGCGGCTCGGGAACTGGAGGTACACATCTGCGAATGCGGACGATGTGGCGCTCTGGGCCACGGAGAGAGAACTGGACCGCCGAGCGTCGATCACAGTGGCACAGCTCCGCGTGAGCTGCTCCCCACTCACCGGAGACACCCGATTCCGACTTGGTCCGGCCGAGTCTGACGAGGAAGTCCGTTGCGACGAACCGGACTCGGCCAAACACCTGTTGGTCGACTACCCCGCCTACCAGGGGCCACGGACCCGCCCGTGGGGCCCTTTGCCGACGCTGAGGGAGATCCTTTCCACCGAGGCTGGACTCATCCGGGACTTCCTGGTGGAGATGGGCCGGGTCACACGAGATGACATGCTGAAGAAGAAGAAGAAGAAGCACCGCCCAGAGGATGTCACGGAGTCGGTGTTTTCAGAAGACGAATCTGAGTCACTTCCCGTCTCCGCCTCCAGTTCCACCCCGCCCGCTTCTCAAAATCGGGCAGTTTTTTTCTTTAGTTTCAGTAGCAATGCTCGATTTAATTCATTGAGCACAATAAAAACAGTAATTGGACACTCTAATGACATGCTTTTTGCAACAATCAGCCTTAGAAGCGCTCAAAAGCATCATTTTCAGCGGTAGTTATTTTGCATTATTACCTGCTGCAATACTTGGTGTTACTCGCAGTGCTGGGTGACGCTCAGCATTGGAGACTGCAACGCCGGGCGCCAAAACTTTGAACGCCGCACGAATTTTAATTTTTTGCAAAAACGGTTGCTATGCCGTGTGTTTGCAGGTCTCAGTGCCAAGGAAATTCTTTACGGCATTTAGTTCTGTTACTGATGACACACCCTAATCCGAAGCATAGCCTATTTTCTTTGATGAAGTCTCTTCGGGAATTTAGGTCCTTCTGCTTGAGTGCTTCACAGTCTTTCAAAGAGTGTCCTTCCTTGCAGAAAGCGCAGCCAGCGGGAACTTGTACAGCAGTCGCTAGTCCGTACTTCGGCTTCTGACGCTGAGTATCCTTAGGAGTCATCTTGGTTTCCTTTGGAAGCGTCTTCGATGTGTTCATCTCTTGTCGTCCGAAGAGTGAGTTTGTTGCCACCCTGGTCTCCTTATCAACAAACGCCACCAGGTCTGAGAACGTCACTCGCCGATGCTGGTTTTCCATGACTGAGTCGGCCAGTCTTCTCCAACGGTCGTGCATCGAGAAGGGCAGCTTCTCAACCAGCTTGCGAAGAGTTCGCGGGTGGTCCGTTTCCCGCATGCCGGCGGGCATGTCTGACATCACGCTCTCACATACCATTAGCGCGACAGAGAAGTTCTCAAGGCTTTCCAGGTTGTCTTGTTTTATGTTTGGCCACGACAAAAGCTTTTCTACGTGGGCTGCACTGATTTTGTCCTCGTTTCCATACTTCTTTTGCAACAGTCTTCTCGCCTCTTGATAGGCCTTGCTGGGCGGCATGTGAAGACAACCACGGACCAACTCCCTCGGCCGACCTTCAGTAAACTGCTGGAGGTAGAACAGCTTTTCCTCATCAGATATAGCCTTCTTTCCAATTCGGCTGTCAAATGAGCGGATGAAGGAAAAATACTCGCTTGAATCGCCCTGAAACTTAATGATTTCCGCTGGGGGTAGATGAGCCATCTGCCAGTGCGCTTCAGACTCCTTGTACCTTTCCTCCAACACTTGGCCTTTCTGGCTCGCTTCTGCGTGGTTTCCCTGAGGCTGGAAGACGGAGGCCTGTGGATTCAATACCTGAGGTGAGGTTCGGGTTGGCAGACCCTGGGAACTGTGAAGTGACCCAACCTCACTCCTTCCACACTGCTCGTAAACCTGCTGCTGAGCTTCCTCCTCTGCCAACTGCGCCATCAACAAGCCTTGCTGCTTGTTGAACTCCATTTCTTTGATAAGCTCTTGTAGTTTAGCTTCCTGGGTAGCTTGCTCCTTTAGGACTTCCATCTTGGCTAAGATTCCTGCCTTTCTTGCGGCTGACTTCATGTGTTCCTCTTTGGCAGCACTCCGAACTGATCTTACAGTGCTGGACCGGTTTGAACGACGAGATGTCCTGGATCCTTGCTGTGAGGCACTGTCTTCTGGACGGACGTCTGGCAGTGGTAAGGTCACACCATCAGCTTGTCTGGCCAGCTCTTCTGGTGTCTCTGTTGCATGTTCAGGTTTTGTAATCACATTCTGTGCTGTGGTTACATCTTCTTGTGCTCTGGTCACATCTTGAAGCTTGGCTGCATTTTCTTGTGACTTGGTCTCATCTTGTGGTTCAGCTCCATCCTCTTTGGTCCTCGTCTCCACAGATAGACCCTTCTTCAGTTGCATAACCTGTTCTGGCTGTACACCTTCCTTCTCCATAGCAACAAAAAGACGATCAACCAAAGCAGCTTTGTTTCCCCTGCTGTCTAGGTTACGATTCTCAAGCTCAACCTTCAGTTCTGAGATTCGAAGACCTTGAATAGCTGCTAGCAGTGGTAGGGCCATGGTAATGTACAGAAAAATAGGATATGCAATTCCAAATCTCAGGCAAGGAATATGAAGGAACCTTAAAAAACCACAAACCTTAGCCACATAAACCAAAAATCCTCAACGCAACCAATCAGCTCAGTGCTGCGCAACCTTCAAACCAAGCGTGCACAGTTTGCAGCCTAATCCAAAAACATCAATACGCAATCAAATTCAACCTGCCTATTCCAGGTTAAACTACTGCTTCCCTTGACTACAAAACAAATCACCAACAGCTTTGTCAACCAAATTCACAGACATATTACAAGTTGTTCAGTCTGACCAAACTGCTATTATCCAATCAAAACAGGGCCTCAAACCTGCTGACCACTGCATAAAGCCATCACACACCACAATAGTCCACTGGCTGACCCCAAGAAACCATATGGCAGCACAGTGACCTGACCTCAGTGTGCGAGACGAACTTGCTGCGGGTCAGCTTGGCTGGGCGTGCTGCTCCGAACTCAACTGAAGATGAAGGTGATGTTGAAACTGTCGCCTCCAGGCGTCTCCAAAACTCTGCAGTCTGGTGGTGCAAAACTCGTGCAACTTGATAGTTGGCCTCTGTATTGTGACACCAGCTTCACAAGCATCCAAGTAGGCCAAAGTAAGCAAGTAAGCAAGGTTTCTGAAAGGATACATCAAAATTAATAAAACAGAAACGAAAGACAAACAGGACAATGGGAGGCCAAACACAGAACTCAAGACGAATATGGCGCGGCCAAGGTCAAGGTCGTACGAGTGTCGCTCTCCCACTGCAATCAAATAGCCTTAAATGGCCTGAACACTGAGAGAATGTTTCTGGCCTTATAACAGACAAACTTATTCAGTGCTGCACTGCAATCCTGCAGAATATTCGCGATTAAACACATACGCAAAAATGGACACAAATCGGCGCATTTCTCAGATCCAGTTTGTAACAATGCAGCGCAATGAATACTAATATTGATAACAATTAAGCGTCTCTTTATTGCTAGAGACGATAACACTCACCAACATTATCCACCTGCAGACATATTCTTCACGCCTGAACGCTATCGCCATCTTATACTTCAAACGCTTTCCAAGAACCAAAAATGCGGCATGAAATGGGCGGTTACCAAATCTGACGTGTTGGCGTATGAGTACCAGCACTATTTCCAGTACCACACTAAGTACCGTGTCCATTATAATAGGTCTTTCTCTGAATGCAAAAGGCTCCTATGCATCACATGAGATATCACGCGAATCACAAATTTAACGCATTTTAACATGAGTATTTGGCTAACCATTCGACACGACGCAATTCCACATTCCCATCATACACTGCCTTGTTCCTTGTTCCCCTCCACATTGACGTTACACAAGTACCAACTCTTTAGTGCCCTGCAAGTACCAAAGTACCAATCAGCGTCTCAACCCGTGCTCCGTGCTGCCCCCTACCTCTGGCTGCAACCAGACAGCAGAGCCCTCTACTGGCTCTCCGTTTCCTACAGCTCGCTCAACAAGACGGGCCGATGGGCTCACAATGGGACAGGAAAGGACAGGAGAATATAAACCAAAACCAAATGGAGACAATAAACGCTTCCGGCGTTTACAAGGGGCCTCTTATTTGTCTAGGGCCTCGTATTTGTCCAGGAGGCCTCCTGCTTGTCCAGAGAGCCTCCTATTTCTCCTGGGGGCCTCCTGTTTTCCGGATGACCTCCTACTTGTTCAGGGGGCCTCCTATTTGTCCAGGGGCCTCCGATTTGTCCAAGGGGCCTCCTATTTATAGAGAACCTTCTAGAGAACCTTCTATATGAACATCGGACCTCCGTTTGTAAAGTACCTGGTGCGTCTCGGGGGCCTCCACTATTGGGGTCCCAAAATGACAACTGGGGTCCCAAATGCTCGCATTGGGGTCCCACATGGGACCTCAAAAGTATACAAAGTTACACCCATGCATTTCATGATCTCATGTAATATGTACACATAATCAATCGGTGCACACATCAGTATACACACAGACACACACAGACAATAGACATACAAACACATATCATTGACCTTGACCTAACTTGACCTGAAATGACCTCAGCAGCAAAAACCTGGTCGGGTAGTGTTACAAAGAGGTTCTAGCTGGCTAGGCACCACAATTCGGCATCGTGATCGGTGTATGATGAGCAGCGCACTTGATATCCAACGGTGACCCAAAACAGCAACATTTTTTAGTTTGACCTGACCTGGAAGGTCAATGACTGACCTGAGAAGGTAAAACTGGGTATCATTAGAAGTCTCTTCCCATAAAATATTTTTGGTCTTTACCGCGAAGCTCTCTCTCCAACAGGAACAAAATGGCGCGGGGGTGGCAAGCACCCCTCCCCCATGTGCGTTCTAGGATGGGAAAACGGCATGTGCGGGCGAGGGTTAACCCTCGCCGGCACAGGCCATTTTGCGTCCTTCGACGGCACAAGGGTTGGTACGACCCCCCCCCCTCGCGTTTGGCCCCTGATCGAGCTAGAGCTTCGCGGAAAAAAACGAGCGTGTTGCCCGTCACGAGACGAAGCCGATGATACCCAATTTTAAGGTCCTAGGTCATCGGGTGACCTTCCAGGTCAGGTCAATGACCCGAAAACCGGGAAAATCGGGACCTGTTAGAAAGTCGTAAAGTGTGGCTGCTATGTGGTGTTCCGGGGTGCTGATCACGAATATCGTATTAGTTTTGATCAGAGATGATGTTTTTAAGCATTTAGACCAGGTCGGGTCAGGTCAGATCAGGTCAACCGGTAGGGGTTGTGACGGGCATTTGTAATACGTGTCAACCGCCTCTGGCAGCTTCGTAACATGTTACGAAGGCACCAAAACTACTTCTTAAATGTTCAAATGGTTGCGAATTTCGAATTCAGCTCCAAAAACTAGCCTAGAAACGTGTAAAACTCGAAAAAGTGAACCGAGGTTAACCGAGGTCACCAAAGGTCAATGACCTGACCTGACCTTCAGGTGACCTTAACACCCACCCTAATGTATGGGAGCAACATCAAATCACATGTTTGAACGTTTGAAACCACGAAAAGCTTGCAAACGCGCGGCTAATGTGAGCCGACATACGCCGAATCGCGATTTCGACCAAACATGGTCACGAAAAAGAGGTCACAAGTCAAAGGTCATTGGGGTCAGGGTCATGAAATTTTCAGGGAACGTGTAAAATTGATTAATGCGAGGGTACTGAAAGTTTCGTCGCGATCGGCCGCTTTTTACGCGAGTATTTCGCGAAAAACCTTAGGGGGGTTGCATCACCTCCCTGTGCTGGCGAGGGTTAACCCGCGAGTTGCTGGGGGGGGGGCGTTAACCCTATTCCTGGCGGGCTCCGCCGGGGCCCTGTTTCACCGGTGATAGCAGCAAGCTACTATCAAATTGCGCGAGCTGACGTAATGTGATGACGTCATACTGCTGACGTAAGGGGCAATTCTGGCGCACGATTGCCGCAATATTGTTTTACGTCATCAACTAAATGTTCGAAGTTAACGTCCAAATTTTCCTTAAACCCAACTTATTTTAAATACATTATATTAAAAAATATATATATTAAAAATAAATATACTATCATGACTGCGTAAACTCTTACTTTTAGAGGCTCATACGTCACTTAATGCCGCGGCCAAGGTCGCGGCAATCGTGCGCCGGAACTACCCATTACGACAACAGTATGGCGTCACGACATGACGTCAGCTCGCGAAACGTGATAGCAGCTTGCTGCTATCACCGGTGAAACAGGGCCCGGGACAAGAAACTGGCGGGGGGCCGATTCGGCCCCCCCCCTGAGATCTCGAGAACGAAGCAAGATAGCGACAAACGGTAAACGGCATCGGATACGCACGGTCAAGATCTACAAATTTTACTAAGGTCATTTTCCGGTCAGGTCAAAGATGACGTCACAGGGGTCGAAAAAGTCAAAATGGCGGTGCTAGATATGGAGAGTTTTTCTCGAATAACTTTCGAATTAGTCAAGATAGGAACAAACTAAGGGCATCATCGTGATCCTCTCGTCAATCCGCATCGAATGATATATATGTTGACCTCGCAAGGTCAAGGTCAAAGGTTGACCTCAGGTCACGTGACCTCGAGGTCATCATGTATATCATTCGATGCGTCTTGACGAGCTGAACACAATGAGACCATCCACGCGTCTGTATCTTGTTCCTATACGGAGTTATTGGCCAAAAACCTTTGGTGACCTTTGATGACGTCACATGACCTCACAGCTGCCCAACAGCAAAGCAGACCTCAAGGTAGTGAAGGTTGATCGTATATGAAGTCATGTATGGTATATGGGGCCATTCCGACCCGTTTTAGTGGTAAAAATAGGGAGTTGATTTTTCCCCCATTGACTTATAATGGGGAGGTCGCGAAACTGACCTGACCTTAGGTCACCGATATCAAAATTCCGAGATATACAAATTGCACATACTGGTACAGGGACCCGCAGTTGCTACTGTACACATATATTACCAATTCAGAATTGTGCTATTATTTGCTAAGTGCTGGCCATCGGAGAAAGGAAATGTAGCGCAAAGTATGGAGGAATAACACATGTTTGCTCCTAGGACGTATGTTTTGTATAATTTCTCTTACCGCAACAGATATTCTTCTAAAACTACAATCGTGCTATTTTTCTGTGCCGGTTGCCTTCCCAGAGCCCGTCCTTGGTATCGCCTATAGCTTCCGCTCCCGCTACGTGAATGAAAGTCACGTGACTACTACACGTTTGCGCTCAGTACTAACACACCTAGCCCGAGGGCCGGTCCGTAGCGGGGAGGGGTAGAACGCCAGAGCTCCAGCGCAGTGGAGGTGGTGGTGGCCCGTATCATAAAGAGGCAACGGTAAGCAGAACTACAATTGCCGCAGTATGAGAATATGATAAAGTTTTCTTTAAATGTATTGATTGACAAGAAAGTGCAAAGCTTATCCGATATAATAAAACGGTGTCCAAGGCCTTGGAAGAACTGTAAAACATATCCAGGAACGTATAAATTTATGATACAGGCCATGACCTTTCACCTTGCCTCCGGGGAGGACCGCTCAGGAATCCACATGCCGAACGAATCGAGGCCTCGCAGCGCGGCGGCAGACGAGGTGGATAAACCATTGCCGCCTGATCTTTCGAATACTTATGTTTCCAGAAGAAGGAGAGGGGGAGGGCTGTTTTCAACACACTCACAATCCTTTCCTTATTAAGTTATAGCTTACCGAAAAGATGCAACACAACGGTGGCCGTCACGAGATGTAGCGAATCACCTCAGACAGCGGTTTTAAGTAAACCTTAAGCATTGGAATTCAGGCCAGTGACCCTGAAACATTATTTTATTTTTGCAGTGCATAAGCTGGAATGACGTGGGCAAAGTTAATTGCAAAAAAACGGTTTTAGTTTCAGAACATTTCTGAGGCTAATCGCGCCAAATAGTATACGTTATTGCAAAATGTCAAATAGAATGTTACGTGCTATCCAGATGATGGAATTTATACCGACACAAGAAGTCAAAAAGTGGCATCGTGAGTCATGTTGCATACCTATAAATCGATTCGTCAGCTCGGCTCGAGCTCAATAGTTCATTCGCGGATGATCGGTTCGTTTTTTACAGTTTATGAGCCAGCAACCACCCTCCCAAGTCCCCCCCCTCCCCCAACAACAACAATTGTTGACAAATACTGTGATGGCCTAAAATGCCCTCAATTATGTTACGTATTTGGGGCTCTCAACTTTGATTTAATTCTTATATGAATGGATGGTCGCATGAATGAACG
Organism: Amphibalanus amphitrite; assembly: GCF_019059575.1. Taxonomy (NCBI): domain Eukaryota; kingdom Metazoa; phylum Arthropoda; class Thecostraca; order Balanomorpha; family Balanidae; genus Amphibalanus; species Amphibalanus amphitrite. The sequence continues at coordinate 59,418 of NW_024881504.1, forward strand.
AATGAAAAGCTCTACATCATTTGAGCGTCAGATGAAATCCATCCTAAAATTTGATCTACCAGTCTGCAACGGAAAGGTTTAAAAACGGCAGTGCAAGTTAAGTGCTGTTTCTAATCTATGCCGTTTTTTATCAAGTGTCTTATAGCTCCTCAATCTTGAGCCGCGTCTCTCACGATTCATTTTATATGATGCTTACATTATTCAAGAAGTTGCTGTTTTCGAGCTCGTTGGTCTTAAAAACTGCTATCGAAGTAACTTAAAGTGTTTCGGCACTTAAAAAACAATCGATATTTAAACCTCACCAATTTAGGCATTTTTCAGCGTCTAACATGTAGCGGAGGCGCGTAGAAACATTACGTTGTTCGGCCCTTGATAATAGAGCCAGAGCTTCGCTAAAAAGAAAAAAGAGCGTGCTGCTCGTGACGAGAGAAATCCAATGATTTTAGGGTCCTGGTCATCGCTGACGAGAGAAAGCCAATTATCTTTACCTATGTCCTGGTCAATGTTGAGATCCTAGGTCGACCTCCCAGATCAGGAGGTCGGTAACCCAAAAGCACGGAAAATTGGGTCCTGCTAGAATTTCTCCAAGTGAAGTTTGCTGAGACTTGGCTTGCTCCTGACTTCGAATTTTCACTTGCTTTGTTCAAAGATGATGTATCAAAGCATTTCGGGTAGGACGGGTCACGCCAGATCATCGATTAGGATTTAGGCGTTCCGCCGGCTATCCATAGAATGTTAATTAACCAGCACTGACAGCCTTGCAACATGTTGCATAGGCACTATACCTGATACCAAACTATGCCTAGTTTTCAAATGCTAAAATGGGTGCTAAATTTCAAACCAGCACTTCCTAAAAACCACGGTAAAAAGGTGTAAATTAAAGGAAGTTAACGGAGATCATTTCAAGTAAATGACCTTAACCTGAGTTTCACGTGACCTTGGCACCCACAACAATCAATGAGACAAACATTAAATAGTATATTTTACATGTTGTCACGCCTCTAATCACGAAACGACTATGGAAACACATAGAAGATGTGCGCTGACTTTCAATTGCTATTCTGGCCTGACATGATCTTGAGAAAAATAATCACAGGTCAAAGGTAATTTGGTTGAGGGATTTAAAATTCTCGGAGAAGATGCAAAAATGATAAGGACTATTAAATTTTCCGGGAAGTTGTAAAATTGATTAACTCCAGGGCACCAAAGAATCGTCGCAATGCAATCCTTCGCTTTGCCGTGATTTCATATTGGTGAAAAACAGGGGGGCGGTCTAACTTACCTCTACTTATATGTGTGGTGAGGGTTAATATTCATTTTATCTGTGCTGATGAATGTGCGACAATTTCCACATGAACTGAGACCAGTCCATATGAGTATGTTTTTTCTCACGGACAATGACAATATAGAAGCAATGCGAATAAAACCAAACGTTTCGGACAATAACGTGCCTTCGTCAGTGGAAAAAAAATAAGTGTAGGTTTAACCCTCGCCGGCCGAGGGGGGGGGGCGGGTGCCGCCCCCCCATAGGGTTTTTTCGCGATAGCTCCGAACACGCTGGCGATAGAGAGCTGAAACTTGGCATACCTGACCTTTGATCCAAGCCAGATCTTTTGACACCAACCGCATTTTTGGGTCAGGTCAGGTCACTGACCTATGACGTCATAAGTGAACCTCTGCACGGTCTTCAGATGTCGCAACTTCGCAACGCCCTCACTGCCAGAGGAGATGTCACAGGGAAATGAAACTTGCAGGATCTAATATCCATTATGAGTCCCACAACTTGTATATCTCGGATTTTTCCTAAAGTTCATATGAGGTCAGGTCATTTTCGTGACCTCACCATTATAAGTCAATGGGGAAAATTCAAACTGCTATTCTGGCGCCGGGAACGATCTCCAACTATCTCAAGCACACAGAATCGTGATTTGATGCACTCCTTGCAAGGTTAGATGCGTCACTTTTGCAATGTTGACCTTGCGTGACGTCATTTATGACGTCATCAAGGTCAAATTAGTTTTTCGTCAATAACTCTTGATCAAATTGAGCTAGCGAGTCGGGACAGGCACCAATGGACTCAGGAAGGCCTGCCGAATCGAATGATATGCGACATGACCTCTTTCGACCAACTTCGTGACCTGGGGGTGCTGACCTGACCTTGACCTGAGGTCAACACCCCAAGTTGACCTGACCCGGACAAAAAGTATATCATTCGACGCGCCTGAGCGAGGCGAACACGATGCTGCCAAAATCGGCGCTCTGTGGCCGTTTTTTGCGAAGTTATTCACCAAAAACTGAACCGTACCCTGAGGCACTTGACCTGACCTCAGAGGTCACCGGATGACCTAGGACCTTAAAATCGGGTACCAATCTCTGCGTCTCGTAACGGCGCACACGCTCGTTTTTTCCGCTACGCGCTAGCTCCACCAGGGGCGAAACGGCGAGGGGGGGTCGTACCCGCCCCCCCCCCCCCTCGGCCGGCGCGTATGTAGAAAACCAATAGGTCCGGCGAGGGTTAACATCGATGAGAACTATATGCGGCACCGTCTCGGTCTGGCCAGCCGGGTTGCCGATAAAATACACAAATGTTTATAAGCTTCCATGATGTGCTTAAAAAACTGCTGAAAATATAGGTATCTTAAGAAAATAAAGATAACTACTTCACCGATTTTATCGAAAGAAAACATCTATGCCTTTATAGTTACTTATTTCTTGCCACTGACGGAGGTATTTTTTGTGCGAAAAGTCTGTTTTTATTCGTATTGTTATTGTATTGTCATTCCCTGTGAGAAAAGAGGATAACTCTTCAGTTAGTAACCATAAGAGCATAACGGCTTAATGTAACACTTCACTGTGTATACGAAACCTATAAGTCCCTAAAAATAATCCTACTTATAGCTTTTAAAAGATACAGCTTAGGCATACAATTTCTATTCCGCATTAAGATAATATTCATTTATCGCCACAGAATATGTTAAATTAGTGCTGCTGAAGTTCGCTTTCGAAGCGTCTCCTCCAGGCATTCCACAGCACTCAAGTGCCATTTTGGATCACGGAACATGGCTGGGCGCGGGACAGGTCGTCTGCGAGCTTGGACGGACCACGTGACCACCTCCCCTCCCCCTCACTCCCGTCCCCTTCCCCAGCAGGGCGTCCGATCTAACCGCGCCCCAGGCAGTCGGCTCGGTCCGACCCTCACTGATCGAGCCACGGCCCGGTGCCGCCTGAGTTTGTGCCGGGTGCAAAACTGGAGCAGTAACTAGCGCCGGAACTAGTAATCAGCACGACCATCGTCAGATGGCAGGAGTGAATGGAATAAGCAGTTCCAGGTTTCAGTAGGAATGGGGCAGGAAAAAGCGCTGAAAACAATGTTTTGCTGATATAGCCATAAAAAGTTCACTGAATTAGGAGAGCAGCACATCAGTTTAAAGCCCTTCAGATGGTGGTTTCAATCAGCACACAATCATTTCTAAATTCGTCTCCAACGGTGTCACAGGCCAAGAATACGCTGAAATACTAGTGTGTACAGAAGCAACTGCGGGTCCCTGTACCCTAACTAAAGCCTGAAGAGAAGAAATTGATCGGTCAAAAACTCTAGCTCTGGCGTGATTGCAAACTTTTCTGAGGTAGGGTCACCAAACCGCCTCTGGTGACCTGACCTGAGGTCAGATCAACTCAAAATTTTCAGACATGTTGCGTAGAAGCCTTTTAGGAAAAGTCAGACAATTTGAGCTTCCTAGCTCAACGCGTTTGGGAGAAATAACCAAAAAACCTCAGGGGGGGGGCTCCTGAGGCCCCCCCCGCCAGGAATAGGGTTAAACGCCCCCACTTTTTCGCTGGGCCATAGCATAAAAACGGCGCGCCGCGGGCGCGCCAATTTTTGGGTACCTGTAGGGAATTGATTGACGTTTATTGTGACAAAATTTCAAAAAATCGGTCGGAAATTTTTTGAGATATCGAGGTTTTAGTGACGTCATGATTTCTTGGTTTTCGATTAACCCGCGCCCTGGTGGGGTCTGTTTATAACGCGACCTGGTGGGGGGGGGGCTATTTTTTGCCCCCCCTCGTATCTCCGAAACTACTGGACGGATCCGCAAAATTCAAACGGCGTTCGAAAGGCCTGTCAAATTTGTCAAGGTAAACCAAATTTCATTGACCTCGGGGTCACCGATGACGTCACAGGTCAGGTCAAAGATGAAATGTTTCACCGTTCACGGGGCTTCTAGGGAATGCGCTATAACACCGAGGAAAACGCATTTTGTCGACAATCAGCGGTAGGGCGTCAGTTGCCTAGTAGATATGTTGCTATTAGAGGTCACTGGCAATACCAGGTCAGGTCACAGGTCAGGTCACCAAGGGTCACAGGTCAGGTCACATGAGCCCAACTTTACTAAGGTTGTGTGATACATGTTTTATGGCCAATTTTTCATTTCCAACTCAATGGTGTTGGTTATAAGACTATCAGGTACGGCTTATGTCACTTTCTGGTGAAGTTCAGGTCAAGGTCAGGTCAAGGTCAGGCCAAAAAAGGTCAAATTTTAAAGTTGATAGTTTTGCATAAAATGGATATTGATTCGATGCAGCTCGTCACGGGGAGTCTAATGGTGGTCTTTGTTTTGCGCTACGGGGTCTAGAATCGCTAAAAATTGAGTTTGAAAATTTGACGTCATCAATTTTGAACAGTTTTTTCGCTATAACTTCGCCAAAAAAAGAGGTATCAATCTCAAATTTGGTATGTGGATGGAAGGCGGTAAGGACTATCACATATATTCCGGTTTTTGCGAAATTCAAAAAACTTTTTGGATTTTTCGATAATTATATCCAAAAAATCTATTTTTTATTTTTGGGGGTCAAAATCCAAAAATTTCAAACATCCGAGATAGCAGTTTTGTAGCCCTGTCCAATCCACAGCTTTTATGTCTTTATCATTTTTCTGTTTTTGCAAAGCTATAGGTCTGACAGCTCTTCCCGCGAAACCCTTTTTTGGGTCGAAAACGGCAGAACATGACGTCACTCTGACGTCATTTCCGGCCAACCTATCATAGCCTTTGGAAAAATTTTTGGTCACCATGTGTAAAATTGATGTCCGGGAGGGTACTGAAAGTTTCGTGACGATCGGCGCAGCGGTTCTGGAGATATATCGAAAAGTCTGGAGGGGGGGCAAAAAATAGCCCCCCCCCACCAGGTCGCGGGTTAAAAAGGCTATATGTTCGAAAAATCATATAAAATCACAAAATAGACATACAGACATGCCGTAAACGCCAGAAGACTGCCATTACCATGAACAATCAAATGGCTATCTTCGATTATTGATTATCTTTCCGCATTTTCCAAACTCTTGAACTGAATCTTGGCAGTTTCTCGTGACTACTTCATGACCATGATACATGGATTTCTTAACCCTATTCCTGGTGGGGGGGGGGGGGGCTCAGGAGCCCCCCTGAGGTTTTTTGGTTATTTCTCCCAAACGCTTTGAGCTAGGAAACTCAAATTTTCTGAATTTTCCTAAAAGGCTTTTACGCAACATTTCTGAAAATTTTGAGTTGATCTGCCCTCAGGTCAGGTCACCAGAGGCGGTTTGGTGACCCTACCTCAGAAAAGTTTGCAATCACTCCAGAGCTAGAGTTTTTGACCGATCAATTTCTTCTCTTCAGGCTTTAGTTAGGGTACCAGTATGTGCAATTTGTATATCTCAGAATTTTCATATATGTGACCTGAGGTCAGGCCAGACTCGTGACCTTTACATTGCAAGCCTATGGGAAAATATTGAAACGCCTCCTGCTTTGTGTAAACGAGTCAAAACCACCCAATTCTTTCAGTATTATGGAAGATTATCTCATCGGTGATGATCCTGGTGCCGCTAATTGACAGGGGCACCGGCAAAGGTCATCTGAGGTCATGTGACGTCATAAATCGTTTTTTTGTCAATAAATCACGACATGATGGTGCTAAAGACTTGTAAGTGGTACCAACCTGCTCGCCTGGTCAAGGCGCGTCGTTTGGTATGCAGCATGACCATACCCCACAACCTCATTGATGAATGACCTGACCTTGACCTCAGGTCAAATTTCAAATTGACCTGTGAAGGTCATCACATACTTATTTCGCATCGCCTCGGCGAGAGCAACAAAAAATGTATTGGTTTTATGTCTCTATGTTTCTTAGTTTAAAAGTTATATAGGTAACTAATTCCAAAACATTTTATCGTTGATGACCTTTGGTGACCTCAATATTGACCTGACCTGAAAATGTTTACTGTAAAAGTTGTAGATCTTTAAACGACCTATCAAACGCCGTTCGCCGTTTGTCGCTGCGATGTGTAGTTTTTGAGATCTGAAGGGGGGGTGGGGGCCGAATCGCCCCCCTCGCCAGTTTCTTGTCCCGGCGGAGCCCGCCAGGAATAGGGTTAAATTGAACTTTTTGAGCCAAACACGTACACATTTGATAACATTAATGTCACCATCGTGTTCTTCGCCCCAAATTACCCATAAAACATAAGTCACAGGCTGCGAATATCAGTTTTGATTTTCGGGGATATGTGCCTACCCGGGCCCGATTTCACCAAGTGAATATATTCCATTACGGCGGCGTACATATTCACTTTTGGCATATTATGACATATTCAGTTTCACCAAACTCCGTACAGGGATACTTATTCAAGACAAAGACAAAGTATGACTGCATAAGTCCGTCGTTTTTTGGCATACTATTACATTTGAGGTACCTCTGGTACGCCGATCTGCTTTTTCAACAGCTGTTTGCCGAGTTTGCTGGCATTGAAAGTATGCTACTTTTTGTGGCATACTTTGAGAAACAGCTTGGCATACATCAATTTTTTTGTATGATAATGTTACAAATTTAATGACTTCGTCGATGCAACGTATGATAAAAAACATGCCACAGGCTACGCAAAAAGTTTTTGATGTCATAATGGTTATTTCTTGCTGGATATATAGGGTATCGTGTGTCAGGGCTTATATTGAAATTAAACCCCAGAACAGCTATTTTTATAAGGCTTATCTCATCGTGGCATCACTGCGATTAAAATCACCCCATCATGCAGAAACACATCAGGGAATTCCTTTTTTCATTCGCATTCCCGATTACATTGAGTTTTCCACTTAAAAAAACGACAGTTCACATTGTATTTTGATAACACAAAAGGCCAAAAGCGTTTCAAATCTTTCTCACCGTGATTATTACACCGTGCTCTTTATACAGCGTTTTACCGAAGAGGAAGTAAATAACTGGCGAGGGCGAGAGGAAGGACTGAAGTCCAGTCCAGCAACGCCTTGATTGACATGCCCAGCATGTTGCATCACAGGTCACAACGCATTCGTTTACATTCGTTTTCATCGCCCACTTTTGCTATTTCTTTGCAGTACCCATATGCTGTCCAATGTCCATATTTTTTTGTGTTGTGGCCAAATGATTCAATTTATCACCGGCTTCCCGCTTCCGTTCAGGTTCAGTCTGCCGAATGATTCCGAAATATTATCCATATTTGAAGTCGTCGGTAGACCCTTCGATTATTTAAAAACTTGATTCAAGTAATATTTCAGATAATTTGTCGGCTAGTCGGCCGTGCTCCTTGCTATCGTCAGTGATCGGTAGTTAGATATAAGATAGGTGCCTCAAGTAATGCCATTTCTTGTTCGACTTTATTTATATTTGCTTTGAACCACTCCAGAATTGCGTAGAAGATGTGAACAAATATTGAAGCAATATCTAATGAGAAGTAACTTGGAAGAAAAAATTAATATCAATTCAAAATCCAATAAAACCCACACACGCCAGTAACGTCCACTGTGCTGCGCGGCTTGCTGCCGATTGTTACGGAGCGAGCGAAGCGAGCGTAGTCTTTCCTTAGATTAACGGAAATTTCTGAGTATGAGCGGCCGGCCGGCCGGCCGGCCGGCCGTGGTCACGCTTTTGCGAGGCTTATATCTCAGCAACCACTTGACCGATTTACACGCGGTAATTTTTGTAGGGTAGCTTCATTCCTTCTACCAAGTATTGGACTATTCCCGATTCATGTGGGTGACCCCTTATGCACGTGCCACGTGCAAAACGAAGAGGTGTCACTTTTGTAATTGTTGCAATGTCTCGGTAACTACTTGGCCGATTGCGCTGAAAGTTGGCATGTAGGAAGGCACCCACTAGGCACTGCATATCCATGTGCCAGAGTTGGGGTGCTGCTGCACGTGTGCACGTGCAGGGGTCGTTTCCAGATCTCGGGAACGGCTGGACCGATTGCGCTCAAATTTGGTACATAGATAGGGACCGGTTAGTAGGGTGCCGTGCACAAGTCAGTTGGGACCCATTTTGCACGTGCGCACGTGCAGGGTACCGCTTCCAGATCTCGAGAACGGCTGGGCCGATTGTGCCCAAATTTGGCACAGCGCTAGAGACCAGTTAGTAGGGTGCGGTGCACAAGTCAGTTGGAGGTACCCCCTCGCAATTTCGCACGTGCAAGGCCCACCCTCTCGCTCGCTCCGTTAGTCGCCCCAAAAGGCGTTATACTGGTTTACATTTTTTGCTTTGGAATGTCATGCTCCCAGCAAAAATCAAGAGCATTATTAGCAATATTTGTTTAGGTACTTCCTCTTGTATGATCAGCAAATTTAATTCTTATTACGGAGCGAGCGAAGCGAGCGTAGTCTTTCCTTAGATTAACGGAAATTTCTGAGTATGAGCGGCCGGCCGGCCGGCCGGCCGGCCGGCCGTGGTCACGCTTTTGCGAGGCTTATATCTCAGCAACCACTTGACCGATTTACATGCGGTAATTTTTGTAGGGTAGCTTCATTCCTTCTACCAAGTATTGCACTATTCCCGATGCATGTGGGTGACCCCTTATGCACGTGCCACGTGCAAAACGAAGAGGTGTCACTTTTGTAATTGTTGCAATATCTCGGTAACTACTGGGCCGATTGCGCTGAGAGTTGGCATGTAGGTAGGCACCCACTAGGCAATGCATATCCATGTGCCAGAGTTGGGGTGCTGCTGCACGTGCGCACGTGCAGGGATCGTTTCCAGATCTCGAGAACGGCTGGACCGATTGCGCTCAAATTTGGTACACGGTTACGGAGCAGTTAGTAGAGTGCCGTGCACAAGTCAGTTGGGACCCGTTTTGCACGTGCGCACGTGCAGGGTGCCGCTTCCAGATCTCGAGAACGGCTGGGCCGATTGTGCTCAAATTTGGCACATCGCTAGAGACCGGTTAGTAAGGTGCCGTGCACAAGTCAGTTGGAGGTACCCCCTCGCAATTTCGCACGTGCAAGGCCCACCCTCTCGCTCGCTCCGTTAGTCGCCACAAAAGGCGTTATACTGGTTAGCGTAGCTAGAAATTTTTTCCATAATATTGTATATCTGAGCATTTAAGCTCGTCGACTTTAAATACGGAAAAATATAGTGACTGCATGTCCCCGACAAGAAAAGATATATGCATGCGCGCCGGTGGCTCTCAAAGTACGTAAAGCGGGCGTATTGAATATATTCCTGTGGCGAAACCGAATAGTATTATCGTCGTACTTTGTCGGTGTACTTTTCCAAAGTACACCAAGAATATATTCACTTGGTGAAATCGGGCCCCGGTGGACCTGACCTTGACCCTGACCTATGCTTGACTGACCCCTACATGGAACTGACACTTTTGTAGGCCTTATATGATGGATTGTGCACCGTTTTGACAGAGTTTATGACGAGAGGCGCCCATTGCGAAGTCCTGAAGTCCATGCTACTGAAAGCCCGATTTCAGGTGTTTGACCTGACCTTGACCCGACCTGTGACCTAAAAATTCAACTTTAAAGTACTTAGTTGAAGCGTCTCGTCGCGTTCTTTCGTTTGCCGCCTCGTGCGTTTCGCTGCGCCTATTGGTTCTCGAGTTATCGGCTGGGGGCGTTTAACGCCCCCCCCCCCCCAGCAAACGGTGGGTGGCGAAATACCCCAGCAACTGTCGGGTTAAGAATTGGCTGTTTTCTTATTTAATTGAGTGTTGAGACCTGAGTAAAGCCTACTGAGTTCGTTTGAAGCGTGGAGCTTCAAAGGCCGGAAGGATATTACGGAATGAGTTTCAATTTAGGTGCGTTGTTTCTTGTGCAGTTTGCAGTGAATTTAGTAGTATTGTATTTTGCAGTGTGGCGAGTGCCGTGTGGAAAGTGGCGCACAGCAATCATTGTTCGTCTTGGTTTGGACACGTGTGGACGTGTGCGATTGAGATTTTGTTTGAAACTCGATACAAATACATATATATATATATATATATATATATATATATATATATATATATATATATATATATATATATATATATATATTAGGGTGTGTCATCAGTAACAGAACTAAATGCCGTAAAGAATTTCCTTGGCACTGAGACCTGCAAACACACGGCATAGCAACCGTTTTTACAAAAAATTAAAATTCGTGCGGCGTTCAAAGTTTTGGCGCCCGGCGTTGCAGTCTCCAATGCTGAGCGTCACCCAGCACTGCGAGTAACACCAAGTATTGCAGCAGGTAATAATGCAAAATAACTACCGCTGAAAATGATGCTTTTGAGCGCTTCTAAGGCTGATTGTTGCAAAAAGCATGTCATTAGAGTGTCCAATTACTGTTTTTATTGTGCTCAATGAATTAAATCGAGCATTGCTACTGAAACTAAAGAAAAAAACTGCCCGATTTTGAGAAGCGGGCGGGGTGGAACTGGAGGCGGAGACGGGAAGTGACTCAGATTCGTCTTCTGAAAACACCGACTCCGTGACATCCTCTGGGCGGTGCTTCTTCTTCTTCTTCTTCAGCATGTCATCTCGTGTGACCCGGCCCATCTCCACCAGGAAGTCCCGGATGAGTCCAGCCTCGGTGGAAAGGATCTCCCTCAGCGTCGGCAAAGGGCCCCACGGGCGGGTCCGTGGCCCCTGGTAGGCGGGGTAGTCGACCAACAGGTGTTTGGCCGAGTCCGGTTCGTCGCAACGGACTTCCTCGTCAGACTCGGCCGGACCAAGTCGGAATCGGGTGTCTCCGGTGAGTGGGGAGCAGCTCACGCGGAGCTGTGCCACTGTGATCGACGCTCGGCGGTCCAGTTCTCTCTCCGTGGCCCAGAGCGCCACATCGTCCGCATTCGCAGATGTGTACCTCCAGTTCCCGAGCCGCAGTTATAGCCGGTCATACGAGCCTGCAGGGTTAGCGTCCGATGGCTGCGTTGGTCCTTCAGGAAGACAGCCTCCTGCTGAGTGACTCAGTGGGCGATGAGACTTGTGCACCTGCTCTGAGAGTTGCATTTGCATTTGGCGATATCCAGGAGTTGTTGAATTATGCAGTGGCGGCGCTTTGTTCCTTCCTGTGTCTCTGGTGTTTTGTTCAGAAGTCTGTAGGGCTGTCTGTGGGGCTTATAGCAGTCCCTTTTGATCACTTTCGTCGTGTGTTTTACATAGATCGCGAACAGGGATTCCTTCATTAGTTCAGAGTTGCCTTGTCCTTTTTTCGCCACGGCCCTAAATGCACTATTTGTTGGATTTCTTCTTTGAGCACTCAGCCACCTGACATAACTGAAGGCCTCTGCTTTAGTCAGCAGTCGCTGTTGGGACAAAAGTGCCGGCTGTCCTATCACGAAATGTTTTGTACGCGGCCGTGTCACTTTCGGCAGGGCCCTATGCTATCCGGATCATAATTCACGAGGCGAAAAAAACGTAGCTGATTAGGAAATGCCCATACGACAATTATAGCACGACACAGGGAACCAGCAAAGCGCCGCCACTGCATAATTCAACAACTCCTGGATATCGCCAAATGCAAATGCAACTCTCATAGCAGGTGCAAAAGTCTCATCGCCCACAGTCACTCAGGAGGAGGCTGTCTTCCTGAAGGACCAGCGCAGCCATCGGACGCTAACCCTGCAGGCTCGTATGACCGGCTATAACTGCGGCTCGGGAACTGGAGGTACACATCTGCGAATGCGGACGATGTGGCGCTCTGGGCCACGGAGAGAGAACTGGACCGCCGAGCGTCGATCACAGTGGCACAGCTCCGCGTGAGCTGCTCCCCACTCACCGGAGACACCCGATTCCGACTTGGTCCGGCCGAGTCTGACGAGTAAGTCCGTTGCGACGAACCGGACTCGGCCAAACACCTGTTGGTCGACTACCCCGCCTACCAGGGGCCACGGACCCGCCCGTGGGGCCCTTTGCCGACGCTGAGGGAGATCCTTTCCACCGAGGCTGGACTCATCCGGGACTTCCTGGTGGAGACGGGCCAGGTCACACGAGATGACATGCTGAAGAAGAAGAAGAAGAAGAAGCACCGCCCAGAGGATGCCACGGAGTCGGTGTTTTCAGAAGACGAATCTGAGTCACTTCCCGTCTCCGCCTCCAGTTCCACCCCGCCCGCTTCTCAAAATCGGGCAGCTTCTTCTTTAGTTTCAGAAGCCATGCTCGATTTAATTCATTGAGCACAATAAAAAGAATAATTGGACACTCTAAGGACATGCTTTTTTTTGCAACAATCAGCCTTAGAAGCGCTCAAAAGCATCATTTTCAGCGGTAGTTATTTTGCATTATTATCTCCTACAATACTTGGTGTTATTCGCAGTGCTGGGTGACGCTCAGCATTGGAGACTGCAACGCCGGGCGCCAAAACTTTGAACGGCTGGCGCCGCACGAATTTTAATTTTGGTGGACTCGGATATGGATGAAAATTCATTATTGATCAATGTGCCAAGGAAAAACCTTACGGCGTTTGATTCTGCGAGAATCACCCCCTCGATGACACACCCTAATATATATATATATATATATATATATAATTCGAGACATGAAGTTTCCATCTTACCTGATGACCTTGGCGCTGTCCATGCCTTCAGGTTTTTGAAGATGCTTGATTTCTTTTATGATGCGCTGCTCATCTTTATCCTCGTGAGAAATGCGCTTCACTGCGACATCGTTCCGCGTACCACATTGTCCCCTGCGTGCATCCATCAAATGCGTCGTCAAATGTCAAACGTCAAGAGGACGGTGCTCACCCCTTATCATACATCCTTTTATGCACATGTTGAAAAACATAAGACCAAGGTCACTCAACGTCACTGGCGGATCGAGGGGGGCATTAGCGGCATATGACCCCCCCCCCTCCGACAGGAGCCTGGGGGAGGGCATTCAGTACAAGTATGCCCCCCCCGTTCAGACTTACACTTCTTACGCCTATAACGAGGAACTAAATAAAAATGGATTAGAAAGCCTTCCTAGTAACTACTTTTGTGATCAGAGTCGTATTAGTAACCTCAATTTAGTTGTCATTGCTTTGTTTTGTCTAAAAATATGTTGCTTCTTAGTTCTTACCACAGGGAAGTAATGCTGCTCCAACCCTTTGGACCGTATTGTCTAACGATGGCACTCATATTGCGCAAACCAGGAATCGGCCGCCGCCTATGCTTGGGAATAGGGACTTAGAATATGAAGTTAGAAGTTAGAATATGATTTACCTGTATGGCCGCACCCAGTGCAGCGTAACCAGGGGGGGCACAAGGAGCGCGTGCCGCCTCATTAGATGCATGGTGCCCTATGGGCCCGAGAGGCCCTGCAGTGCCAATTGGCCGCTCAGGGTCCAAGCGTGTCTTATTTCGACTGAGATAAAACCTGCAGGACTCGTGAGAGCACCTCACGGAGTCACGGGCTCCTGAGTCGCCACACATCACACATCTCCATAAGGGCCCACACCGGCTTCTGAGGGCCCTGTGCTGGCCTCTGAGTGACCTTGCTGACCTATTAAGCGTCAGCTCTAATTAGCCCGGCACCGCCTGGGCTATTTCCGTACCCACGACGGCCTGGGGGGTCGGATCCGACCCCCCCCCCCTGCTATCTCGAGAACCAATGGTCGTATCGAGCCCCGCGAGGCGGCGTTCGAAAGGTCTCTACAAGACCTTCCCAAAGCACTCTTAACCCTATTCCTGGCGGGCTCCGCCGGGACAAGAAACTGGCGGGGGGGGCCGATTCGGCCCCCCCTCAGATCTCGAGAACGAAGCAAGATAGCGACAAGCGGTAAACGGCATCGGATACGCACGGCCAAGATCTACAATTTTTACAAAGGTCATTTCCAGGTCAGGTCAAAGATGACGTCACAGGGGTCGAAAAAGTCAAAATGGCGGCACTAGATATGGAGAGAGTTTTTCTCGAATAACTTTCGAATTAGTCAAGATAGGAACAAACTAAGGGCATCATCGTGATCCTCTCGTCAATCCGCATCGAATGATATATATGTTGACCTCGAAAGGTCAAGGTCAAAGGTTGACCTCAGGTCACGTGACCTAGAGGTCATCATGTATATCATTCGATGCGTCTTGACGAGCTGAACACAATGAGACCATCCACGCGTCTGTATCTTGTTCCTGTACGGAGTTATTGGCCAAAAACCTTTGGTGACCTTTGATGACGTCACATGACCTCACAGCTGCCCAACAGCAAAACAGACCTCAAGGTAGTGAAGGTTGATCGTATATGAAGTCATGTATGGTATATGGGGCCATTCCGACCCGTTTTAGTGGTAAAAACAGGGAGTTGATTTTTCCCCCATTGACTTATAATGGGGAGGTCGCGAAATTGACCTGACCTTAGGTCACCGATATCAAAATTCCGAGATATACAAATTGCACATACTGGTACCCTAACTAAACCCTGAAGAGAAGAAATTGATCGGTCAAAAACTCTAGCTCTGGCGTGATTGCAAACTTTTCTGAGGTAGCGTCACCAAACCGCCTCTGGTGACCTGACCTGAGGTCAGATCAACTCAAAATTTTCAGACATGTTGCGTAGAAGCCTTTTAGGAAAAGTCAGAAAATTTGAGCTTCCTAGCTCAACGCGTTTGGGAGATATAACCAAAAAACCTCAGGGGGGGCTCCTGAGGCCCCCCCCCGCCAGGAATAGGGTTAAGATTTTAAGATTGAGGTTAACTTTCGGGTCAAGGTCAGGTCAAAGGTCAAATTCTGGGGTTTTGCATAGTTAGGCTTACGGACAACGGAATCGACAGCTGCTGCTCGAAACTCACAAAAAATGACCTCAAAGACCTAGTGAAGGTACCATGTGCGTATAGGGGTCATACTAAGTACGGGTCAAGGTCAGGTCAGGTCACGAAAGGTCACGGTTTTCACTTTCTGCTACATGGGCGTGCGACACATGTTTTATGGCTTATTTTTCACGCCGAATCCGATGGTAATGGTTATATGTGTCCCCAAGTCACTGTGCTTGGTGCTAAGTGTGCATTGAAAGCATAAAAATCGTGTGTACCTACCATACTAACTAAGAGAGGGCTAAGAAAAAAAGGTCAATTTTTCAACTTGTTTTGACATAAAAATGCACTTTTCTAGACGAGCTTTGTCCCAGGAATCTAGTGGTGCCATTTGTTTTCACATGCATTGTTCAGAAGTGCCTCTAATTCACGAAAATGCTTATGACATCACCATGCTCTATGCATGTTGGAGCTATTTTTTACAATTTGGGGGTCAAAAATCAAGATAGAAAGTTGAAATTTGGGACATGCAATGTTCTAATAGAGCTCTATAACATATATTCCGTTTTTTTCGAAATTCTCAAAATTTTGGATTTTATGAGCTGTTTTCCAAAAAATATAGTTTTTTGAATTTTTTGGGGTGAAAAACGCATCTTATGGAAAATCGGAGATAACCATGTTAAAGAACTCGTTGAGCGGCATCTAGTCATGTCCTTAATTTGCAATTTGCTTTAAACCCTGATTTTTGGCGATTTTTTTAAACATTTACCACTTTTTGACTGAAAAAGCCATGTAGTTACATCACTAAAATCGATATATCTCAAAATTTTTGGAATTTTTCTTAAAAATTGCACAGGACACGTCAAATTGATGGGGGAGAAGGTATGCCAAGTTTCAAGTCGATAGCGTAAGCGGTTCATAAGTTATTCAAGAAAAACGGAGGGGGGTCGGATCCGACCCCCCCCCCCCCAGGCGGTCGCGGGTTAGGGTCCTGGTCCATACCCGCATGGAACGGCTCCACACCAGTGTCTCTGAGGGCCCATAACGGCGCCTGTGAGGGTCTCACACCGGCGCCCAGAGGTGCACAAACCTTCCTACTTGCCTACAATGTAGGAGACAGGAAAGAGCCGAAGAGGGTAGCCGCGAGACAGATTTCAGTTTGTGTTTTCTGTACAAAAATGACTATAAAAACAGCTAGCTGGTAGCAATTGGTCGGTACAATCAGCTGTCGACGGCATTTGGTCATTACATTTCTTTACGTGTCTTCAAAAACAGTTCCTACAAATCTCCTCCATGAGACACCCACGAGACAGTTCCCATTGGATTAACATTGTGTCTCATGAGACACCGTGTAGGTAAAATGTAGGATGAAAAACTGCGAAAGTGGTGGGCATGTTTCGAAAAACGGCGCACAAATTCTTGGGGCGCCTATCAGTTAAAACAAAACTCCTGTTCGAAAACGGGTTCTGGTAAAGTTTCGTCAGCTGGTTTCCATAGCAACCGCCATTCGTGGGACAAGCTGACGCCATTTGCTAGCGCGTTGCGTGGTAACCAGCTATCGGTGTCAGTTGAATTTGAAAGATAATTGTAACAGTGAACAGCTCGCTTCAGTTGCTGTACTGTGCTGTGGATGTGTGTCTTGTGCAGTGTAAGCAAAGTGTATAAGGACTTTCACATTATATTTTGTGATGGTGTGGTAATAGAAGGTTGTGAGCTCCAAGTGGAGTTAAGGAATTGCCAAAGAAATGAAAACTCTGCATGGGCCGGAAATCTGCAGCCTGCACTTCTTTAAACTCTTCATAAGAGGTTCGTGGCAGGGGGCATTTTGGGGAGCGATTATGGAGGTGCTGGTAAGTAGGTAGGTACCCAACCTAATTGGCTTGATGAAAACTGAAACTGAAAGTCAAATGAATTGTGAAATTGCTTTACCTATCCTATCTGATCACTTCTACTTATGTATTTTTTTAAATTTTCCATTCATTTTGACTGATAAAGAACAACATTGAAAGATGCTAACATGCAGGTAACTACCTACCTAGCTCTAATGTAAATAGGTACCTAATAATTTCCTTCAAAAGAATATATGGCTCTTCAATATACTAGATATTTAGTAATTGAAGGAATCTCACTTTATTTTGAACATTACCTAGGTATAACTTCCCTAAACTGCATGACAAATTTTCAATTTCCTTGTTGTAACACCAATACCACAAACATTCATCTGGGCACAAGGCTCACAACATCAAATTATTCATGTTTTATAGACAGGTACCTATACAGCAAAAATACAACAGAGATATGTGATTATTTTCAACATAGGCTTTGTGTTCAGTTGTGTATAAATTTTGTGGGTGGAAAATGTGTCATGAATTGTCTACAGGTCTGTGTAGAATTGTAATTAATATGATTATAGAAAAAGGAATGGTCAGTTAAGTAGTCAACATGTTTACTCAATAACAAGATATGCTGGCATGGAGTTTGCTCATGAGTTTGCTCAAAAACCTTTCAGTTAGTGTGGGAAGCATAGCAATTTGAAGCATATGCTTATAAAACTGATTTGTAATGGGGTTTGTGAAGTTCTCCATAAATTTTACACCTAGCAATGTACCTACCTAATGCATTGCATTACTTTAAAAAGAGGGAGACCATACAAGTTGTCAGGTAGGTAGGCTTTTTGACATTGATTTCAAGATTTCAAGGTGATCTGAGCTTTTTGCTTATAACTTGTCCTCATTCTCTAACTAAAGGAGTGGCAATACAATCTGACTTGTTCTATTTTCCTCTTGCCTTGCCATTTTTGACATAATCCTTGCCCAGGCTATATGTTGGTATGATGAAGGTCAATCAGATGACATATTTCAAATATTACAGTAATGATTTCAGTTGAATTTGCCTAACTTTATTTAAACAATATAAGATTACACATTGCATAGCTATAACAGCAATATTTGAGCCACCACTGGTATATAAATTTATAGGTTGCAAAACATTACTCAGCAAGAAGAAATCAGTCATTGACAGTGGAGAAAACACATCTAGACTTGACAACAAATTACAATTGATTTTTCTTCTACCATTCATGTTGGCATAAGTAATAATTCAAATGGATACTTAGTGCATTTTTCTAAAGATTTTAATTAAGCACATGAGATCCATCCAAAGGCACAGACTCGAAACAAATGCTGTGTTATAAACAAGGATATTGCACCTTTTTGGTATTTTAACATGTTGTTATATTCCGACATCCTGAGAAAAATAATATGGTAATCTGCCCTGCTTCATTTGATACGTATCGATGAGTAATTGGATGTTGCGGGAATGCAGTTAGTTTTCCGGCAGTTGTCTCCAGCAGCGACAAAATGCCCGCTTACTTTCTGTCAAACATTTGCTTTCATATGGCTAAGTACATTAATTTCACTTAGTCTAACTTTGTCTAGCAAATCTCCAGTTTTACTTCGGAAAAACCGGCAGCGTGTTCCACATTGGTGACCCCGCCAGGCGAGGCAGTTCCGTCGGCCGTCGATGTCCTTCGGTCATATAACCCCCAATAAAACTAGCGCGTCGAACGATCGGCAGCATGGATGGTCTCACACCATCCATGGCAGGGACCGACCTCACAGAGCCACGCAGAAAACAGGAATATCGGATTTATCTGCCTCTAAACTGTAATGTATGAATGCGTCATGAAAATTTTACAAGACAGCTGAGGTTTGCTAAGCAAGAAAAATATACCAGGATCTGTATTAGCGAAGAGATTAGCGATGCACCTGAAATGTGTATAGATTGCAGTATACCTAGATTTAGTCAGCGATGGATTATAAAAGGATTTAAAGCCGCTTCTTAAAGCCTACAGTCAAAACGTTTTCTTAACGTTTGTGGTCCTCAATATGATAGGTTTTCCATAGCAATTTAATGGGCTTCGTCCCATTAGCAAATATTGCAAAATCGTCCTCAAATAATGTTTTCTTACCTAAATGAAGTAATGTTGATCCAGGAAAAAACTTGTTACACACTCCTTAAAGTTTCATATTCCTAAACAGAAACACTGATGTGCACCGTACACTGCAGCGTTACGTCACTTCACCTTCAGCCCGCCAAGTAGTAACTGCCCCACTAAACGGGAGAGGGACGCTATGGGACGGCAGATGGACGCCCGTCTGGTCCATGTGGAACTGAACCCTCATTGGATGAGAGGAATTAATTGATCGTCCCGGTGGTTTTATGAGGGTAGTTCTTGACTTTCCAGTGTTTCCAGACAGTCAACAACCAGACCGCCTCACTCTAGTCTATTTATACACCACCAGTATGCATTTCAGGTGGAGGTGTACCAAGTCTTGCCTCGCACTTTGCCCAAATCAGCGCATGCCGTATGTCTGTCGGCTTCTTAAAAAATGACGATATATCTGCGGATAGCTTCAGAAATAAAAACACTTCAGGAATAGCGTTTACGTCCTGTAAATATTAATAACTGTAATGTAAATAACCAGCTTTACTTGAAAGTATAGATATGTTGGGCTATATCTAAGGATGATCGGTGAGACAAACCGGAGCCATCGGAGACCGTGTAGGAGACAGGTTGGGCTATTTGTGCACCTCTGCCGGCGCCTTTGAGGGCCCAACACCGCCAATCTGAGGGACTAACACCAATGTTTCTTAACCCGCGCCCGGCTGGGGGTCCTGGATTTCCACGCCCTGCTGGGTGGGGGGTGTTTGAACACCCCCCCCCCCTTCTAACTCGGCTCCTGGGCCACGTAGCGATACGCGGAAGGCGGCGTTCGAAAGAGCGTCAAAAATAATGACGAAATCACTTCGGTCAATTTTTTGGTCAGGTCAAAGGTCAGGTCACCAGAGGTCATTGAAGGCAAAATTTCGCCGATTTCCAGGTCGAATGTCGACAATTTCCAAGAAGCCAACGCATAACTCGGGAACCAATAGAGCTACAGCGCCGCGGAAAAGCGCATTCGATAGCCCTATTAACGCCCTTTCTGAGTAATTCTCTCAGATTTGACTTAACGTCAACGGTTTTGCCTACAGGGGGCAAAAACTGCAAAAATAGCCGATTTTTTCGGAAACAGTTTTTCTGCAATAACTTTTGACCCAAGCCTTGTACGAGCTTACTTTTACCGGCATCGTGTTCCTTTCGTCAAGACGCATCGAATGAACTATAACTTGACCTTGAAAGGTCAACTTGAAAATTTGACCTCAGGTCAAGGTCATGACCTGACCGGAAAAGGTCATGTTGCATATCAGTCGATCCGTATCGTCGAGCTGAACACAGCTAAGGCGTTTTCATCGCTCTAGCCCGCGCCCCAGTGGCGGTCTCAGCCAACTTCGCAATAGTGAGGGGGGGCATATGTTACCACCCACCTCTAACTAAAAAACTAAGAGGGCTAGGAAGACGCGGTAAAAAGCTGTCGATAGCTCTCAATGCGTACGTTTGAAAGTATTTCGATCATTTTTCACCTTAGAGCAATATTGGGGTCACCAGAGGTCATCAAAGGTCAAAATTTGTCAATTGTCATTATATTTTTCAGAAAACATGCCGCTATCTCAGGAACTATGGTAGCTAGAAAAACGTATGGAAGAGCAAACGATAGCTTTTGAACTCTTCTTTTGAAACGGTCATTATCAATATTGACCTCAGGTCAACGGTTTAGCCTGCAGAGGGCAAAAACTCCAAAAATAGCTGTTTTTTCGAAAAGTGTTTTTCGGCAATAACTTTCGACTACAAAAAGCCACGACATTTCTATTGCCAGAATCGTGTTCCCCTCGCCGAGACGCGTCGAATGAACTATAATTTGACCTTGAAAGGTCAACTTGAAAATTTGACCTCAGGTCAAGGTCATGACCTTACCGGAAAAGGTCATGTTGCATATCAGTCGATGCGTCTCAACAAGACAAACACAATGAGACCATCCCTAGCGTTCTATCTCTTTCCAATCGCGAATTATTGGCAAAAAACTGTTTGTAGCCTCAAGTGACCTCGGATGACCTGTCTAGAGGCTATCAGCAAAAATGACACCTTGGTCATCACGAGTGGACTAAATCATTGTGATTCTGAAATATTTGGACTGTTCCGATGCGTACACACGGATCTAGAGGCATTTTCATTTTTCTCCGTTGACTTGTAATGGAAGGGTCACGCCACTGACCTGACCTTAGGTCCCGGATATAAAAAATCCGAGATATACAAATTGTAGGCGCCCATAACAGCATGCAATCCACCAAGTTTAAAACCTTTCTGACAAACACTGCAGGCTGGACATGATTGCAAACCTTTTTTTAGGCTTGGTCAGTTAACTTGACCTGGTGACCTGACCTGACATGACTTGGGGTCAAAAATTTCACACATTGTCCAAAATTGATGTACCAAAAGCTACCCCAAGCGGCGCGGCGCTACGCGCCGCGGTTTTTTATTTACACGCAAAAAACGCGACAGGGTGGTAACATATGCCCCCCCCCCACTGGGGCGAAGGCTAGCATGCCTATATCAAAAGTTATTTGCGAAAAGCTGATAGATACCATTCGTGACCTAAGATGACCTCAGGGCATAAACAGGGGTCACGGACACCATTTTCATGTTCAGTGTGTCTAAACCACTTGTAATTCAGTGTTTGGGAGTGTTTATAATGTCTTTCGTCCAAAGGAGACGCATTTCAATTTTCTCCCATTGACTTATAATGGGGAGGTCGCAAAATTGACCTGACCTTAGGTCATCGATATCAAAATTCTGAGATAAAAATTTTGTACATGCTATTGCTCTGAGCAATCACTGAAAGTTTCAAAGCGATCGGTCACTCAGTGTAGCTATGACAGACATTGAAACTTTTTATGAGGTGAGGTCACTTCAAGTGACCTGGTGACCTGACCTTGAATGACCTTGGTCTGAAATTTTCACAACATGTGTAGAATTGATGTATGATAAGGTGTACCAAAAACGGCGGCGCTCCGCGCCGCCGTTTTTGAGATATTTGCAAAAAACCACAAGGGGGGTGTTCAAACACCCCCCAGCAGGGCGCGGGTTAAAGGTACTATCCCACCTTCTAAAATGTTGTTAAAACCAGTTAACCCTCGCCCGTAAACGGCGATCTGCCACCTTCGCCCATGCAGGGGGGGGGGTTGGTGCGACCCCCCCCCCCCTTGGCGTTTGAAAACGGAGTGTCGTAGAGCTTAGCGGAAAAGACCAACGGATTGCTCTCGCCGAGATCTCGCGATTGGTGGTATATTTTTTGGTCCTAGGTCAACATTTGACCTACTTTTGACCGGTCAAAGGTCAAATTTTAGGAAAATATACTTTTTCAAATTTTCCGCGGCGATTGCGGCAAAACGGTGGGAGATATCGACTTGAAACCTTCACTATCGTGTTCCTTGATCAATTCTCTATCGTTTGGTATGTATTTCGTTTCCCTAGCTCTAAAAATGGCGCGTTGGGAGCGCCGGAAGTCGGCAAGGTCACAGTCGGCGGCAGAAATTCGAAAAATCAAAATTTAAATTTTTGAAATCTAATTGTATTTTTGGATTTGGGATGTCCATTTGCTCCCTATAGAAGCTAATATTGCTGCATATTCCCATTGAGGTGACAAGAATTAGCAAAATAGTGGTTCGGGCGCTTTTCAAAAATAGTACCGGACGCTGTTCCTCTTGTGACGTCATAGCTCCGTGACCTGACCTGACCCGGTCAAGTTTCTTATACCATATGATAGCCAATACTTGCCCCAGCATGCATGGGAAGTTTAATCACGATCCATCAACCGATGTCCGTACCACCGGCAGGAAACCTCGGGCGTTGGCACTCAGTTTGTGAAAATCCGGCCGGAGGCTGTTCCCTTTGTGACGTCATAACTCCGTGACCTGACATGACCCGGTCAAATTTTTTTTTATCAAAAGATGCGCAAGGTTTGCCTCATAAGGTACCCAAAATTTGGCGGCGCTGCGCGCCGCCGTTTTTGCACTATTTCCGAAAAACCTCAGGGGGGGTTGCACCAACCCCCCCCCTACATGGGCGAGGGTTAAATTGTGCCCGACTTTATAGATTGGATGACCAGAAGCACGGTTCTGGCATTTATTTTTCATTAAACATCTTAGGCTTCCCATATTCCAAACACAAACTTTCAAATATGTGACGTCACAGCCCAAAAATACCTCCTTCCCCAGGCCACATTACTATCATAAAGCTGATTCTTTTTACTCTGTAGGCACCACAACAAAGTTAACCCTATTCCTGGCGGGCTCCGCCGGGACAAGAAACTGGCGGGGGGGCCGATTCGGCCCCCCCTGAGATCTCGAGAACGAAGCAAGATAGCGACAAACGGTAAACGGCATCGGATACGCACGGTCAAGATCTACAATTTTTACAAAGGTCATTTTCAGGTCAGGTCAAAGATGACGTCACAGGGGTCGAAAAAGTCAAAATGGCGGCGCTAGATATGGAGAGAGTTTTTCTCGAATAACTTTCGAATTAGTCAGGATAGGAACAAACTAAGGGCATCATCGTGATCCTCTCGTCAATCCGCATCGAATGATATATATGTTGACCTCGAAAGGTCAAGGTCAAAGGTTGACCTCAGGTCACGTGACCTCGAGGTCATCATGTATATCATTCGATGCGTCTTGACGAGCTGAACACAATGAGACCATCCACGCGTCTGTATCTTGTTCCTGTACGGAGTTATTGGCCAAAAACCTTTGGTGACCTTTGATGACGTCACATGACCTCACAGCTGCCCAACAGCAAAACAGACCTCAAGGTAGTGAAGGTTGATCGTATATGAAGTCATGTATGGTATATGGGGCCATTCCGACCCGTTTTAGTGGTAAAAACAGGGAGTTGATTTTTCCCCCATTGACTTATAATGGGGAGATAGCGAAACTGACCTGACCTTAGGTCACCGATATCAAAATTCCGAGATATACAAATTGCACATACTGGTACCCTAACTAAAGCCTGAAGAGAAGAAATTGATCGGTCAAAAACTCTAGCTCTGGCGTGATTGCAAACTTTTCTGAGGTAGGGTCACCAAACCGCCTCTGGTGACCTGACCTGAGGTCAGATCAACTCAAAATTTTCAGACATGTTGCGTAGAAGCCTTTTAGGAAAAGTCAGAAAATTTGAGCTTCCTAGCTCAACGCGTTTGGGAGAAATAACCAAAAAACCTCAGGGGGGGGCTCCTGAGGCCCCCCCCCCGCCAGGAATAGGGTTAAGACCAAGTTTTAAGCGATTTTTCAACGAACAAACCCATTTAAATCAGAATGACTAAACGAGGTGACGTCTCACTAACGGTCGCTCCATGTTGAAGATAGGGCCTTGTACAAGGCCCATTTTCAAATGAAGGGAACGAATTTCTTCAACACCAAGAGGCCGCGGGGGTTGCAACCTAGATAGATAGTGGTTTCTGAACCTCGCCGCAAACTTGGCTATCTCAACTCAAACCCCATGTTAAAGGTGGGATAGTCCCTTTAAGACCCTACATCGGCAGTGGCTTTGAGGGCCCCACACTGGCGCCTCTGAAGGTCTTACACAAACGCATCTTGACGGCTACCTATCAGCAACTCCGTAGGCCCCACACTGGTGACTCTGAGGGCTCCCAGTGACGCCAGAGAGTACCACGCCGGTCTCCAGGATCCCAGGGCTCCTGAAGGTCTTTGCTGGCCCTTGCACTGTAAAAAAAACTTACAAGCCCCTCGTACACTGTAAAAAAATTCACTAGCTAATTTTGAAATTAGGCATTTTTTACGAGTGCCTCCCTTGCACCTCGTTACAACATATATGGACATTAGTAGTCAGAACCATGCACGTTAACAATGCCCTTTGTGGAACAAATGCCTACGAGCGAGAGCATGTTCAGGAACCTAATTTTGCGCAATGTTAATGAACTACGCACAGCCTCACAGTGTTACCCGCCGTTGGCTTGTTCTCGGCCAGTTTTTGGCGTGTCCCTCAATTAGGTCATGTTGCTATTAGCTCAGCTGACGAGGCCCCGGCTGGCACCTACTAAACGGATAACCTTGCGTGCAACCCCGCTTGTTGTCACGAACGCCTGCAGCTGGTAAACGTGCTGGTAAGCTTGCGTGGTAAGCGGCTTCGGATGGCTATGAGGATGTGCCTCATAGCTACCCTCGTCGCATGTTACAACCTAGGAGTCTGTGGCTGCTTTCAGAAGGAGTCCTTGCTGGTTCAGCAGGCTGTCCAAGATCTTTCGAACGGTGCGGATTTGTCTTTCCCATGCTCCACCGAAGTGGGAGGCAGAGGGGGGATTAAACCGCCACTCTATGTCCTGCTTCAACATAGCCTCATGCACTTGAGTCTGCTTCAAGTTTTCAAGTTCTGCCTTGAGCTCTCTTTCAGCGCCAACAAAGTTCGTGCCATTGTCGCATCTGATGAGTTTAACTGGACCTCTTCTAGCCAAGAACCGTCGTAGCGCGTTGATGAAGGAGTCCGTTGATTGACTGTCAGCTACTTCGATGTGCACAGCACGCATGGCCATGCAGGTGAAGACCACCCCGTAGCGTTTCACTTGAGCCCTTCCTCTCTTGACATAGAAGGGTCCAAACAGGTCGACGCCCACGCTGCTGAACGCTGGCTGATCGGGCGTCACTCTGTCTGCGGGCAAATCAGCCATTTCCTGTTCCATGGGCTTTGCTTGACGTTTTCTGCAACTTGTGCACGTCCTCAGAACCCGACGCACGCTTGAACTGCCACGTATCAGCCAATACGACTCTCTCAGCTTCGAAAGCGTGTGCTCCCGTCCTTGGTGGCCCACTTGAGTGTGCGCGTGTCTGATGATCAAGTCGGTAACATGGTGACGTGCTGGCAGTATCGGTGGGTGCTTCATGCTGTCCGAGATCGGGGCCATGGCCAAGCGACCTCCAACCGCCACAATCCCGTTCACCAGGACAGGATCCAACTGCCTCAGCTTACTCTTCCTTGGAAGCGTCTTTCCATTCTGGGTCTCAAGTTCTCCAGCACCCCGGGCTAGGGCTTGGAGCTCTATCTTGAAAGGTTCTTTCTGTACCTGCTGGATGATAGTCCTTTCAGCTTCTCTAAGCTCTTCAGATGACAGCAGGGATGGGCCACTAACCGCTCGAGTTCGTGACCGGGTGACAGGACCTCCAGCTTGGCCATCTGTCTTGATCGTTCTTGACTGTAGAAACTTCTTGAACCGTAGCATCCAGGCTACCGCTTTCCTGAGCCGGTGCCAGTCTGAGTAGTGGTGGATGAACCTTTCAGTGGGGCTCTGTTCTTCCACACCACTCACAGTGTAGCACGCTCTGGGTCGAAGCACTTCGTCGTCTTCTGGTTCTAGAGCTTCCATGCCTTCTGGCAAGGCCGGCCACTCCTTCTCTTCCTTCTGTAGGAAGTCAGGTCCGTGCAGCCACCTGTGGTCCAGGAGTGCTGTAGCCTTTACCCCTCGGGAGGCGCCATCAGCCGGATTCTCTTCTGATGTGACGAATCTCCACTGTGATGGAGAGGACTCATCCTTGATGATCGCCAAACGATTGGCCACGTAGACTTGGTATCTTGCTGTTTCGTTCCTGAGATACCTCAGAACCGTTGTGCTGTCCGTCCAAAACGTTGTTTGGTCGATGTTGATTTCCAGCAGCTCCTTCTTGATGATGGCGTTCAGTCTAGCAGCTACCGCAGCTGCCGCCAACTCCATGCGTGGAACTGTCATCCTCTTAACCCTCGCCCCGTTGGGGGGGGGGCCATTTTGGCCCCCCCTGTGGTTTTTCCTGAATAGCAAGAAAACGGCGGCGCGCAGCGCCGCCAAATTTTCAGTACCTTCCCGGGCATCAATTTGACACCTTCACACCAAATTTTGAGTCTTAGGTCACCTTAGGTCAGGAGTTATTGAGGTCAAACTGAGGTCATGTTCGAGCAAAAATGGGCAAAAAACATGCAATCTTGAAACGCTCACCAAATCTACAGTTATCAAGCAATTTCAAAGTTCTTTATATGGTCTAGTAGACAAAAAGCGGCGCTACAAAACTGCAATCTCGGATTTTCAAAATTTTTGGTTTTTGACCAAAAAAAATCAAAAAATTGATTTTTTTAGAAAAACTTTGAAAAAATCCAAAAATTTTCCGAATTTCGAAAAAAACCGGAATATATGTGATAGTGCCAGCGCTCTTCTATATACATACCAAATTTCAGATCGATATCTCGTTTTTTGGCCAAGTTATAGCGAAAAAACTGTTCAAAAATGATGACGTCAAATTTTTGAACTCAATTTTTAGCAATTCTAGACCACGTACGGCAAAACAAAGACCACCATTGAACTCCCCGTGACGAGCTGCATCGATTCGATACCCATTTTATGCAAAAATATTAACTTTGAAATTTGACCTAATTTGACCTGACCTTGACCTGACCTTGACCTGACCTTGACCAAAACGTGATCTAAGCTGGCCCCAAAGGCTGCCTGACCCATATAATCGCATTTGTCATGTAAAATGGACCATAAAACATGTATCACACGACACTTTCATATTGTGACCCCCCCGTGACCTGACCTCTGTGACCTGACCTGGTATCAGTGACCTCAAATAGCAAAATATGTGTTTGAAGAACATTTACCCATCGATTATTTTCAATGAAATGCATTTTACTCGATTTTACAACGCATTTCTTGAAGTGCCTGTAAACGGTGAAAATTGGACCTTTGACCTGACCTGTGACGTCATCGGTTTGACCTAGGTCAATAAAATTGGGTCACAAGGTAGTTCCCCGTTGGGGCTATCCAACGCCGTTTACCGCTTGTCGCTATGTTGCGTGGTTCTCGAGATCTTAGGGGGGGGGGCCAAAATGGCCCCCCCCCCCCAACCGGGCGCGTTGCTCGGCAGAGCCCAACGGGGCGCGGGTTAAGCGGCGCAACTCGAGACTTCGCCATGACGATCGAGCAGTGGACTTGACCCTTGTCGTTCACCAATCTCAGGTACGAGACCGCACCGTATCCTGTCACGCTTGCATCACTGAAGTGGTGCAACTGGCAAGAAACAACGCGACCAAATCCATCGGGTTTGAAAGACCTTTCCACTTCGAGTGCTTCCAGCTTGGGTAGATCCTCCAACCATTTTGTCCAGCTCCGTTCTTGACTTGGCGTGATTGCGTCGTCCCATCCGATCTTGGTTGCAATCAGCTCTTGCAACATCAGTTTTCCGCACAGAACGAACGGTCCGGCGACTCCCAACGGATCGTAGACCGAGCTGATGACTGAGAGAATCTGTCGTCTTGTCACTGGTTCCATCCGTCTGACATTGACGCAGAAGCCAAGCGTGTCTCTTCCCAAGTTCCATTTGACTCCAAGAGCTTTCTTTACACTTGCTCCTTCCACCAAGTCGAGTCCCTTCTCTGTGACACGTTCAGCTCGATCTGTCGACGGAATCTCGTTCAGAGCTTCTTCCTTGTTGCTGACGTACTTTGTTAGTTCAAATCCACCTCGGCTGCACAGCGTCTTCACTTCTAGCGCCAGCGACCGTGCCTCTTCGACCGTGGGTGCAGAACGAAGGCAGTCGTCGACATAGAAGTTTCTTCGAACCGTCGCCAACGCCTCTGCACTGAAGTCATCCTGGTTGTCACGCGCAGTCTGCTGTAGAGCGAAGTTCGAGCAGCTCGGAGACGATGCTGCTCCAAAGATATGTACGTTCATTCGGTAGTCCTTGGGCTTCACGCTGACGTCGCCCTCCGGCCACCAAAGAAATCTCAGCAGATCTCTATCCATCGGCGGTACTCTGACCTGATAGAACATGGCACGCACGTCTGCCATGAATGCGAATGGCTCAGTCCGGAAGCGCAGAAGAACGCCGAGCAGGGAACTGGTTAGATCAGGACCCTGAAGCAGCACGTCATTCAGGGATACATCACCGTACTTGGCCGCACAATCAAAAACGACTCTGATCTTGTCGGCCTTGTGGGGGTGATACACACCATGATGTGGGATGTACCACACACGACCGTCTGTCCTGTTCAAGCTTTCGTCTGACACCTCCTCAGCGAAATTCTCTTGCAACATGTTCTCCATGAAGGTAACGTAGTCCTCTTTGAATTTTGTGTTCTCAGTCAACTTCTTCTTCAGACTGGCGAGTCTGCGCAGAGCCATAGTTCTGTTGCTTGGCAGCCTCACTTCTGCCGTCTTCAAAGGAAGCGCTACTTCGTAGTGGCCATCTCTCAGTTCGATACTATCTTCCACTCTCTGCAGCCACTTCTCATCTTCTACTGAGGCTGATCTTGTGTCGTCTGACAGCTTTTCACTGAACTCTGCGTTGTACAGCTTGTCGATCAACTCTGGTATCCCTTCCTCTTCGACCTGGACACGATTCGCCGTCACTGTACTTCTCTCGGTGTGTCGAACGGGACCATTGATGACCCATCCGAGCAGAGTTCTTGTAGCGAACGGTCCTCCCTCTTGGCTGTGGATGACTTCCCACGGCTCCATTGCGAGTGGGACGTTGTTTCCGAGCATCAGCTCCACTGGGGCGTCCACACGGGGAAGACGCACGTCCCTTAGATAAGGCCATCTGCTCACATCTTCCTGTCTGGGGATATCACTGTCGTCAACTGGAACTTTCTCCAGACTGTAGACCGCCGGTAGCTGCAGAACATGACGTCCTCCAAGGTCAGCTACTTCCAGTCCATGGACAACCTGACTGTCGATCTTGATCCGGTTCTCACACACGGTTGTAAGGCACAACTGTGTTCTGTTCTTGTCCTGAAGTCCGAGCTTCTCAAGAAGTGATTCCTGACAGAAGCATGCCGTACTTCCACTGTCCAACAGAGCATGTGTCGTCACGGATCTTCCACCCGACCTCACCACCACCGGTACGACAGCCAAACCTGTGTTGCCTTGATTGACACAGCCTGTCTTCACCAACTGTGGCTGTGGTCGATCTGAGCTCTTGACATTGGTTTCTCCTTTGTCTCTTGCATGGTCTTCATCAGGAGACCGCTGTGGTGTCTGACTCGGGACCTTGAAGTTGCCATCTTGATGCAGCAGCGTGACGTGGCGCCTGCCACAGATCTTGCAGGTGCTCCTCTGCTGACATCCTCTTGCCAAGTGTCCAGACTTCAGACAGCCGAAGCACAGACCTTTTTCTTGGATGAACTTCTTGCGCTCATCTGGCTTCCTCAGTCTCAGTGTCTCGCAATCTTCCAAAGCGTGCGTCTTCTTGCAGTAGATGCACTGATTCCGAACTTGCACTGACGTGGCCAGTCCATACTTTGTTCTCGTGCGCTGGCTCTCCTTTGCGGTTGAGTTCGATCTTGAGGCTTCCATCTTCTGACGCCCATACAAGGGATTGGCCGCTATTCTTGCCTCTCTGTCCACAAACTCGACCAAGTCCGAGAAGGTGACTCGCCGTTGTTCATGTTCCATAGCAGCGTCAGCCAATCTTCTCCAACGATCATGGATGTGGAATGGCAACTTCTCCACAATCTTCCGAAGCGTGCGTGGATGATCCGTTTCTCTTAGACCAACAGGCATGTTCTTCATCACGCTGTCACAGACCATCATTGCGACTGCAAAGCTCTGCAGACTTTCAATGTTATCTGCCTTGATGTTCGGCCATACCAACAACTTCTCTATGTGCGCGGCGCTGATGTTCTCCTCATTTCCATACCTCTTTTGCAGAAGGCGCCGAGCCTCCCGGTACCCTACATCGGGTGACATAAGCAGGCAGCCTCTCACAATCTCATGTGGTTGTCCTTCGGTGTACTGCTGCAGATAGAACAACTTGTCGTGATCACTGATGTGTTTGTCTCCAATGCGGCTGTCAAAGGAGCGAATGAATGAGAAGTACTCAGCAGGGTTGCCTCGAAACTTCACAAGTTCCGCTGGAGGCAACTGTGCCTTCTCAGTCACTTGTAGCAGCACATCTAGAAGCCTGGGCTCCTCCGTCACTTGCTCTGACTGTCCACAAGCTCCTTGACCCTCCTGGTGCTCATGACCTTGATTTGTGTCCATATTTTGCTGCAGTCTGAAATCCACAAGAGGCTGAAATGCAGGAGCCTCTACATTCAACGTCTGTGAAGTCTGAGGTTGCTCTTGAGGTGTAGCCAGAGCTCCAAACACCGATCCAGCTCGGCTCCCTCCACACTGAGCAAGTACCCTTTGTTGTGCTTCTTCTTCAGCCATCTGTGCCATTAGAGCTCCTTGCTGTTTCTTGAACTCCAGTTCTTGTATCATTTTCTGAAGTTTACTTTCTTCAGCAGCTTGACTTTTCAGGGCTTCCATCTTCGCCACAAGTCCTGCCTTTCTTGCTGCTGAAAGCATCATTTCCTGATTTGCAGCACTTCGCAGAGAACCAGCCAAACTTCGCTTGCCTGAGAGACCAGACAACTTTGACCCTTGCTGAGACGCACTGTCTTCTGGATGAACTTCATCAGTTGCAGCAATCTCATCTTCCTTTGTCTTGCCTTGTCCCTTCAGTTCACTTCTCTTGACCTCGTCTGGCTTCACACCCTCTTCTTCCATGGCAGCATGAAGACGATGAACTAAAACAGCTTTAGTTCCTCTGAAGTCCAGGTTCCGACTCTCAAGTTCCGCCTTCAAGTCGACAATGCGCAGCTCTTTGATCGCAGCCAACAAAGGAAGGCCCATGACGAAGAAAAGGAAAATAAGGGAAAATAACTTCAGTAAGAACCCGTTGGGAACAGGGAACCAATCAGGTTACAATGTTCCTCTAAAGTGTCCTCCTTAATCCTAGAAATCAATCCAACGCTCCTTTACTGCTGACACTGGCTTAACATCCACACTCTATACACTACTTGTCACACACAATGCTAGCCCAACATCAAGCAGTAATGTAAAAGCAATGGTTATGCAATGTGACAGTGCAAGGCAAGGCACAGCTCAATTGTAACTGTGACAAGTAACTATTCTAGCCAAAATTCTGACAAGTCACAATCAGTTATCAGATACACCCAAACAATGAGCAGCACAGCTCCAAATGCCTATGCAGTAATGATCCTTAACTAACTCAGTCACCTTATTTCTAAATAACCAATAATGACCAAAATACCCTTACAGGAACAACCAGCAAACCAACAAATCAGCCAGCAGAAGGTCTACAATCAGCTGGCAGTCAGCCAAAAACACACAGAATAACTGACAACTGCTCACAATGCAGAAGAAAGCTACTAAGCCGAGTCCAATAATGCTCAATATGCCACTGATCAGCAACCAGTATGTCTTAAATGCTACCAGACAGGGTGACGCAGACGCAAGCAGCTTATTACCAAATTTGTAGTCACACCAAACCAAGTTACCAACTAGCAGCAAACACAAGGTAATTCACTGGCTGATCCCAAAAATCCAATTGACAGCACAGCAAACACAATGTGCAGCAGCATTATTGTTGGAACTTTATGTGATAACCGTTCAGACCAATCTTTGTAACTCAACCCACAGGTGACTCTTTATTGTCATCTTACTGAGCAGTGCACATGCAGGCAGGTGCAGACGGGCAGACGCATATGAGCAGTAGGGCAAATGCAGTGCGCAGGTGCAGGCAGACAATCATGCCCTATGCTTAAGGGTCCATGCAGCGCCACTCGAAGCAGCCGTCAAGCAGATGCAGGCGTGCAGAGACAGACAGGCAATGCATGTGCAGTGAGCAGACACCACGTGCAGTGGACACACCGCGTCCAATAGATAGACACCACGTCCGGTGGATAGACACCACGTCCAGTGGATAGACACCACGTCCAGTGGATAGGTTCCTAAAAAGAAACAAAAACCAATTCGGTTTAACAGATATACCTGCACAGCATTGAGCATCATGCGGGGGGGGGGGCACGCAGCATACATGCCAAACCCATTTCAATCACCTTTGCATGACAAAGTCTCACATCTCATATTTATACATTGCATTTTAGTGACCTATTTACAAACTTACCAACAATAATGGCGGAAAGATTATCACATAGTTTATATCTATCGGTCCAACCAAGATCCATAGACTCAAAGCCTCAGTAACATCAGCCAAGTTTACTGCGCCAAAAACGTCAATCCTCACACGACGAAAAAACCACATCCGGGCACTTCGAGCAAGAACTATAATAAAACCCTAACTCCTGAGCGGTTCCCTGTACGGTGGTGCCATCTCCAGGAAGGAAAGGAAAGCGATCACATGGTAGATGGCGCAACTGAGCTCACCGGAACGGCAAGTGCAGTGGCTGCGCTTACAATGATTATCATAAGGCATACCAATCTGGAAAATGATTAAACTAAAGTTGAATAAAGTGATATATTCCTGCCACAAGCTAGCTTACGTCCCAAACATATAGCTATTCTGACTTGGATAGACGATACCGGCGCACTTCTGCCAACGACGGGCAACATTATGCGATACTATACATCTTCTAAGAAGCTCAGCAACATAATAACTTTTGTTTACAAATGGACTACCTTTTTGTTGAGCACACAGCAAATGATACAAGATGCCTCACCTTCAATCAAGCCAAAGAGCAGTTGGGCAGACACACACAGTAATGGCGACGCAACACAAAATGGACGCCGGCTCCCGGATGCGGGGGGGGGGACTCCTTCTGAAAGCAGCCACAGACTCCTAGGTTTTAACATGCGACGAGGGTAGCTATGAGGCACATCCTCATAGCCATCCGAAGCCGCTTACCACGCAAGCTTACCAGCACGTTTACCAGCTGCAGGCGTTCGTGACAACAAGCGGGGTTGCACGCAGGGTTATCCGTTTAGTAGGTGCCAGCCGGGGCCTCGTCAGCTGAGCTAATAGCAACATGACCTAATTGAGGGACACGCCAAAAACTGGCCGAGAACAAGCCAACGGCGGGTAACACTGTGAGGCTGTGCGTAGTTCATTAACATTGCGCAAAATTAGGTTCCTGAACATGCTCTCGCTCGTAGGCATTTGTTCCACAAAGGGCATTGTTAACGTGCATGGTTCTGACTACTAATGTCCATATATGTTGTAACGAGGTGCAAGGGAGGCACTCGTAAAAAATGCCTAATTTCAAAATTAGCTAGTGAATTTTTTTACAGTGTGCTGGTCTCTTGACCCATGCATGTGTCTCTGAGGAGTGAGGACCCCCACAACGATGCCTTTGAAAGTCTTCGCCGGCGACTGTGAGGGCACCACACAGACACGTCTGAGGGCCCTACACCGCCACCTCTGAGACACCAGTGTCTCCTGAGGCCCAACATGGGCGACTCTGAAGGTCCCACACCGGTAACTCTGAGGGCCCCATCGGCGTCTGAGAGTACCATGCCGATCTCTTAGGACTCCACAGGGCTCCTGAAGATGCTGCCGGCCCTCACTTGCCGGCCTGTAAAAGCCCATTGTTGGCATCATACGGTCCGTTACCGGTCTCTGAGGGCCCTTTGTCGGTCAGTGAGAGGCCCTACTGGGTAATTAACCCGCGCCCGGCTGGGGGTCCTGGATTTCCACGCCCTGCTGGGGGGGGGGGGGTGTTTGAACACCCCCCCCCCCCTTCTAACTCGGCTCCTGGGCCACGTAGCGATACGCGGAAGGCGGCGTTCGAAAGAGCGTAAAAAATAATGAGGAAATCACTTCGGTCAATTTTTTGCTCAGGTCAAAGGTCAGGTCACCAGAGGTCATTGAAGGCAAAATTTCGCCGATTTTCAGGTCGAATGTCGACAATTTCCAAGAAGCCAACGCATAACTCGGGAACCAATAGAGCTACAGCGCCGCGGAAAAGCGCATTCGATAGCCCTATTAACGCTCTTTCTGAGCAATTGTCTCAGATTTGACCTATCGTCAACGGTTTTGCCTAGGAGTCTGTGGCTGCTTTCAGAAGGAGTCCCCCCCCCCCGCATCCGGGAGCCGGCGTCCATTTTGTGTTGCGTCGCCATTACTGTGTGTGTCTGCCCAACTGCTCTTTGGCTTGATTGAAGGTGAGGCATCGTGTATCATTTGCTGTGTGCTCAACAAAAAGGTAGTCCATTTGTAAACAAAAGTTATTATGTTGCTGAGCTTCTTAGAAGATGTATAGTATCGCATAATGTTGCCCGTCGTTGGCAGAAGTGCGCCGGTATCGTCTATCCAAGTCAGAATAGCTATATGTTTGGGACGTAAGCTAGCTTGTGGCAGGAATATATCACTTTATTCAACTTAAGTTTAATCATTTTCCAGATTGGTATGCCTTATGATAATCATAATGTTAATATTCGTTTTTTTCACCCATTACAGACTTCTCTGGTAAAGAATGGGGCCATGTACATAGTCCTGGCCTACCTTCATCCCGCGACTGCCGCCGGTGCAGAGCTTAATGAAAAATCACAAATGTTTGATGGTGGTTATTTAAGAAACCTGATTGCAAATTATTCAGTTAGTTGTTGTTGTTGTTGTTGTTGTTGTTGTTGTTAAAGTTATAGTTATTGTCCTGGCGTTGTTATTGTTCTCGTTCTCGTTCTTGTGCCCGAATAAATGTGCTGCAGCGCTACTCAGTCTGTTTACTTGCGGGTGGCGGTCGAGAGTCGGGGGCACTGGTTGACGGAATTCCGTCGACGGAATTCCGTCGACCCAGTGCCTCGACCCCGAAGGCCAGTAGTGGTACTAGTTAAATAGTGCCACTACTGGCCTTGAGCTAGTACCACTACTAGCCTTGGGGGCTAGTACAATTACTGGGTATGGATTAGTAGGCAGTGGCTAGTTACCTTACCAGGCAGGGGCTATTATGACACCTAGTAGACGCACTACCCACGCTATTTACGTGCGTGTTGTCAAACTAGGTGGAGCACGGTGGTCGTATGCATACGGGGCATAGCCTTGTCGAACAAGCTTGTTACTCGGCAACTAGCCTAAAATTAGCCAAATTTACACGCTCCTGCAATGTGATTTTTGCGCTGAGAATTCCTCTATACGTAAAAAAAAATTCACTAGCTAATTTTGAAATTAGGCATTTTTTACGAGTGCCTCCCTTGCTCCTCGTTACAACATATATGGACATTAGTAGTCAGAGCCATGCACGTTAACAATGCCGCTTGTGGAACAAATGCCTACGAGCGAGAACATGTTCAGGAACCTAATTTTGCGCAGTGTTAATGAACTACGCACAGCCTCACAGTGTTACCCGCCGTTGGCTTGTTCTCGGCCAGTTTTTAGCGTGTCCCTCAATTAGGTCATTTCGCTATTAGCTCAGCTGACGAGGCCCCGGCTGGCACCTACTAAACGGATAACCTTGCGTGCAACCCCGCTTGTTGTCACGAACGCCTGCAGCTGGTAAACGTGCTGGCAAGCTTGCGTGGTAAGCGGCTTCGGATGGCTATGAGGATGTGCCTCATAGCTATCCTCGTCGCATGTTACAACCTAGGAGTCTGTGGCTGCTTTCAGAAGGAGTCCCCCCCCCCCGCTTTCGGGAGCCGGCGTCCATTTTGTGTTGCGTCGCCATTACTGTGTGTGTCTGCCCAACTGCTCTTTAGGCTTGATTGAAGGTGAGGCATCTTGTATACCATTTGCTGTGTGCTCAACAAAAAGGTTGTCAATTTGTAAACAAAAGTTATTATGTTGTTGAGCTTCTTAGAAGATGTATAGTATCGCATAATGTTGCCCGTCGTTGGCAGAAGTGCGCCGGTATCGTCTATCCAAGTCAGAATAGCTATATGTTTGGGACTTAAGCTAGCTTGTGGCAGGAATCTATCACTTTATTCAACTTTAATTTAATCATTTTCCAGATTGGTATGCCTTATGATAATAATAATGTTATAATAATGTTAATATTCGTTTTTTTTCACCCATTACAGACTTCTCTGGTGAAGAATGGGGCCATGTAGGTATGTCCTGGCCTACCTGCACCCCGCGACTGCCGCCGGTGCAGAGCTAATGAAAAAATCACAAATGTTTGATGGTGGTTATTTAAGAAACCTTATTGAAAATTATTCAGTTGGTTGTTGTTGTTGTTGTTGTTGTTGTTGTTGTAGTTGTTGTTGTTGTTGTTGTTGTTAAAGTTATACTTATTGGCCTGGCGTTTTTATTGTTCTCGTTCTCGTTCTCGTCCCCGAATAAATGTGTTGCAGCGCTACTCAGTCTGTTTACTTGCGGGTGGCGGTCGAGAGTCGGGGGCACTGGTCGACGGAATTCCGTCGACGGAATTCCGTCGACCGTGCCTCGACCCCGAAGGCCAGTAGTGGTACTAGTTAACTAGTGCCACTACTGGCCTTGAGCTAGTACCATTACTAGCCTTGGGGGCTAGTACCATTACTGGGTATGGATTAGTAGGCAGTGGCTAGTTACCTTAGCAAGCAGGGGATGTTATGACACCTAATAGACGCACTACCCACGCTATTTACGTGCGTGTTGTCAAACTAGGTGGAGCACGGTGGTCGTATGCATACGAGGCACAGCCTTGTCGAACAAGCTTGTTACTCGGCAACTAGCCTAAAATTAGCCAAATTTACACGCTCCTGCAATGTTATTTTTGCGCTGAGAATTCCTCTACGAGGGGCTTGTAAGTTTTTTTTTACAGTGTACACTGTAAAAAAAAACTTACAAGCCCCTCGTAGAGGAATTCTCAGCGCAAAAATAACATTGCAGCAGCGTGTAAATTTGGCTAATTTTAGGCTAGTTGCCGAGTAACAAGCTTGTTCGACAAGAGGCTGTGCCTCGTATGCATACCACCACCGTGCTCCACCTAGTTTGACAACACGCACGTAAATAGCGTGGGTAGTGCGTCTACTAGGTGTCATAATAGCCCCTGCCTGGTAAGGTAACTAGCCACTGCCTACTAATCCATACCCAGTAATTGTTCTAGCCCCCAAGGCTAGTAGTGGTACTAGCTCAAGGCCAGTAGTGGCACTAGTTTACTAGTACCACTTCTGGCCTTCGGGGTCGAGGCACTGGGTCGACGGAATTCCATCGACGGAATTCCGTCAACCAGTGCCCCCGACTCTCGACCGCCACCCGCAAGTAAACAGACTTAGTAGCGCTGCAGCACATTTATTCGGGCACGAGAACGAGAACGAGAACAATAACAACGCCAGGACAATAACTATAACTTTAACAATAACAACAACAACAACAGCAACAACAACTAACTGAATAATTTGCAATCAGGTTTCTTAAATAACCACCATCAAACATTTGTGATTTTTCATTAGCTCTGCACCGGCGGCAGTCGCGGGGTGAAGGTAGGCCAGGATATGTACATGGCCCCATTCTTTACCAGAGAAGTCTGTAATGGGTGAAAAAATGAATATAAACATAATTATTATCATAAGGCATACCAATCTAGAAAATGATTAAATTAAAGTTGAATAAAGTGATATATTCCTGCCACAAGCGTTTACGTCCCAAACATATAGCTATTCTGACTTGGATAGACGATACCGGCGCACTTCTGCCAACGACGGGCAACATTATGCGATACTATACATCTTCTAAGAAGCTCAACAACATAATAACTTTTGTTTACAAATGGACAACCTTTTTGTTGAGCACACAGCAAATGATACAAGATGCCTCACCTTCAATCAAGCCAAAGAGCAGTTGGGCAGACACACACAGTAATGGCGACGCAACACAAAATGGACGCCGGCTCCCGGATGCGGGGGGGACTCCTTCTGAAAGCAGCCACAGACTCCTAGGTTGTAACATG
Organism: Amphibalanus amphitrite; assembly: GCF_019059575.1. Taxonomy (NCBI): domain Eukaryota; kingdom Metazoa; phylum Arthropoda; class Thecostraca; order Balanomorpha; family Balanidae; genus Amphibalanus; species Amphibalanus amphitrite. The sequence goes on from NW_024881504.1 coordinate 97,987, forward strand.
CGACGAGGATAGCTATGAGGCACATCCTCATAGCCATCCGAAGCCGCTTACCAAGCAAGCTTACCAGCACGTTTACCAGCTGCAGGCGTTCGTGACCACAAGCGGGGTTGCACGCAAGGTTATCCGTTTAGTAGGTGCCAGCCGGGGCCTCGTCAGCTGAGCTAATAGCAAAATGACCTAATTGAGGGACACGCCAAAAACTGGCCGAGAACAAGCCAACGGCGGGTAACACTGTCAGGCTGTGCGTAGTTCATTAACATTGCGCAAAATTAGGTTCCTGAACATGCTCTCGCTCGTAGGCATTTGTTCCACAAAGGGCATTGTTAACGTGCATGGCTCTGACTACTAATGTCCATATATGTTGTAACGAGGTGCAAGGGAGGCAGTCGTAAAAAATGCCTAATTTCAAAATTAGCTAGTGAATTTTTTTACAGTGTACGAGGGGCTTGTAAGTTTTTTTACAGTGTAGAGGAATTCTCAGCGCAAAAATAACATTGCAGGAGCGTGTAAATTTGGCTAATTTTAGGCTAGTTGCCGAGTAACAAGTTTGTTCGACAAGGCTGTGCCTCGTATGCATACGACCACCGTGCTCCACCTAGTTTGACAACACGCACGTAAATAGCGTGGGTAGTGCGTCTACTAGGTGTCATAATAGCCCCTGCCTGGTATGGTAACTAGCCACTGCCTACTAATCCATACCCAGTAATTGTACTAGCCCCCAAGGCTAGTAGTGGTACTAGCTCAAGGCCAGTAGTGGCACTAGTTAACTACACTGTAAAAAATATTGACGAGCTATGTGTCAAAACAAGGGTCTCGAAACAGTCACCAGGTTGTCAATGCTTCCGGTACCTACCACTTGACTAGTTACCGCTTAGTTAGCTTACAGACTGAGAACTATCCAGATCGTTATGATCCGGTATTGTAATGATACCCTAGGTGTACCTTTGTTTTGAAGTGCTGAATTAAGTATCAAGGTTGTTTGACGTTTGTTTTCGCCTCAATCCGAAACGAGGAAGACCCTCATCAAATTATTAGGTGAAAGCCAGCCTCAGGATGATCAAAATACTAGGGGTAGTTTTGTCATAGTAATCTGTGAAGGGTGAGGAACAAGCCGTAGCAATGCACTCGTCACTAAACCAGCCTGATATTATTCGCCAGGTAGCTGCTGCGTTTCCCTACTTGCTGAATCATGTTTGCAACTTTCCATTTCCAGACACTTTTTACGGCAAATAAATTGTTGGGTTATTTGGAAGGTGAATGACAATTTCATTTCTATAAGTCAATACATTTGTATTTCCGATTGCCCTAAAACTTTTTTTTTAATCGTTTGCGGTACCGTAAACCGGGGTGAGTTGATATGGGGTGGTGAGTTGATATAAATTGCTCGAAAAATGTTAAAATGTGTGCTGCTCATCCATTTGTAAACCAATTTTCAGTTTTATTTTTCCGTGAAGTGAAGCAACCAATAAGTGATGCATATAGCTGAGAAAGGCATGTATGTGGTGCAGTGGCTTCTTAACACATTACTTTTTTCAAAGTCCTTTTTTCCTTCTGATTTTGAAACTAAGGAAAAGTCCCCACCCTACAGCAAAGACGGTGGATATTCATGGAACAACATGCACTAGGAAAGAAACTACCATCAATTTACTGTTGATCCCAGGTAGTTTTGGGTTTCACCTATAACAACGCTTTTTTATAATTTTAAGAAAAGTGACAGGTGGTGAGTTGATATGCCATTAAGTGGTGAGTTGATATGCATGATAAGAGCTGATACCAGGCTGGTATGCATACAAATTAGCATGAAATATGTGTCTGCAGGTAAGACAAAGTCAATTAGACCAACTCTTCTCCTTTTCTCTCCCCACATCATTCCAGCAACCCCCCAAAAGCTTTAGTTTTTTTTCTGAATGCTTGAGACGAGGCCTGTTAATATCACTGATGTTAGTTGTCGGACTTTCGTCCCCGTCTTTAGTTGAGATGTTAGTTTCACAACGCTTCAGCCAGTAACTTCTCCGGCCATACTCAAATCTGCCTCGATAGTGGAGTGGTTAGAACCGTGTACCATCACCGGGGAAACCCGAGTTCGATTCCCGCTGACTACAGGAGCTTTCGAACGGTTTGACGCGTACGGCGCAACGCCACCAACATCCAGGTCCTTCTGAGGGTCAAAGAACACCTGACGAGTGACGACGGCCGGAGAGTAACTGGCCGAAACGTTTTGAAACTAACATCTCAACTCAAGACGGGGACAAAGGTCCGACAACTAACATCAGTGACCCCAAAGTGTTTTTCTGTGGACATACTTAACCTTCGCCCCAGTGGGGGGGGGCATATGTTACCACCCTGTCGCGTTTTTCGCGTGTAAATAAAAAAGCGCGGCGCGTAGCGCCGCGCCGCTTGGGGTAGCTTTTTGTACATCAATTTTGGACAATGTGTGAAATTTTTGACCCCAGGTCATGTCGGGTCAGGTCACCAGGTCAAGTTAACTGACCAAGCCTAAAAAAAAGTTTGCAATCATGTCTAGCCTGCAGTGTTTGTCAGAAAGGTTTCAAACTTGGTGGATTGCATGATGTTATGGGCGCCTACAATTTGTATATCTCGGATTTTTCATATCCGTGACCTAAGGTCAGGTCAGTGGCGTGACCTTACCATTATAAGGCAATGGAGAAAAATGAAAATGCCTCTAGATCCGTGTGTACGCATGGGAACAGTCCAAATATTTCAGAATCACAATGATTTAGTCCACTCGTGATGACCAAGGTGTCATTTTTGCTGATAGCCTCTAGACAGGTCATCTGAGGTCACTTGAGGCTACAAACAGTTTTTTGCCAATAACTCGCGATTGGAAAGAGATAGAACGCTGGGGATGGTCTCATTGTGTTTGTCTTGTTGAGACGCATCGACTGATATGCAACATGACCTTTTCCGGTCAGGTCATGACCTTGACCTGAGGTCAAATTTTCAAGTTGACCTTTCAAGGTCAAATTATAGTTCATTCGACGCGTCTTGGCGAGGGGAACACGATTCTGGCAATAGAAATGCCGTGGCGTTTTGTAGTCAAAAGTTATTGTCGAAAACCCCTTTTCGTAAAAACAGCTATTTTTGGAGTTTTTGCCCTCTGGAGGCTAAACCGTTGACCTGAGGTCAATATTGATAATGACCTTTTCAAAAGAAGAGCTCAAAAGCTATCGTTTGCTGTTCCATGCGTTTTTCTAGCTACCATAGTTCCTGAGATAGCGGCATGTTTTCTGAAAAATATAATGACAATTGGCAAATTTTGACCTTTGATGACCTCTGGTGACCCCAATATTGCTCAAAGGTGAAAAATGACCGAAATACTTTCAAACGTACGCATTGAGAGCTATCTACTGCTTTTTACCGCGTCTTTCTATCCCTCTTAGTTTTTGAGTTAGAGGTGGGTGGTAACATATGCCCCCCCCACTAGGGCGAAGTTGGCTGAGACCGCCACTGGGGCGCGGGTTAACCCGCGCGGGGCTGGGGGGGGGTAAATTTTACCCCCCCTCGCGAATTTTTGCGATATCTCAAAAACGGCGGCGCGCAGCGCCGCCAAACTTTCAGTACCTTTTCTTACATCAATTTGACACGTTCCCTGAAAATTTGAGCGAAATCCGTCGGAAAATTTTTGAGAAATTGACGTTTTAGTGACGTCATGTTCGCCATTTTCGCCTCAAAAACGGCAAAAGTTCAAACGCCGCTAACATCTTCATTTTTAAAGGAATCAAGACGTAACAAAAAAGGTTATGCGTAATTTTACTTTGTCTATCAAATGGCTATCTCGGTTTTTTGAAAATGTTGGATTTTTGCCTAATTTTTTTCAAAAAACTGACTTTTTTGGGAAAATCATTATAAAATCCAAAATTTTGAGTCTATCGAAAAAACCGGAATATATGTCAGAGAAGTGGTCTATGTGCACCTACATACCATATTTTAGAAGAATCGGTTCAAAAATGTGGGAGTTATTCAAAATTTTATGACGTCACGACACACAAAATTTTTGAAAAATGACTTTTTTGGAAGTTCTAGACCTCGTACGGAAACAAAAATAGCACCATTCGATTCGCCGTGAAAAACTGCATCAGATAGACACCTTTTTAGGCCTTAACAACCAACTTCAAAATTTGACCTCACTTGACCTGACCTTGACCTGACCTCGACCTGAAATTCATCCAGAGGTGGTCCATATCACTTATTGAGTGTGCCTATTGAATTCTATGAGTAAAATGACCCATAAAACATGTGTCGCACATGCCCTTTTCTATATTTTGTTTTTTGGTGACCTGACCTGACCTGACCTGACCTTGACCTTGACCTCTGAATGATATTGTATGCAACTAATATTGTCTTGGTAGCCTAAGAACACGTTTTGGGCGATCAGTCTCAGTCCATGACTCCATTCTTCGGCAACTACGGTGCAAGGCCGATACTGTAGAAACTTGCAATTTGTACCCTTGACCTGACCTTGACCTTGACCTCAAACTTTAAATTAAGTACATGTTTTTAGTAGTTCGTGATGAGAGCTTTCGATTGGCGTTTGAATTTTCCAAATCGAACCATTAGTTCGGGAGATAACAGGGGGGGTAAAATTTACCCCCCCCCAGCCCCGCGCGTTCGGCTGGAGACCCCAGCCCCGCGCGGGTTAACATGCAAAAGGCACAGCACAACTCCCTGTCAAGTCTCAAGATGGCTCCCTACAAGCTACAAAGGAACACTATAGAACAACTATGTATATACATACAGATTTAAAAAAAAAATGCTATAATTATCCGTAGTTTCGAAAATGACAGAACTGTCGTTTCTGTATGGCAAACAGCGCGAGAATTCTGATCTCGTGAAACTGATTAGTTTTCCTGCTTGGCAGTTGCCAACCGAGAATGAGTGACAAAATGAAATGGAACAAACAATATAAAGAAATTGACTGGTGTTTTAGCCCTCGCCCGTATTCGTGTTTTGCCAGCGTTTAACGTATAGGGGGGGGGGGTCCGTTGTAATTCCATCGTCGTTTGGCCCCAGGTGGAGCTAGAGCTTCGCGGAAAAAAACGAGCGTGTTGCCCGTGACGAGAGGAAGCCGATGATAACCAACTTTAAGGTCCTAGGTCATTGGTTAACCTTCCAGGCCAGGTCAATTACCCAGAAGTCGGGAAAATAGGGGGTTATTTGAAGTTCGTAAAGCGAGTTTATTATTTTTTGGCTGTTGCTGATCACGAATGTCATGTTAGTTTTGATCACAGATGTCTTCGTACATTTAGGCCAGGTCAGGTCAGGTCAGATCAACCAGTAGGTGTCCTGCCGGCTATCCATAGGGAGTGTCAAGTGTCAACTACCACTGACGGTGTCGTAACATGTTACGAAGGCACTAAAACTACTTCGTAAATGATCAAAGGCATGTTAAATTCGAAATCGGCCCGAAAAACTACCCTAGAAACATGTAAAACTCCAAAAAGTGAACCGAGGTCACCAAAGGTCAATGACCTGACCTGACCTTCAGGTGACCTTGACAGTTGACACCCACAATACTGCATGGGACCAACATCATTTACATGTTTGGACGTTACAATCACAAAGACTGGAAATGCACGGATAATGTGAGCCGACTACGCCAAATCGCGATTCCGGCCAAGCGCGGTCTCGAGAATCAGGTCACAAGTCAAAAACCATTTGAGTCAGGGTCATGAAATTTTTAGAACATGTGTAAAATTGATAAACTCGAGAGTTACTGAAAGTTTCGTCGCGATCGGCCGCTTTTTGCGCGAGTTATGTGCGAAAAGCCGAGGTGGTCCGTTCGCCCGCCTATAAGTGCGAGGGTTAATTTTGGCTTTTGATGCCGAATTCTGTTTTATGTCGCTTATTTTACCTGATAGAATACAGTCCGAATTAGATTCGCTTCACTTCACTTCATTAATATTTTGTTGACTACCAGTCAGCAAAAGCTCAGAAGTATATGTATTCTTTCATTTCAATCCATTATCTCTGTCAGAGGCATATCAACCTTGACCCGCAACTGACAATGTGTTTTAATTACAAGAAAATACACTTGTAATTCCAAAATATATTGCCAGTTTTGATACCGTTGGCTTGAGGACACGTGACTAGCCAAGTTCAGAATGTTCTAAGTAAAACTAAGTATCATAGAGCGAAAAAATGATGCTGCTAAAATCAAGCCATTTTGATAGCGCTGTGTTGGACATGATTGCGTTTTCATGAATGTGAGGTCTGCTGCCAAACTACTACCATTTTTCTGATAGTTTCTTTCAGGATGTATTGGCTCTCATCCTTTTTTAAACACTGGCATTTTATCAACTCACCTCTGAGCCTCTTTAGCCGAGATATTTTGAAAAATCCAAAACCATATCAACTCACCACCCCCCAGGGGGTGAGTTGATATGAATTTTGACGTTTTTAAAAAGGGGCTTAATTTATACATTTTTTATTCATTTTTGCTGATTGCCTCCCCAAGGCATGTGCCATGAAACTGGCACAAAAAGAATTCCGTAAATGAATGTGGCTTTTAAAGAAATCTAGAAAAACCTCGAAATCCATATCAACTCACCCCGGTTTACGGTAGGTTTTCATCGCTCGCAATAAAGTTGCGCACCTGTGAATCCTTCACTTAATGCGTTCCCGGCTTCCCGGCGCCAGTTGCGCCGTGTGCCGTGCCGCGTTCGGTCGGGGGTGCGTGCGTCTGTGAAGTGCGAGTGTTTATCACTGGGCAAACCTGTATCGTTTCCATTTGTGCAGCATCTAGTTATGAAGAATTGCTTGCCGATATATGACCTGCAGTGATCGACGTTCTGATTCAATAACTTGCCATAAGCCATTATTCTCAACTAAATCGCGCAGAGACGTTTGCAAAGTTGTCGAGGGGGGGGGGGAACAAGAGCGATTTTAAATGAATTGCTCTCCATGCAGTGCAATAGGACTTAGGTTTAATTTTTCAAAAGTTGTGGAGCCGCCCCCGGTGTCCGGCCTGGCCAACTCTCTCAAGAACCGACAGCTAACGGAACACTGAAGTTTCACTACGACGATTTCCGCCAAAGTTATGAAGAAAAGGCAAGTGCAAGAAGTACAAAACTTCTCTTGGTAATCAAAACTTAGGTTTGGCAAATTCCAAACCCTACACTGTAAAAAATATTGACGAGCTATGTGTCAAAACAAGGGTCTCGAAACAGTCACCAGGTTGTCAATGCTTCCGGTACCTACCACTTGACTAGTTACCGCTTAGTTAGCTTACAGGCTGAGAACTATCCAGATCGTTATGATCCGGTATTGTAATGATACCCTAGGTGTACCTTTGTTTTGAAGTGCTGAATTAACCATCAAGGTTGTTTGACGTTTGTTTTCGCCTCAATCCGAAACGAGGAAGACCCTCATCAAATTATTAGGTGAAAGCCAGCCTCAGGATGATCAAAATACTAGGGGTAGTTTTGTCATAGTAATCTGTGAAGGTTGAGGAACAAGCCGTAGCAATGCACTCGTCACTAAACCAGCCTGAGATTATTCGCCAGGTAGCGGCTGCGTTTCCCTACTTGCTGAATCATGTTAGCAACTTTCCATTTCCAGACACTTTTTACGGCAAATAAATTGTTGGGTTATTTGGAAGGTGAATGACAGTTTTATTTCTATAAGTCAATACATTTGTATTTCCGATTGCCCTAAAACTTTTTTTTAATCGTTTGCGGTAGGTTTTTATTGTTCGCAATAAAGTTGCACACCTGTGAATCCTTCACTTAATGCGTTCCCGGCTTCCCGGCGCCAGCTGTTGCGCTGTGCCGTGCCGCGTTCGGTCGGGGGTGCGCGAGTCTGTGCAGTGCGAGTGTTTATCACTGGGCAAACCTGTATCGTTTCCATTTGTGCAGTGTCTAGTTATGAAGAATTGCTTGCCGATATATGACCTGCAGTGATCGACGTTCTGATTCAATAACTTGCCATAAGCCATTATTCTCAACCAAATCGCGCAGAGACGTTTGCAAAGTTGTCGAGGGGGGGGGACAAGAGCGATTTTAAATGAATTGCTCTCCATGCAGTGCAATAGGAATTAGGTTTAATTTTTCGAAAGTTGTGGAGCCGCCCCCGGTGTCCGGCCTGGCCAACTCTCTCAAGAACCGACAGCTAACGGAACACTGAAGTTTCACTACGACGATTTCCGCCAAAGTTATGAAGAAAGGGCAAGTGCAAGAAGTACAAAACTTCTCTTGGTAATCAAAACTTAGGTTTGGCAAATTCCAAACCCTAAGTCACTACAACTGTGGATATAAATAAGCTGGTTATTGACGGCCAAGCTCTGGCCAATCTGAGGTTCAGACCTATCATCAAGTTCATGAGGCAGCTGCGGTTGGGCGGCTCACGGGCTCCACTGCATAGGCTCAGACAGGTACTCTACAAAATGTCTTCTGTGTTCTTAGGTTCAGATCTATCGATAGGTATGTGCATGCTTCTGATTCGATTGATAACTGTAAACGGGCGCTGGAAGTGAAAGATTCGCTTGATATACGAAAGGTGCATTGCAAGAAAGCACATTATTTCAGAAATACACTTTCATTTTATCTTGAGCGTTTTTGGAATGGGCCGGATGAATTCGTCATCAAACTGGTAAGGGATTTCGTTTGAAGACCACCGATATTTAATAATATGATGGTCTTCAAACGAATTCGCTGGCAAATTCGATGACTGGATTGGGCGGCGTAGGATCTGCTGGTCATCTGACTATGGGTTGAGCAGTACGTTAGTTTTGACCTAGTTTGAGCTTCATTCGTTAAGTAGGAACAAGACGATGCTTCTTTTCAGCATCGTCACTAAACAAGCCGCCCTCGTTTTGACATTGTTTTTCGTTATTATTGTTACTAGGTACTTTGTAATCATACACAGCATTAACGAGGACCTGCTTCCAAAACAAGGCAGAAACGCTCCAGCTATTTTTGGGACGTGGTAAAAACTAACCGACACCTGGTAACTGTCATCTGACGAACACAAAACAAGCCAGGGGCTCGCAGCGTGTGTCAAAAGTAGGATGCAAAACTAGTCTGTACCCCGACATTTAGCGTTGAGAATCATTTGACGAGGGGCTAGTCAATATTTTTTACAGTGTAAGTCACTAAAACTGTGGATATAAATAAGCTAGTCATTGACGGCCAAGCTCTGGCCAATCTGAGGTTCAGACCTATCATTAAGTTCATGAGGCAGCTGCGGTTGGGCGGCTCACGGGCTCCACTGCATACCTAGGCTCGGTCAGGTACTCTACAAAATGTCTTCTGTGTATAGGTTCAGATCTATCGATATGTGCATGCTTCTGATTTGATTGATAACTGTAAACGGGCGATGGAAGTGAAAGGTTCGCTTGATATACGAAAGATGCATTGCAAGAAAGCACATTATTTCAGAAATACAGTTTCATTTTATTTTGAGCGTTTTTGGAATGGGCCGTATGAATTCGTCATCAAACCGGTAAGGGATTTCGTTTGAAGACCACCGATATTTAAGAATATGATGGTCTTCAAACGAATTCGCTGGCAAATTCGATGACTAGATTGGGCGGCGTAGGATCTGCTGGTCATCTGACTATGGGTTGATTAGGGCCTAGTTGGGCCCCTAATTAACCCATATTAATTAGGGCCCTAATTATGTCCTAATTAGGGCTTGTAAGGTTACCAGCACCAGGTATGAGCTACTTTTTGAACCAACAATGGGCTCGTCGTGGGGTTCAAATGTATAGCAATACGTTAGTTTTGACCTAGTTTGAGCTTCATTCGTTAAGTAGGAACAAGACGATGCTTCTTTTGAACATCGTCACTAAACAAGCCGCCCTCGTTTTGACATTGTTTTTCGTTATTATTGTTACTAGGTACTTTGTTATCATACACAGCATTAACGAGGACCTGCTTCCAAAACAAGGCAGAAACGCTCCAGCTATTTTTGGGACGTGGTAAAAACTAACCGACACCTGGTAACTGTCATCTGACGAACACAAAACAAGCCAGGGGCTCGCAGCGTGTGTCAAAAGTAGGATGCAAAACTAGTCTGTACCACCGACATTTAGCGTTGAGAATCATTTGACGAGGGGCTAGTCAATATTTTTACAGTGTAGTACCACTACACTGTAAAAAATCTTACAAGCCCCTTGTAGGAAAACCGCTGGCGCAAAAATGAGCATGCAGCGACGTGTAAAAATCGCCTCATATTTAGCTAGTAAGAGGGTACAAGCTTGTTTCGTTAGTAAATGACAAGCCCACGCCTCATAAACCAAGCACCCCCGTGTCAGCCCCTCGTTTCGTTATTCGGTACCTCGTTTGAAAACGAGGGCAAAACCAGCAGATCGGTACGCCGATTAGGTTCCTTAGCAGGACTCGCCTAGTGACTCAACCAGCTAGCGCCTGCTATTGCTGCCCAGTAGTAATACTAGCTCAATTGCGTCACCCCCCCCCCCCTCTTCTCCCCAGCCACCCCTCCGACTGGTGGACGACCCGGCCAACGACGGTCACGGCAGCGTGCCAGCCATGTTACAAAGAAAAACATACACAAAATAACGTTTGTTACTTATTAGCATACGATACAAAAATATATAAATATAAACATATTACAATATCATAGTGGAGTGGAGCAAAAGCTGATTCGAGTCACCACCAATAACATTCACGGAATAATACGGTTGCATGAGGCACGATCCGGCACTTCCACGGGCTCTGACGCAACGGCACTTACAGCAGGCGAGTGAGCAAGTTGATCCTGCCATGTCAGGTACATTGTGCACTGTGCAGTCCATCAAACATTTGCCACGTTTTGCAGATTCAAGCAAGTATTTTTTCTGGGCCAGGCTTACCAACAGAAATATCGCCGGCTTCCGGTATACCTTCATTCCTCAGTCTTCCACAACTTTAAGCAGCTCTGCAAACAGAAAAGAAAATAAACTGATGATTTTAAAAATATCAGTGAGGATGGCTTTATTATCTACATCAACTGACTTTTGTATAAGATAAATCAATGTGAGGCAATATGTGTAGCTTACACATTTGGAAAAAAAGGCTAGACAGCAACTGAAAGAAAGTCCGTCTTCCAATAGTAGGAATTCAAACGAAACATTGGCCCACAACGGTCAAGGGGTGAATTCAATGACGCAACACGTGTTCAGAATATTGCAAAATAAATAAAATGTCGCCCATTGCTACTTGAATATCATACAATATAACGTACCTTCGAAATATCCTAGTCCGAGAACTTCACAACGCACCGTGCCACAACACAACCGCACCAACCGCCGGCAGCCGCAGAACTGAACAATGGCGGCCGGAAATGACGGCCCCACCGGAAGTGAAGGACGCGTTTTAGAAGCAGTCTCAGCCTCGTCGCTGCTCACCGTAGCAGGGATTTATGAGGCACTACCGAATCAAAGTCGTTTTGCCTCATTCGGCAACACGAAAACGGAAAACCCTACCGATGATGAGTTTCCGACTACTGGCCTTCGGGGTCGAGGCACTGGGTTGACGGAATTCCGTCGACGGAATTCCGTCAACCAGTGCCCCCGACTCTCGACCGCCACCCGCAAGTAAACAGACTGAGTAGCGCTGCAGCACATTTATTCGGGCACAAGAACGAGAACGAGAACAATAACAACGCCAGGACAATAACTATAACTTTAACAACAACAACAACAACAACAACAACAACAACAACAACTAACTGAATAATTTGCAATCAGGTTTCTTAAATAACCACCATCAAACATTTGTGATTTTTCATTAACCCGCGCCCGGCTGGGGGTCCTGGATTTCCACGCCCTGCTGGGGGGGGGGGGTGTTTGAACACCCCCCCTTCTAACTCGGCTCCTGGGCCACGTAGCGATACGCGGAAGGCGGCGTTCGAAAGAGCGTAAAAAATAATGAGGAAATCACTTCGGTCAATTTTTTGCTCAGGTCAAAGGTCAGGTCACCAGAGGTCATTGAAGGCAAAATTTCGCCGATTTCCAGGTCGAATGTCGATGTTAGAGTGAGTTTGCGAAATCGGTGGATCCGCGGAGTCCCTAGGGAATCCACGGAGTCCCTAGTGGCTCCGCGGATGAACATCAAGTCTAGTATATTCGCGGATAAACGGGCGGGGATCCGCGGATGAACAAGACTCTTCAGGATAACCGCGAACTCCCTGAAGAGTTGACGAGATCCGCGAACCACCCGGGGAATCCGCGGAGTAACGATTCATTCTAGTGAGTTTGCGAAGTTCCTATGCGTTTCGTGCAGCTATCTTATGACAAAAATGCAAGGCATATTGGATAGATCGTCTGCGACTTAACCCTCACCCGTATTGGTGTTTTCCCAGTTGCTGTTGGAATTCACCGAGTAGGTACCGATTCATTCTAGTGAGTTCGTGAATTATTCTTTCATCTCGCTTAGACGTCGCTCGCAAATATTAATATGCAATTAAATAATGGACGGTAAGCCATTTTTGGCGTGGTTGAACTTCTGCGACCAGTCTGCTTACTTTTCTCCCAACCATTAATGGAAAGCTGGAAAGGCTACCGCGCATCTGAGCGATCATGTGAATGTATGCAAGTATGTATGCATAACAGTAATGCTCACTCTTCTCCAGGGACGAAGCTTCCCGTACAGTTGGTGGGGCAGTTGCCCCCCCCCCCCAACTTGCCCTTTTACCACAGCCGACCTGACTCGACCGGTCAGCACCGCGCCTAACAGACGCTCCAGCCCGGCGCCACAGTATCTATTCTGGGGAACATTTGGACTGGACGGGCAATGGCAATGCTGAACTTCGATACAAGAACCCAACACGTGCATATCAACCCGCCTTTGAATATAGTTATTTGACCCAAGTTGACCGTAATTGGCTGAAGCCATTGCGTACTTGCAAACAAACTAATGAAAACTTAACCCATTTATGCCCAGGAATATTGACCATCATGAAAATCGACGAAATCAAAATATGTTATGCTCCTACCAGGGCCTTGTATGGAATCGAAAATAATTTTTGCCTGCAGCAAAAGTTTCTCGAGAAAAACGTAAAAAACATGCGTTGCGAAATCGCAACGAAGGGCACACCGGGCGCCATCAGCGTTGCGAAAACGCAACGACGGGCACATCAGACGGACATAAAGTACACTGAACTGCCGTATATGCTAATATGTTTTGACAAGACATCAATCAACTGTTGACAACTATTGCTTGAAAACGCGGAACCCACATCCGTCATGCTCTATAACCCGCCTAAGAGCCTCAGTGGGGAAGCATAACTTCATGATTCGCGAACGGGGAGATGGCAACACGGTCATTATCAACCATTTACGTTGTCCATTGCTGTTCATTTAAAGTTGTGGTCGACACGTATCCAGGGTGATGCTTCCTTTTTGGAAGCTAGACAGATCCATTACCTCCACCTATCAGACCCTGCACAGTGCACACTGAATACAATTAAACGGAGGATTGGGAGTAAACCAGTAACTCTCGTATGCGCGTATATCCGCAATCATTTTTAACCACCCTCCTAGGAGTAAAGTTAAATTCCATTGCAGGTTAGTCGTACCCACTCTCAGCAAAAAAGAAAAAAGGACCGATCCTGCTCTAACAAATTACCCGCGTAAGGCGTAGCGCATCACAACAAATCGACTCCCAGTTTATCATGTTTACACCTAATCCAAAATTTTCATGGCCCGACTCTCAGCGACCTTCACGTGTAACCTCTTTCTCGAGACAATGCCAGGACAGAATGGTGATTCGACGTCAATCCGTCCTTTCCATTTTCAGCATAGTTGAATCCTCCTCCATGCCTCATCCCCCTGTTCCGGGCTGGACCGGCAACGTATATCGCAATCGGGCAGCTCACATAGGAGCGCGCCTGTAGCCGGGTGCAGTGAGTGCTTGGGAGGGGGAAGGGGGTGGGTCATGGGTGGCGGCTGCCCACTGGCTGGGCTCAGTCTCCAGTCTACGATTGACCGTGTCCGGTCAGACAAATGTCTCCCCTAATTCCAATAATCCTGCTAGCTCTAAAAATGGTGTGATTAGATAAAAAGCCTATCAAAGTAAGAAAACAGGCGTATACGAGTACTCCACATCAAGCAGCTTATGAATCTATGCGAGTTATGAATCCTAAAAATTATTATTTTCCCATGGGTCCGCCCTCATTACCCCTGCCGAAGGGCTCAGCTACCCTCAGAGGGGGACTATCCCACTATTTGCCGACCCTCAGTTATCTTTTCTAACGTAAATGCTGGTAGTCAGCAGATTCTATCCAGAGAATGGCGATGCCTATCTGTCGCCTGATACCAGAATACATCCCCGTTATTCATTTGCACAATGTACATAGTAGATCCAATTTCCAAAGGACCTAATTATCTCTCAGCTCCGTTAGCATCGCCGACCGTTTGATGCATGGGTCCTTTTCCTACCATGCGATTTTCAGATGCATGGGAACACATTGCTTAGTGAACGAACAGCCCGAGGCCGAAAATCTGCGAGAGAAAAAGAAAGGAGTGTTTGTGGCTGTTTGAGCCAGCAAATATGAAATGTGTCGCAACATTTTACGTGCGAACGCACCTTGCACTAAACATACCTATATACGTCCCTCATGGCATAGGCGGCGGAGCGGGGGGAGGGGGCACCGGGGCACCGTGCCCCCTTGATTTTGCCATTTTAACATTATCCCGATAGGCGTTGCATGGAAATGGAAATGGAAAGAATGAGACCAAAAGTCAGCAGTGCTCCCCCCCCCCTTAATTGAAGATGTTCCGCCGCTACAGCCTCATGGCTACAAAATGGGAGAGAGAAAGAAAGAGAGAGAGAGAAAGAGAGAGAGAGAGAGAGAGGGGGGGAGAGAGTTGGGGAACGAGGAGGAGAGGGAGGAAGATGGGGGAGAGAAAGAGAGAACCCACAGCGTATCACGAGTGAAGTCTACTGTTGATATTCATACTTCCGCTACCCTGCCAATGTGCCCATCGTTGCGTTTTCGCAACACCGCTGTCTTTCCGATGTGCCCTTCGTTGCGTTCCCGCAACGCGACCGTAGTCATATTTGAAAATAGTCACAAACCCTTTTTGTAGCATTATTTCTTAACAAAATGCATATCTACGCTATTGTAGGGACTCTGCAGAATATGTTTACACAATTTTCATTACGATATTATTAAGCACTTAGCCTACTTATCTTGGTTTTCGTGACGTCATCACTCACAAAACCTTCGACTTCCCTCTGGGAGCTCTAGGCAGTAACTTACCGGCCGCACAGACTTGTAACTGCGTAGTATCATGCGCACAACCATGCTACACACGCTGAAACTTGTCTCATCGGTTAGTCTCTTTTACACACTTCTCAAGCTTTGATCACGTCGACGCTTGCTTGCGTTGCGAAAACGCAACGAAGGGCGTAAATGGGTCACGCATTGGCATTAATTGAGGTTGTTGGCTGTTGCGTCTCAAAGGCGATTAAAAAGACAGGATGTCCCCTATGCTATTTGGAATCGACCTGGAATGTCAACCAAATACCAATTGGCCTGGGGCCGTATGGTTTGGGTATTATTGGCTTCTTCTATGTAACCACGGAAAGCAAGCTATTTTTTTCCGCGAAAGGTTTAGCTCGATCAGGGGCCGCACGGCAAGGGTTCCAACGGAACCCTCCCCCGCGGACCCCTCCTCCCGCACACGGTAGCGTCCGAGAAAACAATAATACGGGCGAGGGTTAGCCCTCGCCCCGTTGGGGAGGCAATTTGCCACCCCCCTATGGTTTATCCTGAACGCCAAATTTTTAGTTCCTTCCCGGGCATCAATTTGACATCTTCACACAAAATTTCAAGTCTTACGTCACCTTAGGTCAGGAGTTATTGAGGTCAAACTGAGGTCATGTTCGAGCAAAAATGACCAAAAAACATGAAATCTTGAAACCATCACAAAAGCTACGGTTACCAAGCAATTTCAAAGTTCTTTATGTGGTTGTGTAGAAATAAAACGGCGCTAAAAAACTGTTCTCTCAGATTTTTGAAATTGTGGGATTTTAACCCCCCCCCCCCAAAAAAAAACTTAGTCTGTTTTAGAAAAACGCAAAATTATCCCAAAATTTTACGAAAAAAAAAACGGAATATGTATGATAGTCCGTGCGCTCTTCTATCTCCATACCAAATTTTAGATCGATATCTCCTTTTTTTGGCCAAGCTATGCGAAAAAACTGTTCAAAATTGATGACGTCAATTTTTTAACTCAATTTTTAGCAATTCTAGACCACGTAGCGCAAAACAAAGACCACCATTAGGCTCCCCGTGACGAGCTGCATCGAATCGATTACCATTCAAAAAAAAAAAATCAGCTTAAATTTGACCTAATTTGACCTGACCTTGACGTGAACTTCACCAGAACATAACCTTAACTGGCCCCAAAGGCTGCCTGACCCACATAATCGCATTTGTCATGTAAAATGGACCATAAAACATGCATCATGTGATATTTTCATATTCTGACCCTCAGTGACCTGACCTGGCATCAGTGACCTCAACTAGCAAAATATGTGTTTAACGAACAATTCCCATCGATGATTTTCAATGACATGCATTTTACTCGATTTTACAACACATTTCTTGAAATGCCTGTAAACGGTGAAAATTCGACATTTGACCTGACCTCACTCGCTTTGACCTAGGTCAATGAAATTGGGTCACAAGGTAGTTCTCCGCCGTGGCTACCCAACACTGTTTGCGGCTTGTTGCTACGTTGCGTGGTTCTCGAGATCTTAGGGGGAGGGGGCCAAAATGCCCCCCCCCCCCCCCCCACAACAGGGCGCGTTGCTCCGGCAGACCCCAACGGGGCGCGGGTTAAGTCGCAGATGATCTACCCAATGCATTCTAGTCTAGGTAGCTGCACGAAACGCATAGGAACTTCGCAAACTCACTAGAATGAATCGTTACTCCGCGGATTCCCCGGGTGGTTCGCGGATCTCGTCAACTCTTCAGGGAGTTCGCGGTTATCCTGAAGAGTCTTGTTCATCCGCGGATCCCCGCCCGTTTATCCGCGAATATACTAGACTTGATGTTCATCCGCGGAGCCACTAGGGACTTCGCGGATACCCTAGGAAATCCGCGGATCCACAGATTTCGCAAACTCACTCTAACATCGACAATTTCCAAGAAGCCAACGCATAACTCGGGAACCAAAAGAGCTACAGCGCCGCGGAAAAGCACATTCGATAGCCCTATTAACGCCCTTTCTGATTAATTCTCTCAGATTTGACCTAACGTCAACGGTTTTGCCTGCAGGGGGCAAAAACTGCAAAAATAGCCGATTTTTTCGGAAACAGTTTTTCTGCAATAACTTTTGACCCAAGCCTTGTACGAGCTTCCTTTTACCGGCGTCGTGTTCCTCTCGTCAAGACGCATCGAATGAACTATAACTTGACCTTGAAAGGTCAACTTGAAAATTTGACCTCAGGTCAAGGTCATGACCTGACCGGAAAGGGTCATGTTGCATATCAGTCGATCCGTATCGTCGACCTGAACACATCTAAGGCGTTTTCATCGCTCTAGCACGCCTCTATCAAAAGTTATTTGCGAAAAACTGTTAGATACCATTCGTGACCTAAGATGACCTCAGGGCATAAACAGGGGTCACGGACACCATTTTCATGTTCAGTGTGTCTAAACCACTTGTAATTCAGTGTTTGGGAGTGTTTATAATGTCTTTCGTCCAAAAGAAGCGCATTTCAATTTTCTCCCATTGACTTATAATGGGGGGGGGGTTGCAAAATTGACCTGACCTTAGGTCATCGATATCAAAATTCTGAGATATACATTTTGTACATGCTATTGCTCTTAGCAATCGCTGAAAGTTTCAAAGCAATCGGTCACTCGGTGTAGCTATGACAGACATTGAAACTTTTTATGAGGTGAGGTCACTTCAAGTGACCTGGTGACCTGACCTTGAATGACCTTGGTCTGAAATTTTCACAACATGTGTAGAATTGATGTATGATAAGGTGTACCAAAAACGGCGGCGCTCCGCGCCGCCGTTTTTGAGATATTCGCGAAAAACCACAAGGGGGGTGTTCAAACACCCCCCCCCCCCCCAGCAGGGCGCGGGTTAAGCTCTGCACCGGCGGCAGTCGCGGGATGAACGTAGGCCAGGACTATGTACATGGCCCCATTCTTTACCAGAGAAGTCTGTAATGGGTGAAAAAAAAAACGAATATTAACATTATGATTGTGATAACCGTTCAGACCAATCTTTGTAACTCAACCCACAGGTGACTCTTTATTGTCATCTTACTGAGCAGTGCACATGCAGGCAGGTGCAGACGGGCAGACGCATATGAGCAGTAGGGCAAATGCAGTGCGCAGGTGCAGGCAGACAATCATGCCCTATGCTTAAGGGTCCATGCAGCGCCACTCGAAGCAGCCGTCAAGCAGATGCAGGCGTGCAGAGACAGACAGGCAATGCATGTGCAGTGAGCAGACACCACGTGCAGTGGACACACCGCGTCCAATAGATAGACACCACGTCCGGTGGATAGACACCACGTCCAGTGGATAGACACCACGTCCAGTGGATAGGTTCCTAAAAAGAAACAAAAACCAATTCGGTTTAACAGATATACCTGCACAGCATTGAGCATCATGCGGGGGGGGGGGGCACGCAGCATACATGCCAAACCCATTCCAATCACCTTTGCATGACAAAGTCTCACATCTCATATTTATACATTGCATTTTAGTGACCTATTTACAAACTTACCAACAATAATGGCGGAAAGATTATCACATAGTTTATATCTATCGGTCCAACCAAGATCCATAGACTCAAAGCCTCAGTAACATCAGCCAAGTTTACTGCGCCAAAAACGTCAATCCTCACACGACGAAAAAACCACATCCGGGCACTTCGAGCAAGAACTATAATAAAACCCTAACTCCTGAGCGGTTCCCTGTACGGTGGTGCCATCTCCAGGAAGGAAAGGAAAGCGATCACATGGTAGATGGCGCAACTGGGCTCACCGGAACGGTAAGTGCAGTGGCTGCGCTTACATCCTCCCCTTTGAATCTTCCTCGATTCAACACAACCAAAACGATCTTCAAACTCTTCACTGTTCAGATCCTGCCAGGATTTTCACCAACTTCGAAGCAGAACGACGCAGCAGCGTCTTACCGCGACGGACCACCACCTGTCGTACTAAACCCTTGTGATCCTTCATGACCTCTTCCACCCTTGCGAGTGGCCATTGTCCTCTTGGCAGTGCCTCATCAACCATCAACACCACATCTCCAGTACTCAAGTTCTTCCGCTTGACATTCCATTTCTGCCTTGTCTGTAGAAGTGGTAAATACTGGTTTCGCCATCTCTTCCAGAACCTGTCGGCAAGGTACTGGATCTTTCTCCATCGCTTCGTGTACACGTAATCTCCTGTAAACAATCCAGGTGCGATGGGTCCTCCTCGGAACAGCAGCAAATGATTCGGTGTCAGGGGATCGTAATCTCTTGAGTCTGTCGACACCGAGGTGAGCGGCCTGCTGTTGAGAATACTCTCAACCTCGCACAAAAGTGTGTACTATTGGTCTCAAGATAAGGGTCCAGGCGGCCTGTAGGTTTGATGCGGTGAATACCCTCACCCTCGCCACAGCTGGAGTGGGGGTAGGGGAGGGGGTGCGTTCGGTCCGAGTCTGACAGCGGGGTCGCTCGCCGCAGTGTGGTGTCCAGCGGTGCAGTCGGAATCAGGCGGAATCATGCCGGCGGCGGTAACCGGTCGAAGGGCCTGGCTCAGTCGCGTCTCGAGACGAGTTACCGAGCAGGGTGTCAGCGATAGATGGGAGGGGTGTGGTCAGGGCGCTGTTTGATCACGAAATCAGCATGCTGTCAGTTTGCTGGCGTTTCTCATCTTCTCATTGGTCGTTGATGAACCACACGTGGTGTGTGCGATTGACCAATGAGAGACTAAGAGATGCCTGTAACTGGCTTCCATATATTGGAAAACCAAACCGACAGCAAGCTGAAAACACGACAGTGCATGGGGCGCGCTAGCTTTGAAGGTAGCTCCGCAAAAGCATAACTTTCCATAGATGAGGGTGACGGGTGTTACCTACCCCAGACTTCTTGCGATTGCTCTCAACAAGGAAACCTGAAAGCTGAAAAATAGCACACTGACACCTGACTTGATTCAAGCGATTCTCTGGTGACACCAACGACCAATTACATTTTCAATTCTTGTCGAGTCACTGACCTATGACGTCATAAAAGACTTCACTCGGTCCCAAAATATTGCGGCTTGGCAACTCCGCCATTGCTAGGTCAACTTCTGCAGATGAATAAAACTCACAGGACTTCATATTTTTCCGAGACCTTGCAACTTTTGTGTCTCGTAATTTCTAGAAGTTCACGTAAAGCTAGGTCAATGACGTGATATCCCTCACCATCATAATTCAACAAGGGAAATATTAAAATTTATGTTGATGACAAAAACAAAATGACTTCAGACTATCGTTTGCACATGGAGGGCTCGTGTCGCTTCACTCCTTGCAAGATCGATGCTCAACTTTTGCGTTGTAAACCATGTGCAACATCATAAACGACGTCACATAGATATTGGAGTTTTTTGTCACTATCCCGCGCACCGTAGACAGTGTTTACAATTGCTTCACGTGCAAAGAGAGAAAATTGTCAGCAGATGTTGTTTACCTCATTTGTTAAACGTCTAGACGTTTAACCAACTGTTAAACGTCTAGTAGACATTTTGTCTAGCCTGAAATATGCCGTATTTTTACATAAAATGTGTTTTTTAAATTAAGTGACCGAAAGATGCCAGCGGTACGAGATAAAATTATTAACCACTCGTAGGTAGAAAAAATATTTTAAACGTCTCGCCTATTGGCTCGACGTTTAAAACATTTGTTCTACCTACTCGCGGTTTAATATATATTAACTACCGTTCCAACTGAAATACAAGGTGGTTAGATATTAAACCGCGAGCAGGTAGAACAAATATTTTAAACGTCGAGCGGTTAGGCGAGACGTTTAAAATATTTTTCTTCCTACGAGCGGTTAAATAATTTCATCCCGTACCGCCGATATCTTTCGGGCGCTTAATGGTATAAAGAATACATTTTATATAAAAATACGACATATTTCAGACTAGACAAAATGTCTACTAGACGTTTAGCAGTTTGTTTATCGTCTAGACGTTTAAAAATCAGTTACACGACATCTGATAATTTTATCTCTTTGCACGTGAAGCAATTGTAAACACTGTCTACGGTGCGGGATAACCGCATTTAAACATCCACGCTCTCCTCTAAATTACAGGGTCATCAATAAAAGATTACATAAAGTCAGCCCCGCCAGAGGCGTAAGACATATTGCATAAACAGCTCACCGTTGCAATGATAAATCTTACACATTTTACATAGCACAGACAGAAATCAGTTGTGTCGCTCAAAGAAAATCTGCTTCTCCGTGCGGCAGACCTCGGCCAAGACCTTCGCTCCGTGCACATCCTTGTATGGAATCAACTTATGTGGATTCTTCGGCGAAGGAGCCTGTATTATTCTTGCGGGTGCTTGCTGTAGCGCAAGCCACTTTTCGTCACTCAATATCACCCTTTCGAACCATTCTTCCGCTTCACTGAGCCGTGAGCCAAAAGGTGCACGCTTCCAGCCTCGACACCATGCTGTCAGGGGAGATGACGGTCATTAGGATCGGACGATAATGTTTCCAGTTCAGTTTCTTCTTGTGGAGGATTGTCCATATTAGAGATGTCAATCAAATACCAACTTTTTGGCATACCGATACCAAACCGATACCAACTTGGTATTTGGCGTTTCGAGGCTAAAACATTTGGTATTTTGTTGGTATTGTGAATCCTCGCTACTGTAAAAGAGACTGTGACTTTGGTAAAAAGTTGGCATTTACCTGATATTCCCAAGTCGGTTCGGTTTCGGTATTTTCCCACGGTTCCTGTTGGTATTTGGTTTGGTATCGGTATCACGACTTTCTGTAATTGACATCACTAGTCCATATATTTAAAAATGCCTTCCCAGGTTTCTTAAGCCATTGCGAACGTGAATACTGGACAGATTACTGAAGAATTGCTAGACTCTCTTCACCTTCGAGCAACTGAACAAGATCCCAGCACCCCTGGTCACTCTGCAGTCAGCAGATTTTTCCTGCTTGGACTTCACCGTTTAACCTCAAGCAACTCAAATTGCGGAGCGAAATCAATGCACGATGGCCGGCGATCATTTGGGGCTCCAGCGGGGGCTTACTTTACGTCATTCGCTAATGAACACCCTGCATTTGTGCACGTGACCTGACCTCAGAGGTCACATGTTGATCTGACACTTTTAACTTGATTGTGAATCGCTGGGTGCAAGGCTTTTAGCTTAATAATGGGCAAAACGGCGGCGGGGTCCCCCCCCCACACACACTAGACCCCTCTCGGTACTCAGAAAGCCGATAGGTCCGACGAGGAATAACGGATACAACGACAACGAGATACGTGCACT
Source organism: Amphibalanus amphitrite (assembly GCF_019059575.1). Taxonomy (NCBI): domain Eukaryota; kingdom Metazoa; phylum Arthropoda; class Thecostraca; order Balanomorpha; family Balanidae; genus Amphibalanus; species Amphibalanus amphitrite. The sequence goes on from NW_024881504.1 coordinate 120,463, forward strand.
CTTGTAAAATATGTTTGTTACGTGTGGATTTGATTTTTGAGAACGTTTCCTTGTCTTGTCTACAAGCTGAAATTCGCCAATCAGCCTTATGCATTACCTAGCTGCATCGCTTTGAGTCCCATCAGTGGGAATGGCTTCTACACTCTACACTATTAGTGCTTTCTTGGAATGATATCACGTTTGATAGAATTAAAAAGCGAACTCATGGCGAACGGGGCTAGAGCAACACTTAACATATTGTTTAATGGTTAACAACTTAACCCTACCGGAGGTTTAACAATGCAGTTATTGAAATGAACTGTTCAACACTTGTTCAGCGCCATAAATGAAATTATATGAAACAGTAGGAAATTAAAAGTTATGAAGGTTGAAATATGCAACAGCTAAGATAATGATGTAAATAGTGACGTTCTCGTTGGTATGCCGACCATGACAACATTAATTGCTACGTCCTAAACAAATTGCCACGTCTTACAGTCTAAGGTGAAACTGCAATGAATGATGCGTGAGCTTTATGGTCCGGCACAAGTTTTATCCTAAAAAAAAAATGTTCTCTCTAAGTTACTACATAGGGGACAGCGACTCTCTTTAGCGTTCAGTTTATTCCCCACGAACTTACATACGAACGCAAATTTGCATGTTGGCAACTAGATTGTGCAGTAAGTTCGACTGGATTTTTTATCATGCCCGTTTGAGCTGTAACGACAAGGCGCCGAGGTTGGCCGCCGGCTTCTGTTTGTCCAGGTCCTGCTGGACGACAGCTCGAAGTTCGTCGATCAGGATGAGGTCCGGAGGGCAGCCAGCTAGCATCTCTTTCCTTCAGAAGTCTGGCACGTTCAATTCGCAACACTGCTAGGCCTTGGCAGAGCGATGAGCTGGCGCCCCGTCCTGATTGAAAATGCATGTCAACATGTCATTGACCATGCGTTGGCTTAGTATTAGGCCGAAGGTAGGTAATGAGCCTTGGAGAGCTCTTCCAATAGCGTCTCACGGTCCTGTTTGGAGATGTGATAGCGCTTCAGCGCGAGCCGCTTGGCCAATTTTGTCGCCAACTACTGGCCCCTCTTCCCGGTCGCCTTTTTCAATGCGATTTCTGTAACGTTTGAAATGGTAGGCGCACACCGGCAAACTGGAACGATCAGCAACACTGCCAGCAGCCGTATGCTTATCCCACCAACACCGGACTGTGCAGACAGTTCGTCTATAATTCAGGCTTGCAAACAAAAACAACAGGCAGATGTCCCAACCAATCAGCAATGGAACGCTGTGTCAGTTCGGCCTGGAACATGCCGGCTGTCTGTCTGGTTCAGCTCCCTTGATAGAAATTTCAGACATTCACGTAGCGACGCAGCCGTTCAGGTGGACAATCTCTGTGAAACTGGCCGTAGCTCGGTGATCCGTGACCCGAGGTCCGTTCGTCACCTCATGTTCTGCGGCCAAGGACCGTGCAATGCAGGAGTGCAGCCTGAATCGTCATCCCTCAGGTGTGGACACGATTAGGAACAGGAAAGTGTTGTCATAGGTAGTGGACATAACTTTTGCCGAACCCTATGTTGTCGTCCTGTAGTGTCTTTCATTGTCAGCGAGACGCTACATGGAGTTAAAATGGCGAGCGGCCCTCCCGCCGGAATGGTGAGCGTCCTTCTCTGTCAAACGCGGCGCTAGTTTCCGCCTAAGCTCCGCTGGCCCGCTCGACTGCTATGTCATGCGGCACAGTCTACAAGTACAGGTGACCGGTCGCGAGATCGGAGCTCCGTAGCACCGAGCGAGTGTGGCGAAGGCGGGGGTATTCACCGCATCAAACCTACAGGTCGCCTGGACCCTTATCTTGAGACCAATAGTACAATCCATCGTCGTCCAAAACTTGCTGGTTCAGCAGGCTGTCCAAGATCTTTCGAACGGTGCGGATTTGTCTTTCCCATGCTCCACCGAAGTGGGAGGCAGAGGGGGGATTAAACCGCCACTCTATGTCCTGCTTCAACATAGCCTCATGCACTTGAGTCTGCTTCAAGTTTTCAAGTTCTGCCTTGAGCTCTCTTTCAGCGCCAACAAAGTTCGTGCCATTGTCGCATCTGATGAGTTTAACTGGACCTCTTCTAGCCAAGAACCGTCGTAGCGCGTTGATGAAGGAGTCCGTTGATTGACTGTCAGCTACTTCGATGTGCACAGCACGCATGGCCATGCAGGTGAAGACCACCCCGTAGCGTTTCACTTGAGCCCTTCCTCTCTTGACATAGAAGGGTCCAAACAGGTCGACGCCCACGCTGCTGAACGCTGGCTGATCGGGCGTCACTCTGTCTGCGGGCAAATCAGCCATTTCCTGTTCCATGGGCTTTGCTTGACGTTTTCTGCAACTTGTGCACGTCCTCAGAACCCGACGCACGCTTGAACTGCCACGTATCAGCCAATACGACTCTCTCAGCTTCGAAAGCGTGTGCTCCCGTCCTTGGTGGCCCACTTGAGTGTGCGCGTGTCTGATGATCAAGTCGGTAACATGGTGACGTGCTGGCAGTATCGGTGGGTGCTTCATGCTGTCCGAGATCGGGGCCATGGCCAAGCGACCTCCAACCGCCACAATCCCGTTCACCAGGACAGGATCCAACTGCCTCAGCTTACTCTTCCTTGGAAGCGTCTTTCCATTCTGGGTCTCAAGTTCTCCAGCACCCCGGGCTAGGGCTTGGAGCTCTATCTTGAAAGGTTCTTTCTGTACCTGCTGGATGATAGTCCTTTCAGCTTCTCTAAGCTCTTCAGATGACAGCAGGGATGGGCCACTAACCGCTCGAGTTCGTGACCGGGTGACAGGACCTCCAGCTTGGCCATCTGTCTTGATCGTTCTTGACTGTAGAAACTTCTTGAACCGTAGCATCCAGGCTACCGCTTTCCTGAGCCGGTGCCAGTCTGAGTAGTGGTGGATGAACCTTTCAGTGGGGCTCTGTTCTTCCACACCACTCACAGTGTAGCACGCTCTGGGTCGAAGCACTTCGTCGTCTTCTGGTTCTAGAGCTTCCATGCCTTCTGGCAAGGCCGGCCACTCCTTCTCTTCCTTCTGTAGGAAGTCAGGTCCGTGCAGCCACCTGTGGTCCAGGAGTGCTGTAGCCTTTACCCCTCGGGAGGCGCCATCAGCCGGATTCTCTTCTGATGTGACGAATCTCCACTGTGATGGAGAGGACTCATCCTTGATGATCGCCAAACGATTGGCCACGTAGACTTGGTATCTTGCTGTTTCGTTCCTGAGATACCTCAGAACCGTTGTGCTGTCCGTCCAAAACGTTGTTTGGTCGATGTTGATTTCCAGCAGCTCCTTCTTGATGATGGCGTTCAGTCTAGCAGCTACCGCAGCTGCCGCCAACTCCATGCGTGGAACTGTCATCCTCTTAACCCTCGCCGGACCTATTGGTTTTCTACATACGCGCCGGCCGAGGGGGGGGCGGGTACGACCCCCCCCTCGCCGTTTCGCCCCTGGTGGAGCTAGCGCGTCGCGGAAAAAACGAGCGTGTGCGCCGTTACGAGACGCAGAGATTGGTACCCGATTTTAAGGTCCTAGGTCAACCAGTGACCTCTGAGGTCAGGTCAAGTGCCCCAAGGTACGGTTCAGTTTTTGGTGAATAACTTCGCAAAAAACGGCCGCAGAGCCGCGATTTTGGCAGCATCGTGTTCGCCTCGCTAAGGCGCGTCGAATGGTATACTTTTTGTCCGGGTCAGGTCAACTTGGGGTGTTGACCTCAGGTCAAGGTCAGGTCAGCACCCCCAGGTCACGAAGTTGGTCGAAAGAGGTCATGTCGCATATCATTCGATTCGGCAGGTCTTCCTGAGTCCATTGGTGGCTTTCTCGACTCGCTAGCTCAATTTGATCGGGAGTTATTGACGAAAAACTAATATGACCTTGATGACGTCATAAATGACGTCACGGAAGGTCAACATTGCAAAAGTGACGCATCTAACCTTGCAAGGAGTGCATCAAATCACGATTCTGTGTGCTTGAGATAGTTGGAGATCGTTCCCGGCGCCAGAATAACAGTTTTCATTTTTCCCCATTGACTTATAATGGTGAGGTCACGAAAATGACCTGACCTCATATGACCTTTAGGAAAAATCCGAGATATACAAGTTGTGAGACTCATAATGGATACTAGATCCTGCAAGTTTCATTTCCCTGTGGCATCTCCTCTGGCAGTGAGGGCGTTGCGAAGTTGCGACATCTGAAGACCGTGCAGAGGTTCACTTATGACGTCATAGGTCAGTGACCTGACCTGATCCAAAAATGCGGTTGGTGTCAAAAGATGCGGCTTGGATCAAAGGTCAGGTATGCCAAGTTTCAGCTCTCTATCGCCAGCGTGTTCGGAGCTATCGCGAAAAAACCCTATGGGGGGGGGCGGCACCCGCCCCCCCCCCCCTCGGCCGGCGAGGGTTAACCCTCGCCCCGTTGGGGGGGGGCCATTTTGGCCCCCCCCTGTGGTTTTTCCTGAATAGCAAGAAAACGGCGGCGCGCAGCGCCGCCAAATTTTCAGTACCTTCCCGGGCATCAATTTGACACCTTCACACCAAATTTCGAGTCTTAGGTCACCTTAGGTCAGGAGTTATTGAGGTCAAACTGAGGTCATGTTCGAGCAAAAATGGGCAAAAAACATGCAATCTTGAAACGCTCACCAAATCTACAGTTATCAAGCAATTTCAAAGTTCTTTATATGGTCTAGTAGACAAAAAGCGGCGCTACAAAACTGCAATCTCGGATTTTCAAAATTTTTGGTTTTTGACCAAAAAAAATCAAAAAATTGATTTTTTTAGAAAAACTTTGAAAAAATCCAAAAATTTTCCGAATTTCGAAAAAACCGGAATATATGTGATAGTGCCAGCGCTCTTCTATATACATACCAAATTTCAGATCGATATCTCGTTTTTTGGCCAAGTTATAGCGAAAAAACTGTTCAAAAATGATGACGTCAAATTTTTGAACTCAATTTTTAGCAATTCTAGACCACGTACGGCAAAACAAAGACCACCATTGAACTCCCCGTGACGAGCTGCATCGATTCGATACCCATTTTATGCAAAAATATTAACTTTGAAATTTGACCTAATTTGACCTGACCTTGACCTGACCTTGACCTGACCTTGACCAAAACGTGATCTAAGCTGGCCCCAAAGGCTGCCTGACCCATATAATCGCATTTGTCATGTAAAATGGACCATAAAACATGTATCACACGACACTTTCATATTGTGACCCCCCCGTGACCTGACCTCTGTGACCTGACCTGGTATCAGTGACCTCAAATAGCAAAATATGTGTTTGAAGAACATTTACCCATCGATTATTTTCAATGAAATGCATTTTACTCGATTTTACAACGCATTTCTTGAAGTGCCTGTAAACGGTGAAAATTGGACCTTTGACCTGACCTGTGACGTCATCGGTTTGACCTAGGTCAATAAAATTGGGTCACAAGGTAGTTCCCCGTTGGGGCTATCCAACGCCGTTTACCGCTTGTCGCTATGTTGCGTGGTTCTCGAGATCTTAGGGGGGGGGGCCAAAATGGCCCCCCCCCCAACCGGGCGCGTTGCTCGGCAGAGCCCAACGGGGCGCGGGTTAAGCGGCGCAACTCGAGACTTCGCCATGACGATCGAGCAGTGGACTTGACCCTTGTCGTTCACCAATCTCAGGTACGAGACCGCACCGTATCCTGTCACGCTTGCATCACTGAAGTGGTGCAACTGGCAAGAAACAACGCGACCAAATCCATCGGGTTTGAAAGACCTTTCCACTTCGAGTGCTTCCAGCTTGGGTAGATCCTCCAACCATTTTGTCCAGCTCCGTTCTTGACTTGGCGTGATTGCGTCGTCCCATCCGATCTTGGTTGCAATCAGCTCTTGCAACATCAGTTTTCCGCACAGAACGAACGGTCCGGCGACTCCCAACGGATCGTAGACCGAGCTGATGACTGAGAGAATCTGTCGTCTTGTCACTGGTTCCATCCGTCTGACATTGACGCAGAAGCCAAGCGTGTCTCTTCCCAAGTTCCATTTGACTCCAAGAGCTTTCTTTACACTTGCTCCTTCCACCAAGTCGAGTCCCTTCTCTGTGACACGTTCAGCTCGATCTGTCGACGGAATCTCGTTCAGAGCTTCTTCCTTGTTGCTGACGTACTTTGTTAGTTCAAATCCACCTCGGCTGCACAGCGTCTTCACTTCTAGCGCCAGCGACCGTGCCTCTTCGACCGTGGGTGCAGAACGAAGGCAGTCGTCGACATAGAAGTTTCTTCGAACCGTCGCCAACGCCTCTGCACTGAAGTCATCCTGGTTGTCACGCGCAGTCTGCTGTAGAGCGAAGTTCGAGCAGCTCGGAGACGATGCTGCTCCAAAGATATGTACGTTCATTCGGTAGTCCTTGGGCTTCACGCTGACGTCGCCCTCCGGCCACCAAAGAAATCTCAGCAGATCTCTATCCATCGGCGGTACTCTGACCTGATAGAACATGGCACGCACGTCTGCCATGAATGCGAATGGCTCAGTCCGGAAGCGCAGAAGAACGCCGAGCAGGGAACTGGTTAGATCAGGACCCTGAAGCAGCACGTCATTCAGGGATACATCACCGTACTTGGCCGCACAATCAAAAACGACTCTGATCTTGTCGGCCTTGTGGGGGTGATACACACCATGATGTGGGATGTACCACACACGACCGTCTGTCCTGTTCAAGCTTTCGTCTGACACCTCCTCAGCGAAATTCTCTTGCAACATGTTCTCCATGAAGGTAACGTAGTCCTCTTTGAATTTTGTGTTCTCAGTCAACTTCTTCTTCAGACTGGCGAGTCTGCGCAGAGCCATAGTTCTGTTGCTTGGCAGCCTCACTTCTGCCGTCTTCAAAGGAAGCGCTACTTCGTAGTGGCCATCTCTCAGTTCGATACTATCTTCCACTCTCTGCAGCCACTTCTCATCTTCTACTGAGGCTGATCTTGTGTCGTCTGACAGCTTTTCACTGAACTCTGCGTTGTACAGCTTGTCGATCAACTCTGGTATCCCTTCCTCTTCGACCTGGACACGATTCGCCGTCACTGTACTTCTCTCGGTGTGTCGAACGGGACCATTGATGACCCATCCGAGCAGAGTTCTTGTAGCGAACGGTCCTCCCTCTTGGCTGTGGATGACTTCCCACGGCTCCATTGCGAGTGGGACGTTGTTTCCGAGCATCAGCTCCACTGGGGCGTCCACACGGGGAAGACGCACGTCCCTTAGATAAGGCCATCTGCTCACATCTTCCTGTCTGGGGATATCACTGTCGTCAACTGGAACTTTCTCCAGACTGTAGACCGCCGGTAGCTGCAGAACATGACGTCCTCCAAGGTCAGCTACTTCCAGTCCATGGACAACCTGACTGTCGATCTTGATCCGGTTCTCACACACGGTTGTAAGGCACAACTGTGTTCTGTTCTTGTCCTGAAGTCCGAGCTTCTCAAGAAGTGATTCCTGACAGAAGCATGCCGTACTTCCACTGTCCAACAGAGCATGTGTCGTCACGGATCTTCCACCCGACCTCACCACCACCGGTACGACAGCCAAACCTGTGTTGCCTTGATTGACACAGCCTGTCTTCACCAACTGTGGCTGTGGTCGATCTGAGCTCTTGACATTGGTTTCTCCTTTGTCTCTTGCATGGTCTTCATCAGGAGACCGCTGTGGTGTCTGACTCGGGACCTTGAAGTTGCCATCTTGATGCAGCAGCGTGACGTGGCGCCTGCCACAGATCTTGCAGGTGCTCCTCTGCTGACATCCTCTTGCCAAGTGTCCAGACTTCAGACAGCCGAAGCACAGACCTTTTTCTTGGATGAACTTCTTGCGCTCATCTGGCTTCCTCAGTCTCAGTGTCTCGCAATCTTCCAAAGCGTGCGTCTTCTTGCAGTAGATGCACTGATTCCGAACTTGCACTGACGTGGCCAGTCCATACTTTGTTCTCGTGCGCTGGCTCTCCTTTGCGGTTGAGTTCGATCTTGAGGCTTCCATCTTCTGACGCCCATACAAGGGATTGGCCGCTATTCTTGCCTCTCTGTCCACAAACTCGACCAAGTCCGAGAAGGTGACTCGCCGTTGTTCATGTTCCATAGCAGCGTCAGCCAATCTTCTCCAACGATCATGGATGTGGAATGGCAACTTCTCCACAATCTTCCGAAGCGTGCGTGGATGATCCGTTTCTCTTAGACCAACAGGCATGTTCTTCATCACGCTGTCACAGACCATCATTGCGACTGCAAAGCTCTGCAGACTTTCAATGTTATCTGCCTTGATGTTCGGCCATACCAACAACTTCTCTATGTGCGCGGCGCTGATGTTCTCCTCATTTCCATACCTCTTTTGCAGAAGGCGCCGAGCCTCCCGGTACCCTACATCGGGTGACATAAGCAGGCAGCCTCTCACAATCTCATGTGGTTGTCCTTCGGTGTACTGCTGCAGATAGAACAACTTGTCGTGATCACTGATGTGTTTGTCTCCAATGCGGCTGTCAAAGGAGCGAATGAATGAGAAGTACTCAGCAGGGTTGCCTCGAAACTTCACAAGTTCCGCTGGAGGCAACTGTGCCTTCTCAGTCACTTGTAGCAGCACATCTAGAAGCCTGGGCTCCTCCGTCACTTGCTCTGACTGTCCACAAGCTCCTTGACCCTCCTGGTGCTCATGACCTTGATTTGTGTCCATATTTTGCTGCAGTCTGAAATCCACAAGAGGCTGAAATGCAGGAGCCTCTACATTCAACGTCTGTGAAGTCTGAGGTTGCTCTTGAGGTGTAGCCAGAGCTCCAAACACCGATCCAGCTCGGCTCCCTCCACACTGAGCAAGTACCCTTTGTTGTGCTTCTTCTTCAGCCATCTGTGCCATTAGAGCTCCTTGCTGTTTCTTGAACTCCAGTTCTTGTATCATTTTCTGAAGTTTACTTTCTTCAGCAGCTTGACTTTTCAGGGCTTCCATCTTCGCCACAAGTCCTGCCTTTCTTGCTGCTGAAAGCATCATTTCCTGATTTGCAGCACTTCGCAGAGAACCAGCCAAACTTCGCTTGCCTGAGAGACCAGACAACTTTGACCCTTGCTGAGACGCACTGTCTTCTGGATGAACTTCATCAGTTGCAGCAATCTCATCTTCCTTTGTCTTGCCTTGTCCCTTCAGTTCACTTCTCTTGACCTCGTCTGGCTTCACACCCTCTTCTTCCATGGCAGCATGAAGACGATGAACTAAAACAGCTTTAGTTCCTCTGAAGTCCAGGTTCCGACTCTCAAGTTCCGCCTTCAAGTCGACAATGCGCAGCTCTTTGATCGCAGCCAACAAAGGAAGGCTCATGACGAAGAAAAGGAAAATAAGGGAAAATAACTTCAGTAAGAACCCGTTGGGAACAGGGAACCAATCAGGTTACAATGTTCCTCTAAAGTGTCCTCCTTAATCCTAGAAATCAATCCAACGCTCCTTTACTGCTGACACTGGCTTAACATCCACACTCTATACACTACTTGTCACACACAATGCTAGCCCAACATCAAGCAGTAATGTAAAAGCAATGGTTATGCAATGTGACAGTGCAAGGCAAGGCACAGCTCAATTGTAACTGTGACAAGTAACTATTCTAGCCAAAATTCTGACAAGTCACAATCAGTTATCAGATACACCCAAACAATGAGCAGCACAGCTCCAAATGCCTATGCAGTAATGATCCTTAACTAACTCAGTCACCTTATTTCTAAATAACCAATAATGACCAAAATACCCTTACAGGAACAACCAGCAAACCAACAAATCAGCCAGCAGAAGGTCTACAATCAGCTGGCAGTCAGCCAAAAACACACAGAATAACTGACAACTGCTCACAATGCAGAAGAAAGCTACTAAGCCGAGTCCAATAATGCTCAATATGCCACTGATCAGCAACCAGTATGTCTTAAATGCTACCAGACAGGGTGACGCAGACGCAAGCAGCTTATTACCAAATTTGTAGTCACACCAAACCAAGTTACCAACTAGCAGCAAACACAAGGTAATTCACTGGCTGATCCCAAAAATCCAATTGACAGCACAGCAAACACAATGTGCAGCAGCATTATTGTTGGAACTTTATGTGATAACCGTTCAGACCAATCTTTGTAACTCAACCCACAGGTGACTCTTTATTGTCATCTTACTGAGCAGTGCGCATGCAGGCAGGTGCAGACGGGCAGACGCATATGAGCAGTAGGGCAAATGCAGTGCGCAGGTGCAGGCAGACAATCATGCCCTATGCTTAAGGGTCCATGCAGCGCCACTCGAAGCAGCCGTCAAGCAGATGCAGGCGTGCAGAGACAGACAGGCAATGCATGTGCAGTGAGCAGACACCACGTGCAGTGGACACACCGCGTCCAATAGATAGACACCACGTCCGGTGGATAGACACCACGTCCAGTGGATAGACACCACGTCCAGTGGATAGGTTCCTAAAAAGAAACAAAAACCAATTCGGTTTAACAGATATACCTGCACAGCATTGAGCATCATGCGGGGGGGGGGCACGCAGCATACATGCCAAACCCATTTCAATCACCTTTGCATGACAAAGTCTCACATCTCATATTTATACATTGCATTTTAGTGACCTATTTACAAACTTACCAACAATAATGGCGGAAAGATTATCACATAGTTTATATCTATCGGTCCAACCAAGATCCATAGACTCAAAGCCTCAGTAACATCAGCCAAGTTTACTGCGCCAAAAACGTCAATCCTCACACGACGAAAAAACCACATCCGGGCACTTCGAGCAAGAACTATAATAAAACCCTAACTCCTGAGCGGTTCCCTGTACGGTGGTGCCATCTCCAGGAAGGAAAGGAAAGCGATCACATGGTAGATGGCGCAACTGAGCTCACCGGAACGGCAAGTGCAGTGGCTGCGCTTACAATGATTATCATAAGGCATACCAATCTGGAAAATGATTAAACTAAAGTTGAATAAAGTGATATATTCCTGCCACAAGCTAGCTTACGTCCCAAACATATAGCTATTCTGACTTGGATAGACGATACCGGCGCACTTCTGCCAACGACGGGCAACATTATGCGATACTATACATCTTCTAAGAAGCTCAGCAACATAATAACTTTTGTTTACAAATGGACTACCTTTTTGTTGAGCACACAGCAAATGATACAAGATGCCTCACCTTCAATCAAGCCAAAGAGCAGTTGGGCAGACACACACAGTAATGGCGACGCAACACAAAATGGACGCCGGCTCCCGGATGCGGGGGGGGGACTCCTTCTGAAAGCAGCCACAGACTCCTAGGTTTTAACATGCGACGAGGGTAGCTATGAGGCACATCCTCATAGCCATCCGAAGCCGCTTACCACGCAAGCTTACCAGCACGTTTACCAGCTGCAGGCGTTCGTGACAACAAGCGGGGTTGCACGCAGGGTTATCCGTTTAGTAGGTGCCAGCCGGGGCCTCGTCAGCTGAGCTAATAGCAACATGACCTAATTGAGGGACACGCCAAAAACTGGCCGAGAACAAGCCAACGGCGGGTAACACTGTGAGGCTGTGCGTAGTTCATTAACATTGCGCAAAATTAGGTTCCTGAACATGCTCTCGCTCGTAGGCATTTGTTCCACAAAGGGCATTGTTAACGTGCATGGTTCTGACTACTAATGTCCATATATGTTGTAACGAGGTGCAAGGGAGGCACTCGTAAAAAATGCCTAATTTCAAAATTAGCTAGTGAATTTTTTACAGTGTGCTGGTCTCTTGACCCATGCATGTGTCTCTGAGGAGTGAGGACCCCCACAACGATGCCTTTGAAAGTCTTCGCCGGCGACTGTGAGGGCACCACACAGACACGTCTGAGGGCCCTACACCGCCACCTCTGAGACACCAGTGTCTCCTGAGGCCCAACATGGGCGACTCTGAAGGTCCCACACCGGTAACTCTGAGGGCCCCATCGGCGTCTGAGAGTACCATGCCGATCTCTTAGGACTCCACAGGGCTCCTGAAGATGCTGCCGGCCCTCACTTGCCGGCCTGTAAAAGCCCATTGTTGGCATCATACGGTCCGTTACCGGTCTCTGAGGGCCCTTTGTCGGTCAGTGAGAGGCCCTACTGGGTAATTAACCCGCGCCCGGCTGGGGGTCCTGGATTTCCACGCCCTGCTGGGGGGGGGGTGTTTGAACACCCCCCCCCCCTTCTAACTCGGCTCCTGGGCCACGTAGCGATACGCGGAAGGCGGCGTTCGAAAGAGCGTAAAAAATAATGAGGAAATCACTTCGGTCAATTTTTTGCTCAGGTCAAAGGTCAGGTCACCAGAGGTCATTGAAGGCAAAATTTCGCCGATTTTCAGGTCGAATGTCGACAATTTCCAAGAAGCCAACGCATAACTCGGGAACCAATAGAGCTACAGCGCCGCGGAAAAGCGCATTCGATAGCCCTATTAACGCTCTTTCTGAGCAATTGTCTCAGATTTGACCTATCGTCAACGGTTTTGCCTAGGAGTCTGTGGCTGCTTTCAGAAGGAGTCCCCCCCCGCATCCGGGAGCCGGCGTCCATTTTGTGTTGCGTCGCCATTACTGTGTGTGTCTGCCCAACTGCTCTTTGGCTTGATTGAAGGTGAGGCATCGTGTATCATTTGCTGTGTGCTCAACAAAAAGGTAGTCCATTTGTAAACAAAAGTTATTATGTTGCTGAGCTTCTTAGAAGATGTATAGTATCGCATAATGTTGCCCGTCGTTGGCAGAAGTGCGCCGGTATCGTCTATCCAAGTCAGAATAGCTATATGTTTGGGACGTAAGCTAGCTTGTGGCAGGAATATATCACTTTATTCAACTTAAGTTTAATCATTTTCCAGATTGGTATGCCTTATGATAATCATAATGTTAATATTCGTTTTTTTCACCCATTACAGACTTCTCTGGTAAAGAATGGGGCCATGTACATAGTCCTGGCCTACCTTCATCCCGCGACTGCCGCCGGTGCAGAGCTTAATGAAAAATCACAAATGTTTGATGGTGGTTATTTAAGAAACCTGATTGCAAATTATTCAGTTAGTTGTTGTTGTTGTTGTTGTTGTTGTTGTTGTTAAAGTTATAGTTATTGTCCTGGCGTTGTTATTGTTCTCGTTCTCGTTCTTGTGCCCGAATAAATGTGCTGCAGCGCTACTCAGTCTGTTTACTTGCGGGTGGCGGTCGAGAGTCGGGGGCACTGGTTGACGGAATTCCGTCGACGGAATTCCGTCGACCCAGTGCCTCGACCCCGAAGGCCAGTAGTGGTACTAGTTAAATAGTGCCACTACTGGCCTTGAGCTAGTACCACTACTAGCCTTGGGGGCTAGTACAATTACTGGGTATGGATTAGTAGGCAGTGGCTAGTTACCTTACCAGGCAGGGGCTATTATGACACCTAGTAGACGCACTACCCACGCTATTTACGTGCGTGTTGTCAAACTAGGTGGAGCACGGTGGTCGTATGCATACGGGGCATAGCCTTGTCGAACAAGCTTGTTACTCGGCAACTAGCCTAAAATTAGCCAAATTTACACGCTCCTGCAATGTGATTTTTGCGCTGAGAATTCCTCTATACGTAAAAAAAAAAATTCACTAGCTAATTTTGAAATTAGGCATTTTTTACGAGTGCCTCCCTTGCTCCTCGTTACAACATATATGGACATTAGTAGTCAGAGCCATGCACGTTAACAATGCCGCTTGTGGAACAAATGCCTACGAGCGAGAACATGTTCAGGAACCTAATTTTGCGCAGTGTTAATGAACTACGCACAGCCTCACAGTGTTACCCGCCGTTGGCTTGTTCTCGGCCAGTTTTTAGCGTGTCCCTCAATTAGGTCATTTCGCTATTAGCTCAGCTGACGAGGCCCCGGCTGGCACCTACTAAACGGATAACCTTGCGTGCAACCCCGCTTGTTGTCACGAACGCCTGCAGCTGGTAAACGTGCTGGCAAGCTTGCGTGGTAAGCGGCTTCGGATGGCTATGAGGATGTGCCTCATAGCTATCCTCGTCGCATGTTACAACCTAGGAGTCTGTGGCTGCTTTCAGAAGGAGTCCCCCCCCCGCTTTCGGGAGCCGGCGTCCATTTTGTGTTGCGTCGCCATTACTGTGTGTGTCTGCCCAACTGCTCTTTAGGCTTGATTGAAGGTGAGGCATCTTGTATACCATTTGCTGTGTGCTCAACAAAAAGGTTGTCAATTTGTAAACAAAAGTTATTATGTTGTTGAGCTTCTTAGAAGATGTATAGTATCGCATAATGTTGCCCGTCGTTGGCAGAAGTGCGCCGGTATCGTCTATCCAAGTCAGAATAGCTATATGTTTGGGACTTAAGCTAGCTTGTGGCAGGAATCTATCACTTTATTCAACTTTAATTTAATCATTTTCCAGATTGGTATGCCTTATGATAATAATAATGTTATAATAATGTTAATATTCGTTTTTTTTCACCCATTACAGACTTCTCTGGTGAAGAATGGGGCCATGTAGGTATGTCCTGGCCTACCTGCACCCCGCGACTGCCGCCGGTGCAGAGCTAATGAAAAAATCACAAATGTTTGATGGTGGTTATTTAAGAAACCTTATTGAAAATTATTCAGTTAGTTGTTGTTGTTGTTGTTGTTGTTGTTGTTGTTGTAGTTGTTGTTGTTGTTGTTGTTGTTAAAGTTATACTTATTGGCCTGGCGTTTTTATTGTTCTCGTTCTCGTTCTCGTCCCCGAATAAATGTGTTGCAGCGCTACTCAGTCTGTTTACTTGCGGGTGGCGGTCGAGAGTCGGGGGCACTGGTCGACGGAATTCCGTCGACGGAATTCCGTCGACCGTGCCTCGACCCCGAAGGCCAGTAGTGGTACTAGTTAACTAGTGCCACTACTGGCCTTGAGCTAGTACCATTACTAGCCTTGGGGGCTAGTACCATTACTGGGTATGGATTAGTAGGCAGTGGCTAGTTACCTTAGCAGGCAGGGGATGTTATGACACCTAATAGACGCACTACCCACGCTATTTACGTGCGTGTTGTCAAACTAGGTGGAGCACGGTGGTCGTATGCATACGAGGCACAGCCTTGTCGAACAAGCTTGTTACTCGGCAACTAGCCTAAAATTAGCCAAATTTACACGCTCCTGCAATGTTATTTTTGCGCTGAGAATTCCTCTACGAGGGGCTTGTAAGTTTTTTTTTACAGTGTACACTGTAAAAAAAAACTTACAAGCCCCTCGTAGAGGAATTCTCAGCGCAAAAATAACATTGCAGCAGCGTGTAAATTTGGCTAATTTTAGGCTAGTTGCCGAGTAACAAGCTTGTTCGACAAGAGGCTGTGCCTCGTATGCATACCACCACCGTGCTCCACCTAGTTTGACAACACGCACGTAAATAGCGTGGGTAGTGCGTCTACTAGGTGTCATAATAGCCCCTGCCTGGTAAGGTAACTAGCCACTGCCTACTAATCCATACCCAGTAATTGTTCTAGCCCCCAAGGCTAGTAGTGGTACTAGCTCAAGGCCAGTAGTGGCACTAGTTTACTAGTACCACTTCTGGCCTTCGGGGTCGAGGCACTGGGTCGACGGAATTCCATCGACGGAATTCCGTCAACCAGTGCCCCCGACTCTCGACCGCCACCCGCAAGTAAACAGACTTAGTAGCGCTGCAGCACATTTATTCGGGCACGAGAACGAGAACGAGAACAATAACAACGCCAGGACAATAACTATAACTTTAACAATAACAACAACAACAACAGCAACAACAACTAACTGAATAATTTGCAATCAGGTTTCTTAAATAAC
Organism: Amphibalanus amphitrite; assembly: GCF_019059575.1. Classification (NCBI taxonomy): domain Eukaryota; kingdom Metazoa; phylum Arthropoda; class Thecostraca; order Balanomorpha; family Balanidae; genus Amphibalanus; species Amphibalanus amphitrite. Next base: position 136,239 of record NW_024881504.1, read on the forward strand.
CACCATCAAACATTTGTGATTTTTCATTAGCTCTGCACCGGCGGCAGTCGCGGGGTGAAGGTAGGCCAGGATATGTACATGGCCCCATTCTTTACCAGAGAAGTCTGTAATGGGTGAAAAAATGAATATAAACATAATTATTATCATAAGGCATACCAATCTAGAAAATGATTAAATTAAAGTTGAATAAAGTGATATATTCCTGCCACAAGCGTTTACGTCCCAAACATATAGCTATTCTGACTTGGATAGACGATACCGGCGCACTTCTGCCAACGACGGGCAACATTATGCGATACTATACATCTTCTAAGAAGCTCAACAACATAATAACTTTTGTTTACAAATGGACAACCTTTTTGTTGAGCACACAGCAAATGATACAAGATGCCTCACCTTCAATCAAGCCAAAGAGCAGTTGGGCAGACACACACAGTAATGGCGACGCAACACAAAATGGACGCCGGCTCCCGGATGCGGGGGGGACTCCTTCTGAAAGCAGCCACAGACTCCTAGGTTGTAACATGCGACGAGGATAGCTATGAGGCACATCCTCATAGCCATCCGAAGCCGCTTACCAAGCAAGCTTACCAGCACGTTTACCAGCTGCAGGCGTTCGTGACCACAAGCGGGGTTGCACGCAAGGTTATCCGTTTAGTAGGTGCCAGCCGGGGCCTCGTCAGCTGAGCTAATAGCAAAATGACCTAATTGAGGGACACGCCAAAAACTGGCCGAGAACAAGCCAACGGCGGGTAACACTGTCAGGCTGTGCGTAGTTCATTAACATTGCGCAAAATTAGGTTCCTGAACATGCTCTCGCTCGTAGGCATTTGTTCCACAAAGGGCATTGTTAACGTGCATGGCTCTGACTACTAATGTCCATATATGTTGTAACGAGGTGCAAGGGAGGCAGTCGTAAAAAATGCCTAATTTCAAAATTAGCTAGTGAATTTTTTTACAGTGTACGAGGGGCTTGTAAGTTTTTTTACAGTGTAGAGGAATTCTCAGCGCAAAAATAACATTGCAGGAGCGTGTAAATTTGGCTAATTTTAGGCTAGTTGCCGAGTAACAAGTTTGTTCGACAAGGCTGTGCCTCGTATGCATACGACCACCGTGCTCCACCTAGTTTGACAACACGCACGTAAATAGCGTGGGTAGTGCGTCTACTAGGTGTCATAATAGCCCCTGCCTGGTATGGTAACTAGCCACTGCCTACTAATCCATACCCAGTAATTGTACTAGCCCCCAAGGCTAGTAGTGGTACTAGCTCAAGGCCAGTAGTGGCACTAGTTAACTACACTGTAAAAAATATTGACGAGCTATGTGTCAAAACAAGGGTCTCGAAACAGTCACCAGGTTGTCAATGCTTCCGGTACCTACCACTTGACTAGTTACCGCTTAGTTAGCTTACAGACTGAGAACTATCCAGATCGTTATGATCCGGTATTGTAATGATACCCTAGGTGTACCTTTGTTTTGAAGTGCTGAATTAAGTATCAAGGTTGTTTGACGTTTGTTTTCGCCTCAATCCGAAACGAGGAAGACCCTCATCAAATTATTAGGTGAAAGCCAGCCTCAGGATGATCAAAATACTAGGGGTAGTTTTGTCATAGTAATCTGTGAAGGGTGAGGAACAAGCCGTAGCAATGCACTCGTCACTAAACCAGCCTGATATTATTCGCCAGGTAGCTGCTGCGTTTCCCTACTTGCTGAATCATGTTTGCAACTTTCCATTTCCAGACACTTTTTACGGCAAATAAATTGTTGGGTTATTTGGAAGGTGAATGACAATTTCATTTCTATAAGTCAATACATTTGTATTTCCGATTGCCCTAAAACTTTTTTTTTAATCGTTTGCGGTACCGTAAACCGGGGTGAGTTGATATGGGGTGGTGAGTTGATATAAATTGCTCGAAAAATGTTAAAATGTGTGCTGCTCATCCATTTGTAAACCAATTTTCAGTTTTATTTTTCCGTGAAGTGAAGCAACCAATAAGTGATGCATATAGCTGAGAAAGGCATGTATGTGGTGCAGTGGCTTCTTAACACATTACTTTTTTCAAAGTCCTTTTTTCCTTCTGATTTTGAAACTAAGGAAAAGTCCCCACCCTACAGCAAAGACGGTGGATATTCATGGAACAACATGCACTAGGAAAGAAACTACCATCAATTTACTGTTGATCCCAGGTAGTTTTGGGTTTCACCTATAACAACGCTTTTTTATAATTTTAAGAAAAGTGACAGGTGGTGAGTTGATATGCCATTAAGTGGTGAGTTGATATGCATGATAAGAGCTGATACCAGGCTGGTATGCATACAAATTAGCATGAAATATGTGTCTGCAGGTAAGACAAAGTCAATTAGACCAACTCTTCAACTTTTCTCTCCCCACATCATTCCAGCAACCCCCCAAAAGCTTTAGTTTTTTTCTGAATGCTTGAGACGAGGCCTGTTAATATCACTGATGTTAGTTGTCGGACTTTCGTCCCCGTCTTTAGTTGAGATGTTAGTTTCACAACGCTTCAGCCAGTAACTTCTCCGGCCATACTCAAATCTGCCTCGATAGTGGAGTGGTTAGAACCGTGTACCATCACCGGGGAAACCCGAGTTCGATTCCCGCTGACTACAGGAGCTTTCGAACGGTTTGACGCGTACGGCGCAACGCCACCAACATCCAGGTCCTTCTGAGGGTCAAAGAACACCTGACGAGTGACGACGGCCGGAGAGTAACTGGCCGAAACGTTTTGAAACTAACATTTCAACTCAAGACGGGGACAAAGGTCCGACAACTAACATCAGTGACCCCAAAGTGTTTTTCTGTGGACATACTTAACATGCAAAAGGCACAGCACAACTCCCTGTCAAGTCTCAAGATGGCTCCCTACAAGCTACAAAGGAACACTATAGAACAACTATGTATATACATACAGATTTAAAAAAAAAAGCTATAATTATCCGTAGTTTCGAAAATGACAGAACTGTCGTTTCTGTATGGCAAACAGCGCGAGAATTCTGATCTCGTGAAACTGATTAGTTTTCCTGCTTGGCAGTTGCCAACCGAGAATGAGTGACAAAATGAAATGGAACAAACAATATAAAGAAATTGACTGGTGTTTTAGCCCTCGCCCGTATTCGTGTTTTGCCAGCGTTTAACGTATAGGGGGGGGGGGGGGGGTCCGTTGTAATTCCATCGTCGTTTGGCCCCAGGTGGAGCTAGAGCTTCGCGGAAAAAAACGAGCGTGTTGCCCGTGACGAGAGGAAGCCGATGATAACCAACTTTAAGGTCCTAGGTCATTGGTTAACCTTCCAGGCCAGGTCAATTACCCAGAAGTCGGGAAAATAGGGGGTTATTTGAAGTTCGTAAAGCGAGTTTATTATTTTTTGGCTGTTGCTGATCACGAATGTCATGTTAGTTTTGATCACAGATGTCTTCGTACATTTAGGCCAGGTCAGGTCAGGTCAGATCAACCAGTAGGTGTCCTGCCGGCTATCCATAGGGAGTGTCAAGTGTCAACTACCACTGACGGTGTCGTAACATGTTACGAAGGCACTAAAACTACTTCGTAAATGATCAAAGGCATGTTAAATTCGAAATCGGCCCGAAAAACTACCCTAGAAACATGTAAAACTCCAAAAAGTGAACCGAGGTCACCAAAGGTCAATGACCTGACCTGACCTTCAGGTGACCTTGACAGTTGACACCCACAATACTGCATGGGACCAACATCATTTACATGTTTGGACGTTACAATCACAAAGACTGGAAATGCACGGATAATGTGAGCCGACTACGCCAAATCGCGATTCCGGCCAAGCGCGGTCTCGAGAATCAGGTCACAAGTCAAAAACCATTTGAGTCAGGGTCATGAAATTTTTAGAACATGTGTAAAATTGATAAACTCGAGAGTTACTGAAAGTTTCGTCGCGATCGGCCGCTTTTTGCGCGAGTTATGTGCGAAAAGCCGAGGTGGTCAGTTCGCCCGCCTATAAGTGCGAGGGTTAATTTTGGCTTTTGATGCCGAATTCTGTTTTATGTCGCTTATTTTACCTGATAGAATACAGTCCGAATTAGATTCGCTTCACTTCACTTCATTAATATTTTGTTGACTACCAGTCAGCAAAAGCTCAGAAGTATATGTATTCTTTCATTTCAATCCATTATCTCTGTCAGAGGCATATCAACCTTGACCCGCAACTGACAATGTGTTTTAATTACAAGAAAATACACTTGTAATTCCAAAATATATTGCCAGTTTTGATACCGTTGGCTTGAGGACACGTGACTAGCCAAGTTCAGAATGTTCTAAGTAAAACTAAGTATCATAGAGCGAAAAAATGATGCTGCTAAAATCAAGCCATTTTGATAGCGCTGTGTTGGACATGATTGCGTTTTCATGAATGTGAGGTCTGCTGCCAAACTACTACCATTTTTCTGATAGTTTCTTTCAGGATGTATTGGCTCTCATCCTTTTTTAAACACTGGCATTTTATCAACTCACCTCTGAGCCTCTTTAGCCGAGATATTTTGAAAAATCCAAAACCATATCAACTCACCACCCCCCAGGGGGTGAGTTGATATGAATTTTGACGTTTTTAAAAAGGGGCTTAATTTATACATTTTTTATTCATTTTTGCTGATTGCCTCCCCAAGGCATGTGCCATGAAACTGGCACAAAAAGAATTCCGTAAATGAATGTGGCTTTTAAAGAAATCTAGAAAAACCTCGAAATCCATATCAACTCACCCCGGTTTACGGTAGGTTTTCATCGCTCGCAATAAAGTTGCGCACCTGTGAATCCTTCACTTAATGCGTTCCCGGCTTCCCGGCGCCAGTTGCGCCGTGTGCCGTGCCGCGTTCGGTCGGGGGTGCGTGCGTCTGTGAAGTGCGAGTGTTTATCACTGGGCAAACCTGTATCGTTTCCATTTGTGCAGCATCTAGTTATGAAGAATTGCTTGCCGATATATGACCTGCAGTGATCGACGTTCTGATTCAATAACTTGCCATAAGCCATTATTCTCAACTAAATCGCGCAGAGACGTTTGCAAAGTTGTCGAGGGGGGGGAACAAGAGCGATTTTAAATGAATTGCTCTCCATGCAGTGCAATAGGACTTAGGTTTAATTTTTCAAAAGTTGTGGAGCCGCCCCCGGTGTCCGGCCTGGCCAACTCTCTCAAGAACCGACAGCTAACGGAACACTGAAGTTTCACTACGACGATTTCCGCCAAAGTTATGAAGAAAAGGCAAGTGCAAGAAGTACAAAACTTCTCTTGGTAATCAAAACTTAGGTTTGGCAAATTCCAAACCCTACACTGTAAAAAATATTGACGAGCTATGTGTCAAAACAAGGGTCTCGAAACAGTCACCAGGTTGTCAATGCTTCCGGTACCTACCACTTGACTAGTTACCGCTTAGTTAGCTTACAGGCTGAGAACTATCCAGATCGTTATGATCCGGTATTGTAATGATACCCTAGGTGTACCTTTGTTTTGAAGTGCTGAATTAACCATCAAGGTTGTTTGACGTTTGTTTTCGCCTCAATCCGAAACGAGGAAGACCCTCATCAAATTATTAGGTGAAAGCCAGCCTCAGGATGATCAAAATACTAGGGGTAGTTTTGTCATAGTAATCTGTGAAGGTTGAGGAACAAGCCGTAGCAATGCACTCGTCACTAAACCAGCCTGAGATTATTCGCCAGGTAGCGGCTGCGTTTCCCTACTTGCTGAATCATGTTAGCAACTTTCCATTTCCAGACACTTTTTACGGCAAATAAATTGTTGGGTTATTTGGAAGGTGAATGACAGTTTTATTTCTATAAGTCAATACATTTGTATTTCCGATTGCCCTAAAACTTTTTTTTAATCGTTTGCGGTAGGTTTTTATTGTTCGCAATAAAGTTGCACACCTGTGAATCCTTCACTTAATGCGTTCCCGGCTTCCCGGCGCCAGCTGTTGCGCTGTGCCGTGCCGCGTTCGGTCGGGGGTGCGCGAGTCTGTGCAGTGCGAGTGTTTATCACTGGGCAAACCTGTATCGTTTCCATTTGTGCAGTGTCTAGTTATGAAGAATTGCTTGCCGATATATGACCTGCAGTGATCGACGTTCTGATTCAATAACTTGCCATAAGCCATTATTCTCAACCAAATCGCGCAGAGACGTTTGCAAAGTTGTCGAGGGGGGGGGGACAAGAGCGATTTTAAATGAATTGCTCTCCATGCAGTGCAATAGGAATTAGGTTTAATTTTTCGAAAGTTGTGGAGCCGCCCCCGGTGTCCGGCCTGGCCAACTCTCTCAAGAACCGACAGCTAACGGAACACTGAAGTTTCACTACGACGATTTCCGCCAAAGTTATGAAGAAAGGGCAAGTGCAAGAAGTACAAAACTTCTCTTGGTAATCAAAACTTAGGTTTGGCAAATTCCAAACCCTAAGTCACTACAACTGTGGATATAAATAAGCTGGTTATTGACGGCCAAGCTCTGGCCAATCTGAGGTTCAGACCTATCATCAAGTTCATGAGGCAGCTGCGGTTGGGCGGCTCACGGGCTCCACTGCATAGGCTCAGACAGGTACTCTACAAAATGTCTTCTGTGTTCTTAGGTTCAGATCTATCGATAGGTATGTGCATGCTTCTGATTCGATTGATAACTGTAAACGGGCGCTGGAAGTGAAAGATTCGCTTGATATACGAAAGGTGCATTGCAAGAAAGCACATTATTTCAGAAATACACTTTCATTTTATCTTGAGCGTTTTTGGAATGGGCCGGATGAATTCGTCATCAAACTGGTAAGGGATTTCGTTTGAAGACCACCGATATTTAATAATATGATGGTCTTCAAACGAATTCGCTGGCAAATTCGATGACTGGATTGGGCGGCGTAGGATCTGCTGGTCATCTGACTATGGGTTGAGCAGTACGTTAGTTTTGACCTAGTTTGAGCTTCATTCGTTAAGTAGGAACAAGACGATGCTTCTTTTCAGCATCGTCACTAAACAAGCCGCCCTCGTTTTGACATTGTTTTTCGTTATTATTGTTACTAGGTACTTTGTAATCATACACAGCATTAACGAGGACCTGCTTCCAAAACAAGGCAGAAACGCTCCAGCTATTTTTGGGACGTGGTAAAAACTAACCGACACCTGGTAACTGTCATCTGACGAACACAAAACAAGCCAGGGGCTCGCAGCGTGTGTCAAAAGTAGGATGCAAAACTAGTCTGTACCCCGACATTTAGCGTTGAGAATCATTTGACGAGGGGCTAGTCAATATTTTTTACAGTGTAAGTCACTAAAACTGTGGATATAAATAAGCTAGTCATTGACGGCCAAGCTCTGGCCAATCTGAGGTTCAGACCTATCATTAAGTTCATGAGGCAGCTGCGGTTGGGCGGCTCACGGGCTCCACTGCATACCTAGGCTCGGTCAGGTACTCTACAAAATGTCTTCTGTGTATAGGTTCAGATCTATCGATATGTGCATGCTTCTGATTTGATTGATAACTGTAAACGGGCGATGGAAGTGAAAGGTTCGCTTGATATACGAAAGATGCATTGCAAGAAAGCACATTATTTCAGAAATACAGTTTCATTTTATTTTGAGCGTTTTTGGAATGGGCCGTATGAATTCGTCATCAAACCGGTAAGGGATTTCGTTTGAAGACCACCGATATTTAAGAATATGATGGTCTTCAAACGAATTCGCTGGCAAATTCGATGACTAGATTGGGCGGCGTAAGATCTGCTGGTCATCTGACTATGGGTTGATTAGGGCCTAGTTGGGCCCCTAATTAACCCATATTAATTAGGGCCCTAATTATGTCCTAATTAGGGCTTGTAAGGTTACCAGCACCAGGTATGAGCTACTTTTTGAACCAACAATGGGCTCGTCGTGGGGTTCAAATGTATAGCAATACGTTAGTTTTGACCTAGTTTGAGCTTCATTCGTTAAGTAGGAACAAGACGATGCTTCTTTTGAACATCGTCACTAAACAAGCCGCCCTCGTTTTGACATTGTTTTTCGTTATTATTGTTACTAGGTACTTTGTTATCATACACAGCATTAACGAGGACCTGCTTCCAAAACAAGGCAGAAACGCTCCAGCTATTTTTGGGACGTGGTAAAAACTAACCGACACCTGGTAACTGTCATCTGACGAACACAAAACAAGCCAGGGGCTCGCAGCGTGTGTCAAAAGTAGGATGCAAAACTAGTCTGTACCACCGACATTTAGCGTTGAGAATCATTTGACGAGGGGCTAGTCAATATTTTTACAGTGTAGTACCACTACACTGTAAAAAATCTTACAAGCCCCTTGTAGGAAAACCGCTGGCGCAAAAATGAGCATGCAGCGACGTGTAAAAATCGCCTCATATTTAGCTAGTAAGAGGGTACAAGCTTGTTTCGTTAGTAAATGACAAGCCCACGCCTCATAAACCAAGCACCCCCGTGTCAGCCCCTCGTTTCGTTATTCGGTACCTCGTTTGAAAACGAGGGCAAAACCAGCAGATCGGTACGCCGATTAGGTTCCTTAGCAGGACTCGCCTAGTGACTCAACCAGCTAGCGCCTGCTATTGCTGCCCAGTAGTAATACTAGCTCAATTGCGTCACCCCCCCCCCCCCCCTCTTCTCCCCAGCCACCCCTCCGACTGGTGGACGACCCGGCCAACGACGGTCACGGCAGCGTGCCAGCCACGTTACAAAGAAAAACATACACAAAATAACGTTTGTTACTTATTAGCATACGATACAAAAATATATAAATATAAACATATTACAATATCATAGTGGAGTGGAGCAAAAGCTGATTCGAGTCACCACCAATAACATTCACGGAATAATACGGTTGCATGAGGCACGATCCGGCACTTCCACGGGCTCTGACGCAACGGCACTTACAGCAGGCGAGTGAGCAAGTTGATCCTGCCATGTCAGGTACATTGTGCACTGTGCAGTCCATCAAACATTTGCCACGTTTTGCAGATTCAAGCAAGTATTTTTTCTGGGCCAGGCTTACCAACAGAAATATCGCCGGCTTCCGGTATACCTTCATTCCTCAGTCTTCCACAACTTTAAGCAGCTCTGCAAACAGAAAAGAAAATAAACTGATGATTTTAAAAATATCAGTGAGGATGGCTTTATTATCTACATCAACTGACTTTTGTATAAGATAAATCAATGTGAGGCAATATGTGTAGCTTACACATTTGGAAAAAAAGGCTAGACAGCAACTGAAAGAAAGTCCGTCTTCCAATAGTAGGAATTCAAACGAAACATTGGCCCACAACGGTCAAGGGGTGAATTCAATGACGCAACACGTGTTCAGAATATTGCAAAATAAATAAAATGTCGCCCATTGCTACTTGAATATCATACAATATAACGTACCTTCGAAATATCCTAGTCCGAGAACTTCACAACGCACCGTGCCACAACACAACCGCACCAACCGCCGGCAGCCGCAGAACTGAACAATGGCGGCCGGAAATGACGGCCCCACCGGAAGTGAAGGACGCGTTTTAGAAGCAGTCTCAGCCTCGTCGCTGCTCACCGTAGCAGGGATTTATGAGGCACTACCGAATCAAAGTCGTTTTGCCTCATTCGGCAACACGAAAACGGAAAACCCTACCAGGGCCCAATCTTACCAATGCCGTGGATGCAGATGCCGTGGATGCCTACCACGGCGGCTGATCCACGGCACTCCATTTACCCAATCTCACCAATGCCGTGCCACGGCATTTCTATTCACGGCATTTTGCCCACGGTACAATTCAGCGCCAGCAGAAAACACGCAACGTGATTGGTCAATTCTTGTCACCTTCGCTATGTGAAATTGTGCGTATTGCTTGTGAACAAGTATAGCTCTCTATTTAAAGTTTTGTCGGGCGTTTATTTGTTTTAGAGCCATACATATGTGCGAAGGATAAGTTATTTGTGGAAAACGTGATAGCAAACTATGAAAAACTAAAGCCTGCCTAAAGAATTCTCCTGAAAAGCGGATTACTGGCCTAGTAAACTTCCGCGAGGACATTCTCGCGCTGAGAAAATCGAGTGGATTAGATTTTAACTTCGTTTCGCTGCTCATCATTTCTATTTACTTGCTGTTAAGATATTGCAACAATTTTGACTTGAGATAAAATTATTGAAGTAACGACCTAGTGATAGCTCCGCTGTTGTTTCTAAGACATTGGAATAATGCAATTGAAATGCAGCTCGTTAAGTTTAAACTTTGGGTACATGCACCCGGCCAGCTCAAGCTATAGCCTTATTTGCTGCTTTTTACGAGCACGATAACAAAAGCAATTACTCAAAATATTGAAGAAACCCGTCTACATCTCAAAACCATAACATATCAAGAAAAAGGCATTCAGTTCAGAAGTCAGATTGAGACGCATGAAGACAGCATGCTCCGTAGCTGTCTGTGCCAGACAGAAAGTGGTAAAATATGCATTGTGAGTGCTGATACTTGTTTGACAAGTTAACGGTATTTAATTGTTTTAAATATCTACTTAGAAATCATGAAGGATGTTGTGAGACGTCCGGACGGGGTGAACACTGAAACACCCATATTATGGCATATATAGATAGGTTTGGCATTGGTATGATTGGGCCCAGATGCTAAAATCGCCTCCACGATCTCGTATGGATTTGAAAAATAAGACCTTATAATGAATAAACATGTTTATTTTTATGGATTTGAGTGTGATTTTATCCCTGGAAAATACATGTTTTTGAAAAAAATCACTATGCGTGTAATCGTCGCTCTAAGATGTCAAGGGCATTATATGAAGAATTCTTTACTCTAAAAAAATAATAGTGTCAAATATTGCATAGTAACATCCTCCCAGCGACCTATCCCTTTCACAACACCCGCCATTCACGGCACTAAAAGGTGGCGTGAATGGAACGGCCACCGACAGCGCAAACAGCTGATTATTTGCGTTTGTTCTGTCGCTCTCGCGGCAGCTTGTGCCACTGCCCATGTTAAAGCACTGCCCAAATGCCGTGGATAAACATCGACCGCATGCCGTGAATGAGATGGCGTGAATAGCTATCCACGGCATTGGTAATATGCCGTTGCCGTGAATGGGCTCCATTCACGGCATTTTGTCTATTCACGGCATTGGTAAGATTGGGCCCAGGACTAGTCCGATGATGAGTTTCCGACTACTGGCCTTCGGGGTCGAGGCACTGGGTTGACGGAATTCCGTCGACGGAATTCCGTCAACCAGTGCCCCCGACTCTCGACCGCCACCCGCAAGTAAACAGACTGAGTAGCGCTGCAGCACATTTATTCGGGCACAAGAACGAGAACGAGAACAATAACAACGCCAGGACAATAACTATAACTTTAACAACAACAACAACAACAACAACAACAACAACAACAACTAACTGAATAATTTGCAATCAGGTTTCTTAAATAACCACCATCAAACATTTGTGATTTTTCATTAACCCGCGCCCGGCTGGGGGTCCTGGATTTCCACGCCCTGCTGGGGGGGGGGGGTGTTTGAACACCCCCCCTTCTAACTCGGCTCCTGGGCCACGTAGCGATACGCGGAAGGCGGCGTTCGAAAGAGCGTAAAAAATAATGAGGAAATCACTTCGGTCAATTTTTTGCTCAGGTCAAAGGTCAGGTCACCAGAGGTCATTGAAGGCAAAATTTCGCCGATTTCCAGGTCGAATGTCGACAATTTCCAAGAAGCCAACGCATAACTCGGGAACCAAAAGAGCTACAGCGCCGCGGAAAAGCACATTCGATAGCCCTATTAACGCCCTTTCTGATTAATTCTCTCAGATTTGACCTAACGTCAACGGTTTTGCCTGCAGGGGGCAAAAACTGCAAAAATAGCCGATTTTTTCGGAAACAGTTTTTCTGCAATAACTTTTGACCCAAGCCTTGTACGAGCTTCCTTTTACCGGCGTCGTGTTCCTCTCGTCAAGACGCATCGAATGAACTATAACTTGACCTTGAAAGGTCAACTTGAAAATTTGACCTCAGGTCAAGGTCATGACCTGACCGGAAAGGGTCATGTTGCATATCAGTCGATCCGTATCGTCGACCTGAACACATCTAAGGCGTTTTCATCGCTCTAGCACGCCTCTATCAAAAGTTATTTGCGAAAAACTGTTAGATACCATTCGTGACCTAAGATGACCTCAGGGCATAAACAGGGGTCACGGACACCATTTTCATGTTCAGTGTGTCTAAACCACTTGTAATTCAGTGTTTGGGAGTGTTTATAATGTCTTTCGTCCAAAAGAAGCGCATTTCAATTTTCTCCCATTGACTTATAATGGGGGGGGGGGTTGCAAAATTGACCTGACCTTAGGTCATCGATATCAAAATTCTGAGATATACATTTTGTACATGCTATTGCTCTTAGCAATCGCTGAAAGTTTCAAAGCAATCGGTCACTCGGTGTAGCTATGACAGACATTGAAACTTTTTATGAGGTGAGGTCACTTCAAGTGACCTGGTGACCTGACCTTGAATGACCTTGGTCTGAAATTTTCACAACATGTGTAGAATTGATGTATGATAAGGTGTACCAAAAACGGCGGCGCTCCGCGCCGCCGTTTTTGAGATATTCGCGAAAAACCACAAGGGGGGTGTTCAAACACCCCCCCCCCCAGCAGGGCGCGGGTTAAGCTCTGCACCGGCGGCAGTCGCGGGATGAACGTAGGCCAGGACTATGTACATGGCCCCATTCTTTACCAGAGAAGTCTGTAATGGGTGAAAAAAAAAACGAATATTAACATTATGATTGTGATAACCGTTCAGACCAATCTTTGTAACTCAACCCACAGGTGACTCTTTATTGTCATCTTACTGAGCAGTGCACATGCAGGCAGGTGCAGACGGGCAGACGCATATGAGCAGTAGGGCAAATGCAGTGCGCAGGTGCAGGCAGACAATCATGCCCTATGCTTAAGGGTCCATGCAGCGCCACTCGAAGCAGCCGTCAAGCAGATGCAGGCGTGCAGAGACAGACAGGCAATGCATGTGCAGTGAGCAGACACCACGTGCAGTGGACACACCGCGTCCAATAGATAGACACCACGTCCGGTGGATAGACACCACGTCCAGTGGATAGACACCACGTCCAGTGGATAGGTTCCTAAAAAGAAACAAAAACCAATTCGGTTTAACAGATATACCTGCACAGCATTGAGCATCATGCGGGGGGGGGGGGGGCACGCAGCATACATGCCAAACCCATTCCAATCACCTTTGCATGACAAAGTCTCACATCTCATATTTATACATTGCATTTTAGTGACCTATTTACAAACTTACCAACAATAATGGCGGAAAGATTATCACATAGTTTATATCTATCGGTCCAACCAAGATCCATAGACTCAAAGCCTCAGTAACATCAGCCAAGTTTACTGCGCCAAAAACGTCAATCCTCACACGACGAAAAAACCACATCCGGGCACTTCGAGCAAGAACTATAATAAAACCCTAACTCCTGAGCGGTTCCCTGTACGGTGGTGCCATCTCCAGGAAGGAAAGGAAAGCGATCACATGGTAGATGGCGCAACTGGGCTCACCGGAACGGTAAGTGCAGTGGCTGCGCTTACATCCTCCCCTTTGAATCTTCCTCGATTCAACACAACCAAAACGATCTTCAAACTCTTCACTGTTCAGATCCTGCCAGGATTTTCACCAACTTCGAAGCAGAACGACGCAGCAGCGTCTTACCGCGACGGACCACCACCTGTCGTACTAAACCCTTGTGATCCTTCATGACCTCTTCCACCCTTGCGAGTGGCCATTGTCCTCTTGGCAGTGCCTCATCAACCATCAACACCACATCTCCAGTACTCAAGTTCTTCCGCTTGACATTCCATTTCTGCCTTGTCTGTAGAAGTGGTAAATACTGGTTTCGCCATCTCTTCCAGAACCTGTCGGCAAGGTACTGGATCTTTCTCCATCGCTTCGTGTACACGTAATCTCCTGTAAACAATCCAGGTGCGATGGGTCCTCCTCGGAACAGCAGCAAATGATTCGGTGTCAGGGGATCGTAATCTCTTGAGTCTGTCGACACCGAGGTGAGCGGCCTGCTGTTGAGAATACTCTCAACCTCGCACAAAAGTGTGTACAATCCATCGTCGTCCAAAACTTGCTGGTTCAGCAGGCTGTCCAAGATCTTTCGAACGGTGCGGATTTGTCTTTCCCATGCTCCACCGAAGTGGGAGGCAGAGGGGGGATTAAACCGCCACTCTATGTCCTGCTTCAACATAGCCTCATGCACTTGAGTCTGCTTCAAGTTTTCAAGTTCTGCCTTGAGCTCTCTTTCAGCGCCAACAAAGTTCGTGCCATTGTCGCATCTGATGAGTTTAACTGGACCTCTTCTAGCCAAGAACCGTCGTAGCGCGTTGATGAAGGAGTCCGTTGATTGACTGTCAGCTACTTCGATGTGCACAGCACGCATGGCCATGCAGGTGAAGACCACCCCGTAGCGTTTCACTTGAGCCCTTCCTCTCTTGACATAGAAGGGTCCAAACAGGTCGACGCCCACGCTGCTGAACGCTGGCTGATCGGGCGTCACTCTGTCTGCGGGCAAATCAGCCATTTCCTGTTCCATGGGCTTTGCTTGACGTTTTCTGCAACTTGTGCACGTCCTCAGAACCCGACGCACGCTTGAACTGCCACGTATCAGCCAATACGACTCTCTCAGCTTCGAAAGCGTGTGCTCCCGTCCTTGGTGGCCCACTTGAGTGTGCGCGTGTCTGATGATCAAGTCGGTAACATGGTGACGTGCTGGCAGTATCGGTGGGTGCTTCATGCTGTCCGAGATCGGGGCCATGGCCAAGCGACCTCCAACCGCCACAATCCCGTTCACCAGGACAGGATCCAACTGCCTCAGCTTACTCTTCCTTGGAAGCGTCTTTCCATTCTGGGTCTCAAGTTCTCCAGCACCCCGGGCTAGGGCTTGGAGCTCTATCTTGAAAGGTTCTTTCTGTACCTGCTGGATGATAGTCCTTTCAGCTTCTCTAAGCTCTTCAGATGACAGCAGGGATGGGCCACTAACCGCTCGAGTTCGTGACCGGGTGACAGGACCTCCAGCTTGGCCATCTGTCTTGATCGTTCTTGACTGTAGAAACTTCTTGAACCGTAGCATCCAGGCTACCGCTTTCCTGAGCCGGTGCCAGTCTGAGTAGTGGTGGATGAACCTTTCAGTGGGGCTCTGTTCTTCCACACCACTCACAGTGTAGCACGCTCTGGGTCGAAGCACTTCGTCGTCTTCTGGTTCTAGAGCTTCCATGCCTTCTGGCAAGGCCGGCCACTCCTTCTCTTCCTTCTGTAGGAAGTCAGGTCCGTGCAGCCACCTGTGGTCCAGGAGTGCTGTAGCCTTTACCCCTCGGGAGGCGCCATCAGCCGGATTCTCTTCTGATGTGACGAATCTCCACTGTGATGGAGAGGACTCATCCTTGATGATCGCCAAACGATTGGCCACGTAGACTTGGTATCTTGCTGTTTCGTTCCTGAGATACCTCAGAACCGTTGTGCTGTCCGTCCAAAACGTTGTTTGGTCGATGTTGATTTCCAGCAGCTCCTTCTTGATGATGGCGTTCAGTCTAGCAGCTACCGCAGCTGCCGCCAACTCCATGCGTGGAACTGTCATCCTCTTAACCCTCGCCCCGTTGGGGGGGGGGGCCATTTTGGCCCCCCCCCCTGTGGTTTTTCCTGAATAGCAAGAAAACGGCGGCGCGCAGCGCCGCCAAATTTTCAGTACCTTCCCGGGCATCAATTTGACACCTTCACACCAAATTTCGAGTCTTAGGTCACCTTAGGTCAGGAGTTATTGAGGTCAAACTGAGGTCATGTTCGAGCAAAAATGGGCAAAAAACATGCAATCTTGAAACGCTCACCAAATCTACAGTTATCAAGCAATTTCAAAGTTCTTTATATGGTCTAGTAGACAAAAAGCGGCGCTACAAAACTGCAATCTCGGATTTTCAAAATTTTTGGTTTTTGACCAAAAAAAATCAAAAAATTGATTTTTTTAGAAAAACTTTGAAAAAATCCAAAAATTTTCCGAATTTCGAAAAAACCGGAATATATGTGATAGTGCCAGCGCTCTTCTATATACATACCAAATTTCAGATCGATATCTCGTTTTTTGGCCAAGTTATAGCGAAAAAACTGTTCAAAAATGATGACGTCAAATTTTTGAACTCAATTTTTAGCAATTCTAGACCACGTACGGCAAAACAAAGACCACCATTGAACTCCCCGTGACGAGCTGCATCGATTCGATACCCATTTTATGCAAAAATATTAACTTTGAAATTTGACCTAATTTGACCTGACCTTGACCTGACCTTGACCTGACCTTGACCAAAACGTGATCTAAGCTGGCCCCAAAGGCTGCCTGACCCATATAATCGCATTTGTCATGTAAAATGGACCATAAAACATGTATCACACGACACTTTCATATTGTGACCCCCCCGTGACCTGACCTCTGTGACCTGACCTGGTATCAGTGACCTCAAATAGCAAAATATGTGTTTGAAGAACATTTACCCATCGATTATTTTCAATGAAATGCATTTTACTCGATTTTACAACGCATTTCTTGAAGTGCCTGTAAACGGTGAAAATTGGACCTTTGACCTGACCTGTGACGTCATCGGTTTGACCTAGGTCAATAAAATTGGGTCACAGGGTAGTTCCCCGTTGGGGCTATCCAACGCCGTTTACCGCTTGTCGCTATGTTGCGTGGTTCTCGAGATCTTAGGGGGGGGCCAAAATGGCCCCCCCCCCCCAACCGGGCGCGTTGCTCGGCAGAGCCCAACGGGGCGCGGGTTAAGCGGCGCAACTCGAGACTTCGCCATGACGATCGAGCAGTGGACTTGACCCTTGTCGTTCACCAATCTCAGGTACGAGACCGCACCGTATCCTGTCACGCTTGCATCACTGAAGTGGTGCAACTGGCAAGAAACAACGCGACCAAATCCATCGGGTTTGAAAGACCTTTCCACTTCGAGTGCTTCCAGCTTGGGTAGATCCTCCAACCATTTTGTCCAGCTCCGTTCTTGACTTGGCGTGATTGCGTCGTCCCATCCGATCTTGGTTGCAATCAGCTCTTGCAACATCAGTTTTCCGCACAGAACGAACGGTCCGGCGACTCCCAACGGATCGTAGACCGAGCTGATGACTGAGAGAATCTGTCGTCTTGTCACTGGTTCCATCCGTCTGACATTGACGCAGAAGCCAAGCGTGTCTCTTCCCAAGTTCCATTTGACTCCAAGAGCTTTCTTTACACTTGCTCCTTCCACCAAGTCGAGTCCCTTCTCTGTGACACGTTCAGCTCGATCTGTCGACGGAATCTCGTTCAGAGCTTCTTCCTTGTTGCTGACGTACTTTGTTAGTTCAAATCCACCTCGGCTGCACAGCGTCTTCACTTCTAGCGCCAGCGACCGTGCCTCTTCGACCGTGGGTGCAGAACGAAGGCAGTCGTCGACATAGAAGTTTCTTCGAACCGTCGCCAACGCCTCTGCACTGAAGTCATCCTGGTTGTCACGCGCAGTCTGCTGTAGAGCGAAGTTCGAGCAGCTCGGAGACGATGCTGCTCCAAAGATATGTACGTTCATTCGGTAGTCCTTGGGCTTCACGCTGACGTCGCCCTCCGGCCACCAAAGAAATCTCAGCAGATCTCTATCCATCGGCGGTACTCTGACCTGATAGAACATGGCACGCACGTCTGCCATGAATGCGAATGGCTCAGTCCGGAAGCGCAGAAGAACGCCGAGCAGGGAACTGGTTAGATCAGGACCCTGAAGCAGCACGTCATTCAGGGATACATCACCGTACTTGGCCGCACAATCAAAAACGACTCTGATCTTGTCGGCCTTGTGGGGGTGATACACACCATGATGTGGGATGTACCACACACGACCGTCTGTCCTGTTCAAGCTTTCGTCTGACACCTCCTCAGCGAAATTCTCTTGCAACATGTTCTCCATGAAGGTAACGTAGTCCTCTTTGAATTTTGTGTTCTCAGTCAACTTCTTCTTCAGACTGGCGAGTCTGCGCAGAGCCATAGTTCTGTTGCTTGGCAGCCTCACTTCTGCCGTCTTCAAAGGAAGCGCTACTTCGTAGTGGCCATCTCTCAGTTCGATACTATCTTCCACTCTCTGCAGCCACTTCTCATCTTCTACTGAGGCTGATCTTGTGTCGTCTGACAGCTTTTCACTGAACTCTGCGTTGTACAGCTTGTCGATCAACTCTGGTATCCCTTCCTCTTCGACCTGGACACGATTCGCCGTCACTGTACTTCTCTCGGTGTGTCGAACGGGACCATTGATGACCCATCCGAGCAGAGTTCTTGTAGCGAACGGTCCTCCCTCTTGGCTGTGGATGACTTCCCACGGCTCCATTGCGAGTGGGACGTTGTTTCCGAGCATCAGCTCCACTGGGGCGTCCACACGGGGAAGACGCACGTCCCTTAGATAAGGCCATCTGCTCACATCTTCCTGTCTGGGGATATCACTGTCGTCAACTGGAACTTTCTCCAGACTGTAGACCGCCGGTAGCTGCAGAACATGACGTCCTCCAAGGTCAGCTACTTCCAGTCCATGGACAACCTGACTGTCGATCTTGATCCGGTTCTCACACACGGTTGTAAGGCACAACTGTGTTCTGTTCTTGTCCTGAAGTCCGAGCTTCTCAAGAAGTGATTCCTGACAGAAGCATGCCGTACTTCCACTGTCCAACAGAGCATGTGTCGTCACGGATCTTCCACCCGACCTCACCACCACCGGTACGACAGCCAAACCTGTGTTGCCTTGATTGACACAGCCTGTCTTCACCAACTGTGGCTGTGGTCGATCTGAGCTCTTGACATTGGTTTCTCCTTTGTCTCTTGCATGGTCTTCATCAGGAGACCGCTGTGGTGTCTGACTCGGGACCTTGAAGTTGCCATCTTGATGCAGCAGCGTGACGTGGCGCCTGCCACAGATCTTGCAGGTGCTCCTCTGCTGACATCCTCTTGCCAAGTGTCCAGACTTCAGACAGCCGAAGCACAGACCTTTTTCTTGGATGAACTTCTTGCGCTCATCTGGCTTCCTCAGTCTCAGTGTCTCGCAATCTTCCAAAGCGTGCGTCTTCTTGCAGTAGATGCACTGATTCCGAACTTGCACTGACGTGGCCAGTCCATACTTTGTTCTCGTGCGCTGGCTCTCCTTTGCGGTTGAGTTCGATCTTGAGGCTTCCATCTTCTGACGCCCATACAAGGGATTGGCCGCTATTCTTGCCTCTCTGTCCACAAACTCGACCAAGTCCGAGAAGGTGACTCGCCGTTGTTCATGTTCCATAGCAGCGTCAGCCAATCTTCTCCAACGATCATGGATGTGGAATGGCAACTTCTCCACAATCTTCCGAAGCGTGCGTGGATGATCCGTTTCTCTTAGACCAACAGGCATGTTCTTCATCACGCTGTCACAGACCATCATTGCGACTGCAAAGCTCTGCAGACTTTCAATGTTATCTGCCTTGATGTTCGGCCATACCAACAACTTCTCTATGTGCGCGGCGCTGATGTTCTCCTCATTTCCATACCTCTTTTGCAGAAGGCGCCGAGCCTCCCGGTACCCTACATCGGGTGACATAAGCAGGCAGCCTCTCACAATCTCATGTGGTTGTCCTTCAGTGTACTGCTGCAGATAGAACAACTTGTCGTGATCACTGATGTGTTTGTCTCCAATGCGGCTGTCAAAGGAGCGAATGAATGAGAAGTACTCAGCAGGGTTGCCTCGAAACTTCACAAGTTCCGCTGGAGGCAACTGTGCCTTCTCAGTCACTTGTAGCAGCACATCTAGAAGCCTGGGCTCCTCCGTCACTTGCTCTGACTGTCCACAAGCTCCTTGACCCTCCTGGTGCTCATGACCTCGATTTGTGTCCATATTTTGCTGCAGTCTGAAATCCACAAGAGGCTGAAATGCAGGAGCCTCTACATTCAACGTCTGTGAAGTCTGAGGTTGCTCTTGAGGTGTAGCCAGAGCTCCAAACACCGATCCAGCTCGGCTCCCTCCACACTGAGCAAGTACCCTTTGTTGTGCTTCTTCTTCAGCCATCTGTGCCATTAGAGCTCCTTGCTGTTTCTTGAACTCCAGTTCTTGTATCATTTTCTGAAGTTTACTTTCTTCAGCAGCTTGACTTTTCAGGGCTTCCATCTTCGCCACAAGTCCTGCCTTTCTTGCTGCTGAAAGCATCATTTCCTGATTTGCAGCACTTCGCAGAGAACCAGCCAAACTTCGCTTGCCTGAGAGACCAGACAACTTTGACCCTTGCTGAGACGCACTGTCTTCTGGATGAACTTCATCAGTTGCAGCAATCTCATCTTCCTTTGTCTTGCCTTGTCCCTTCAGTTCACTTCTCTTGACCTCGTCTGGCTTCACACCCTCTTCTTCCATGGCAGCATGAAGACGATGAACTAAAACAGCTTTAGTTCCTCTGAAGTCCAGGTTCCGACTCTCAAGTTCCGCCTTCAAGTCGACAATGCGCAGCTCTTTGATCGCAGCCAACAAAGGAAGGCCCATGACGAAGAAAAGGAAAATAAGGGAAAATAACTTCAGTAAGAACCCGTTGGGAACAGGGAACCAATCAGGTTACAATGTTCCTCTAAAGTGTCCTCCTTAATCCTAGAAATCAATCCAACGCTCCTTTACTGCTGACACTGGCTTAACATCCACACTCTATACACTACTTGTCACACACAATGCTAGCCCAACATCAAGCAGTAATGTAAAAGCAATGGTTATGCAATGTGACAGTGCAAGGCAAGGCACAGCTCAATTGTAACTGTGACAAGTAACTATTCTAGCCAAAATTCTGACAAGTCACAATCAGTTATCAGATACACCCAAACAATGAGCAGCACAGCTCCAAATGCCTATGCAGTAATGATCCTTAACTAACTCAGTCACCTTATTTCTAAATAACCAATAATGACCAAAATACCCTTACAGGAACAACCAGCAAACCAACAAATCAGCCAGCAGAAGGTCTACAATCAGCTGGCAGTCAGCCAAAAACACACAGAATAACTGACAACTGCTCACAATGCAGAAGAAAGCTACTAAGCCGAGTCCAATAATGCTCAATATGCCACTGATCAGCAACCAGTATGTCTTAAATGCTACCAGACAGGGTGACGCAGACGCAAGCAGCTTATTACCAAATTTGTAGTCACACCAAACCAAGTTACCAACTAGCAGCAAACACAAGGTAATTCACTGGCTGATCCCAAAAATCCAATTGACAGCACAGCAAACACAATGTGCAGCAGCATTATTGTTGGAACTTTATGTGATAACCGTTCAGACCAATCTTTGTAACTCAACCCACAGGTGACTCTTTATTGTCATCTTACTGAGCAGTGCGCATGCAGGCAGGTGCAGACGGGCAGACGCATATGAGCAGTAGGGCAAATGCAGTGCGCAGGTGCAGGCAGACAATCATGCCCTATGCTTAAGGGTCCATGCAGCGCCACTCGAAGCAGCCGTCAAGCAGATGCAGGCGTGCAGAGACAGACAGGCAATGCATGTGCAGTGAGCAGACACCACGTGCAGTGGACACACCGCGTCCAATAGATAGACACCACGTCCGGTGGATAGACACCACGTCCAGTGGATAGACACCACGTCCAGTGGATAGGTTCCTAAAAAGAAACAAAAACCAATTCGGTTTAACAGATATACCTGCACAGCATTGAGCATCATGCGGGGGGGGGGCACGCAGCATACATGCCAAACCCATTTCAATCACCTTTGCATGACAAAGTCTCACATCTCATATTTATACATTGCATTTTAGTGACCTATTTACAAACTTACCAACAATAATGGCGGAAAGATTATCACATAGTTTATATCTATCGGTCCAACCAAGATCCATAGACTCAAAGCCTCAGTAACATCAGCCAAGTTTACTGCGCCAAAAACGTCAATCCTCACACGACGAAAAAACCACATCCGGGCACTTCGAGCAAGAACTATAATAAAACCCTAACTCCTGAGCGGTTCCCTGTACGGTGGTGCCATCTCCAGGAAGGAAAGGAAAGCGATCACATGGTAGATGGCGCAACTGAGCTCACCGGAACGGCAAGTGCAGTGGCTGCGCTTACAATGATTATCATAAGGCATACCAATCTGGAAAATGATTAAACTAAAGTTGAATAAAGTGATATATTCCTGCCACAAGCTAGCTTACGTCCCAAACATATAGCTATTCTGACTTGGATAGACGATACCGGCGCACTTCTGCCAACGACGGGCAACATTATGCGATACTATACATTAGGGTGTGTCATTTTGGGCACTTTTTTCGCAAAACATGGTGCTCCACTGATTTTATCGTGCCCCAGACACGTAGAAACCGTGTGACATTTTTTATTTCCCCCAAATATTAACACCCATGCGGCGCCGACCGCCGACACTTTGGCCTATCTCTCAGCATTAGCGACCTCAGCGCCCCTAGCGGCAATGTTTTGAACTAACACGCTCGCTATGCTTTGTGAGCTTACGATAATCATTAAATGCATTTTACCGAAATGACGCCTTGCTGTTGGCTTGTCTGGCACTCAGAATGTTGGTGAAAATGTGATGTTATGCATCTTAAAGCACGAAATCGTTCTGTGTTAATGTATATTGCATAGTACTACCCCCGATCCCCGTCCTGGTCTGACGGGATACGTACGAGCGTATGTTTATAGTGCCTGCTATTAGGTGTCACATGTTTTTTTTGTAGCGTCGTTCACTGCATAGACCCCGGGGAACAGGGGGGGGGGGGCAGTGGGGGCGCTTGCCCCCCCTCTAACTTGAGAGCCGAGTGGGCGCCGCCCCCTCAACATTGATGCAACGATGAAGGATCTCTGCTCCCTTTTATGGACCTACATGTCTGTTTTTATATAAACATCAGCACAAGGTATTTCTCTTGCATGTGAATGGTTTCTGCTGATTCGGCATCGATTTAAGAACACCTGCTATTGTCATCCCACTTTGCTTTTATCTGAACTTGATCATAACTTTGGTAGGCCAGATTTTATACTGGACCGGACCATTTTGGTTCCAGATGGTATTTGATTTGGCGTGATGGGAACATTATGACGTACAACGGTGGTAAAGTCGTTGATTGATACAGGTTTACTCGCTCCGGTGGGAGGCAGTAGCGGCGGAACACCTTCAATTAAGTGGAGGGGGGGGGGGGACACTGCCGACTTTTGATCCCATTCTTTCCATACAACGCCCATAGGGCTAATGTTAAAATGCCCAAATCAGAGGGGGCACGGTGCCCTGGTGCCCTCCCCGTTCCGCCGCCTATGGTGGGAGGGCGGCGTGTGGGACTCAGAAGGAGACTAATGGCTTGTGTTGTGCCTTTGGTAGGACCCTCAGTATCACCGATGCAGGGCCTTCAGAGCCTCCAATTAGGGGCCTTTAGAGGCACTGGTGTGGGGTCCTCACAGACGCCCGTGTGGCCCCTCAGAGGTGCTAGTGTGAATCCCTCATAAGCGCCGGTGAGGGTCCTCACAGAATACAGACGCCGTTGTGGACCCTCAGAGACACTGGTGTGGGTCCGTTACATGTGGGTGTGTGACCCTTAGAGCTGCTGGTGCGAACCCTTTAAAAGTCGGCAGGGGGCCCTCAACGACCGGGGAGGGGGACCTCAGACCGGCAAGGGGCCCACAGAGGCCGGCGGCATTTTCAGAAGCCCTGTGGGGTCCTTACATACCGACAAGGTACTCTGAGACGCCAGTGCGGCCCTCAGTCTCTGGTGTAGGGCCCTCAGAGTTGCAGGTAGGTGGCCGTCAGATATGCTTTTGCCGAACCCTCACAGGCGCAGGTGTGGGTACCTCAGAGCCACCAATATAGGGTTGCATAAATGGTGTGGCACTGGCTTGGGGGACCCTCAGTGGTGTCCTTATGGGCCCTTAGAACCACTGGTGTGGGTCTCTCAGAGGTGCTGGTTGTGAACCCTCAGAGGCCCTGCTGAGGGCCCTCACGGTCTCCGTTATGGGATCCTCAGAAGCCGGCGTAGACCCTGACGGAGATCTTAGTGTGGCTACTTAGGGGCTCATGAGGTGCTCTTACGAGACCTGTGAGGTCTTTCTCAGCTGAAATATAGTCAGCGTGGACCCTCAGAGGTCAATTGGTACCGGAGGGGTCTTTATGGCCGGGTGGGCTCTCAGAAGCACCAGTGAGGGCCCTCAGTCTCACAGTCGTCGTAATGGGGCCGTCAGAGACATTGGTGTGAGGCCATTACTGATTACAGGTTGGCGTAAGGCCCTAGATATGGCCCCTCTTGGGCCGGCAAGGACTCTCAGAGGCACGCTAGCGGCCATAAGAGGCCGGTAAAGGGCCCTCAGAGGCCGCCAGTAGCCTTCAGAAGCCGGCGTGTAACCCTCATGGACAATTTAGTGAGGCTTCTTTGGACTCACGTGGTGCTGTTACGAGCCCTATTCTTTCTGAATCGAAATATGGCCAGCATAGACCCTGAGCGGTAAACTGGTGCCACAGAGCCCCTCCGACCCGAGGGGTCCTCTGAATGCGATAGGGGGGGGGGACTAGATGGCACGTGCCTCCTGAGTCCTGGGACCCCCTGACTACGCTACTATTTCATATGCGTCATGTCAGGTAGGTATTTTGGGCTTGCACCCCAACTTGAAGAATGTTCCTGGGCCCCTGTGACAATATATTGTATTCATTATAGGTATTCGTCATTAGCTTGCACTCTCTGCAATCTGCCCATACTATTATTTGTCCCTAGACGCGCTTACTGAGAGCAGGGATAAGCCCATACAGTCAACGGCCTGTTAGTTTCGCAAACAGCCGCCAGGGGCGCTAGGGTCGCCTATGTTGTGAGATAGGGCAAACTTCTCTCGCTCGGCGCCGCCTGGGGGTTAAAATTTGCGGGAAATTAACAATGCCACGCCCTTTCCACATGAGTGGGGCACAATAAAATCGATGGAGCACCTTGCATTGCGATTAGTGACACACCCTACTATACATCTTCTAAGAAGCTCAGCAACATAATAACTTTTGTTTACAAATGGACTACCTTTTTGTTGAGCACACAGCAAATGATACAAGATGCCTCACCTTCAATCAAGCCAAAGAGCAGTTGGGCAGACACACACAGTAATGGCGACGCAACACAAAATGGACGCCGGCTCCCGGATGCGGGGGGGGGACTCCTTCTGAAAGCAGCCACAGACTCCTAGGTTTTAACATGCGACGAGGGTAGCTATGAGGCACATCCTCATAGCCATCCGAAGCCGCTTACCACGCAAGCTTACCAGCACGTTTACCAGCTGCAGGCGTTCGTGACAACAAGCGGGGTTGCACGCAGGGTTATCCGTTTAGTAGGTGCCAGCCGGGGCCTCGTCAGCTGAGCTAATAGCAACATGACCTAATTGAGGGACACGCCAAAAACTGGCCGATAACAAGCCAACGGCGGGTAACACTGTGAGGCTGTGCGTAGTTCATTAACATTGCGCAAAATTAGGTTCCTGAACATGCTCTCGCTCGTAGGCATTTGTTCCACAAAGGGCATTGTTAACGTGCATGGTTCTGACTACTAATGTCCATATATGTTGTAACGAGGTGCAAGGGAGGCACTCGTAAAAAATGCCTAATTTCAAAATTAGCTAGTGAATTTTTTTACAGTGTGCTGGTCTCTTGACCCATGCATGTGTCTCTGAGGAGTGAGGACCCCCACAACGATGCCTTTGAAAGTCTTCGCCGGCGACTGTGAGGGCACCACACAGACACGTCTGAGGGCCCTACACCGCCACCTCTGAGACACCAGTGTCTCCTGAGGCCCAACATGGGCGACTCTGAAGGTCCCACACCGGTAACTCTGAGGGCCCCATCGGCGTCTGAGAGTACCATGCCGATCTCTTAGGACTCCACAGGGCTCCTGAAGATGCTGCCGGCCCTCACTTGCCGGCCTGTAAAAGCCCATTGTTGGCATCATACGGTCCGTTACCGGTCTCTGAGGGCCCTTTGTCGGTCAGTGAGAGGCCCTACTGGGTAATTAACCCGCGCCCGGCTGGGGGTCCTGGATTTCCACGCCCTGCTGGGGGGGGGTGTTTGAACACCCCCCCCCCCTTCTAACTCGGCTCCTGGGCCACGTAGCGATACGCGGAAGGCGGCGTTCGAAAGAGCGTAAAAAATAATGAGGAAATCACTTCGGTCAATTTTTTGCTCAGGTCAAAGGTCAGGTCACCAGAGGTCATTGAAGGCAAAATTTCGCCGATTTTCAGGTCGAATGTCGACAATTTCCAAGAAGCCAACGCATAACTCGGGAACCAATAGAGCTACAGCGCCGCGGAAAAGCGCATTCGATAGCCCTATTAACGCTCTTTCTGAGCAATTGTCTCAGATTTGACCTATCGTCAACGGTTTTGCCTGCAGGGGGCAAAAACTGCCAAAATAACCGATTTTTTCGAAAACAGTTTTTCTGCAATAACTTTTGACCCAGGCCTTGCACGAGCTTACTTTTACCGGCATCGTGTTCCTCTCGTCAAGACGCATCGAATGAACTGTAACTTGACCTTGAAAGGTCAACTTGAAAATTTGACCTCGGGTCAAGGTCATGACCTGACCGGAAAGGGTCATGTTGCATATCAGTCGATCCGTATTGTCGAGCTGAACACATCCAAGGCGTTTTCATCGCTCTAGCATGCCTCTATCAAAAGTTATTCGCGAAAAACTGTTAGATACCATCCGTGACCTGAGATGACCTCAGGGGCATACACAGGGGTCACAGATACCATTTTCATGTTCAGTGTGTCTTAGTTACTTGTTATTCAGTGTTTGGGAGTGTTTATAATGGCTTTCATCCAAAAAAAGCGCCTTTCAATTTTCTCCCATTGACTCATAATGGGGAGGTCGCAAAATTGACCTGACCTTAGGTCATCGATATCAAAATTCTGAGATATACATTTTGTACATGCTATTGCTCTTAGCAATCGCTGAAAGTTTCAAAGCGATCGGTCACTCGGTGTAGCTATGGCAGACATTGAAACTTTTTATGAGGTGAGGTCACTTCAAGTGACCTGGTGACCTGACCTTGAATGACCTTGGTCTGAAATTTTCAGAACATGTGTAGAATTGATGTGTGATAAGGTATACCAAAAACGGCGGCGCTCCGCGCCGCCGTTTTTGAGATATTCGCGAAAAACCACAGGGGGGGGGGGTGTTCAAACACCCCCCCCCCCAGCAGGGCGCGGGTTAACCCGCGAGTTGCTGGGGGGGGCTTTCGCCGGGCCATAGCACAAAAAACGGCGCGCCGCAGGCTCGCAAAATTTTGGGTACCTGTAGAGAATTGATTGAAGTGTATTGTGACAAATTTTCAAAAAAAAATCGGTCGGAAAATTTTTGAGATATCGAGGTTTTAGTGACGTCATGATTTCTGAGTTTTCGACCAAAAACGGCATATGTTCAAAAAATCATATAAAATCACAGAATAGACATACAGACATGCCGTAAACGCCATTAGACTGCCAATACCATGAACAATCAAATGGCTATCTTCGATTATTGATTACCTTTCTATGCTTTCCAAAAGCTTGGACTGAATCTTGGCTATTTCTCGTCACACTTCACGACCATGATCCATGAATTTCTTAAATTGATATTTTTCGATCAAAAACGTACCCGTATGATAAAATGAATGTCACCATCGTGTTCTACGCTCAAACTTACCCCTAAAATATGTGCCATAGACTGCGAATACCAGTTTTGCTTTTCGGGGGTATATTGTTACCTGATTGACCTGACCTTGACCCTGACCTATGTTTGACCGACCCCTACATGGATCTGACACTCTTGTAGCACTTATATAAAGGATTGTGCAGTTTTGACAGAGTTATTGACCGGAGGCGCCCATTAAGAAGTTCTGAAATCCATGCTACTGAAAGCCCGATTTCAGGTGTTTGACCTGACCTTGACCCGACCTGTGACCTCAAAATTCAATTTTAAGGTACTCATCTGAAGCGTCTCGTCGCGTTCTTTCGTTTGCCGCCTCGTGCGTTTCGCTGCACCTATTGGTTCTCGAGCTATCGGCTGGGGGCGTTTAACGCCCCCCCCCCCCAGCAAACGGTGTGTGGCGAAATACCCCAGCAACTGCCGGGTTAAGCATTCGCATTTCGCACCAACAACTCCAAGAGCCCCACACACAGCCATCTGTGAATGGTGTGGGATTAGCGCCACACCAGTGTCTGAAAGATCACCACAACGGCGTCCATGTGAGGGCCTCACAACAGCACCTAAGAGGGCCCACACCGGCTCCTTTGTGGTTCCTGCACCAGTGCTTCTGAGGGCCCCACACCGATACCTTTAATGGTCCGGCCCGCCTCCCATGCCAGTACCTCTTAACCTTCCAGGCGGTGGGGGGGCAAAAAATGCCCCCCTTTAGTTTTTTTTCGATATATCTCGAGAACTGCTGCGCCGATCGTCACCAAACTTTCAGTACCCTCCCGTGAATAGCTATTGCACATTGTGACCCAAAAATTTCCTAAAGACTATGATAGGTTGGCCGCTAATGACGTCAGAGTGACGTCATTTTTGCCATTTTCGACCCAAAAAAAGGTTTCGCGGGAAGAGCTGTCAGGCCTACAGCTTTAGAGATACAGAAAAATGTTTGGGACATAAGAGGTATAGAATTAAAAGGGCTACAAAACTGCTATCTCGGATTTTTGAAATTTTTGGATTTTAGGCTAAGAGACAAAGCTTATCTATGGAAGACTGTTGTCCTGCCTACTCTGATGTATGGGTGCAGCACAGCACCTCTCCGCCCATCCAAGGTGGACCGCCTGGACGCCTTTCAAGCCGGATGTATGAAGGTGGCATTCGTTCTGCCTAGAGATTGCAATCCCGGAACGTTTTGCCAATCCCGGGATCCCGAAAGTTTTTATTTCGGGATCCCGGGATCCCGGGATCCCGGTCTTGTCAGTAAATGTCGTAAGAGTGATTTCCTACTGACATATTTTGCGTCTTTTAGCTTACCACAAACAAAGAGGCAACCAAAAGCCATCCTTAGACCATGTCATTTGCATAAAAAACGATTGAATTTGCGAATAAAACGTTTCAATTTGATTAGCATTAGCATTTATTCCCAATTGGCCTTCATAAAGCTGTGCGTCGACCGGTACGTTTACTAGACGGGTTCCAGCACATCCACGCCTCACTCACTCTTCGTCTACGCTACTGGTAGTTAACGCGACAGTTTCAAGCCATTGCCATGCTGGTATTAACCCGCGCCCTGCTGGGGGTCCTGGATTTCCACGCCCTGCTGGGGGGGGGGGGGTGTTTGAACACCCCCCCCCCTTGTAACTCGGCTCCTGGGCCACGTAGCGATACGCGGAAGGCGGTGTTCGAAAGAGCGTAAAAAATAATGACGAAATCACTTCGGTCAATTTTTTGGTCAGGTCAAAGGTCAGGTCACCAGAGGTCATTGAAGGCAAAATTTCGCGCATTTCCAGGTCGAATGTCGAAAATTTCCAAGAAGCCAACGCATAACTCGGGAACCAATAGAGCTACAGCGCCGCGGAAAAGTGCATTCGATAGCCCTATTAACGCCCTTTCTGGTTAATTCTCTCAGATTTGACCTAACGTCAACGGTTTTGCCTCCAGGGGGCAAAAACTGCAAAAATAGCCGATTTTTTCGAAAACAGTTTTTCTGCAATAACTTTTGACCCAAGCCTTGTACGAGCTTACTTTTACCGGCATCGTGTTCCTCTCGTCAAGACGCATCGAATGAACTATAACTTGACCTTGAAAGGTCAACTTGAAAATTTGACCTCAGGTCAAGGTCATGACCTGACCGGAAAGGGTCATGTCGCATATCAGTCGATCCGTATCGTCGAGCTGAACACATCTAAGGCGTTTTCATCGCTCTAGCATGCCTCTATCAAAAGTTATTTGCGAAAAACTGTTAGATACCATTCGTGACCTAAGATGACCTCAGGGCATAAACAAGGGTCACGGACACCATTTTCAAGCTCAGTGTGTCTAAACCACTTGTAATTCGGTGTTTGGGAGTGTTTATAACGTCTTTCATCCAAAAGAGGCGCATTTCAATTTTCTCCCATTGACTTATAATGGGGAGGTCGCAAAATTGACCTGACCTTAGGTCATCGATATCAAAATTCTCAATATACATTTTGTACATGCTATTGCTCTTAGCAATCGCTGAAAGTTTCAAAGCGATCGGTCACTCGGTGTAGCTATGACAGACATTGAAACATTTTATGAGGTGAGGTCACTTCAAGTGACCTGGTGACCTGACCTTGAATGACCTTGGTCTGAAATTTTCACAACATGTGTAGAATTGACGTATGATAAGGTGTACCAAAAACGGCGGCGCTCCGCGCCGCCGTTTTTGAGATATTCGCGAAAAACCACAAGGGGGGGTGTTCAAACACCCCCCCCCCAGCAGGGCGCGGGTTAAAAACTCGCAACCAGTGTACGCCAAATTTGGCAGCTCCCTATTTCACAATGTTTTCAAAACGTCGCTTGGTCACTTTACCTCCTTCCGGTTCCGCTTTCATCATTATTGTCTCTCAGAATTTGCTCGAAAGTCGCTTTGAGAGCAGAGTCACTGACTGGGAGAGCTCCACTCTACAGTCTTCAACTTCTGAATCAGTGAGCTCTGCCGTCACTTGCGTGACATCTGTGACATCTTTCTGCGACACGAGCTCAAAGGCTGTCTTGATGACCTCCTTTGTCCCGGCCACGGACGGGCAAGTCAGAATCGCTGAACGATCTGTGATTCTGATAAAGATGTTGCACCGCTGATGCTGCATTTTTTTTTGGCGTTCGGGACCCTTTTTCGTACGTATTTAAGCGGCTTAACCGCTGTGGGTGATACCCGAGAGCTACCAACACGGTCGATTGTGGACGGCAAATACGGGGTTCCAGCTAAGTAGTTTATCTGCTTAACCCGCGCCCTGCTGGGGGTCCTGGATTTCCACGCCCTGCTGGGGGGGGGGGGTGTTTGAACACCCCCCTTGTAACTCGGCTCCTGGGCCACGTAGCGATACGCAGAAGGCGGCGTTCGAAAGAGCGTAAAAAATAATGACGAAATCACTTCGGTCAATTTTTTGGTCAGGTCAAAGGTCAGGTCACCAGAGGTCATTGAAGGCAAAATTTCGCCGATTTCCAGGTCGAATGTCGAAAAATTCCAAGAAGCCAACGCATAACTCGGGAACCAATAGAGCTACAGCGCCGCGGAAAAGCGCATTCGATAGCCCTATTAACGCCCTTTCTGAGTAATTCTCTCAGATTTGACCTAACGTCAACGGTTTTGCCTGCAGGGGGCAAAAACTGCAAAAATAGCCGATTTTTTCGAAAACAGTTTTTCTGCAATAACTTTTGACCCAAGCCTTGTACGAGCTTACTGTTACCGGCATCGTGTTCCTCTCGTCAAGACGCATCGAATGAACTATAACTTGACCTTGAAAGGTCAACTTGAAAATTTGACCTCAGGTCAAGGTCATGACCTGACCGGAAATGGTCATGTTGCATATCAGTCGATCCGTATCGTCGAGCTGAACACATTTAAGGCGTTTTCATCGCTCTAGCATGCCTCTATCAAAAGTTATTTGCGAAAAACTGTTAGATACCATTCGTGACCTAAGATGACCTCAGGGCATAAACAAGGGTCACGGACACCATTTTCAAGTTCAGTGCGTCTAAACCACTTGTAATTCGGTGTTTGGGAGTGTTTATAATGTCTTTCATCCAAAAGAGGCGCATTTCAATTTTCTCCCATTGACTTATAATGGGGAGGTCGCAAAATTGACCTGACCTTAGGTCATCGATATCAAAATTCTGAGATATACATTTTGTACATGCTATTGCTCTTAGCAATCGCTGAAAGTTTCAAAGCGATCGGTCACTCGGTGTAGCTATGACAGACATTGAAAGTTTTTATGAGGTGAGGTCACTTCAAGTGACCTGGTGACCTGACCTTGAATGACCTTAGTCTGAAATTTTCACAACATGTGTAGAATTGATGTATGATAAGGTGTACCAAAAACGGCGGCGCTCCGCGCCGCCGTTTTTGAGATATTCGCGAAAAACCACAAGGGGGGGTGTTCAAACACCCCCCCCCCCCAGCAGGGCGCGGGTTAATGTCACGCAGCACCATAAACAGTGCAAACAAGACTCGTGCAGCGGCTGCATTCTTTTTAACCCTCGCCCGCACATGGGGGGGGTGGTTGCCACCCCCCCCCAGGCAGTCTTTCTGCTCTGCACTCAACATTTTTAAAGCTAGAAGGCTGATTTTTCGTATAGCTGCTCGTCTATCCTTTCGTGATGTCCACTGAAAATTTCAAGTTTCTGTGATTTTTGGTTTCGGAGATATGACCTTGTTTTTCAGGTCATGTCATGACCCAAATGGCCAATTCTCAACATCTTGCGTTTGCCATGGGCCTTGTGAGCTTTTGACACCCTGATTTCGGCCTTTTTTGCCAGTCTTACCTCCCATCTATCATGGAACATGTTGTTCGACGATGTACAGGGGTCAGGTCAGGGTCAAGGTCAACCTAGGTCATCTAAGATAATTGCGTTTTAGGCAAGCTGAATTTACTTTTTGTGAAGTTTTTTGACTGCATTTTTGGTAAAAGCTTCTCAGATCATGATTTCATGTGATATGGACCCAAAAACAATCGGTGCACACATCAGTATACACACAGACACACACAGACATACAAACACATGTAATTGACCTTGACCTAACTTGACCTGAAATGACCTAAGCAGCAAAATTCTGGTCGGATAGTGTGACAAAGAGGTTCTAGCTGGCTTGGCACCAGAAAACAGCATCGTCATCGGTATTTGATAAGCAGCGCACTTGATATCCAACGGTGACCCAAAACAGCAACATTTTTTAGTTTGACCTGACCTGGAAGGTCAATGACTGACCTGAGAAGGTAAAACTGGGTATCATTGGATTCGTCTCTTCCCAAAGAATCTTTTTGGTCTTTACTGCTAAGCTCTATCTCCAACAGGAACGAAATGGCGCGGGGGGGTGGCAACCACCCCCCCCCCCATGTGCGTTCTAGGATGGGAAAATGGCATGTGCGGGCGAGGGTTAAGGTGAAAAACTGATTCTTTTCGGGATCCCGGGATTGGCGGAATTTCGGGATCGGGATCGGGATTAAAATCCTGCCGGGATCCCGGGATCCCGATCCCGGGATTGCAATCTCTAGTTCTGCCCCGCTTCGCAAACCACTCCGCCCTCTTGGCGGCCCCCGGCTTGGCACCAGTTCGAGAGTTGATGAGAAGCGCAATATTCTCTGCTCTCAAGTCAGCGATGGTAACGGAGCATCGCCTAAAACAGGCCATGATTACCTCCTTAGCGAAGCTGGCCACGTGTCCCAGAGACCTGGAGGGCTCATTCATCCTACAAGTGTATGAAATGAGCAGCAGGGGCTTCCGAGCGATTATGGAGCTGGCTTCCGGTGGGCCGGTGGACCCTGACCGTGTGCGAGCTCCAAGGATGGAAGACGGCTTGACGGACAGATAAGACTGGCCCTTCAAGGAACTTTGAGACCTCCCGGAGACTACTGAGGCTCCTCACGTGCTATCACTGCTCCTGCTCCTGAGGCTCCGATCATTTATGATCACACAAATGTATAGGTATAATATGTAGGTACATTGTGTTTGCCGCTGTAACAGCGGTGCATAATAAAGAATGAGGATAATGATGATGACAATGAAAATCTATAATTGAAATGGTAATTACGTCGGTAACCGCTAGGATACAACAGCTGCTCTAGCCCTATTCCTGGCGGGGGGGGGGGCTTCAGGAGCCCCCCCCCCCCTGAGGTTTTTTGGTTATTTCTCCCAAACGCGTTGAGCTAGGAAGCTCAAATTTTCTGACTTTTCCTAAAAGGCTTCTACGCAACATGTCTGAAAATTTTGAGTTGATCTGACCTCAGGTCAGGTCACCAGAGGCGGTTTGGTGACCCTACCTCAGAAAAGTTTGCAATCACGCCAGAGCTAGAGTTTTTGACCGATCAATTTCTTCTCTTCAGGCTTTAGTTAGGGTACCAGTATGTGCAATTTGTATATCTCGGAATTTTGATATCGGTGACCTAAGGTCAGGTCAGTTTCGCGACCTCCCCATTATAAGTCAATGGGGGAAAAATCAACTCCCTGTTTTTACCACTAAAACGGGTCGGAATGGCCCCATATACCATACATGACTTCATATACGATCAACCTTCACTACCTTGAGGTCTGTTTTGCTGTTGGGCAGCTGTGAGGTCATGTGACGTCATCAAAGGTCACCAAAGGTTTTTGGCCAATAACTCCGTACAGGAACAAGATACAGACGCGTGGATGGTCTCATTGTGTTCAGCTCGTCAAGACGCATCGAATGATATACATGATGACCTCGAGGTCACGTGACCTGAGGTCAACCTTTGACCTTGACCTTGCGAGGTCAACATATATATCATTCGATGCGGATTGACGAGAGGATCACGATGATGCCCTTAGTTTGTTCCTATCTTGACTAATTCGAAAGTTATTCGAGAAAAACTCTCTCCATATCTAGCGCCGCCATTTTGAGTTTTCGACCCCTGTGACGTCATCTTTGACCTGACCTGAAAATGACCTTAGTAAAAATTGTAGATCTTGACCGTGCGTATCCGATGCCGTTTACCGCTTGTCGCTATCTTGCTTCGTTCTCGAGATCTCAGGGGGGGGCCGAATCGGCCCCCCCCCCCGCCAGTTTCTTGTCCCGGCGGAGCCCGCCAGGAATAGGGCTAGAGGGCGCTAGTAGCATATTTGATGAAATGCAGGTGGCGCTGGCATCGAAAAGGCCAAATCCGAGATTCTTGGACAAAATCATAGGCGTAGGAACGGGGGGGGGGCCAGGTGGGCAAGTGCCCACCCACTTTTCGAGGTGGGGGGGCCAACCATGTGTTTTGGCCCACCCACTTTTTACGCGAGGCCCCTCGTCTCGATTTGAGAGGACGTCGTCGCCTTGCAGAATAAACAAACTCGGTAAAAATAAGTTCCACGAATCCCCACGCACGGACTCCAAGGGGCCGTGGTGGATCCAAGGACTGGCCCTCTGTTCATACTTGTCAGTCGAAGCCCCTGAGAATGATGGCCTGAGAGGCCCTAGTGGATCTGAGGAGGCCCCAATATCCACACTGGTCTGGGGAGGCCCCTGACACTGGCGGCCTGGGAGGCCCCTCTATCCACACTATAGTCAGAGGTCTGAGACTGGTGGTCTGGGAGGCCCCTCCATCCACACTAGTCAGAATAAGCCCCTGACACTGGCGGTCTAGCCGAGGCCCCCTACCCTCACTAGTCAGAGGAGGCCCCTCTATCCTCAATAGTCAGAAGAGGCCCCTGAGACTGATGGTCTGGGAGGCCTATCCATCTACACTGTAGTCAGAGGAGGCCCCTGAGACTGATGACCTGAGAGGCCCTTATCATCACACCAGGCAGAAGAGGCCCATGAGACTGATGGACTGAGAGGCCCTTCTATTCATACTGGCCACAGGAGACCCCAAAAACTTTCGGTCTGGGAGGTTCCTCAATCCGGCACCAGTCAGAAGAGTCCCCTGAGACTGGGAGGCCCCTGCGACTGATGGTATGAGAGGCCCTCATATTCACACCAGTCAGAAGAGGCCCCCGAGGCTGATGGCTGTGAGGCCCTTCTGTTCATATAACTGGCCACTGGAGGCCCCTGAAACCGGTGGTCTGGGAGGGCCCTCTATACACACTAGTCACTAGTCAGAAGAGGCCCCTGAGACCGATGATCTGAGAGGCTCTTATATTCATACTGGCCACAAGAGGCCCCTGAGACTGATAGCCAGAGAGGTCCACTCCTAATGAATCAGAGGGGGGGGCCTCTATCCACATTTACACTTTTCTAGGGAGGCCCCTGAGACCGATGGTCTGAGAGGCTCTTATATTCATACTGGCCACAAGAGGCCCCTGAGACTGATAGTCAGAGAGGTCCACTCCTAATGAATCCGAGGTGGGGGGGCCCTCTATCCACATTTACACTTTTCTAGGGAGGCCCCCGAGACTGATGGTCTGAGAGGCCCTTTTATTTATACTGTCCACAGGAGCCCCTGAGATTAATGGTCTGAGAGGCTTTTCTATTTATACTAACTAGAGGAGGCCCCTAGGATTGATGGTCTAACAGGCCCTTCTATTTATACTAGCCAGAGGAGGCCCATGAGACTGATGGTCTCTGAGAGGCCCTTCTATTCAAACTAGGCAGATGAGGCCCCTGAGAATGATAGTCCGAAGAACCATGCGCGGCAACTGGCCGTGGCCATATTTCGGCTCGGTAGGGCCCCACAGAGCTCATGAGAGCACCTCAAGGGCTCCTAAGTAGACACGCTTATCCCCATAAGGGTGCCACACCGGCTTCTGAAGGCTCCTTGTAGGCATCTAAGGGCCCTTTCCGTCCTCTAACGGCTCCACCCGCCTGTGATGGCTCCACACCAGTGTTTATGAGCGCCACACAGCGGCGCCTTTGAGGGTCATACTAGTGTCTCTTAGGGCCCTATATCGGTGGCTCTGGGGACCCCACCCGGCGCCTCTGTGGGCCACCACACCTGTGCATCTCAAGACTCTATAGGTACATCTGAAGGACCCGCACCGACACCTCTGAGGGCCCCACACCAGTATCTCGGAGCTTTGAAGGCCCCACACCGGTGACTCTGAGGACTCACCGGCTCCTGAGAGCACCATGTTGATGTCTAACGGCTCCACAAGGCCACTGAAGGCACCACACAAGCTCTCACTGAGCTCTAATGTCCATGTACCGGCCTCTGAGGGATTTAAGCCAGCGCATTCATAGCTCTACACCTGTAATTGTAAGGGCTTCACACTGAAGTATCTGAGGGTTCCACACCGGCGTCTCTAAGGGCCACATACCGGCATCTCTGAGGGCCCCATACCGGCGTCTCCAAGGGTCCACATCCGGCGGGCACCCATCAGCGACTGAAGGTCCCACACTGTCGACTCCGAGAGCCTCATCTGCGTCTGGGAGCACCATGCCGTCTTTAAGAACCACAGCGGCTCCTCCGTACGAAAGATGGGCGTCTGCATGCCAAAGGGGAGCGGTTCTGAGACAGTAGGGCACCTACGTGCAATAGAGGGGCGCCTATGAAGCCCATAGGGGCGCCTCAATGCGAAAGAGGGGCGCCTCTGAGGCCTACATATATGGGCGTCCACATGCAATAGAGGTCTGCAGACTGCAATTGATCAATGCCATGGGGGTGCATTCATAAGAAACAGGGGCGCCGGCATGGCAAAGAGAGGCGCCTTCAAGTGTCCATAAAAGAGAGACGCCTATGATAAGCGCACATTGTATGCGACAACGGGGAGACTGTGGCACATATAGGGATGTCTCTGATGACTATACATAGGGCGCTTATATGCCAAAGAGGGCGCCTATGAAGCTAATGGGGGCACTTGGGAAACGAGGAAGACATTTGTGTAAGGGTTTTCAGGGGTCATGCGCCGTTTGCGGCAAATAGATTCTAAAAAAAAATCGGAGGGGGAATAAGTTTTAAAAAATGGTGTGGACTTTCCGCACTGTTCGCTTAAGCGGTTACGCCCCTGGGTACATCTGCCCGATCTGAGAAGCTAGATTTGGATGTCATACTTGAAAGCAGCCAGCAGGACGAGGCAAAAGTTGGAGGCCCCTGAAAATAGGAGGCCCCTGGAAAAGGAGGCCCCTTGACAGGGTGGCCCACCCACTTTTCATGACGTTCCTACGCCCGTGGACAAAATCATCTCCCTCATACCAGTTGTCCACTCAATCACGGAATTTATTGCACGAATTATACTGTATGGGACTACAAGGGCACCGAATATCACATTCCAAAGTTAACTTGCGAGAAAAACCCTCATGATGACACACCCTAATGGACACTACACGTGATATTCCAACGGTGACCCCAAACAGCAACATTTTTTAGTTTACCTGACCTGGAAGGTCAGTGACTGATATGATGAGTCAAAATCGGATATCATTGGATTCGTCCTCTTCCCAAAGAATATTTTTTTAACTTTACCGCCAAGCTCTATCTCCAGCAGGAACCAAATGGCGCACTCGGGGTGGGGGGGGGTGGCAACCCCCCCCCCCATGTGCGTTCTAGGATGGCAAAATGGCATGTGCGGGCGAAGATAACGCCCCTGGCCCGCCACACCGCCGGTCAAGTAAGAAACATTTATTCTGGTCCACAAGGAATGATAATAAAACACTTACTTGTAAACTATAGTACCAGCGCTTCCTTTTCCCAGGTAATCCTTTGTGTTGTACTTGACAGAGCCGACATGACAGTCGTCGCCAGTCCATACCTGTTGATATTGAAAAAGGTTAGATTGTCTTCCCATGTAACCAACCACCAACAAACTGCTGGGTCAACACTCGCCAGTCCAGGGCCCTGTCATGGCGCGGACGACTGGGATATGTACAGCCCACTGCTCAATGCGTGGTAGGTATACGCTACATACATATATCAATATAGACCTACGTTCCTAGTTAACCCTCGCCCTGACAGGACATTTTTCATAACACGGCCTGGCCGCCTGGCAGGGGGGGGGTCGATGCGAACCCCCCTCGCGATTGGCTCCTATGGCACCTAGAAATACCAAACTTAGTATGTAGGTGGGCCCCCCGGAGTTCTCGCTCCTGTGCAAATTTGGTGACTCTAGGTCAATATTTAGGGGGTTTTGGGGGTCAAGATGTAAAAAACGCTAAAACAGGTAAAAAGTTTTTCGCTTCTAACTTTTGATCTAATTAAGGTAGAGCAAAAACAAAGGACCAGTGAGCCCAGCACGTCAAGGCGCGTCGAATGATTTACTTTTTTGCTTGCTTTAGTGTACTTAAAAAGTTAAGCACTACTCTTAAGTACAACTTAACACGCGCCCCACTGGGGGGGGGGGGCTATTCATAGCCCCTCCCGTTTTCCTTTAATAACTTCCAAACCGCTTGACGTATCGACGCCAAACTTTCAGTACCTTCGGCTGCATCAATTTGACACCTTGTGTCAAAAAAGAATTTCGTAGCTACCATAAGTCGGCCGGAAATGACGTCAGAGTGACGTCATGTTCGGCCGATTTCGACGCAAAACATTAAACCACGGCAATCGCTCCCAAGAGCTCAGTTTTTAAGCTAGATCCAATTTCTTTGCATGAGAGGACTCAAAATAGACTGCGCCATCAAACATTTATCTTATATTTTCGAAATTTTGAGAATTTTGAAAATTCAATATAATAAAATTCAAAATTTATATTTTTACATTTTTTTCAAAAAGTGTTTGCTTTTTGAAAAAAAAAACGGAATATATGTGATAGAACGCATTATAATGAGTAATTCTAGCAAGTCTTAGCTAAATATCTTCAAAAATGGCTAAGTTATACGCATTATTGCAAAAACTTCACAATTTGTAATTTTTCAAATCAATTTTTTTCAGCACGTATTTGACATCGTACGCCAATATAAATAGCACCATCGTAATCCTGAGCTCAAACTGCATCCCATAGACACCTTTTTTGTTGAAAAATTTTAACTTCAAAATTTGACCTTTTTTGACCTGAAAGTGACCTGACCTAAGCTAAATTCGACTCAAAATGACCTCGAATGACACAAACGACATCAAATTCGAATTTGTTGGCCTAAATGGACCATAAAACATGTGTCACGTGACCGACGCATGATATAATATTTTCGTGACCTGTGATGACCTGACCTTGACCTGAAAATCAAAGTAAAAGTTTGGTACCCTCAGGGTATCTAGAGCATCTGTTCAAGAGTGTGTGTACCAAAAATGAGCCTGATCTGACTTGTAAGACGGCGGCAGGAGCCCAAAACGTGAACAAGCCAAAATGCTAATAATTGTTACTTTAACCTGACCTGTGACGTCATCGGTGACCTCGAGGTCAATGAAATTAGGTTTCGCTCGACAGTTTGTCCGAGACTATCAGACGCCGTTTGAATTTTGACGATCGGCCCAGTAGTTTTGGAGTTAGGAGGGGGAGGGCTATGAATAGCCCCCCCCCCCCCCATCCAGACAGGGCGTGTTATACGCAGACCCCAGTGGGGCGCGGAGCGCCCCGTAGGGCTATCGGCGGACCCTTTTACCCGTAGGGGGGGGGGGGCGCATCGCCCCCCCCCCCTAAGATCTCGGAAAGTTACTGGCCGATTTTCAAAATTCAAACAGCGTTGGATAGCCTCAACAGGTAACTACCTTGTGACCCAATTTCATTGACCTCAGCTTAACTGATGACGTCACAGGTCAGGTCAAAGGTCGAATTTTCACCGTTTACAGGCATTTCAAGAAATGTGTTATAAAATGGACTAAAAAGGAATACCATTGAAAATCATCGATGGGGAATTGTCCGCGAAACACATCTTTTACTATCTGAGGTCACTGATACCAGGTCAGGTCACAGAGGTCAGGTCACTGAGGGTCACAATATGAAAGCGTCGTGTGATACATGTTTTAAGGTCCATTTTACATGACAAATGCGATTATGTGGGTTAGGCGACCTTTCGGGCCAGTTTATATTACATTCTGGTGAAGATCAGGTCAAGGACAGGTCAAATTAGGTCAAATTTCAAAGTTGCTATTTTACATAAAATGGGCATCGATTCGATGCAGCTCGTCACGGGGAGTCTAATGGTTAGTCTTTATGTTGCGATACATGGTCTAGAAGTGCTAAAAAATTGAGTTTGAAACTTTGACGTCATTAATTTTGAACAGTTTTTTTTCGCTACTTGTCCAAAAAGAGAGGTATTGATCTAAAATTTGGTATGTAGATAGAACACGTTAAGGACTCTCATGTATATCCAGTTTTTTTTTTCGAAATTCGATTTGAAAAAAATGCTATTTTATCCAAAAAAATGACTTTTTGACTTAACCCTCGCCGGACCTATTGGTTTTCTACATACGCGCCGGCCGAGGGGGGGGGGGCGGGTACGACCCCCCCCCTCGCCGTTTCGCCCCTGGTGGAGCTAGCGCGTCGCGGAAAAAACGAGCGTGTGCGCCGTTACGATACGCAGAGATTGGTACCCGATTTTAAGGTCCTAGGTCAACCGGTGACCTCTGAGGTCAGGTCAAGTGCCCCAGGGTACGGTTCGGTTTTTGGTGAATAACTTCGCAAAAAACGGCCGCAGAGCGCCGATTTTGGCAGCATCGTGTTCGTCTCGCTCAGGCGCGTCGAATGGTATACTTTTTGTCCGGGTCAGGTCAACTTGGGGTGTTGACCTCAGGTCAAGGTCAGGTCAGCACCCCCAGGTCACGAAGTTGGTCGAAAGAGGTCATGTCGCATATCATTCGATTCGGCAGGTCTTCCTGAGTCCATTGGTGGCTTTCCCGACTCGCTAGCTCAATTTGATCAAGAGTTATTGACGAAAAACTAATATGACCTTGATGACGTCATAAATGACGTCACGCAAGGTCAACATTGCAAAAGTGACGCATCTAACCTTGCAAGGAGTGCATCAAATCACGATTCTGTGTGCTTGAGATAGTTGGAGATCGTTCCCGGCGCCAGAATAGCAGTTTGAATTTTTCCCCATTGACTTATAATGGTGAGGTCACGAAAATGACCTGACCTCATATGACCTTTAGGAAAAATCCGAGATATACAAGTTGTGGGACTCATAATGGATACTAGATCCTGCAAGTTTCATTTCCCTGTGACATCTCCTCTGGCAGTGAGGGCGTTGCGAAGTTGCGACATCTGAAGACCGTGCAGAGGTTCACTTATGACGTCATAGGTCAGTGACCTGACCTGACCCAAAAATGCGGTTGGTGTCAAAAGATGCGGCTTGGATCAAAGGTCAGGTATGCCAAGTTTCAGCTCTCTATCGCCAGCGTGTTCGGAGCTATCGCGAAAAAACCCTATGGGGGGGCGGCACCCGCCCCCCCCCTCGGCCGGCGAGGGTTAACCCGCGCCCCGTAGGGGGGGCCGAAACGGCCCCCCTGTCCTTTTCGGTCGATATCTCCTAAACGGCTGGAGATATCGCCACCAAACTTTCAGGACCCCTCCGGGCATCAATTTTGCACATTGTGACCAAAAATTTTTCCAGAGGCTATGATAGGTTGGCCACAAATGACGTCAGAGTGACGTCATGTTCTGTCATTTTCGACCGAAAAAAGACCTTCGCGAGAAGACCTGTCAGGACTACAGCTTTGAAGATACAGAAAAATGATTAAGACATAAAAGGTGTAGAATTGACAGGGCTACAAAACTGCTATCTCGAATTTTTGAAATTTTTGAGTTTTGACCCCCAAAAATCAAAAAAACTTTTTTTTGGATATATTCGCCAAAAAATCCAAAAAGTTTTTTGAGTTTCGAAAAAACCGGAATAGATGTGATAGTGCCTACCGTCTTCTATCTACATACCGAATTTCAGATCGATACCTCCTTTTTTGGCCAAGTTATAGCGAAAAAACTGTTCAAAAATGATGACGTCAAATTTTCAAACTCAATTTTTGGCAATTCTAGAACTCGTAGAGCAAAACGAAGACCACCATTAGACTCCCCGTGACGAGCTGCATCGAATCGATACCCGTTTTATGCAAAAATATCAACTTTGAAATTTGACCTAATTTGACCTGACCTTGACCTGACCTTCACAAAAACGTGACCTAGGCTGGCCCCAAAGGCTGCCTAACCCACATAATCGCATTTGTCATGTAAAATGGACCATAAAACATGTATCACACGACACATTCATATTGTGACCCCCGGTGACCTGACCTCGCTGTGACCTGACCTGGTATCAGTGACCTCAGATAGCAAAGTATGTGTTTGACGAACAATGTACCATCGATGGTTTTCAATAAATTACCAATTTACTCGCTTTCACAGCACATTTCTTGAATTGCCTGTGAACGGTGAAAATCTGACCTTTGACCTGACCTGTGACGTCATCGGTTTGACCTAGGTCAATGAAATTTGGTCACAAGGTAGTTCCCGGGTGGGGCTATCGAACGCCGTTTGAATTTTGAAAATCAGCCGGTAACTTTCCGAGATCTTAGGGGGGGCCGATACGCCCCCCCCCCCCTACGGGTGGTAGGGTCCGCCGGTAGCCCTACGGGGCGCGGGTTAAGGGGTTCAAAATCAAAAAAAAAAATCCGAGATAGCAGTGCTGTAGCCCCGTTCATCCTACACACTTATGTCTCAAACATTTTTTCTGTATCTTCAATGCTGTAGGGCTGACAGCTCTTCCAGCGTTTTTTTTTTTTTGGTCGAAAATGGCAGAACATGACGTCACTCTGACGTAATTTGCGGCTAATCTATCATAGCCTATGGAAAAAAAAATGGTCACGATGTGTCGAATTGATGCCCAAAGTGGTCCTGAAAATGTGGTGACGATATCTGCAGCCGTTTGGGAGATATCTACGGAAACGGACAGGGAGGGTCCGTTTCGCCACCCCCCCCCCCCCACTACGGGGCGCGGGTTAACCCACGCACCGACGGGGGTCCGCGCCAACTTAGAACCGACGGGGAGGGGCGGATAACCGCCCCTCCCTGAGATCTCGAGAACGAAGCAAGGTAGCGACAAGCGGTAAACGGCATGGGGTACGCACGCACAACGTCTACAATTTTTACCTAAGTCATTTTCAGGTCAGGTCAAAGATGACGTCACAGAGGTAAAAACAGTCAAACT
Organism: Amphibalanus amphitrite; assembly: GCF_019059575.1. NCBI lineage: Eukaryota > Metazoa > Arthropoda > Thecostraca > Balanomorpha > Balanidae > Amphibalanus > Amphibalanus amphitrite. The sequence continues at coordinate 179,930 of NW_024881504.1, forward strand.
CGCGGCACTAGATATGCAGAGAGTTTTTCTCGAATAACTTTCGAATTACCGAAGCTAGAAACAAACTAACGACCTCATCGTAATCCCCTCGTCAATCCGCATCGAATCATGTATATGTTGACCTCGAAGGGTCAAGGTCAAACGTTGACCTCAGGTCACGTGACCTCGAGGTCATCATGTATATCAATCGATGCGTCTAGACGAGCTGAACACAATGAGGCCATCCGTGCGGCTATATCTTGTTCCTGTAAGGAGTTATTGGCAAAAAAAAACTTTGGTGACCTTTGATGACGTCACATGACCTTACAGCTGCCGAACAGCAAAACAGGCCTCAAGGTAGTCAAGTTTGATCGTATATGAAGTCATTTATGGTATATGGGGCCCATTCCGACGCGTTTTAGTGGAAGAAACAGGGAGTTGATTGTTCCCCAATGACTTATAAAGGGGAGGTCGGGAAATCGACCTGACTTTAGATCAACGATATCAAAATTCCGAGATATACAAATTGTAGCTACCTACTAATTACTTAACCCGCGCCCCACTGGGGGGCTATTTATACCCCCTCCCGTTTTTTCTGCAATAACTTCCGAACCGCTTGACGTATCGACGCCAAACTTTAAGTACCTTCGGCTGCATCAATTTGACACCTTGTGTCAAAATATGAACATCGTAGCTACCATAGGTCGGCCGGAAATGACGTCAGAGTGACGTCATGTTCGGCCAATTTCGACGCAAAACATTGAACCACGGCAATCGCTTCCAAGAGCTCACTTTTTAACCCTCGCCCGCACATGCCATTTTCCCATCCTAGAACGCACATGGGGGGGGGGTTGCCACCCCCGCGCCATTTCGTTCCTGTTGGAGATAGAGCTTAGTGGTAATGACCAAAAAGATACTTTGGGAAGAGACGAATTCAATGATACCCAGTTTTACCTTCTCAGGTCAGTCATTGACCTTCCAGGTCAGGTCAAACTAAAAAATGTCGCTGTTTTGGGTCACCGTTTGATATCAAGTGCGCTGCTTATCATATACCGATGACGATGCCGTTTTCTGGTGCCAAGCCAGCTAGAACCTCTTTCTCACACTACCCGACCAGGTTTTTGCTGCTGAGGTCATTTCAGGTCAAGTTAGGTCAAGGTCAATTATATGTGTTTGTATGTCTGTGTGTGTCTGTGTGTATACTGATGTGGGCACCGATTGTTTATGTGTCCATATTACATGAAATCATGATCTGAGAAGCTTTTACCAAAAATGCAGTAAAAAAAAATTCACAAAAAGTAAATTCCGCTTGCATAAAACGCAATGATGACCTAGGTTGACCTTGACCTTGACCTTGACATCTGTACATCGTCGAACAACATGTTCCATGATAGGTGGGAGGTAAGACTGGTAAAAAAGGCCGAAATCAAGGTGTCAAAAGCTCACAAGGCCCATAGCCAACGCAAGATGTCGAGAATTGGCCATTTGGGTCATGGCATGACCTGAAAAACAAGGTCATATCTCCTAAACCAAAAGTCACAGAAACCTGAAATTTTCAGTGGACATCAAGAAAGGATAGAGGAGCAGCTATACGAAAAATCAGCCTTCTAGCTCTAAAAATGTTGAGTGCAGAGCAGAAAGACTACCTGGGGGGGTGGCAACCACCCCCCCCCCCCATGTGCGGGCGAGGGTTAAGCTATATCCAATTTCTTTGCATTGGAGGACTCAGAATAGACTGCGCTACCAAACTGCTATCTCGGATTTTCAAAATTTTGAAAATTTCGAAGCTTTAAAATAATAAAATTCAAAATTTATATTTTTACTTTTTTCAAAAGTTTTTGACTCTTCGAAAAACCGGAATATATGTGATAGAACGCATTGTTTTGAGTAACTCTAGCAAGTTTTAGCTAAAAATCTTCAAAAATGGCCAAGTTATGCGCATTATTGCAAAAAATCACAATTATTAACCCTCGCCCGTAATCGGCGATCTGCCACCTTCGCCCATGCAGGGGGGGGGGGTTGGTGCGACCCCCCCCTTGGCGTTTGAAAACGGAGCGTCGTAGAGCTTAGCGGAAAAGACCAACGGATTGCTCTCGCCGAGATCTCGCGATTGGTGGTATATTTTTTGGTCCTAGGTCAACATTTGACCTACTTTTGACCGGTCAAAGGTCAAATTTTCGGAAAAATAGACTTTTTTCAAATTTCCGCGGCGATTGCGGCAAAACGGTGGGAGATATCGACTTGAAACCTTCACTATCGTGTTCCTTGATCAATTCTCTATCGTTTGGTATGTATTTCTTTTCCCTAGCTCTAAAAATGGCGCGTTGGGAGCGCCGGAAGTCGGCAAGGTCACAGTCGGCGGCAGAAATTCGAAAAATCAAAATTTAAATTTTTGAAATCTGATTGTATTTTTGGATTTGGAAGGTCCATTTGCTCCCAATAGAAGCTAATATTGCTGCATATTCCCATTGAGGTGACAAGAATTAGCAAAATAGTGGTTCGGGCGCTTTTCAAAAATAGTACCGGACGCTGTTCCTCTTGTGACGTCATAGCTCCGTGACCTGACCTGACCCGGTCAAGTTTCTTATACCATATGATAGCCAATACTTGCCCCAACATGCATGGGAAGTTTCATCACGATCCATCAACCGATGTCCGTACCACCGGCAGGAAACCTCGGGCGTTGGCACTCAGTTTGTGAAAATCCGGCCGGAGGCTGTTCCCTTTGTGACGTCATAACTCCGTGACCTGACATGACCCGGTCAATTTTTTTTTTATCAAAAGATGCGCAAGGTTTGCCCCGGTACCCAAACTTTGGCGGCGCTGCGCGCCGCCGTTTTTGCACTATTTCCGAAAAACCTCAGGGGGGGGGGGTTGCACCAACCCCCCCCCCTACATGGGCGAGGGTTAATTATTCAAATCAATTTTTCAGCATGTATTTGACATTGTACGCCAATATAAATAGCACCATCGTGTTCCTGAGCTAAAACTGCATCTAATACACATCTTTTTGTTGAAAAATTTTAACTTCAAAATTTGACCTTTTTGACCTGAAAGTGACCTGACGGAAGCTAAATTTGACTCAAAATGACCTCGAATGACACAGCCCTAGTGAAAAAGTCCTTAAGGATTTCGCCAGAATCCCCACAATCCTTAAGGATCCATACGGACCCATAAGGAGCAGATATGAAATCCTTAAGGACTCTACGGACCCTCTTGAATCCTTAAGGACGCATTCGCCGATCCTTAAGGATTTTAGGGCGATGTTTGATATCCTTAAGGATCGCTCAGTATTCCGTAAGGAAATTGCTACTTGCTAGTGTCGCTTAATCCTTCAGGATAGCCGATGCAGCCAGTACGTCAATCATTATGGAGTGATTGAATCATCCCTACTATTATTCCGTGCTCCGTATCCGATAATTTCTTAGCCATATGACATATACGGCATGTAAAAACTTTGTGACGGACCAAAGCAGCGTTCGCTATCATCATAGGCGCGGGAACCGGGAGGCGAGGGGGGCAGTGGGAGCAGCTTGCCCCCACTTTTGTGCTGAACTTTGAAATTAAATATTTTCGATTTATGGCATTTCTCGATATTGCGAGTGCCAAAACCGGTGATTGTGAGCCAGGGATAACAATTTGGCTATCTTAGCTCAGAATTAATATTCAGCTAGGATGGTCACCTAAATGTCCACGCTGGGTTCACCCAGACTCCAAATCGGATAGACGAATAGTTCTGATAAAAAGTACCTATTGGTATCTCAACCAAGTGCCACAGTATGCATGTATCGTATGGCCTTAGTGCCACCGGTGCCACAGTGTTTGCGCTGTGCTCTTCCAGAGACCGTACCGACTGGAATTTAGCACGGGCGGCAGCGGGCGGTCTGATCCTCGCCTCCGGCGAGAGGGGAGACCGCGCGTCCCCCTGTCGCATTGTGCCGCTGCCGCTCGCGGGATGCGGACGAGTCTGTTGAGTGTAGTGTGCCGTCTGCCGTCTCCTCTTCGGGCCATGTAAGTCTCTGCCATGCTGTGTATCAATGAGATAATTGATCCTAGTTATTGCATTGATAGATACAAAAACCGGCGCTGAAACGTTCACTTCAATTAATGGCGATCGTCGTCGTCATTCATTTGGCTGCGGCAAATGAAAGTACTACCGGTAGCGTCTTTTAGCGTCATGCCTTGGAACGAGGCCCAGATAAATATGTATAATAGAATGGATTCAGGGTAGTAGGACGTAGGTGCATATGTGATGCATTGCTAAATGAACATACACAGGAACATCTAGCTGGAACACAGGAACATACACAGGAACATCTAAGCTGGAAATGACTGAACTGAATTTACTCAAAGGCTCACCAATATTCTTTGGCTGGGACTGCAGTCTAAGCCTAAGAGTAGAATTCGTGAGCCTTTGAGTAGGTATTGTTGATCAGTATATTACTGTTATTACATAGGAATATCCGCCTTGTTACAGGAACGCAGGATGCAAGACTCGACAGGCGACGGGCGACTCAACCGCTCAAGATGTGTAGAATGTGGATGGCGTAGGAGCGGCGGCTGAGGACGTGTGACGTGATAATATCTGAAGCGTGGCTGACTCGAAAAAGTGTAGACTTATCTTTATGTAAATATGTTTTTCGGAAGTCCTCGGCTTATATTTCTCGGAGCCTCAGCTGCAACCTGCGAATGCCTAGAGCTCCATATATGTATACCCGGTCGCCTGTGGTTGGCGGCTGCTCCATTCCTGGCAATGAAAAATGGCTAAATGTGCTTGTTTTAAGTAAAAAATATAGCACCAGAGACCGTACAAATGTGTTTGCAAGGGTTTGATCCTTACGGATTTATATATCATTCATTAAGGAAGAGCCTCAAAATCCTTGAGGATTGTCGCCAAGATCCTTAAAGATTTTGCTACAAATCTTTAAGGAAAAACCACAAAGTCCTTAAAGATTATTACCAATGTCCTTAAAGACATTGCTAGAGATCCTTAAGGATTTAGCTAAAAATCCTTACGGATTTTCCGCAGAATCCTTAAGGAATTTCCGCAGAATCCTTAAGGAATTTCTAACAAAATCCTTAAGGATTGTGTATCAATTTCGTACAAGGATTTTGTTAAGGATCGTCCTTAAGGAATACATAGGACTGTCCTTAAGGATTTTTTCACTAGGGAGACGACATCAAATTCGAAATCTTTGGCCTAAATGGACCATAAAACATGTGTCACGTGACCGACGCATGATGTAATATTTTCGTGACCTGTGATGACCTGACCTTGACCTGAAAATCAACGTACAAGTTTGGTACCCTCAGGGTATCTAGAGCATCTGTTCACGAGTGTGTGAACCAAAAATGAGCCTGATCTGACTTGTAAGACGGCGGCCAGAGCCCAAAACGTGAACAAACCAAAATGCTAATAATTTTTACTTTGACCTGACCTGTGACGTTATCGGTGACCTCGAGGTCAATGAAATTAGGTTTCGCTCGACAGTTTTTCCGGGGCTATCAGACGCTGTTTGAATTTTGACGATCGGCCCAGTAGTTTCGGAGTTAGGAGGGGGGGGGCTATGAATATTGAATAGCCCCCCCCCCCAGTAGGGCGTGTTATACGCAGACCCCAGTGGGGCGCGGGTTAATTACATCCTGCGACTTTCAAAGGCTTCCGTCATCTACTGTAGCTCTGACACGGTGACAAAGTTGCAAAAAAGTGATTGGAGGTTGGGTCATTTGAAGTGACAATTGCCAACAAAGGACGCAAAAAAATGCATCGCCCGCCCGCCGTCAATTGCAAACAAACGACGCGGAAAACGCCACCGCAAAAAGCAAACAAACAAAAAAACGCACCTCCCGCCCGCCGCCAATTGCCAACAAAGGACGCAAAAAACGCCCCGCTTGCCGCCGCCAATTGCAAACAAACGACGCAAAAACCGCCACCGCAAAAAAAAAAGAAAAGAAAAAACGCACCGCCCGCCCGTTACCCATTGCAAACATACGACGCACAAAGACTCGTCGGATGAGCCTTGCACGTGAGGATGAGCCTTTACAAACAGGAGGATGAGCCTTGTACGTGCAAAACGGAGTGGGTATGCTACGAATTGACGTGCATGGCACCCTAATAAACACTATCTAGCGGTGTGCCAAAGTTGGTGCAATCGGCCCGGCCGTTTTCGAGATCTGGAAGCGGCACCCTTCACGTGTGCACGTGCAAGCTGGGTCCCAATTGAGTTATGCACGGCACCCTATTCACCGGTCTCTAGCGGTGTACCAAATTTGAGCAGTATCGGTCTAGCCGTTTTTAAGATCTGGAAGCGACCCCTACACATGCGCACGTGCATGAATTGTACCCCAACCGTGACACACGGAAATACATACCTACTAACTGACTTGTGCACGGCACCATACTAATCGGTCTCTAGAGGTGTGCCGAATTTGAGTGCAATCGGTTCGGCCGTTCTTGAGATCTGGAAGCGTCACCCTGCACGTGCGCACGTGCAACATGGGTCCGAACTGACTTGCGCACGGCACCGTACTAACCGGTCTCTAGCGGTGTACCAAATTTGAACTCAATCGGCCCGGCCGTGCTCGAGATCTGGAAGCGTCACCCTGCACGTTCGCACGTGCAGTTGCACCCCAACCGTATAGCACATGGAAACGCATGGTTCGGTGTGTGCCTACAACCTTGTTAATAGCTATCAGCTAGGGTAACACTAATTGCTTATACACCTGCCTTGTCATGTCATTAACCCTCGCCCTGGCAGGGCATTTTTCATAACACGGCCTGGCAGGGGGGGGGGGCGTGGGGTCGATGCGACCCCCCCTCGCGATTGGCTCCTATGGCACCTAGAAACACCAAATTTGTTAACCCTCGCCCGCACATGGGGGGGGGGGTGGTTGCCACCCCCCCCCCCAGGTAGTCTTTCTGCTCTGCACTCAACATTTTTAGAGCTAGAAGGCTGATTTTTTGTGTAGCTGCTCCTCTATCCTTTCTTGATGTCCCCTGGAAATTTCAAGTTTCTGTGGTTTTTGGTTTCGGAGATATGACCTTGTTTTTCAGGTCATGTCATGACCCAAATGGCCAATTTTCAACATCTTGCGTTGGCTATGGGCCTTGTGAGCTTCTGACACCTTGATTTCGGCCTTTTTTGCCAGGCTTACCTCCCACCTATCATGGAACATGTTGTTCGACGATGTACAGATGTCAAGGTCAAGGTCAAGGTCAACCTAGGTCATCTAAGATAATTGCGTTTTAGGCAAGCGGAATTTACTTTTTGTGAATTTTTTTGACTGCATTTTTGGTAAAAGCTTCTCAGATCATGATTTCATGTAATATGGACACATAAACAATCGGTGCACACATCAGTATACACACAGACACACACAGACATACAAACACATATGATTGACCTTGACCTAACTTGACCTGAAATGACCTCAGCAGCAAAAACCTGGTCGGGTAGTGTGACAAAGAGGTTCTAGCTGGCTTGGCACCAGAAAACGGCATCGTCATCGGTATATGATAAGCAGCGCACTTGATATCCAGCGGTGACCCAAAACAGCAACATTTTTTAGTTTGACCTGACCTGGAAGGTTAATGACTGACCTGAGAAGGTAAAACTGGGTATCATTGGATTCGTCTCTTCCCAAAGAATCTTTTTGGTCTTTACCGCTAAGCTCTATCTTCAACAGGAACGAAATGGCGCGGGGGGGTGGCAACCACCTCCCCCCCCATGTGCGTTCTAGGATGGGAAAATGGCATGTGCGGGCGAGGGTTAAGTAGGTGGGCCCCCTGGAGTTCTCGCGCCTGTGCAAATTTGGTTGCTCTAGGTCAATATTTAGGGGGGGGTTTGAGGGATATAAATGTAAAAATTTCGCTAAAAACGGATCAAAAGTTTTTCGCCTATAACTTTTGATCTAATTAAAATAAAGCAAAATGAAAAACACCAGTGAACTCAGCACGTCAAGGCGCGTCGAATGATATAGTTTTTAGCTTGCTTAAGTGTACTTAAAGTTTTTCTTAAATTTTAAGTAAACTTAAATTAATAAATTAAGTTCAAATTAACCAAATTACATCATATTGCATATCATTCGATTCGGCCGATCACCAGAAACACAATAGCCGTGTTTAAATAGGGTTCCCTTAATCTATATTACTATTTGTGGTGACGTAGTTTCTGTCTATTACGAAGGTCGCGACATGGTGCTACGTAGCGCGGGTTACAGGTCACACCGTTGCACCTACCGCGCTAAAGTTTGCGCAACTCATTGAACAAGGATGGACAACGTGCCTTTGATGGGTCTCATCTCGATCGGATCGATAGCGAGCGCGTGGCGCGTGCCCAAAAAGTGCAAATTCGCGTCATAGACTTTACATGTATTAACCCGCGCCCCGTTGGGCTCTGCCGAGCAACGCGCCCGGTTGGGGGGGGGGGCATTTTGGCCCCCCCCTAAGATCTCGAGAACCACGGAACATAGCGACAAGCGGTAAACGGCGTTGGATAGCCCCAACGGGGAACTACCTTGTGACCCAATTTTATTGACCTAGGTCAAACCGATGACGTCACAGGTCAGGTCAAAGATCCAATTTTCACCGTTTACAGGCACTTCAAGAAATGCGTTGTAAAATCGAGTAAAATGCATTTCATTGAAAATCATCGATGGGGAAATGTTCTTCAAACACATATTTTGCTATTTGAGCTCACTGATACCAGGTCAGGTCACAGAGGTCAGGTCACGGGGGGGTCACAATATGAAAGTGTCGTGTGATACATGTTTTATGGTCCATTTTACATGACAAATGCGATTATATGGGTCAGGCAGCCTTTGGGGCCAGCTTAGATCACGTTTTGGTCAAGGTCAGGTCAAGGTCAGGTCAAATAAGGTCAAATTTCAAAGTTAATATTTTTGCATAAAATGGGTATCGAATCGATGCAGCTCGTCACGGGGAGTTCAATGGTGGTCTTTGTTTTGCCGTACGTGGTCTAGAATTGCTAAAAATTGAGTTCAAGAATTTGACGTCATCATTTTTGAACAGTTTTTTCGCTTTAACTTGGCCAAAAAACGAGATATCGATCTGAAATTTGGCATGTATATAGAAGAGCGCTGGGACTATCACATATATTCCGGTTTTTCGAAATTCGGAAAAATTTTGGATTTTTTAAAAGCTTTTTTCTAAAAAAATCAATTTTTTGAATTTTTTTTTGTCAAAAACCAAAAATTTTGAAAATCCGAGATAGCAGTTTTGTAGCGCCGCTTTTTTTCTACTAGACCATATAAATAACTTTGAAATTGCTTGATAAGTGTAGATTTGGTGAGCGTTTCAAGATTGCATGTTTTTTGCTCATTTTTGCTCGAACATGACCTCAGTTTGACCTCAATAACTCCTGACCTAAAGTGACCTAAGACTTGAAACTTAGTGTGAAGGTGTCAAATTGATGCCCGGGAAGGTACTGAAAATTTGGCGGCGCTGCGCGCCGCCGTTTTCTTCCTATTCAGGAAAAACCACAGTGGGGCCAAAATGGCCCCCCCAACGGGGCGAGGGTTAATCGGCTGGCAAAAACGGGCGAAAACAGCCAAATTTGCCCGACACGGGTCCGGTCCCGGTGCAATATCTCGGTAACCGTGGGCCCGACCGGTACGGGGAAAACAGCATCGTGTAGATAATCGAACGGGCTATCGAATGGTGTGCGGTGCAGAGGTTGGCACGCGCCACGTGCACCGGGGAGGACACTTTCTCTTGAAAAATGGACGTTTTGGACGGATTTAGGAATTTATATTAATTTCAGGTGATCGTCAGACGGAATGAGTTGAAACAGCGCCTATTAGCAATAAAAATGTACCGTCTCTCATGGAAAAATTGTGAAAAGCTAATTGATCAAAAACAATGTGGAAAAAAATCGCTGAATTAAATGGTATTTGTCCAAAATGTGCCACTAAATAATTACACGGATTTTGCTGCTTAACCTGATACGTTTGACAATTGAAAATGCTATCATTAGAAAGAGCATTCAATTCTCTTCAAGATCCAATCATCACGTTTGCATGACAAGCAACAGTACTCTTAACCCGCGCCCAGATGGGGTCTGCCGAGCAACGCGGTCTGATGGGGGGGGGGGCATTTTGGCCCCCCCCTCAGATCTCGAGAACCACGCAACATAGCGACAAGCGGTAATCGGTGTTGGATAGCCCCAACAGGGAACTACCTTGTGACCCAATTTCATTGACCTCGGTCAAACCGATGACGTCACAGGTCAGGTCAAAGGTCGAATTTTCACCGTTTACAGGCATTTCAAGAAATGCGTTGTAAAATCGTGTAAAATGCATTTCATTGAAAATCATCGATGGGGAAATGTTCTTCAAACACATATTTTGCTATTTGAGGTCACTGATACCAGGTCAGGTCACAGAGGTCAGGTCACTGGGGGGTCACAATATGAAAGTGTCGTGTGATACATGTTTTATGGTCCATTTTACATGACAAATGCGATTATGTGGGTCAGACAGACTTTAGGGCCAGCTTAGGTCATGTTTTGGTCAAGGTCAGGTCAAGGTCAGGTCAAGGTCAGGTCAAATTAGGTCAAATTTCAAAGTTTATATTTTTGCATAAAATGGGTATCGATTCGATGCAGCTCGTCACGGGGAGTTCAATGGTGGTCTCCGTTTTGCGCTACGAGGTCTAGAATTGCTAAAAATTGAGTTCAAAAATTTGACGTCATCAATTTTTAACAGTTTTTTCGCTATAACTTGGCCAAAAAAAGAGATATCGATCTAAAATTTGGTATGTATATCGAAGAGCGCAGGGACTATCACATATATTCCGGTTTTTTTCGAAATTCGAAAATTTTTTGGAAATTTTTTGAGTTTTTTTAAAAAAATCAATTTTTTTGATTTTTAGGGGTCAAAATCCAAAAATTTCAAAAATCCGAGATAGCAGTTTTGTAGCGCCGTTTTTTCTCTACACAACCACATAAAGAACTTTAAAATTGCTTGTGAACTGTAGAATTGGTGAGCGTTTCAAGATGTCATGTTTTTTGCTCATTTTTACTCGAACATGACCTCAGTTTGACCTCAATAACTCCTGACCTGAGGTGACCTGTGACTTGAAATTTTGTGTGAAGGTGTCAAATTGATGTCCGGTAAGGTACCCAAAATTTGGCGGCGCTGCGCGCCGCCGTTTTCTCGCTATTTAAGAAAAACCACAGGGGGGGGCCAAAATGGCCCCCCCCCATCAGGGCGCGGGTTAAAAATATAAATGTTTCAAACTTCTGCAAAACCATTTTCAGCGAAAATTATCTACGCCTTTCATTTGTCATAAAACTACGCACCTAAATTATAAAACACATTTGACAGGTTTTGAAGTAGAAAGCATGCTTATCAGACACGGGCACCTCGATACGATGGATATTCTTTCCAAACCAAATCATTTAGCCATCAAAAAGCAATCGACCGAAATGGATAGATAACCAAACCGACACAAGAACAACCAAACACCCGTCAATCGAAAATACCCCTTTTCGCGTTGCGGAGCACGCGGGTCACCCTAGTCTTCCCCTATTTCTCCCCTATTTTCAGATCGAATTTTAGGCATCATAGCGATCGCGTGTAACGTTGCTATGGGCGCTCTTGTTATTAGAAGCATACAAAGCATCGTTTATGCTGTAAACAATATAAATTGGGCTTATTTAATACTCGAAATTCAACAATTCATATTTTGAAGTATTTTTATCCTGCCCTTCAATTCCCTCTTTAACCCTCGCCGGCCGAGGGGGGGGGGCGGGTACCGCCCCCCCATAGGGTTTTTTCGCGATAGCTCCGAACACGTTGGCGATAGAGAGCTGAAACTTGGCATATCTGACCTTTGATCCAAGCCGCATCTTTTGACACCAACCGCATTTTTGGGTCAGGTCAGGTCACTGACCTATGACGTCATAAGTGAGCCTCTGCACGGTCTTCAGATGTCGCAACTTCGCAACGCCCTCACTGCCAGAGGAGATGTCACAGGGAAATGAAACTTGCAGGATCTAGTATCCATTATGAGTCTCACAACTTGTATATCTCGAATTTTTCCTAAAGGTCATATGAGGTCAGGTCATTTTCGTGACCTCACCATTATAAGTCAATGGGGAAAAATGAAAACTGCTATTCTGGCGCCGGGAACGATCTCCAACTATCTCAAGCACACAGAATCGTGATTTTATGCACTTCTTGCAAGGTTAGATGCGTCACTTTTGCAATGTTGACCTTCCGTGACGTCATTTATGACGTCATCAAGGTCATATTAGTTTTTCGTCAATAACTTCCGATCAAATTGAGCTAGCGAGTCGAGAAAGCCCAAATGGAATCAGGAAGCCCTGCCGAATCGAATGATATGCGACATGACCTCTTTCGACCAACTTCGTGACCCTCATCTATCTTCATTTTCGAATAGTCAATAGAATATACGCGACTAACAAATATCTGAATAACATTGGCATCCGCGATAACTTTAAGTGCAGTTTCTGTGAGGTTGATACCGAAACAATCATTCATCTCTTCTGGCATTGCTCTGTTACACAAATATTCATAAAAGAAATACTTTCACATATAAAAGAGGAATACAATACCTCAATCAATATCGACCGTCTGAAATGGTTTATGCTGAATGATCTTACAGATTTAGAAGTAACCATAGTGACGCTCAGCAAATTATGCATAAGTAAGGCAAAAACTAACTCCCGGAAACGGTCGTTGGAAGTTATGCTCAACTGTCTAAAATTTGAAGTTTTGAATGAATACTGCATCGCCAAGTCTCATAATAAGTTATGTATGTTTGAACAGAAATGGGGCGAGATCGGAAAATTGCTGAATTAACAAAAAAAAAGCGATCGTGAACGTCTGGTCCTGAGGTGGCGGGTCCCGTGCCGCCCGCGGCGGGTGACCATTTGGCCTGTACCTACACACTTCACACACTCACATTACACACATTTACATAGACACATGTATATGTTACGGCCCGTTTGAAAACCCGGCCCGTATTAATGCTGCCCGGCCCGCATTAATACTGACCGGAGACCTGGCCCGTATTAATATGGCCCCCGGTCAGCATTAATGCGGGCCGCCTGGCGGTCAGCATTAATACGGGCCGGGCAGTATTAATACAGCCCACTTTTTCCTCACGGCCATATGAAAACTCGGGCCATATCAAAACTAGCCAACTAGTCTCTATTCCATGTCTTAGCAAATGCTGCGTAGGCCTGCAGTGGTCTTAAATGTCTTTTATACTGTTTGACTGTTGGCTAGTAAATATTTGTTTCGTGGTATCTTCAGCGTATAGACCCACCATACCTTGACCTTACACCATACATGACCTTGACACCCACCATAATGCATTGGTACAACATCATTTTACATGTTCCAGTGTTTAACCCTCGCCCTGGCAGGGCATTTTTCATAACACGGCCTGGCAGGGGGGGGGGGGGTCGATGCGACCCCCCCCCCTCGCGATTGGCTCCTATGGCACCTAGAAACACCAAATTTGGTAGGTAGGTGGGCCCCCTGGAGTTCTCGCCCCTGTGCAAATTTGGTTGCTCTAGGTCAACATTGAGGGGGGTTTTGGGGGGTATAAATGTAAAAATTTCGCTAAAAATAGGTCAAAAGTTTTTCGCTTATAACTTTTGATCTAATTAAGATAGAGCAAAAAGAAAAGCACCAGTGAACTCAGCACGTCAAGGCGCGTCGAATCATATACTTTTTAGCTTGCTTAAGTGTACTTAAAGTTTTTCTTAAATTTTAAGTAAACTTAAATTAATAAATTAAGTCCAAGTTAACCAAATTGCATCATATCGCATATCATTCGATTCGGCTGATCACCAGGAACACAATGGTACCATTTTTTAAGCTCTAGCGTCATTATGTGCCAAGTTATTGGCAAAAACGTTATTTGACCTCAGTTGACCTCATTTGACCTGACCCATGGATAAGTACACCAAACAAAGAAGCACCAAGTGATCTGCTGTTAAGTACCGTGGTTTCGAAGCACAAAAGTGATAGAACGAAGCGGACATCTCCAGTATTTTCCGAATTTAGTATTTTCCCATAGGCTTAACATTACGACGTAATGACCTCTAACTGACCTCAGGTCAGTGACCTAAAAAAAGCCGGACTATATGTTATACAACTCGGTGAACTTAGCACATCCTGAAAGTTTGAAGGAAATCAGTCGAAAACTGTGAGTTGGACAGGTGCAAGAAGAAAATTGAAATTTGACCATGACCTTGTACCGGTTTTTCTGACCTGATGACCTGACCCAAGGTCACCCGGACTTGCAATTTTCAGGTCATATGTAAAAAGGTTGCCCCATAGGCTGTGCCAAATTTGGCGGCGCTGCGCGCCGCCGTTTTTACGCTATCTTCGAAAAACCTTAGGGGGGGTCGCATCGACCCCCCCTGCCAGGGCGAGGGTTAAAACCACAAGACTAGAAACACGCAGATAATATGAGCCAACATACGCTGTATTGCGATTCCGGCCAAACATGGTCTCGAGGATCAGGTCACAGGTTAAAGGTCGTTTGGGTCAGGGCCATGAAATTTTAGAGCAGGTGTAAAATTGAATAACTCGAGGGTACTGAAAGTTTCGTCGCGATCGGCCGTTTTTTACGCGAGTTATTCGCAAAAAAACGAGGGGGGGGGTCCGTTCGACCCCACCCCCCATGGCTTTTTATGGCTTTTTGCGATGTAAGTGCGAGGGTTAAGTGGAAATCAGTGCTAAAGTCCTCGAATTATGACATTTTCAAAATGAAGTTGCCATACTCTTTATGATCACCAGTTATTAAGATCAGAGGCCAGTTTTACAAAAAAATACCAGCCGGCCGCCGAAATAAAATATCCAGCCGAAAAAATAGACGCCACACGGCCACGAGTTTCACCAACAAAAAATTCCAGCCGACTTCGGACGGAAATTATTTGTCGCCGGTAGTCAGCTGATATTCTGTTACGATATCAAATTACGATATGTCAAGGAGATTAATAAATCATTTTAAGCATGTTTTCAATCAAATTGAAGCGTGATTTCTAATGCAAATGCTATATACATTTCGAAATATTATTATCGTAAATTATTACATTATTTTCAAGAGTAATAACAACAAAGTAGAGCATTATCAACTTTCATATCTATATTAACATTCTGGTGCCCAGCAAAAGCCAATACAATACAAAACTACCAAATTGTAAACGTAGGCACGTCATTCATAAAGGTGACGTAGGGAAGCTTGCATTTAAGGCAAATTTAAGATGGATCTTTTTTCCTGTCAGCCTATTATATTAATTTTTACAATACCTTCAACTTGTTATGTACCTTTTTGTCTGTTTTAGTCGCACCTTGTAGAAAATCATCGTGTAGACCGAGAACGCAATGTGTGTACCTCCAGCTATGAGGTGGGGACTAGATGAGACCCACTCCAGTGGCAGCGGAACACCTTCAATTAAGGGGGCACTGCCGACTTTTGGTCTCATTCTTTCCATGCAACGCCCATAGGGCTAATATTAAAATGTCAAAATCAAAGGGGGGCACGGTGCCCCGGTGCCCTACCCGTTCCGCCGCCTATGAGTCCCGCTCCCGACAGATCCGGGAGCCGCACCTCTTTCCTAGCTTTCAAAAGAGCGGCAAATAAGCGGTCAGCATTGCTCCCAGAGACGCCACCTGAAGCTGGACGGACGACGGACAGTTCCGCTGCCGAGCGATTGAAGTTGAACTGCGGTGCTACGAGGCGGCTTCGCGTGCACTGCATTAGCACCTTCAAGCGGGAGTAAGAGGGCTAACGAACTCACCAAGGCCTATATATGTAAAGCATTGTGCAAAGGCGAGTGTCCTACCTTAGGAAAATACCTACCCAGATTAACTGCTGCACCGCGGTCATTGCAGGGCTGAGGATACGTCGTTCGCTCCGCTTCGGCGAGGTGGAGGTCAGACTGCCCGGCTAGGTGGTTTTAGCCGATATGCAGGCCCCGTTTGCCGGGCCCGGTCGAGAAGAAGGAACGCCACACAGCAAAGAATATTTGCTCCGGGCCCGCTACACTGGTCCGGCTCGTAAGTCGTAACAAATTAACAATACCTGCGCTAGCGTCGTCGACCGTCGTTCGACTGCGCCCAGTACCGCTCAGTGGATAGTCCTGCCGAACTCCTCTGCGTGTGCCCAGATCATTCGTTGCGCGCGGACACAATCGTCCGACGGAGACCGCTGTGCATTATGATCGGGTGTTCACCACCTTGGTCGCCGGCTTTCACACCCAGCCGAGCCGTCTGGCTACGCCCCAAATGATCGTCTAAGCCTTTCGATTGGTTTGTAACTCGGGTCTAATATCGAAATGTTTGGGAGTTAGGACATGTTAAATCCGTGTTCATGAACAAACATACATTATGCAACTAAAACGCTTTACTTACTTTAACTTTTCTAGGCTGATGACAAGGCATACATCTATTTCATTGCAATATTTCTAAAATGTAAATAAATCATGAGCAATGAGCATAAACAACAACAGCGATCCACTAGAAGCTAGTGTGGATATCCACTGACGTAGGTCGCCTCGTACTGGCGCAGCTCGTAGCTCGTCCAGCAGCGCCAGCGTCTACCGCACCCGGCCGCCCGCCTGCACTATCAGCCGCTGGAAATTGCTGCGCTGCCGCTCCAACATTAGCTTGACCGCCTGGCCGGCCCGGCGGATGCGCGCCGTCCGACGCACGCAGTGTACGTCTTCAACAGCGCCGGGATGTCGTACGACACGACCGCGTCCACTGCGTCCACGTCAATACCGCGCGCTATAGCCTCGAGCACACCAGCGCGGCCATCTCAGCTAGCGCGTGCCGCCGCCGGCACGCCGGCACTACCCCACAGAACTCAGTCACGCGCGCGCCCAGCACAGACAGCGGTAGCTCCAGCTGGTGCGCCACCTCGTTCCAGTTGACCAACACGAGCGAGCGTCGCCAGTCGGGCTGTCGGAGCAAATGGTGCATCAGCAGCGGCTTCAGCGGCTGCGGCGCCACCACGCTGAACGACTCGCTCAGCTCGGCCGGCGTGGTGAACCTGCCGACGAACTGACCGGGCAGTGCGACGGCGGCGGCCGCCGTGCCGACCACCAGCAGTCGCGGCTGGAACAGCGACATTCGCTCCAGCTTCTCCGGCCTCCGGGTTCTGTGACAGGGTGGCCAAGAATGGCAGCTTCTGAAGCGGCAGGTGAGGCGCGCAGACGGCGGCGGCCGTCAGCCGGCCGGCGATGCAGGGCGGCGGGCCGTGGCCGCCGCCACTCGCTCCACCGCTTTCAGCCAGCCCGTCTCGGCCATCTCGATCACCCGGTCGGCTTCGTCGATCACCAGGTAGCGCAGGTGCGGTAGCGAGAAGCCCTCGGCGCTGGTTATGTGATCCATCAGTCAGCCGGGAGTGCTCACCAAGATCAGCCAGGGAGGCCGGGCCGCGCGACCCACCGCCACCAGTTGGCGCCCCCTCGTGCCACTGTGTCTCCACCCAGCAGCTGGACGCAGAGCGGCGTGTCGGCGTCGTACTGGCGGAACACGGCGGGCACCGAGCGGCCGGCCGGCGCCGAGACTCAGAGGTCGGCCGGTGGCAGTGGCGACTCTGCGGCCGCCAGCAGCTCGGGCAGCACGGTCACCTGCACCAGGAACACCTGTTCGATGCCCTCGGCGGCCAGCCGGGCGCGCAGCTCGGGGCAGAGCGCCGGCAGATTGGCCGGCGCCGGCCGCCGGTCGCCAATCGGCTGCAGGTGCGCCAGCCAGTCGGGCAGCGCACGCGGTGCACGGTCTGTCGGCTCGAGCGCTCCACCTCGTCCAGCACGGTGAAGTCGTCAGCGGCGGCGTCTCCGTCCGACTCGGAGGTGTCCTCACTGTCGTTATTGGCGACGGCGGCTGCCGCTGTGCGCTCAGTCAGGTCGGCCATCACAGCAACACTCGCCGATGATTGGCGTCATCGAAACCGTCGGACGATGGTGGATTCATCACCGTTTTTGCAGCAGAGACTGGAAAAACCTCAGCAATAAACAAGGAAAAAACTCATAACATGCCACAGCCTGCAATTGTGCATATTGTTATTATATTTCTCACATGACAGAAAATATTGGCTGCTTTATTCTAGGAACTGGCATGAAAAACATAAGCTAAAATCAAGCTAAGTGAATTATTATTGTATTTCAACATGAGACTGGGAAAAAATCCTTGTCACTGTCAACATGACCAGTGTAACGGATGGGCTGCATGAACATTTCGGCGCATGATCTGAAAACTCTGTGAGCAGAAATTTCAGCGCTGAGGTGAACAAATAACATTGCGGCCGCAATTTGCCTGGTGCCTCCACAATTTGGCAAAACTAACTCATAATACTTACAGCCAGTTTTAACATGATCCCTGCATGACTCATGCATGCAAGATACACATGCATTCAATATCAGCACAGTGCACACACAACAGTTATGGATTCATTTACATTTTACAACATTACTATCATTTTCTTTTCCTTCAATATTGGCAGCATGACTTGCTGAGCTCAGTGGCACAATCTTATGACAGCAAGTTTGTTCGGGTTCGCAACCATGCAAACTTTGCACGTTTGGCTTCAAAAACAAGCCTTTATACATTTCTTTCATGCTATTCAATTTCTTTTTTTTAAATTTACTGTCATTGATCTTGAAAATCTTGCCATTTTGGTCTTAGCCATGTCAATTGCATCTTCCCTATTCCGCACAGCTCAAGTAAGTTCCACCCAAAAGTAGTAGTGGTATCAGTAGTTGGCGCCTTGCATTGTCAAATGTAGCTGAATATGTGAAAACAGTGACATATTTATTTAAAATCTTGAGTCCAATGAGCCTACCCTCTCTGCCTCTCCTTCCAGCATTTTGTTCAAGCACCTTCAATTTTCGAAAATGATCTTCCGTCATTATTTTCCACTTCCGTGCGACTCGCACAAGCAATGAACTTGTAAGCTGACCACTAGTTAATAATGTGCTATCATCTTGCTGTTGGGTGCTTGTAGCAAAAAGATAATATAAACGAAAAAACTAACACCACAACACCAAACACCAGTCTTGTTGGTTCCTTTTGGTCCTGCCTGGTGACAAAGGCTCTTTCTTTACGCAATATCATCAGTATTCCTCTTCTAATCTTGAAGCCCAGATGCTTAACAAATTGGCCATGAATGATACTAAATTATTATATCAACTGGGAAGCGCAAATCACGACAATTAGTAACAAATGAGGCCAATTGTTCCAACACGACTTAAAAAAAATAGACGGGGTCGCCCGTCTATTTTTTGGGCTGTTTTTCTACAAATAATGGCGCAAAATAACACTCCATTAATGCCGCATTTGCCGTTGGTGAAACTCATTGGCTATTTTTCTTGCTGATATTTTTTCACGCCGGCGGATATTTTTTCGCCTGGTTGGTGAAACTCGTCGGCTGGTTTTTGACAGAAAAATTGCGCCGGGCTGCTATTTTTCTGTTGGTAAAACTGGCCTCAGATAATGAAACAGATGCGTGATACACTGATACTCACTGTCGGTCCTCCAGCGGTAATGGAAGAAATGGGCGCGCGGCAGTGTCGGCACTCCCTGAGGTGACCTTGGGCGATGTGTTAGACCTGCTTTTATTACCATGGGCAACGTCTAGATGAATATTGCTGGTTGTCTCTACAAAATTATGATAAACCCTCGCTTGTTTTCTCTAAATGGTGTTTTGAACTATTTTAACCCGCACCCCGCTGGGCTATTCAGCCATACGCGCCCTGCTGGGGGGGGAAGATTCTTCCCCCCCCCCCTGTCTAACTTCCGAACCGATGGTCGTAGAAAGACGGGGAAAACGGCAATCGAAAGCTCTCAACAAGGCAGATCTTAACCCGCGCCCTGCTGGGGGGGGGGTTTGAACACCCCCCCTTGTGGTTTTTCGCGAATATCTCAAAAACGGCGGCGCGGAGCGCCGCCGTTTTTTGTACACCTTATCGTACATCAATTCTACACATGTTGTGAAAATTTCAGACCAAGGTCATTCAAGGTCAGGTCACCAGGTCACTTGAAGTGACCTCACCTCATAAAAAGTTTCAATGTCTGTCATAGCTACACCGAGTGACCGATCGCTTTGAAACTTTCAGCGATTGCTAAAAGCAATAGCATGTACAAAATGTATATCTCAGAATTTTGATATCGATGACCTAAGGTCAGATCAATTTTGCGACCTCCCCATTATAAGTCAATGGGAGAAAATTGAAATGCGCCTCTTTTGGACAAAAGACATTATAAATGTTACAGGGAGTTTGAGAAATCCGTGAGTTTGCAAACTCCCTAGTGAGTTTGCAAACTCCCTGACCCATCAGTGAATTTGCAAACTCACTAGGGAGTTTACAAATTCACTAGGGAGTTTGCAAACTCACTGACCGGTCAGGGAGTTTGAGAAATTTCAGAGTGATTGGGCCAAATAAAAACAAGTGTGCAGCATGTGGGTGGCATATGTGCCGTCCGTGATGTTAAAACAAAGGAGGCTAGCTCTAAGGCCTCGCACGCTGACAAAAAGCTTATAGATCATATGCACACCATAAATACCTTTTTTATTTTAAACTGCTCAGTGATTTACCCATGCATGTACCGCCGCTTTATTTAGTTATACATTTATTTAGTTCACGTCCCAATTAGACCCGTTCCACTCAAGTGTGGCTGTTCCAGAGTCAGGCTAAATATATCAAAGTAGAAACAGCTCACTGTTGGTCACTTATGCTAAAGTACAGGCACACGCATCAATTCACGCCCATTCCCACTCCGCCATAGACGTGTCATCGAGAGCCGGCGCTGCTGGCAGCCAGCCCAGCTGCGACTGGCGCACGCTGCTTGTTTGTTTTTGTTTTGTTGGGTTCGGTCCTTTCGGTGTGACAAGACCATTTCAGAGTCGGACGAATGATAGGAATTATAGGGGGAGACATTGGTCTGGGCAGACACCCTATGTGCAGAGTCGCCGGGGCTGAGCCCGTCCGAATTGACAGACCGACCAGCCCCCCAAGCACTCTTTGCACCCGGCTACGGGGTGCGCTCCCTCGGGAGCAGCGGTGCCGCTCCAAGGGAGCAGCCCGCATGAGATAAAGGTGCCTGTCCAGCCCGGAATGGGGGTTTCGGCGTGGACGAGAAGGATTTCAGTAAACTGATTCCTGAGGATGGAAACGACAGAACGGAGGAGCACGTTGCTCCGAACCTCCCCTTTACATAGCCGCGAGTAGCATTTTTTTCGGTAAAACAATGAAGGATCTGTAAGTTTTTTGTCAGCGTGCGACGGTTATATAGGCCGTACCACTAGTCGCTTTTGTTTTAACATCACGGACGGCACGTATGCCACCCTCATCTTACACATATGATTTTATTTGGCCCAATCGCTCTGGAATTTCCTAAACTCCCTGACCGGTCAGTGAGTTTGCAAACTCCCTAGTGAATTTGCAAACTCCCTAGTGAGTTTGCAAAGTCACTGATGGGTCAGGGAGTTTGCAAACTCACTAGGGAGTTTGCAAACTCACGGATTTCTCAAACTCCCTGTAACATAAACACTCCCAAACACCGAATTACCAGTGGTTTAGACACACTGAACATGAAAATGGTGTCCGTGACCCTTGTTTATGCCCTGAGGTCATCTTAGGTCACGAATGGTATCTAACAGTCTTTCGCAAATAACTTTTGATAGAGGCATGCTAGAGCGATGAAAACGCCTTAGATGTGTTCAGCTCGACGATACGGATCGACTGATATGCAACATGACCCTTTCCGGTCAGGTCATGACCTTGACCTGAGGTCAAATTTTCAAGTTGACCTTTCAAGGTCAACTTATAGTTCATTCGATGCGTCTTGACGAGAGGAACACAATGCCGGTAAAAGTAAGCTCGTACAAGGCTTGGGTCAAAAGTTATTGCAGAAAAACTGTTTCCGAAAAAAAATCGGCTATTTTTGCAATTTTTGCCCCCTGCAGGCAAAACCGTTGACGTTAGGTCAAATCTGAGAGAATCATTCAGAAAGGGCTTTAATAGGGCTATCGAATGCGCTTTTCCGCGGCGCTGTAGCTCTATTGGTTCTCGAGTTATGCGTTGGCTTCTTGGAAATTTTCGACATTCGACCTGGAAATCGGCGAAATTTTGCCTTCCATGACCTCTGGTGACCTGACCTTTGACCTGACCAAAAAATTGACCGAAGTGATTTCGTCATTATTTTTGACGCTCTTTCGAACGCCGCCTTCCGCGTATCGCTACGTGGCCCAGGAGCCGAGTTACAAGGGGGGGGGGTGTTCAAACACCCCCCCCAGCAGGGCGTGGAAATCCAGGACCCCCAGCCGGGCGCGGGTTAAGAGCCCAATTTTTTTTTGCTTTAGTAGGTCAGAGGTCATGTCAAGGTCAGGTCAAGGGTACAAAATGCAAGTTTCTACAGTATCGGCCTTGCACCGTAGGGGAGAGTGGGGTAATTTGGCCGCTTTTTTTTTAGAAACCGATGTAACTAAAAAATCGACAACACATTTCTGCATTTTCTCAACGCTGACAGGTGTGGCATACATTTTACTTTCCTGGACAGTTAACTTGAAATGATAGAGTAACTACTTATATTGAAATTGTGACGCATTACAAAGGTCTGCAAAGCGGCCAAATTGCCCCACTAGCAGGGCTATTCGGCCGGGGATGTGGGTCAATTTGGCCGGTGTTAGTTTGAGGCCATGATTTTTGTTATAGGCGAGTCAGCTTCACATTCAGCAATGACGCATGTCCTACGACGCATTTGAAGCATTTTGGAGGTTGACTCAGCCGTCACAGGGGTCGAAAATAGTCAAAATAGCGGCTCTAGATGCGATTGCAGTTTTCTACGAATAGCTTTTGACCCTCGCCCGCACATGCCATTTTCCCATCCTAGAACGCACATGGGGGGGGGGGTGGTTGCCACCCCCCCCCCGCGCCATTTCGTTCCTGTTGGAGATAGAGCTTAGCGGTAAAGACCAAAAAGATTGTTTGGGAAGAGACGAATCCAATGATACCCAGTTTTACCTTCTCAGGTCAGTCATTGACCTTCCAGGTCAGGTCAAACTAAAAAATGTTGCTGTTTTGGGTCACCGTTGGATATCAAGTGCGCTGCTTATCATATACCGATAACGATGCCGTTTTCTGGTGCCAAGCCAGCTAGAACCTCTTTCTCACACTACCCGACCAGGTTTTTGCTGCTGAGGTCATTTCAGGTCAAGTTAGGTCAAGGTCAATTTATGTGTTTGTATGTCTGTGTGTGTCTGTGTGTATACTGATGTGTGCACCGATTGTTTATGTGTCCATATTACATGAAATCATGATCTGAGAAGCTTTTACCAAAAATGCAGTCAAAAAACTTCACAAAAAGTAAATTCCGCTTGCCTAAAACGCAATTATCTTAGATGACCTAGGTTGACCTTGACCTTGACCTTGACATCTGTACATCGTCGAACAACATGTTCCATGATGGGTGGGAGGTAAGACTGGTAAAAAAGGCCGAAATCAAGGTGTCAGAAGCTCACAAGGCCCATAGCCAACGCAAGATGTCGAGAATTGGCCATTTGGGTCATGACATGACCTGAAAAACAAGGTCATACCTCCGAAACCAAAGGTCACAGAAACTTGAAATTTTCAGTGGACATCAAGAAAGGATAGAGGAGCAGCTATACGAAAAATCAGCCTTCTAGCTTTAAAAATGTTGAGTGCAGAGCAGAAAGACTACCTGGGGGGGGGGGTGGCAACCACCCCCCATGTGCGGGCGAGGGTTGAAGTAATCAAGCTAGGCCAAAACTAAAAGTACCATCGTAATTCTCTCGTCATTCCGCATCGAAACATGTATGTGTTGACCTCGAGAGGTCAAGGTCAAAGGTTGGCTTCAGGTCACGTTACCTCAGGTCGCTTGACCTCAAGGTTGCGTGAGTTCAAGGTCATCATGTATATCATTCGATGCGCCTTGACGAGCTGAACACAATGATACCATCTGCGCGGCTGTATCTTTTTTCTGTAAGTAGTTATTAGCAAAAAAGCGTTAGGTAACATTTGATGACGTCACATGCCCTTACAGCTGTCCAATAGGAAATATGGCATCAAGGTAGTCAAAGTTGGTCATGAATTATGTCCTTTATGGTATAATTGACCATGACAACTCGGCCGTCCCAGCATAGTGACGCTGAGCGCACCGGCCAAGTTGCCCCGCTAGTCCCGGCCAAATAACCCCACATTGCCATTCTGAAAATTTTTGTCTATAAAGTCGTCATGCCTGTACAGAACTAGATGAAATTGCTCTTGGAACCGCTGAACACGCTCAAGAATGGCGCTATAATGTCTGAATTCGTTTTTAGCCCAAATACTACATGTTATACAACTTTGTAAATAGAAGCAAAAGTTACCATTTTCTAATGAAATTAACGTTTTATTAATTTTGAATAAAACTGCGAGGGGCAAATTTTTGACATTTGTTCTCGACTTAGTTCTGCCGATGACAAATGAATAGAGACTAAAG
This sequence comes from Amphibalanus amphitrite, assembly GCF_019059575.1. Lineage (NCBI taxonomy): Eukaryota > Metazoa > Arthropoda > Thecostraca > Balanomorpha > Balanidae > Amphibalanus > Amphibalanus amphitrite. The sequence goes on from NW_024881504.1 coordinate 204,416, forward strand.
TTATTTCATTCACTTTTATCAGCTTTCGTACAGGTGGGGGCGGCCAATTTACACCACCGGCCAAATTACCCCACTCTCCCCTAGTTGCCGAAGAATGGACTGAGACTGATTGCCCAAAACGTGTTCTTAGACTACCAAGACAATATTCGTTGCATACAATGTCATTTAAAGGTCAAGGTCAAGGTCATGTTACGTCAGGTCAGGTCACCAAAAACAAAATATAGTAAAGGGCATGTGCGACAAATGTTTTATGGGTCACTTTACTCATAGAATTCAATAGGCACACTCAATAAGTAATATGGACCACCTCTGGATGAATTTCAGGTCGAGGTCAGGTCAAGGTCAGGTCAAGTGAGGTCAAATTTTGAAGTTGGTTTTTAAGGCCTAAAAAGGTGTCTATCTGATGCAGTTTTTCACGGCGAATCGAATGGTGCTATTTTTGTTTCCGTACGAGGTCTAGAACTTCCAAAAAAACATTTTTTAAAAAAAATTGTGTGTCGTGACGTCATAAAAATTTTGAATAACTCCCACATTTTTGAACCGATTCTTCTAAAAATTGGTATGTAGGTGCACATAGACCACTTCTCTGACATATATTCCGTTTTTTTATACATTCAAAATTTTGGATTTTATAATTATTTTCCCAAAAAAGTCAGTTTTTTGAAAAATTTGGGCCAAAATCCAAAATTTTCAAAAAACCGAGATTGCCATTTGATAGACAAAGTGGAAGGACGCATAACCTTTTTTTGTTACGTCTTGATTTCTTTTAAAATGAAGATGTTAGCGGCGTTTGAAATTTTGCCGTTTTTGAGGCGAAAATGGCGAACATGACGTCACTAAAACGTCAATTTCTCATAAATTTTCCGACGGATTTCGCTAAAATTTTCAGGGAACGTGTCAAATTGATGTAAGATAACGTATCGAAAGATTGACGTCGCTGGCGTAACGCGTTTAGAAGTTATTGGCGAAAAACGGGAGGGGGCAGATTCTGCCCCCCCCCCCAGCGGGGCGCGGGTTAATCACGTATAATACTCGTAGCATCTATTTTCTCGAGCACGTTTTATTCCATATCATTGCCGAGCACTAGTTTGAACTGCTTGCCCAATTCACTGCCTTTCGATCTGTTCGCTAGTCTCGGGGTATATGTTCCGGTCTTGTAATCGAATGGTTGTGGGTTCGAGGCGGGGTTGGCGAATATTTACACATGGCGTTCAACTTTTATCAGTAAGCCGCCGTCTATAAAGACATGCTAATGTAATTGATTTTGCAGCAGACGGATAAGTTTTGAAATAAAAGGTGGGCAGCATTTATACTGCCCACCTAAATCGGCCGCATTAATACCGACCGGCAAGGCGGCCCGCATTAATGCAGACCGGCCCGTATTAATACGGGCCAGGTCTCCGGTCAGTATTAATGCGGGCCGGGCGCGTATTCGCCAATTGTATTACACGAATCGGCCCATCAACAAGCGACATCTCTAGTGCGACGTCATAGCCATGCGCCGCGACAATGCATGCATTGAGGCTAGATTTGAGTTGAGACTTTTTTGAAATTGTATATGGCTATCGACCATGTATGTGTCGCAGTAGCCGAGTGGTTGGAGTCTCGGTGTGGTGGACGAAAGGTCGGTGGATCGATTCTTGCTTTAGCGGTTCTTTTCTCTTAAAAAGAAGTCGGTCGTAGACGCGCATTTTTGGCCCCTACGTTCGCACGCCAATATCGTACGCCCAATAAATATCTGACAAGTATTCATCTGATTAAGGAGTAAGTTGCAAAAGAACTGCAGTTGCAGTCTATACCTGAACTACCAATTTTGTTACGGCACTGTCGATATTCGTCAAAGTCGGAAGAGCTTTTATGAAACACACTCGAATGACAACGGATTCCTGTATTATTTCATCGATCAGATAAGACATGTATAGAGATAAATTGATAACAGCCCGCCGTGAGCATGCAACTTAACAACCAGTCCCAAGTTATCTTCATAAAGGTCTAATATAAATCTTTTGACATTAACTATGTAGATTCCAAGGGGACTTAGGTATCCCCCTGGCGGCTGAAATGTAAGAGTTATAGTTAGGGCATAGCTCCTATAGATGACGCTCTGACGGCTGGAAACTGATAATCTCGTCCCGTGATTACGCTAACAGCTATGCCGAACTTTTTTGTGCATGGTGATTCTTACACGAAAAGCTATGCTTACTAGCGTGCGATTTTTACTTTTCATCTTAGTTTTCGCTACTTTTTGGTACTTTACCTTGCCAAGTGCCCACCTACTTTCAAAAGGTCAGCGCCGCCCCTGTCAATGCTGCGTGCTATCACCCATTAGCAGCGAGAAATATTGATCAATGAATGGTCATCGCCCAGCACCATTTGTCTTTCCATTGGCTACGTTCGCATAGTATGCAGTATGCACTATGCATTAGTGATGTCAATCACACAAAATCAGAACACCGCTACCAAACCAAATACAAACAAAGACCATTGGAAAATACCGAAACCGAACCAATCGGTTGGACTGCAAATATCTATCTTATGCAACATATTCATTAGAAGAATGCCTACGTCTGATTTCTTAGGTGCACGCCGTTGCAAATGTATAAAAAACGCACAATGACAGATGACACGAAAATCGAAGTCGCCGAGTGGATTCGAACCACCTACCTCTGAATCATCAGTTCGATACTCTAACCACTTCGCCACGGCGTCAACATGTTCCTAATTGCTTAAATGTCATTAAGTTAAAACCTAGCTTCAATAGACGCCACCAAGGGCGAGGACCGAAAGAATGACGCCACGCTGACGTCACTCAGGAGGCACGCTATTGGTCGGCCGATTCGTGTAATACAATTCGCGAATACGCGGGCCGGGCAGCATTAATATGGGCCGGGTTTTCAAACGGACCGTAACATATATACTGCTTAAACACACGTGTACCTGCATAAGCACTCACACACGCCAAAGAGGGGGAAAAATACGCAAACGAACACTCATAACACGAACACACACTAACACATCCAGACGCCTGCATATAGCCGTATCTCAATGTGTGTCAGAAATGAAAATACTTGCTCGTATTTTTTTTCGGCGATTGTGATGTGTTATTTTTTTCCTTTCGCCTATACATAGATATAGAAGTATCGTGTTGATCCAATTGTGGATTTGATTATCGTTTGAAGGCAAATACACACACAAAAAAAACTTCGTGACCTGGGGGTGCTGACCTGACCTTGACCTGAGGTCAACACCCTAAGTTGACCTGACCCGAACAAAAAGTATACCATTCGACGCGCCTGAGCGAGGCGAACACGATGCTGCCAAAATCGCGGCTCTGCGGCCGTTTTTTGCGAAGTTATTCACCAAAAACTGAACCGTACCCTGGGGCACTTGACCTGACCTCAGAGGTCACCGGTTGACCTAGGACCTTAAAATCGGGTACCAATCTCTGCGTCTCGTAACGGCGCACACGCTCGTTTTTTTTTTTCCGCGACGCGCTAGCTCCACCAGGGGCGAAACGGCGAGGGGGGGGGTCGTACCCGCCCCCCCCCTCGGCCGGCGCGTATGTAGAAAACCAATAGGTCCGGCGAGGGTTAAGCGACAAATAGGGGAGGATTTGGTAGCGTAGCGTCTTTCCAAAAGCTGCTACGCTACCATACAAACTACCACATCACAAAAGCGGCGTGCTGATTGGCCGGCAGTTCCGAATCGTCCGACTGGTGGTCCCCGACTCGACAAGCGCACGTGCGCCGACCAGGGTTGTATACGACTCAATCAATAGCAATCAATTCAATCACGACAAATTTGGGAAACCAATCAAATCAATCAAGTCAGAGCAGTTTTCGGGAATTGATTCAATCGACTCAAACGCGACAATGAAAGGAATCAATCAACTCAATCAAACGACTCAAACCAAGATATACATTAGGTTTTTTGCCCCACCAACTTGGAAAAGTGTCCATAGCAGTCTGGTGTACCTACCTACCTACCTACCTACCTACAGAAGAAACATAAAAACATTGTCATTTAAAATTATAAATTGCCATGCCATTCAAAGTTTCTATGTAATAAGGAAGGATACCTAGTGATGGACAGGTGGATCATGATATTGAGGTTCAATGGGTAGAATTGGAGCAGAAGTTTCATTTAATGGGTGCAAAATATTAAATAACCCAGTAGTTGACTTCAACAAACCCAAATCACCACCTTTCACCTAAAAGTTGTCAATTTAATTTTGGCCATATTCAAGCTAAGTCATCAGGCCATCTACCCCATGTAAAGCCCCCGTCTGTCTCTTATGTGAGTTATGCGGAGCTCTTCTGAATTGAACCCTGAACATAATGAACCTAGCTAGGTTTCATGCCACACTGACACCATATGAAAGTGTTGAAAATGTGCTACAAATTTGACAACTTCATTAGGTATGCTTTATGAAGACAGCAGGATAGCAGGTAGTTACCTACTTACCTGCCTAGATGTGTCACTGGCTACCAACAGTACCAACGAAGGTAGATAGGTTATATGTGAAGAATTCAAAACATTTTATTGCAATACAATTTGAAACTGTTAGGACTGGGGGATAGGGATGAGCATTAAAAATATATTTAAAAGGAAATGGAAAGGACAGGGACTCTGGAACCACAGGATAAGTTAAGGAAAAAGGAAGTAGGAAGGAAAATTAAAACGCGAAAACGGCACGGGTGCGACTGCGAAAAAACAAAGAAAACGTTTTGCCGATAAGTATGCTAAGCTTTTATAAATCCTTATTCTACGTCTTTTGATTTTTGGTAAGATGACGTCATTGATTATCATGTAGTATGGTAGATCCTCATAAAATAAATCGGTTGTACAACACCAATTTCGTTTTAATTATTATTTCATTTGAAATAAAACCACTTAATAATATTCGGTAAAATATTTTAAGGAAAATGAAATATATTAAATATGTTATGCTTAGGCTCTCAGGAGAAAATGATCAACAAACGTTCTGCTGCAAATTAAACAATGCAGCAAATTAGCTATTAATTTACGTAAACGTAATTAGCGAGACGAAAACGACGCTTTTGTTTCAGTTATTTTTGTAGGGGTTTCAGATGTGAATTATTCCCTAACTCTTCAACAACAACAACAACAGATGTGAATTATTAATTAATCACACTTGTCACTTTATTAGTATATAGGGCCTTGCATTTTATCATCTGGATTAAAAAAAAGTTTCCTGCTGAGTGCAGAAAGGTAGGTAGGTGCATCGCCAGGTTCTATCACAGGATTGGAGCAGTTATTGCAGTTGAAAGTCAAAGTTGGCTGTTCATGTTTAGGCCCTGTTCTTTATTTGGCCATCTACCCCATATTGCAGTTGTGATGACAAGCAGTTTTCAGTGTAGTTTTGTGATCTTTGATGTCATCAATTGGTGTCATTATTTTTCGTCAACTAAAACTTATTTAAACTTTCCATTCAATCGACTCAATCATACGAGTCACTCTAATTTTCTGGAATCAAATCAGTCAACCAGTCGCTAAAGTCAAACGAGTCAGTCAACCAGTCATCTCGAAAAGTCAATCGACTCAATCCAATCAACTCAAAATACGCGTTGAATCAAATCAATCAATTCAATCGACTTGATTGGTATACAACCCTGGCGCCGACTGAGGATTTTTAACCCGTGCGGGCAGGGCTGGTAAAGTGTTATGTCCTATTGACGTCGTCGGGGACACAGTAGGGTAGCCTGGGGCAAGACGCCCCAGATAATTTATTTTGCTACATAAATTTTGTCCCACATCACCTGGAAGGCCAAATTTGTGCTCAATGCGTTCTTTGGACATTTTACTTTAAATTGCACCCCTCAAATTCATTCACTTATGATCGGACTCCAAGCTAGGAAGTGATTTGTAAAGCAACTGCAAATGGGGCATTTTGTCCCAACCCCAGGGCAAAACGCCCCACGGCCTGGGGCAAGTAGCCCCATACTTAAGATTAAAGATTTAACATGGTAGTTGGCTAAATCTTATGTGAGAGGTCCGTTAGACCTCTGGAGGCACGGCACTGAAGTTAGCGCATTCCATCCTGTCAGGTGTTCAGCTATGACACTATTGTATGAGCAGGTTTTTCACCTACCTCATAAGACCAAATAATAAATTATTGCAATGCAAATGTTAACAAAATACTTCCTTTGCCAAACTTACTGTTCGCCAGCTACCGAACATTAGAAAGTGGGTAGCCCGAACAACACATGAGGTAAAACGCCCCAGGGGCTTTTTGCCCCGCGACCTACTGAGGCGTTTTACCCCATCCCGTAGTTCGGTCAGAGAACAACGCCTTGCACTCCAGCAAGACATAATTTAACACGAACCAACCCGGCATGATAAGCGTTAGACAATAGTTGTTCAAAATACATAAAAGTCGTTAACCTGATGTGGACCATAAAAGAACGCCATGATACATAATCTGACAACAAAACATGAAAATCGCTCAAAAAACACATTTTTGGCTATATCTCCCGAAAGAGTCATCACAATTTCTTTCCAGTCTGCTCATATAATGATCATGTAGTGCACGTTTTATAGAAGAGATGATGTTTCCCCAGAACTCTGCCAGTTCCGAGAAACATCGGTGAGGCGTTTTACCTCGGCGGGGCGACTTGCCCCGGTCTACCCTACCAGTAAAAGTTCAAGTACCCGGGGTCAAAATTACCACATTTAGTAAACTTTTACAGTAATAAATAACTTTCAAATAAAGCAGAAACTAAACGCAAGTAAAAGATATCATTGAATCCACAACGTATATCCCCTTTAACAAGGACATAAAAAGCCCCTATACCTAATACATACCTACAACATGGTTATGAACAATTAGTAGCCACAACTCACTTCCGTTAACAGCAAAACTACCGTCGACAGTTGCTAACGAAAACTAGATCAAACTAGCTGATCAAACACATACTAACAGACGCTTAGACACCGACCCCGCTGTCGGCTGTGCTATTTCAAGCGGGGTTGATTGACGACCAGTTGTAGCCAGCTATACGACTAGACAAACGACTAGATTCGGAACCGGGGTCGGACTGGTTGGACATGGTAAATTCATGCGGGGTCGATAGTTTCTAGCCTTCGTCGTTGTGAGCTACCGATACAATAGCGACACCTACTGCATCTGTTCGACGATCGTAGCGCCCCCTACCCGTTCCGGGTTCTTCGTCTGTTACGCTACCCGCTGACCGAGTGATGCCGTGACATTTAATTAACAAACTGGAAATTTCAAAGCGCGAGTCTGATAAGCAATTTAGTACATATGACTGCTCGTAAAAAAATAATATAGAAATGAAACCTAAGGAAACGCGCATCGTAGTTGCATGCAGCCTGCATACATGAATCGTAAAAAGGTCGGGGTCATTTTTCGCTCTCATTTTTTGGTCGGGGACGCAATTTGCTTTTTTACCAGCCCTGCGTGCGGGGCTGGGGTCTCCAGCCGAACGTGCGGGGCTGTGGGGGGGTAAATTTTACCCCCCCCCTGTTATCTCCCGAACTAATGGTCCGATTGGGAAAATTCAAACGCCAATCGAAAGCTCTCATCACGAACAACTAAAAACATATACTTAATTTAAAGTTTGAGGTCAAGGTCAAGGTCAGGTCAAGGGTACAAATTGCAAGTTTCTACAGTATCGGCCTTGCACCGTAGTTGCCGAAGAATGGAGTCATCGACTGAGACTGATTGCCCAAAACGTGTTCTTAGGCTACCGAGACAATATTAGTTGCATACAATATCATTCAGAGGTCAAGGTCAAGGTCAGGTCAGGTCAGGTCAGGTCACCAAAAAACAAAATATAGAAAAGGGCATGTGCGACACATGTTTTATGGGTCATTTTACTCATAGAATTCAATAGACACACTCAATAAGTGATATTGACCACCTCTGGATGAATTTCAGGTCGAGGTCAGGTCAAGGTCAGGTCAAGTGAGGTCAAATTTTGAAGTTGGTTGTTAAGGCCTAAAAAGGTATCTATCTGATGTAGTTTTCACGGCGAATCGAATGGTGCTATTTTTGTTTCCGTACGAGGTCTAGAACTTCCAAAAAAATCATTTTTCAAAATTTTTGTGTGTCGTGACGTCACATAATTTTGAATAACTCCCACATTTCTGAACCGATTCTTCTAGAAATTGGTATATAGGTGCACATAGACCACATCTCTGACATATATTCCGGTTTTTTCGATACACCCAAATTTTTGGATTTTATATTTATTTTTCCAAAAAAAGTCAGTTTTTGAAAAAAAATTGGGCCAATATCCAAAATTTTCAAAAAACCGAGATAGCCATTTGATAGACCAATTAGAATTACGTATAACCTTTTTTGTTGCGTCTTGATTCCTTTAAAAATGAAGATGTTAGCGGCGTTTGAACTTTTGCCGTTTTTGGGGCGAAAATGGCGAACATGACGTCACTAAAACGTCAATTTCTCAAAAAAAAAAAAAATCCGACGGATTTCGCTCAAATTTTCAGGGAACGTGTCAAATTGATAAAAGAAAAGGTGCTGAAAGTTTGACGGCGTTGCGCGCCGCCGTTTTTGAGTTATTGCAAATATTCGCCAGGGGGGGTAAATTTACCCCCCCCCCCCAGCCCCGCGCGGGTTAAGTGCACGGACGTATGATTAAACTGGAACCGCAACCACCTCCATTCAGGTGAAGCCGACAAGGCGCCATTTTACGTTGCCAAAAAACCGTGTTCTGAAAGGTCATCGAACCATTACAATAGGAATTGCGTCTAAACGGATGATCGGATCGAGATGCTGGTGGTACCGTTCGATGGATAATGCCTTGAGGCAGGTGATGATGCATGTCACAGGTCATTCGGTGTCACGTGGCGCGTGCCACGTGCCGACAAAGTCGGGAAGGGCAAAAACCTTTAAAGGGACTATCCCACCTTCTAAAATGTTGTTAAAACCAGTTAAATTGTGCCCGACTTTATAGATTGGATGACCAGGAACACGGTTCTGGCATTTATTTTTCATTAAACATCTTAGGCTTCCCATATTCCAAACACAAACTTTCAAATATGTGACGTCACAGCCCAAAATTACCTCCTTCCCCAGGCCACATTACTGTCATAAAGCTGATTCTTTTTTACTCTGTGGGCACCACAACACAGTTCAGACCAAGTTTTAAGCTATTTTTCAACGAACAAACCCATTTAAATCAGAATGACTAAACGAGGTGACGTCACACCAACGGTCGCTCCATGTTGAAGATAGGGCCTTGTACAAGGCCCATTTTCAAATGAAGGGAACGAATTTCTTCAACACCAAGAGGCCGCGGGGGTTGCAACCTAGATAGATAGTGGTTTCTGAACCTCGCCGCAAACTTGGCTATCTCAACTCAAACCCCATGTTAAAGGTGGGATAGTCCCTTTAAGCGACGCTCCAAATTAAACGGTGCGCGGCACAGGTGCCAAATTCACAGGTCACATGTCCCGGTGTTTGACCATTAACATATGGTATGCTCGGCAGCAGGGGGTGCAAAATGCACGCGCCAGGGGCGAAAAACATGTTTTGAGGATGCATCCTCCGATTCCGGAAAACCTTGACCTAGGCACACCAAATTTAGCACACTGACACTACTGGACACGCGCTTTAAGGTGCTGTACAAATAGGCGTGCTTGGGTACACGGTGCACGTGCTGTGCACGTGCAAACCTTTTGATGATGCACTCTGTGTCACACATGCGGGTAGGGCGGGTAGCGCTGGCAAGCTCAAAGTGCCAAATTTACACAGGCCACCCAGAATGCATTCCAGCATAGTTATTGAGCATATCTATCTCCTGGTGGACCCCAAAGGTGCGCTCTGCACGTGCAAAAAATTTTCCGCGCCGGGCGGTAGGGATGCTTGGACACCCCATGTAGGTTTATGTAAATATCTCGAAAACGGCGTTGTGGAGCGCTGCCGTTTTTAGCACACCCTTTCATCCATCTTTTTCACACACGCTGCATAACTTTCAGACCCAGGCACTCAAGGTTAGGTCACCAGGTTACGTCCAAGTGGCCTTACCTTAGGAAAAGTTATAATGCCCGTCATAGCTACACAGACTGAACAATCGGTCTAAAACGTTGGAGGCGATTACTAAAGAGCACCATATAGGTAAACGTAAAGTATCTTATCCATAGTAAAGTATCAATTATCCATAGTAAAGTAGCTTATCCATAGTAGGTGTCAACCACCATTGATGGCGTCGTAACATGTTACGAAGGCACTAAAACTATAACTTCTTAAATGTTAAACTGAATGCTAAATTCGAAATCAGCTCCAAAAACTGTCCTAGAAACATGTAAAACTCGAAAAGGTGAACCAGGGTCATTAAAGGTCAGTGACCTTGACCTAATTTTCACGTGACCTTGACACCCACCATATTGCATGTGACCAACATCATATCACATGTTTGAACACTTGAAACCACGAAAAGACATGGCAAACGCGCGGCTAGTGCGCGCCGATGTACGCCGAATCACGATTCCGGCCAAACATGGTCTCGTATTAATAACTTAATATCAGATGCTTATTTACCGCTACTCAGTCAAGTTAGAACCATTTCTTCTTGGCCGCGGTCACCGGTCCTGGCCACCACATAATCGTATTACACCGCGCTCGTTCAATGCTCAGTTCGTATTGTAAAAGTGCTGCGGCACAGAATAGATGCAGGCGCTCTGCTACTGCCATCTATGGGTGAAAGATGAAGATAATGGTTATTGCGGCACAGTATCACTACAGGCGCAAACAACGTGCAAACAAAGATGCCTATGCTGCGCTACCGGGCGATGGTAGCGTAAATTTGCGTTGCTGGGTAGCTAAAAGTTTTGGAACCCGAATTTGACAAAAGAAATGGTTTGCCGTTTTAAAGATCGTATCAAACAATCTGCGGTTACTCTCAATTCCCCAGCCAGCAATTCGTCCGGGATGCGGTTGGGGACGGTCGGGATAGGCTCCGGATGTCCCGACTTGTCCCTACCGGGTTGGGCAGGCTTGGGTTGTCCCAATCGATACCGGACCTCGATGGCCGGCGGTAGGGGCGACTCGGGATTTCCGGACGGCGTGCTTAATCGGTTGAGACGCGGTACGGATAGCCCAATCGAATCCCATGTTTAGACAGGCTTGTGATTTACGTTGTTATCCCAACCGATCTGAGAAGGCGCTTCGGGCACCCTATCCGGTGGCCCAGAAAACCTGGAAAAGCGATCACAGATGGGCCGCGTGCAGGCAGACGCGTCCTCTGAGCGCAGCGGCCAGTCTAGCTGCCGCGTTGGTCAAGTGTCGATCCCTCCTTTGAGCTGCTGCATCAGGATATTGCTTTTGAGCTGGCTCTAGCAAGCGGTCGGTTTAACTGTTGTCGTTGCAGGGAAATCAGTCCGTCTTTGAGAACAGGGTGAGTAAAGTGCACACTTCATCCGTGCTGTAAGAAGCGGGAAAGCTTTGGTAATAGAAATTGTTTTCGTTGTGATTGTACGGCATGTGAATTACACTCGTGCTGTTGCATGTTTGATCAGTTATCATGGACAGAAGATGTTTGGTCTCATTGTAAAGTGTCGTTACTGGTTGCATTTCAGGTTTGAAACCTGAATTACCAGGCATACCATGTCAAATGTCAGATGTGAGTTATTTCTTAGTGATTTTTAGTGTATCACAGACTTTGAATAATTACCTCTTAGTCATTTTCAGATGCTCTCTTCGCACAGTGGTGAACCGCCCAACCAGATGCCAGCCTTCTAGTTTCGCGGTGGCTCTCTGAAGCCCGTGACGGCAGACGGACACACTGTCCGCAGAGGAGCCGACACGAACAAGGCGCAGGCATGCTATAATGACTGTGAACCCCGGAAGTGAGTCCGCTGTGCCAGCGCCTTGCAGTGGCGCTAAGATGATGGCCGACGACACGAATGTGCTGGCCAGGTTGTGACTTTGTAAAAATTTATCCTGTGTGCAACCAGTAAATTTGTGAATATATTTCAGTGTCCAATGGAATTCATTTTGTCGTGCAGGCATTATAAAGGTTGAGTTGGAGAATAATGAAGAGGCGATGGGGTTGCGGTGGCGCATGCAAAGTGGTCGCATCTGCATAACAGCAATCTGCGGTTATAAGACTGCGGTTAATATGTCAGATGCCTTCGGTATTCCCGAACCGGCCGTGTGGGCCGAGTTGGGACATCCCGATCGGGATCGGAGTTCATCGCTTGTTAAAATGCCATAAGGCGGTCCGGATGCGAGCGGGATTTCCGAACCGGCTGTGCGGGGAGATTTGGGAAATCCCGTTTGGGATCGGAGTTCAGCGCATGTTAAAACGTCATAAGGCGGTCCGGATACGTGCGGGATCTCCCAACCGGCCGCACGGGGTAGGTTGGGATATCCGGACCGTCCCAGCCCGTACAAAGTGTCTCATTTCCAATCCAAATCCCGTCCCACTCCGGTCCCGATCGGGGCGGTGAGGGCTGGGTCCGAAAATCCCGATCGGGAACGGAGTGGGATTGCTGGCTGGGATCTTGCTTTGAGATAATTGGTGATTTGTTTATCAAACCGTGGTACTTCCAAGCTATTACCAGCACATAACGAACTTCAGGCGACACCGCTCGTCTATGTTTTGTGTCCTTTGCCTCACGTGAGGGTGATGGGTACTACCTACACTGAAAACTTTTTTACACCTTCCTCGGGTGTAAACACCTCAGGAGGGTGTAGCTGAAATTCTGCGTTTTTTACCCTCGTCTGAAGTGTAATATTTACACTCAAATAAAGTGTAACAAGACACTCGCCCGAGGCGTTGACTTTGCACGTTTACACTCTCCAGGCGGATGAAAAAGGCGGGTACACTCGTGATTGACCTTTTGCTGTAGTGTTACACCTAGAGCAGAGCACGCCTCCCGAGTGTATATATCGATCCGATTTCGGGTGTTGTTGATTCCAGATCCCCTTCCCCCCTGAAAGCATTTTTACACTCACATCGCCGTATTAACACCACCTAAAGGTGTAAATAGCAGACTGAGCACTATACGCAGGTCTATAACACGGCAATTACCCTTAGAAACTGATCAAAGCGAAATTACACCTCGTTGGTGTGCAAATCACACCCATACAACACCTTATGGAAGTGCAATTCTGAACTTAAACACCTAGCTTTTGTTCATTTACGAATAACACCTTCCTGTAGTGTAGATGATCGCGCTTCATGTGTGCTGTGTTACTGACAAAGGATCCTTGATCTGCGATTGCCGCATTTTTGTCTTGGCTCAACACTGCTCTGAAGTGTAATGTACCGGAAGGCAAAGGCGCATGCGCGTGACGCCGCTCGCTCCCACGCGGCTTTCAGTGCGCCATTGTGCTTCAACGAACGTGGTTGTTAGTGTGCTGAGCTGGTGTGACTATTGAGCATTGAGGAAGACCCACCTGCTCCGGAACGGGTAAGTAGATGACAGCATTTTCGAGATTATACTTTTTCTCGAAAAATTAGGACGTGCGTGATTTCCAAAGCTAATTTGTAATGCAGGGATGGGAAAAATGGGGCGCGCCGTGGTGCTGGCTCTGCTCTGGCTTCTCTTGATGATATTTATGGCACTAGGATTATTGGTTTTTGCTTCATCCTTGTTTAATACTAGAACTTCGTGAAATTTTTACGTTTGGAGACCTCCAGTGACCTCAGCAATGATCTGATCAAAAATGACCTGAATGATTCTGAACGATCTATAACGAGCTACTGTTGCTTTTGTCTGCGTCTTAGCTATACTTTGCTAGATAACCTGCAGTGTGCCCCCCCCCCCTCTCCCCATGGCGAAGTTGGCTGAGAGGCCCACCCGGGCGCGGGTTAAAATTTCTGGCAGCGGCAAGTATGAGTAATTTCGCTTCCCATGTGTGTTTCAGAGAAGGAACTCGAACACCTTCTACTAGAGATGCGTGAGGAGCAGGACGTTTTTGGCCCTGTGACAACGAACGGACCGTCCACCATCGCAGATGGCGCACTTTGGGTCGAAAGGGAGAAGATCGCCAAATTCCAAACAATGGGGAACATGCAGGACGAGCTGTACATCACGAACATCGCTATCTTTTTCGGGCGCGCTCGAAGGCGCTGGACTCGAACGCCTAGCCCCGGTTCACATCTGCAGAGGACTCGCCGTTTCATGTACTTGTTGCAAGGATCAACGTCCAATAAACGTTAAAATATTATGGCATTATACCGGTGTTTATTCTTCGTAAAGAGCGTGAGCGCGACCGGTGCAGGGGAAGGGGGGGAGGAAAGGGGAAGGGGATCTGGAATCAACAACACCCGAAATCGGATCGATATATACACTCGGGAGGCGTGCTCTGCTCTAGGTGTAGCACTACAGTAAAAGGTCAATCACGAGTGTACCCGCCTTTTTCATCCGCCTGGAGAGTGTAAACGTGCAAAGTCAACGCCTCGGGCGAGTGTCTTGTTACACTTTATTTGAGTGTAAATATTACACTTCAGACGAGGGTAAAAAACGCAGAATTTCAGCTACACCCTCCTGAGGTGTTTACACCCGAGGAAGGTGTAAAAAAGTTTTCAGTGCCTTTCCTCCCCCCCCTTCCCCTGCACCGGTCGCGCTCACGCTCTTTACGAAGAATAAACACCAGTATAATGCCATAATATTTTAACGTTTATTGGACGTTGATCCTTGCAACAAGTACATGAAACGGCGAGTCCTCTGCAGATGTGAACCGGGGCTAGGCGTTCGAGTCCAGCGCCTTCGAGCGCGCCCGAAAAAGATAGCGATGTTCGTGATGTACAGCTCGTCCTGCATGTTCCCCATTGTTTGGAATTTGGCGATCTTCTCCCTTTCGACCCAAAGTGCGCCATCTGCGATGCACAGGGCCAAAAACGTCCTGCTCCTCACGCATCTCTAGTAGAAGGTGTTCGAGTTCCTTCTCTGAAACACACATGGGAAGCGAAATTACTCATACTTGCCGCTGCCAGAAATTTTAACCCGCGCCCGGGTGGGCCTCTCAGCCAACTTCGCCATGGGGGGAGGGGGGGGGGCACACTGCAGGTTATCTAACAAAGTATAGCTAAGACGCAGACAAAAGCAACAGTAGCTCGTTATAGATCGTTCAGAATCATTCAGGTCATTTTTGATCAGATCATTGCTGAGGTCACTGGAGGTCTCCAAACGTAAAAATTTCACGAAGTTCTAGTATTAAACAAGGATGAAGCAAAAACCAATAATCCTAGTGCCATAAATATCATCAAGAGAAGCCAGAGTAGAGCCAGCACCACGGCGCGCCCCATTTTCCCCATCCCTGCATTACAAATTAGCTTTGGAAATCACGCACGTCCTAATTTTTCGAGAAAAAGTATAATCTCGAAAATGCTGTCATCTACTTACCCGTTCCGGAGCAGGTGGGTCTTCCTCAATGCTCAATAGTCACACCAGCTCAGCACACTAACAACCACGTTCGTTGAAGCACAATGGCGCACTGAAAGCCGCGTGGGTGCGAGCGGCGTCACGCGCATGCGCCTTTGCCTTCCGGTACATAACACTTCAGAGCAGTGTTGAGCCAAGACAAAAATGCGGCAATCGCAGATCAAGGATCCTTTGTCAATAACACAGCACACATGAAGTGCGATCATCTACACTACAGGAAGGTGTTATTCGTAAATGAACAAAAGCTAGGTGTTTAAGTTCAGAATTGCACTTCCATAAGGTGTTGTATGGGTGTGATTTGCACACCAACGAGGTGTAATTTCGCTTTGATCGGTTTCTAAGGGTAATTGCCGTGTTATAGACCTGCGTATAGTGCTCAGTCTGCTATTTACACCTTTAGGTGGTGTTAATACGGCGATGTGAGTGTAAAAATGCTTTCAGTGTACTGGAGTAGGCAAAAGTGATATCATATCCCATTTTCAAATGGATCAGCACCTAGATGGTGAGCCGACCAGGGGGACCGATGAACGTTGTTGTTGTCGTCATCATCGACCATAGGTGGCGGAACGGGGAAAACCTAACCTTGAGTGACCTGGGTCTGAAAGTTATGCAGCATGTGTGAAAAAGATGCATGAAAGGGTGTGCTAAAAAAACGGCAGCGCTCCACAACGCCGTTTTCGAGATATTTACATAAACCTACATGGGGTGTCCAAGCATCCCCACCGCCCGGCGCGGATAATTTTCAGCACGTGCAGAGCGCACCTTTGGGGTCCACCAGGAGAAAAATATGCTCAATAACTATGCTGGAATGCATTCTGGGTGGCCTGTGTAAATTTGGCATGTTGAGCTTGCAAGCGCTACCCTCTCTGCCCGTATATGTGACACAGAGTGCAACATCAAAAGGTTTGCACGTGCACAGCACGTGCACCGTGTACCCCAGCACATCTATTTGCACAGCGCCTTAACCCGCGCCCTGGTGGAGTCTGTTTATATCGCGACCTGGTGGGGGGGCTATTTTTTGCCCCCCCCCCTCGTATCTCCGAAACTACTGGACGGATCCGCAAAATTCAAACGGCGTTCGAAAGGCCTGTCAAATTTGTCGAGGGAAACCAAACTTCATTGACCTCGGGGTCACCGATGACGTCACAGGTCAGGTCAAAGATGAAATGTTTCACCGTTCACGGGGCTTCTACGGAATGCGCTATAACACCGAGGAAAACGCATTTTGTCGAGAATCAGCGGTAGGGCGTCAGTTGCCTAGTAGATATGTTGCTATTAGAGGTCACTGGCAATACCAGGTCAGGTCACAGGTCAGGTCACCAAGGGTCACAGGTCAGGTCACATGAGCCCAACTTTACTAAGGTTGTGTGATACATGTTTTATGGCCAATTTTTCATTTCCAACTCAATGGTGTTGGTTATAAGACTATCAGGTACGGCTTAGGTCACTTTCTGGTGAAGTTCAGGTCAAGGTCAGGTCAAGGTAAGGCCAAAAAACGTCAAATTTTAAAGTTGATAGTTTTGCATAAAATGGGTATTGATTCGATGCAGCTTGTCACGGGGAGTCTAATGGTGGTCTTTGTTTTGCGCTACGGGGTCTAGAATTGCTAAAAATTGAGTTTGAAAATTTGACGTCATCAATTTTGAACAGTTTTTTCGCTATAACTTCGCCAAAAAAGAGGTATCAATCTCAAATTTGGTATGTGGATGGAAGGCGGTAAGGACTATCACATATATTCCGGTTTTTGCGAAATTCAAAGAACTTTTTGGATTTTTCGATTATTATATCCGAAAAATCTATTTTTTGATTTTTGGAGGTCAAAATCTAAAAATTTTAAAAATCCGAGATAGGAATTTTGTAGCCCTGTCCAATCTACAGCTTTTATGTCTTTATCATTTTTCTGTATTTGCAAAGCTATAGGCCTGACAGCTCTTCCCGCGAAACCCTTTTTTCGGTCGAAAACGGCAGAACATGACGTCACTCTTACGTCATTTCCAGCCAACCTACAATAGCCTTTGGAAAAATTTTTGGTCACAATGTGTAAAATTGATGTCCAAGAGGGTACTGGAAGTTTCGTGACGATCGGCGCAGCGGTTCTGGAGATATATCGAAAAGTCTGGAGGGGGGGCAAAAAATAGCCCCTCCCCCCACCAGGTCGCGGGTTAAAGCGCGTGTCCGATAGTGTCAGTGTGCCAAATTTGGTGTGCCTAGGTCAAGGTTTTCCGGAATCGGAGGATGCATCCTCAAAACATGTTTTTGCCCGTGGCGCGTGCATTCCGCACCCCCTGCTGCCGAGCATACCATATGTTAATGGTCAAACACCGGGACATGTGACCTTTGAATTTGGCACCTGTGCCGCGCACCGTTTAATTTGGAGCGTCGCTTAAAGGGACCATCCCACCTTAACATTAGTTTTGAGTTGAGATAGCCAAGTTTGCGGCCAGGCTCAGAAACCACCATTTATCCTGGTCGCAAACCCCGCAGCTTTATGGTGTTCAAGAAATTTCTTCCCTTTACTTGCAGGGTGGGACCAGCTTAGTCCCTATCTCTTAACCCGAGCCCTGATGGGGGGGGCCATTTTGGCCCCCCCCTGTGGTTTTTCTTAAATAGCGAGAAAACGGCGGCGCGCAGCGCCGCCAAATTTTGGGTACCTTACCGGGCATCAATTTGACACCTTCACACAAAATTTCAAGTCACAGGTCACCTCAGCTCAGGAGTTATTGAGGTCAAACTGAGGTCATGTTCGAGTAAAAATGAGCAAAAAACATGACATCTTTAAACGCTCACAAATTCTACAGTTAACAAGCAATTTTAAAGTTCTTTATGTGGTTGTGTAGAGAAAAGACGGCGCTACAAAACTGCTATCTCGGATTTTCGAAATTTTGGGATTTTGACCCTCAAAAATCAAAACAATTGATTTTTTTTAGAAAAACTCAAAAAATTTCCAAAAAATTTTCGAATTTCGAAAAACCGGAATATATGTGATAGTCCGTGCGCTCTTCGATATACATACCAAATTTTAGATCGATGCCTCTTTTTTTGGCCAAGTTATAGTGAAAAAACTGTTAAAAATTGATGACGTCAAATTTTTGAACTCAATTTTTAGCAATTCTAGACCTCGTAGCGCAAAACGGAGACCACCATTGAACTCCCCGTGACGAGCTGCATCGAATCGATACCCATTTTATGCAAAAATATCAACTTTGAAATTTGACCTAATTTGACCTGACCTTGACCTGACCTTGACCAAAACGTGACCTAAGCTGGCCCTAAAGTCTGTCTGACCCACATAATCGCATTTGTCATGTAAAATGGACCATAAAACATGTATCACACGACACTTTCATATTGTGACCCCCCAGTGACCTGACCTCTGTGACCTGACCTGGTATCAGTGACCTCAAACAGCAAACTATGTGTTTGAAGAACATTTCCCCATCGATGATTTTCAATGAAATGCATTTTACTCGATTTTACAACGCATTTCTTGAAATGCCTGTTAACGGTGAAAATTCGACCTTTGACCTGACCTGTGACGTCATCGGTTTGACCGAGGTCAATGAAATTGGGTCACAAGGTAGTTCCCCGTTGGGGCTATCCAACACCGTTTACCGCTTGTCGCTATGTTGCGTGGTTCTCGAGATCTGAGGGGGGGGGCCAAAATGGCCCCCCCATCAGACCGCGTTGCTCGGCAGACCCCATCTGGGCGCGGGTTAAAGGTAGTGTGCCAGCTTTCTTGGACCATATGGAGTTAATGACCCGGATAAGGAGAACCGGATTTTTAGAACTTATCCATACCTTCAAAACTTATGGAAACGTCTTAAATTCTTCAAATTTTGAGTACCCCAGTGCGAAATTCGCCCCGACGGGTTGTCGGTCGTACCCCAACCACATTTAACACCACTATGAACAATAAATGCACACACTAAAATCGCTATTACCGATAGGCTCATCCAATCAAGTTTCGATAAACCCGTTCATCATCATCTCCTGCGGTTTCGAACACGCCTGTTAGGTGGCTTCTGATGCTCGTCGAGGTCGGAATTTCCAAATACGCGTGGTGCGTCGGGCCGCGCGCTCTGACTTCGGCCAAGAAAAATGCGTCAGCTGATCATTGTCATTTCTGCCACTTGCGTGTGGTGTAATGGGGTCATAACTTAAGAGACGCTGTTTCATATCAATTATTTTACATAAAATCATATTTCAAACCACAAATTAATGTTCGACAGCCAAATTTAAGAAACAATACCAATACAGGATTACAGTTTGAGGCTCGACATTGTGTTGTCTACGATTAGACAGCTGATAACTCATTCCCGTACGTCGTATGGTCGTAACACTATAATGACCTTTGCTTATTGTCACAAGTGCGCCGCATTCACGATTGTTGCCCGACGCCTGTTTGCAGGTGAGCCCACTACAGTTGTTATACATATCTAAAAACCGATTAACTTTTAGGCGAAAAAGGCACTATTCCAGGCCCATTTTTGATTTTTTTGCGATATTAGGTAAAAACAGAAGCTTCTTATCCTAGGAAAAATAAAACGGGAAATCTTTCAAAGGTGGCACACTACCTTTAACCATTAGCGGTTTTTTGATGACGTCAGCAGTCATTTCAACGCCCGCCATTCCTTGAACCCGAGTTTTGCTGACCTTGAGCTCCCTTCTTTATCAACGTGAAATCCGTCGTCGGCGCTGATAGTATTCTATGACCGTGGGCGCTGAGAAAGCCTGTTGCTTTTCATTTTAATTTGAATATTAGAAGATACCCACCACTGGAACTTGGACTGATATTATACCCAAAGCCATATATATCCCGCGCCGTGCTGGGGGGGGGGCGTTTTTACGCCCCCCCTCAGGTTTTTCGCGAATATCTCAAAAACGGCGGCGCGCAGCGCCGCCGTTTTTGGTACACGTGTTCCTACATCATTTCCGCACATGTTGTGAAAATTTCAGACCTAGGCCGTTCAAGGTCAGGTCACCAGGTCACGTCAAGTGACCTTACCTCAGAAAAAGTTCAAAGGCTCGCTATAGCTACACCGACTGAACGATCACTTTGAAACTTTCAGCGATTGATATGAGTAACAGTATGTATAAAATGTATATCTCGGATTTTTGATATCTGTGACCTAAGGTCAGGTCAATTTTGCGACCTCTCCATTATAAGTCAATGGGAGAAAATTGAAATGCGCCTCTTTTGGACGAATATCGTTCAAAACGCTCTCAAACATCGGTTCATAGGTAAACATGACACACTGAATAGGAAAAATGCACCTGTGACCCCTCTGTGTGCCCCTGAGGTCATCTCAGGTCATGAACGGTCGCCAGCAGTTTTTTGGCTATAACTTTTGATAGAGACGTGCTAGAGCGGTGAAAACACGTCAGATGTGTTCAGCTCGACGATACGGATCGACTGATATGCAACATGACCCTTTTCGGTCAGGTCATGACCTTGACCTGAGGTCAAATTTTCAAAATGACCTTTCAAGGTCAACGAATAGTTCATTCGACGCGTCTCGACGAGAGGAACACGATGCTGGCAAAAGTAATGTCATGGCGCTTATGAGTCAAAAGTTATTGACGAAAAAACGTTTTTCGTAAAAACGGCTATTTTTGGAGTTTTTGCGCTCTGGAGGCTAAACCGTTGACCTGAGGTCAAATCTGAGAACATTACTCAGAAAGGTCTGTAAAAGGGCTATCGAATGCGCTTTTCCGCGGCGCTGTAGCTCTATCGGTTCCCGAGATAGCCGTTGGCAGTTTCCAAAATGTTGAAATAGTCAACATTTTACCTTTGGTGACCTCTGGTGACCTGACCTTTGACCTGACCCAAAAAATGACCGAAGTGTTTTCGTCCTTATTTTTGACGCTCTTTCGATTGCCGCTTACCGCGTGTCGCTACGTGGCCCAGGAGCCGAGTTAGACGGGGGGGCGTGAAAACGCCCCCCCAGCACTCGGCGGAAAGTTCAGGCCACCAGCACGGCGCGGGATATTATACCAAGGCCGAAGATGATCAAGCTGCCTGCTATATCTGGAGCTTGGTGTTGAACTTTAACATGGAATAAAAAACAAAATATCAAAGCAAACTGGATATGGTACTGCAAGTTAAAGTTCAAAGAAATTTGAAGAGCTGACAATTGACATTAATTCTTTTCCTGCAAGGCTTTCATATGGAGATCACACCATGAAGAAATATTTTTGATGTTAACAGTTGAAAGGGGATTGATCTTCCAGTTTTGACGAAAGACGCTGCTGACTGTCTTTGGAAAAGGATGTCGGCATGAGGTGCAATTGTGCTTGTGAAGTGGTTATAACAGTATTAAATTAAATGTGTCATTGCAGCCAAGTGTGTTATCATGTAAGGTAAAATCAAAACTACAATGTTGGGTTTACGAGCATTGAGAAGTTTGGTAGGTAACATCTGCCTGTGCTCGTAAATCATGCTGCCAAAGTATTCTAAATTAATTTTATCATACACTTTTGTTGTCCAGAATGGTTGCACTATTGTTTGGTATCATATTATTCCATGTAAATATGGTAGTGTAAAGTCCGACCAACATGTTACCAGATTTGAAGCTGTTACGTTACCTAAGTACCTGTTTTTTACTGGCGTGGTGAATGTCACCTGGATTTTGTTTTGAGGTGCAGACCTAGTAACTCTGACTACATGGGTTTGAAGCTATTATCTATTCTGTTTTTACTGGCCTGGTGAATGGCGACTGATGTCTGTGGATGGCACTGAAACAAATTTTGAGTGTCATGTACAGTTTTTATTTTAATACAATGCTGAGGGCTGAAAGTTGTCTTGTTTAGGGTGGTGAAAGTTCAGGATATGCCAGCCACCATGGTGGGTCAGAGTTAATGTGTTGCAGTCAGTTCGGCTTCGGCAAGCACACGGATGGGCATACGCATCAAGACCTGCTCTGCCATACTTTCAGCCAATTTTACCTAGGTAAGTCTTTTCTTTTTTTCTGCCAAAAGCTATGACATTGTGAATTTCAGTGCTGTGGCCTGTGTGTAGCTTTCAGGAAAGCAATTCTAAATAAAGCTCTGATAAAGTGCAAAATCAGCAATGCAGCCCTCTAATACATTTTCTACAACATCTTACTTGTTCCTTGCATGGAGAGAAAAATGCAATGTTATGAACTCATTTATTCACATAATTTGACAAGCATGCAGTTACCTGCTACTATCACTGCAGAAAACATCAGTTGATCAAACACAAGACACAACAGAAGTTTACAACATAGGGCTGCCGAACCTGCTTCCTCCCACCACAGTTGATGCCATTTCCTAGCCTGGCTTGATGTGAGCACTGAATAGCTGCTTTGTCTAATTACAGCTCACTACCATTCAACTTAAACTGCTCTCTTTAAAGTAAGAGTGAGAGCGTTCAGTGTTCATAGCAGCTCGACAGACGACAGACAACAAACATCTTGACAAACCAACCAGTTTTTGATTTGGCTAATGATTTATGTGCTTGTTGTATCATGGCCAAACTACTTTAACAGCAATAATCCCTGTTTCATCTTGATCTTGCTTTTATTTCCATTTGAACTCAGATCTTGAAACAATCATCTGAAGTGATATCAGATACTGGCTTCTGTTTCTCTTGAAAGCAAGTTAAAACAACAATGATAAACTAAGGCAGGAGATGTGAGCTGTGGCAGTAGATTTTTGATTCAACAGATGTCAACCTTATATTGCTTGAGACCTCTGTGACAGACAAACAAATATTTATAGTTTTTTGATAGTTTGGATTCTTGGCTTGATTTAGCAGATCAGCTGTGAACCTTGACTTTGAAATCACATAAATGTCATGGTACCCGAACGAATCCTCGCATGACATTTCTTCGTAGCACAATTTTTCGTCCGCATTTCTTCGTCTACAAATCTTCGTCGGTGCATTTATTTGTCCCTCAATGCTTACTCTTGCATATATTTGCGTTGAAGAAGAAATGCGAGCCGATTTTCATATACCCTGATGCGAGACAAAGTAATGCGATACGAATAAATGCCCTGACGAAGATTTGCAGACGAAGAATTGCGATACGAAGAAATGCCATAAGAATAATTGTCCTGGAATCCTTTATTGGTCATATATTGACCTTGATAAGATAAACGCATCATTCGCGCAATATTTGTCGCACTTTGATACCAAACTATTGCTTCCAAATGCCGACGTAAAGAAAACCTTTATGTGACGTCATAGAAACAGCGGAGTTCCCAAAAAGTAAACAAAAATAAAAGTCTTATATCTCGAAAACGGGTGAATATTTTCCGGTAAAATTTGGTAGATGTTCATTTTCGCTCTTTGTGATTCACGCTACATCACTTTTATGCCAATTCATTAACTTTTTTGAAGGTGGGAGGGTCCCTTTAAAGGTTTTTGCCCTTCCCGACTTTGTCGGCACGTGGCACGCGCCACGTGACACCGAATGACCTGTGACATGCATCATCACCTGCCTCAAAGCATTACCCATCGAACGGTACCACCAGCATCTCGATCCGATCATCCGTTTAGACGCAATTCCAATTGTAATGGTTCGATGACCTTTCAGAGCACGGGTTTTTGGCAACGTAAAATGGCGCCTTGTCGGCTTCACTATCTTCCATAGGAGGTCCATTGGGATCGTCAGTCCAGTTTATTTATACGTCCGTGGTTAAGTGGCATTAACCAGGGGGAAGCACTCGCCTTGGCCGTATATGGGCCAGAATGTCTATGCGATTTCCGCCATGTTGTGTATACCAAAGTCTTGAAAAGTTGATCACTGCAATCAAACTGCAAGCATGAAGCAGCAGCACTTTTGAGAAGTGTACCTCTTAGAAGGATGAAGAATAACCTGTTGCTCATTTCTATCAGAAATAGAAAAAATAAACCAATATATATTCAGGCGTGGCCCTTCTTCAGTGGTACAAGATAACAATATTGTGATCTTGTACCACTGAAGAAGGGCCACGCCCGAATATATATTGGTTTATTTTTTTTCTATTTCTGATAGAAATGAGCAACAGGTTATTCTTCATCCTTCTAATAATCTTATTAACAATGCTCAGCACAACGTTCAAATACCTGAAGTGTACCTCTCACTAAACTGCACCTCTGCTACCGTAATGCAATTTATATTTCTGGCATACACAACATGGCGGAAATCGATAGACAAAAACAAGCCACCAATGCTCCTTCCAGTCACGGACGTATAAATAAACTGGACCCGCAACCACCTCCATTCAGGTGAAGCCGACAAGGCGCCATTTTACGTTGCCAAAAAACCATGCTCTAGAAGGTCATCGAGCCAATACATTTAGAACTGCGTCTAAAGGGATGATCGGATCGAGATGCTGTTGGTACCGTTCGACGGGTAATTCCTTGAGGCAGGTGATGATGGATGTCACATGTCATCCGGTGTCACATGGCGATTGCCACGTGCCGACAAACTTACAAAGGGCAAAAACCTTTAAGCGACGCTTCAAATCAAACGAAGGGCGGCACAGGTGCCAAACTCACAGGTCACATGTCCCAGTGTTCGACCACTAACATATGGTATGCTCGGCATCAGGGGGTGTGGAATGCACGCACTAGTGGCGAAAAACATGTTTTAACCCGGCCGGGCCCGGGGGTAATCCCAACCAGCGCAGCCCGGGGGGGGCGTTTTTCGCCCCCCCCCTGTCTAACTCCGTAAATAAGGGAGCTACGGAAACAAAAGCGATACCAAACGAAAGGTCCTTACAAGACGATTCTAATGCACCTAAAATTTTTGACCTCAGGTCAATTTTCAAGGTCAGAGGTCAATGTCAAAGGCCAAAACCGGCACATGTGTAGTGATCTCAAAGTAAGCCTGCTAGAGGACGGCAGGCTGCATCAAACCGACAAAATTGGGTGTCAAACGAAAGAAGAGAATCTGAGGATTCTGAAAAAGTGCTCCAAATCAAAGGTCAAGGTCAAGGTCACGCTCAAAATTGACCTCAAACTTGGCACTTTTTCGCACATCTTGCGTGCTAACTTCCAAGATGTTTTGAAATGTTTTGAGGCTTATCAGTTCCCTATTTGTGGTTCATCTTACGATACAAGGCTGCTCAAAGGTCAAGGTCACAGAAGAGTATCCCTGCTAGAGGCTATTTCACTGATTCAAGTTAGTAATAATAAATAAGACAATTTTTGCTATCCGGAAGCTCTAAATGAAGGCTTAGAGGAAAATAGATGCCAGATTCGTGATCAGCGGGTACAAATCCATCATAAACGACCTTTCATGTGTCAAGGTCAACCAGAGGTCATTCGAGGTCACATGAGGTCAACATGAAACTTGACCTTTTCCGAACAAAATATATATCATTCGACGCGGCTTGACAAGGCGAATGCGATGGTACCACTGCCGTAGCTCTAGGACCATTTTTGTCGAAGTTATTTGCGAAAAACTAAAACCACATTTCGGGGTCGTTGACCTGACCTCTGACCTCAGGTCACCAAAACTATTTTTCTATTTTTCTCTAGGTCAAACGCTACACAGCCGTGCTCGTAATTTGTCTTTATCTCTAAAACTCTATTTTTAGCAGCTATTTGAAGTTTGCGTCTGTGACGCCGAAGTTTGCCGTGCAGGGGTCTAGAAAAATGGACATTGTGACGTCATCAAGGGGGCTAGGTCCAAATTTTTTACTTCAGAAGATGTCAAATTGATGGGAGAAAAGGTACTGAAAGTTTCGCCTTCCTATCCCTAAGCGTTCGGGAGTTATCGCAAATATTCGCCAGGGGGGCGAAAAACGCCCCCCCCCCGGGCCCGCGAGGGTTAAGGAGGCATCCTCCGATTCCGGAAAACCTTGACCTAGGCACACCAAATTTGGCACACTGACACTACTGAACACGCGCTTTAAGGTGCTGTACAAATAGGCGTGCTGGGGTACACGGTGCACGTGCTGTGCACGTGCAAACCTTTTGATGTTGCACTATAGGTGTCACATATGCGGGTAGGGCGGGTAGCGCTGGCAAGCTCAAAGTGCCAAATTTACACAGGCCACCCAGAATGCATTCCAGCATAGTTATTGAGCATATCCATCTCCTGGTGGCCTCCAAAGGTGCGCTCTGCACGTGCAAAAAATTATCTGCGCCGGGCGGTGGGGATGCTTGGACACCCTATGTGGATATATGTAAATATCTCGAAAACGGCGTTGTGTAGCGCCGCCGTTTTTGGCACACCTTTTCATACATCTTTTTCACACATGCTGCGTACCTAACTTTCAGACTTAGGTCACTCAAGTTTAGGTCATCAGGTTACACCCAAGTGACCTTACCTTAGGAAAAATTATAATGCCCGTCATAGCTACACAGACTGAACGATCGGTTTAAAACGTGCAGCGATTGATAAGAGCAACAGTATATACGTAGAGTACCTCTACCTCAGAATTTCAATCAGTGGCGGCGGAACACCTTCAATTAAAGGGGGGGGGGGGGCACTGCCGACTTTTGGTCCCATTCTTTCCAGGCAACGCCCATAGGGCGTTGCATGGAAAGGGCTATGTTAAAATGCCAAAATCAAAGAGGGGCACGGTGCCCCGGTGCCCCCTCCCCCTCGTTCCGCCGCCTATGATTTCAATATCACTTGCTAACTCAATGCTCATTGCTCAGCTCGTATTGTAAGAGCACTGCGGCACAGCATAGATGCAGGCGCTTTGCTACTGCCATCTATGGGTGAAAGATGAAGATAATGGTTATTGCGGTACAGTATTACTGCAGGCGCAAACAATGTAGATCTAGATAACAAAGATGCCTATGCTGCGCTGGCCGGCGATTGAGGCGTAAATTTGCGTTGCTGGTTAGCAAAAAGTTTAGGAGCCCGAATTTGACAAAAGAAATGATTTGCCGTGCTGGTGGTCTGAGGTCGCAAAATCAACAGAACCCTAGGTCAGTGATATTGAAATTTCTACGTAGAGGTAGGTACTCTACGTATAGGTATACTGTTGATCTTATCAATTGCTGCACGTTTTAAGCCGATTGTATAGTCTGTGTAGCTATGACGGGCATTATATTTTTTCCTAAGGTAAGGCCACTTGGACGTAACCTGGTGACCTAACCTTGAGCGACCTAGGTCTGAAAGTTATGCAGCATTTGTAAAAAAGAGTATGAAAAGGTGTGCCGAAAACGGCGGCGCTACACAACGCCGTTTTCGAGATATTTACATAAATCAACATAGGGTGTCCAATCATCCCCACCGCCCGGCGCGGATAATTTTTTGCACGTGCAGAGCGCACCTTTGGGGGCCACCAGGAGATGGATATGCTCAATAAATATGCTGGAATACATTCTGGGTGGCCTGTGTAAATTTGGCACTTTGAGCTTGCCAGCGCTACCCGCACTACCCGCATATGTGACATCTGGAGTGCAACATCAAAAGGTTTGCACGTGCACAGCACGTGCACCGTGTACCCCAGCACGCCTATTTGTACAGCACCTTAAAGTGCGTGTTCAGCAGTGTCAGTGTGCCAAATTTGGTGTGCCTAGGTCAAGGTTTTCCGGAATCGGAGGATGCCTCCTCAAAACATGTTTTTCGCCACTAGCGCGTGCATTCCGCACCCCCTGATGCCGAGCATACCATATGTTAGTGGTCGAACACTGGGACATGTGACCTGTGAGTTTGGCACCTGTGCCGCCCTTCGTTTGATTTGAAGCGTCGCTTAAAGGTTTTTGCCCTTTGTAAGTTTGTCGGCACGTGGCACGCGCCATGTGACACCGGGTGACATGTGACATCCATCATCACCTGCCTCAAGGAATTACCCGTCGAACGGTACCACCCGGCCCCCGCCGAAGTTAGTTGGTATCACTGCTGCTCCACGGCGTACATTTCCTACCAGCCCATAGGGTTTACATGTTAAATGGCCTGTTTTCAGCGAGCGATATCTCGGTCAACCTTTGAAGGAATCAATGGTTCTTAGTCTCAAATGATAGATCGATGAATTTTCTTTCGACGATTCCTCTGCCATTTTTCACGAAACCCAGCCGATCTTCTACGGCGTACAGGGTAAAGATTTATCTGCACGCCAGCACCCGCGATCCGCCTCTCCGATCGTCGGCGCGCGGTCCTCGGTAGCGCAGTCGGTAGTGTATCGGGCTACGGATCCGAGGGTCGTCAGTTCGAATCCTGAGAGCGCCGGGTGATTTCGGCTAGAATCGAATGATGTAGATTCTTAAATGTTTGCATAATCAATTATGAATAGCTAATAGAATGTATCTGCCCACTAATTGGCCCCTAAAACCTGTTATTTTAGAAATTTAAGAAATGAATGTCACGTGCGCGTCACAACTGCCGACCATAAGCGTTACCATATTCTAGTTTGAACTAACTTTTTGCTAGTCCCGACCACATATAGTAGGTTTTCTAGTAGATATACTAGAAATGCCTACCAAAGTTCGTCCTACCCGTCACTCAATATACCCTGGTACCACCAGCATCTCGATCCGATCATCCGTTTGGACGTAATTCTAATTGTATTGGCTTGATGACCTTCCAGAGCACGGTTTTTTGGCAACGTAAAATGGCGCCTTGTCGGCTTCACTATCTTCCATAGGAGGTCCATTGGGATTGTCAGTCCAGTTTATTTATACGTCCGTGCTTCCAGTATAGGTATATTAGAGTTCAGTGGCATTAACGCATAAACGGCAGAAAGTCAAGGCAGAAATTTGACAGGTGCGATGTTCTGATATTGCCGTGGATGTGATTACACCTACTTGAATAATAGCTCAGCCGTTTAAAGTATGTTAAAGGGAGATAATGAGCTTTCTTTTTTCTTTAATAAAAATTACTCGACATCTATACTATTTCTACTGTAGTTTCTATAAAATATGAAAATTTCCTAGCACATTTTCGTATGTGAAAAAGGTTTTTATTTTTGCAAAAAAGAAGCAGTACTTGCAGTACTTGTAACACCCACCGAAATGCGTTGTCCTTCTTGTCCATCTCTATAAAAAAAGTCGCAGTATATGGCGCTTTTGTTTCAAACAGCGACGCTTGGGTTTTTGTTTATGTTATCGCCTTGTCGTTGCTTGGTTGTAAGGATTCTAATTTGAATTAGAGTTAATTCGGTTTAGAATGAATTAGATTCGTACATAGTGCCTACTCTTCTTTGTTTCCAAGTATTATTTTGCGCCACAAATGAACGGCATGCGCCAGAAACGCAGCCAAATCTTGCGATTGCGACTACGAAATTCATTATTTTGGCCTCAGAGCCTGAAGCGAAAAATACAAGCATATTTATTTCAAAAAGACTTCAGGTTTGTCGAACGGTGTTATGAGAATTTTGATAACAGTACTGCATAAGTTTTTCAGTGATGCCGCAAAAGTGTTGTATCTATCTTCTTTTATTGTGCAGTCGGCGGGACCGATTCAAAATTGAGTCGTTGCTACTAAAATAGCAGCATATGGCCTCAGATGATGAACAGGAAAAATAGTTGCGTAAATTTAGACATAAACCACCCCCAAACCATGAATATCTTTTGAAGGCACTATAGACGACCATTAACCCTATTAGTGGCAGGGGGGGTTGTTTTTATCCACCCCTCAGGTTTTTCGGGAATATCTCCGAAACCGCTGAAGCTACGATGCTGAAATTTTCTGACTTTTCCTAAAACTAAATTGGGCACATTCCCTGAAAATTTCAAGTTCATAACTTTACCAGGGGCGGCTCCAGAGCACTGGGAATTGGGGGGTCCTATTCGTGAAGCGAGTCATTTGGGCGAAGATCACGATGCTGCACCAGTTTTTCGAACAGTGAATAAAAGGTATCATGTGATAACATATACAGTTATTGTGCATCCTCTTTTGACACGTTTTTGCTATAATAGGCGGATCCAGGCGTCCAAAAAGGGGGGTTATGTTTTACCTCCCAACATAGGTGCCCTGACACCGCCTATGCATTACCAATACAATTTTAGTCGTTCTCTCATAAGAAAATTATAACATAACAAGACCATTACCACCCTTTTTAGAAACAGTACCAACAAAAACCTTATTTACTATATTTTTTGTGTACCCCCAATCTCAATGATCTGTATCCGCCTATGATTTTTGAAAATGCATATTTTTAGGATCCATGTGAATTCCTGGTTCATTCTCTATCGATCGGCAAAAGTTGCGTTAAGATTGGTTCAGAAACCTGGCCGTGATAAACAGTCTAAAATGTATCTGCAATTTGCCCGTTTTTACCCCCCTCTACCCCCCCTGTTGACATTTTTAATTTTTATTTTTTAGAAATGTAGATCACGTTGAGCGAAATCGAATGCCGTTTGAATTTTGAAAATCGGCCCGTTAGATCTCGAGATATCAAGGGGGGGTCGTAAACAGCCCCCCCTGCCACTAATAGGGGGTAGCCAGGAGCCTGCCACTAATAGGGTTAACTAACTAGATGTGATGAAGATCAAATGTAAGGAATACGCTCATTTTACAAAATTACATGCAAGTACCAAAAAGTGATGTAAGTACTTATTCAACGGTCATTTTCAGCGCTCCCCGCTAACGTGAGTTCAAGTTGAGATATTTGCGGCAAGGTACCGCATTGAGCAAAATGGTTTTAATTTACATTATAACTTGTTGTGTTTTGTCAGAAAATGATCCTAACTCAGATTTTGTGGAAAAAGGTCATTATCTCCCTTTAAATGCCAGATAGTTTTCTGATTTTTCTTGCTTTGAGCTTTCATGTGCTATCACTTTTACCTCAGTGTCTAGTCTGGAAGCTATTTGGGAGAGCCCTAAAGGTAAGTAAAAATTGCAAACTGCTTCTAGAATGACTTAGTTGCGCCATATTTGTAGTGAAGCGAGGTAAAGGAGACAGAGAATTCCTTTATAAGGGACATTTAAGAGACAAATAGGGGAAGACTAGGGTTACCCGCGTGCTCCGCAACGCGAAGAAGGGTTATTTTTGACCCGTGGGTATTGGGTTGGTCTGTGTCGGTTTGGTTGGTATCCATTTCGTTCCATTGCTTTTTGACGGCCAAGCATTTTGTAAGAAAACAAAAAGATACATCGCATCGAGGTGCCCGTGTCGTATTATCATGCGTTCTACTTTAGAATGATTCGAAAACTGGCGTGAAGTCTTTTGAGGGCCATCGATGAATTTCGCTAAAAATGACAATGTAATGATTTGGAACATTTACATTTTTTAAGGATACTGTTGCTAATCATAGTGAATATTGGACAGAATTGAATGCTCTATCCAATGGTACCATATTCAATTGCCAAAGGTATCAGGTTATGCAGCAAACCCCGTGTGATTAATAAAGTGGCACAAAATTGACAAACACCATTTTCTCCCGTGATTTGTACCACCTTGATTTGGATCAATCAGCTTTTCACAATTTTTGTATGGGAGGCAGTACATTTCTCTTGCCTACAGGCGTTGTTCCAACTCGCTCCGTTTAACGGTCACCTAAAAATAAAATCAATTCCAAAATCCGTCAAAAACCGCAATTTTTCAACAAAAGTACCCTCACGGGTGCACGTGGCGCGTGCTATCCTCTGCATTGCACACCATTCAATAGCCCGTTCAATTCTGTACACGATGCTGTTTTCCCCGTGCCGGTCGAACCCCTGGTCACCAAGATATTGCACGGGAACTGGACCCGTGTCGGTCAAAATTGGCCGTTTTCGCCCGATTTCGCACGCCGATTTATACATGTAAAGTCTATGACGCGAATTTGCACTTTTTGAGCACGCGCCACGCGCTCCCTACCAATCCGATCGAGCTGAGACCCCTCAAAGGCACGTCGCGCATCCTTGATCTATAAGTTGTGCAAATTTCACCGGGCTAGGTGCAACGGTCTGGCCTGTAGTCCACGCAAAGCACCACCAAGTCGGGACCTCGGTAACGGACAGACGCACCCTCCTCAAATAGTAATATAGATTAAGGGAACCCTATGTAAACACGGTTAATGATACCATTTTTTCAGCTCTAGCGTCATAATGTGCCAGTTTATTGGCAAAAACGTCATTTGACCTCAATTGACCTCATTTGACCTGACCCATGGATAAGTACACCAAACAAAGAAGCACCAAGTGACCTGCTGTTAAGTACCGTGGTTGCAAAGCACAAAAGTGATAGAACAAAGCGGATATCGTGGTATGACAGTTTGACGTTTGTGAAAAGCGATAATGTGAACACATATATATTGCACAAACCGGTTTCGATATCACTTCATCAGTGTGCAAATATATAAATGAAACACACAAAATACAAAACGGAGACGAAATAGGTACAGCATAGCAAATTAATTTCAAATACTTTCATATGACCTCATGTGATTGAGATCCCAAGACGCTTCCGCACCAAAAGAACGGCTAAACTTTTTCCCAATCGTATGTCACCAGCTTTGGAATTTACACACAAACAGGATTCAATGAGGGACGATTCAATCGTTTTTCTATCGGACCTACTTAACCTATCTCGTATGATCTCAATGCGATCCCAATCAGGTAAACTACCACACTTTTCGGCATGTTTCACCATTGCATTGTTAATATTGTGGTTCCTAAAATCTCTCTTGTGCTCCATTAACCTGTTCTTAAGCCCTCTCGACGTTTCACCAAAATAAGGCTGTGTACATCCCTTGCACGGTATTTTTTACACTAAACTTGTTTCACTACGGTCACACTTTTTCTTTTTTGCTACAACCTGACCAATCTTCTCCCCAGCATTTTCCACAATCTGAATATCGGAGCACTTCAACATCTTTGATAATGCTTCACAATTCTGTGACCTGGGTACAACAACTATAGCGTTCTTTGTCTTTCCGTTTGTTTCGTTTCCCGTCCTATTCTTGATCCTTTTTGCCTTATTATAGCATTCAATTATAAATGCCCTGGGGTACCTCAAACCTCTAAAAACGTCAGTGATATGATCACATTCTTCCTTCAGATTTTCGGGACTACATATTCTCATCGCTCTGAGGAAGAATCCAATCACTAGCCCCGATTTCGTTCTCCTGCTATGAGCTGAAAAGAAATGAATATAGTCCTCTTTGTTTGTGATTTTCCTATACACTTTGTATCTGATGCCGCTGGGCGTCCTCTCAATATGGACATCTAAGAAAGGTAAAGTATTGTTAGTTTCTTCTTCTAATGTAAACTGGATCCTCCTTTCCACAGCGTTCAGTTCAGCTAAATTTTCACTAAGATCAAGATTGTCTGGCACAACTAACAGGATGTCATCAACATACCTATACCAAACAACATCACCTCCCATGACGTTAAAATAATGGTCGGTCTCCATCATCTCCATGTAAAGACATGCCGCCACTGGGCTTAATGGGGACCCCATGGCCAGACCGTGTATCTGTTGAAATTCTTCCCCGTTGAAAGAGAAAACCTGAAAGTCTAAACAAAGTTGCACAAGCTGAATAAAGTGACTCTTAGTGACGGGGAAGTTTTCATCTGGGATGTTTTGAATAGCCTTCTTAATAGCAATGATGTCCCTTCTCTACAGGGACACTGGTGAATAGCGCCTTAACCCTCGCCGGACCTATTGGTTTTCTACATACGCGCCGGCCGAGGGGGGGGGGGCGGGTACGACCCCCCCTCGCCGTTTCGCCCCTGGTGGAGCTAGCGCGTTGAGGAAAAAACGAGCGTGTGCGCCGTTTCAAGACGCAGAGATTGATACCCGATTTTAAGGTCCTAGGTCAACCGGTGACCTCTGAGGTCAGGTCAAGTGCCCCAAGGTACGGTTCGGTTTTTGGTGAATAATTTCGCAAAAACCGACCGCAGAGCCGCGATTTTGGCAGCATCGTGTTCGCCTTGCTCAGGCGCGTCGAATGATATACTTTTTGTTTGGGTGAGGTCACCTTAGGGTGTTGACCTCAGGTCACGGTCAGGTCAGCGCCCCCAGGTCACGGAGTTGGTCAAAGGAGGTCATATCGCATATCATTCGATTCGGCAGGTCTTCCTGAGTCCGATGGTGGCTTTCCCGACTCGCTAGCTCAATTTGATCGGAAGTTATTGACGAAAAACTAATATGACCCTAATGACGTCATAAATGACGTCACGCAAGGTCAACATTGCAAAAGTGACGCATGGAACCTTGCAAGGAGTGCATGAAATCACGATTCTGTGTGCTTGAGATAGTTGGAGATCGTTCCCGGCGCCAGAATAGCAGTTTTCGTTTTTCCCCATTGACTTATAATGGTGAGGTCACGAAAATGACCTGACCTCGTATGACCTTTAGGAAAAATCCGAGATATACAAGTTGTGGGACTCCTCATGGATACTAGTTCCTGCAAGTTTAATTTCCCTGTGAAAGCTCCTCTGGCAGTGAGGGCGTTGCGAAGTTGCGACATCTGAGGACCGTGCAGAGGTTCACTTATGACGTCATAGGTCAGTGACCTGACCTGACTCGAAAATGCGGTTGGTGTCATAAGATCCGGCTTGAATCAAAGGTCAGGTATGCCAAGTTTCAGCTCTCTATCGCCGGCGTGTTCGGAGCTATCGCGAAAAAACCCTATGGGGGGGGGCGGCACCCGCCCCCCCCCCTCGGCCGGCGAGGGTTAACTCTATTCCTGGCGGGGGGGGGCCTCAGGAGCCCCCCCCCTGAGGTTTTTTGGTTATATCTCCCAAATGCGTTGAGCTAGGAAGCTCAAATCTTCTGACTTTTCCTAAAAGGCTTCTACGCAACATGTCTGAAAATTTTGAGTTGATCTGACCTCAGGTCAGGTCACCAGAGGCGGTTTGGTGACGCTACCTCAGAAAAGTTTGCAATCACGCCAGAGCTAGAGTTTTTGACCGATCAATTTCTTCTCTTCAGGGTTTAGTTAGGGTACCAGTATGTGCAATTTGTATATCTCGGAATTTTGATATCGGTGACCTAAGGTCAGGTCAATTTCGCGACCTCCCCATTATAAGTCAATGGGGGAAAAATCAACTCCCTGTTTTTACCACTAAAACGGGTCGGAATGGCCCCATATACCATACATGACTTCATATACGATAAACCTTCACTACCTTGAGGTCTGTTTTGCTGTTGGGCAGCTGTGAGGTCATGTGACGTCATCAAAGGTCACCAAAGGTTTTTGGCCAATAACTCCGTACAGGAACAAGATACAGACGCGTGGATGGTCTCATTGTGTTCAGCTCGTCAAGACGCATCGAATGATATACATGATGACCTCGAGGTCACGTGACCTGAGGTCAACCTTTGACCTTGACCTTTCGAGGTCAACATATATATCATTCGATGCGGATTGACGAGAGGATCACGATGATGCCCTTAGTTTGTTCCTATCTTGACTATTTCGAAAGTTATTCGAGAAAAACTCTCTCCATATCTAGTGCCGCCATTTTGACTTTTTCGACCCCTGTGACGTCATCTTTGACCTGACCTGAAAATGACATTTGTAAAAATTGTAGATCTTGGCCGTGCGTATCCGATGCCGTTTACCGCTTGTCGCTATCTTGCTTCGTTCTCGAGATCTCAGGGGAAGAGAGACACCCCCGCCAGTTTCTTGTCCCGGCGGAGCCCGCCAGGAATAGGGTTAACGTCAAAACTAGCAAATTTCTTGCCACTCAAGTCTAGCTCACTTAGACGACTTAGGAAATCACCGGAATTCTTTAAATGAGAATCACTAACCGTTCCAAGTAACTGAGTTAGCGGTCTAGCTAGGACCTTTGCCAGGCGATGCGGAGCGCTTCCGATACCCGATGTAATCGGTCGCATTGGGATTCCGGGCTTGTGTACTTTAGGCAGTCCTCTCATCCTCGGGGCCACTGGTGCTTCCTCAAGAAGATGTTGTAGCTGTTTTCCTTTTGCCGAGCTTCGGAGTATCTTGCGGGCCTTTTTGTTGAACTCGACACTTTGACATCTGATCGTTCCAGTCACTATTTTCTTATACGTTTCCGGATCGCTGAGCAGGTCTTGCATTTTAGCATCGTAATCTGACTTGTCCATAACAATGACTCCACCTCCTTTATCCGCAGAAGTGACCACAATGTTATCATCTTTGGACAACTTGACTAATGCCTGCTTGAATCTTCTAGGGATAGCACTGGGCTCATGATCCGCTAAAGCTTTACAGCTAGTGACGATCCCCTGGATGAACCCCTTCTGTATCTCAGAGTCCTTGAAGTTCTGGTTTTTAATGAGATGCTCAGACAGTGATCGATTGTCCGTGCCTGTATCAAATTCATCCAGGGGATCGTCATCCAGGGGATCGTCACTAGCTGTAAAGCTTTAGCGGATCATGAGCCCATTGCTATCCCTAGAAGATTCAAGCAGGCATTAGTCAAGTTGTCCAAAGATGATAACATTGTGGTCACTTCTGCGGATAAAGGAGGTGGAGTCATTGTTATGGACAAGTCAGATTACGATGCTAAAATGCAAGACCTGCTCAGCGATCCGGAAACGTATAAGAAAATAGTGACTGGAACGATCAGATGTCAAAGTGTCGAGTTCAACAAAAAGGCCCGCAAGATACTCCGAAGCTCGGCAAAGGGAAAACAGCTACAACATCTTCTTGAGGAAGCACCAGTGGCCCCGAGGATGAGAGGACTGCCTAAAGTACACAAGCCCGGAATCCCAATGCGACCGATTACATCGGGTATCGGAAGCGCTCCGCATCGCCTGGCAAAGGTCCTAGCTAGACCGCTAACTCAGTTACTTGGAACGGTTAGTGATTCTCATTTAAAGAATTCCGGTGATTTCCTAAGTCGTCTAAGTGAGCTAGACTTGAGTGGCAAGAAATTTGCTAGTTTTGACGTTAAGGCGCTATTCACCAGTGTCCCTGTAGAGAAGGCGATCATTGCTATTAAGAAGGCTATTCAAAACATCCCAGATGAAAACTTCCCCGTCACTAAGAGTCACTTTATTCAGCTTGTGCAACTTTGTTTAGACTTTCAGGTTTTCTCTTTCAACGGGGAAGAATTTCAACAGATACACGGTCTGGCCATGGGGTCCCCATTAAGCCCAGTGGCGGCATGTCTTTACATGGAGATGATGGAGACCGACCATTATTTTAACGTCATGGGAGGTGATGTTGTTTGGTATAGGTATGTTGATGACATCATGTTAGTTGTGCCAGACAATCTTGATCTTAGTGAAAAGTTAGCTGAACTGAACGCTGTGGAAAGGAGGTTCCAGTTTACATTAGAAGAAGAAACTAACAATACTTTACCTTTCTTAGATGTCCATATTGAGAGGACGCCCAGCGGCATCAGATACAAAGTGTATAGGAAAATCACAAACAAAGAGGACTATATTCATTTCTTTTCAGC
Source organism: Amphibalanus amphitrite (assembly GCF_019059575.1). Classification (NCBI taxonomy): domain Eukaryota; kingdom Metazoa; phylum Arthropoda; class Thecostraca; order Balanomorpha; family Balanidae; genus Amphibalanus; species Amphibalanus amphitrite. The sequence goes on from NW_024881504.1 coordinate 242,047, forward strand.
TCATAGCAGGAGAACGAAATCGGGGGTAGTGATTGGATTCTTCCTCAGAGCGATGAGAATATGTAGTCCCGAAAATCTGAAGGAAGAATGTGATCATATCACTGACGTTTTTAGAGGTTTGAGGTACCCCAGGGCATTTATAATTGAATGCTATAATAAGGCAAAAAGGATCAAGAATAGGACGGGAAACGAAACAAACGGAAAGACAAAGAACGCTATAGTTGTTGTACCCAGGTCACAGAATTGTGAAGCATTATCAAAGATGTTGAAGTGCTCCGATATTCAGATTGTGGAAAAGGCTGGGGAGAAGATTGGTCAGGTTGTAACAAAAAAGGAAAAAGTGTGACCGTAGTGAAACAAGTTTAGTGTAAAAAATACCGTGCAAGGGATGTACACAGCCTTATTTTGGTGAAACGTCGAGAGGGCTTAAGAACAGGTTAATGGAGCACAAGAGAGATTTTAGGAACCACAATATTAACAATGCAATGGTGAAACATGCCGAAAAGTGTGGTAGTTTACCTGATTGGGATCGCATTGAGATCATACGAGATAGGTTAAGTAGGTCCGATAGAAAAACGATTGAATCGTCCCTCATTGAATCCTGTTTGTGTGTAAATTCCAAAGCTGGTGACATACGATTGGGAAAAAGTTTAGCCGTTCTTTTGGTGCGGAAGCGTCTTTTCCTGTATGTTTGATGCAGTCTTGCAATGCAATCCAGCCATCCAAGAAACTTTGCGCGAGACGTTTTCTTGGATGGTTTTCTTGGATAGCTTGATTTCATCGAGGGCTTCTGTTTTAAAGAAAATTTGTAAGCTTTGCTGAACTGTTAAGTGATTAGATCTGCCAGTATTTCAGTATCTAACGTGTAGTTATTGTTACTGTATTTTATTTATGCATATTTCGGCCTTTTAAGCAGATAACGAAGGATATTAAGAAACATACAGGAAATAATATCTTGGACTCTACCGCGACGAAATATTTCTATCTCGAGTTTTCAAAGAATTTCATGCACTCGGCCAAGGCCTCGTGCATGAAATCCTTTGAAAACTCTCGATAGAAATATTTCGTTTTCGCGGTATCGTCCAAGAATGTATAGGGATCTCAATCACATGAGGTCATATGAAAGTATTTGAAATTAATTTGCTATGCTGTACCTATTTCGTCTCCGTTTTGTATTTTATGTGTTTCATTTATATATTTGCACACTGATGAAGTGATATCGAAACCGGCTTGTGCAATATATATCTGTTCACATTATCGCTTTTCACAAAGCGGATATCTCCAGTATTTTCCGAATTTAGCATTTTCCCATAAGCTTAACATTACGACGTAAGGACCTCTAACTGACCTCAGGTCAGTGACCTAAAAAAGCTGAAATATGTGTTATACAACTCGGTGAACTTAGCACACCCTGAAAGTTTGAAGGAAATCAGTCCAAAACTGTGAGTTGGACAGGTGCAAACAGCCCCCGTTCACGAGCTTCAGAATTCCTTTACCGTGACGTCATCACGGCGCATGAATTTTCCTTCACCCATAGAAATGCATGCAAAGCATGGTGTGTTTCAGGCGGGCTAAGGAGAAATCTAAGGCCTACATGTGTTCAAAAGACGTACCACTAAGCCAATGGATTCGTCTCATTACGATAAATGGGGTTGAAATCGAAACATTCGGCCTATATTTATCTAAAATGGGCCAATCAAATGGTCCCTGCAACTCATAATGAAGGATTTCCTCTGCGTTGTAAAGTTTGTTTCAAGTGGTTTTTATCAGCGACAGGGGAAATCCTTCATAATTGCTACCAGATTACTACCATATTCCCTCGCATTTCTGTTGCGCATTGCCTCACAAATCAGAGTTTTGTGAAGTTTATACTAATTTAACCCGCGCGGGGCTGGGGTCTCAGCCGAACGCGCGGGGCTGGGGGTGGGTAAATTTTACCCCCCTGTTATCTCCCGAACTAATGGTCCGATTTGGAAAATTCAAACGCCAATCGAAAGATCTCATCACGAACAACTAAAAACATGTACATAATTTAAAGTTTGAGCCTTGAGGTCAAGGTCAAGGTCAGGTCAAGGGTACAAATTGCAAGTTTCTACAGTATCGGCCTTGCACCGTAGTTGCCGAAGAATGGACTGAGACTGATTGCCCAAAGCGTGTTCTTAGGCTACCAAGACAATATTCGCTGCATACAATATCATTCAGAGGTCAAGGTCAAGGTCAGGTCAGGTCAGGTCAGGTCACCAAAAACAAAATATAGAAAAGGGCATGTGCGACACAAGCTTTATGGGTCATTTTATTCATAGAATTCAATGGGCACACTCAATAGGTGATATGGACCACATCTGGATGAATTTTAGGTCGATGTCAGGTCAAGGTCAGGTCAAGTGAGGTCAAATTTTGAAGTTGGTTGTTAAGGCCTAAAAAGGTGTCTATCTGATGCAGTTTTTCACGGCGAATCGAATGGTGCTATTTTTGTTTCCGTACGAGGTCTAGAACTTCCAAAAAATTCATTTTTCAAAATTTTTGTGTGTCGTGACGTCATGAAATTTTAAACAACTCCCACATTTTTGAACCGATTCTTCTAAAAATTGGTATGTATGTGCACATAGACAACATCTCTGACATATATTCCGTTTTTTTCGATACACTCAAAATTTTTGATTTTATAATTATTTTCCCAAAAAAGTCAGTTTTTTGAAACAAAAGTTTGGCCAAAATCCAAAATTTTCAAAAAACCGAGATAGCCATTTGATAGACAAAGTAGAATTACGTATAACCTTTTTTGGTAAGTCTTGATTCCTTTAAAAATGAAGATGTTATTGGCGTTTGAAATTTTGCCGTTTTTGAGGCGAAAATGGCGAACATGACGTCACTAAAACGTCAATTTCTCAAAAATTATCCGACGGATTTTGCTCAAATTTTCAGGGAACGTGTCAAATTGATGTACGAAAAGGTACTGAAAGTTTGGCGGCGCTGCGCGCCGCCGTTTTTGAGTTATTGCAAAAATTCGCGAGGGTGGGTAAAATTTACCCCCCCCAGCCCCGCGCGGGTTAATTGTCATATTTTGACTGATTTTGGCGATTTTTAATTATTTCAACCAGGGGCGTCGCCATGGATTTTTGAGTGGGGGGGGGGGGTCGGGTTTCCGGTCTTCGTCTTGATGGGTAGGGGTGTTTTTAGCCACCCTCCCGGTTTTTTCGTGTGCCCGGAGAAAAACCTCAGCGCGCAGCGCCGCGAAAGCACCGGTATATCTTATTGCACATCAATTTTGCATCGTGCATAAATATCAAGCAGAGGTCACCTAAGGTCAGGTCACAATGTCATGTCAAGTTCAGTTTTAATGCCTCTTAAAACTGCAATCTTGTCATTCCTATAGATTATCTCCTGACTCCTATAAGTGTGAAATTTGGTGTAATGAATGGGATTATAAGTGCCAACAGTTCATGAATCTGGGATTTTACATCTGAGAAGCGAAGTCAGGTCAAATACGTGTGTGACCTCACCAATCATGATAAGATATGGGAAAAAGCACGATGCCCTCTGCTTTGAAAGAATATGCTAAAAACGCTAGGTACTTTTGTAGCCATGGCACCTTGTTCATTTTAGAGATAAGGTGCAGCTAATGACCAGTGGTGACTGAAATGGTCAGTCATTAGGTCATCAAAGGTCTCTAACACATTTTCGACAACAACTTTTGATGGAGACGTTGCAGAGCGATGACAGCACCTGGAGTGTGTTCAGCTCAGTAACACAGATCGATCCATATGCAGCAGGTTCTTTTCCGGTCAGGTCATGACCTTTACCTGATGTCAAGTTTTCTATTCAAGTTTTTAAGTTCAAATTGTAAGCCATGCGACGTGTTTCGACGAAACAAAAACGATGGTGATAACATGAATATCATACACATTCACTGAATCATAGGTTGTTACAGAACAAATGTTTCGGCAAAATCCGTCCGTTTAGCTGTTTGGACTCTATGGTACACAAGCCATAGACCCGAAGTCATATCTGAGGCGAAGTTGGCGAAAGAGCTTTAACCCTCGCCCGCACATGGGGGGGCTGCCACCCCCCCAGGTAGTCTTTCTGCTCTGCACTCAACATTTTTAGAGCTAGAAGGCTGATTTTTCGTATAGCTGCTCCTCTATCCTTTCTTGATGTCCACTTAAAATTTCAAGTTTCTGTGATTTTTGGTTTCGGAGATATGACCTTGTCTTTCAGGTCATGTCATGACCCAAACGGCCAATTCTCGACATCTTGCGTTGGCTATGGGCCTTGTGAGCTTTTGACACCTTGATTTCGGCCTTTTTTACCAGTCTTACCTCCCACCTATCATGGAACATGTTGTTCGACGATGTACAGATGTCAAGGTCAAGGTCAAGGTCAACCTAGGTCATCTAAGATAATTGCGTTTTAGGCAAGCGGAATTTACTTTTTGTGAAGTTTTTTGACTGCATTTTTGGTAAAAGCTTCTCAGATCATAATTTCATGTAATATGGACACATAAACAATCGGTGCACACATCAGTATACACACAGACACACACAGACATACAAACACATATAATTGACCTTGACCTAACTTGACCTGAAATGACCTCAGCAGCAAAAACCTGGTCGGGTAGTGTGAGAAAGAGGTTCTAGCTGGCTTGGCACCAGAAAACGGCATCGTCATCGGTATATGCTAAGCAGCGCACTTGATATCCAACGGTGACCCAAAACAGCAACATTTTTTAGTTTGACCTGACCTGGAAGGTCAATGACTGACCTGAGAAGGTAAAACTGGGTATCATTGGATTTGTCTCTTCCCAAAGAATCTTTTTGGTCTTTACCGCTAAGCTCTATCTCCAACAGGAACGAAATGGCGCGGGGGGTGGCAACCACCCCCCCCCATGTGCGTTCTAGTATGGGAAAATGACATGTGCGGGCGAGGGTTAAAAAGCTATCGAATACGCTTTCTGTGTTGCTATAGCTCTTATTCGTATTTTGCGGGTCGCTAAGGTAAAACGTTTACCAACGTAACGCATAAGGCGTGCTTTCGGCCCCTGATCGAGGTAGAGTTTCGCGGAAGAGCGAAAATGCTGCCCGTGATGAGAGAAAGCCGATGATGCCCAATTTCAAGGTCTTGGCCGGGTCATCTTAGGTCAACGCCCAAAAGTAGGAAAAATCTGTCCGCCTGCTAGAACTTAGTGAGCCGTAGCTGTTATCGAGGTCCCGAGTACGAGTTCGATGTTAGTCTTGAACAAAGATGATGACTCCATGCATTTTGGGTAGATCGGGTCGGGTCAGGTCAGGTCGACCAGCATGGCTTCCTGCCGGCCATCTAGAGTGGGTGACTGACAACCACCAACGATAGCTTCGTAACATGTTACATAACCGTCATTTATCAAAACTACTTCAAACGGTTCAAACGGGGGTTGAACTCGAAATCAGCCCCAAAAACCACACTTGTAAGTGGAAGCAAATAAAACTAAAAAAAAGTTAACCAAGGTCATCCATATTCGAATCAGGGCCTTTTTTAGAATAGGTGTAAAATTCATTAACTCGAGGTCACTGGAAGTTTCGTTGCAATATACTCCTTTTGCGCGTCTTATTAGGAAAGCCCCAGAGGGATCCACCATCTGACCCCATTTCCCCTATGCAGGCAGGTCCGAAGGTAGCAGGGCTCAGGCTAGCCAGGTACCTCGTAGTTACTGATACGTCATCCGACGAATCGACTGCAACCATTATTTTGACAATCAGACGAACGCTTGGGTCAGTTTTGACGCGTTTGCTCATTTGAGGGATAAAAAGGGACTAAAATCATATTGTCATGCTGATGTTCTAGCCCACAGCTTATTGACCTATTGGCAATAGGGACTAGGGAGCTCTTGAAGCGATTCTGAATCTGACGTTGTGTTTGTTGATGTTGCTGACGCCAACTTCCCTGACATGATAGCTAAAAAAAGCATATTCAGCATCGCCAAAGTGGGGGGTCGACCCCCCCCCGGTTCTGACGAGTGGGGGGTCGCGACCCCCCGACCCCCCCCCGTCGGTGACGCCCCTGATTTCAACGCAGCATGGATCACGTAGCTCTCATAGTTTGCTGAAGAATGTGGCTTTTGCTTGGTTATTATCAAGTTATCTGTGATTTGGTGCGTCGTGATTGTAGCATTATGCAAAATGCAATTATTAAATCAATTTTTGAAGCAAAATTCACATGAAAAACCAATAGTTCAAGCATAATAATTGTTAAAACATAATGATGCAACATGTGTCTCCGAGATGGAACTCATATTTCAAATGAAAACTGAAAATGGAAAACAGAAGATGGATCTGCGGAGTCACTGAGATCACAAAGTGCTCTTGATTGTTGATAGTGAGATCAACAATCAGATAGTGATAGTTGATTTTGAGAGAACTTGTGAATCTGCATACCAGGTCCTGACTTGCTTGATTGTTCAAAGCTATTTTAATTCTAATAATTGTGGGTAGTGACTGTGCACACTGCGTAGCACATAGAAATGTGCAGGTGGCTGGTGCCTGGTAGGTGGGTTAAACTTCGGAGGTGCGAATTGGATGTCAGTTTAAAATTCATGGTTATGCCTTGTAGAGTAAGCTCTGCTGTTATTTTTGTCGTTTTATAGTTGTAGGTATATCTAATACAGCTGTTAGTTTCATTTTTATTAAAATGCTCAACCAGAATTTGCACATGTTCCATGCATGAATGGCTAAGTTTGGGGCGTTTATTCAACTCTGACTGCTAAAGTTTTTCAAAGACACATGGCACAGCACGACTTCAGGCTAGATCAGCTGGTACCTACCTGTTGACTTTTTTCTATTTTTGGTGGTGATGTGTTTGCTGTTTGCCTTTTGCAAGGTGGTCAATGAAATAAAATAATGCATTATTCTGGAATGTTTCCTTAACAGAAGCCAGGAGCCGGATTGATGTGTGCTGGTGAATGAGATGGTTCAAAAGCATTATCCCGCGCCCTGATGGGGGGGGCCATTTTGGCCCCCCCCTGTGGTTTTTCTTAAATAGCGAGAAAACGGCGGCGCGCAGCGCCGCCAAATTTTGGGTACCTTACCGGGCATCAATTTGACACCTTCACACAAAATTTCAAGTCACAGGTCACCTCAGGTCAGGAGTTATTGAGGTCAAACTGAGGTCATGTTCGAGTAAAAATGAGCAAAAAACATGACATCTTTAAACGCTCACAAATTCTACAGTTAACAAGCAATTTTAAAGTTCTTTATGTGGTTGTGTAGAGAAAAGACGGCGCTACAAAACTGCTATCTCGGATTTTCGAAATTTTGGGATTTTGACCCCCAAAAATAAAAAAAAATGATTTTTTTAGAAAAACTCAAAAAATTTCCAAAAAATTTTCGAATTTCGAAAAAACCGGAATATATGTGATAGTCCGTGCGCTCTTCGATATACATACCAAATTTTAGATCGATGCCTCTTTTTTTGGCCAAGTTATAGTGAAAAAACTGTTAAAAATTGATGACGTCAAATTTTTGAACTCAATTTTTAGCAATTCTAGACCTCGTAGCGCAAAACGGAGACCACCATTGAACTCCCCGTGACGAGCTGCATCGAATCGATACCCATTTTATGCAAAAATATCAACTTTGAAATTTGACCTAATTTGACCTGACCTTGACCTGACCTTGACCTGACCTTGACCTGACCTTGACCAAAACGTGACCTAAGCTGGCCCTAAAGTCTGTCTGACCCACATAATCGCATTTGTCATGTAAAATGGACCATAAAACATGTATCACACGACACTTTCATATTGTGATCCCCCAGTGACCTGACCTCTGTGACCTGACCTGGTATCAGTGACCTCAAATAGCAAACTATGTGTTTGAAGAACATTTCCCCATCGATGATTTTCAATGAAATGCATTTTACTCGATTTTACAACGCATTTCTTGAAATGCCTGTTAACGGTGAAAATTCGACCTTTGACCTGACCTGTGACGTCATCGGTTTGACCGAGGTCAATGAAATTGGGTCACAAGGTAGTTCCCCGTTGGGGCTATCCAACACCGTTTACCGCTTGTCGCTATGTTGCGTGGTTCTCGAGATCTGAGGGGGGGGGGGGCCAAAATGGCCCCCCCCCATCAGACCGCGTTGCTCGGCAGACCCCATCTGGGCGCGGGTTATCTGATGTTTTTAAATGTGCACAAGCCATAACATCCCTTTCATATGCTGAACTTTTAAATAGCTTCATGGTCTCTGTCATTTTCTTGAAATACTGGTGTAGATAAGAAACATCAGTACCTACTCAGAAGTAGGTACCTGCCTTCTGCTGAATAAATATTTCATTGGTTGAACGAAATACACAGGTAGCCTTATGAATTTATGATGATGTACTGTGAAATTTTATTCCTATAGAATTTAGAAAATGAAGTTCTAATTAGGTATGTATATATGCATACATTTTTCATGACTAAGAAAGTTTTCCACAAGAGTAGGTAATATGAGAAAGTCTATAAAATGACACATTCTGGAGGCTCAATGCAGACAGAGTGTTGCCACAAAGAAAAACTGACTTGCTGGGTTACGAATATTTCTTTATTTTAATTGTTAAATGTAATGTACAATACATTGCAGCGAAATAGCAAAATAGTGCAGCAAAATAGGATTGGTGACTATCAAACAACACGCGCGCCATTGATGTCTGCAAAAATTGCTACCAGATTGCTACCAAATCTGTGACGTAGCTACGGCGCCTTTATTTCCCTAGTGAACCAACCTGAGTAGTAAAGTAATCTTGGGTACAAAAAGAAAATTGAAATTTGACCATGACCTTGTACCGGTTTTTCTGACCTGGTGACCTGACACAAGGTCACCCGGACCTGAAATTTTCAGGTCATATGTAAAAAGGTTGCCCCATAGGCTGTGACAAATTTGGCGGCACTGTGCGCCGCCTTTACGCTGTCTTCGAAAACCTTAGATGGGGGTCGCATCGACCCCCCCCCCCCTGCCAGGGCGAGGGTCATACATACTCATCGATTAAAACAATGAAATAAATTCATTAAGTAAAGACTTTTGTTATCAAAGAGATTAGGTGCAGATTTGGTGAGCATTGGGTGCTTTCGCCAGATAGCCCTTCGTGAAAACGGCTGATACTCACTTCGTACACAATTTTCAGATCCGCATTGAAGTGCCCGCTCGTCGCCATCTCCGGATGCCCAGAGAGTCCTTTGCTCTGCGAATAGGTCAGTGGGATGGTCAGTAAGGTCTGCATACTAATACACGAATATGCAGGGTGTCTGAAAAGTTCGTTGACACGTAGGGGAAGGTGGGGTAAGACGGCCCAGCGCACAGTGGGGATTTTTCCGATATAGCACGTCTTTAATCGTAGAGGGCAAACCATAGGTAGTATTGTAGCCAGATTGTGCACAGACGTTGGCTGGTGTGTTCTGGTGAGAATGTTACCTGTAAATGTGCATAATCAACATGTATAGCAGGTTCAATTGGACCCCCGACTCAGCCCTTTGGCCCCTGATCAAGCTAGAGCTTCGCGGAAAAATCAAGCGTGCTGCCTATGACGAGATGAGGCCGAATATATCCAATTTCAAAGTCCAAGGTCATTAGTAGACTTTCCAAGTCAGTTTAACCCGCGCCCCGCTGGCTGGGTGATTTATAGGTGTTTGAGATAGGCGGACGTGTTTCAGAGTGCTCCAGTTTATTGCATATTTTAGCGCAGGTTCCTTGTAGCATGAGCTAAAATTTATACAAATCGAATCATAATTTTGCGTAGTTCAGCCTGGTATAATTGGGATCAGGGATAGACGGAAAACTTATTTGTTATCAGCCTATAAAAATTACGATATTTTGACCCAATTAAGCATTTTTCGATTCGCCAAACGTTTGATACTCTTCTTGATTTTCCACTGCACCCCGTGCATTTTCGTGAAGGAGCCTCTAATTGCAGTAGCCCAGGAGCTCCCCAACGAAAATGAGCGCTAGGAATAAAGATGAAGAAAATGCCGCCGATGCACGGGAGCTGGAGATAATGGCGGAAACAACGCCAAAAACCATGGACACGGGCTGTTCTCTACCGAGTGCAGCAGAAACGACCGCCTTTTCTCTGGAAGCGCTTGACTTATTAGATTCATCTAGTAAGTACCAGCGCATTGTCCAGGAGCGCGAAATTATTTTTGGTGGACAGCAGGATCCTACAGCGGTGAGACAAGTACTAATGACACTTGATGAGACAGACATAAGAAACCTCCGCGAACATCTGTTCAGACAACTGACTGAAGCAGTTCCAGCTATAGGAGGACGGACGTTGTGTCGGAGAAAGCCGGGCAACAAAGCGGCACTGTCAGACGACTGCTGGGAGCTTGGCTATTCGTGTGTTCAGCGCCTTCTGACACAGCACGCGAATACAGCCACTCTAAGACCAGCAGGCCGTGAAATGCTCCCCCCACCCGGGTCAGGTCTGGAGCCAGCTGCCTCCTCCGTGGTGGCTTCACTAGAAGCCGTGCTATCCAGACAGCTCAACCTGGAGCGCCAACTGCAGACACTGGGCAGCAAAAACACTGCGCTGGAGACCCGAGTAAGATGCCTAGAAGCAGAATCGACCAGACTGCGAGAGGAGAGTGCAACAAAGGATGCACGGATTGCCCAATTGGAGATATATGTAGAAGAAGCTGTATCTCGTTCCGTAGCACTGGCGACAGCTGAAGGCACATCGAACCGGGAGGCTCATAACTCAGAAAAAAATAGTGGAGCTAATAGGACAGCGGATATCGCCGCCGCGATTGACATCCGCGCCCTAGGTGCGGCAATCGCCAGCTCACTACAGTGGAACGCGGGTGACTCCGAGTCTGAAGCTGAGAATGACGCATGTTGCGGCCGTTCACGGCCACCAGTTCAACAACTGCAACGCGAAACGCGACCGCTGGCTCCAGTTCGAGACACTCTCACCGGCAATAGGGAACGGTCATTTGCTGAAGCGGCTCGTACCGGCGGGGCACAAGCACAAACTCAGAGCACGAGATCTGATGACTCCCAACGAAGCCCCCCTGGTGTTGTAACAGGCACGGGTGTGCAATCATCGCTGATCATGCCGAGGACTGAACGGTATGGCCCACACAAGAAGTTCTTCATCTCAGGATTTCGACAGGAAGTCTCTGACAGCGATGTCCGTTCGCTCGTGTTCGGTGTCGTAAGGAACCTGCATGACTTTCACAGGGTCAAGTACGGTGGAAGTGCACATCAGGCGCGATCGAAGTCGTACATGATTGAAGTTGACGGCCAAGACGCTGACCTAGTTATGGACCCTATGAGATGGCCAGCTGGACTCACGGTAGCTATGAAGTTGGATGAAGGCGGACCCCGCCGACCAACGTTTCAGACCCAAGGAAGTGGACCGAGGACAGCCGAAGCACGATGGTCAGGCGGACGCCCTCCGTACACATCGTCTGAAACTGAACAGACCCATGGAATGTCAGCCGAATTCAACCGCACCAGAGTACCCGGTAACAGTAGCTTCGGCCATCCTGAAGGATGGGCCGGTGCTCAACCTCAGCGCGCAACCACCGGCTACACTTCACAGTACGGTGACTGGCAAACGGTCAACTATGGACGCAAACGAGGCAGGCGAGTCGACCAACAGCAACAGTACAGTAACAGACGCGCTCACCATTGGTAGTTACAACTGTGAGGGCTTCCTTAGTGCAACGCATTACATAGTGGAACAGCTTTTGCCTAACAGTGATCTGCTGTTCCTGTCAGAGACATGGCTCTCACGAGCTGAGGAACCCTACCTTTCAAATGTAATTGATTCGCTAGATGATGGCGATTATTATTATGCGCAAGATTTTGCTGCAGAGCTACCACCTCGGGTGGGTGAAGGCAGACCTCATGGAGGGGTAGCCTGGATTTGCCGGAGGCGCATGAACCGCAGCTTTGAAGCTATATGCTGTAATGACCACAGACTGTGTGGTGTCACCCTTCTTGAGAGCAACACTCCCGTTCTAAATCTTATAGGATGTTATATGCCCTTCTGGGACTCGTACGGACCGAATGGCGAAGAGTACCTTACAGTTATTGCAAAACTTGATGCAATATTAGAGTCTGTCCGAGCCGACGCTCCAATTCTACTTGTCGGGGATTTCAACTGTGCACTTCTCCCTCTGGCAGACACAGCTCGCACAGTCGGATGGCAGCATCTCCGAGGTCTTACACCCAACAGTTTGGCTATGCAGTCTCTCCTCGACGACTATGACCTGACAGTTGCAGAGTTTCGGTTTCCGCAAAAAGTTGGTTACACATATTCTCGTGGTAACAGCCGCTCCCACATAGATCATATCGCGGTGCCCAATAGCCGTGTTCAAGACGTACGCAGCTGCACAATATTGCCTCCTTGCAAGGACAACCTCAGCCCGCACCTGCCAATAATCTGTGAACTTTTGATAAAAGTTCCAATGGCTATGCGTTGGAGTAGCCCGAATGATAAATCCTATTGGAATTCCACAGAGCAAGTAGATTGGAGCTGCCCCGCGAAAGTAGCCGCCTACCAGAGTATTCTGGAAGAAATCCTGCCTTCACAGCTAGCATGCTGCGGCGATTCTCTCGATAACCTGGATTCTGCTATCACACACAGCATGCATACCGCTGCTCGAGTCTCTGGTTGTTCCAGACCCAGACACCGACCAAGGGCCTGGTGGACTCCCGATGTGGCACGAGCGAGAGACCGCAGTAGGTTCTGGTTCAACATTTGGAAAAGCTGTGATAGACGGCAAGGGACAGCGGTGAGCGCCTGTTATCACGCCGCTCGACGCAGCTACAGGAAGGCTCGCCGAGCAGCAGCAATGTCTAGCATTGAAAAAGATGCTAAACTCATCCATTCATTGCGCCGTAATGGAAATAGTAATGCTTTTTGGCGCAGTGTGCAGCGTGCTAGAAGAGGAAATAATTGCACGGTGTCGGTGTGCAGTGCACCGGACTTTGCAGATTACTTTAGAGACGTCTACAGAGACTCTCAAGAAGAGCTGACCACTGAACAGCACCGGATCTCAAATACTGTCGCTGATATGGTTCGTGGTGCTGCTGCAGTAGTAGAAGAACGAGTCGTCACGCCGGCGGATGTATCTGCGCTCATCTCTCGCCTACACAGGGGTAAATCGGCTGGAGTCGACGGTATAACAGCCGAACACCTCGTACTGGGTTCGACCCCTGCGCTACTATCTGCAGTGGCTCTCCTGCTAAGTAAGTGTCTTACCGAAAAGACAGTCCCTGTGACCTTTACTGAAGGCCTGATGGTACCAGTGTTGAAAAAATCCCAGTTAGACTCCCACTCTATGGATAACTATCGGCCAATATCGATCACAACAACAATATCCAAGCTGCTAGAACTGCATATTCTTCGCGAATTGCAGGACAAGTACACCCCGCATGATCTCCAATTTGGGTTCATACCAGGACGTGGTGTCAGCGAGGCATCCCTAATGGTAGGCGAGACACTGAACTGGAACCTGAGCAGAAGTCTCCCAGTATTTGCAGCCAATCTCGATGCCAGAAAGTGCTTCGACAGGATATGGCATGACGGACTATTCTACCAGCTGCGAGATTTTTTGGACACAAGTACATGGCTTCTAATTGTGAACTGGTATCGGAAGTTAACAGCGAAGATAAAATTTGCCGGGCAAATATCTGCTGCGTTCCCTGTACTCCGCGGTACCAGACAGGGTGCGATACTCTCTCCCACATTCGCAAATATCTACCTGTACCCACTGGTAGCCTCTCTGGACTACAGTGGCCGTGGCGCCTTTTGGCACCGTCACCATGTTCCCGCGGTCTGCTACGCAGACGACTTGTTACTCATGTCCACAAACACAGGGCACCTGTCACAAATGCTTCAAATAGTAGAAGACTTTGCAAGATCCTGGAGGCTTGAGTTTACGCACCCACAAGCGGAGAGAACCAAGAGCCACATCATAATTTTTGGAGGTGATACCCTATCCGAACTACCTACATGGCACCTCGATGGCCAGATTCTAATAAAAAAGAATCGATCAGAGCACCTTGGAGTGATCCTAGACTGCAAGTTTTCTGGCACACCTCACACAGAAATGCGCATAAAACGGGGAAGAGCCGCTTTTTATGGCCTCTCCACGGTTGGAATACTGTCCAGACGTCTATCGCCAAATGACAAGATTTTTCTGTGGAAAGCGGTGGTAGTACCAGCCCTTGTATTTGGCTGCGATGTAGCGCCTCTGAGTCCAACTGATGTCATTCGGCTAGAAGCATTGCAATCGTCGTGTCTAAAAGCTGCCCTGGGATTACCACGATTTGCCCACCATACGCTGCTTTTGGAGGCTGCTGACGTCCCTCAAGTTCACGAGGTTTTACGCAGTCGGACGCTGAAGACATTTTATTCAGCGATGAATAGCTCGGATCGCCTGGTCAGCGGCCTACTCTCCTCTGTCGCTGTTCTCGGGTGTAACTCCACAGCACTTCCCGGATCTTTCGCCCAGATTGTGTTCCAGATGTGTGGAACCAGGTTAAATGGAACCGGGTTAAATGGGATAATGGATATTGCTGCCGGACATATCGATCCAGACGTCATCACTGCACCGCGCCCCGAAAATGGCCTCAGAGACTCTTTAGCAGGCCTCTTGAGCTCCACATGCGAGATGTCGCGGAAGCTGTTGCGTTTGCTTACTGTGAATACCTGATTTGTATGAGTATGAAAGCATGTTTGTCGCTGATATGTGACGCCTAATAAACATTATTATTATTATTATTATTATTCAGCCATACGCGCCCTGCTGGGGGGGGGGGCAGATTCTGCCCCCTGTCTAACTTCCGAACCGATGGTCGTAGAAAGACGGGGAAAACGGCAATCGAAAGCTCTCAACAAGGCGGATCTTGAGAACCCAAATTTTTTGCTTAAATAGGTCAGAGGTCAGGTCAAGGTCAGGTCAAGGGTAAAAAACAAGCTTCTACATTATCGGCCTTGCACCGTAGTTGCCGAAGCATGGACTGAGACTGACTGCCCAAAAAGGTGTTCTTAGACTACCAAGACAATATTCGTTGCATACAAAGTCATTCAAAGGTCAAGGTCAAGGTCAGGTCAGGTCAGGTCAGGTCACCAAAAACAAAATATAGAATAGGGTATGTGCGACACATGTTTTATGGGTCATTTTACTCATAGAATTCAATAGGCACACTCAATAAGTGATATGGACCACCTCTTGATGAATTTCAGGTCGAGGTCAGGTCAAGGTCAGGTCAAGTGAGATCAAATTTTCAAGCTGGTTGTTAAGCTGGTTGTTAGCCATTTGATAAACAAAGTAGAATCACATATAAAATTTTCTGTTACGTCTTGATTCCTTTAAAAATGAAGATGTAAGCGGCGTTTGAGATTTTGCCGTTTTTTAGGCGAAAATGGCGAACATGACGTCACTAAAACGTCAATTTCTCAAAAATTGTCCGACGGACTTCGCTCAAATTTTCAGGGAACGTGTCAAATTGATGTATGATAAGGTACTGAAAGTTTGACGTCGCTGGCGTAACGCGTTTAGACGTTTTTGGCGAAAAACGGGAGGGGGCAGATTCTACCCCCCCCCCCCAGCGGGGCGCAGGTTTATGACCCAACTAAAAATGGGAAAGCGAGACCTCTTGAAACTTCGTAAAGTTAGAGTGTTACGCGGTATTTTGGGGTGCTGATCACGAATTTCATATTAGTTTTGATCACAGACGATGGCTTCATGCATTTAGGCCAGGTCGGGTCAGGTCGGGTCAGGTCAACCTGTCGGCCATCCATAGTAGGTGTCACCTACTACTGACAGCTTCGTAACATGGTACGAAGGCACCAGAACTACTCCGTAAATGTTCAAATGGTTGTTCCAGAGGGCAAAAACTCCAAAAATAGCCGTTTTTACGAAAATCGGTTTTTCGGCGATAACGTTTGACTCAAAAGAGCCATGACATTACTTTTACCAGCATCGTGTTCCTCTTGTCGAGACGCGTCGAATGAACTATAAGTTGACCTTGAAAAGTCAACTTAAAAATTTGACCTCAGGTCAAGGTCATGACCTGACCGGAAAAGGTCATGTTGCATATCAGTCGATCCGCAACGTCGAGACGAACACATCTAAGGCGTTTTCAGCGCTCTAGCACAACTCTATCAGAAGTTATTAGCGAAAAATTGTTAGATTCTGTTCGTGACCTGAGATGACCTCGGGGACATAACGAGGGGTCACAGTTGCCATTTTCCGGTTCAGTGTGTCAATTTTACCTACATTTCGACGTTTGAGAGTGTCTAGAATAGCGTTCGTGCAAAACAGACGCTTTTCAATTTTCTCCCATTGACTTATAATGGAGAGGCCGCAAAATTGACCTGACCTTAGGTCACCGATATCAAAATTCCGAGATATACATTTTATAGATACTGTTACCCTCATCAATCGCTGAAAGTTTCAAAGTGATCCGTCACTCGGTGTAGCTATGGCAGACATTGAAACTTTTTATGAGGTGAGGTCACTTCAAGTGACCTGGTGACCTGACCTTGAATGACCTTGGTCTGAAATTTTCACAACATGTGTAGAATTGATGTATGATAACCCACGCCCGGCTGGGGGTCCTGAATTTCTACGCCCTGCTGGGGGGGGGGGTGTTTGAACACCCCCCCCTTGTAATTCGGCTCCTGGGCCACGTAGCGATACGCGGAAGGCGGCGTTCGAAAGAGCGTCAAAAACAATGACGAAATCACCTCGGTCAATTTTTTGGTCAGGTCAAAGGTCAGGTCACTAGAGGTCATTGAAGGCAAAATTTCGCCGATTTCCAGGTCGAATGTCGAAAATTTCCAAGAAGCCAACGCATAACTCGAGAACCAATAGAGCTACAGCGTCGCGGAAAAGCGCATTCGATACCCCTATTAAAGCCCTTTCTGAGTAATTCTCTCAGATTTGACCTAACGTCAACGGTTTTGCCTGCAGGGGGCAAAAACTGCAAAAAATAGCCGATTTTTTCGGAAACAGTTTTTCTGCAATAACTTTTGACCCAAGCATTGTACGAGCTTACTTTTACCGGCATTGTGTTCCTCTCATCAAGACGCATCGAATAAACTATAAGTTGACCTTGAAAGGTCAACTTGAAAATTTGACCTCAGGTCAAGGTCATGACCTGACCGGAAAGGGTCATGTTGCATATCAGTCGATCCGTATCGTCAAGCTGAACACATCTAAGGCGTTTTCATCGCTCTAGCATGCCTCTATCAAAAGTTATTTGCGAAAAACTGTTAAATACCATTCGTGACCTTAGATGACCTCAGGGCATAAACAAGGGTCACGGACACCATTTTCATGTTCAGTGTGTCTAAACCACTTGTAATTCGGTGTTTGGGAGTGTTTATAATGTCTTTTGTCCAAAAGAGGCGCATTTCAATTTTATCCCATTGACTTATAATTTGGAGGTCGCAAAATTGAGCTGCCCTTAGGTCATCGATATCAAAATTCTGAGATATATATTTTGTACATGCTATTGCTCTTAGCAATCGCTGAAAGTTTCAAAGCGATCGGTCACTCGGTGTAGCTATGACAGACATTGAAACTTTTTATGAGGTGAGGTCACTTCAAGTGACCTGGTGACCTGACCTTGAATGTCCTTGGTCTGAAATTTTTACAACATGTGTAGAATTGATGTATGATCGCGCCGCCGTTTTTGAGATATTCGCGAAAAACCACAAGGGGGGTGTTCAAACACCCCCCCCCCCCCCCAGCAGGGCGCGGGATAAGGTGTACCAAAAACGGCGGCGCTCCGCGCCGCCCTTTTCGAGATATCTGCGAAAAACCGT
Organism: Amphibalanus amphitrite; assembly: GCF_019059575.1. Lineage (NCBI taxonomy): Eukaryota > Metazoa > Arthropoda > Thecostraca > Balanomorpha > Balanidae > Amphibalanus > Amphibalanus amphitrite. The sequence goes on from NW_024881504.1 coordinate 259,850, forward strand.
AAGGGAGGGTGTTCAAACACCCCCCCCCACACACTTGGGCGCGGGTTAAATTCGAAATCAGCACCAAAAACTACCCTAGCCCTCGCCAGCACAGGGGGTGACCTGGTGACCTGACCTTAAACGTTAGGAGGTTCAAACTTGCACAGCATGTGTAAAATTGATGAGAGAATAGTCGTGCCAAATTTCGCGGCGCTAAGCGCCGCGGTTTTCCCGCTATCCGCGAAAAAACTCAGGGGGGGGGGGCGGATATCCGCCCACCCCGTCGGTGCGCGGGGTAAAAGTCGCGCGGTGGACACCGAATGGTCTGCGAAATGCCAAGACCGGGGAAGAAAGATCCCGAATCGGTCCGCGACATAGGATGACCTGCATATTCGTGCACCATTCGTGTACCAAAATTTGGCAGTGTAACAAGAGCTTATGACTGCCGTATACCAGTGTTTTGGGTTGCGTGGATAGGTATCAAAATTCATCATTTCTCACAATCGCGAAGAAAAGCCTGGAGAAAATTGGCAGGTAGTCGGAGAAACTCCATGAATTTTGTCGACCTCTGCAGGAGACGTCAAATTGATGGGAGAGAAGCTATGCCAAGTTTTAAGTTAACCCGCGAGTTGCTGGGGGGGGCTAAAAACGCCCCCACTTTTTTCGCCGGGCCATAGCATAAAAACGGCGCGCCGCAGGCGCGCCAAATTTTGGGTACCTGTAGGAAATTGATTGACGTTTATTGTGACAAAATTTCAAAAGAAAATCGGTCGGAAATTTTTGAGATATCTAGGTTTTAGTGACGTCATGATTTCTGGGTTTTCGACCAAAAACGGTATATGTTCAAAAATTCATATAAAATCACAGAATAGACATACAGACATGCCGTAAAGGCCAGTAGACTACCAATACCATGAACAATCAAATGGCTATCTTCGATTATTGATTATCGTTCCGCATTTTCCAAAATCTTGAACTGAATCTTGGCAATTTCTCGTGACTACTTCACGACGGGGAGCATTCATTCTGGCCAGGGTTCATAATGTCCAGGGTACGCTATGCCCAGTGTCAAAATGGCCAGTGCCTTGAATGGGCCAGAGTTCATAATGTCCAGGGATTGCATGGTTTAATTAAATGTGGCCAACTGGCTGCAGATAGGGTATATTCAAAGAGGCCAGGGTTCATAAGGTCCAGGGCACGATGTGTCCAGTGTTCAAAATGGCCAGGGCTCATAATGTCCAGGGCACGATGTGTCCAGTATTCGAAATGGCCAGGGTTCATAATGTCCAGGGCACGATGTGTCCAGTGTTCAAAATGGCCAGTGCCTTGAATGGGCCAGAGTTCATAATGTCCAGGGATTACATAGTCACTGAAAGTGACGTCATTATGTAAAAAAAAACACGGAATCAGCTCAATGCAAAGCAGTGCAGTGCCGAAGGCAATGCCTTAGGAGAGATTACAGGCAATCTATTCATGCGAGAAACTATTTCCTTATCCCTGGTAGGCAAACATCATTACCTTAGGTTAGGTTAGGTTAGGTTAGGTTAGGTTAGGTTAGGTTAGGTTAGGTTAGGTTAGGTTAGGTTAGGTTAGGTTAGGTTAGGTTAGGTTAGGTTAGGTTAGGTTAGGTTAGGTTAGGTTTGGTTTGGTTGGGTTGGGTTGACTATGTAATCCCTGGACACTATGAACTCTGGTCCATTCAAGGCACTGGCCATTTTGAACACTGGACACATCGTGCCCTGGACATTATGAACCCTGGCCATTTCGAACACTGGACACATCGTGCCCTGGACATTATGAACCCTGGCCATTTTGAACACTGCACACATCGTGCCCTGGACATTATGAACCCTGGCCTCTTTGAATTTACCCTATCTGGGGGAGCATTCATTCTGGCCAGGGTTCATAATGTCCAGGGTACGATATGCCCAGTGTCAAAATGGCCAGTGCCTTGAATGGGCCAGAGTTCATAATGTCCAGGGATTGCATGGTCCAAATGTGGCCAACTGGCTGCAGATACGGTATATTCAAAGAGGCCAGGGTTCATAATGTCCAGGGCACGATGTGTCCAGTGTTCAAAATGGCCAGGGTTCATAATGACCAGGGCACGATGTGTCCAGTATTCGAAATGGCCAGGGTTCATAATGTCCAGGGCACGATGTGTCCAGTGTTCAAAATGGCCAGTGCCTTGAATGGGCCAGAGTTCATAATGTCCAGGGATTACATAGTCACTGAAAGTGACGTCATTATGTAAAAAACACGGAATCAGCTCAATGCAAAGCAGTGCAGTGCCGAAGGCAATGCCTTAGGAGAGATTACAGGCAATAGTAAATCAAATATTTTTAGGTTAAGTGGTTATGTATCTGGCTTCAGGCCGAAGGCCTGAAGCCTGGTGCATAACCACTTAACCTAAAAATATTTGATTTACTATTGCTTGCAATCTATTCATGCGAGAAACTATTTCCTTATCCCTGGTAGGCAAACATCATTACCTTAGGTTAGGTTAGGTTAGGTTAGGTTAGGTTAGGTTAGGTTAGGTTGGGTTGACTATGTAATCCCTGGACACTATGAACTCTGGCCCATTCAAGGCACTGGCCATTTTGAACACTGGACACATCGTGCCCTGGACATTATGAACCCTGGCCATTTCGAACACTGGACACATCGTGCCCTGGACATTATGAACCCTGGCCATTTTGAACACTGGACACATCGTGCCCTGGACATTATGAACCCTGGCCTCTTTGAATTTACCCTATCTACAGCCAGTTGGCCACTTTTGGACCATGTAATCCCTGGACAATGTGAACACTGGCCAATTCAAGGCACTGGCCAATTCGAGCACTGGACACATTGTGCCCTGGACATTATGAACCCTGGCCTAAATAATACGCACCCCTTCACATACATGTATTTCTTAAATTTAACTTTTTCAGCCAAACATGTACACATATGATAAAATGAATGTCACCATCGTGTTCTACGCCCCAAATTACTTATAAAACATGTGTCAGAGGCTGCGAATATCAGTTTTGATTTTCGGGGATATGTGCCTACCCGGTTAACCTGACCTTGACCCTGACCTATGCTTGACTGACCCCTACATGGAACTGACACTCTTGTAGGCCTTATATGATGGATTGTGCACCGTTTTGACAGAGTTTATGACGAGAGGCGCCCATTGCGAAGTCCTGAAGTCCATGCTACTGAAAGCCCGATTTCAGGTGTTTGACCTGACCTTGACCCGACCTGTGACCTCAAAATTTAACTTTAAAGTACTCATCTGAAGCGTCTCGTCGCGTTCTTTCGTTTGCCGCCTCGTGCGTTTCGCTGCGCCTATTGGTTCTCGAGTTATCGGCTGGGGGCGTTTAACGCCCCCCCCCCCAGCAAACGGTGGGTGGCGAAATACCCGAGCAACTGCCGGGTTAATAGCGTAAGCGGTTCATGAGTTATTAAAGAAACAGAGGTGAAAAAATGTGTCAACTCTCCAACCGGTGTTGGAGACAGAATCAATTCAATAAAGGAAGGTCGTCGGAGACACAACCACTTTAAGATATCTAATAATCTCTTTTCATTGTTGTCGTCAAATTCTTCTCGTTTTTCTTTAATGCACGCAAAAAATATCAATCATATTGAGTCTTAGTTCACTACGAGAACTTCATACTCCATAGCTCATAGCACTATACACTATACAGTATACATAGGCTGCCCCGGAGACACCGGAGACAGAAGGTGGTGAGAAGGTGATGACTCCTAGAGTCGGCCGGAATCCATAAAGACGATTCTCTTTGACGCTTGCCGCGAAACTAGACCTTACGGCTGTCTCCGGAGACACGAAAAAATTTCAGTAGCGAAAACGCTAGCACAAACCTTGCGCACTTGTGACAACGCGGCGCAGCTTCTGAAAATACCGTTGGGATAGTAGCGACAGTGAAGTGTGCTTGAAGTGACGAAAGAGAGTGGTTGGATCTTGGTTGGATCTACCTAGGTAAGACTAAAATAAGACAATGGTTGAGGTTGGGGAATAATTATCAAAGTTGAGGAATCAATAGGTACAGAGGAAATATCGAACTTTTCAAACAAAGTAACATATACCTATTGTACAAAATCCCTTGTGAATTATTTTTATTTTATAGTTGATGCAGAAACAGTCGTTTTCCTTTCATTTGTTTTATATTTCAGTTCAAAGTTCAGTTCTGATTGACTGATTAGGAATGCATATTAGGTGGTACAATAGGTACATTGATTGCATTTTATCCTACAAATACTTCAACTTCAAAAGGAAACGACAAACCTGAAGTTTCTGTTGCTGATTGCACTTCTCTTTGAATTTCAAGAATTTTAGATTAAGTATTCATTAGAAGTTTTATTCAAGCTTGATCTTGTTTCTTATCCTAGCTGGTCCTAACTCCTAGCATCAGCCCATGATGTGTAAAACTTGTTTCTATGTACCCATTTTACAAACCACATGGTTTGATATTTGCAGATTGAGGTGCACAGTCTCAATGCAAGCATTTGCATTTTGCAACAAACATTTATCTATATTATTGAACCATTTATGGACTTCCTGTTGGAAGTGAAGAGCAAATACTCCAAAGTCATCATTTTGATTTTACAAATATTAAATCTTGGTGGTCTATATCAAAGCACCCATCTTGCTGACACTATCAGGTAAGGCCAGAGATCAGTCTAAATATGTGCATGCATCTCAATGATTCAAAACAATCCAAGTCTTCATTGGTGCTTATATCAATGTAAATCTGCTATTTTCATTGGCTTATTCCCATGCCTTAGATTTCTGCATGGCAGAGGAGCATTTATTGAAAGGTAATTATAGCTTTAAAATAGTAGGGATATGCCAGATGACGTTTTCATTATCAATGCATGACTTCATTCCAAGTAGCCAAATCAGTCCCTTGCAGTTCTGCATTTCTCGACCTGCCAACGGTGGCCATGGCGGCTGGTAGGGCCCTGGTCCGGCAGTTGGCAGTAGCGCCACCTACACTGAAGGTCGGCGGATCCCGAGGCCACGGGCCGGCTTGGCCCGGCCGTGGCGGACGGGCCGGGAAGCGGGCGGCAGGGGTGGGGAGGGGTATCCGGGAACGACGGGCAGCATTGCACTTTATAAACAAGGTTGGTATAAATAATTTGCCTGGAGTATCCGCGAGTCATTTTAAGGCAGGCGCGACGTTACCCAAATATAACTTGCTTTTAATTGGAGAGTTGGTAGGCAAATTAAGGCATTTGCGTGTTGCTCATTGACTAGCCCTCTGTTTTGGAATGACACCCGGTAATGATGCCCACAAATGCAGTGCTAGCCTGCTTTTTTGTCTGTTTTAGGTATACATAGAAATGATTGAACGCCCTGCTAACCTAAATTTGTTCGTAGGTAATTCTTACGATTTGTTTGAAGTGCCGACCTCCTAGAAGGGATAGTCCTTTCGAAAGCTGATACTTGCGTCCGGCTTTTATTTTAGGAAAATAACACCCATTGTATTCATAAGCATTGCTGATTTAACAGCAAATTAAGTTGAAAATTTCAATTACCTTGCCTTTGTGTAGATGAAGGAGAGCAGCCACCAGCACACACGTCTAGCCGATCCCCTCACAGCCTCCACACTGCTGCCCATTGCCCAAGGACCGACCGTAACATCTGTGTGCCATAAAATGGTACAACGGCGTCTTTTATCAGGCGGACCCCAATGCGAACGCCTCGCGGACCGTCCGTAATCGAACGGTTGGTCCAGGACGACTGACGCAGGGCTTAGCTGATTTTGTCTCGTCTGACACAAGCTCCATAAGCATTGGTAAACCATCTGTTCAATCGTTTTGAGTTGACCTCGCGATTAAAGCATAAAGGCTAGCCATTAGTCTATCCTAGAAACAAATACACCCTTCGCATTTGTTCGCGGCATTCGTGATAACTGCGGTTCAAAAGCATGGGAACACAGCATAAACACAACCAGTCTTCCAATGGGTATTGTTGGGTCCAGATGGCAGAAGGATGGCAGAAAGTTTTTGAAGGTATAAAAGGAACACTCCCCCAAAAGCAACTCTAAAATCCAAAATATTCTGCTTCCACTTTTTGATTCTTTTTCAGCTCTTGAAAATACTTCACCTTTTATCTAACAGAACTTGATTGAGTGTCTTTCAAAGCCAGAAAATTGTAAAGGCTGTATAAATAAGGGTTTCGTGTGCTGCTCAGCCAAAAAAGTTTACAATTTGCCTGGAGACAGAGCCAGTATGCCAGCTTATACAGTTGGAGACAGCGTAGACATTTTTTTCACCTCTGTAAAGAAAAACGGAGGGGGCGGTCGCGGGTAAAAGACATCATCTTTCATCAAAACTCACACGATATTCGTGATCAGCACCCTGGAAAACCACATAGCAGCCACACTTTACGACTTTTTAACAGGTCCCGATTTTTCCGGTTTCCGGGTCATTGACCTGACCTGGAAGGTCACCCGATGACCTACGACCTTAAAATTGGGTATTATCGGCTTCCTCTCGTGACGGGCAACACGCTCGTTTTTCCCCGCAAAGCTCTAGCTCGATCAGGGGCCAAACGCGAGGGGGGTCGTACTCCCCCCCCATGTGCCGTCGAAGGACGCAAAATGGCCTGTGCCGGCGAGGGCTAGAGACAAGTAAAACTTGAAAAAATGACCAAGGTAATCAAAGGGCAAAAAAGGTAGTATTGACCTTGACCTACGTAGACCTCGACCTGACCTTCACGTGACCTTGACACCCAACATAATGCATGGCACCAACATTATTTCACATGTCTGAGCGTTCAAACCCACAAAAAGACTGGAAACACGCGGATAATGCGAGCCGACATACGCCGAATCGCGATTCCGGCCAAACATGGTCTCGAAAAATATGTCACAGGTCAAAGGTCAGTTGGGTTGGTCATGAATTTTTTTAGGTTATATGTAAAATTGATGATCTCGAGGGTAATAAAAAGGATAATAAATAGCCTGTTGAGTGTTGCTCATTTCTAGAAGAATGAAAACAATAAACCAGTACAGGGTGATAAAAAAAAAGATGGGAACCCCTAACTTTAACCCGCGCGGGGCTGGGGTCTCCAGCCGAACGCGCGGGGCTGGGGGGGGGGTAAATTTTACCCCCCCCCCCTGTTATCTCCCGAACTAATGGTCCGATTTGGAAAATTCAAACGCCAATCGAAAGATCTCATCACGAACAACTAAAAACATGTACTTAATTTTAAGTTTGAGGTCAAGGTAAAGGTCAGGTCAAGGGTACAAATTGCAAGTTCCTACAGTATCGGCCTTGCACCGTAGTTGCCGAAGAATGGAGTCATGGACTGAGACTGATCGCCCAAAACGTGTTCTTAGGCTACCAAGACAATATTCGTTGCATACAATATCATTCAGAGGTCAAGGTCAAGGTCAGGTCAGGTCAGGTCAGGTCACCAAAAACAAAATATAGAAAAGGGCATGTGCGACACATGTTTTATGGGTCATTTTACTCATAGAATTCAATAGGCACACTCAATAAGTGACATGGACCATCTCTGGATGAATTTCAGGTCGAGGTCAGGTCAAGGTCAGGTCAAGTGAGGTCAAATTTTGAAGTTGGTTGTTAAGGCCTAAAAAGGTGTCTATCTGATGCAGTTTTTCACGGCGAATCGAATGGTTCTACTTTTGTTTCCGTACGAGGTCTAGAACTTCCAAAAAAGTCATTTTTCAAAAATTTTGTGTGTCGTGACGTCATACAATATTGAATAACTCCCACATTTTTGAACCGATTCTTCTAAAACTTGGTATGTAGGTGCACATAGACCACTTCTCTGACATGTATTCCGGTTTTTCGATACACTCAAAATTTTGGATTTTATAGCTATTTTCCCAAAAAAGTCAGTTTTTTGAAAAAATTTGGGCTAAAATCCAAAATTTTCAAAAACCGAGATAGCCATTTGATAGCCAATGTAAAATTACGTATATCCTTTTTTGTTACGTCTTGATTCCTTTAAAAATGAAGATGTTAGCGGCGTTTGAACTTTTGCCGTTTTTGAGGCGAAAATGGCGAACATGACGTCACTAAAACGTCAATTTCTCAACAATTTTCCGACGGATTTCGCTCAAATTTTCAGGGAAGGTGTGAAATTGATGTAAGAAAAGGTACTGAAAGTTTGGCGGCGCTGCGCGCCGCCGTTTTTGAGATATTGCAAAAATTCGCGAGGGGGGGTAAAATTTACCCCCCCAGCCCCACGCGGGTTAAATGTCTGTCAGTCAGGAAATGTTCACTTGATTGATAAATTTCGAACACCATTAGAAAGAGCGTTCATTTCTCTATAAAACCAAGTTGATTATACTTACTTATTATTATAAATATTGCCCTAGACATATCCCTATAAAATTTGTGTCACGAAACTCAGTGAAACGGTTTTGAACATTATGCGCAAATCGGTGATTGGCGGTTTGCTGTTCTGACCATGTCGCTTGTTGGAGGTTCATCAATAAAAATAGCTCATTCACGTGCTATTGTAAGGAAAGGAAAGGCTGACAGCCTGCTGGGACCAGTTGTCCCAGAGACTGCTGGCCCGCGCAGTCGGAGCTGTCCCCAAGCAACTGCAGGCCTGCGGGACGGCCCCCGGAGCTCGCGTTGAGCACATGCTGTGATGAACAGCGGAAGTTAGGACGCGTGTATCTGTTCTACTGTGTGCTTCTGTGTTAACTTTTATTAAATGAAACTGAATTTGGAAGCGGTGTTATTCGCAAAAAGACAACAGATAGAGTGCTAACGGATTTCAGCGCATTGTTAAATTGGACGATTTCGTTTCACTCAGTTTTCTGACGCTCATTCCAAAAGCTAATAGTGTGCCAATGCTTTACAACAAACATGCACCAATTTGACGTGATTTTATTGAGAATTTAATGCTCTTTCTCTTTCTAATGGAGTTCGCAATTTGTCAATAAAATGAAGACTTTCGGACTTATAGACATTTTAAGTTAGGGGTTCCAAATTTTTTGGATCACCCTATATATTTGGGCGTGGCCCTTCCTCAGTGGTACAAAGTAGCAATTGAACAGGAGAGACCATTATAATATATATTTAATTGCCCGGTCCGAGCACTACACCAGACATTATTCGGTCGATTTTCCAAGGGTGTTTTAAAATAATGTCCGAACGAAGTGAGGACATTATTTTATCGAAAATAGCGTCCAAACGAAGTGAGGATGCTATTTTCGAAAATTGCACGAATGAAATGAGTGCAATTTTCGCATTGAATGTGCGAGCCTGCGAGCACATCCATTGAAAACATCCTTGAGGAAAAGCGACCATATAACGACTGGTATAGTATTTGGACCGGGCAATTAAATTCATTATTACGGAGCGAGCGAAGCGAGCGGAGTCTTACGTAGAATAACGGAAATTTCTGAGTATGAGCGGCCGGCCGGCCGTGGTCACGATTCTGCGACGCTTACATATATCTCAGCAACCACTTGACCGATTTACACGCGGTAATTTTTGTAGGGTAGCTTCATTCCTTCTACCAAGTATTGGACTATTCCCGATGCATGTGGGTGACCCCTTATGCACGTGCCACGTGCAAAACGAAGAGGTGTCACTTTTGTAATTGTTGCAATATCTCGGTAACTACTTGGCCGATTGCGCTGAAAGTTGGCATGTAGGTAGGCACCCACTAGGCACTGCATATCCATGTGCCAGAGTTGGGGTGCTGCTGCACGTGCGCACGTGCAGGGGTCGATTCCAGATCTCGAGAACGGCTGGACCGATTGCGCTGAAATTTGGTACATTGTTAGGGACCGGTTAGTAGGGTGCCGTGCAAAAGTTAGTTGGGACCCATTTTGCAGGCGCACGTGCAGGGTGCCGCTTCCAGATCTCGAGAACAACTGGGCCGATTGTGCTCAAATTTGGCACATCGCTAAAGACCGGCTAGTAGGGTGCCGTGCACAAGTCAGCTGGAGGTACCCCCTCGCAATTTCGCACGTGCAAGGCTCACCCTCTCGCTCGCTCCGTTAGTCGCCACAAAAGGCGTTATACTGGTATACTCTGTTCCGTTTCAAGTTTGCAGCCGAAGTGCCCTGCTGAAAGCAGTGCGTGATTTCTGTATATACAGCTCTTACATTTTAAGACGCAAATTCTTGAGCGGAGGAGCGATCTACCGAAGAAATCAATAACTCCAACTGCAAGCTTGATATGGAACAGACTATAGTAAATTTTTGGCGCCGAGCACCAACGCATCTATGAGAAAGAGTTCGCTTTTGGCTTCGACATCAAGGAGGGGCACCGAAGATGAGGGGAGGGGGCTGGAAATGGGTAAAGCTTTGGGCGTATAATGAAAATTATTGCCATTAGACTTTAACACACGATGGGCGAATAACGAAATTAATCTAAGTAGTATTGTTTTTTATCTCGACCTTCTCCTTGTTGAATTGGAACCTTGTATTCTTCTCCTTGTATTTGGAACAATATACATCTGATGATGGGCTGTGCCCGACTGCAAATGTAACCTATGTCTTTTAACCCTATTCCTGGCGGGCTCCGCCGGGACAAGAAACTGGCGGGGGGGGGGGGGCCGATTCGGCCCCCCCCCCCCTGAGATCTCGAGAACGAAGCAAGATAGCGACAAGCGGTAAACGGCATCGGATACGCACGGCCAAGATCTACAATTTTTACAAAGGTCATTTTCAGGTCAGGTCAAAGATGACGTCACAGGGGTCGAAACAGTCAAAATGGCGGCACTATGAGATATGGAGAGTTTTTCTCGAATAACTTTCGAATTAGTCAAGATAGGAACAAACTAAGGGCATCATCGTGATCCTCTCGTCAATCCGCATCGAATGATATATATGTTGACCTCGAAAGGTCAAGGTCAAAGGTTGACCTCAGGTCACGTGACCTCGAGGTCATCATGTATATCATTCGATGCGTCTTGACGAGCTGAACACAATGAGACCATCCACGCGTCTGTATCTTGTTCCTGTACGGAGTTATTGGCCAAAAAACCTTTGGTGACCTTTGATGACGTCACATGACCTCACAGCTGCCCAACAGCAAAACAGACCTCAAGGTAGTGAAGGTTGATCGTATATGAAGTCATGTATGGTATATGGGGCCATTCCGACCCGTTTTAGTGGTAAAAACAGGGAGTTGATTTTTCCCCCATTGACTTATAATGGGGAGGTCGCGAAATTGACCTGACCTTAGGTCACCGATATCAAAATTCCGAGATATACAAATTGTACATACTGGTACCCTAACTAAACCCTGAAGAGAAGAAATTGATCGGTCAAAAACTCTAGCTCTGGCGTGATTGCAAACTTTTCTGAGGTAGCGTCACCAAACCGCCTCTGGTGACCTGACCTGAGGTCAGATCAACTCAAAATTTTCAGACATGTTGCGTAGAAGCCTTTTAGGAAAAGTCAGAAAATTTGAGCTTCCTAGCTTAATGCGTTTGGGAGATATAACCAAAAAACCTCAGGGGGGGCTCCTGAGGCCCCCCCGCCAGGAATAGGGTTAATATTTGGCTATCTATCAACAAGGAGAAGGTCGAGATAAAAAACATACTACTTAAATATTATGCTCCTTGCCAAAGCACTTAGAGATATAACGAAATTAATCATCCACTTGGTCTCACTATACCTATACAAATTGTGAATTGCCTACCACGTCGTATTTTGCTTGACATTCATCACTCATTTGTCAGAGATTTCCTGGTTAACATGCAAAACGCTTCTGATACTTTTATTAGACATTCATGCTACGAAGTAATTACGAGTGAGGAGTAGGCGTTGCGGAGACATGTTTTGTCTTCATTAGTGGGAACTGTAATGTCGTTGCGTTCTCTCTTCTTTCCTATATTTTGAAATCCAATATCCATGAAGCTGTGATAACAAGCGTCGATCTTACTACGAACACTGGCTCATGGCAGTGCTGTTCTTCCCGTTTTGTAAGGGTCAGCTTCAATATCTCTTTCCACTGGCTCTTGAGACTACGTGTGCCTCGTAATCTGCCTTCTAAATTCTTGCGTAACCTGCTAAGCCATCTCTTTGAAATAAATACGACAAGTCATTACATTAAGGCTGTGTTCTTGCCAATATTCACCTGTCAACCTGTTTCAAAATTTATTTTATTCCAAGCTGCAAGCCAGAGTATGATCATACATGATCGTGCATTGTGTGCGGCTTACCACTCGTGTGTAAAAAACTGGTCGGTGTTCCTAAATCCCATAGAAATCATCCTCTCTGTTACTCATTGAATATTCTTACATGTCCAATGCTTATAGAGAGAGAGAGAGAGAGAGAGAGAGAGAGAGAGAGAGAGAGAGAGAGAGAGAGAGAGAGAGAGAGAGAGAGAGAGAGAGAGAGAGAGAGAGAGAGAGAGAGAGAGAGAGAGAGAGAGAGAGAGAGAGAGAGAGAGAGAGAGAGAGAGAGAGAGAGAGAGAGAGAGAGAGAGAGAGAGAGAGAGAGAGAGAGAGAGAGAGAGAGAGAGAGAGAGAGAGAGAGAGAGAGAGAGAAGAGAGAGAGAGAGAGAGAGAGAGAGAGAGAGAGAGAGAGAGAGAGGAGAGAGAGAGAGAGAGAGAGAGAGAGAGAGAGAGAGAGAGAGAGAGAGAGAGAGAGAGAGAGAGAGAGAGAGAGAGAGAGAGAGAGAGAGAGAGAGAGAGAGAGAGAGAGAGAGAGAGAGAGAGAGAGAGAGAGAGAGAGAGAGAGAGAGAGAGAGAGAGAGAGAGAGAGAGAGAGAGAGAGAGAGAGAGAGAGAGAGAGAGAGAGAGAGAGAGAGAACTGTATTTGACAGACTCGAGGTCCAGTACCAGTCACATCACATCAAAATTGTACCACTGTACAGGGCAGAGCACCACGCTCTCCGAATCGATGAATAACATGCCAGATCACTTTCATATAGGGAGGATACGATTCAGTTGTCCGTCTGGCTCAGGCGAGTCATGAATCCATAGACGGCCTTTCGATACATCGCCATAAAGTTATCAATTCTTTCATTCACAAACATGTCGGACGCACTACAGAAACGATGATAACCAAAGAACATTCTAGCTGCATTGTTGAAACAAACAGTAAATTTCCTTGACACAGAAGAGCGATAAGAATGCCACAGATGCACACCATGTACATTAGAACAATACATAGAGTATAAGTACCGTTTCACATTATATGAGCACATTGCAAATTTCCTGATCAGGGAGTTTGCCCGACAGCAAAGAAGACGATACTTGTTGTGGCGCGATGGTGACTCGCGCGACATCTGTGTCAGTACGGCACGACACCTAGCGGTGGCGCTGCCGTACGGTTGTGCGTGTGCCGGCCAACCCCGAGTTACGAGCGGGGGGCTGGCAGTTGTGTAATACACCGTGTGCTGAACGGACGGCTCTGCTGGGTGCACAGACTACCGACCCGAACAGGCAAAGACACTGCACGTGGCGACGAGGATGAGATGGATTTTACGTGCCTGTCGGTGGAATGCAGGGAAGGCCACACAAGAGAAGAAATACCGGCGACGGGAAATAATTGAGTTTTTGCGGTGTGCCATGTGGACAGGGCGGTGGTGAGGACGTGGCGAAACAGCTGATTGCGGGTCGGCTGGTGATCGGGAATCAGCTGACGAGTCAGCTGTTCGTGAGGCGAAACAGCTGATCTCGGGTCGACTGGGGAGAGCGGTCAGAGGAAATCAGCTGACCAGTCAGCTGTTTTGTGGTTTGGCGGCCAAGGTCAGTGAAAGTTGTTTACAAGAGAGGGACGGAGAGCGGTCTGGCAAGGTGCCAAAAGTGAATTACAGAAGAACAGTGAGCAGAACATGGCTGGAATTGGATTGCCGGGTGTTAAGGAATATGTAGCTGGTGATGACTTTCAAAAGTGGGTCGGAAGTCTCGAAATATATCTCATAGCAGCAGATATATCGAGCCCAGAAAGGAAGAAGGCTGTCCTGCTGCACATGATGGGGCCAGATTATCAAAGCATTTTTGAGTCACTGCAGCCCGTGGTGATGCCAGGTGAGACTGATTGTTTCAAGGAGGCTGTACAACGATTTAAAAGCTATTTAGCTCCAGAGAAAAATGTGATTGCTGAGAGAATGACGTTCCACAAGATGACTATGAAGGTGGATGAGAAGTTTGAGCAGTATGTCAGCCGTCTCAAGATTCAAGGACGCAAATGTGGCTTCAGTGGCCCAGGATTAGACAGTGAAGTGCGTGACCGAGCTATCGCTGGATGTAAGCCCAGCCTACAAGAGAAGCTGCTTCATCAAGCGCTGGAGAAGGGTGACAACCTTTCTCTGCAGCAGGTTCTGACCATGGCAAGAGTGTGGGAGGAAACCAGACGTGTGACACAAGAAATGTCATCACAGCCAGAGGGTCATACTGCGAACATGATGAAGAACATGAGCCACCAGGAAGAGCAGCATGTGCATCTGATGCAGAAGACCAGGCCAGCCACTCACATTAAGGACAACAGAGGACAGGAGGACAAGCCCTGCACGGCCTGTCAGTTCCGTGGACACAGTGCTGGTGGTCCGCGGTGCCCAGCACGAGGAAAGAAGTGTGCAAAATGTGGTGGTATGGGCCATTTTGCTCGATGCTGCAAGACGAGGATGCCAAGACAGCAAAAGGGCGGCAGAGTTCATGCAGTCGAAGCTGGACAGACAGAGATGCACCTGAACCTGTGGGAAGTCAGTGACAAGCAGGACCTGCAGGAAAGGGGAAGCAAGGTGTCCGTGCTGGTCAATGGATGTGAGCTGCAGATGCTGATTGACACAGGATCCCCAGTGTCAATTGTGAGCCGGGACATGATGGTACCTGGTCTCGACATCCGACCATTACAGCTGAAGCTGAAGTCCTTCACAGGTCACATGATTCCACTAGTCGGTGAAGCAGATGTGAAAGTCTCCGCAGAGCAGGGAGTGCCAAGGAAGCTGTGCTTGGTGGTGGCTGACATGACTGGAAGGAGAGCCCTGATGGGAAGAGACTGGATTCAGGCGCTGAGGGTGACAGTACCAGGATGTGTTGGAGTCAACATGATGGAACAAGAGCCGCTGGAAGTGGTTCTGGAGAAACACAAGGAAGTGTTTGAAGAGGGACTGGGCTGTGTCAGCATCAAAGCTCATCTGACACTGAAGCCAGATGCAAGACCGGTGTTCCGGAAAGCGAGACAAGTCCCACATGCTCTGTTTCAGAAGGTGGACGCAGAGCTGGACAGGTGGCTGAGAGCAGGTGTGGCAGAGAAAGTGGACAGGAATATCAACACAGACTGGGGAACGCCGCTAGTCCCTGTGCCGAAGGCGGATGGAAGTGTTCGACTAGCTGCCGACTACAGGATCACAGTCAATCCGCAGCTGATGGTACAGAAACACCCTCTACCCACACCTGAAGAGCTGTTCGTGAGGATAAAAGGGAAGAGATTCTGCAAACTAGATCTAAAGGATGCATACTTGC
Organism: Amphibalanus amphitrite; assembly: GCF_019059575.1. NCBI lineage: Eukaryota > Metazoa > Arthropoda > Thecostraca > Balanomorpha > Balanidae > Amphibalanus > Amphibalanus amphitrite. The sequence continues at coordinate 275,259 of NW_024881504.1, forward strand.
AGATGGAGCTCGACGACGAGTCGAAGAACATGACGACTGTCAACACACACAAGGGACTCCTCCGCATGAACAGGCTACCGTTCGGGATAAGTGCCTGTGGCGACATCTTCCAATCAGCCATGGACCGAATCTTGGAGGGACTGGATGGATGTGTCAACTACTTGGATGACCTACTGGTGATGGGAGGCACAGAGGAGGAGATGTTGAAGTCGCTGGACCAGGTGCTGGCGAGACTGGCCGAACATGGAGTGCGACTGAAGAGGAGCAAGTGCCAGTTCAACCTCAAGGAGGTGACGTATCTGGGATGGCGGATCTCAGGGACCGACCTGAAGCCAGTGCCGGAGAAGATCGAGGCTCTCCTGAAGATGCCAGAGACCAAGGACGTCAGTGAACTGCGAACACTGCTCGGTAGTTTGAACTACTACCAGAGACTGATCCCGAACATGGCAACAACTCTGGCGCCTCTCCACAACCTGTTGAAGAAGGAGGTGAAGTGGAAGTGGAGCCGTGAATGCAAGAGAGCGGTGGAAGAGATCCAACGAGTGCTGTCCAGTGACAAAGTTTTGATGAGGTACGATCCCCAGATGCCCATCAAACTGATCACTGATGCCAGCTCAGTCGGAGTAGGCGCAGTACTGGTCCACGTCATGTCTGACGGACTGGAGCGCCCAGTGTGCTACAGCTCAAGAACACTGACGGCAACTGAGAAAAAGTACTCAGTGCTGGAAAAGGAAGCCCTGGCCGTTTCCTTTGGAATCAAGAAATTCCATCAGTACTTGTATGGACGCCGCTTCTGTCTGGTCACTGATAACAGAGCGCTGTCCATGATTCTCAACCCACACCGTGAGCTGCCTAGCCTGGCTGCGGCACGGATGCAGCGATATGCGCTACAGCTGGCCGCGCATTCGTATGAAGTCGAGCTGCGCAGAACAGATGCGATGGGAATCGCCGACACACTGTCGAGACTGCCTTTGAGCATCGTCACACAAGAGGAGGAAGAGGAATGGTGCCCCCAGGTACTGAACACGGAGAACGAGGGGCCCACGCTGCACGCAAGAGAAGTGGAGGTGTACACTCGCCGGGACCCAGTACTCGGGAGAGTACTCCAGTACGTGCGCACCGGATGGCCGGGAACGGTGGATCCTACGCTGAAGCCGTTCCACCTGAGGCAGGACGAGTTGTCCACGGAGGGCGACTGCGTACTCTGGGGAGGAAGACTGGTGGTGCCGACCAAACTGAGGAACAGAGTGCTGCAAGAAATACACTCAGGACACATGGGGAGCAGCAAAATGAAGCAGCTGGCCCGTCGACATGTGTGGTGGCCAGGTTTGGACCGTGAGCTGGAGAATTTGGCCAGCAGCTGTTCAGCCTGTACGGAGAAGAGAGCATCGCCACCAAAGTCGACTCTGCACCCATGGGAGCAGACCTCAGGCCCCTGGGAGCGCATACATGTTGACTTCGCCGGTCCATTTCAGGGAACGATGCTGCTGATCGTATCAGACAGTTTCTCCAAATGGATCGAAGTCACGGCAATGAAGTCGACGACTGCGGAACGAACTGTCGAGGAGCTGAGGAAGATGTTCGCCCGACACGGTCTGCCCATACAGATCGTAACAGACAACGGGACACAGTTCACGTCGGAAGAGTTTGCGACGTTCACTAAGAAAAACGGAATCAGGCACATCCGAGTAGCGCCGTTTCACCCAAGCAGCAATGGTGCAGCCGAAAAAGCCGTACAAACGGTCAAGAACGGTCTACGGGCCAATCAAGGAGAAGGAGGCAGTGTGGAGCAGCGACTGGCCCGGTTCCTGATGAATCATTGCTCTACACCAGTGGCTGCTACTGGCAAAACCCCAGCAGAGATGCTATACGGACGGAACATCCGGACTCGGCTCGACCTCCTCCGACCGGATGACAGAACAACAGCCAGAGGTGCTCAAAAAAAGATGATCGAAGATGCTGGTGGACGCCACCGCCTCTTCCAAGAAGGTCAAGAAGTGTGGGCGAGAAGCTACTCAGGCCCCAAGTGGAAACGAGGGAAGATACTAGCAAAGACAGGACCAGTATCGTACGAAGTAGACGTTGGCGTAGCCGTATGGAGCCGACACGCAGACCAGCTTATCCACGCTGGTGAGAAGACAGAGCATGAGAGAGAGGATCAGAGCCAAGAGAGAGGACGGGAGAAAGAGGACGGAAGGGAAGACCACCCAGAAAGAAACCCAGACAAGAAACAAGAAGAGAGAGTTCAAAGAAGAGATGATCATGAAGAACGTCAAGCTGAAAAACCCGAAGAAAGGGAAGAAAGAAAAGATGGGGGAGAAAGAACAGATCAGCAAGAAGGAGGGGAGATGAGACAAGAACAGAAAGATCAGAGAGGAAATGACCAGAGAAAACGACAAGATGGAAGAGCAGACGGAGAGGAAGAAAGAAACGAAGAGCAGGAAAGAAAACAAGACGGATGTCAGAGAAGAGAAGCTGAACCGTTACGTCGATCGACCCGGGTGCGCCGACCCCCAGATCGCCTGGTGATGCAGATGTAAAGTCGGTGGGGGGTGGTGTTGTGGCGCGATGGTGACTCGCGCGACATCTGTGTCAGTACGGCACGACACCTAGCGGTGGCGCTGCCGTACGGTTGTGCGTGTGCCGGCCAACCCCGAGTTACGAGCGGGGGGCTGGCAGTTGTGTAATACACCGTGTGCTGAACGGACGGCTCTGCTGGGTGCACAGACTACCGACCCGAACAGGCAAAGACACTGCAATACTGATATTGGATTTCCAGATCATCAGTTTTCTTGGGGCTGCTGGTGATATGGAAGCCAAGATATTTGTACTGATCAACATAAGCTAGAACATTTCCACACAGCAAAATATCAGGCAGGATCATATTTCGAAACAGTGGAGGCAGAATCGACATACACACTGATTTCTTGGTATTGAACACAATATCATGATTCCCTGCATAGTCAGCACAAATGTCAACCATTTTTTGCAGACCCTGTGGCGTAGGGGATAGGAGCACCATGTCATCCGCATAATATAGGTGGTTTATAGTCCCCAGATAATGACATCCTACACCACTCAAGTCCAATTTTTCTGACAGCTGGTCGGTATAAGCATTAAACAGGTACGGAGAGAGTATCCCGCCTTGCCTTACGCCATTCGTCACAGAGAACTCCTCAGAGAGGGTTTTACCCCAAAGCACATGATACCTCTGTGAGTCTCGCCACCGAACGAGGAGCCTTACAACGCTATTATCCATTCCCCTACTCAACAGCTTATCAAATAGAGTTCAATGGTTCACGCGATCAAACGCCTTTCTAGCGTCCAGAAAACAGACAAAGACTGCACTCCTATTGCGCAAATAGTGGTCCACAATTTCTTTTAACGCATACACAGCCATATCGGTGGAGTGGCCCTCCTTAAATCCAAACTGATGATCGCTAGTGAGAAGACTTGCTTTACATCGAGTGAGTATGACCCGCTCCAGTATTTTAGAGCTCACCGTGGCCAAGGCTATTGGCCTATAGTTATCCTTATCAGTCAATTTGCCTGTCCGATCTTTCACAATAGGGCGAAGTATCACCTTCGACAAAGAAGGAGTCAAGACGCCATGTTTCACCATCATCGAGAAACATAACGATAGATGCGTAGCACATGGAACACCCGCAAACTTAAAATGTTCAGCAGATAGACTGTCACAACCTGGAGAGCGACCTGACGACAGCTCATGGATCGATTCTAAAACCTTAGGAACCGAGAACATATCAGCACCTTCCCCATCATTACGAAGCTGATTCAGAACACCTTCTTTACAGTCATCGCCATCAACACTATTCAGAATATCAGCAAAGTGATCCTACCACATGTTCGCTATATTTTTCTCTCCACTGACGCTTCCAATAGACTGGGCCAGTGGCGGATCAGCGTTAAGCTTACGAACTTCTTTCCAAAAAGTTGCTAAGTCGCGCGGGTTTTTAGCAAATTTATCAGCTAGTGATTTTGCTCGCAGCTCTTTCTCATTCTTAACCCGCGCCCCGTTGGGCTCTGCCGAGCAACGCGCCCCGTTGGGGGGGGGGCCATTTTGGCCCCCCCCTAAGATCTCGAGAACCACGCAACGTAGCGACAAGCGGCAAACGGTGTTGGATAGCCCTATCAGGGAACTACCTTGTGACCCAATTTTATTGACCTAGGTCAAACCGATGACGTCACAGGTCAGTTCAAAGGTCAAATTTTCACCGTTTACAGGCATTTCAAGAAATGCGTTGTAAAATCGAGTAAAATGCATTTCATTGAAAATCATCGATGGGGAAATGTTCTTCAAACACATATTTTGCTAGTTGAGGTCACTGATACCAGGTCAGGTCACTGAGGTCAGGTCACTGGGGGGTCACAATATGAAAGTGTCGTGTGATACATGTTTTATGGTCCATTTTACATGACAAATGCGATTATGTGGGTCACGCATCCTTTGGGGCCAGCTTAGGTCACGTTTTGGTCAAGGTCAGGTCAAGGTCAGGTCAAGGTCAGGTCAAATAAAGTCAAATTTCAAAGTTGATATTTTTGCATAAAATGGGTATCGAATCGATGCAGCTCGTCACGGGGAGTTCAATGGTGGTCTTTGTTTTGCCGTACAAGGTCTAGAATCGCTAAAAATTGAGTTCAAAAATTTGACGTCATCATTTTTGAACAGTTTTTTTTCGCTATAACTTGGCCAAAAAACGAGATATCGATCTGAAATTTGGTATGTATATAGAAGAGCGCAGGGACTATCACATATATTCCGGTTTTTTTTCGAAATTCGGAAAAAAAAATTTGGATTTTTTTTTAGTTTTTCTAAAAAAATCAATTTTTTGATTTTTTTTGGGTCAAAAACCCAAAATTTTGAAAATCCGAGATAGCAGTTTTGTAGCGCCGCTTTTTGTCTATTAGACCATATAAAGAACTTTGAAATTGCTTGATAACTGTAGATTTGGTGAGCGTTTCAAGATTGCATGTTTTTTGCTCATTTTTGCTCGAACATGACCTCAGTTTGACCTCAATAACTCCTGACCTAAGGTGACCTAAGACTTGAAATTTTGGTGTGAAGGTGTCAAATTGATGCCCGGAAAGGTACTGAAAATTTGGCGGCGCTGCGCGCCGCCGTTTTCTTCCTATTCAGGAAAAACCACAGGGGGGGCCAAAATGGCCCCCCCAACGGGGCGAGGGTTAAGACAAAAACGAAGCGCATACTTGAATTGTGACCTAGCCATTCGCAACTGGCTGTAGATGTAGCCCTGACGGGGCTTTCCAACCAGGGACCAAAGGGAGTAAACATCACCGAACAAGGTGTGTTTCTCCTCCACAAACTCGGTCCAACCTGGGATTGTTCGCTTACAGCTACCATGCGCTCGTTTGGCCACAGTAGTAAGAGTAGCACTCTTAATAGCATCAATTATCGCTTCATAATAACTATTGATAGCCTCTCTGTGGGCTACACTACAGTCAGTGGCAGCACAGAATATAGCCTCAAACGGTACATCAATATTAGACAATTGCTCCCTCGCAGCCATAGCAAAGTTGTTCAGACCAAGTTCGTCAACAGAAGACCAATCAACTACCCACCTAGGATCAGATTCAGCAGCCTCGTGTGAATCCGGGATAGGATCGGTGGTCATGATTTCCAGATCACAACACACTGGGAAGTGGTCAGAACTCATAATCGACACATCAACCCTAACAGCACGAACGAGAGAGTAAAGACTCTTTGTACAGACTATGTGGTCAATCCAAGATTCTGTGCAACTGCCATCATTAGTATGAGTGATTGAACTCTGGGGCAATAACAACACATCAGCAATGCGTAAGTCTGTCTCATGAGAGAATGATTCAAGTTCAATTCCAAAGTCAGATTGCTTGATGATGTCAGCATTAAAGTCGCCTACAATGCAGACATTGGGTGAGTCAAAATCATCGATGATTCCTTTGAGCTTAGCTAGATAGTACACGTATTGATCAAAGTTTTGTCTCAAGTCATACGGAAGATAAACCCCAACGAGAAGCAGTTTGTGGCTACCTAAATTACATTCTAATCCAATAATTATAGCTAATTATAGCTAATAGGAAGATTATGTTCTATAAAAGACTGCTGTGCAGCAACAATGCTATAATTAAAGCGGTCCTGTCAAGTGAGATTGGCCGTGGAGGCATCCTGATCGAAGACTACCAGTGTCTACTCCGGCAGTATGGTCTCATGGGCCTCGAGATCAGTTCTGCCAGTCGCTCTGATCTTGTAAATGTACTGCGCAGATCCCGACCAGTGACCAGCGCGCAGTTGGTGCACATCAACCGCCACCTCTCGTGGAGTAGTGCTGGGCAGCGGTGCGGGTAGGTGGCCGTCCATCAGCCGCCTATACCAGCCGTCCGGCCAATTGTTGATCGCCTCCTTTCTGGCCATCCGGGACGCCGCACGGGGTACACTGTGCGGACGTCAACCGGGACTTCCTGCTATGGAAGGGCGTCGGCTTCCTTGGCGATAGCGTCCACCCGCTCATTTCCCTCCAGCTCACAGTGGGACGGCACCCACTGGAGGTGGACACTTCGGTCCCCATCATCCACCAGTGCCGCCATGTGCTCCCAGATGGCGGCACCTAGCCCTCGCCCGCACATGGGGGGGGGGTTGCCACCACCACAGGTAGTCTTTCTGCTCTGCATTCCACATTTTTTTAGCTAGAGGCCTGATTTTTTGTATAGCTGCTCCTCTATCCTCTTTTAATATCCATTGAAAATTTCAAGTCTCTGTGGTTTTTGGTTTCGGAGATATGACCTTGTTTTTCAGGTCATGTCATGACCCAAATGACCAATTCTCAACATCTTGCGTTGACTATGGGCCTTGTGAGCTTTTGACACCCTGATTTCGGCCTTTTTTGCCAGTCTTACCTCCCACCTTTCATGGAACATGTTGTTCGACGATGTACAGATGTCAAGGTCAGGATCAAGGTCAACCTAGGTCATCTAAAATAATTGCGTTTTAGGCAAGCTGAATTTTATTTTCGTGAAGTTTTTTACTGCATTTTTGGTAAAAGCTTCTCAGATCATGATTTCATGTAATATGGACACATAAACACTCGGTGCACACATCAGTATACACACAGACACACACAGACATACAAACACATATAATTGACCTTGACCTAACTTGACCTGAAACGACCTCAGCAGCAAAAATCTGGTCGGGTAGTGTGACAAAGAGGTTCTAGCTGGCCTGGCACCAGAAAACGGCATCGTCATCGGTATATGATAAGCAGCGCACTTGATATCCAACGGTGACCCAAAACAACAACATTTTTTAGTTTGACCTTACCTGGAAGGTCAATGACCGACCTGAGAAGGTAAAACTGGTATCATTGGATTCGTCTCTTCCCAAAGAATCTTTTTGGTCTTACAGCGAAGCTCTATCTCCAACAGGAACGAAATGGCGCTGGGGGGTGGCAACCCCCCCCCCATGTGCGTTCTAGGATGGGAAAATGGCATGTGCGGGCGAGGGCTAGCTGGGACGTCTGGGCCGCTGGTCCTCCCCTCAGCGTCGCAAGTGACGCCTGTGAGTCGGAACATGTGATTATATCCTACGCGAGGGGTGGGTGCTCCAGGAATGTTGCACTGCCGTCTTCAGCGCCACCATCTCAGCCCGGTACTGAGCATATTTTCCCCGCCGCCTCTCGCAGAGCTTCCGTCGTTCCGTCTGGGTGCTCGATTAGGACCCCGGCACCGCCATTCGTCACTCGTTCGGTCGCCGACCCGTCGGTCCAAGCCCACGTCGCACACTGGGGGAGCGCTCCCAGGCACGCCTCCGCAGCGCTTCGCCTCATCGACGCGGTCGCTCCGATCGGGAGGGGGCCGATATCCAGGCGAATCGTCACGTTTTCCGTCGCTGTCCACGGGGGTGGCCTCGTGGCTAGGCGAGCCTCGACGGGCAGCTCCACGCCCACGAGGTCCCACACCGCTCTCCCTCGGTCTCTACATCCGTTCACGGACTTGAGGCGCGGCACGGGGGCGGCCTCCGCCACGGCGTGCAGCGGGTCCTCCGGCGGGAGAGAGTGCTCTTTCGCCAGCAGGCGTGCTGCCAGAGCATCCCTCCTCGCCGCCATCGGCACGACGCCCGCCTCTGCTCTCACCGCGTGTCTCGGGGTGGAGATCGGACAGCCGGTGATTGTGCGTGCCGCCGCCAACATCTCCACCTCCAAGACGCCGAGATGCGTTGTCGCAGCCGCAGGCAGCCACGCCGCCGCCGCGTGTTCCATGGCGCCGCGGACGTATCCGTTTGCTACTGTCCAGGAGAGCCTTTCACCGAGCCCCCACGACCTTCCGGTGAACTGTCTGAGTTGGTTGATTCGTGGTCTTGTCTTCTTTGTAGACGACGGCAGTGCGGCCCGAAATGTAGGAGTCTGTCCAGTGTGACGCTCAGGAGGTCGAGGGTCTCCTGCGCCTCAACTGTGTTACCAGCTACCTTGATGCGGCAGTCCTTGGCGTCCTTGGCTTGCTGCGAAAGAACCAGGAGTTGGGTCTTCTCGCCGGGGATTCTCATCTTGGTTTCGCGCGTCCACCTTGTCAGCGCCTCGGCTGCCCTCTGGGCCCTCTCCCTCGCCACTTCAATAGTGTTGCCCGCGCAGAGCACCGCCGTGTCATCCGCGTACATGTAGGGTGTGCATCCGGGGATCTTCTTGATAACCTGGACCAGCGGCGCCGCCCACAACACAAACAAGCTGGGCGACAGCACGCTGCCCTGGGGTAATCCGGCGCCGAAAGATCCACTCACCAGAGAGAACCCCGCGAGCCTCCACTCTCGTCCTACGGTCCCTCAGCCACTGCCACACCCAGCGGACGAGGCACAGCGGCAGTCCCTGCTCGGTCAGGCTGAGCCGGAGGAGGCGGTGGTCCACTACATCATGCGCTCGGGCAAAGTCAAAAGCCACAAGGACGTATTTCTGTGCCACGCTTCCATCAGGCCTCCTCGCCGCCGTTCTTCGATCGACCGCCGGTCGCTGCCATCCGTCCTGCACCTCTTGGACGAGGCGGCCGATGTTGTCCTCCACCGACCGCCCCGCTCGGAAACCCGTCTGTTCTGGAGGGAGCAACCCTCGGCTTTCCGCGAAGTAGGTAAGTCGGGCCAAGATCATGCGCTCCAACAGCTTGCTCAGGTTGCTGGTGAGTGCTATCGGCCTGTAGCTGCCCAAGAGCCTCTTGTCCTTGCCGGCTTTCGGAATCGGTATTACCGTCGCGACGCGCCACTCTTTCGGGACCTCTCCGGAGCTCCACGAACTGTTAAAGGTCCTGAGGAGTTCTTTCTTGGCGATCGGGCCGAGGTGGCGGAGCATCTCGTTGGTGATACCGTCGGCGCCCGGCGTTTTCTTCAGCTTCGTTTCCACGATCTGGGCGTTGAGCTCGGCTAGGGAGAAGGGCGCGCACATCTCTGTTCGCCGGTCTCGGCACTCACATGTCCGTTCCGCCGGTCGAGGCAACTTGCGCTTTGCGGTGAGGTCGACCTTTTTGTTTCTAACATGACGCGAGACTTGTGCGCATGTCTTTACGAAGGCGTTAGCCTTCTGGTTGTCCGAAACCAGAAGCTGGAGCATTCCACGATAGATCGTACCACTTTTTCCAATTTGACACCCTCATCTTTCGGATTTTAACGATAATTGGTCCAAGGGGTAATCAGGGGCTCTGAATCCCCCTGTGACCGGAACTGTCGGCAGCCCTGCAGAGGATGGGATCTTCCCGAGCCTGCGGTCCAGACGGCATCACCATCGAGATGCTGAGGCTGACGTTTGCTGTAACTGGTCCCCATATCTTACATTTGATAAACACGTGCATTACAAAGTGTGACATGCCTAGCGAATGGAAGTGTGCTGCTGTTGTGCCCCTGCATAAGAAAGGTGACAAATTGGACCCTAGTAATTACAGACCAATCTCCATCATTCCGGTTGTAGCAAAACTGTGTGAACGAGTAGTTTGCTCCCAGCTGATGGAATATCTTGTGAGTCACCATGCATTATGCCCACAGCAGTACGGTTTCCGACCCGGCATGTCGACGGAGGCGGCTATGCTCGACGCGGTCACATTCGCCACTCACAACATCGACAGAGGCTTCGTGACGTCACTGGTGACAGCTGACACATCCAAAGCCTTCGACAGCGTCGAGCATGGCCGTCTCCTCGACAAGCTGGGTTGGTATGGTATCCGACCGGATTGGTTCGCTGAGTGGTTACGGGGCCGCGCACAAACTATAGGGTCCTCAAGCGCGGTGAAGGTGACGCATGGCGTCATTCAGGGATCCGTCTTGGGTCCTGTCTTGTTCCTCCTCTTCACTAACGACTTTGTACAGCATATGACCCACGGCAAGGTAGTTATGTACGCTGATGACGTTCAGTTCCTTGACGCTGACTCTCCTATCAACGTTCAGGCCCTTAAATCCCGAGTCGAATGCAATCTCTCTCTGGCAATGAAATGGTTTACTCAAAACAGGCTAAAAATAAACCAATCAAAAACTGAAATGATCATTCTCAAATCCATCCGCCAGGGTATGGATACCAGTTTTTCGGCCTACTTTGGTAATGACGAAATTTCACCGTCTTCAAGCGTCAAGGTCCTGGGCGTCACCGTCGACTCCCACCTGACCTGGGAGAAACATGTCACCGCCATCGTCCAACGCTGCAACCTGATATTGATCAGTCTCGCTCGGCTGCGCAACAGAGTCCCTAAATCCACGAAGCGCATTCTCATAGAAGCGCTTGTATTCCCGCATATACAATACTGTATCAGTGTTTGGGGAAGCTGCAACGTTACCCAGAAAAAGCGCATTCAGAAAATAATCAACTTCGGTGCTCGCATAGCGTGTGGCCTGAGCCGGCGCGAACATGTAACCCCAGCACTGCAGGAGCTAGCCTGGAAATGTGTTGACGACCTGATTTGCGATCATGATCTCACCATTGTACGACATCTGCTGACCTCAGCTAACGCCCCTGAGATCTTGCGTAATAAGCTGGTCTTAAGAGCTGACGAGTCTACCAGATGTACAGTCACCAGCAGTTGCTACCCATCACCCCCGGACGGCGGGGGAGCAAGCTACCACCGCCCCTGCGAGACTAGCGCCGCCATGCGCCAAGAAGTAGAAACACCACGTGACTGAGGCCACGTGAGGGCAGGGTCACGTGATGGAGGGGCGGAGCATAGTAGCTTTTGCGCCCGACACTAACTGAAATGCGGCGCTGTGATTGGGCGCCTTAGCATGAATGAAGCCCCGGCGCCAGAATCAGCCGTTCGCCTTATATGGAAAGTGAGCCTTCGCGTTTCACTGTTCTGTATTGGTTTGAGAGCCGCGGCACCATACGAATTGTGAGCCCCTTTGAACAGGTCACCGCCCGAGGCACTGAGGCGACGGCTGTGCCGGGTAAAGTCTAGCCTGGTGGGAGAGGTGGGCCAGGGAAAGTGCGATCGAGCGGCCACTGGGACGTGGATTGGCATTATCCAACCGCGACAAACGATGTGAGCAGCCTCTTCTCGTGTCATAGACAGTGTCTATGACACGAAAAGCTAGACAGACAACGTGGGCAGTGCCCAATCAAAAGCTACTAAACGATCCAGTTAAGAAGTTGGCGAGGTAGCCAGACCAAATAAAAAGCTTTTAATTCGATTTTGGTTGACAAATGACATACAAGCCCGCTGTGATGGACCAAAAAAGGAGCGGAACAGTTCATACAACTTCTGAAAAGCTCAACAATTTAAAAATTCAAAAGTTAAATGTTAAACTTCAGCCTCCATGTTTAAACTCTGGTCCGGCGCTGGCAGGAAGCTTATATTGCCACTTGCAATTCCACTACGTTGTAATATAACCAATAGTTCTGTGAGAGCAGCAACTGAAAGCCCCGTTGGAGGGGGGGGGGGGAAGGGTGGCGCGAAACGGCCCCCTCTCTCCTTTTCAGTCGATATCTCCTAAAGTATAGCAAATGTCGCCACCAAACTTTCAAGATCCCTCCGGGTATCATTTTTACACCTTGTGACCAAATGTTTCCAGAGCTCTTATAAAAGGTTAGTCACAAATGACGTCAGAGGGATGTCATGTTCTGTCATTTTCGACCCAATAAAAGGTTTAGCGGGAAGAGCTGTCACGCTTACAGTTTTGAAGATAACGAAAAATATTCAAGATAAAAAAGATGTAAAATAAATAGCGCTACCAAACTGCTAACTCTTATTAATCGGTGAAAAATGCGACCTTTGACCTGACTTGTGACGTCATGGGTTGCACCTAGGTCAACGAAACCTGGTAACAAGGTAGTTCCCTGGTGGGGCTATCGAACGCTCTTTGAATGTTCAAAATCGGTCGGTAACTTTCCGAGATCTCAGGTGAAAGGCGAAACGGCTGCACCACCCGATCAGGTGGTAGGGTCTGCCAATAGCCCAAGGGGGCGCGGATTGTTTATTCACTCATACAGTGTCATTTATTTTGAGAACACATTTCTCACGCCATGACATGGTCCTCTCGTAATAGAATGAGATGAGGAGAGTGTTTTTACTCCTCCTTATGCACGGCTCTAAGTGTCATTGAGCTATCAACTCTCACCGGTTTTCGGACAATGAAGTTCTTAGTTCATACTTTTATTTCAAACAATTGTCACTGTGCTAGTTTTATTCTTATACGTTTTTGAAAAAGCGCTGAAGAAGTCTTTGATAGACGAAACCGGTCCACTTATTCTTTTTCTAATTGTTTTTTGAATATATTCGTAGACTACTGGCTCTTTACTACAAAATTTGAAAATGTTTGGTATTACTTTGACCCGAACGATGTGCAGCTGAATTTTCCCCCTTGAATGATTATGGACAGCTCGCGAAATTAACTTCAACCTAAACTACCGACAAGCAGAAGAAAATCCGATACAAGCCTACCTCAATCCTCTCACCTTATTCAACCGTTTAAACGTTAAAGGCATTTGTTCAGTCCGAGTCGCTATGTCGACCACCCGCGCCGTGCTGGGGGGGGGGGGGGGGGCGCTTTTATGCCCTTCCCCCCTCAGGTTTTTCGCGAATATCTCAAAAAACGGCGACGCGACGCGTAGCGTCATTCAAGGTCAGGTCACCAGGTAACGTCAAGTGACCTTACCTCAGAAAAAATCGAAAGCTCGCTGTAGCTAAACCGGCTGAGTGATCACTTAAAAACTTTCAGTAATTGCTTAGGGTAGCAGTAGGTATGTATAAAATGGATACCTCGGATTTTTTATGTCTGTGACCTAAGGTCAGGTCAATTTTGCGAGTGCTCCATTAGGTATAAGTCAATGGGATAAAATTCAAATGCGCCTCTTTTGGACGAATTTCGTTCTACACCCTCTCAAACATCAGTCCATAGGTATACATGACACACTGAATCGGAAAATTGCACCTGTGACCCCTGTGTGTGCCCCTGAGGTCATTTTAGTACATAAAAGGTCTTCAGATGTTTTTTGACTTTTGACAGAGACGTGCTAGAGCGGTGAAAACACCGTTGATCTGAGGTCAAATTTGAGGTCAATCAGAGCGGTGCCCTCTGGGGGCTAAACCGTTGATCTGAGGTCAAATTTGAGGACATGTTGGCGAAAGAGCGTTAAAAGAGCTATAGTATGCGCTTTTCCGCGGCACTGTAGCTCTATTGGTTCCCGAGTTAGCCGTCGGGTGTTGAAAATCGTTGAAATCAACAAAATTTGACCTTTGATGAACCATGGTGACCTGACCTTTACCCTGACCTTAAAATGACCGAGCGTTTTCCTCCTTATTTTTGACGCTCTTTCGATTGCCGCTTACCGCGTGTCGCTACGTGGCCCAGGAGCCGAGTTAGACGGAGGGGCGTGAAACGCCCCCCCCCCAGCACTCGACGGGAAGTTCATGCCACCAACACGGCGCGGGTTAATTGTTATGTTTGGTAGCTCCTGCTGTAAGCTGTGGAATCGTGGACATGATCTTGAAGGAACTGCACCTAACATTTTCATAGCAAACGTAAAAAAATGTTTAATAGGTTGCGCAAAAAAAGCATCTCTTTTATGAAACATTTGCGAAACCTTCAACATCATCCCCACACCCCATTAGTGCCGAGCTCCCAACGACGACCATAAAAGCGTCCCCATCCCGTCATAGGCGGCGGAACGGGGAGGGCATCGGGGCACCGTGCCCCCCTTTGATTTTGGCATTTCAACATTAGCCCTATGAGCGTTGCATGGAAAGAATAGGACCAAAAGTCGGCAGTGCACCCCCTCCCCCTTAATTGAAAGTGTTCCGCCGCTACTGCATCCCGTCAACGTGGGTTTATCATAATGATGATAAGATTAAATTTCCAATCCGAAGCTGTAATGACGAAAAGCAAATTTGCATTTTACATGTGAAACTTTTACCCTCTCTGGTTTTCCTTTTCTGTCTCTCTTTTCCTCCTCCCGTCCTTATCCCTTCCCTCCAGTCTCTCTCTCTCTCTCTCTCTCTCTCTCTCTCTCTCTCTCTCTCTCTCTCTTTCTCTCTCTTTCTCTCTCTCTCTCTCTCTCTCTCTCTCTCTCTCTCTCTCTCTCTCTCTCTCTCTCTCTCTCTCTTTCCTCACAATATTCTCGACTGTCACAGCGTTGCAGGACTTCCAGACAGGTCCAGGCGCTCCCCACTCCGCAGGCCTCAGCCCACACGGCCCAACCGCTCAAACACCCTCCGGCGGATGACCTCTGACCTCGGCGACCTGACCCCAGCCGACCGATCGCGTCCCTCTCCACGCCTCCGCCCCGCTTCCCCCAATACAGCTGCGTAGTAATTGTAGCGTGTGCAAAGGTCACGTGACATTATTTACTTCTGCGGCTTGTTCGGCTGACAAGAGATGGCACTAGTGGTCTGTGGATCAGAGGCGGGGCTAGGTTCTACGACTTCTTGGGGCACACTTTAGGGCAGAAAAGAGGTTTTTTGGCTCCCCATCCCAAAGTGCTTCGAATATACAAAAACAAGTTAGATATTCGAAAATCGGAGGACCAAACGGATCGTTTGACGTATCTTGCGCGACTGAGAATTGATCGGTCTTCAAACTACTGATCAAAAACGAGGTGATTAGTAGCAAGTGCTGGTGACTGTACTCGTGCGACCGAGAATGGACTATTGAATCTGCCTCGTGTTAGAACCGAGCTCGCCCGCCGTGGCTTCCTTTTTCGTGCTAGTAAGGAATGGAATGGTGTTTAGTGGTTTTTAGTGTGCTTGTACTTTTGCTATGTGGTTTTAACTAGATATTCTATTTTTATTTCGCATTGTATATGACGTGGAAGTCACAAAACCCATTGTATGGAGACTCCGAATAAACGTCTGTCTGTCTGTCTGACAATTTCAGGCTTATCTGATGAGTAGTTTTTGAGTGATAGTGTATACCTAACATGTTTTGGATCTTGCGTTGCAGCGCCAAGTTTGGCGGGCTGTAACTCTAAGACGGATAATCCAAATGCCAAATGCTATACAGCATTGAGCTTGCATTGAAACATAGAATAATATGCATTTTTAAATTTTTGAAATATTAACTATCTTTGATATATAACACCTCGAGCTTCCTTTCATTTGCATTTTTATGCCTTTGGGACCAATTTTTTTTTTGAATCTTTATTTCTTAAAAACTCTTTTGGATCATTATTAAGTAGTATGCAAAAAATTGGGAAGGTGTTCTTTCTATAAATGTACAGGTCTCGCG
Organism: Amphibalanus amphitrite; assembly: GCF_019059575.1. Classification (NCBI taxonomy): domain Eukaryota; kingdom Metazoa; phylum Arthropoda; class Thecostraca; order Balanomorpha; family Balanidae; genus Amphibalanus; species Amphibalanus amphitrite. The sequence continues at coordinate 290,956 of NW_024881504.1, forward strand.
GGTTTTAAGGGTAGGTTTTGCCTTTCCGGCTATATCTTTTTCGTCTTCATCTTTGTAGGCTTGAAGATGTGACCGATTTATTCGTATAGCTCCCTACCATGATTATGAAACAAGGTTTAACCGTATGCCGGATAGTTTCGGAGAAATTTAAAGAAAACCTCAAAATCCGCCGTTTGGGGCATTCTGACCGCGGCTTCCCTGCAGTCGCCTATGACTACAGTGGTGCCACCCAGCGGGTAGGACGCTGAAACACAGAGGCATGAATGAACCCAGCGCGTAGTAAACGGTGAATGGAAGCGGGACTCAGCAGAGGCTATCACTGCGGCCCGCGCGCAGGGCGTCCTTGGACAACGGCCGAGCCCTCGGGCGGTGAGGGTAGAGGTCACGAGAGCCCGGCGCTGTTTAGCGTGTAGGGAGGGGTGAGGCGCTCGCCGCCAGCCTTGTAGCTCGGCCGGTGTGGCATGTCTATGAAAGCAGGGGTTGGGTCGGTTGGGAGGAGCTGGAACAGGGTGATAGGTTTAGGCATAGAATACAATGGAATTGTGCTGAGGCCAGTGTTACCAATAGAAAAATAGCCGGCTGCCAGTATTTTTTAGAAGTCTCCCTCAAGGTCAACTAATAACCACTAAATATATAATAAATTATAATCGGAAAAAGTAACCGCTATGGGCAAAATATTCTGGCAGCCGGCGATTTTGCTGTTGGTAAAACTGGCCTCAGATAAACAAAAATATCTTTTGCTTATTAAAATGCATCTATCATTACGAAATAATCCACAATTATTTATTGAGATAGATACAATGAAATGTATTTTCCCGATGTTACCGTTTTTATAACTTTTATTATTTGCACTTGAAAGGACGGTCGAACGAACCCCTCCCCTCACTTTTCTCGAACAACTCGCCATAAAGTGGCGGATCGCATTCGCCACGTATGTCTATACAAAAAAATCGTAGCTGCCATAGATCGGCATAGATCGGCGGAAAATGGGATTTTGACAAATTGATGTCAATTGTGAATTTTTTCACCTTAAGTTTTCCAAAAAGTCGAGCTATTGATCTGATAATTGGCATTTCGATGGACCACGTTAGCCCGCGCCCCGTAGGGCTATCGGCGGACCCTACCACCCGTGGGGGGGGGGCGTTTCGCCCCGCCCCCCAAGATCTCGGAAAGTTACCGGCCGATTTTCAAAATTTAAACGGCGTTGGATAGCCGGCCAGGGCTGCAGAGTCGGAGTCGGAGTCGAAGTTATGACCGGAGTCGGAGTCGAAGTCGCCAAAATCTTACCGACTTCGACGCCGGGTTCGGAGTTAATTTGGCGTAGCCCAAAGTCATGCTCTACACATGTTTGCTTGGAAATATTATGATCGTTGATGTTTCCAAACCAGACTTTGCCAAAGCTAAGGCAAGGTTTCTGTTTTGGACGATCATTTTCAGCCAAAAACCAGAAGACCGGCTGTGCTAGAAACTGCTTATGGTACTGAATGCTATTTTTAGAGTATCTATAGCTGCGATGTAAGGTCATGGAACGCGCGATGATTGTCTCAGGCAAGACAAAAAGACCTCCGACATGAACTTTTCTATCATGATATGGACTTATAGGGAAATGCCCGGAGTCGGAGCTGGAGTCGGAGTCGGAGTCGGAGTGGGAGTCGATTTTTGAAGCCGGAGTATATTCGGAATATTTTTCTCTTCAAGACTTTCTCGAAGTTTAGAAAACTTTCGGTTATTTTTGGAAAATAATATGATGATTGCTGAAATAATATGCTTTAATGATAAACATCTTATTGTGTTACACATTTTTATCTATGTTCAAAACTGTAGGAGTGGCAGCTATTCCCGCAAAAGTTCTTTTTTTGTCGAAAATTGCAGACCTATGACGTTATTGGGGCATTCCACGATAGATCGACCAAAATTTTATCAGATTTACACCCGACCATTTTTGATTTTGATGAAATCTTGTCTACAGGGTTCTCTTATGCCCTGAAGTCAATGGTGACAACGCCAGACCCCTACGGTCAGCGGTTTAGGAGATATAGCCCCGGGCATTTTGACGAGGTCACTCTGCAGAGTGATTTTTGAAGTGCTATATCTCCTAAAGGAATGAAGGAAATGCATTAAACCTTTGCATCGTTGTGATCGTGGTGAAATGGGCAATTAATTGGCCATCTCGGATTTTCAAAAAAATGATTTTGATTTTTAGCTGTGACGTCATCAATTTTTAAACTTTCTGGCTACCCCCCTAGTACATTAAAATTTGCCATTATTTTTGCTCAGAAATAAAGTTCCGTCAATTTCCTTTCGACTGGAAAAAACAAAAATGGTAATCTTTCTACAAATATTTAATCTTATTTTTTGAAAATCGCACTACAAACTCTGATTTTCAGAATCGGGTTATTAAGCAATATAAGACACATCTGCGAGGACCAGTTACTTCCAAAAAGAGGTTATCTGGGTTTCGGCATATATGTAGGGAAATACAGAATGTTAACCCTCGCCGGACCTATTGGTTTTCTACATACGCCCCGGCCGAGGGGGGGGGGGGCGGGTACGACCCCCCCCCTCGCCGTTTCGCCCCTGGTGGAGCTAGCGCGTCGCGGAAAAAACGAGCGTGTGCGCCGTTACGAGACGCAGAGATTGGTACCCGATTTTAAGGTCCTAGGTCAACCGGTGACCTCTGAGGTCAGGTCAAGTGCCCAAAGGTACGGTTCAGTTTTTGGTGAATAACTTCGCGGAAAATTGCCGCAGAGCCGCGATTTTGGCAGCATCGTGTTCGCCTCGCTCAGGCGCGTCGAATGATATACTTTTTGTTCGGGTTAGGTCAACTTGGGGTGTTGACCTCAGGTCAAGGTCAGGTCAGCACCCTAAGGTCACGAAGTTGGTCTAAAGGGGTCATGTCGCATATCATTCGATTTGGCAGGTCTTCCTGAGTCCATTGGTGGCTTTCCCGGCTCGCTAGCTCAATTTGATCAAGAGTTATTGACGAAAAACTAATATGACCTTGATGACGTCATAAATGACGTCACGAAAGGTCAACATTGCAAAAGTGACGCATCTAACCTTGCAAGGAGTGCATCAAATCACGATTCTGTGTGCTTGAGATAGTTGGAGATCGTTCCCGGCGCCAGAATAGCAGTTTTCATTTTTCCCCATTGACTTATAATGGTGAGGTCACGAAAATGACCTGACCTCATATGACCTTTAGGAAAAATCCGAGATATACAAGTTGTGAGACTCATAATGGATACTAGATCCTGCAAGTTTCATTTCCCTGTGACATCTCCTCTGGCAGTGAGGGCGTTGCGAAGTTGCGACATCTGAAGACCGTGCAGAGGTTCACTTATGACGTCATAGGTCAGTGACCTGTCCTGACCCAAAAATGCGGTTGGTGTCAAATGATGCGGCTTGGATCAAAGGTCAGGTATGCCAAGTTTCAGCTCTCTACCGCCGGCGTGTTCGGAGCTATCGCGAAAAAACCCTATGGGGGGGGGCGGCACCCGCCCCCCCCCCTCGGCCGGCGAGGGTTAGATTAAAATATCTTACGCTTTGTTCCAGTTGCGAAAAATATTCAAGAAAATATTATTTAGGTGTTTTATAAATCCAGTCCTTCCACTGTCCGTGCCAGCTGCACCTATTTGTCGTTTCAGAGCAAATGTATGCAAATTTCATATTACAGAGTTGTTTTCAAAAAATAAAATAAAATATTTATAGAAAGATTACCATTTTTATTTTTTGACAGTCAAAAGAACATTGACCGATCTATATTTCTGAGCAAAAATAATGACAAATTTTAATGTACTAGGGGGGTAGCCAGAAAATTTAAAAATTGATGACGTCACAGCTAAAAATCAAAATAACTTTTTTGGAAATCCGAGATAGCCAATAAATTGCTCATTTCACCGCCATCACAACGATGTACAGGTTTAATGCATTTCCTCCATTACTTTAGGAGATATAGCACCTCAAAAATCACTCTGCAGAGTGACCTCGTCAAAATGCCCGGGGCTATATCTCCTAAACCGCTGACCGTAGGGGCCTGGCGTTGTCACCATTGACTTCAGGGCATAAGAGAACCCTATAGACAAGATTTCATCAAAATCAAAAATGGTCGGGTGTTAGGCCTTGGTCGATCTATCTTGGAATGCCCCTATTCTGATGTCATTTTTGGCCAACCTATCACACTCTCTGGAAAAAGACGGCCCCGCATGGTGTCAAATTGATGCCCAGAGGGTCCCTGAAAGTTTGGTGACGACTGACGATATCTACAATACTTAGGGAGACATGGATTGAAAAAGGGAGAAAAGTCGTTTCGGACCCCTGTCACCCTAAAAGTCGAAGGCTAAAGCATATTTATCTCCTATCATATGGTGTTATGCTTCTTCAAGCGACTCATATGGATTTGGCTTCAAAAATTACAAAGATAACAACAAATAATATTGGTGTAACTAGAACCCAAATGCCTATCTTTTAACCCGCGCACCGACGGGGGGCGGATATCCGCCCCCCCCTGAGGTTTTTCGCGGATAGCGGGAAAACCGCGGCGCGAAATTTGGTATGACTATTCTCTAATCAATTTTACACATGGTGTGCAAGTTTGAACCTCCTAACTTTTAAGGTCAGGTCACCAGGTCACTTTGAATGACCCAACCTCAAGTCACTTTTTTGCAACTTTGTCACCGTGCCAGAGCTACAGTAGATGTCGGAGGCCTTTGAAAGTCACAGGATGTTATTAGGTCATTAGTAGCTACAATTTGTATATCTCGGAATTTTGATGTCGGTGACCTAAGGTCAGGTCAATTTCGCGACCTCCCCATTATAAGTCAATGGGGGAAAAATCAACTCCCTGTTTTTACCACTAAAACGGGTCGGAATGGCCCCATATACCATACATGACTTCACATACGATCAACCTTCACTACCTTGAGGTCTGTTATGCTGTTGGGCAACTGTAAGGTCATGTGACGTCATCAAAGGTCACCAAAGGTTTTTTGCCAATAACTCCTTACAGGAACAAGATACAGCCGCGCGGATGGTCTCATTGTGTTCAGCTCGTCAAGACGCATCGAATGATATACATGATGACCTCGAGGTCACGTGACCTGAGGTCAACCTTTGACCTTGACCTTTCGAGGTCAACATATATGTCATTCGATGCGGATTGAGGAGAGGATCACGATGATGCCCTTAGTTTGTTCCTATCTTGACTACTTCGAAAGTTATTCGAGAAAAACCCTCTCCATATCTAGCGCCGCCATTTTGACTTTTTCGACCCCTGTGACGTCATCTTTGACCTGACCTGAAAATGACCTAAGTAAAAATTGTAGACCTTGTCCGTGCGTATCCGATGCCGTTTACCGCTTGTCGCTATCTTGCTTCGTTCTCGAGATCTCAGGGGGGGCGGTCATCCGCCCCCCCCCCCGTCGGTACTAAGTTGGCGCTGACCCCCGTCGGTGCGCGGGTTAAAAATGATGTCAAAAATCCATACACCATGTTTTCTGCGGTAAGCTTTGTGTCTGGTAGTTTTGGAACTATAGTGCGGCAGAAAATAAAAATGTAGTGTGACGCGATATCCGGCCTCATCAGGTCACGGATAATTAGCAGAAACGTCCCCAACAAATAACAGCGCTTAACAGTCGTCTGCCGGCCCCATTGGTAACCGGCTAATACTATTCGCGACCTTGGATCGGCACGCTGCCGGCTCACTCAGCCCGCTGGCTACGGGCGACCTTGACCGCTCAACACCGATTGGCCAACGGACGGGGTCGTGCGCTGGTCAGCACGTGGAGAGGACGGGGCACAGCACCGCACATTCTATGCGACCTCTGACCTTTCCCTGTCTCCTGACCGCATGACGGATCGCCGGCCCAGGCGGTAGAAACCGGTTCTAGCCTCTCTAAAGCTGTCTCAAGCGCATTAATTCGTGAATTCATACAATCTTTGCGAGCCCCAGCATTTACCTTTGCATTCTTGATCTTAGGCGACTTCATTTATGACGTCACTAAGGTCACAGGAGTTTTCACCAAAAAGTCCCGATCAAATTGAGCTAGCGAGTCGGGAAGCCACCAGTGGACTTGTGAGGACCTACCGAATCGAATAAGCGATATGACCTTGGGCCAGCTTCGTGGCCTGAGTGGCTCTGCCCTGGCCCTGACCATGACCTGAGGTGCACACCTTAAATTGACCTCAACAAAAACAAAGCGTATACTATTCGACCCGCTTGAGCATGTAAAACTCGATGGTGCCATTCTCTTGGCTCTGTAACCACTTATGGTGAAGTTGTTTACTAAAAACCGATCCCGCGACTTGGAGCACCTATACTGATCTCAGAGTTTATCGGTTGACCTGAGACATTCAACTCGGGTACCAGTTGCTGCATCTCATACGATGCACGCGCTCAGTTTTATCCGCAAGGCGCTAGCTCAATTAGGGGCGAAAAGACGGAGAGGGGTCGCAATCGCCCCCCCCCCTCTGGCCGGGGTATATGCAGGAAACCCAAAAGTCCGTTGAGGGTTAAGCATTGAAGTGATATATCATGATACGAGAAGATATAGGTCAAAACAAGTATGCACAGGAGCGGGTGTGAAAAAAACTGTATTTGAGGTATGCCTTTTTATTATACATTCAATTTGCTTTAGTTATTGGTAAGAACAGAGACAACCAAGAAGAGCGCCCCTGAAGAAAAGGTGGCGCACCGGACGGGTGCGATTTTAAGGTCTAAGGTCAGTCGGGGACCTCTAAGTTCGTGTCAAGCACTCCATGTTAGGGGTAAAATATGGGAGCAAAAAAAAAACATCTCGATTTTGGCAGCATCGTCGTCGTCATGCTGTCAGGGCACCCATCCACTCCCTCGCCCGAAATATAATTAATTCCCTTTTTGTATGAGTTCTGGCATAATCCCGCACATTATGCTGCATGTTGTTTGCCATGAAAAAAGAACAATGCATGTTCAGCTACGTTCTACGCAGTGCGCACTAACCTAACAACCATCCCACCACCCACCACTAACCACCATCCCGTTCTGTGCTCCCTTCCACCCCACACGAATCAGCCGAGATACTAGTCAGTCGCGCTAGCGCTACCCTATCCTCCCTTCCTGACTGCAAACCCAGAGCCGAGACTTCCCGAGCGCGACCTCTGACCCCACGCGCTCCGAAGGATCAGCCAATGCCTGAGGGCGCGCCGCGCGCCGGCCACCCGGATAGCCTCTGCCGAGTCTCTCTTTCATACACCGTTTACTACGCGCTCGATTCATTCATGATTCTGTGTTTCCGCGTTCCTCTCGTTAGATGGCTCTACTGATGTCATAGGCGATCCCAGGCAGATTGCGGCCAGAATACCCCAAACGGCTTATCTTTGCGCAGTGGCGATACAGTAACCAATGAGGTTTATCCGAGGTGCTGTTATTGCTAGTTGAAAAACCAAACGGCAGAAAATGAGGTTTTTGGTGAATATCTCGGAAAGTATTTGGCATACAACGATGCAATTTCACAGTCTCGTGGTAAATGTGCATACACATAATTCGGGTTGATACTTATGCATTTGAACATTATATAGGACCAGATATATCCAAAAAAGCAAAACCAACAAGACTTTTACTGGAGAACCGTACGCACGCTAACACGGCACTGCCTGGGCTATTTCCGTACCCACGACAGCCTGGGGGGTCGGATCCGACCCCCCTGTTATCTCGAGAACCAATGGTCGTATCGAGCCCCGCGAGGCGGTGTTCGAAAGGTCTCTACCAGACCTTCCCAAAGCACCCTTAACCCTCGCCCTGGCAGGGGGGGGGTCGATGCGACCCCCCCTAAGGTTTTTCGAAGATAGCGTAAAAACGGCGGCGCGCAGCGCCGCCAAATTTGGCACAGCCTATGGGGCAACCTTTTCACATATGACCTGAAAATTTCAGGTCCAAGTGACCTTGGGTCAGGTCACCAGGTCAGAAAAACCGGTACAAGGTCATGGTCAAATTTCAATTTTCTTTTTGCACCTGTCCAGCTCACAGTTTTGGACTGATTTCCTTCAAACTTTCAGGGTGTGCTAAGTTCACCGAGTTGTATAACATATAGTTCGGGTTTTTTGAGGTCACTGACCTGAGGTCAGTTAGAGGTCATTACGTCGTAATGTTAAGCCTATGGGAAAATACTAAATTCGGAAAATACTGGAGATATCCGCTTCGTTCTATCACTTTTGTGCTTTAAAACCACAGTACTTAACAGCAGGTCACTTGGTGCTTCTTTGTTTGGTGTACTTATCCATGGGTCAGGTCAAATGAGGTCAACTGAGGTCAAATGACGTTTTTGCCAATAACTTGGCACATAATGACGCTAGAAATTAAAAAATGGTGTCATTGTGTTCCTGGTGATCAGCCGAATCGAATGATATGCGATATGATGCAATTTGGTTAACTTTAACTTAATTGATTAATTAAAGTTTACTTAAAAATTAAGAAAAACTTTAAGTACACTTAAGCAAGCTAAAAAGTATATCATTCGACGCGCCTTGACGTGCTGAGTTCATTGGTGCTTTTCTTTTTGCTCTATCTTAATTAGATCAAAAGTTATAAGCGAAAAACTTTTGACCTGTTTTTAGCGAAAATTTTACATTTATACCCCCAAACCCCCCCTAAATATTGACCTAGAGCAACCAAATTTGCACAGGGGCGAGAACTCCGGGGGGCCCACCTACCTACCAAATTTGGTGTTTCTAGGTGCCATTGTGGCGAGTTCTTACTTCCTTTTATTAGAGGTCTTTGTTCTTATTTTATCACGCCTTATTTGATTCATGTTTATTTTCTTGTCATTGTTGCTGCGCGCGTGAAAAACAATATTTCTTTTTAGCTCAGAAAACCGAGTCAACGTCGATGTTTGAAATTGTTTTTAGTTGAGTGTGCGGCCTACTTTCAAACTGTCATGTTCTTTATTTCCGTCTCAATATAATTATATCATTTTTATCTTTTCGTCTCGGCCGCCACAATTGGTGACCCCGACGTGATTTGATAACGAAATGAAAACATAAACAAGACTGAAGATCATTTGCCACGAAAAACATTGAAGACAAGTAACGTAACTTTTGCTTAGCCTATTTGATTCTTTTCTATTTAATTTGTTGATTGTTTTTATCTGTTTGTCAAAATGTCAAGAAACCGAGAGAGAGGAGACCAGAATGAAACAAAGATGTCTGTTCGACCGCCACCGTTTATGGAGACTGCTGTATCAGGTTGGTTCGCGATTCTTGACGCCCAATTCCATCTTGCGAATGTTACTTGTGATACCACGAAGTTCTTTCATGTCTTGGCATCTCTTCCCGCGGATGTGGTAGCTAGGGTCGATCCTTCTGTGATTGCTGGTCAGAACTTTTCTAACCTAAAATGTGTCGTGGTAGAGATGTTTGAGAAAACTAAGCCCGAACTCTTCGAAAAACTCATCTCCAAAAATGTCATGACCGGACGTCCTTCAGAGTTTTTGGGAGAGCTGAGGGAGATTGCTTCGAAGGTAGGAGTCGGAGATGACCTGGTCAGGCACAAATTCATTCAGTCTCTTCCTTCTGCCATGAGCACGGTCCTGGCTGCTCAACGAGACCTTACCCTGTCACAGATGGGGAAGCTAGCCGACGAGCTCGTTCCTCTCGTTCAAAAGCAGACCGTAGTAGCCGCTCACCCGGTAGAATCTCACGGCAGTTCACGTTCCCCTCAAAGAGGCATCTCACCGGCTGCTAGGGGTCAACGACCCCGATCAGCTGATCGACGCGGCCAGGGAAGGGACCTCGAGCCATACCATGACGGACAGCCACCTAAAGTGTGCCGGGCTCACATCTTTTACGGTCCCCATGCCCGCACGTGCCGCCCCTGGTGTACGTGGCCTGGTAAAAGTGTGAGGGGCAGGACGCCAGTTAGATATAGGGACTCCACCCCAGCGGCCGAACAATCAGAACCGGGAAACTACAACGGCAGGCTGTAAATGCTGCGCAGGGTCTGCCACTACTCAAGGTCGCAGCCAATGTCGGGTCAACTAAGTTGTCATTTCTTGTTGACACTGGCGCCGGCATTTCACTTTTACCACGCGACTTGGTAACTCGTAAGCATCTTTCTCCTTCAGCCGTACATGTATCGACTGCCACAGGACAGCCCCTTCGAATTTACGGTGAAATCCTTATCGATGTCGAAATACCCTCCTTGCGTCGAACTTTCCCTTGGACGTTCGTTGTCGCTGATGTGACAGATCCTATCCTTGGGAACGATTTTCTCGCGACATTCAAACTGATTGTAGACTGTGGGTCACAAACACTGACAGATTCAGTAACTTCGATTCGCTGCTCGGTCCTGACAGCGTCCAGCACGAGCGCGAATCTGATCGCAAATGATCTATCGCATTTAGCGGCGCCGGCCCAGGCGCTCTTTCACAAGTATCCCGCCGTCCTCAATCCGCAGAAGGCTGCTGATTTGCAGCAGACTCCTATTCATACCAGGCACACTATAGACACGGGTAGTGCTCCGCCGACCTTTTCCAGTCCGCGTCCACTGCCTCCTGATAAACTGAAAGCAGCCAAGGAATCTTTTTCAACACTTCTACAGGCTGGCATTATCCGGCCCTCCAACTCACCTTGGTCTTCTCCTTTGCACATGGTGCCGAAGAACAGTCCCGGACACTGGCGTGTGACAGGCGATTACCGAGCTCTTAATTCTTTGACGAAACCTGACAGGTACCCGTTACCACACATTCAGACCTTCTCCTCTAATCTACACGGTAAGGGCAGATTTTCAAAGATAGATTTGCTCCGCGCTTATCATCAAATACCCATGAACCAGGACGACATTCAGAAAACCGCCGTGACAACTCCCTTCGGCAAATATGAGTGGCTCTATATGCCGATGGGTCTCCGCAATAGCGGCGCGAGTTTCCAGAGATTCATGGATAGTCTGTTTAGAGATTTAGATTGTGTTTTCAACTACTTGGACGATATCCTTGTCTTCTCACCTGACGACGAAACCCACCAGCGAGATCTCGATGCAGTATTCAAGATACTCCACGAGCATCAACTGAGGGTGTCGCTGGACAAATGCTCATTTTTCCAGACGGAGATCGATTTCCTGGGCCATCGTATCACCGCTCAGGGAGTCCAGCCAGCCCCACACAAGGTGTCAGCAGTCGCTGAATTCGTGCAGCCGACAGATTCGAACGGACTTCGTCGATTCCTGGGCATGATCGGTTTTTATCGGCGGATGATACCTCACTTCGCCGAGCTTGTGTTCCCGCTGACGGAACTTATCAGACTTCATCCAAAAAACAAGCAACTTCCATGGGGAGATAAAGAAACAGAGGCATTTGATAACGCAAAGACAGCGCTAGTAAATGCTACCATGCTAAAGCATCCGTTATCAGTCGGCCAGTCATATCATTTAGTTACCGACGCATCTCTAGTAGCGGTGGGAGCTGCTCTTCATCAGGTGGTTGATGGACAGCCAGTACCAGTAGCATTCTTTTCCAAGAAGCTGAACAGCGCCCAACAGAAATACTCCACATACGATAGGGAATTGCTAGCAGCCTACCTGGCGACCTTACATTTCAAAAATATCATCGACGGGCGACATGTGATCTTATTCACAGATCATAAGCCACTGACCACCGCTTTTCATAGTCAGAAACCAGCAAAGTCTGACAGACAGCAGCGCCACTGGTGCGTGATCACTGAATATGTTGCTGAAGTAGAATACGTCAGAGGGGTGGACAATGTGGTAGCCGATTGTTTGTCTCGTCCAGTAAACGCTATTCGAGTCGATACGCATGACCTGACCTCTCTCGCCGAACAGCAAACGGATGACCCCGAAACAGCTGATTTCAGGCATCGGCTTAACCCGCGCCCTGCTGGGGGGGGGGTGTTTGAACACCCCCCCTTGTGGTTTTTCGCGAATATCTCAAAAACGGCGGCGCGGAGCGCCGCCGTTTTTGGTACACCTTATCATACATCAATTCTACACATGTTGTGAAAATTTCAGACCAAGGTCATTCAAGGTCAGGTCACCAGGTCACTTGAAGTGACCTCACCTCATAAAAACTTTCAATGTCTGTCATAGCTACACCGAGTGACCGATCGCTTTGAAACTTTCAGCGATTGCTAAGAGCAATAGCATGTACAAAATGTATATCTCAGAATTTTGATATCGATGACCTAAGGTCAGGTCAATTTTGCGACCTCCTCATTATAAGTCAATGGGAGAAAATTGAAATGCGCCTCTTTTGGATGAAAGACATTATAAACACTCCCAAACACCGAATTACAAGTGGTTTAGACACACTGAACTTGAAAATGGTGTCCGTGACCCTTGTTTATGCCCTGAGGTCATCTTAGGTCACGAATGGTATCTAACAGTTTTTCGCAAATAACTTTTGATAGAGGCATGCTAGAGCGATGAAAACGCCTTAGATGTGTTCAGCTCGACGATACGGATCGACTGATATGCAACATGACCCTTTCCGGTCAGGTCATGACCTTGACCTGAGGTCAAATTTTCAAGTTGACCTTTCAAGGTCAAGTCATAGTTCATTCGATGCGTCTTGACGAGAGGAACACGATGCCGGTAAAAGTAAGCTCGTACAAGGCTTGGGTCAAAAGTTATTGCAGAAAAACTGTTTTCGAAAAAATCGGCTATTTTTGCAGTTTTTGCCCCCTGCAGGCAAAACCGTTGACGTTAGGTCAAATCTGAGAGAATTATTCAGAAAGGGCGTTAATAGGGCTATCGAATGCGCTTTTCCGCGGCGCTGTAGCTCTATTGGTTCCCGAGTTATGCGTTGGCTTCTTGGAAATTTTCGACATTCGACCTGGAAATCGGCGAAATTTTGCCTTCAATGACCTCTGGTGACCTGACCTTTGACCTGACCAAAAAATTGACCGAAGTGATTTCGTCATTATTTTTTACGCTCTTTCGAACGCCGCCTTCCGCGTATTGCTACGTGGCCCAGGAGCTGAGTTACAAGGGGGGGGGGGTGTTCAAACACCCCCCCCCCCCAGCAGGGCGCGGAAATCCAGGACCCCCAGCAGGGCGCGGGTTAAGGCATTTCCGCTCGGCGATGGTCGAGAGATTTGGTGTGACTGCTCGACCGCTCATCCCAGGCCTTTTGTGCCGCGCGCGTCCCGTCGTGCCGTATTCGACAAACTGCATGGTTTGTCACATCCCGGTCAGGGAGCGTCTCAGCGTCTCATAACTGCTCGCTATTTTTGGCCCGACATGAACAAACAGATCAAGGACTGGGTGCGTGAGTGTACATCTTGCCAGGAAGCCAAGGTACACCGCCACACGAAGTCGGCAAACGGTCTTTTTGACGTTCCTTGCGGTCGTTTTGAAATCGTTCACATCGATATCGTCGGTCCTCTCCCGCCGTCTTTCCAAAATGGCCAGCCCTTTTCGTCTCCGTACCGATACCTATTGACATGCATTGACAGGGCAACGCGCTGGATGGAGGCGACCCCGCTAACTGACATCTCAGCTGCGAGTATAGCCGCGGCGTTTCTTGACGTATGGATATCTCGTTTCGGCGTTCCTTTATATGTGGTGACTGACAGAGGAAGTCAATTCGAGTCCGAGCTTTTCAGTCACCTTTCAGCCTTGATAGGTTTCCATCGTTTGCGAACGACTGCATATACGCCACGCTCGAACGGGTTAGTCGAAAGGAGCCACAGGACGCTGAAGGCATTAGGCATTAGGCATGAAGGCATTAGTATTGTGGCGCATCTTATGTATATTTTTATGTATATTTTACAGAAACATAATTATTGTTTAAGTTTCGCGAATTATCGATATACCATTCTATCTTGTTTAATTATTATTGATTAATTGCGCTTTGTATGATTCACTTTTATTTTCCCGCCTGTAACCTTGGCAACCACGCGCATTACTTTTTATGTCACGAATTTTATTTACCTTGAAATTGAGGTTGCTTTTGTTGTGAATGTTTTTGAGTTGTCTGTCTATAATAGTATGTCCAAGAACTTGTGTTGATCATAACTTACAATATAATTTCTCATCATCAACAATTACTTTTATCGACCCTTGCCTGCCACAATTGGTGACCCCGACGTGATCTGAATTTAACTTTTAAACAGTAAATTTTTGCTCTTCAAGATTGTATATATACCTGCACATTCAAAGAAGACTTTAAAAGAAGAACGAGGAAGACCGACCAGACGATCACCTGAATAATCGCCGGTGGTTTCGGGCCGCGCCGCACCCATGCCGCGCCGCCTCCCTCCGCACCGGCTGATACCAGCGCACCGACCTCAAGCTCGCTTCTCCCAAGAGCGGCTCCGCTGACTTGTGGCCTAACCAAGGTGGATCCAGGCCGCGCTGAACCACGCCGCCTGCTCCACCGCGGTGCTTCTTATCTTCGTACCTACCTACCTACATACCCAAGCGTTTGTCAACGACATGAACTTATACGTCGCCGCGAACGCAGAACGCAAGTCAGCGAGTCGCAAGCCGCCGTCGCCGGAGTTTCCGGGATGCGCCGTTTCACCGCCGCTCCCGTCCGACGCGGCATGCGCTGTGGCCACCAAGAGCCGGCCTACGCCTATTCTGTCTGAGAACCTGTGATCGATATTTTTTAGCAAGATATATATTTACTATGCCTTTTTTTAGCTCCGCTCTGGGGCGGGGAGTGTTGTGGCGAGTTCTTACTTCCTTTTATTAGAGGTCTTTGTTCTTATTTTATCACGCCTTATTTGATTCATGTTTATTTTCTTGTCATTGTTGCTGCGCGCGTGAAAAACAATATTTCTTTTTAGCTCAGAAAACCGAGTCAACGTCGATGTTTGAAATTGTTTTTAGTTGAGTGTGCGGCCTACTTTCAAACTGTCATGTTCTTTATTTCCGTCTCAATATAATTATATCATTTTTATCTTTTCGTCTCGGCCGCCACACCATAGGAGCCAATCGCGAGGGGGGGGGTCGCACCGCCCCCCCCCTGCCAGGCCGTGTTATGAAAAATGCCCTGCCAGGGCGAGGGTTAACCCGCGCCCCGTAGGGGGGGGGCGAAACGGCCCACCCTGTCCTTTTCGGTCGATATCTCCTAAACGGCTGGAGATATCGCCACCAAACTTTTAGGACCCCTCCGGGCATCAATTTTACACATTGTGACAAAAAATTTTTCCAGAGGCTATGATAGGTTGGCCACAAATGACGTCAGAGTGACGTCATGTTCTGTCATTTTCGACCGAAAAAAGACCTTCGCGAGAAGACCTGTCAGGACTACAACTTTGAAGATACAGAAAAATGATCAAGACATAAAAGGTGTAGAATTGACAGGGCTACAAAACTGCTATCTCGAATTTTTGAAATTTTTGAGTTTTGACCCCGAAAAATCAAAAAAGCATTTTTTTTGGATATATTCGCCAAAAAATCAAACAAAAAATTTGAGTTTCGAAAAAAAACCGGAATATCTGTGATAGTGCCTACCGTCTTCTATCCACATACCAAATTTCAGATCGATACCTCGTTTTTTGGCCAAGTTATAGAGAAAAAACTGTTCAAAATTGATGACGTCAAATTTTCAAACTCAATTTTTGGCAATTCTAGAACTCGTAGAGCAAAACGAAGACCACCATTAGACTCCCCGTGACGAGCTGCATCGAATCGGTACCCATTTTATGCAAAAATATCAACTTTGAAATTTGACCTAATTTGACCTGACCTTGACCTGACCTTCACCAAAACGTGACCTAGACTGGCCCCAAAGGCTGCCTAACCCACATAATCGCATTTGTCATGTAAAATGGACCATAAAACATGTATCACACGACACATTCATATTGTGACCCCCGGTGACCTGACCTCGCTGTGACCTGACCTGGTATCAGTGCCCTCAGATAGCAAAGTATGTGTTTGACGAACAATGTACCATCGATGGTTTTCAATAAATTACCAATTTACTCGCTTTCACAGCACATTTCTTGAATTGCCTGTGAACGGTGAAAATCTGACCTTTGACCTGACCTGTGACGTCATCGGTTTGACCTAGGTCAATGAAATTTGGTCACAAGGTAGTTCCCGGGTGGGGCTATCGAACGCCGTTTGAATTTTGAAAATCGGCCGGTAACTTTCCGAGATCTTAGGGGGGGCGAAACGGCCCCCCCCCTACGGGTGGTAGGGTCCGCCGGTAGCCCTACGGGGCGCGGGTTAACCCTCGCCCCGTTGGGGGGGCCATTTTGGCCCCCCCTGTGGTTTTTCCTGAATAGCAAGAAAACGGCGGCGCGCAGCGCCGCCAAATTTTCAGTACCTTCCCGGGCATCAATTTGACACCTTCACACCAAATTTCAAGTCTTAGGTCACCTTAGGTCAGGAGTTATTGAGGTCAAACTGAGGTCATGTTCGAGCAAAAATGAGCAAAAAACATGCAATCTTGAAACGCTCACCAAATCTACAGTTATCAAGCAATTTCAAAGTTCTTCAAATGGTCTAGTACACAAAAAGCGGCGCTACAAAACTGCTATTTCGGATTTTCAAAATTTTGGGTTTTTGACCCCCGAAAATTCAAAAAATTGATTTTTTTAGAAAAACGAAGAAAAAAATCCATTTTTTTCGAATTTCGAAAAACAACAGAAAATATGTGATAGTCCCTGCGCTCTTCTATATACATACCAAATTTCAGATTGATGTCTCGTTTTTGGCCAAGTTATAGCGAAAAACTGTTCAAAAATGATGACAAATTTTTGAACTCAATTTTTAGCGATTCTAGACCATGTACGGCAAACGAAGACCACCATTGATCTCCCCGTGACGAGCTGCATCGATTCGATACCCATTTTATGCAAAAAAATTAACTTTGAAATTTGACCTAATTTGACCTGACCTTTACCTGACCTTGACCTGACCTTGACCTGACCTTGACCAAAACGTGACCTAAGCTGGCCCCAAAGGCTGCCTGACCCACATAATCGCATTTGTCATGTAAAATGGACCATAAAACATGTATCACACGACACTTTCATATTGTGACCCCCCGTGACCTCACCTCTGTGACCTGACCTGGTATCAGTGACCTCAAATAGCAAAATATGTGTTTGAATAACATTTCCCTTATCGATGATTTTCAATGAAATGCATTTTACTCGATTTTACAACGCATTCCTTGAAATGCCTGTAAACGGTGAAAATTGGACCTTTGACCTGACCTGTGACGTCATCAATTTGACCTAGGTCAATAAAATTGGGTCACAAGGTAGTTCCCTGATAGGGCTATCCAACACCGTTTGCCGCTTGTCGCTAGGTTGCGTGGTTCTCGAGATCATAGGGGGGGGGGCAAAATGCCCCCCCAACGGGGCGCGTTGCTCGGCAGAGCCCAACGGGGCGCGGGTTAAGATTTTAAGATTGATGTCAACTTGTGGGTCAAGGTCAGGTCAAAGGTCAAATTCTGTTTTTTTTTGCATGATTAGGCTTACGGACAGCGGAATCGATAGCTGCTGCTCCAAACTCACCAAAAATGACCTCAAAGGCCTAGTGAAGGTACCATGTGCGTATAGGGGTCATACTAAGTACGGGTCAAGGTCAGGTCAGGTCACAAAAGGACACGGTTTTCACTTTCTGCTACATGGGCGTGCGACACATGTTTTATGGCTTATTTTCCACGCCGAATCCGATGGTAATTGTTATATATGACCCCAAGTCACTGTGCTGGTGATAAGTGTGCATTGAAAGCATACAAAATCGTTTATACGATACATAACTAAACGAGGGCTAATAAAAAAATTCTAAACTTTTTATTTTTGACATAAACATGCACTTTTCTAGACGAGCTTTGTCCCAGGAATCTAGTGGTGCCATTTGTTTTCACATGCGATGTTCAAAAGTGCCTCTAGTTCACGACAATGCTTATGACGTCACCATGCCCTATGCATGTTGGAGCTATTGTTTACAATTTGGGGGTCAAAAATCAAGATAGAAAGTTGAAATTTGGGACATCCAATGTTCTAATAGAGCTCTATAAAATATATTCAGTTTTTTTGGAAATTCTCAAAATTTTGGATTTTATTATCTGTTTTCCAAAAAATATAGTTTTTTGAATTTTTAGGGGTCAAAAACGAATTTAATGGGAAATCCGAGATAGCCATTTTAAAGAACTCGTTAAGCTTCGTCTATTCATGTCCTTAACCCGCGCCGTGCTAATGTGGGGGGGGGCGTTTTTACGCCCCCCCCCCTTAGGTTTTTCGCAAATATCTCAAAAACGGCGGCGCGCAGCGCCTCCGTTCTTGGTACACGTGTTCCTACATCATTTCCGCACATGCTGTGAAAATTTCAGACCTAGGCCGTCTAAGGTCAGGTCACCAGGTCACGTCAAGTGACCTTACCTCAGAAAAAGTTCAAAGGCTCGCTATAGCTACACCGACTGAACGATCACTTTTAAACTTTCAGCGATTGATATGAGTAACAGTATGTATAAAATGTATATCTCGGATTTTTATATCTATGACCTAAGGTCAGGTCAATTTTGCGACCTCTCCATTATAAGTCAATGGGAGAAAATTGAAATGCGCCTCTTTTGGACGAATGTCGTTCAAAACGCTCTCAAACATCGGTTCATAGGTAAACATGACACACTGAATCGGACAAATGCACCTGTGACCCCTCTGTATGCCCCTGAGGTCATCTCAGGTCATGAACGGTCGCCAGCAGTTTTTTGGCTATAACTTTTGATAGAGACGTGCTAGAGCGGTGAAAACACGTCAGATGTGTTCAGCTCGACGATACAGATCGACTGATATGCAACATGACCCTTTTCGGTCAGGTCATGACCTTGACCTGAGGTCAAATTTTCAAAATGACCTTTCAAGGTCAACAAATAGTTCATTCGACCTGTCTCGACGAGAGGAACACGATGCTGGCAAAAGTAATGTCGTGGCTCTCTTGAGTCAAAAGTAAGTGCCGAAAAAACAGTTTTCGTGAAAACTGCTATTTTTACAGTTTTTGCCCTCTGGAGGCTAAACCGTTGACCTGAGGTCAAATCTGAGAACATTACTCAGAAAGGTCTGTAAAAGGGCTATCGAATGCGCTTTTCCGCGGCGCTGTAGCTCTATTGCTTCCCGAGTTGGCCGTTGGCAGTTTCCAAAATTATCGAAATGGACTAAATTTGACCTTCGATGACCTCTGGTGACCTGACCTTTGACCTGACCTTAAAAATGACCGAAGTGTTTTCTTCCTTATTTTTGACGCTCTTTCGATTAACGCTTACCGCTTGTCGCTACGTGGCCCAGGAGCCGAGTTAGATGGGGGCGTGAAAACGCCCCCCCCCCCAGCACTCGGCGGAAAGTTCAGGCCACCAGCACGGCGCGGGTTAATTTGCAATTTGCTTTAAAAGGACCCTCCCACCTTCAAAAAGTTTATGAATTGGCATGAAAGTGATGTCGCTCGGTTCAGAGAGAGCGAAAACGAATATCTACCAAATTTCACCGAAAAAAATATTCACCGGTTTTCAAGATATTACACTTTTACTTTTGTTTACTTTTTGGGATCTCCGCTGTTCCTAGCGACTTTATTTGGAAGCAATAGTTTGGCAGCTGAAAGTGGGGCACTTGTTGCGCGCAAAGCAGCATATACCACCGCGTGCTACAAAACGTTTTAGTCAAACATTTAAAAATCGTTAGATATCTGCGCTGACGTCACACATTCAGAGGGGTATTCCTATGCATTAGCCCCTCTGAATCAAAATGCTGCAATTTTGAAATTCAATATTTCCGATTTAACCCGCGCCCCACTGGGGTCTTTTTATAACGCGTCCTACTGGGGGGGGGGGGCTATTTATAGCCCCCCTCCTAACTCCGAAACTACTGGGCCGATTGTCAAAATTCAAACGGCGTCTGATAGCCCTGGAAAAACTGTCGAGCGAAACCTAATTTTATTGACCTCGCGGTCACCGATGACGTCACAGGTCAGGTCAAAGTAAAAATTATCGACGTTTTGGCTTGTTAACCCGCGCCCGGCTGGGGGTCCTGGATTTCCACGCCCTGCTGGGGGGGGTGTTTGAACACCCCCCCCTTGTAACTCGGCTCCTGGGCCACGTAGCGATACGCGGAAGGCGGCGTTCGAAAGAGCGTCAAAAATAATGACGAAATCACTTCGGTCAATTTTTTGGTCAGGTCAAAGGTCAGGTCACCAGAGGTCATTGAAGGCAAAATTTCGCCGATTTCCAGGTCGAATGTCGAAAATTTTCAAGAAGCCAACGCATAACTCGGGAACCAATAGAGCTAGAGCGCCGCGGAAAAGCGCATTCGATAGCCCTATTAACGCCCTTTCTGGAAAATTTTCTCAGATTTGAACTAACGTCAACGGTTTTGCCTGCAGGGGGCAAAAACTGCAAAAATAGCCGATTTTTTTGGAAACAGTTTTTCTGCAATAACTTTTGACCCAAGCCTTGTACGAGCTTACTTTTACCGGCATCGTGTTCCTCTCGTCAAGACGCATCGAATGAACTATAACCCGCGCCGTGCTGGGGGGGCGTTTTTACGCCCCCCCCTCAGGTTTTTCGCGAATATCTCAAAAACGGCGGCGCGCAGCGCCGCCGTTTTTGGTACACGTGTTCCTACATCATTTCCGCACATGTTGTGAAAATTTCAGACCTAGGCCGTTCAAGGTCAGGTCACCAGGTCACGTCAAGTGACCTTACCTCAGAAAAAGTTCAAAGGCTCGCTATAGCTACACCGACTGAACGATCACTTTGAAACTTTCAGCGATTGATATGAGTAACAGTATGTATAAAATGTATATCTCGGATTTTTGATATCTGTGACCTAAGGTCAGGTCAATTTTGCGACCTCTCCATTATAAGTCAATGGGAGAAAATTGAAATGCGCCTCTTTTGGACGAATATCGTTCAAAACGCTCTCAAACATCGGTTCATAGGTAAACATGACACACTGAATAGGAAAAATGCACCTGTGACCCCTCTGTGTGCCCCTGAGGTCATCTCAGGTCATGAACGGTCGCCAGCAGTTTTTTGGCTATAACTTTTGATAGAGACGTGCTAGAGCGGTGAAAACACGTCAGATGTGTTCAGCTCGACGATACGGATCGACTGATATGCAACATGACCCTTTTCGGTCAGGTCATGACCTTGACCTGAGGTCAAATTTTCAAAATGACCTTTCAAGGTCAACAAATAGTTCATTCGACGCGTCTCGACGAGAGGAACACGATGCTGGCAAAAGTAATGTCATGACGCTTATGAGTCAAAAGTTATTGACGAAAAAACGATTTTCGTAAAAACGGCTATTTTTGGAGTTTTTGCCCTCTGGAGGCTAAACCGTTGACCTGAGGTCAAATCTGAGAACATTACTCAGAAAGGTCTGTAAAAGGGCTATCGAATGCGCTTTTCCGCGGCGCTGTAGCTCTATCGGTTCCCGAGATAGCCGTTGGCAGTTTCCAAAATGTTGAAATAGTCAACATTTTACCTTTGGTGACTTCTGGTGACCTGACCTTTGACCTGACCCAAAAAATGACCGAAGTGTTTTCGTCCTTATTTTTGACGCTCTTTCGATTGCCGCTTACCGCGTGTCGCTACGTGGCCCAGGAGCCGAGTTAGACGGGGGGGGCGTGAAAACGCCCCCCCCCCCCCCAGCACTCGGCGGAAAGTTCAGGCCACCAGCACGGCGCGGGATAACTTGACCTTGAAAGGTCAACTTGAAAATTTGACCTCAGGTCAAGGTCATGACCTGACCGGAAAGGGTCATGTTGCATATCAGTCGATCCGTATCGTCAAGCTGAACACATCTAAGGCGTTTTCATCGCTCTAGCACGCCTCTATCAAAAGTTATTCGCGAAAAACTGTTAGATATCATTCGTGACCTAAGATGACCTCAGGGCATAAGCAAGGGTCACGGACACCATTTTCATGTTCAGTGTGTCTAAACCACTTGTAATTCGGTGTTTGGGAGTGTTTATAATGTCTTTCGTCCAAAAGAGGCGCATTTCAATTTTATCCCGTTGACTTATAATGGGGAGGTCGCAAAATTGAGCTGCCCTTAGGTCATCGATATCAAAATTCTGAGATATACATTTTGTACATACTATTGCTCTTAGCAATCGCTGAAAGTTTCAAAGCGATCGGTCACTCGGTGTAGCTATGACAGACAATGAAACTTTTTATGAGGTGAGGTCACTTCAAGTGACCTGGTGACCTGACCTTGAATGACCTTGGTCTGAAATTTTCACAACATGTGTAGAATTGATATATGATAAGGTGTACCAAAAACGGCGGCGCTCCGCGCCGCCGTTCTTGAGATATTCGCGAAAAACCACAAGGGGGTGTTCAAACACCCCCCCAGCAGGGCGCGGGTTAACTATTTGGGCTCTGGCCACCGGCTCAATAGTCGGATCAGGCTCATTTTTGGTTTACACACTCATGAAGACATTCCTAAGTTACCCTGAGGGTACCAAACTTGTACTTTGAATTTTTCAGGTCACGGCTAGGTCATCCTAGGTCACGGAAATATTATATTTAATCGGTCACGTGACACATGTTTTATGGTCCATTTAGGCCATAGATTTCGAAATCAGTGTCGTCTGTGTCATATCAGGCCATTTTCAGCTGACAAAGCTGAGGTCAGGTCATTTTCAGGTCAAAAAAGGTCAAAATTTAAAGTTGAAATTTTTTAACAAACAAAGTGTCTATCAGATGCAGTTTGAGCTCAGGAACACGATGGTGCTATTTATTTTGGTGTACGATATCAAAAACGTACCAAAAAATTGACTTGAATATTTGAAAAGGATGGATATTTTTACTATATAGCGTACCTATAACTTGGCTATTTTTTAAGATATCGGTCCAAAACTTCCTACAGTAGGTCACTGGTATGTGATCTATCACATATATTCCGTTTTTTCGAGAAAGCAAAATTTTTTTTGAAAAATTTCAAAAATATTATTTTTATAGTTTATATGTATCATTTTCAAAATTTTAAAAATTTTAAAAATCCGAGATAGCAGTTTGATAGCCCTGTTCATTCTGAGTCCTCTCATGCAAAGAACGTGGATCTATCTTTAAAACTGAGCTCTTGAGAGCGATTGCCGTAGTTCAATGTTTTGCATCAAAATCGGCCGAACATGACGTCACTCTGACGTCAGTTCCGGCCGACCTATGGGAGCTAGAAAGTTTTTGTTTGGACACAAGGTGTCAAATTGATGCAGGCGAAGGTACTGCAAGTTTCGTGTTGATACGTCCAGCGGTTTAGAAGATATTTCAGAAAAAACGAGAGGAGTGCTATAAATAGCCCCCCAGTGGGGCGCGGGTTAAGGCATTTATCGATGTTGTGAGTGCCGAAACCGGTAATTGTGAGCCAGGGACCCCATTTTGGCTATCTCAACTCAAATCTAATGTTAACCCTCGCCCATGTAGGGGGGGGGTTGGTGCAACCCCCCCCCGTGAGGTTTTTCTTAGCTACACGCCGAACCGTTTCAGATAGCCTGCTCAAATTTTCAGTACCCTCTGGGGCATCCTTTGCGCAACTTTTGGTAATTTTTTGTCAAGGTCATGTCAGGTCACGGAGTTGTGACGTCATAAAGCGAACAACCTCCGGCCAGATTTACGCTAAATTGGAGATTGTTTCACATTGGTATAAATGCCGACTGACCTGACGCACTGATGGATTGTTTTAGAATCACAACTGGCTGATTTTACATTGGCACATTGTCCGTTGACATTTTGAAGGTCACTTAAGGTCAAGGTAAGGTCAGTGACCTCGGTTGACCTGTAATGACTTCTTGCACTTGTATGCCTTTTTGGGGTATTTTAGTGCCCTGAATTCGAATTTGCTATCCATTTCAGGCATCGTCGGTTGTTTCTTGTTTTGTTTCATTTTGGGTCAGGGTCAGGTATCCAAGGCCAGAATATCCAAGGTCAGAATATCCAAGGCAAAATATCTATTTGATATAACCCTTTTCTAATTTTTATTTCCTGCACCATATATATCTGACGATCACTAGCCATGGGCGTATAGTTAATAAACGTCCTACATTTTTTAGAGTTAACCTCACCTACTGAAAAAGTATACCGTTCGACGCGCCTGAGCAGGGCAAGCACAATGATGCTAAAATCATGACTCTGCTATGCGGTGTTTTTTTTGCGCTTCGTAAGCCATTTTCCAAAAACCGAACCCGTATCATGCTCCACTTGACCTGAACTTAGAGGTCACCGGTTGGCCTGAGACATTAAAATTGGGTACCAATCGCTGCGTCTCGTAAGTCGTAACGTCGCTCTTTCTGCGAGGCTCCAGCTCCATCAGAGGTGAAACGGCAAGGGAGTGGCCTGATCCCCCCCCCTACCTTGGTTAGTGCGTATGTATAAAACCCATAGATCCGGCGAGGGATAATCTTGGGCCGATACTACCCCCCCCCCCTCCTCAACGGGGGCAGAGTCCGCCAATATCACAGCGGAGTGCGTATCAAACACGACAGTGGGCTTCCCTGTAATGGCGTCGCTGGGGCTCCTGGATGTGGATTTATGTACGTACGTTTTGATCTTTGCAGTAGTTAATGCCCTGCCGATAGATAAGGCCTCGATTGCACAGACTGCATTCCGCGATGTTCTTCAGCATACGAAACGCTTCAAATGACCAGTGCAATCTGCTTAACCCGCGCCCGGCTGGGGGTCCTGGATTTCCACGCCCTGCTGGGGGGGGGGGTGTTTGAACACCCCCTTCTAACTTGGCTCCTGGGCCACGTAGCGATACGCGGAAGGCGGCGTTCGAAAGAGCGTCAAAAATAATGAGGAAATCACTTCAGTCAATTTTTTGGTCAGGTCAAAGGTCAGGTCACCAGAGGTCATTGAAGGCAAAATTTCGCCGATTTCCAGGTCGAATGTCGACAATTTCCAAGAAGCCAACGCATAATTCGGGAACCAATAGAGCTACAGCGCCGCGGAAAAGCGCATTCGATAGCCCTATTAACGCCCCTTCTGAGTAATTCTCACAGATTTGACCTAACGTCAACGGTTTTGCCTGCAGGGGGCAAAAACTGCAAAAATAGCCAATTTTTTTTGGAAACAGTTTTTCTGCAATAACTTTTGACCCAAGCCTTGTACGAGCTTACTTTTACCGGCATCGTGCTCCTCTCGTCAAGACGCATCGAATGAACTAAAACTTGACCTTGAAAGGTCAACTTGAAAATTTGACCTCAGGTCAAGGTCATGGCCTGACCGGAAAGGATCATGTTGCATATCAGTCGATCCGTATCGTCGAGCTGAACACATCTAAGGCGTTTTCATCGCTCTAGCATGCCTCTATCAAAAGTTATTTGCGAAAAACTGTTAGATACCATTCGTGACCTAAGATGACCTCAGGGCATAAACAGGGGTCACGGACACCATTTTCATGTTCAGTGTGTCTAAACCACTTGTAATTCAGTGTTTGGGAGTGTTAATAATGTCTTTCGTCCAAAAGAGGCGCATTCCAATTTTCTCCCTTTGTATATTGTTCATTTTGACAAATGTTTACTTTAATGAAAAACATATCAAATTCTTATCTGTATTCAATGTAAACGCGTTTCGATTATTTCTTTATCAATACATTGATACAATACAGATAATGAAAACACACGATTCAATGTGGGTGAACGCGAGCGATGAGATTGATATTTCAAACATTATGACCTATTCACGTGGCAAAACTTTCTGTTCCCTCCATAAAATTCTACCCAAAATTGGTGCCAATGAGTAATCTCCTATTTTTGAGTTGATATTTGGCAAACATTCAATCACCGCAGCATCGATCAGTTTTCGTCGATTTTTCCCTTTTCCGCTCCATAGAACTCTTGCGTCTTTCCACTTCGGTAAATGGTTTTGTTCCTCTATATGAATAACGAAAGAGCTTGTATCTTTGTGGTTTCCAACGTCTCTTTTATGTTCGTCTATTCTCTTCTTCATTCCTCAATATGTTTCGCCTATATAAGATTTAGAACACCCCCCGCACGGAACTCTGTACACGACGTTGTCCAAAGTTTCGTCCGCCGTTCTTTTCTTGATTATACTCGTATCTTTAGTCTTAAGACCGGTCCTTTCCAGAAGTATGACGCCTGCCTGTCTTAAGGCCTTAGATATGATGTCTGTATTTTTGCTGCCTGGTACTACTATCGTTCTATGGTGTTCTAGTTCTCTTTTTCTATTGTTCAGTGACCCAGATGACCTTCTTCGTATTAGTTTTGCTCTTCGTAGGCATTTGATTAAGAATTTAAAAAACTTCAATATCCAAAGGCGTTCTTAACCCGCGCCCAGATGGGGTCTGCCGAGCAACGCGGTCTGATGGGGGGGGGCCATTTTGGCCCCCCCCCAGATCTCGAGAACCACGCAACATAGCGACAAGCGGTAAACGGTGATGGATAGCCCCAGCTGGGAACTACCTTGTGACCCAATTTCATTGACCTCGGTCAAACCGATGACGTCACAGGTCAGGTCAAAGGTCGAATTTTCACCGTTTACAGGCATTTCAAGAAATGCGTTGTAAAATCGAGTAAAATGCATTTCATTGAAAATCATCGATGGAGAAATGTTCTTCAAACACATATTTTGCTATTTGAGGTCACTGATACCAGGTCAGGTCACAGAGGTCAGGTCACTGGGGGGTCACAATATGAAAGTGTCGTGTGATACATGTTTTATGGTCCACTTTACATGGCAAATGCGATTATGTGGGTCAGACAGACTTCAGGGCCAGTTTAGGTCACGTTTTGGTCAAGGTCAGGTCAAGGTCAGGTCAAGGTCAGGTCAAATTAGGTCAAATTTCAAAGTTGATATTTTTGCATAAAATGGGTATCGATTCGATGCAGCTCGTCACGGGGAGT
The DNA here is from genome assembly GCF_019059575.1 of Amphibalanus amphitrite. NCBI lineage: Eukaryota > Metazoa > Arthropoda > Thecostraca > Balanomorpha > Balanidae > Amphibalanus > Amphibalanus amphitrite. The sequence goes on from NW_024881504.1 coordinate 317,765, forward strand.
TCAATGGTGGTCTCCGTTTTGCGCTAAGAGGTCTAGAATTGCTAAAAATTGAGTTCAGAAATTTGACGTCATCAATTTTTAACAGTTTTTTCGCTATAACTTGGCCAAAAAAAGAGGTATCGATCTAAAATTTGGTATGTATATCGAAGAGCGCAGGGACTATTACATATATTCCGGTTTTTTCGAAATTCGAAAAATTTTTGGAAAATTTTCGAGTTTTTCTAAAAAAAATCAATTTTTTTGATTTTTGGGGGTCAAAATCCCAAAATTTCGAAAATCCGAGATAGCAGTTTTGTAGCGCCGTCTTTTCTCTACACAACCACATAAAGAACTTTAAAATTGCTTGTTAACTGTAGAATTGGTGAGCGTTTCAAGATGTCATGTTTTTTGCTCATTTTTGCTCGAACATGACCTCAGTTTGACCTCAATAACTCCTGACCTGAGGTGACCTGTGACTTGAAATTTTGTGTGAAGGTGTCAAATTGATGCCCGGTAAGGTACTTAAAATTTGGCGGCGCTGCGCGCCGCCGTTTTCTCGATATTTAAGAAAAACCACAGGGGGGGCCAAAATGGCCCCCCCATCAGGGCGCGGGTTAATCAAATGCCTACGAAGAGCAAAACTAATACGAAGAAGGTCATCTGGGTCACTGAACAATAGAAAAAGAGAACACCATAGAACGATAGTAGTACCAGGCAGCAAAAATACAGACATCATATCCAAGGCCTTAAGACAGGCAGGCGTCATACTTCTGGAAAGGACCGGTCTTAAGACTAAAGATATAATCAAGAAAAGAACGGCGGACGAAACTTTGGACAGCGTCGTGTACAGAGTTCCGTGCGGGGGGTGTTCCAAATCTTATATAGGCGAAACATATCGAGGAATGAAGAAGAGAATAGACGAACATAAAAGAGACGTTCGAAACCACAAAGATACAAGCTCTTTCGTTATTCATATAGAGGAACAAAACCATTTACCGAAGTGGAAAGACGCAAGAGTTCTATTTAGCGGAAAAGGGAAAAATCGACGAAAACTGATCGAAGCTGCGGTGGTTGAATGATTGCCAAACATCAACTCAAAAAGAGGAGATTACTCATTGGCACCAATTTTGGGTAGAATTTCATGGAGGGAACAGAAAGTTTTGCCACGTGAATAGGTCATAATGTTTGAAATATCAATCTCATCGCTCGCGTTCACCCACATTGAATCGTGTGTTTTCATTATCTGTATTGTATCAATGTATTGATAAAGAAATAATCGAAACGCGTTTACATTGAATACAGATAAGAATTTGATATGTTTTTCATTAAAGTAAACATTTCTCCCTTTGACTTATAATGGGGTGGTCGCAAAATTGACCTGACCTTAGGTCATCGATATCAAAATTCTGAGATATACATTTTGTACATGCTATTGCTCTTAGCAATCGCTGAAAGTTTCAAAGCGATCGATCACTCGGTGTAGCTATGACAGACATTGAAACTTTTTATGAGGTGAGGTCACTTCAAGTGACCTGGTGACCTGACCTTGGATGACCTTGGTCTGAAAATTTCACAACATGTGTAGAATTGATGTATGATAAGGTGTATTAAAAACGGCGGCGCTCCGCGCCGCCGTTTTTGAGATATTCGCGAAAAACCACAAGGGGGGTGTTCAAACACCCCCCCCCCCCCCAGCAGGGCGCGGGTTAAGTGCTGTAATAAAGTTGACAAAATGACGATAGCACGGCGTTCAGCAAATATTGACATACATACATACCATTGCAGCGAGGCCTATCGACAGGCGGTATAGAGCTCGACGCCATGACCAAATTTGGGAATGTTCTGATACGCCCGGTCCGGTTTCAATACGTCCAATGATTATCCTCAGGTGTTCGCTTCCCTGTTCGGCACCGCCGCCGCTGTTTCCGCTGACCGGTGACGTCGTAAACCCCACTGCAGCCAGGTGGGGTCAGCTGACCTCTCCCCTCCCCCTCGGTCACCGCAAGGGTGGGGGGCACAACGACGTTTTGTGAGAGTGTTTCGTTTTACCAGCCAAGGAGAGACGCTACCCGGATAGGGGAGAGTGGGGCAAAGCGGCCACCCGGGGCAAAGCGGCCACCCGGGGCAAAGCGGCCACCCGGGGCAAAGCGGCCACCCATCGTTTTAGCCCTACATAGCTGGCGTCAGTTCCAATTTATGGTTTCCAATTATACTTCTCTTCACGGTGTTTCGAATGAGCCAGACCGGGGTTTCAGGCCCATCACCATTGTTCTGTGAAACACGGAAAGGATTTCTTGCCAGGTTACCAACTATGTTTACAATTTTTAAATGTTATGTTATTCCAAAACCGTTTGGAATTTTTATAAGCGTTATTGTTCATGCATTGCATGGTTATCGTACATGTATTCTACCAATTTTAATGTTTTTTACCCCACTAATAGCTCAGCTGGAATATTTTTGTCTCGGACGTTATGCGCGGGGCAAAGTGGCCGGGACAAAGTGGCCACCCCCCCCCCCCCAATTGGCCATAAGTTGCTTCCATCTGGATAAAAAACATTATTTATATTCAAATGTGTCGTTATGCATTCATCTTGGCCACTTTTCAGTTGCATGAGTTACCAAATAATGCAATTAAATGTTTATTTTCATGAAAATCCTTTCTTTGCTTACCTACAGGTGGAAGATGATAAAGTAAACATCCATCCTCGCTTAACCCTATTCCTGGCGGGGGGGGGCCTCAGGAGCACCCCCCTGAGGTTTTTTGGTTATTTCTCCCAAACGCGTTGAGCTAGGAAGCTCAAATTTTCTGACTTTTCCTAAAAGGCTTCTACGCAACATGTCTGAAAATTTTGAGTTGATCTGACCTCAGGTCAGGTCACCAGAGGCGGTTTGGTGACCCTACCTCAGAAAAGTTTGCAATCACGCCAGAGCTAGAGTTTTTGACCGATCAATTTCTTCTCTTCAGGGTTTAGTTAGGGTACCAGTATGTGCAATTTGTATATCTCGGAATTTTGATATCGGTGACCTAAGGTCAGGTCAATTTCGCGACCTCCCCATTATAAGTCAATGGGGGAAAAATCAACTCCCCGTTTTTACCACTAAAACGGGTCGAAATGGCCCCATATACCATACATGACTTCATATACGATCAACCTTCACTACCTTGAGGTCTGTTTTGCTGTTGGGCAGCTGTGAGGTCATGTGACGTCATCAAAGGTCACCAAAGGTTTTTGGCCAATAACTTCGTACAGGAACAAGATACAGATGCGTGGATGGTCTCATTGTGTTCAGCTCGTCAAGACGCATCGAATGATATACATGATGACCTCGAGGTCACGTGACCTGAGGTCAACCTTTGACCTTGACCTTTCGAGGTCAACATATATATCATTCGATGCGGATTGACGAGAGGATCACGATGATCCCCTTAGTTTGTTCCTATCTTGACTAATTCGAAAGTTATTCGAGAAAAACTCTCTCCATATCTAGCGCCGCCATTTTGACTTTTTCGACCCCTGTGACGTCATCTTTGACCTGACCTGAAAATGACCTTTGTAAAAATTGTAGATCTTGGCCGTGCGTATCCGATGCCGTTTACCGCTTGTCGCTATCTTGCTTCGTTCTCGAGATCTCAGGGGGGGGCCGAATCGGCCCCCCCCGCCGCCAGTTTCTTGTCCCGGCGGAGCCCGCCAGGAATAGGGTTAACCTTGTCACCATCAAATACCCTAGTCGTACACGAGGCAACTATTTTGTTTCTCATATCGAGACTTGAGAAGACGTCGGTGGCCGCTTTGCCCCAGGGTATGGGGCAAAGTGGCCAATATGCATAGGTTTAAAGTTTTGTCAATATCTTTCATATGTGAACGCCTTTGGAAATAAAACGCAGTTGAAATAAAAGGCAACTTAATAGGGATCACATTGGTATAGAAAGAATCTTTCCAAGTTTAAAAATCAAGCGTTGGCATCGTGAGAAGCGTTAGGGTGGCCGCTTTGCCCCATTCTCCCCTACTCCTATTGTGCCCAGGGGGGCGACACGGCTATTCACGCAATGTATTCATTTGCGGGCCCCGCGGGGCCTCGCGATGACGCGGCTGGAGGCAACCACTCAGCGCTCTATAATCCTTCTGGCGGGGCCGGGCGCCGTAAGGCATAGGCGTAGGAACAGGGGGGGGGGGGGGGCAGGTGGGCAAGTGCCCACCCACTTTTCGAGGTGGGGGGGGGGGGGCAACCATGTGTTTTGGCCCACCCACTTTTTACTCGAGGCCCCTCGTCTCGATTTGAGAGGACGTCGCCACCTTCCAGAATAAACAAACTCGGTAAAAATAGGTTCCACGAATCCCCGCGCACGGACTCCAAGGGGCCGTGATGGATCCAAGGAGGCCCTCTGTTCATACTTGTCAGTCGAAGCCCCTGAGACTGATGGCCTGAGAGGCCCTAGTGGATCTGAGGAGGCCCCAATATCCACACTGGTCTGGGGAGGCCCCTGACACTGGCGGTCTGGGAGGCCCCTCTATCTACACTAGTCAGAATAGGCCCCTGACACTGGCGGTCTAGCCGAGGCCCCCTACCTTCACTAGTCAGAGGAGGCCCCTCTATCCTCAATAGTCAGAAGAGGCCCTAGAGACTGATGTCTGGGAGGCCTATCCATCTACACTGTAGTCAGAGGAGGCCCCTGAGACTGATGACATGAGAGGCCCTTATAATCACACCAGGCAGAAGAGGCCCATGATACTGATGGACTGAGAGGCCCTTCTATTCATACTGGCCACAGGAGACCCCCAAAACATTCGGTCTGGGAGGTCCCTCAATCCGGCACCAGTCAGAAGAGTCCCCTGAGACTGATGGCCTGGGAAGCCCTTATATTCACACTAGGCAGAGGAGGCCCCTGAGACTGATGGTATGAGAGGCCCTCATATTCACACCATTCAGAAGAGGCCCCCGAGGCTGATGGCTGTGAGGCCCTTCTGTTCATATAACTGGCCACTGGAGGCCCCCTGAAACCGGTGTTCTGGGAGGCCCTCTATCCACACTAGTCAGAAGAGGCCCCTGAGACCGATGGTCTGAGAGGCTCTTATATGCATACTGGCCACAAGAGGCCCCTGAGACTGATAAGTCAGAGAGGTCCACTCGTAATGAATCTGAGGGGGCCCTCTATCCACATTTACACTTTTCTAGGGAGGCCCCCGGGACTGATGGTCTGAGAGGCCCTTTTATTTATACTGTCCACAGGAGCCCCTGAGATCAATGGTCTGAGAGGCTCTTCTATTTATACTAACCAGAAGAGGCCCCTAGGATTGATGGTCTAACAGGCCCTTCTATTTATACTAGCCAGAGGAGGCCCATGAGACTGATGGTCTGAGAGGCCCTTCTATTCAAACTAGGCAGATGAGGCCCTTGAGAATGATAGTCCGAAGAGCCATGCGGCGGCAACTGGCCGTGGCCATATTTCGGCTCGGTAGGGCCCCACAGAGCTCATGAGAGCACCTCAAGGGCTCCTAAGTAGACACGCTTATCCCCATAAGGGTGCCACGCTGGCTTCTGAAGGCTCCTTGTAGGCATCTAAGGGCCTTTTCCGGCCTCTAACGGCTCCATCCGCCTGTGATGGCTCCACACCAGTGTTTATGAGCGCCACACAGCGGCGCCTTTGAGGGTCATACTAGTGTCTCTTAGGGCCCTATATCGGTGGCTCTGGAGGCCCCACACCGGCGCCTCTGTGGGCCACCACACCTGTGCATCTCAAGGCTCTATAGGTACATCTGAAGGACCCACACCGACACCTCTGAGGGCCCCATACCAGTATCTCGGAGCTCTGAAGGCCCCACACCGGTGACTCTGAGGACTTACCGGCTCCTGAGAGCACCATGTTGATGTCTAACGGCTCCACAAGGCCACTGAAGGCACCACACAAACTCTCACTGAGCTCTAATGTCCATGTACCGGCCTCTGAGGGATTTAAGCCAGCGCATTCATAGCCCCACACCAGCAATTGTAAGGGCTTCACACTGAAGTATCTGAGGGTTCCACACCGGTGTCTCTAAAGGGCCACATACCGGCATCTCTGAGGGCCCCATACCGGCGTCTCCGAGGGTCCACATCTGGCGGGCACCCATCAGCGACTGAAGGTCCCACACTGTCGACTCCGAGAGCTCCATCTGCGTCTGGGAGCACCATGCCGTCTCTAAGAACCACAGCGGCTCCTCCGTACGAAAGATGGGTGTCTGCATGCCAAAGGGGAGCGGTTCTGAGACAGTAGGGCACCTACGTGCAATAGAGGGGCGCCTATGAAGCCCATTGGGGCGCCTCAATGTGAAAGAGGGGCGCCTCTGAGGCCTACATATATGGGCGTCCACATGCAATAGAGGTCTGCAAATTGCAATTGATCAATGCCATGGGGGTGCATTCATAAGAAACAGGGGCGCCGGCATGGCAAAGAGAGGCGCCTTCAAGTGTCCATAAAAGAGAGACGCCTATGATAAGCGCACATTGTATGCGACAACGGGGCGACTGTTGGACATATAGGGATGTCTCTGATGACTATACATAGGGCGCTTATATGCCAAAGAGGGCGCCTATGAAGCTAATGGGGGCACCTGGGAAACGAGGAAGACATTTGTGTAAGGGTATTCAGGGGTCATGCGCCGTTTGCGGCAAATAGATTAAAAAAAAATCGGAGGGGGAATAAGTTTTAAAAATGATGCGGACTTTCCGCACTGTTCGCTTAAGCGGTTACGCCCCTGGGTACATCTGCCCGATCTCAGAAGCTAGATTTGGAGGTCATACTTGAAAGCAGCCAGCAGGACGAGGCAAAAGTTGGAGGCCCCTGAAAATAGGAGGCCTCCTGGAAAAGGAGGCCCCTTGACAGGGTGGCCCACCCACTTTTCATGACGTTCCTACGCCCGTGCCGTAAGGTGTGCAATGAATGGGCGGGCAGACAGAGATGAGGTAGGTATTGAATTTGAAATGACATCATGAGCAATTGGATGGGGAGAGAGAACGTTTCTAATGGAGCTGGGGATGGGGGAAAACCAAAAATATCACGGTCGGTTCAGTGCTCCGACGGGGCTGGGCGCCGTACGGTGCGTAGTAATTTAGACGGGCAGACAGAGCTGAGTTATCGGATTCGGCTCTCTGGTGGGATTTTAAGACGTTTTTAGTTAAGCTCAGGGCGGGGCAACCCGCTGGCGGATGCAAGGGAAGGCATTTGGGACAAATGTTATCCCCCACAGGCCCACATCCGGGGCAGCGTCCGAAATCGTTTTTCAAGAATAAAACGAAAACTTCACAACTTTTATGAGGAAAAGTGTATTGATCGAAGTGCACAGTAGTGCGCAAGGAATCGAAATCCGATGTTTTTTTAATGCACAGAAACCTTTTTTAGGGTATATGCCCCCCGATGTGTTCAAGACCGCTTCCTGGATCCGCCAATTAAGAATATGTCACGGTCGATTATCGAGCTTCGACGGGACTGGGCGCTGTATGCGTCGTACAGGTCTCGCGAGATTAAGCGGTAGGTTTTGCACTTTTACATTTCCGGTTATATCTCAGAAACTAATCGATCTACGATGAAGCCATTTTACACAATCATGGCCGGCTTGTTACCCAACAAGTCGATCGCATCTTCAACACTTAAAAGCTTAACCCGCGCCGGGCCGGTGCTCTGAGATTCCGCGCCGGGCCGGGGGGGGGGGTGTCTGAACACCCCCCCCTTCTAACTCGGCTCCTGGGCCACGTAGCGACACGCGGTAAGCGGCAATCGAAAGAACGTCCAAAATAAGGACGAAAACACTTCAGTCATTTTTTGGGTCAGGTCAAAGGTCAGGTCACCAGAGGTCACCAAAGGTAAAATGTTGACTATTTCAACATTTTGGAAACTGCCAACGGCTATCTCGGGAACCGATAGAGCTACAGCGCCGCGGAAAAGCGCATTCGATAGCCCTTTTACAGGCCTTTCTGAGTACTGTTCTCAGATTTGACCTCAGGTCAACGGTTTAGCCTCCAGAGGACAAAAACTCCAAAAATAGCCGTTTTTACGAAAATCGGTTTTTCGGCGATAACTTTTGACTCAAAAGAGCCATGACATTACTTTTGCCAGCATCGTGTTCCTCTCGTCGAGACGCGTCGAATGAACTATAAGTTGACCTTGAAAGGTCAACTTGAAAATTTGACCTCAGGTCAAGGTCATGACCTGACCGGAAAAGGTCATGTTGCATATCAGTCGATCCGCAACGTCGAGCCGAACACATCTAAGGCGTTTTCAGCGCTCTAGGACGCCTCTATCAGAAGTTATTAGCGAAAAACTGTTAGATTCTGTTCGTGACCTAAGATGACCTCGGGGACATAACGAGGGGTCACAGTTGCCATTTTCTAGTTCAGTGTGTCAATTTTACCTACATCTCGATGTTTGAGAGTGTCTAGAATGGCGTTCGTGCAAAACAGACGCTTTTCAATTTTCTCCCATTGACTTATAATGGAGAGGCAGCAAAATTGACCTGACCTTAGGTCACCGATATCAAAATTCCGAGATATACATTTTGTAGATACTGTTGCTCTAATCAATCGCTGAAAGTTTCAAGGCAATCGATCAATCGGTGTAGCTATGACGAGCATTCTTATTTTTTCTGAGGTGAGGTCACTTGGCGTGACCTGGTGACCTGACCTAAGGCGACCTGGGTCTGAAATTTTCACAACATGTGCGGAAAAGATGTACGAACAGGTGTGCCAAAAACGGCGGCGCTCCGCGCCGCCGTTTTTGAGATATCTGCGAAAAACCGCAGGGGGGGTGTTCAAACACCCCCCCCCCGGCCCGGCGCGGGTTAAGACGACGAAGATATAGCCTGAAGTACACTAAATTTTCTAGGTGCAAAACCTACCGCTAAAACCCGCGAGACCTGTACCTACAATGAAGAGGCGTACAGACACATCACCCCACATCCTACTGCTCTACCCGTGCCTCTGGGTGAAGCACTGAAGCATCACGGAAGCCCACAGGACCTGCGAGTCGACGAGGTGGCCGCCGGATACTGCAGCTCCCCGGAGTTGCCCGGGACCGAGGGTTTAACAGTAGTTATTTTCACTGGTGGTGAATCCTCGTAATGTAGAGATAATATCCTTAATGACCTCCGTTACGATTTTATATTCCTAAACAATATGGCTGACCAATTATGCTTGCCTACGTTCAGGCATTATCCCTGATGCTTATCCGCCCACTACAACATGTGTTGTCTGTCAATCAACCATCGCTCGCTCGACGACGGGATCAATTCTAACCATCGGTACTCGGTTGTCCGCTTCCCTAAAAATAGACGGGTCAGACTCGGCCTGGGTCCTAACGAGTCCTAGAATCGCCAGGGACGGGATCGGGTCGCCGTTATTGCACCGGTCTTAGCGTCTTTTGGTACATGTAGAGTAGACAGCTTCGACCACGGACGTCGGACCGTTCTACGAATGTACGCACCATCCAGGCCTAAGATGCGTCGAGCTTTATAAGAATGCAGTCTAGATCAATCAACATAACAATGGTGGTATGCAAACGTTAAAATCTCTTCCCAACTCCCGCAACGTCCAACGCTCCTCCGTTATACGCTCGCTCGATGCGTCCGCCGAGCCGGCTTGCCTCCAATGACGTCATCGGCCGGCCGGCGGCGTTCAAGGTCAAACGGCTGGTGTCCTTACCTGGAGTTCTATAGCCTTGAGCGGGGGCTTGGCTGTGGTTATGGAACGGGATTGGCCGTCCGAGAGACTCCGAACCTGGGATATGTTGCAGCACAGCCATGTCGACGGGGTGTCGTCGCAAGCTGCCCCAGTCGATGAGAAAAATAAAAACCGTCCCGTCCTAGGCTACGACCGCTACGACTAGGCTTAGCTAGGTGGCAGCACAGTCGCGCCGGCAGAGGGCAGTGCTACAACCAGCCGACTGACTTTCCGTGTGACGTCAGAACCGGTGCCTCCCTGGTGCGGCCAGTGCCAGTGGTGTCAATCAGCCGGCGGCCGGCCGGCCGGACGGGACTGCGGCCGTGGTGTGGTTGGTACTCCGACCCGGGCAGCGGCGACGGACGCTGACACGGACCGTGGTGACACCCCGACACCGCTGACACAGTGACACCGACCGAACACTGACACCGCCCACACGGCGAGCACGTTTCAGGTGGCGCCAAGCCAGGCGGACACTTGCACGATTTTGTGGCACGCATTAGCCCGAGCAGGGGCCGAACGACAGTTGGTCCTACGGCCATTCCCCCTATACATATGTTTGGAGTTGGAAGATGGTCAATACGGGCGAGGGAAAATGCGTGGGCCTATTTTTTCTAAAGACCAGTTTGAAAATTTGACCTCAGTTTACGTGACCTTGACCTTGACGTAGCTGGTGACCTAAGCCATGAAAAATGGAAGATTCATATATCTTATGTTTTTTTCAATAGTTGTTGTCCTGTTTTCCATAGAGAATCTGTTCTGAACTGAGCCAGGGCCGGGTAGGTAGAATCTGCCGCCTCAGAAGATCCTTTTGGCCTCTCAGTCGGACGCCCGATGGTAATTCACTGCGCACTGCTGAGGCCCCATCCGCGTCACCTTGGGGGCCAACTCATGTATAATGCAGGCCCGGCCCCCTGACACCTGGGAGGCCCAGGAGGTGAGAGCCGCTCATGGATAATGCAGGCCCGGCCCGGCCCCTGGTGAATCTCAGCATATCTGATGGCGAGCCGCCGCCGGGACGGTCCGGCCGCCGTGCTGACATGGGACATTAACTTGTCGCATGTATACATGCTGCTTATGCATACAGCGATCGGAGCCTGCAAGTGTTCCGTGAACGCTGCAGCAGCTCCCGATCAGATTTGAATCACACCGGTAGGCAGCGCTGTGGTCGCCCAACCGCCCATGACCTGTTATCAAAAGCGCTATCGATTCATCACCCCCCCCCCCCCCAACCCCACACTTATTGACATCAGCCGTTTTCACGACGGGTTATCTAGTGATTGCACCAAACTTGACCAAATCTGGACCAAATATTTTTTCAACAAATATTTTCATATCATAAATTCATTTCCATGTTTTAATAAAAAATCATGCCTGATTATTTGAAAACGCAGGCATACAAGCAACTGTGCAACCCAACCTGATGCCTTCTGAGAAACACAATAAACCTATGTAATTTGATCAAATCTGCCTAAAATCTGCACCAAATATGAATGTGTATATGTTACAGGGAGTTTGTGAAATCCATGAGTTTGCAAACTCTCTAGGGAGTTTATAAACTCCCTGACCCGTCAGTGAGTTTGCAAACTCAGGGAGTTTACAAATTCACTAGATAGTTTACAAACTCACTGACCGGTCAGGGAGTTTGAGAAATTCCAGAGCGATTGGGACAAATAAAAACAAGCGTGCAGCATGTGGGTGGCATATGTGCCGTCCGTGATGTTAACCCGCGCAGTGGAAGGGTTGCGAGTCCTACGCCCAATGGAAGGGAGGGGGCGGATGTCGCCCCTCCCTAAGATCTCAGCTTCCACTGGAGCTAGAAAGACGAAATTTGGAGGGTACCTGTATACAAAGTGGAGGGGCCCACTGGAACCAGGGGGCTGTCATCCCGAGCTTTCCTATGTGCCGGGCGCCCGACTGTTTAACATTACCCGTGACGTCATGGGGGCGTACACTTGTCAGCTGGCCTTCCCCGCAAGTTTGGCCTTGAATACGATTTTGGGGGTCACGGTTGTAAACAAGTTCCTTACCGGAAACGTTCCGGAAACGCTTGAAACGTTGTCATCCTTTTATTTTCCGAAAATTGCTTCATTACTAATTTGCGCCTAAAATCACTCTCGCCGGCACAGGGTTGATGCAACCCCCTAAGGTTTTTCGCAAATAACTCGCGTAAAAAGCGGCCGATCGCAACGAAACTTTCAGTACCCTCGCATTGATCAATTGTTCACCTACCCTGAAAATTTCATGACCCTGACCCAAATGACCTTTGACCTGTGACCTACTTTCCGAGACCATGTTTGGCCGGAATCGGGATTCGGCGTACGTCGGCTCGCATTAGCCGCGCGTTTGCAAGCTTTTCGTGGTTTCAAACGTTCAAACATGTGATTTGATGTTGCTCCCATGCATTACGAGGCTGTCAGAGGCGGTTGCCACCTACTACGAATACCCTTACTGGTTGACCTGACCTGACCTGACCTGACCTGGCCGAAATGCATAAAGGCATCATCTGTAATCAAAACTAGCATGATATTCGTGATCAGCACCCAGAAAAACCCCACAGCAGCCACGCTTTACGACTTTCTAACAGGTCCCGATTTTCCCCGACTTTTGGGTCATTGACCTGACCTGGAAGGTCACCCGATGACCTAGGATCTTAAAATTGGATATTATCGGCTTTCTCTCGTGACGGGCAACACGCTCGTTTTTCCGCGAAGCTCTAGCTCAATCAGGGGCCAAACGCGAGGGGGGTCGTACCCCCCCCCCCTTGTGCCGTCGAATGACGCAAAATGGCCTGCGCCGCCGAGGGTTAAAGGGACCCTCCCACCTTCAAAAAAGTTTATGAATTGGCATGAAAGTGATGTCGCTCGGTTCAGAAAGAGCGAAAACGAATATCTACCAAATTTCACCGAAAAATATTCACCGGTTTTCAAGATATTAGACTTTTACTTTTGTTTACTTTTTTGGGATCTCCGCTGTTTCTAGCGACTTTATTTTACAAGTGCGGCGTTTGCGGCAGATGTTGCGCGCAAATAGCACTATACCACCGAGTGCTACAAAACGTTTTAGTCAAACATTTAAAAATCGTCAGATATCTGCGCTGACGTCACACATTCAGAGGGGTATTCCTCAGCATTAGCCCCTCTGAATCAAAATGCTGCAATTTTGAAATTCAATATTTCCGATTTAAGGCATTTCTCGATGTTGTGAGTGCCGAAACCGGTAATTGTGAGCCAGGGACCCCATTTTGGCTATCTCAACTCAAATCTAATGTTAAGGTGGGAGGGTCCCTTTAAGCATAGGCTACTTAACGCTTTCCTAATTGTAAAGTGTTGCATTGTCTGCATAATGAGGAGAACGCTAACCGGTCAGAAGGGCGATGTGTTGTGAGGAGGGCGCCGACAGGTCAGGAGGGCGCTGTACGATGAACGGCGACGCTGACTGGTCGGGAGGGCGATGCATGGTGATGAGGGCGTTATGCGTTGCAAAAGGCGCAGGCTGGTCAGGAGGGCGCTGAACGCGAAGATGTCGCCGACAGGCGAGGAGGGCGCTGACGGGTCAGGAGGGCACTGCACGGTGATAAGGGCTGCGACAGATCTGGAGAACGCTGTCCGTGAAGAGGGCGCCGACAAGGCAGCAGGGCGCTGTATGGTGGGGAGAGCGCCGACAGGTCAGGAGGGCGCCCATGGTGAGGAGGATGCTGTACGATGAGAAGGGCACTATGTATACGAGTGAAGAGGGCGCTGACAGGTCAGGAGGACACTGTACATATAAAGAGGAGGGCACGGACAAGGTAAGCTAAGGAAGGCGATGTACGGTCAGGAGGGCGCCGACAGATCAGGAGGGCCGTCTACGGTGAAAAGGGCACCGACTTGTCAGGAGGGCGCTGAACGTAGAGGGCTGGAGGGCTTTGTATAATGTATGGTTAGGAGGCCGCTATACAGCGAGGAGGATGGCGACAGGTCAGGAAGGCACTGTACGGTGAGGAGGGCGCTAAATACGATAGGCGCTGCCAGGTCAGGAGGGCGCTGACAAGTGTGGTGGAGGGCGAGACAGATCAGAAGGATGCTGTGTGATAATGTCCATGAGGGCGCTAACTGGTCTGCCCGGAGGGCGCCGAATGTGAAGAGGGTGCCGACAGGCCAGGAGAGCGCTGAAGGGCGAGAAGGGCGCCGACAGATCAGAAGGGCGCCGAGCAGACAGAAGGGCGCTGAAGGTGAGCCGAGGGCGCAAGATGGTCAGTAGATTGGGAGTGGATATCCGGCATTTCAGGATTGTGGGTGCATCTTCACCCACAAAGAGATATGAAATTGTAAATCTGGGCGCCAGCACCGCATGATGACGCCGCAATGGCTTACCGTCAAGGGTGACTAGAGTGCTGGACACTGAAAAGGCGCCATCGGCGCACAGAATGATCGTGGAAGGCGCCATCCAGAGTCACCATGGATGGCGTCTTTCCAGAGGGCGCCTGCTAGACTTGGGAGGGGCTAAAGCCCAGTGTGCCCCTCCCCCTTGGCTGCGCCCCTGAGTCCTTTGTCCAGCGATTTTCGAAGTGTAGTGTGTATCGCGTCCGTAGGGGCCTTGGGAGCTGCCGGTGACCACAGGGGCCTTATAAAACCCCTGATGACTCGGGACCCGTAGGCCGTATACGGCCTACGGGTCCGGAGTCATGTGGGCCATATCACCACAGGGCACCGCATCTTTTTCGGGATAAATGACCGTTCTGAAGCGTGTCGCATTTTCCTGAGCATGATCTGGCGTTTACATAATATTAAGCGCCTGACGGCTAGGGTTGTTCAAAAAAACCGAATTTTGGAAAAGTAAATGGGCTCATGGCTCATGTGGTGCGGTATTCTTTTCTGAGTCCAATGATACCCTTTTTTCCGAAAAGTATTACTGCTAGGCGCTGCTCAAACGGCTTAAAGAGGACCATGTTACGCCCGCCGACCGGCCGGTGTCAATAAGGGCGAGAATTCGACGCCGCACGGCGGCGGCAGCGCCTTATCGGCACCGCGCGCCACGACATCTGCCGGGCGGCCGGCTGGGCGGTGGGAAGTTACAAGTGCGTGGTCTTATTGCACACGATCGGGGTGAGCTATCCCATATTTTCGGGGCGGAAAGTTTCAGTGCAGCATCGGTGCGTCTGCCACGGTGGTCTGTGTCGATGGTATAGAAAATAACTCAAGCAGAGCTCAGAAAAGAATGAATGATTCCGGATAGTTGCCTCGAAATAATCCGTTTCAAGAATACAGCTGCCTTCTTAACGTACTGTATCGCTTGTTAATTCTTCAAAAAGCAAGCTCTGAGCAATAACAGACTTCTTTGCATTGCTGTTGACAATTTAAGTTGCTTTTGGACGGTGGCTCGCAGCCCCAATATGCTGCCGCGTAACTCTATTCCAACGACGAAACGGCAACTTAGCGAGAATCGAAAATTTAACGAAGTAGGTACAACAGGAGCTGGCAAGGCTCCTGCATTGGTCTATCCGTCATGAGTGGCACACCGGGGTAATGTGTCACGTCAGGGCAGAGCTGTGTTCTATGCCGGGTCTGGATTCGGGTCTTGATCGGCATCGGTGGGCACGGCCGCCCTGGCCGGACTGCCGGCGTCGCTTATGCTCGAAGGATTGGATAAACGGCGCTTGATTTATATGAGTAGGTACTCCGGCTAATGTCTCTACTCATGTCTCACTTCGTCACACTGTCAGGGTGGCCACTCTGTCATTCCCAGACATGTTATGTTTTCTTTCGACCCGCTAATCTAAGTTACACCTGGCGTCGATTCTGTTGCCCCAGCATCTGACATCAACGTATCTAAATAATGACATTGGTGACGCATATGCTCGTCAAAGCCACCCCCAAACTTGGGCCGATGACTGTCGGGTCTCCTCCATATTCTGTCCTTGTGCATACTGCATTGCCAGCCCCTGCTGTACGTATATCGTGAATTTTCGATTCTCGCGAAGTTGCCGTTTCGCCGTTGGAATAAAGTTGCGCGGCAGCATATTGGGGGTGCGAGCCACCGTCAAAAACTAACGTAAATTGTCAACAGCAACGCAAAGAGGTGTGTTATTGCTCAGAGTTTGCTTTTTGAAGAATTAACAAGTGATACGGTACGTAAAGAAGGCAGCTGTATTCTTGAAACGGATTGTTTCGAGGCAACTACCCGGAATCATTCATTCTTTTCTGAGCTCTGCTT
This sequence comes from Amphibalanus amphitrite, assembly GCF_019059575.1. Classification (NCBI taxonomy): domain Eukaryota; kingdom Metazoa; phylum Arthropoda; class Thecostraca; order Balanomorpha; family Balanidae; genus Amphibalanus; species Amphibalanus amphitrite. The sequence continues at coordinate 333,629 of NW_024881504.1, forward strand.
GAGTTATTTTCTATACCATCGACACAGACCACCGTGGCAGACGCACCGATGCTTCACTGAAACTTTCCGCCCCGAAAACATGGGATAGCTCACCCCGATCGTGTGCAATAAGACCACGCACTTATAACTTCCCACCGCCCAGCCGGCCGCCCGGCAGATGTCGTGGCGCGCGGTGCCGATAAGGCGCTGCCGCCGCCGTGCGGCGTCGAACTCTCGCCCTTATTGACACCGGTCGGTCGGCGGGCGTAACATGGTCCTCTTTAAGCCGTTTGAGGAGCCCCTAACAGTTAATACTTTTCAGTAAAAAGGGCATCATTGGTCTCAGAAAAGAATACCGCACCACATGAGCCATGAGCCCATATACTTTTCCAAAATTCGGTTTTTTTGAACAACCCGCTGACGGCCCCTCTCCTGTCTGCGGCTGACAGGCGACAGCTTACTGACAAGCTACCTGGCGATCGCCAACTCAACCCTAATTACGACGCTGTCCGCTAGGTGGCGGGGTCATACAATCCCAGTCAGGACAAGGGATTCTCATAATTATTTTACAATCATGTTTTCCCCCTTTTTAAAGTCATTTAAAAGCGCTATTGCACAAGTAATTTTTCGATAAGCAGCGATTCCAGCCGCCGCATCAGGGTCCGGATGGGGCCAGGGAGCGTATGCCCCGGTGACGTCACCGTAGTGTTGCAGATTTGTAACATTAGCGAGCCCGGACGATCTTACCTAACTTATACGGCCTTGACTGGAATAACTGGGAAGAGAGGCTGTATCGATCCATCGCGATGGAAAGCTTTGTGTGGCATGCAGGTTTGGAGCATCTGGATCCAACCCAAACCAGCCTGGTAAGTAAGCTTGGAAAATAAATGTGAAGATGAAGTCCAGTAAAAATTTACAACATAAGCCACCCTGACCTCGCCTTATCTACTTACCTAAAACTTTCATCCTACCAATCTACAACCTACAAACCTACACAACCTGTCAACCTAAAACCTACAACCTGAAACTTACAACCTACCAACCTATGATACCCACAACCTAACATCTGTACTTAATCTTCACAAATATTGTAGGTCCCTAGGTGCAGTAGCAGGGGTAGGTAGGTACTGTAGGGGTGCAATTTCATAGGTGTTTGCATTGGTGGGTGGGGGTGGGGGTGTCTTTGGGCTCCCTAGTTACTTTTGACTCCGAAGGCTCTTTTTTACATGCACCATGCCAGGTACCTACCAAATTTTGAGGTGTCAGAGTTTTAGCTACAATCCTAATATTATAATTTACACTAGGGTCAAACCCATCTAGATGATGATAATGGGCTGCCTTATTAATTAATATTAATGGGCTTATTGCCTTATTAATATTAATGGGCTGAGTAGAATCCCGAGAAGCTGGGTTTGCTCCTTGATTTGCTTATGACAATACATGTTGCTCATATCTGGTCAAGGGAACATTGCTACATACAACAGGACAAATCACTATGCTAGCTTGGAATGTTTAGACTTGACTTGATACCATGAGATGAATGATGATGATTTTAACCCGGCAGTTGCTGGGGTATTTCGCCACCCACCGTTTGCTGGGGGGGGGGGGGGGGCGTTAAACGCCCCCAGCCGATAACTCGAGAACCAATAGGCGCAGCGAAACGCACGAGGCGGCAAACGAAAGAACGCGACGAGACGCTTCAGATGAGTACTTTAAAGTTGAATTTTGAGGTCACAGGTCGGGTCAAGGTCAGGTCAAACACCTGAAATCGGGCTTTCAGTACCATAGACTTCAGGACTTCGCAATGAGCGTCTCTCGTCATAAACTCTGTCAAAACGGTGCAAAATCCATCATATAAGGCCTACAAGAGTGTCAGCCCCATGTAGGGGTCAGTCAAGCATAGGTCAGGGTCAAGGTCAGGTCAACCGGGTAGGCACATATCCCCGAAAATCAAAACTGATATTCGCAGCCTGTGACACATGTTTTATGGGTAATTTGGGGCGTAGAAATCGATGGTGACATTCATTTTAACCCGCGCCGTGCTGGGGGGCGTTTTTACGCCCCCCCCCCCCCCCCTCAGGTTTTTCGCAAATATCTCAAAAACGGCGGCGCGCAGCGCCGCCGTTTTTGGTACACGTGTTCCTACATCATTTCCGCACATGTTGTGAAAATTTCAGACCTAGGCCGTTCAAGGTCAGGTCACCAGGTCACGTCAAGTGACCTTACCTCAGAAAAAGTTCAAAGGCTCGCTATAGCTACACCGACTGAACGATCACTTTGAAACTTTCAGCGATTGATATGAGTAACAGTATGTATAAAATGTTTATCTCGGATTTTTGATATCTGTGACCTAAGGTCAGGTCAATTTTGCGACCTCTCCATTATAAGTCAATGGGAGAAAATTGAAATGCGCCTCTTTTGGACGAATATCGTTCAAAACGCTCTCAAACATCGGTTCATAGGTAAACATGACACACTGAATAGGAAAAATGCACCTGTGACCCCTCTGTGTGCCCCTGAGGTCATCTCAGGTCATGAACGGTCGCCAGCAGTTTTTTGGCTATAACTTTTGATAGAGACGTGCTAGAGCGGTGAAAACACGTCAGATGTGTTCAGCTCGACGATACGGATCGACTGATATGCAACATGACCCTTTTCGGTCAGGTCATGACCTTGACCTGAGGTCAAATTTTCAAAATGACCTTTCAAGGTCAACGAATAGTTCATTCGACGCGTCTCGACGAGAGAAACACGATGCTGGCAAAAGTAATGTCATGGCGCTTATGAGTCAAAAGTTATTGACGAAAAAACGTTTTTCGTAAAAACGGCTATTTTTGGAGTTTTTGCCCTCTGGAGGCTAAACCGTTGACCTGAGGTCAAATCTGAGGACATTACTCAGAAAGGTCTGTAAAAGGGCTATCGAATGCGCTTTTCCGCGGCGCTGTAGCTCTATCGGTTCCCGAGATAGCCGTTGGCAGTTTCCAAAATGTTGAAATAGTCAACATTTTACCTTTGGTGACCTCTGGTGACCTGACCTTTGACCTGACCCAAAAAATGACCGAAGTGTTTTCGTCCTTATTTTTGACGCTCTTTCGATTGCCGCTTACTGCGTGTCGCTACGTGGCCCAGGAGCCGAGTTAGACGGGGGGGGGCGTGAAAACGCCCCCCCCCAGCACTCGGCGGAAAGTTCAGGCCACCAGCACGGCGCGGGTTATCATATGTGTACGTGTTTGGCTCAAAAAGTTCAATTTAAGAAATGTATGTATCATAGTCGTGAAGAAGTCATGAGAAATTGCCAAGATTCAGATCAAGATTTTGGCAAATGCGAAACGATAATCAATAATCGAAGATAGCCATCTGATTGTTCATGGTATTGGCAGTCTAATGCCGTTTACGGCATGTCTGTATGTCTATTTTGTGATTTTATATGATTTTTTGAACATATGCCGTTTTTGGTCGAAAACTCAGAAATCATGACGTCACTAAAACCTCAATATCTCAAAAAATTTCCGACCGATTTTTTTTTAATTTTGTCACAATAGACTTCAATCAATTCCCTACAGGTACGCAAAATTTGGCGCGCGCCGTTTTGATGCTATGGCCCGGCGAAAAAAGTGGGGGCGTTTAACGCCCCCCCCCCCCAGCAACTCGCGGGTTAAGGTGACAACTTAAAATTCCTAATAGTTTGAATGGTTCACGGTAAACATCCTGCAATATCCACATTGAAATGCTCAAATTGGTGATAACTTCATTTTGATACAAATTTATGATTTGTGATAATCTTCTTGTCATTGTTCCAACTTCCAATTTTCATGTCTTATTGTGCTGAGAGCTGTTCAAGGGCACCGCACACTGCTGCGTGCGGTGTGTGCGATGCGTCCAGCAGGCGTGGGGGGTAGGGGATGGGTAGGCGGTTCTGACGTCACGGCTGCGTGCGGTAGACGGTTTCCTGTGGCCAGTCCCGACCGGCCACAGCGATCGCTGTGTGCGGTGACGGAAGGCTGACCGGGCCGCAGTGGGCGGAGCTTGGAGGCTGTGTGCGGTCCGACCGCACACAGGGCTTGTGAACAGCCCTCTGGTGAGAGATTCAGTTTCAGCTCTAAGGGTTAAAATCAGTGGCAAAAGTGTAGAAGAAGTCCAAAAGATAAAGAGCATAATCTAACCTGACATAAACTTACCTACTACCTTTCTAAGATAACCTAAAATCTGAGCCTACAACCTAGTCCTACCAACCTACAACCTACCAACCCACAACCTATTTGGACCTTTTGTAGGTATTAAAACCAAATGACCCAAATGGCACAAAATATTTGTATTTGTGGGCGCAAGGGCAGGCTACAGCATCATCCCCATTAACCCGGCAGGCGGTGGGCCTCCTGGCCACCTTCCGCGCGGTGGGGGGGGGGGGCATTTTTTTGCCCCCCGTATCTCCGAAACTACCAGACGGATTCGAAAAATTCAAACGGCGTTCGATAGCCCTGTCAAATTTGTCTAAGGAAACCAAATTTCGTTGACCTCGGGGTTACCGATGACGTCACAAGTCAGGTCAAAGATAAAATGTTTCATCGTTCACGGGCTTCTAGGGAAAGCGCTATAACACCGAGTAAAACGCATCTTGTCGAAAATCAGCGATAGGGCGTCAGTTGTCTAGTACGGCCCTCCAGCAAAAGAGTGGTTGGTTAGCCTATGTGCTTTTGGTGTAATAACTTGAAATGACAGAGATGTAAAATCCTGTAAAATGACTCAATAGAAATGAGCAGTGGGTTCGTGCACACATTTCGGCAGTGGTTTTCAACAGCCATTAGACGTATTCATCAATGCAGATCTATTATGGTGATGTTGGCAGCCAACCACTTAATACCTGGAGGGCCGTCCATATGCTGCTATTAGAGGTCACTGGTCATACCAGGTCAGGTCACAGGGCAGGTCACCAAAGGTCACCAATGGTCACCACATGAACCCAATTTACTAAGGTTGTGCGATGCATGTTTTATGCCCAGTTTTTCATTTCCAACTCAACGGTGTTGGTTATAAGACCATCAGGTACGGTTTAGGTCACTTTCTGGTGGAGGTCAGGTCAAGGTCAGGTCAAAAAAGCTCAAATCTCAAAGTTGATAATTTTGCATAAAATGGGTATTGATTCGATGCAACTCGTCACGGGGAGTCTAATGGTGGTCTTTGTTTTGCGCACAAGCTCTAGAATGGCTATAAATTGAGTTTGAAAATTTGACGTCTTCAATTTTGAACAGTTCTTTTTTCGCTATAGCTTGGCCAAAAAAGAGGTATCGATCTCAAATTTGGTATGTAGATAGAAAGCGGTAGGGACTATCACATATTTCCCGTATTTTTTCGAAATTCAAAAAGCTTTTTGGATTTTTTTGGCTAACATATTAAAACAAATCTTTTTAGGGGGTCAAAATCCAAAAATCCTAAAAATCCGAGATAGCATGTAGCTCTTTAAATTTTACGCCTTTTATGTCTGAAACATTTTTCTGTATCTCTAAAGCTGTAGGCCTGACAGCTCTTCTCGCGAAACCTTTTTTGGGTCAAAAATGGCAGAAATGACGTCACTCTGACGTCATTAGCGTCCAACCTATCATAGCCTTCGGAAATTTGTTTGGTCACAATGTGCAATAGCTATTCCCGGAAGGGTACTGAAAGTTTGGTGACGATCGGCGCAGCGGTTCTCGAGATATATCGAAAAAAACTAAGGTGGGGGGGGCAAAAATTTTCCCCCCCCCCGCCTGGAAGGTTAACAAACAAATATGGAAGACTCCTAGCCATTAAAAAACAAAACTTGGGAATTTACTGTCACTGAAAACTTGTTTGATTATGCTTAGGTCAGCCATGCCAAATTTCCCGTCTGCGATCCGTGTGACAGAGTATGTACATGGTCTGCCAGAAGTAGGTATGTGACAGTCTGGTAGGATTTGCACCTCTGCATTTACATGGGGTTCGAACGGGGCTTCAGAGCCCAAGGCCCAGAATCCAGATGACGTATTGCGGGCTTACGTCACGATCAAGTAGAATCGCCGGACGACCCTACCTGGTATATAGGGCGTCGCTTCTGGCCGGTGCTCCTAGCTGCGGTACTAGGGGATGAGTCCGGTCAGCATCCGGTGCCTGTCTGGAGCCGGCGGTGGGAGCCTGTCTGGAGCCGGCGGCAGCAGCGCCACGAGTGGCCGCCTGTCCAGCGAGGCAGGCAGACACGGAGCCAGGAGACTCGCGAGGCCCCTCGCGCGCCCCTCCGCGCGGGGAACTACCGTGCTCGAGGTGGACACGCTCCGGCCCCTCCGACCCGAGGCTAAGGTCAGCTGTAGGTGAGCCTGATTCTAATTACGCTGGCCTCTATCTACCCAGACAAGACCTAGCAGCACCCCCACACACACACACACCTACACCCCCCCCACACACCCACACCCACACACACCCACACACACACACACACACACACACACACACACACACACACACACACACACACACACACACACACACACACACACACACACACACACACACACACACGCACACGCACACACACACACACACACACACACACACACACACACACACACACACACACACACACACACACACCTACCCCCCCCACACACATTCCTATCATGAATACCGAGACCTCTGAACTAGTGATGTCAATTACAGAAAATCGGAATACCGATACCAAACCAAATACCAACCAAAACCGTGAGGAAATACCGAAACCGAACCAACCTAGGAACATGAGGCTAATACCAAATTTATACCAATTTATCAGCCTCTTATATATTAGTGAGGGTTCATAATACCAACAAAATACCAAATAAAGGAGGATTGAAATCCCAAATACCAAGTTGGTATCGGTTTGGTATCGGTATACCAAAATGTTGGTATCCGATTGACATCTCTACTCTGAACCCACAATGAGAACCGAGAACTACCCCAAGGGAAAGAGAGACAAGTGCGTCGAGTTCGATGCATGTTCCTTATTGAGTGCCTATAAATATGTGTGGTAGACTTAGAAACCACAGTTCAAAATGCGTTCTATATAGACGGTCATAAAAACCAGGACATGGTGAAAACAGAGGACAGTGTGTAACATGTGTTATACTAAACCGCGATACCGGGGACGCTGTGTGACATGCGTCATACAAAGACGCAGTACCGAGTACTATCACTGAGCTACTGCTTTCAAATCAGAACTCGATTCTGCTATGACCAGAATTCAATTCTGGTGAATAACTATTCCCACCCCTCTCGGCGCCCTCCTGAACGTACAGTCCTCAGCAGACTGCGTGGTAGGTATTTTTTTTCTCACAAAACCAGTAATAACTCAAAGACTACGTATGTTGTCAGTCGGTCGGAACTTACTGAAAATAGAGGCGCCATGCTCTACTCCTTCGATTGGGTATATCACTAAACAAAGTATATGCCTTGTGTGGCAACAAAATGCAAAAGTTTGTTTTGGGGGCAAATATAAACTTTTGGGTTTTGTTGCCCAACTGGGTGGAAAATGAATGAGATGGGAATGCCAATCTAAGGTGCGGAGTCTCGCGCATCTTGCTGTTATGATTTCCGAGCGACCGATAGCAAAGTATCCGCGTTATTCTCGGTTTTGTCGAAGAAAGAATACCTACCACGCAGTTTGCAGAGGGCTGTACTTAGGGTGTGTCACTAATCGCAATGCAAGGTGCTCCATCGATTTTATTGTGCTCCACTCATGTGGAAAGGGCGTGGCATTGTTAATTTCCCGCAAATTTTAACCCCCAGGCGGCGCCGAGCGAGAGAAGTTTGCCCTATCTCACAACGTAGGCGACCCTAGCGCCCCTGGCGGCTGTTTGCGAAACTAACAGGCCGTTGACTGTATGGGCTTATCCCTGCTCTCTGTAAGCGCGTCTAGGGACAAATAATAGTATGGGCAGATTGCAGAGAGTGCAAGCTAATGACGAAGTACCTATAATGAATACAATATATTGTCACAGGGGCCCAGGAACATTCTTCAAGTTGGGGTGCAAGCCCAAAATACCTGACATGACGCATATGAAATAGTAGCGTAGTCAGGGGGTCCCAGGAGGCACGTGCCATCTAGTCCCCCCCCCTATCGCATTCAGAGGACCCCTCGGGTCGGAGGGGCTCTGTGGCACCACACTGAGAGAAAAAGTTACCAGGGGTGGCTAGTTTTACCCTAGTGTCAAAAATTACTAGGCCAAAACTAACCACCCCTCGTTAAATTTACTAGGTGTCCTACCAGGGGTTTTACTAGAGGCCTAGTTACAATTACCAGACCCATAACCAGCCTTCTTACAAGGGGGTAGTCACATTTACTAACCCAACTACCACGGCCCATCGGCGGTTACCAAACCAATAACTAGGGGTTAGTAGCCAGTATCACCCTTTTAACGAAGGGGTTCTCCTTCTTACCAGCCCTTGTACCAGAGTGCTACGTATTTTAACTACCCCCAGTACCACGCCTTTTACTAGCCATAGTACTGATCACACGCAATATCGCTGGTGGCGAACCATTTATTTGAAACGATAGCAGTAGGCTCCGCCGCTACAGATAGTGCTGGTGACCGCCAAGGCAATGTCCACTGTGCACGTGTCTAATCCAACTGCTGCACGGCAGCGACGACGTCCGCCGGTGCGGCTCCCTCTTGAGGAAGTGACATGATCTTGGTCGACATAAACCACATTAGCGTTGTCGTCACCGCGCGAACCTTCATGTTACACACATATTGAGCGAGCGCAAACTCTACTAGGGCCTCGCGAAGGCTGCGCACCGTCACTACCGTTACACCGTCGGTGGTAACGGCGTACCCATCCTCGCCCTCGAGAATCGCCGGCACCGTGGTGCTGCCCTCCTCTTGCACAATAATTCACAGAATTTAATCAAAACGTTACCATCTCACACCGCCTGAACGCAAAACTTTGCCACTACAGCCTTGTTCTATCCAGGACCTGCGCAGAGACTCTCCGGCCGACGGCGAAAGCGCTAATGGCGGTTGTCAAGCAAAACAAAATGGCTGCGGCATGAACTTCTGCGTCAGATTCGGATACTAGTTCAAGGCTTGGTAAAAATGCGAGCCCCATGGTCACCCCTGGTGGCCAGTCTGGTAACCATTACTACCTACCCTTACTACGTCGAAAACTAGGGGGGAAACTACGACACGGACGAAGTGGTGATAACTACCCCAAAAACCAGCCCCAAAGGCTGGTAAATAGGCTAGTCACATGCATTTACTAGGGGAGGCTGGTAAACCCCTAGTGACTTTTTCTCTCAGTGTTTACCGCTCAGGGTCTATGCTGGCCATATTTCGATTCAGAAAGAATAGGGCTCGTAACAGCACCTCGTGAGACAAAGAAGCCTCACTAAATTGTCCATGAGGGTTACACGCCGGCTTCTGAAGGCCACTGGCGACCTCTGAGGGCCATTTACCGGCCTCTTATGGCCGCTAGCGTGCCTCTGAGAGTCCTTACCGGCCCAAGAGGGGCCATATCTAGGGCCTTACGCCAACCTGTAATCAGTAATGGCCTCACACCAATGTCTCTGACGGCCCCATTACGACGACTGTGAGACTGAGGGCCCTCACTGGTGCTTCTGAGAGCCCACCCGGCCATAAAGACCCCTGCGGTACCAACTGACCTCTGAGGGTCCACGCTGACTATATTTCAGCTGAGAAAGACCTCACAGGTCTCGTAAGAGCACCTCATGAGCCCCTAAGTAGCCACACTAAGATCTCCGTCAGGGTCTACGCCGGCTTCTGAGGATCCCATAACGGAGACCGTGAGGGCCCTCAGCAGGGCCTCTGAGGGTTCACAACCAGCACCTCTGAGAGACCCACACCAGTGGTTCTAAGGGCCCATAAGGACACCACTGAGGGTCCCCCAAGCCAGTGCCACACCATTTATGCAACCCTATATTGGTGGCTCTGAGGTACCCACACCTGCGCCTGTGAGGGTTCGGCAAAAGCATATCTGACGGCCACCTACCTGCAACTCTGAGGGCCCTACACCAGAGACTGAGGGCCGCAGTGGCGTCTCAGAGTACCTTGTCGGTATCTAAGGACCCCACAGGGCTTCTGAAAATGCCGCCGGCCTCTGTGGGCCCCTTGCCGGTCTGAGGTCTCCCTCCCCGGTCGTTGAGGGCCCCCTGCCGACTTTTAAAGGGTTCGCACCAGCAGCTCTAAGGGCCACACACCCACATGTAACGGACCCACACCAGTGTCTCTGAGGGTCCACAACGGCGTCTGTAATCTGTGAGGACCCTCACCGGCGCTTATGAGGGATTCACACTAGCACCTCTGAGGGGCCACACGGGCGTCTGTGAGGACCCCACACCAGTGCCTCTAAAGGCCCCTAATTGGAGGCTCTGAAGGCCCTGCATCGGTGATACTGAGGGTCCTACCAAAGGCACAACACAAGCCATTAGTCTCCTTCTGAGTCCCACACGCCGCTCTCCCACCATAGGCGGTGGAACGGGGAGGGCACCGGGGCACCGTGCCCCCTCTGATTTGGGCATTTTAACATTAGCCCTATGGGCGTTGCATGGAAAGAATGGGACCAAAAGTCGGCAGTGTCCCCCCCCCCTCCACTTAATTGAAGGTGTTCCGCCGCTACTGCCTCCCATCGGAGCGAGTAAACCTGTATCAATCAACGACTTTACCACCGTTGTACGTCATAATGTTCTCATCACGCCAAATCAAATACCATCCGGAACCAAAATGGTCCAGTATAAAATCTGACCTACCAAAGTTATGATCAAGTTCAGATAAAATCAAAGTGGGATGACAATAGCAGGTGTTCTTAAATCGATGCCGAATCAGCAGAAACCGTTCACATGCAAGAGAAATACCTTCTGCTGATGTTTATATAAAAACAGACATGTAGGTCCATAAAAGGGAGCAGAGATCCTTCATCGTTGCATCAATGTTGAGGGGGCGGCGCCCACTCGGCTCTCAAGTTGGAGGGGGAGGGTAAGCGCCCCCACTGCCCCCCCCCCCGCCCCTGTTCCCCGGGGTCTATGCAGTGAACGACGCTACAAAAAAACTTGTGACACCTAATAGCAGGCACTATAAACATGCGCTCGTACGTATCCCGTCAGACCAGGACGGGGATCGGGGGTAGTACTATGCAATATACATTAACACAGAACTATTTCGTGCTTTAAGATGCATAACATCACATTTTCACCAACATTCTGAGTGCCAGACAAGCCAACAGCAAGGCGTCATTTCGGTAAAATGCATTTAATGATGATCGTAAGCTCACAAAGCATAGCGAGCGTGTTAGTTCAAAACATTGCCGCTAGGGGCGCTGAGGTCGCTAATGCTGAGAGATAGGCCAAAGTGTCGGCGGTCGGCGCCGCACGGGTGTTAATATTTGGGGGAAATAAAAAATGTCACACGGTTTCTACGTGTCTGGGGCACGATAAAATCAGTGGAGCACCATGTTTTGCGAAAAAAGTGCCCAAAATGACACACCCTAACTGTACATCGCCTTCATCACCCGTCCGCGCCCTCCTTTTTACACAGTGCCCTCCTGACCTGTCAGCGCCCTCTTCACTTGAATAGTGCCCTCCTCCTCATCGCATAGCATCCTCCTCACCATATGGCGCCCTCCTGACCTGTCGGCGCTCTCCCCACCATACAGCGTTCTGCTGACTTGTCGGCGCCCTCTTCACGTACAGCGTCCTCCAGATCTGTCGCAGCCTACCGTGCAACGCCCTCCTGACCATTCGGCGCCCTCCGCAACGTATCATCACCTCATCACCATTCATCGCCCTCCTGACCAGTCAGCGTTCATCGTTCAGCGCCCCGCTGACCTGTCAGCGCCCTTTTCCTCGTAGAGCGCCATCCTGACCTGTCGGCGTCCTCACAACACATCGCCCTCCTGACCGGTTAGCGTTTTCCTGACGATACAGATAATACAACAGTTAACCCGTGCACCGACGGGGGGGGGCGGATATCCGCCCCCCCCCTAAGGGTTTTTCGTAGATAGCGGAAAAACCACGGCGCTTAGCGCCGCGAAATTTTGTACAACTATTCTCTCATCAATTTTACACATGGTGTGCAAGTTTGAACCTCCTAACTTTAAAGGGACTATCCCACCTTCTAAAATGTTGTTAAAACCAGTTAAATTGTGCCCGACCTTATAGATTGGATGACCAGGAACACGGTTCTGGCATTTATTTTTCATTAAACATCTTAGGCTTCCATGCATATTCCAAACACAAACTTTCAAATATGTGACGTCACAGCCCAAAATTACCTCCTTCCCCAGGCCACATTACTGTCATAAAGCTGATTCTTTTTACTCTGTAGGCACCACAACAAAGTTCAGACCAAGTTTTAAGCGATTTTTCAACGAACAAACCCATTTAAATCAGAATGACTAAACGAGGTGACGTCAAACTAACGGTCGCTCCATGTTGAAGATAGGGCCTTGTACAAGGCCCATTTTCAAATGAAGGGAACGAATTTCTTCAACACCAAGAGGCCGCGGGGGTTGCAACCTAGATAGATAGTGGTTTCTGAACCTCGCCGCAAACTTGGCTATCTCAACTCAAACCCCATGTTAAAGGTGGGATAGTCCCTTTAAAGGTCAGGTCACCAGGTCACTTTAAATGACCCAACCTCAAGTCACTATTTTGCAACTTTGTCACCGTGCCAGAGCTACAGTAGATGTCGGAGGCCTTTGAAAGTCGCAGGATGTTATGAGGTCATTAGTAGCTACAATTTGTTTATCTCGGAATTTTGATATCGGTGACCTAAGGTCAGGTCAATTTCTCGACCTCCCCATTATAAGTCAATGGGGGAAAAACCAACTCCCTGTTTTTACCACTAAAACGGGTCGGAATGGCCCCATAAACCATACATGACTTCATATACGATCAACCTTCACTACCTTGAGGTGTGTTTTGCTATTGGGCAGCTGTAAGGTCATGTGACGTCATCAAAGGTCACCAAAGGTTTTTTTTGCCAATAACTCCGTAAAGAAACAAGATACAGCCGCGCGGATGATCTCATTGTGTTCAGCTCGTCAAGGCGCATCGAATGATATAAATGATGACCTCGAGGTCACGTGACCTAAGGTCAACCTATGACCTTGACCTTTCGACGTCAACATATATATCATTCGATGCGGATTGCCCAGAAGATCACGATGATGGTATCATTGGATTCGTCTCTTCCCCCCCCCCAAAAAAAAATATTTTTGGTCTTTACCGCGAAGCTCTAATTTCCATTAGGTACGAAATGGCGCGGGGTGTGGCAACCCCCCCCCCCCCCCCATGTGCGTTCTAGGATGGGAAAATGGCATGTGCGAGCGAGGGTTAAAACAAGAATAACATCAAACGCGGATATCTGGCGTTATCTTTAGTTACTCAGTAACGCTGTCGGCATTGTACGCGTATTACTCGGCGGATTCTCTGGCCAGCATCACAGGATGTCGAGAGCCAACACTGTATTCACGTAAAAAGTCCGCACGCGTGGAGTAAGGGGGCTAAGAGCGCCCCCTCCGAGGCCGCGTTGTTGGCGCGGCCGCCGCTGCTGCCGGGCGCCGCTGCGGCTGAGCGCTGCTGTGGTCCGGGTCGTGGGCCGCCCGAGGCAGTGCGCGTTGTCGGCCGCTGATTGGCCGCCTCGGGGCAGCCCCGACCCGGCGTTGGGTCGAGCGCCGCGAATGCGCGTTAGTTGGGATCTGGGTTTGGTCCGATGTGAAGCGGTGGCGCGGGCGCGTGCTGGCCTTGTACGTGAATACAGTGTTGGCTCTCGACACTGTGTAATGCTGGCCAGAGAACCCGCCGAGAGGCCGAGAGAAATCCGCCGAGAGTCCAAAGCATCATGTGCTCCATAACTCAGTGTTGGCTGCTGATCGCCCCCCCCCCTCTCTCTCTCTCTCTCTCTCTCTCTCTCTCTCTCTCTCTCTCTCTCTCTCTCTCTCTCTCTCTCTCTCTCTCTCTCTCTCTCTCTCTCTCTCTCTCTCTCTCTCTCTCTCTCTCTCTCTCTCTCTCTCTCTCTCTCTCTCTCTCTCTCTCTCTCTCTCTCTCTCTCTCTCTCTCTCTCTCTCTCTCTCTCTCTCTCTCTCTCTCTCTCTCTCTCTCTCTCTCTCTCATTATAGTCAAAATTGATGTGAAAATGATCAATAACATGCCAAAAATTGTATTGGTTCTTTAGTTTACCAAAGAGAAACAAAAGAAACAAGCTTTCGACAACACTGTCATCATCAGGTCTGAGTTTTTGAAATTCCTTTACACACTTCACAACATACAAAAACATATTCGCACGCTACAACGATGGAAAACATTCCTCCGTTTGTATATAGGTGGATGTCGAGATCCAGATCACAAAATGCTTATTTCAATATGATTACAACGTCACATGTCACAAGTGCTCATACAAACAGATATCACACCATGCAAGTAACAAAAAATGAATACTACTTTCTGGTTCGTAACCTACCAAAAGTCACAACAACCTAAACGATTGGCCAGGACTGTGTGAAGGTATTTAAGTTTGGGTTGATATCACGGATTTTCATAGATTCATCAATTTTATTGTCAGCCACGTCACGGTTTCTGCTCAAAATATCTATATGAAAGTTGTTGTTCATTTCCTTGTGACTAAGTGTCGGGTGTTTATCTAAAGCATGCTCACCAAGTCCGGTACCTAGCCTTCTTAGTCTGGCGTCAGAAAGGTGCTCGTTAAATCTCTCACGAACCGGTCGCGACGTTTCTCCGATGTAAATATAAGGTTTGTCCTGACATGTTTTACAAGTGATTTTATATACGACATTTTTTATGTGGCATTTCCCCTGAAGACCGTTCGGGCACGTGTGACACCGGGTTATGCCGCGGCAAAGCGGAGGCTGAAGGGCAGATCTGACCAGTTTGCTTTTCACCGTGGGTCCACTCTGCCAAGCCACCCTAATTTTTTTTAATTTATTTTCATACTCAACGGACATAGGACACATTACACAAGACATTTATCACAAGATCAGCCCGATGGCTGACGTAGTTTTCCCGGGTTATACTCCCCGGGGGAGTCCCCAGATGCGGGTCGGCCGCGTCATCGGCCGTGAGCGTCACTCGCGACCCCCCGGCCGCGACGACCCACCGTTGTCCGTCTGAAGGCTCTGTGCATCCACGCGGTTTCCTCCAACGTCATCGTTGATATCTTCGTTAGGTTCTTGCTGTGCAT
The DNA here is from genome assembly GCF_019059575.1 of Amphibalanus amphitrite. Lineage (NCBI taxonomy): Eukaryota > Metazoa > Arthropoda > Thecostraca > Balanomorpha > Balanidae > Amphibalanus > Amphibalanus amphitrite. The sequence goes on from NW_024881504.1 coordinate 348,802, forward strand.
TCCGAGTTCTTGGAGATCAGCTGCTGAGGTCCGCGACCAGTTTCCGCGCCAGTTGAGAGTGATGGTGGTATAGCTGATCGCTTGGTTCTGGTTCGTGGTCTCCGTCTTGATCCATGTCTTGATGTCGTCGGTGTCGTAGAAGTCGGCCTTCTTCTTGTGCTGCGTCTCCAGGTTTGCGGTATCCGCCAGGACTTGGGCGTCAATGACCTTGGTGACCGGGCCCTTTGACGCCACAATGTCCGGTTTCCGTAGACCTTCTGCGGTCTGGATCCTCGGCTCTTCGAGGACCTTCCAGTGCTGTTTCCGCAGGATCTCAGCCGTGTATTTGGCGATCTTGTCATGGCGGCGAACTCTCCCTCCGTGGGTGCGTATGCACGTCTGGCTTATATGCGCCAGGCTCTCACGCTTGCCGCAGCCGGCGTCGCAGTTCGGCGGCGTACCACCACCTCTTCCTCTGCTCCGTCTTACGGCCGTGGATAGGAGGTTTCCCCTCACTAGGATGGATCCCACAAATCCGGTTCCTGTCTGCACATGACCACCTTGATCTATCCAGCGGTTGGAGGCTGGGCAGTTCTTCGCCGCGTGCAGTCCTCTCCCGTCAACTGACGAGAGCAGCTGCTGGGCGCGTTTCCTTCTGTTCTCGTCAGCCGTCATGGCCCCGCTCGCCACTCCGCCGCGGTGACTCAGGTATCCTGATTGGGTGACCAACTTGATGTTCGGGTGGTCACTGTCATTGAGTTTTGCAAGCCTATTCTTCACTAGCCGAGGGATGGTATCGACTAGGGCCGGGATGTCGAGACCCCCGTCTTCCAGCGCTGCGTGGAAGAAGCCCACCGGGGTGTCCTTCGGTATGTGCAGCCACCCTAAGGTTAAGCTTAGATGCCCTGATAATGCCATTGACTCGATGACACACTGTTTCATTGACGTAAGGGAGCCTCATATAAGTCATCTGCCCTGATTGAGCGTTTTTCCTATCATGTTGTGCCTTTCGTTTTTTGTTGTTTTTAAAAGTTCGGTCAATGATGTGCTCAGGATATCCGTTTTCTAGGAAGAGGTGCTTGATTTTGTCCAGGCTGCGTTGCACAGCAGATGGGGAAGAGGATACCTGGACCGCTCGTTTCGTTTGGGAAGTGAGGACACCTAGCTTAGTTTTCATGGGATGAGCCGATTCATAATTTAAAATGATAGGGGCAGTCATGTGACGTTGTAAGCATATTGAAATAAGCATTTTGTGATCTGGATCTCGACATCCACCTACATACAAACGGAGGAATGTTTTCCATCATTGTAGCGTGCGAATATGTTTTTGTATGTTGTGAAGTGTGTAAAGGAATTTCAAAAACTCAGACCTGATGATGACAGTGTTGTCGAAAGCTTGTCTCTTTTGTTTCTCTTTGGTAAACTAAAGAACCAATACAATTTTTGGCATGTTATTGATCATTTTCACATCAATTTTGACTATAATGTCTTCACTCATGCCAACCATCCAAACGATTAAAATCTCTCTCTCTCTCTCTCTCTCTCTCTCTCTCTCTCTCTCTCTCTCTCTCTCTCTCTCTCTTCTTTCTCTTTCTCTTTCTCTTTCTCTTTCTCTTTCTCTTTCTCTTTCTCTTTCTCTTTCTCTTTCTCTTTCTCTTTCTCTTTCTCTTTCTCTTTCTCTTTCTCTTTCTCTTTCTCTTTCTCTTTCTCTTTCACGAACATACCACAACTACGATGTATATCGTTATGCCACAGGCAATACAGGGCTCATGTCAACTGCGATCAGACGTAGCCCGTGAGTCCATCTCCCGCTCGCTAAGCCTGTTGTATGTGAGTGAGTGGTCAGTACGGGGAGGCCGATGGCACGCCGCCGCCGGCCCGGCCTGACCAGTGCAGCGTCTGGCTATCGTCCAGCCGTGCACGGTGTGTTCCGTTTCCGGCGGGCTGAGTCCCTCGGCCGGGCCGGGCCGGCCGTGGCGCGTCTCGCTGTGGCCGTCTGTCCGATCGGCCGCGTCCCCCTCACCGCCCCCTCCGGCCGAGACGGGTCCGTCTGGCGAGACGTTCCGAGCGGTGTGTCCATGTGGAGTGAATGCACTGCTAGCCACTGCAGCTGTTTGGTGCCCGGCTGCCGGAATAGAGTGTCGGAGCGGCGGCAGAGGAGTGACGGCAGCTGTTTGTGGTGGATTCTGACGGAGCTGACCACCGGCACAATAAGACTGCAGCGGCACCAGCCACGGGGAGGGGGCTGCAGCTGGGAGTGTCACCGGACCGCTCTCCGTGCCGGCAGCTGACACTGACCGGGGGCCGGTCTGACACTGTCAGGGGCTGCAGTGTCAGTGTGTCAGTTCAGCTGACAGTCGGAGCACCAGCAGCTGGACACAGCTGACACTGTATATATATATATATAGACCACTGTCACTCGGACACTGACACGGACTGGGACGGCACGACGGTGTGACGTCACACTGGCCTCCAACACGGCCTCCAACAGCTGCACCCGGCTGTGGGCACGGACACACCGGCTGCAGCCAGTAACGCTCGCCGCTGTGCTGGAGCCGCCCGCTGGCCACAGCAGCGACGGGGGCCGACAATCGTTCCGCACGGCAACGGAAAGGCCACACGACGGCAACGGGGGTGACTGCTGTGGTGGGATTTTCCGATAAATACGGGAATGGTTGTGAGCTCGGTATTATTTTGTGTATATTTGACGAGAGGTGACCGGTTGATTTTGTGAGTGCATTGATGGACAGGCGAGGGTGATTAGTTGGTTTTGTGAGTGCGTTGATGGACAAGCGAGGGTGATTAGTTGATTTTGTCAGTGCGTTGATGGACAGTCGAGGGCACGTGGTTGACAGCGAGACAAGCCGGCTGCTGGATGTGCTGTGACAGTGTGTCGGTGCTTGTTGTCGGTGTCGGGTGGTGCAGCTGGCGGCGGCCCGCTGCCATACGGGAGCGGTCGGTGGGCAGGCCGCTCGGCGGCTCGTCCAGCCGGTAGTTGGTGTCAGATCTCTGAGGCCGGTGGGTCAGAGCCGCTGAGCCCGGTCAGGGCACGGCCGGAGCACGGCCACGGCCCCGGCGGCGGCACGGCGTGCTTGTCAGTGGGCCGGCCGTGACCTGGCGGTGACCGGTCGGTCTGTCTGCCGACCGACCACCGGTCGAGCCCCGACCGACCACTGGGACGGCACCGGTGGATGATCAGGGGGGCGGGCGGTGGACTGCATGTGACTGCACGGTGGTGTGTAAGGTCGATCGACGAATACAAGGTGCATTGGAGAAGACACCCAGTTGACAACGTGACCTGGAGCGACCCTGCACAGCGGACTGGGGAGAGGAGAAGGACAGGGTTGGGGGCTCAGCGGCCGCCGCAGAAACGGACACTCACATATAGGGTAGGGACAGTCGGCAGAGACAGTCCCACTGGTCCCACTCCTGGGGTAGGGACAGTCGGCAGAGACAGTGCCACCGGTCCCACTCATGGGGTAGGGACAGTCGGCAGAGACAGTCCCACCGGTCCCACTCATGGGGTAGGGACAGTCGGCAGACAGTCCCACCGGTCCCACTCATGGGGTAGGGACAGTCGGCAGAGACAGTCCCACCGGTCCCACTCCTGGGGTATAGGGACAGTCGGCAGAGACAGTGCCACCGGTCCCACTCATGGGGTAGGGACAGTCGGCAGAGACAGTCCCACCGGTCCCACTCATGGGGTAGGAACAGTCGACAGAGACAGTCCCACCGGTCCCACTCCTGGGGTAGGGACAGTCGGCAGAGACAGTGCCACCGGTCCCACTCATGGGGTAGGGACAGTCGGCAGAGACAGTCCCACCGGTCCCACTCATGGGGTAGAGACAGTCGGCAGAGACAGTCCCACCGGTCCCACTCATGGGGTAGGGACAGTCGGCAGAGACAGTCCCACCGGTCCCACTCATGGGGTAGGGACAGTCGGCAGAGACAGTCCCACCGGTCCCACTCATGGGGTAGGGACAGTCGGCAGAGACAGTCCCACCGGTCCCACTCATGGGGTAGGGACAGTCGGCAGAGACAGTCCCACCGGTCCCACTCATGGGGTAGGAACAGTCGGCAGAGACAGTCCCACCGGTCCCACTAATGGGTTGGGGACAGTCGGGAGAGACAGTCCCACCGGTCCCACTCATGGGGTAGGGACAGTCGACAGAGACAGTCCCACCGGTCCCACTCATGGGGTAGGGACAGTCGGCAGAGACAGTCCCACCGGTCCCACTCATGGGGTAGGGACAGTCGGCAGAGACAGTCCCACCGGTCCCACTCATGGGGTAGGGACAATCGGCAGAGACAGTCCCACTGGTGCCGCCCTCAGAGGCCGGTGGGCGACTCCCACCACCAGTCCCCGGTGGGTGATGGGACCGGTGGGCGACTCCCACCACCAGTCCCCGGTGGGTGATGGGACCGGTGGGGGCGACTCCCACCACCAGTCCCCGGTGGGTGATGGGACCGGTGGGCGACTCCCACCACGAGTCCCCGGTGGGTGATGGGACCGGTGGGCGACTCCCACCACCAGTCCCCGGTGGGTGATGGGACCGGTGGGCGACTCCCACCACCAGTCCCCGGTGGGTGATGGGACCGGTGGGCGACTCCCACCACCAGTCCCCGGTGGGTGATGGGACCGGTGGGCGACTCCCACCACCAGTCCCCGGTGGGTGATGGGACCGTCGGTGGCCCGCCGGGCCGACGGTTGTTCCCGCTGCCCTCCGCTACCGCCGGCCGACAGCCAGCCGGCAGCTCTTGTGGCGGCCGTCGGCGCCGCTCAGTGACCCACGGGGCCGGCGCTGAGGTGCCGCGGCGCGCCGCCCCCCCCCAGCTACCCAGTGGCGGTCCGTGGACACGCGGCTGGTGACGCACCGCCCCGCCGCGCCCCACCTGGGCCGTGACCTGGCCGGCGGCGGCGGTGGCGGCGGCGGCGGCGCGCCGGACGGTCACCAGTAGAGCTCCGACAGAGTCTCGGACCGACCGGACCGTGCAGCGAGCAGCGAGCCGGGCAGCCGCGCCGAGGGGCGGGCCGGGCGGCCGAGCCGGTCCGCACCTCTGACCAGTCGGAGGGCCGGGCGGTACGTCCGGTCCGCACCTCTGCCCAGTCGGAGGGGCGGGCGGTACGTCCGGTCCGCACCTCTGCCCAGTCGGAGGGGCGGGCGGTACGTCCGGTCCGCACCTCTGCCCAGTCGGAGGGGCGGGCGGTACGTCCGGTCCGCACCTCTGACCAGTCGGAGGGGCGGGCGGTACGTCCGGTCCGCACCTCTGACCAGTCGGAGGGGCGGGCGGTACGTCCGGTCCGCACCTCTGCCCAGTCGGAGGGGCGGGCGGTACGTCCGGTCCGCACCTCTGCCCAGTCGGAGGGGCGGGCGGTACGTCCGGTCCGCACCTCTGCCCAGTCGGAGGGGCGGGCGGTACGTCCGGTCCGCACCTCTGCCCAGTCGGAGGGGCGGGCGGTACGTCCGGTCCGCACCTCTGCCCAGTCGGAGGGGCGGGCGGTACGTCCGGTCCGCACCTCTGTCCAGTCGGAGGGGCGGGCGGTACGTCCGGTCCGCACCTCTGCCCAGTCGGAGGGGCGGGCGGTACGTCCGGTCCGCACCTCTGACCAGTCGGAGGGGCGGGCGGTACGTCCGGTCCGCACCTCTGCCCAGTCGCCACTGCAGTGGGTGACGTGTATGGCCCCAGAACACGCCACGGGTGTCTCCCGAGCCGTGTGTGTCTCCGAGTCGGTAGTGTGTCCAGCCGGTGTTGGACAAGTGCCGCTGGCCGGCCGTGGCGGCTGGAATGGAGGGCCGGGCACGGGCCGGCCGGCTCATCCGCCGGCGCACAGTGGCCCTTTTTCAGAATTAGCACGCATAAATTCAAAATATTTTTTCTCTTCTTTTGAGTAAAAAGCAGTCTAATCGTGTGCAAAACATTCCAAACTATCCGATGGTGCCATTTTTACCTCCTAAAAATAATTATCTTTAGTAAAACTGACCGCAAAATCGAAGTTTGTCGAGAGGCGCGCGGACACCACCGGCGGACCATAAAAAGTAGGGTGAGATGAACATCAATTTTTAAGACTTTCGATGAGAGAATATTAAAAATTAGTGGCATGGCTGTGAAGCTGAGTTTACGTAGAAGCCCTAGAAACCACTATTTTCATTGTATAAACTTAAATAGACCACTTTTGCCGAATATTGTGGACACAATAACAGGACAATAATTAACTGGAGATGGCGGCATACATATGAAGCTTTATGTTAAGTAGCACACTCTGGAACATGTCGTATTATACATCGTTCGAATCGCCGATCTCTTCTGACCATGTCCACCAAAGGGCATCGCGCCATTTTGCGCCATTTTGCTTCTACGGTGGATAACGTGTGAGCCAGTTCAGTCCGCGAGCGGCTGTGGCTCCTGTTCGATACGACTAAGCTCATTGACCTGGCTCGAAGCTGGTGTCACCTGGTGTGCGCCTAAATGTGGCTTGACTTTTGCCATAAGATGTGCTAATTGAAATGTCATGTAGGCATAACGCTGTGCCCAAGAAAAACTGTCCGATTTCTTGTCGCGTTTGATGTCCAAGCCGCACAAGTCCCGTGGTCGGCTTAAGATCTAACGTCAAAAGCGCCTATGTGTTTGTATTGTTCGCGTCGCGCTGACCTTAGTTGCTGCCCGGCCGGGGCCGACTAACGGTGGCTGGCAACATCTGTAGATGCGATCACGTGACGCCCTGAGGCGTCCTGGCGGTCAGTGCAGCGCGGTCGGCTGGCGGGCTCGCCACACTTGCGTTCGGAGCGGCCTGGGCCGGCGGGCGAGCCGTGCGAACGTGCGCCAAATCTTGGGCCGAGCGGCCTGTCGCTGTTGGGCCGAATCTCCTTGGGCAGTTCGTTTATTTTCTTCTCTTTGCATTGGCAGGGAATACGTCCTTGATCACGTGATGATGTCTTGCACCACTTTCAGGTAATGTGGGAATTAATGCGTGCTAATTCTGAAAAAGGGCCACTGTGCGGCGGTGGGAGGCCCGGTGTCAGCTGTGGGTCACTGACCAGCACCGAACACTGCAGTTGTGAGGGGGACGGGTGCAGGCCATACAACACACACAGAACTGCAACAGGGAACTACTTACATGACACCAGTCAGAGTGGCCAAAACACATGAGTAATGTGCAGGGATCTCAGAAAAGGTATATGTATGTGTGATCGGATCCCACGTAGTTATCCTGATCTCGGATCCGATGGGATCCTAGATCCAGCCAAATGGCTCGAGACGGCAGTTTATTTACCCGAGGCGGCTCTCAGACCTGATCCCAAATGACGGCGGGTAAAACAGTGTGTCGTATACAGGTTATCGTCCGCCCGGCACCGGGGAAGGCGGTGAAATACGGCGAGTGGCGATCCAGCCAGTCAGTGTGTGGCCGCCGGTTAACGGTGAACTGCCACGCTGGGCCCGTATTATAGATATATACGACACCTGTTGATGATGTGCACGGAACAGAAGGACCAGGCCTCGACGGCCGACGGTGTGCTCTGGAGCCGGGACCGCAGCTCGGCAGGTCACAGCAGCGGCGGCACAGCGGCGCAGAAACACCCCCCCCCCCCCTCTGGTGGAGCCAAACTGTACTCAGGTCACCAGGACATTAGCACACATGATGAGGTAAGCTCCGAAGGTAACTGTTTTCCAGGACAAAGACCGGACATGTGCAAAATGTATTAGTCAAAGCGCAGCCGATTATCAGTAGCATGGCCAAGTGATAACTAAAATCTAAAAAGCCGTTCCGGAGTCGGAGTCAAGGCAGCTTGATCGACACGGACTCCGACTCCGACTCCCAATCGGTCGGTAGCCCAATTACCCCCCTGTACGAAGCAGAGGACACAAAACATGGCGGCGCGCACCCGGGCCGTGACGGCGTGCTTCCGTGAACCGAGTCGGACAGACGCGAGGACACTCGTTATGACCGGTGCCGTGAGAGCTCTAAACAATTCAGTAGCATCCAGCTGACTATATCCGACCGTTGGATAGCCGGCTATATCATACCCAGGGTTACATTATCCACAACACCCGACCGGTAATTACCCACTACATCGCATCACTTCATCCAATTACCCACAATACTCGCCCGGTAACTAATTGCCCCAGGCTACAGATGGTACAGCTGAAGCGTCTCCTCTCATGTATATAGTAGACATCTGACTGACCAATGGTCAGCTGACGGACCAGTGGTCAGCTGACGGACCGGTCCCCGCCCCGGGCCGGGTGACGGCCGCCGGCCGGGACCGGAGCGGGCGGGCGCGGCGCGGCCGGCCGCCGTCTGAACTGGCACCGCGTGGATACTGCCAGCTCGGACGGCAGCTAGCCAGTAGTCGAGTAGAGCTGTCCGTGTGGGACGTGTCACAACACCCTCAGCACGGCGCTCAGCACCGCCGAGCCGAGGTGCAGCCAGACCCGGGGGGACGGTCACGTGACCGAGCCGTCCGACTCCACCGGGGGACGGTCACGTGACCGAGGCCGGCCGTGCCGCCGGGACCAGGCGCGGTGAACCGAGTCGGACGGTCAGAGACGTGTGTTCTACATACAGAATAGCGTAATGCCACGATCGGTAGTCTCTCCAGCACATCACTTTTCACTGTCCAATTACCCACAATACCCGCCCGGTAATTACCCACTACATCACTTTCACAGTCCAATTACCCAAAATACCCACTCGGTAATTACCCACTACATCACATCTCCCGTGCAATTACCCACAATACCCGCCCGGTAATTACCCACTACAGCACATCCGTGTGCTACTACTACATCTACACTACTACCACTACAACTACATGGCTACACTAGAGCGGACACAGGGGCCGTGTGCCGGCTGACCGGCGCCGCTCTCAGTGCCGGCTGGTGCAGCACACACGGCAGAAGTCAGCTGGCGGCCCCGGCCGACTGGCTCGGCCTCTCTGCAGTCAGCTCATCACTGCACGGTCGGTAGTGCAGCGCATCAATACTACCAGCAATACACTTTGACCCCACCGCCTTCCTGTCTCTCCAGCTGATCGTACAGCTCCCCTGTGGACAGAGCAGAGACACGTCTGAGGTGGACACGTCACACACAGACAGACACACAGACAGCGGTACAGCCATGTCCACACACCGCCGGCCAGTGACGTCACACACAGGACAGACGGCTGACGTGACGTCACCGTCGGCCGTGGGGGCCGTGACGCGTCACGTCACCGTCCGTGACGTGGCCTGCGGCGGTGGTCGAGTGTGTGTGTGTCTGAGAGGCCGGTGGCGCCGTGCAGCGTCTGTTGTGAGGGACTGACTGGTCAGAGGCGCGGCGCGCGGCGCCCTCTCACCTACCGGGGACAATGAGATTGATGGTACGGGGATCGCCATCACTGTCCCGCAGGTCCGCCTCCTTCAGGGCGGTCAGCACGGCCCGGCCGGTGTCTGCCGTGCAGTGAAGGTACAGAAACTCCAGCTTCCGACACGACTTCACCACCAGTCTGTAACAGAGCAGAGCAGCAGAGCCGTCACACACAAACACAGCGGCACCAGCCGGCCGGACGTACGAGTCAGTGTCAGTGTGTCAGTATTTAAGTGTCAGTGTGTTGGAGTCAGTGACAATGCGTCAGTGTCAGTGTGTCAGTGTCAGTGTCAGTGTGTCAGTGTATCAGTGTCAGTGCCAGTGTATCAGTGTCAGTGTGTCAGTGTGTTAGTGTCAGTGTGTCAATATCAGTGTTTTAGTGTCAGTGTCAGCGTGTCAGTGTGTCAGTGTCAGTGTGTCAGTGTCAGTGTGTCAGTGTCAGTGTGCCAGTGTCAGTATGTCAGTATCGGTGTCAGTGTCAGTGTGTCAGTGTCAGTGTGTCAGTGTCATTGTGTCAGTGTCATTGTGTCAGTGTCATTGTGTCAGTGTCAGTGTGTCAGTGTCAGTGTCAGTGTGTCAGTGTCAGTGTGTCACTGTCAGTGTGTCAATGTGACAGTGTCACTGTGTCAGTGTCAGTGTCTGACAGGACACCCCTCGCCAGTGTCTGCTGACTGACCTGGTGACCGCTGCTGCTGTGAAGGCCGTCTCTGCCGGCCGCTGGAGGTCCCCCAGTATAAGGTACAGTCACCAGCACTTGCTACCCATCACCCCCGGACGGTGGGGGAGCAAGCTACCACCGCCCTTGCGAGACTAGCGCCGCCATGCGCCAAGAAGTGGAAACACCACGTGACTGAGGCCACGTGAGGGCAGGGTCACGTGATGGAGGGGCGGAGCATAGTAGCTTTTGCGCCCGACACTAACTGAAATGCGGCGCTGTGATTGGGCGCTTTAGCATGAATGAAGCCCCGGCGAGGGGGCGCAAAACAGCCCCCTCTCCTTTTCAGCCGATATCTCCTAAAGTATAGCGTAGGTCGCCACCGAACTTTCAAGATCCCTCCGGGCATCATTTTACACCTTAGGTTAAGGTTAAGGTTAAGCGGGAAGAGCTGTCACGCTGACAGTTTTGAAGATAGCAAAAAATAGGTATTCAAGATAAAAAAGATGTAAAATAAACAGCGCTACAAAACTGCCAACTCTGATTTCTAAACAAAAATTGATTTCGACCATCAAAACTATAGAAGTATAACACCCCGAAAATACCAACAACATTCAAAATTAAAGCTGGAATATATGTTATAGAACTATCTGCTCTAGATATGCCAAACTTAAACTCGACAGCTCCATTTTTAGCAAAGTTATGGCAAAAAAAAACACTTCTCAAAATGTATTACGTAAAATTTTCAAACTCAATTTTTAGCCGTCACAGAACACACAGAGCAAGCCAAAGACCACCATTGGATTTCCCGTGATGAGCAGCATCGAATAGATACCCTTTTTATGCAAAATATCAACTCTGAAATTTAACCTTTTTTGACCTGACCTTGACCTGACCTCCACCAGAACGTAATCTAAACCGGCCCCAATGGCCGTCTAGCCCACACCATTGAATTTTAAATGTAAAATTGACCATAAAACATGTATCACGCGACCCTAGCAATTAGCATAGTTGGGTTCATATTGTGACCCTTAGTGACCTGACCTCTTTGACCTGACCTGGCATCAGTGACCTCTTTAGGCAACATATGTATTGGGCAACCACGCTCCATCGATATTTTTCGATAACATGCCTTTTATTTGATGTGTTAACTGACTGTAACGCATTCCTTAGACTAAATCGGTGAAAAATACAACCTTTGACCTGACTTGTGACGTCATGGGTTGCACCTAGGTCAACGAAACCTGGTAACAAGGTTCGATAGCCCCTGGTGGGGCTATCGAACGTTCTTCGAATTTTCAAAATCGGTCGGTAACTTTCCGAGATCTCAGGTGGAGGACTCCCCCAATAGCCCAACGGGGCGCGAATTATTTACTCAATCATACAGTGTCATCTATTTTGAGAACACCTTTCTCACGCCATGACATGGTCCTCTCGTAATAGATCGAGATAAGGAGAGTGTTTTCACGCCTCCTTATGCACGGCTCTAGTGTCATTGAGCTATCAACTGTCAGCGGTTTTCGGACAATGAAGGCTTTTGGTCATTTTTAGGTAAGATCTTGGGTCAGATCACTTCAGTGGCGGATCTAGAGAGAGGCCATGGGGGCCATTCTCCCCCCCTTGGGCCTCCCGGGGGCCCATCACGGAGTTTTTTTTTAATTCATCACGGAGGTCACCGACGGGAGCTTTAACCCAGAGGTCTCCCAAATGGGCACCATCCAGAAGGTCTATCGGAATAGGGTACCGTTTTCGGGGTCTCCCGGAGGCCCATTTCTGTCCCTCGCCTCGGTTTTTTAAGTTTAGTTGTTTTTTTAGTTTTTAGTTTGATATTGTCCATCTATTTCAATCCCGAAGTCCGCGGGGGCACCATCCCGAGTTCTCGGCAGGCACCATCCCAAGGTCGGAGAGGGCACCATCTCGAGGGTCCGGGGCACCATCCCAAGGTCTCCGGCGACACCATCGCGAGGTCTGGGGGCACCATCCCGAGGTCTCCGGGGGCACAATTCCAAGTTTCCAGGGGCACTTTTCCGAAATCCGAGGTCTGAAGGAGCACTCTCCCCGGGTCTGAGGGGGCACCATCTCGAAGTCTCAGGGGCACCATTTCAAGGTCTCAGGGGCACCATCCCGAGGTCTCAGGGGCCGTTTGATCCGCGCCGTCCTGGGGGGGGGCGTTTTTACGCCCCCCCCCCTAGGTCAGATCAATTTTGCGACTGCTCCATACAAGTCAATGGGAGAAAATTGAAATGAGCCTCTTTTGGCCGAATGTCGTTCTACACCCTCTCAAACATCAGTTCATATGTAAACATGACACTCTGAATCGGAAAATTGCACCTGTGCCCCCTTTGTGTGCCCCTGAGGTCATCTCAGGTCATGAAAGGTCTTCAGCAGTTTTTTTTTTTTACTATAACTTTTGATTTGACAGAGACGTGCTAGAGCGGTGAAAACACGGGGGCTAAACCGTTGATCTGAGGTCAAATTTGAGGTCAATCAGAGCGGTGCCCTCTGGGGGCTAAACCGTTGATCTGAGGTCAAATTGGAGGGCATGTTGGCGAAAGAGCGTTAAAAGAGCTATCGAATGCGCTTTTCCACGGCGCTGTAGCTCTATTGGTTCCAGAGTTAGCCGTTGGATGTTTAAAATCGTTGAAATAGACAAAATTTGACCTTTGATGAGCTCTAGTGACCTGACCTTTGCCCTGACCTTAAAATGACCGAGTGTTTTCCTTCTTAATTTTGACGCTCTTTCGATTGCCGCTTACCGCGTGTCGCTAAGTGGCCCAGGAGCCGAGTTATACGGAGGGGCGTGAAACGCCCCCCCCCCCTCAGCACTCGACGGAAAGTTCATGCCACCAACACGGCGCGGGTGAATTGTGATGTTAGCTAGCTCCTGTTGTAAGCTGTGGAGTCGTGGAACTGATCTTGAAGGAACTGGGCCTAACATTTTCATAACAAACGTAAAAAAAATGTTTAATAGGTGATGGAAAAAATATCATCTCTTTTATGAAATATTTGCGAATCCCTCAACATCATCCCCATTGGTGCCGAGCTCCCAACGACGACCATAAAAATGTCCCCATCCCGTCAGCGTGGGTTTATCATAAGGACGCTAAGATTTAATTTCCAATCCGAAGCTGAAATGATGGAAAGCAAATTTACATTTTACATACGAAACAAGCGGACACAACTAAATATTTTCTCTCTCGCTCCCTCTCACTGATTTACCCATTACCCTCTCTCTCATTTTACCCTTCCTGGTTTTCCTTTTCTGTCTCTCTTTTCTCTCCTCCCGTCCTTATCCCTTCCCTCCAGTCTTTCTTCTCTCTCTCTCTCTCTCTCTCTCTCTCTCTCTCTCTCTCTCTCTCTCTCTCTCTCTCTCTCTCTCTCTCTCTCTCTCTCTCTCTCTCTCTCTCTCTCTCTCTCTCTCTCTCTCTCTCTCTCTCTCTCTCTCTCTCTCTCTCTCTCTCTCTCTCTCTCTCTCTCTCTCTCTCTCTCTCTCTCTCTCTCTCTCTCTCTCTCTCTCTCTCTCTCCCTCTCCCTCTCTCTCCTCTCTCTCCCTCTCTCTCCCTCTCTCTCCATTCCCTCTCTTCCCTCTCTCTCCCTCTCTCTCTTCCACTCTCTTCTCCTCTCTCTCTCTCTCTCTCTCTCTCTCTCTTCTCTCGCTCTTCCTCTCTCTCCCTCTCTCCCCCTCTCTCCCCCTCTCTCTCCCTCTCTCTCCCTCTCTCTATCTCTCCCTCTCTCTCCCTCTCCCTCTCCCTCTCTCTCCCTCTCTCTCTTTCTCTTCCACTCTCTCTCTCTCCTCTCTCTTTCTCTCTCTCCCTCTCTCTCCATCTCCCTCTCTCTCCCTCTCCCTCTCTTTCCCTCTCCCTCTCTCTCCTTCTCTCTCCCTCTATCTCCCTATTTCTCTTCCACTCTCTCTCTCTCCTCTCTCTCCCCCCCTCTCTCTCTCTCTCTCTCTCTCTCTCTCTCTCTCTCTCTCTCTCTCTTTCCTCACAATATTCTCGACTGCCACAGCGTTGTAGAACTTGTTTCCAGACAGGCCCATGCGCTCCCCACTCCGCAAGCCCCAGCCCACACGGCTCAGCCGCCCAAACACCCTCCGGCGGATGACCTCCGATTTCGGCGACCCGACCCCAGCCGACCGGACCGATCGCGTCCCTCTCCACGCCTCCGCCCCGCTTCCCCCACTACAACTGCGTAATAATTGTAGCGTGTGCAAAGGTCACGTGACATTATTTACTTCTGCGGTTTGTTCGGCTGACAAGAGATGGCACTAGTGGTCTGTGGATCAGAGGCGGGGCTAGGTTCTACGACTTCTTGGGGCAACTTTAGGGCAGAAAAGACGTTTTTTGGCTCCTCATCCCAAAATGCTTCGAACATACAAAATCAAGCTAGATATTCGAAAATCGGAGGACCAAACCGATCTTTTGACGTATCTTGCTCGACTGAGAATTGATCGGTCTTCAAACTACTGAGCAAAAACGAGGTGATTAGTAGCAAGTGCTGGTGACTGTACCACAGCTCGGGGCAGCCGCTGAGACTGTCCAGCACGGAGTCAGGGACGCCGCCGGATAGGGTGAGCCACCGCAGCTCAGGGTACCTGGTGAGGGGCTCCAGGCTGCCGGCCGTGAGATCAGTACAATCTGGAAAACACACAGACACACATACAGACAGGATCAGCCGACTGCAATACATGTCGATATATGGAAAAAAAACGAAACAGCTATGAATTCGCATGGTTTTATGGACACCGTAAGCCATGATATAACAGTGGTACTATATGATATGCCATATAAACATGAATGAATGTGATAACATGAATGAATGAACATGACAACATGAATGTTCATGTTATCTTTGGATATGCAATCAGTTCAGCCAATGCATTGAAGTGCATTGAACATTGCATTACAATCGCAATATGTAGTTCAACTAACTATGAGCGAATATGTCACTGATTGAACAGTCATCCTCCATTTTGGAGCTCAATTGACTTCATTGTTTCACAAAGCACATTGGCTATGTATCACACCTGTCTCCATGAGGTCCGATAACGGCACACCGTTACTCGATGTCCGCCATTCGCTGATCTCGTACATATATCAGCGGTCTGTCCGTGCTGCCGCTGCTCACCGTATATCTCCAGTAGTGTGACCGTCCGTCCCAGGTCAGCCAGGTGACTGATGGTGTCGGCAGTCACCCCCTGGAGCGACACCGACAGATCCCCGTACCGTCCCGGCCACCTCGGCTCCGTCACCTCCGGCCCTGTCGGACACAGCTGTGTCAGCTGACTGCAGTCGGACAGAGCTGCCGCCCGCTCCCCGGTGCACTACTGACACCAGAGTGTCAGATACTGACACAGCCAGCACTGACACTGCCAAACGGCTGAACAGCGCTATTTAGCACCAGCAGTGATATGCAAAATGTAAATATGAACATAATAAGTAGATGCGATAAGTATAGGTATGCATAATACGTATACAGTAGTCTATGAAACTACTTATACGACTCTTATTGGTTGCACTATGTCTGTATAATCATCCCTCATTGTAAATACTTGCTCACTTATTGAAACAATGCCTGCATTCCCGTGCTGGCCGCCTTCGATCGTGGCGCCACCTATACTCTGTATAACCGCCTCGCCAGGGCCGCGGCCAGTCAGTCCCGTCAGTCTGCTCAGACTCGTCGTCAGCGAGCTATACATATATATAGTCAGTCAGTGTCAGTCGTCAATTAATACTCAATACGCTTGTTCGGAAATTTGATGCTTGTGACATTGCAACTATTACTAGTACCTTGACTTTTAAAAATCACCCCGCGACATTAGGATTTAGGTACACTAATATTCCATGCATGCGCCACAAGCATGTGCACCGGCACCCTATGCATGTGCATGCATTGACCCCCCCCCCCCCCCCCACAACCACAATAATGTACACGGTCAATGGTGGAAATTGCTAGTTGAGGCTGATCGGCTCATCCATTTGCCATCAACGCTGTCCATTTGCATATAGCGGCATTATATGTGTCAGTGTGATCCGCATGGTATCTCACCTCTGACATTTAGGCGCTCGAGGCCCTCCGGCAGCTGCCTCCTCAGTAGCGGGAGGTCGGCGGCGGTGAATGATAGGTCCTGCAGCCCACGGCACCTGGTGAGGGGCTCCAGGCTCACGGTGTCAGGGACGCCGCCGGACAGGGTGAGATACTGCAGATCAGGGCACCTGGTGAGGGGCTCCAGGCTGCCGGCCGTGAGATCAGGACAGTCTGGAAAACACACAGACACACATACAGACAGGATCAGCCGACTGGGGTGATGTAGCAGACGCCGATGCTGATGCACGATAAAATGGAAAAATACCAAACCATCACCTCGCACTTTGCAGACTTCCATCGGATCTCAATATCATGGCACAATTATGCTTTTACGACCAAAATATGCAATGCGTTCAGCTAATGAAATCTGTTTTCTCGGGAACGGCAACATCATCATAATGTGTATGTGGTATGAGACTTCATATATATCGTGGGTTTCATAAATATGTCTGCCTCAATTTATATCAAGTGCACCAACTCCACTATTTCGAAAAAATCATAATGTGACAGTGTTTTACGTTGTAAGTACCTACCTGTCTCTACACGTATATTACTATTTACACGTCCAGTCATAACACCACACCGTTACTCGGTGACGGGCGACGGCCACTCACTGAGCTCGTATATCAGTGGCCTGTCCGTGCTGCCGCTGCTCACCGTATATCTCCAGTCGTTTGACCGTCCGTCCCAGGTCAGCCAGGTGACTGATGGTGTCGGCAGCCACCCCCTGGAGCGACACTGACAGACCACTCCCGTACCATCCCGGCCACCTCGGCTCCGTCACCTTCGGCCCTGTCGGACAGAGCTGTGTCAGCTGACTGCAGTCGGACAGAGCTGCCGCCAGCTCCCCGCTGCACCACTCACACCAGAGTGTCAAACACTGACACAGCCAGCACAGACATAGCCGGGCGGCCGCACAGCAATTTTTAGCATAGCAGTCATGTAGAATGTGAATATGAACATAATACGTATATGCGATAAGTATATGCGTAATACAGTAGTCTATGAAACTACTTATACTAGGTACTGTTATTGGTTGCACTATGTCTATAATCATCCCTCATTGTAAATAACTGCTCACTAATTGTAACAATGCCTGCATTCCGTGCTGGCCGCCTTCGATCGTGGCGCCACCTATACTCTGTATAACCGCCGCGCCAGGGCCGCGGCCAGTCAGTCTCGTCAGTCTGCTAAGACCCGTCGTCAGCCAGTGGCGGCGGAACACCTTCAATTAACCCGGCCGGGCCCGGGGGGTAATCCCAACCACCGCAGCCCGGGGGGGGGGCGTTTTTCGCCCCCCCCCTGTCTAACTCCGTAAATTAGGGAGCTACGGAAACAAAAGCGATACCAAACGAAAGGTCCTTACGAGACGATTCTAATGCACCTTAAATTTTTGACCTCAGGTCAATTTTCAAGGTCAGAGGTCAAGGTCAAAGGCCAAAACCGGCACATGTGTAGTGATCTCAAAAGTAAGCCTTCTAGAGGACGGCAGGCTGCATCAAACCGGCAAAATTGGGTGTCAAACGAAAGAAGAGAATCTGAGGATTCTGAAAGTGTGCTCCAAATCAAAGGTCAAGGTCAAGGTCACGCTCAAAATTGACCTCAAACTTGGCACTTTTTCGCACATCTTGCGTGCTAACTTCCAAGATGTTTTGAAATGTTTTGAGGCTTATCAGTTCCCTATTTGTGGTTCATCTTACGATACAAGGCTGCTCAAAGGTCAAGGTCACAGAAGAGTATCCCTGCTAGAGGCTATTTCACTGATTCAAGTTAGTAATAATAAATAAGACAATTTTGCCATCCGGAAGCTCTAAATGAAGGCTTAGAGGAAAATAGATGCCAGATTCGTGATCAGCGGGTACAAATCCATCATAAACGACCTTTCATGTGTCAAGGTCAACCAGAGGTCATTCGAGGTCACAAGAGGTCAACATGAAACTTGACCTTTTCCGAACAACATATATATCATTCGACGCGGCTTGACAAGGCGAATGCGATGGTACCACTGCCGTAGCTCTAGGACCATTTTTGTCGAAGTTATTTGCGAAAAACTAAAACCACATTTCGGGGTCGTTGACCTGACCTCTGACCTCAGGTCACCAAAACTATTTTTCTATTTTTCTCTAGGTGAAACGCTACACAGCCGTGCTCGTAATTTGTCTTTATCTCTAAAACTCTATTTTTAGCAGCTATTTGAAGTTTGCGTCTGTGACGCCGAAGTTTGCCGTGCAGGGGTCTAGAAAAATGGACCTTGTGACGTCATCAAGGGGGCTAGGTTCAAATTTTTTACTTCAGAAGATGTCAAATTGATGGGAGAAAAGGTACTGAAAGTTTCGTCTTCCTATCCCTAAGCGTTCGGGAGTTATCGCAAATATTCGCCAGGGGGGGGGGCGAAAAACGCCCCCCCCGGGCCCGCGAGGGTTAACCCTCGCCGGCCGAGGGGGGGGGGGGCGGGTGCCGCCCCCCCATAGGGTTTTTTTCGCGATAGCTCCGAACACGCTGGCGATAGAGAGCTGAAACTTGGCATACCTGACCTTTGATCCAAGCCGCATCTTTTGACACCAACCGCATTTTTGGGTCAGGTCAGGTCACTGACTTATGACGTCATAAGTGAACCTCTGCACGGTCTTCAGATGTCGCAACTTCGCAACGCCCTCACTGCCAGAGGAGATGTCACAGGGAAATGAAACTTGCAGGATCTAGTATCCATTATGAGTCTCACAACTTGTATATCTCGGATTTTTCCTAAAGGTCATATGAGGTCAGGTCATTTTCGTGACCTCACCATTATAAGTCAATGGGGAAAAATTCAAACTGCTATTCTGGCGCCGGGAACGATCTCCAACTATCTCAAGCACACAGAATCGTGATTTGATGCACTCCTTGCAAGGTTAGATGCGTCACTTTTGCAATGTTGACCTTCCGTGACGTCATTTATGACGTCATCAAGGTCATATTAGTTTTTCGTCAATAACTCCCGATCAAATTGAGCTAGCGAGTCGGGAAAGCCACCAATGGACTCAGGAAGACCTGCCGAATCGAATGATATGCGACATGACCTCTTTCGACCAACTTCGTGACCTGGGGGTGCTGACCTGACCTTGACCTGAGGTCAACACCCCAAGTTGACCTGACCCGGACAAAAAGTATATCATTCGACGCGCCTGATCAAGGCGAACACGATGCTGCCAAAATCGCGGCTCTGCGGCCGTTTTTTGCGAAGTTATTCACCAAAAACTGAACCGTACCCTGGGGCACTTGACCTGACCTCAGAGGTCACCGGTTGACCTAGGACCTTAAAATCGGGTACCAATCTCTGCGTCTCGTAACGGCGCACACGCTCGTTTTTTCCGCGACGCGCTAGCTCCACCAGGGGCGAAACGGCGAGGGGGGGGGGGTCGTACCCGCCCCCCCCCCTCGGCCGGCGCGTATGTAGAAAACCAATAGGTCCGGCGAGGGTTAAAGGGGGGCACCGCCGACTTTTAGTCCCTTTCTTTCCATGCAACGCCCATAGGGTTAACCCTCACCCTGGCAGGGCATTTTTCATAACACGGCCTGGCAGGGGGGGGGGGGGGGGTCGATGCGACCCCCCCTCGCGATTGGCTCCTATGGCACCTACATAGAAACACTGCATAGAAACACCATGTAGAAACACTAAATTTGGTAGGTAGGTGGGCCCCCTGGAGTTCTCGCCCCTGTGCAAATTTAGTTGCTCTAGGTCAATAGGTATTTAGGGGGGTTTTGGGGGGTATAAATGTAAAAATTTTGCTAAAACTGGTCAAAAGTTTTTCGCTTATCGCCACCACACCCGTGTGTGACCAGTATGGTGTTTGTTTGTTTGTTTTTTGTTTTGTTGGGTTAGGCCCTTTCGGTCTGACAAGACAATTGCAGAGCCGGAAGGATGATAGGAATTAGGGGGAGACATTGGTCTGGGCAGGCACCCTAGTGAGTCGCCGGGGCTGAGCCCGTCCAGAGGACAGGCCACCCAGCCCCAAGGCACTCACTGCACCCGGCTACGGGGTGCGCTCCCTCGGGAGCAGCGGTGCCGCTCCAAGGGAGCAGCCCGCATGAGATAAAGTTACCTGTCCAGCCCGGAGGGGGGTTGCGGCGTGGAGGAGAAGGATTTCTGTATCCTGAGGATAGAAGCACGGAACGAGTGTGGTGTGATATTAGTCCTCTCCTGTCCGTCGGCCGTAACCGGAGCTCCTTCCCCACTCCAGTGTGGCTGGTGTGAAGTTGGTGTGAAGTGACGCCCGGCCTGTCATCTGTCGGCCTCTGTCTGTACTTGGTAACGCTCGTCCCGCCATCTGTTGGCGGCGATCATAACTCGAGGTTGCGCCGTCAAGCGGCTTACGTGTGATTCGCAAAACTTCTCTCTCTTGGCCCGCGACCGCCGCCGCGGCCGGTCGACACATGGACCGGCTCCCGCCGTTTTATAATAAATCCGCCGTCGCTGTTCATGAACCTCTCTCTCTCTTTGGGGATAACTGGCGTATAACTTTTGATCTAATTAAGATAGAGCAAAAAGAAAAGCACCAGTGAACTCAGCACGTCAAGTCGCGTCGAATGATATACTTTTTAGCTCGCTTAACCCGCGCCGTGCTGGTGGCCTGAACTTTCCGCCGAGTGCTGGGGGGGGGGGGCGTTTTCACGCCCCCCGTCTAACTCGGCTCCTGGGCCACGTAGCGACACGCGGTAAGCGGCAATCGAAAGAGCGTCAAAAATAAGGACGAAAACACTTCGGTCATTTTTTGGGTCAGGTCAAAGGTCAGGTCACCAGAGGTCACCAAAGGTAAAATGTTGACTATTTCAACATTTTGGAAACTGCCAACGGCTATCTCGGGAACCGATAGAGCTACAGCGCCGCGGAAAAGCGCATTCGATAGCCCTTTTACAGACCTTTCTGAGTAATGTTCTCAGATTTGACCTCAGGTCAACGGTTTAGCCTCCAGAGGGCAAAAACTCCAAAAATAGCCGTTTTTACGAAAAACGTTTTTTCGTCAATAACTTTTGACTCATAAGCGCCATGACATTACTTTTGCCAGCATCGTGTTCCTCTCGTCGAGACGCGTCGAATGAATTATTCGTTGACCTTGAAAGGTCATTTTGAAAATTTGACCTCAGGTCAAGGTCATGACCTGACCGAAAAGGGTCATGTTGCATATCAGTCGATCCGTATCGTCGAGCTGAACACATCTGACGTGTTTTCACCGCTCTAGCACGTCTCTATCAAACGTTATAGCCAAAAAACTGCTGGCGACCGTTCATGACCTGAGATGACCTCAGGGGCACACAGAGGGGTCACAGGTGCATTTTTCCTATTCAGTGTGTCATGTTTACCTATGAACCGATGTTTGAGAGCGTTTTGAACGATATTCGTCCAAAAGAGGCGCATTTCAATTTTCTCCCATTGACTTATAATGGAGAGGTCGCACAATTGACCTGACCTTAGGTCACAGATATCAAAAATCCGAGATATACATTTTATACATACTGTTACTCATATCAATCGCTGAAAGTTTCAAAGTGATCGTTCAGTCGGTGTAGCTATAGCGAGCCTTTGAACTTTTTCTGAGGTAAGGTCACTTGACGTGACCTGGTGACCTGACCTTGAACGGCCTAGGTCTGAAATTTTCACAACATGTGCGGAAATGATGTAGGAACACGTGTACCAAAAACGGCGGCGCTGCGCGCCGCCGTTTTTGAGATATTCGCGAAAAACCTGAGGGGGGGGGGGCGTAAAAACGCCCCCCCCCCCCCAGCACGGCGCGGGTTAAGTGTACTTAAAGTTTTTCTTAAATTTTAAGTAAACTTTAATTAATTAATTAGGTTCAAATTAACCAAATTGCATCATATCGCATATCATTCGATTAGGCTGATCACGAGGAACACAATCATACCATTTTTTAACCCGCGACCGCCTGGGGGGGGGGTCGGATCCGACCCCCCCCGTCCGTTTTTCTTGAGTAACTCATGAACCGCTTGCGCTATCAACCTGAAACTTCGCATACCTTCTCCCCCATCAATTTGACGTCTCCTGTGCAATTTTCAAGAAAAAATTTTCAAAAATTTTTGAGATATATCGATTTTAGTGATGTAACTACATGGCGTTTTCAGTCAAAAAATGGTAAATGTTTAAAAAATCGCCAAAAATCGAGGTTTTAAGCAAATTGCAAATTAAGGACATGAAAAGACGCAGCTCAACGAGTTCTTTAAAATGGCTATCTCGGATTTTCCATAAAATGCGTTTTTCACCCCTAAAAATTCAAAAAACTATAATTTTTTTAAAACAGCTAATAAAATCCTAAATTTTGAGAATTTCCAAAAAACCGGAATATATGTTATAGAGCTCTATTAGAACATTAGATGTCCCAAATTTCAACTTTCTATCTTGATTTTTGACCCCCAAATTGTAAAAAAATAGCTCCAACATGCATAGGGCATGGTGACGTCATAAGCATTTTCGCGAATTAGAGGCACTTCTGAACATCGCATGTGAAAACAAATGGCACCACTAGATTCCTGGGACAAAGCTCGTCTAGAAAAGTCCATTTTTATGTCAAAAATAAAAAGTTGAAAAATTGACTTTTTTTCTTAGCCCTCGTTTAGTTATGTATGGTATAAACGATTTTTTATGCTTTCAATGCACACTTATCACCAGCAGAGTGACTTGGGGTCACATATAACCATTACCATCGGATTTGGCGTGAAAAATAAGCCATAAAACATGTGTCGCACGCCCATGTAGCAGAAAGTGAAAACCGTGACCTTTCGTGACCTGACCTGACCTTGACCCGTACTTAGTATGACCCCTATACGCACATGGTACCTTCACTAGGTCTTTGAGGTCATTTGTGGTGAGTTTCGAGCAGCAGCTATCGATTCCGCTGTCCGTAAGCCTAATCATGCAAAACCCCTGAATTTGACCTTTGACCTGACCTTGACCCGAAAGTTGACCTCAATCCTAAAATCTTAAGAGTGCTTTGGGAAGGTCTCGTAGAGACCTTTCGAACGCCGCCTCGCGGGGCTCGATACGACCATTGGTTCTCGAGATAACAGGGGGGGTCGGATCCGACCCCCCCCAGGCTGATGTGGGTACGGAAATAGCCCAGGCGGTGCCGGGTTAAGCTCTAGCTTCATTATGTGCCAAGTTATTGGCAAAACGTCATTTGACCTCAGTTGACCTCATTTGACCTGACCCATGGATAAGTACACCAAACAAAGAAGCACCAAGTGACCTGCTGTTAATTACTATGGTTTCAAAGCACAAAAGTGATAGAACGAAGCGAATGTCTCCAGTATTTTCCGAATTTAGTGTTTTCCAATAGGCTTAACATTACGACGTAATGACCTCTAACTGACCTCAGGTCAGTGACCTCAAAAAACCCAAACTATATGTTATACAACTCGGTGAACTTAGCACACCCTGAAAGTTTGAAGGAAATCAGCCAAAAACTGTGAGTTGGACAGGTGCAAAAAGAAAAATTGAAATTTGACCATGACCTTGTACCGGTTTTTCTGATCTGGTGACCTGACCCAAGGTCACCCGGACCTGAAATTTTCAGGTCATATGTAAAAAGGCTGCCCCATAGGCTGTGCCAAATTTGGCGGTGCTGCGCGCCGCCGTTTTTACGCTATCTTCGAAAAACCTTAGGGGGGGGGTCGCATCGACCCCCCCTGCCAGGGCGAGGGTTAAAGCGAGCTCTCTATGTACGTACCTAGTCAGTCAGCGTCAGTCGTCGTGTCAGACTAATAACTTTTGTTCGGAAATTTGCTGCTTGTGACAATGCAACAATCGCTAGTACCTAAACTTTTAAATCACCCCGTGACGTTACACTAATAGGTATTCCACGCATACCTATGCCACAAGCATGACCACTATCGGCATGCATTGAACCCCTCCCCCCTCTCACCACAATACGAGTAATATACACGATTAACGACGAAACTTGCTAGTTGAGGCTGATTGGTTCGTCCATTTGCCGTCTTCGCTGACCATTTGCATATAGCGGCATTACATGTGTGATTTGCGGTATCTCACCTCTGACATTGAGGCGCCTGAGGCCCTCCGGCAGCTGCCCCCTCAGTCGCGGGAGGTCGGCAGCAGTGACTGATAGGTCCTGCAGCCCAGGGCACCTGGTGAGGGGCTCCAGGCTGCCGGCCGTGAGATCAGGACAGTCTGGAAAACACACAGACACACATACAGACAGGATCAGTTAGCTGTAATACATGTCGATATATGACAAAACGAAACAACACCTAATAATTCACATGGTTTCATGGACACAGTAGACAATGGTAAAACAGTGCTATTAGGTATAGATATATGCAATCAGGCAAATGCATTGAACTTCATTGAACAGTGCAACACCTATGATCAACTAACTCTGAACGAATATGTCACTGAGAGAACAGTCCTCCTCCATTTTGGGGCTCCGTTAGCTTCATTATTTCGCAAAGCACATTGGCTATGTATCACACCTGTCTCCATGAGGTCCGACAACGGCTCACCGTTACTCGGTGTCCGCCATTCGCTGATCTCTTATATCAGCGGCCTGTCCGTGCTGCCGCTGCTCACCGTATATCTCCAGTCGTGTGACCGTCCGTCCCAGGTCAGCCAGGTGACTGATGGTGTCGGCAGCCACCCCCTGGAGCGACACTGACAGATCACCCTCGTCCCATTCCGGCCACCTCGGCTCCGTCACCTCCGGCCCTGTCGGACAGAGCTGTGTCAGCTGACAACAGTCGGACAGAGCTGCCGCCAGCTCCCCGCTGCACCACTGACACCAGAGTGTCAGACACTCACATAGTCAGCATTGAAACAGACGAGCGGCCGCACAACAATTTTTTAGCAGCAGCAGTCATATGTAGAATGTGAATATGAGCATAATACGTATATGCGATAAGTATATGCGTAATACAGTAGTATATTAAACTACTTATGCTACTCTCATTGGTTGCACTATATCTAATAGTTAATCATTCCCCATTGAAATACTTGCTCTCTAATCGTAACAATGCCTGCATTCCCGTGCTGGCCGCCTTCGATCGTGACGACACCTATACTCTGTATAACCGCCGCGCCAGGGCCGCGGCCAGTCAGTCTCAGTTGGGGAAACTACGAGGAGCCAAACAAAAATTGGATTAGCCAATCAACGGCTGGAGTGGGCGGGGCGTTGACCATATATGGTCATAAAATCAGACAACTTCATCTTTTCAATGCATCCTAGCATTCAAATGAAAAAATAGGGCATAAGAATGTTTTTTAACCACACAAAGCCTACACTCACTCGGTGCACAATTAACTGGCGGCTCTGAATCGCAGAGTTACAACACAAGGTCAAACAGTGATTGGCAAATATGGCGGATTGAAACAGACGCGCCAAAAAATGTAAGCGATATCGTGGTTTAAAAATGTCATTATTTTTATTATTTTGTTTATGGTTTTCCGAATTTTGGTTAAGTTATTATTTTAAAACTTAATATCTCTGTTTATCGTAATTAAATTAAATCTTTTAACAATTTTCTTTCAAAACCCCAATCCATTTATTGAATGGCCAGCTGATTGTGACGCCCAGAACCTGCAGAAAAGCTGTTTTCCTAACGCCATTTTCGAGTCAATTCGCCGAATTTAATTTAATCACGCTAATTCCTAGTGGAAAATGGAAGCTTTTTCTCTCCGATAAGTGGACGCCATACCGCAAGTACCGGCTTGTTATACCGTTTTTCACCCTTAGTAGCGGGGGCTGCATTTATGCCCATATATGGTCATCAAAAGTCCATTTTTTGACCAATCCATTTTTTGATGTTCGCCTCGTAGTTTCCCCAACTGGTCTCGTCAGTCTCCTCAGACTCGTCGTCAGCGAGCTATCTATGTAGTCAGTCAGTGTCAGTTGTCGATCAGGCTTGCGTTCGACATCCGGAAAATGAGGGATAATTATCCGGGATCACCGGTAATAATTTGGTATTGCAAGGACTATCGATGCAATAAGTCATATTTTTATATTGCTTTTGCTTCAGTAATGGCTCTTTTACTCATTGGCATGTCCGTTGTGCACGGTGTCAGCCTAAAACACCGAATGATCCCGTTGATCCCGGAAAATTATCCCTGATTTTCCGGATGCCGAATTCGCACTAATACTCAATACGTTTGTTCGGAAATTTGCTGCTTGTGACAATGCAACTATCGCTAGTACCTCAACTTTTAAATCACCCCGTGACGTTACACTAATATTCCACGCATATGCCACAAGCATGAACACTATCGAAGGCGTGCATTGAACCCCTTCCCCCTCTCACCACAATACGAGACGAGTAATATACACGATTAACGATGAAACTTGCTAACTAGTTGAGGCTGATCAGTTCGTCCATTTGCCGTCCCCGCTGTCCATTGTATATACCGGCATTACCAACATGTGTGACCTGCGTTATACCTCACCTCTGACATTGAGGAAGCTGAGACCCTCCGGCAGCTGTCCCCTCAGTCGCGGGAGGTCGGCGGCGGTGACTGATAGGCATCGCAGCTCAGGGCACCTGGTGAGGGGCTCCAGGCTGCCGGCCGTGAGATCAGGACAGTCTGGAAAGCACACAGACACACATACAGACAGGATCAGCCACCTGGGGTAATGTTGCCGACGCAAATGCTCATGCATGATAAAAACGGAATAATAACACTCACGCATTCATCGGGTCTAAAGATAAGGGCACAAAACTGCTCTTATGACCTGTACATAGGCGTAGGAACAGGGGGGGGGGCCGGGGGGGCCATGGCCCCCCCACTTTCGGAGGTGGGGGGCCAGCAATGTTAACTGCCCCCCCCCCCCCACTTTTTGCTGACTTAAGTGTCTGTCTGTACCTACCACCCGGTAACTTCACAACTATTCAGCTTGCCCTTTAATGAGGATTCCTTTTTGTTTCTACAGCGTTATTGACCGCAATTTCCTTCACTCAATGAAGGAAACCATATCAGAGTGAGTCCTGAGACTGAGTGAGACTGTGAGTCCTGGTGACAGCATTTTGTTGAATACGAGGCGCGGGACAGCGAGCACTGAAAAGGTATAGGCAATACTAAGACAATACTAGCACGGTGCAGGAGAATGCGTATACAAATGACCAACGCTTGACCGGATCTGCTTGGGGTCGGCATAGTTCGTCAAAGGCGTACAGCAGGGGCCAGGGTGACCGTGCCTCAGCCTCGGTTCAAACAGGCTGGGGGCCAGCAATGTCTGTATCTGCCCCTCCCCCTTCCACTTTCAGTGCAGTGGCGGTCGCAGAGGGGGGATCAGGGCCATGCCCTTCCCCCCTCCAAAGGCTAATCAGGGGGCCATCATATCATTTGGCCCCCCAAACAACCAATGGGCCCCCATGGGCGTATGGGGCTCTGGCCCTTATTCGATTGTCACGAGACTCAAGAATCCCACGCTAGCTATTAACAGCTCCCAAACCAGTCTTTGAGGGTCCTACACTGATCTCGGAGGGCCCTTCAGTGGCGGTCAAGCGCCCACATTGACCGCTGAGAACCCACATTGACCTCATTTGAGGGCCCCTAAACAGGCCTCAAGGGCCCAGCCGGCGTCTGAGGGCCTCACACCGGCCTCTGGTACGTTCCAAGTCCCGCCCATGCCGGTCTGTTACGGCCCCACACTGACATCTAAGGGCCCATGCTGGCCTGTAAGGACACGCATTAGTCTCTGAGGGCCTTGCACTGGATTCTGAAGACCCGATGCTGGCCTCTGAGGCCCATCTTGGTTTTTGAGGGTCTTCTGCTGGCCTCTGGGGTCCAACACCGGCCCATGCCGGCATTTTAGGGTCCCACACTGACCTCTGAGGGCCCATACTGGCCTGTAAGGACCCACATTAGCCTCTGAAGGCCCAAGTCGGCATCTTAAGGTCTCATCCTGCCCTTTGCAGGCCCTGTACTGGTGTCTGAGGGCCTTAACCCTCGCCGGCCGGGGGGGGGGGGCGGGTACCGCCCCTCCATAGGTTTTTTCGCGATAGCTCCGAACACGCCGGCGATAGAGAGCTGAAGCTTGGCATACCTGACCTTTGAATCAAGCGGGATCTTTTGACACCAACCGCATTTTCGGGTCAGATCAGGTCACTGACCCATGTGGTCATAAGTGAACCTCTGCACGGTCTTCAGATGTCGCAACTTCGCAACGCCCTCACTGCCAGAGGAGATTTCACAGGGAAATGAACCTTGGAGGACCTAGTATCCAATAGGAGTCTCTCAACTTGTATAATGTATATCTCGGATTTTTTCCTAAAGTTCATATGAGGTCAGGTCACTTTCGTGACCTCACCTTTAGGTATAAGTCAATGGGGATAAACAGAAAACTTTTTCTGGCGCCGGGAACGATCGATCTCCAACTATCTCAAGCACACCGAATCGTGATTTCATGCACTCCTTGCGAGGTTCGATGCGTCACTTTTGCAATGTTGACCTTGCGCGACGTCATTTATGAAGTTATAAGGGTCTTATTAGTTTTTCGTCAATAACTAGGTACCAATCAAATTGAGCTAGCGTGTCGGGAAAGCCACCTATGGACTCAAGAAGACCTGCCGAATCGAATGATATGCGACATGACCTCCTTCGACCAATTTCGTGACCTTGGGACGCCGACCTGACCGTGACCCGAGGTCAACACCCTAAGTTTACCTCACCCAAACAAAAAGTATATCATTCGACGGGCCTGAGAGAGGCGAACACGATGCTGGCAAAGTCGCGGCTCTGCGGCCATTTTTTGCGAAGTTATTCACCAAAAACGGAACCGTGCCTTGAGGCACTTGACCTGACCTCAGAGGTCACCGGTTGACCTAGGACCATAAAATCGGGTATCGATCTCTGAGTCTCGTAACGGCGCACACGCTCGTTTTACCGTGACGCGCTAGCTCCACCTGGGGCGAAACGGCGAGGGGGGTCGTACAAGCCCCCCGCCCCCTCGGCCAGCGCGTATGTAGAAAACCTATAGGACCGGGCCGTGGAGGGTTAAACTGGCCTCTGAACGCCCAGACCGGCCTCTAAAAGTCCCACACCGGCCTCTGATAAGTGATAGGTAGTCAATCAGCCCAGTTGCAGTGGTCGCTGATATAAAACCTCTTAAAAACGTTACAGGCCTGGCTGAGCCTAGCTGGGCCGTTCATGCTGATTTTTATAGGTATATTGAAAAGACTCGCTTTGCGCGTTTCACGCTTGCTCGTAATGAAAAAGTTGCTGGATGCCTCTGGAATTTGCATGGGTGCCAACGGCTGCGGAGGACAGGGGAAGGCGTCCATCAGTTTGAGTTTATGGACGGGAGACTCCCTGAAATTTCAACCAATTTTTTTATTTTTTTGTCTCGATTTTTTTTACCCGTGAGCATGTTTGCGAACACAAAGTGGCCGAAATCCGAGGAGAAATTGGATTTTGGGGGTAGGTTAGGTTTTGGACCTCTGGGACCCTGGCCCCCCCACTTTCGAAAACGTTCCTACGCCTATGGACCTGTATGTGCAATCCGTTCAGCTAATAGCAAAAATTTTGTCGCAAATGGTAACAACATCGACATCAGTAATGTAAATGTGCACCTGAGTCACTGAGCTATAAATGTATCGTGAGCTTGATAAACATGACTTCCTCGACTTACACAAATTGTATTAACCCTATTCCTGGCGGGCTCCGCCGGGACAAGAAACTGGCGGGGGGGGGCCGATTCGGCCCCCCTGAGATCTCGAGAACGAAGCAAGATAGCGACAAGCGGTAAACGGCATCGGATACGCATGGACAAGGTCTACAATTTTTACTAAGGTCATTTTCAGGTCAGGTCAAAGATGACGTCACAGGGGTCGAAAAAGTCAAAATGGCGGCGCTAGATATGGAGAGAGTTTTTCTCGAATAACTTTCGAATTAGTCAAGATAGGAACAAACTAAGGGCATCATCGTGATCCTCTCGTCAATCCGCATCGAATGACATATATGTTGACCTCGAAAGGTCAAGGTCAAAGGTTGACCTCAGGTCACGTGACCTCGAGGTCATCATGTATATCATTCGATGCGTCTTGACGAGCTGAACACAATGAGACCATCCACGCGTCTGTATCTTGTTCCTGTACGGAGTTATTGGCCAAAAACCTTTGGTGACCTTTGATGACGTCACATGACCTCACAGCTGCCCAACAGCAAAACAGACCTCAAGGTAGTGAAGGTTGATCGTATATGAAGTCATGTATGGTATATGGGGCCATTCCGACCCGTTGTAGTGGGAAAAACAGGGAGTTGATTTTTCCCCCATTGACTTATAATGGGGAGGTCGCGAAATTGACCTGACCTTAGGTCACCGATATCAAAATTCCGAGATATACAAATTGCACATACCGGTACCCTAACTAAAGCCTGAAGAGAAGAAATTGATCGGTCAAAAACTCTAGCTCTGGCGTGATTGCAAACTTTTCTGAGGTAGGGTCACCAAACCGCCTCTGGTGACCTGACCTGAGGTCAGATCAACTCAAAATTTTCAGACATGTTGCGTAGAAGCCTTATAGGAAAAGTCAGAAAATTTGAGCTTCCTAGCTCAACGCGTTTGGGAGAAATAACCAAAAAACCTCAGGGGGGGGCTCCTGAGGCCCCCCCCCCCGCCAGGAATAGGGTTAAATCACTATTCCCAAAAACATTTGATATGTTAGGTACAATGTTTTGCTGCATTACATAGATCACCACTTTCACGTGCGGTCATAGCAGCACACCTTAATTCGGTGTCCGCAATTCCCTGAGCTCGTATATCAGCGGCCTGTCCGTGCTGCCGCTGCTCACCGTATATCTCCAGTACTGTGACCGTCCATCCCAGGTCAGCCAGGTGACTGATGGTGTCGGCAGTCACCCCCTGGAGCGACACTGACAGATCATCATCCTCGTCCCATTCCGGCCACCTCGGCTCCGTCACCTTCGGCCCTGTCGGACAGAGCTGTGTCAGCTGACTGCAGTCGGACAGAGCTGCCGCCAGCTCCCCGCTGCAACACTGACACCAGAGTGTCAGACACTGACACAGCCAGCACTGACACAGCCGAGCGGCTGGACAACGATATTTGGCACCACCTATCATATGCAAATGTATGAATATCAACAACATAAGTAACTGCGACATTCCCTCAGCCCAGCACTTGCGTTATAAACAGTAAAGGTATAAAGGTAACATCAAATTGGCAGTTTAACGAATTACACTACTCGAAGCGGTTGCAATGTAATCTGCCCTCATCTATATGACTTTTCACCATATATTATATGCATATATACTTAACATATGTATTTGTATGTATTTGTAGGGGAAGTTGGGGCAATGCCGGGGTTGGGGCAAAGCCGAAATTCGAGATATTTCGAAAACCGTACGACATGGATGCCACCTGTCAGTGATGATCTGAAGCTTAAGTGACTACCAATTATCGCATGTTTGTTACCGGTCGTCATTCGGAATACTTCGGCTGTGAGGGCGCCAAGAGCGTTTTCAAGGTACGTTTCCTTTGTACTACATGCGTCTTCGAAGCTGCATTTCCTACTCATTATGCTACCGTTTGTCTGGCCAATTCGGTCAAGTAATCTTCAGCACGTCTTTGCATAAGTGTGCTGCCTATTTGAAATTTATACAGCACGTTGAAAAGTTATGGGCCTGCAAATGAAAGTATGGGTGGCTGGGGTAATGCCGAAAACGTGCAATTACGCGGCGCGTTAAAGCATGCTACATTGCTACGTGAACTTTACCGCTGTAGAATAGCAACGCGTATTTTTAGTCAGACAAATTATACTTTTAACCGACACAACGGCCTGTTACCATAAGGAATGATTTACCTGGCCTTTTCTTATTATATCACACAATTATAACTTCCAGTGTGCACCAAGCGTCCTCAAGCTCTTAAAACGCGTGTCAGCTTTGACGAATTCTGGATAAAATTTGAGATAAAATAGCAAAACATCAATTTCGGCATTACCGTAGATCATTTCTCCCATTTTCGGCTTTCCCCGCAGTCCGGGGCAACGCCGAAAAAGTCACTTCTTTGATATTTTTAGTTTGTGCGCTTAACGGTATGCGAATTCATCAAATGCGCCTGGTATGTTTGAAAGGCAAAAGACTGGCCTCTCGAATGACGCCAACAAGAATAGCTTATGTTGTCTACTTTGCGTGCTACGGGCGTCAGAAAAAAGTATTCGGCGTTCCCCCAACTTCCCCTATGTTTATGTATTATATGCAATGCATACACTGCATTCAACTGTACCTATGCATTGCAAGTTGCAACCCATCCCCCAATATCATTCACATGCAACGCTGTGTGTTGTTGGCTGAATTTGATCGGTTCGTCCATTTGCCGTCTCCCTGTCCATTTGTATATCTATATGCATTGTCCATTATACCGGCATTGCATGTAAGTATGATCCGATCCGTGGTAGCTCACCTCTGACATTGAGGCGCCTGAGGCCCTCCGGCAGCTGCTCCCTCAGTCGCGGGAGGTCGGCGGTGGTGACTGACAGCCGCTCCACAGTCTCCCGTGAGATCTGCAGCTCCGTCAGCTCGCGGCTGTCACCGACTCCGGCCGGAAGGATGATAGTGTTTGGGCCCACCCTGATGATGGCACCACGAAGTTGACTTGGAATAGTAGTAACTTGTGCTGGAAAGGTGATTGAACCAATGTCAGGCATCTGTCTAGGTCAAACATTGTACACTTACCTACAGGTGTAGAAAACACAAAGTGAAAACTGTTTGTGGCTACAATGCTGTGATTATTCCGTGTCTGAGTAAATATGTATGTATTTGTTGAATATTATGTTACGGAAAGTCGCCGTAACTTATGAAATTCACATCGTTTTGATAAAGTACAATGATAATGGGTCTTTGACATATAAAACAAAATCACCACTAATTAGTGCATTATATTCCGAACTAGGCATATTTTCATGATGTCAATTGATCAATATCAGGGTATATTGAGTGACGGGTAGGACGAACTTTGGTAGGCATTTCTAGTATATCTACTAGAAAACCTACTATATGTGGTCGGGACTAGCAAAAAGTTAGTTCAAACTAGAATATGGTAACGCTTATGGTCGGCAGTTGTGACGCGCACGTGACATTCATTTCTTAAATTTCTAAAATAACAGGTTTTAGGGGCCGATTAGTGGGCAGATACATTCTATTAGCTTTTCATAATTGATTATGCAAACATTCAAGAATCTACATCATTCGATTCTAGCCGAAATCACGCGGCGCTCCCAGGATTCGAACTCACGACCCTCGGATCCGTAGCCCGATACGCTACCGACTGCGCTACCGAGGACCGCGCGCCGACGATCGGAGAGGCGGATCGCGGGTGCTGGCGTGCAGAGAAATCTTTACCCTGTACGCCGTAGAAGATCGGCTGGGTTTCGTGAAAAATGGTAGAGGAATTGTCGAAAGAAAATTCATCGATCTATCATTTGAGACTAAGAACCATTGATTCCTTCAAAGGTTGACCGAGATATCGCTCGCTGAAAACAGGCCATTTAACATGTAAACCCTATGGGCTGGTAGGAAATGTACGCCGTGGAGCAGCAGTGCTACCAACTAACTTCGGCGGGGGCCGGATCAATATGACAGTTTTTGAAACCTTTTCACCTAAGTATTTTGTTCAGCACTTATGTGTAGCTAATTATAACAATTTTGTATCGTTATAAAATTTGTAGCGTAAATATTACGTCCAATAGAGGCCCAAATCATTGACCATCACCATTCACCACACGGCACACGACTTGTCATCTTACAGCTTGCCATGGCTTATGGCTTCCGTCTTACCTTAGGATGAGGCACCATTACCTGCAATACATGTAATATGTGTTGTATCCAGTTATTCTTGGTTTGATTTAGGCTTCAGATTTTCAGGAATAAACTGCTTCTCCACGTTATTTATGAACATATGCTAGAAAAAAGCAGTTCCTTAGAGCAAAAATAACAAGCAAGGAGCGGTGCCGCCGGCCTGTTTCTCCGTTCTTCGTGTCCCCGTGTCGCCCCCTGCCCCGTTCAGGAGCGCCCGGCAGCGCCACCTGCACCTGACCAGTCCGACAGCGTTTGGGGTCGCCGCGCGCATGTTTTTTAATCCCACCCAGAAATGACAAACAAGCTCCCTGATTGGCCAGTTGCCGGCCAGTTGGACTTGAGCGGTCGCCATGGTGGTATCGGGGACTCAGCCGGCATCGTTAGGTGTTGAATTATGTGTTTCGTTGTGCTAGATATTTCCAATTTGCTTTGATATTTGATAAATAACGTTGGCTCATTCTTTGGTACCTTGCATACTAATACGACGATATTTTGATGCCGATTATTATGCATCAAACATCATGAGACAAATGTGGCGATTTCCACGCCCTTTTGCAGTGCCCCCTCCCCTTGTGTAGTGAGTTAACAGGCTTGTAAGAACCAAGTAAACCATTTTTTAGTCAAGTGGTCATGATCGTCCCTACATCTAATGGATAATAGTCTTGCGCAAACGTATGAAGTACTGGAGGCAACTGGAGGAAGCAGAAGTTACGATTTTGGAGTACGCAAACTTGATATTAAAAAATCTCAGGTATTTTGGCTATATAAAGTGAGAAGAAAAGTTCAATTCATCATTTTTTATTACAATTGCAATAATGATAATATCATGATAATTGTACTGTCAGGTATTGATAATAGTCATGTCACGTCATGCCACTAACCAGGCACACAGACACAACACATTTTCATCTTTATGTATCTAGGCATAAGGTATTACAGGCATGTTTTTGCACACCTCTCATGTGCAGTGGCGGATCCAGGGGGGGGGGCAAAATGGGCATTTGCCCCCCCCCCAAACGACATGATTTTAACATTACGCCTATGGACGATGCATGGAAAGAATCGATAAATTTTTATGGTTTGCCCCCCCCCCCCAAACCTCTGAGCTGGATCCGCCTCTGCTCATGTGCGAGTGGGCATGGCCTCCTTCACAGTTAAGTTTTGGCTGATTGTGCTCAAATTTTGTAAGTACCTACACTAGATACCTACAGTTAGTCGGGCACTCTTCTTAATTCAGTTTTGTGCACTACTTCCTGCTTTCACCATGCTGTGCCCACTCTGCTTTACAGCGGACAGCTGCTTCTGTGACACACATTAATCTTGCGTTCATTGAAACACTTAGTTTTGAGTGTTTTGACTCAGTTTTGTTGTAACATAACCTGTGTTTATGTTTTCAATCACTTGTTTTGGGCTTCTCATATTTATCTTTTTTCTTGGCTTAGCAGGTTTAGTGTAAAATAAGTTTTAGCCGTAACCGGACAAATCTTCGTATGGCATTTCTTCGTCGCGCAATATTTCGTCCGCATTTCTTCGTCCGCAAATCTTCGTCGGCGCATTTATTCGTGTCGCATTACTTCGTCTCGCATTTCTTCGTAGGTGCAAAAATTCGTAGCGCATTTCTTCGTATCCGCATTTCTTCGTCGGCGCATTTCTTCGTCAAGCATTTTTTCGTCCACGCATTTCTTCGTCTACGCAAATCTTCGTCCGCATTTCTTCGTCCACGCAAATCTTCGTCTGCGCAAATCTTCGTCCGCAAATCTTCGTCCCCGCAAATCTTCGTCCGCAAATCTTCGTCCGCATTTTTTCGTCCACGCATTTCTTCGTCTACGCAAATCTTCGTCCGCATTTCTTCGTCCACGCAAATCTTCGTCCCCGCAAATCTTCGTCCGCAAATCTTCGTCCGCAAATCTTCGTCCGCAAATCTTCGTCCGCAAATCTTCGTCCGCAAATCTTCGTCCGCAAATTTTCGTCCGCATTTTTCGTCCACGCATTTTTTTCGTCCAATCAAATCTTCGTCCGCAAATCTTCGTCCGCAAACCTTTGTCTGCGCTATCTTCGTCTCCGCAAACACTCGTCCACAAATGTGGTTCAATAAAACCATGAAGAAATATCAGACAGTCAAGTGAATGACGAATTTGATGCATGGAATGGATGATCGAAACTTTTGAAGTCAGGTAAATGAGGTCAGTCAGGTGAAGCTATTGTATTTGGAGCCGACAATTGTAACATTCCATATCATTTGTGTCCCGGACATTCTTTTTTTCGCGGTCGTTGAATGACAATATAATCTCTTGTACCCTCGCCGGTATAGGCGGCGGAACGGGGAGGGCACCGGGGCACCGTTCCCCTCTTTAATTTTGGCCTTTTAACAGTAGCCCTATGGGCGTTGCATGGAAAGCATATTGCACCAAAAGTCGGCAGTGCCGTGCCCCCCTTAATTGAAGATGTTCCGCCGCTACTGCCCGCCGGACCTATTTGTTTTCTGCGCTACACGCCGGCCGAGGGGGCGGGTACGACCCCCCCCCCCATCGCCGTTTCGCCACTGGTGGAGCTAGCGCGTCGCGGAAAAAACGAGCGTGTGCGCCGTTACGAGCCGCAGAGATTAATACCCGATTTTAAGGCCTTCTAGGTCAGGGGTCGGCATACGGCCCGCGGGCCGGATCCGGCCAGGTGGGTGACGGTTGGATCCGGCCCGCGACCATCTGACGTCCGGCCCGCGGCTGGTATCAGCGACTTACATCGTGTTCCGGCCCGCCCCCGCCCCCCCCCCCCCCCCACACACACCGCCTGGAAGGTTAAGCGAGTAGACCACGTGAAGCCGCCAAGTGCACGCAGCTGCAGCAGTCGTTGATGCTGCGCGCAAAAGCTGCTGACCAAATCTTACCGTTGCAAGTTTTGTCTAGAAGTAGAATTAGACAAAAACACCCGCAAATGGTGTTTATAAACTCATGAAGTGTGCGAAGGAAGAACTGTTGTGCCAAAGCACATTTGAGTCACTTTTATATCGGAGTCGATTTATGAAGGAACCGCGGGCCGGAACACGATGTAAGTCGCTGATACCAGCCGCGGGCCGGACGTCAGCTGGTCGCGGGCCGGATCCAACCGTCACCCACCTGGCCGGATCCGGCCCGCGGGCCGTATGCCGACCCCTGACCTAGAAGGCCTTAAAATCGGGTATTAATCTCTGCGGCTCGTAACGGCGCACACGCTCGTTTTTTCCGCGACGCGCTAGCTCCACCAGTGGCGAAACGGCGATGGGGGGGGGGGGGGTCGTACCCGCCCCCTCGGCCGGCGTGTACCGTAGAAAACAAATAGGTCCGGCGGGCAGTAGCGGCGGAACATCTTCAATTAAGGGGGGCACGGCACTGCCGACTTTTGGTCCAATATGCTTTCCATGCAACGCCCATAGGGCTACTGTTAAAAGGCCAAAATTAAAGAGGGGAACGGTGCCCCGGTGCCCTAGTCCCCGTTCCGCCGCCTATGCCGGCGAGGGTATAAGAGATTATATTGTCATTCAACGACCGCAAAAAAAAGAATGTCCGGGACACAAATGAGGAATGTTACGATTGTCGGCTCCCAAATACAATAGCTTCACCTGACTGACCTCATCTACCTGTCTTTCGATCATCCATTCCTTGCATTAAATTCGTCATTCACTTGACTGTCTGATATTTCTTCATGGTTTTATTGAACCACATTTGTGGACGAATGTTTGCGGAGACGAAGATAGCGCAGACAAAGGTTTGCGGACGAAGATTTGCGGACGAAGATTTGGTTGGACGAAGAAATGCGTGGACGAAAAATGCGGACGAAAATTTGCGGACGAAGATTTGCGGACGAAGATTTGCGGACGAAGATTTGCGGACGAAGATTTGCGGGGACGAAGATTTGCGTGGACGAAGAAGTGCGGACGAAGATTTGCGTAGACGAAGAAATGCGTGGACGAAAAAATGCGGACGAAGATTTGCGGACGAAGATTTGCGGGGACGAAGATTTGCGGACGAAGATTTGCGCAGACGAAGATTTGCGTGGACGAAGAAATGCGGACGAAGATTTGCGTAGACGAAGAAATGCGTGGACGAAAAAATGCTTGACGAAGAAATGCGCCGACGAAGAAATGCGGATACGAAGAAATGCGCTACGAATTTTAGCACCTACGAAGAAATGCGAGACGAAGTAATGCGACACGAATAAATGCGCCGACGAAGATTTGCGGACGAAGAAATGCGGACGAAATATTGCGCGACGAAGAAATGCCATACGAAGATTTGTCCAGAGCTCTGTTCGCACCCCGTTTATTTATCAGCAGACTTATGACGTCGGCGGTCGATTTACGTCACGGGACATGACGTCATCACCGCAAGCTACGTGCTACGTGAATGAGACATATATGATGTTGTACTGACATTGGTGGCGCACATCAACAAATGTTCTCCCGCGCTGTTTTGTGTGTTTATTGTTTCACATAGGTATGTTGTGATTATATTCGGTTTTGAAAATTTATTTTTTTTGTGTTATTTAATTTTATATGCTGTTTATTTGTTCAGCCATAGGTGACAGGCATAGAACGTTCATTTTCTATTTGTAAACGATTTTCCCTGTGTTTTTGTTTTTGTTTTGGAGTACCTAGGTACTTCATAGAAGAGCATTTCAATTTAGTGTTTGATTGTGTCAGAATATGTGTGCTAAAATGCAATATTTTGCTTCATTAGAATTTAGATTTGCTGTCCCCTGAAGTTTGTAAGGATTTAGGTACCTTCTAAAATACTAAGCCACTCAATGTTGTCATTTTATTTCCCAATTTATGTTCGCAAATATTTATTATAAGTAGGTTCTGTGTGGTGATACTTTTGCTGTTTCTTCCTTCAAATTATTGTTATTGCCTTGTGTTTTATCTTGGCATACCTATCCATGTAATTTTTATCTTAAAGGGACACTCCCACCTTAACATTAGTTTTGAGTTGAGATAGCCAAATTGGTGGCCATGGCCTGCAAATACCGGTTTGGGCACTCACAACATCGAAAAATGCTTTAATTCGAAGATATGGAATTTCAAACTTGCAGTTTTCGGATTCTAAGGGGCTAATGCATTGGAATGCCCCCTTAGAATTTGTGACGTCAGCGGAGATCTAACGATTTTTAAATCTTAGACTAAAACCATCGTTAACACGTGGTGGTATACGCTGCTTTGCGCGCAACGTCTGCCGCACTTTAAGGCTGCCAAATTATTGCTTCCAAATAAAGTCGCTAGTAACAGGGGAGATCCCAAAAAGTAAACAAAAGTAAAAGCCTAATATCTTGAAAACCAGTGAATATTTTTCGGTGAAATTTGGTAGATATTCGTTTTCGCTCTTTCTGAACCAAGGGACATCACTTTCATGCCAATTCATTAACTTTTTTGAAGGTGGGAGGGTCCCTTTAAATATAGGAAAATATTCCCAAGAAGGCACCAAATTCATAACACTCGTACGTGCGGTGATTATTGGTGATGTGTATCCCGGAATGATGAAATTATAAAAAGTTGTTCAGAACCTTGCGTAATTTGCGCAATTGCGAGGCGTAATTTATTTGTAGATATTTGTAAACAGCCTTTAATTTTTGGCATTGATTCGTTGTGTGACGTTGTTTTGTTCGCATGTGGCCATGTGGATAAGGCTACTGGCCGGTGGCCATAGCCTTGTCCTTCTTGTTAAATTTGTTATCTGGAAATAAATGTCACCACTCACCATAAATGTGTTCTACATGGGCACTATTCTACTGTACCTACATTTTACGGATGTCACATTTCATGGCGCTTCAGGATAGATATCACAAGCGTCGTACTTCTTTGTTACGCACCTGTAACCGCAGGCAATAACAGCCGGACACAGGCTGACACGCGCTATTCACCGATGGGCATATGAACAGATGGGTGTCGTGATCGTGGGCATGGTACTGCCTAGACTCGGCAATAATTAGGGCATTTTAAATTCTCGCCGAACCTATCGGTTTTCTTCATCAGATGCCGTTTAGGGGGAGGGTAGATGGACTCTGCCCTCTCCGCACCTCGCCATTTCGGACTGAATTGCGACATTTTAGGGCCGTGCAGAGGTTCACTTACGACGTCCCAAGTCAGTAACCTGACCTGACTTAATAATGTGGTCGGTGCGAAGATCCGTCTTTAATGTTCAAGTGCGCCAGCTTTCATCTCTATACCAGCGCCTTCCGAGCAATTACCTTAAAAAAAAAAAAACGTCGAGGGCGACACCCGAACCCCCTCTTCTCGGTGGCGAGGGCCTGGGGGGTAGTGCTTATTAAGGGAGAATGGCTGTGCTATTTGACTGTGCCATTCGAACCCTACCAACACCTGTGATGAACCGACGCCCGGTGCGAAAGGAACATCGGCGTTCTCGGCCAGTAGCGGCGGAACACCTTCAATTAAGGGGGGGGGGCACTGCCGACTTTTGGTCCCATTCTAAATTCTTTCCATGCAACGCCCATAGGGCTAATGTAGAAATGCCAAAATCAAAGGGGGCACGGTGCCCCGGTGCCCTCCCCATTCCGCCGCCTATGTTCTCGGCAAAGTTGCCAATGATTTGCAAAGTTTGAATGATTCACTGCATAATGCCAAGTCCTTTTGGCTCCTGCGAGATGTCGCTAGCGCGTTGATGAAGTTCAATATAGAGGTCACTAGCGTCGAGCCATGAAACCCAAGATTACTTTCATGAAACCTACGCAGCTAACGGATGGGGCTGCAGACAAAAGTACGCCAAAAGTACATACGTCGTGACCGTGGTCTCCGCTGCTAAGCGACAATCAAAAGGGGCATTGCTCAGCTTGTTTGGCGCACGTGTGACAGCGGCGCGGGGCGCGCCCAACGGCCGCGCCTTCGCTGCGGTTGGCCCACAGCGACCGCACGAACTCTGCGGTTATAACAGCAGCCTACGTCACACACTGCTGGCGCGACTCGAGCTCCTATTGGACAAATTCACGTGGTCTCCGTTGCTAGGCAACAATCTCGTCCATCAGACAGCGTAGGTATGGATGGTGGCAGTGGTTTTGTAGTGCCGGTAACTTTTTTGTCTGCGTTTTAGATCACTTTGTAGCCCCATTAAAAGAAGAAATATCTCACTTTTGTGGTTGCCCGTAGTAAGCGCACGGCAGCCTGGCGTCAGCAGCCTGCGTGCGTTTCTCGGCCTCTCATTGGTCAACAGCACAGTCCTATCTCTTCAACACAGTAGCCACCTAGTGGGCTGTTGGGGAAGCTGTTTTGACAGCAGCGGGCGAACAGAGCTCTGGAATCGTTTTAGCTGACATTTTACATGTTAAGATTACATGAGTGCATACATTTTATAAAAGCTATTTCAAAGTACTGTAGCCATGTGTAACATGCATATGTCTTAGTCAATGACTACTCAGCATGCTGCTTGGTGCTCAATGGTAACAGTTTGATTTGTTTTTGACATCAAATAAGATTTGATTTTTGTTTCTACAGCATTTTAGGCGCAATTTCAAAAAGTTAAAGACCAAATTCAAAACGTTCACATGCATTTCGAATGTAAACTTTTTGAATTTGGTCTTTAAATTTTTGAAATTGCGCCTAAAAAGGTGTAGAATCCAATGTTATTTGTGGCAAATGTTTTCCAAAAATCCTTCATCTAAAGCTTCAACTGAATTCTAAAATGCCTGCATTTTATACCAGAAACATTATTATTGATACCTCCTACAATATTTCATTTTGTCACCAGGTACCTGGACTGGTGAAAAGTGAAAACTGAAATTCATTCATGTCACCATTATCCTATGACCTACCCCTAAATGGAATTGATCTTGTTTCACAAATGAGTTGTACATGGTACAATGTCTATCAGCTGATGTCTATTGTCTATCTCTCTTTCAGCACAGAAGATCCTCAGTCATAGTTAACAAAATGGAAAAAATAGCTGTGTTTTTAAGATTCCAGTCGTGGCCATCAACTGCTCAGGAAAGCAGCCCAGAATCACTTCACAACAGGTATGTTGATGCATGTACATTGACATCAATGTCTGAATGCTGAAGAATTGTTGAACAGGGAACACATTTACCTAGCCTCTAAAAACCACAAATCCTACATTACTTACATAAACATTTTTCTATAGAACTTATATTATCTACTTTCATCTGGCTAAGGCTTTTTTTACATTATATTCCCTCTGTTAAACATGAAAATATGATGAGTTATAGACTAGTATAACAAGCTGGTAATTATATCTGCCTTGTCAGCTTAGCCAACATCTGCATCATGTCTATCTCAAAATATGACTGCTTTCCTGACATTTGCATTTGTTCCACTCACCAATTGACCACTTCTACCATCTGCTTGCTCTATGCACAGACATTGTCATAGGGTCTGTTCCAGTCGCACTTCCTAACACCTCTTAACTCCTTTAAGATTGCTTCCCTGTTCCAGTGGCAGCTTTCGCCCCTACAAAGCCAAGAAGGGCCCTGCTCCAACCTCCTCTATCTTGCCCTTTGAGGAGTTTAGATGTGTTAGGAAGTGCGACTGGAACAGACCCATAGCAAAACAGTTTCATCTCCCTGAGTCTGTACTGCCTTTTTCCAGGTTTCCAAAGGATCATCATTCATCAGCACAGAAGGGTGGGAAAGAGAAGGCTGTTCAAATTCTGAAAAGCCAGAGCTGCAAAGGAGGTCAAAGATGCAGTGCAGTTGGCCCACTCAGTAGAGTTTCACTAGTGGTTCTGATGTGGACTGAAGATTACACGCTGGATTGAAGTGGCCGGTCTGGAGCAGCTGTAGTTCATCATTCTTGCTGATTGTGGACGAGTAAGAGCCCGCGTTGGCCCCGATCGGCGATCGCTGGCCAAAGCCCACCACCAGTTTGGTGATAGGCATTGGCTGTGATATCTAGTGTCGCCTATGTGTGAAAAGGACAAGTTGATAACAAAACCTGTTGCGCCGTGTTATTAACCCGCGCCCGGGTGGCCCTCAGCCAACTTGGTGGGGGGGGGGGGGGGAGGCGTATTCGGCCACACCAGGTTATCTTGGAATGTAACAAAGCTGGAAAGACGCAGTAATATCAATCTATAGATCGCTATTTTTCTTCAGAATCATACAGGTCATTTTCGATCAGGTCATCGCTGAGGTCACTGGAGGTCACGAAAAGTAAAATGATGACGAATTTTGGCCCCCGATTTTGACAACTTCACAAATTGGTTCATAATTCGGGAACCAAAGAAGCTACAGCGCCGCGGAAAAGCGAATTCGATAGCTCTTTTGAAAATCTTTCAGGTTCTCAGATTTGAGCTAAGGTCAACTAGGGTTAAGCCTCCAAAGGGCAAAAACTGAACAATCGGCTTGCTTCGGAAGTCGTCTTTTCTTTTAAAATTTTTAAACTGATACCAACCTTTTATTACGTTGATTTTACCGGCACTGCGTTTCTCTCGTCTTCTTGGCCTAACAAGGTCAGCTTAATAAATTTGACCTCCAACATTTGGCCTCCAACACGGCCTCCAACAGCTGCACCCGGCTGTGGGCACGGACACACCGGCTGCAGCCAGTAACGCTCGCCGCTGTGCTGGAGCCGCCCGCTGGCCACAGCAGCGACGGGGGCCGACAATCGTTCCGCACGGCAACGGAAAGGCCACACGACGGCAACGGGGGTGACTGC
Organism: Amphibalanus amphitrite; assembly: GCF_019059575.1. Classification (NCBI taxonomy): domain Eukaryota; kingdom Metazoa; phylum Arthropoda; class Thecostraca; order Balanomorpha; family Balanidae; genus Amphibalanus; species Amphibalanus amphitrite. Next base: position 392,328 of record NW_024881504.1, read on the forward strand.
TGTGGGGGGATTTTCCGATAAATACGGGAATGGTTGTGAGCTCGGTATTATTTTGTGTGTATTTGACGACGGGTGACCGGTTGATTTTGTGAGTGCGTTGATGGACAGGCGAGAATGATTAGTTGATTTTGTGAGTGCGTTGATGGACAGGCGAGGGTGATTAGTTGATTTTGTGAGTGCGTTGATGGACCGTCGAGTGCCCGTGGCTGACAGCGAGACAGTCCGGCTGCTGGATGTGCTGTGACAGTGTGTCGGTGCTTGTTGTCGGTGTCGGGTGGTGCAGCTGGCGGCGGCCCGCTGCCATACGGGAGCGGTCGGTCGGCAGGCCGCTCGGCGGCTCGTCCAGCCGGTAGTTGGTGTCAGATCTCTGAGGCCGGTGGGTCAGAGCCGGTGAGCCCGGTCAGGGCACGGCCGGAGCACGGCCACGGCCCCGGCGGCGGCACGGCGTGCTTGTCAGTGGGCCGGCCGTGACCTGGCGGTGACCGGTCGGTCTGTCTGCCGACCGGCCAAACTGTACTCAGGTCATCAGGACATTAGCACAAATGTTGAGGTAAGCTCCGAAGGTAGCTGTTTTCCAGGACAAAGACTGGACATGTGTAAAATGTATTAGTCAAAGCGCAGCCGATTATCAGTAGCATGGCCAAGTGATAACTAAAATCTAAAAAGCCGTTCCGCAGTCGGAGTCAAGGCAGCTTGATCGACACGGACTCCGACTCCGACTCCCAGTCGGTCGGTAGCCCAATTACCCCCCTGTACGAAGCAGAGGACACAAAACATGGCGGCGCGCACCCGGGCCGTGACGGCGTGCTTCCGTGAACCGAGTCGGACAGACGCGAGGACACTCGCTATGACCGGTGCCGTCAGAGCTCTACACAATTCAGTAGCATCCAGCTGACTGTATCCGACCGTTGAACAGCCGGCTATATCATACCCAGGGTTACATTATCCACAACACCCGACCGGTAATTACCCACTACATCGCATCACTTCATCCAATTACCCACAATACGCGCCCGGTAACTAATTGCCCTAGGCTACAGATGGTACAGCTGAAGCGTCTCCTCTCGTGTATTTAGTAGACATCTGCCTGACCAATCTGACTGACTGACTGAATAAACTGACTGACCAATCAGCTGACTGATCAATGGTCAGCTGACTGACCAGTGGTCAGCTGACGGACCAATGGTCAGCTGACGGACCAATGGTCAGCTGGCGGACCGGTCACCGCCCCGGGCCGGGTGACGGCCGCCGGCCGGGACCGGAGCGGGCGGGCGCGGCGCGGCCGGCCGCCGTCTGAACTGGCACCGCGTGGATACTGCCAGCTCGGACGGCAGCTAGCCAGTAGTCGAGTAGAGCTGTCCGTGTGGGACGTGTCACAACACGCTCAGCACGGCGCTCAGCACCGCCGAGCCGAGGTGCAGCCAGACCCGGGGGGAGCGGTCACGTGACCGAGCCGTCCGACTCCACCGGGGGAGCGGTCACGTGACCGAGGCCGGCCGTGCCGCCGGGACCAGGCGCGGTGAACCGAGTCGGTCGGTCAGAGACGTGTGTTCTACATACAGAATAGCGTAATGCCACGATCGGTAGTCACTCCAGCACATCACTTTTCACTGTCCAATTACCCACAATACCCGTACAGTAATTGATTACCCACTAGATCATATCCGTCCAGTCAATTACCCACAATACCCGCCGGGTAATTACCCACTACATCACATCCGTGTGCTACTACTACATCTACACTACTACTACTACAACTACATGACTACACTAGAGCGGACACGGGGGCCGTGTGCCGGCTGACCGGCGCCGCTCTCAGTGCCGGCTGGTGCAGCCCACACGGCAGCAGTCAGCTGGCGGCCCCGGCCGACTGGCTCGGCCTCTCTGCAGTCAGCTCATCACTGCACGGTCGGTAGTGCAGCGCATCATTTCCCCCACTTCAACACTCTGACCCCATCGCCTTCCTGGCTCTTCAGCTGATCGTACAGCTCCCCTGTGGACAGAGCAGAGACACGTCTGAGATGGACACCTCACACAGACAGACACACAGACAGCGGTACAGCCATGTCCACACACCGCCGGCCAGTGACGTCACACACAGAACAGACGGCTGACGTGACGTCACCGTCGGCCGTGGTGGCCGTGACGCGTCACGTCACCGTCCGTGACGTGGCCTGCGGCGGTGGTCGAGTGTGTGTGTCTGAGAGGCCGGTGGCGCCGTGCAGCGTCTGTTGTGAGGGACTGACTGGTCAGAGGCGCGGCGCGCGGCGCCCTCTCACCTACCGGGGACAATGAGCTTGATGATACGGGGCTGGCCATCACTGTCAGGGCCCAGGTCCGCCTCCTTCAGGGCGGTCAGCACGGCCCGGCCGGTGTCTGCCGTGCAGTGAAGGCGCAGACACCACAGCTCCTGACACGACTTCACCAGTCTGTAACAGAGCAGAGCAGCAGAGCCGTCACACACAAACACAGCGGCACCAGCCGGCCGGACGTACGAGTCAGTGTTAGTGTGTCAGTATTTCAGTGTCGGTGTGTTGGTGTCAGTGACAATGCGTCAGTGTCAGTGTGTCAGTGTCAGTGTGTCAGTGTCAGTGTGTCAGTGTCAGTGTGTCAGTGTCAGTGTGTCAGTGTCCGTGTGTCAGTGTCAGTGTGTCAGTGTCAGTGTGTCAGTGTCAGTGTGTCAGTGTCAGTGTGTCAGTGTCAGTGTGTCAGTGTCAGTGACACTGTGTCAGTGTCAGTGACAATGTGTCAGTGTCAGTGACAATGTGTCGGTGTCAGTGTGCCAGTGTCAGTGTCAGTTTTAGTGTCAGTGTATCAGTGTCAGTGTGTTAGTGTCAGTGTGTTAGTGTCAGTGTGTCATTATCAGTGTGTCAGTGTCATTGTCAGTGTGTCAGTGTCAGTGTGTCAGTGTCAGTGTCAGTGTGTCGGTGTCAGTGTATCAGTGTCAGTGTGTCAGTGTCAGTGTATCAGTGTCAGTGTGTCAGTGTCAGTGTGTCAGTGTCAGTGTGTCACTGTCAGTGTGTCAGTGTCAGTGTCTGACAGGACAGCCCTCGCCAGTGTCTGCTGACTGACCTGGTGACCGCTGCTGCTGTGAAGGCCGTCTCTGCCGGCCGCTGGAGGTCCCCCAGTATAAGGTACCGCAGCTCGGGGCAGCCGCTGAGAATGTCCAGCACGGCGTCAGGGACGCCGCCGGACAGGGTGAGATACCGCAGCTCAGGGCACCTGGTGAGAGGCTCCAGGCTCACGGCGTCAGGGACGCCGCCGGATAGGGTGAGACTCTCCAGCTCAGGGCACCTGGTGAGGGGCTCCAGGCTGCCGGTCGTGAGATCATGACAGTCTGGAAAACACACAGACATACATACAGACAGGATCAGCCGACTGGGATGCATGTCGATATATGGAAAAAACGAAACAGTTATGAATTCGCATGGTTTTATGGACACAGTAGACGATGATATAACAGTGGTACCTACTATATGATATGCAATCAGTTCAGCCAATGCATTGAAGTGCATTGAACATTGCATTACAATCATTATGTGTATGACGTTCAACTAAGTATGAGGGAATATGTCACTGATTGTCTGAAAAGTCCTCCTCCATTTTTGAGCTCAATTACACTGAAAGAAAAAATGACACCCTGTACGGGGTATTGACGGTCATGTCAAAAATAACACCCGAGTGGGGTGTTTTGAGGGGAGTCGCTAAGCTATTATAAATGGGGTGTTTGGCGTACACCCCAGGAGGGTTTCGACGCATAGTGGGGAGTCGCAGCCGCTAAAGGGGGGTCAGCGCCGGCCCACATGGGGTTTCGTTAGACTGCAGGTGACACCCCTCAAATATCAGCCGAGCACCCCTTTTTGGTCCCTAAGCACCCGACAGGGTGTCAAACTCCCAAATTAGGGTGTAAAATATAGCAGCTTAACTCCCCTATTTTTCTGATATAACTCCCCATATTGTTCCTGACCCCCACGCGGGGAACCGCGCGCCTTCAGCAGGAAATCTCTCAGAGATGTTTCACTCCCCTATACTTCCGAAAAATTTTGTTTGTTTTGTTGGGTTAGGCCCTTTCGGTCGACAAGACCATTGCAGAGCCGGAAGGATGATAGGAATTAGGGGGAGACATTGGTCTGGGCAGGCACCCTAGTGAGTCGCCGGGGCTGAGCCCGTCCAGAGGACAGGCCACCCAGCCCCAAGGCACTCACTGCACCCGGCTACGGGGTGCGCTCCCTCAGGAGCAGCGGTGCCGCTCCAAGGGAGCAGCCCGCATGAGATAAAGTTGCCTGTCCAGCCGGAAGGGGGTTGCGGCGTGGAGGTGAAGAATTACTGTATCCTGAGGATAGAGGCACGGATAGGTCCTCACTTCCGAAAAACTCCCGGCGAGGATTAAATGTCCTTCGGATCTTTGTTTGTTTTGTTTGTTTTGTTGGGTTAGGCCCTTTCGGTCGACAAGACCATTGCAGAGCCGGAAGGATGATAGGATTTAGGGGGAGACATTGGTCTGGGCAGGCACCCTAGTGAGTCGCCGGGGCTGAGCCCGTCCAGAGGACAGGCCACCCAGCCCCAAGACACTCACTGCACCCGGCTACGGGGTGCGCTCCTCGGGAGCAGCGGTGCCGCTCCAAGGGAGCAGCCCGCATGAGATAAAGTTGCCTGTCCAGCCCGGAAGAGGGTTGTGGTGTGGAGGAGAAGGATTTCAGTTTCCTGAGGATAGAAGCACGGATAGGTGACCTTCGGATTTGTTTGTTTGTTTGTTTTGTTGAGTTAGGCCCTTTCGGTCGACAAGACCATTGCAGAGCCGGAAGGATGATAGGAATTAGGGGGAGACATTGGTCTGGGCAGGCACCCTAGTGAGTCGCCGGGGCTGAGCCCGTCCGAAGACAGGCCACCCAGCCCCAAGGCACTCACTGCACCCGGCTACGGGGTGCGCTCCCTCGGGAGCAGCGGTGCCGCTCCAAGGGAGCAGCCCGCATGAGATAAAGTTGCCTGTCCAGCCCGGAAGGGGGTGGCGGTGTGGAGGAGAAGGATTTCAGTATCCTGAGGATAGAAGCATGGAACGGTGTGACCTTCGGATCTTGTTTGTTTTGTTTGTTTTGTTGGGTTAGGCCCTTTCGGTCGACAAGACCATTGCAGAGCCGGAAGGATGATAGGAATTAGGGGGAGACATTGGTCTGGGCAGGCACCCTAGTGAGTCGCCGGGACTGAGCCCGTCCAGAGGACAGGCCACCCAGCCCCAAGGCACTCACTGCACCCGGCTACGGGGTACGCTCCCTCGGGAGCAGCGGAGCCGCTCCAAGGGAGCAGCCCGCATGAGATAAAGTTGCCTGTCCAGCCCGGAGGGGGGTTGCGGCGTGGAGGAGAAGGATTTCTGTTTCCTGAGGATAGAAGCATGGATAGGTGACCTTCGGATCTTTGTTTGTTTTGTTGGGTTAGGCCCTTTCGGTCGACAAGACCATTGCAGAGCCGGAAGGATGATAGGAATTAGGGGGAGACATTGGTCTGGGCAGGCACCCTAGTGAGTCGCCGGGGCTGAGCCCGTCCAGAGGACAGGCCACCCAGCCCCAAGGCACTCACTGCACCCGGCTACGGGGTGCGCTCCCTTGGGAGCAGCGGTGCCGCTCCAAGGGAGCAGCCCGCATGAGATAAAGTTGCCTGTCCAGCCCGGAGGGGGGTTGCGGCGTGGAGGAGAAGGATTTCAGTATCCTGAGGATAGAAGCACGGATAGGTGACCTTCGGATTTTTTTTTTCATTTAGTTGAGTAGGTGCTTCGGCCCTTACAGGCCATTGCGCACCGTGTGTGTTCATATTATATTAGAAGTAGAGAGAGAAAGAGTGAATCAAAATAAGATGACCAGCCTACAATCGATGGAGTAGACCTATTTGAACGAGAAAAGAGAAGAGAAGTTGAAGTAACCCAGGATGATCGTCGCCTAAGACAACGTGTAATGACAATGTGATATCATGTGCTCGACAGTAATCTTGTATGTGTTGACGTTCTGTGATATATTTCCTACAATCTAGCAAGATGTGTTTGATGTCCAATACTACTCTGCATTGATGGCAAGTAGGTCTTGGTTGGTGAGCAAATATAAAGTTATGAGTGAGATGGGTGTGTCCGATGCGCATCCTTGTTAATACTTTTTCTTCTTTTCTGGAATGACGATTTGATGATGACCAATTACGTATGAGTGGCTTAATTCTATGTAATTGTGTAACAGCTCCGTCTATGTCCCAAAGGCGTTGCCAGTAACTGTAGCAATGGTACGTAATGGAGGCACGAATGGAACAGTAGTCATATGGAGTTTCAGTTATGTGTTGCAGTGTTAGGGCCTGCTTGGCAAAGCGGTCTGCTGTCTCATTGCCGCTAATTCCACTATGTCCAGGCACCCATAAAAATCTAATTTCGGCTTCTCTCTCGATGAGTTGTTGATGTATATCCAGTATTTTTAGGTGTATGTGCTGTGTGATATCTGGTCGTTGAAGACTTAATATTGCTGACTTTGAGTCAGAGCAAATACATGCTTTTTGAATATTGTGCTGCTTAATAAGCTGAAGAGCATGGGATATTCCGTACAACTCTGCATAGTGTACGGTTAAATCGTTCTGTAGTCTCAACTTTGTTTCTGGAAGTGTGGAAGCAAAAATGCCGACGCCGACCGTGTTGTTTAACTTGGAGCCGTCCGTAAAAACAAATTGGAAGTGAGGAAAAGCCGCCTGGTACTCGAGAAATGTTTGCTGTATCTCATCTGCAGAAAAGGTGTGTTTTTTATTTGCGAGCAGAAAAGAAGTACTAAGAGGCCGAGCCGTCCAGGGGGATATGAAGAATTGGGGGAGGGGTGTGATGCTGGGTAATACATATCCAATGTCATCCTGGTACTTTTTTACCCTGGAGGCGATGGTGAGTCCCGTTCGTCTTTCGCATCTGCCAAGATAACTAAAGTGCAGCCTTGGCAGAACAGATGTTGATGCATAAGCGGCATGAGCTGGATGTTGTTTGATCTTTGTGTAATATCTGAGTGTAAGTTCTATCCTTCTGATGTGTAGTGGAAGAATGTGTGCCTCAACTTGCAATGAGTGGATGGGTGAGGTTCTCATTGCACCTAACGCTAATCTAATAAAGTTGTTTTGGACTGTCTCTAATTTGAGCAGGTTCGTTCGACTTCCTCCGGCGTAAACGACGGACCCGTACTCTATTATTGGTAAGACTATTGTTTTGTATAGGCGGAGCAGCGTAGATCGGTCGGCACCAGAAGCCGCACCGGTAAGACAGCGAAAAAGATTAAGTCTTTTCTTGCATTTTACTTGTATGTGTTTTATGTGGTGAGTCATAGACAGCCTCCTGTCTAGAACTACTCCTAAAAACTTGAAGCTCGAGACAAGCGGGATAGGCACATCATTGAGCTGTGGATGATGCGTGAGTTCGAGTCTATTGTTTTTTGTGAATATCATAAACGCCGATTTTGGTGCAGAAAATTCTAGGCCATTTGTTCTGGACCAGCGTTCGATTACATTTAGGGCACCCTGCAGCCGCTCCACGCCTATATCAGGGTCCCTAGATGTGCACCAAATAGCGCTATCGTCTGCAAATAAAGAGAAAGAAATATCGGAAGGAATGCCATCAAATAAATCGTCGATCATGATGTTGAATAGCGTTGGTGAGAGGCAACTGCCTTGAGGGAGGCCGTTTTCTAATTCGTGATAAGTAGAAAAAATGGAACGGTGCTTGACTTGAAATCGCCTGTTTTGAGAAAGAAAGTTAAACAAGTAATGTGCCAGATGGCCCTTGATGCCAAGTCTTTGAAGTTTGGACAACAAAGCTGGCTTGTGAACCATATCAAAAGCATTCTTGATATCGAGAAATATTGCTGTGGTGTGTTCCTTATTTTTATATCCTTTTCGAATAGCACTTTCGAGTCGAACTAAATGATCTACTGGAGAATGTTGTTTACGAAAACCGCATTGGTACTTGGAGAGTTTGCTATGCTTTTCGAGGAAGTAAATGAGTCGCTTGGAAACCATTCTTTCTAACAGTTTTCCCAAACAACTACTCATGGCGATCGGACGATAACTATTAGGATCATAGCGAGCCTTTCCTGGTTTCAAGAGAGCGACAATTATACTGTTCTTCCAATCTTCTGGAAATAAGTGGCCAGAGAAGAGGTCATTAAATGTTTGAAGAATATAAAGCCTTGAATGTTCTGAAAGATGGCGAAAAAATGAGTAGTGTAGTTTGTCGGGTCCAACAGACGTGTTCCCGGCTGAGTGTATCGCATCATTGAATTCATGCATTTTGAAAGGAGCATTATACTCTTCGTTGTTTTGAGAATTAAACATAGTAGGGTCAACTTCGAAAAGTTGACGTGCAGTGTTAAGAAAATCAGGACGGTATTTTGCGTTAGAACTGGTATGTGCAATGGTTTCTGCTAGACAATTTACCACATCTTGAGGATCACTAATCGTATCCCCAGTTCCCGGTAGCCTGAGCATAGGGAATGTTGCACTGGAATGTTTTCCGGAGAGGCGACGAACCAAAGTCCAAATCCTACTCAGTGGAGTAGAAGAAGTAAAAGACGAAAGAAAACGTTGCCAGGAGTCTCGCTTTGCTGTTTTAATAACTCTCTTTGCGTTTGCGCGTTCCCGATTTCGTCTTATCAATGCATCATCTGTGCGATGTCGCAGATAGGCGCGAAAAGCTCTTTTCCTTTTAGCTATTGCTTGACGGACAGCAGAGGTCCACCACGGCACAGCTTTACCTGTAGTGGGTGGTTTCGTAAGAGGAATGCATTGTTGTGCAGCTGATATGAGAGTTTCTGTTATATATGAAATTCCATCCTCCGGATGAGCAAAGCGTTCTTGGTGTTGGAACTCGCATAACTCAGTGAATTTGAGCCAGTCTGCTCTGTCCAAATTCCACCGAGGAACGAACGAACCTATTCCAGGAACTGGAAAACAGAATCGAAGAGAAATGGGATAGTGATCACTATCATGTATGTCGCTATCAACAGACCATTCGAACCAAGTGGCCAGGGACGGAGAAGAAATGGTCAAGTCAATGGCAGATTCGGTGTTGTGTGATAAGTGAAAGTGTGTTGGCTGATTGCAGTTTAACGTTACTAATCTATTCATGTCCAAGAAGTCTTCGACTATTTTCCCTCTGTGATCTAATGCCTGTTCATCCCACCATTCTGGACTGTGGGCATTAAAATCACCAAGTAGAAGAAATGGATTCTGAAACTGGTTGATGAGATGGTTAAGCTGTCTAAGAAGATCCGTGTCATCCAGATCCGGAGGAAGGTAAAGACTACAAATATCGATGTTCCTGTCGTTGATATACATGGTACAGGCAACGGCCTGTAAATCTGTTTGGATATCAAGTAAACTGTGTGTGTAATCATTTTGAATGTAAAGCGCCACACCACCGTGTCGGCGCTCTCCATAGAGCTCATCGTGTCTGTATAATGTGTAATTAGAAAGTTGAAAATTATACTGATCGGTTGGTAAAAACCAAGTTTCTTGGAGAGCAATAAGTACCGGAGTAAGTACCGAGAAGAAGTTTTTTATTTCGGCCCACTTAGAAAGCAGGCCACGACAATTCCATTGCAGCATGGTGTGCGGATTCATGATTGTGGACGCGAAGATCTTCCACGGCTGGGCGAGGCCCAGCTCGACGCGCGGTTACGCTCCATCGCCACCCGAACCGGTGGTCGTGGCTGGCGATCTTTGGACTGTTCATTCGTTGATGGGAGGGTTTTGGGCGAGCGCCACTCGATCTCTGGACTTTTATCCAGCCAGTGGAGCGGCTTGCTCCAACAGACTTTGCCTTCTGCGCAATCTCGGGAGAGACAGCTGGCTGGGAGTCAGGAGAGGACGGCATCTGTTCATCAGGGACTTCAGACGTCTGAGTCGTACTCGTGGTGGCGATCGGTTCGGGGCTCAGAGGCCGCAGCAGCTCCAGAGGAGGTAGCGCGGCGATCGGCTCAGTCTGTGTGCTGGAAGAGGTTGTCTGGGTGCTGGCAGCCTTAGCGTAAGTCCTACCGGGTGTTGGTGTTTTGGTTTGGGCTTCCACGCGACGGCGGGCCTCGGGGTAAGAGATGTCGGCTTTGGCTTTGAGTTCACAGATGCTTTTTTCTTTTTTCCAGGTCGGGCACTGAGAGGATGAGACTGTGTGGTCTGGGCTTCCGCAGTTGAGGCACGAGACAGGGGAAGTGCAGGGAGAACCCTCGTGGGGAGCCTCACCACACTTGGGGCAGCGAGCAGTCTGCCGGCAGGAGGAGCTACCGTGTCCAAAGCGTTGACATTTGTAGCAGCGAAGCGGGTTCGGAACAAAGACTCTGACATCCTTCTTTAACCAGCCAATCACGATGCTTTCCGGCAGAGTGGTGAAGTCGAAAGTGAGGACTAACAGACTCGTGTCGCGTCGTTGGCCATCACGGAATGTGGTCAGACGTCGGATGTGGGTCACCCCGTCCCCTCTGAGCTCGGACAGGATCTCGTCTTCGGTCATATGGCGGAGTTCGGGAGCGAAAATAGTTCCTTTGCAAGAGTTCCGAGCGTGGTGGAGCGAAATGGTGACCTTCTTGCCGCAGAAAGAAGTTGTCTTCAGGAGCGCCTTGGTGTGTTTGCGTGAGTTCGTTTTAATGATCAGAGTACCGTTCGCCGGCGCCTCGATGTCTACATCGCATGGACCGCATATGGCGTCTATCTGTTTTTGTGGCCAGAACACGTTGATCTTCCGGAAGGAAACTTCAGTATCGCAAGGCTTAACGACCAGGTAAGAACCGTTCGAAGCTAAGTAAGGCTCGTCAGAAGAGCGATCAGCGGTGGCACAGGCAGGTGCGTAATCAAAGTTCGTGCGCGGGTCAGAGCTCCGGGAGTGGTCGTTGGACGGGCGAGGGTCAGAGATCCGGGCGTGGTCGGCAGACAAGCGAGGGTCGGAGTCCAGGGCGGGGTCAGAGGTCGAGCAAAGGTCAGGGGTCCGGGCGTGGTCGGAGGACGAGCGAGGGTCAGTACTAGAGATGTCAATCGGATACCGACTTTTTGGTATACCGATACCAAACCGATACCAACTTGGTATTTGGTATTTCAATCCTAATGTGTTTGGTATTTTGTTGGTATCATGAACCCCCACTAATGTATAAGAGGCTAAGAAATCGGTAAAAAGTTGGTATTTCCCTCATGTTCCCAAGTTGGTTTGGTTTCGGTATTTCTCCACGGTTTTGGTTGGTATTTGGTTTGGTATCGGTATTCCGATTTTCCGTAATTGACATCACTAGTCAGTACCGGGTAGGGCAGCCGAGGGGTGGGTGGAGGAGGGAGGTGTAACGGTTGGGCGGGAGTCGGTTTCCATGGAGGCAGGAGCAGGAGAGGGATTCGAGACGGGAGGAGAGTCGGTGTCAGAGTCGGAGCAGGAATCAGAAAGCGGGCGCTGACGGCGCCGCTTCCCCATGATGGGGCAAACGGAAGTTGGGTGTAGGCAGTGAAGAGTCAAGGATGGGGACAGTTGGTATCAACGGGGAAAATGGAAGTGCGTGCGCGAGGAGAAAGCTCAAACAGTACCCGTGAAATGCCAGCAATAGCAAAATGCTAACGATCACCTTAGCCTGTGGACCTTCGGATTTGTTTGTTTTGTTGGGTTAGGCCCTTTCGGTCGACAAGACCATTGCAGAGCCGGAAGGATGATAGGAATTAGGGGGAGACATTGGTCTGGGCAGGCACCCTAGTGAGTCGCCGGGGCTGAGCCCGTCCGAAGACGGGCCACCCAGCCCCAAGGCTCTCACTGCACCCGGCTACGGGGTGCGCTCCCTCGGGAGCAGCGGTGCCGCTCCAAGGGAGCAGCCCGCATGAGATAAAGTTGCCTGCCCAGCCCGGAAGGGGGCTGTGGCGTGGAGGAGAAGGATTTCAGTATCCTGAGGATAGAAGCACGGACAGGTGTCCCTCGGATCTTTTTTATTTTTATTTTATTTTTTTTTTATTTTTTGTTGGGTTAGGCTCTTTCGGTCGACAAGACCATTGCAGAGCCGGAAGGATGATAGGAATTAGGGGGAGACATTGGTCTGGGCAGGCACCCTAGTGAGTCGCCGGGGCTGAGCCCGTCCAGAGGACAGGCCACCCAGCCCCAAGGCACTCACTGCACCCGGCTACGGGGTGCGCTCACTCAGGAGCAGCGGTGCCGCTCCAAGGGAGCAGCCCGCATGAGATAAAGTTGCCTGTCCAGCCCGGAGGGGGGTTGCGGCGTGGAGGAGAAGGATTTCTGTATCCTTAGGATAGAAGCACGGAACGGTGTCCCTCGAATCGAGAATCTCAGACTATATTTATAACCGGGTGAGGAGTTACTCTTTCCGTTCGCGGCCTTGCGGCGCCCTGTAGTGTGCACGACCAACGTATGACACGGTAATCAGTCTAGATATCATCATGATATAGTTGGCCACTCTACGCTATGCACGCTTTTGCCTTAGCTCCAAACATGCACCAGCCATTCGTGAAAAACAGGTCCCGATTTTACCAACTTTAGTTTGCGCCATCTATCGGTAGGATTTGAAGCTGAAAACACGGGGTGTCACTCCAGGATAATGACACCCCAGAGGGGTTTCAACGGGGGTGTCTCAGCGACACTCCAATTTCTTGGCCTGCAATTTTTGGGGAGTTCGCTAGCCGAACCTCTCCCAAGGGGGTCATGTACATTTTTGCGGCGTCAAAAGGTAATGGGGCTCCCGTGTCGGGTGTCACAACACCCATGACATCCTAAAATCATGAAAACGGAGCCTAATTTAGGAGTATTTTGGAGTATGTGGTGTCAGATTGTAAGAAATGGGGTTCCCCGATTTTTTTCAGTGTACACTGAAAGAAAAAATGACACCCTGTACGGGGTATTGACGGTCATGTCAAAAATAACACCCGAGTGGGGTGTTTTGAGGGGAGTCGCTGAGCTATTATAAATGGGGTGTTTGGCGTACACCCCAGGAGGGTTTCGACGCATAGTGGGGAGTCGCAGCCGCTAAAGGGGGGTCAGCGCCGGCCCACATGGGGTTCCGTTAGACTGCAGGTGACACCCCTCAAATATCAGCCGAGCACCCCTTTTTGGTCCCTAAGCACCCGACAGGGTGTCAAACTTCCAAATTAGGGTGTAAAATATAGCAGCTCAACTCCCCTATTTTTCTGATATAACTCCCCATATTGTTCCTGACCCCCACGCGGGGAACCGCGCGCCTTCAGCAGGGAATCTCTCAGGGAAATTTCACTCCCCTATACTTCCGAAAAACTCCCGGCGAGGATTAAATGTCCTTCGGAACTTGTTTGTTTTGTTTTGTTGGGTTAGACCCTTTCGGTCGACAAGACCATTGCAGAGCCGGAAGGATGATAGGAATTAGGGGGAGACATTGGTCTGGGCAGGCACGCTAGTGAGTCGCCGGGGCTGAGCCCGTCCAGAGGACAGGCCACCCAGCCTCAAGGCACTTACTGCACCCGGCTACGGGGCCTCCTTCGGAATTTGTTTGTTTGTTTTGTTGGGTTAGGCCCTTTCGGTCGACAAGACCATTGCAGAGCCGGAAGGATGATAGGAATTAGGGGGAGACATTGGTCTGGGCAGGCACCCTAGTGAGTCGCCGGGGCTGAGCCCGTCCGAAAACAGGCCACCCAGCCCCAAGGCACTCACTGCACCCGGCTACGGGGTGCGCTCCCTCGGGAGCAGCTGTGCCGCTCCAAGGGAGCAGCCCGCATGAGATAAAGTTGCCTGCCCAGCCCGGAAGGGGGTTGTGGCGTGGAGGAGAAGGAATTCAGTATCCTGAGGATAGAAGCACGGACAGGTGCCTCCTTCGGAACGAGAATCTCAGACTATATTTATAACCGGGTGAGGAGTTACTCTTTCCGTTCGCGGCCTTGCGGCGCCCTGTAGTGTGCACGACCAACGTATGACACGGTAATCAGTCTAGATATCATCATCACAGGCTAAGGTGATCGTTAGCTCTTTGCTGGCATTTCACGGGTACTGTTTGAGCTCTCTCCTCGCGTCCTATCTTCCCCGTTGATACCAACTGTTCTCATCCTTGACCCTTCACTGCCTACACCCAACTTCCGTTTGCCCCATCATGGGGAAGCGGCGCCGTCAGCGCCCGCTTTCTGATTCCTGCTCCGACTCTGACACCGACTCTCCTCCCGTCTCGAATCCCTCTCCTGACCCTGCTCCTGCCTCCATGGAAACCGACTCCCGCCCAACCGTTACCCCTCCCTCCTCCACCCACCCCTCGGCTGCCCTACCCGGTACTGACCCTCGCTCGTCCTCCGACCACGCCCGGACCTCTGACCTTTGCTCGACCTCTGACCCCGCCCTAGACTCCGACCCTCGCTTGTCTGCCGACCACGCCCGGATCTCTGACCCTCGCCCGTCCAACGACCACTCCCGGAGCTCTGACCCGCGCACGAACTTTGATTACTCACCTGCCTGTGCCACCGCTGATCGCTCTTCTGACGAGCCTTACTTAGCTTCGAACGGTTCTTACCTGGTCGTTAAGCCTTGCGATAGTGAAGTTTCCTTCCGGAAGATCAACGTGTTCTGGCCACAAAAACAGGTAGACGCCATATGCGGTCCATGCGATGTAGACATCGAGGCACCGGCGAACGGTACTCTGATCATTAAAACGAACTCACGCAAACACACCAAGGCACTCCTGAAGACTACAACTTTCTGCGGCAAGAAGGTCACCGTTTCGCTCCATCACGCTCGGAACTCTTGCAAAGGAACTATTTTCGCTCCCGAACTCCGCCATATGACCGAAGACGAGATCCTGGCCGAACTTAGAGGGGACGGGGTGACCCACATCCGACGTCTGACCACGTTCCGTGATGGCCAACGGCGTGACACGAGTCTCTTAGTCCTTACTTTCGACTTCACCACTCTGCCGGAAAGTATCGTGATTGGCTGGCTGAAAAAGGATATCCGAGTTTTCGTCCCGAACCCTCTTCGCTGCTACAAATGCCAACGCTTTGGACACGGTAGCTCCTCCTGCCGGCAGACTGCTCGCTGCCCCAAGTGTGGTGAGGCTCCTCACGAGGGTTCTCCCTGCACTTCCCCTGTCTCGTGCCTCAACTGCGGAAGCCCAGACCACACCGTCTCATCCTCTCAGTGCCCGACCTGGAAAAAAGAAAAAAGCATCTGTGAACTCAAAGCCAAAGCTGACATCTCTTACCCCGAGGCCCGCCGTCGCGTGGAAGCCCAAACCACAACACCAACACCCGGTAGGTCTTACGCTAAGGCTGCCAGCACCCAGACAACCTCTTCCAGCACACAGACTGAGCCGATCGCCGCGCTACCTCCTCTGGAGCTGCTGCGGCCTCTGAGCCCCGAACCGATCGCCACCACGAGCACGACTCAGACGTCTGAAGTCCCTGATGAACAGATGCCGTCCCCTCCCGACTCCCAGCCAGCTGTCTCTCCCGAGATTGCGCAGAAGCCGAAGTCTGTTGGAGCAAGCCGCTCCACTGGCTGGATAAAAGTCCAGAGGTCGAGTGGCGCTCGCCCAAAACCCTCCCATCACATGGATGAACAGTCTAAAGATCGCCAGCCACGACCACCGATTCGGGTGGCGATGGGGCGTAACCGCGCGTCGAGCTGGGCCTCGCCCAGCCGTGGAAGATCTTCGCGTCCACAATCATGAATCCGCACACCATGCTGCAATGGAATTGTCGTGGCCTGCTTTCTAAGTGGGCCGAAATAAAAAACTTCTTCTCGGTACTTACTCCGGTACTGATTGCTCTCCAAGAAACTTGGTTTTTACCAACCGACCAGTATAATTTTCAACTTTCTAATTACACATTATACAGACACGATGAGCTCTACGGAGAGCGCCGACACGGTGGTGTGGCGCTTTACATACAAAATGATTACACACATAGTTTACTTGATATCCAAACAGAATTACAAGCCGTCGCATGTACGATGTATATGAATGGCAGGGACGTAGACGTATGCAGTATTTACATTCCTCCGGATTTCGATAACTCCGAACTCCTTCGGCAGCTCAACCATCTTGTTCAGCAATTCGAACATCCATTTCTTCTTCTCGGTGACTTTAACGCCCACAGTCCAGCTTGGTGGGATGAACAACTGTTGGATGGTAGAGGCAAAATAATCGAAGACTTTCTTGACATTCATAGGCTGGTGACACTTAATCTTAACCAGCCCACACATTTCAATTTGTCACATAACACTGAGTCTTCCATCGACTTATCTATTTCTTCTCCATGCTTAGCCACTTGGTTCCAGTGGTCCGCAGACGGCGACATCCATGACAGCGACCATTATCCGATTTCTCTTCGTTTTAATTTTCCAGTCGCCGGGGTCTCTTCTTTTTCACCTAGGTGGAATCTAAATAAGGCGGATTGGGTCAAGTTTACTGAGTTGTGTGAACTTGAGCTCAATGAACACCTAGATCATCCAGTAGACAATATTTCTTACATTACTGAAACAATTATCTCAGTGGCAAACCGCTGTATCCCATTAACCAAGCCATGCCGGAAAGCCAACCCGGTACCATGGTGGACTCCTGCTGTCCGACAAGCTGTGGCAAAGAGAAAGCGAGCTTTTCGAGCATATTTACGACACCGTACAGATGACGCATTAATCATCCGAAATAGAGAACGTGCAAATGCACAACGTACTATAAGAACGGCTAGGCGTCAATCCTGGCAACATTTCTTATCATCTTTCACTTCTTCAACACCACTTTCTAAGATTTGGGATTTAGTTCGACGGTTGTCAGGGAAACGTGTGAGCGCAACCTTCCCTATTCTGAAGCTCCCAGGAACTGGGGAAACAGTGAGCGAGCCGAACGACGTCGCGAACTGTCTGGCTGAGACAATCTCCCACACAAGCTCAAACGCAAGATATCGTCCCGGGTTTATCGACACTGCCCGTCAGCAATTTGTTTTCGATCACAATGTTTTTCTCTCTGATAACAGTGAAGACTACAACGTTCCTTTCACGATGCAAGAATTTAACAAGGCCATAAACTCTTCTGGTAACACATCAACAGGACCAGACAAACTGCATTATTCCTTCTTTCGCCATATTTCAGATCACTCCAAGCACTTAATTCTACAAACATTCAACGAGCTCTTCAGCGGACATCTTTTTCCTGAAGATTGGAAAGAAAGCATAGTAGTAGCATTATTGAAACCTGGTAAAGCCCGATACGACCCGAAAAGTTATCGACCTATCGCAATGTCAAGTTGTTTAGGAAAACTGCTTGAAAGGATGGTTGCATCACGTCTTTCATTTATAAGTCAACAACAGGATATGCTTTCCAAGTTTCAATGTGGTTTCCGAAACAATCATTCTGCGATTGACCACATAGTTCGCCTTGAAAGTGACATAAGGAAAGGATACAAAAAGAAACATCACACTTTAGCAATTTTTTTGGACATCAAAAACGCTTTTGATATGGTCCATAAGCCTGCATTAATACACAAAATAGCACAACTTGGCATCAGAGGACATATGGCATTCTATCTCTACAACTTTCTGTCTGGAACCAGACGTTTCCGCTTGAAGATTCGCTCTATTTTTTCAAATGTTCACGAGACACAGAATGGCCTTCCTCAGGGTAGCTGCCTCTCTCCAATTCTATTCAATATTATGATTAATGATTTGTTCAGCAACATCCCAGACGGCATTTCCTTCTCTTTGTTTGCGGATGACAGCGCACTTTGGTGTACCGACTCTGATTATGATTATGGTATTCAACGCTTGCAATTCGCTCTCCATAAAGTAGAAAGGTGGTCAGAAACATACGGCTTAGAATTTTCGGCAGCGAAATCGGCACTTATGATTTTTTCCAGAAACACCAGGATTTCACCCTTGAAGCTTCCAGAATTACATGGTTCCGATATTCCACGGGTTTCAAGTTTCAAGTTTCTGGGGGTCGTTTTGGACTCCCAGTTAACAATGAATAGGCACATCAAACATGTACAAACAAAATGCAAAAGAAGACTGAACCTTTTCCGATGCCTCACAAGTACTCCAGCTGGTGCTGATCGTTCAACTTTACTCCGTTTATACCGAAGCATAGTATTACCAGTAATAGAATATGGATCAGTTATGTATTCTGGAGGAAGCCGTTGCTCCTTACAGAAGCTAGAGGTCATACAAAACAACTTTATTCGTCTAGCTTTGGGTGCCATGAGGACATCGCCAATACTGTCCCTACAGGTGGAGGCGAATATACCTCCCCTGCATATTAGACGAATAAACTTGAACTTACGATACTATACAAAAATAAAACAGTTCCCATCTCACGCAGCTTACCAAGCAATATCGATTCTTCCTCGGTTACACTTTAGCTACATTGGGAGATGTGAACGAAGAACTGGCCTCACAATCGCTTCCAGAGTTACAAAATACCAGCAAGATATAGAATATAACTTACCTGAAGTTACTCCACTACCGCCCTTGGGAGTGGCGCCATGGATGATGCAACCATTAGTTATTTCGTTTTTGATCACCGAGAAAAAGGACTCATACTCTCCGACTGAAATACAGCAAACGTTTATGAAATTCCGAGCAGCACACACTCGCTTCCATTTTCTGTATACGGATGGATCGAAACAAAACAATAAGGTAGGCTTTGGCATTTATTCTCCAGGCCTCCCACATGCAAAGCTGAGGCTACCTGATGAGTCATCAGTATTCGCGGCGGAAATGCATGCGGTTTTGCATGCACTTAAACTCATTGAGCAAAACAGTATTCAGCATGCATGCATTTGCACCGATTCAAAATCTGTCATTCAATACTTGAAAAATCCAGAATTGACCCAGCACATCAAAATCAACATTCTAAACCTTCATGAAGCATTAAGGAAAAAAGGGGTACAACTACATTTCTTATGGGTACCAGGCCACTGTGGTATCCACGGAAATGAGGAAGCAGATAGATATGCTAAGCAATCTCTGGATCTCCCTATCGTAACTGAAACTTCCATTGATATTAGTAGTATTCAGTCTTCAATAAAACGTCATTGTCATCAACTTTGGCAGCGCATCTGGGACACGGATGGTCCAGGTACACACCTTCATCGCATTAAACCACTTATAGCTCACTGGGAATCATCAACTCGTCCGTCCCGAAGAGAAGAAAAGGTCTTGACAAGGTTGCGCATAGGTCATACATATCTCACTCATGCATTCATTTTTTCTCGACAACCAAGACCTGTATGTTTACGATGCAGGACAACACTCACCATCGAACACATTGTCTTACACTGTTTAAATCACGCTAGAAAAAGGAAACCAATGGAAGACTACTGTCGGGCACAAGGCGTGCCAATGACAATGTCTGTTATTTTAGGAGACGAACATTCCGCTTTGCTCAAGCTTCTTTTCTCTTTTCTCTCCACAATAGACCTCCTCGACAGCCTCTAGAAATAACTATCTTCACGTTCCCATCTTAAATAGGTAACTTATTATGGTGCGAAATGGTCCACGCGGACCGAAGCACCTACTCAACAATCAATCAATCAATCGATATCATCATGATATAGTTGGCCACTCTACGCTATGCACGCTTTTGCCTTAGCTCCAAACATGCACCAGCCATTCGTGAAAAACAGGTCCCGATTTTACCAACTTTAGTTTGCGCCATCTATCGGTAGGATTTGAAGCTGAAAACACGGGGTGTCACTCCAGGATAATGACACCCCAGAGGGGTTTCAACGGGGGTGTCTCAGCGACACTCCAATTTTTGGCCTGCAATTTTTGGGGAGTTCGCTAGCCGAACCTCTCCCAAGGGGGTCATGTACATTTTTGCGGCGTCAAAAGGTAATGGGGCTCCCGTGTCGGGTGTCACAACACCCATGACATCCTAAAATCATGAAAACGGAGCCTAATTTAGGAGTATTTTGGAGTATGTGGTGTCAGATTGTAGGAAATGGGGTTCCCCGATTTTTTTTCAGTGTAGCTTCATTGTTTCACAAGGCAGATTGGTTATGTATCGCACCTGTCTCCATGAGGTGCGACAACGGCACACCGTTACTCGGTGTCCGCCATTCGCTTAGCTCGTATATCAGCGGCCTGTCCGTGCTGCCGCTGCTCACCGTATATCTCCAGTCGTCCGACCATCCGTCCCAGGTCAGCCAGGTGACTGATTGTGTCGGCAGCAGCCACCCCCTGGAGCGACACTGACAGACCACGAACCAACGGGTTTAATTCCGGCCACCTCGGCTCCGTCACCTCCGGCCCTGTCGGACAGAGCTGTGTCAGCTGACTGCAGTCGGACAGAGCTGCCGCCAGCTCCCCGCTGCACCACTGACACCAGAGTGTCAGACACTGACACAGTCAGCATTGAAACAGACGAGCGGCCGCACAGCAATTTTTTAGCAGCAGCAGTCATATGTAGAATGTGAATATGAACATAATACGTATATGCGAAAAGTATATGCGTAATACAGTAGTCTATGAAACGTCTTATGCTACTCTCATTGGTTGCACTATATCTAATAATCATTCCCCATTGAAATACTTGCTCTCTAATCGTAACAATGCCTGCATTCCCGTGCTGGCCGCCTTCGATCGTGGCGCCACCTATACTCTGTATAACCGCCGCGCCAGGGCCGCGGCCAGTCAGTCTCGTCAGTCTGCTCAGACACGTCGTCAGCGAGCTATCTATGTAGTCAGTCAGTGTCAGTTGTCGATCAGGCGTGCGTTCGACATCCGGAAAATGAGGGATAATTATCCGGGATCACCGGTAATAATTTGGTATTGCAGGGACTATCGATGCAATAAGTCATATTTTTATATTGCTTTTGCTTCAGTAATGGCTCTTTTACTCATTGGCATGTGCGTTGTGCACGGTGTCAGCCTAAAACACCGAATGATCCCGTTGATCCCGGAAAATTATCCCTGATTTTCGGATGCCGAATTCGCACTAATACTCAATACGTTTGTTCGGAAATTTGCTGCTTGTGACAATGCAACTATCGCTAGTACCTCAACTTTTAAATCACCCCGTGACGTTACACTAATATTCCACGCATATGCCACAAGCATGGACACTATCGAAGGGCATCCATTGAACCCCTTCCCCCTCTCACCACAATACGAGACGAGTAATATACACGATTAACGATGAAACTTGCTAGTTGAGGCTGATCAGTTCGACTATTTGCCGTCTCCCCTGTTCATTTGCATATACCGGCATTACATGTGTGATCTGCGGTATATCACCTCTGACATTGAGGCGCCAGAGGCGCTCGGGCAGCTGCCCCCTCAGTCGCGGGAGGTCGGCGGCGGTGACTGATAGGCATCGCAGCTCGGGGCACCTGGTGAGGGGCTCCAGGCTGCCGGCCGTGAGATCAGGACAGTCTGGAAAACACACAGACACACATACAGACAGATACAGTTAGCTGTAATATATGTCGATATATGACAAAACGAAAAAAAAAACACCTAATAATTCTCATGGTTTTATGGACACAGTAGACAGTGGTAAGACAGTGCTATTATATGATACCTATATGCAATGTTAAGCAAATGCATTGAACTTCATTGAACAGTGCAACACAATTGTTATGAGTATGATCAACTAACTCTGAACGAATATGTCACTGAGTGAACAGTCCTCCATTTTGGAGCTCAATTGGCTTCATTATTTCGCAAAGCACATTGGCTATGTATCACACCTGTCTCCATGAGGTGCGACACCGGCACACCGTTACTCGATGTCCGCTATTCCCTGAACTCGTATATCAGCGGCCTGTCCGTGCTGCCGCTGCTCACCGTATATCTCCAGTAGTGTGACCTTCCGTCCCAGGTCAGCCAGGTGACTGATGGTGTCGGCAGCCACCCCCTGGAGCGACACTGACAGCCCGCCCCACGGGAACCGTCCCGGCCACCTCGGCTCCGTCACCTCCGGCCACCTCGGCTCCGTCACCTCCGGCCCTGTCGGACAGAGCTGTGTCAGCTGACTGCAGTCGGACAGAGCTGCCGCCAGCTCCCCGCTGCACCACTGACACCAGAGTGTCAGACACTGACACAGCCAGCACTAACACTCCCCGCTGCACAACGATATTTTTAGCAACAGCATACATACGTAAATATGAAAATATGAGCAACATAAGTATTACGATTTTTGCAAGGCACATTGGCTTAGGCACTGGGCAGCCAGTCATGGTATAGTAACGGATCAAGTTGGTAGACTACATAAATATATGGTTCGCAGTGGTTGCAATGAAACCATTTCAAATTACCATAATTGCTACAATAATATTTCATGCATGCACTTGATGCTCACACTATATGCAAATGCATGCATTGCATCACTCTAACAATACCATATAACACAAACAAGGCTGTAAGATGTTGGCTGAATTCGAACGGTTCGTCCATTTGCCGTCTGTCTCCCTGTTCATTTGTATATCCATATGCATTGTCCATTATACCGGCATTACATGTATGATCCGTGGTATCTCACCTCTGACATTGAGGCACCTGAGACACTTCGGCAGCTGCCAACTCAGTCGCGGGAGGTCGGTGGCGGTGACTGACAGCCGCTCCACAGTCTCCCGTGAGATCTGCAGCTCCGTCAGCTCGCTGTCACCGACTCCGGCCGGAAGGATGATAGTGTTTGGGCCCACCCTGATGATGGCACCACGAAGTTGACTTGGAATAGTAGTAACTTGTGCTGGAAAGGTGATTGAACCAATGTCAGGCATTTGTCTATGGTCAAACATTGTACAGCCCTCTGCAAACTGCGTGGTAGGTATTCTTTTTTCGACAAAAATGAGAATAACGCGAATACTATGCTATCGGTCATTCGGAAATCGTAACAGCAAGACGCGCTAGACTTCGCCCCTTAGATCGGCATCATCACCGTATCCATTTTTCATCTAGTTAGGCAATTAAACCCAAAAGTTTATATTTGCCCCCAAAACAAACTTTTGCATTTTGTCGCCACACAAGGCGTAAACTTTGTTTATTGATAAACCTAATCGAAGGAGTGGAGCATGGCACATCTATTTGCAGTGAGTTCCGACCGACTGATAGCATAACCTTTGAGTTATTATCGGTTTTGTCGAAAAAAGAATACCTACCACGCAGTCTGCAGAGGGCTGTACACTTACCTACAGGTGTAGAAAACACAAAGTGAAAACTGTTTGTGGCTACAATGCTGTGATAATTCCGTGTCTGAGTAAATATGTATGTACTTTATCAAAACGATGTGAATTTCATAAGTTACGGCGACTTTCCGTAACATAATATTCAACAAATACAATGAAAATGGGTCTTTGACATATAAAACAAAATCACCACTAATTAGTGCATTATATTCCGAACTACGCATATTTTCATGATGTCAATTGATCAATATGACAGTTTTTGAAACCTTTTCACATAAGTATTTTGTTCAGCACTTATGTGTAGCTAATTATAACAATTTTGTATCGTTATAAAATTTGTAGCGTAAATATTACGTCCAATAGAGGCCCAAATCATTGACCATCACCATTCACCACACGGCACACGACTTGTCATCCTACAGCTTGCCATGGCTTATGGCTTCCGTCTTACCTTAGGATGAGGCAGCATTACCTGCAATACATGTAATATGTGTTGTATCCAGTTATTCTTGGTTTGATTTAGGCTTCAGATTTTCAGGGATAAACTGCTTCTCCACGTTATTTATGAACATTTGCTCGAAAAAAAGCAGTTCCTTAGAGCAAAAATAACAAGCAAGGAGCGTTGCCGCCGGCCAGTTTTCCTGTTCTTCGTGTCCCCGTGTCGCCCCTGGCCCCTGCCCCGTTCAGGAGCGCCCGGCAGCGCCACCTGCACCTGACCAGTCCGGCAGCGTTTGGGGTCGCCGCGCACCGCCGACAATCAGCTGACGCGGCCGGCGGCGCGTCTCAAGGTCAATGGAGGTCAGCCGGGCCGCCGCCCGCCGGGGTGGCCGTGACGTCACAGCCAGCGAATGCTGAGCGCCGGAACAGCTACTGTTGTTTATCCCTTCCTAGCCATTCATATATGAGTAACTTCAACCGCTGCTCACCATCCGTGACTAGTAGGGTAATCCGTGACCCCAGCTCCGTGGCCAGGTGACTGATGGTGTCGGCAGCCACCCCCTGGAGAGATACCGACAGACCACTCCCGTACTGTCCCGGCCACCTCGGCTCCGTCACCTCCGGCCCTGTCGGACAGAGCTGTGTCAGCTGACTGCAGTCGGACGGAGCTGCTGCCGGGTCGGGAGGCGGCTGACACTGTGGTGTCAAACCCTGACACAGACGACACTGACAAAGCCAGGGTCGATCGGCACTGTTGGACAGTAATTGAAAATTGTGCACAATGCATGCACTAGTGTGTATAACCTACGCTTATACATGCGTCAGTTAATTAATACATTCGTTTATTAATACATTCGTTTGAAAGAGTATAAAGAAGGTACAATACAGTGGCTAATATTTGTGTAGCATGTAGGTAGCATTGCACATACCGTAAAGTGGGGCTATTTGAAACGGATTTTACAGTTTTTGGCCTCTCCCTTTAAGACGGTTCATATCTCTTATAGCATGTAAATTGCAAAAATGTAGTTCTCCGTAAGTTCTTTCATATAGGTGCATTTTGGTTCAGCTAGTAATAATGATTAAGGATATTTTTTTAGTTAAAGCCCGTCTCAAATAGCCCCATAGGGTGGGGCTATTTGAGACAGTTTTAGTTACGAAGAAATTGAAGAAAATCGGTCACGCTAGAGATAACTTTTTAAATGCCATGTGATTGGAAATTAAATTTTGATCATTCTGGCAAAAATTGGTTTTGCAAAGACAGTTACATTTCCTTTATATTCAATATTGTCATTTTTCGTAGGAAGCTTCATTTCGGTAGGTTATAAAATTGTATCACTATATGCTAAGGCTGTCATAATATGATGTGACCCAGGCGCGGATACAAGGGGGGGGCCATGGGGGCCATGGCCCCCCCCCCTTGGCCGATTTTTTTTTCAAAAATAAAATAAAAAGTTAAAAAGTTAAAAAGCTGAAAAGGGGGCCTCCTGAAAATAAAGTGGCCGAAATCCGATGAGTTTTTTTTTAACCTACCCACTTAGTTATTTCTTAGAAGACTAGCTGAGAAGACTTCTTTGTTAGAAGATTGGTAAAGCTTTTCATAACTTGGAGGTCTCTTATACTCACAGAGATGACCACTTTTACAGGGCCTCCTAACCTGCACAGAGGGCCTCCAAGCCTGCACAGATGTTGAGATGTTGCCTGAACAGCTAGATAAGCTCAATAGACGCAGTTTTTTTTTGGGGGGGGGGCCCAACAAGTGGGAAGATGGGGCCTCCAACAGGTGGGATTATGGGGGGGGGGCCTCCTGGTTTCTAATGGCCCCTCCCTTGGAGATTTTCTGGATCCGCCCCTGATGTGACCCTAAACTTTCCAATTTGCAGAATGATCATCAAGGACTATTCTAAAGACAACAACAGTAAAATTTTGAAAGAAAGTTTTTGTATATAGCCCTGGTGGCGTGAAACAGACATACTGAAAGTCGGTGGGGCTATTTGAGACAGGCTCGCTACCTAATGAAGCACACCGTAATGAATCAAACGAGCTAAAAGGTTTCCCAAAACATTTAAGTGAATAGTCTGCATGATTCCTTGTCCCATTGCACATCTTCATGCGAAGAAATAACAGAACAATGTTAAGCGGTTTTGATTTTATGACGATTTTCCTCGATCGCTGCATGCTGTATCAATTGGCCGGTAACCCTACCACATCAAGCCTACTTGCATAGGCTCACCTAACAGTACGTTCATGTGTTAAGTAATCTTCAATGGTGTTTTTTGGTCAACCAAGGTAGACATGTGTTATTGTCGACTAAGTAAGTGACTGATGAAGCACATTTTAAGCACATATTCATCAGAATAACTAGTTTGGTCACCAGCTAAAGGGTCATTATGTTACACTACGAGCATGTAAATATTGCTTCCTGCTAAATACCATGAACCCACTGCACGTTTATGACCACGACCAACTCATCGGTGTTACTCATGTCGAACGTTCGATGCACTCTAAGTAGATGGTGGTAAGTCTTCTCGGGTGCAATCGCATCACCATTATCAGTAGCTATTTGGCATATCGGTTGAGGTTTGACCAGGTGGGCAATGGCATCATCGGGATTCTGAGACAATGGGTTACGCAATCGGCAGTAACGTTAACAATGTATAATATTTTCATGAAAAAATATGCTTAGCCTATAAGTAAAACGGTAGTAACGATAGATGCAGTGCCGAAGCTGTTAAAATTTCAACTATGTTAAGCGGCAGGTAGGGGTCCTTTTCGAGCAACTTATATTGTGCGTTTTTCTGTATTTCGTATTTTAGACCAAATTTCTTTCAAAACTTTTCGAAATTTTCAAAAAGGTTATTCAGGGCATTCACTGTTCAATTCCACATCAGCCTAAGCAAAAATGACGAAAAAATATCGAACGGTTTTCATTTTACAGCGATTTTACTAAACCACTACTTTACTGTCTCAAATAGCCCCACTTTACGGTACCTATTATGTCCGCTGAACGTTTATCACTGAAACTGTTACTCTATGTACCATGTAAGTACCTACCACCATTCAGGAGTAATAGTACGATTTTCCTCAACTACCTACTTCTCACCGGCAACGTATAGCGTCCTCAGTGACGTCGGCAGCAGCCGCAGCCACCGCCCCGTTCCGAAGGACGGGACCCTGACGGTCAGCTCCTCCAAGCGAGGAAGACTCTGCAGGAGCGCCGTCAGCTGATCCTCGCCAAGGGCTGACGGAGCGTCGAACGTCGTCATGGTTACAAGGCCGAGCGACTCCTGAAGCGTGTTGAATAGACTGGCGACCGATGGCTGGGGCTCCGTCTGTACTGTGACGTCACAAGTTGCCGATGGCTGCGGCTCCGTCTGTACTATGACGTCACTGACTGCCGATGGCTGGGGCTCCGTCTGTACCGTGACGTCATTGGCCATTTTTCTAGCTCTACTGAAAAGAAAAAAAGTCTATAAATCTACTAAACAGGCATAACAATTCCGCATTTATTGTCGGCTCATCTGATATTTCGATATACCTACCTTCATTTCCATAAAATTGTCGTCAGTAATGGTATGTCGTCAAATCTATTCGGCTGTATTAAATCGTTCAGATTTGATTTGATACGACTGTGAACGATTTGAAACGACCGATTAGATTTTGTGACACGATTGCTGATGAAGACATGTAAATAAGTGCGGGATATGATGCCCCGAGCTGGCCAACTTTATGCAGGACGGCTGCCGAAAGCTGGAACAAGACGAACAAGACTAGACGGCTGACTTGCAAAAGATAGTAAGAATTAAAGGCATGTTTCTTTAATTGGGCGGAAACTGCAATTACAAGTTACTGTTTTATTTCTTCATATCCGGCAGTTGCTGGGGTATTTCGCCATCCACCGTTTGCTGGGGGGGGGGGGCGTAAAACGCCCCCAGCCGATAACTCGAGAACCAATAAGCGCAGCGAAACGCAGGAGGCGGCAAACGAAAGAACGCGACGAGACGCTTCAGATGAGTACTTTAACCCTCGCTATTGTGTGCTGCGTTTGCCAGCTTCTAATGTGTAGGGGGGGGTCGGTTGGACCCCCCTTGCCGTTTTGCCCCTGATCGAGCTTGAGCTTCGCGGAAAAAACGGGCGTCTTGCCCGTCACGAGAGGAGGCCGATGGTACCCAATTTTAAGGTCCTAGGTCATTGGTTGACCTTCCAGGTCAGGTCAATGACCCAAGGTCGGGAAAATCGGGACCTGTTAGAAAGTCGTAAAGTGTGGCTGCTAAGGGGGTTTCAGGACGCTGATCACGAATATCGTGTTAGTTTTGATCACAGATGATGTCTTCAAGCATTTAGACCAGGTCGGGTCAGGTCAGGTCAGGTCAACCAGTAGGCGTCGTGACGGGTATTCGTAGTACGTGTCCACCGCCTCTGACACCTTCGTAACATGTTACAAAGTCACCAAAAAACTACTTCGTAAATGTTGAAATGGTTGCTAAATTCGAATTCAGCTCCAAAAACTAGCCGAGAAACATGTAAAACTCGAAAAAGTGAACCGAGGTCACCAAAGGTCAATGACCTGACCTGACCTTCAGGCGACCTTGACACCCACCCTAATTCATGGAAGCAACATCAAATCACATGTTTGAACGTTTGAAACCACGAAAAGCTTGCAAACGCGCGGCTAATGCGAGCCGACATAC
Source organism: Amphibalanus amphitrite (assembly GCF_019059575.1). Taxonomy (NCBI): domain Eukaryota; kingdom Metazoa; phylum Arthropoda; class Thecostraca; order Balanomorpha; family Balanidae; genus Amphibalanus; species Amphibalanus amphitrite. Next base: position 420,557 of record NW_024881504.1, read on the forward strand.
GCGGAATCGCGCTTCCGACCAAACATGGTCTCGGAATAGAGGTCACAGGTCAAAGGTCATTTGGGTCAGGGTCATGAAATTTTTAGGGTAGGTGTAAAATTGACCAATGCGAGGGTACTGAAAGTTTCGTCGCGATCGGCCGCTTTTTACGCGAGTTATTCGCGAAAAACCATGGGAGGGTCCATCCGATCCCCCCCCTACACATGCGAGGGTTAAAGTTGAATTTTGAGGTCACAGGTCGGGTCAAGGTCAGGTCAAACACCTGAAATCGGGCTTTCAGTAGCATTGACTTCAGGACTTCGCAATGGGCGCCTCTCGTCATAAACTCTGTCAAAACGGTGCACAATCCATCATATAAGGTCTACGAGAGTGTCAGCTCCATGTAGGGGTCAGTCAAGCATAGGTCAGGGTCAAGGTCAGGTCAACCGGGTAGGCGCATATCCCCGAAAATCAAAACTGATATTCGCAGCCTGTGACACATGTTTAAGGGTAATTTGGGGCGTAGAACACGATGGTGACATTCATTTTGTCATATGTCTACGTGTTTGGCTCAAAAAGTTCAATTAAAGAAATGCATGTATCATGGTCGTGAAGAAGTCACGAAAAATTGCCAAGGTTCAGTTCAAGATTCTGGAAAATGGGGGACGATAATCAATAATCGAAGATAGCCTTTTGATTGTTTAATGTAGTGGCAGTCTAATGGCGTTTACGGCATGTGTGTATGTCTAAGTTGTGATTTTATATGATTTTTTGAACATATGCCGTTTTTGGTCGAAAACTCAGAAATCATGACGTCACTAAAACATCGATATCTCAAGAATTTTCCGACCGATTTTTTTTAAACTTTGTTACAATAAACTTCAATTAATTCCCTACAGGTACCCGAAATTTGGCGCGACAGCGGCGCGCCGTTTTTATGCTATGGCCCGGCGAAAAAAGTGGGGGTGTTTAACCCGCGCGGGGCTGGGGTCTCCAGCCGAACGCGCGGGGCTGGGGGGGGGGGGTAAATTTTACCCCCCCCCCTGTTATCTCCCGAACTAATGGTCCGATTTGGAAAAATCAAACGCCAATCGAAAGATCTCATCACGAACAACTAAAAACATGTACTTTATTTAAAGTTTGAGGTCAAGGTCAAGGTCAGGTCAAGGGTACAAATTGCAAGTTTCTACAGTATCGGCCTTGCACCGTAGTTGCCGAAGAATGGAGTCATCGACTGAGACTGATTGCCCAAAACGTGTTCTTAGGCTACCAAGACAATATTCGTTGCATACAATATCATTCAGAGGTCAAGATCAAGGTCAGGTCAGGTCAGGTCAGGTCACCAAAAAACAAAATATAGAAAAGGGCATGTGCGACACATGTTTTATGGGTCATTTTACTCATAGAATTCAATAGGCACACTCAATAAGTGATATGGACCACCTCTGGATGAATTTCAGGTCGAGGTCAGGTCAAGGTCAGGTCAAGTGAGGTCAAATTTTGAAGTTGGTTGTTAAGGCCTAAAAAGGTGTCTATCTGATGCAGTTTTTCACGGCGAATCGAATGGTGCTATTTTTGTTTCCGTACGAGGTCTAGAACTTCCAAACAAAATCATTTTTCAAAATTATTGTGTGTCGTGACGTCATAAAATCTTGAATAACTCCCACATTTTTGAATTGATTCTTCTAAAAATTGGTATGTAGGTGCACATAGACCACTTCTCTGACATATTTTCCGGTTTTTCTGATACACTCAAAATTTTGGATTGTATAATCATTTTCCAAAAAAAGTCAGTTTTTTGAAAAAAATTTGGGCCAAAATCCAAAATTTTCAAAAAACCGAGATAGCCATTTGATAGACAAAGTAGAATTACGTATCACTTTTTTGTTACGTCTTGATTCCTTTAGAAATGAAGATGTTAGCGGCGTTTGAACTTTTGCCGTTTTGGAGGCGAAAATGGCGAACATGACGTCACTAAAACGTCAATTTCTCAAAAATTTTCCGACGGATTTCGTTCAAATTTTCAGAGAACGTGTCAAATTGGTGTAAGAAAAGGTACTGAAAGTTTGGCGGCGCTGCGCGCCGCCGTTTTTGAGATATTGCAAAATTCGCGAGGGGGGGGTAAAATTTACTTCCCCCAGCCCCGCCCGGGTAAAGCCCCCCCAGCAACTCGCGGGATATCACGTTTACTGGTGTTTTATTTCTTACGCCTTCTACCTACAAAGAGAGTTTACATCTCACCATGACAGCTCTCCGAAATCTCTCAGCCCCAACAGCCACCCCTGCTGCCTCCCAGTCTCACCTCTGGGAACGGCCGGATGGCGCCGCTCGCCGGCGGACCCAGTAGAAACACGCCAAACCGAGTAGAACCACGCCACACGCCAAACCGTAGCGATCCTCCACCACGGTCTGGCGAGTGGTCCGCTCTTCAACCAGTGCTTGCTCCAGGAGGACCACCGCACCGTGTGGTGCGGCGTTCTCCCCCTGGACTTTGGCCACCTCCTCGCGAAGGGAGGCCACCTCCCGGCGAAGGGCGGCCAGGTCTTCACGCACATCTGTCATCTCCATCTGGAACGCAGAATTACCGTTTTTTTACGTTTCTACTAATCATTTAAAGGTGACTTAGTACGTAGCGTTACGTCGTACGCATTACGACATGTCGTGCAGCGTCGTGTCTTATCATGTCACAAAACGACGTGTCATTACGTATTACGACATGTTTTGTCATGCAACCCGCATTGTTGCATACCAGGCAGGCAAGCTTGGCAGGCAGGCAAACAGGTCTAAGGTAACCAATATCAAAATTTACTATCGTTACTACTTTTTCGCAAAAAAAAAGAGATAATAAAGACAAGTTTATCACTACGAATGTTTACCCCATGGCCAGGCCTTTTTCATAACGCGGACGGTGCAGAGGGAGGGTCTGGTTATACGACCCCTGGCGATTGGCTCCTGATGTACTTAGAAACACCAGATGTATACTTATAGGATGGATCGGATGTATAGGATACAGCCAGTCACACAGCAGGACTGACACAGTCACACAGCAGGACCTCGGCTAAGGAATTTCGACTGGGGGATGGGGGGCAAACCAGACTCCAGAAATCAGAATGTCATATACCACCTAATATGCACCGTATAAGCGGACCTTTACACCATACCTAACATTCACACCATATACCGTAGGTAACGGTATACCAAAATTCTGCCCAATCAGTTAAGCATACGTAAACATGTCTTAACAAACTTCTATCAAAGGTTTGGAGGCCAGCGTAGGGGCCCTCAGAAGCCGAGGTCGAGCCGTCGGAGGCTAGCATTGTCATTTAGAGTCCGCTTTGGGACCTTAAATAGCCAAATGTGGACGTGGGGCCCAAAGAAGCCAGTGCGTAGCCCCTTAGACCAGCGTGGGGCAATATAAGGGCAGCGTGGGTTCCTCTAAGACCAGCGGCATGGGGTCTTCTGAGGCCAGATTGGGGCCCACTGGGAACAGCTCAGCTTGGGGCTATCTAAGGACAATGTAGGCCCTCTTAGGTTAACGTGGGGCCCTCTGTCCTCTGAAGTCTAAGGTTGGCGCTGGGCCCTCAGAGGCTGGCTTTGGGCCATCAGAGGCCACCTAGAGGGCCTCGACGGTCAGACTGTAGCCCTTATGCATGTTTAACCCACGAGCCGCTGGGGGGACATAGAGTTGCCCCCCTTTACGTTTTGCGGAATATCTCCGAAACCTGATAAGCTACGAACGTGAAACTCAAGGTAGCTTCAAATGAATACCAAGGCAATGTTTGAGCAGAATTTGGTGGTTGTAGCACTTAAGAAGTCACAGTGACGTCATAAAATATTGTCGTTTTCCTATACGGACCGTTTCTGATGTCGCTGAGCATGAAACTCAACTGTAAATGAACTAGACAGCACCTGCTGTCATCCTGAAACACCTAAATACACTTCCATCTAGGTCCTGACCAATAATCGGCCCTTTATATACGGTCCCTTAACCCTCGCCGGACCTATTGGTTTTCTACATACGCGCCGGCCGAGGGGGGGGGGTGGGCGGGTACGACCCCCCCTCGCCGTTTCGCCCCTGGTGGAGCTAGCGCGTCGCGGAAAAAACGAGCGTGTGCGCCGTTACGAGACGCAGAGATTGGTACCCGATTTTAAGGTCCTAGGTCAACCGGTGACCTCTGAGGTCAGGTCAAGTGCCCCAGGGTACGGTTCAGTTTTTGGTGAATAACTTCGCAAAAAACGGCCGCAGAGCCGCGATTTTGGCAGCATCGTGTTCGCCTTGATCAGGCGCGTCGAATGATATACTTTTTGTCCGGGTCAGGTCAACTTGGGGTGTTGACCTCAGGTCAAGGTCAGGTCAGCACCCCCAGGTCACTAAGTTGGTCGAAATAGGTCATGTCGCATATCATTCGATTCGGCAGGTCTTCCTGAGTCCATTGCTGGCTTTCCCGACTCGCTAGCTTAATTTGATCGGGAGTTATTGACGAAAAACTAATATGACCTTGATGACGTCATAAATGACGTCACGGAAGGTCAACATTGCAAAAGTGACGCATCTAACCTTGCAAGGAGTGCATCAAATCACGATTCTGTGTGCTTGAGATAGTTGGAGATCGTTCCCGGCGCCAGAATAGCAGTTTGAATTTTTCCCCATTGACTTATAATGGTGAGGTCACGAAAATGACCTGACCTCATATGACCTTTAGGAAAAATCCGAGATATACAAGTTGTGAGACTCATAATGGATACTAGATCCTGCAAGTTTCATTTCCCTGTGACATCTCCTCTGGCAGTGAGGGCGTTGCGAAGTTGCGACATCTGAAGACCGTGCAGAGGTTCACTTATGACGTCATAGGTCAGTGACCTGACCTGACCCAAAAATGCGGTTGGTGTCAAAAGATGCGGCTTGGATCAAAGGTCAGGTATGCCAAGTTTCAGCTCTCTATCGCCAGCGTGTTCGGAGCTATCGCGAAAAAACCCTATGGGGGGGGCGGCACCCGCCCCCCCCCCCCCCTCGGCCGGCGAGGGATATATCTGATATATCGTGAGGAAACTGGAGAGTCGCAAATCTATAATTTCACTTATGACGTCACTGTGACGTCATTTCAGATGAAATCGACATTAAATTTGGACACAACCTCGGCTATGTATTCAGGAAAATATGTGCAAAGTTTCGCTTCTCTATCTCTTCGCGTTGCGACGATATCGTCGCAGAAGTAAAGGGGGGCAACTATATGCCCCCCCAGCGGACGGCGGATGGCGCGGAGGCCCAGCGGCCGCCGGGTACTTTAACCCGCGACCTGGTGGGGGGGGGGGCTATTTTTTGCCCCCCCCTCCAGACTTTTCGATATATCTCCAGAACCGCTGCGCCGATCGTCACCAAACTTTCAGTACCCTCCCGGACATCAATTTTACACATTAGGACCAAAAATTTTTCCAAAGGCTATGATAGGTTGGCCGGAAATGACGTCAGAGTGACGTCATGTTCTGCCGTTTTCGACCCAAAAAAGGGTTTCGCGGGAAGAGCTGTCAGGCCTATAGCTTTGCAAATACAGAAAAACGATAAAGACATAAAAGCTGTAAAATTGACATGGCTACAAAACTGCTATCTCGGATTTTTGAATTTTTTGGATTTTGATCCCAAAAATCAAAAAATATATTTTTTGGATATAATAGTCGAGAAATCCAAAAAGTTTTTTTGAATTTCGCAAAAACTGGAATATATGTGATAGTCCTTACCGCTTTCCATCCACATACCAAATTTGAGATTGATACCTCTTTTTTTGGTTAAGTTATAGCGAAAAAACTGTTCAAAATTGATGGCGTCAAATTTTCAAACTTAATTTTTAGCAATTCTAGACCCGGTAGCGCAAAACAAAGGCCACCATTAGACTCCCCGTGACGAGCTGCATCGAATCGATACCCATTTTATGCAAAACTATCAACTTTAAAATTTGACCTTTTTTGGCCTGACCTTGTCCTGACCTTGACCTGACCTTCACCAGAAAGTGACCTAAGCCGTACCTGATAGTCTTATAACCAACACCATTGAGTTGGAAATGAAAAATTGGCCATAAAACATGCATCACACAACCTTAGTAAAGTTGGTTCATGTGACCTGACCTGTGACCCTTGGTGACCTGACCTGTGACCTGACCTGGTATTGTCAGTGACCTCTTATAGCAACATATCTACTAGGCAACTGACGCCCTATCGCTGATTCTCGACAAAATGCGTTTTCCTTGGTGTTAGAGCGCATTCCCTAGAAGACCCGTGAACGGTGAAACATGTCATCTTTGACTTGACCTGTGACGTCATCGGTGACCCCGAGGTCAATAAAATTTGGTTTCCCTCAACAAATTTCACAGGCCTTTCGAACGCCGTTTGAATTTTGCGGATCCGTCCAGTAGTTTCGGAGATACGAGGGGGGGGGGCAAAAATAGCCCCCCCCCCCCACCAGGTCGCGTTATAAACAGACCCCACCAGGGCGCGGGTTAAACAAGGATTACACATCACTTTCATATTGTGGTCCTCAGTGACCTGACCTCTGTTACCTGACCTGGTATCAGTGACCTCAAATAGCAAAATATGTGTTTCACGCGCAATTCTTGCGCCCATTCGGGGCGCGGGATTGCAAAAAAAAATGATCTTTTTGTTTTGCAAAACTAAAATGCAAACCAAAAAGATCAGTTTTTTATTTTGTTTTGCATTTTAGGGGATTATTTCAAAAGTCACTTTTTTAACCCTCGCCCCGTTGGGGGAGGGGCAATTTGGCCCCTCCCTGTGGTTTTTCCTGAATAGCAAGAAAACGGCGGCGCGCAGCGCCGCTAAATTGTCAGTTCCTTCCAGGGCATCAATTTGACACCTTCACACCAAATTTCAAGTCTTAGGTCACCTTAGGTAAGGAGTTATTGAGGTCAAACTGAGGTCGTGTTCGAGCAAAAATGAGCCAAAAACATGCAATCTTGAAACGCTCACCAAATCTACAGTTACAAAGCAATTTCAAACTTCTTTATATGGTCTAGTCGACAAAAAGCGGCGCTACAAAAATGTTACCTCGGATTTTTAAAATTTTGGGTTTTTGACCCAAAAAATTCAAAAAAATGATTTTTTTTTTTCCAAAACTAAAAAAAATCCCAAAATTTTCCGAATTTCGAAAAAAAAATCGAAATATATGTGATAGTCCCTGCGCTCTTCTATATACATACCAAATTTCAGATCGATATCTCGTTTTTTGGCCAAGATATAGCGAAAAAAAACTGTTCAAAAATGATGACGTCAATTTTTTAACTCAATTTTAGCGATTCTAGACCACGTAGGGCAAAACAAAGACCACCATTGAACTCCCCGTGACGAGCTGCATCAATTCAATACCCATTTTGTGCAAAAATATCAACTTTGAAATTTGACCTAATTTGACCTGACCTTGACCTGACCTTGACCAAAAAGTGACCAAAGCTGGCCCAAAAGTCTGCCTGACCCACACAATCGCATTTGTCATGTAAAATGGACCATAAAACATGTATCACACGACACTTTCATATTGTGACCCCCCCCCCCCGCCCCAGTGACCTGACCTCTGTGGCCTGACCTGGCATCAGTGACCTCAAATAGCAAAATATGTGTTTGAAGAACATTTCCCCATCGATGATTTTCAATGAAATGCATTTTACTCGATCGTTAGGCGGCACGGGCGGACATCGATAGCAGCGCCTCTATCGGTCACTAGGGAAAGCTGGGCTGTAGGCGACGAAATACCGGCTGAATTGTCACACGTTTGATAGGTTTATAGACATCCGTCTTATGAAAAAGTTGAACTTTTGCCTTCAATATTTCTACAGGCAATTTTAGAAGTGTCTTCACATAGATTACAAAACCGTCTAGATTATTGTATTCACTTCAAGCCTTCCCTATTGTTCTTGACGATGATGCGGGAACTATTTCTAATTAGTGTTTCTAGCTTAGTAAAAGAACATATTGTGCAAACGATGAAAAAAAAAACATAAATGGAAGATTTTAAATGCAATTTTCTCTAGCAATTAATGATTAATTATCTACAGATCAAGGAAAAGGTGCATGCTAACTGATAATTTAAAGTTCTTGGGGCCAGTTGTTTTCTTCTTTTCTTACGTCGCCCCAATGGCCGCGAATACACTTGTGATAACGCCTATCGTTTTACAACGCATTTCTTGAAATGCCTGTAAACGGTGAAAATTCGACCTTTGACCTGACCTGCGACATCATCGGTTTGACCTAGGTCAACAAAATTGGGTCATAAGGTAGTTCCCTGATAGGGCTATCCAACACCGGTTGCCGCTTGTCGCTAGGTTGCGTGGTTCTCGAGATCTTTGGGGGGCAAATTGCCCCCCCCCCCAACGGGGTGCGTTGCTCGGCAGAGCCCAACGGGGCGCGGGTTAATTTGGGGTTCAAAATCAAAGCAAATATATAACAAACAAGATAGCAGTTTTGTAGCGCTGCTCGTTTTATATCTTTTTGTTTTTCAACATTTTTCTTTATCTTTAAAACTTTGGTCTTGACAGCTCCTCCCATCAAACCTCTTTTGGGTCGGAAATACCTGAACGTGACGTCACTCTGACGTCATTTGCGGCCAACCTATCATACACTGTGGAAGAAAAGGTAACAAGGTGTAAAACCGATTTACAAGAGGGTTCTGAAATTTTCGCGGCGATCGGCGCATTAAATTGGGAGAGAGTGCGAAACGATTGGAACGGGGGGCAAAAAACACCCCCAACCAGGGCGCGGGTTAAAAAAAAAATTCCACTGGGTCCTCTAAAGTAAAGGTAACCTCAGGATTGTGGATACGCCGCTGGATGTTCTCTACGATATTAGACTAAGAGCAGTGTAAACACGGGCGACAAAATATGAAAAGGAAATAGGATTGATTGACTTTCACATCGGGTTTGACAGCTTGGAGAATGTTTATTTGAAGCGCATTATATTTACTCCGACAGGTTGGGCAAAATCTCATCACTGCAGGGGCAACTGGCAGCCACTGCGGGACATTTGCCCCCTCCCCAGTAGCGCGGAACACCTTCAATTAAGGTGGGGGGGGGGGGGCATTGCCGACTTTTGGTCCCATTCTGTCCATGCAACGCCCATAGGGCTTATGTTAACACGCGCACCGACGGAGGGGTGGATATCCGCCCCCTTGAGGTTTTTCGCGGATAGCGGGAAAACCGCGGCGCGTAGCGCCGCGAAATTTGGTACGACTATTTTTTATTAATTTTACACATGATGTGCAAGTTTGAACCTCCTAACTTTTAAGGTCAGGTTACCAGGTCACTTTGAATGACCCAACCTCAAGTCACTTTTTTGCAGCTTTTGTCACCGTGCCAGAGCTACAGCAGATGTCGGAAGCCTTTGAAAGTCGCAGGATGTTATTAGGTCATTAGTAGCTACAATTTCTTTATCTCGGAATTTTTATGTCGGTGACCTAAGGTCAGGTCAATTTCGCGACCTCCCCATTATAAGTCAATAGGGGAAAAATCAACTCCCTGTTTTTACCACTAAAACGGGTCAGAATGGTCCCATATACCATACATGAGTTCATATAGATCAATCTTCACTACCTTGAGGTCTGTTTTGCTGTTGGGCAGCTGTAAGGTCATGTGACGTCATCAAAGGTTACCAAAGGTTTTTTGCCAATAACTCCGTACAGGAACAAGATACTGCCGCGCGGATGGTCTCATTGTGTTCAGCTCGTCAAGACGCATCGAATGATATACATGATGACCTCGAGGTCACGTGACCTGAGGTCAACCTTTGACCTTGACCTTTCGAGGTCAACTTACATATTATTCGATGCGGATTGACGAGAGGATCACGATGATGCCCTTAGTTTGTTGCTATCTTGACTAATTCGAAAGTTATTCGAGAAAAACTCTCTCCATATCTAGCGCCGCCATTTTGACTTTTTCGACCTCTGTGACGTCATCGTTGACCTGACCTGAAAATGCCCTTTGTAAAAATTGTAGACCTTGTCCGTGCATATCCGATGCCGTTTACCGCTTGTCGCTATCTTGCTTCGTTTTTGAGATCTCAGGGGGGGGCGGTCATCCGCCCCCCCTCTCCGTCGGTGCGAAGTTGGCGCAGACCCCCGTCGGTGCGTGGGCACTGGCGGTCCCAGGGGGGGGGGGGGCACGGGGGCCATGGCCCCCCCTTTGGTGCTGAAAGGTGGGGCCATACTATCTTTTGGCCCCACCTTTCAGATCGAACCAAAGTCCTAGAAAAGCTTTTCGTATGTTTCATTTTCTTTCTTGCGCCATCAAAGGACGTAAATTTCACTCATGAGTGGGCTCAGTTTCGCATTCTGTCAATTTGGCGGTCAGCCTACTTGAGGCTCTCGTAGGCCCAGCAATGGCTGGCATGAGACCCTCTTCGGCAGTGGTGAGGTGCACCACCAGGCTTCTGGTTGTGCACCTCAGAAGCCCGGTGGTGACGCCGTATGCCGGCTTGGTTTCTTAAGGATTAGCGTGGGAACTCCGGGGCCTGCATAGAGTTTGCATGAGCTAGTATGTAATCTCAGAGGCATGTGTGTAATGTTTACACAGTGGCGGTCGCGGGGGGGGGCATCAGGGCCATGCCCCCCCCCAAAGGTCAATAAAGGGCCATCATATCATTCGCCCCCCCTCAAACAACCAATGGGCCCCCATATAGGTGTATGGGGCCCTGGCAACTATTCGATCGTCACGAGGCTAAAAAAACCCACGCCCAGCTATTAATATAGCTCCCACACCGGTCTTTGAGCGTCCTACACTGACCTCTGAGGGAACTTCAGTAACAGTCAAGCGCCAACGTTGACCGCTAAGAACCTACATCAACCTCTGAGACCCCACATCTGGCCTATGAGGGCCCCTAACCGGCCTCAGGGGTCCCAACCGGCGTCTGAGGGTCTCACACCGGTCTCTGGTGGCCTTATTTCTGTCTGTGGTGTCCCAAGACGAACCTTTAGGTGCCAATGAGGGCCCCGCACTGGCTGCTGAAGACCCGATGTCGGCCTCTAAGGGCCTGCATTGGCATCTGAGGAGGGCCCATCTTGGCCTTTGAGGGCCCTCTGCTGGCCTCTGGGGTCCAACGACGGCTTATGCCGGTCTTTTAGGGCCCCACGCTGACCTCTGAGGGCCCATGTTGGCCTGTAATGACCCACATTAGCCTCTGAGAGCCCAACTCGGTCACTGATTGTCTCAAACTACTGGCCTTTGTAGTTTGCAGGCCCTGTACTGGTCTCTGAGGGCCCTAAACTGGCCTCTACGTGAAAACATACATGGGTGGGTTTCTGAAGATCAGAGGGCTCACGCAGTCTCCGGCACAGCCTTACGTTGGTCCTGATCGAGATTACGTCCTGATGGTCCCGCGCAGATTCCATCATATTTCGACGTCGGGACCCCATGAGCCGGTGTGGGTCCTGGGGCTGGCAGAGACTGATGATTGATGAAGTCCTTAGGGCTCAGGGCCAGTCTTTTTAGCAGTAAGACTAGGCAGGTTGAGTGAGCCCCAATAGAGCCGTTGCGAAGCCCCGCAGGAGTCGCGCGCGGCCCTCAGATGCCAATTTTGAAAGCTCGGAACCTGTGGGGGGTCTCCAGAGGTCGGTGTACCTACTCTCGCCCGCCGCCACACAACTAGGTATGTTACCTAACTGGGTAAATGTCATAGTCTGAGAATGCTCTCTGGGTTTCACATGCTTGTTCAAAGCAAGAGGTATCTGTACTTTTCCGAATTGTTTTATAGTGGTAAGGTCATGAATCCGCGTGCCTGACCTTCCAGTATACCTATGCTACACCGATCCCACCGATCCGTCGTCATGGTGCAGTGGGCCGACCAGTGAAAGCACCGTGGGACGGGAAATGGAACTGGTGATTTTGCCTTAAATTGAGCTTAAAGATTTCACGCGAGAATCAGATGGATGAAGCATAAGTAATGCCAACTGCGCGGCACCTCGTGGACGTAAAAAATTAGCCGATCACCCCCCCCCCCCCTCCGGTGACGGATAAATGTTATGTCCCGCGAGTGTGACTTTGGCCCCCCCTTTTGCTAGCGGCTGCGACCGCCAGTGTGCGTGGGTTAAAATGCCGAAATCAAGGGGACACGGTTCCCCGGTGCCCCTCCCCCGTTCCGCCCCTTATGCCCTCCCCCCAGTTAATGCATGTTAGCCGAGGCCAGACACGCCAACATACAGGCATATGATGAAGCACAGACATCCAAACACATCAAGACGGGTAGGTACAGTCACCAGCACTTGCTACTAATCACCTCGTTTTTGTTCAGTAGTTTGAAGACCGATCAATTCTCAGACGCGCAAGATACGTCAAACGATCCGTTTGGTCCTCCGATTTTCGAATATCTAACTTGTTTTTGTATATTCGAAGCATTTTGGGATGGAGAGCCAAAAAACCTCTTTTCTGCCCTAAAGTGTGCCCCAAGAAGTCGTAGAACCTAGCCCCGCCTCTGTTCCACAGACCACTAGTGCCATCTCTTGTCAGCCGAACAAGCCGCAGAAGTAAATAATGTCACGTGACCTTTGCACACGCTACAATTACTACGCAGCTGTAGTGGGGGAAGCGGGGCGGAGGCGTGGAGGGGGACGCGATCGGTCGGCTGGGGTCAGGTCGCCGAGGTCAGAGGTCATCCGCCGGAGGGTGCTTGAGCGGTTGGGCCGTGTGGGCTGGGGCCTGCGCAGTGGAGAGCGCCTGGACCTGTCTGGAAACAAGCCCTACAGCGCTGTGACAGTCGAGAATATTGTGAGGAAAGAGAGAGAGAGGGAGAGGGAGAGAGAGAAAGAGAGGAGAGAGAGGGAGAGAGAGAGAGAAAGAGAGAGGGAGAGAGAGAAAGAGAGAGATAGAGCAAGAGAGAGAGAGAGAGAGAGCGAGAGCGAGAGAGATGGCGAGAGAGAGCGAGAGAGAGAGAGCAAGAGAGAGATGGCGAGAGAGAGAGAGAGAGATGGCGAGAGAGAGAGAGAGAGAGAGAGAGAGAGAGAGAGAGAGAGAGAGAGAGAGAGAGAGAGAGAGAGAGAGAGAGAGAGAGAGAGAGAGAGAGAGAGAGAGAGAGAGAGAGAGAGAGAGAGAGAGAGAGAGAGAGAGAGAGCTAAGAAAGACTGGAGGGAAGGGATAAGGACGGGAGGAGAGAAAAGAGAGACAGAAAAGGAAAACCAGAGAGGGTAAAATGAGATAGAGGGCAATGGGTCAATCAGTGAGAGGGAGCGAGAGAGGAAATATTTAGTTTTGTCAGCTTGTTTCACATGTAAAACGTAAATTTGCTTTTCATCATTACAGCTTCGGATTGGAAATTAAATCTTAGCATCCTTATGATAAACCCACGTTGACGGGATGCAGTAGCGGCGGAACACCTTCAAGTGGGGGGGGGGGGGGGGGGGCACTGCCGACTTTTGGTCCTATTATTTTCATGCAACGCTCATAGGGCTAATGTTGAAATGCAAAAATCAAAGGGGGCACAGGGTGCCCTTCCCGTTCCGCCGCCTATGACGGGATGGGGACGCTTTTATGGTCGTCGTTGGGAGCTCGGCACTAATGGGGTCTGGGGATGATGTTGAAGGTTTCGCAAATGTTTCATAAAAGAGATGCTATTTTTTGCACAACCTATTAAACATTTTTTTACGTTTGCTATGAAAATGTAAGGCCCAGTTCATTCAAGTTCGGGTCCACGACTCCACAGCTTATAACAGGAGCTAGATAGCATAACAATTAACCCGCGCCGTGTTGGTGGCATGAACTTTCCGTCGAGTACTGGGGGGGGGGGGGCGTTTCACGCCCCTCCGTCTAACTCGGCTCCTGGGCTACGTAGCGACACGCGGTAAGCGGCAATCGAAAGAACGTCAAAAATAAGGAGGAAAACACTCGGTCATTTTAAGGTCAGGGCAAAGGTCAGGTCACCAGGATTCTTCAGAGGTTAAATTTTGTCGATTTCAACGATTTTGAACACCCGACGGCTAACTCGGGAACCAATAGAGCTACAGCGCCGCAGAAAAGCGCATTCGATAGCTCTTTTAACGCTGTTTCGCCAACATGTCCTCAAATTTGACCTCAGATCAACGGTTTAGCCCCAGAGGGCACCGCTCTGATTGATCTCAAATTTGACCTCGGATCAACGGTGTTTTCACCGCTCTAGCACGTCTCTGTCAAAAGTAAAAAACTGCTGAAGACCTTTTATGTCCTAAAATGACCTCAGGGGCACACACAGGGGTCACAGGTGCGATTTTCCGATTCAGTGTGTCATGTTTACCTATGGACCGATGTTAGATTGGGTGTAGAACGAAATTCGTCCAAAAGAGGCGCATTTCAATTTTCTCCCATTGACTTATACCTAATGGAGAAGTCGCAAAATTGACGTGACCTTAGGTCACAGACATACAAAATCCGAGGTATCCATTTTATACACACTATTACCCTAAGCAATTACTGAGAGTTTTAAAGTCCGCTCAGTCGGTGTAGCTACAGCGAGCTTTCGAATTTTTTTCTGAGGTAAGGTCACTTGACGTTACGGTGACCTGACCGTCGCCGTTTTTTTTTTTTAATTTACATCTTTTTTTGCTGTTTATTTACATCTTTTTGATTTCGAATATTTTTCGTTATCTTTAAAACTGTAAGCGTGACAGCTCTTCCCGCTAAACCTTTTATTGGGTCAAAAATGACAGAACATGACATCCCTCTGACGTCATTTGTGACTAACCTTTCATACGAGCTCTGGAAAAATTTGGTCACAAGGTGTAAAAATGATGCCCGGAGGGGTCTTGAAAGTTTGGTGGCGACATTTGCTATACTTTAGGAGATATCGACTGCAAAGGAGAGAGGGGGCCATTTCGCGCCGCCCTCCCCCCCCCCTCAACGGGGCTTTCAGTTGCTGCTCTCACAGAACTATTGGTTATATTACAACGTAGTGGAATTGCAAGTGGCAATATAAGCTTCCTGCCAGCGCCGGACCAGAGTTTAAACATGCAGGCTGAATTTTAACATTTAACTTTTGGATTTTTTAAACCGTTGAGCTTTTTAGAAGTTGTATGAGCTGTTCAGCTCCTTTTGTGGTCCATCACAGCGGGCTTGTATGTCATTTGTCAACCAAAATCGAATTAAAAACTTTTTATTTGGTCTGGCTACCTCGCCAACTTCTTAACTGGATCGTTTAGTAGCTTTTGATTGGGCACTGCCCACGTTGTCTGTCTAGCTTTTCGTGTCATAGACAGGGTTGTATACCAATCAAGTCGATTGAATTGATTGATTTGATTCAACGCGTATTTTGAGTTGATTGGATTGAGTCGATTGACTTTTCGAGATGACTGGTTGACTGACTCGTTTGACTTTAGCGACTGGTTGACTGATTTGATTCCCGAAAATTAGAGTGACTCGTATGATTGAGTCGATTGAATGGAAAGTTTAAATAAGTTTTAGTCGACGAAAAATAATGACACCAATTGATGACATCAAAGATCACAAAACTACACTGAAAACTGCTTGTCATCACAACTGCAATATGGGGTAGATGGCCAAATAAAGAACAGGGCCTAAAAATGAACAGCCAACTTTGACTTTCAACTGCAATAACTGCTCCAATCCTGTGATAGAACCCGGCGATGCACCTACCTACCTTTCTGCACTCAGCAGGAAACTTTTTTTTAATCCAGATGATAAAGTGCAAGGCCCTATATACTAATAAAGTGTGATTAATTAATAATTCACATCTCCACATCTCCTCAGAAACAACCCACTGAACTCTATAAATATCTGAGGGCTGTTCACGGGCCCTGTGTGCGGTCGGACCGCACACAGCCTCCAAGCTCCGGCCACTGCGTCCCTACGTCAGCCTTCCGTCACCGCACACAGCGATCGCTGTGGCCGGTCGGGACTGGCCACAGCGGAGCGTCCACCGCACGCAGCCGTGACGTCAGAGAGCCTACCCATCCCCTACCCCCACGCCTGCTGGACGCACCGCACACAGCGCACGCAGCAGTGTGCGGTGCCCGTGAACACCCCTCTGAAACCCCTACAAAAACAACTGAAACAAAAGCGTCGTTTTCGTCTCGCTAATTCGTTTACGTAAATTAATAGCCAATTTGCTGCATTGTTTAATTTGCAGCAGAACGTTTGTTGATCCTTTTCTCCTGAGAGCCTAAGCATAACATATTTAATATATTTCATTTTCCTTAAAATATTTTACCGAATATTATTAAGTGGTTTTATTTCAAATGAAATAATAATTAAAACGAAGTTGGTGTTGTACAACCGATTTATTTTATGATGATCTACCATACTACATGATAATCAATGACGTCATCTTACCAAAAAATCAAAAGACGTAGAATAAGGATTTATAAAAGCTTAGCATACTTATCGGCAAAACGTTTTCTTTGTTTTTTCGCAGTCGCACCATAAAATGTTGAGCCAAGCTGCTGCGCGCCCTAACTCTTCAACAACAACAACCATAAAATGTTTTGAATTCTTCACATATAACCTATCTACCTTCGTTGGTACTGTTGGTAGCCAGTGACACATCTAGGCAGGTAAGTAGGTACTTACCTACCTGCTTTCCTGCTGTCTTCATAAAGCATACCTAATGAAGTTGTCAAATTTGTAGCACATTTTCAACACTTTCATATGGTGTTAGTGTGGCATGAAACCTAGCTAGGTTCATTATGTTCAGGGTTAGAGATGCCACAAATTTGCAATTTCATTACCCGCCCCGCCCCGCAGCTACCCCTTGCCCAACCACAACTACCCGCAAGCTGATTTTGGCTGAGCCGAACCCACCAAAAACCCGCAATTTCAAAAACCTGCTTTTGCAAGAAAAAAATACAGCTGGGTCAATGCTAGAGCTATATAAACCTTACTTGCTTCATTGCTGTGCAGAAAAAGACAGCCAATCAAATAGTAAGGACTTGAAATTGCTATGCTAAGTCCTCAGGAAGTGCACACTGTAGTGGAAAATGAATAATGCATCAATACATTTGAAATTCCTTTCTGAAAAGAGTTCAGTAAAATCTTTCTCTCACCTTACCCTTCAGCATTGGCTGAGGATCAAAATTTCACTCTGGCTCCCTCTCAATGTTAGGCTTCTGGAATGATATTGCTATCAAAATGAATGTTGATATAAAAAGATATGCGATTTCCAGTTAAAAATAAATAGTGACACGGTGAATAATGAGCATCCGGTCGATCTACACATAAAACAAATCATGCAAAATCCGAGCAAAAACCAACTAACCACCAATGAACTACGCATTTCTGAAAACATGCGTCAGAAGCGTCACCAACAGCTGATTGCAAGGAATGTTACAGCGACTAAATTATTGCAGCCGTAGTTAGTGCGAACTTGTTGCGAAAACACCGTTGTACAATGCATATTCATGTGCCATTCTGATAAAATTATTTTACACAACAGCTAAAGTTTTACAATTCAGAGATTAATCACCGGTTAAGAAATAAAGAGACAGCAAATACTAAATTAAATGTAATAATTTTATAGATGGTCTTGGTAATGCTCTCCGCCTGGTCCTCTCTCGGCATACAAATAATAAGGACGTAAAAAGACAAAAGAAATAAATGCGACCAGCTACGTGGTTTTGTAACATGTATAACTGCTGTTTTGAGGCATTCAAAAACCAAGACAGAAAAATTGATTGTAAAATTATTATTGCGTCATCAATGACAGCTTTCCTTCGCCTCAGAGACCAAAATTGACGCAGTCAAATACCAATCCTTGTCATAATGTCGGAAGTGCGCCAGTATTGTATTGCGCTGTGTTTGGGCCGCATGCCAGTCAATATTTTGATTTTTTGTAACAGTAAGGGTAATTGGTGTGCTATTTTCGTTATATAGGGTGGGACAGAACATAGAGTAGGATAGGTAATCAATAAATTTGCATCAAATTTTGTTTAGCTGATAGGTCTTTTTTATGCCGACCAGACGCAAATAAAGTAACATGTGGTATTTGCTCTGATTTTCAACATCTCATTTAAGTCTGGGTTCTTCCATAATGTATATCTAGTGCACACTGCACATGGACTTCAGTTCAGCTTCCTATAAGTTTGCTTTCATGTTCTTTTATGTTTTATGGAATGCTTTCATCAGCATTTATTTATGCTTTGTAGTTTGTTGCTTGTACCCTGGTTTGGTCATTGCTAGACTGTGGATGCTATTGCTGGTTGTTTTCAGTTTTGCATTTAAAATGTGCTGCCATGATATATTTTATATTTGGTTCTGTTTTAAAAGTTGTTTCGATCAATATTGTATTGTTAACCTGAGCAAATGCACTTGGCATTGTGTTTTGCATCTAAAAAAAAAAAAATTAAAGGTTCTTAAGTCTGACCGCCAAATACCCGCCACACGACAAGTTTTGCTTCTCGAACCCGCCAAAAACCCTGCGGGTTTTGAAAACCCGCAGAAAGCGGGTTCGCGGGCTCAAAAGTGGCATCTCTATTCAGGGTTCAATTCAGAAGAGCTCCGCATAACTCACATAAGAGACAGACGGGGGCTTTACATGGGGTAGATGGCCTATTGACCTAGCTGGAATATGGCCAAAATTAAATTGACAACTTTTAGGTGAAAGGTGGTGATTTGGGTTAAGGGGTGTTTGTTGAAGTCAACTACTGGGTTATTTTGCACCCATTAAATGAAACTTCTGCTCCAATTCTACCCATTGAACCTCAATATCATGATCCACCTGTCCATCACTATGTATCCTTCCTTATTACATTGAAACTTTGAATGGCATGGCAATTTATAATTTTAAATGACAATATTTTTATGTTTCTTCTGTAGGTAGGTAGGTAGGTAGGTAGGTAGGTAGGTACACCAGACTGCCATGGACACTTTTCCAAGTTGGTGGGGCAAAAAACCTAATGTATATCTTGGTTTGAGTCGTTTGATTGAGTTGATTGATTCCTTTCATTGTCGCGTTTGAGTCGATTGAATCAATTCCCGAAAACTGCTCTGACTTGATTGATTTGATTGGTTTCCCAAATTTGTCGTGATTGAATTGATTGCTATTGATTGAGTCGTATACAACCCTGGTCATAGACACTGTCTATGACACGAGAAGAGGCTGCTTACATCGTTTGTCGCGGTTGGATAATACCAATCCACGTCCCAGTGGCTGCTCGATCGCACTTTCCCTGGCCCACCTCTCCCACCAGGCTAGACTTTGCCCGGCACAGCCGTCGCCTCAGTGCCTCGGGCGGTGACCCGTTCAAAGGGGCTCACAATTCGTATGGTGCCGTGGCTCTCAAACCAATACAGGACAGTGAAACGCAAAGGCTCGCTTTCCATATAAGGCGAACGGCTGATTCTGGCGCCGGGGCTTCATTCATGCTAAGGCGCCCAATCACAGCGCCGCATTTCAGTTAGTGTCGGGTGCAAAAGCTACTATGCTCCGCCCCTCCATCACGTGACCCTGCCCTCACGTGGCCTCAGTCACGTGGTGTTTCCACTTCTTGGCGCATGGCGGCGCTAGTCTCGCAGGGGCGGTGGTAGCTTGCTCCCCCGCCGTCCGGGGGTGATGGGTAGCAACTGCTGGTGACTGTACCTAGCGCAAAGAGAAGACACACAAAGACTCACAGAATCACATACACACCGTTACATAAACACCTATGGTCTGACAATAGACACAGACGGACAAAACACACTCAACAACAGACACAGGGACACACAGATCCCCCCCCCCCCCACACACACACACAGGTCGGCCCGGCTCACCTGATATTCGCCGCCTCCGCCGTGGTCGGCTCCGGTGGACAGAGCTCAGTACCGTCCACACACTGTTGGACCGCCCGCTCTGTCCACTGACCCGGCCGGTGGACGCAGTGCAGCTCGTGCCCCTCCCGCTCCTCCGTCGGCCTTTGTTCCCGTCTGGAACTGCGTCGAATATCAACACCGCGAGTCGGTGTGTTGGCAGAATCGATCGTGTTCAGTGAGTCGGCGGCGCGGTGTCCTGGCCTGATGACGTCAGTGGGGTGTCACCAGGGTTTTAGGGACAACACGGGCCGCCGGTCGATGTGCAGTTCCCCCCTCCCCACCCCTCCCCTTCCCTTCCCCAATCCCCGGGACAACTCATGCAACTCGGCAAAACAAAACATAGTGACGAGCAGGCATGTGCAGGGATGGAAGAGGCGTGTCTATGATCTCAGTGGATATCTCGACAAAATGGAGGGTTCAGACCTACATCTCATCCCTCGCCCGGTCAGGGGTTGGGGAGGGGGAGATTGATCAACCCTCGCCCGCACATGGGAGGGGGGTGGTAACCACCTTCCCCCCCCCCCCCGGTAGTCTTTCTGCTCTGCACTCAACATTGTTAGAGCTAGAAGTCTGATTTTTCGCATAGCTGCTCCTCTATCCTTTCTTGAAGTTTCTGTGGTTTTTGGCTCGGAGATATGGCCTTGTTTTTCAGGTCATGTCATGACCCAAATGACCAATTCTCAACATCTTGCGTTGGCTATGGGCCTTGTGAGCTTTTGACACCTTGCTTTCGGCCTTTTTTTGCCAGTCTTACCTCCCACCTATCATGGATGATGGAACATGTTGTTCGACGATGTACAGATGTCAAGGTCAGGGTCAAGGTCAGCCTAGGCCATCTAAAATAATTGCGTTTTAGGCAGGCTGAATTCACTTTTCGTGAAGTTTTTTGACTGCATTTTTGGTAAAAGCTTCTCAGATCATGATTTCATGTAATATGGACACATAAACAATCGGTGCACATATCAGTATACACACAGACACACACAGACATACAAACACATATCATTGACCTTGACCTAACTTGACCTGAAATGACCTCAGCAGCAAAAATATGGTCGGGTAGTGTGACAAAGAGGTTCTAGCTGGATTAGCACCAGAAAACGGCATCGTCATCGGTATATGATTAGCAGCGCACTTGATATCCAACGGTGACCCAACGGTGACCAGCGGTGACAACGATGACGAGGGTTAACCCGCGACCGCCTGGGGGGGGGGGGTCGGATCCGACCCCCCCCCCCCCTCCGTTTTTCTTGAATACCTCAAGAACCGCTTACGCTATCAACTTGAAACTTGGCATACCTTCTCCCCTATCAGTTTGACGTCTCCTGTGTAATTTTTAAGATTTTAAAAAAAATTAGGTATATCGATTTTAGTGATGTAACTACATGACGTTTTTAGTCAAAAAGTGGTAAATGTTTAAAAAATCGCCAAAAATCAGGTTTTAAAGCAAATTGCAAATTAAGGAAATGAATAGACGCAGCTCAACGAGTTCTTTACAATGGCCATCTCGGATTTTCCATAAAGTGCGTTTTTCACCCCTCAAAATTCAAAAAACTATTTTTTTGGAAAACAGCTATTAAAATCCAAAATTTTGGGAATTTCAAAAAAAAGGAATATATGTTATAGAGCTCTAGTAGAACATTAGATGTCGCAAATTTCAACTTTCTATCTTGATTGTTTTACCCCCAAATTGTAATAATAGCTCCAACACGCATAGGGCATGGTGACGTCATAAGCATTTTCGTGAATTAGAAGCATTTCTGAAAATCGCATGTGAAAACAAATGGCACCACTAGATTCCTGGGACAAAGCTGGTCTAGAAAAGTGCATTTTTATGTCAAAAATAAAAAGTTGAAAAATTGACCCTTTTTCTCAGCCCTCGTTTAGTTATGTGTGGTAAAAACAATTCTTTATGCTTTCAATGCACACTTATCTCCAGCACAGTGACTTGGGGTCACACATAACCATTACCATCGGATTCGGCGTGAAAAATAAGCCATAAAACATGTGTCGCACGCCCATGTAGCAGACAGTGAAAACCGTGACCTTTCGTGACCTGACCTGACCTTGACCCGTACTTAGTATGACCCCAATACGCACATGGTACCTTCACTAGGTCTTTGAGGTCATTTTTGGTGAGTTTCGAGCAGCAGCTAACGATTCCGCTGTCCGTAAGCCTAATCATGCAAAACCCCAGAATTTGACATTTGACCTGACCTTGACCCGAAAGTTGACCTCAATCTTAAAATCTTAACCCTCGCCGGACCTATTGGTTTTCTACATACGCGCCGGCCGAGGTGGGGGGGGGGCGGGTACGACCCCCCCTCGCCGTTTCGCCCCTGGTGGAGCTAGCGCGTCGCGGAAAAAACGAGCGTGTGCGCCGTTACGAGACGCAGAGATTGGTACCCGATTTTAAGGTCCTAGGTCAACCGGTGACCTCTGAGGTCAGGTCAAGTGCCCCAAGGTACGGTTCAGTTTTTTGGTGAATAACTTCGCAAAAAACGGCCGCAGAGCGCCGATTTTGGCAGCATCGTGTTCACCTCGCTCAGGCGCGTCGAATGATATACTTTTTGTCCGGGTCAGGTCAACTTGGGGTGTTGACCTCAGGTCAAGGTCAGGTCAGCACCGCCAGGTCACGAAGTTGGTCGAAAGAGGTCATGTCGCATATCATTCGATTCGGCAGGCCTTCCTGAGTCCATTGGTGCCTTCCCCGACTCGCTAGCTCAATTTGATCAAGAGTTATTGACGAAAAACTAATTTGACCTTGATGACGTCATAAATGACGTCACGCAAGGTCAACATTGCAAAAGTGACGCATCTAACCTTGCAAGGAGTGCATAAAATCACGATTCTGTGTGCTTGAGATAGTTGGAGATCGTTCCCGGCGCCAGAATAGCAGTTTTCATTTTTCCCCATTGACTTATAATGGTGAGGTCACGAAAATGACCTGACCTCATATGACCTTTAGGAAAAATCCGAGATATACAAGTTGTGGGACTCATAATGGATACTAGATCCTGCAAGTTTCATTTCCCTGTGACATCTCCTCTGGCAGTGAGGGCGTTGCGAAGTTGCGACATCTGAAGACCGTGCAGAGGTTCACTTATGACGTCATAGGTCAGTGACCTGACCTGACCCAAAAATGCGGTTGGTGCCAAAAGATGCGGCTTGGATCAAAGGTCAGGTATGCCAAGTTTCAGCTCTCTATCGCCAGCGTGTTCGGAGCTATCGCGAAAAAACCCTATGGGGGGGGGCACCCGCCCCCCCCCCTCGGCCGGCGAGGGTTAAGAGTGCTTTGGGAAGGTCTCGTAGATACCTTTCGAACGCCGCCTCGCGGGGCTCGATGCGACCATTGGTTCTCGAGATAACAGGGGGGGGGGGGGTCGGATCCGACCCCTTCCCCCGGCTGTCGTGGGTACGGAATTAGCCCAGGCGGTGCAGGGTTAAGCGGGAGGTGGGGGGAATGAAAAGCTTTTATACATAAATAAGTAAAAGTCTATTCTTGAATGAAATGGAAACGGTTAACCCGCGCCCTGCTGGGGGGGGGGGGGTTAACACCCCCTCCACCTGTGGTTTTTGGCACACTTTATCATGCATCAATTCTACACATGTTGTAAAAATTTCAGACCAAGGTCATTCAAGGTCAGGTCACCAGGTCACTTGATGTGACCCCACCTCATAAAAAGTTTCAATGTCTGCCATAGCTACACCGAGTGACCAATCGCTTTGAAACTTTCAGCGATTGCTAAGAACTATAGTATGTACAAAATGTATTTCTCAGAATTTTGATATCGATGACCTAAGGTTAGGTCAATTTTGCGACCTCCCCATTATAAGTGAATGGGAGAATATTGAAAGGCGCTTTTTTGGACGAAAGCCATTATAAACACTCCCAAACACTGAATAACAAGTAACTAAGACACACTGAAGATGACAATAGTATCCGTGACCCCTGTTTATGCCCTTGAGGTCATTTCAGGTCACGGATGGTATCTAACAGTTTTTCACGAAAAACTTTTGATAGAGGCGTGCTTAAGCGATGAAAACGTCTTAGATGTGTTCAGCTCGACGATACGGATCGACTGATATGCAACATGACCCTTTCCGGTCAGGTCATGACTTGACCTGAGGTCAAATTTTCAAGTTTACCTTTCAAGGTCAAGTTACAGTTCATTCGATGCGTCCTGACGAGAGGAACACGATGCCGGTAAAAGTATGTAAGCTCATGCAAGGCTTGGGTCAAAAGTTATTGCAGAAAAACTGTTTTCGAAAAAATCGGCTATTTTGGCAGTATTTGCCCCCTGCAGGCAAAACCGTTGAAGATAGGTCAAGTCTGAGAGAACTATCCAGAAAGGGCGTTAATAGGGCTATCGAATGCGCTTTTCCGCGGCTCTGCAGCTCTATTGGTTCCCGATTTATGCGTTGGCTTCTTGGAAATTGTCGACATTCGACCTGGAAATCGGCGAAATTTTGCCTTCAGTGACCTCTGGTGACCTGACCTTTGACCTGACCAAAAAGTGACCGAGTGATTTCGTCATTATTTTTGGCGCTCTTTCGAACACCGCCTTCTGCGTATCGCTACGTGGCCCAGGAGCCGAGTTAGAAGGGGGGGGGGTGTTCAAACACCCCCCCCCCCCTCAGCAGGGCGTGGAAATCCAGGACCCCCAGCCGGGAGCGGGTTAAAATGCACAAAATACGGGGGTCACAAATGCGGTTCACTGAATCGTTCTCGTAGGGCCACGTGGGCCGCGTCGTACGTAAGGCCACGTCGGCCACGTCGTGCACCGGGCCGTCGCGCACCGGTGGAGTCCCGTCGAAGACTGTCGGGCCCCCGTCCCGTCTCAGCCCTCGTGGTAGCACAACACGTGGGCCTGAGAACCAGGACAGGGGCCAGATGACACATATGTGCCCGGCGCGGCGCGGCGGACCGACCGCCGCGCTCCGAGCGCCGGCCGTCTTTGCGAAAATACCTAAAAATACCAACGTATTTACATGCTAACACCAAGGTTTACCAATGTTGTACAGGAGGGACATTTTTATTGGTCCACTTAGTACCTACCCTTTAAATATGGTGTTTCTAGATGCCATATATGTCAATCGCCAGGGGGTCATACACCCGCCTCCTGGCCGCTCGCGTTAGGAAAAACGCAATCTGACACACCTACAGCGTTATGTCGGACTTACAGCGAAGTGATACTGTGTATTGCTGGGACCGTGACATTTTACACCCAAGCATGTCATCTTGCATATCAAAACGATGTATTTCAAAAGGAACAAAAAGTAGCTGTTCAAACTACCTATATATCAATGGGGAACGTACCGGCTGGGGACGTACCGGCTGGGGACGTACCGGCTGGGGACGTCTGGGGACGGCTGGGGACGTACCGGCTGGGGACGTACCGGCTGGGGACGGCTGGGGACGTACCGGCTGGGGACGGCTGGGGTCGTCAGATTTCCCGGGCGTCTCGGAGACCATCTCGTCCACGACATGTCATCACGGACCCACCCCGTGCCGTGCTGCCACCACACCACCGAACGCCACTGACCAGCCCTAAAGTGTCGGCGGGTGTGCCTCTTTTCTACGGCCATTTTCCAGCCGCCGGCCAGAGCCAGTCGCGGGAGGCGCTGCTGATTGGTCCGTGCGTGGTGCGCGTGCCGCAGAGGCGTCTGCTGGTTGGTCTGTGCGTGGCGCGCGAGCCGCAGAGGCGTCTGCTGGTTGGTCCGTGCGTGGAGCGCGTGCCGCAGAGGCGTCTGCTGGTTGGCTTCGGCTGCGCCGTCTTCTGGCCGCCTTCGCCCCCCCCCCCTCACCGCCCCTCCCCCCTCACCGCCCCCTCCGGCCGAGACGGGTCGGTCTGGCGAGAGGTTCGGAGCGGTGTGTCCATGTGGAGTGAATGCACTGCTAGCCACTGCAGCTGTTTGGTGCCCGGCTGCCGGAATAGAGTGTCGGAGCGGCGGCAGAGGAGTGACGGCAGCTGTTTGTGGTGGATTCTGCCGCAGCTGACCACCGGCACAATAAGACTGCAGCGGCACCAGCCACGGGGAGGGGGCTGCAGCTGGGAGTGTCACCGGACCGCTCTCCGTGCCGGCAGCTGACACTGACCGGGGGCCGGTCTGACACTGTCAGGGGCTGCAGTGTCAGTGTGTCAGTTCAGCTGACAGTCGGAGCACCAGCAGCTGGACACAGCTGACACTGTATATATATAGACCACTGTCACTCCGACACTGACACGGACTGGGACGGCACGACGGTGTGACGTCACACTGGCCTCCAACACGGCCTCCAACAGCTGCACCCGGCTGTGGGCACGGACACACCGGCTGCAGCCAGTAACGCTCGCCGCTGTGCTGGAGCCGCCCGCTGGCCACAGCAGCGACGGGTGCTGACAATCGTCCCGCACGGCAACGGAAAGGCCACACGACGGCAACGGCGGTGACTGCTGTGGTGGGTTTTTCCGATACATACGGGATTGGTTGTGAGCTCGGTATTATTTTGTGTGTATTTGACGAAAGGTGACCGGTTGATTTTGTGAGTGCGTTGATGGACAGGCGAGGGTGATTAGTTGATTTTGTGAGTGCGTTGATGGACAGTCGAGGGCACGTGGTTGACAGCGAGACAAGCCGGCTGCTGGATGTGCTGTGACAGTGTGTCGGTGCTTGTTGTCGGTGTCTGGTGGTGCAGCTGGCGGCGGCCCGCTGCCATACGGGAGCGGTCGGTCGGCAGGCCGCTCGGCGGCTCGTCCAGCCGGTAGTTGGTGTCAGATCTCTGAGGCCGGTGGGTCAGAGCCGGTGAGCCCGGTCAGGGCACGGCCGGAGCACGGCCACGGCCCCGGCGGCGGCACGGCGTGCTTGTCAGTGGGCCGGCCGTGACCTGGCGGTGACCGGTCGGTCTGTCTGCCGACCGGCCACCGGTCGAGCCCCGACCGACCACTGGGACGGCACCGGTGGATGATCAGGGGGGCGGGCGGGACATTTGAGACCATTGAGTTATGGAAGACCATCGTTATTCGTTCGTGACTGCTGATTACATAGTTCAGAGCGTATGATGTGTATGTTTCTCGATAAACAGGGGCAGGTGTGTTGTATGTGAGTGAGTGGTCAGTACGGGGAGGCCGGCTGGCCGGCGGCCGATGGCACGCCGCCGCCGGCCCGACCTGACCAGTGTAGCGTACTGGGAGCAGCGAGGTCTGAGGCTGTCACCTCGGCGCCGCGGGCAGCGTCGGCCGGCCGCCGCCTGCCCTGTCCTCTCCGGTGTGGACGGAGACGAACATCGGACATAGGAGCGTCCCCGGCGGCCGTTTGTCCCAGTTGTGGGACCATGCCGGCGCGTCGTAAATTCTTCTGGGGCATCGGACATGTGCTCCTGGACATTGTCAACGCCAGCCTAACTACAGCACATATACCCGGTGCCTGGAAGCATGCGCTCATGACTCCGATCCCCAAGGGCAAGGGACCGTCTGACCCAGCCAACACGCGTCCGATCTCCATCTTACCAGGAATGATGAAGGTCGTCGAGCGTGTGGTCCAGCTCCAGCTTGTTCAACATCTGGAAACCAGCGGCCTGCTCTCCAACACACAGCACGGCTACAGGAAGGGACACAGTACTGAGACCGCGCTCAGTGTGATTACCGAACATGTTCTAGGTGCGATGGACTCCGGCCAGATATCCATACTGGTACTGTTAGATCTGTCGAAGTGTTTCGATGTGGTGCCGCACCAGATTCTGCTGGATAAGCTGGCGCTGTACGGCGTGGACACGGCGTGGTTCGCCGACTATTTACGTGGCCACACCCAGCAGGTCCAGATCGTCGGTAGCAGCGGTGTGCCTGTGCGCTCTGCGGCGAAGCCGAACTCGATCGGCGTCTTTCAGGGCGGCTCACTCAGCTGCATCCTGTACACGGTGTTTACGAACGAGCTGAGTCTGTTTGTGCCGGACGGAGTCCGAGTGGTGCAGTTTGCGGACGATACACAACTGCTCGTCAGCGGCCAGAAAAGCGACCTGCCGCGCATAACCGCTCTCATGGAAGCGCACTCGAGTGTGTATACACGTGGTTTTGCTCTCACGGCATGAAGCTGAGCGCAGCCAAAACACAGGCACTGGTAATGGGGACCCCTGGAATGCTGAGGGGCTTACCGCCGGTCGCGATGAACTTCTTGGGTACCGTCGTGCCAGATTCCAGGGTGGTACGAAATTTAGGAGTGATCATGGACTGCCATTTAAATTTCCAGCCACATGTCGACCATGTTACAGCGAAGTGTACGGGCATTCTCGTAGGTTTAATGCACGCCAAACACAACATACCAAAAAACACTCTTGTAACCATCGTGCAAGGCCTTGTCACGTCTGTTGTCAGATATTGCATCTCAGTGTATACCTGTACATACGTTTTAATAATATGACGTGTGACGACGAAAAACCATGATTTAATGGATTTGTTACGAAATACATTCTGATTCTGATTCTGATTCGGACGGCACGGAGGGGAGTCGGGTCGTAGCCATGTGACTGCACGGTGGTGTGTAAGGTCGATCGACGAATGCAAGGTGCATTGGAGAAGACAGTCCAGTTGACCACGTGACCTCGAGCGACCCTGCACAGCGGACTGGGGAGGGGAGAAGGACAGGGTTGGGGGCTCAGTGGCCGCCGCAGAAACGGACACTCACATAAAGGGTAGGGACAGTCGGCAGAGACAGTTCCACCGGTCCCACTCATGGGGTAGGGACAGTCGGCAGAGACAGTCCCACTGGTCCCACTCCTGGGGTAGGGACAGTCGGCAGAGACAGTCCCACCGGTCCCACTCATGGGGTAGGGACAGTCGGCAGAGACAGTCCCACCGGTCCCACTCATGGGGTGGGGACAGTCGGCAGAGAAAGTCCCACCGGTCCCACTCATGGGGTAGGGACAGTCGGCAGAGACAGTCCCACCGGTCCCACTCATGGGGTAGGGACAGTCGGCAGAGACAGTCCCACCGGTCCCACTCATGGGGTAGGGACAGTCGACAGAGACAGTCCCACCGGTCCCACTCATGGGGTAGGGACAGTCGGCAGACAGTCCCACCGGTCCCACTCATGGGGCGGGGACAGTCGGCAGGGACAGTCCCACCGGTGCGCGCCGCTCAGTGTCCCAGAGGGTGCGTCGCTGAGGTGCCGCGGCGCGCCGCAGTCCCGGCTCGGGCCGGCCAGCACCGCTCAGGTGACTGACGGCGGTCAGCCCAGCCGGCAGCGAGTCGCCGGGACCGGCAGCTCGGCCACCGGCTGCAGTCCGGGCCGCCGACAGACGAGCGGCCACGGCCGGCGGCACCGCACCAGTCGGCAGACAGCTCTGCAGCCGCGCCGCACCGCTGTATGGCCGGGACGGGGGGACTTGGTGCTGGTTATAATACCACATCAGTCGAGTAGTTCTGACTTTCACTCATCACCTGTATCGCTGTAGCTCGAGTGGATATGGCCGGGCAGAAGCCGGGGACCGTGTGTGTCCGTGTCGAGGTATCTCCGTGTGTGTCCGTGTCTCCGTGTATGTCCGTGTCGAGTTATCTCCGTGTCTGTCCGTGTGTGTGTCATTGCAGTGTCTGCAGTGTGTACGGCTGCTGTACGGTCCGTATATGACGGGTACGGAGACGGTGTACGGAGACTGCCGCTCCGCTCCGCCGGGGCGGACTGTCTGTGACCGCGCGGGGCGGGGCGGAAAATGACGGTTCACAGTGGAGCGGGGCGGACGGTGCAGCCGGACAAACACTCGGCACACTGCTCATTGGTTTATTGAAGGCTACATATATGATACAGCTCAAGCAACTCCTCTCGTGTATATATAGTAGGTAGATATAGAGTAGAATAGACATAGGGTCTACACAAGACACTCCAATTAAACCTAAACCCAGCCTAAACCTATATACATCGTGTTTGACGTCTCGAGTCTCGGCGTGCGCCGCGCTCCGCCGGTAGAGGGCGGGACGGCTGACGGACCAATCAGCTGACGGACCAATCAGCTGACGGACCAATCAGCTGACTGATCAATCAGCTGACTGACCAATGGTCAGCTGACGGACCAATGGTCAGCTGACGGACCGGTCCCCGCCCCGGGCCGGGTGACGGCCGCCGGCCGGGACCGGAGCGGGCGGGCGCGGCGCGGCCGGCCGCCGTCTGAACTGGCACCGCGTGTATACTGCCAGCTCGGACGGCAGCTAGCCAGTAGTCGAGTAGAGCTGTCCGTGTGGGACGTGTCACAACACGCTCAGCACGGCGCTCAGCACCGCCGAGCCGAGGTGCAGCCAGACCCGGGGGGAGCGGTCACGTGACCGAGCCGTCCGACTCCACCGGGGGACGGTCACGTGACCGAGGCCGGCCGTGCCGCCGGGACCAGGCGCGGTGAACCGAGTCGGACCGTCAGAGACGTGTGTTCTACATACAGAATAGCGTAATGCCACGATCGGTAGTCTCTCCAGCACATCACTTTTCACTGTCCAATTATCCACAATACCCAACCGGTAATTACCCACCAGGTCACATCCTTCCAGCCAACTACCCACAACACCCACCCGGTTATTACCCGCTAGATCAAATCGTTCCAGCCAATTACCCACAATACCCACCTGGTAATTACCCACTAC
Source organism: Amphibalanus amphitrite (assembly GCF_019059575.1). NCBI lineage: Eukaryota > Metazoa > Arthropoda > Thecostraca > Balanomorpha > Balanidae > Amphibalanus > Amphibalanus amphitrite. The sequence goes on from NW_024881504.1 coordinate 450,894, forward strand.
ATCACCTTTCACTGTCCAATTACCCACAATACCCGCCCGGTAATTACCCACTACATCACATCCGTGTGCTACTACTACATCTACACTACTACTACTACAACTACATGACTACACTAGAGCGGACACCGGGGCCGTGTGCCGGCTGACCGGCGCCGCTTTCAGTGCCGGCTGGTGCAGCACACACGGCAGCAGTCAGCTGGCGGCCCCGGCCGACTGGCTCGGCCTCTCTGCAGTCAGCTCATCACTGCACGGTCGGTAGTGCAGCGCATCAATCAGCACCACGGAGACACTCTAACCCCATCGCCTTCCTGGCTCTTCAGCTGACGGTACAGCTCCACTGTGGACAGAGCAGAGACACGTCTGAGGTGGACACCTCACACACAGACAGACACACAGACAGCGGTACAGCCATGACCACACACCGCCGGCCAGTGACGTCACACACACACAGGACAGACGGCTGACGTGACGTCACCGTCGGCCGTGGTGGCCGTGACGCGTCACGTCACCGTCCGTGACGTGGCCTGCGGCGTTGGTCGAGTGTGTGTGTCTGAGAGGCCGGTGGCGCCGTGCAGCGTCTGTTGTGAGGGACTGACTGGTCAGAGGCGCGGCGCGCGGCGCCCTCTCACCTACCGGGGACACGGAGCCGGATGGTACGGGGCCGGCCATCACTGTACCAGCCCAGGTCCGCCTCCTTCAGGGCGGTCAGCACGGCCCGGCCGGTGTCTGCCGTGCAGTGAAGGAACAGATGGCACAGCTTCCGACACGACTTCACCAGTCTGTAACAGAGCAGAGCAGCAGAGCCGTCACACACAAACACAGCGGCACCAGCCGGCCAGACGTACGAGTCAGTGTCAGTGTCAGTAGTTCAGTGTCGGTGTGTTGGTGTCAGTGTCAGTGTGTCAGTGTCAGTGTCAGTGTGTCAGTGTCAGTGTGTCGGTGTCAGTGTGTCAGTGTCAGTGTGTCAGTCTCAGTGTGTCAGTGTCAGTGTGTCAGTGTGTCAGTGTTAGTGTGTCAGTGTGTCAGTGTCAGTGCCAGTGTCAGTGTGCCAGTGTCAGTGTGCCAGTGTCAGTGTGTCAGTGTCAGCGTGTCAGTGTCAGTGTGTCAGTGTCAGTGTGTCAGTTTGTCAGTGTCAGTGTCTGACAGGACACCCCTCGCCAGTGTCTGCTGACTGACCTGGTGACCGCTACTGCTGTGAAGGCCGTCTCTGCCGGCCGCTGGCAGTCCCCCAGTGTAAGGTACTCCAGGCCGGGGCAGCCGCTGAGACTGTCCAGCACGGCGTCAGGAACGCCGCCGGACAGGGTGAGACTCTCCAGCTCAGGGCACCTGGTGAGGGGCTCCAGGCTCACGGTGTCAGGGACGCCGCCGGACAGGGTGAGACTCTCCAGCTTAGGGCACCTGGTGAGGGGCTCCAGGCTCACGGTGTCAGGGACGCCGCCGGACAGGGTGAGCCAGTGCAGCTTAGGGCACCTGGTGAGGGGCTCCAGGCTCACGGTGTCAGGGACGCCGCCGGACAGGGTGATACTGAGCAGCCCACGGCACCTGGTGAGGGGCTCCAGGCTCACGGCGTCAGGGACGCCGCCGGACAGGGTGAGCCAGTGCAGCTCGGGGCACCTGGTGAGGGGCTCCAGGCTGCCGGCCGTGAGATCAGGACAGTCTGGAAAACACGCAGACACACATACAGACACGATCAGTTAGCTGTAATACATGGCGATTGGCGATATATGGAAAAAACGAAACAGCTATGAATTCGCATGGTTTTATGGACACAGAAGATGATATAACAGTGGTTCTATATGATATGCCAAATAAACATGAATGAATGTGATAACATGAATGAATGAACATGATAACATGAATGTTCATGTTATCTATGGATATGCAATCAGTTCAGCCAATGCATTGAAGTGCACCAAACATTGCATTTCAATCGCAATATGTAGGTATGTTCAACTAACTATGAGCGAATATGTCACTGATCGTACAGTCCTCCTCGGAGGAGCTCAGTTGGCTTCATTATTTCACAAAGCACATTGGCTATGAATCACACCTGTCTCCATGAGGTCCGACACCGGCACACCGTTACTCGGTGTCCGCCATTCGCTGAGCTCGTATATCAGCGGCCTGTATGTGCTGCTGCTGCTCACCGTATATCTCCAGTAGTGTGACCGTCCGTCCCAGGTCAGCCAGGTGACTGATGGTGTCGGCAGCCACCCCCTGGAATGACACTGACAGACCATCCGACGGGTACCGTTCCGGCCACCTCGGCTCCGTCACCTCCGGCCCTGTCGGACAGAGCTGTGTCAGCTGACTGCAGTCGGACAGAGCTGCCGCCAGCTCCCCGCTGCACCACTGACACCAGAGTGTCAGACACTGACATAGTCAGCACTGAAACAGACGAGCGGCCGCACAGCAATTTTTAGCACCAGCAGTCAAATGTAGGTATGTATAATGTGAATATGAACATAATATGTATATGCGATAAGTATATGCGTAATACAATAGTCTATGAAACTACTTATACTACTCTCATTGGTTGCTCTGAGTCTATAATCATCCCTCGGCTCATTGGAAATAACTGCTCACGAATTGTAACAATGCCTGCATTCCCGTGCTGGCCGCCTTCGATCGTGGCGCCACCTATATTCTGTATAACCGCCGCGCCAGGGCCGCGGCCAGTCAGTCCCGTCAGTCTGCTCAGACTCGTCGTCAGCGAGCTATCTAAATAGTCAGTCAGTGTCAGTTGTCGATTAATGCTCAATACGTTTGTTCGGAAATTTGCTGCTTGTGACAATGCAACTATCGCTAGTACCCAGTGGCGCAGCCAGGATTTTGTTTCGGGGGGGTCATCGCCTCCAAAGCGGGCCCCCTAGTGTGCGGGCCCCCACCCATTTTTCAGAATCTCTTCATATTTCATACACATTCTGCTGAGCGGGCCCCCTTTACCTGCACGATAACCCTGAGCGAGTTCGAATACGAAAATGTGGATAGAACATTAGCTCGGCAATCACCCGGTGTTCAATCTTTACGCAAATTGACCACGACAGAAATATGTTACTATGACGTAAGAATTCGTATCTTTCGAGGCCGAAATGTGCCCCTTCCGCAATATGCATAGCATACCTATATGCAATCGGAACTGTTGCCTGCTTCTGTCGGACAAGATACTAGTTCCATGTGCCTGTCCTAAGTCACCTATTGGCTGCTGTAGTAGATTGTGCCCTTATTCTTCTTCATTACGTGAATTCGCTCACAAGAAGTTTTAACCCTCGCCGGCACAGGGGGGATGGGGTTGATGCAACCCGCTAAAGTTTTTTTTTCGCGAATTACTCGCGTAAAAAGCGGCTGATCGTAACGTAACTTTTAGTACCCTCGCGTTGATCAATCTTACACCTATCCTAGAATTTTCATGACCCTGACCCAAATGAACTTTGACCTTCTTTCCGAGACCATGTTTGGCCAGAATCGCGGTTCGGCGTATGCCGGCTCGCATTAGCGGCGCGTTTGCAGTCCTTTCGTGGTTTCAAGCGTTCAAACATGTGATTTGATGTTGCTCCCATGCATAAGGGTGGATGTCAATGTCACCTGAAGGTCAGATCAGGTCATTGATCTATGAGGACCTCAGTACACTTGTTTACACTTGTTCAAGCTATGCATGTTTCTAGGCTAGTTTTTGTTAGCTGAATTCGAATTTAGCAGCCATTTGAACATTTAAGAAGTAGTTTTGGTGCCTTCGTAACATGTTACGAAGCTGTCAGAGGCGGTTGACGCGTATGCACTACGAATACCCGTCACGATCTCTACTGGTTGACCTGACCTTACCTGACCCGACCTCGCCTAAATGTATAAAGACATCATCTGTGATCAAAACTAAATCATCGCTTTTGCATGAGGAGCAACAATATTCTTAAAAATATAAATGTTTCAAACCTCTACATAGTAATTCATCGATGGCCTCCATTTTTCAATAGGTAACTTTACGTCCTTAATAAATTACGTCCTTAACCTATGTTATAAAATGCACTTGGCATGTTCTATAGAAGAACGCATGGTTTTCAGACACGAGCACCTCGATGCGATGGATATTTTTCCCAAACCAAAATACTTAGCCGTCAAAAGGCAATCGACCGAAACGGATAGGTACATAACCCACGGAGTACGGACACAATAGCAGCCAAACGCCCACCGATCGAAAATACCCCTTATTCGCGTTGCGGAGCAAGCGGGTCACCCTAGCGGGCCCCATTTACCCGAGGGCCCGGGCCCTATCCACACGGGGGCCCGGACCACGTCCACCCGGGGCTCCGGGGTCCGTCCACCCGGGGCTCCGGGGTCCGTTCACCAGGGGGCCCGAGCCCAATCCACCCGGGGTCCGGGCCCCGTCCACCCAGGGCCCGGGCCCGTTCTCCCGGGGGCCCGGGCCCCATCCACCCAGGGGGCCCAGGCCCGTTCTCCTGAGGGCCCGGGCCCGTTCTCCCGGGGGCCCGGGCCCATCCACCGGGGGTCTCGAGCCCCATCCACCTGGGGGCCCGGACCCGTTCTCCCGGGGGTCCGGGCCCCGTCCACCCGGGGCTCGGGGCCCGTTCTCCCGGGGACCCGGACCCATCCACCGGGGGCCCGGACACCATCCATCGGGGGCCCGGGTCCCATCCACCCAGGGGGCCCGGGCCCGTTCTCCCGGGGGCCCGTGGTGTCCCAGTAGGTATTTCTCGAAACGGGCTCGTCCGATTAGATTAGGACATCCCCCTCCTCTCTCTCTCTCTCTCTCTCTCTCTCTCTCTCTCTCTCTCTCTCTCTCTCTCTCTCTCTCTCTCTCTCTCTCTCTCTCTCTCTCTCTCTCTCTCTCTCTCTCTCTCTCTCTCTCTCGCTCTCTCGCTCTCTCGCTCTCTCGCTCTCTCGCTCTCTCGCTCTCTCGCTCTCTCGCTCTCTCGCTCTCTCGCTCTCTCGCTCTCTCGCTCTCTCGCTCTCTCGCTCTCTCGCTCTCTCGCTCTCTCGCTCTCTCGCTCTCTCGCTCTCTCGCTCTCTCGCTCTCTCGCTCTCTCGCTCTCTCGCTCTCTCGCTCTCTCGCTCTCTCGCGCTCTCGCTCTCGCTCTCGCTCTCGCTCTCGCTCTCGCTCTCTCTCTCTCTCTCTCTCTCTCTCTCTCTCTCTCTCTCTCTCTCTCTCTCTCTCTCGAGCGGGCCCCTGACAGAAATTTCGGGGGGTCAGCTGACCCTCTGACCCCCCCCCCCTGGCTGCGCCACTGCTAGTAGTACCTCAACTTAAAAATCACCCCGTGACGTTACACTAATATTCCACGCATATGCCACAAGCATGAACACTATCGAAGGCATGCATTGAACCCCTTCCCCCTCTCACCACAATACGAGTAATATACACGATTAACGATGAAACTTGCTAGTTGAGACTGATCAGTTCGTCCATTTGCCATCAACGCTGTCTATTTGCATATACCGGTATTGCATGTGTGAACTGTGAACTGCGTTATATCACCTCTGACATTGAGGTACCAGAGGTCCTCCGGCAGCTGCCCCCTCAGTAGCGGAAGGTCGGCGGCGGAGACTGATAGGCATCGCAGCCCAGGGCACCTGGTGAGGGGCTCCAGGCTGCCGGCCGTGAGATCAGGACAGTCTGGAAAACACACAGACACACATACAGACAGGATCAGTTGGCTGTAATACATGTCGATATATGACAAAACGAAACAACACCTAATAATTCACATGGTTTCATGGACACAGTAGACAATGGTAAAACAGTGCTATTATATGATATTTGCAATGTTAAGCAAATGCATTGAACTTCATTGAACAGTGCAACACAATTGTTATGAGTATGATCAACTAACTCTGAACGAATATGTCACTGAGTGAACAGTCCTCCTCTATTTTGTTTGGAGCTCAGTTAGCTTCATTATATCGCAAAGCACATTGGCTATGTATCACACCTGTCTCCATGAGGTGCGACACCGGCACACCGTTACTCGATGTCCGCCATTCGCTGAGCTCGTACATATCAGCGGCCTGTCCGTGCTGCCGCTGCTCACCGTATATCTCCAGTAGTGTGACCGTCCGTCCCAGGTCAGCCAGGTGACTGATGGTGTCGGCAGCCACCCCCTGGAGCGACACTGACAGACCATCATCCTCGTCCCGTTCCGGCCACCTCGGCTCCGTCACCTCCGGCCCTGTCGGACAAAGCTGTGTCAGCTGACTGCAGTCGGTCAGAGCTGCCGCCAGCTCCCCGCTGCACCACTGACACGAGAGTGTCAGACACTGACACAGTCAGCATTTAAACAGACGAGCGGCCGCACAGCATTTTTTAGCAGCAGCAGTCATATGTAGAATGTGAATATGAACATAATACGTATATGCGATAAGTATATGCGTAATACAGTAGTCTATGAAACTTCTTATGCTACTCTCATTGGTTGCACTATACCTAATAATCATTCCCCATTGAAATACTTGCTCTCTAATCGTAACAATGCCTGCATTCCTGTGCTGGCCGCCTTCGATCGTGGCGCCACCTAATACTCTGTATAACCGCCGCGCCAGGGCCGCGGCCAGTCAGTCTCCTCAGACTCGTCGTCAGCGAGCTCTCTGTGTAGTCTGTCAGTGTCAGTTGTCGATCAGGCGTGCGTTCGACATCCAGAAAATGAGGGATAATTATCCGGGATCACCGGTAATAATTTGGTATTGCAAGGACTATCGATGCAATAAGTCATATTTTTATATTGCTTTTGCTTCAGTAATGGCTCTTTTACTCATTGGCATGTGCGTTGTGCACGGTGTCAGCCTAAAACACCGAATGATCCCGTTGATCCCGGAAAATTATCCCTGATTTTCCGGATGCCGAATTCGCACTAATACTCAATACGTTTGTTCGGAAATTTGCTGCTTGTGACAATGCAACTATCGCTAGTACCTCAACTTTTAAATCACCCCGTGACGTTACACTAATATTCCACGCATATGCCACAAGCATGAACACTATCGAAGGGCGTGCATTGAACCCCTTCCCCCTCTCACCACAATACGAGACGAGTAATATACACGATTAACGATGAAACTTGCTAGTTGAGGCTGATCAGTTCGTCCATTTGCCGTCTCCCCTGTTCATTTACATATACCGGCATTACATGTGTGATCTGAGGTATCTCACCTCTGACATTGAGGCGCCAGAGGCCCTCCGGCAGCTGCCCAATCAGTCGCGGGAGGTCGGCGGCGGTGACTGATAGATCCTGCAGCCCACGGCACCTGGTGAGGGGCTCCAGGCTGCCGGCCGTGTGATCACTACAATCTGGAAAACACGCAGACACATACAGACAGGATCAGTTAGCTGTAATACATGTCGATATATGACAAAACGAAAAAACACCTAATAATTCACATGGTTTTATGGACACAGTAGACAATGGTAAAACAGTGCTATGATATATGCAATGTTAAGCAAATGCATTGAACTTCATTGAACAGTGCAACACAATTGTTATGAGTATGATCAACTAACTCTGAACGGATATGTCACTGAGTGAACAGTCCTCCATTTTGGAGCTCAATTGACTTCATTATTTCTCAAAGCACATTGGCTATGTATCACACCTGTCTCCATGAGGTCCGACACCGGCACACCGTTACTCAGTGTCCGACATTCGCTGAGTTCGTATATCAGCGGCCTGTCCGTGATGCCGCTGCTCACCGTATATCTCCAGTACTGTGACCGTCCGTCCCAGGCCAGCCAGGTGACTGATGGTGTCGGCAGCCACCCCCTGGAGCGACACTGACAGATCACCCCTGTACCGTTCCGGCCACCTCGGCTCCGTCACCTCCGGCCCTGTCGGACAGAGCTGTGTCAGCTGACTGCAGTCGGACAGAGCTGCCGCCAGCTTCCCGCTGCACTACTGACACCAGAGTGTCAGACACTGACACAGCCAGCACTGACACAGCCGAGCGGCCGCACAACACTTTTTTAGCATCAGCAGTTGCAGTCATATGTAGAATGTAAATATGAACATCATAAGTATATGCGATAAGTGTATGCGTGATACAGTAGTCTATGAAACTACTTTATACATGCAACTTCCAGTGGCTGCGCTGTAATCATTCAGGGCCTCGGCTAAGGAATTTTGACTACTGGGGCAAATGGTCACAATGCACACTGCCTGGGGGTGTTTGAACACCCGTGCGGTGTTCGCCGATATCTCAAAAAAACGGCGGCGCTCCGCGCCGCCGTTTTTTAGAATTGATAGACCTGATAAGGTGCGCCGCCGTGGCGCACCTTATCAGGTCTATCAATTCTACACATGTTGTAAAACTTTCAGCAGCCTCAATTACTCGCAACATTCCAATGTTCTGTCGTTTTTTTGTGTAAAACATTCAGACCAAGGACATTCAAGGTCAGGTCACCGATGAAAATATGCTTTCAGCTTGACGATACGGATCCACTGAGATGCAACATGACAATATCCGGTCAGATCATGACTTTGACCTGAGGTCAAATTTCCAAGTTGACCTTTCAAGGTCAAATTATAGTTCATTCGATGCGTCTTGACAAGAGGAACACGATGTCGGTAAAAGAAAGCTCGTGCAAGGCTTGAGTATAATTTTATTGCAGAAAGACTTCTCGAAAAAAAAAAATATTTTATTTGGCAGTGTTGGCTCCCTGCAGGCAAAACCGTTGATCTTAGGTCAAATTTGAGAAAATAACCAGAAAGAACGCTAATATAGCTACTAAATGCGCTTCTCCGCGGCGCTGTAGCTCTATTGGTTCCCGAGTTATGCGTCGGCAACTTGCAAATTGTCGATATTCGACCTGAAAATCGGCGAAATTTGGCTTTCAATGAACCCAATGACCTGAACTTTGACCTGACCAAAAAGTGGTCGAAGTAATTTCATTATTGTTGACGCTCTTTCGAACGAAGGGCAGCTTATGGATTATCCCTCGCCCGTATTGGTGTTTTTTTCAGCCGCGAGAGTATCGGGGGGGAGGTCCGTTGGACTCCCCCCCCCCCCCCCCCATTGCCGTTTCGCCCCTGATCGAGCTAGAGCTTCGCGGAGAAATAACGAGCGTGTTGCCCGTGACGAGAGGAAGCCGATGATAACCAGCTTTAGGGACCTAGGTCCAGGTGAGGTCAATTACCCAAGGTCGGGAAAATCGGGACCTGTTAGAGTGTCGTAAAGGGTGGTCGTTATGAGGTTTTTCGAAGTGCTGATCACGAATATAATCAGTGGCGGATCCTGGGGGGGGGGGGTCCACGGGGTCATGACCCCCCCCCCCAAAAGGTCTGAGAGGGTCATTTGACCCCCCCAAAAGCCGAAGACCTAAATGCGTTATAGAAGCCGTCTTGTATGCTCAAAATCACATGTCAAACACTTCTGAGCTAATACTTTTGTTTTTCTGGATCGTGTTGCGTGAAAAGGCGTATTGAAAGCCAGAATCTTACTCGTTTTTGTCTCAACCGTGCGAGCACCAGGGGATGATCCAGGAAAACTCCAAGGGGATGCAGTCATGAATTTAATTCGTGGTGCCCCTACCTATAACCAAAATTAAAAACTCAACGGAATTCGGCCACTTAATTTTGGTGATATCCCATTTTCATTTTTTTATTGTTTATTTTATTTTTAGTGCCCCTGGGCCCTGGCAGGCCTGTGGTGCCCCTGGCGGGCCTGTGGTGCCCCTGCTAGGCCGCTGGGGCCCCTGGGCCCTGACAGGACTGTGGTGCCCCTAACAAGCCTGAAGTGCCTCCGCTCCGACAGGCCCGTGCCCTGTGGTGCCCCTGACAGGCCCATGGTGCCCCTGCGAGGCCGGTGGTGCCCCTGGCAGGCCTCTGGTGACCCCTGAGGTGCCTTCAAAAGAGGAAGTGTGGCCATCAGAAGCGGCTATATGACCGTCGGCATTGGGCCTTAAGGGAACTGCATGGGCCTCTGCTGTGACCCAAAATAAGGATCTCGAATGTCGAAATGAGATCTTCAGAGACAGGTAGGGACCCTCACCTTACCGGCCTGAGGCAGTAGGCACCCAAAAAGCAGTCGGAGTCCCTCAGATGCCGAAATAGGCCCATTTTGCGCCCTCGGAGGCCAGCGCGGGCCCTCATAGGTCGATGTGAGCCCTCTGAAGCCGGTGAGAAACCTCAAAGGCCATCATAAGACTATCGGCCCACTGGCCAGTATGGGACTCAAGGGGCAATTTGGACCTTTGGAGACCGGTGTGGGCCCCAGGGACGTACCCAGGGGGGAGGACGGGGCGCCCCCCCACCATTGGCGTTTCAGGAGGCCCCATTGGCGTTTCATCACGTCAGAGGCGAAAGAAATTCACGGGAATAAAAAAAACACGTCAGGACATTCAGGGCCCTCTGACCAGCCTGACAGCTAGGGTCCTTCTTACTTCCTGGGGCCTCCTGTGAATAACCGCTAGTGTCTGTGTCTGACCGCTAGGGCCCCTCTGACTCTGTGTTTCGAATGTGTCATCCTAGCTTAGTTGTGCGTCGGCGAGTGGGCCTGAATTAGTACTGTTTCGTTAGCGACAGAGACACGTGGAGGGACGGAAGAAGGGCGACGTTGTTCATGGGCGGAAGCCGCCTGCTGGCCATGTGTGGACGGGGTGAGAGACGGCAGTGAGGCAGAGAGGGCGCAGGCGAGAGGACGGGTCCGTGTGAGGTGTTGGTGCCGTTGGAATGGAAATAGAAGACTAGACCAACTCGGACTTTTGTCGGAAACACTACAAGCTATTTCGGCATTTTTCTGGTCCAAGCGGTGAGAAGATGCCAGGTGAGAGCTCTGAGCCTGGTGACGGAGGCACCGGAAGAGCAGTGATGGAGGCGACGCCGGCGTTCGACGCCAGAACCATTCCGGAATTTGACGGAACTGGGAACGTCGTGGAATGGCTGGAGCAGGCTGCACTCCTGTGCGAGCTACGCGCGGTATCGTTGATGGCGGTGCTGCCGACTCGGCTGCGCGGTGGTGCTTTTGCGGTGTGGTCGCGAATGCCTCCGGAGACTCGCCATCACCTGTCCAGTGTGAAAGCCAAGCTACTGAGGGCCTTCGCCATGGACCCATTCACAGCACAGGCCGAGATGACCAGACGCCACCTTCGTCCCGGAGAAACAGCAGACGTCTATCTGGCGGCGCTGCAGCAGCTCGCTGAGCTGATGGGTGGTCTCCCCGAAAGGGCCATCGCGATCGTCTTCGTCAACGGACTGCCGGAGACTGTGCAGGCCTCGGTCCGTGACGGGCTCGGGGAGAGCTTCACGCTGGAGTATGTCCTGGACCGGGCGAGAGCAGTGCTCTCCAGGGCAGCGGTCACTGCGGCGGGGCCGGCGGCGGCGGCGGCAGCGGCGACGGCGGCGGGCGGCCCGTCGCCCCATCACAGTGACATCTCAAGGTCGGCTCGACGGCCGGGTCCGATCCGCTGCTGGACCTGTGGCCGGCTGGGTCATGTCGCCCGGATGTGCCCAAACGGCTGCGGCGGGGGAGCTGCATCAGCGCAAGCGTCTCCTCCGCCGCCCACCGCGCCGGCAGCAGAGCGCCGGTGATCATCATGCTGCTCAACGGACGGCCGTGTCACGCGCTGGTGGACACGGGCTGCGAGGAAACGGTGGTGTTTGTTGGGTGTTTGAACAACTGGGATCAGTGTGAGATAAATATGACGGCGGTGAATGGTAGTGCGGTGCGATGCTGTGGGAGGGCAGATGTGAGTCTGGAAGCACAAGGCCGCCGAGCTGCGGTACGTGCTGTGGTGGTAGCGGAAAGGCTGATGGGTGTCGATGTGTTGCTGGGAATGACCGGATTGGAGGCGCTGGGCGGTGTGTTTGTTCGGGCAGGAGAGGTGCGACTCGGGGGCGGCGGTGTGACGAGAGAAGAGCGATCGGGGTGTGCCGGTGTTAGGGCCGAGTCGAGTGGTATGTCTGTCGCTGTGGTTCAGGCGCGCGGCCCGGGGCTCGGGGACGGCAGTGTGACGGGGGAGGAGCGCTCGGAATATGCAGGTGTTCGGTCTGAATCGAGTGGTTCATCTGCCGCTGTGGTTAAGTCAGCGGTCCGGGCGGTCGTCAAATCGTGCCAGGTGTGTACGTCCATCGATCCTGCCCCGTCGCGGTGGAAGCACGGCACCCTGGAGGTCGACCGTACCTGGGAGCGGCTGGCCATGGACGTCACACATTTTCGCGGCAAGACCTACCTGACCGTGATCGACTGCGGACCGTCGCGGTACGCAATGTGGCGCGAGATTCGCCGCTCTGACGGCAGCGAGATCGTCGGGCAGCTAGAAAGCATCTTTTTAGAGCGAGGGGCGCCGGCCGAGCTTTTGATGGATAACGTGACGGAGTTCAAAGGACGAGAGTTGAAGGCGTTTGCGGCGCGATGGGACGTGAACTTGAGGTACCGCGCAGCATATGAGCCTGGCGGGAATGGTATCATCGAGCGCCACCACCGCACCATCAAAGTGATGGCCACCCGTCAGGGCTGCACCGTGCCGGAGGCTGTGCATCGTTATAATGTCACGCCCAAGGACGGCTGTGATGTCGCGTCGGCCCCCGTGCACGGCGTGTACCGTCAGGCTGGTAGGGACTTGTGTGTACAGTCACATGGAGGCACATCTGTTCCGACTGCCCGCCAGCCTGGCGTATTTCAGCTCGGAGACGCGGTGTGGATTCGGAAACGGGGTGATCGGTGCACCGCGGTGTCCAGGGAAGGCACTGTCACTAAAATCGTCTCACCGCAGACGATAGAGGTGGACGGTGTGCCGTGGCACGTCCGAAACGTGCGGCATCGTCTGGTCGATGACGCGACAGTGATTGCGACAGAGGACGAGCACGGGCAGATGGACAATGACGTCCCTTGTCCGGTTCCGACCGTCCGGGCGCCCGGGCGGCTGGCCATTGAGGCCCCGGCGACGGCCCCGACGGTCGCGCCGACTAACGACCCTGCCGGGGACCCGCAGACTGAGACGCGAGGGGACGTGAAACTGGAAACGGACACCGAAGGCCAAGGTTCGGCTTTGGAAAATGAAACGCCAGTCGCCAAGTGACCGCAGGGATGAGGCTGAGGGACCGGCGGAAGGTGGGGGTGGACCGTGTAACGATAGTGAGACACTGAGAAGGGGTGCGCGCTGCAGACGGGCGACACAGCTGTACGGTGACCCCATCCCGAGCGAGACGGTTGAGTGAATGTGTTCCTTTAGGAACAGGGGGGAATGTGTTTCGAATGTGTCATCCTAGCTTAGTTGTGCGTCGGCGAGTGGGCCTGAATTAGTACTGTTTCGTTAGCGACAGAGACACGTGGAGGGACGGAAGAAGGGCGACGTTGTTCATGGGCGGAAGCCGCCTGCTGGCCATGTGTGGACGGGGTGAGAGGCGGCAGTGAGGCAGAGAGGGCGCAGGCGAGAGGACGGGTCCGTGTGTGGTGTTGGTGCCGTTGGAATGGAAATAGAAGACTAGACCAACTCGGACTTTTGTCGGAAACACTACAGACTCCTCAGTAGAAAGGAGGCCCTCTGTACTACAGAGGGCCTCCTTTCCAGAGTTCTAGAAGAGTTCTCCTGTCTGTAGGTAGGAGGCCCTCTGTAGAGGAAGCCCTCTGTAGAAAGGAGGCCCTCTGTAGAGAGGAGGCCCCCTGTAGAGAGGAGGCCCATTTAGAGAGGCGGCCCTCTGTAGAGAGGAGACCATCTGTAGAGAGAAGGTTCTATGTAGAGAGGAGGCCCTGTGTAGAGAGAAGGCCCTCTGTGGAAAGGAGACCGCGTGTAAGAAGGCGCTCTGAAGAGAGGAGACCCGCTGTAGAGAGGAGGCCCTCTGAAGAGAGGAGGCCCTCTGTACAGAGGAGGACTCCCTCAGTAGGGAGGAGGCCCTCTGAAGAAAGGAAACCCTTTGCAGAGATGAGGTCCTCTGTAGAGAGGAGGCTCTTTGAAGAGAGGAGGCCCTCTGTAAAGGAGGCCCTCTGAAAGGGAGAGACCCTCAGTAGAGAGGAAGCCCTCTGTAGAGAGGACGCCTTCTGTAGTTGAAAGGCCCTGTGAAAAGAGGAGGCCCGCAGTAGAGAGGTGGTCCTCTGTAGAGAGGAAGCCCCCTCTGTGTTTTGACAAATGTTTTTGCAAATTTTCGCGGCGCTTCGCGCCGCCGATTTATGTACGTACAGATCAATACGAAATCGTGACTGTCATCACACCAACCAACCGTATCAAATTGAATCAGAACTCATGTGTACTGTGAAGGAACTCCGGCTTGTACTGCCATGCTAAAGGGGTGGTAAATTTGTGTTTTGGAGCTGCATTTTGACAAAAGCATTTGCAAGTTTTCTCGGCGCTTCGCGCCGCCGATTCATACACCAATCAATGAGAGATCGACTGTAATAGGTATCACCAACCGTGTCAAATTGAATCGGAATGCATATGTGTACTGTGAAGGAACTCCGGCTTGTACTAGCATGCTAAAAGGGTTGTAGGTAATATTTGTGTTTTAAAACTGTGTTTTGACAAATGTTTTTTTTTTTTGCAAATTTACGCGGCGCTTCGCGCCGCCGGCTCTTACACAGGTCAATAAGAGAGATCGTGACTGTATGCTACCAATGCATAAGGCTAAAAGTGAGGTAACTATATCTACTTCTGGGTTTTTACGTCGGTCGATCCGCCTCCCCCCTCCCAGTAAAGAATCCGTGGCGACTCCCCTGTATAGGTGGGTTTCACTAACTAAAACTACTTAGCCGAGTGACTTACAACGATAAAACTGCATCTTAGAAACGACGAAGATCAAATGTCATTTGATCTCGACATACTCGCTCCCTACCCCCCCCCCCCCCCCCCGGTCGTCAGAATTCATCCATCAGACCCGGCATGTCGGCCGACTTGTGACCCCCCCAAAACGTTCCCCTAGATCCGCCCTTGAATATAATGTTAGTTATGATTAGAGATTGCAATCCCGGAACGTTTTGCCAATCCCGGGATCCCGAAAGTTTTTATTTCGGGATCCCGGGATCCCGGGATCCCGGTCTTGTCACTGTAGGTCGTACGAATAATTTCCTTCTGACATATTTTGCGTCTTTTAGCTTACCACAAACAAAGAGGCAACCAAAAGCCATCCCTAGACCATTTCATTTGCAATAAACACGATTGAATTTGCGAAAGAAACGTTCCGATTTGATTAGCATTACCCCAATTGGCCTTAATAAAACTGTGCGCCGACCAGTGCGTTTTCTATCTCGTCATTCGGACGGGTTCCAGCACATCCACGCCTCACTCACTCTTCGTCTACGCTACTCGTAGTTAGCGCGACAGTTTTAAGCCATTGCAGGTAGGTCTGACTACTCGCGACCAGTGTGAATACGCCAAATTTGGCAGCTCCCTATTTCACAATGTTTTCAAGACGTCGCTTGGTCACTTCACCTCCCGGTTCCGCTCATTCATCACTAATGTCTCTCAGACTTTGCTCCAAAGTCGCTTTGAGGGCAGAGTCACTGACTGGGAGAGCTCCACTCTACCGTCTTCAACGTTTGAATCGGTGAGCTCTGCCGTCACTTGCGTGACATCTGTGACATCTTTCTGCGACACGAGCTCAAACACTGTCTTGATGACCTCTTTTGTTCCGGCCACGGACGGATAAGTCAGAACCGCTGAACGATCCGTGACCCTGATAGAGATGTTGCTGCACTGATGCTGCATTTTTTTTTTTTTTTTGGCGTTCGGGACCCTTTTTCGTACACATTTAAGCGGCTTATCCGCTGTGGGTGATACCCGGGAGCTATCAACACGGTCAATTGTGGACGGCCGATGCGGGGTGCCAGCTAAATAGTTTCTCTGCTTTATTTCACGCAGCACCATGAACAGTGTAAACAAGACTCGTGCAGCGGCTGCATTCTTTTTATGGTGAAAAACTGATTTTTCGGGATCCCGGGATTGGCGGAATTTCGGGATCGGGATCGGGATTAAAATCCCGCCGGGATCCCGGGATCCCGATCCCGGGATTGCAATCTCTAGTTATGATCATAGATGATGTCTTCGTGTATTTAGGCCAGGTTGGGTCAGGTCAACCAGTAAGGGTTTTGCCGGGTATTCGTAGGTAGTAGGTGGCAACCGCCCTTACAGCTTCGTAACATGTTACGAAGGCACCAAAACTACATCTTAACTCATTAACGACGATAATTCCGTGGGCAAATTTCGGCAGTTTTTCTTGATGCCCTGTGCTTCTACATGCACTAGAAATGCACATACGGTGTATTGAAAAATAAAAATATTTTTAACATATATTTCTGGACTGGCAACTATAGTTGCCACTCGGCGTTGGCGTAGTCAAAAATTGCCGCTATCGTAACTTTTCATTAAACAAATACTAATCGCCGGGATGCATTGAATCTATTTATGTCCCAACTTATCCCCCACGAGCCTTAATCCAATTTCCAAACAGAAAAAAGTGGTTACGCCACTTCAATATAAATTTTTAATAAGATAATTACGTCTAAGTAGTGGAATCTACACTATGCCCTATGGTATAAGCCTGTAGCCTGTGCCCAAAGCAGCTGCAGTCCTTGGTATCCAGGAAACACAGTTCATTTATCCATCAATAAGTGTTTTTCTGTACCAAAGCAGATGCTCTTTACCAGTCCTTTTTAACCATTTATCTTGACATGCATAAATAAAATCTGCTCGAAAACAATTCAACAAAGAATGCATAGGGGAAGCCGGGGGAAGCCCGGCATAGTAAGCTCTTTTTCATTTTTATTACATACCATACGTGCTGTATAAAATGTTGATATCCTGTTAGCTAGCTAAGCTCATTGGCCGTGTCTTCCCAAAAATTCGGTTTCGTGGAATAAGTATAAGGTTGAGAAAATCGAGTTTTAAAAAAGTGTTGATTTTTCTGGGGTAAGCCCGGCATAGGGGTAACGCCGGCCACCTCCCCAGCGCTTTACAACGAGTTGATGAAACCATTATGTGTCTTCCAAATATTAACGGAAAGTGAAATATTAAGTTACGGATTAGCTCTGGACGTCTTAGAGTTTATGTCACTACTGGTATTTTAGCTAGCGTCTACCACATATACAGTACAGGTCGATGAAAATCGTGATGCAAAATTGACAAAAAAATGTGTATTTCAAAATTCCTTAAAATTTATTTTTCTTTTTACCTTAATGCATCATATTGCATATCATTCGACTCGGCTGATGAAGAAGAACACAACGACACCATTTTTGAAGCTCTAGCTTCATTGTCTGTCGCGTTATCTGCAAAAACGTAGTTTGACCCTAGTTGACCTTAAGTGACATGACTGGCTTTGTCTATGATAACATGTTTATTTTCGAAATTTATCTTTGATCTAGGTGTAAACCAAACCTGCTCAGTAACTATTATCTCATGGAAAACAGTGGTTTAGTGGCATTGCTCTCGGTTGGGGGTAAGCTTGGCCACTCGCCCGGGGTTACCCCAATGTGCTAATTTTTATTTTAGAACAGCGATGTTCGAAAAAAATGTCATACTTAAGCCAGCCTGCCTCGTCACCCCTCACTACAAACACTTAAACGATCCTTACATAACATTCGTATAAATATTAGTACTGTATGGTATAACATTAACAGTGCAACATATCTCACTTTTTAGCTAAAAACCCTTAAAATATCATTTTTGCTCTATAACTTTAACAATATACAATTTTTGTTAGCCTTAACTTTTTTGCTGGCGTTACCTTAGCTGCCACGCTAAAAGGAAAAACAGTTGAGCATTTTAATGTGAACAATTTAGCCGGAAACGGGGTGGCCGGGCTTCCCCCGCGCCCGGGCTTCCCCCGGCTTCCCCTATTATCTCATACGTAGTTCTCACCAGATCCCTATTTACTCGTACATGGTTGATGGCAGGTATACCGTCCTATCACAAAACTTTCTACCGGGTATGATGCATTTGTAAAAACTCGGGGTACAAAGCAACTCGATTATTCATGCCTATTTGCGAGCACGCTGATTACAGGCCTACCGGAGCCATGGAATTGTATAGTATATTTCTGATTCCCGCATACGTACGTACTTCTGCTGTCCTTACCTAACCAGTAAATCCGTTCGCCTTCGAATGTTTTTTAGACTGTTCGGACGAGAGTCTGGACAAATTGGATCCCTTTCGTGATCACGACTCGAGCACACACTGGCGGTTGTACTTCAGAATAAGAAGGGGGATATGTTGATTGACGAGTAAAAGTGGTGTAAGTACAAGGCGACCACCACTACTTGCACTTGAACACATTCCACGTGTCATAAAAATATAGTTCAATTTCATCTAGTTTAGGACAACTGAACAGGCCCACATATTTTCTACCACCTGAATCCCCATTTCCTCGTTTCCAGCTGGCAGTGCCAGGAATCAGCACTGCCCCAAGTCAGGCGATGTCTCGCCTTTGGTTCACAATTTTCATTCAGTCCCATGAGACAACATCAGCTTTCGTGTGCTGTTATCCTCGCACGAAACCCAAAGCACAAAGCCGCCTCCACCGTCTCATTCAGCTGAATCACCAGCATCTGCTGTGAAAGTTCAGATAGCAAGCAGCTTCATCGGAATCAATTCGGTATCACGACTGTGTCAAGGTCATAATCGGCGTCAATGGGAGCTCAGCGGAGGAGGTGGGGGAGCTTTCGTTTATGGGTCCCTGTTTGTAAACGTCATACAGCGTCTTTACGATGCTAAAAACTTAATTTGTTGATGCAAATAGGCTTAATACCTACGTGCCCCTCCAAATTGAAACACGAGCTGGTCACACGATTTAGCATCATGGCACGGTGCCTGCAGATGAGCATGCCTGAGTTTGGTTATGCATACTGCAAGTGGCGCGACTAACGAACGCTAGGAAAAACCAGCAAAGCATAGTCTTCGACATAGAAAGCGAGAGTGACTCTGGTTTATCCAGAAAGGTGATAGGTGATATCACACGCAGCAGGGTTTGAAAATTCTCGTACCTAAACTTCTCGGATTTCGGTTTGTTATAAATGCATTACTGTGCAATCGTAGGCAATCTTTATCGTATAAATGCCGTTTTAGTTCTCTTTCTTAACAAAGAAAACGAAACAAAATCGGGCAAGTCGGACTCTGTGAGCTATGAATGTCCGTAATGTTTCCTGCATCCGCCAGTGGAGGAACAGGGAAAGAGAGCGAGAGAGAGAGAGAGAGAGAGAGAGAGAGAGAGAGAGAGAGAGAGAGAGAGAGAGAGAGAGAGAGAGAGAGAGAGAGAGAGAGAGAGAGAGAGAGGAAAGAGAAAGCGAGATTGCATCCCATTCCACAAAAATATCTTCAGTAGATGATAAACATAAACAGATTTAACAATGTCGAGAATAGACCAAGAAAACAATGGATGGGGGTAGGGTTCACTATGGTAATGTATAGACATGCATGTATTTTTTAATTAATTTCTGCCTTAATTGTTAATTTATTTGCAAAAGTCCATGTAACTATGTCCCAAGGTATACACGGGGACAGTCTGGTTGAATAACATATGTTTCGTTACAGTATATCCGTAAATACAACTATTTAACTATGAACCGCTCATATTTTTGACTACGCCAACGCCGAGTGGCAACTATAGTTGCCAAGTACAAATCTAGTACAAATAACTACAAATGAGTAGAGTGCTTTCAAGTTTTGAGACACTGGTAGCCTGCCTACATCCTTTCTGGATCAAAATAAGCCGAAAATGCTCGGAAATACCGGACACTCTGGAAAAACAGCGTCGTTTTCTTCGGGACCGTCAAGCCAATATGGCGGCCGTCTCTGCAACGTCTGACTATTTCTTGATTTGTGAAGCATGTTGCGCACAGGACGTGACTACAACCGTCTGATCATGATGAGAAGGGACTATGCTGATTAGGCATTCCACAAATGCTGTTCTGACGTCATTAACTTGCCTTCAGCAGTAGGTTTTTGTAGATGGCAACTATAGTTGCCACTCGGCGTTAATGAGTTAACCCTCGCCGGCCGAGGGGGGGGGCGGGTGCCGCCCCCCCCCCCCATAGGGTTTTTTCGCGATAGCTCCGAACACGCTGGCGATAGAGAGCTGAAACTTGGCATACCTGACCTTTGATCCAAGCCGCATCTTTTGACACCAACCGCATTTTTGGGTCAGGTCAGGTCACTGACCTATGACGTCATAAGTGAACCTCTGCACGGTCTTCAGATGTCGCAACTTCGCAACGCCCTCACTGCCAGAGGAGATGTCACAGAGAAATGAAACTTGCAGGATCTAGTATCCATTATGAGTCTCACAACTTGTATATCTCGGATTTTTCCTAGAGGTCATATGAGGTCAGGTCATTTTCGTGACCTCACCATTATAAGTCAATGGGGAAAAATTCAAACTGCTATTCTGGCGCCGGGAACGATCTCCAACTATCTCAAGCACACAGAATCGTGGTTTGATGCACTCCTTGCAAGGTTAGATGCGTCACTTTTGCAATGTTGACCTTCCGTGACGTCATTTATGACGTCATCAAGGTCATATTAGTTTTTCGTCAATAACTCCCGATCAAATTGAGCTAGCGAGTCGGGAAAGCCACCAATGGACTCAGGAAGACCTGCCGAATCGAATGATATGCGACATGACCTCTTTCGACCAACTTCGTGACCTGGGGGTGCTGACCTGACCTTGACCTGAGGTCAACACCCCAAGTTGACCTGACCCGGACAAAAAGTATATCATTCGACGCGCCTGATCAAGGCGAACACGATGCTGCCAAAATCGCGGCTCTGCGGCCGTTTTTTGCGAAGTTATTCACCAAAAACTGAACCGTACCCTGGGGCACTTGACCTGACCTCAGAGGTCACCGGTTGACCTAGGACCTTAAAATCGGGTACCAATCTCTGCGTCTCGTAACGGCGCACACGCTCGTTTTTTCCGCGACGCGCTAGCTCCACCAGGGGCGAAACGGCGAGGGGGGGGTCGTACCCGCCCCCCCCCTCGGCCGGCGCGTATGTAGAAAACCAATAGGTCCGGCGAGGGTTAAATGTTCAAATGGTTGCTAAATTCGAATTCAGCTCGAAAAACTCGCCTAGAAACATGTAAAACTCGAAAAAGTAAACCAAGGTCATTAAAAGTAAATGACTTGACCTGACCTTCCGGTGACCTTGACACCCACCCTTGACCCTAATGCATGGGAGCAACATCAAATCCCATGTTTGAACGCTTGAAACCACGAAGAGACTGCAAACGTGCGGATAATGCGAGCCGACATACTGAATCGCGATTCCGGCCAAACATGGTCTCGAAAAGTAGGTCACAGGTCAAAGGTCTAAGGGTCAGGGTCATTAAATTTTTAGGGTAGGTGTAAAATTAATTATCACGAAGGTACTGAAAGTTTCGTCTTGATCGGCCGCTTTCTACGCGAGTTGTTTGCGAAAATCGGGGGGGGGGTCCGTTCGACCCCCCTCCTATACAAGCAAGGGTTATGGGGGTGCAATAAGATATGTTTGTAAATGCAATGCACGCCTATGTTTTTGGATGGAAATTGGAAATTGAGGGTGCAGCTGCTCACCATGCATCCCTCTTCCACCGCCCCTGGTTTCTTGCCACAAACGTGTTCTACCGCTCCCGAGTGAAAGAATGTACCTATGTACGTTAATATTGATATATTCTTATTTTGTGGAGGTTGGGCAAAATCTGACCACTACTGGGGCCTTCCTTGACGCTACTGGGGCATTTACCCCAGTAGTTAACATGTTAGCCGAGGCCCTGTAATCATTCCTCATTGGAACAACTGCTCACTAATTGTAACAATGCCTGCATTCCCGTGCTGGCCGCCTTCGATCGTGGCGCCACCTATACTCTGTATAACCGCCGCTCCAGGGCTGCGGCCAGTCAGTCTCGTCAGTCTGCTCAGACTCGTCGTCAGCGAGCTCTCTGTGTAGTCTGTCAGTGTCAGTGGTCGTGTCAGACTAATAACTTTTGTTTGGAAATTTGCTGCTTGTGACAATACAACTATTCCTAGTACCTCAACTTTTAAATCACCCCGTGACGTTACACTAATATTCCACGCATATGCCACAAGCATGAACACTTTCGAAGGGCATGCATTGAACCCCTTCCCCCCTCTCACCACCGAGTAATATACATGATTAACGATGAAACTTGCTAGTTGAGACTGATTGGTTCGTCCATTTGCCGTCTTCGCTGACCATTTGCATATACCGGCATTACATGTGTAATCTGCGTTATATCACCTCTGACATTGAGGAGTCTGAGGCCCCACGGCAGCTGCCCCCTCAGTAGCGGGAGGTCGGCGGCGGTGACTGATAGGCATCGCAGCCCACGGCACCTGGTGAGGGGCTCCAGGCTGCCGGCCGTGTGATCAGTACAATCTGGAAAACACACAGACACACATATAGACAGGATCAGTTGGCTGTAATATATGTCGATAAATGACAAAACGAAACAACACCTAATAATTCACATGGTTTTATTGACAGAGTAGACAATGACACAGTAGACACAGTAGACAATGTAGACAGTGCTATTACATCTATGATATATGCAATTAGTTAAGCAAATGCATTGAACCTCATTGAACAGTGCAACGCAACTGTTATGAGTATGTTCAACTATCTGAGCGAATATGTCACGGAGTGAACAGTCCTCCTTCATTTTGGAGCTCAATTAGCTTAACCCGCGCCCTGCTGGGGGGGGGGGGGGTGTTTGAACACCCCCCTTGTGGTTTTTCGCGAATATCTCAAAAACGGCGGCGCGGAGCGCCGCCGTTTTTGGTACACCTTATCATACATCAATTCTACACATGTTGTGAAAATTTCAGACCAAGGTCATTCAAGGTCAGGTCACCAGGTCACTTGAAGTGACCTCACCTCATAAAAACTTTCAATGTCTGTCATAGCTACACCGAGTGACCGATCGCTTTGAAACTTTCAGCGATTGCTAAGAGTAATAGCATGTACAAAATGTATATCTCAGAATTTTGATATCGATGACCTAAGGTCAGGTCAATTTTGCGACCTCCCCATTATAAGTCAATGGGAGAAAATTGAAATGCGCCTCTTTTGGATGAAAGACATTATAAACACTCCCAAACACCGAATTACAAGTGTTTTAGACACACTGAGCTTGAAAATGGTGTCCGTGACCCTTGTTTATGCCCTGAGGTCATCTTAGGTCACGAATGGTATCTAACAGTTTTTCGCAAATAACTTTTGATAGAGGCATGCTAGAGCGATGAAAACGCCTTAGATGTGTTCAGCTCGACGATACGGATCGACTGATATGCAACATGACCCTTTCCGGTCAGGTCATGACCTTGACCTGAGGTCAAATTTTCAAGTTGACCTTTCAAGGTCAAGTTATAGTTCATTCGATGCGTCTTGACGAGAGGAACACGATGCCGGTAAAGGTAAGCTCGTACAAGGCTTGGGTCAAAAGTTATTGCAGAAAAACTGTTTTCGAAAATATCGGCTATTTTTGCAGTTTTTGCCCCCTGCAGGCAAAACCGTTGACGTTAGGTCAAATCTGAGAGGATTACTCAGAAAGGGCGTTAATAGGGCTATCGAATGCGCTTTTCCGCGGCGCTGTAGCTCTATTGGTTCCCGAGTTATGCGTTGGCTTCTTGGAAATTTTCGACATTCGACCTGGAAATCGGCGAAATTTTGCCTTCAATGACCTCTGGTGACCTGACGTTTGACCTGACCAAAAAATTGACCGAAGTGATTTCGTCATTATTTTTGACGCTCTTTCGAACGCCGCCTTCCGCGTATCGCTACGTGGCCCAGGAGCCGAGTTACAAGGGGGGGGGGGTGTTCAAACACCCCCCCCCCCAGCAGGGCGTGGAAATCCAGGACCCCCAGCAGGGCGCGGGTTAATTATATCGCAAAGCACATTGGCTATGTATCACACCCCTCTCCAGGTGCGACAACGGCACACCGTTACTCGGTGTCCGCCATTCGCTGATCTCTTACATATATCAGCGGCCTGTCCGTGCTGCCGCTGCTCACCGTATATCTCCAGTACTGTGACCGTCCGTCCCAGGTCAGCCAGGTGACTGATGGTGTCGGCAGCCACCCCCTGGAGCGACACTGACAGACCATCATCCTCGTCCCGTTCCGGCCACCTCGGCTCCGTCACCTCCGGCCCTGTCGGACAAAGCTGTGTCAGCTGACTGCAGTCGGTCAGAGCTGCCGCCAGCTCCCCGCTGCACCACTGACACCAGAGTGTCAGACACTGACACAGCCAGCACTGACACAGCCGAGCGGCTACACAACGATATTTTTACCAACAGCATACATACGTAAATATTCAAATACCTATGAGTTACATAAGTATTACCTACGATTTTTGCAAGGCACATTGGCTTGGGCACTAGGCAGCCAGTCAAGGTATAGTAACGGATCAGGTTGGTAGACTACATAAATATATGGTTCGCAGTGGTTGCAATCTGACCATTTCAAATTACAATAATTGGTACGATAATATTTCATGCATGCACTTGATGCTCACATTATATGCAAATGCATGCATCGCATCACTCTAACAATACCATATAACACAAACAAGGCTGTAAGATGTTGGCTGAATTTGATCGGTTCGTCCATTTGCCGTCTCCCTGTCCATTTGTTTATCTATATGCATTGTCCATTATACCGGCATTACATGCATGATCCGTGGTATCTCACCTCTGATATTGAGGCGCTTGAGGCCCTCCGGCAGCTGCCCCCTCAGTCGCGGGAGGTCGGCGGCGGAGACTGACAGCCGCTCCACAGTCTCCTGTGAGCTCCGCAGCTCCGTCAGCTTGCTGTCACCGACTCCGGCCGGAAGGATCACAGTGTTTGGGTCCACCCTGATGATGGCACCACGAAGTTGACTTGGAATAGTAGTTATTTGTGCTGGAAAGGTGATTGAACCAATGTCAGGCATTAGTCTAGCTCAATTATAGTACACTTACCTACAGACCTGTAGAAAACACAAAGTGAAAACTGTTTGTGGCTACAATGCTGTGATAATTCCGTGTCTGAGTGAATATGTACTTTATCAAAACGATGTGAGTTTCATAAATTACGGCGACTTTCCATAACAGAATATTCAACAAGTAAAATGATAATGGGTCTTTGACATATAAAATAAAAATCGCAATTAAATTAGTAGATTATATTCCGAAATAAGACATATTTTCATGATGTTAATTGATCAATCTGACAGCTTTTGAATCCTTTTCACTTAAGTATTTTGTTCAGCTATTATGTGTAGCTAATTATTTCAACTTTGTATCGTTATAAATTTTGTAGCGTAAATATTACGTCCATGGCAGGCCCAAATTATTGATCAGCACCATTCACCACACGACTTGTCATTCTACGGCTTACCCAATACCATGGCTTATGGCTTCCGTCTTACCTTAGAATGAGGGAGGCAGCATTACCTACAGTACATGTAATATGTGTTGTATCCAGTTATTCCTGGTTTGATTTAGGCTTCAGAGTGTCGGGGATAAACTGCTTCCCCACGTTATTTATAAACATTTGCTAGAAAAAAATAGACAGTACCTTAGAGCAAAAATCACAAGCAAGGAACGGTGCCGCCGGCCTGTTTCTCCGTTCTTCGTGTCCCCGTGTCGCCCCCTGCCCCGTTCAGGAGCGCCCGGCAGCGACACCTGCACCTGACCAGTCCGGCAGCGTTTAGGGTCGCCGCGCACCGCCGACAATCAGCTGACGCGGCCGGCGGCGCGTCTCAAGGTCACTGGAGGTCAGCCGGGCCGCGGCCCGCCGGGGTGCCCGTGACGTCACAACCAGCGAGCGCCGAGCGCCGGAACAGCTACTGTTGGTTTATCAGGTCTCCTAACCATTAATATATGAATATGAATAAATATGCGGCCCTGGTGGCGCAGTTGGTTAAAGGAAGGGTGCCACCTTTTGGACACAACGCAGTTTTTACAAGATCAGCCTCACATGAACCTAAAAACCGGCTTCACTTACCTATGCTCGAGACGGTCAGCATTGAATCCGCACGTGAAGTTATCATTTGCGAGTTTTGCTGCCAGCATTCGGGCAGGCAAAAATCTTCAGCACTATTTCCTCGTCGTGTTAAGGGTATTTTATAAAACATGAAATCAGCAAAGGTATGTATAAAAGTTATACTTTTGAAGCATGTTTTATCATTTTGAAAGGGTATATTTTTTCTTTATGGTATACACTTAAGTTTTAAAATTTTAATTGGGAAGTTTTTCTAGTAAGTTGCATGAAGGGTGAAGGGTTCCATAGATCTCTTAAGCATTGTAAAGGAAAAACCTTTACTCGACTTATTTGATGGTGGCAAATATGGCCAACAGTTACCTACTTGGTTACCTACAACTTAGTTCAAATCATGTTATCTTCTTCCTTTTTATTTGTTCATCTTTTTGTCTCAGTTGCGCCATCAATGCAAATGGCAGAATGATATGTTGCCATGACAACAGGATATGCCAGCCGTCCTAGCTGCCACATCAAACGACCTTGAGTTGTAGTGGTGATATAAACAACGATCTTTTTTTTGGCCAATGTATTAAATGCAATGTTTCGTTTTTTTTGTATATTGTGGACGCGCTAACCACGTCTAAAAATTCAAATAAGTAAAATAGATTCATAGAACAAAAATTTCGGAAGGTGGCACCCTTCCTTTAAGGCGTCGGCCCGCGGTGCGGGTGGCTCTGGGTTCGATTCCCGGTGTCGCCCGTCCCGCGGGCGTCGTCCCCAGCTGTGTCATCAGGAGTGGGGTGGGCTCCCACGTTAGCCGTAGCCTAGGGGGGGGGGGGAGGGGTAAGGAAGAGGAGGAGGAGGAGCAGGAGCCTTCCTGTAATTGGGCGCACCAGCCTGTTGGAAGGATGACGAAATAAATAAAAAAAAAATAAAAAATAACTTCCCCCGCTGCTCACCATCTGTGTCTAGTAGGGTAATCCGAGACCCCAGCTCCGTGGCCAGGTGGCTGATGGTGTCGGCAGCCACCCCCTGGAGAGATACCGACAGACCACTCCCGTACCGTCCCGGCCACCTCGGCTTCGTCACCTCCGGCCCTGTCGGACAGAGCTGTGTCAGCTGACTGCAGTCGGACGGAGCTGCTGCCGGGTCGGGAGGCGGCTGACACTGTGGTGTCAAACCCTGACACAGACGACATTGACAACGTAAGGTTCGAGCCTCACTGTTGGACAGTAATTGAACACTGTGCACAATGCATGCAGTACGCTTATACATGCGTCAGTTAATTAATACAGTTTAGTACATACAGGTCATACAGGTTCAGTACATACAGGTCATATTCGTTTGAAAGAGTGTAAAGTAGGTATGTACAATACAGTGGCTAATGTTTGTGTAGCATTTATATATTTTATATATATATATTTTTTTAATTTAGTAGGTAGCATGGCACACATATGTCCGCTGAACGTTTATCACTGAGTCTGTTACTTTGTGCTTTGTAAGTACCTACCACCATTCAGAAGTAATAGTACGCGTTTCCTCAACTATTTCTCACCGGCAACGTATAGCGACCTCAGTGACGTCGGCAGCAGCTGCAGCCACCGCCCCGTTCCGAAGGACGGGACCCTGACGGTCAGCTCCTCCAAGCGGGGAAGACTCTGCAGGAGCGCCGTCAGCTGGTCCTCTCCAAGGGCTGACGGAGCGTCGAACGTCGTCACGGTCCTTAGCGCCTCTCTCAGCACTGTGGTATCACTGTCTGCCGATGGCTGGGGCTCCGTCTGTACTATGACGTCACTGTGTGCCGATGGCTGGGGCTCCGTCTGTACTATGACGTCACTGTGTGCCGATGGCTGGGGCTCCGTCTGTACTATGACGTCACAAGTTGCCGATGGCTGGGGCTCCGTCTGTACTGTGACGTCACAAGTTGCCGATGGCTGGGGCTCCGTCTGTACTATGACGTCACTGACTGCCGATGGCTGGGGCTCCGTCTGTACTATGACGTCACAAGTTGCCGATGACTGGGGCTCCGTCTGTACTGTGACGTCACTGACTGCCGATGACTGGGGCTCCGTCTGTACTATGACGTCATTGGCCATTTTTCTAGCTCTACTGAAAAGAAAGAAGTCTATAAATCCACTAAACAGGCATAACAATTCCGCATTTCTTGTCGGCTCATTTGATATTTCGATACACATCTCCATATCATCGTCGTCAGTAATGGTAGGTAAAGTCAAATCTACTCGGTTGTATAAAATCGTTCAGAGTTGATTTGATACGACTCTGAACGATTTGATAGAACCGATTAGATTTTGTGACACGTTTGCTGATGAAGACATGTAAATAAGTGCGGGATATGGTGCCCCGAACTGGCCAACCTTATGCAGATTGCAGGACGTCTGTCGAAAACTGGAACAATACGATCGAGACTAAACGGCTAACTTGCGAAAGATGGTACGAATTCAAGGCATGTTTCTTTGATTGGGCGGAAATTACAATTACAAGTTACTCGACCTTCAAAGACCTAGTGGTGGTTTATTTCTTACACCTTCTACAAAGAACGTTTACTTTTCACCATGACAGCTCTCCGAACTCTTTCAGCCCCCGCAGCCACCCCTGCTGCCTCCCAGTCTCACCCCTGGGGACGGCCGGATGGCGCCGCTCGCCGGCGGACCTCCTGCCGCAGATCCTCCACCACGGTTTGGCGAGTGGTCCGCTCCTCGACCACTGCCTGCTCCAGGCGGACCATCGCACCGTGAAGTGCGGCGTTCTCCCCCTTGAGCTTCTTCGTATCTGAATTGTCCTTCGCCACTAACTCACTCAGAATGGTCACCTTTTCACGAAGGGGGACCACCACTTCTCGAAGGGCGGACATCTCTTCACGAAGGGCAGCCACCACTTCACGAAGGGCGGACATCTCCCGGCGAAGGGCGACCAGGTCTTCACGCACATCTGTCATCTCCATCTGGAACACAGAATTACAGTTTTTTTTACGTTTCTACTAATCATATAAAGGTGACATAGTACGTAGTGTTACGTCGTACGCATTACGACATGTCGCGCAGCGTCGTGTCTAATCACGTCACAAAACGACATATCATTACGCATTACGACATGTTTTGTCATGTAACCCGCATTGCTGCATACCGGACAAACAAGCTTGGCAGGCACGCAAACAGGTAACCAATATAGAAACTTTCTATCGTTATTAGTTTTTCGCAAAAAAAAATGAGATAATAAAGAAACGTTATTACTACGTATGCCCAGTAAACATGCCGACGTCGGCCCGACGTCGGGCCGAGGCTCGGCCCGACGTCGGCCCAACGTCGGTTCAACCTCGGCCCGACATCGGCTGGACGTCGGATATGCCCGCATGTTCCGACGTCCAGCCGAAGTCCAGCCGACGTCGAGCCGACGTCGGGCCGAGATCGTTTGCCGAGGTTGACGAGATCGTTTGTCGTTGGACCGACGGGGCCGACGTCGGCATGTTTATTGGGACAACGCGCCAAAAATATCAACCGGCGGCGGGATTCGAGCCCCCCAGTCGCCGATGTCGGCATGTTTACTGGGACAACACGCCAAAAGCATCAGCCGGCGATGGGATTCGAACCCCGTGTCATTCGAACGCGAGGTTAGCGCGCTAACCACTACACCACGCAGTCAGCTAACGGGCAGACTTGTAAACGACTCAAAATTTTTTTGAGTCGATTCTTTGTTTGAGTCTGGAAATTTGAATCGATTCATCAAACGACTCATGATGTTAAATTTAATTGATTCGAATCAACTCATGACTCATCAAGTTCCTCGATAAAATGATTCGAATCAACTCATGACTCGAGCAACTAGCCAACGGAATCATTCGAATCAACTCATGACTCACATTTTGATGAATCGATTCAAATCAACTCATGACTCACACGACATTTTTATTGAACTTATTTCATTCAACCCATGACTCACTATAGGCATTTGTTGATTATTTGACTCAAAGCTATGATAAAATGAATATGCCGCATACCACAATTGTATTAAGCAGCATAGTAGCCTTGACCAAAGATTCAAGCAGCTACCTAGTAGGACTAGGTACATAGGTACCTACCTTACACCTACCTATCTTCAACACTCAACAGTCAACAGTGCAATATCAGATAAATTTGTAAGTAACTCTGAGAGACAATTATAATATAAGTGAGGACTAAGGAGTAGCATAGTAACCTATCTCTTATTATTACCTAGAAAGTCTTTTTGAAAATTCAAAAGCACAAGTTCCGAGAGGCATTCATGTTTTTTTTAATCAAACTTTTTCTACATGATAATGAAACAAATGTTACTACTCCTTACTTATCACATAAAATTATTCAAACAGTACAACCTCAAAAATAGGATTAATCCCACCTGTGACACATTCAGCATCAGCAGGGACTCCATGGGCCACGAGGAGCAAACGAGGAGGCCATGACCTTGCATGGGTGGCTCAGGCCTCAGAATCAGATATGATCTTGAGTTGAGACTCATTGAAAGTAGCTAAGGTATCGGTAAAGCTGGCGTCACCGTCGCCTTCCCGCCAAGGTAGGCCATAATGACCAAGGTCACGTATGTCAAACTAGTGGCAGCTTCAGATCGCAGTTACCGTGCGATCGTACTAACTTACTGCAAATTTGTGCTAACCTGCTGCAGTGGAAAACAAGTAAGTATTATGTCCGTGAAGTTAGCGTCAGCAACAACAACGAATACAGCGTCGGATTCAGAATCGCTCAAAAAACTCATATTCGGTCAATTGGGGGACGGGGAGCAAGAATATGACCTTTATTTGGCCCTAGCTTTTATCCCTTACCCCTTAATCGGCCCTTAAAGGAAGGGGCGCGTCAAAAGTGCCTCAAGAGTCAAGGGTTCGTCTGATCGCCAAAATAAGGGTCGCAATCGATTCCCCGGGTTAATATCTAGCCGCAGCCTTGGGTTCCAGATGTGTGCAACTTACCCCTTACCCCTTAATCGGCCCTTAAAGTAAGGGGCGCGTCAAAAGTGCCTCAAGGGTTCGTCTGATCGCCAAAATAAGGGTCGCAATCGATTCTTCGGGTCAATATCTAGCCGCAGCCTCGAGTTCCAGATGTGTGCAACTTACCCCTTACCCCTTAATCGGCCCTTAAAGGAAGGGGCGCGTCAAAAGTGCCTCAAGGGTTCCTCTGATCGCAAAAATAAGGGTCGCAATCGATTCCTCGGGTCAATATCTAGCCGCAGCCACGGGTTCCAGATGTGTGCAACTTACCCCTAACCCCTTGAGGCACTTTTGACGCGCCCCTTCCTTTAAGGGCCGATTAAGGGGTAAGGGGTAAGTTGCACACATCTGGAACCCGAGGCTGCGGCTAGATATTGACCCGAAGAATCGATTGCGACCCTTATTTTGGCGATCAGACGAACCCTTGAGGCACTTTTGACGCGCCCCTTCCTTTAAGGGCCGATTAAGGGGTAAGGGGTAAGTTGCACACATCTGGAACCCAAGGCTGCGGCTAGATATTAACCCGGGGAATCGATTGCGACCCTTATTTTGGCGATCAGACGAACCCTTGAGGCACTTTTGACGCGCCCCTTCCTTTAAGGGCCGATTAAGGGGTAAGGGATAAAAGCTAGGGCCAAATAAAGGTCATATTCTTGCTCCCCGTCCCCCAATTGACCGAATATGAGTTTTTTGAGCGATTCTGAATCCGACGCTGTATTCGTTGTTGTTGCTGACGCTAACTTCACGGACATAATACTTACTTGTTTTCCACTGCAGCAGGTTAGCACAAATTTGCAGTAAGTTAGTACGATCGCACGGTAACTGCGATCTGAAGCTGTCACTAGTTT
Source organism: Amphibalanus amphitrite (assembly GCF_019059575.1). Lineage (NCBI taxonomy): Eukaryota > Metazoa > Arthropoda > Thecostraca > Balanomorpha > Balanidae > Amphibalanus > Amphibalanus amphitrite. The sequence goes on from NW_024881504.1 coordinate 482,617, forward strand.
GACATACGTGACCTTGGTCATTACGGCCTACCTTGGCGGGAAGGCGACGGTGACATACGGCCTTGGGTGACGCCAGCTTTACCGACCTAGGTGAGTTTATTTATATTATAGCATAGCCTATAGGTAGTTTATAGGCTATAGGTAGTTTGGGCGTATTTGACTCTATAGACGCCCAAATTCTTATGCTGTTGATTGATTATTGGGACCAAATTGGGACTGGGAGAAGGGGAGGCAGCCGGGTATATGTCAAGTTTAGGTCCTAACTACAATTGTGACGCTGTTGATACGAATATGAAACAGCAAAAATTTTAGGTTTTAGGTTAGGTTAGGTTGTAGGTTTGTAGGTTTTAGGTTGTAGGTAGGTAGGTTTGTAGGTTAGGTTAGGTTAGGGTAGGTTTGTAGGTTGTAGGTTGGTAGGTTATAGGTAAGTAGGTAAGGTTAGGTCAGGTTTGATTATGTTTTTTTCTTTTATTTGCGAGACATATGGGTATCCTTTTTGGATTCAGGATGTCAAATAATGTTAAAATATGAAAAATTTATCAATGAAATCTTCTTAGGACTTAAACTTGACATTTACCGGCAGCCGCAGGTGTCAATTCTGACTTCTGACATGTAAAATGTAGGTACCTAGGTAGTGTAGCAGGCACTTGGCTTGGTAAGACTAAGTACCTACCAACTGCCAAATGCTTTTGGCTCATTAGGCGCCTGTGCCTGAGCCTCTGAGGCTCTTGTAAGTCTGAAATATGGAGTTAAGTGATGGCTAAAGCTGAGGGAGTGATCTAGCATTGATTATTAGGGTGTTGATGGTGACTTGTAAACGACTCAAATTTTTTTTGAGTCGATTCTTTGTTTGAGTCGGAAATTTTGAATCGATTCATCAAATGACTCATGATGCTAAATTTAATCGATTCGAATCAACTCATGACTCATCAAGTTCCTCGATGAAGTGATTCGAATCAACTCACGACTCATCGAAAAATGGTTTGATTCTGAGTCGATTCACGAATCAACTCAGAGTCGTTTACAAGTCTGCTAACGGGTTCGATTTGTTTTCTTGGGTTATGGCCTTTCGGTCTGACAAGACCATTTCAGAGCCGGAAGGATCATAGGATGGAGACACTGGTCTTCTTGGCGAACACCCTGGGTCCAGTTCATATAGAGTCCCTGGTCCCATTGCTGTTACGTGACACTTATTGGAAAGGGCGACCCCACAATGGATTCATATAGCCACTCTTACACACCTGCACCAACGTTTCCGAAAGTGTCCCTTTGATAAGTGGCATTTTGGCAAAGTGACACTTGCCGACTGGCCTTTCTATATGAACTGGGCCCGGCCCTGGTGAGTTGCCGGGGCTGAGCCTGACCAAAGGATAGGCCGAGCAGCCCCAAAGCACTCACCGCACCAGGCTACGGGCGAGCTCGGCTTACGGGAAATCCCAACTGGGATAAAGTTCCCCGTCCAGTCGCGGATCAGGGGGTTGCGGCGTGGAGGAAGATTTGAGTTTCCTGAGGATATTTTGAATACAGGAGCTCCTTATGAAACATGAAACATATATTTTATATTATTTAAACGGTCAAAACAGCGGCCGATGTCGGTCCGACGTCGCCCCGACGTCGGCCCGACGTCGGCCCGACGTCGGCTGGACCTCAGCAATTGATCTCGGTCCGACGTCGGCCCGACGTCGGCTGGACCTCGGCTGGACGTCGGAACATGCGGGCATATCCGACATCCAGCCGACGTCGTGCCGAGGTTGGACCGACGTCGGGCCGACGTCGGCATGCCGATGCCGAGTTGCCGACGTCACCCCGACGTCGGCCGACGTCGGGCCGACGTCGGCATGTTTACTGGGTGTTTACCCTTGGCCGGGCCTTTTTCATAATGCGGACGGTGAGGGTAGAGGGGCTGGTACGACCTCTGGCGGTTACCTCCTAATGCACTGAGAAACACCAGATGTATAGGGTGTTTAGGATGGATAGGATGTATAGGATACAGACAGTCACACAGCAGGACTGACACAGTCACACAGCAGGACCTCGGCTAAGGAATTTCGACTGGGCAGATGGGGACAAACCCGACTCCAGAATGTCATACCTATACCACCTAATATACACCGTATAAGCGGACCTTTACACCACACCTAACATACATACCATATACCGTAGGTAAAGGTATACCAAAATCCTGCCTAATCAGAGCATCCGTAAACATGTCTAAACAAACTTCTACCAAAGGTTTGGAGGCCAGCGTAGGGCCCTCAGAAGCCGAAGCCGAGCCGTCGGAGGCTAGCATGGTCATTTAGTTAGTACGCTTTGGGACCTTCGTGGGGCCAAAGAAGTCAGTGCGTAGCCCTTTTAGACCAGCGTGGGGCAATATAAGGGCAGCGTGGGTTCCTCTAAGACCAGCGGCATGGGGTCTTCTGAGGCCAGATTGGGGCCCACTGGGAACAGCTCAGCTTGGGGCTATCTAAGGACAATGTAGGCCCTCTTAGGTTAACGTGGGGCCCTCTGTCCTCTGAAGTCTAAGGTTGGCGCTGGGCCCTCAGAGGCTGGCGTTGGACCATCAGAGGCCACCTCGAGGGCCTCGACGGTCAGACTGTAGCCCTTATGCATGTTTAACCCTCGAGGCGCTGAGGGGGGGGGCATAAAGTTGCCCCCCCCCCCTTTACGTTCTGCGGATTATCTCCGAAACCTGATAAGCTACGAACGTGAAACTCAACGTAGCTTCAAATGAATACCTAGGCAATGTTTGAGCAAAATTTAGTGGTTGTAGCACTTAACCCGCGCCCCACTGGGGTCTGCGTATAACACGCCCTACTGGGGGGCTCTCCATAGCCCCCCTCCTAACTCCAAAATTACTGGGCCGATCGTCAAAATTTTAACCCTCGCCCTGGCAGGGGGGGGGGTCGATGCGACCCCCCCCTAAGGTTTTTCGAAGATAGCGTAAAAACGGCGGCGCGCAGCGCCGCCAAATTTGGCACAGCCTATGGGGCAACCTTTTTACATATGACCTGAAAATTTCAGGTCCTGGTGACCTTGGGTCAGGTCACCAGGTCAGAAAAACCGGTACAAGGTCATGGTCAAATTTCAATTTTATTTTTGCACCTGTCCAACTCACAGTTTTGGACTGATTTCCTTCAAACTTTCAGGATGTGCTAAGTTCACCGAGTTGTATAACATATAGTTCGGGTTTTTGGAGGTCACTGACCTGAGGTCAGTTAGAGGTCATTACGTCGTAATGTTAAGCCTATGGGAAAATACTAAATTCGGAAAATACTGGAGATATCCGCTTCGTTCTATCACTTTTGTGCTTTGAAACCACAGTACTTAACAGCAGGTCACTTGGTGCTTCTTTGTTTGGTGTACTTATCCATGGGTCAGGTCAAATGAGGTCAACTGAGGTCAAATGACATTTCTGCCAATAACTTGGCACATAATGACGCTACAGCTTAAAAAATGGTATCATTGTGTTCCTGGTGATCAGTCGAATCGAATGATATGCAATATGACGCAATTTGGTTAACTTTAACTTAACTTATTAATTTAAGTTTACTTAAAATTTAAGAAAAACTCTAAGTACACTTAAGCAAGCTAAAAAGTATATCATTCGACGCGCCTTGACGTGCTGAGTTCACTGGTGCTTTTCTTTTTGATCTATCTTAATTAGATCAAAAGTTATAAGCGAAAAACTTTTGACCTGTTTTTAGCGAAATTTTTACATTTATACCCCCCAAAACCCCCCTAAATATTGACCTAGAGCAACCAAATTTGCACAGGGGTGAGAACTCCGGGGGGCCCACCTACCTACCAAATTTGGTGCTTCTAGGTGCCATAGGAGCCAATCGCGAGGGGGGGGGGGGTCGCATCGACCCCCCCCCCCCCTGCCAGGCCGTGTTATGAAAAATGCCCTGCCAGGGCGAGGGTTAAGGAAAACTACATTTAAGGAAAACTTGATCATAATCTTATACTGCGGCAATTGTAGTTCTGCTTACGGTTGCCTCTTTATGATACGGGCCACCACCACCTCCACTGCGCTGGAGCTCAGGCGTTCTACACCTCCCCGCTACGGACCGGCCCTCGGGCTAGGTGTGTTAGTACTGAGAGCAAACCTGTAGTAGTCACGTGACTTTCATTCACGTAGCGGGAACGGAAGCTATAGGCGATACCAAGGATGAGCTCTGGGAGGCAACCGGCGTGGAAAAATAGCACGATTGTAGTTTTGGAAGAATATCTGTGGCGGTAAGAGGAATTAGACAAAACCTACGTCCTAGGAGCAAACATGTGGTATTCCTCCATACTTTGCGCTAGTAGTAGTAGAGTTTATTGACACCAGGTGCATGTACAAATGATGTAACTTAAAATAGAAATAAACGCGGATAAAACACAAACCTTAAAATGCACGTAAATCAGTGTCCATTAAAAGTAACATACACGTGCACTAAATGTCTAGTTAAATTCGAAGCCAGACACGCAAAAGTCTAAAACACAAGACAATATAAAAACACAAATACCTTCCTAAAACTACCTTCCTCTATTGGCATTAAGATCATGCGCCTGCTCAAGTACGAGGCGACAGTAGTTGGCCAGATCTGCATTATTTTCAGAATCCATGAGAACCCCTAGGTTGGCATAGGTAAGTCTGGAGTGCCGGGTCCGAGCTGTCTGTGTGAATGGGCAGTTAAGTAACACATGCTCCTCAGTCTGCACCTGTCCACAAGCGCAAACACGCCTATCTCTTTCGATCCTCGCCCATCTTCCTGTCTCTATCTTTAGGAAATGTGAACCAAGACGAATCTGACTAAATGCTAATCTATCAGCTTCCGGTACAGTTGTGTCTGCGTAAATCGGGTGTACGGTCAAATTTGGATTAAACAAGATGTAATTTTCTCTCCTTGACGTATGAGCTTGGCTAATCCTAGCCTTTACAATTTCTAGGTCCTTTTCTATCGGTCTGTCCGTGCTGTTCACGAGGCCCTGTAAATAACGTCCCGCGGGGGATCCGGCCGATCGAGCCAGCTCAGCTGCTCTAAACAAAGGGCTCTGACCGTAACTACTTTGTGACATTACTTTCTTGAAAAAAATCCTTTTGTCTTTGCTGCACCCATGCTTTTGCTGATCCCGAGCTCAATTCTACTTGAACTAGGTCAGTGCAGGTCTGTGTACGAACCCCCAACATTTGTTTCTGGGCCGTCATCATTACACTATTCGCGCACTGCATATCATTACAAAGCCAGCTTTCGCACCCGTACAAAATGGACGCTTTTAATGCACTCTCCAGCACCTCTCTTTTCACTTTAAGCGGTGCATCCTTGTTCTTCCTCAGAAAAGCGGAAAACTTTCTGATATGTCCTCGCTTTGCATCAATGTGTGCTTGCACTTGATTTTTGATGGGCGCATTTGATATGTTCGATCCCAAATACATATAACTATCAGTGTAGCATATTCTAGCATTTTCTATCTCAAAAGGCCTTTTGTCAGTTACATTAATTGTCATAAACTGGGATTTGGTTGGATGCATGGACATATTTATCTCTTTTGCAGCATCATACAGCAGCTTGAGTTTCAATTCCATGCTCGTTCTTGAAGTAGCTAATATAACCGTATCGTCCATAAAAAGCAAAGAATGCAAATTCCCGAGATAACCATCCACGCCGAACTCCTTCAGCTTTTTAATTGTTTCATTTATATAAAAGGTGAACAACGAGCAACTGTTAGCTGCACCCTGCTTAACCCCACGGTATGAATGAAATGATTCGCTTCCTAGGACGTTGACTGTATCTTTAAAACTGTTTGCAATGGCTCGAATAAAATTTTGCCCGCATCCTTTTGAAGCCAATAGCCTCAAAAGCAAGTTCCTATCTACCTTGTCATAGGCCTTGACATAATCAACAAACATGATATACAAGCTCTGTTTTGTTTTCCGTGCGTAATCTATTAAGAGCCGCAGTGTCAGCAGCTGTTCTGGGCACCCTCTACCCTCCTGTCCTCCAGCTTGTTCAAGATCTGGCTTAAACCACGCACAGAATCTTCTGTTTAGTATCGCTTCATACAATTTAGCCAATGCCACCTGAATGCTAATTCCGCGATAGTTATTAGTATCATGCTTGTTTCCTTTCTTAAAAATGGTAAACATCTTAGCTGCAGTCCACTGCACCGGATAGCCTATTGTAAAAACCATATTGAGTAGAACACATAAAACGTTAAGCCAATCCGAAGGTAACAGTTTTAAGGCCCCTGGAGGAATTCCATCCGTGCCCGCCGCCTTACAGCTTTTCAAGCGTTTAACTTCTGTCACTACTTCATCGATGGTGATCGGGTCATCGAGAATGGGAACATACATATTTACTGTTGGACATTCTATACCCCTACCCTCAGTCGAATCTAGTAAATTATTGAAGTGTGATTTAAATTCCAAATCAGATGGCCCGTCTTTGCCATTAGGGAGCTCAAATTCTCCACGCCAGTTAATGGCTTTCCAGATAGCCTTTGGATCTTCTATACCTAAGAGTTTCTGCCATCTTGAATGTGCGCCAAGTGACTCGCGATGTCCGTCGACACCTTGCTGGGAAATACGTTTTCGTGCCCATTGACATGTTTGGTAGATGGTATCTGTTACATTGTAACAAAATTCGGATAGTGCCTCCTCGGTCTGTTCGGGTGGCCAGTGATTCAATAGCATTTCTTGACTTCTTAACCATTCCCCTACATTCGGAAGTGCCTCTTCCCTATAATGTTCTTGATCAATAGAGCCGAAAGAAATCGGAGCACGCGCCAAATTCTGCCTGGGCTCAGTGTACGAGTTAAGCAGTTTAGCTCTCTCTAGTGTAAGGTCAATGCTGGGAACCGGCACTCCTAACGTCACCGCTAGAGCCGCGTGGTCCCCCCGTAATGGTGATCTGTTTAGTACACTAAACTCTTTAATGTTGGACAGGATTTCGAATGAACAAAGACACCAATCTAACTGTGAAATCCAGTTTGCCCTTTTCCTGAATGTCAGGCCTCCAGGAAAAGGCTTTTTATCGTAGATGACATGGTTAACCGGATATAATCGCGATAGCATGCACATATTTGCCAACTCTCTACCATGGGCATTGGATCCTTTATCGACATTAACGTCATATTCAACTCCTCTAGATAGATCATTGAATATGCTCAAATTCGGCATCCTACTATTGAAATCACCGATTAGAAATACTTTATCATTTGAGGCCATTTTCTCCTGCACATCGCTAAAACTCTGGGGACTGAAATACAATGAATCCCCGGGGGGTATATAACATGCCCCAAATATCCAATCAGGGACACACGACAGGCGGAACCACACCTGATCATGCCTGGCGTCTACATCACAAACATAGCGCCACATGTGATTTTTAAGCAGAACTGCTATACCTCCTCTCATTTCCTTTCCAGCACTTCTAATGACATTAAAACCAGGTACTGACAGCACATAACTACATTTAAGTTCGATTAAGACTACGAGGTCGAACTCCTGAAGAAAAGTAATACACTCTAAATTTTCTAAACAAGAAAGGTTACCGTTCACATTTGCAGATATCACTTTGATTCCATGTGTTTTATCCGTGAGCCCTCAGAAAAAGCTGCCCTGATATGAATCTACAACCACACTGTCAACGTAAACCTTCCTCTCTTTGAAGTCATAGCGAACATTTCTGCCCTGATTTTCCGGCTTATCCCTCTCCCTCTTCTCTACCTCCCGCAGTCGACTGAGCTCTTTCCTCACCAGAGGATGGACATCCTTCTTGACATACACTCGCCTCATGGTGTCGCCCGCGTCCTTCAGCTTCTTCGTGTTCTCCAGCACCCGCTGCCTATCGGTGCTGTTGGCCAGCACCACCTTCACCAGCCTCTGGTGCGGGCGGCTGGGAGCGGCACCATTGGGAGGGCGTCGAGCTCCCAGTCGCTCCACCGACTTTACTTCAACACCCTCCATCCCCATCACCGACAACAACTTCTTCACTTTTTCACCGTCCGTCACTGCCTCCTCCATGCGTTCTTCAGGCAAACCAGAAACGATCAGGTTTCCGGCCCTCTTTTCACTTTCCATGATCTCCAGCATTTTCTGATGCTGCGCCACCGTTTCTGCCATTTTCTCGTTGTCTTTTCGAAGAGTCTGTATCTCCGTCTGCATCATATCCTTCTCTCTATCCCATTTGGAGAGGATGTTATCCAGCTTGGTCTCGATTCTGGCTATATGCACTGTTTGCGGTCCCGCTTCAGTTTCGCTGGCTGGCTCATCTATTAACGTTCGGAGCGCAAAGATCAGCTGATCCTTACTTAATTTGCGGACCTCTGCAGGGGATAGTCGCCGCACATCCTCGCTACTGGATAGATCCTTGTCAGGCATCCTTGACGAGTGACGACTACGCTGCACGCCTGGATGAAGTTTGGTGCTGGCTCCCTGTAGATGGCAGCACCCTCGCACCGATGTGACACCACAGCGCCACTTCAGCTGGTGACCCGTCAAGTTACGCTTCACTTGTCGCTAATAGATGGCGCTGTTAATACTCCTGTCGCGCGCTCCCTTTGAACTGCTGACGACCACCAATCAGCTGACTGCGGTCAGCCGGTGCACGTAAACTGACTGGCGCGGCAGGAATGGCGCAGGTGCGACCAAGGCCAGACTCAGAGGTAAGTCGAAAATATCAGTCGTGGCGTGACTTACGGTTGTTCCAAGCACCTTTTCTTGTGTCCCACGCATCCACGGGAAAACACGTCACTCCTTCTCGCCACTTCTTTGCACGATTCCAAAGTAAAATCACAAAAATATCGGAGCGGCGCTCAGGGTGACCTCCCCTGATGCGCATGCGCTACATTTCCTTTCTCCAAATGCCAGCGCTTAGCAAATAATAGCGCAATTCTAACTTGGTACTATATGTGTACAGTAGCAACTGCGGGTCCCTGTACCTACCTGATTGCTGCGTGCTCTTAAGTTAATTTGTTTTGTAGTTACCAATTTCAGTTAAACGATTTGATTCAACTCATGATTTCAGGGATTTATAAAATAAATTGAATCATTTCATGACTTGACCCAACCACATTTTTGGTTTGATTGATTCAAGGCATGACTCAAAGGTACTGAGTTTGTCTAATAATTTGCGGAATGAATTGTCTTATGATTCAAATATCAAGCATCTTTACCTTAAGTTTATTAATCACATGTAAATCACTTCGACTCATGACTGATTCAGGCCTCAGCGGGAAAGCGAATTGATTCAACATATGACTCAAGTTTCATTGAGTCGATTCAACCTTTGACTTAAACTGCTTATGCATATGTGAATCGAATCGACTCATGACTCATTCTGATCTCAAAGTTTTTGATTCGATTCAATTCATGACTCGAAGAAAATCGACTGATTCTTGAGTCGATTCATGATGCAACTCTGAGTCATATACAACCCTGGACAGCACATCTGTATTGCAGACGCACACCTCCGGCTCACAAACAACTTGAAACAAATGACATATATTTATGTATTGAGCCGGCGCGTCTCTATCCGAAATGGGTTTCCCTTTCACCTTCATCCAATGCCTGTCCAATTCATATGGCTGAGGCGGGAAACCTACTAGGTGAGTTGACTAGTTGAGTTGACTTTCAGGTCAAAAAGGTCAAATTTTGAAGTTAAAATTTTTCAACAAAAAAGGTGTCTATTGGATGCAGGTTGAGCTCAGGAACACGATGGTGCTATTAATATTGGTGTACGATGTCACATACGTACTGAAAATTGATTTGAAAAATTAATAATTGTGAATTTTTTGCAATAATGCGTATAACTTCGCCATTTATGAAGATATTTAGCTAAAACTTGCTAGAGATGTTCATAAGCATGCGTTCTGTCACATATATTCCGTTTTTTTTTCGAAAAGTCAAAAACTGAAAAAAATAAAAAATATAAATTTTGAATATTATTTTATAAAATTTTCGAAATTTTCAAAATTTTGAAAATCCGAGATTGCAGTTTGATAGCGCAGTCAATTCTGAGTGCTATCATGCAAAGAAATTGGATCTAACTCAAAAACTGAGCTATTGGAAGCGATTGCCGTGGTTCAATGTTTTGCGTCGAAATCGGCCGAACATGACGTCACTCTGACGTCATTCCCGGCCGACCTATGGTAGCTACGAAGTTCTAATTTTGACAAAAGGTGTCAAATTGATGCAGCCGAAGGTACTGAAAGTTTGGCGTCGATATGTCGAGTGGTTTGGAAGTTATTGCAGAAAAACGGGAGGGGGGGCTATAAATAGCCCCCCCAGTGGGGCGCGGGTTAAGATGGCGTCACAGTGACGTCATAAAATATTGTCGTTTTCCGATACGGACCGTTTCTGATGTCGCTGAGCATGAAACTCAACTGTAAATGAACTAGACAGCACCTGCTGTAATCCTGAAACACCTAAATACACTTCCATCTAGTTCCTGACCAATAATCGGTGTTAGGATGTGTTAGTGCATTGTGTGCCCGGTGCCACCTCTCGGCGCGCTGCTGGGCGCGCCACTGCGGACCGCCTCCCGCTGGGCGCGCCGCTGCCACCGGCGGCGCGGGGTCACGGCCGCAGCCGGGGGCGGCGGTGATTCGGAGCCGGGGAGCCGCCACGCGCGGGTGCTGCTGTGCTGCTGCTGCTGCCGCTACTGCTTGTGGAAGCTCCAATACACCTACCAAATGGAGACGCTGCCTTTGGCCTAACATTGGCGCGGTCAAGGTAAGCAAATTTACGCTCCCACTATCATAAAAGAGGTTTTGCTCATGTGCTTCTTTTTACAGCACTGATGGTGTCGATTTTCGATACAGGTGCTTTTAGATATTGACCTGAAATTGGAGAGGCTCTAGTCGTTATCGACACAGCTTTGTTAATTTCAGGTCGATTAAAGTTTATATTAAATCGTATTGAGGCGCTGGGGGCGCTCGCAGCTCATAGCCTCATAGCGTGGTCGTTGTACGACACGATTTTCAAACTAGCACGTTTTGCTATTTCATCCCGTATCGTTGGACGATACGATCATATCAATTAACCATCGACCGTACACTGCCCAAAATGGCGAGCGAACTATACATGAGAATTCACAACACAACAAAATTTAGCGGTCGCAAGGAGGAGAACTGGGAAACGTGGATTTCCCGGTTTGAGACACGTTTTGGTGACTTGGACGAGACAAAACTAGCAGCTGCCTTGCTTGACTTGTTGGATGGCGCTGCGCTGGACGTTTGCGGGAAATTAGACAGGGATGATAGAAACAACTACGAGAAGCTGAAAGGAGAGCTACAGAAGAAATTTGGAGTCAGCGTCGATACACGTAGGGCACACGCAGAGCTGCGTCAGGTGCGTCAGCTGCCCGATGAAAAGACGGAAGCGTTCGCCAATCGCGTCCGTAAGCTCACACACACTGCAAACCCGGGACTGTCCAGCAAGGACCTTGAACAAATAGCACTGGAGCATTTTCTGTGCGGCCTGACCGATCTAAAGCTCCAGGAGAAGCTACATAACGACGATACGGCGTCAACTCTCCAAAAAGCAGAGGAGGTCGCTCAAAAACTGTTAGAGAAGGACCTCACTCTGACTGCTATGCGGTCGTCTTATGGACACGACGCAGCAGCGATCGTTTCTACCAGAGAAAACCAGCATACGGAGGGTGACCAGATAACAGAAATCCTGACCATGATAGGAGAGCTTCAGAGCGAGCTGAGCGGGCTAAAGACTCAGATGATCAGAGACCAACCGTCAAACAGCAGCCGACAGGGCGCTTGTTACCAGTGCGGCGATACCGCCCACTTCAAGCGCGACTGTCCGCAGCTGGTGAAGCGACGCACGCAGCCAGGGACAACACCAAGAGCGATCTCGCCAGGTGTTTGCTGTCTGGGCTGCGGACGGCATGGCCACTTGGTATCTGCATGCTGGAGAACGCCGGTAGCAGCGGGTGGCGTCGGTAATTCGAGCACCCCACGCAATAGGTTCGGGGTGACATGCCTGAATTGTGGGAAACAAGGACACTGGGCTGCCGACTGTTGGAAACAAAATGACGCCACGGGAATCCAGCCTTCAGCCACAACACAGCAGAGTACGCATCAGGGAAACGACCGTTGACTGGTGCTGCTGGGCGGGCATCAGTCAGAGAGGAGAAAGAGCTAAGCAGCCCTAAACGAGCATCGGTAGTCAAAATCGAGGTCGAAGGAAGAGGGGTGTGGGCCCTTGTAGACTCAGGCGCCGATGCGTCCATGATAAGCCAGGATTTCGCTCAGACAGCGATCCACAAAACTTTATTCCGTAAAGGGGCTTTTGGAGCCATCACACAGGCAGGTGGAGAGAAGATAACTGTTAGCAGTCAAGCCGAGGTCACGTTCCAGGTCCAGACAAGACAGTTCATCCAAACCATGATGGTGATCCCCGGTTTAATCTACCAGGTGGTGCTGGGAAGAGATTTCTGCTGCCAGCACAAAACGATTCTGGACGACAGATCGGGAGTTTTCAGGATCGGTGACCTGGAGATTCCTCTCCCTACGTACGCAGAGCTGCGACCACATCGATCCCGAGTGGTTACATGCACTGCGATCACGGTACCCGCCAGATCAAAACGGCTCGCTCCGATGATGGTCGAAATACCAAACGGTGGCGTAAAGATTACTCGTGAGACCACCTGGCAGGGGGTGATGGAGCCCTTACCTGTGGGAAACAATCAGGAATGGAGGATTCCCCGTATCATCGGGTCAGTGTCTGAAGAGGCGACGATTCCCGTCCAAGTAACCAACGTCGGAACACAGGCGGTCACGATCCCACCTGGCACTGAGATCGGCACTCTGTTCACAATCGAGGAAAATGGAGAAGGTGTGTACGACGTGCCCAGCGCCGCTACCGCCTCAGCGGAGCCCTGCGCTGGGACGCTCGATGAACTCATCTCCAACCTCCACATCGACGCCACAGTCCTGTCTGAGGGTGGAAAAGCCTCATTGAAACGTCTGGTGACGCGGTACAGTGACATCTTTAGCAAAAACGACGCAGATATCGGGAAGACAACGGTGCTCCAGCACCGTATCGAAACTGGCGATGCAGCGCCAGTACGCCAGAATCTCCGCAGGATTCCGATGAAACTCCGGGAGGAAGTCGAACGGCAGAAAGAAAAGATGCTCAAAGAAGGAGTAATCGAGGAAAGTTCGAGTCCCTGGCGTTCACCAATTGTTTTGGCCAAGAAGAAAGACGGCAGCTTCAGATTCTGCGTCGACCTCAGAGCAGTGAACGCAGTAACTCAGAGCTTGCCGGTTCCACTCCCACGCATCGACGAAAGTCTCGACAGTCTCGCAGGAGCAAAGATTTTCTCCACACTCGACATGGCATCAGGGTACTGGCAGGTAGAACTGGCTGAGGAGGACCGCGAGAAAACGGCCTTCAGCACAGGAAAAGGCCTGCATCAGTTCCGAGCCATGCCCTTCGGCCTCAAGAACGCTGGAGCCACGTTCCAGCGACTAATGGAGCTGGTTTTGGCTGGAGTGGACTCCAAGAGCTGTCTCGTTTACATAGACGACATCATCGTCTTCGGAGAGACAGAACAGGCTCATCTGAAGAACCTGGAGGAAGTTTTTGAAAGGATCAGAGCAGCGAAGATGAAACTAAAACCCCGAAAATGTTGCCTCGCACGAGATGAGGTGGTGTTCCTTGGACACAAGGTGGGAAAGGCTGGCGTGCAACCCGACCCGGGAAACGTCGACAAGGTGCGTAACTGGCCGCAACCACAGAAGGCCGACGATCTGAAAAGTTTCCTGGGACTTGCGGGATATTACTCCCGATTTGTCCCCAACTACTCTGACCTCGTGAGACCCATTAGAGAAGCCGCAGAGAAAAAAGGCGACATTGAATGGACCCAGGAGCTAACCGAAAGCTTCGAAAGCATCAAAGACAAACTGACATCTTCCCCGATTCTGGCTTTGCCGACATGCAAAGGAGAATTTAAACTCGCAACCGACGCATCGAATTCCGCAGTCGGAGCGGTTTTGACTGAAACGGTCGACGGTGAGGAGAAGGTGGTGGCTTATGCGAGCAAGGTACTAAGCAAGAGTGAACGCCGATGGCCCACTTACGACAAAGAACTGTGGGCGATAGTTTGGGCCATCAGACACTTCAGTCAGTACCTGGCCGCAACATCGTTCACGGTGCTGACCGATCACAAGCCGCTGAAGAATATCCCCTGCTCGATTAATGTCGACGGGGATGCCACAGGACGACGGGGAAGATGGGCTGTCGAGCTGAGTACGTATGACTTTAATGTGCGGTACCGAAAGGGCAGTGACAATGGAAATGCTGATGCCCTGTCCAGGCCAGTAGTCGACCAGAAGGAGGAGGAAGTCAACGAACTCATGGCCACGACCCGTGACGAAGCCACGAGCGGAATAGACGTCGAAAGCTTACGGCGTGAGCAAGAGCTCGATCCGGTCTTCGGTGAGGTCCAAAAGTGGCTAAAAGCAGGTCACCTCCCTCCAAGGAAGGACTTGAGAAAAAGAAACAAGAATCTGCGCACGATGGCTCGGTTGTTCGACCATCTGACAATGGAGCAGGGTGTCGTGAAGCTACAGCGTCGTGTCGAGGGAAAGGAACCGGTGTTACTCCTCCCTCGAACGTACCGCGACGTTGTATTGAAAATGCTGCATGATGATGAGACCGCTGGGCACTTGGGAACCGCTCGAACGCTCGAAAAAGTAGAAGCGAGGTTCTTCTGGCCGGGAATGTCGAAAGACGTCTCGCACTACTGCGAATCCTGCGAGGTCTGCCAGCGCCGAGGTCGCCCGACACCAAAGATGCAGGCTGCGCTGCGAACAGACAGCTACTCGAGGCCATTCGAAAGGGTGGCCATCGATATCACTGGAATGCCCATGTCTGCGCGTGGAAACAGGTACGCTCTGGTAGCAATGGACTACTTTACCAAATACGTCTTCACCTATGCCATGCCGAACCAGACCGCTGAGACCGTGTCCGAGTGTCTCCTCGACATGGTACTGAGACAAGGAGTGCCAGAACGACTCCACAGCGATCAAGGGCGGCAGTTTGAGTCTGCAGTCTTTCAGTCCCTTTGCAAGCGCCTTGGCATAGAAAAGACTCGGACATCACCGTACCGGCCGGAGAGCGATGGCATGGTAGAGCGATTTAACCGCACGCTCAAAGACATGACCTCAAAATTCATCAAGCCACTTGGATCAGACTGGGACGATCACTTGGCATCTCTGACATTTGCTTACAACACGTCCAAACACTCGGTAACAGGGTTCACACCGTTTTTCTTGGTACATGGACGCGAAGCTCGATTGCCAGTCGACGAGCTGTTCGGTGCACGCCGCGACCTGTCAATGGTCGATACCTATGTCGACAACAAGCTTCGTCAACTCAGGGTTGCCTACGCAAAGGTACGTGAAAATATCAATGAGGCCGCTTCCGATATGACAGAAGCACGGAGCGAGTCATCACGAGAGATTGCATACCTTCCAGGTCAAAAAGTGTGGGTTAGAGACCATACTGCCAACGTTGGAGGCCAGCAGAAGCTGGCGCTGTACTACAAAGGTCCAGCGACGGTGGTGCAAAAACAGGGTACCGTTGAAGAAGGTGTCACTTACAGGATCAGAATGCCGGGAGGAAAAGAGACAAACGTACACCACAACCACCTGAAGCCTTTAAAAGCGAGAGAGACGCACGTCCCAGATGCTCCTCCAACGATTCGAAGCGCCAGCAGGGGGCAGTCCGACCAAAACAAGCAAACTGAGAGCAAAGAACCGAGCATGGTGTTAGAAGCGGACAGCTCGTTTCCGACCTTCGCGTGGATACCTGACGAGACAGCCAGCGCACAACAACCAGGACAAACTTCGAGTCCATATGTCACACGATACGGGAGGATATCCCGGCCTCCGGTAAGGTACCCCGACCTGTGAATACGCTTGTGAGTGATAACATTTAATGTCATTGTCAATCCTTCAGCATCTCTGTGCAATTTGCCGTAGTAATATTCATAAACATACACACGTCAGACTTGTTCGGTTGTGTGTGACCAAAGTGTGCGACATGTTCTGAGCTAACGTGTCATCGGCAGGCCTGAACCTCGAGGGGGTGAAGCGTGAGTTGGCGTCCCAGCGCTGAGGTGCAGATGCGGCGCTCGATTTTCGACGCCGTCGCCGGCGCAGACGTCACCAGCACCAGATGTCGCCGGCGCAGACGTCACCAGTACCAGATGTCGCCGGCGCAGACGTCACCAGAACGGACGTCACCAGCACGAACGTCGCGAGAGCAGACGTCACCGACTGCAACGCCGCAGACCGAGCAGCTGATGCCACGGCTGCAGCTGATCGCAGCCTTGCCGGTGGTCGAAGCAGCCTTTTCATCGCGGTGCTTTACAGTGTAGAGAATAAGAGACATTTTATTTAGGGGGGAGGTGTGTTAGGATGTGTTAGTGCATTGTGTGCCCGGTGCCACCTCTCGGCGCGCTGCTGGGCGCGCCACTGCGGACCGCCTCCCGCTGGGCGCGCCGCTGCCACCGGCGGCGCGGGGTCACGGCCGCAGCCGGGGGCGGCGGTGATTCGGAGCCGGGGAGCCGCCACGCGCGGGTGCTGCTGTGCTGCTGCTGCTGCCGCTACTGCTTGTGGAAGCTCCAATACACCTACCAAATGGAGACGCTGCCTTTGGCCTAACATCGGCCCTTTATATACGGTCCCATATATTCAGAAACGAATTATTCGACACCAGTAATATGTATATGATCGGTAGCTTTCGGGGGCTGCTGCCTCCTTCATCAGCCTGCTTTTTAAATGCATTAGAACACAAGACAATACGTTTCAAACATGTCTACCAAAAAGTAAACTGCCACGAGGAAAAGTTGTAACGGTACGTCTCAAGCTTAGATGCACAAAACAGTTTGATACATGATAACAACTAATAACACATAATTAAGTCGCCATCGTCCGTAACATCCGTAATAAAACATTCGACATTAATCGTGATCCGTGGTCGTAACAATCGAGTTTGCACAATCGGGGTCATGACACATTAATCGATGGTAATTACGGAGCGAGCGAAGCGAGCGAAGTCTTTCCTTAGATTAACGGAAATTTCTGAGTATGAGCGGCCGGCCGGCCGGCCGGCCGGCCGTGCGGACGCTTTTGCGAGGCTTATATCTCAGCAACCACTTGACCGATTTACACGCGGTAATTTTTGTAGGGTAGCTGCATTCCTTCTACCAAGTATTGGACTATTCCCGATGCATGTGGGTGACCCCTTATGCACGTGCCACGTGCAAAACGAAGAGGTGTCAGTTTTGTAATTGTTGCAATATTTCGGTAACTACTTGGCCGATTGCGCTGAAAGTTGGCATGTAGGTAGGCACCCACTAGGCACTGCATATCCATGTGCCAGAGTTGGGGTGCTGCTGCACGTGCGCACGTGCAGGGGTCGTTTCCAGATCTCAGGAACGGCTGGACCGATGGCGCTCAAATTTGGTACACGGTTAGGGACCAGTTAGTAGGGTGCCGTGCACAGGTCAGTTGGGACCCATTTTGCACGTGCGCACGTGCAGGGTGCCGCTCCCAGATCTCGAGAACGGCTGGGCCGATTGTGCTCAAATTTGGGACATCGCTAGAAACCGGTCAGTAGGGTGCCGTGCACCAGTCAGTTGGAGGTACCCCCTCGAAATTTCGCACGTGCAAGACTCACCTCCTCGCTCGCTCCGTTAGTCGCCCCAAAAGGCGCTATACTGGTCGTTAAAGGATCGTAATCGTTACATACTCGCAGGCGCACAAGCTTGCATAAATTCGCTCTGATAGCCACACGCCTATACAACAAAACAATTTTCAACAATCCAAAAGCAAGTGTACCTATTTTTGACAGCTCACTCTGCCTCATCGAAAAGCGCCTTACACACGTAGTGCCCGGTACATATCAGGCACCTCTCACCCGGGTAAGATGTTAATGCTATTGTGTCTTTCTACCCTGGAAATGTAAAAACCCTCCTTCACCTTTCGTTTACCCCAGTTCGTTTCATAATCCAAAATTTTAACGAGGGCAGCGCTTTTCGAGGAGCGCTGTGGCCCGAAGGTTTGAACTTTGAATTGTGAAAAACGCCCGCCCGCCGCAAAACGCAAACACCGCAAAACGCGCAAAACGCACGCCCGAAACGCCAACGCAAACGTCACAAAAAATAAACAAACGCCCGCCCGCCGCAAACCGCAAATAAAAAACGCAAAAACGCCGCAAAACAATAAAACCACCCGCATCGCACGCCCCCTAACCGCCAACCGAAAACGCCTAAAAATCGCCCGCCCGCCGCCAAAAAAAAAAACACCGCTAAAAAAACGAAAAAGCGGCCGCCAACCGCAAACAAATTTAACACCGCAAACGACGCAAAAAAAAGAAAACCGCCCGCATCAACCGCCCGCCCGCCCGCCGCCAAAGACAAACACCGCAAAAAACACAAAACGCCCGCCCGCCGCAAAACGTTAACATCGCAAAACGTGTAAAACACACGCCCGAAAAGCCAACACAAACGGCAAAAAAATCGCCCAACCGCCGCAAACTAAAACGCCGAAACGCCGAAAAAATAAAACCGCCCGCACCGCACCGACGCTAACTGCTAGCCGAAAACGACTAAAAGTCGCCCGCCAGCCGCCAAACGCGAGCACCGCAAATAAGCGCCCGGCCGCAGCAAGATAATAATTTATCAACGGCTGGCATACCGCTAGGCTGGTCATTTTCACAAATCAAAAAGATATCTGCAAAAATCTCCTAGATGAAAGCGCCCGATTAAAAAACCGATGGCACGTGCGTGTTCCTCGCCCCCAACTTCCTTCAGGTCAATCGTCATTTGGGTCACCTAACGCATTGACGACCGGCTGGGTGGAATGAACATTGCGCCAAGAAACGTAAGTATATTGTCAAAAAGAATCCCCAGAATGGTGGATCCCAAAAGTTTGAAACTATCACTTTGGCCCACTGGACGACACCTTAAACAGTTGCCGACCGGATGACACCCATTGTTTGGTCACCCACGCCACAGTATGCATCATGGGTGCGCCGAAATGACCAAAAGTCCCAATTTCCGGTGTGCAGGGTCATTTTCAACGGCACGTGGCACGTGGTTCTGGACTTTTCCGGCCACTTTGCGACATACCCATGGGTAGTGCACCGAATGGTGGTTGATCTGCATGGAAGAAAATGGGGGGTCGTTTGGATCGTTTTCGAGCAATCTGCCGTGGAACGCATTTTTTCATCTTGCCCATTGACTTAACCCGCGCACCGACGGGGGGGGGGCGGATATCCGCCCCCCTGAGGTTTTTCGCGGATAGCGGGAAAACCGCGGCGCGTAGCGCCGCGAAATTAGGTATGACTATTCTCTCATCAATTTTACACATGGTGTGCAAGTTTGAACCTCCTAACTTTTAAGGTTAGGTCACCAGGTCACTTTGAATGACCCAACCTCAAGTCACTTTTTTGCAACTTTGTCACCGTGCCAGAGCTACAGTAGATGTCGGAGGCCTTTGAAAGTCGCAGGATGTTATTAGGTCATTAGTAGCTACAATTTGTATATCTCGGAATTTTGATGTCGGTGACCTAAGGTCAGGTCAATTTCGCGACCTCCCCATTATAAGTCAATGGGGGAAAAATCAACTCCCTGTTTTTACCACTAAAACGGGTCGGAATGGCCCCATATACCATACATGACTTCACATACGATCAACCTTCACTACCTTGAGGTCTGTTTTGCTGTTGGGCAGCTGTAAGGTCATGTGACGTCATCAAAGGTCACCAAAGGTTTTTTGCCAATAACTCCTTACAGGAACAAGATACAGCCGCGCGGATGGTCTCATTGTGTTCAGCTCGTCAAGACGCATCGAATGATATCCATGATGACCTCGAGGTCACGTGACCTGAGGTCAACCTTTGACCATGACCTTTCGAGGTCAACATATATATCATTCGATGCGGATTGACGAGAGGGTCACGATGATGCCCTTAGTTTGTTCCTATCTTAACTACTTCGAAAGTTATTCGAGAAAAACCCTCTCCATATCTAGCGCCGCCATTTTGACTTTTTCGACCCCTGTGACGTCATCTTTGACCTGACCTGAAAATGACCTTTGTAAAAATTGTAGACCTTGTCCGTGCGTATCCGATGCCGTTTACCGCTTGTCGCTATCTTGCTTCGTTCTCGAGATCTCAGGGGGGGGGGGCGGTCATCCGCCCCCCCCCCGTCGGTACTAAGTTGGCGCAGACCCCCGTCGGTGCGCGGGTTAACACGGGAATTTTCAAAGTCACGTGGCACGTGCACCAGATGGTCCGCAGAGGGGAGACCCATACCAGAACGTAGATCACCTGGCCCACTAGAAATCCTGAAAAAATCAGAATTTTTGGAGCATCCGTTTTCAAGAGCATCAAGTTGTACTGATCTCAGGCAGCTTTTGCCAAATTGTCAGGGAACTCAGATTTGTTTTTCAATAGAAAAACACAATTCTAAAGAATAGTGTTTTAACTATTGACAACAAACCTTCGGTTACTTCGTCCCATTTGATAGAGTGCCCTGTCTCTAGCACATGTTTAGATATCCCTGAGTGATACCGGTTTCCGTTTGCTATAGCTCGTTTGTGTTCCGATTCCCTCGTCCTTAGCTTTCTCCCGGTTTCTCCTACATAAATTTTTCCGCACTGACACTTATACTGATAGACCAGCCCAGCCTTCTCCTTCACCCCCAACCTGTCCTTAGGTTTGACGAGTCTAGCACTAAGCAGGGCTGGGAAAAATGCTGAATCTGCTACATACCAGATATTACGAGAAATTCTTTATTAGCTACTTTGCCACAAATGTTCCTCACACCATTTCTGCTAGAGAAAATGATTTTACAAGTAATCAAAATTCTGGACAGAGCTTTCCACTTTCATTTTCTATCTATTCTCAAATTGAGCTTTGAATGTTTTTATTTATTTGGTTGCACAAACAAAAACAGATACAGTGTCTTGCTTATGCCCCTGTGAATGTTCTTTTTTCTTATTTTTTACTCTTTGTAGGTACTCACTACTCAGGTTTAGAAAAAGCATACAAATATCAAAATAAGGTGCTGTAGGGCTTTCTCATTGCAAGTTCCAGCACCACCTGAGAGCACCAGAGAGCTCCAGTGAGTCCTAGAATTTTTCTATCAGCATTCCAGCAACTTTAGGATTCAGGTGGTATCAGCCTACTCAGGCAGAAAGTATTTGAAAGAAATCAGGTTGATTTGGCTGCTCAGTCTGGTCAACAATTTACAATCATTGTGCATGCGGAACCCGCTATACAAAAGTTGCCAGTTACCACCAATCAAGGTTTAGAGTTAATACAATAATTGAACATGTAAAGAAGTAAATAAAAAATTCTTTTCTGGGCGTTACTTGATCAATATTTCAATCAGATCTCACCTTCTGTGCAAATTCGATCATGAGTATCTCCCTATATCTTCACACATCTTGCTTTGCGTGCTGGGCGGCTACCTTGCTCTTTAACTGTGTACTGCACGCCGCTTTAGGGACAGTTGTCATTGCAACACTTGAAATTAGGCCTGGAATATCCCACTTTCCTAAAATAGAGGCAAAATAAAAGCTAAAATAGCTGAAATAATTCAAAAACACCCAGAAACGCTCATCAATCTCAACTGAACTATCCACGCGAAACGACAACTAGAACTGTCTCTAATGCGCCAGAAACAATGCATCAACAAAATACACAAAGAGCAATGACGTAATTCGCATATTTTTGACAAGATTTCTTTATAAAACTTACAAAAAATGCTCATTAGTTCTTTAAAACTCTATTTTGGTTCAGATAAGTATGATTTTAACAATAAAATACATTAAAAACTGAATAAAATTGTGTATGACGTCATCCAAAAGGATTAAAGACGTTGCAGGACACTGTATGATAAAAGATGACTTTTTAGAGATGCCATGGGCAGAATGAGTTGATTCTTTTCGTATTTTTATTGATCATTGAACAATGCCCTTTTAAAAACAATTTGTTTTGTTTCGTAAATATGTCATTTGAATATTTCACAAATAATGAAATTCCTTTTTGCAATATTCATAAGAAAGATAGCGCATAAAAAGGCGTAGCAGATACCTTTTGTTACACGACTCAAAGTATGAAGAATTAGTAATGCTACAATGGAAACTGCTACAAAGAGCCGCCAGATTCGTCATAAAATGGAGCACAAAGCTGACCTTTTGAACTTGTGTTAGTCTTACAGATGTTTTTTCTTATTCGCCGACGAGATCACTGGCTGGTGGTACCTCTATTTAAAAAATGTGCGAATTTTGATGTTTTTATTGTATTTTTCTTTATGATGTACGGAAGAGAGAAATGTTGATTTTGCTACAATTGATGGAACAATAAAGCGATATCTGCTACCTACTGGGGTATGAAAGTATGAGAGATTTCCCAGCCCTGGCACTAAGGTTGGCTGCAGGTGTCGTGCTGACCTTCGCGTAGGGTCGAAGGACGCGCGTTACCTGTTCAGTCACTAGAGGTCTGCACCGGCCGGCTGCAGCCGCGGCTGGCTGCAGCCCCACGGCTGTGGGCCGGGGCGGCTGCAAATATCTCCAAGAACACGGCTGCGGCTGTGGCCACGGCTGTTAGATTTCAAGCTCAATCTTAAGTACTCAATTATAAAATTTTAAATCCTTAATCTTACATTCTGATAAGCAGTCTAGCCTGTAAAAATCATGCAAAGGATGCCCAGCAACATTGAAAGTGGTGAAGCCTTTGAAAACCTGTAATGGTTTTACCATTTGCTGTAGGGGAGTTTGCACTCTGGTACAGAATACTAATTATAGGTACCAATTGTTCCTTCATCATCAAGAGCTTGACAGTTTCAGAAAATGCAACATGTTGCATTGTCTGTGTCACATCCCTCTCAAATCAATCTCGCCTCATCACCTGGTCATTAGGAGAGCACCTTACAGCTATTGAAGACGAGCGTTCAATAATTCTTTCAGGTAATAGAAAAAGAAATCACGCCTAGGTAAAGGCAGGTTAAGGCTTCATAAAATATTATCTAAAATAACTCTTAGATGTATTTCTGGATTTTCGGCAAGTCCAATTACATTATATAAAACTGGCGCTTTATGTTCTAACTGGTGTGTGAGTGACCGCTAACAGAAAATGCTGATCAACAGAGCCAATGGAATTAGATTATAAGTGAGCATGAACCCTACTTACGGTTAATTCACATGATGGTGAAACCCCTGAACACGTAATTCACATGACGGTGAAAACCCTGAACACAATATTTCTTACGCGAGCTGTTGACTTAACTAATAAAATGACGTCTCCTTCTGAAAATGAAAAAAAAATGATACTTAATCTTTGTTTGAGGGCAAGTTGTTAACTGTATAACATTATTATTTATTAATTATAATTTTTATGGCTGTTTATAGTGACACAAAACAATTTATTGCCACTTCTTTGCTATTGACGTCATTAAAAACTCGAGTAAAATTTTTGATTGAAAGAGGCAATTGTGGCTCGCACGGCCTTGGGGATTTGAGCGAAGATCATTATTGGAAAAATCAAAATAGATGAATGTTTTTCTTTCTTGGATGATCACTAGTGTTTTGATGCATTGCATATCAAATTAGTTTGGGACTTGCTCAGGAGGCTGCTTCAAGCCTGGCATATCACACCCCAGAAAATATGCAAGGTAAGAAAGAAGCAAGAGTTTTGACTAGACAATCACTGTTGTTTTAAAGTCATTTTTTTCCCAGGAAATTAGTTATGTATAGTCACTTTTCGGATTATTCTCTGGGATAATAATATCTAACTCACAAGTCCATATATTTCGGATGATGTTGCTCACCCTTGGTCACTGGACAAAATAAAAACAATTACATATATGAAAAACCACACACCAAAATTATTCTCCGCCGCCGCCCCCAGCGCCGCCGGGGTCGGACCAGCCGTCCAGGACCGGTCAGCCAGCGCCGCCGGGGTCGGACCAGCCGTCCGGGACCGGTCAGCCAGCGCCGCCGGGGTCGGACCAGCCGTCCGGTCCGATCAGCCATCCGCGACCAGCGAACCGCCCTCGTTATGTCACCATGCCTTATGTGAAAGGATTAAGCGAGCCCATCTCCCGCTTTCTACGAGCTCACAACGTAATTGTAGGGCATTCGTCAAAAACTCTAAAAAAGTCACTAGTTAACGTGAAAGATAGGATTCCCAAGGCCAAGCAAAAGGGTACGATGTATGAAATGCAATGTGAATGTGGCGAAATTTACATTGGAGAAACAGGGCGCCCAAAAGATGTCAGGCTCAACGAGCATGCTAAAGACATCGAGCAGGGGCGGGTACAAAAGTCGGCACCCGCTCGGCACACTAGGCAGTGCGGTAGAAACATGCACCCCATGGAAGGCAAAACTTTGGCATGTGAGAGTAACTGGAAAAAGAGAATCGTGCGCGAAGCAATAGAAATAAAAGAAAAAGATCCATACATGAACAGAGATGTAGGAAAATTTGGCCTTAGTCCAATATGGGATTTCACCCTTAGAAATAGGTCGACATGAGCATAAGATGTCATCCATAGGAACTAAACATACACCCGGTTGTGCAAATTGATCTATTGTGTCCGATGTATCTCTGTAGACACAATTATAGGTGGGGCATTCCACGATAGATCGACCAAAATTTTATCAGATTTACACCCGACCATTTTTGATTTTGATGAAATCTTGTCTACAGGGTTCTCTTATGCCCTGAAGTCAATGGTGACAACGCCAGACCCCTACGGTCAGCGGTTTAGGAGATATAGCCCCGGGCATTTTGACGAGGTCACTCTGCAGAGTGATTTTTGAAGTGCTATATCTCCTAAATGAATGAAGGAAATGCATTAAACCTTTGCATCGTTGTGATCGTGGTGAAATGGGCAATTAATTGGCCATCTCGGATTTTCAAAAAAATGATTTTGATTTTTAGCTGTGACGTCATCAATTTTTAAACTTTCTGGCTACCCCCCTAGTACATTAAAATTTGCCATTATTTTTGCTCAGAAATAAAGTTCCGTCAATTTCCTTTCGACTGGGAAAAAACAAAAATGGTAATCTTTCTACAAATATTTTATTTTATTTTTTGAAAATCGCACTACAAACTCTGATTTACAGAATCGGGTTATTAAGCAATATAAGACACATCTGCGAGGACCAGTTACTTCCAAAAAGAGGTTATCTGGGTTTCGGCATATAATATTCTTCTCTTTAACTTCACTTTTGATAACAAAAAAAAAGAACTTTAATATTACTTGCACAGGAGTCAATATAATGGCAAAATTATACATACTTTTGAGCTGCCACAGCTGCCTTGTTTATCAACGTAGCTCAAATGACCAACCGACAGTCGATTTGCAAAGCATATTTACGAACCGACTAATTATAAACGAACAAAATAATTGGTAGTTTCAGGAAGGCAAAAGGTGGTGTAATGTGACTAGGTATTTCATCAGCGAATCATCATTTTCAACGCTGGATGCAATAAAAGCCATAAACAACGGAGTGCATTTCTATTGCAGTTGCAATAACAGACGGCAAAGCACCAAGACAGGAACGAGATCACGGCCACACAAACACACTTTTTACTTGGAACGTTTCGTCCGAGCATGCATGCTCACGACACGACCCTCATCCGTTGAGAGTTCGTGAACTCTAAGAGATGATACAGTCACAGGTGTAAATCTATGGTAGCGCTGCGTTCCTCTGATTGCAACAGCTTTAGCGAAGCGGGCCTTGAGCATCTGTCTCTTTTCCGCCACTCGGACACTAGGAACGAAAATGAATCGGATAGCTGACCGAAATTGACCAACCAGGTAGCTGTGCAGTGCTTCCACATCCAAAATTTGGTCACTGTAAGGCCGCCTGAGGCTCTCCTGGTACGCTGCTCGCTTAACACTACCGCCAATGCCATCGCAAGCACCCTTCCCGTGCGAGGTCGCAAAAAAATTCCATTCACACTTCACACCAAAATCCTCCTCATGATGGCAGATATTTACAAAATTGTACCGGTTCTTATACTGGGCTGCACAGCCGTCCGTAAAGTAGTGAACCTTCGTGAGCTGCGGAACAACGCCACGGATCTCTCGAACAACTTCGTCACATGCACCATAGCGGGATCATGTTTCCTAGTGATGTGTCTGCCGATGGTGCTGAATGATCTTCATCTTGACTTCCAGAATCACTTTGGGGCTGTGACACCAAACTTTCCTCCACGGGTAAACTTTTTGGTCGTTTTGTCAGCCTGACCTTACAATCTATACACAGGTAGTCGCCTTCCTTTAGCCGCGGATCGTTCACCTGATCGATCAAACTCTTGCTTGCAAGCCGAACCTGTCGGCTTATTTTTCTTTTGTGACGCTTGAATGGGTCAGCACAATAATTCCTGGTCATGGCGCAGTCTTCAGACCGTCTCTGGCACAGCCCTTCACCAGACTGACACGCAAATTGCTTGCATCTCCGATGATAACGTCTTTGTCTGGCGGAACGTGTGGGCTGTGGACCGACGCGCCGGGGGAGGGGTGTTTGTCACGGAGCGATACCGACCAGGCGGTGTAGTGTTCCCCCATTGTTTGTTCACAGCGGGTGGGTCGCAACTAGGGCACAATTGTATCACAGTAACTCGGACTCAGCTTCAAGGGTTTTCCCCTTGATCGTCTGCACTCATTACTACAAACAAACTACATTGTTTTACGTTATTGTAACGCTCGATCAATTTAAATCATACTTTTGGGAAATACAGAATGTTAAATTAAAATATCTTACGCTTTGTTCCAGTTGCGAAAAATATTCAAGAAAATATTATTTAGGTGTTTTATAAATCCAGTCCTTCCACTGTCCGTGCCAGCTGCACCTATTTGTCGTTTCAGAGCAAATGTATGCAAATTTCATATTACAGAGTTGTTTTCAAAAAATAAAATAAAATATTTATAGAAAGATTACCATTTTTATTTTTTGACAGTCAAAAGAACATTGACCGATCTATATTTCTGAGCAAAAATAATGACAAATTTTAATGTACTAGGGGGGTAGCCAGAAAATTTAAAAATTGATGACGTCACAGCTAAAAATCAAAATAACTTTTTTTGGAAATCCGAGATAGCCAATAAATTGCTCATTTCACCGCCATCACAACGATGTACAGGTTTAATGCATTTCCTTCATTACTTTAGGAGATATAGCACCTCAAAAATCACTCTGCAGAGTGACCTCGTCAAAATGCCCGGGGCTATATCTCCTAAACCGCTGACCGTAGGGGCCTGGCGTTGTCACCATTGACTTCAGGGCATAAGAGAACCCTATAGACAAGATTTCATCAAAATCAAAAATGGTCGGGTGTTAGGCCTTGGTCGATCTATCGTGGAATGCCCCAGGTAGTAGGTGTCCATATAGAAGATTGGTTGCACTACTTGTTATGTAGAGGAACATGCAAGCTAAAAGACCGTGTCAGTTTTTTTGGCAAGTGATATATTTTTGAAAAATGTAACCCGTCTAGGGAATAATTTTGGTGTGTGGTTTTTCATATATGTAATTGTTTTTTATTTTGTCCAGTGACCAAGGGTGAGCAACATCATCCGAAATATATGGACTTGTGAGTTAGATATTATTATCCCAGAGAATAATCCGAAAAGTGACTATACATAGACAATCACTGTTTGACAGTCCATCAACTTCAGTTTCATTTTCCATACATAACATTGATAATGAAAAGGATCCGGGTCTGTTGTTCTGTCCCACAACCATGCTTCAGGATTTGGCATTAGATGTCTACATTGCTAGTGCTTCTATTCTGGTTCGTTGTTTATGTTTTCTGTTGATGTAGTTACCTACCTACCCATCTTTCTTAACCCCTTGCAAGGGCTTGTGTAGGCATGCGTTGCGCATCAGGCTTCAGGCCTAAAGCCAGATACACAACCACTTAACCTATGATGCTTCATGAGCTTGAGAATCTATAGCCCATTGCAATGTGCTTTTGGCTATATGTTTCAACTAGAAACAACTTATCTAAATATTCATTTGAGTAGTTATATACTATTTGGTTGCATTTCATTGAAAGTATCCACAGCCGGCTGACGGCTGGCTGCCCACAGTTTGCCACGGCTGTGGGCGGCTGTGGCTGTGGAGCCACGGCTGCGGGGCGGCTAGGCTGTGGAAAATTGCAGCCGTGCAGAACTCTATCAGTCACCCCCTGGATGTAAGGGATACTTACATAAGCCCGGTTGTCATCTTCCGCTCCCCTAGCTGTCCGTCCGGAACCCTCCCCCTCCCCCATCCTAAGCCGTTCTTTATTCTTTACCCGCCTCTGAATACGTCGCACCAATCGCTTGGGGTAGTTGTTCTTCTCTAGTGCCCGTTCTATTTTCCCTGTCTCGCGTTCCTCGTCTTCAGGTGTTGTTGTGAGCCGTGATGCCCGTGTGAAAAGTGTCTGTGGGACTGATGCTTTGTGTTGTGTGCTGTGGTGTGACTCAAAGTGAAGGTACTTGTCTGTGTGTGTCGCTTTTCTGAACACTTCGGTCTTCATGGTCCCCCCTCCCAGCCTATGTAGGGGAAGCCGGGGGAAGCCCGGGCGCGGGGGAAGCCCGGCCACCCCGTTTCCGGCTAAATTATTCACAATAAAATGCTCAACTGTTTGTCCTTTCAGCGTGGCAGCTAAGGTAACGCCAGCAAAAAAGTTAAGGCTGACAAAAATTGCATATTGTTAAAGTTATAGCGCAAAAATGATATTTTAAGGGTTTTTAGCTAAAAAGTGAGATATCTTGCACTGTTAATGTTATACCATACAGTACTAATACTTATACGAATGCTATGTAAGGACCGTTTAAGTGTTTGTAGTGAGGGGTGACGAGGCAGGCTGGCTTAAGTATGACATTTTTTTCGAATATCGCTGTTCTAAAATAAAAATAAGCACATTGGGGTAACCCCGGGCGAGTGGCCAAGCTTACCCCCAACCGAGAGCAATGCCACTAAACCACTGTTTTCCATGAGATAATAGGTACTGAGCAGGTTTGGTTTACACCTAGATCAAAGATGAATTTCGAAAATAAACATGTTATCATAGACAAAGCCAGTCATGTCACTTAAGGTCAACTAGGGTCAAACTACGTTTTTGCAGATAACGCGACAGACAATGAAGCTAGAGCTTCAAAAATGGTATTGTTGTGTTCTTCTTCATCAGCCGAGTCGAATGATATGCAATATGATGCATTAAGGTAAAAAGAAAAATAAATTTTAAGGAATTTTGAAATACACATGTTTTGTCAATTTTGCATCACGATTTTCATCGACCTGTACTGTATATGTAGTAGACGCTAGCTAAAATACCAGTAGTGACATAAACTCTAAGATGTCCAGAGCTAATCAGTACCTTAATATTTCACTTTCCGTTAATATCTAAAAAACACATAATGGTTTCATCAACTCGTTGTAAAGCGCTGGAGAGGTGGCCGGCGTTACCCCTATGCCGGGCTTACCCCAGAAAAATCAACACTTTTTTAAAACTCGATTTTCTCAACCTTATACTTATTCCACGAAACTGAATTTTTGGGAAAACACGGCCAATGAACTTAGCTAGCTAGCAGGATATCAACATTTTATACAGCACGTATGGTATGTAATAAAAATGAAAAAGAGCTTACTATGCCGGGCTTCCCCCGGCTTCCCCTACCCTTACATCCAAAAACGGTAGCGACCCCTCCCTCTCCTCTTCGGTCGTGAACTCAATCCTCTCATGCTGAGCGTTGAGGTGGTCGAGTAGTTCACCTACCCTGTCTTTCTTTACGATCACGAACGTGTCATCCACGTAGCGTCTCCATAGTTTCACTGGGTGTGGGAACGACTGAAGCGCACTAGACTCGAACGATTCCATAAACAGGTTGGCCACCACTACGCTTACTGGACTCCCCATGGCCGTGCCCCACTTTTGTTTGAAGAACTTTCCGTTTACCCTAAAGTAAGTAGTACCCAGACAGAGTCGTAATAGTTTAATGATGTCCTCGACCTCGAGTGCTGGCCTCGATGTCCTCGTGTCGAGCATAGGCAGTGTGACGTACGCGCTGTCGAAACACCTAGCAGGCATCCTATCTCCTCTTGTGGGCAGGTCCGAACATCATGTTAACCCGCGCCCTGCTGGGGGGGGGGTGTTTGAACACCCCCCCTTGTGGTTTTTCGCAAATATCTCAAAAACGGCGGCGCGGAGCGCCGCCGTTTTTGGTACACCTTATCATACATCAATTCTACACATGTTGTGAAAATTTCAGACCAAGGTCATTCAAGGTCAGGTCACCAGGTCACTTGAAGTGACCTCACCTCATAAAAACTTTCAATGTCTGTCATAGCTACACCGAGTGACCGATCGCTTTGAAACTTTCAGCGATTGCTAAGAGCAATAGCATGTACAAAACGTATATCTCAGAATTTTGATATCGATGACCTAAGGTCAGGTCAATTTTGCGACCTCCCCGTTATAAGTCAATGGGAGAAAATTGAAATGCGCCTCTTTTGGATGAAAGACATTATAAACACTCCCAAACACCGAATTACAAGTGGTTTAGACACACTGAACTTAAAAATAGTGTCCGTGACCCTTGTTTATGCCCTGAGGTCATCTTAGGTCACGAATGGTATCTAACAGTTTTTCGCAAATAACTTTTGATAGAGGCATGCTAGAGCGATGAAAACGCCTTAGATGTGTTCAGCTCGACGATACGGATCGACTGATATGCAACATGACCCTTTCCGGTCAGGTCATGACCTGAGGTCAAATTTTCAAGTTGACCTTTCAAGGTCAAGTTATAGTTCATTCGATGCGTCTTGACGAGAGGAACACGATGCCGGTAAAAGTAAGCTCGTACAAGGCTTGGGTTAAAAGTTATTGCAGAAAAACTGTTTTCAAAAAAATCGGCTATTTTTGCAGTTTTTGCCCCCTGCAGGCAAAACCGTTGACGTTAGGTCAAATCTGAGAGAATTACTCAGAAAGGGCGTTAATAGGGCTATCGAATGCGCTTTTCCGCGGCGCTGTAGCTCTATTCGTTCCCGAGTTATGCGATGGCTTCTTGGAAATTTTCGACATTCGACCTGGAAATCGGCGAAATTTTGCCTTCAATGACCTCTGGTGACCTGACCTTTGACCTGACCAAAAAATTGACCGAAGTGATTTCGTCATTATTTTTGACGCTCTTTCGAACGCCGCCTTCCGCGTATCGCTACGTGGCCCAGGAGCCGAGTTACAAGGGGGGGTGTTCAAACCCCCCCCCCCAGCAGGGCGTGGAAATCAAGGACCCCCAGCAGGGCGCGGGTTAAGGACACGGTGGGTTTCAAAGAGAGTTTACGTGGGGTAACGCTTGTTACGCTCAGTGACGATTAGACCATGGTGTCTTTTGACGTAAAAGCGCTATTCACGTCGGTACCGACAGAGGCAGCATGTGACGTAGCACGCCAGAGACTCGAAGAAGAGTTTTTGGACGAGGAGAGCAGGGTAAGGGCGGAAACAGCACTAGAGGTCGAGGACATCATTAAACTATTACGACTCTGTCTGGGTACCTACTACTTACTTTAGGGTTAACGGAAAGTTCTTCAAACAAAAGTGGGGCACGGCCATGGGGAGTCCAGTGAGCGTAGTGGTGGCCAACCTGTTTATGGAATCGTTCGAGTCTAGTGCGCTTCAGTCGTTCCCACACCCAGTGGAACTATGGAGACGCTACGTGGATGACACGTTCGTGATCGTAAAGAAAGACAGGGTAGGTGAACTACTCGACCACCTCAACGCTCAGCATGAGAGGATTGAGTTCACGACCGAAGAGGAGAGGGAGGGGTCGCTACCGTTTTTGGATGTAAGGGTACATAGGCTGGGAGAGGGGACCATGAAGACCGAAGTGTTCAGAAAAGCGACACACACAGACAAGTACCTTCACTTTGAGTCACACCACAGCACACAACACAAAACATCAGTCCCACAGACACTTTTCACACGGGCATCACGGCTCACATCAACACCTGAAGACGAGGAACGCGAGACAGGGAAAATAGAACGGGCACTAAAGAAGAACAACTACCCCAAGCGATTGGTGCGACGTATTCAGAGGCGGGTAAAGAATAAAGAACGGCTTAGGATGGGGGAGGGGGAGGGTTCCGGACGGACAGCTAGGGGAGCGGAAGATGACAACCGGGCTTATGTAAGTATCCCTTACATCCAGGGGGTGACTGAACAGGTAACGCGCGTCCTTCGACCCTACGCGAAGGTCAGCACGAGACCTGCAGCCAACCTTAGTGCTAGACTCGTCAAACCTAAGGACAGGATGGGAGTGAAGGAGAAGGCTGGGCTGGTCTATCAGTATAAGTGTCAGTGCGGAAAAATTTATGTAGGAGAAACCGGGAGAAAGCTAAGGACGAGGGAATCGGAACACAAACGAGCTATAGCAAACGGAAACCGGTATCACTCAGGGATATCTAAACATGTGCTAGAGACAGGGCACTCTATCAAATGGGACGAAGTTAAAATTTTGGATTATGAAACGAACTGGGGTAAACGAAAGGTGAAGGAGGGTTTTTACATTTCCAGGGTAGAAAGACACAATAGCATTAACCCGCGCCCCACGGGGGGGGGGGCTATTTATAGCCCCCCTCCCGTTTTTCTGCGATAACTTCCAAACCGCTTGACGTATCGACGCCAAACTTTCAGTACCTTCGGCTGCATCAATTTGACACCTTGTGTCAAAATTTGAACTTCGTAGCTACCATAGGTCGGCCGGAAATGACGTCAGAGTGACGTCATATTCGGCCGATTTCGACGTAAAACATTGAACCACGGCGATCGCTCCCAAGAGCTAAGTTTTTAAGCTAGATCCAATTTCTTTGCATGAGAGGACTCAGAATAGACTGCGCTATCAAACTGCTATCTCGGATTTTCGAAATACTGAAAATTTCGAAAATTTGATATAATAAAATCCAAAATTTATATTTTTCATTTTTTTCAAACAGTTTTTGACTTTTCGAAAAAACCGGAATATATGTGATAGAACGCATTATTATGACTAACTCTAGCAAGTTTAAGCTAAATATCTTCAAAAATGGCCAAGTTTTAGGCATTATTGCAAATAATTCACAATTATTAATTTTTGAAATCAATTTTTCAGCACGTATTTGACATCGTACGCCAATATAAATAGCACCATCGTGTTCCGGAGCTCAAACTGCATCCAATAGACACCTTTTTTGTTGAAAAATTTTAACTTCAAAATTTGACCTTTTTTGACCTGAAAGTGACCTGACCTAAGCTAAATTCGACTCAAAATGACCTCGAATGACACAGACGACATCACATTCGAAATCTCTGGCCTAAATGGACCATAAAACATGTGTCACGTGACCGACGCATGATATAATATTTTCGTGACCTGTGATGACCTGACCTTGACCTGAAAATCAAAGTACAAGTTTGGTACCCTCGGGGTATCTAGAGCATCTGTTCACGAGTGTGTGATCCAAAAATGAGCCTGATCTGACTTGTAAGACGGCGGCCAGAGCCCAAAACGTGAACAAGCAAAATGCTAATAATTTTTACTTTGACCTGACCTGTGACGTCATCGGTGACCTCGAGGTGAATGAAATTAGGTTTCGCTCGACAGTTTTTCCGGGGCTATCAGACGTCGTTTGAATTTTGACGATCGGCCCAGTAGTTTCGGAGTTAGGAGGGGGGCTATGAATAGCCCCCCCCCCCCCAGTAGGGCGTGTTATACGCAGACCCCAGTGGGGCGCGGGTTAACCCTCGCCGGCCGAGGGGGGGGGGGGCGGGTGCCGCCCCCCCCCCCCATAGGGTTTTTTCGCGATAGCTCCGAACACGCTGGCGATAGAGAGCTGAAACTTGGCATACCTGACCTTTGATCCAAGCCGCATCTTTTGACACCAACCGCATTTTTGGGTCAGGTCAGGTCACTGACCTATGACGTCATAAGTGAACCTCTGCACGGTCTTCAGATGTCGCAACTTCGCAACGCCCTCACTGCCAGAGGAGATGTCACAGGGAAATGAAACTTGCAGGATCTAGTATCCATTATGAGTCCCACAACTTGTATATCTCGGATTTTTCCTAAAGGTCATATGAGGTCAGGTCATTTTCGTGACCTCACCATTATAAGTCAATGGGGAAAAATTCAAATTGCTATTCTGGAGCCGGGAACGATCTCCAACTATCTCAAGCACACAGAATCGTGATTTGATGCACTCCTTGCAAGGTTAGATGCGTCACTTTTACAATGTTGACCTTGCGTGACGTCATTTATGACGTCATCAAGGTCATATTAGTTTTTCGTCAATAACTCTTGATCAAATTGAGCTAGCGAGTCGGGAAAGCCACCAATGGACTCAGGAAGACCTGCCGAATCGAATGATATGCGACATGACCACTTTCGACCAACTTCGTGACCTGGGGGTGCTGACCTGACCTTGACCTGAGGTCAACACCCCAAGTTGACCTGACCCGGACAAAAAGTATATCATTCGACGCGCCTGAGCGAGACGAACACGATGCTGCCAAAATCGGTGCTCTGCGGCCGTTTTTTGCGAAGTTATTCACCAAAAACTGAACCGTACCTTGGGGCACTTGACCTGACCTCAGAGGTCACCGGTTGACCTAGGACCTTAAAATCGGGTACCAATCTCTGCGTCTCGTAACGGCGCACACGCTCGTTTTTTCCGCGACGCGCTAGCTCCACCAGGGGCGAAACGGCGAGGGGGGGGGTCGTACCCGCCCCCCCCTCGGCCGGCGCGTATGTAGAAAACCAATAGGTCCGGCGAGGGTTAACATCTTACCCGGGTGAGAGGTGCCTGATATGTACCGGGCACTACGTGTGTAAGGCGCTTTTCGATGAGGCTGAGTGAGCTGTCAAAAATAGGTACACTTGCTTTTGGATTGTTGAAAATTGTTTTGTTGTATAGGCGTGTGGCTATCAGAGCGAATTTATGCAAGCTTGTGCGCCTGCGAGTATGTAACGATTACGATCCTTTAACGATTACCATTGATTAATGTGTCATGACCCCGATTGTGCGAACTCGATTGTTACGACCACGGATCACGATTAATGTCGAATGTTTTATTACGGATGTTACGGACGATGGCGACTTAATTATGTGTTATTAGTTGTTATCATGTATCAAACTGTTTTGTGCATCTATGCTTGAGACGTACCGTTACAACTTTTCCTCGTGGCGGTTTACTTTTTGGTAGACATGTTTGAAACGTATTGTCTTGTGTTCTAATGCATTTAAAAAGCAGGCTGATGAAGGAGGCAGCAGCCCCCGAAAGCTACCGATCATATACATATTACTGGTGTCGAATAATTCGTTTCTGAATATTTACCATGTCCCAGTACAACAATTCCATATTTAAAATAATTATTAAGGGTCCCATATATCTGATATATCGTGAGGAAACTGAGAGTCGCAAATCTATAATTTTACTTATGACGTCACTGTGACGTCATTTCAAATGAGATCGACACCAAATTTGGACACAACCTTGGCTAGGTATTCAGGAAGATATGTGCCAAGTTTCGCGTCTCTATCTCGTCGCGTTGCGACGATATCGTCGCAGAAGTAAAGGGGGGCAACTATATGTCCCCCCCAGCGGCCGGTGGGTGACGCGGAGGCCCAGTGGCCGCCGGGTCCTTTAAAGGTAGTGTGCCACCTTTGAAAGATTTCCCATTTTATTTTTCCTAGGATAAGAAGCTTCTGTTTTTACCTAATATCGCAAAAAAAAATCAAAAATGGGCCTGGAATAGTGCCTTTTTCGCCTAAAAGTTTTTCGGTTTTTAGATATGTATAACAACTGTAGTGGGCTCACCTGCAAACAGGCGTCGGGCAACAATCGCGAATGCGGCGCACTTGTGACAATAAGCAAAGGTCATTATAGTGTTACGACCATACGACGTACGGGAATGAGTTATCAGCTGTCTAATCGTAGACAACACAATGTCGAGCCTTAAACTGTAAGCCCGTATTGGTATTGTTTCTTTTATTTGGCTGTCGAACATTATTTATGGTTTGAAATATGATTTTATGTAAAATAATTGATATGAAAAAGCCGTCTTATAAGTTATGACCCCATTTCACCACACGCAAGTGGCAGAAATGACAATGATCAGCTGACGCATTTTTCTTGGCCGAAGTCAGAGCGCGCGGCCCGACGCACCACGCGTATTTGGAAATTCCGACCTCGACGAGCATCAGAAGCCACCTAACAGGCGTGTTCGAAACCGCAGGAGATGATGATGAACGGGTTTATCGAAACTTGATTGGATGAGCATATCGGTAATAGCGATTTCAGTGTGTGCATTTATTGTTCATAGTGGTGTGAAATGTGGTTAGGGTACGACCGACAACCCGTCGGGGCGAATTTCGCACTGGGGTACTCAAAATTTGAAGAATTTAAGACGTTTCCATGAGTTTTGAAGGTATGGATAAGTTCTAAAAATCCGGTTCTCCTTATCTGGGCCATTAACTCCATACGGTCCAAGAAAGCTGGCACACTACCTTTAAACATGGATTACACGACACTTTCATTTGTGGTCCTCAGTGACCTGACCTCTGTTACCTGACCTGGTATCAGTGACCTCAAATAGCAAAATATGTGTTTCACGCGCAATTCTTGCGCCCATTCCGGGTGCGGGTTAACAAAAAGATCAGCTTTTTCATTTTGTTTTGCATTTTAGGGGATTATTTCAAAAGTCACTTTTTTAACCCTCGCCCCGTTGGGGGGGCAATTTGCCCCCCTGTGGTTTTTCCTGAATAGCAAGAAAACGGCGGCGCGCAGCGCCGCCAAATATTCAGTACCTTCCCGGGCATCAATTTGACACCTTCACACCAAATTTCAAGTCTTAGGTCACGTTAGGTCAGGAGTTATTGAGGTCAAACTGAGGTCGTGTTCGAGCAAAAATGAGCAAAAAACATGCAATCTTGAAACGCTCACCAAATCTACAGTTACAAAGCAATTTCAAACTTCTTTTTATGGTCTAGTCGACAAAAAGCGGCGCTACAAAACTGTTATCTCGGATTTTCAAAATTTTTGGTTTTTGACCCCCAAAAATCCAAGAAATTGATTTTTTAGAAAAACTAAAAAAAATCCAAAAAATTCCCAATTTCGAAAACGGAATATATATGATAGTACCTGTGCTTTTCTATATACATACCAAATTTCAGACCGATATCTTGTTTTTTGGCCAAATTATAGCGGAAAAAAAACTTCAAAAATGATGACGTCAAATTTTTTAACTAAATTTTTAGCGATTCTAGACCACGTAGGGCAAAACAAAGACCACCATTGAACTCCCTCTGACGAGCTGCATCAAATCGATACCCATTTTATGCAAAAATATCATCTTTGAAATTTGACCTTATTTGACCTTATTTGACCTGACCTTGACCTGACCTTGACCTGACCTTGACCAAAACGTGACCAAAGCTGGCCCAAAAGTCTGCCTAACCCACATAATCGCATTTGTCATGTAAAATGGACCATAAAACATGTATCACACGACACTTTTATATTGTGACCCCCCCCCCCTGGTGACCTGACCTCTGTCACCTGACCTGGTATCAGTGACCTCAAAGAGCAAAATATGTGTTTGAAGAACATTTCCCCATCGATGATTTTCAATGAAATGCATTTTACTCGATTTTACAACGCATTTCTTGAAATGCCTCTAAACGGTGAAAATTCGACCTTTGACCTGACCTGTGACATCATCGGTCTGACCTAGGTCAACAAAATTGGGTCATAAGGTAGTTCCCTGATAGGGCTATCCAACACCGGTTGCCGCTTGTCGCTAGGTTGCGTGGTTCTCGAGATCTTTTGGGGGGGGAAATTGCCCCCCCCCCCCAACGGGGTGCGTTGCTCGGCAGAGCCCAACGGGGCGCGGGTTAAAGGGACCCTCCCACCTTCAAAAAAGTTAATGAATTGGCATGAAAGTGATGTCGCTCGGTTCAGAAAGAGCAAAAACGAATATCTACCAAATTTCATCGAAAAATATTTACCGGTTTTCAAGATATTATACTTTTACTTTTGTTTACTTTTTGGGATCTCGGCTGTTCCTAGCGACTTTATTTGAAAGTGCGGCATTTGTTGCGCGCAAAACAGCATATACCACCGCGTGCTACAAAACGTTTTAGTCAAACATTTAACGGACGTTCGAAAGCCTGATGACGTCATCAGATTCCCGTAATGGTTAAGAGATAGGGACCACGCTGGTCCCACCCTGCAAGTAAAGTGAAGAAATTTCTTGAACACCATAAAGCTGCGGGGGTTGCGACCAGGATAAATGGTGGTTTCTGAGCCTGGCCGCAAACTTGGCCATCTCAACTCAAAACTAATGTTAAGGTGGGAGGGTCCCTTTAATTTGGGGTTCAAAATCAAAGCAAATATATAACAAACAAGATAGCAGTTTTGTAGCGCTGCTCGTTTTTTATCTTTTTGTTTTTCAACATTTTTCTTTATCTTTAAAAATTTTGGGCTTGACAGATCCTCCCATCAAACCTCTTTTGGGTCGGAAATGCCTGAACATGACGTCACTCTGACGTCATTTGCGGCCAACCTATCATAGACTGTGGACGAAAAGCTAACGAGGTGTAAAACCTATTTAAAAGAGGGTTCTCAAATTTTCGCGGCGATCGGAGCATTAGTTTGAGAGATATTGCGAAACGACTGGAACGGGGGCGGGGGCAAAAAATACCCCCCACCAGGACGCGGGCTAAAAAGTTTCCACTGGGTACCCTAAGAAGGTAAAGGTAATCTCAAGATTGTGGATACGCCGCTGGATGTTCTCTACGATATTAGACTAAGATCAGTGTAAACACGGGCGACAAAATATGAAAAGGAAATAGGATTGATTGACTTTCACATTGGGTTTGACAGCTTGGATAATATTTGAAGTGTCTCATATTTACTCCTACAGGGTGGGCAAAATCTCGTCACTGCAGAGGCAACTGGCAGCCACTGCGGAACATTTGCCCCCTTGCAGTAGCGCGGAACACCTTCAATTAACCCGCGCCCCACTGGGGTCTGCGTATAACACGCCCTACTGGGGGGGGGGCTATTCATAGCCCCCCTCCTAACTCCGAAACTACTGGGCCGATCGTCAAAATTCAAACGGCGTCTGATAGCCCCGGAAAAACTGTCGAGTGAAACCTAATTTCATTGACCTCGAGGTCACCGATGACGTCACAGGTCAGGTCAAAATAAAAGATATTAGCATTTTGGCTTGTTCACGTTTTGGGCTCTGGCCGCCGTCTTACAAGTCAGATCAGGCTCATTTTTGGTTCACACACTCGTGAACAGATGCTCTAGATACCCTGAGGGTACCAAACTTGTACTTTGACTTTCAGGTCAAGGTCAGGTCATCACAGGTCACGAAAATATTATATCATGCGTCGGTCTAGTGACACATGGTTTATGGTCCATTTAGGCAAAAAATTTCGAATTTGATGTCGTTTGTGTCATTCGAGGTCATTTTGAGTCATATTTAGCTTAGGTCAGGTCACTTTCAGATCAAAAAAGTTCAAATTTTGAAGTTAAAATTTTCAACAAAAAAGGTGTCTATTGGATGCAGTTTTAGCTCAGGAACACGATGGTGCTATTTATATTGGCGTACGATGTCAAATACGTGCTGAAAAATTGATTTGAAAAATTAATAATTGTGATTTTTTGCAATAATGCGTAACACTTGGCCATTTTTGAAGATATTTAGCTTAAATTTGCTAGAGTTAGTCATAATAATGAGTTTTATCCCATATATTCCGTTTTTTTTTTTTCGAAAATACAAAAACTTTTTGAAAAAAATGTAAAAATATGAATTTTGAATTTTATTATAATAAATTTTCGAAATTTTCAAAATTTCGAAAATTCGAGATGGCAGTTTGATAGCGCCGTCTATTCTGAGTCCTCTCATGCAAATAAATTGGATCTAGCTTAAAAACTGAGCTCTTGGGAGCGATTGCCGTGGTTCAATGTTTTGCGTCGAAATCGGCCGAACATGACGTCACTCTGACGTCATTTCCGGCCGACCTATTGTAGGTACGAAGCTCAAAGTTTGGCACAAGGTGTCAAATTGATGCAGCCGAAGGTACTGAAAGTTTGGCGTCGATACGTCAAGCGGTTTGGAAGTTATTGCAGAAAAACGGGAGGGGGGCTATGAATAGCCCCCCCCCCCCAGTGGGGCGCGGGTTAAAGGGGCATTTCTGACTTTTAGCTCCATTCTTTCCATGCAAAGCCCATAGGGCTTATGTTAAAATGCCGAAATCAAGGGGACACGGTTCCACGGTGCCCTCCCCCCCCCCGTTCCGCCCCTTATGCCCTCCGCCCCAGTTAATGCATGTTAGCCGAGGCCAGACACGCCAACATACAGTCTACAGGCATATGAAGCACAGACATCCAAACACTCAGACGGGTACCTAGCACACAGATAAGACACACAAAGACTCACAGAATCACATACACACTGTTACATAAACACATATAGTCTGACAATAGACACAGACGCACAAAACACACTCAGACAACAGGCACAGGGACACACAGATCCCCCCCCCCTCACACACAGGTCGGCCCGGCTCACCTGATATTCGCCGCCTCCGCCGTGGTCGGCTCCGGTGAACAGAGCTCAGTACCGTCCACACACTGTTGGACCACCCGCTCTGTCCACTGACCCGGCCGGTGGACGCAGTGCAGCTCGTGCCCCTCCGTCGGCCTTTGTCCCGGTCTGGACCGCTGCAACTGCGCAGTACGGAATTACCCCGGGGCGGGGCGCCGCTGAGTCATGGTACCAGTTACCGCCGACCTCGGGCCGCTGGACGACTGCAGCGCCCCTACCGGTCACCGGCGTCGTACTGTAACTAGTGGGGAGCCGGGGCGTTCATGGAGCACTTGAGATGTAAGTGCACAGTTGCCTCGTAAAGGCTAATCAGCAACAACAACAAAATAAAATGGGAACTCTCTACATTCGTCAAGGACTTGGATGTCCGGGTTCCAATGGGCCTTGTCCCGTAGCGAGGAGACTCTAGCGTGTCCAGTGAGCCGGCGGCGCGGCGTTCCGGACTGATGACGTCAGCGGAAGGCCACCATGGATTCGTGATAACACGGGCCGGATGGCGGTGCAGCAGCCCCCCTCCCCCCTCCCCGGCCGTCTGGAACTCCCCCATCCCTCCGGACACTGCGTGCAGCTCGGCAGTGTAAACCATAGTGACGAGCAGACATGTGCAGGGATGGAAGAGGCGGGTCTATGATCTCAGTGGATATCTCGACAAAATGGAGGGGTTGGACCTACATCTCATCCCTCGCCCGGCCAGGGGTTGGGGAGGGAGAGATAGATTAACCCGCGCCCGCACATGGGGGGGGGGGTGGGGTGGTAACCACCTTAGGTAGGTTAAAACGGTTGGAAACGGTAAAATGCACAAAATATGGGGGTCACAAATGCGGTTCACTGAATCGTTCTCGTAGGGCCACGTCGGCCGCGTCGTACGTAAGGCCACGTCGGCCACGTCGTGCACCGGGCCGTCGCGCACCGGTGGAGTCCCGTCGAAGACTGTCAGGCCCCCGTCCCGTCTCAGCCCTCGTGGTAGCACAACACGTGGGCCTGAGAACCAGGACAGGGGCCAGATGACACATATGTGCCCGGCGCGGCGCGGCGGACCGACCGCCGCGCTTCAAGCGCCGGCCGTCTTTGCGAAAATACCTAAAAATACCAACGTATTTGCTCGCTAACACCTAGGTTTACCAATGTTGTACAGGAGGGACATTTTTATTGGTCCACCTATTAACTACCTACCCTTTAAATATCGTGTTTCTAGATATCGTGCTGAGGACAGCTTTCTAGATGCCATATAAGTCATTCGTCAGGGGGTCATACACCCGCCTCCTGGCCGCTCGCATTAGAAAAAAACGCAAGCTGACACACCTACAGCGTTATGTCGGACTTACAGCGAAGTGATACTGTGTATTGCAGGACCATGACATTTTACACCCAATCATGTCATCTTGCATATCAAAACAATGTATTTCCAAACGAACAAAGAAGTAGCTGTTCAAACTACCTATGCATCAATGGGGATGTACCGGCTGAGGACAGCTGGGGACGTACCGGCTGGGACGTCAGATTTCCCGGGTGTTTCGGAGACCATATCGTCTACGACATGTCATCCCGGCCCCACCCCGTGCCGTGCTGCCACCACGCCACCGAACGCCACTGACCAGCCCTAAGGTGTCGGCGGGTGTGCCTCTTTTCTACGGCCATTTTCCAGCGGCCGGCCGGAGCCAGTCGCTGGAGTCTTCTGCTGATTGGTCTGTGCGTAACGCGAGAGCCGCAGAGGCGTCTGCTGATTGGTCTGTGCGTGGCGCGCGTGCCGCAGAGGCGTCTGCTGATTGGTCTGTGCGTGGCGCGCGTGCCGCAGAGGCGTCTGCTGGTTGGCTTCGGCTGCGCCGTCTTCTGGCCGCCTTCGCCGCGTCCCCCTCACCGCCCCCTCCGGCCGAGACGGGTCCGTCTGGCGAGACGTTCCGAGCGGTGTGTCCGTGTGGAGTGAATGCACTGCTAGCCACTGCAGCTGTTTGGTGCCCGGCTGCCGGAATAGAGTGTCGGAGCGGCGGCAGAGGAGTGACGGCAGCTGTTTGTGGTGGATTCTGACGGAGCTGACCACCGGCACAATAAGACTGCAGCGGCACCAGCCACGGGGAGGGGGCTGCAGCTGGGAGTGTCACCGGACCGCTCTCCGTGCCGGCAGCTGACACTGACCGGGGGCCGGTCTGACACTGTCAGGGGCTGCGGTGTCAGTGTGTCAGTTCAGCTGACAGTCGGAGCACCAGCAGCTGGACACAGCTGACACTGTATATATATAGACCACTGTCACTCGGACACTGACACGGACTGGGACGGCACGACGGTGTGACGTCACACTGGCCTCCAACACGGCCTCCAACAGCTGCACCCGGCTGTGGGCACGGACACACCGGCTGCAGCCAGTAACGCTCGCCGCTGTGCTGGAGCCGCCCGCTGGCCACAGCAGCGACGGGGGCTGACAATCGTCCCGCACTGCAACGGAAAGGCCACACGACGGCAACGGGGGTGACTGCTGTGGTGGGAATTTCCGATAAATACGGGAATGGCTGTGAGCTCGGTATTATTTTGTGTGTATTTGACGAGAGGTGACCGGTTGATTTTGTGAGTGGGTTGATGGACATGCGAGGGTAATTAGTTGATTTTGTGAGTGCGTTGATGGACAGTCGAGGGTGATTAGTTGATTTTATGAGTGTGTTGGTGGACAGGCGAGGGTGATTAGTTGATTTAGTGAGTGTGTTGATGGGCAGGCGAGGGTGATTAGTTGATTTTGTGATTGCGTTGATGGACCGGCGAGGGCACGTGGTTGACAGCGAGACAAGCCGGCTGCTGGATGTGCTGTGACAGTGTGTCGGTGCTTGTTGTCGGTGTCGGGTGGTGCAGCTGGCGGCGGCCCGCTGCCATACGGGAGCGGTCGGTCGGCAGGCCGCTCGGCGGCTCGTCCAGCCGGTAGTTGGTGTCAGATCTCTGAGGCCGGTGGGTCAGAGCCGGTGAGCCCGGTCAGGGCACGGCCGGAGCACGGCCACGGCCCCGGCGGCGGCACGGCGTGCTTGTCAGTGGGCCGGCCGTGACCTGGCGGTGACCGGTCGGTCTGTCTGCCGACCGGCCAAACTGTACTCTGGTCACCAGGACATTAGCACAAATGATGAGGTAAGCTCCGAAGGTAACTGTTTCCCAGGACAAAGACTGGACATGTGTAAAATGTATTAGTCAAAGCGCAGCCGATTATCAGTAGCATGGCCAAGTGATAACTAAAATCTAAAAAGCCGTTCCGGAGTCGGAGTCAAGGCAGCTTGATCGACACGGACTCCGACTCCGACTCCCAATCGGTCGGTAGCCCAATTACCCCCCTGTACGAAGCAGAGGACACAAAACATGGCGGCGCGCCCCCGGGCCGTGACGGCGTGCTTCCGTGAACCGAGTCGGACAGACGCGAGGACACTCGTTATGACCGGTGCCGTAAGAGCTCTACACAATTCAGTAGCATCCAGCTGACTATATCCGACCGTTGGATAGCCGGCTATATCATACCCAGGGTTACATTATCCACAATACCCGACCGGTAATTACCCACTACATCGCATCACTTCATCCAATTACCCACCATACTCGCCCGGTAACTAATTGCCCTAGGCTACATATAGTACAGCTGAAGCGTCTCCTCTCGTGTATGTAGTAGACATGTGTTTGACGTCTCCAGTCTCGGCGTGCGCCACGCTCCGCCAGTGGAGAGCGGGGCAGCTGACGGACCAATCAGCTGACGGACCAATCAGCTGACGGACCAATCAGCTGACGGACCAATCAGCTGACGGACCAATGGTCAGCT
Source organism: Amphibalanus amphitrite (assembly GCF_019059575.1). Lineage (NCBI taxonomy): Eukaryota > Metazoa > Arthropoda > Thecostraca > Balanomorpha > Balanidae > Amphibalanus > Amphibalanus amphitrite. The sequence goes on from NW_024881504.1 coordinate 527,062, forward strand.
GACGGACCGGTCCCCGCCCCGGGCCGGGTGACGGCCGCCGGCCGGGACCGGAGCGGGCGGGCGCGGCGCGGCCGGCCGCCGTCTGAACTGGCACCGCGTGGATACTGCCAGCTCGGACGGCAGCTAGCCAGTAGTCGAGTAGAGCTGTCCGTGTGGGACGTGTCACAACACGCTCAGCACGGCGCTCAGCACCGCCGAGCCGAGGTGCAGCCAGACCCGGGGGGAGCGGTCACGTGACCGAGCCGTCCGACTCCACCGGGGGACGGTCACGTGACCGAGGCCGGCCGTGCCGCCGGGACCAGGCGCGGTGAACCGAGTCGGACGGCCAGAGACGTGGGTTCTACATACAGAATAGCGTAATGCCACGATCGGTAGTCTCTCCAGCACATCACTTTTCACTGTCCAATTACCCACAATACCCGCCCGGTAATTACCCACTACATCACATACCTCCGTCCAATTACCCACAGTACCCGCCCGGTATTTACCCACTACATCACTTTTCACTGTCCAATTACCCACAATACTCGCCCGGTAATTACCCACCAGGTCACATCCTTCCAGCCAACTACCCACAATATCCGCCCGGTAATTACCCACTAGATCACATCGTTCCAGCCAATTACCCACAATACCCACCCGGTAATTACCCACTACATCACATGCGTGTGCTACTACTACATCTACACTACAACTACTAAAACTACATGACTACACTAGAGCGGACACCGGGGCCGTGTGCCGGCTGACCGGCGCCGCTCTCAGTGCCGGCTGGTGCAGCACACACGGCAGCAGTCAGCTGGCGGCCCCGGCCGACTGGCTCGGCCTCTCTGCAGTCAGCTCATCACTGCACGGTCGGTAGTGCAGCGCAGCAATACTACCACGGATACACTGTGACCCGACCGCCTTCCTGTCTCTCCAGCTGACGCCACAGCTCCTCTGTGGACAGAGCAGAGACACGTCTGAGGTGGATACGTCACACACAGACAGACACACAGACAGCGGTACAGCCATGTCCACACACCGCCAGCCAGTGACGTCACACACAGGACAGACGGTTGACGTGACGTCACCGTCGGCCGTGGTGGCCGTGACGCGTCACGTCACCGTCCGTGACGTGGCCTGCGGCGGTGCTCGAGTGTGTGTGTCTGAGAGGCCGGTGGCGCCGTGCAGCGTCTGTTGTGAGGGACTGACTGGTCAGAGGCGCGGAGCGCGGCGCCCTCTCACCTACCGGGGACAATGAGATTGATGATACGGGGCCGGCCATCACTGTCCCGGCCCAGGTCCGCCTCCTTCAGGGCGGTCAGCACGGCCTGGCCGGTGTCTGCCGTGCAGTGAAGCCACAGCTCCTGCAGCTTCCGACACGACTTCACCAGTCTGTAACAGAGCAGAGCAGCAGAGACGTCACACACAAACACAGCGGCACCAGCCGGCCGGACGTACGAGTCAGTGTCAGTGTCAGTAGTTCAGTGTCGGTGTGTTGGTGTCCGTGTCAGTGTGTCAGTGTCAGTGTGTCAGTGTCAGTGTGTCAGTGTCAGTGTGTCAGTGTCAGTGTGTCAGTGTCAATGTGTCAGTGTCAGTGTGTCAGTGTCAGTGCGTCAGTGTCAGTGTGAGTGTGTCAGTGTCAGTGTGCAGTGTCAGTGTGTTGATGTCAGTGTGTCAGTGTGTCAGTGTTAGTGTGTCAGTGTGTCAGTGACAGTGCCAGTGTCAGTGTGTTAGTGTCAGTATGTCAGTGTCAGTGTGTCAGTGTCATTGTCAGTGTGTCAGTGCAGTGTCAGTGTGTCAGTGTCAGTGTCAGTGTATGCGTGTCAGTGTCAGTGCAGTGTCAGTGCAGTGTCAGTGTGTCAGTGTCAGTGTCTGACAGGACCCGCCTCGCCAGTGTCTGCTGACTGACCTGGTGTACGCTGCTGCTGTGAAGGCCGTCTCTGCCGGCCGCTGGCGGTTCCCCAGTGTAAGGACCTTCAGCCCGGGGCAGCCGCTGAGACTGTCCAGCACGGCGTCATGGACGCCGCCGGACAGGGTGAGCCACCACAGCCCAGGGCACCTGGTGAGGGGCTCCAGACTGCCGGCCGTGAGATCAGGACAGTCTGGAAAACACACAGACACACATACAGACAGGATCAGTCGGCAGGAATATATGTAAATATACGGAAAAAAACGAAACAGCTATGAATTCGCATGGTTTTATGGACACAGACGATGATATATTGATTAACAATGGTACCTAATATATGATATGCAATCAGTTCAAGTTTCAACCGATGCATTGAACTGCATTGAACATTGCATTACAATCATTATGTGTACGTTCAACTAAGTCTAAACGAATATGTCACCGATTCCCTTCCCTTACTGATTCACACCATGTTGGAGCCAGACTTGTAAACGATTCAAAAAAATTCAATCAATTCAATCACGACTCACTTGATGAAATGACCGATTCAATCATAACTCAATCAAACAGTCTGATTTTCCAAGCGATTCAATCACGACTCATGGACCTTGTGATTCAACTCAATCACGACTCAACCCATTATCAGTGATTCAGGGAATGACTCAACTCATGATTTAACTCAACGCGATTCAATCAAGATGTTATATAGAATATATACATATGTGATATCAATTTAAGACATTTTTGGAAACTGATACCAAACAGATACCAACCAAATACACTAGGAAAATACCAAAAAACACTGAAAAGTACTAAATCTATACTGAACTCAACAAAGTTGTAGATATTTATATCAATACGGTGTAAAGATGATAATTTAAGTACAGAAAAGACAAGTTCTGTTACAAATGAAACTACCAGAGGACTTATAATAATTCATTTATCTGCTTGGCGCTTGCAAAAGGAAACATACAAAATTGCACAGAACAAAAAAAAAAATATTATCAGCAACATCGAAAAGGACCAAAATTTGCAAATCAATTGTGGTACCCAAACTAAAATAGCTGGTGATCAGCCATTCAAAAAAAAAAGATATTGATTGATACTTTATGAAGCAGTGGTAAAGCCGGTAAAGCATTACACAGGACTAGACATTTTCGGCGTGCTACAAGTTTTCTTTACTATCAAGAATACGGAATATCGACACATACGAAGCTATTCAATAGTTACATAATATAAACTGAATGCTCTCATGATAAAACTACCTCAACCATCCATATCTTCAATGACAAAATAACAATTCCAAGCCCGCCCCACGACACCATGCGACACGCAGAACACGCGTAGTGTAGCCAGGCCTTTAGTACTGAAGTACGCATGCGCTAAGTGGGCAGCCATCTTTAATTTAGGAGCAGAACCATGGATATAAAATACATAGTTTATATTTTTAGATTCAATTAAGCATATTTATGCATGCGTGTAAAACAGTTTTTTATTCTGTCCAATTCATTAAAGAAAAAATACCCAACAGTAAAAATCTAAATTGGTTTGGCAATATGTATTTAGCCCAGCACTAGGTAGTTGCAGCGTATATTGACGCAGCTGCGACATAAAAGCGTATTTTGCGTGGTTTGCATGTTGCAAATATTGCGAGCAGTCTGGCAAATCTCTAATCCGAATTTAGCATCGAATGCAAAACTGTTAGCGGTCCTCAAAACTAGAAGGTGAAGAACACCAAACGGATAATGATTGTTTGTTGAGCTATCAAAACAATAGTTTTTGGGTGATGGTGGAGGTGATGGGAAGGTGGTTGTTTTTTAATACCTAGTAGGGTATGTATCTACTTTTTGCCATTGTATCTTTACTTTTATGTAATTGGGAGCCACCACACGGCAATATGTGACAGATCCATCAATGCTCATAAGCCAAGGTATTCCAATTAGTTACGTTGATAGGTAATTGCTAATTCTGCTCGGAAATGTAAAGTGAGTGAGAAGACCATGGGTTAGATCAAGCAATTTATGACCCTTAGCCCAAAATCAAATCAGTAACTAAGGTTACCAAATTATAATGTGAACATGCATTGTGTATTCATCAATATGTTTTGCTTGCTCACAAATGTCCTGATGAAACAGAGTATTGAAAATATAAAGATTAACATGATATCTAAAACATGTGTGTTGAGCAATGTGCGCCTGCTTACTGCTACTGTTAACTTGATTACTATAATGATTTTAGGGCAATGGAAAGAAACTTTACATGCATTTTTCATCTTCATGCATTGACATGTATAATTTTATGTTTACAGTTTGATGGAAAACTTAAAACAAAATTTTTATGTTTTTTCAATAATGATAGCTGTGCGCATTTATAATGCTGACAAAATCCCTAAAAAAATTGCAGTGCATTGTGTGTGACTATGATGCAAATGCCACATATATTTCTACATAATATAGTACTAAATATGGTCATAACTTCAATTTCCAGCACATGATGATTGAATCATTTTGTTAATTCAATCAACTTGAATCGATGAGTTCCCGATTCAATCACTTGCAGTTGCCATGTGTGACCGATTCAATCAGGATTCATATGGTGACAAGAGGTGATTCAACCGACTCAATCACAGTGAGTCGGCATTTTCAAGCGATTCATGAGAATCGATTCAATCAGAGTTGAATCGCTTACAAGTCTGGTTGGAGCTCAATTAGCTTCATTATTTCACAAATCACATTGGCTATGCATCCAGAGGCGGATCCAGCTCAGAGTTTGGGGGGGGGGCAAACCATAACAATTTATCGATTCTTTCCATGCATCGTCCATAGGCGTAATGTTAAAATTATGCCGTTTGGGGGGGCAAATGCCCATTTTGCCCCCCCCCCCCTGGATCCGCCACTGTATGCATCACACCTGTCTCAATGAGGTGCGACACCGGCACACCGTTACTCAGTGTCCGCCATTCGCTGAGTTCGTATATCATCGGCCTGTCCGTGCTGCCGCTGCTCACCGTATATCTCTAGTACTCTGACCGTCCGTCGCAGGTCAGCCAGGTGACTGATGGTGTCGGCAGCCACCCCCTGGAGCGACACTGACAGATCATCATCCTCGTCCCATCCCGGCCAGCTCGGCTCCGTCACCTCCGGCCCTGTCGTACAGAGCTGTGTCAGCTGACTGCAGTCAGACAGAGCTGCCGCCAGCTCCCCGCTGCACCACTGACACCAGAGTGTCATACACTGACACAGTCAGCACTGAAACAGACGAGCGGCCGCAAAACGATATTTAGCACCAGCAGTCATATGGATATGTAGAATGTGAATATGAACATAATATGTAAATGCGATAAGTATATGCATAATACAGTAGTCTATGAAACTACTTATACTACTCTTATTGGTTGCACAATGTCTATAATCATCCCTCATTGGAAATAACTGCTCGAGTGCTTACTAATTGTAGCAATGCTCATGCATTCCCTGCTGGCCGCCTTCGATCGTGGCGCCACCTATACTCTGTATAACCGCCGCTCCAGGGCCGCGGCCAGTCAGTCTCGTCAGTCTGCTCAGACTCGTCGTCAGCGAGCTCTCTATTAGGTAGTCAGTCAGTGTCAGTTGTCGATCAGGCGTGCGTTCGACATCCGGAAAATGAGGGATAATTATCCGGGATCACCGGTAATAATTTGGTATTGCAAGGACTATCGATGCAATAAGTCATATTTTTATATTGCTTTTGCTTCAGTAATGGCTCTTTTACTCATTGGCATGTCCGTTGTGCACGGTGTCAGCCTAAAACACCGAATGATCCCGTTGATCCCGGAAAATTATCCCTGATTTTCCGGATGCCGAATTCGCACTAATACTAAATACGTTTGTTCGGAAATTTGCTGCTTGTGACAATGCAACTATCGCTAGTACCTCAACTTTTAAATCACCCCGTGACGTTACACTAATATTCCACGCATATGCCACAAGCATGGACACTATCGAAGGGCATGCATTGAACCCCTTCCCCCTCTCACCACAATACGAGACGAGTAATATACACGATTAACGATGAAACTTGCTAGTTGAGGCTGATCAGTTCGTCCATTTGCCGTCTCCCCTGTTCATTTGCATATACCGGCATTACATGTGTGATCTGAGGTATCTCACCTCTGACATTGAGGAGTATGAGGCCCTCCGGCAGCTGCCCCCTCAGTCGCGGAAGGTCGGCGGCGGTGACTGATAGGCATCGCAGCTCAGGGCACCTGGTGAGGGGCTCCAGGCTCACGGTGTCAGGGACGCCACCGGACAAGGTGAGACTGAGCAGCTCAGGGCACCTGGTGAGGGGCTCCAGGCTGCCGGCCGTGAGATCAGGACAGTCTGGAAAACACACAGACACACATACAGACAGAAACAGTTAGCTGTAATATATGTCGATATATGACAAAACGAAAAAACACCTAATAATTTTCATGGTTTTATGGACACAGTAGACAATGGTAAGACAGTGCTATTATATGATACCTATATGCAATGTTAAGCAAATGCATTGAACTTCATTGAACAGTGCAACACAATTGTTATGAGTATGATCAACTAACTCTGAACGAATATGTCACTGAGTGAACATTCCTCCATTTTGGAGCTCAATTGGCTTCATTATTTCGCAAAGCACATTGGCTATGTATCACTTCTGTCTCCATTAGGTGCGACACCGGCACACCGTTACTCGATGTCCGCCATTCACTGAGCACGTTTATCAGCGGCCTGTCCGTGCTGCCGCTGCTCACCGTATATCTCCAGTAGTGTGACCGTCCGTCCCAGGTCAGCCAGGTGACTGATGGTGTCGGCAGCCACCCCCTGGAGCGACACTGACAGCCCATCCGACGGGGACCATCCCGGCCACCTCGGCTTCGTCACCTTCGGCCCTGTCGGACAGAGCTGTGTCAGCTGACTGCAGTCGGACAGAGCTGCCGCCAGCTCCCCGCTGCACCACTGACACCAGAGTGGCACACACTGACACAGCCAGCACTAACACATCCGAGCGGCTGCACAACGATATTTTTACCAACAGCATACATACGTAAATATGCAAATATGAGCAACATAAGTATTACGATTTTTGCAAGGCACATTGGCCTAGGCACTGGGCAGCCAGTCATGGTATAGTAACGGATCAGGTTGGTAGACAACATAAATATATGGTTCGCAGTGGTTGCAATGAAACCATTTCAAATTACCATAAATGCTACAATAATATTTCATGCATGCACTTGATGCTCACACTATATGCAAATGCATGCATTGCATCACTCTAACAATACCATATAACACAAACAAGGCTGTAAGATGTTGGCTGAATTCGAACGGTTCGTCCATTTGCCGTCTGTCTCCCTGTTCATTTGTATATCCATGTGCATTGTCCATTATACCGGCATTACATGTATGATCCGTGGTATCTCACCTCTGACATTGAGGCGCTTGAGGCCCTCCGGCAGCTGCCCCCTCAGTCGCGGGAGGTCGGCGGTGGAGACTGACAGCCGCTCCACAGTCTCCCGTGAGCTCCGCAGCTCCGTCAGCTCGCTGTCACCGACTCCGGCCGGAAGGATAATAGTGTTTGGGCCCACCCTGATGATGGCATCACGAAGTTGACTTGGAATAGTAGTAACTTGTGCTGGAAAGGTGATTGAACCAATGTCAGGCATTTGTCTAGGTCAAACATTGTACACTTACCTACAGGTGTAGAAAACACAAAGTGAAAACTGTTTGTGGCTACAATGCTGTGATAATTCCGTGTCTGAGTAAATATGTATGTACTTTATCAAAACGATGTGAATTTCATAAGTTACGGCGACTTTCCGTAACATAATATTTAACAAATAAAATGATAATGGGTCTTTGACATATAAAACAAAATCACCACTAATTAGTCCAATATATTCCGAACTAGGCATATTTTCATGATGTCAATTGATCAATATGACATCATGATGAGTTTTTGAAACCTTTTCACATAAGTATTTGTTCAGCACTTATGTGTAGCTAATTATAACAATTTTGTATCGTTATAAAATTTGTAGCGTAAATATTACGTCCAATAGAGGCCCAAATCATTGACCATCACCATTCACCACACGGCACACGACTTGTCATCCTACAGCTTGCCATGGCTTATGGCTTCCGTCTTACCTTAGGATGAGGCAGCATTGAGCATTACCTGCAATACATGTAATATGTGTTGTATGCAGTTATTCTTGGTTTGATTTAGGCTTCAGACTTTCAGGGATAAACTGCTTCTCCACGTTATTTATGAACATTTGCTAGAAAAAAGCAGTTCCTTAGAGCAAAAATAACAAGCAAGGAGCGTTGTCGCCGGCCAGTTTTCCTGTTCTTCGTGTCCCTGTGTCGCTCCCTGCCCCGTTCAGAAGCGCCCGGCAGCGCCACCTGCACCTGACCAGTCCGGCAGCGTTTGGGGTCGCCGCGCAGTGCGCACCGCCGACAATCAGCTGACGCGGCCGGCGGCGCGTCTCAAGGTCACTGGAGGTCAGCCGGGCCGCGGCCCGCCGGGGTGGCCGTGACGTCACAGCCAGCGAATGCTGAGCGCCGGAACAGCTACTGGGGCATTCCACGTCAAATCAAACACCGAAATCCGTCATCCCCTTCGATTTTTCTGAAAATTTGTAGGCAGACTGGGCATGGTTCAAAACTGAGTTACGTATAATATTTTCAGAATTTGATAACGTATCGCTGAGATATAGGTCATCGAATATAGCGAAAAATGCCACACATCAATTTTTTAAATGGCTATAACTCTGGTTCCTTTTCTGATATCAAAATGATATTAACAGGGTCTTATAGGCAATTGATAAGGCTTTGATTTTTAATTATAAAATTAAATTGAAGTGACCTTGAAATGCATTTGACCTTGAATTAAAACAGAAAAATTTAAATAGCAAAAAACACGTCACCTTCGATTTGGGTAATTTTTACATATTATGTCCGTCACAATGTTCCTAACCATCTGTGAAAAAATTGGAGTGGGCCATTCATAACTTTCGCGGCAAACGCCGTTTTCATGCATCAACATCACGCAACCGCGCGTGACCTTGAAAGACAGAGTCAAGACATGCTTGCTTGTGTACACTTTCTGAAATGAATGATTGCTGATTAGTGATATCACAAACTCTGCGAGAATGGAAATGCATAGTCATCGTAGTCAAGCATTCACGTTCCATAGTAAAAGTGTCTCAGGCAAACGGTATTTTGCGGTGAATTTTGAGCCGTGTGGAAATGCATCATGAAGTAAATTCAACGAAAACATTATCACGCTACGATATTTTCACGTCTTTTGATCTGCACTATACGAAAGAACATACATTTTTTAGTATGTATGGGGAATTTCTAGTTAATCCAATAATAAATATGGCAGTTAGAGGCCTGCTAAGAGTAACATGTCGCCGGCTGAGGCGGGCTCGGCCGATGCGGGAAACGCAGCAATCACAATTTTGTGTTTACACGTTCATATTTCAATTGTTTACCAACCGATTTTCAAAATTCTTTCACCATAAGATTGCCTGTACATTTCTTAGTCTTCTCACAAAATTTGACGCGAATCGAAAGTAATCAGCGGTAGGGAGCGCGATGTAAAGACGGAACCGTTCCGTTCCGTCCCGGCACAGTCTACAATTCAGGCGGCGCGTAGCGGTCGGCGCCGGCTGCCGAGCCGCCGCGTTGCTGCGGCGACAGGATGTTCACTTTACACCGCTATTACTAGAACATTTGTGAACCGATTTTCTTATTGCTTGCACGATGAGATGCCCAATTCAATTCTTGACAGGTAGCCATAATTAATTTCGCATCAATCTTATGAGATATTGGCGAAAAAACAGGAGGGGTGGGCGAAATTCGTTCTTCCCCCTCCACTGCGCGTGCTAACATACGTTTGCATATGTGCAATTTTCTTCAAAACTTATGAATGGCCCACTCTAATTTTTTCACAGGTTGTTAAGAATATAGTAGGCAATAAAATATATGAAAATGAGCCAAATCGAAGGTGACGTGTTTTTTGCTATTTCAATATTTGTGCTTAAGAACAGAGTTAAGCAAATTTCAAGGTCATATATTTAAGTTAGTGCAATTCTAAACAAATGCTTAAGAAATTACCTAAACAGTAAGGTTTATTTCATTCAAATCAAACAAGTACAACCAAAGTTATGGTCGTTCAAAAATATAAAGATGCAACATTTTGTAAAAATTTGATGCCCTATATTTAGAAGACCTGTGGTCAGAATGTGCAAAAAACATCAATGTAATGTCCGGGGCCACACAGGAACTCGCTCACAAATTTATAATGAAATCGCTGATGGTAAGGTGCAAAACAGCCGATTTTTGTCCGATTTGACGTGGAATGCCCCTACTGTTGTTTATCCCTTCCTAGCCATTCATATATGAGTAACTTCAACCGCTGCTCACCATCCGTGACTAGTAGGGTAATCCGTGACCCCAGCTCCGTGGCCAGGTGACTGATGGTGTCGGCAGCCACCCCCTGGAGAGATACCGACAGACCATTCCCGTACCATCCCGGCCACCTCGGCTCCGTCATCTCCGGCCCTGTCGGACAGAGCTGTGTCAGCTGACTGCAGTCGGACGGAGCTGCTGCCGGGTCGGGGGGCGGCTGACACTGTGGTGTCAAACACTGACACAGACGACACTGACAACGTAAGGTTCGAGCCTCACTGTTGGACAGTAATTGAACATAGTGCACAAAGCATGCACTACGCTTATACATGCGTCAGTTAATTAATACAGTTTAGTCCATACAGGTCATACAGGTTCAGTACATACAGGTCATATTCGTTTGCATGATAGTATAAAGTAGGTAGGTACAATACAGTGGCTAATGTCTGTGTAGCATGTAGGTAGCATGGCACACATATGTCCGCTGAACGTTTATCACTGAAACTGTTACTTTATGTACATACTATGTAAGTACCTACCACCATTCAGAAGTAATAGTACGCGTTTCCTCAACATATTCTCACCGGCAACGTATAGCGTCCTCAGTGACGTCGGCAGCAGCCGCAGCCACCGCCCCGTTCCGAAGGACGGGACCCTGACGGTCAGCTCCTCCAAGTGGGGAAGACTCTGCAGGAGCGCCGTCAGCTGATCCTCGCCAATGGCCGACGGAGCGTCGAACGTCGTCACGGTCCTTAGCGCCTCTCTCAGCACTGTGGTATCACTGTCTGCCGATGGCTGGGGCTCCGTCTGTACTATGACGTCACTGTGTGCCGATGGCTGGGGCTCCGTCTGTGCCGTGACGTCATGAAACGCTTTTGTAATTTTACTGAAAAGACAAGAAAAAGAACATAAATCAAAATGCAAAAGAAGTTCACAACTTTAGTTGGCTCCTTTGATGATCCGATATGCATTTAGGTAGGGGAGAGAGGTCATATTGCGCCACCTTAACCCTATTAGTGGCAGGGGGGGTTGATTTCATCCACCCCTCAGTTTTTTTTTCGGGAATATCTCCGAAACCGCTGAAGCTACGATGCTGAAATTTTCTGACTTTTCCTAAAACTAAATTGGACACATTTTCTGAAAATTTCAAGTTCATAACTTTACCAGGGGCGGCTCCAGAGCACTGGGAATTGGGGGGTCCTATTCGTGAAGCGAGTCATTTGGGCGAAGATCACGATGCTGCACCAGTTTTACGAACAGTGAATGAAAGGTATCATGTGATAACATATAAAAAATTATTGTGCATCCTCTTTTGACACGTTTTTGCTATAATAGGTGGATCCAGGCGTCCAAAAAGGGGGTCATGTTTTACCTCCCAACATAGGTGCCCTGACACCGCCTATGCATGACCAATAAAATTGTAGTCGTTCTCTCATAAGAAAATTGTAACATAACAAGACCATTACCACCCTTTTTAGAAACAGTACCAACAAAAACCTTATTTACTATACTTTTTGTGTACCCCGAATCTCAATGATCTGTATCCGCCTATGATTTTTGAAAATGCATATTTTTAGGATCCATGTGAATTCCTGGTTCATTCTCTATCGATGGGCAAAAGTTGCGTTAAGATTGGTTCAGAAACCTGGCCGTGATAAACAGTCTAAAATGTATCTGCAATTTGCCCGTTTTTACCCCCCTCTACCCCCCCCCCTATTTACATTTTTTATTTTCATTTTTTAGAAATGTAGATCACGTGGAGCGAAATCGAAGCCGTTTGAATTTTGAAAATCGGCCCGTTAGATCTCGAGATATCAGGGGGGGGGGTCGTAAACAGCCCCCCTGCCAGGGGTAGCCAGGAGCCTGCCACTAATAGGGTTAAGGATATCGGCCTATTGCGGCTATAGTTGACCAGCTGTCATGCTTGATGATATCTCAAATTGTACCTCAGTTATTTTGGCATCAAATTACAACTCCTAATTTGTATCACACCCATAAAAAATAACAAGAGAAAAGTTTTCCGACACACCTGCAAAGGGCGCATTTACGGACTACCCCATCAAAAAGCGCCCATGCCTCTCATGTAAAAGCGCCCTATTAAAAACAACGGTTTGCCACCTAACTAAGTAGCCTTTTTGGACGTGTCAGCCCATTAACCATTTATGCTGTGAAGGCTAAGGTAATGGTAAGGTGAGCGCTCTAATATTCAAAGTGTTCAATGAAATGTGTCCCAACCACAAGATGCTGTTTCTCTGGGCTGAAGAATAGGGCGCAAATAGGGTGGACGCAATTACGGTTGGAACACATTTTTCATGAGCTTCAAATATGGCGAGGACAGCGAAGCCACGGTGATGATAAACTTTCAAAACTACCATTAAACGAGCAATTAACAATGATCATTAGTTGAATCACTATCTATAAGATAAACCATGACACTAGCAAAGGTCGAAATAGACTGTTTCGCGTAAGAAAATAGAGGAAATCACAAAAAATGGTCTGCGAGAAAGCTGAGACACCTCACCTGCCCCCGTGGACCGGAATAAGAGCGAGTTATTGGTGGTGAAGTAAATGCACACATTCGAGCATTCATTCGAATCGAATTTTGGACAGGAGGAAGGTGTGGCGCATTTAACCTTCGCCCTGGTGGGGGGGGGGGGCCATTTTGGCCCCCCCCCCTGTGGTTTTTCAGCGATAACTCAGAAACCACTTGAGTTAGCGCCCTGAAACTTTGTATAGCTGTTTATTCAACATTTTTACATCATGTCCTTTTTTGGGGGGTTCGGGTCAGGTCAGGTCAGGTCACAAGGTCACCAAAACTGACACCACCTCTAAAAAAGTTCAAAGCTCTCTCAAAGGCACAGCTTTTATCCGATTGATGTAAAATTTACAGTACTTGAAGATGTCACCCAGCTCTACAAAATGGCTATCTCGGATTTTTTATAAATGTGACCTAAGGTCAGGTCAGGTCATCGCTGCTCCCCATTATAAGTCAATGGGAGAATCGAAAAGTAGTTGTTTTTTCAGCTAAATCGGGCGTGATTGTTCCTATATTTCGTTATTGAAGTGTCTTGGGTCAGCAAATCACAGCCCATGTGAAACCATTTGCTTGTGACCTCGCTGAGGTCACGCTAGGTCATCTCCCTGGTCACCAGAGGTCACCAGCGGTTTTTCTGCACTTACTTGTTATTGAATAGAGATAGAGACTCCGTTCGACGTTTATCGTGTTTGTCTCGTCAATGCGGATCGAATGATATGCAGCATTACCTATTTCGGTAAGGTCATGACCTTGACCTGAGGTCAAATTTTCAAAATGACCTTTCGAGGTCAAACTATATATCATTCGACGCGTCTCGACGAGCCAAGCACGATGGTGCATGAATCGTTTCTCTATTTTCTCGTGAATGCATGCTATAGTTAAAAACATTTTCAACGAAATTTGCCAAGTTGACATTGCATGACCTCTGTAGGCCAAACCGTTGAGCTGAGGTCAAATCTGACGAACTTTGGCGAAAGAGCTTGAAAAGAGCTATCGATTGCTTTTTTCCGCGGCTCTCTAGCTCTTCTAGTTTCCGAGCTACAGCGGAATATGTCCGGCAACACCGAAAACACTGAAATTTGACCTATGATGACCTCTAGCGACCTCAATATTGACCTTAGCGAAAAAATGACCGAAATACTTTCGAACGTACTTGTTATGGGCTTTCGTTTGCTTTTTTCCGCGTCTTCCTAGCCCTCTTCGTTTTCGAGTTAGACGGGGGGTCATTTTGGCCCCCCCCCCCCACCAGGGCGAAGGTGGCTCAGACCCACACCAGGGCGCGGGTTAAGAACATGGTGCAATATGACCTCTCTCCCCTACATATCGTCGTCAGCAATAGCAGGTTGTCAAATCTATTCGGTTGAATAAAATCGTTCAGAGTTGATTTCATACGAATCTGAACGATTTGATACGACCGATTAGATTTTGTGACACGATTGCTGATGAAGACATGTAAATACGTGCGGGATATAATGCCCCGAACTGGCCAACATTATGCAGATTGCAGGACGTCTGTCGAAAGCTGGAACAATACGATCGAGACTAAACGGCTAACTTGCAGAAGATGGTACGAATTCAAGGCATGTTTCTTTAATTGGGCGGAAATTACAATTACAAGCTACTCGACCTTCAAAGACCTAGTGATGTTTTATTTCTTACACCTTCTACAAAGAACGTTTACTTCTCACCATGACAGCTCTCCGAAATCTATCAGCCCCCACAGCCACCCCTGCTGCCTCCCAGTCTCACCCCTGGGGACGGCCGGATGGCGCCGCTCGCCGGCGGACCTCCTGCCGCAGATCCTCCACCACGGTCTGGCGAGTGGTCCGCTCTTCGATAATTGCCTGCTCCAGGCGGACCATCGCATCGTGAAGTGCGGCGTACTCCCCCTTGAGCTTCTTTGTCTCCTTATTGTCTTTTGCCACCACCTCGTTTAGAATGGTCACTTTTTCACGAAGGGGGGCCACCACTCCACGAAGGGCGAACATCTCTTCACGAAGGGCGGACACCACTTCACGAAGGGCGGACACCTCCCGGCGAAAGGCGGCCAGGTCTTCACGCACATCTGTCATCTCCATCTGGAACGCAGAATTACAGTTTTTTACGTTTCTACTCATCATAAATCAGTGGCCTAGTACGTAGCGTTACGTCGTACGCATTACGTCATGTCGTGCAGCGTCGTGTCTAATCACGTCACAAAACGACATGTCATTACGTATTACGACTGTTTTGTCATGTAACCCGCATTGTTGCATACCAGGCAGGCAAGCTTGGCAGGCAGGCAAACAGGTCTTAGGTAACCAATATCAAAATTTACTATCGTTACTACTTTTTCGCAAAAAAAGCGATATAATAAAGACACGTTTATCACTACGAATGTTTACCCCATGGCCAGGCCTTTTTCATAACGCGGACGGTGCAGAGGGAGGGTCTGGTTGTACGACCCCTGGCGATTGGCTCCTGATGCACTTAGAAACACCAGATGTATACTTATAGGATGGATAGGACGTATAGGATACAGCCAGTCACACAGCAGGACTGACACAGTCACACAGCAGGACCTCGGCTAAGGAATTTCGACTGGGGGATGGGGGGCAAACCAGACTCCAGAAATCAGAATGTCATATACCACCTAATATGCACCGTATAAGCGGACCTTTACACCATACCTAACATTCATACCATACTAGAGGGACAGCATTACGCGCAGCGTAATAAATCAAGTTTCAATAAAATCGGCCCAGTAGCGGCCGAGTTATGGCCAGAATAAATTTGGCGTCTCCTCCTGGCCGGCGGTGCTCTGTTCCGGTATTCATTGCCAAAGGTCAGTGACCTTCCGGCTCTGATTTCACCCAGTTTTGCAAGCGAAGAAACTGAGCCTAAGGCGCGTTCCGTCTGATCGGCGCCGGCCGCGGCCAAAATTCCGCAAAGATGCGCCCGCCACGTGCAAACCGCCGAGCCCACCCCCACCAAAATTTAATACGACAAACAGATGCACGCGTCTGACTTGCGCCCAAAATTCCACCCCCGTAGCTCGCACAGTTCCACAGCAATAGCCCGCCAAGCGTGACTGACGCGTCACATACGGACATTTTGATTTTTATATAAGTAACTAGAGGGACAGCATTACGCGCAGCGTAATAAGTCAATTTTCATTAAAATCGGCCCAGTAGCGGCCGAGTTATTGCCAGAATAAATTTGGCGTCTCCTCTTGGCCGGCGGTGCCCTGTTCCGGTATTCATTGCCAAAGGTCAGTGAACTTCCGGCTCTGATTTCGCTCAGTTTTGCAAGCGAAGAAACTGAGGCTAATGCGCGTGCTCTCTGATCGGCGACGGCCGCGGCCCAACATGCGGCAAAGATGCGCCCGCCACGTGCAAACCGCCGAACCCACCCCCTCGAAAAGTTGATACGACAAACAGATGCACGCGTCCGACTTAAGTCGAAAATTTCACCCCCGTAGCCCGCACCGTTCCGGAGCAATAGCCCGCCAAGCGTGACTGACGCGTCACATACATACATACATACATACATACATACATACATACATACATACGGACGTTTTTATTTTTATATATGTGATACCGTAGGTAACGGTATAACAAAATTCTGCTTAATCAGTTAAGCATACGTAAACATGTCTAAACAAACTTCTATCAAAGGTTTGGAGGCCAGCGTAGGGCCCTCAGAAGCCGAAGTCGAGCCGTCGGAGGCTAGCATGGTCATTTAGAGTCCGCTTTGGGACCTTAAATAGCCAAATGTGGACGTGGGGCCCAAAGAAGCCAGTGCGTAGCCCTTTAGACCAGCGTGGGGCAATATAAGGGCAGCGTGGGTTCCTCTAAGACCAGCGGCGTGGGGTCTTCTAAGGCCAGATTGGGGCCCACTGGGAACAGCTCAGCTTGGGGCTATCTAAGGACAATGTAGGCCCTCTTAGGTTAACGTGGGGCCCTCTGTCCTCTGAAGTCTAAGGTTGGCGCTGGGCCCTCAGAGGCTGGCTTTGGGCCATCAGAGGCCACCTAGAGGGCCTCGACGGTCAGACTGTAGCCCTTAAGCATGTTTAACCCACGAGCCGCTGGGGGGGGGGGGGGACATAGAGTTGCCCCCCTTTACGTTTTGCGGCATATCTCCGAAACCTGATAAGCTACGAACGGGAAACTCAAGGTAGCTTCAAATGAATACCAAGGCAATGTTTGAGCGAAATTTGGTGGTTGTAGCACTTAAGATGACGTCACAGTGACGTCATAAAATATTGTCGTTTTCCTATACGGCCCGTTTCTGATGTCGCTGAGCATGAAACTCAACTGTAAATGAACTAGACAGCACCTGCTGTCATCCTGAAACACCTAAATACACTTCCATCTAGGTCCTGACCAATAATGGGCCCTTTATATACGGTCCCATATATCTGATATATCGTGAGGAAACTGGAGAGTCGCAAATCTATAATTTCACTTATGACGTCACTGTGACGTCATTTCAGATGAAATCGACATTAAATTTGGACACAACCTCAACTATGTATTCAGGAAGATATGTGCAAAGTTTCGTTTCTCTATCTCTTCGCGTTGCGACGATATCGTCGCAGAAGTAAAGGGGGGCAACTACATGCCCCCCAGCGGACGGCGGGTGGCGCGGAGGCCCAGCGGCCGCCGGGTACTTTAAACAAGGATTACACAACACGTTCATATTGTGGTCCTCAGTGACATGACCTCTGTTACCTGACCTGGTATCAGTGACCTCAAATAGCAAAATATGTGTTTCACGCGCAATTCTTGCGCCCATTCGGGGAGCGGGAATTGCAAAAAAAAACTGATCTTTTTGTTTTGCAAAACTAAAATGCAAACCAAAAAGATCAGTTTTTTATTTTGTTTTGCATTTTAGGGGATTATTTCAAAAGTCACTTTTTTAACCCTCGCCCCGTTGGGGGGGCAATTTGGCCCCTCCCTGTGGTTTTTCCTGAATAGCAAAAAAACGGCGGCGCGCAGCGCCGCCAAATTGTCAGTACCTTCCAGGGCATCAATTTGACACCTTCACACCAAATTTCAAGTCTTAGGTCAC
The DNA here is from genome assembly GCF_019059575.1 of Amphibalanus amphitrite. Lineage (NCBI taxonomy): Eukaryota > Metazoa > Arthropoda > Thecostraca > Balanomorpha > Balanidae > Amphibalanus > Amphibalanus amphitrite. The sequence goes on from NW_024881504.1 coordinate 544,982, forward strand.
CTTAGGCAAGGAGTTATTGAGGTCAAACTGAGGTCGTGTTCGAGCAAAAATTAGCAAAAAAATGCAATCTTGAAACGCTCACCAAATCTACAGTTACAAAGCAATTTCAAACTTCTTTATATGGTCTAGTCGACAAAAAGCGGCGCTACAAAACTGTTATCTGTGATTTTTAAAATTTTGGGGTTTTGACCCAAAAAATTCAAAAAAAATATTTTTTTTCCAAAAGTAAAAAAAAATCCAAAAAAATCCGAATTTCGAAAAAAACGGAATATATGTGATAGTCCCTGCGCTCTTCTATATACATACCAAATTTCAGATCAATGTCTCGTTTTTTGGCCAAGATATAGCGAAAAACTGTTCAAAATGATGACGTCAAATTTTTTAACTCAATTTTTAGCGATTCTAGACCACGTAGGGCAAAACAAAGACCACCATTGAACTCCCCGTGACGAGCTGCATCAAATCAATGCCCATTTTGTGCAAACATATCAACTTTGAAATTTGACCTAATTTGACCTGACCTTGACCTGACCTTGACCAAAACGTGACCAAAGCTGGCCCAAAAGTCTGCCTGACCCACATAATCGCATTTGTCATGTAAAATGGACCATAAAACATGTATCACACGACATTTTCATATTGTGACCCCCCCCCCCGCCCCAGTGACCTGACCTCTGTGGCCTGACCTGGCATCAGTGACCTCAAATAGCAAAATATGTGTTTGAAGAACATTTCCCCATCGATGATTTTCAATGAAATGCATTTTACTCGATTTTACAACGCATTTCTTGAAATGCCTGTAAACGGTGAAAATTCGACCTTTGACCTGACCTGTGACATCATCGGTTTGACCTAGGTCAACAAAATTGGGTCATAAGGTACAGGGTTTCGGAGTCGGAGTCAGAGTCGGAGTCGGAGTCGCCCGGAGTCGTGGCAAGCAGCCAGGAGTCGGAGTCGGAGTCGGAGTCGGTCAAGCTGCCTCGACTCCGACTCCGGAAATTAACTAGAATCTGTGATATCACTTTTCAGTTTTTTTTTTTTACCAGTTGCCCACGGTAGAATTCACTTCCGGCGATGAAAATTGCACTCATCTTGTTTTTGTTCTAAATGACAAAAATTGGATCCTACAAGTTTCAAGTGATATCATAATTTAGTAGTCGTATTTTGCATGCCTGTTATAACTTCCACTATCTGAAGTATTTGACGAGTCAAAGACTAAATGACAACTGTATTTTTATTTTCTTCGTTTATGTTCCGAAAAGTATCAACACATATGGAATGACCGACATGATGGCGATGCTCGTGTTCGTGATACGGCCGCCTCTCGCGCTTCTCGGCGGGTTTCCACGCTGGCCGCGACCTCTTGTGGATTCAGCTGCGTCCACGTGGGAGAAATGGTGACTGCAGGAAGGAAACCGGAGAGTAGGAGCGTTCTCCCCGTGCACGTATACCTAGCACGTGGCGTCATATCACGCAAAATTTTGGCGGCCGCCATTGCCATTCGTATCAGACCCGGAGTCGGAGTCGGAGTCGGAGTCGGAGTCGGTCAGGAGCCCGGAGTCGGAGTCGGAGTCGGAGTCGGAACAGCGCTACCACGACTCCGAAACCCTGATAAGGTAGTTCCCTGATAGGGCTATACAACAACGGTTGCCGCTTGTCGCTAGGTTGCGTGGTTTTCGAGATCTTTGGGGGGCAAATTGCCCCCCCCCCCCAACGGGGTGCGTTGCTCGGCAGAGCCCAACGGGGCGCGGGTTAATTTGGGGTTCAAAATCAAAGCAAATATATAACAAACAAGATAGCAGTTTTGTAGCGCTGCTCGTTTTATATCTTTTTGTTTTTCAACATGTTCCTTTATCTTTAAAACTTTGGTCTTGACAGCTCCTCCCGTCAAACCTCTTTTGGGTCGGAAATGCCTGAACGTAACGTCACTCTGACGTCATTTGCGGCCAACCTATCATAGACTGTGGAAGAAAAGGTAACGAGGTGTAAAACCGATTTACAAGAGGGTTCTGAAATTTTCGCGGCGATCGGCGCATTAATTTGGGAGATAGTGCGAAACGACTGGAACGGGGGGGGGCATAAAACACCCCCAACCAGGGCGCGGTTTAAAAAGTTTCCACTGGGTCCTCTAAAGTAAAGGTAACCTCAAGATTGTGGATACGCCGCTGGGTGTTCTCTACGATATTAGACTAAAAGCAGTGTAAACACGGGCGACAAAATATGAAAAGGAATTAGGATTGATTGACTTTCACATCGGGTTTGACAGCTTGGATAATATTTATTTGAAGCGCATAATAGGTATTCACTCCAACAGGATGGGCAAAATCTCGTCACTGCAGGGGCAACTGGCAGCCACTGCGGGACATTTGCCCCCTCCCCAGTAGCGCTGAACACCTTCAATTAAGGTGGGGGTGGGGGTGGGGGGCATTGCCGACTTTTGGTCCCATTCTTTCCATGCAACGCCCATAGGGCTTATGTTAAAATACCGAAATCAAGTTGGCACGATTCCCCGGTGCCCCTCCCCTCCCCGTTCCGCCACCTATGCCCTCTCTCCCGTTACTTCATCTAAGCACAGACATTCAAACACTCAGACGGGTACCTAGCACACAGAGAAGACACACAAAGACTCACACCATCACATACACACCGTTACATTAACCCGCGCCCCACTGGGGGGCTATTTATAGCCCCCCCCTCCCGTTTTTCTGCAATAACTTCCAAACCGCTTGACGGATAAACGCCAAACTTTCAGTACCTTCTGCTGCATCAATTTCACACCTTGTGTCAAAATTTGAACTTCGTAGCTACCATAGGTCGGCCGGAAATGACGTCAGAGTGACGTCATGTTCGTCCGAATTCGACGCAAAACATTGAACCACGGCAATCGCTCCCAAGAGCTCAGTTTTTAAGCTAGATCCAATTTCTTTGCATGAAAGGACTCAAAATTGACCGCGCTATCAAACTGCAATCTCGGATTTTCAAAATTTTGATTTTTTTTTTTGAAAATTGTATATAATCATATTCAAAATTTAAATTTTTATATATTTTTTTCAAAAAGTTTTTGACTTTTCGAAAAAACCGGAATATATGTGACAGAACGCATGATTATGACTAACTCTGGCAAGTTTTAGATAAATATCTTCAAAAATGGCCAAGTTATACGCATTATTGCAAAAAATTCACAATTATTAATTTTTTCAAATCAATTTTTTCAGTACGTATTTGACATCGTACACCAATATAAATGGCATCATCGTGTTCCTGAGCTCAAACTGCATCCAATAGACACCTTTTTTGTTGAGAAATCTTAACTTCAAAATTTGACCTTTTTGACCTGAAAGTGACCTGACCTAAGCTAAATTCGACTCAAAATGACCTCGAATGACACAGACGACATCAAATTCGAAATATATGGCCTAAATGGACCATAAAACGTGTCACGTGACCGACGCATGATATAATATTTTCGTGACCTGTGATGACCTGACCCTGACCTGAAAATCAAAGTAAAAGTTTGGTACCCTCAAGGTATCTAGAGCATCTGTTCACGAGTGTGTAAACCAAAAATGAGGCTGATCTGACTTGTAAGACGGCGGCCAGAGCCCAAAATGTGAACAAGCCAAAATGCTAATAATTTTTACTTTGACCTAACCTCTGCCGTCATCGGTGACCTCGAGGTCAATGAAATTAGATTTCGCTCGACAGTTTTTCCGGGGCTATCAGACGCCGTTTGAATTTTGACAATCTGCACAGTAGTTTCGGAGTTAGGAGGGGGGGCTATGAATAGCCCCCCCCAGTAGGGCGTGTTATACACAGACCCCAGTGGGGCGCGGGTTAACACATATAGTCTGACTATAGACACAGACGCACAAAACACACTCAACAACAGACACAGGGACACACAGATCCCCCCACCCCCCCCCACACACACACACAGGTCGGCCCGGCTCACCTGATATTCGCCGCCTCCGCCGTGGTCGGCTCCGGTGGGCAGGACTCAGTACCGTCCACACACTGTTGGATCACCCGCTCTGTCCACTGACCCGGCCGGTGGACGCAGTGCAGCTCGTGCGGCTCCGGCTCCTCCGTCGGCCTTTGTTCCTGTCTGGAACTGCGCCGAACATCAACACCCTGAGTGGTGTGTCGGCAGAATCGATCGTGTTCAGTGAGTCGGCGGCGCGGTGTCCTGGCCTGATGACGTCAGTGGGGGGTCACCAGGGTTACAGGGACAACACGGGCCGCCGGTCGATGTGCAGTCCCCCCCCTCCCCTCCCCTTCCCTTTCCCAGTACCCTGGACAACTCATGCAACTCGTCAAAACAAAACATAGTGACGAGCAGACTGTGCAGGGATGGAAGAGGCGGGTCTATGATCTCAGTGGATGTCTCGACAAAATGGAGGGTTCGGACCTACATCTCATCCCTCGCCCGGTCAGGGATTGGGGAGGGGGAGATTGATTAACCCTCGCCCGCACATGGGGGGGGGGGGGGTAACTACCTTCCCCCCCGGTAGTCTTTCTGCTCTGCACTCAACATTGTTAGAGCTAGAAGTCTGATTTTTCGTATAGCTGCTCCTCTATCGTTTCTTGAGGTTTCTGTAGTTTTTGGTTTCGGAGATATGACCTTGTTTTTCAGGTCATGTCATGACCCAAATGACCGATTCTTAACATCTTGCGTTGGCTATGGGCCTTGTGAGCTTTTGACACCTTGCTTTCGGCCTTTTTTTGCCAGTCTAACCTCCCACCTATCATGGAACATGTTGTTCGACGATGTACAGATGTCAAGGTCAGGGTCAAGGTCAGCCTAGGCCATCTAAAATAATTGCGTTTTAGGCAGGCTGAATTTACTTTTCGTGAAGTTTTTTGACTGCATTTTTGGTAAAAGCTTCTCAGATCATGATTTCATGTAATATGGACACATAAACAATTGGTGCACACATCAGTATACACACAGACACACACAGACATACAAACACATATAATTGACCTTGACCTAACTTAACCTGAAATGACCTCAGCAGCAAAAATATGGTCCGGTAGTGTGACAAAGAGGTTTTAGCTGGCTTAGCACCAGAAAACGGCATCGTTATCGGTATATGATTTGCAGCGCACTTGATATCCAACGGTGACCCAACGGTGACAACGGTGACGAGCGTTAACCCGCGCCCCACTGGGGGGGGCTATTTATAGCCCCCCCTCCCGTTTTTCTGCAATAACTTCCAAACCGCTTGACGTATCAACGCCAATCTTTCAGTACCTTCGGCTGCATCAATTTGACACCTTGTGTCAAAATTTGAACTTCGTACCTACCATAGGTCGGCCGGAAATGACGTCAGAGTGACGTCATGTTCGGCCGATTTCGACGCAAAACATTGAACCACGGCAATCGCTCCCAAGAGCTCAGTTTTTAAGCTAGATCCAATTTCTTTGCATGAGAGGACTCAGAATAGACTGCGCTATCAAACTGCTATCTCGGTTTTTCGAAATTTTGAAAATTTCAAAAATTTTAAGTAATAAAATTCAAAATTTATATTTTTACATTTTTTTCAAAAAGTTTTTGACTTTTCGAAAAAACCGGAACATATGTGATAGAACGCATTATTATGACTACCTCTAGCAAGTTTTAGCTAAATATCTTCAAAAATGGCCAAGTTATACGCATTAACCCGCGCCCCGTTGGGCTCTGCCGAGCAACGCGCCCGGTTGGGGGGGGGGCCATTTTGGCCCCCCCCTAAGATCTCGAGAACCACGCAACATAGCGACAAGCGGTAAACGGCGTTGGATAGCCCCAACGGGGAACTACCTTGTGACCCAATTTTATTGACCTAGGTCAAACCGATGACGTCACAGGTCAGGTCAAAGGTCCAATTTTCACCGTTTACAGGCACTTCAAGAAATGCGTTGTAAAATCGAGTAAAATGCATTTCATTGAAAATCATCGATGGGGAAATGTTCTTCAAACACATATTTTGCTATTTGAGGTCACTGATACCAGGTCAGGTCACAGAGGTCAGGTCACGGGGGGGTGACAATATAAAAGTGTCGTGTGATACATGTTTTATGGTCCATTTTACATGACAAATGCGATTATATGGGTCAGGCAGCCTTTGGGGCCAGCTTAGATCACGTTTTGGTCAAGGTCAGGTCAAGGTCAGGTCAAGGTCAGGTCAAATTAGGTCAAATTTCAAAGTTAATATTTTTGCATAAAATGGGTATCGAATCGATGCAGCTCGTCACGGGGAGTTCAATGGTGGTCTTTGTTTTGCCGTACGTGGTCTAGAATTGCTAAAAATTGAGTTCAAAAATTTGACGTCATCATTTTTGAACAGTTTTTTCGCTATACCTTGGCCAAAAAACGAGATATCGATCTGAAATTTGGTATGTATATAGAAGAGCGCTGGGACTATCACATATATTCCGGTTTTTTCGAAATTCGGAAAATTTTTGGATTTTTTTAAAGTTTTTCTAAAAAAACAATTTTTTGATTTTTTTTTGGTCAAAAACCAAAAATTTTGAAAATCCGAGATAGCAGTTTTGTAGCGCCGCTTTTTGTCTACTAGACCATATAAAGAACTTTGAAATTGCTTGATAACTGTAGATTTGGTGAGCGTTTCAAGATTGCATGTTTTTTGCTCATTTTTGCTCGAACATGACCTCAGTTTGACCTCAATAACTCCTGACCTAAGGTGACCTAAGACTTGAAACTTGGTGTGAAGGTGTCAAATTGATGCCCGGGAAGGTACTGAAAATTTGGTGGCGCTGCGCGCCGCCGTTTTCTTGCTATTCAGGAAAAACCACAGGGGGGGCCAAAATGGCCCCCCCCCCCCAACGGGGCGAGGGTTATTGCAAAAAAATAACAATTATTAATTTTTCAAATCAATTTTTCAGCACGAATTTGACATCGTACGCCAATATAAATAGCACCATCGTGTTCCTGAGCTCAAACTGCATCGAATAGACACCTTTTTTGTTGAAAAAATTTAACTTCAAAATTTGACCTTTTTTGACCTGAAAGTGACCTGACCTAAGCTAAATTTGACTCAAAATGACCTCGCATGACACAGACGACATCAAATTCGAAATGTTTGGCCTAAAGGGACCATAAAACATGTGTCACGTGACCGACGGATGATATAATATTTTCGTGACCTGTGATGACCTGACCTTGACCTGAAAATCAAAGTACAAGTTTGGTACCCTCAGGGTATCTAGAGCATCTGTTCAGGAGTGTGTGAACCAAAAGTGAGCCTGATCTGACTTGTAAGACGGCGGCCAGAGCCCAAAACGTGAAGAAGCCAAAATGCTAATAATTTTTACTTTGACCTGACCTGTGACGTCATCAGTGACCTCGAGGTCAATAAAATTAGGTTTTGCTCGACAGTTTTTCCGGGGCTATCAGACGCCGTTTGAATTTTGACGATCGGCACAGTAGTTTCGGAGTTAGGAGGGGGGGCTATGAATAGCCCCCCCCCCCCCAGTAGGGCGTGTTATACGCAGATCTCAGTGGGGCGCGGGTTAACCCGCGCCCCGTAGGGGGGGGGGCCGAAACGGCCCCCCCTGTCCTTTTCGGTCGATATCTCCTAAACGGCTGCAGATATCGCCACCAAACTTTCAGGATCTCTCCGGGCATCAATTTTACACATTGTGATAAAAAATTTTCCAGAGGCTATGATAGGTTGGCCACAAATGACGTCAGAGTGACGTCATGTTCTGTCATTTTCGACCGAAAAAAGACCTTCGCGAGAAGACCTGTCAGGACTACAGCTTTGAAGATACAGAAAAATGATCAAGACATTAAAGGTGTAGAATTGACAGGGCTACAAAACTGCTATCTCGAATTTTTGAAATTTTTGAGTTTTGACCCCCAAAAATCAAAAAAGCATTTTTTTGGATATATTCGCCAAAAAATCCAAAAAAAAAATTTGAGTTTCGAAAAAACCTGAATATATGTGATAGTGCCTACCGTCTTCTATCTACATACCAAATTTCAGATCGATACCTCGTTTTTTGGCCAAGTTATAGCGAAAAAACTGTTCAAAAATGATGACGTCAAATTTTCAAACTCAATTTTTGGCAATTCTAGAACTCGTAGAGCAAAACGAAGACCACCATTAGACTCCCCGTGACGAGCTGCATCGAATCAATATCCATTTTATGCAAAAATATCAACTTTAAAATTTGACCTAATTTGACCTGACCTTGACCTGACCTTCACAAAAACGTGACCTAGGCTGGCCCCAAAGGCTGCCTAACCCACATAATCGCATTTGTCATGTAAAATGGACCATAAAACATGTATCACACGACACATTCATATTGTGACCCCCGGTGACCTGACCTCGCTGTGACCTGACCTGGTATCAGTGACCTCAGATAGCAAAGTATGTGTTTGACGAACAATGTACCATCGATGGTTTTCAATAAATTACCAATTTACTCGCTTTCACAGCACATTTCTTGAATTGCCTGTGAACGGTGAAAATCTGACCTTTGACCTGACCTGTGACGTCATCGGTTTGACCTAGGTCAATGAAATTTGGTCACAAGGTAGTTCCCGGGTGGGGCTATCGAACGCCGTTTGAATTTTGAAAATCGGCCGGTAACTTTCCGAGATCTTAGGGGGGGGGCCGAAACGGCCCCCCCCCCCTACGGGTGGTAGGGTCCGCCGGTAGCCCTACGGGGCGCGGGTTAACCCTCGCCGGACCTATTGGTTTTCTACATAGGCGCCGGCCGAGGGGGGGGGGGCGGGTACGACCCCCCCTCGCCGTTTCGCCCCTGGTGGAGCTAGCGCGTCGCGGAAAAAACGAGCGTGTGCGCCGTTACGAGACGCAGAGGTTGGTACCCGATTTTAAGGTCCTAGGTCAACCGGTGACCTCTGAGGTCAGGTCAAGTGCCCCAAGGTACGGTTCAGTTTTTGGTGAATAACTTCGCAAAAAACGGCCGCAGAGCGCCGATTTTGGCAGCATCGTGTTCACCTCGCTCAGGCGCGTCGAATGATATACTTTTTGTCCGGGTCAGGTCAACTTGGGGTGTTGACCTCAGGTCAAGGTCAGGTCAGCACCCCCAGGTCACGAAGTTGGTCGAAAGAGGTCATGTCGCATATCATTCGATTCGGCAGGCCTTCCTGAGTCCATTGGTGCCTTCCCCGACTCGCTAGCTCAATTTGATCAAGAGTTATTGACGAAAAACTAATTTGACCTTGATGACGTCATAAATGACGTCACGCAAGGTCAACATTGCAAAAGTGACGCATCTAACCTTGCAAGGAGTGCATCAAATCACGATTCTGTGTGCTTGAGATAGTTGGAGATCGTTCCCGGCGCCAGAATAGCAGTTTTCATTTTTCCCCATTGACTTATAATGGTGAGGTCACGAAAATGACCTGACCTCATATGACCTTTAAGAAAAATCCGAGATATACAAGTTGTGGGACTCATAATGGATACTAGATCCTGCAAGTTTCATTTCCCTGTGACATCTCCTCTGGCAGTGAGGGCGTTGCGAAGTTGCGACATCTGAAGACCGTGCAGAGGTTCACTTATGACGTCATAGGTCAGTGACCTGACCTGACCCAAAAATGCGGTTGATGTCAAAAGATGCGGCTTGGATCAAAGGTCAGGTATGCCAAGTTTCAGCTCTCTATCGCCAGCGTGTTCGGAGCTATCGCGAAAAAACCCTATGGGGGGGGGGCGGCACCCGCCCCCCCCCCCCCTCGGCCGGCGAGGGTTAAGCGGGAGGGAGGGGGAGTGAAAAGCTTTTGTACATAAACAAGTAAAAGTCTATTCTTGAATGAAATGGAAACGGTTAAAATGCACAAAATACGGGGGTCACAAATGCGGTTCACTGAATCGTTCTCGTACACTGAAAACTAAAATGATTCCGGGGGTGTGATATTAGGAGAATGGTCTAAAACGAAACCCCAATTATTCCCGTGATATACTTCAAGTAGCACCTTTTTGGCCTTAGATACCCCCAATATCCCAACATTATTACCCTAATATGCCTGTTGGATGGCTAAGTGGAATCAAAATGATTATCTGGTTATGCCTCCATTATTCTTACGAAATGCCTAGTGTATTCCCCCTGATTCTCCTCTCTGCCCCTTTGATGCCCCCTAGCATAGTTCGGATGTTCCGTCTAAACCCGATCTATGCTCCTTTGATGCTATCTATATACCCCATTGATGCTTCTTGATGCTTGCTATAAACCCCATTGATGCTCCTTTGATGCTCTCTATATACCCCATTGATGCTCCTTTGATGCTCTCTACATACCCCATTGATGCTCTCTATATACCCCATTGATGCTGATTTGATGCTCTCTATGCACCACATTGATGCTCCTTTGATGCTCTCTATATACCCCATTGATGCTTCGTTCCGCAGTGGCGGATCAAGGGATGGGCTCGCGGGGTCATGCTATTCCTCGTGAGATCCCCATGAGATACCTAGCGCACTGATTTCTTTACCCACACAAAGGTAAGAGACGCCATTTATGTATAAACCACCTTCGCCCTTCCTCTGAATTTCCTGGATTCGCCCATGCCATCGACGCTCAGCCACACCAACAGCAACCACGATACGCTTGTGTGTATAAGAAAAACGTACTGTATTGATTGGAAAGACAACTGCCTCTGCATTCATTTCAAAATCACAGCTTCCTACTATGGACGTCAAACCCCTTGAGACCCCACTTTTTGCGATAATTTTTAAATGCGTCAACTCTCGTTCACAATATTCTGGCAATGTGTGTTTCAGAACCTGCCGAAACTTTAATTACTAAGGTATTTTGACGCCAAACGATTATGAAAGGTACTTCTCATTCACTCGTAATGTTAAATTTTACGGAACGAATCTGCTGTTTGGGTAGAGGCTACGCGCTCATGGGGCGGAGCCACGTAATGACGTCAGCGCTAAGCTCCGCCCTACCCCTCCGGCGCTCCTTGCCCGGCGACCGGTCACTCGCGACTCTCGCTCCGTTCAGGCTTGATGGTGGGCGGTAGCTGGTAGCGGTAGCGGGCGCTGGTAGATGACATTAAGAGCAGATGGCGCTGGTGGCGGGACTCGAGTGTGGCTGAGCGCAAGCCTCTGCCCGGGCCTGAATTGACCTTAGCATTACGAGTGAATGAGAAGTACCTTTCATAATCGTTTGGCGTCAAAATACCTTAGTAATAAAAGTTTCGGCAGGTTTTGAAACACATATTGCCAGAATATTGTCAACGAGAGTTGACGCATTTCAAAATTATCGCAAAAAAGTGGGGTCTCACGGGGCTTGACGTCCATAGTAGTTGCCAAGAGACATTCAATTTGTACTATCCATATTAAACATACGTCACGCACACGCCTCATACCATAACAAACAAATAACAAATGCCATATCACATGTTGAGATCCAGGCTGTAAAAAACACATGACACACGAGAAGCGCCGCTGGCTCTTCTACGATGACCGTTGTTTTGCGACTCTTACGAAGGAGTCGCAAAACAACCGGTGCCCCTTCAAATGGCGTGGTTTTTCCCACCTTTGCTACACAACGAAAGTTGAGCGTGTGGCTCCTACGAGTTCCCCCTCCCTGACCTCAAGAAAGTCCGACAACGTAGCCCAGGGGCTGCTACAGGATGTCAACAGGCCCGCCCATGCCGCTTGTGACCCCTTTCCCTGTGGGGCGGGCCATCACGTCCGTCTCCATCATCTCCGTCCATCACTCCGTCTCCACTCCGCCCCTGGGCTTACCTCACTGCGCGGGCACACTATGCTGTCAGCACCCACAGATTTTTCAGCGCGTCCGCCGTCGCTGTTGACTCTGCCGGCAGCCCCATGATGTCGTGGACGATGAACCACATCGTGGAGCGCGATGCACGGGACACTTTCTGGTTGAAGACGTAGTAGGCGACCCCGAAGAGAAGGAGTGCCTCTTCAAGGCACTGGGCGCTGGCCACCACTGTTTCTTCGACCACGATGTCGAACTCGTCTCCCGCTCGTGTATCAGGGGACGTGTCATCGTCGCCGCTGGCGCTTCCATGACGACCGTTCCCTCCTCACCCAGAAGGCGCAGCAGTACCAGCGCCGCGTCCTCTGTGGATCAGGCAAGGAGGACGACGGACATATCACTTACTCATTTGAGAATATTTTTTATTCACACTGACGGGTCCAGGGATGCTCACACATACTCAAGAGTATGATGCAATCCCCCCAATGCATTTTGTATAAGATTGGTTGAACAGGTTCGCTTATACTCGATATGTAAGAAGTTAACATGTATCAGAACAACGATGTTCAACTGTTGGGTACCTACCTATTTAAACAAATATAATGCTGTATGGTAATGATCTCATTTAGACATCAGAAGCACAATAACACGCAACCTTAGAAGAACACTACATATGAAAAATCAAGGGCCTAAGTCAATCCAAGCATTTCATCGTCATATGAGTTCCTGCTAAGGATGGTACTCACCCTCAATAAGGCTCAATTCCAGCCTAAAAATGGCACCACTCGCAACCACACAGCACCCAACACCGCTCTTCACTGATCACCGGAAATGGCGGAGAAAAATGGCGGACCTTTGGCGCGTTCCTGATGCCTCCAACGAAGAATCATTGAGGGATACTATGGTTCTACTCGGGTGATATCAAGAGTATTTTGAAAGAATCAGGCAAAGGAAGCATAACAGAAGAATATGAAAGCATCTCAAGGGAATATGAGCCTCCCTGTGATTCCGGCAAGATACCCTCTGGGCAATGAAAGGGTATATTGCAAGAATAGATAGAGAATCATAAAGGCATAACTATCAGCGACTGGGGTATCAGCAGCATCTTATACGCACGGAATCATGCAGAATCATTTGGGGTATCAATGGCATAATATGGTTCTCACAGGGTGATATCAAAAGCTTATTAAGAGAATCAATAATTCATGGAGGACGAGGGAATATCATGGGAATATGAGGCCAACTGCGATTCCATGAATATACCCCATAGGCATAATGAAGAGATCAAAAGGGAATAATTGGGGTATAGACTTTAATGATCAGGGCATCAGGAGATTCATTTTGGTTTTCAGTGTAGGGCCACGTCGGCCGCGTCGTACGTAAGGCCACGTCGGCCACGTCGTGCAACGGGTCGTCGCGCACCGGTGGAGTCCCCTTGTAGACTGTCGGGCCCCCGTCCCGTCTCAGCCATCGTGGTAGCACAACACGTGGGCCTGAGAACCAGGACAGGGGCCAGATGACACATATGTGCCCGGCGCGGCGCGCCGGACCGACCGCCGCGCTCCGAGCGCCGGCCGTCTTTGTGACAATACCTAAAAATACCAACGTATTTGCTCGCTAACACCTAGGTTTACCAATGTTGTACAGGAGGGACATTTTTATTGGTCCACCTAGTATACCTACCTACTAGTGATGTTAATTACAGACAATCGGAATACCAATGCCAAACCAAATACCAACCAAAACCATGGGGAAATACCGAAACCAAACCAAGTTGTGAGCATGAGAGAAATACCAACTTTTTACCGATTTCTTAGCCTCTTCTACATTAGTGAGGATTTATGATACCAACAAAATACCAAGCACATTAGGATCGAAATACCAAATACCAAGTTCGTATCGGTTTGGTATCGGTATACCTAAAAGTCGGTATCCGATTGACATCTCTAGTACCTACCCTTTAACCCGCGCCCTGCTGGGGGGGGGGGGGTGTTTGAACACCCCCCTTGTGGTTTTTCGCGAATATCTCAAAAACGGCGGCGCGGTACATATTATCATACATCAATTCTACACATGTTGTGAAAATTTCAGACCAAGGTCATTCAAGGTCAGGTCACCAGGTCACTTGAAGTGACCTCACCTCATCAAAAGTTTCAATGCCTGTCATAGCTACACCGAGTGACCGATCGCTTTGAAAGTTTCAGCGATTGCTAAGAGCAATAGCATGTACAAAATGTAAATCTCAGAATTTTGATATCGATGACCTAAGGTCAGGTCAATTTTGCGATCTCCCCATTATAAGTCAATGGGAGAAAATTGAAATGCGCCTCTTTTGGACGAAAGACATTATAAACACTCCCAAACACCGCATTACAAGTGGTTTAGACACACTGAACATAAAAATGGTGTCCATGACCCTTGTTTATGCCCTGAGGTCATCTTAGGTCACGAATGGTATCTAACAGTTTTTCGCAAATAACTTTTGATAGAGGCATGCTAGAACGATGAAAACGCCTTAGATGTGTGCAGCTCGACGATACGGATCGACTGATATGCAACATGACCCTTTCCGGTCAGGTCATGACCTTGACCTGAGGTCAAATTTTCAAGTTGACCTTTAAAGGTCAAGTTATAGTTCATTCGATGCGTCTTGACGAGAGGAACACGATGCCGGTAAAAGTAAGCTCGTACAAGGCTTGGGTCAAAAGTTATTGCAGAAAAACTGTTTCCGAAAAAAATCGGCTATTTTTGCAGTTTTTGCCCCCTGCAGGCAAAACCGTTGACGTTAGCTCAAATCTGAGAGAATTGTTCAGAAAGGGTGTTAATAGGGCTATCGAATGCGCTTTTCCGCGGCGCTGTAGCTCTATTGGTTCCCGAGTTATGCGTTGGCTTCTTGGAAATTTTAGACATTCGACCTGGAAATCGGCGAAATTTTGCCTTCAATGACCTTTAGTGACCTGACCTTTGACCTGACCAAAAAATTGACCAAGTGATTTCGTCATTATTTTTGACGCTCTTTCGAACGCCGCCTTCCGCGTATCGCTACGTGGTCCAGGAGCCGAGTTAGAGGGGGGGGGGTGTTCAAACACCCCCCAGCTGGGCGTGGAAATGCAGGACCCCCAGCCGGGCGCGGGTTAAATATCGTGTTTCTAGATGCCATATAAGTCATTCGCCAGGGGGGCATACACCCGCCTCCTGGCCGCTCGCATTAGGAAAAACGTTCTGGCATTGAGAAGAATCTGACACACCTACAGCGTTATGTCAGACTTACAGCGAAGTGTTACTGTGTATTGCAGGGACCGTGACATTTTACACCCAAGCATGTCATCTTGCATATCAAAACGATGTATTTCAAAACGAACAAAAAGTAGCTGTTCAAACTACCTTTGTATCAATGGGAAAAGTACCGGCTGGGGACGTACCGGCTGGGGACGGCTGGGGACGTACCGGCTGGGGACGTACCGGCTGGGGACGTACCGGCTGGGGACGGCTGGGGACGTATAATCTCTCTTGAAAGTATCGCGTCATGCGCTGCGGCGGCTCGGCGAACTATTCCATTCAGTTTGAGGACCCCAGCAGTGAGGTCATGGCCTGTATCATAAAAAGTACGCTCTAGCACGTGATCCTACGCCAGCGCGGTAGAAGGAAACTGCTATATGACGCAGGCACCAGCGGCTGACAACTGGGTCGAGGCAGGTGGAGGCCGGCCAGAGGTCAAGCTCGTATCGCTCTCCGTTGACCCGGTCCACCGCCCCCGGCGGATACCTGTGCCGCTTGGCTGCACCAGCCTAGTGCTCATGGTGGGCGCCCATCACGTGACGTGTGAAGTCGCAACGGAGAGCAAAGCTCCGCCATAGCCCTACTCTGAAAGGCTCTCTGAACGACTTTACAAATTACAGGTCATGGGAGGGGGTGGGGTGCAGCCTGGCATTTTTTTTCTATGCCGCCACCCATTAGCAGGTGACCAGGAGTGCCCCATCCCTCTATCCCAGCGACACACAGAACCTTACGTTAACACCATACCTAATAACTTAACCCTCGCATGTGTAGGGGGGGGGTCGGATGGACCCCCCCCATGGTTTTTCGCGAATAACTCGCGTAAAAAGCGGCCGATCGCGACGAAACTTTCAGTACCCTCGCATTGATCAATTTTACACCTACCCTGAAAATTTCATGACCCTGACCCAAATGACCTTTGACCTGTGACCTCTTTTCCGAGACCATGTTTGGCCGGAATCGCGATTTCGCGTATGTCGGCTCGCACTAGCCGCGTGTTTGCAAGCTTTTCGTGGTTTCAAACGTTCAAACATGTGATTTGATGTTACTCCCGTGTGTGTCAAGGTCACCTGAAGGTCAGGTCAGGTCATTGACCTTTGGTGACCTCGGGTGACCTCGGGTCACTTTTTCGAGTTTTACATGTTTCTAGGCTAGTTTTTGGAGCTGAATTCGAATTTAGCAACCATTTGAACATTTACGAAGTAGTTTTGGTGACTTCGTAACATGTTACGAAGCTGTCAGAGGCGGTTGACACGTACTACGAATACCTGTCACGACGCCTACTGGTTGACCTGACCTGACCTGACCCGACCTGGTCTAAATGCTTCAAGACATCATCTGTGATCAAAACTAACACGATATTCGTGATCAGCACCCCGAAAAACCCCTTAGCAGCCACACTTTACGACTTTCTAACAGGTCCCGATTTTCCCGACTTTGGGTCATTGACCTGACCTGGAAGGTCAACCAATGACCTAGGACCTTAAAATTGGGTATCATCGGCTTCCTCTCGTCACGGGCAACACGCTCGTTTTTTCCGCGAAGCTCTAGCTCGATCAGGGGCCAAACGGCAAGGGGGGGGTCCAACCGACCCCCCCCCCCTACACATTAGAAGCTGGAAAACGCCGCACACATGCGAGGGTTAAAATTGCAAGTCGCGGCACTCCCTGCAAGGAAATGAAATGTAACATAAAAAGCAGAAAGGAGAAAGCCATATGAATTAGGGGAACAAAAAGAAGCAAAGTAGTCAACACTGCAATCAGTGGTGACTGCCCACTACTGAAAGCCCCCAATTTATCAGCACACTCACACATTCATTACATTCATAACATTCATACACGTTGGGGAAAGTGTCCAAGTCCACTGGGGCAGTTTAGTTAGAGGGAGATTCACAGTCATAGCCAAGTCATCATCAAACTCTGGTCAAATTCAGCGTATGTCAGCAGCAAGGTAGCCCGGGCTCCCAGAGCACCCAACGAAGCGAGGCTTGTTGTCGGGCGCCCCAAGGTCCCAGGCCGCCAAACAGATGGGGTGGCATATTACAGTATCATGCACACATCACACTTACACACTCATTTACACAAATAAATGATATGCACAAATCTATGTCAACAAATCCAAATCCATCCATCCATGCACAAATAAATGCGGTGCGGGCGACTTTAGCGAGTGTCATTCGAGCGAACGTCATTTGAGCGAACCATTTTCAGCGAATGACAATTCAGCGATTATCAAGTTAAGCGATTATCAAATATAACGATTATCAATTTTAGCGAAAGCTATGTTTCAGCGATACCTATTTCGTCGACTACAATGTGAGCGACTGTCAGTTCAGCGAAACACTTCATCGTCCTATTACGGTAAATAAATGATATCATGCAAACCCAGCCAATGTAGGTATGCGCCCTAGCTTAGGCACATATTCTTACACACTTGTGTGTACTCAATTCAAGCATGATAAAATGCCATGATGAACGGTTGAAAAACAAAACAGATGATAGGCGTAAATGGGTAATGGTGAGCGGTGGCGCAAAAGCGCCGCTCGATTTGCATAGGCCGCGAACAAAGGGTCGCCGCCGCCGCCGCCGCCGCCGCGGAGTCGCGGTGTCGCGGCCTGCAGCCGGCAGCGGCCCCTCCCCGTCGGAGCAGCGGAGGAGGGTGCGTGCCGCGGGGAGGGGAGGGGAGCCGGCGGCGGGGGAGGGCGCCGGCACCTGCCGACCACCTGGTGCCCCGCGGCGCCCCGGCGCCCTCCAGCCAGGCGTGACCGCGCCGCCGGCGCCCTCCCCGCCCTTGACCCGACATAGACCCAGCGCCGCCGCTGCGCCGCGACCGCCGCCAGCGCGAGCCGACGGTGACCATTGTGACGCACACCGGGCGGGGCGTGCGCCGCGCTCGCCCCCAGTGCGCCGCATTCGTGCTCAGCCGTCCGTGAAATCCCATTTGGCGCATTGTGCGAGCGGGAGACGCGTGCGGCGCCGGTGAGAACAGGTGGAAAGGTTTCGCGGCGGTTGGGTCACAGCGCGCCGGCCAGCGGGCGGCCGCGGGCCGGGACGACAACCGAGCAGGCGCGTAACCACCACTGGGGACACTGGGGACCGGTCCCCAGTAACTTTTGGGTTACTGGGGACCGTCCCCAGTGAAACCGACGAACTCCTCAATTTGCTTAACCCTATTAGTGGCAGGGGGGTTGTTTTTATCCACTCCTCAGGTTTTTCGGAAATATCTCCGAAACCGCTGAAGCTACGATGCTGAAATTTTCTGACTTTTCCTAAAACTAAATTGGGCACATTCCCTGAAAATTTCAAGTTCATAACTTTACCAGGGGCGGCTCCAGAGCACTGGGAATTGGGGGTCCTATTCGTGAAGCGAGTCATTTGGGCGAAGATCACGATGCTGAACAGTTTTACGAACAGTGAATGAAAGGTATCATGTGATAACATATACAAAGTTATTGTGCATCCTCTTTTGACACGTTTTTGCTATAATAGGCGGATCCAGGCGTCCAAAAAGGGGGGTTATTTTTTACCTCCCAACATAGGTGCCCTGACACCGCCTATGCATGACCAATACAATTTTAGTGGTTCTCTCATAAGAAAATTGTAACATAACAAGACCATTGCCACCCTTTTTAGAAACAGTACCAATAAAAACCTTATTTACTATACTTTTTGTGTACCCCCAATCTCAATGATCTGTATCCGCCTATGATTTTTGAAAATGCATATTTTTAGGATCCATGTGAATTCCTGGTTCATTCTCTATCGATCGGCAAAAGTTGCGTTAAGATTGGTTCAGAAACCTGGCCGTGATAAACAGTCTAAAATGTATCTGCAATTTGCCCGTTTTTACCCCCCTCTACCCCCCTATTGACATTTTTATTTTTATTTTTTAGAAATGTAGATCTCGTTGATCCAAATCGAATGCCGTTTGAATTTTGAAAATCGGCCGGTTAGATCTCGAGATATCAAGGGGGGTCGTAAACAGCCCCCCCCCCCTGCCACTAATATGGGGTAGCCAGGAGCCTGCCACTAATAGGGTTAAATAGCCAAATATTGTCTCTAAATCGACGTGAATAGTAATATGTATTTAACGAAAGACAAAATGAGGCCACTAGAGGCCGGTGTGAGGCCCTCAGACGCCGGCTGGGCCCTTGAGGCCGGTTTAGGGGCCCTCAAATGAGGTCAAGTTGGGTTCTCAGCGGTCAATGTGGGCGCTTGACCGCCACTGAAGGGCCCTCCGAGATCAGTGTAGGACCCTCAAAGACTGGTTTGGGAGCTAGCTAGCGTGGGATTCTTGAGCTTCGTGACAATTTTTTTTTTAATAAATTTAGTCCGAACCTTTTGATGGGAAGGATTCACAAGGACAGAGCCACCGCTAAGCGAAGCTTGTTGCGATGACCCTGCCCTCTACCCTCCGATCGCGCAATTCCGATTCTATGGCAGAATTTAGAGTCCAAAGTTTAACGTGCGCACAAAGCCGCGCACGGCCGGTCCCCTCGCTGACTTCGCCTGGCTACGGCCTGCCACCAACCGCAACCATACCTGTCAGGAGGCCCATAAATGTCGAGCGCCCGTCGCGCTTCGAACCCGGACTGTCATAACCGGGAACGCGTGCTCTCACCACGCGGAGTCCAACGCTCTAACCAACTGAGCTACGGGACCGGCAATCGAATAAGGGCCAGAGCCCCATGCGCCCATGGGGGCCCATTGGTTGTTTGGGGGGCCAAATGATATGATGGCCCCCTGATTAGCCTTTGGAGGGGGGAGGGCATGGCCCTGATCCCTCCTCTGCGAACGCCACTGCACTGAAAGTGGAAGGGGAGGGGCAGATACAGACATTGCTGGCCCCCAGCCTGTTTGAGCCGAGGCGGGGGCACGGTCACCCTGGCCCCTAGCTAGTACGCCTTTGACGAACTATGCCGACCCCAAGCAGATCCGGTCAAGCGTTGGTCGTTTGTATATGCATTCTCCTGCACCGTGCTGGCGGTCAATAACGCTGTAGAAACAAAAGGGAATCTTTAAGGGCAAGCTGAATAGTTGTCAAGTTACCGGGTGGTAGGTAGGTACAGACAGACACTTAACCCGCGCGGGGCTGGGGTCTCCAGCCGAACGCGCGGGGCTGGGGGGGGTAAATTTTACCCCCCTGTTATCTCCCAAACTAATGGTCCGATTTGGAAAAATCAAACGCCAATCGAAAGATCTCATCACGAACAACTAAAAACATGTACTTAATTTTAAGTTTGAGGTCAAGGTCAAGGTCAGGTCAAGGGTACAAATTGCAAGTTCCTACAGTATCGGCTTTGCACCGTAGTTGCCGAAGAATGGAGTCATGGACTGAGACTGATCGCCCAAAACGTGTTCTTAGGCTACCAAGACAATATTCGTTGCATACAATATCATTCAGAGGTCAAGGTCAAGGTCAAGGTCAGGTCAGGTCAGGTCACCAAAAACAAAATATAGAAAAGGGCATGTGCGACACATGTTTTATGGGTCATTTTACTCATAGAATTCAATAGGCACGCTCAATAAGTGATATGGACCACCTCTGGATGAATTTCAGGTCGAGGTCAGGTCAAGGTCAGGTCAAGTGAGGTCAAATTCTGAAGTTGGTTGTTAAGGCCTAAAAAGGTGTCTATCTGATGCAGTTTTTCACGGCGAATCGAATGGTGCTACTTTTGTTTCCGTACGAGGTCTAGAACTTCCAAAAAAGTCATTTTTCAAAAAATTTGTGTGTCGTGACGTCATACAATTTTGAATAACTCCCACATTTTTGAACCGATTCTTCTAAAACTTGGTATGTAGGTGCACATTGACCACTTCTCTGACATATATTCCGGTTTTTTCGATACACTCAAAATTTTGGATTTTATAGCTACTTTCCCAAAAAAGTCAGTTTTTTGACAAAATTTGGGCCAAAATCCAAAATTTTCAAAAAACCGAGATAGCCATTTGATAGACAAAGTAAAATTACGTATATCCTTTTTTGTTACGTCTTGATTCCTTTAAAAATGAAGATGTTAGCGGCGTTTGAACTTTTGCCGTTTTTGAGGCGAAAATGGCGAACATGACGTCACTAAAACGTCAATTTCTCAAAAAAAATCCGACGGATTTCGCTCAAATTTTCAGGGAACGTGTCAAATTGATGTAAAAAAAGGTACTGAAAGTTTGGCGGCGCTGCGCGCCGCCGTTTTTGAGATATTGCAAAAATTCGCGAGGGGGGGTAAAATTTACCCCCCCAGCCCCACGCGGGTTAAGTCAGCAAAAAGTGGGGGGCCAGTTAACATTGCTGGCCCCCCCACCTCCGAAGGTGGGGTTCATGGCCCCCCGGCCCCCCTGTTCCTACGCCTATGCAGTGAAGTATGCAAAAGCCAAATAAATATGTGACGCCTCAATCAAAAATGAATTTATCGGTGCTTTTGATAAGGCTATTTTAGATTTACACCGAAAGAGTAGTACCTTGCTTGAAATAATCGTGCTTCTACCTCATGCTGCTTGTCACGGAAAATTTATTTTCTACCGTGGATCTGGTAAAGCACTAATGGCTCTGTCTACCACCAACGGTAAGCCAACAAGGCTTGTGGTAGTTTATCATCACTATAAGACGCGTATTTGGAATTTCCGACCTTGACAAGCGTCTGTGGTAGAAAACCACCACTTTGGTAGGGGAAACTACTGCTGTCTGCTACCATTTGCACTGCATGTGTCGCTTCGCTATCGCTGCGACATCTATACATATACATGTAAACCACATCTGTGTGCGCTGATTCTGCGATTAGCTAGGGCACCAGGGTGGATCCAGACTTTCGGTTTGAGGCAGGGCCGGGGTGCGGAGCCGGAGCCGGAGCCGCCGGAGCCGGCATATTTTGCCCGGAGCCGGAGCCGAAGCTGTGAAATAGTTCGGAGCCGGAGCCAGAGCCGGAGCTGTCAAAAAAGGGGGCGACTCCGGCTCCTTTTTTGAAGAGGAAACAAATATTGACCGTTCGGTTTGTCAAACCGAACTGCCTGTAACTTACAGTTCCAAACAGTAAGAAATACGGTATTCAAAATATGAAAATAGCCTTAAGTTATGCAAATGCAGAAGCAACGTGCACCAATCCCATCTTCTTTTTTTCTGCCACCCGTAGGTATTTAAAATGTACTGAGTATTGGAGCCGGAGCCGCCGGACCATTTTACTCGGAGCCGGAGCCGGAGCCGGAGCCGCCATGGCATTTCACCCGGAGCCGGAGCCGGAGTCGGAACCGTCTGAAATGTCCACGACTCCGCATCCCTGGTTAAGGGTGGGCGTGGGGTAACTCATGGCCGGCCCGATCCCTGGCAGTCCGGTTGCTGAGCGGGGGGGGGGGGAGAAAGGTCCAATATGATGCCACACCTATTGCCTATAGGCATATATAGTATGTATTGGTTTGTATTGGTATTGGTAAAGTTAAAGCTAAAGGTTATTAAATATGTTAAAAAACACCGACGCGGAGCGCTGCCGTTTTTAAGATATCCGCAAAAAACAAATCGTCAACTTGATGAATCGATAAAAATCACTAACATCTCAGGAGGCACACTGCTGAGTGCTGATACCATTCAATACATACGTATATGTATACCTATGGGCAACAGGCATGTCTTTTGGGTCATTATATTGGACCTTCCTTCCCCCCCCCCCCCTCCGGGCCCCCGCTCAGCAACTTTGACTGCCGGGGATCGGGCCGGCCAAGAGTCCGCCCACCCTCAAACTGAAAGTCTGGATCCACCCTGCTGCCCTAGCTAATCGCTAATTAGAATCACCCAAGAATCACCGGCCACCGCACACACACGTCGCGATTTAACCCTCGCATGTGTGCGGCGTTTTACAGCTTCTAATGTGTAGGGGGGGGGGGGGGTCGGTTGGACCCCCCCCCTTGCCGTTTGGCCCCTGATCGAGCTAGAGCTTCGCGGAAAAAACGAGCGTGTTGCCCGTGACGAGAGGAAGCCGATGATACCCAATTTTAAGGTCCTAGGTCATTGGTTGACCTTCCAGGTCAGGTCAATGACCCAAAGTCGGGAAAATCGGGACCTATTAGAAAGTCGTAAAGTGTGGCTGCTAAGGGGGTTTTCGGGGTGCTGATCACGAAAATCGTGTTAGTTTTTATCACAGATGATGTCTTTAAGCATTTAGACCAGGTCGGGTCAGGTCAGGTCAGGTCAATCAGTAGGCGTCGTGACGGGTATTCGTAGTACGTGTCAACCGCCTCTGACAGCTTCGTAACATGTTACGAAGGCACCAAAACTGCTTCGTAAATGTTCAAATGGTTGCTAAATTCGAATTCAGCTCCAAAAACTAGCCTAGAAACATGTAAAACTCGAAAAAGTGAACCGAGGTCACCCGAGGTCACCAAAGGTCAATGACCTGACCTGACCTTCAGGTGACCTTGACACACACGGGAGTAACATCAAATCACATGTTTGAACGTTTGAAACCACGAAAAGCTTGCAAACACGCGGCTAGTGCGAGCCGACATACGCGAAATCGCGATTCCGGCCAAACATGGTCTCGGAAAAGAGGTCACAGGTCAAAGGTCATTTGGGTCAGGGTCATGAAATTTTCAGGGTAGGTGTAAAATTGATCAATGCGAGGGTACTGAAAGTTTCGTCGCGATCGGCCGCTTTTTACGCGAGTTATTCGCGAAAAACCATGGGGGGGGGGTCCATCCGACCCCCCCTACACATGCGAGGGTTAATATGCATAGATGTCGCAGCTATAGCGACACATGTAGTGCAAATGGTAGCAGACAGCAGTAGTTTCCCCTACGAAAGGGTTGGTTTTCTACCACAGATGCTCGTCGAGGTCGGAATTTCCAAATACGCCTATAAGACATCATGGACTGACACCAATCAGGGTGCAGTCACATTGATCTGTAAAGAGCTGCTGACGGGCCCCGGTAGCTCTGTTTGCTATACACTTCGTCAGGCGTGTGACACATTCATGGCAGCTGGGACCTGACCGATAAACTGTGGCAAACGGTGGCGTGCAGATTTCTACCGTGAAACCCACCAAACCCACTCTTTCTCTTGATATGCAGACATTAAAAATCCGACAAATAGTTGCGAAAAAGAAATCGAAAGTCAGGAGCCATTCAATGCATAACGCCTTAATTCCGCTGCATGCTGCTCCCCTACCACCACACGGCAGTTTGTTGGTAGCTCAGTTCCTCCGCCCGTCTGTGCCCACTGCACGTGTAGCTGACACCACGTGTGCTGCGCCCCCCCACCCGGTGCGGCAGGCGGGCCCTTTGTGCACCGCCGGTGTGACGGCCTCCCTCCGGCCCGGAGCAGGCCGGTCGCGTATTTACAAATTGCAACCGAGCTTCGCCGTGGGGTAAGGTGGGCAGGGGTTTTCGCACTACGGCTGCGGTTGAACTACCGTCTGTGGTAGAAAGTTCAGGACGATGGCGCGTTTCATACGAAATCTGGCGCAATGTTTGTTTGCTTCTGAACTTGTACTGTTATTGCTGTGAATTCTTGAAGTGGGAGTGTTTCAATAACAATTTGTGGATTATTTGAGTTTCTTTATATAAACATAGAATAATATTATGAAACATTGTGTGGAAACTGCAAATACTGATATGATCAATTACTTAGTTTGGGAGTTGATACACATTTTGTAGCGATTTGTCTGGCAAATGGTGTAACAAACCTCAAGCCTATCATGATCTGAAGCTGCTGTAACAAATCAAAATTGCTTTGATGTTACATAGTACCTTGTTGGAAAGACTGGAGCATGGTTCAAGATGATGTGTAAAAATTCAAGATTTGTGCGAAAGCTTGTGACTGAAGAACGAAAACAGTTCGATATGATGGCTCAATCAAACGTGGAAATGGAAGACAAAAGTAGAGTTTCAATGTTCCAGCATGTGAGAATAACTTCAGAAATTCATAGTTCTTGTAGCATTGCATTCTTTTTATGTACATTTATAGGTTTTGCTAGGGTATTTCAATTCATTGTGTCAGTTGAGATATAGATAGATGGATTGCAGAAAATTTGTAGAATCATTGTATGGTAGCTAGGTACTTGTTCGGTAAAAAGGTATGTGATGAATGCCATGAGAAGGTTTTTTTATGATTTAATATATGATTGTTGTGGTACCTACAAAAATGCAAGCTTACTAGCAACTAGTTTCTGAATCAAATCAAAAGTATTTGCCATGAATGTAAATATGTACCTGCAAAGTATGTCAATAAATTTGTGTGATGTTGGCCAGAGAGTTTTATCATCTGGGCATTTATGTCGCTTCTTACATTAGGTGTTAAGCATAGTAATTACGGATGAACTTTGTGCCAATATCTTCAATGCACAATGTATGTAGCATGTCTACAACCCTCACTGATCCTGCTATAGCTATAGGCATTTGGCACCAGCTTGACCAAGGGCATGAACTTCACAGTTGCACAACCTTTTGTCATGTACCACCAGTCACTTTTTTACTTAATTAAGGTGCACATAGCACTGCACACAACAATGTGCAGAGGGCCTACACAAAAACAACATGATTAGTGTGCACTATGCAAAGCATTGTACCCTGATTATTTGAATATTTTGATCACTCAACAGTCAGCAGTCAGGAGATAATGTTATTGAATATCACATTTATTATACATCACTTGTCAAACAAGAGCATGATGACACACATTTTGACAATCAATCATGGTAGTACCTATTCCAATAAGTTGGACAGTCACCTCCCTGGGCGTCATTTTTCCAGGAAGGTACCTCTGCAGGTGTTGTGGTAGGCTAGGTTGAATTGGGTTAAGTTAGGCGAAGTAAGGTGGTTAGGACCAGGTCAGACCGTAAGGCCTGGTCAGGTTGATTTTAATCTTTCATTCTAATTTGACATATATACCTATTACCTATGTTTTTGCTCCAGCCTTAATTTCATTAGGTAATGAGTTAATTTTGCTTTGTTTTTATCTGTCTTGTTTTGTGTTTTTGTCCCTTAACCCGGCAGTTGCTGGGGTATTTCGCCACCCACCGTTTGCTGGGGGGGGGGGGGGGGCGTTAAACGCCCCCAGCCGATAACTCGAGAACCAATAGGCGCAGCGAAACGCACGAGGCGGCAAACGAAAGAACGCGACGAGACGCTTCAGATGAGTACTTAAAGTTGAATTTTGAGGTCACAGGTCGGGTCAAGGTCAGGTCAAACACCTGAAATCGGGCTTTCAGTAGCATGGACTTCAGGACTTCGCAATGGGCGCCTCTCGTCATAAACTCTGTCAAAACGGTGCACAATCCATCAAATAAGGCCAACAAGAGTGTCAGCTCCATGTAGGGGTCAGTCGAGCATAGGTCAGGGTCAAGGTCAGGTCAACCGGGTAGGCACATATCCCCGAAAATCAAAACTGATATTCGCAGCCTGTGACACATGTTTTGTGGGTAATTTGGGGCGTAGAACACGATGGTGACATTCATTTTATCATATGTGTACGTGTTTGGCTCAAAAAGTCCAATTGAAGAAATGCATGTATCATGGGCGTGAAGTAGTCACGAGAAATTGCCAAGATTCAGTTCAAGATTTTGGAAAATGCGGAACGATAATCAATAATCGAAGATAGCCATTTGATTGTTCATGGTATTGGTAGTCTAATGGCGTTTACGGCATGTCTGTATGTCTATTCTGTGATTTTATATGATTTTTTGAACATATGCCGTTTTTGGTCGAAAACTCAGAAATCATGACGTCACTAAAACCTCGATATCTCAAAAAATTTCCGACCGATTTTTTTGAAACTTTGTCACAATACACTTCAATCAATTCCCTACAGGTACCCAAAATTTGGCGCGCCTGCGGCGCGCCGTTTTTATGCTATGGCCCGGCGAAAAAAGTGGGGGCGTTTAACGCCCCCCCCAGCAACTCGCGGGTTATATTTTGCCCCATAGGCAAGGGTGGAGCTTTTCCAGGGAAGGTGTAGGAGCATGATTGGAGGCGCTCAACCAGACGGCATAGGAGGGCACGGTTTCTGAACGCGCACTGATGCCTGATTCAAGCCACACTGTCTTCATGCGGGGCGGCGCGCTACTTAAAAGTTCCTAAACGAACGGGAAGTGATGCCGATAGAACCTTCAATCATTCTGGGCTAACGCTTATGACTTGGAAAAAGTCGCGATCCCTATTCAATCGAAAACCTGTGGGGCGTGGGCTCTTGTTCAGCAGGAGGTGTATGAAGAGCCACCCGCCATCAGCACTGCTCAACCGCAGGCACAGGTTTAGACGGCGTTGGTCCGCATCAAAGCCAGTGTGCTGGAGAATCCATGTTGGCTGAAATGCTCCAGAACATTCATCACTGTTTTTATGAAAGGTGGCTACAAGCTCAGTTAAAAGAAAAAGTACCAGATTTTTTTTTGCTTTTTAATTACAGCGGGAAGAAAGGTGTTCGGATAATTTCGTTACACCCCCTGTTATGTTCAAATGGTTGCTAAATTCGAAATCAGCTCCAAAAACTAGCCTAGAAACATGTAAAACTCGAAAAAGGAACCGAGGTCATCAAAGGTCATTGAGCTGACCTGACCTTCAGGTGACCTTGACACCCACCCTAATGCATGGGACCAGCATCGCTGCATCATATCACATGTTTCAACGCTTGAAACCACGTGAAGACTGCAACCGCGCGGCTAATGCGAGCCGACATACGCCGAATCGCGATTCGGGCCAAACATGGTCTCGAGAAATAGGTCACAGGTCAAAGGTCATTTGGGTCAGGGTAGGTGTAAAATTGATAAAATCGGGGGCATTGAAAGTTTCGTCGCGATCGGACGGTTTTTACGCGAGTTACTCACGAAAAACCGATAAAGCGCACCCAAAAAGGCAGAAATATGCACATGCGATATCCTATACTGCGAAAAAAGGTGCATCATTTTTTAACGTCGCTGACAAATTGTAATTACCCTGAGCTCAGGCAAATGTATGGTAGAAAATCCCCCAAGTGAAATACACTACGGCGGAAATAAAATACCCTACGGCGGAGCTCGGTTGCAATTTGTAAATACGCAGGCCGGTCAGCTCTGGCGTCACGGCCCGTGACGACCGTCACCGCGGCGGCAGGGGAGCGTCACGGCCCGGCGCCCCGGCCGGTGAATCGGGCCACCCGGCGCCGCCAGACGGGCGGGAGCGCGGGACAATTACCCACTGCCCACCGCCGCGGGCCCACGATACAGGCCAGTGATAGAGTCGCTGCACCAGTCACACCGGGAGCCATCACTGCCATCAAAACCATCAACACCAGCTCCATGGTCAACCCTGGCCGTCAGCCGGCAACAGCCCGACGTTGTTTGACGAAGACCGTCTCAATTCAGTGCCGTCAAACCCGGCGTGGTCAATTAGTCAGCGACAGCGCTGTCAGATTTCTGAATAAGATTTCAATACTCCGATTATCTCATGACTGATGACATGTTGTGAACCGAGACGCATGTAAGCCACCGCGAGGAAAAATAGGCCACACCACGGGAAGGAAACGCTCTAAGCACTGTATACCACACGCAACTCAAGTTGGGCGCCAGTAGTTCGGTCCAGGTCTCTCTTACACCCCGAGGGCCGGACTGGGAACAGAGCCGGGCGCGGGACCCTCAGGGATCGCTCGGCCGGGGGCGTCGGGCGCGGCCAGCAGGACAGTCAGTCGGCCGGCCGGCGCCCCACACACGCAGCCCATGTCACACCGCTGATGGAGTGACTACCGACTCAGCCGCCGCCGCCGCCGCCCCGGGCGCGGCCAGTAGGACAGTCAGCCGGCCGGCGCCCCCCACGCACAGCCCATGTCACACCGCTGATGGAGTGACTACCGACTCAGCCGCCGCCGCCGCCGCCCCGGGCGCGGCCAGTAGGACAGTCAGCCGGCCGGCGCCCCCCACGCACAGCCCATGTCACACCGCTGATGGAGTGACTACCGACTCAGCCGCCGCCGCCGCCGCCGCCCCGGGCGCGGCCAGCAGGACAGTCCGCCGGCCGCCCGGCGCCCCACACACACAGCCCATGTCACACCGCTGATGGAGTGACTACCGACTCAGCCGCCGCCGCCGCCGCCCCGGGCGCGGCCAGCAGGACAGTCCGCCGGCCGCCCGGCGCCCCACACACACAGCCCATGTCACACCGCTGATGGAGTGACTACCGACTCAGCCGCCGCCGCCGCCGCCCCGGGCGCGGCCAGTAGGACAGTCAGCCGGCCGGCGCCCCACACACACAGCCCATGTCACACCGCTGATGGAGTGACTACCGACTCAGCCGCCGCCGCCGCCGCCCCGGGCGCGGCCAGCAGGACAGTCAGCCGGCCGGCACCCCACACACACAGCCCATGTCACACCGCTGATGGAGTGACTACCGACTCAGCCGCCGCCGCCGCCGCCCCGGGCGCGGCCAGCAGGACAGTCAGCCGGCCGGCACCCCACACACACAGCCCATGTCACACCGCTGATGGAGTGACTACCGACTCAGCCGCCGCCGCCGCCGCCCCGGGCGCGCTCATTACTGTATAAAGCCTAATTAATGTCCTCCTCGTCTGCCTATTGTTGGGCACACTGAGAAAATTTAAAAAGGGGATGGGGTGTTTTTGCAGTATATGATGAGTGTCAGACACTTTTAAATGTGTACTTTGACACTTATTACAGTGTCATGAAGCCTGTCATACACGGTTAACCCGCGCCCCGCTGGGGGGGGGGCAGAATCTGCCCCCCTCCCGTTTTTTGCCAATAACTTCTAAACGCGTTACGCCAGCGACGTCAAACTTTCAGTACCTTATCATACATCAATTTGACACGTTCCCTGAAAATTTGAGCAAAATCCGTCAAAAAGTTTTTGAGAAATTGACGTTTTAGTGACGTCATGTTCGCCATTTTCGCTTAAAAAACGGCAAAATTTCAAACGCCGCTATCATCTTCATTTTTAAAGGAATCAAGACGTAACAAAAAGGTTATACGTGATTCTACTTTGTCTATCAAATGGCTATCTCGGTTTTTTGAAACTTTTGGATTTTGGCCCATTTTTTTCAAAAAACTGACTTTTTTGGAAAAATAATTATAAAATCCAAAATTTTGAGTGTATCGAAAAGACCGGAATACATGTCAGAGAGGTGGTCTATGTGCACCTACATACCAATCTTTAGAAGAATCGGTTGAAAATGTGGGAGTTATGACTTGACTTTTGAATGACATTGTATGCAACGAATAATGTCTTGGTAGTCTGAGAACACGTTTTGGGCAATCAGTCGCAGTCCATTCTTCGGCAACTACGGTGCAAGGCCGATACTGTAGAAACTTGCATTTTGTACCCTTGACCTGACCTTGACCTGACCTCTGACCTACTTAAGCAAAAAATTGGGCTCTTAAGATCCGCCTTGTTGAGAGCTTTCGATTGCCGTTTTCCCCGTCTTTCTACGACCATCGGTTCGGAAGTTAGACAGGGGGGCAGAATCTGCCCCCCCCCCCCCCCCCACCCAGCAGGGCGCGTATGGCTGAATAGCCCAGCGGGGCGCGGGTTAAAGGTGTCAAACGCTCCCTGAACACCCATTATTGGGTGTATAAAAACTCCCTTTGGTATGCAGAATAACCACTTACCCAGTTAACGGTGTTCAATTTTTTTTTTCAGTGCAGTTGCGGAATTTAGTATCGGCCTTCTGTTCTCTGTAATTACGGTGACGATAAACAGCGGACGATGGAGAGAGAGCAGGGGCTCCGATAAACTCGTATATCGCCTCCGAGAGGGCCGTTCCATCCCTGCCCGATCCACGCCGGCCCTCACCCAGTCGACCGGTCGTAACCCACTCCAAAGCACCTTCCCAACTCCTTAGGCCTGGTCGGAATCGGCTGCTGTGCTGTTGTCAGCTGAGATCCAAGCCCCTGATTGGTTGAGGTATTGATGACGTATCACACCTTCCCGCGCTGTGACGTCACACCTCTGCTGACAGCCGGCTTTTCGGCTGCTGGGAGAGGGCAGCAGCACTTCAGCCGAAATTCAAAGTGGCTCGAAAGTGGCGCATGTGTAAGTCAAAGCGCAGCTATATAGTGCAGGTGGTTAGTTTTTATATAGGTACGATGTTTTGACGTACCTATTTTGTATTAAATATTTTTCGCGAAAGATAGCAATTATTTCTTTTTCATGGCGCAATGTGCGAATCAGCCTGAAAACAGCACCTACAAATCGAAATGCCAGCACCGCCTCAATTATCAATCCTGTTTTTTTTTTTTCTATAGCCTCGGCAAATAAATCTCAGAAATATAATGTAACGGAAGATAGTCGTTGAAAAAAGCGCGAAAATGCTACCTCTCCTCAAGTCTCAACCCTAACTGTCGAGCGCCATCTTTGGCTGACGTTTCCTGTCAGCCGATTATGAACAAGCCCGTCAGCAGCGCGGTGTGGGCGGGGCTTATTCTCGGCTGACAAAGTTCTGTCAGCCGATTCCGACCAGGCCTCTTGAAACACCCTCTCCCCGTGCTGAAGGAGCCCCGTCGCTGAGCGGCAGGGGGACGCCGCTAAGGTCATCCATCAAGACCGCAGCCAGGTGGGTATATCGGCCGGGCCGGGACGAGGGGCCGACTGACGTCTTTTTGTTGGCGGGCGGGCCGGCGCGGTCGGCCCCAGTGAAAGCAGGGCCGGACGGGTCGGGGTGACTTGGTACAGTTGACGTCATGTAGAGTGGTTCACCTCGTCAATCAGAGGCGCGAGTGGAGAAGCGCCGACTTGGAGTGCTCGGAAACCGGCGGAGTTTGTGAGGGATTTTGGATCTGAATCTGAAGGAAGGAGAGTGAATGTCTGGTGCCTTATTGGTTGTGGAGGGTTCGGAGCATGCTACGGCATTTGTTGGAATGGAGTCAGGAATAAATAGCATTGTTCGCTAAAGTGTGAGTGCAAAAAGAAGACCAAAAGAGACAAGGCATGACGACGTCATTTCGAAAATTTTCTTGACCTGAACTTCGAAACAGCAACAGCACAACACAAGCCAGAGCCACATTTGGCCATCGATTCTACTCACTCGTGGCAGGACGTTGAAGACGAAGCTTCTAGGGTACCCTCGTCTGAAAGGTAGTGGACGGCCCTCCTCGTTCAGCCGTCACCTCGGCCCAGAGACGGCGGTCTGAGGAGACGTCCTCACCCGAGCACCGTGACCACTGGAAGCGCTCGTCGCCGACGCCAGTCCCACTATCTCCTCCAGTTCCGGACCCGCGGACAGTAGAGGCGATGGCACAGCGCGTTAGGCGGCAAAATCGCCCCTAGGCGCAACTCCGCAACACGAGGACACTGACGCACGAGTCGGTCGCTGCGCGGGGACCACATCCTGGGCCGCTATCTGCAGCGGAGGGGCTGAAAACATGTCAGCCCGGACGGACGGCGCCTCGGCCCCGCACCAGTGTCTCCCGGGCAGACACACTGAAAACATTTTGAACACCGTTAACTGGGTAAGTGGTTATTCTGCATACCGGAGTTTTTATATACCCAATAATGGGTGTTCAGGGAGCGTTTGACACCTTTAACCGTGTATGACAGGCTTCATGACACTGTAATAAGTGTCACAGTACACATCTCTCGCCCGCCGAGGGGGGGGGGGCGGGTGCCGCCCCCCATAGGTTTTTTTTCGCGATAGCTCCGAACACGCTGGCGATAGAGAGCTGAAACTTGGCATACCTGACCTTTGATTCAAGCCGGATCTTTTGACACCAACCGCATTTTTGGGTCAGGTCAGGTCACTGACCTATGACGTCATAAGTGAACCTCTGCACGGTCTTCAGATGTCGCAACTTCGCAACGCCCTCACTGCCAGAGGAGATGTTACAGGGAAATGAAACTTGCAGGATCTAGTATCCATTATGAGTCTCACAACTTGTATATCTCGGATTTTTCCTCAAGATCATATGAGGTCAGGTCATTTTCGTGACCTCACCATTATAAGTTAATGGGGAAAAATTCAAACTGCTATTCTGGCGCCGGGAACGATCTCCAACTATCTCAAGCACACAGAATCGTGATTCGATGCACTCCTTGCAAGGTTAGATGCGTCACTTTTGCAATGTTGACCTTGCGTGACGTCATTTATGACGTCATCAAGGTCATATTAGTTTTTCGTCAATAACTCTTGATCAAATTGAGCTAGCGAGTCGGGAAAGCCACCAATGGACTCAGGAAAACCTGCCGAATCGAATGATATGCGACATGACCTCTTTCGACCAACTTCGTGACCTGGGGGTGCTGACCTGACCTTGACCTGAGGTCAACACCCCAAGTTGACCTGACCCGGACCAAAAGTATATCATTCGACGCGCCTGAGCGAGGCGAACATGATGCTGCCAAAATCGGCGCTCTGCGGCCGTTTTATGCGAAGGTATTCACCAAAAACTGAACCGTACCTTGGGGCACTTGACCTGACCTCAGAGGTCACTGGTTGACCTAGGACCTTAAAATCGGGTACCAATCTCTGCGTCTCGTAACGGCGCACACGCTCGTTTTTTCCGCGACGCGCTAGCTCCACCAGGGGCGAAACGGTGAGGGGGGGGGGGTCGTACCCACCCACCCCCCCTCGGCCGGCGCGTATGTAGAAAACCAATAGGTCCGGCGAGGGTT
This sequence comes from Amphibalanus amphitrite, assembly GCF_019059575.1. Classification (NCBI taxonomy): domain Eukaryota; kingdom Metazoa; phylum Arthropoda; class Thecostraca; order Balanomorpha; family Balanidae; genus Amphibalanus; species Amphibalanus amphitrite. Next base: position 578,527 of record NW_024881504.1, read on the forward strand.
AAAAGTGTCTGACACTCATCATACACTGCAAAAACTCCCCACCCCGTTTTTAAGTTTTCTCACTGCAATATACGATAATACTAAACAATGTTTCATGGCTGCGACAACTGAGCTACATGCAAAACAGCTATCGCAACGCGACCCAAATCGTAGCCACATGAGACTCAAGAAAGGCACGAAAACTCGCCAATTAGGACCTTGTAGCCGCTCCCCGGTGCTCCACCAAAAAAGGACGTGCTCCACGACTGCAGGGTTGTATACGGCTCAATCAATAGCAATCAATTCAATCACGACAAATTTGGGAAACCAATCAAATCAATCAAGTCAGAGCAGTTTTCGGGAATTGATTGAATCGACTCAAACGCGACAATGAAAGGAATCAATCAACTCAATCAAACGACTCAAACCAACACATACATTAGGTTTTTTGCCCCACCAACTTGGAAAAGTGTCCATAGCACTCTGGTGTATGTACCTACCTACCTACCTTCCTACCTACCCACAGAAGAAACATAAAAATATTGTCATTTAAAATTATAAATTGCCATGCCATTCAAAGTTTCTATGTAATAAGGATGGATACCTAGTGATGGACAGGTGGATCATGATATTGAGGTTCAATGGGTAGAATTGGAGCAGAAGTTTCATTTAATGGGTGCAAAATAACCCAGTAGTTGACTCGCCCCTTAACCCAAATCACCACCTTTCACCTAAAGGTTGTCAATTTAATTTTGGCCATATTCCAACTCCATTTACACTAAATATCAGATATTCCGGTTGAAAGTTGGCTGCTCGGATTTTGGCAGTGTTCGTGATTTGGACAATTTACCCTACACCACGTCTATTTTAATGGATAATATGCATCAATAACATATTAACAATAGGGAAATAGAAATAAATATCTTACCTGCATGTGACGGTTTCAGTTAGACAGAGATTGACGGGCAGCCTGAAAAATCTTTCCACACAATATGCATTTGAGGCGTGGGATGTTGTCAGATTGGGAAGGAAGAGATTTGAAGTATTTAGCGGTCCACGACTCTGGACGTGGCATGTCAATGTTAGGTACCTATGTGAAGAATTCAAAACATTTAATTGCAATACAGTTTGAAACTGTTAGGACTGGGGGATAAGGATGAGGATTAAAAATATATTTAAAAGGAAATGGAGAGGACAGGGACTCTGGAACCACAGGATAAGATAAGGACAAAGAAAGTAGAACAAAGAAAATTAAAACGCGAAAACGGCACGGTGCGACTGTGAATAAAAGAAAACGTTTTGCCAATAAGTATGCTAAGCTTTTATAAATCCTTTTTCTACGTGTTTTGATTTTTTTGTAAGATGACGTCATTGATTATCATGTACTATGGTAGATCATCATAAAATAAATCGGTTGTACAACACCAATTTCGTTTTAATTATTATTTCATTTGAAATAAGACCACTTAATAATATTCGGTAAAATATTTTAAGAAAAATGAAATATATTTCATATGTTATGCTTAGGCTCTCAGGAGAAAAGGATCAACAAACGTTCTGCTGCAATTTAAACAATGCAGCAAATTAGCTATTAATTGGCATACGTAAACGTAATTAGCGAGACGAAAACGGCGCTTTTGTTTCAGTTATTTTTTTAGGGGTTTCAGATATTTATAGAGTTCAGTGGGTTGTTTCTGAGGAGATGTGGAGATGTGAATTATTAATTAATCACACTTTATTAGTATATAGGGCCTTGCACTTTCTCATCTGGATTAAAAAAAAAAAACGTTTCCTGCTGAGTGCAGAAAGGTAGGTAGGTGCATCGCCAGGTTCTATCACCAGGATTGGAGCAGTTATGAGTTATTGCAGTTGAAAGTCAAAGTTGGCTGTTCATGTTTAGGCCCTGTTCTTTATTTGGCCATCTACCCCATATTGCAGTTGTGATGACAATTGACAAGCAGTTTTCAGTGTAGTTTTGTGATCTTTGATGTCATCAGTTGGTGTCATTATTTTTCATCAACTAAAACTTATTTGAACTTTCCATTCAATCGACTCAATCATACGAGTCACTCTAATTTTCGGGAATCAAATCAGTCAACCAGTCGCTAAAGTCAAACGAGTCAGTCAACCAGTCATCTCGAAAAGTCAATCGACTCAATCCAATCAACTCAAAATATGCGTTGAAACAAATCAATCAATTCAATCGACTTGATTGGTATACAACCCTGCACGACTGGCTGTATTGCACAACGCCAACACTCGATATAGGTACTCGCCAACACACGCCTTTGCGTGACAATACTTGCCGTTGCTGCGAAAGAACAACATCGTTCAACGCCATGACACTGAAAACGACAACGAACATCCCTAAAACATCGTTTCTGAATTTTACGTAAATAAATAGCTAAATCTATCGGTCTGGCTCAAACTTTCTAACATTGAAACATCGAACATCAATATCAATCAAAAACTAATCAGTACAGATAGATTCTTACCGGCAATTGCGCCCTCGAATGATATACTGGAACTCCAGCTGCACTCGGTGAAGCGGCTCAACGCTCTCCCGTTCGTCACCTCTCTCGTCACTTATCGAGCGCGTTCTCCCGTGCACTCTCCCGTTCGTTGTGCGCTCACACTCGCTACGGGCCTTAGCCCTCCCGCTCGCCACTCAAGTCAGACCAGACTGGTCCCTGGCCGCCGCCGCTCTCCCTCACCGCACTGACCCGGCCCATCGCTCCCGGGCACAGACACCACGTGACCTAGCCTGAGGTCACAGACAGAAACTAAACTAGAGCGCGCAAACAAAGAGCCAGACCGAAACCAAAGAGCAGGGCAGGGAAGGATAGGGCACGGTAAAGGAAACGAAAAGAAAGAAAGGAACAAAAACATTATAACGTAGTCGGCGGCTGCAGACCTCAAATGCTTTCATTTTGACCGTCCATATCACAGAACGGATATTACACGCAGGACGGCCGGAACAGCCAAATGTGGTGAGGGAAACGACTAAGGAAACCGCCGTCTCCGGGATGCACTCAGATAGATCTCTAACGATTTGAATGAAATCGTTCCTTTCAAAGACTGAGTCAAGCTTTGAAGTTACACTGAAATGCAGCATTTTTGCGCGCATGAGCACAAATGACCTTTCTCGCGGGCGAGCGCGAGCCCAGCGCCATCTACAATGTGACCCGAGTGGTAGCCGGCTGCGCCGGGCCATTTCACTGCGCGCGTGTCACCTGAGCGCACGGTTCGATTTGGCGCGACATTTGATTTCACCGCGCGCGCTTTGAGAAGGGCATGGACAAAAGGCGGACCGGCTTGGACCTTCCCTCAGGTGAGCTCTGGTTTTAATTAGAGCGGCGCTTATTCTAGCCGGAGCTAATGAGCACTCCGTATTTTATCTCAATTTAGCATGCCGGGGAGTGGATGCTAGTCGTCTGACAGCGTTGAAGAGCTGATATTGAATTGCGTTTTGCTTTACAAAGATTGGCTAAATTTTCGGTGTCGCCTCACCGTCTTTCTGCTTCCAAGCTCGGTGCAGCATGTAACACCACAGTTATGTGGCTCATCGAACAAGTTGTGTGTACGGTCTGTTTCCGTCCCCGCCTACCGGTTTCCTTCCCCGTCTGTGCCGTGGACGGTCGCCGGCCGCATCAGCTGCTCAGTGCTCATGCCTCGGGGCTCGGCGTTTGGTGCCTGACCGGCGCGGCCCGGACGCTAGTCCGGTCGACCTGCCCACTGGGCCCCCGGGGCATTGACCTACTGACCTCTCTCCTGCATAGGGCGAGTCGCACTGGCCAGATTCGGAGACTGATACCTCAGTGAGTGATGGGCAAATAACTTACAGCCATTGCAGCAGACTGGCATGAAATATTTCGATGGATAGTTAGTGCATATGAGTTTTCCGCCGCTATATTGGCGTCTCGGTGCATCGCCTGCCTCAACCACCTTAGTCCAGACGGCCAAACAATTTGGGCAATGGGAGTCAAAACTTTGGGATAAATTACTCCCTCTGGGCGAAGTAGTAGAGGCTTCTCTCCCGGAAAGCGTCACGTAAGAGCCCGCCGCCCGCCAACCACCTTCATAAATTTTCCGTTTGCTAAACATCGGGGCTAGTAATGTGCATAACCTTTGCAATATGCAAATGGACCCGTACGGGTCGGCGCTATATAATAAATGCTGTATTTATAGCAATAGGAACAGTATAATGCAGAAATTTTCGGATAACGCCCATAAGGATGAAATCACTCGAGCATTGGCGGCCGATGTTTTATATAATTGTCTTTTAGGCAGGCGGCGCCAAGAAAATCGCAGTAGGTCACGGTGAGCAATGACTGCGACATGGCAGCGGTCCCATATTGCAATATCAATCAGCCAAGTTAGATGCATTAGCGTGAAAACCGCGACCGGATAATAGAATACGAATCACATATATTTTATCAGGCTAAGGGAAATTAAATCAACCGCCGTACTAATTAATGCATATAGACGACGCCAAAATTGTTAATTATTATAAGTAAAACCGCAAAAAGGTAGAAAGAATGACAAGCAAATTGATGAATTCTTCGTTTTGCGTTCATAATGCGCTAAATTGCCTGCAGATGTTGCTGCTCGTAGGCGACAGCTTTGCCGCCCACCTTGGGTCGCGCATAGCTCCCAACGGCCCCATCCAGGCCGCAGGCTGGCGGGGTGCCTGTGTTGGTCGTGAAGATTTCCGGCGCTGGGTCATCGGGGAGGTGGCGGTGCGGAGGCCCGACACCGTCATCATTCTCGCCGGCGGCAACGACCTCGCGCGGCCCGATTTTAGGCAGCGTAGCCTAGCCGCCACCTGAGGGAGCTGGCGCTCGGGGTAATAGCGGCGGGCGCTGAGACAGTTATACTGTTCCCCATCCCGCCGCGCGACCAGCTACGAGCCAATGATGTGTTGCCTGCACAGTACCGGCGTCGGAGGCGGTTAACCAACCGCATCCTCCGTGCAACCTCCCGTCGGCGGCCCATCGTCTGCTTCCCTTTCCACTTTCCTAGTGGTTTTCTGGGCGCCGACGGCGTTCACCCGTCAGAGACCGGTTGGCAGGCTATATGGTCATTCGTCTCAGAACACGCTTAAAGTAAGTGAGAAAGACGTGCAGTGATGTCCCTCACAGGTCGTATTGTCACACCCTCCTCCCAAAGAGCAAGTTGTTTCACCCCAACATAACCTCATCGTGCCGCCCCCCCCTAACAGCCCGGCATGCTGTGCTGCTGTTGATCGGAGTTGTCATATTCAACATAAAAATAATAAAGATAAATAATGCTGATATAGTAATAGTATTGATAATACGAATGTTAATATTAAACTAATTATAATAACAAGAATGATAGCAAAAAAAAGTAAAATTGCATGTCGTCTCATGCCCCAAATGCAGTGTCCAATGTCATGGAAGGTCATCTCGTGCCCGTATTCGGTGCTTGGTGTCCTGGCATGTCGTCTCGTGCCCCACCTGTAATGTTCGGTCTTGTTGGCATGTCGTCTCGTGCCCCACCTATAATGCTCGGTCTTGTTGGCTCGTCTCGTGCCCCACCTGTAATGTTCGGTCTAGTTGGCTCGTCGTGTCGTGCCCCACCTGTAATGTTCGGTCTTGTTGGCTCGTCGTCTCGTGCCCCACCTGTAATGCTCGTTCTTCTTGGGCATGTCGTCTCGTGCCCCACCTGCAGTGTTCGGTCCTCCTGAATCCTGATATCTCGTTCGTGCCACTAACGAACAACATAACTAGTGTCGCCTCACGGTTAGAGATGTGGCTCCCTGTTAGCGCTGGTATAGCGTGTTGCCTTGGGAGTGTATAACATTATAAGAGTACGGGTCGCCGGTTGGTGTGCTGGTGGCTGGAGTTGCTACATGAGCAGAATCAGTTATGCAGTTTACAGCTACCTCGTCATACCCAAAAACAATCTTCGGAACACTCGCGCTTTTAGCCTGGTTTTCTGGGGCCGAATGGTGTCCACCCTTCAAAGATAGGGCGAAGGGCTCTGGAAGCGTTCTTACCTGCCCGTGTTAAAATTAAGATTGGGCACAGGCAATGAGCTAGCAGAGGAACATGACACAATTTCTCTTATTGCAACATATTTACCAGCCGTGCTCGCCACCGCATCGCAGACAGACTGTGCTAGAGCACGTCGCCTCGTGTCCCCACTCCCACCAATACCACGTCGTCTCTTGTCCTCACAAATGGCACGGTGTCTCGTGTCCCCTGAACGGCGCGTTGATTCGTGCCACTACCAATCAGGGTATCTACCAACAGCACATCGTTTCGTGCCCATACCAATGGCAGGCTGTTCGTATCCCTATCATAGCACGTTGTATCGCATCTTTAACCATAGCACGTTATCGCGTGCTCCCCACCAATGGCACATCATCTCGTGCCCCAACCAATGACACATTGTCTCGTACCCCACCAAGAGCACGTTGTCTCGTGCAAGATACCTAGCCAGTCACAAATGGGGCACGTCTCTTGCCTTCCCTGCCACTCAAGTGATCATTGCGATACATTCTGCTTTATTAATACTTTGACCTGAGTGAGGATGCCTTAACCTATTTAAAACTAAAATGCATTTAAAGTGTTGCTTAGTGCAGCATTTGGTTAATTGTACCTAGGCTTGAATTACCTACAAGCTGCTCAAAGCAAGACAAGTAATAATACGAGATTCTGTGTTTGGACTGCATCCATCTTCATTTCAGCTTAAGGCACTTTTGCCTCCTTAGAGGCAAACATGATGGGCGCTTTGAGACACGCAGTAAAACAGTGGATCCAATTATGCCTAGATATAGTAATGCATTCAGACAAGGATATCCTGGTTTGAAACAATGTTGGCGTTATTTTGGGTTTTCGGGTCATTGCCTAATCGTGTCCGTTGTGGTTGACCTCGTGCCTCTACCAAGGACTCGCCTTCTCATGCTCTACCAATGAAGGGTTGTTTTCGTGCACCAACCAATAACACTTTGTGACGTGCTCCAACCAATGATTCTTTGTCTAGTGTTCCTACCAATGACTCACACGTTATCGTGTGTCCACATCAATGACACGTTATCTCGTGTCCCTACCAATGACACATTATCTCGTGTCCCTACCAATGACACATTATCTCGTGTCCCTACCAATGACTCCTTATCTCGTTCCCCTACCAATGACACCTTATCTCGTGTTCCTACCGATGGCACTTTATCTCGTGCCCTATTTCTTTAATTACTTCGCAGTGGCCGTCCTCTATCTTTGACCGAAGTCAAAGGGGCTATTCTTGGCACTGAGTCAATAAAAGATGGCGATGAAGTGGGCAAAAGAGCATCATGCCTATATTGTGTCCCTGCCAATGACGCGTTATCCAATCGTCCTATCAAGGACACGTTATCCAAGTTCCCTACCAATGACACGTTATCTCGTACCTCTAATAAACTCAAGTCGCTTCGTGCCCCTAACAGAGGCATATCGTGTCGTGCCCCTAGCAATGGCATGTCGTTTCGTGCCCCTTAACAGTGGCACGTCGTCTCGTGCCCCTTAACAATGGCGCGTCTTCTCAAGCCCCTTAACAAGGGCGCGTCTTCTCGTGCCCCTCACAAATGGCACGTCGTCTCGTGCCCCTAGCAATGCTGCGTCTTCTCGTTCCCCTAGCAATGGCACGTCGTCTCGTGCCCATATCATTGGCTCATCGTCTCGTGCCCCTATCAATGGCTCGTCGTCTCGTGCCCCTATCAATGGCTCGTCGTCTCGTGCCCCTATCATAGGCCCGTAGTCTTGTGCCCGTATCATTGGCTCATCGTCTCGGGGCCCCGATCAATGGCTCGTCGTCTTGTGTCCCTCAGCAACGCATGGTGTCATGGCATGTCGTCTCGTGTCCATCAACAACGCATGAATCTCGTGACAAGTCGTCTCGTGTCCTTCAGCAGGACATGTGTTATAAGGCATGTCGTCTCGTGCCCACTGTGATGTAACGAAGGCTAAGTGTGAGCCCATTTCTGCCGTGCAAGCTCTGAACTCAGTCGTTTACATGGCCCGCAACTCTACGTGATTATCATGTGCACAGTGCAACACTCATGGCCTTCCCTTTTTTTTCATGATTTACTGGAGAGGCGATGCTGCAAATTGACGGCTGGGTCCAAGCCGTGGACCACCTGCAACACGTCAACAACGCGCAGTGTGACCCCGTCTGCTCCTGCTGGCGTGTCTAGCGCCACTGGCCGTCCGGGCATCTCCACGGCACCACACGGCTCACAAGTGGCGGCTGATGGTGGCTCGGACGCCGGTCCCGGCACGGGAAGGGAGGGGCCACAGCGGTCTCTTGGTATCGTCACGCAGCGCTACAGCTGGCCCAGCGCTGGTCCGAACGCCTGCATCGGTGCCAGAGACGCTGGCGCCAGGCCGCTCATCTCTAAGACTCTTCACGCAGCGCTACAGCTGGCTCCAGCGCTGGTCCGAACGCCTGCATCGGTGCCAGAGACGCTGGCGCCAGGCCGCTCATCTCTAAGACTCGTCACGCAGCGCTACAGCTGGCTCCAGCGCTGGTCCGAACGCCTGCATCGGTGCCAGAGACGCTGGCGCCAGGCCGCTCATCTCTAAGACTCGTCACGCAGCGCTACAGCTGGCTCCAGCGCTGGTCCGAACGCCTGCATCGGTGCCAGAGACGCTGGCGCCAGGCCGCTCATCTCTAAGACTCGTCACGCAGCGCTACACCCGGCTCCAGCGCTGGTCCGAACGCCTGCATCGGTGCAAGAGACGCTGGCGCTAGGCCGCTCATCTCAAGAATCGTCACGCAGCGCTACACCCAGCTCCAGCGCTGGTCCGACCGCTTGCATCGGTGCCAGAGACGTTGGATCGGGACCGCTCATCCCCCTAGACTCATCAATTAGCGCCACACCCGGCTCCAGCGCTAGTCTGAACGTTGCGTCGGTGCCAGGAACGCTGACCCCAGGCAAATCATATTCCCTGGACTAGTTTTTAAAACAGCTCTTGGTAGTTTAAAAGCAACAATGGCGCTGAGTTTAGTATATTGATCTGCAGTTAGCCAATGCATTAATTGCAGTCTAGCTGCATTCTCGACAAAGTTAGCAGTGATGTGTTCGCGGGTTCGGTTGGGGGTTGTTGGGCTTTTTCCCTCACCCAAAGACAGTGTGGGAAAGCCAATACATAGACCCGGAACCACACCACTGTCTTTGCGAGCGCGAACCTACGAGAAATGCAGCATTTTTGCGCGCATGAGCACAAATGACCTTTCTCGCGGGCGAGCGCGAGCCCAGCGCCATCTACAATGTGACCCGAGTGGTAGCCGGCTGCGCCGGGCCATTTCACTGCGCGCGTGTCACCTGAGCGCACGGTTCGATTTGGCGCGACATCCACCGTCCGCCCCACCTCCGCCAGCTTTGGCATATGTATCTAGCCAGCAACTGTGTTAGACATACTTGTGCTCTGTGAAAAGCTTTATCATTTGATTGTTTGTGATCGGCTATGGGCTTTTTCCCTCACCCAAAGACAGTGTGGGAAAGCCAATACATAGACCCGGAACCACACCACTGTCTTTGCGAGCGCGAACCTACGAGAAAAAATAATAATGCCTGTGGGGAATTTTTGGGGTATCGGACACCGTTATGACACCCGTGAGGGTGTACGTTCTGCTAACATATATCTCACAGATCTTTATATAACTCCTAATAAACATTCTTAGGGTGTATTTGGAGTGTCAGATACCCCAAAAACACCCATGCAAAGTGTTAACTTCATTATTAAAGGGAGTTTGTGAGGTGTACAAAACTAAGCCAACACCTTTAAGAGTGTCAGTTTGATATTTGACACCTACATAATGCCAGCATTACTCCCCACAATAATTTTACAGGTATCTGGAAGGTGTAGAAAAATCCCATTTACAGATTTCAACAGTGTTTTAGGGGTGATAAACACCGTTCATATTACCGTCGTACTCCCTTGACGACTTTTTGAGAAATATCCGTCGCCCTGGCATGGCATTTTTCATAACGCGGCCTGGCAGGGGGAGGGGGGGTCGATGCGACCCCCCCCCCCTCGCGATTGGCTCCTATGGCATCTAGAAACACCAAATTTGGTAGGTAGGTGGGACCCCTAGAGTTCTCGCCCCTGTGCAAATTTGGTTGATCTAGGTCAATATTTAGGGGTTTTTGGGGGGTATAAATGTCAAAATTTCGCTAAAAACAGGTCAAAAGTTTTTCGCCTATAACTTTTGATCTAATTATGAAAGAGCAAAAAGAAAAGCACCAGTGAACTCAGCACGTCAAGGCACGTCAAATGATGTACTTTTAAGCTTGCTTAATTGTACTTAAAGTTTTTCTTAATTTTTAAGTAAACTTTTATTAATGAATTAAGTTAAAGTTAGCCAAATTGCATCATATCGCATATCATCCGATTTGGCTGATCAGCAGGAACACAATGACACAATTTTTTTCAGCTCTAGCGTCATTATGTGCCAAGTTATTGGCAAAAACGTCATTTGACCTCAGTTGACCTCATTTGACCTGACCCATGGATAAGTACACCAAACAAAGAAGCACCAAGTGACCTGCTGTTAAGTACTGTGGTTTTAACCCATATATGCATAGACGTACATAAATGTACGTCAATTTGAGTTGACCAATGTGTGCCATCTTTATAGAAATAGAGCTAATGAGCCATCAAACGCGGTCGTTCTAAATCATTTACATTGTTAGCCGTCAGGTGAATACCAAAAAACACGGTTCCAATGCATTCAGTGTTGAGTTTCAGACATTCGGTTTGTTGATGCCGCAACGGGAAGATTTTCACCCGTTCAGACGCTCGACCCAGGGTGAGCCAAGTGTTCTTAATTATAGTTAAGTGCTTTTCCCGGATTAGCTTTCGTTGCCAGCAATCTGCTCAAGCATGACCCTAACTTCATGAGTGGTGTCATTATAATGCTAATTTTGCTTACCAAGCAAATCCAAAAATAGTACGTTTCACAAAAACGCACGTACAATAATGTACGTCTATGCATATCCGTTACATTTTGTTTCCCAAACATCAAACACGTTTATGCTTTGGTTTGATGGCAAATGTGAGCCTCAACGATGTTCTGGATCAGGGCTGCGGGAGTCGATGGATTTTCAGTGACTCCGACTCCGACTCCGACTCCGACTCCGACTCCGGGTAGAACTATCGACTCCGACTGACTCCAACTCCGACTCCCGACTCAGCAGCCCTGCCAGGTCAGCGGAGTCGATGGATTTGTCGGTGATTCTGACTCCGACTCCGGCTCCGGTTTCCAAAATCGACTCCGACTCCGGTCAGAATTGTCGACTCCGACCGATTTCGACTCCGACTCCGACTCCGCAGCCCTGTTCTGGATGGCATCAAGGAGCGAAGTCGAGTCGCCGATGTCACGGTCGTCGTCCTAGAGCCGCCGGAAGTTCGCGTCGACACAAACGAAGACTCTAGCGACGAAGAGAATGCTGACCCTGCCCGCCTGACGTAACTGGTCTGAGCCGTAACTGACGTAACTGAGCCGTAAAGACTTAACTGAGCCGTAAAGACGTAACTGAGCCCGTAACTGGTCGCACCCACCGTTTCAACCGGTTCGGGATGATTATGGATGTATTTCACTTCCAAAGCAGCACCAAGCTTGACCCTGATGATCGGTTTTGCAGCAGAGATCCAGAAGCGCCAGTTCCATGGCACGGGTACCATGTGAGGGAATCACCTTCTGAAGGCGAACAAGTTCACCGACATCAACGCCTTCAAGAAGAAGTCCAATCAGACCATCGAAGCATTTACGACTGCCAACAACGGCTGCAGTGCGGCTGTTATCCGCTGGATGGACGTGGTCGAGGATCACGAGTTCCAAGAGGCCATCATGCCGTCACTGGGGAAGGAAGAGCCGGCCGACGCCCCTGGACAGACGCACCTCTCCGAGTTCTAAGTCGAGGGCGACCAGTCGCTCTGCTCCGCTGACCATGCCGGCGACTTTACGTCCGGCTGATGGCCGTCTTTAGTCATTACAGCGGGGCCAAGCGCTCGGGACAGTGTCTGACGTGTACAGTGTGGGACGGGACAGGTGGTGCCATTACGACGACCGACGCGTCAGCTGCGTGGACGAGGCAGACGTCCTGGGCGAAGGTCCCCAGCGGAACGGCTACATCTTCTGTCTCCTCAAGAAGCTCTGCAGTCAGGTAGTCAGCATGGAGCGCGCCGGGCGCCGGACTGTGACTGCCACAGGGGAGCACAGGGTCACCGCGTCGGTGGCCAGCAGCAGAACGCCTCCTGATCGCCATTGACAACGTGCTCTTTTTATAGATCTACTATGTTGACTATTATGTACATGAGACAAGTTTTCAATAGACGGTAAAAGTTGACATAATTGAGTTGTGTTTTGCAAATTTCCTTATTTTCATCATACATGATCTACATCTATTTCCTAATTCAACGTATGAATTGTAACTACCATTTACAAGGGTCTCTAATGCAACACAACATATCATACATCATATTTGACCATACTCGTACAACACAAGTTATTCCCCTCGCCCAGGTTAACGATGACATGACGTCACCCTACCCCCTCCACAACCCCATCCCCACCCCAACCCATCCCTCATACATCGCTTCTGAAGTACGAAAGACGTTAGCATTGTATTAGGGATATCGGATGTATTATTTTAGGACGGCGGCGGCAGACGTCACAATTGTCTTGTTGACACCTGGCATAGACGTACATTTTTGTACGTCACTTTGAACGAGCATATCAGGCAAGCACTAAATGTAAAAACAAAACAGTTGATGTCAGCAGCTTAGTAACATGTTGTTTAACAATGCTAGAAAGTTTCATAAAAATACTCGACAAAAAATTAATTCATGCATATATGGGTTAAAGCACAAAAGTGATAGAACGAAGCGGATATCTCCAGTATTTTCCGAATTTAGTATTTTCCCGTAGGCTTAACATTACGACGTAATGACCTCTAACTGACCTCAGGTCAGTGACCTAAAAAAACCCGAACTATATGTTATACAACTCGGTGAACTTAGCACATCCTGAAAGTTTGAAGGAAATCAGTCAAAAACTGTGAGTTGGACAGCTGCAAAAAGAAAATTGAAATTTGACCATAACCTTGTACCGGTTTTTCTGACCTGGTGACCTGACCCAAGGTCACCTGGATCTGACATTTTCAGGTCATATGTAAAAAGGCTGCCCCATAGAGTGTGCGAAATTTGGTTTACGCTATCTTCGAAAAACCTTAGGGAGTCGCATCGACCACCCCTGCCAGGGCGAGGGATATGCTAGGTGTAAATCGCTTGATAACACCCATGAAGGGTGTCAAAAGATAATGGTAAAACACTTGTTGTGAACATCTGCAGTGTCAGACACCCCTGAAACACCTCAAATAGTGTACGTTCTGCTGATACCGACACCTTAAGAGTTCCCCAGGATAATGTATCGAGGATATTGGGGGTGTTAGACTCCCCATGGATTTTCCGGCTCGATGAATGACACCTATGTAACTTGTCCGCAGTATCCACAAAATTTACGGGTATCTGGAAGGTGCATGGAAAGATTCCGAAAAAAATCTTTTTTTTTTAGTGGCAGTGTCTCGGGGATGGCTAACACCGTTCGTATTCTTTTGGTACTTCATGTAGTTATAAATGTTATTGTTTAGCTAGGACAGAGACATTCTAGCATAAAAATATTCAAAACACCCAGCTTCGCTTATTAGTTACGGGAGCTTTCGAAAGACGTTCGTCTTTCTTCGTCAGCCTGTCTTAAAGGAAATAGTTCACTTTTAACATGGGGTTTTGAACTGAAATAGCAGCCTTGTAGCTTGCGCTGAGACTAGCACAAATCATAAGCTTTTACGGCCCAACGATCACCCTAAGCAAAAATATTCAATTTCCCGTTCCAAAAAGAGTGTCTTAGGCAGGAATGTGGTGTCTGGTGGTGTCTTAGAAAGGAATGCATTCACGTCATCGTCAGCCAATCAGCATGCTGCTTACAGCCAATGCAGCATGCGTAGGTTTGAACAATGCAATGTGATTGGTCAACGCGTAATAAGCTTCCGCGTCAAAACATTATTCTACATAGAATATAGTTCTTCCTATAATAAAATATGGAAAATAATTGTTTTTACAGAAAGGTTTTATCTTATTTTCTGATCATTTTGAGCATAAAAAATCATAAATCCATAGCAAAATACTAATTTCAGGAAAGTGAACTATTTCCTTTAAAAGCACTTAACCCTCGCCCTGGCAGGGGGGGGGGGTCGATGCGACCCCCCCCCCTAAGGTTTTTCGAAGATAGCGCAAAAACGGCGGCGCGCAGCGCCGCCAAATTTGGCACAGCCTATGGGGCAACCTTTTTACATATGACCTGAAAATTTCAGGTCCGGGTGACCTTGGGTCAGGTCACCAGGTCAGAAAAACCGGTACAAGGTCATGGTCAAATTTCAATTTTCTTTTTGCACCTGTCCAACTCACAGTTCTCGACTGATTTCCTTCAAACTTTCAGGATGTGCTAAGTTCACCGATTTGTATAACATATATTCCGGGTTTTTTGAGGTCACTGACCTGAGGTCAGTTAGAGGTCATTACGTCGTAATGTTAAGCCTATGGGAAAATACTAAATTCGGAAAATACTGGAGATATCCGCTTCGTTCTATCACTTTTGTGCTTTGAAACCACAGTACTTAACAGCAGGTCACTTGGTGCTTCTTTGTTTGGTGTACTTATCCATGGGTCAGGTCAAATGAGGTCAACTGAGGTCAAATGACGTTTTTGCCAATAACTTAGCACATAATGACGCTAGAGCTTAAAAAATGGTATCATTGTGTTCCTCGTGATCAGCCGAATCGAATGATATGCGATATGATGCAATTTGGCTAACTTGAACTTAATTTATTAATTTAAGTTTACTTAAAATTTAAGAAAAACTTTAAGTACACTTAAGCAAGCTAAAAAGTATATCATTCGACGCGCCTTGACGTGCTGAGTTTACTGGTGCTTTTCTTTTTGCTCTATCTTAATTAGATCAAAAGTTATAAGCGAAAAACTGTTGACCTGTTTTTAGCGAAATTTTTACATTTATACCCCCCAAAACCCCCCTAAATATTGACCTAGAGCAACCAAATTTGCACAGGGGCGAGAACTCCAGGGGGCCCACCTACCTACCAAATTTGGTGTTTCTAGGTGCCATAGGAGCCAATCGCGAGGGGGGGGGGGGTCGCATCGACCCCCCCCTGCCAGGCCGTGTTATGAAAAATGCCCTGCCAGGGCGAGGGTTAACACGCGCACCGACGGGGGGGCGGATATCCGCCCCCCCCCCCCTGAGATTTTTCGCGAGTAGCGGGACCATCTCGTCTACGACATGTCATCCCGGCCCCACCCCGTGCCGTGCTGCCACCACACCACTGAACGCCACTCACCAGCCCTAAGGTGTCGGCGGGTGTGCCTCTTTTCTACGGCCATTTTCCAGCGACCGGCCAGAGCCAGTCGCGGGAGGCGCTGCTGATTGGTCCGTGCGTAACGCGAGAGCCGCAGAGGCGTCTGCTGATTGGTCTGTGCGTAACGCGAGAGCCACAGTGGCGTCTGCTGATTGGTCTGTGCGTGGCGCACGTGCCGCAGAGGCGTCTGGTGACATGGTCTGTGCGTGGCGCGCGTGCCGCAGAGGCGTCTGCTGATTGGCCAGCTGCCTGGGCTGCGCCGTCTTCTGCCTCCTCGGCCGGGACGCTCCACCTCCTGAGGGCTGTTCACGGGCCCTGTGTGCGGTCGGACCGCACACAGCCTCCAAGCTCCGCCCACTGCGTCCCTACGTCAGCCTTCCGTCACCGCACACAGCGATCGCTGTGGCCGGTCGGGACTGGCCACAGCGGACCGTCCACCGCACGCAGCCGTGACGTCAGAGCCGCCTACCCATCCCCTACCCCCACGCCTGCTGGACGCACCGCACACAGCGCACGCAGCAGTGTGCGGTGCCCGTGAACACCCCTCAGGTCAGTGGACGTGGCGCCGGCCGAGCGAAGCCGCAGGACCAGTGGCGGCTTCTGGTCCTATCTGTCCGTATAGTTTTGAGACACCAATCAGTGTTTTTGTTAGAAAATCACACTACTTTATTTGTAAGAATTACTTTTTACTGCAACAATAAAGAGTAATTTTCGCATCATTCATTTTCGCTGATGATAGGTAGTCGGGGAGAAAAGTTCATGGATTTATTCTTTTCTATTTATATTCTCATAGCTATGCTCCTTGCGAGGGCGCTAAGAAGAATACCTAACTAATAAATTGGCGTTCATGAAATGCATACGGCTGTTCAGTATTGACATAGTACTAATAAAAAGGTAGGTATGCACCATCTAGGTGGAGAATTGTCATAATACCAGGGGGTGCTTTTCCAGCACCTGGCGAGTGGCAGCATCAAATTAACTTGCGCAGTAAAGCACATATAAGGACGCTTTCCAACAACATCACTATTCTCGCGACTAACGCAAATCAGCTTGTGTCTCAGATGAAATGGAAGCAACCATTGGAGCATTATTACATGGTAACCTTTGAATTTCAGGGGCGTGCTCCAGCACCCCCAAAATCCCTAATTCTCCAACCCTGATATGCACAGATATGCCATTTATTAATATGACTCTTTTAACCCTCGCCCGCACATGGGGGGGGGGGGGTGGTTGCCACCCCTCCAGGCAGTCTTTCTGCTCTGCACTCAACATTTTTAGAGCTAGAAGGCTGATTTTTCGTATAGCTGCTCCTCTATCCTTTCTTGATGTCCACTGAAAATTTCAAGTTTCTGTGATTTTTTGTTTCGGAGATATGACCTTGTTTTTCAGGTCATGTCATGACCCAAATGGCCAATTCTCAACATCTTGCGTTTGCCATGGGCCTTGTGAGCTTTTGACACCCTGATTTCAGCCTTTTTTGCCAGTCTTACCTCCCACCTATCATGGAACATGTTGTTCGACGATGTACAGGGGTCAAGGTCAGGGTCAAGGTCAACCTAGGTCATCTAAGATAATTGCGTTTTAGGCAAGCTGAATTTACTTTTTGTGAAGTTTTTTTACTGCATTTTTGGTAAAAGCTTCTCAGATCATGATTTCATGTGATATGGACCCAAAAACAATCGGTGCACACATCAGTATACACACAGACACACACAGACATACAAACACATATAATTGACCTTGACCTAACTTGACCTGAAATGACCTCAGCAGCAAAATTCTGGTCGGATAGTGTGACAAAGAGGTTCTAGCTGGCTTGGCACCAGAAAACAGCATCGTCATCGGTATTTGATAAGCAGCGCACTTGATATCCAACGGTGACCCAAAACAGCAACATTTTTTAGTTTGACCTGACCTGGAAGGTCAATGACTGACCTGAGAAGGTAAAACTGGGTATCATTGGATTCCTCTCTTCCCAAAGAATCTTTTTGGTCTTTACTACTAAGCTCTATCTCCAACAGGAACGAAATGGCGCGGGGGGTGGCAACCACCCCCCCCCCCCCCATTGTGCGTTCTAGGATGGGAAAATGGCATGTGCGGGCGAGGGTTAAGGAAAAGCGTATCTTCAGAGGCTGCAGTTTGATTGTTCTTGGACCCACCCATATGACAACAAATCGAGTATTATATAAGCATAGACGTCCTTCAAATTGCAGTCTCATACCACAACTGCGATGTGTATCGTTTCGTTATGCCACAGGCAATGCAGTGGTCATGTCAACTTAACCCTCGCCCGCACATGGGGGGGGGGTGGTTGCCACCCCCCCCAGGCAGTCTTTCTGCTCTGCACTCAGCATTTTTAGAGCTAGAAGGCTGATTTTTCGTATAGCTGCTCGTCTATCCTTTCTTGATGTCCACTGAAAATTTCAAGTTTTTGTGATATTTGGTTTCGGAGATATGACCTTGTTTTTCAGGTCATGTCATGACCCAAATGGCCAATTCTCAACATTTTGCGTTTGCCATGGGCCTTGTGAGCTTTTGACACCCTGATTTCGGCCTTTTTTGCCAGTCTTACCTCCCACCTATCATGGAACATGTTGTTCGACGATGTACAGAGGTCAAGGTCAGGGTCAAGGTCAACCTAGGTCATCTAAGATAATTGCGTTTTAGGCAAGCTGAATTTACTTTTTGTGAAGTTTTTTGACTGCATTTTTGGTAAAAGCTTCTCAGATCATGATTTCATGTGATATGGACCCAAAAACAATCGGTGCACACATCAGTATACACACAGACACACACAGACATACAAACACATATAATTGACCTTGACCTAACTTGACCTGAAATGACCTCAGCAGCAAAATTCTGGTCGGATAGTGTGACAAAGAGGTTCTAGCTGGCTTGGCACCAGAAAACAGCATCGTCATCGGTATTTGATAAGCAGCGCACTTGATATCCAACGGTGACCCAAAACAGCAACATTTTTTAGTTTGACCTGACCTGGAAGGTCCATGACTGACCTGAGAAGGTAAAACTGGGTATCATTGGATTCGTCTCTTCCCAAAGAATCTTTTTGGTCTTTACTGCTAAGCTCTATCTCCAACAGGAACGAAATGGCGCGGGGGGGGTGGCAACCACCCCCCCCATGTGCGTTCTAGGATGGGAAAATGGCATGTGCGGGCGAGGGTCAAATTGCAGTCTCATACCACAACTGCGATGTGTATCGTTTCGTTATGCCACAGGCAATGCAGTGGTCATGTCAACTACGATCAGACGTAGCCCGTGAGTCCATCTCCCGCTCGCTAAGCCTGCTGTATGTGAGTGAGTGGTCCGTACGGGGAGGCCGATGGCACGCCGCCGCCGGCCCGGCCTGACCAGTGCAGCGTCTGGCTATCGTCCAGCCGTGCACGGTGTGTTCCGTTTCCGGCGGGCTGAGTCCCTCGGCCGGGCCGGGCCGGCCGTGGCGCGTCTCGCTGTGGCCGTCTGTCCGATCGGCCGCGTCCCCCTCACCGACCCCTCCGGCCGAGACGGGTCCGTCTGGCGAGACGTTCCGAGCCGTGTGTCCATGTGGAGTGAATGCACTGCTAGCCACTGCAGCTATTTGGTGTCCGGCTGCCGGAATAGAGTGTCGGAGCGGCGGCAGAGGAGCGGCGGCAGCTGTTTGTGGTGGATTCTGCCGGAGCTGACCACCGGCACAATAAGACTGCAGCGGCACCAGCCACGGGGAGGGGGCTGCAGCTGGGAGTGTCACCGGACCGCTCTCCGTGCCGGCAGCTGACACTGACCGGTGGCCGGTCTGACACTGTCAGGGGCTGCAGTGTCAGTGTGTCAGTTCAGCTGACAGTCGGAGCACCAGCAGCTGGACACAGCTGACACTGTATATATATATAGACCAGTGTCACTCCGACACTGACACGGACTGGGACGGCACGACGGTGTGACGTCACACTGGCCTCCAACACGGCCTCCAACAGCTGCACCCGGCTGTGGGCACGGACACACCGGCTGCAGCCAGTAACGCTCGCCGCTGTGCTGGAGCCGCCCGCTGGCCACAGCAGCGACGGGGGCTGACAATCGTCCCGCACGGCAACGGAAAGGCCACACGACGGCAACGGGGGTGACTGCTGTGGTGGGATTTTCCAATAAATACGGGAATGGTTGTGAGCTCGGTGTTATTTTGTGTGTATTTGACGAGAGGCGACCGGTTGATTTGGTGAGTGCGTTGATGGACAGGCGACGGCGATTGGTTGATTTTGTGAGTGCGTTGATGGACAGGCGAGGGCACGTTGACAGCGAGACAAGCCCGCTGCTGGATGTCCTGTGACAGTGTGTCCCCATCCCATGTGGGGTAGGGACAGTCGGCGGAGACAGTTCCACCTGTCCCACTCATGGGGTAGGGACAGTCGGCAGAGACAGTCCCACCTGTCCCACTCATGGGGTAGGGACAGTCGACAGAGACAGTCCCACCGGTCCCACTCATGGGGTAGGGACAGTCGGCAGAGACAGTCCCACCGGTCCCACTCATGGGGTAAGGACAGTCGGCAGAGACAGTCCCACCGGTCCCACTCATGGGGTAGGGACAGTCGGCAGAGACAGTCCCACCGGTCCCACTCATGGGGTAGGGACGGTCGGCAGAGACTGTCCCACCGGTCCGGGGTCCCACTCCTCATGGGGTAGGGACAGTCGGCAGAGACAGTCCCACCGGTTCCGCCCTCAGAGGCCGGTGGGCGACTCCCACCACCAGTCCCCGGTGGGTGATGGGACCGGTGGGCGACTCCCACCACGAGTCCCCGGTGGGTGATGGGACCGGTGGGCGACTCTCACCACGAGTCCCCGGTGGGTGATGGGACCGGTGGGCGACTCCCACCACGAGTCCCCGGTGGGTGATGGGACCGGTGTGCGACTCCCACCACGAGTCCCCGGTGGGTGATGGGACCGGTGGGCGACTCCCACCACCAGTCCCCGGTGGGTGATGGGACCGGTGGGCGACTCCCACCACGAGTCCCCGGTGGGTGATGGGACCGGTGGGCGACTCCCACCCACCACGAGTCCCCGGTGGGTGATGGGACCGGTGGGCGACTCCCACCACGAGTCCCCGGTGGGTGATGGGACCGGTGGGCGACTCCCACCACCAGTCCCCGGTGGGTGATGGGACCGGTGGGCGACTCCCACCACCAGTCCCCGGTGGGTGATGGGACCGTCGGTGACCCGCCGGGCCGACGGTTGTTCCCGCTGCCCTCTGCTACCGCCGGCCGACAGCCAGCCGGCAGCTCTCTTGTGGCGGCCGTCGGCGCCGCTCAGTGACCCACGGGGCCGGCGCTGAGGTGCCGCGGCGCGCCGCCCCCCGAGCTACCCAGTGGCGGTCCGTGGACACGCGCCTGGTGACGCACCGCCCCGCCGCGCCCCACCTGGGCCGTGACCTGGCCGGCGGCGGCGGTGGCGGCGGCGGCGGCGCGCCGGACGGTCACCAGTAGAGCTCCGACAGAGTCTCGGACCGACCGGACCGTGCAGCGAGCAGCGAGCCGGGCAGCCGCGCCGAGGGGCGGGCCGGGCGGCCGAGCCGGTCCGCACCTCTGCCCAGTCGGAGGGGCGGGCGGTACGTCCGGTCCGCACCTCTGACCAGTCGGAGGGGCGGGCGGTACGTCCGGTCCGCACCTCTGCCCAGTCGGAGGGCGGGCGGTACGTCCGGTCCGCACCTCTGACCAGTCGGAGGGGCGGGCGGTACGTCCGGTCCGCACCTCTGACCAGTCGGAGGGGCGGGCGGTACGTCCGGTCCGCACCTCTGCCCAGTCGGAGGGGCGGGCGGTACGTCCGGTCCGCACCTCTGCCCAGTCGGAGGGGCGGGCGGTACGTCCGGTCCGCACCTCTGACCAGTCGGAGGGGCGGGCGGTACGTCCGGTCCGCACCTCTGCCCAGTCGGAGGGGCGGGCGGTACGTCCGGTCCGCACCTCTGACCAGTCGGAGGGGCGGGCGGTACGTCCGGTCCGCACCTCTGACCAGTCGGAGGGGCGGGCGGTACGTCCGGTCCGCACCTCTGACCAGTCGGAGGGGCGGGCGGTACGTCCGGTCCGCACCTCTGCCCAGTCAGAGGGGCGGGCGGTACGTCCGGTCCGCACCTCTGCCCAGTCGGAGGGGCGGGCGGTACATACGTCCGGTCCGCACCTCTGCCCAGTCGGAGGGGCGGGCGGTACGTCCGGTCCGCACCTCTGCCCAGTGGCCACTGCAGTGTCCGTGTATGGCCCCAGAACACGCCACGGGTGTCTCCCGAGCCGTGTGTGTCTCCGAGTCGGTATTGTGTCCAGCCGGTGTTGGACAAGTGCCGCTGGCCGGCCGTGGCGGCTGGAATGGCGGGCCGGGCACGGGCCGGCCGGCTCATCCGCCGGCGCACAGTGGGCGTTTCAGGGGTTCTAGCCTCTAACAACCTTTCAACCCTTATAGCCTTGGATCTAGGAGACCTACGCCTACGAATTACACACCAAACTGTAGCAAATTCATTAAAGAACGTGAATGCATGACGTTTCCCATGTTATAAGCTTTCGCAATGTGCAGGAACTGCATGAAATGTTGCATAAACGTGGCAAAACGGAGCACTTCCATTCCCCCTTGCGGTTTGGCCCCTGATGGAGCTAGAGCTTTGCGGAAAAAAAAAACGAGCTTGCTTCCCGTGATGAGACGAAGCCGATGATACCCAATTTTAAGGTCCTAGGTCATTGGTTGACCTTCCAGGTCAGGTCAATTACCCAAAATTCGGGAAAATCGGAACCTGTTAAAACATCGTAAAGTGAGGTTGCTTTGGCGCTTTTCGGGGTGCTGATCACGAATTTCATGCTAGTTTTGATCACAGATGATTTCTTCATGCATTTAGGCCAGGTCGGGTCAGGTCAGGTCAGGTCAACCAGTATGCGCCCTGCCGGGTATTCATAGTAGGTGTCAACCGCTACTGACAGCCTCGTAACATGATAAGAAGGCACCAAAACTACTTCGTAAATGCTCAAATGGTCGCTAAATTCGAAATCAGCTCCAAAAACTAGCCTAGAAACATGTAAAACTCGAAAAAGTGAACCGAGGTCACCAAAGGTCAATGACCTGACCTGACCTTCAGGTGACCTTGACACCCAGCATAATGCATGGAACCAACATCATTTCACATGGTTGAACGTTTGAAACCACAAAAAGACTGCAACCGCGCGGATAATGTGAGCCGACACGCCGAATCGCGATTCCGGCCAAACATGGTCTCGAGAAATAGGTCACAGGTCAAAGGTGATTTGGGTCAGGGTCATGAAATTTTCAGTGTAGGTGTAAAATTGATTAACCCGCGCCCTGGTGGGGTCTGTTTATAACGCGACCTGGTGGGGGGGGGGGCTATTTTTTGCCCCCCCTCGTATCTCCGAAACTACTGGACGGATCCGCAAAATTCAAACGGCGTTCGAAAGGCCTGTCAAATTTGTCGAAGGAAACCAAATTTCATTGACCTCGGGGTCACCGATGACGTCACAGGTCAGGTCAAAGATGAAATGTTTCACCGTTCACGGGTCTTCTAGGGAATGCCCTATAACACCGAGGAAAACGCATTTTGTCGAGAATCAGCGGTAGGGCGTCAGTTGCCTAGTAGATATGTTGCTATTAGAGGTCACTAGCAATACCAGGTCAGGTCACAGGTCAGGTCACCAAGGGTCACAGGTCAGGTCACATGAGCCCAACTTTACTAAGGTTGTGTGATACATGTTTTATGGCCAATTTTTCATTTCCAACTCAATGGTGTTGGTTATAAGACTATCAGGTACGGCTTAGGTCACTTTCTGGTGAAGTTCAGGTCAAGGTCAGGTCAAGGTCAGGCCAAAAAAGGTCAAATTTTAAAGTTGATATTTTTGCATAAATTGGGTATTGATTCGATGCAGCTCGTCACGGGGAGTCTAATGGTGGTCTTTGTTTTGCGCTAAGGGGTCTAGAATTGCTAAAAATTGAGTTTGAAAATTTGACGTCATCAATTTTGAACAGTTTTTTCGCTATAACTTCGCCAAAAAGGGAGGTATCAATCTCAAATTTGGTATGTGGATGGAAGGCGGTAAGGACTATCACATATGTTCCGGTTTTTGCGAAATTCAAAAAACTTTTTGGATTTTTCGATTAGTATATCCAAAAAATCTATTTTTTGATTTTTGGGGGTCAAAATCCAAAAATTTCAAAAATCCGAGATAGCAGTTTTGTAGCCCTGTCCAATCTACAGCTTTTATGTCTTTATCATTTTTCTGTATTTGCAAAGCTATAGGCCTGACAGCTCTTCCCGCGAAACCCTTTTTTGGGTCGAAAACGGCAGAACATGACGTCACTCTGACGTCATTTTCGGCCAACCTATCATAGCCTTTGGAAAAATTTTTGGTCACAATGTGTAAAATTGATGTCCGGGAGGGTACTGAAAGTTTGGTGACGATCGGCACAGCGGTTCTGGAGATATATCGAAAAGTCTGGAGGGGGGGCAAAAAATAGCCCCCCCCACCAGGGCGCGGGTTAACCCGAATGTACTGAAAGTTTCGTCTTGATCGGCCACTTTTTACGCGAGTTATTCGCGAAAAAACGAGGGTGGTCCGTTCGACCCCTTATAAGTCCGAGGGTTAACCCTCGCATGTGTAGGGGGGGGTCGGATGGACCCCCCCATGGTTTTTCGCGAATAACTCGCGTAAAAAGCGGCCGATCGCGACGAAACTTTCAGTACCCTCGCATTGATCAATTTGACACCTACCCTGAAAATTTCATGACCCTGACCCAAATGACCTTTGACCTGTGACCTCTTTTCCGAGACCATGTTTGGCCGGAATCGCGATTTCGCGTATGTCGGCTCGCACTAGCCGCGTGTTTGCAAGCTTTTCGTGGTTTCAAACGTTCAAACATGTGATTTGATGTTACTCCCGTGTGTGTCAAGGTCACCTGAAGGTCAGGTCAGGTCATTGACCTTTGGTGACCTCGGGTGACCTCGGGTCACTTTTTCGAGTTTTACATGTTTCTAGGCTAGTTTTTGGAGCTGAATTCGAATTTAGCAACCATTTGAACATTTACGAAGTAGTTTTGGTGACTTCGTAACATGTTACGAAGCTGTCAGAGGCGGTTGACACGTACTACGAATACCCGTCACGACGCCTACTGGTTGACCTGACCTGACCTGACCCGAACTGGTCTAAATGCTTCAAGGCATCATCTGTGATCAAAACTAACACGATATTCGTGATCAGCACCCCGAAAAACTCCTTAGCACCCACACTTTACGACTTTCTAACAGGTCCCGATTTTCCCGACTTTGGGTCATTGACCTGACCTGGAAGGTCAACCAATGACCTAGGACCTTAAAATTGGGTATCATCGGCTTCCTCTCGTCACGGGCAACACGCTCGTTTTTTCCGCGAAGCTCTAGCTCGATCAGGGGCGAAACGGCAAGGGGGGGGGGGGGTCCAACCGACCCCCCCTACACATTAGAAGCTGGCAAACGCCGCACACATGCGAGGGTTAAGGTTTTGAGTCGTTGACCTCGAGTCAAAGTCTGGTAAGAGTCCCTCAGGTCACGAACTTGGTCAGAGGAGGTCGACTGTCTAACTTACTTTGTTCCGGAGGTATTGACGGAAAACTAATATGGCCCTTGTGACGTCATAAATGACGTCATGCAAGGTTAGCAATGCAAAGGTGTAGCACCGTACCTTGCAGGGAGCGCATGAAACCATGATTCCATGTGCTTGAGATAGTTTTAGATCATTCCTGGCGCTAAAATAACAGTTTCCATATTTCCCTCATTGACTTATAACGGTGAGATCACGTGACCGACCTGACCGCATGTGAACTTTAGCAAAAAATCCGAGATATACAAATTGTGAGACCTCGGAGTATGCTACGTCCTGTAAGTTCCATCTTCCTATGAAAGTTCCTTTGGCACTGAGGGCGTTGCGACGTTGCGACATTTGAGGACCGTGCAGAGGTTCACTTATGACGTCATAGGTCAGCGACCTGACCTGACGTGACCTGAAAATGCGGTTGATTTAACCAGATCCGGTTTGAATCAAAGGTCAAGTATGCCAAGTTTCGGCTCTTTATCGGCGGCGTGTTGTGAGCTATCGCGTTAAAACCTATAAGGGGGCAGCACCCTCGGCCTCGGGGGGGGGGGGGGAGGGGGGGCGTGACTTATGCAGAATTTCCCATTAACTCATGTGCAATACTTCTCATTTTTTTTAGGAAACAAAATGTGTTTGAGGTTTCGCGAGCCCAGACCGGCCGGATCGCCCACTGTGCATCGCCTGAGGCCTTTCTGGTCACGTGACAGCTCATCCTCCGGTCAATTAGAATGCTTCTGACCCACGAGATAACACTGGCTGGTGTTACTGTCATCACTTGAAATAATATAAGCTAAAATGCAGGTTGATTTGTTCGCTCCCGTCACTATGGAGCTAATAAAGGCTAGACAGCGTATTGCAAAATGTTGCATAGCAGCAAATGGCGCAAGTTTGCGCACTTTTTTATTGCTTGGCCGGTTCAATAACATCACAATGCACATTGTGACACACGATTTAGAGCGGGACCTGGGGGAACTCAAAAGATCGGCTTTAACATAGTGAGTGATATTCATTTTAAGCATACAAAATAACTCGATGACATGTTTATCTCTCATGCTGCTAAATGATTTTCGCAACTTCATTTTTCGTTGCGCGGAATTGGTCGTAACATGTCACAGAACAACTCATAAAACCATTTACGTGTAAAACTCACGCGCGTAGGATCCCCATGGCATCTACTTTGAGTCTTCAAACACCCGAAAACTATGACTTGTCTACGGCCTAAGAAATCTTTGTGTTTGAAGCCCCTTTCACCCTATACCAAGTTGTTGCATGACCAGATAATGGTCATTTATGTAATGTATGGACATTTTGTAGTCGATTGGTATGCTTTTTGTTTTCATAAAAGCAAAATAATTTTTTTGCCCCGTAAGAGGCTAGACCGGCCCGAACGCCTACAGTGCGGCGGTGGGAGGCCCGGTGTCAGCTGTGGGTCACTGACCAGCACCGAACACTGCAGTTGTGAGTTGGACGGGTGCAGGCCATACAACACACACACAACTGCAACAGGGAACTACTTACATGATACCAGTCAGAGTGGCCAAAACACATATGCAATGTGCAGGAATCTCAGAAAAGGTATATGTGTGATCTGATCCCACGTAGTTATCGTGATCTTGGATCCGATGGGATCCTAGATCCAGCCAAATGGCTCGCTACGGCAGCTGATTTACCCGAGGCGGCTCTCAGACCTGATCCCAAATGACGGCGGGTAAAACGGTGTGTCGTATACAGGTTATCGTCCGCCCGGCACCGGGGAAGGCGGTGAAATACGGCGAGTGGCGATCCAGCCAGTCAGTGTGTGGCCGCCGGTTAACGGTGAACTGCCACGCTGGGCCCGTATTATAGATATATACGACACCTGTTGATGGTGTGCACGGAACAGAAGGACCAGGCCTCGACGGCCGACGGTGTGCTCTGGAGCCGGGACCGCAGCTCGGCAGGTCACAGCAGCGGCGGCACAGCGGCGCAGAAACACCCCCCCCCCCTCTGGTGGAGCCAAACTGTACTCAGGTCACCAGGACATTACCACAAATGATGAGGTAAGCTCCGAAGGTAGCTGTTTTCCAGGACAAAGACTGGACATGTGTAAAATGTATTAGTCAAAGCGCAGCCGTTTATCAGTAGCATGGCCAAGTGATAACTAAAATCGAAAAAGCCGTTCCGGAGTCGGAGTCAAGGCAGCTTGATCGACACGGACTCCGACTCCGACTCCCAATCGGTCGGTAGCCCAATTACCCCCCTGTACGAAGCAGAGGACACAAAACATGGCGGCGTGCTCCCGGGCCGTGACGGCGTGCTTCCGTGAACCGAGTCGGACAGACGCGAGGACACTCGCTATGACCGGTGCCGTCAGAGCTCTACACAATTCAGTAGCATCCAGCTGACTATATCCGACCGTCGGATAGCCGGCTATATCATACCCAGGGTTACATTATCCACAATATCCGACCAGTAATTACACACTACATCGCATCACTTCATCCAATTACCCACAATACTCGCCCGGTAACTAGCATTGCCCCAGGCTACATATGGTACAGCTGAAGCGTCTCCTCTCGTGTATAAAGTAGACATTGTGTTTGACGTCTCCAGTCTCGGCGGGCGCCGCGCTCCGCCAGTGGAGAGCGGGGCGGCTGACGGACCAATCAGCTGACGGACCAATCAGCTGACGGACCAATCAGCTGACGGACCAATCAGCTGACGGACCAATGGTCAGCTGACGGACCGGTCCCCGCCCCGGGCCGGGTGACGGCCGCCGGCCGGGACCGGAGCGGGCGGGCGCGGCGCGGCCGGCCGCCGTCTGAACTGGCACCGCGTGTATACTGCCAGCTCGGACGGCAGCTAGCCAGTAGTCGAGTAGAGCTGTCCGTGTGGGACGTGTCACAACACGCTCAGCACGGCGCTCAGCACCGCCGAGCCGAGGTGCAGCCAGACCCGGGGGGAGCGGTCACGTGACCGAGCCGTCCGACTCCACCGGGGGAGCGGTCACGTGACCGAGACCGGCCGTGCCGCCGGGACCAGGCGCGGTGAACCGAGTCGGACCGTCAGAGACGTGTGTTCCACATACAGAATAACGTAATGCCACGATCGGTAGTCTCTCCAGCACGTCACTTTTCACTGTCCAATTACCCACAATACCCGCCCGGCATTTACCCACTGCATCACATCTCCCGTCCAATTACCCACAATACCCACCTGGTAATTACCCACTACATCACATCCGTGTGCTACTACTACATCTACACTACTACTACCACAACTAGATAACTACACTAGAGCGGACACCGGGGCCGTGTGCCGGCTGACCGGCGCCGCTCTCAGTGCCGGCTGGTGCAGCACACACGGCAGCAGTCAGCTGGCGGCCCCGGCCGACTGGCTCGGCCTCTCTGCAGTCAGCTCATCACTGCACGGTCGGTAGTGCAGCGCATCAATCAGCACCACGGAGACACTCTAACCCCATCGCCTTCCTGACTCTTCAGCTGACGGTACAGCTCCACTGTGGACAGAGCAGAGACACGTCTGAGGTGGATACGTCACACACAGACAGACACACAGACAGCGGTACAGCCATGTCCACACACCGCCGGACAGTGACGTCACACACAGGACAGACGGCTGACGTGACGTCACCGTCGGCCGTGGTGGCCGTGACGCGACACGTCACCGTCCGTGACGTGGCCTGCGGCGGTGGTCGAGTGTGTATGTCTGAGAGGCCGGTGGCGCCGTGCAGCGTCTGTTGTGAGGGACTGACTGGTCAGAGGCGCGGCGCGCGGCGCCCTCTCACCTACCGGGGACACGGAGCCAGATGGTACGGGGCCGGCCATCACTGTCCCGGCCCAGGTCCGTCTCCTTCAGGGCGGTCAGCACGGCCCGGCCGGTGTCTGCCGTGCAGTGAAGGTACAGCTTCCACAGCTTCCGACACGACTTCACCAGTCTGTAACAGAGCAGAGCAGCAGAGCCGTCACACACAAACACAGCGGCACCAGCCGGCCGGACGTACGAGTCAGTGTCAGTGTCAGTAGTTCAGTGTCGGTGTGTTGGTGTCAGTGACAATGTGTCAGTGTCAGTGTGTCGGTGTCAGTGTGTCAATGTCAATGTGCAAGTGTCACTGTGTTAGTGTCAGTGTGTCAGTGTCAGTATGTCAATGTGCCTGTGTCAGAGTGTCAGTCATTGTGTCATAGCCGGTGTTAGTGAATCAGTGTCAGTGAGTCGGGGTTAGTATGTTGATGTCAGTGTCAGTGTGTCAGCGTCAGTGTGTCACTATCAGTGTGTCAGTGTCAGTATCAGTGTCAGTGTGTCACTATCAGTGTGTTAGTGTCAGTGTGTCAATGTCAGTGTGTCAGTGTCAGTGTCAGTGTGTCAGTGTCAGTGCCAGTGTGTCAGTGCCAGTGTGTCAGTGCCAGTGTGTTAGTGTCAGTGTGTCAGTGTCAGTGTGTCAGTGTGTCAGTGACAGTGTGTCAGTGTCAGTGTGTTAGTGTCAGTGTGTCAGTGTCAGTGTGTCAGTGTCATTGTCAGTGTGCCAGTGTGTCGGTGTCAGTGTGTCAGTGTGTCAGTGTCAGTGTCTGACAGGACACCCCTCGCCAGTGTCTGCTGACTGACCTGCTGACCGCTGCTGCTGTGAATGCCGTCTCTGCCGGCCGCTGGCGGTCCCCCAGTGTAAGTCTCCACAGCCCGGGGCAGCCGCTGAGACTGTCCAGCACGGCGTCAGGGACGCCGCCGGACAGGGTGAGAACCCGCAGCTCAGGGCACCTGGTGAGGGGCTCCAGGCTCACGGTGTCAGGGACGCCGCCGGACAGGGTGAGATCCCACAGCCCAGGGCACCTGGTGAGGGGCTCCAGGCTCACGGTGTCAGGGACGCCGCCGGACAGGGTGAGATGCCACAGCTCAGGGCACCTGGTGAGGGGCTCCAGGCTGCCGGCCGTGAGATCAGAACAGTCTGGAAAACACACAGACACACATACAGACAGGATCAACGGACTGCAATACATGTCGTTATATGGAAAAAAAAAACGAAACAGTTATGAATTCGCATGGTTTTATGGACACCGTAAGCCATGGTATAACAGTGGTTCTATATGATGTGTCATATAAACATGAATGAATGTGATAACATGAATGAATGAACATGATACCATGAATGTTCATGTTATCTATGGATATCCAATCAGTTCAGCCAATGCATTGAAGTGCACCAAACATTGCATTTCAATCGCAATATGTAGGTATGTTCAACTAACTATGAGCGAATATGTCACTGATCGTTCAGTCCTCCTCCATTTAGGAGCTCAGTTGGCTTCACTTTATTTCACAAAGCACATTGGCTATGTATCACACCTGTCTCCATGAGGTGCGACAACGGCACACCGTTACTCGGTGTCCGCCATTCACTAAGCTTGTATATCAGCAGCCTGTCCGTGCTGCCGCTGCTCACCGTATATCTCCAGTCGTGTGACCGTCCGTCCCAGGTCAGCCAGGTGACTGATGGTGTCGGCAGCCACCCCCTGGAGCGACACTGACAGATCACCCCTGTACCATTCCGGCCACCTCGGCTCCGTCACCTCCGGCCACCTCGGCTCCGTCACCTCCGGCCCTGTCGGACAGAGCTGTGTCAGCTGACTGCAGTCGGACAGAGCTGCCGCCAGCTCCCCGCTGCACCACTGACACCAGAGTGTCAGATACTGACACAGGCAGCACTGACACAGCCGAGCGGCCGCACAACATTTTTTTTTTTTTTTAGCATCAGCAGTCATATGTAGAATGTGAATATGAACATAATAAGTAGATGCGATAAGTTTATGCGTAATACAGTAGTCTATGAAACTACTTATACTACTCTTATTGGTTGCACTATGTCTATAATCATCCCTCATTGGAAATAACTGCTCACTAATTGTAACAATGCCTGCATTCCCGTGCTGGCCGCCTTCGATCGTGGCGCCACCTATACTCTGTATAACCGCCGCGCCAGGGCCGCGGCCAGTCAGTCTCGTCAGTCTGCGACTCGTCTTCAGCGAGCTCTCTCTGTAGTCAGTCAGTGTCAGTCGTCGATTAATACTCAATACGTTTGTTCGGAAATTTGCTGCTTGTGACAATGCAACTATCGCTAGTACCTCAACTTTTAAATCAACCCGTCCCCGTGGCCCGTGACGTTACACTAATATTCCACGCATATGCCACAAGCATTAAAACCCGCGCCGTGCTGGGGGGGGGGGGCGTTTTTACGCCCCCCCCCTCAGGTTTTTCGCGAATATCTCAAAAACGGCGGCGCGCAGCGCCGCCGTTTTTGGTACACGTGTTCCTACATCATTTTCGCACATGTTGTGAAAATTTCAGACCTAGGCCGTTCAAGGTCAGGTCACCAGGTCACGTCAAGTGACCTTACCTCAGAAAAAGTTCAAAGGCTCGCTATAGCTACACCGACTGAACGATCACTTTGAAACTTTCAGCGATTGATATGAGTAACAGTATGTATAAAATGTATATCTCGGATTTTTGATATCTGTGACCTAAGGTCAGGTCAATTTTGCGACCTCTCCATTATAAGTCAATGGGAGAAAATTGAAATGCGCCTCTTATGGACGAATATCGTTCAAAACGCTCTCAAACATCGGTTCATAGGTAAACATGACACACTGAATAGGAAAAATGCACCTGTGACCCCTCTGTGTGCCCCTGAGGTCATCTCAGGTCATGAACGGTCGCCAGCAGTTTTTTGGCTATAACTTTTGATAGAGACGTGCTAGAGCGGTGAAAACACGTCAGATGTGCTCAGCTCGACGATACGGATCGACTGATATGCAACATGACCCTTTTCGGTCAGGTCATGACCTTGACCTGAGGTCAAATTTTCAAAATGACCTTTCAAGGTCAACGAATAATTCATTCGACGCGTCTCGACGAGAGGAACACGATGCTGGCAAAAGTAATGTCATGGCGCTTATGAGTCAAAAGTTATTGACGAAAAAACGTTTCTCGTAAAAACGGCTATTTTTGGAGTTTTTGCCCTCTGGAGGCTAAACCGTTGACCTGAGGTCAAATCTGAGAACATTACTCAGAAAGGTCTGTAAAAGGGCTATCGAATGCGCTTTTCCGCGGCGCTGTAGCTCTATCGGTTCCCGAGATAGCCGTTGGCAGTTTCCAAAATGTTGAAATAGTCAACATTTTACCTTTGGTGACCTCTGGTGACCTGACCTTTGACCTGACCCAAAAAATGACCGAAGTGTTTTCGTCCTTATTTTTGACGCTCTTTCGATTGCCGCTTACCGCGTGTCGCTACGTGGCCCAGGAGCCGAGTTAGACGGGGGGGCGTGAAAACGCCCCCCCCCCCAGCACTCGGCGGAAAGTTCAGGCCACCAGCACGGCGCGGGTTAACACTATCGAAGGGCATCCATTGAACCCCTTCCCCCTCTCACCACCGAGTAATATACATGATTAACGATGAAACTTGCTAGTTGAGACTGATTGGTTCGTCCATTTGCCGTCTTCCCTGTCCATTTGCATATACCGGCATTACATGTGTGATCTGCGGTATCTCACCTCTGACATTGAGGTACATGAGGCCCTCCGGCAGCTGCCCCCTCAGTCGCGGAAGGTCGGCGGCGGTGACTGATAGGCATAGCAGCCCACGGCACCTGGTGAGGGGCTCCAGGCTGCCGGCCGTGTGATCAGTACAATCTGGAAAACACGCAGACACACATACAGACAGGATCAGTTAGCTGTAATACATGTCGATATATGACAAAACGAAAAAACACCTAATAATTCACATGGTTTTATGGACACAGTAGACAATGGTAAAACAGTGCTATTATATGATATATGCAATGTTAAGCAAATGCATTGAACTTCATTGAACAGTGCAACACAATTGTTATGAGTATGATCAACTAACTCTGAACGAATATGTCACTGAGTGAACAGTCCTCCATTTTGGAGCTCAATTGACTTCATTATTTCTCAAAGCACATTGGCTATGTATCACACCTGTCTCCATGAGGTCCGACACCGGCACACCGTTACTCAGTGTCCGCCATTCGCTGAGTTCGTATATCAGCGGCCTGTCCGTGCTGCCGCTGCTCACCGTATATCTCTAGTACTCTGACCGTCCGTCGCAGGTCAGCCAGGCGACTGATGGTGTCGGCAGCCACCCCCTGGAGCGACACTGACAGACCATCATCCCTGTACCGTTCCGGCCACCTCGGCTCCGTCACCTCCGGCCCTGTCGGACAGAGCTGTGTCAGCTGACTGCAGTCGGACAGAGCTGCCGCCAGCTCCCCGCTGCACTACTGACACCAGAGTGTCAGACACTGACACAGCCAGCACTGACACAGCCGAGCGGCCGCACAACACTTTTTTAGCATCAGCAGTTGCAGTCATATGTAGAATGTAGATATGAACATCATACAGGGTGACACAAAAAAACGGTCATCACCAAATTTCGAATAACTTCGGAAGTTTTATTCAGATCATCACCAAACTTCGGTCACTTAAGGTCACACTTATGTAGCATACATCCACTAAGTTTGAAGTCTTTACTACGAATACTTTTAGTACAGTGTGTGTTTTACTGACGCTCCACAATGTGCTCCAGGTGAGCGCCACGGCGCTGCAGGGCGTAGGCACACTTGCATCCGGCGGGCAAAGTTGTCGATAACCCGATGGCTGTGCACTTTACAGAGTGCAATGGCCTCTGGAGACAGTGCTCAGGGGGTGTGCTACCCCTGAAACGTTATTCTTATCGGGTTATCGGCAACTTTGCCCGCCGGATGCAGGTGTGCCTACGCCCTGCAGCGCCGGGGCGCTCACCTGGAGCACATTGTGGAGCGTCCGTAAAACACACACTGTACTAAAACTATTCGTCAGGAAGACTTGAAACTTGGTGGATGTCTGCTACATAGGTGTGACCTAAAGTGGCCGAAGTTTGGTGATGATCTGAATAAAACTTCCGAAGTTATTCGAATTTTGGTGATGACCGCTTTTTTGTGTCACCATGTAAGTATATGCGTGATACAGTAGTCTATGAAACTACTTTATACATGCAACTTCCAGTGGCTGCGCTGTAATCATTCAGGGCCTCGGCTAAGGAATTTTGACTACTGGGGCAAATGGTCACAATGCACACTGCCTGGGGGTGTTTGAACACCCGTGCGGTGTTCGCCGATATCTCAAAAAACGGCGGCGCGGAGCGCCGCCGTTCTCGGCGCACCTTATCAGCTCTATCAATTCTACACATGTTGTAAAACTTTCAGCAGCCTCAATTACTCGCAACATTCCAATGTTCTGTCGTTTTTTTTTTTGTAAAACTTTCAGACCAAGGACATTCAAGGTCAGGTCACCGATGAAAATATGCTTTCAGCTTGACGATACGGATCCACTGAGATGCAGCATGACAATATCCGGTCAGATCATGACTTTGACCTGAGGTCAAATTTCCAAGTTCACCTTTCAAGGTCAAATTATAGTTCATTCGATGCGTCTTGACAAGAGGAACACGATGCCGGTAAAAAAAAAGCTCGTGCAAGGCTTGAGTATAATTTTATTGCAGAAATACTTCTCTAAAAATATTTTATTTGGCAGTGTTTGCTCCCTGCAGGCAAAACCGTTGACCTTAGGTCAAATTTGAGAAAATAACCAGAAAGAACGCTAATATAGCTGTTACAGGCAATGTGTGGAATCAGGCATTCTATAGAATGCCTAGGCATTCTATAGAATGCCTGACCGACCAGGCATTCTATAGAATCCCTAGGTATTCTATAGAATCCCTGACTGCTTAGGCATTCTATAGAATGCCTGGCTTAAGCTCCCAGGCATTCTATAGAATGCCTAAGTATTTTGATTGTCCGAAACACACTTCGAAAATTAGGGGTCAGTGGCAGTAATGCTATTTGTTTACCTCATTTTCATTGTTGGCCTAGGCCGGTCGTCACCTCACACCATTTCAGGGCAATGAGCTGAGAGGAAGCGAGGGAGGTATTGGGCTATGCCGACCACCAAATGGTGCGCCGCAAGCAGCAGCTGATCCAATTCCGTTGGCACGGGAGAGCCACGGCGCAAGGCACGCGGGAGAGTCACAGGCCAGCCAGTCGCTTAAACGGTTACCCTCGGAGGATTATGCTGCTACAGATACGAAGCTGCATTAGAAGAGTGTTGGCTGGGAGGGTGGACCGTAGGCTTGAATCGAAAGTGATTGGGAATGACGATGGCTTTGTTCTGATGTTAGAAATGAAGGTGAAAAATACACCAAAGTTCACATTTTATGTCGTCATAAGCACTTCGTGTAACGACTCTCAATATGCATACATGGACAGCTCAACCTACACCGTAATGTCAGGGAATAACCTGAATAAATGGTTCATTATTCCACGTCTGGGCGGTGGCCCGGCCGTAACAAGAGCCGGATTAGGTGTTGTTCGATCTCCCCTTCCAGCTTGACTTCTGGGCCATGCGGTATTCGAAAGGTCGTCAAAGACTCAAAATTATGAAATTTTACTTCAGTTCTTCTTTGGCAATGTTCGAAAGGGTGCCATTTCTAAAACAAATAGCTAAGCCATTTTTTAGGTCAGCCCAATTTTTGTCCATTTTTGGCTCGTAGCCGTTTTCTCCAGTTTGACCTTAAATCAATTCCTTAGAAGGCAAACACCTCCAAAAATGGACGATTTGTCAATTTTTTTCTGTGTATTTTTTTTTTTTACCAAAGGCGTTTCCGATATTGACATTACCACCATCGTCTTTCTAGCGTTAAGATAAATACTCTGTACTCTCAGAATGAAATCCTGATACAATTTGACCTAATAAGGTCAGATTGAATACCTGACCGGAAAATTTGACTGAATGAACATTTGACTGAATAAACATAAATAGCTGAACGCAAGGTAGCCTGGCAGAAAATAATAATGTTACATGTCGGTCTGTGCTCATAATCTTATACAACATAACTTATATGTTGGAAAGATTCGTGTATTTCCTAGGCATTCTATAGAATGCCTGAAAATCAGGCATTCTTTAGAATGCCTAGGGATTCTATAAAATCCCTGGTGGGTCAGGCATTCTATAGAATACCTAGGGATTCTATAGAATGCCTGGTCGGTCAGGCATTCTATAGAATGCCTAGGCATTCTATAGAATGCCTAGGCATTCTATAGAATGCCTGATTCCACACATTGCCTGTAACATAGCTACTAAATGCGCTTCTCCGCGGCGCTGTAGCTCTATTGGTTCCCGAGTTATGCGTCGGCAACTTGCAAATTGTCGATATTCGACCTGAAAATCGGCGAAATTTGGCTTTCAATGAACCCAATGACCTGAACTTTGACCTGACCAAAAAGTGGTCGAAGTAATTTTATTATTTTTGACGCTCTTTCGAACGAAGGGCAGCTTATGGATTGCCCTCGCCCGTATTGGTGTTTTTTTTTTCAGCCGCGAGAGTATCGGGGGGGGGGGGTCCGTTGGACTCCCCCCTTGCCGTTTCGCCCCTGATCGAGCTAGAGCTTCGCGGAAAAATAACGAGCGTGTTGCCCGTGACGAGAGGAAGCCGATGATAACCAGCTTTAGCCCTCGCCGGCACAGGGGGGGTTGATGCAACCCCCCCTAAGGTTTTTCGCGAATAACTCGCGTAAAAAGGGGCCGATCGCGACGAAACTTTCAGTACCCTCGCATTGCTCAATTTTACACGTTCCCTGAAAATTTCATGACCCTGATCCCAATGACCTTTGACCTGTGACCTCTTTTCCGTGACCATGTTTGGCCGAAATCGCGATTTAGCGTATGTCGGCTCGCATTAGCCGCGCGTTTGCAAGCTTTTCGTGGTTTCAAACGTTCAAACATGTGATTTGATGTTGCTCCCATACATTAGGGTGGGTGTCAAGGTCACCTAAAGGTCAGGTCAGGTCATTGACCTTTGGTGACCTCGGGTGACCTCGGTTCACTTTTTCGAGTTTTACATGTTTCTAGGCTAGTTTTTGGAGCTGAATTCGAATTTAGCAACCATTTGAACATTTACGGAGTAGTTTTGGTGCCTTTGTAACATGTTACGCTGTCAGAGCTGTCAGATAAGCTGTCAGAGGCGGTTGACACGTATTACGAATACCCGTCACAACTCCTACCGGTTGACCTGACCTGACCTGACCCGACCTGGTCTAAATGCTTAAAGACATCATCTCTGATCAAAACTAACACGATATTCGTGATCAGCACCCCGGAAAACCACATTACAGCCACACTTTACGACTTTCTAACAGGTCCCGATTTTCCCGGTTTTCGGGTCATTGACCTGACCTGGAAGGTTACCCGATGACCTAGGACCCTAAAATTGGGTATCATCGGCTTCGTCTCGTGACGGGCAACACGCTTGCTTTTTCCGCGAAGCTCTAGCTCGATCAGGTGCCAAACGCGAGGGGGGGGGTCGTACCACCCCCCCCCCCCCTTGTGCCGTCGAAGGACGCAAAATGGCCTGTGCCGGCGAGGGTTAGGGACCCAGGTCCAGGTGAGGTCAATTACCCAAAGTCGGTAAAATCGGGACCTGTTAGAGCGTCGTAAAGGGTGGTCGTTATGAGGTTTTTCGAAGTGCTGATCACGAATATAATGCTAGTTATGATCATAGATGATGTCTTCGTGTATTTAGGCCAGGTTGGGTCAGGTCAACCAGTAAGGGTTTTGCCGGGTATTCGTAGGTAGTAGGTGGCAACCGCCCTTACAGCTTCGTAACATGTTACGAAGGCACCAAAACTACATCTTAACCCGGCAGGCGGTGGGCCTACCAGCCACCTTCCGCGCGGTGTGGGGGGGGGGGGCACTTTTTTGCCCCCCCCCCCCCGTATCTCCGAAACCACTGGACGGATCCGGAAAACTCAAACGGCGTTCGATAGCCCTGTCAAATTTGTTGAGGGAAACCAAATTTCATTGACCTCGGGTTCACCGATGACGTCACAGGTCAGGTCAAAGATAAAATGTTTCACCGTTCACGGGGCTTCTAGGCAGTGTTCGCCACGGGCCGGGCCAGCCCAACGGGCCATGGGCCGGGCTGGGCTACGGGCTGGGCCGGGCCCCCAAATATCATTAGTTAACGGGCTATGGACGGGCCGGGCCAAGAGCTTTGTGCACTATGGGTTTTGCGACTAATGTCAATTTAAGAAAATTTGGAAACTGATGCAAACAAAACCCACTGGGAAAATACAAAAACTAAACCAAATTTAAGGAATGTGAAAGAAAACCTACTTGATATTGAATTTTGGGAATCTTGAGAATTATCCAATATCACATCATGTCACACATAGGAGGGTTTTCATAAAAATTCCGCAACCAAAAAGATCAGAGAATCTCTAGCATCATTAGTTTGTAATAAAAGTTAAAATGTAGTCATCAGAATAACTTACTTAGCACTACAACTCCAAAAACTAAGAAGCCACTCAACAATGATGGGCCACAGGGCTACATTAAGTTTAACACTTATATATGGCGATAGTGAGACAATTCCAACACAGTCTTTTTTCCTTCACCGACGGCTTTTTAACGAACAGAACCTTAAAAGGATACTCACAAAACACACTGTAAGTAACGAGGAACTCTACAGAGTATTTCGCGATGAAAGCTTCTTTAAATGTCCATAAATTTGTCAAAATAAATCACAACAAACCAGCCCCTTCTCAACAAAATTTGCAATCATGGCGGCGGCCATGCGGCGGCCCTATGTTTATGTGGCGGCATCTAGGTAATATACACAACAGTATATCAAATAAATACGTTTTTAACCCTATTCCTGGCGGGGGGGGCCTCAGGAGCCCCCCCCCCTGAGGTTTTTTGGTTATTTCTCCCAAACGCGTCGAGCTAGGAAGCTCAAATTTTCTGACTTTTCCTAAAAGGCTTCTACGCAACATGTCTGAAAATTTTGAGTTGATCTGACCTCAGGTCAGGTCACCAGAGACGGTTTGGTGACCCTACCTCAGAAAAGTTTGCAATCACGCCAGAGCTAGAGTTTTTGACCGATCAATTTCTTCTCTTCAGGTTTTAGTTAGGGTACCAGTATGTGCAATTTGTATATCTCGGAATTTTGATATCGGTGACCTAAGGTCAGGTCAATTTCGCGACCTCCCCATTATAAGTCAATGGGGGAAAAATCAACTCCCTGTTTTTACCACTAAAACGGGTCGGAATGGCCCCATATACCATACATGACTTCATATACGATCAACCTTCACTACCTTGAGGTCTGTTTTGCTGTTGGGCAGCTGTGAGGTCATGTGACGTCATCAAAGGTCACCAAAGGTTTTTGGCCAATAACTCCGTACAGGAACAAGATACAGACGCGTGGATGGTCTCATTGTGTTCAGCTCGTCAAGACGCATCGAATGATATACATGATGACCTCGAGGTCACGTGACCTGAGGTCAACCTTTGACCTTGACCTTTCGAGGTCAACATATATATCATTCGATGCGGATTGACGAGAGGATCACGATGATGCCCTTAGTTTGTTCCTATCTTGACTAATTCGAAAGTTATTCGAGAAAAACTCTCTCCATATCT
The DNA here is from genome assembly GCF_019059575.1 of Amphibalanus amphitrite. Classification (NCBI taxonomy): domain Eukaryota; kingdom Metazoa; phylum Arthropoda; class Thecostraca; order Balanomorpha; family Balanidae; genus Amphibalanus; species Amphibalanus amphitrite. The sequence goes on from NW_024881504.1 coordinate 618,055, forward strand.
AGCGCCGCCATTTTGACTTTTTCGACCCCTGTGACGTCATCTTTGACCTGACCTGAAAATGACGTTTGTAAAAATTGTAGATCTTGACCGTGCGTATCCGATGCCGTTTACCGCTTGTCGCTATCTTGCTTCGTTCTCGAGATCTCAGGGGGGGGGCCGAATCGGCCCCCCCCCCGCCAGTTTCTTGTCCCGGCGGAGCCCGCCAGGAATAGGGTTAAAGTAAGTATCAAGGTGAAAAATAAAATTAAACAAATAAGAAATAAAACCTAAATCACGAAGTCTGAAAACTCGAACGAAAAACAAAACAAAAACTTGATCATATATGTTTTATTATACAATTGGTCAAAATCGCCACCTGCCGCAGCTGCGACAATAAAGAAGTGTTCGCTCATTTTTGATTGATGATGATGATGCGTAAAAGTCGCAAAAGTACCCAATGACATTTCAAGTTTACCATGTTTTCTGCTTACGCTGCTAGCGATATCAATATCTTGAAAAGAGCCTAACATAAAATAGCAAGGAAAGTAGCAGATAGTTGTCCACAGAGATTTGGTTGACACGTGGGCATGAATTGAAAATAGATAAGATCAGTTTTGCTGATAAATGGATGGACTTTCTCTTTTTTTGGAAGACAGTGCTAAAGTTAGTGTCACCTATTTTGTATGCTTTCTCAGGCTTTTGATATTGCAGCATCTATGGAGTGAATTTAACAGCAAGGTCAATCCCAGACAGATTCATCAATTCCCATAAGTCAAGCTTTTTTTCTGCTGGTAAGTGCTGGGAAGTATAGAGTATGTGGCAAATACTTCCTTCAAGTATGCATTAGAGTCACCAATTATGAATGATAATGTTCACACACATCAGCTTGCAAGATAACTTTACTCATAGAATGTAGTTAATATAATCATGTAAACTTTTTATAGGTGTGTAATCATGACCTAATTGACTGAGGTGCTTGCTGTTACTGTTAAAATTTGTGCCATAGGTGCTTGAAATGATTATATTCATTGAAAAGAAGGGAGTCATGATTGCCATGTTAATATTCATGCAATTTGAATTGTTCTCAAAATAGTGTAATCAATCATGCTTATTATAGCAATAGACTAAGACAATAACTAGATTGCTATTTTTGCCGGGCCGGGCCGGGCTGGGCTTGGAATATTTGCCAAGAGCGGGCTACGGGCTGGGCCGGGCTCTGAACCCATGGGCCCGGGCCGGGCTGGGCTGGGGATTTTGGGGCCCGTGGCGAACACTGCTTCTAGGGAAAGCGATATAACACCGAGTAAAACGCATTTTGTCGAAAATCAGCGATAAGGCGTCAGTTGTCTAGTACATATGCTGCTATTAGAGGTCACTGGTCATACCAGGTCAGGTCACAGGTCAGGTCACCAAAGGTCACCAAGGGTCACCACATGAGCCCAACTTTACTAAGGTTATGCGATGCATGTTTTATGGCCAGTTTTTCATTTCCAACTCAATGGTGTTGGTTATAAGACCATCAGGTACGGTTTAGGTCACTTTCTGGTGGAGGTCAGGTCAAGGTCAGGTCAAAAAAGGTCAAATTTCAAAGTTGATATTTTTGCATAAAATGGGTATCGATTCGATGCAGCTCGTCCCGGGGAGTCTAATGGTGGTCTTTGTTTTGCGCTACGAGGTCTGGAATTGCTAAAAATTAAGTTTGAAAATTTGACGTCATCAATTTTGAACAGTTTTTTCGCTATAACTTAGCCAAAAAAGAGGTATCGATCTAAAATTTGGTATGTAGATAGAAAACGGTAGGGGCTATCACATATATTCCGTTTTTTTTCGAAATTCAAAAAACTTTTTGGGTTTTTTGGCTATTTTATTCAAAAAATATATTTTTTATTTTTGAGGGTCAAAATCCAAAAAAAATCGAAAAACCGAAATTGCAGTTTTGTAGCCCTTTTAATTCCACACCTTTTATGTCGGGAATATTTTTCTGTATCTCTAAAGCTGTAGGCCTGACAGCTCTTCCCGCGAAACCTTTTTTTGGGTCGAAAATGGCAAAAATGACGTCACTCTGACGTCATTAGCGGCCAACCTATCGTAGCCTTTGGAAAAATATTTTGGTCACCATGTGCGCTAGCTGCTCCCGGGAGGGTACTGGAAGTTTGGTGACGATCGGCGCAGCGGTTCTCGAGATATATCGAAAAAACTGAAGGGGGGCAAAAAATGCCCCCCCCCACCGCCTGGAAGGTTAACCCGCGCCCTGGTGGGGTCTGTTTATAACGCGACCTGGTGGGGGGGGCTATTTTTTGCCCCCCCTCGTATCTCCGAAACTACTGGACGGATCCGCAAAATTCAAACGGCGTTCGAAAGGCCTGTCAACTTTGTCGAAGGAAACCAAATTTCATTGACCTCGGGGTCACCGATGACGTCACAGGTCAGGTCAAAGATGAAATGTTTCACCGTTCACGGGTCTTCTAGGGAATGCGCTATAACACCGAGGAAAACGCATTTTGTCGAGAATCAGCGATAGGGCGTCAGTAACCTAGTAGATATGTTGCTACTAGAGGTCACTGACAATACCAGGTCAGGTCACAGGTCAGGTCACCAAGGGTCACAGGTCAGGTCACATGAGCCCAACTTTACTAAGGTTGTGTGATGCATGTTTTATGGCCATTTTTTCATTTCCAACTCAATGGTGTTGGTTATAAGACTATCAGGTACGGCTTAGGTCACTTTCTGGTGAAGTTCAGGTCAAGGTCAGGTCAAGGTCAGACCAAAAAAGGTCAAATTTTAAAGTTGATAGTTTTGCATAAAATGGGTATTGATTCAACAATTTTGAACAGTTTTTTCGCTATAACTTCGCCAAAAAAAGAGGTATCAATCTCAAATTTGGTATGTGGATGAAAGGCGGTAAGGACTATGACATATAATCAGGTTTTTGCGAAATTCAAAAAACTTTTTGGATTTTTCGATCATTATATCCAAAAAAATTATTATTTGATTTTTGGGGGTCAAAATCCAAAAATTTTAAAAATTCGAGATAGCAGTTTTGTAGCCCTTTCAATTCTACAGCTTTTATGTCCTTATCATTTTTCTGTATTTGCAAAGCTATAGGCCTGACAGCTCTTCCCGCGAAACCCTTTTTGGGTCGAAAACGGCAGAACATGACGTCACTCTGACGTCATTTCCGGCCAACCTATCATAGCCTTTGGAAAAATTTTTGGTCACCATGTGTAAAATTGATGTCCGGGAGGGTACTGAAAGTTTGGTGACGATCGGCGCAGCGGTTCTGGAGATATATCGAAAAGTCTGAAAGGGGGGGGGCAAAAAATAGCCCCTTCCCACCACCAGGTCGCGGGTTAACCCGCGCACCGTCGGGGGTCTGCGCCAACTTCGCACCGACGGGGGGGGGGGCGGATGACCGCCCCCCCCCCCCTGAGATCTCGAGAACGAAGCAAGATAGCGACAAGCGGTAAACGGCATCGGATACGCACGGTCAAGATCTACAATTTTTACAAAGGTCATTTTCAGGTCAGGTCAAAGATGACGTCACAGGGGTCGAAAAAGTCAAAATGTCGGCGCTAGATATGGAGAGAGTTTTTCTCGAATAACTTTCGAATTAGTGAAAATAGGAACAAACTAAGGAATTCTTCGTGATCCTCTCGTCAATCCGCATCGAATGATATATATGTTGACCTCGAAAGGTCAAGGTCAAAGGTTGACCTCAGGTCACGTGACCTTGAGGTCATCATGTATATCATTCGATGCGTCTTGACGAGCTGAACACAATGCGACCATCCACGCGTCTGTATCTTGTTCCTGTACGGATTTATTGGCCAAAAACCTTTGGTGACCTTTGATGACGTCACATGACCTCACAGCTGCCCAACAGCAAAACAGACCTCAAGGTAGTGAAGGTTGATCGTATATGAAGTCATGTATGGTATATGGGGCCATTCCGACCCGTTTTAGTGGTAAAAACAGGGAGTTGATTTTTCCCCCATTGACTTATAATGGGGAGGTCGCGAAATTGACCTGACCTTAGGTCACCGATATCAATATTCAGAGATATACAAATTGTAGTTACTAATGACCTAATAACATCCTGCGACTTTTAAAGGCCTCCGACATCTACTGTAGCTCTGGCACGGTGACAAGGTTGCAAAAAAGTGACTTGAGGTTGGGTCATTCAAAGTGACCTGGTGACCTGACCTTGAAAGATAGGAGGTTCAAAATTGCACACCATGTGTAAAATTGATGAGGGAGTAGTCGTACCGAGTTTCACGGCGCTACGCGCCGCGGTTTTCCCGCTATTTGCGAAAAAAAACTCAGGGGGGGGGGGGCGGATATCCGCCCCCCCGTCGGTGCGCGGGTTAAATGTTCAAATCAAGGCTATAGAACTCCAGGTAAGGACACCAGCCGTTTGACCTTGAACGCCGCCGGCCGGCCGATGACGTCATTGGAGGCAAGCCGGCTCGGCGGACACATAAGGCGAATGCATAACGGAGGGGCGTTGGAACGCTGCGGGAGCGGGGGAGATATTTTAATGTGGTTGCATACCACCATTGTTATGTTGATTGATCTATAGACTGCATTCTTTTAAACCTCGATGCATCCTAGGCCCATGGATGGTGCGCACATCGTAGAAAGATCACCCCGTCCGAACACATGTTGTACTCGTGCAGGCGTACGGTATAACCATCAGAGGTAATGCCTGAACGTAGGAAAGCATAATTAGTGTGTCATATTGTTTAGGAATATAAAATCATAATGGAGATTATTGAGGATATGATCTCTACATTACGGGAATTCACTAATTACTACGACCCATAGGGGCACCGCCGGAGCTGTTGTTTTACCATCGGTCCCAGGCAACTCCAGGGAGCTGCAGTACCCGGCGGCCAAAGCGGCCACCTCGTCGACTTGCAGGTCCTGTGGGATTCTGTGATGCTTCATGTTATGTTTTGGTTCGTTTGAGTGAAAGAGCACACAATCAATGAAAAACGCGATTTATTTACTGCGATACGTTCAGGCCGAAAGAGTGTCCAAAAAGATAACAAGTATCGCGAGCGCCGCGCCTAGTCGCCCGCGCCAGTAATGCCGCTCGGCGCGCCCAGTCAGCTGGCGGCGGCAGAGGCGCTCACAGGCACGGAACCGGGGCGGCCAGCGGTGGCGGCGTCAGGGGCGCGCGCAGGCGCGGCCAGCAGCCGTGCGGGGGTTGGACCATAACACAACACCTCCCCCCAAGACGATCACATCGTCTTCACCCCAAGGCGTCACAGCAGACCCTCCGGGGTCCGGGCGCACAAGGCCACCGGCACCGCAGCGCGGTGCAGACGGCGGCGCCTGCGCTCTCTTCCGCGGCGTTTCGGGCGCTTCTTGCAGCGGACGCGCCCGCCGTCGCACGGGGAGGTCCGCGGCAGGCGTCGCTCCGGTGTCGGTGGCGGCCACGGGTCGCGGTCAGCGGCGGCTCTGGTCACCCCTAGACTCGGGTCCACGAGCGGCGGCAGACGCGCGTCGCACTCCGTATCCCGCTCAGCGAGCATAGCTGCGACGGCAGCTGCGTGAAGCGGGTCCTCAGCGTCCTCCCACACCTCGTCATCGACGGTCGGACCGAGCACGTCATCCACCACCTCGACCGAGTGGAGGGTGGTGTCACCGAGGTTCGTGTCACCGCGCCGGTCGGACTTGTCACCGGCGGACACGCATCCCTGCGGCGTACGGAGGAGCGCGGCGGCGTGAGCCGCCACCATTTGTGCGGGCGGGTCTCCGTCCCCACTCCGTACTGGCAGGCCTCCCGCCGGCGGCGGCGAGGCTCCGTAGGCGTCAGCCAGCTCGGTAGGCTGCGCCGCATGACTACAGCCGGCTTGGCCGGTGCCCGCCGGCGGCGGCGACTCGGCGGTGCTGGCGGCTGGGCCTCCATCCGTGTTTCGAGTTGGCATGCCTCCCGCCGGCGGCGGCGAGGCTCCGTAGACATCAGTAGTCTCACTCAGCTCGATGGGCTGTGCCGCACAACAGTCGGCTTGGCTGGTGTCCCCCGGCAGCGGCGACACGGCGTAGCCGGCGGCTGTACCTCCGTCCCTGGTCCGCGTGGGTAGGCCTCCCGCCGGCGGCGGCGAGGCTCCGTAAGCTGCAGCCGGCCTGGTAGGCTGCGCCGCGGTACACCCGGTCCGGACGGTGTCCGCCGGCGGCAACGACACAGCGGTGCCGGCAGCTACGCCTCGGCCCGTGCTCAGCGTTTGTAGGCCTCCCGCCGGCGGCGGCGAGGCTCCGTAAGCTACAGCCGCTGCATCCGGGCCTGCAGGCTGCACCGCAGTGGCCCCGGGTTGGCCCGTGTCCGCCGGCGGCGGCAACACGGCGTCACCAGCGGCTTCGTTTCCATGGCTGGTCCGCGTTGGAAGGCTTCCCGTCGGCGACGGCGAAGCTCCGTGGGCGTCAGCCGGCTCTGTAAGCTGCGCCGCGGTACATCCAGCTCGGTCCGTGTCCGCCTGCGGCGGTGACACGCCGGGGGCTGCCTCCATGGTCTGCGCCGGCCAGCCTCCCGCCGGCGGCGGGCAGGCTCCGCGCGCGCCAGCCGGCTCGGTGGGCTGCGCCGCGGTACGACCGGCTCCTCGGCCCGTGTCTGCCGGCGGCACCGACACGGCGGCGCCGGTGGCTACCGATGGGCCTCCCGCCGGCGGCGGCGAGGCTCCGTGCACCCGGTCCGTGCTCCAAGTTGGGATGCCTCCCGCCGGCGGCGGCGAGGCTCCGTAGGCGTCCGTAGCTCCGTCCGGCTCTGTGGGCTGCGCTGCAGTACTCCCGATGCGGCCCGTGTCCACCTGCGGCGGCAACACGGCGGTGCCGGCGGCTACCGTTACTGGCGCCACCACCGGCGAGTCGCGTACTCTCGTCACTGCAGATGTCGCCACTGGACGATCGGCCGTGACGCTGGCCCTCTGGTGGCACACAACCTCAAAATGTCCCCGTTCCCCACACGCACGACAGATGGCGCCAGCGGCGCGACACGTGTCTCCGCCGGCGTGCTGGCGACGGCCGCAGGTAGGGCAACGCTCAAGAAACTGACGATCCCGATCTGTAGCGGTGGCGGAATGGGCGACACTCGGCCGCCTGCGCCTCTTGTAGGCCGGCAGGCGCGCCGCGTAATGTCCCTCGTTGCCGCGGAGGTCTGGGCACGTGACACGGGCACCATCGCTCGCCCGACAAACGTTCACGGCGTATTTGAGCGTCAGCTCAGAGTCCTCCAGCCTGCGGCTCACCGCTCCTGAACCACTGTCGCGCACACTGCACTCGGCACGGTCGCCGCACGTCGATGCCGACTTCGGTTGCGGGGTCGGGGTCGCCGACACCAGCAGGCAGACAGTCCGGCGGGCGGCGGCAGCTGGTCCAACGGATCCATCAGCGCCTCGCTCAGCCCCCGACTCTGACACTCCGGTCGCCGTGCCCGTCCCGGTCCCCGCGGAGGGCTCTCTGTACAGCAGCCTCTCCAAACGCTCCAGGCGCTTGTCGGCCTCGGCGGCTCTCTCCGTCTGCCTCTCCAGCAGCGCCGTCAGTTCTTGAATCAAAAATTTCTTCATCGCGCTGTAAAAGCTGCTCAGTCACGTAATTACAAAACCGTCCGCGCCATGTTATGTTTTGGTTCGTTTGAGTGAAAGAGCACACAATCAATGAAAAACGCGATTTATTTACTGCGATACGTTCAGGCCGAAAGAGTGTCCAAAAAGATAACAAGTATCGCGAGCGCCGCGCCTAGTCGCCCGCGCCAGTAATGCCGCTCGGCGCGCCCAGTCAGCTGGCGGCGGCAGAGGCGCTCACAGGCACGCAACCGGGGCGGCCAGCGGTGGCGGCGTCAGGGGCGCGCGCAGGCGCGGCCAGCAGCCGTGCGGGGGTTGGACCATAACACAACACTTCAGTGCTTCACCCACAGAAGCACGGGTATAGTAGTAGGATGTGGGGTTAGGTGTCTGTCCAGTGTCCACCTCTTCCTTGTAGGTACAACGTAATACAGCGCCTGGTCCACACGCCGAGCTTAACTAAAAACGTCTTCAAACCCCACCAGAAACCGATGGTAAGGTGAATTTAAATCCAATAACTCATCTCTGTCTGCCCGCCTAAATATACTACACATGGTACGGCACCCGGCCCTGACGCAGCTTTGAGCCGATCGTGACATTTTCGGCTTTCCCGGCCCAAGCTCGATTAGAAACGTTCTCCTTCCCCAGCCGATTGCTGATGTCAATTAAAATTCAATACCTCATCTCTGTCTGCCCGCCCATAACCCATTCATTGCACACCGTTCAGCGCCCGGTCCCGCCAGAAGTATCCTAGCGCGCTGAGCAGTTGCCTCCAGCCGCGTCATCCCGAGGCCCCGCGCGGCTCATAACTGAATACATTGCGCGAATAGCCGTGTCGCCCCCCTGGTTCAAATGGTTGCTAAATTCGAATTCAGCTCGAAAAACTCGCCTAGAAACATGTAAAACTCGAAAAAGTAAACCAAGGTCATTAAAAGTAAGTGACCTGACCTGACCTTCCGGTGACCTTGACACCCACCCTTGACCCTAATGCATGGGAGCAACATCAAATCCCATGTTTGAACGCTTGAAACCACGAAGAGACTGCAAACGTGCGGATAATGCGAGCCGACATACTGAATCGCGATTCCGGCCAAACATGGTCTCGAAAAGTAGGTCACAGGTCAAAGGTCTAAAGGTCAGGGTCATTAAATTTTCAGGGTAGGTGTAAAATTAATTATCACGAAGGTACTGAAAGTTTCGTCTTGATCGGCCGCTTTCTACGCGAGTTGTTTGCGAAAATCGGGGGGGGGGGGGGTTCCGTTCGACGCCCCCCCCCTATACAAGCAAGGGTTATGGGGGTGCAATAAGATATGTTTGTAAATGCAATGCACGCCTATGTTTTTGGATGGAAATTGAGGGTGCAGCTGCTCACCATGCATCCCTCTTCCACCGCCCCTGGTTTCTTGCCACAAACGTGTTCTACCGCTCCCGAGTGAAAGAATGTATGTATGTACCTACGTTAACCCGCGCCGTGCTGGGGGCGGGTTAACCCTCAAAAACCCTCAGGTTTTTCGCGAATATCTCAAAAACGGCGGCGCGCAGCGCCGCCGTTTTTGGTACACGTGTTCCTACATCATTTCCGCACATGTTGTGAAAATTTCAGACCTAGGCCGTTCAAGGTCAGGTCACCAGGTCACGTCAAGTGACCTTACCTCAGAAAAAGTTCAAAGGCTCGCTATAGCTACACCGACTGAACGATCACTTTGAAACTTTCAGCGATTGATATGAGTAACAGTATGTATAAAATGTATATCTCGGATTTTTGATATCTGTGACCTAAGGTCAGGTCAATTTTGCGACCTCTCCATTATAAGTCAATGGGAGAAAATTGAAATGCGCCTCTTTTGGACGAATATCGTTCAAAACGCTCTCAAACATCGGTTCATAGGTAAACATGACACACTGAATAGGAAAAATGCACCTGTGACCCCTCTGTGTGCCCCTGAGGTCATCTCAGGTCATGAACGGTCGCCAGCAGTTTTTTGGCTATAACTTTTGATAGAGACGTGCTAGAGCGGTGAAAACACGTCAGATGTGTTCAGCTCGACGATACGGATCGACTGATATGCAACATGACCCTTTTCGGTCAGGTCATGACCTTGACCTGAGGTCAAATTTTCAAAATGACCTTTCAAGGTCAACAAATAGTTCATTCGACGCGTCTCGACGAGAGGAACACGATGCTGGCAAAAGTAATGTCATGGCGCTTATGAGTCAAAAGTTATTGACGAAAAAACGTTTTTCGTAAAAACGGCTATTTTTGGAGTTTTTGCCCTCTAGAGGCTAAACCGTTGACCTGAGGTCAAATCTGAGAACATTACTCAGAAAGGTCTGTAAAAGGGCTATCGAATGCGCTTTTCCGCGGCGCTGTAGCTCTATCGGTTCCCGAGATAGCCGTTGGCAGTTTCCAAAATGTTGAAATAGTCAACATTTTACCTTTGGTGACCTCTGGTGACCTGACCTTTGACCTGACCCAAAAAATGACCGAAGTGTTTTCGTCCTTATTTTTGACGCTCTTTCGATTGCCGCTTACCGCGTGTCGCTACGTGGCCCAGGAGCCGAGTTAGACGGGGGGGCGTGAAAACGCCCCCCCAGCACTCGGCGGAAAGTTCAGGCCACCAGCACGGCGCGGGTTAATATTGATATATTCTCATTTTGTGGAGGTTGGGCAAAATCTGACCACTACTGGGGCATTCCTTGACGCTACTGGGGCATTTGCCCCAGTAGTTAACATGTTAGCCGAGGAGGCCCTGTAATCATTCCTCATTGGAACAACTGCTCACTAATTGTAACAATGCCTGCATTTCCGTGCTGGCCGCCTTCGATCGTGGCGCCACCTATACTCTGTATAACCGCCGCGCCAGGGCCGCGGCCAGTCAGTCTCGTCAGTCTGCTCAGACTCGTCGTCAGCGAGCTATCTATGTAGTCAGTCATTACCGGGGTTACATGAGCAAGTAAATGCGTATCAGGAACGGATTTTCCTATTCGCTCACCATTGTAGTCCGTTTGTAATGCGTATTAACTCTGCTCATGTAACCCCGAGCAGTGTCAGTTGTCGATCAGGCGTGCGTTCGACATCCGGAAAATGAGGGATAATTATCCGGGATCACCGGTAATAATTTGGTATTGCAAGGACTATCGATGCAATAAGTCATATTTTTATATTGCTTTTGCTTCAGTAATGGCTCTTTTACTCATTGGCATGTGCTTTGTGCACGGTGTCAGCCTAAAACACCGAATGATCCCGTTGATCCCGGAAAATTATCCCTGATTTTCCGGATGCCGAATTCGCACTAATACTCAATACGTTTGTTCGGAAATTTGCTGCTTGTGACAATGCAACTTTCGCTAGTACCTCAACTTTTAAATCACCTCGTGACGTTACACTAATATTCCACGCATATGCCACAAGCATGGACACTATCGAAGGGCGTGCATTGAACCCCTTCCCCCTCTCACCACAATACGAGACGAGTAATATACTAGTACACGATTAACGATGAAACTTGCTAGTTGAGGCTGATCAGTTCGTCCATTTGCCGTCTCCCCTGTTCATTTGCATATACCAGCATTACATGTGTGATCTGCGGTATATCACCTCTGACATTGAGGCGCCAGAGGCGCTCCGGCAGCTGCCCCCTCAGTCGCGGGAGGTCGGCGGCGGTGACTGATAGGTCCTGCAGCCCACGGCACCTGGTGAGGGGCTCCAGGCTGCCGGTCGTGTGATCAGTACAATCTGGAAAACACGCAGACACACATACAGACAGGATCAGTTAGCTGTAATAAATGTCGATATATGACAACACGAAAAAAAACACCTAATAATTCACATGGTTTTATGGACACAGTAGACAATGGTAAAACAGTGCTATTATATGATATATGCAATGTTAAGCAAATGCATTGAACTTCATTGAACAGTGCAACACAATTGTTATGAGTATGATCAACTAACTCTGAACGAATATGTAACTGAGTAAACAGTCCTCCATTTTTCAGCTCAATTGACTTCATTATTTCGCAAACCACATTGGCTATGTATCACACCTGTCTCCATGAGGTCCGACACCGGCACACCGTTACTCGGTGTCCGCGACCGCCATTCGCTGATCTCTTATATCAGCGGCATGTCCGTGCTGCCGCTGCTCACCGTATATCTCCAGTCGGTTGACCCTCCGTCCCAGGTCAGCCAGGTGACTGATGGTGTCGGCAGCCACCCCCTGGAGCGACACTGACAGACCATCCGACGGGCACCGTTCCGGCCACCTCGGCTTCGTCACCTCCGGCCCTGTCGGACAGAGCTGTGTCAGCTGACTGCAGTCGGACAGAGCTGCCGCCAGCTCCCCGCTGCACCACTGACACCAGAGTGTCACACACTGACACAGCCAGCACTAGCACAGCCGAGCGGCTGCACAGCGATATTTTTACCAACAGCATACATACGTAAATATTCAAATATGAGCAACATAAGTATTACGATTTTTGCAAGGCACATTGGCTTAGGCACTGGGCAGCCAGTCATGGTATAGTAACGGATCAGGTTGGTAGACTACATAAATATATGGTTCGCAGTGCTTGCAATCTAACCATTTCAAATTACAATAATTGCTACAATAATATTTCATGCATGCACTTGATGCTCACACTATATGCAAATGCATGCATTGTATCACTCTAACAATACCATATAACACAAACAAGGCTGTAAGATGTTGGCTGAATTTGATCGGTTCGTCCATTTGCCGTCTCCCTGTCCATTTGTATATCTATATGCATTGTCCATTATACCGACATTACATGTATGATCCGTGGTATCTCACCTCTGACATTGAGGCGCCTGAGGCACTCCGGCAGCTGCTCCCTCAGTCGCGGGAGGTCGGCGGCGGAGACTGACAGCCGCTCCACACTCTCCCGTGAGCTCCGCAGCTGCGTCAGCTCGCTGTCACCGACTCCGGCCGGAAGGATGACAGTGTCTGGCTCCACCCTGATGATGGCACCACGAAGTTGACTTGGAATAGTAGTAATTTGTGCTGGGAAGGTGATTGAACCAATGTCAGGCATTTGTCTAGCTCAATTATAGTACACTTACCTACAGGTGTAGAAAACACAAAGTGAAAACTGTTTGTGGCTACAATGCTGTGATAATTCCGTGTCTGAGTGAATATGTACTTTATCAAAACGATGTGAATTTCATAAATTACGGCGACTTTCCATAACAGAATATTCAACAAATAAAATGATAATGGGTTTTTGACATATAAAATAAAAATCGCAATTAAATTAGTAGATTATATTCCGAAATAAGACATATTTTCATGATGTCAATTGATCAATCTGACAGCTTTTGAATCCTTTTCACTTAAGTATTTTGTTCAGCTATTATGTGTAGCTAATTATTTCAACTTTGTATCGTTATAAATTTTGTAGCGTAAATATTACGTCCATGGCAGGCCCAAATTATTGACCAGCACCATTCACCACACGACTTGTCATTCTACGGCTTCCCAAATACCATGGCTTATGGCTTCCGTCTTACCTGGATGAGGGAGGCAGCATTACCTACAGTACATGTAATATCACGGGCGTAGGAACGTCATGAAAAGTGGGTGGGCCACCCTGTCAAGGGGCCTCCTTTTCCAGGGGGCCTCCTATTTTCAGGGGCCTCCAACTTTTGCCTCGTCCTGCTGGCTGCTTTCAAGTATGACCTCCAAATCTAGCTTCTGAGATCGGGCAGATGTACCTACCCATGGGCGTAACCGCTTAAGCGAACAGTGCGGAAAGTCCGCACCATTTTTAAAACTTATTCCTCCTCCGATTTTTTTTAGAATCTATTTGCCGCAAACGGCGCATGACCCCTGAAAACCCTTAAGGCCGCCGTCCACTGTGCGGAATGCTTGCGGTCCGTACGGAATTTAGGTGGGCGCATCCGGTCCGTACGGAAATCGTGTGCGGACCGCATCCATGTTGTGTGGACACATATCGCTGATACCTAATTGGCGTAATTATATTCAGTCCCGACTCGAAAGTCACGTTATGCAAGTCGCGCGTGACCTCCCTCGAGCTAAATTCGAAATCGGGTTATCAATCGACATCCGAAGTGGCTGTCGCGGCTTGGTCGCGGCTGTCGCAGAGACGAAGTACCAAAGTACGGCGTGTTGAACTTTGTGCGGAGAACGCAGACGGAATGGATGCGGACATGGCCCGTCGCCCGTCTTCGAGTTTTCAATTGAAAATTTAAGATTGAATTTCAACTCTTTCAAGACAAAGTAAATTAATATTATTTCCTTGGCATGGCACCATCTTGTGATGCTAGGCAATGGCCATATTTTCTTTTTGTAACAACTGATATCGAATGTGCGTGAGCTCTCCGTTTGCTGTCCGGATGCGGAGACATTCCTGACCGACTCCGGACGGAGACCGCATGCGCCCATAGGGCTCTCTCTGTGTTAAATTCCGTACGGACCGCTAGCGCTCCGCATAGTGGACGGCGGCCCGCTTTACACAAATGTCTTCCTCGTTTCCCAGGTGCCCCCATTAGCTTCATAGGCGCCCTCTTTGGCATATAAGCGCCCTATGTATAGTCATTAGAGACATCCCTGTATGTCCCACAGTCGCCCGTTGTCGCATACAATGTGCGCTTAGCATAGGCGTCTCTCTTTTATGGACACTTGAAGGCGCCTCTCTTTGCCATGCCTCTCCCCTGTTTCTTATGAATGCACCCCCATGGCATTGATCAATTGCAGTCGCAGACCTCTATTGCATGTGGATGCCCATATATGTAGGCCTCAGAGGCGCCCCTCTTTCGCATTGAGGCGCTCCTATGGGCTTCATAGGCGCCCCTCTATTGCACGTAGGTGCCCTACTGTCTCAGAACCGCTCCTCTTTGGCATGCAGACGCCCATCTTTCGTATGGAGGAGCCGTTGTGGTTCTTAGAGACGGCATGGTGCTCCCAGACGCAGATGGGGCTCTCGGAGTCGACAGTGTGGGACCTTCAGTCGCTGATGGGTGCCCGCCAGATGTGAACCCTCGGAGACGCCGGTATGGGGTCCTCAGAGATGCCGGTATGTGGCTCTTAGAGACACCGGTGTGGAACCCTCAGATACTTCAGTGTGAAGCCCTTACAATTGCTGGTGTGGAGCTATGAATGCGCTGGCTTAAATCCCTCAGAGGCCGGTACATGGACATTAGAGCTCAGTGAGAGCTTGTGTGGTGCCTTCAGTGGCCCTGTGGAGCCGTTAGACATCAACATGGTGCTCTCAGGAGCCGGTGAGTCGTCAGAGTCATCGGTGTGGGGCCTTCAGAGCTCCGGCCTCCGAGATACTGGTGTGGGGCCCTGAAAGATGTCGGTGTGGGTCCTTCAGATGTATACCTATAGAGCCTTGAGATGCACAGGTGTGGTGGCCCACAGAGGCGCCGGTGTGGGGCCCCCAGAGCCACCGATATAGGGCCCTAAGAGACTATATATAGTTTGAATAGAAGGGCCTCTCAGACCATCAGTCTCATGGGCCTCCTCTGGCTAGTATGAATAGAAGGGCCTGTTAGACCATCAATCCTAGGGGCCTCCTCTGGTTAGTATAAATAGAAGAGCCTCTCAGGCCATTAATCTCAGGGGGCTCCTGTGGACAGTATAAATAAAAGGGCCTCTCAGACCATCAGTCTCGGGGGCCTCCCTAGAAAAGTGTAAATGTGGATAGAGGGCCCCCCTCAGATTCATTAGGAGTGGACCTCTCTGACTATCAGTCTCAGGGGCCTCTTGTGGCCAGTATGAATATAAGAGCCTCTCAGACCATCGGTCTCAGGGGCCTCTTCTGACTAGTATGGATAGAGGGCCCTCCAAGACCACCGGTTTCAGGGGCCTCCAGTGGCCAGTTATATGAACAGAAGGGCCTCACAGCCATCAGCCTCGGGGGCCTCTTCTGATTGGTGTGAATATGAGGGCCTCTCATACCATCAGTCTCAGGGGCCTCCTCTGCCTAGTGTGAATATAAGGGCTTCCCAGGCCATCAGTCTCAGGGGACTCTTCTGACTGGTGCCGGATTGAGGGACCTCCCAGACCGAAAGTTTTGGGGGTCTCCTGTGGCCAGTATGAATAGAAGGACCTCTCAGTCCATCAGTCTCATGGGCCTCTTCTGCCTGGTGTGATCATAAGGGCCTCTCAGGTCATCAGTCTCAGGGGCCTCCTCTGACTACAGTGTAGATGGATAGGCATCCCAGACCATCAGTCTCAGGGGCCTCTTCTGACTATTGAGGATAGAGGGGCCTCCTATGACTAGTGAGGGTAGGGGGCCTCAACTAGACCGCCAGTGTCAGGGGCCTATTCTGACTAGTGTGGATGGAGGGGTCTCCCAGACCACTAGTCTCAGACCTCTGACTAGTGTGGATAGAGGGGCCTCCCAGACCGCCAGTGTCAGGGGCCTCCCCAGACCAGTGTGGATATTGGGGCCTCCTCAGATCCACTAGGGCCTCTCAGGCCATCAGTCTCAGGGGCTTCGACTGACAAGTATGAACAGAGGGCCTCCTTGGATCCATCACAGCCCCTTGGAGTCCGTGCGTGGGGATTCGTGGAACTTATTTTTACCGAGTTTGTTTATTCTGGAAGGTGACGACGTCCTCTCAAATCGAGACGAGGGGCCTCGAGTAAAAAGTGGGTGGGCCAAAACACATGGTTGGCCCCCCCACCTCGAAAAGTGGGTGGGCACTTGCCCACCTGGCCCCCCCTGTTCCTACGCCTATGTGTAATATGTGTTGTATCCAGTTATTCCTGGTTTGATTTAGGCTTCAGAGTGTCGGGGATAAACTGCTTCCCCACGTTATTTATAAGCATTTGCTAGAAAAAAATAGACAGTACCTTAGAGCAAAAATCACAAGCAAGGAACGGTGCCGCCGGCCAGTTTTCCTGTTCTTCGTGTCCCTGTGTCGCCCCTGGCCCCTGCCCCGTTCAGGAGCGCCCGGCAGCGCCACCTGCACCTGACCAGTCCCGGCAGCGTTTGGGGTCGCCGCCGGCCGCGCACCGCTGACAATCAGCTGACGCGGCCGGCGGCGCGTCTCAAGGTCACTCTGGAGGTCAGCCGGGCCGCGGCCCGCCGGGGTGGCCGTGACGTCACAGCCAGCGAGCGCTGAGTGCCGGAACACCCACTGTTGGTTTATCACCTCATAACCACTCATGTATGAATACCTTCCACCGCCACTCACCATCTGTGACTAGTAGCGTAATCCGTGACCCCAGCTCCGTGGCCAGGTGGCTGATGGTGTCGGCAGCCACCCCCTGGAGAGATATCGACAGACCACTCCCGTACCGTCCCGGCCACCGCGGCTCCGTCACCTCCGGTCCTGTCGGACAGAGCTGTGTCAGCTGACTGCAGTCAGACAGAGCTGCCGCCAGCTCCCCGCTGCACCACTGACACCAGAGTGTCAGACACTGACACAGCCAGCACAGACATAGCCGAGCGGCCGCACAGCGATATTTAGCACCAGCAGTGATATGCAAACATGTGAATATCTTTCTAGCAGTTTACTTGCCATTGGGTCTACAGTGCAGTGATATAGAGGATTATTTATTGCTGGATAAGGGCCAATGGGTCTGTTCCAGTCGCGCTTCCTAACACCTCTAACCTCCTCTAAGCTCCTCCAAGATCACTTCACCGTTCCAGTGGCAGCACTAACCGGTTCCAAGTCAGCAAAAGTACACACCTTCCCTCATCCATCCTCCTCCAGCCCGCTCCCAGCCCAAAGGTGGGTCAGGATGGAAGAGATCAGATGAGCACACTTATGGCGCATGTGTGACATAAGAAAAGTCGCAAATGCGTAGGCGAGGTGTCGTGAAAATAAAGAAAACTTACTTATAGAATTGCATAATTTCAACATATTATGTCTTAACCCGGCTGTTAGCGATCAATTCGTGTATTTCACCTCCCCTCTTTTTGCGTGTGCTTTCGCTGTCAACTTGTTTTCTCTACGACGGCTGTTGCGGTCGGCCACCGCCCACTCGGCGTTGCGTCACGTGAAAGGCGGCGGCCCGGCTCCAGCCATGCGTTTTTGCTCACATCGACCCAGTGTTTTTAATCCCGGCCCAGTGACAGGGCCGGCAGTGTTGTTCGAACGCTCCTGCAAGGCGGGCACCGACAGCGGCCGCACCGACCCGTCAGCGGCCGCAGCTCACCTTGCAGCGATTCTTCTCGTCTTACCTCCATATTTCCACGTCGCAAATACACCTTAGTCTATCTCTGGTGTTGGTCCTCCGGAGTAACAAGAAAGCACGAACAAACTGGTCCTCCGGGCCGGATATGAAGAAACTGGTGGAAGTCCTAAAAGTGACGTCAGTGACTAACAGTGGCAATATGGCGGACAAGAGAGAAGACGATCAGCGTGGCCGCCACAACTCTCTCGTCACGAGGAGTGAGGCGGGGGCAAGCTCGGGCGTGACAAGACTGAGCGAAGCCCGAAAGAAGACGGAGCTTGCTAAGCTCCGTGCAGCTCAGGCAAAGAGAGCTGCAGAAGCCCAAGCTCAGCTCGCTATCCAGCAAGCTGAGCTCGAACTCCAAGCCGCGGTGGACGAGGAAGAGCTTCTGGAACTAGAAGCGGAGCTGGAGGAGCTGGAGAAAGAGGAAGAACTGAGCACACAGAAAAGCACATAGAACAGAAAGGAATCCGAGCACGCAAAGAGGTCAGAGTTCAATCATCAGAATCGACCGACGCCGACCGCACCGCCAGTCCAGGCGGCCCCGTCCCGTGCCAGTGACAGAACACGGAACTGGATTGCTTCTCTTCCGGTGTGCCAGCCTCACGATTGCGACATCAGTGCTCCTCAGCAGCGGCCGCTCAGCTCTCCTCCGAAACTTCGGCTCGACAGGTACGATGGCTCACCGACTGAGTGGCCACGATGGATAGCGCTGTTCAAAGCGCTCATTCACGATCCACCTGACCTAACTGACGTCGAACGTCTCGCCCACCTACAGTCGAGTCTGACCGGCGCAGCCAAGCAGGCTCTGCGTGGCATGCTCTGTGACGGACGGCTGTACGGTGAAGCGATCCGCGAGCTGGAGAGGCTGTTTGGAGACCCTCGTCACGTCACGCAGGCGACTCTGGCGGCTGTGTTCAACACCCCAGCCGTCAGGGAAAACGACATAAATGGCTTGGCCAAATTGTCAGGTGCTCTACACTGTGCTGTGAGCGTGCTTCACTGCTCCGATTACACCGCAGACCTGGCGGCAAGCAGCAACTTGTCCAACGTTGTTGCAAAGCTGCCAAAATCTGTAGCCTGGCGGTGGGGTGAACACACAGTGCGAATGAGACCAACCGTGCCGACACGTCCCGACCTAGATTCGTGGCTACGTGACTACGTCGACGCTGGGCGAGCCTGTCAGCACACCACCGATCTGCTTGCGACAGCAGAAGCGATTCGACCAACAGAGCAGAAACCACCTCGAAGAACGCGACACAACGTACTGACTGCCGGACAAAGGTGTAGTGAGTCGACTTCAAACTCCACTACCTGCGTGTTCTGTGAGCAGCCCCATAGTGTGTCCCTCTGCTCGAAATTTACAGATCTTCCGGTACAAGAACGCGCGAAGCTAGCAGTTAGACACGGTCTTTGTTTCAACTGTCTAACTCCGAACCACCGAAGTAGAGAGTGTGAGTTACCTGGACAGTGTTCCTCGAACAACTGCAAAAAAAAAAACACCACACTCTTCTGCACAACGCCGGTCGTATCTTCGACCGACGCACAGTGTGGCCAAACACCAGTTTAGCGCGAATTTAATCCCAGCGCTGCTCAGATCCGTTGAAAATGGTCCCCTGGTTTCAAAATTGACACTTAAACCTATGTGAGACCTTTTACGATGCATTATAAATGCTTGCTGACATTTTATGGCATAGTTCCGCCTCTAAGAGTAAGGAGAACTAGCTTACGACGGGTGATGTGCTTACCAGGGCTGTGATGTCGATGGAGTTACTCCGACTCCGACTACAGCTTTCAAAATTCAATTTCAACTCTGACTCCGGGCAAAATTGTCGACATATGCGATCGACTCGGACTCTGACTCCGCAGTCATGGCAAGTCCACGCAGCAGGGCTGCGGAGTCGGAGTCGGAGTCAGAGTCGGAGTCGGTCGGAGTCGACAGTTGTGACCGGAGTCGGAGTCGGAATCGGAGTCGATTTTAGAAACCCGAGCCGGAGTCGGAGTCGGAGTCATCGAAAATCTGTCGACTCCGCAGCCCTGCTAGGTCTGCGGAGTCGGAGTCGGGAGTTGGAGTCGGTCGGAGTCGACAATTCTGCCCGGAGTCGGAGTCGGAGTCGGAGCTGGTTTTTTAAAGCCGGAGTCGGAGTCGGAGTCGGAGTCGCCGAAAATCCATCGACTCCGCAGCCCTGCCACGCAGTCGATGGATTTTCGGTGACTCAGACTACGAGTCTTGGTCCGGATTCCAAAATCGATTCCGATTCCGACTCTGGCTGGGGTCAGAACTGTTGACTCCGAACGACTCCGACTCTGATTACGAAATCCCGGAATGTAACCGCAAATAAGAGGCATAAAATTATGGGTCCAAGCAATGATATGCATGTTAGGAGGAGGAATCGTTAACGAAATTCCCATCATTTCTCTGGTAAATTCTTATGATTGTCCAAAGTTTGCTTGAAAAAAAAATCAACATCTAATTATGTTTCTGTGTAAATGTTCCTGGTGAAGCACATGAATCGGTAGACAGTTGCTGAAATACACGCACCGATAGGACTGAACCTAAGCAATGAGAATAAAAACAAAGACTTACACCATAAGCACCTTCATGTCATTAACCCTCGCCAGTATTGGTGTTTTGCTAGCCGCGAACGTAGGTCGGGTCAGGTCAGGTCAGGCCAACCAGTAGGCTTCCTGCCGGGTATTCATAACTAATAGGTGTCAACCGCCAGTGACAGCTTCGTTGCATGTTACGAAGGCACCAAAACTTCTTCCTAAATGTTCAAATGATTACTAAATTCGAAATCAGCTCTAAAAACTAGCCTGGAAGCATGTAAAACTAAAAAAGGTGAACCGAGGTCATCAAAGGTCATTGAACTGACCTGACCTTCAAGTGATCTTGACACTGACCATAATGCATGGGACCAACATCATAATATCAAATGTTTAGACGCTTGAAACCACGAAAAGACTGCAAACGCGCAGCTAATGCAAGCAAACATACGCCCAATCGCGATTCCGGCCAAACATGGTCTCGAAAAATAGGTCACAGGTCAAAGGTCATTGGAGTCAGGGTCGCGAAATTTAAAGGGTAGGTGTAAAATTGGTAAACTCGAGGGCACTGAAAGTTTCGTCGTGATCGGCCGCTTTTTATATGCGCTTTTTGCGAGAAACCGAGAGGGGTCCTTTCGACCCCCACCCTCACCCCCTATATGGGCGAGGGTTAAAAAAAGCCAAGATTTAGTCATTGGCGACCGTATTTGCAATATAACAAGTCAGAAATACAGCGTTTGAGCCATCCACGTAACGTTACGGAGCCGCCGCCGCGCCCACCCTGTAGCCGGACCTCCCCGGGCGGGCCAACCCGATACGTTCAAAGCTGAGCCAAAGGCCGGGGGGCAGGTTGGGGCAGGGTTTCTTGAATGGATCATGTCCAGAAAAGTGTGGCAAATCTTCTCATGGTAGATTTGGCGTGGAGTTTTTTGGCCATTTTCTTATATCTCTACGTTTTTAAGATGGACAGTGTTTTCAGGGGATGTCTGAAAAGGTCATTTTCAAATAAGCATAACTCATCGGTTTGTCCAAGGATACCTATAGAATTCGGGTATACTATCAAATATAGGCTCAGTAGTCATATGCCACTCCAATTATTTCCAAACATTTCCGACAATTACGCCGAAATGTGTTGTAAACGTGACGCGGGTTTTCGACGATTTCAGCACAGCCGGGACCGGCATTGCGTATGTCCACTTTAGCTAGCGTTTTGGACACCGAAAGGAAGACATTGAACCAAAGTATTGTGATATTGACATACCTTGGACAATTTCCTATCGACTGATAGGTATAAAAAGTCAAAATTCCAAAATTCGTTTTTTGATTATTCGCGCTAATCTGGCGTTTGGCCACACTGTGCGACGGCCCACCGAGGAACCATCAGCCGGACGAGACGGTGGCGCACACATCGGGACAGCTACTGCCAAGCAGAAGACCAGTGTGCTGCTACAGGTTTTACCGGTGATCGTCCACGGGCCGGCGGGCAGCAAGCGGACCCATGCGCTGCTAGATCTCGGCAGCCAGGTATCGCTTGTCACCGAACAGATCGCGAAAAGCGTCGGATTATCAGGCCCAGCCGAGAGTCTGTGTGTGAGCACCGTGAGCGGAACGAAGAATGTGCAGTCGCGACGTGTTGACTTTCAACTACAGTCGACAACATCAGACAGTAAGCACGCCGTCTCCGGAGCTCGTACGACGCCCTCGCTAAATGTCAGCGGCCATAAAATCAACTGGCCAACGGAGAAGCTGACATGGCCCCATCTCGCCGATCTGCCGCTGACAGCGGCGACAAACGAACGTGTGGACATTCTGCTGGGAGCTGATGTGTTCCCGCTGATTGTCCCAAGAGAGATAAGGGAAGGTCCAGCCGGTACGCCCTGCGCTGTGCGCACAAATCTTGGCTGGACCGCAACCAGCCATGTCCCGCGCTCAATCCACGATGCTAAGGGGCTCGGTGTAAATGCTATCATCAGCCCGTCCGACAGCGACAGTCACTTGCACGACCAGGTGAAGCAGCTATGGTCGACGGAGTCTTTTGGCGCAAAATACACCGAGACCCCAAGAAAATCGAAGGCCGACGAACGAGCTCTCTCCCTGCTGAGCAAAACTACGAAACGGGCTGGCGAGCGATATGAAACGGGACTGCTATGGAAAAGCGATAACATCCAGCTTCCAGACAGCCGTACAACCGCTCAGAACCGGCTACGATCCACGGAAAGCAAACTCAGCAAAGATCCAAAGCTATGTCAGGCCTACCGAAGAACAATCAACGAATACATCGAAGAAGGTCACGCTCGAAAACTCAGCGACGATGAGCTACGGGCAACGCATGACAGGGAGTGGTACTTACCACACCATGCAGTGACAAACCCAAGAAAACCCGATAAGATCCGTGTGGTCTTCGATGCAGCAGCTGTCTCGTTCGGCACATCGCTGAACGACAATCTGCTAGTTGGTCCTGACAACCTCAACTCACTGGTGGGAATCATCATGCGATTCAGACAGCGACCCATTCCTATCTCTGCCGATGTCAAGATGATGTTTCATCAGATCCGAGTGAGAGCAGAAGATCAGCCAGCCCTGCGATTTCTCTGGAGAGATATGGACCTCACTCAGCCACCCACCACGTATCAAATGCAGGTGCTGGTGTTCGGTGCAAGGTCATCACCTTGCGCGGCTACGTACGTGCTGCGAAGGTGTGCAACCGATGGCGAAGTCAAGCACCCCAAGGCGGCGATGGCAGTGAAGACTCGCTTCTACGTCGACGATTACCTCGACTCGCTGGAGACAGAAGAAGAAGCTGATAGCATGCGAACGTCGCTAACAGCGCTCTTGAGAGACGGGGGCTTCAAACTCACGAAGTGGAGCAGCTCGTCAAGTGACGTGCTTCGAAAGATACCGCCAGAAGACATCAGTGAGACGTCACGCGATCTCGATCTCGACAAGTCAGACTGGAGCAAGGCACTTGGAGTGTTCTGGGACGTCAACGCTGACGAATTCCGCTTCAAATCCTCTGTCATGGATGGTCAACGCACCAAACGAGCCATCCTCAGTACCGCCTCAACTATTTTCGACCCGCTGGGCATGCTCGCGCCTTTCACCGTGCGCGCCAAATATATCCTGCAAAGGATCTGGAGCATCGGCTATGAGTGGGACGAGCCGATCACGGACCCAGACGTGCTGCAGTCGTGGGAGACCTGGCTGGATGAGCTCAAAGAGCTCGCAACCTTCACACTGAAGAGATGCTACCGTCCAGCCGCCGAACAAGTGGTAGACTGCCAGCTACACATCTTCTGCGATGCCTCCGAGCTGGCGTACGGAGCCTGTGCTTACTTTCGCATCGAGGCGAAGGACGGCCGCTTCAGCTGTTCATTCATGTTCGCGAAAACCAGAGTAGCTCCTCTCCGACAACTAAGCATCCCTCGACTCGAGCTACAAGCCGCCGTCATGGGCGTGCGAATAGCCGAAACTATCAAGCGAGAACACGATATCAAGATCGATTCAACCGTGCTCTGGTCTGATTCGACCACAGTTCTGCAGTGGCTCCGAAGTGAGAGTAGGCGATACCACACGTTTGTGGCCAACAGAGTCGCTGAAATCCAAGACGCTTCGGAGGCAGAGCAGTGGCGACACGTTCCTGGACCACTGAATCCTGCAGATATCTGCAGTCGGGGTTGCCACATGAAGGAGCTGAGTCAAGGTGCCTGGCTCAAAGGACCCAGCTTCCTCCTGCAGCCACCAGATGTATGGCCAGTGGACGCCTCAACGCAGACCAGAATCACGGAAGAAGACAGAGAAGACAGCCAGCAGATGGTCTGTGCTGTCGAGAACGACAACAGCGACCTCGACTATCTCGAAAGACAATCCGCATGGCTGTGTAGCGGGCTACATCTTTTCTATTAGTTTACTATTAGCTGTAAACTTTAAATCCTGGCACGACCGAATACTGCCCGATCCGGACACGCTGGCCGCGTTCCGAAGAGACCCTTTCCTTTGTTTTCCCGTGTCCCACGTCCCTATCGACACCGGCCGCCCATAATTTAGAAAGGACAGCAGCACAGAGCGAGGTAACGCGGAAAAAAGAGACGCGGTGACCTAGCGGGTCACCGTTCGTTACGGACGTCGTCACTTGAGGGCAGCACCAACCGGAATGGAATATGATAAAGCCATGCAAGAATGCAGTTATGCATAAAAAAAAATCGACTCAATACTGGACGTTGTACAAACCTGCAATTCAGATCAACTTGAGCACCAAGCAATCCGAAAGTCGCAATAGTTTTATCGCCTGACCCCACCCACCATATAGCATTCCAGCAACGACCAGTGCAACAAGGACGTTTTTGGAATATAGACTGTCTAAATGATATCCAGGGGAAGTCATTGCGCTAGCAGCTCATGAGCTCGGAAAGCAAGCCCTTGGGGCGGAGGAGCATCTGAACAAGAGGTACAGCACCTAGACTACGAGTGAGTGAGCAAGTGTAACGGAAACTAGAGACAACATTACAAAGGATAAATGGTTGCGGGCTGCCTACTATAAACAAGCATTTCGATTTCAAGCCGCTTTATCAGAAACAAGCGCAGATCAACAATAACGGTCATCGTTCGCCGATGAAGACTGGAACCGAAGAATTGTGCCATCTAATGCCTATTCAAATGCTTTCACATTCAGTGCAACCGTATTTTGGAGAGGCCGTTGCAAATGCAAAACCGAGCACGCCCTCAAGCCACCGCAGTAAGAAGACAAAGAAGTGCACCTGAATCGGAGCCGGCACCCGGAACCAGGTCAGGAGAGGGCGACGCCACCCCGACCCAACTATAAAAAAGGGACCGCTTTACTTCGGGATCAGTTAGACCGGAGCAGTCAGACCGAGACAGTGAGACCGGGACGGGAGGACGGAGTCAGTGGGACCGCTGCAGTCGCGTCGGGATCACCGCGCCCGAGAAGCCATGCCGCCGGGAGACGGGCCCGTTCAGCCGCATCGCTGCAATCGTCCTGTTCCAGTTCTCTGCTAGTGCCTCGAGTGATGGAGACGCGGGACAGCAGCCGTCGACGAGAAAGGACGCAAGTGCAACTGCCGAGGTTGACGTCACACTCCAGCTCCTAATGTGAGTGTTCAATGTGAATGTTCGAAAGTCTGCTCTCCCTGATCCTATCTCCCCCCCCCCCCTGGTTCACGCCTTGCCCGATCTCTCCAATGGTCGTTGCCAAGCTAGTAGCAAATTGCTTGATTTATACGGTCGGTCCAGACAATTCTAGTTGTGGTCTCCACTCTCCGCGATCGCCAGAAACTATTGGTGCAAAGCTGTATTGCGGTTTTGTTCTTGGGGTCTTACTACCGGATAAGCTGCGTTATAGGTGATCGAGGTTTAGCTAAAAATTCACGAGTGCGTACATGTCATTGTTAGGATCTCCAGCTTACCATTTGCAGACTAGGATTACAATGGGATTCTCAGTGTGTTTATGTTCAACAGTGATGTTCAGTTGGGTTTGTGAGAGGAGTTCAGGGCGTGGTTTCAGTCTCTTTTACAGTGATGTGAGCTGGTATTGCTGCGCCACATAGCGGGTTAATAATGAAGCTGTTAGTTTCTGTACGAACCTGTCAAAGACAAAGTTAACGAATTAACCGGTTAGGCGTAAGTCATATATTATTGATATTCTGTTGAATTAGCTTCTTGACTTGGAACCTCAATTAGACTGCATTTAAATTCAACGTGTTTAATTTAGAATACACACTAAAGCTATGAAACGTTCTGTTGTGGGCATAGTGGGAAGGATCGAGCTCTTACAAATTTGGAAACGGGTGATTGGTCACAAGGTCAATAAGATCATCCGTCGAGATGTCATCAACGCTTTTCCACTCTGGTGTTTCGTGGAGTTCGCACTACAGTATAGAGGTTTACCTTAGATACACACACACCGAATACGAAGAGTACATATAGAAGACGCACACGGTGTCTGATCGACCTTGGTCCAGCTGTTAATTCCGACGGGTGAAGCGGCGCGGCGGGGGGCCGCCCAGGTTCATGAGCTGGACTGCAAATTCAGGTCAGAATTCAGCTGTTAAGGAATTAAATTACTCGATGCATGCAATTGTGGAAACGAACGTGGTAAATTGTTCAAAGATGTTGGGTCATCATAATGTCACTAGGTGGTCGTAATGTCGTGGTATTATCGAGCATAGCCATCGAATGACGTTCATCATGGGCAGTCCGGGCGTACTGTTTGCATCACTAGTCGCGGGACAGAGCTGGCGGCGGACAGGACGGTCCGTCGGCTCTCGGTCGTAATTTATGGGAGATTTATTGACGCAGAATATTTCAGACCAGGTAAACAATATCAGTGAAATTGTTGGGGCAGGGCTTATACTTTTAGCGAACCTGAATACTCGTGGTTTTGTGGTTGCTGGTAGCAAGTATTTCACCCGACACAGATTGACGAAAATTTAATGACTCAAGATGATACATTTGATCTTTCTATCTGTCACATTCGAGTGGCTACAAGGTATATTGCAAGCTGACTATCTTAGATCAATAAGCCGGAGTCTAAATGAGGAGAGGGTTTGTTTGCCCGGCTCTTATGTCGGAATGTTGACTAACATGACTTAGACACAGAACTTCCTGAGAAATTCGTCCAGACCGGTAATGTAAGGTAAGGAGCACATCGTCTTTAGCAGAGCTATTCACGTTACCCACCGTGGCGATACCGCGGTTGTTGTTGGTTTCCCGCAGGATTATTTAGTGGGCAAAGGTAGGCAGGCTCAGAGGCATGAAACGGCGGATCCCAGCGGAAGTCAAGGATCCATCAGGAATGGTGGAGTGCTGGGTCACTGGTAAGTCATCCACAGGTGGTGCAGGAAGCCGTACGTCCCAGGAAGTCATCATACTTATCTGCATCTTGATCATCGGCATGAGCCAGGAGTTTCTGGTCACATCCGGTGATGGACAGCCTCTGGGGGACCGGGATAGTCCCCCCTCGGAGTTCGTGAGTCCTGGTAACGTAAGACCCACGGAACCAGATGAGTTCCAGGCAGATAGTTCCAGGACGTGGATACGTGAACTATGGTCCCAGGACGTGAACGGTAAGTTCCAGGACGTGGACCGGAGGGAGCGCGAGGCCTAGCGCTCTCTCAAAAGGGAAACCAGCCGGGTGTAATTCGCGAATTCGCATCAGAAGTCTATTGGACGTGTTGTGGATCCGACTAAATTACAAAGGTGAATAATTATCTGCATGCAATACTGCACGGCCCTGTGGCTTGGCCACCGGTTAGCGGGAGCACACATGGATTCATAAGAGAGACATTCATCTCGCCGGGGAGGTTATTGTTGCCAGACACCTAACACTATCGGAGGGATTTCGAGGGGCACTAAATAAAATTTTGGTGAATAAATTGAAGAGCGCTTGTATGTAAGAATGTGAGTGCGTATGATAAAAGAATGAATCTTAGATTAAGGCCGATAGGAGTTAAGTGCAGCTCGGTTAGGACAGTCACGCCAATGATCCTCGAGGGCACTTAAATTCAGCTACGCTAATACGATATAAGTGGGCAAATTTGAAAAGGGTAGAGTAGACCAGTGATGATGAATTGGTGACTGGACAAATGACCATCCAGCAAATAAAGTTAAATGCCAACGAATGGCTTGGCAGTGATCATTAAGACCCCAACTGCCTTATCCGGCCCTTCTCTCACTGTGTCGATTACCCACGGGTTGGAGCCTGTCCTTCCTGCCCGAGCAGTGAAGTTACTGAGTCGACGTCTATACAATGTGATGATGATCAAGCCTCAAAATGAAAGCATCTCACATCAGATGCATTTGTATGCCGGGTGGGCTTCCAGAAATCAACTTTACTTACGCACACACTTCCAGTCTCCAACAACACAATCCCAGCGCTTCACATTGACCCCGAACAATCCACTCCTAAAAGATCAACAAGAAAGTCCCCCCCCCGGAAAACAACTCCACCCCCACTCCACCGCACCCCTGTTCAGTCCCCCGCGCTACAAATTGGCGCCCAACGTGGGGCTCTTGATCAATCAGAACATTGCGAAGCCAGTCAACTGGCGCAAGCCTCCGAACCCGAAGAGGATGAGAGGTAGGAAGCAGTTCATGAAGAAATGGAAACGAAGATGAAGCTGAAAGTTGTCGACTGACGAGGTGAAGAAGACGTTGAGGCGCGGAAGTAGAGGATATTGATGCTGGTAACAGTAGTCAGGAAGATGAAGAAATACAAAGGTGAGCGACTGATTCAGCTGCCGTGAAGATCACCAGCCTGGAGCTGACTGGAGAACGACTGATCCGGCTGCCGTGGAGGCTGCTAGTCTGGAGCTGACTGGAGAAAGACTGATCTGGCTGCCAGCCTGGAGCTGACTGGAGAACGACTGATCCGGCTGCCGTGGAGGCTGCTAGTCTGGAGCTGACTGGAGAACGGCTGGTCTGGCTGCCAGCCTGGAGCTGACTGGAGAACGACTGAACCGGCTGCCGTGGAGGCTGCTAGTCTGGAGCTGACTGGAGAAAGACTGGTCTGGCTGCCAGCCTGGAGCTGACTGGAGAACGACTGATCCGGCTGCCGTGGAGGCTGCTAGTCTGGAGCTGACTGGAGAACGACTGGTCTGGCTGCCAGCCTGGAGCTAACTGGAGAACGACTGAACCGGCTGCCGTGGCGGCTGCTAGTCTGGAGCTGACTGGAGAACGACTGGTCTGGCTGCAAGCCTGGAGCTGACTGGAGAACGACTGAACCGGCTGCTGTGGCGGCTGCTAGTCTGGAGCTGACTGGAGAACGACTGGTCTGGCTGCCAGCCTGGAGCTGACTGGAGAACGACTGGTCTGGCTGCCAGCCTGGAGCTGACTGGAGAACGACTGAACCGGCTGCCGTGGCGGCTGCTAGTCTGGAGCTGACTGGAGAACGACTGGTCTGGCTGCCAGCCTGGAGCTGACTGGAGAACGACTGGTCCGGCTGCCGTGGCGGCTGCTAGTCTGGAGCTGACTGGAGAACGACTGGTCTGGCTGCCAGCCTGGAGCTGACTGGAGAACGACTGAACCGGCTGCTGTGGCGGCTGCTAGTCTGGAGCTGACTGGAGGATGACTGGTCCGGCTGCCGTGGAAGCCGACAGCTGAGCTTAATGCAGTACACGAATAGCCATGGTAAGAGAAATGCTATGTGCATGTGGATAATGCTTAATGTATCAGATGTGTTGATTTTGTGGAAGGAAATTTAGGTAGAGTCTAGGATGGAGTGGCGGAACCATCGAGATGTTCATTGTTCACCGTTCCGAGTTGCGGGGACGCAACTAGGGTTGTTTTGGACTGAAGATGTAGCGGGCTACATCTTTTCTATTAGTTTACTATTAGCTGTAAACTTTAAATCCTGGCACGACCGAATACTGCCCGATCCGGACACGCTGGCCGCGTTCCGAAGAGACCCTTTCCTTTGTTTTCCCGTGTCCCACGTCCCTATCGACACCGGCCGCCCATAATTTAGAAAGGACAGCAGCACAGAGCGAGGTAACGCGGAAAAAAGAGACGCGGTGACCTAGCGGGTCACCGTTCGTTACGGACGTCGTCACTTGAGGGCAGCACCAACCGGAATGGAATATGATAAAGCCATGCAAGAATGCAGTTATGCATAAAAAAAAATCGACTCAATACTGGACGTTGTACAAACCTGCAATTCAGATCAACTTGAGCACCAAGCAATCCGAAAGTCGCAATAGTTTTATCGCCTGACCCCACCCACCATATAGCATTCCAGCAACGACCAGTGCAACAAGGACGTTTTTGGAATATAGACTGTCTAAATGATATCCAGGGGAAGTCATTGCGCTAGCAGCTCATGAGCTCGGAAAGCAAGCCCTTGGGGCGGAGGAGCATCTGAACAAGAGGTACAGCACCTAGACTACGAGTGAGTGAGCAAGTGTAACGGAAACTAGAGACAACATTACAAAGGATAAATGGTTGCGGGCTGCCTACTATAAACAAGCATTTCGATTTCAAGCCGCTTTATCAGAAACAAGCGCAGATCAACAATAACGGTCATCGTTCGCCGATGAAGACTGGAACCGAAGAATTGTGCCATCTAATGCCTATTCAAATGCTTTCACATTCAGTGCAACCGTATTTTGGAGAGGCCGTTGCAAATGCAAAACCGAGCACGCCCTCAAGCCACCGCAGTAAGAAGACAAAGAAGTGCACCTGAATCGGAGCCGGCACCCGGAACCAGGTCAGGAGAGGGCGACGCCACCCCGACCCAACTATAAAAAAGGGACCGCTTTACTTCGGGATCAGTTAGACCGGAGCAGTCAGACCGAGACAGTGAGACCGGGACGGGAGGACGGAGTCAGTGGGACCGCTGCAGTCGCGTCGGGATCACCGCGCCCGAGAAGCCATGCCGCCGGGAGACGGGCCCGTTCAGCCGCATCGCTGCAATCGTCCTGTTCCAGTTCTCTGCTAGTGCCTCGAGTGATGGAGACGCGGGACAGCAGCCGTCGACGAGAAAGGACGCAAGTGCAACTGCCGAGGTTGACGTCACACTCCAGCTCCTAATGTGAGTGTTCAATGTGAATGTTCGAAAGTCTGCTCTCCCTGATCCTATCTCCCCCCCCCCTGGTTCACGCCTTGCCCGATCTCTCCAATGGTCGTTGCCAAGCTAGTAGCAAATTGCTTGATTTATACGGTCGGTCCAGACAATTCTAGTTGTGGTCTCCACTCTCCGCGATCGCCAGAAACTATTGGTGCAAAGCTGTATTGCGGTTTTGTTCTTGGGGTCTTACTACCGGATAAGCTGCGTTATAGGTGATCGAGGTTTAGCTAAAAATTCACGAGTGCGTACATGTCATTGTTAGGATCTCCAGCTTACCATTTGCAGACTAGGATTACAATGGGATTCTCAGTGTGTTTATGTTCAACAGTGATGTTCAGTTGGGTTTGTGAGAGGAGTTCAGGGCGTGGTTTCAGTCTCTTTTACAGTGATGTGAGCTGGTATTGCTGCGCCACATAGCGGGTTAATAATGAAGCTGTTAGTTTCTGTACGAACCTGTCAAAGACAAAGTTAACGAATTAACCGGTTAGGCGTAAGTCATATATTATTGATATTCTGTTGAATTAGCTTCTTGACTTGGAACCTCAATTAGACTGCATTTAAATTCAACGTGTTTAATTTAGAATACACACTAAAGCTATGAAACGTTCTGTTGTGGGCATAGTGGGAAGGATCGAGCTCTTACAAATTTGGAAACGGGTGATTGGTCACAAGGTCAATAAGATCATCCGTCGAGATGTCATCAACGCTTTTCCACTCTGGTGTTTCGTGGAGTTCGCACTACAGTATAGAGGTTTACCTTAGATACACACACACCGAATACGAAGAGTACATATAGAAGACGCACACGGTGTCTGATCGACCTTGGTCCAGCTGTTAATTCCGACGGGTGAAGCGGCGCGGCGGTGGGCCGCCCAGGTTCATGAGCTGGACTGCAAATTCAGGTCAGAATTCAGCTGTTAAGGAATTAAATTACTCGATGCATGCAATTGTGGAAACGGACGTGGTAAATTGTTCAAAGATGTTGGGTCATCATAATGTCACTAGGTGGTCGTAATGTCGTGGTATTATCGAGCATAGCCATCGAATGACGTTCATCATGGGCAGTCCGGGCGTACTGTTTGCATCACTAGTCGCGGGACAGAGCTGGCGGCGGACAGGACGGTCCGTCGGCTCTCGGTCGTAATTTATGGGAGATTTATTGACGCAGAATATTTCAGACCAGGTAAACAATATCAGTGAAATTGTTGGGGCAGGGCTTATACTTTTAGCGAACCTGAATACTCGTGGTTTTGTGGTTGCTGGTAGCAAGTATTTCACCCGACACAGATTGACGAAAATTTAATGACTCAAGATGATACATTTGATCTTTCTATCTGTCACATTCGAGTGGCTACAAGGTATATTGCAAGCTGACTATCTTAGATCAATAAGCCGGAGTCTAAATGAGGAGAGGGTTTGTTTGCCCGGCTCTTATGTCGGAATGTTGACTAACATGACTTAGACACAGAACTTCCTGAGAAATTCGTCCAGACCGGTAATGTAAGGTAAGGAGCACATCGTCTTTAGCAGAGCTATTCACGTTACCCACCGTGGCGATACCGCGGTTGTTGTTGGTTTCCCGCAGGATTATTTAGTGGGCAAAGGTAGGCAGGCTCAGAGGCATGAAACGGCGGATCCCAGCGGAAGTCAAGGATCCATCAGGAATGGTGGAGTGCTGGGTCACTGGTAAGTCATCCACAGGTGGTGCAGGAAGCCGTACGTCCCAGGAAGTCATCATACTTATCTGCATCTTGATCATCGGCATGAGCCAGGAGTTTCTGGTCACATCCGGTGATGGACAGCCTCTGGGGGACCGGGATAGTCCCCCCTCGGAGTTCGTGAGTCCTGGTAACGTAAGACCCACGGAACCAGATGAGTTCCAGGCAGATAGTTCCAGGACGTGGATACGTGAACTATGGTCCCAGGACGTGAACGGTAAGTTCCAGGACGTGGACCGGAGGGAGCGCGAGGCCTAGCGCTCTCTCAAAAGGGAAACCAGCCGGGTGTAATTCGCGAATTCGCATCAGAAGTCTATTGGACGTGTTGTGGATCCGACTAAATTACAAAGGTGAATAATTATCTGCATGCAATACTGGACGGCCCTGTGGCTTGGCCACCGGTTAGCGGGAGCACACATGGATTCATAAGAGAGACATTCATCTCGCCGGGGAGGTTATTGTTGCCAGACACCTAACACTATCGGAGGGATTTCGAGGGGCACTAAATAAAATTTTGGTGAATAAATTGAAGAGCGCTTGTATGTAAGAATGTGAGTGCGTATGATAAAAGAATGAATCTTAGATTAAGGCCGATAGGAGTTAAGTGCAGCTCGGTTAGGACAGTCACGCCAATGATCCTCGAGGGCACTTAAATTCAGCTACGCTAATACGATATAAGTGGGCAAATTTGAAAAGGGTAGAGTAGACCAGTGATGATGAATTGGTGACTGGACAAATGACCATCCAGCAAATAAAGTTAAATGCCAACGAATGGCTTGGCAGTGATCATTAAGACCCCAACTGCCTTATCCGGCCCTTCTCTCACTGTGTCGATTACCCACGGGTTGGAGCCTGTCCTTCCTGCCCGAGCAGTGAAGTTACTGAGTCGACGTCTATACAATGTGATGATGATCAAGCCTCAAAATGAAAGCATCTCACATCAGATGCATTTGTATGCCGGGTGGGCTTCCAGAAATCAACTTTACTTACGCACACACTTCCAGTCTCCAACAACACAATCCCAGCGCTTCACATTGACCCCGAACAATCCACTCCTAAAAGATCAACAAGAAAGTCCCCCCCCCCGGAAAACAACTCCACCCCCACTCCACCGCACCCCTGTTCAGTCCCCCGCGCTACAGCTGCGAGCTCTGCGAATCACCGCGTGGATTCGACGATTTGGCGCAAACTGCCGGCAAGACGCAGGCACCAGACGTCGTGGACCGCTGTCAGCGGCCGAGCTCCAAGAAGCTGAGCGTGTGCTCATCAAGAAGGCTCAACGAGAGGAGTTCAGCGCGGAGATTGAAGCTCTACAGCGAGGCTCGAAGCTCTCCAAAAGTAGCCGTCCGTTACCACTGACGCCGTTCATCGAT
Source organism: Amphibalanus amphitrite (assembly GCF_019059575.1). NCBI lineage: Eukaryota > Metazoa > Arthropoda > Thecostraca > Balanomorpha > Balanidae > Amphibalanus > Amphibalanus amphitrite. The sequence goes on from NW_024881504.1 coordinate 651,988, forward strand.
GGCAACGGGCTGCTGCGTGTCGGGGGCCGCCTGGACCGCTCTGAACTGATGTACGCCGCAAAATATCAGCTCATCCTGCCAGCCAAACACGACGTCACTCGTCTCATCGTCACCGACAAGCACAGAAGACTAGCGCATGCAGGACCTGAGCACGTTCTCGCCCACCTTCGACAGAAGTACTGGATCCTGCGAGGTCGAGCTGCAGTAAAACGCTACACACACCCGTGCATGGTCTGCAGAAGGCGAGCCGCTGCAGCCAGACCGCAGCTCATGGCAGATCTGCCTCAGGCCAGACTAGACGCTTCTACTCCCTGCTTCTCGCACGTTGGAGTAGATTACTTCGGACCGATCACAGTGCGAAAGCACCGAAAAACCGAAAAGCGATATGGCTGCATCTTCACCTGCATGGTTACTCGCGCCGTGCATTTTGAAGTGTCGTATTCGCTCGACACCGACTCATTTATCATGGCAGTTCGACGCATGATTGCGAGACGAGGCCGACCGAAGCACATGTACTCAGATAACGGTACAAATTTTCGAAGCGGCGAACGAGAGCTGAAACAATGCCTGCGGCAGTGGAACCAAGCGAAAATCGCTGACGACCTGTCACAGGAAGACATCGAGTGGTCGTTCAACCCACCCGGCTCACCTCACTTCGGTGGGGCATGGGAACGACTCATCAGCTCAAGCAAAAGAACGCTAGCGGTCATCCTGGGACATCGGTCCGTCGATGACGAGATGCTGCTGACCGTGCTCACCGAGGTGGAGGCCATCATGAACGGCCGTCCTCTCACACACGTCAGCACCGATCCAGCCGATTTGGAAGCACTGACACCAAATCACTTCCTCATCGGTCGGGCCTGTCCACAGCTCCCTCCCGGAGTATTCAACGACGGGGACCTCAGCAGCCGCCGGCGCTGGCGACACGCACAGCGACTGGTCGACCACTTCTGGCAGCGCTGGAAAAAGGAGTACCTGCCGTCCCTCAGCACCCGAAACCGGTGGTCCGAAAGCCAAGAAAATCTTCAGATCGGAGACCTGGTGGTCGTCACCGACGACAATCTGCCGCGCGGACGCTGGCCACTGGCCCGTGTCATGCAAACGTTTCCCGGCCGTGACGGCAAGGTGCGCGTGGCAGAAGTGAAAACTGCAACGGGCGTATACACGCGCCCTGTAGTTCGCCTGTGCCCATTGGAGGGCAAGTGATTCGTGTCATGTCACAGTAGTGCGCTTGATCATGTAGTGCCGTTTTGATCGCTGCGATTGATTTATCCTATCAGTACTTTCTACCTAATGTATAAATCGGGCCGGCTATGTTAGCGATCAATTCGGTTATTTCACCTCCCCTCTTTTTGCGTGTGCTTTCGCTGTCAACTTGTTTTCTCTACGACGGCTGTTGCGGTCGGCCACCGCCCACTCGGCGTTGCGTCACGTGAAAGGCGGCGGCCCGGCTCCAGCCATGCGTTTTTGCTCACATCGACCCAGTGTTTTTAATCCCGGCCCAGTGACAGGGCCGGCAGTGTTGTTCGAACGCTCCTGCAAGGCGGGCACCGACAGCGGCCGCACCGACCCGTCAGCGGCCGCAGCTCACCTTGCAGCGATTCTTCTCGTCTTACCTCCATATTTCCACGTCGCAAATACACCTTAGTCTATCTCTGGTGTTGGTCCTCCGGAGTAACAAGAAAGCACGAACACCGGCAGTTGCTTGGGTATTTCGCAAACCGCCGTTTGCTGGGGGGGGGGGGCGTTAAACGCCCCCAGCGATAACTCGAAAATCAATAGGCGCAGCGAAAAGCACGAGGCGACAAACGAAATAACGCGACAAAGCGCTTCAAATGAGTACTTGAAAGTTGAATTGTGAGGTCACAGGTCGGGTCAAGGTCAGGTCAAACATCTGAAATCGGGCTTTCAGTAGCATGGACTTCAGAACCTCACGATGGGCGCCTCTCGTCATAAACTCTGACAAAACGGTGCACAATCCTTCATATAAGGCCTACAAGAGTGTCAGATCCATGTAGGGGTCAGTCAAACATAGGTCAGGGTCAAGGTCAGGTCAGTCAGGTAAGCACATATCCCCGAATATCAAAACTGGTATTCGCAGTCTATGACACATGTTTTATGGGTAATTTTGGGCGTAGAACACGATGGTGACATTGATTTTGTCATATGTGTACGTGCTTGGTTCAAAAAGTTCAACTTAACCCGGCAACGCCTGGGCTATTTCCGTACCCACGACAGCCTTGGGGGGGAGGTCGGATCCGACCCCCCCCCCCTGTTATCTCGAGAACCAATGGTCGCATTGAGCCCCGCGAGGCGGCGTTCGAAAGGTCTCTACGAGACCTTCCCAAAGCACTTAAGATTTTAAGATTTATGTCTACTTTCGGGTCAAGGTCAGGTCAAAGGTCAAATTCTGAGGTTTTGCATGATTAGGCTTACGGACAGCGGAATCGACAGCTGCTGCTCGAAACTCACCAAAAATGACATCAAAGACCTAGTGAAGGTACCATGTGCGTATAGGGGTCATACTAAGCACGGGTCAAGGTCAGGTCAGGTCACGAGAGGTCACGGTTTTCACTTTCTGCTACATGGGCGTGCGACACATGTTTTATGGCTTATTTTTCACGCCGAATCCGGTGGTAATGGTTATATGTGACCCCAACTCACTGTGCTGGTGATAAGTGTGCATTGAAAGCATAAAAAATCGTTTACACCATACATAACTAAACGAGGGCTAAGAAAAATAGGTCAATTTTTCAACTTTTTATTTTTTACATAAAATGCACTTTTCTAGACCAGCTTTGTCCCAGGAATCTAGTGGTGCCATTTGTTTTCACATGCGATGTTCAGAAGTGCCTCTAATTCACGAAAATGCTTATGACGTCACCCTGCCCTATGCATGTTGGAGTTATTTTTTACAATTTGGGGGTCAAAAATCAAGATAGAAAGTTGAAATTTGGGACATCTAATGTTCTTATAGAGCTCTATGACGTTTATTCCGTTTTTTTGGAAATTCTCAAAATTTTGGATTTTATTAGCTGTTTTCAAAAAAATGTAGTTTACTGAGCTTTTAGGGGTGAAACACGCAGTTTATGGAAAATCCGAGATAGCCATTTTAAAGAACTCGTTAAGCTGCGTCTATTCATGTCCTTAATTTGCAATTTGCTTAAAACCCTGATTTTTGACGATTTTTTAAACATTTACCACTTTTTGACTGTAAACGCCATGTAGCTACGTCACTAAAATCGATATATCTCATTTTTTTAGATTTTTTTTTTCTTAAAAATTGCACAGGAAACGTCAAATTGATGGGAGAGAAGGTATGCCTAGTTTCAAGTCGATAGCATAAGCGGTTCATAAGTTATTCAAGAAAAACGGAGGGGGGGGGGTCGGATCCGACCCCCCCCCAGGCGGTCGCGGGTTAAGAAAGGCATGTAGCATGGTCGTGAAGTAGTCACGAGAAATGGCCAGGATTCAGTTCAAGGTTTTTGAAAATGTGGAAACATCAAAAATCGAAGATAGCTATTTGATTGTGCATAGTATTGGCAGTCTAATGGCGTTTACGGCATGTCTGTATGTCTATTGTGTGATTTTATATGATTTTTTAAACATATGCCGTTGCCTGTAGCGCGCCGTTTTTGTGCTATAGCGCGGCGAAAAAAGTGGGTCCGTTTACGCCCCCCCCCCCCCCCCAGCAGCTCGCGGGTTAAAATATTATCTCTTACATTTCGAACACAAATCTTATTTGAAGTTTATCAAAGCAATTATTTATCGTGAGTGCGCCGTTAACCCGCGCACAGACGGGGGGGGGGGGGCGGGGGCGTATATCCGCCCCCCCCTGCGGGTTTTCATAGATAGCGGGAAAAACCGCGGCGCATAGCGCCGGGAAATTTGGTACGACTATTCTCTTATCAATTTTACACATGTTGTGCAAGTTTGAATCTTCTAACTTTTCAGGTCAGGTCACCAGGTCACTTTGAATGACCCAACCTCAAGTCACTTTTTTACTATTTTGTCACCGTGCCAGAGCTAGAGTAGATGTCGGAGGGCTTTGAAAGTCGCAGAATGTTATAAGGTCATTGGTAGCTACAATCTTTATATCTCGGAATTTTGATATCGATGACCTAAGGTCAAGTCAATTTCTCGACCTCCCCATTATAAGTCAATGGGGGAAAAATCAACTCCCTTTTTTACCACTAAAACGGGTCCGAATGGCCCCATAAACCATACATGACTTCATATACGATCAACCTTCACTACCTTGAGGTCTGTTTTGCTGTTGGGCAGCTGTAAGGTCATGTGACGTCATCAAAGGTCACCAAAGGTTTTTTGCCAATAATTCCGTACAGGAACAAGACACAGCCGCGCAGATGGTCTCATTGTGTTCATCTCGTCAAGGCGCATCAAATGTTATACATGATGACCTCGAGGTCACGTGACCTGAGGTAAACCTTTGAATTTGACCTTTCGAGGTCAACATATATATCATTCGATGCAATTTGACGGAGGATCACGATGGTGTCCTTAGTTTGTTCCTATCGTGACTAGTTCGAAAGTCATTCGAGCAAAAACTCTCCATATCTAGCGCCGCCATTTTGACTTTTTTGACCCCTGTGACGTCATCTTTGACCTGACCTCAAAATTACCTTTGTAAAAATTGTAGACCTTGTCCGTCCGTGCGTACCCCATGCCGTTTACCGCTTGTCGCTATCTTGCTTCGTTCTCGAGATCTCAGGGGGGGAGGGGGGGGGGCGGTCATCCGCCCCCCGTCGGTTCTAAGTTGGCGCAGATCCCCGTCGGTGCGCCAGAGCCTATTTTAAGGGAATTTGACTGGGGGGGGGGGCAGCCTGGAAAATAGTCTTTCATAATCCATTAAACCTCGCCCCTATTGGTGTTTTCCAGCTGCGAACGTATATGGGGGGGGGGGGTCCGTTGGACCCTGGCCCCCCTTGCCGTTTCGCCCCTGATCGAGCTAGAGCTTCACGGAAAAAAAACGACCGTGTTGCCCGTGATGAAAGGAAGCCGACGATACCCAATTTTAAGGCCCTAGGTCATCGGTTGACCTTCCAGTTCAGGTCAATGACCCAAAAGTCGGGAAAATCGGGACCTGTTAGAGCGTCGTAAAGGGTGGCTGCTGTTTTTTTTTCCGGGGTGCTGATCACGAATATCATGTTAGTTATGATTATAGATAATGTCTTCATGCATTAAGGCCAGGTCGTGTCAGGTCAGGTCAGGTCAACCAATAAGGATTTTGCCGGGTATTCGTAGTAGCAGTAGGTGGCAACCACCTCTGACAGCTTCGTAACATGTTACGAAGGCGCCAAAACTACTTCGTAAACGGTAAACTGGTTGCTAAATTCGAATTCGGCTCCAAAAACTAGCCTAGAAACATATAAAAGTTAAAACTCGAAAATGTGAACCGAGGTCATTTTTTTACGCCGCCACCCATTAATAGGTGACCAGGAGCGCCCCCACCCTCAAACCTATAGCGACACAGAAAAACAAAAAGTAGCAATGTCGCGGCACACACTGAAAAAACTTACACCTAGAGAGTTATTTTTGGAGTTTTTCCACTCCACTTTGGCGAATAATCACGCACCAATGGCATATAATGATTATGTTTTGTAGCGTATTCTTACTCTCTGCATTGCATTAAGGGTGTTTTTGAAAGTTATTCTTAAACCTGGTACTATAATCATTTCTTTTGTGTTTTAGCAAGTGCTAATTTTATCTTCTAATTTTATCACGTGTCCTTTTTATTCTTTCGGGTTATAAATTTATGTCAGTCTCAAAGAGGCATGGGGTAATTTTAGCTTATTTCACAGTGATAAACAAGGTCATTGGAATATATTTGTGCTGAACTCCCATTAGATGGTAATAAAATTGACAGCTAGAGTACTTTTATCAAAACTGCATAAAAATAAACCGCTGTGGAGTAATTAGGGTAATTTTTATACTCCATTACGGCTGATAAATTGACGCGACAGAATAAAACTATTCTCATGTAGGTGTAAAAATTACTTCCTTCGTGATAAAACTATCATGTCCGGACAATAATTTTATAACCATGGAGTAATATTATGTGGTAGGATTACTAACATTATTCTTCGGGAGTATTCGGGAGCGTATTTCAAACAATACGGTATCACTTTCTTGATAATCCTATTCCGTTGTGACATAACTAATCTAAAAGTGATTAATCTATTCGTCCAGCACAGTATTATTCCAAGAATAATATTTTCGGAATGTCTCTGCACCGTTCGCGACCATTCGCGACCGCCATTGTGCTCAAGTCGTCAGAACCAAGGCCTTCTGTCAGAGAACCGAGCAAGCGTCCCAGTCCGCGGAAGGTAAGCTGAAATTATATCTGTATACTTTGTTTTGTTAGTATGACTTTACAGTAGATAGATAGATAGATAGATAGATAGTTTATTAGATGCCTCCACTGGCATGGATTTTGTGGCATGCACGTCAATCACACAAGATAAAGGTAAAATACATGACAACCGGTAAACGACCTTGAACACACCATTGTAAACATGCATAAAAGGAGATAAAAACAAAATGCTATAACACTAAAAACACAAATAAAAGTATACACTACACAACACACGACCATAAATCACCTATTGTTCCATGTGGAAATCGCGCGATACGTAAAGCTGCGCCGCGCAAACTCGGTCTTCACTCTCGGTAGCTGGAGCAGGCCGTTGGCCACCGCTCGGGTTTGGCGGCCCGAGACATCGCTTCGGTGGATCAGCTGCCCAGTCAGCAGCCTCAGCCCCACATGCAGGGTTAAGAAGGCGACATATGGCAGCGATGTCCCGCTCATGCACCATCTCATCGACTGTGGGCCATCCCAGCTCTCTAAGCGCCGGTGTCACGTGGTCTCGCCGTGACAGTCCCGAAACGATGCGAACGCCAAAATTGATAGCTTTTCGTAGTATGTACAGTAATTCTACTACAGTAATTCGTAGTATGACCATACAATCCAAGAAATGCGTTGACGTAGATTTGCGGACGAAGATTTCCGCGATGATGAAATTCTGGAAGACAAATTGTCACCCATGACATGCTCAAGGCCATTGAAACCAAGGGAAACAGCCATGTCAATTACCCTGATTTAGTTCAAGTTGTGATCAAGATTGTTATGTAGAGCTAATAAGTTAGAGATTTTGTGATATTTTTTAAACCATGCAACTCACAGTGTAAGTAACAATATAAGCATCTCACTCAGGGACACTGTATGGAAATGCTCCAAAGTCCAAATACCTAGGTATGGCAGGGGCGGCTCTAGGTGCTGAAAAGTAGGTAGGCAAGCACGCCAGCATGGGGAGGAACTCGTCCAACATGTTAAGTGCAGGTTCTCTTACCTGGTTCTCTTACCTGGTTGGGCTCCCTTGGGCTCCCTTGGCTCCCTTACCTCACCTGACCTTCCACAATGATATAATGTTCACTTGATGTTGCTTGATGTTAATTCCATTCATTAATGTGATTTTGCGATGTTTCCAGGTGTGGACTGACTTGGGAATGATCATGGGGCTCGAGGAGGACGTGAAGGAGCATGTCCTGCACAAAATCAGACATACCGCGAAGAAGTATGCCCAGACGATGATAAACGTGGAGCCGGCCGACAAAGACGGTGAGTTTTGAACGGGCACAAGCACACCTTTTCGGATGAGGTGTTCCGCTAGCAACACATCGTGCCGGGGGGGGGGGGATACTCTTCTTCTATATAACTGGGCTCGAGCCGATCATCGTAGACAATATATTCCTGGCCAGGGCTGGAATAATGTTTAGATCTGACTGATTTTTGCGAATGTAAAGTTAGGCCCGAGGTATTTTCGATAAATACGAGGTCAGGCCAAAACATTAGCCAAGACCAAGTGTAGGAAGGTATTTCCCACGCATGCTTCTTCCTGCACGATGGAGAAATGACGTTTCACATATCCCAATGGCGTAATACATTAACCCTATTCCTGGCGGGGGGGGGGCCTCAGGAGCCCCCCCTGAGGTTTTTTGGTTATATCTCCCAAACGCGTTGAGCTAGGAAGCTCAAATTTTCTGACTTTTCCTAAAAGGCTTCTACGCAACATGTCTGAAATTTTTGAGTTGATCTGACCTCAGGTCAGGTCACCAGAGGCGGTTTGGTGACGCTACCTCAGAAAAGTTTGCAATCACGCCAGAGCTAGAATTTTTGACCGATCAATTTCTTCTCTTCAGGGTTTAGTTAGGGTACCAGTATGTGCAATTTGTATATCTCGGAATTTTGATATCGGTGACCTAAGGTCAGGTCAATTTCGCGACCTCCCCATTATAAGTCAATGGGGGAAAAATCAACTCCCTGTTTTTACCACTAAAACGGGTCGGAATGGCCCCATATACCATACATGACTTCATATACGATCAACCTTCACTACCTTGAGGTCTGTTTTGCTGTTGGGCAGCTGTGAGGTCATGTGACGTCATCAAAGGTCACCAAAGGTTTTTGGCCAATAACTCCGTACAGGAACAAGATACAGACGCGTGGATGGTCTCATTGTGTTCAGCTCGTCAAGACGCATCGAATGATATACATGATGACCTCGAGGTCACGTGACCTGAGGTCAACCTTTGACCTTGACCTTTCGAGGTCAACATATATATCATTCGATGCGGATTGACGAGAGGATCACGATGATGCCCTTAGTTTGTTCCTATCTTGACTAATTCGAAAGTTATTCGAGAAAAACTCTCTCCATATCTAGTGCCGCCATTTTGACTTTTTCGACCCCTGTGACGTCATCTTTGACCTGACCTGAAAATGACCTTTGTAAAAATTGTAGATCTTGGCCGTGCGTATCCGATGCCGTTTACCGCTTGTCGCTATCTTGCTTCGTTCTCGAGATCTCAGGGGGGGGCCGAATCGGCCCCCCCCCGCCAGTTTCTTGTCCCGGCGGAGCCCGCCAGGAATAGGGTTAATAGCAGAGGGCAGGACAACTGTTTATTTTCTCGATGATTTTTTTTTTGGCTGAAAGGAAGACTGCCACCTTTTTTTACACAAAACGGTTTTCACTAGACCTAACCCACCTATGACCTACCCTGAAGTCTGTTTCCCGAAATTCGGCCTAGTTTTCAAGATATCCGCAATTGGACTTCAGATTAAAGCCATCACAAATGTGTGGAATATGGAAATGTAACATTACCATGTTAACCCTCGCCGGACCTATTGGTTTTCTACATACGCGCCGGCCGAGGGGGGGGGCGGGTACGACCCCCCCCCCTCGCCGTTTCGCCCCTGGTGGAGCTAGCGCGTCGCGGAAAAAACGAGCGTGTGCGCCGTTACGAGACGCAGAGATTGGTACCCGATTTTAAGGTCCTAGGTCAACCGGTGACCTCTGAGGTCAGGTCAAGTGCCCCAAGGTACGGTTCAGTTTTTGGTGAATAACTTCGCAAAAAACGGCCGCAGAGCGCCGATTTTGGCAGCATCGTGTTCGTCTCGCTCAGGCGCGTCGAATGATATACTTTTTGTCCGGGTCAGGTCAACTTGGGGTGTTGACCTCAGGTCAAGGTCAGGTCAGCACCCAAGGTCACGAAGTTGGTCGAAAGAGGTCATGTCGCATATCATTCGATTCGGCAGGTCTTCCTGAGTCCATTGGTGGCTTTCCCGACTCGCTAGCTCAATTTGATCAAGAGTTATTGACGAAAAACTAATATGACCTTGATGACGTCATAAATGACGTCACGCAAGGTCAACATTGCAAAAGTGACGCATCTAACCTTGCAAGGAGTGCATCAAATCACGATTCTGTGTGCTTGAGATAGTTGGAGATCGTTCCCGGCGCCAGAATAGCAGTTTTCATTTTTCCCCATTGACTTATAATGGTGAGGTCACGAAAATGACCTGACCTCATATGACCTTTAGGAAAAATCCGAGATATACAAATTGTGGGTCTCATAATGGATACTAGATCCTGCAAGTTTCATTTCCCTGTGACATCTCCTCTGGCAGTGAGGGCGTTGCGAAGTTGCGACATCTGAAGACCGTGCAGAGGTTCACTTATGACGTCATAGGTCAGTGACCTGACCTGACCCAAAAATGCGGTTGGTGTCAAAAGATCCGGCTTGGATCAAAGGTCAGGTATGCCAAGTTTCAGAGTCAAGATGCTTGGATCAAAGGTAAGGTATGCCAAGTTTCAGCTCTCTATCGCCAGCGTGTTCGGAGCTATCGCGAAAAAACCCTATGGGGGGGCGGCACCCGCCCCCCCTCGGCCGGCGAGGGTTAAAATCCCATCTCCCACACTTTTTGTGATGGCATCAATGTGAAGTTCGAATGCGGATATCTCGAAAACTAGGACGAATTTCGGGAAACGGACTTCAGGGTAGGTCATAGGTGGGTCAGGTCTACTGAAAACCGTTTTAAACCGAAAACCGTAAAAAGGTGGCACTTTAACGACGGGCGGGACAACATGTTGTACCTCACCTTTGGACAGCCAACCGTCGTTGGTTTTGCTATTAGTCAAAAAGTGTTGTTTAACTCTAGTGATATTGAAAAGTCATGGTTGTCTCCATTCAGGTTGTCTCCATTCATGGTTGTCTTCATTGTCTCCAAATATACCACAGTTACGTGCAGTTTGATACCTACTTGCACTCCATACTTAACCATGACAGCGGAACATCGGGTACTAATTTCTTATTTCACTGAAATATTTTAACGACGTATAATTATATTGTAATTATGCACCACGTTTAGTTGTAAGAGTGTATCGTACTACGCAAACGTACTACGCATCGTACTACGATTTTGAGAGTGAAAAGAAATCAGGAAGAAGCGAAGAATCGTCTCCAGATACTAAAGATGGCATAGCCACTAGCCAGCTACTGTACGAACGCGGTTCCTTGTTTCTCTCCTAGGTTTCCTTTACGTTTATTTGTACGATATGCATTGATGCCAACTGACTGCAATATTCTTTTTCACGGCAGACGACGAGCTGCTAGCTCTACTTGCCTATGGTTGTGGAACAACCATTGGCACCTTGGCGGATCCGAGAAACGGGGTTCGTCAGGCAGGTGAGGAACTATCGGTGGACGGTGTGGTGGTCTGCCAACTGCCGGCCACCAGGTTGGAGACCGTGGCCCTAATGACGGCCGCCCACGCTGTCTTCTGCACAAAGTTCACGGGGCCCTGCAGGGCCCTGTTCGAGATTCTTTACCGGAGTGTGGGGTTCGATGTAAACCTATCTGGCTTATCACAGAAGGTGTGGGAGGTTACCCAGGTAGTGTAGAACCAGCATCGGAGATGCCCACTTCGAATGACTGGCGACCTGTGGCTCACCTGTGGTTCAAGTGACTCGTGACTTGTGGCTCACCTGTGGCTCAAGTGACTCGCAACGTGTGGCTCACACTACTGGAGCCTCTGTATTATGACTAATTCAGCTGCGGCGGTCTCAGTACGCCAATGAGTCTCAGTACGTCTTTCATAGCCCAGATCACGCTCGTTTTATATGCCATCCGTGGCGGTGGTTCTGTGCGCAGATGTTATTCGTTAGCCTCAGTGTTAACCATACACGCTCGTTTTATCTGCCATCCGTGGCGGTGGTTCTGTGCGCAGATGTTATTCGTTAGCCTCAGTGTTAACCATAACGCCCTTGTGAGTTGTGACCTTGAACGTCCTTCCAGTGATTTCGCATTGCGGCCGGCAGACGAAGTTTTGCCTCCCAGTTGAGACGCCGTTTCTCAACTAGGAAGCAAAATTACGTCCCTGTCGGCCGCAATGCGCCATCACTGGAAGTGCGTCCAAATTAAGATGTACCTGCTGATGCTCAGGTACCATTCGTTAATCAATTGTTGGTGTTTCAATACATTGTTTAAATGCATTCCTGATTTTACACTTGGTCAATAATATCACATCACCCCGCATTATCAGGGGTGGTACTTTTACACCGGGGCTTGATTTTACCGGGGAGTTACTCCGGGGTAAAATTATCGAAAAAAGGAGTGCTTTTTGGCATGGCAATATTATTCCTCGAATGGGAGTAATTTTAATATGAAGTTAATAAAATATCATCTGGTGTAATTTTATCCAAAGATAGCATACTTTTATCCTCCGTCATAAAATTACTCCCTAGCACGAATAATATAAGCGTTCGGATACTGAATATATTCTATATGCTAGTTTTATTCCCCAAAACTCCCCATTTTAGGCGCTTATGCCAGGTCATAAAATTATTCGATTGCAGGAGTGCTTTTTGACATTCTAAAATTAGAAAATGGGGAGTAAGTTTTTTCAGTGCACTGAAAAAACTTACTCCCCATTTTCTAATTTTAGAATGCCAAAAAGCACTCCTGCAATCGAATTTTATGACCTGGCATAAGCGCCTAAAATGGGGAGTTTTGGGGAATAAAACTAGCATATATAACATATTTAGTATCCGAACGCTTATATTATTCGCGCTAGGGAGTAATTTTATGACGGAGGATAAAAGTATGCTATCTTTGGATAAACTTACACCAGATGATAATTTTATTAACTTAATACTGAAATTACTCCCATTCAGGGAATAATATTGCCATGCCAAAAAGCACTCCTTTTTTCGATAATTTTACCCCGGAGTAACTCCCCGGTAAAATCAAGCCCCGGTGTAAAAGTACCACCCCTGATAATGCGGGGTGATGTGATAATATTATGACCAAGTGTAAAATAAGGAATGCATTTAAACAATGTATTGAAACACCAACAATTGATTAACGAATGGTACCTGAGCATCAGCAGGTACATCTTAATTTGGACGCACTTCCAGTGATGGCGCATTGCGGCCGACACGGACGTAATTTTGCTTCCTAGTTGAGAAGCGGCGTCTCAACTGGGAGGCAAAACTTCGTCTCTGCCGGCCGCAATGCGAAATCACTGGAAGGACGTTCAAGGTCACAACTCACAAGGGCGTTATGGTTAACACTGAGGCTAACGAATAACATCTGCGCACAGAACCACCGCCACGGATGGCAGATAAAACGAGCGTGTATGGTTAACACTGAGGCTAACGAATAACATCTGCGCACAGAACCACCGCCACGGATGGCAGATACAACGAGCGTGTATGGTTAACACTGAGGCTAACGAATAACATCTGCCCACAGAACCACCGCCACGGATGGCAGATAAAACGAGCGTGTATGGTTAACACTGAGCCTAACGAAAAACATCTGCGCACAGAACCACCGCCACGGATGGCATATAAAACGAGCGTGATCTGGGCTATGAAAGACGTACTGAGACTCATTGGCGTACTGAGACCGCCGCAGCTGAATTAGTCATAATACAGAGGCTCCAGTAGTGTGAGCCACACGTTGCGAGTCACTTGAGCCACAGGTGAGCCACAAGTCACGAGTCACTTGAACCACAGGTGAGCCATAGGTCACCAGTCATTCGAAGTGGGCATCTCCGATGCTGGTTCTACACTACCTGGGTAACCTCCCACACCTTCTGTTATAAGCCAGATAGGTTTACATCGAATCCCACACTCCGGTAAAGAATCTCGAACAGGGCCCTGCAGGGCCCCGTGAACTTTGTGTAGAAGACAGGGTGGGCGGCCGTCATTATAGGGCCACGGTCTCCAACCTGGTGGCCGGCAGTTGGCAGACCACACACCGTCCACCGATAGTTCCTCACCTGCCTGACGAACCCCGTTTCTCGGATCCGCCAAGGTGCCAATGGTTGTTCCACAACCATAGGCATCTAGCAGACGACACGGCAGACGACAGAGCTAGCAGCTCGTCGTCTGCCGTGAAAAAGAACATTGCAGTCAGTTGGCATCAATGCATATCGTACAAATAAACGTAAAGGAAACCTAGGAGAGAAACAAGGAACCGCGTTCGTACAGTAGCTGGCTATGCCATCTACAGTATCTGGAGACGATTCTTCGCTTCTTCCTGATTTCTTTTCACTCTCAAAATCGTAGTACGATGCGTAGTACGTTTGCGTAGTACGATACAGTCTTACAACTAAACGTGGTGCATAATTACAAAATAATTATACGTCGTTAAAATATTTCAGTGAAATAAGAAATTAGTACCCGATGTTCCGCTGTCATGGTTAAATATGGAGTGCAAGTAGATATCAAACTGCATGTAACTGTGGTATATTTGGAGACAATGAAGACAACCATGAATGGAGACAACTGAATGGAGACAACCATGACTTTTCAATATCACTAGAGTTAAACAACACTTTTTGACTAATAGCAAAACCAACGACGATTGGCTGTCCAAAGGTGAAGTCATGTTGTCCCGCCCGTCGTTAAAGTGCCACCTTTTTACGGTTTTCGGTTTAAAACGGTTTTCAGTAGACCTGACCCACCTATGACCTACCCTGAAGTCCGTTTCCCGAAATTCGTCCTAGTTTTCGAGATATCCGCATTCGAACTTCACATTGGTGCCATCACAAAAAGTGTGGGAGATGGGATTTTAACATGGTAATGTTACATTCCCATATTCCACACATTTCTGATGGCTTTAATCTGAAGTCCAATTGCGGATATCTTGAAAACTAGCCCTCGCCCGTAAACGGCGATCTGCCACCTTCGCCCATGCAGGGGGGGGGGGGGGTGGTGCGACCCCCCCCCTTGGCGTTTGAAAACGGAGCGTCGTAGAGCTTAGCGGAAAAGACCAACGGATTGCTCTCGCCGAGATCTCGCGATTGGTGGTATATTTTTTGGTCCTAGGTCAACATTTGACCTACTTTTGACCGGTCAAAGGTCAAATTTTCGGAAAAAATAGACTTTTTTCAATTTTCCGCGGCGATTGCGGCAAAACGGTGGGAGATATCGACTTGAAACCTTCACTATCGTGTTCCTTGATCAATTCTCTATCGTTTGGTATGTATTTCGTTTCCCTAGCTCTAAGAATGGCGTGTTGGGAGCGCCGGAAGTCGGCAAGGTCACAGTCGGCGGCAGAAATTCGAAAAATCAAAATTTAAATTTTTGAAATCTGATTGTATTTTTGGATTTGGAAGGTCCATTTGCTCCCTATAGAAGCTAATATTGCTGCATATTCCCATTGAGGTGACAAAAATTAGCAAAATAGTGGTTCGGGCGCTTTTCAAAAATAGTACCGGACGCTGTTCCTCTTGTGA
This sequence comes from Amphibalanus amphitrite, assembly GCF_019059575.1. NCBI lineage: Eukaryota > Metazoa > Arthropoda > Thecostraca > Balanomorpha > Balanidae > Amphibalanus > Amphibalanus amphitrite. Next base: position 667,094 of record NW_024881504.1, read on the forward strand.
CGTCATAGCTCCGTGACCTGACCTGACCCGGTCAAGTTTCTTATATCATATGATAGCCAATACTTGCCCCAACATGCATGGGAAGTTTCATCACGATCCATCAACCGATGTCTGTACCACCGGCAGGAAACCTCGGGCGTTGGCACTCAGTTTGTGAAAATCCGGCCGGAGGCTGTTCCCTTTGTGACGTCATAACTCCGTGACCTGACATGACCCTGTCAATTTTTTTTTTTTTTATCAAAAGATGCGCAAGGTTTGCCCCATAAGGTACCCAAAATTTGGCGGCGCTGCGCGCCGCCGTTTTTGCACTATTTCCGAAAAACCTCAGGGGGGGGGGTTGCACCAACCCCCCCCCCCCTACATGGGCGAGGGCTAGGCCGAATTTCGGGAAACAGACTTCAGGGTAGGTCATAGGTGGGTTAGGTCTAGTGAAAACCGTTTTGTGTAAAAAAAAGTGGCAGTCTTCCTTAAAGCAAAAAAAAAATCATCAAGAAAATAAACAGCTGTCCTGCCCTCTGCTATTAATGTATTACGCCATTGGGATATGTGAAACGTCATTTCTCCATCGTGCAGGAAGAAGCATGCGTGGGAGATACCTTCCTACACTTGGTCTTGGCTAATGTTTTGGCCTGACCTCGTATTTATCGAAAATACCTCGGGCCTAACTTAACATTCGCTGAAAAAAAAAATCAGTCAGATCTAAACATTATTGCAGCCCTGGCCAGGAATACATATATTGTCTACGATGATCGGCTCGAGCCCAGTTATATAGAAGAAGAGTATCCCCCCCCCCTGGCACGATTGTTGCTAGCGGAACACCTCATCCGAAAAGGTGTGCTTGTGCCCGTTCAAAACTCACCGTCTTTGTCGGCCGGCTCCACGTTTATCATCGTCTGGGCATACTTCTTCGCGGTATGTCTGATTTTGTGCAGGACATGCTCCTTCACGTCCTCCTCGAGCGCCATGATCATTCCCAAGTCAGTCCACACCTGGAAACATCGCAAAATCACATTAATGAATGGAATTAACATCAAGCAACATCAAGTGAACATTATATCATTGTGGAAGGTCAGGTCAGGTAAGTTACTCCAGCTCACAAAAAGTTTGAAAGCGCGCCACGTCAAGTGTCAACCTCTGGTGATCTTTTACCTGATAAAAATGACTGGAATGCTTTCGTCATGGTTTGTGACAAGATTCCCAACTCCGCCTTGAGCGTTTCGTTACGGTTACGTTGCTTAGGAGTGACCCGCCAAGTTAGATGGGAGAGGGGGGGGGTGACTTTCCAGCAGGCGGTAGAAAAACCAGAGGGAGTGGGTTAAAAATTATACAAATTTTCCAGATGTTTTCCTATCCAATGTTGTTCCCTGATAGCGCGGATATAAAATGGTGCCACTAATTATATAGTTAGTTCAGTTCAACCATCCCCCGTTAACGAGTTTCAAAATTCCTTTACCGTTACATCGCACGCTGCCGCGCTGGCGGGAAAAAAAGTTCCCACGCATTCATAATACATAGGAAGATGGTGATCATCTGGGTCAACTGGCGAGCTTATAATTGGGAAGTTTATAAACAACACGTTTACATGAATGTTTGAAGCCCCGTTTCTCGATAATCCACCCTTAACCCGCGCCGGGCCGGGGGGGGGGGTGTTTGAACACCCCCCCCCCCCTGCGGTTTTTGGCAGATATCTCAAAAACGGCGGCGCCTCCGCGCCGCCGTTTTTGGCACACCTGTTCGTGAATCTTTTCCGCACATGTTGTGAAAATTTCAGATCCAGGTCACCTTAGGTCAGGTCACCAGGTCACGCCAAGTGACCTCACCTCAGAAAAAATAAGAATGCTCGTCATAGCTACACCGATTGATCGATTGCCTTGAAACTTTCAGAGATTGATTAGAGCAACATTATCTATAAAATGTTTATCTCGGAATTTTGATATCGGTGACCTAAGGTCAGGTCAATTTTGCGACTTCTCCATTATAAGTCAATGGGAGAAAATTGAAAAGCGTCTGTTTTGCACGAACGCTATTCTAGACAATCTCAAACATCGAGATGTAGGTAAAATGGACACACTGAACCGGAAAATGGCAACTGTGACCCCTCGTTATGTCCCCGAGGTCATCTCAGGTCACGAACAGAATCTAACAGTTTTTCGCTAATAACTTCTGATAGAGACGTGCTAGAGCGCTGAAAACGCCTTAGATGTGTTCGGCTCGACGTTGCGGATCGACTGATATGCAACATGACCTTTTCCGGTTAGGTCATGACCTTGACCTGAGGTCAAATTTTCAAGTTGACCTTTCAAGGTCAAATTATAGTTCATTCGACGCGTCTCGACGAGAGGAACACGATGGTGGCAAAAGTAATGTCATGGCTCTTTTGCGTCAAAAGTTATTGCCGAAAAAAACGCTTTTCGTAAAAACGGCTATTTTTGGAGTTTTTGCCCTCTGGAGGCTAAACCGTTGACCTGAGGTCAAATCTGAGAACATTATTCAGAAAGGTCTGTAAAAGGGCTATCGAATGCGCTTTTCCGCGGCGCTGTAGCTCTATTGACCACTGATGGCGTGAACACTCCCAGCCATAGACTTCGGCAGATTACTCAAACCTACGGACTCCAAGCGTGCAATACCTCCAGCCCCACTTACAGGCCGGCGGGAACGCTCATCGACGTCATCCTCACCAGCCAGCCGGAGCTCATCATGAAGTGTGACGTCACCCGGTGCTACTACGGAGGGCCTCACGATTTCACCAGAGCATTGGTGCGGATCGGCCCTAAAACGAAGCTCAAGCCACCAATCATCGAGACGCGAAGAATCAACCGAGTGAATCCGACCGATTTCAACATTAAGCTTGCGAACACGGACTGGGGCCGCGTGTATGCCATGAACACCCCTGCCGCTAAATGGAATGAATTCACACGGATTTTCACATCTCTCCTTGACACTGTCGCTCCACTAAAGAGGCTCCGGCGCCCTCCGCCCTCTGCAGTTAGGGTGACAGATACCACCCGGACACTGCTAGCGGAACGGCGCGCCGCCCTCGGGGCCGGCGCGGAGCGGCGTACCGACTACAAGGACATCAACCGCCGGTGCCGGGCTGCCATACGTCGGGACACCCGGGAGCACCTGCAGCAGCGTCTGACGGAGGCCGGACCCAGTCGTGTGTACCAGGTGCTGGCGCCGATAATAGGCAGTAAGAAAGCGACCAGCGCCGTGCCTAACGTGACTCCTGATGCTATCAATGACTATTTTGTGAATGTTGGGCCAAAAACAGCTGCGTCTGTGATTGCACCGGCCAATCCTCCACCAATCCGTTTACCGCGCGTGCCATCATGCGGATTTAGAGTCAGCCCTATCTCGAGTGATGACCTTTGTATTACTATCGGCAACATGAAAAGTTCGTCTTCTATCGATAGCACTGGTTTTAGCGTGGCTCTCTTTCAAAAATTCTTCTTTGGTCTACAGCATGTGCTTAGAGACATTATCAACTCGAGTCTTATTACAGGCCTTGTACCGGACACTTGGAAGCATGGTATCGTGGTACCATTACCAAAAGGTGGAACTACTACTGACCCGGCCAACTGGCGTCCTGTAACGACCTTACCCGCGATTTCAAAGCTCATTGAACGAATTGTTCACAACCAGCTAAGCTCGTATTTTGCTAACGCATGCTTGTATTCATCAGCGCAGCATGGTTACAGAAGACACCACTCAACGGAGACCGCCCTTTCTGTTGTGACAGATTCCGTATACAAAGCCATGGATGAGGGTAAAATTTCGATTCTGGTCCTTTTGGATTGTTCTAAATGTTTTGATGTTATCTCGCATTCGAAACTCTTAGATAAACTGCTGCTGTATGGTGTCGAAAATCACTGGTTCGCTGATTACCTCCAGAATCACCGACAGCAGGTGAAAATAACGACGAAGGATGGCATCAAAGTCATGTCACGATCACTTCCAAACGCAACAGGAGTCTATCAAGGCGGATCGCTATCCTGTTTACTATTTTCGATCTTCTCTAACGAACTAAATCTGTACACGGAGAGGACCAAACTTGTGTCATTCGCAGATGACACTCAGATCTGGATATCTGGTCGAAAACAGAACATATCTGATATGATTAATTCTTTGGAAAGCGAACTATCGCTGCTGTTTGACTGGTTTGCCCAAAACTCACTGAAGTTAAACTCATCAAAGACGCAGGTGATCGTTTTTGGAACCAGGGTCATGTTGAGGGATGTCCCCACAGTGTCTGTCAGAGTGGGCAATACTGTAGTCAGTGAATCCCGCGAAGTGAAGAATTTAGGCGTACACATGGATAGGCATCTGACATTCGGCAACCACATCGATCACCTCGTGAGAAAATGTACCGGAACTCTGTTAGGTTTAGTCCATGCTAGTCACGTAATACCTCACTCTGTTCTCAAGCAAGTCGTGTTGTCGTTAGTGTTGTCAACCATCCGGTACTGTATGTCAATTTATGGAACTTGCGGCATAACCCAGCTTCATCGCATTCAGAAACTGATAAACTTCAGTGCCAGAGTCGTGTGTCGTAAGAAGAAATACGAACACATAAGTCATGAAACACGTCGTCTAGGATTTCTGACAGCATCAAAACTAGTCACGTATCACCAACTCTGTCTCGTGCGCCGTATACTTGCGACGGGGGAACCGCGGGAGTTGAGGTCGCTGTTCGTTGGTGTTGACCACGAGCATGGCACAAGACACGCAGACAGATTGGTGGTATCCCGTGCCAGAACCTGCGCGGGCGAGCGACGCTTATCCAATGTTGGACTGCGGAAGTTCAACAAGTTACCGAGTGAAGTGCGGTGTGCTGTAACCATGGCCGGTTTTAAGCGTGCTTTGATGGCTGCACTGGGCGATGAGTGATGTTTATCTTTTAGCTGTGTATTTGTGTCTTTTATCCTTTTTATATATACATACTTTTTATTTTTACAATAGAGATACTTCTACAATTTTTCAACTGTGACGTGACGTCTGAAAAGCCTCGGTTGTGTTGAGGATGTCGTTGAATAAACTGAATCTGAATCTGAATCTGAATCGGTTCCCGAGATAGCCGTTGGCAGTTTCCAAAATGTTGAAATAGTAGACATTTGACATTTGGTAACCTCTGGTGACCTGACCTTTGATCTGACCCAAAAAATGACCGAAGTGTTTTCGTCCTTATTTTGGACGTTCTTTCGATTGCCGCTTACCGCGTGTCGCTACGTGGCCCAGGAGTCGAGTTAGAAGGGGGGGGGGTGTTCAGACACCCCCCCCCGGCCCGGCGCGGAATCTCAGAGCACTGCGAGTTAAAAGGCACAGATGTCAAATGTGACATTTTAACTACACCACGCTTACGCATAGCCACTGAAACGTCACCGTGGCGGTCAAATTTTCCAACTGAACTACCCTGTTAGTAAAGGAATCTCGAGTTCAATCACACATAACATTAGACAAGACTTTTAATACCGAATAAAGCAACACTTACGGCAGCTTCGCTGTACATATCCAAGAATATCTCCTTCATCTCCTCGCCAGTCTTCCGGTTTCGGTTGCTCGTGAGGCATATCCTCCGAACCTCGAAGGAATCTTTGAGAACAGATGTCTTGTGAGTGACATCGGCGTGCTTTAGCTTGGCACTGAACTTGGCGGTTTCGGTGTCTAGCTTCTAGCTTCGACTCTAGCTTCGACTTCTTCGTTTTGGGAAACATCCCCGGCATCCCCTCTTCAGCTGCCGCACGCTTTTTCACAACGATGCCCCTGGCTCGTCTTTCCGTGTCGATGACGGCGTTGCTCAATGCTCAGTGGCTTTCGACAGTTCTTGAATCTGTTCCGAAGTTTCTGTCGGAAGCTGTTCTTCCGCAGAGTCACCTTTGAGAAAGAAAAGAACCGTTTTTTTTTCAATTTCATGGACAGCTTTATCAGACAGTGAACACTGAACAAGATATAAATACGTTCATTAAACGTGTTTTCTTCTATCGTGATATTGGGAGGATAGAAACAACAAAAAGTAGATGTCCGGATATGACCGTTTTAACAATTTTTTTTTTGTTTGTTTGTAACAACAATTTGTCAATTTGTTTTGACAATTTGTCTTCCAAAATGTCATCATCGCGGAAATCTTCGTCCGCAAATCTACGTCAACGCATTTACTACGGATTACTGTAAAGTCATACTAACAAAACACAAAGTATACAGTAATTTCAGCTTACCTTCGAAGACTGGGACGCTTGCTCGGTTCTCTGACAGAAGGCCTTGGTTCTGACGACTTGAGCACAATGGTGGTCGCGAATGGTCGCGAACTGAAGAGACATTCCGAAAATATTATTCTTGAAATAATACTGTGCTGGACGAATAGATTAATCACTTTTAGATTAGTTATGTCACAACGGAATAGGATTATCAAGAAAGTGATACAGTATTGCTTGAAATACGCTCCCGAATACTCCCGAAGAATAATGTTAGTAATGCTACCACATAATATTACTCCATGGTTATAAAATTATTGTCCGGACATGATAGTTTTATCACGAAGGAAGTACTTTTTACACCTACATGAGAATAGTTTTATTCTGTCGCGTCAATTTATCAGCCGTAATGGAGTATAAAAATTACCCTAATTACTCCACAGCGGTTTATTTTTATGCAGTTTTGATAAAAGTACTCTAGCTGTCAATTTTATTACCATCTAATGGGAGTTCAGCACAAATATATTCAAATAACCTTGTTTATCACTGTGAAATAAGCTAAAATTACCCCATGCCTCTTTGAGACTGATATAAATTTATAACCCGAAAGAATAAAAAGGACACGTGATAGAATTAGAAGATAAAATTACCACTTGCTTAAACACAAAAGAGATGATTATAGTACCAGGTTTAAGAATAACTTTCAAAAACGCGGCCCTTAATGCAATGCAGAGAGTAAGAATACGCTACAAAACATAATCATTATATGCCATTGGTGCGTGATTATTCGCCAAACTGGAGTGGAAAAACTCCAAAAATAACTCTCTAGGTGTAAGTTTTTTCAGTGCACTCCCAGCTAAGAAATGGAAAATAACTTAAGAAAAATCAAAGTCATCAAAGGTAAATGACCTGACCTGACCTTCCGGTGACTTTGACACCCACCCTAATGCATGGGAGCAGCATCATATCCCATGTTTGAACGTTTGAAACTACACGAAAAGACTGCAAACGCGCGGCTAATGCGAGGCGACATACGCCTATAGCACCATGGCACCATGTTTGGACGGGATCGCGATTCGCGAATCGCGATCCCGGCCAAACATGGTGCCATGGTGCTAGGCCGCCAGTGCATCTGAAAGAACTAGAGGTCTGCACCGGCCGGCTGCAGCCGCGGCTGGCTGCAGCCCCACGGCTGTGGACCGGGGCGGCTGCAAATATCTCCAAGAACACGGCTACGGCTGTGGCCACAGCTGTGATATTTCAAGCTCAATCTAAAGTAATCAAATATAAAATTTTAAATCATTAATCTTACATTCTGATAAGCAGTCTAGCCTGTAAAAATCATGCAAAGGATGCCCAGCAACATTAAAAGTGGTGAAGCCTTTGAAAACCTGTAATGGTTTTATCATTGCCGTAGGGGAGTTTGCACTCTGGTACAGAATACTAATTATAGGTACCAATTGTTCCTTCATCATCAAGAGCTTGAGAGTTTCAGAAAATGCAACATGTTGCACTGTCACATCCCTCTCAAATCAATCTCACCTGGTCATTAGGAGAGCACCTTACAGCTATTGAAGACAAGCGTTCAATAATTATTTCAGGTAATAGAAAAAGAAATAACGCCTAGGTAAAATCAGTTAAATACTTCATAAAATATTATCTAAAATAACTCTTAGATGTATTTCTGGATTTTCGGCAAGGGAAATTACATAATATAAAACTGGCGCTTTATGTTCTAATTGGTGTGTGAGTGCTAACAGAAAATGCTGATCAAAGAAGCCAATGGAATTAGATAATAAGGAAGCATAAACCTTACTTACGGATTCACATGACGGGGAAAACCCTGAACACGATATTTCTTACGCGAGTTGTTGACATTACTAAAAAAATGACGTCTTTTTCTGAAAATGTAAAAAGTTGATACTGAATCTTTGTTTGAGAGCAAGTTTTTAACTGTATAGCCTTATTTTTTATTGATTATAATTTTTATGGCTGTTTCTAGAAACACAAAAAAATTATTGCCACTTCTTTGCTATTGACGTCATTAAAAAATTCAAATAAAATTTTTGATTGAAAAAGGCAATTGTGGCTCGCACGTCCTTGGTGATTTGAGCGAAGATTGAAGAAAAATGAAAATAAAATTGGAAAAATCAAAATAGATGAATGTTTTTCTTTCTTGGATGCTCACTAGTGTTTTGATGCCTTGCATATCAAATTAGTTTGAGACTTGCTCAGAAGGCTGCTTCAAGCCTGGCATATCACACCCCAGAAAATATGCAAGGTAAGAAAGAAGCAAATTTTGACTAGACAATCACTGTTTGACAGTCCATCAACTTTTGGCATTTGGCATTAGATGTCTACACTGCTAGTGCTTCTATTCTGGTTCGTTGTTTATGTTTTCTGTTGATGTAGGTACCTATACCTAGGTACCTATACCTACCCATCTTTCTTAACCCTCGCATGTGTGCGGCGTTTGCCAGCTTCTAATGTGTAGGGGGGGGGTCGGTTGGACCCCCCCCCCTTGCCGTTTGGCCCCTGATCGAGCTAGAGCTTCGCGGAAAAAACGAGCGTGTTGCCCGTGACGAGAGGAAGCCGATGATACCCAATTTTAAGGTCCTAGGTCATTGGTTTACCTTCCAGGTCAGGTCAATGACCCAAAGTCGGGAAAATCGGGACCTGTTAGAAAGTCGTAAAGTGTGGCTGCTAAGGGGGTTTTCGGGGTGCTGATCACGAATATCGTGTTAGTTTTGATCACAGATGATGTCTTGAAGCATTTAGACCAGGTCGGGTCAGGTCAGGTCAGGTCAACCAGTAGGCGTCGTGACGGGTATTCGTAGTACGTGTCAACCGCCTCTGGCAGCTTCGTAACATGTTACGAAGTCACCAAAACTACTTCGTAAATGTTCAAACGGTTGCTAAATTCGAATTCAGCTCCAAAAACTAGCCTAGAAACATGTAAAACTCGAAAAAGTGACCCGAGGTCACCCGAGGTCACCAAAGGTCAATGACCTGACCTGACCTTCAGGTGACCTTGACACACACGGGAGTAACATCAAATCACATGTTTGAACGTTTGAAACCACGAAAAGCTTGCAACCACGCGGCTAGTGCGAGCCGACATACGCGAAATCGCGATTCCGGCCAAACATGGTCTCGGAAAAGAGGTCACAGGTCAAAGGTCATTTGGGTCAGGGTCATGAAATTTTCAGGGTAGGTGTAAAATTGATCAATGCGAGGGTACTGAAAGTTTCGTCGCGATCGGCCGCTTTTTACGCGACTTATTCGCGAAAAACCATGGGGGGGTCCATCCGACCCCCCCCCCTACACATGCGAGGGTTAACCCCTTGCAAGGGCTTGTGTGGGCATGCGACGCGTTGCGCATCAGGCTTCAGGCCGAACACAACCACTTAACATATGATGCTTCATGAGCTTGAGAATCTATAGCACATTGCAATGTGCTTTTGGCTATATGTTTTAACTGAAAACAACTAATATAACTATTCTATTTTTATATACTATTCAGTTGCATTTCATTGAAAGTATCCACGGCCGGCTGACGGCTGGCTGCCCACAGTTTGCCACGGCTGCGGGGCGGCTAGGCTGTGGAAAATGGCAGCCGTGCAGAACTCTAGAAAGAACTGTGGTGCTCCTGACAAGCCTGAAGTTCCAATGACAGGTCCGTGGTGCCCCTGACAGGCCCATGATGCCCTTGCGAGGCCGGTGGTGTCCCTGCTAGGCCGGTTGTGCCTCTGCTAGGCCGCTGGTGCCCTTGGGCCCTGACAGGACTGTAGTGCTCCTGACAAGCCTGGAGTGTCCCCGACAGGCACGTGGTGCCACTAACAGGCCCAAGGTGTCCCTGCGAGCGAGGCCGGTGGTGCCCCTGCCAGGCATGTGGTGTCCCTGCTAGGCCTGTGGTGCCCCTGACAGGCCTGTGGTGCCACTGAAAGGACTGTGGTGTCCCTTGGCTCTGACAAGCCTGAGGTGCCCCCGACAGGCCCGTGGTGCCCCTGACAGGCCCAAGGTGCCCTTGCTAGGCCTGTGGTGCCTCTGGCAGGCCTGCGGTGCCCCTGGCGGGCCTGTGGTGGTACCCCTGACAGGCCCAAGGTGGTGCCCCTGCAATGCCGGTGGGGCCCCTGGCAGGTCTGTGGTGCCCCTGGCAGACCTATGGTGCTCTTGCTAGGCCGATGGTGCTCCTGACAGGTCTGTGGTGCCCCTGACAAACTTGTGGTGCCCCTGACAGGCCCGTGGTGCCCCTGACAGGCCCAAGGTGCCCCTGCGAAGTCGGTGGGGCCCCTGGCAGGTCTGTGGTGCCCCTGGCAGACCTATGGTGCTCTTGCTAGTTCGATGAAGCTCCCAACAGGCCTGTAGTGCCCCTGACAGGCCGGTGGTGCCCCTGGCAGGCCTGTAATGTCCCCGGGCCCCAAGGGGGCGGGGGGTCATGACCCATATGACCCACCCCTGGATCCACCACTGGTCATTACTTGCAGACTGACTCATTTGACATCCATTGCAAAACAAGTCACAGTAGTATGTTTGTCATCCTGTTCCTTTATGCCCATTTTTATAGTGGGCAAATCTCGACGACTGCGGGGGGGGGGCAATTATGTTGAATGCGGGGCATTTGCCCCCCACCCCCCAGTTAACATGTTAAAATAGGCCCTGCGGTGCGCGGGTTAACCCGCGCCCCGTAGGGCTATCGGCGGACCCTACCACCCGTAGGGGGGGGGGGGGGGCGTTTCGCCCCCCACCCTGAGATCTCGGAAGTTTACCGGCCGATTTTCAAAATTCAAACGGCGTTCAATAGCCCCACCCAGAAACTACCTTGTGACCAAATTTCATTGACCTATGTCAAACTGATGACGTCACAGGTCAGGTCAAAGGTCGGATTTTCACCGTTTACAGGCATTTCAAGAAACGTGTTGTGAAATCGAGTAAATTGGTGAGTTATTGAAAACCATCGATGGTACATTGTTCGTCAAACACATACTTTGCTATCTGAAGTCACTGATACCAGGTCAGGTCACAGAGGTCAGGTCACTGGGGGTCACAATATGAAAGTGTCGTGTGATAAATGTTTTATGGTCCATTTTACATGACAAATGCGATTATGTGGGTCAGGCAGCCTTTGGGACCAGCTTAGGTTACGTTCTGGTGAAGGTCAGGTCAAGGTCAGGTCAAATTAGGTCAAATTTCAAAGTTGATATTGTTGCATAAAATGGGTATCGATTCGATGCAGCTCGTCACGGGGAGTCTAATGGTGGTCTTTGTTTTGCCCTACGTGGTCTAGAATTGCCAAAAATTGATTTTGAAAATTTTACGTCATCATTTTTGAACAGTTCTTTTTCGCTATAACTTGGCCAAAAAAAAGAGATATCTATCTGAAATTTGGTATGTAGATAGAAGACGGTAGGTACTATCATATATATTCCGTTTTTTTTTCGAAATTCAAAAAACTTTTGCGATTTTTTGGCTAATGTATCCAAGAAATTACTTTTTTGATTTTTTGGGGTCAACCCCCCCTAAGGTTTTTCGCGAATAACTCGCGTAAAAAGCGGCCGATAGCGACGAAACTTTAACCCTATTAGTGGCAGGGGGGGGGTTGTTTTTATCCACCCCTCAGGTTTTTCGGGAATATCTCCGAAACCGCTGAAGCTACGATGCTGAAATTTTCTGACTTTTCCTAAAACTAAATTGGGCACATTCCCTGAAAATTTCAAGTTCATAACTTTACCAGGGGCGGCTCCAGAGCACTGGGAATTGGGGGTCCTATTCGTGAAGCGAGTCATTTGGGCGAAGATCACGATGCTGCACCAGTTTTACGAACAGTGAATGAAAGGTATCATGTGATAACATATACAAAGTTATTGTGCATCCTCTTTTGACACGTTTTTGCTATAATAGGCGGATCCAGGCGTCCAAAAAGGGGGGTCATTTTTTACCTCCCAACATAGGTGCCCTGACACCGCCTATGCATGACCAATACAATTTTAGTCGTTCTCTCATAAGAAAATTGTAACATAACAAGACCATTGCCACCCTTTTTAGAAACAGTACCAACAAAAACCTTATTTACTATACTTTTTGTGTACCCCCAATCTCAATGATCTGTATCCGCCTATGATTTTTGAAAATGCATATTTTTAGGATCCATGTGAATTCCTGGTTCATTCTCTATCGATCGGCAAAAGTTGCGTTAAGATTGATTCAGAAACCTGGCCGTGATAAACAGTCTAAAATGTATCTGCAATTTGCCCGTTTTTACCCCCCTCTACCCCCCCTATTGACATTTTTTAATTTAATTTTTTTTAGAAATGTAGATCTCGTTGAGCCAAATCGAATGCCGTTTGAACTTTGAAAATCGGCCGGTTAGATCTCGAGATATCAAGGGGGGGTCGTAAACAGCCCCCCCCCCCCTGCCACTAATATGGGGTAGCCAGGAGCCTGCCACTAATAGGGTTAAGTACCCTCGCATTGATCAATGTTACACCTACCCTGAAAATTTCATGACCCTAACCCAAATGACCTTTGACCTGTGACCTCTTTTCCGAGACCATGTTTGGCCGGAATCGCGATTCGGCGTATGTCGGCTCGCATTAGCCGCGCGTTTGCAAGCTTTTCGTGGTTTCAAACAATCAAACATGTGATTTGACGTTGCTCCCATATGTACATAAGGGTGGCTCTCAAGCAGACTTGTGATTCGAGTCAGGGTTACTCCGCTTTGTCGGGTAGCCCCACATGCCTTATAAGGAAGGGAAAGGTCGGGTCACTGGAGCAGGGTTGTATACCAATCAAGTCGATTGAATTGATTGATTTGATTCAACGCGTATTTTGAGTTGATTGGATTGAGTCGATTGACTTTTCGAGATGACTGGTTGACTGACTCGTTTGACTTTAGCGACTGGTTGACTGATTTGATTCCTGAAAATTAGAGTGACTCGTATGATTGAGTCGATTGAATGGAAAGTTCAAATAAGTTTTAGTTGACGAAAAATAATGACACCAATTGATGACAACAAAGATCACAAAACTACACTGAAAACTGCTTGTCATCACAACTGCAATATGGGGTAGATGGCCAAATAAAGAACAGGCCTAAACAAAGTAAACATGAACAGCCAACTTTGACTTTCAACTGCAATAACTGCTCCAATCCTGTGATAGAACCTGGCGATGCACCTACCTACCTTTCTGCACTCAGCAGGAAACTTTTTTTTAATCCAGATGATAAAGTGCAAGGCCCTATATACTAATAAAGTGTGATTAATTAATAATTCACATCTCCACATCTCCTCAGAAACAACCCACTGAACTCTATAAATATCTGAAACCCCTACAAAAATAACTGAAACAAAAGCGCCGTTTTCGTCTCGCTAATTACGTTTACGTAAATTAATAGCTAATTTGCTGCATTGTTTAATTTGCAGCAGAACGTTTGTTGATCCTTTTCTCCTGTGAGCCTAAGCAATTCATTTTCCTTAAAATATTTTACTGAATATTATTAAGTGGTTGAATTTCAAATGAAATAATAATTAAAACGAAATTGGTGCTGTACAACCGATTTATTTTATGATGATCTACCATTCTACCATACTACATGATTATATATTACTGACCGGGCCGACGAAATTATTTGGAAACGAGGTTTGCAAAATTGACGTAGGCCCGAGTGCGAAGCACGAGGGCCGGAGTTAAATTTTGCAAACCGAGTTTCCAAATAATTTCGTAAGGCTGAGGTCAGTAAGATTTTTCCTACATGCCGCAGGCCTTGATGCCGCATACCTGCTAAGTAGTTTCGACAGGTTTTGGTGCTACTTTTATTAAATTGTTTTGTCCATAATTTCCTAACAGTGATTGCGCTACTGCTGTGTTTTGTCCATAATTTCCTAACAGTGATTGCGCTACTGCTGTGGATAAAGCTTTAAAGGAAATTTATAGAAGAAAATGCATCAAACCACCTTACTTCAAAAAGAATCGCGACTGAAAATATCAACTCAGAATGGCACAACAACTGGATATCCAAGGAACATAATACATGAATAATTTGCCACGACATAAGAACAAGAAGAAGGTATAATAATCCTAGTGATTAAACGTAAATTTTCCAGTGCTCTTGCAAGAATCTTTTCTTTATTTATGTAATCGTACTTTGTTGATGCCCTATGGGTAAACTTTCGTGAAATACATTATATTTTCCATATTTTACATGTTTGTTTCGGGGAAAGGACTACAACTGTCAAATGATAACGCAATAACTTAGGCCCAAGGTCTCAGTGGACATATCAAACGAAGATAAGATAACAAGCGATAACGGATTTCGATTATTAGGCGCATATCTTAACATAATTTCGGCTTTGTAACCAATGCAAAATATTTCAAAACCCTTGATAAGCAGAGCTTTTATTTTTTACCAAAAAATGCTGGTTTTCTAATTTTACGCGGCAAATATCATGCAATAATGTCAATTATACATTCCCTGTCAATTATACTTCTGGGCTAATGCGATAAACTGTAGTTAAGAGGTCATTGCCCCGGGCAGTAAACTTTTGTTTACTGCCCGGCCTATCAAATAACATGGCATTTTGACACCGACAGTTTCTTGGTCATAGTTTTACTGCATGCCTGGCCTATTCAAATACATTAGCCAGAGGGGTGTGGTAATAACTGGTGTAAGCAAATTGACCACGGTCAAAAATGCATTACCAGAATGCACTAAGCCAACATTTTGGGATGGTCTCGTTCCTAAGTCGGCTAAGAGCTTCGGTCCAGAAAATAAATTTATCGTTGGCATACAGTAAAATACATACCAAACTCGGCCGGTGATAAATTTTCAAGACCTCAGTCCTTACTGATTTTTGAACTCGGCCTTCGGCCTCGTTCAAAAATCCAGTAAGGACCTCGGTCTTGAAAATTTATTTACACCGGCCTCGTTCAGTATTATATATTACTGCCCGGCTCGTGCTGTGCTTAAGACATACCCCGGCATGTAGGAAAATCAATGACGTCATCTTACAAAAAAATCAAAAGACGTAGAATAAGGATTTATAAAAGCTTAGCATACTTATCGGCAAACGTTTTCTTTGTTTTTTCTTTTTAATTTTCCTTGTTTCTACTTCATTTGTCCTTAACTTATCCTGTGGTTCCAGAGTCCCTGTCCTTTCCATTTCCTTTTAAATATATTTTTAATGCTCATCCCTATCCCCCAGTCCTAACAGTTTCAAATTGTATTGCAATAAAATGTTTTGAATTCTTCACATATAACCTATCTTCCTTCGTTGGTACTGTTGGTAGCCAGTGACACATCTAGGCAGGTAAGTAGGTACCTACCTGCTTTCCTGCTGTCTTCATAAAGCATACCTAATGAAGTTGTCAAATTTGTAGCACATTTTCAACACTTTCATATGGTGTCAGTGTGGCATGAAACCTAGCTAGGTTCATTATGTTCACGGTTCAATTCAGAAGAGCTCCGCATAACTCACATAAGAGACAGATGGGGGTTTTACATGGGGTAGATGGCCTGATGACTTAGCTGGAATATGGCCAAAATTAAATTGACAACTTTTAGGTGAAAGGTGGTGATTTGGGTTAAGGGGCGTTTGTTGAAGTCAACTACTGGGTTATTTTGCACCCATTAAATGAAACTTCTGCTCCAATTCTACCCATTGAACCTCAATATCATGATCCACCTGTCCATCACTAGGTATCCTTCCTTATTACATAGAAACTTTGAATGGCATGGCAATTTATAATTTTAAATGGCAATATTTTTATGTTTCTTCTGTAGGTAGGTAGGTAGGTAGGTAGGTAGGTAGGTAGGTAGGTAGGTAGGCACACCAGACTGCTATGGACACTTTTCCAAGTTGGTGGGGCAAAAAACCTAATGTATATCTTGGTTTGAGTCGTTTGATTGAGTTGATTGATTCCTTTCATTGTCGCGTTTGAGTCGATTGAATCAATTCCCGAAAACTGCTCTGACTTGATTGATTTGATTGGTTTCCCAAATTTGTCGTGATTGAATTGATTGCTATTGATTGAGTCGTATACAACCCTGCACTGGAGATGCGACATTTCCTACGGACGGGACTGAAAGGGTGCGTGTTCCCATATTGGAATGCTAGCATCTCCACACGCCAGCGCTCGGAACGCTCTTGGCATCCTGCCAGGTCACGAGGGGTTGCTCGACAAAGCGGAATAACCCTGACTCGAATCACAACTCTGCTCTCAAGGTCACCTGAAGGTCAGGTCAGGTCACTGACCTTTGGTGACCTCGGGTGACCTTGGTTCACTTTTTCGAGTTTTACATGTTTCTAGGCTAGTTTTTGGAGCTGAATTCGAATTTAGCAACCATTTGAACATTTACGAAGTCGTTTTGGTGCCTTCGTAACATGTTACGAAGCTGTCTGAGGCGGTTAACACGTATTACGAATACCCGTCACAGCCCCTACCGGCTGACCTGACCTGACCTGACCCGGCCTGGTCTAATTGCTTAAAGACATCATCTCTGATCAAAACCAACACGATATTCGTGATCAGCACCCCGGAAAACCACATAGCAGCCACATTTTACGACTTTCTAACAGGTCCCGATTTTCCCGGTTTTCGGGTCATTGACCTGACCTGGAAGGTCACCCGATGACCTAGGACCTTAAAATTGGGTATCATCGGCTTCCTCTCGTGATTGGCAACACTCTCCTTTTTTCTGCGAAGCTCTAGCTCGATCAGGGGCCAAACGCGAGGGGGGTCGTACCAGCCCCCCCCCCCCTTGTGCCGTCGAAGGACGCAAAATGGCCTGTGTCGGCGAGGGCTAGGACTTAAAAACAGTTTTCAGGCCAGATAGCCCCCCTTTAGGATTTATAGTCCCATTATATGGTTCAAGAGGGTACATCCAATCCCCGATTGAGCTAATCCATGGCCTACATAGGAGGGCCCGTTCCATGGCATGAGAGGGCCATTTCAGGCCTGAGAGGGCCCATTTCAGATCTGTGAGGGCCCATTTCAGGCCTGAGGGGGCCATTTGAAGCTTGAGAGGGCCCATTTCAGGCCCTATAGGACCTGCTTGAGGCCTGAGAGGGGCCTGTCACATGTATTCGCGAGCACAGCGAGCGGGCAACTGCCGACCGGTCAGTGGTCCCGTTGGAGCGGGGCCGCAGGGGCGCGTCCAGTACACGTAAGTGGGGATGTGACATCTCCCCCCAAAAAAAATGGCGGCAACCAGACGACATTTGACAAGTGATTAACAGTAAGATTTCCGCTAAGGATCAATCATCAGTCTTTCTGGTGGTCTGCGAAGCCGACCACTCCGGCGCGGGTCGGGCTGCTCAGGCTCGGAGCCACGGTCGCGACACATGGGATCACATCGAACACGCGGCACCGGGCCGGTCGGCAATACAGTGGCATCATCGGCGGCGGGTCGCGAAAGCGGCAACAAAGAACGACATGTACGGAGAAAACGCCGGTTTCGCCAGTAAACACGACCACTAGGCAGTTTGACCAGATAGTCGCGGCGCGCACCAATACCGACAATAGTCCCAGTGCGGTCGCAGAACCCCGTCTGAGGGTCTTGCACGTCGACAGTTGCACCGAGACGAATACCGGCGAGCGGCCGGGCCGCGCGGTCGTACTGATCGCACACTCGGCCGCGGATCGCAGAAGCTCGCTTGTCACACTCTTCCGCCGACGCCTGCCACTCCGCGGCGAATGCCCGGTGGTGAGCTGGCACACATGACGGCAGCGGGCGCCCGAAGAGTATCTGCGCAGGCGAGCGGCCATCGGCGCGCGGTGAGTTCCTCAACTCCAAGAGGCCTCTCGCGAAGGCATCGCTGTCTAGATCACCGCGCTCGGTGATCTTCGCGATGAGGTGCTTAACGGACTTGACAGCGGCTTCGGCGTGCCCGTTACTATGCGGGTAGTGTGGAGTCGACAGCACGTGGGTCACACCCCACCTGCGCAGGAACTCTCTTGTCCGTTTTGCAGCGAACTGTGGGCCACCGTCGGAGCGTAGAACAGACGGTACGCCCGTGGAGGAGAATGCATCTCGTAGAGCGCTGATCAGAAAACGAGATGTCGCGTCTCCGTCACAGTCGTGCACGATTGGCCATCCGGAGAGTCGATCCACGTATACGAGGTACGTTCTTCCGGCGTGACGAAAATAGTCAGCCGATACTGATTCCAAAACTCGACTCGGAGGTGGGTCGGTCATCATCGGCTCCTTTTGAAGGCTCGGAAGGCGTTGCCTGCAGGCACGGCAGGAACCAACAATGTTAGCGATATCATTGTCGATATTCGGCTAATACACCGTCTGCCGAGCACGCATTTTGGTACGTTGAATGCCTTGGTGGCTGTCATGAAGGCGGTGCAAAACGCCACTCCTCATCGTACGTGGAATCACCAGGCGGGGGCCGCATACAATCAAGTCATCATCGATCGTGAGGCGATCACGCATTGCCCAGTACGGCCTTACAGCGTCCCTTACTTCTCCCTTAGTGCCGGGGAAGCCGGTGATGATCGTCTGGGGTGTTTCAGCTGTTGGTACTCATCGTCGCGTTCAGCTGCTGCACGTACCTGGGCGAGCGAAGCATCGGGCAGCAGTGAGAAGCGGACACCCTCCTCAGTGATGGCAAGAATGTTGCGCATCACCGTCTGTCTGAGCAGATAATTCAGCTCCTCCTCTTCTTCGGCGTCTTCTGCAGACGGCTGCTCCACTGGTGCCCTGGAGAGTGCGTCAGGGATTGAGTGCTGAGCGCCACTCCTCCATTCGGCTGTGAACTGGTACGGCAGCAGTTTTTCTCTTAATCTGAGCAGCCTGGGGCTGTCTATGTCGCAAATGGAGCGCGAGTTCAAGATGGGGACGAGCGGCTTGTGATCAGTGAGCAGGACATACTTTGGACAGCAAGCCAAGTACATACGACATTTTGCAGTAGCCCACACGGCAGCTAGCATCTCGAGCTCAATGACAGAGTACCTGCTCTCGGTGTCGGAGATGAAGCGGGACCCGCACTGGACCAGCTTCCAGTCGTCTCCGTGTCAGTGCAGCAGTGCGTAGCCGAGGCCGTGCCGTCTGGAGGCGTCGGTCTGCAGCATCGTCGGCAGCTCCGGTGAGAAGTAGGCCAGCACTGGCGGCAAGGTGAGCGCCTGTTTCACCGCAGCGAAGGCGCTGTCATGCTGGGCTGTCCACCGCCACTCGTTCTTCGGCTTGAGAAGATCTCTCAGAGGCTCGGCGGAATCGTAGATCCATGGAGAGAATTCCCCGAGCTGGCCAACCATACCCATGAAACTACGGAGGTCGCTGATGTTTGCGGGTGTCGGGAACTCCGAGATTGCTGCCACTTTGTGGTTCTCTGAAGTGTATCCTGCTGCGCTCAACTGGTACCCGCAATAACTGACCGTTGGTTCTGCGAAGGCTACCTTATCCGGGTTCAGCGTGATGCCGAACGTGTCGCAGCGCTCCAGGATTGTCCACACATGCTCCAGGTGGGAGGCGTAGTCTGCGTCGTGGGCGAGTATGTCATCGACGACTTTCCTGGTTTTTGGAATCCCACCGAGAATCTGATCTCCTCTTCTCAGATATTCGTCTCCGGAGGACACCAGTCCCATCGGCGCTCTGCAGAACATGTACCGCTTCCAAGGAGTGATGAACGTTGTTAGTGGTTGATCCTTCTCTGCGATGGTGATTTGGAAGTAGCCACTTTTTGCATCCAATGTGGTGAAGTACCGGCTGTCTCCATCGATTCCTGAGACGACTTCGTGTGGAGTCGTGACGGGATGTGGTCCCCGTCTTACATGTTGGTTGAGTTTTGTCAGGCCCACACAGAGGCGAGCTTCGTTGGAGTTTTTCTTCGGTACGACCACCATCGGGTGACACCAGTCGGTAGGAGACTGCACCTCCTTGATTATTCTCTGGGCTTCTAGCTCGTCGAGCTCTCGCTTGACTTGTGCTTGCCAGGAAAAAGGAATTTTCCTTGCGGCGGTGACGGCAAATGGTCTGGCGTCCTCTGATAGGTGTATTTTCATGGGACCTCCGAACATTTTTCCGAGTTTTGACGTGTCGAAGACTCGTGGGAACGCTTCCTTCAGCTGCTGGAGGTGTGCTACACGCTGCAGGCTGGACGGTTCTCCCAGCGCTGGGTCCCACGCTAGTTTTTGAGTCACCATTCGGAGGGGATTTGCGTTGTCCGTCGCATGGTGGCACTTGGAAGAGGCAGCGATGGCAGCGCCCCCTTCACATGCTGAGCTTCCGGGTTCTGACGCGTGGTGGCGCTAGTGGGCGGCACCGAGGCGTGCGAGGGCGTCGAGACAGCAGCGGCTGCCCGGGAGATCGTTGGCGACGCCTCTCTGCGTTCCAGGTCCCGAATGGAGTCTGCAGCTTCTGCCGATGGTGGAGAGCTGGTGGGGACACTGCGTTCAGCAGTGTCTGTGGCCTAGGGATGGGCGACTACGCCGCTGGGCTGTGCAGACTTATGACGAGCGTCTGTGGTCGATGATCGAGTTCTGTTGGTCAATGAGTGGTAGACGGTCTCCGACAGTGGAGGCGTGCAGGCCTGGGTCGTCTGCAGCATCGGCTGCGGATAGCACGCGGGCAGTATTCCCAGGTCCTTCGCAAGGAACCAGGACAAGAGAGCTGAACGGACGCCGTCGATGACGTAGATGGGCGGGTTTACTTCGTTGTGGCCGAGACTGAGCGTGGCTTGGATCGTACCGAGACACCGTAGCTCTGTCCCGTCTGCCGAGAAAAGTGCATGGTCAGTCGGCGCCAGATTGCGCAAGTTTCCACAAACGGCTTCAAACAGTTCCGGCCCCGGGCCGATTACGGTCGATTCTGCGCCGGTGTCGGGTATGAATGACAACACACCTTCACCGTTACGGTGTTTGATGAGGATGTGTAACTCCGGCGGTTTGCGAGACTGGCTAAACACTGCAGAGATATCCGCGATCGTGATCTCCCGCAGGTGGTCTCCCTGGGCCCGCCTCTGGGAGCGAGGCCTCTGACCCGGTCCGCCGGGCGGGGCGCCGCCGCCGCCGCGCCGGTCGGGCTCGGACGCCCAAGCCTGGGCCGGGCGGCCGCCTCTGCAGACCTCCGCCAGGTGGCCGCGTCTGGAACACAGCTTGTTGTTGTTGTTGTTGTTCCTCCCGGGCGACCCTAGGGTCGCCCGTCAGCCAGCGGCTCCAGATTGCGCCTGAAGCCGCGGGCCAAGGCCGCGACGACGTCGCCGTCGCACAGCTGCGCAGGCTCCACGTAGATGTTGCCGAGCAGTCGAAGGCGGAGGCCAGCGAGGCTCGGGCACCGGAGCAGCACGTGCTCCGGTGTATCCGCCTCTTCCTTACACACGACGCATCGCGCCGCTGCACAGTGGGGATTTTTCCGATCTAGCGCCTATTAATTCAAAAAATCTTTTTTGGGTTTTTGTTTATTTTATGTGTCAGTGGGGCTAAGAAATGTCTGAATTTTTCATATATGGCATTGTTTTATCTGTATGTCCACAGCAAGACTAGGAAAAATGCGCCCAAAGTTCACACTCATGCGTGATTACTCAATGGGCTCAGTAAGGACCGAAAGTATGGCTCAATTTCATTGTCCTGTTCTGTTGTTTTTTTTTCTAATCTACGAAATAGATCTCTAATCTACGTTTTATTCTTGCGAGTTCTTAAAGTTGCATATCTTCTGAAAGGCACCTATATTAGGAATGGAATGGCAAACAGAAAGTATGCCACAACCTTACTAAGGTCACAAAAATGCCATTTACAAAAAAACCTTACAGACACCATATTGAAGGAATGGTATTCTAGATAAATGTAGGAAATCAACAATGTTTTCCACACTTTTCCACTCCGAAACATATCCTATCGAATTCGCCACTTTCTCCTGCACAAGACAACGCCTAGTTTGGCTGCCGGAACTTGCCTGAACACGGAATATTCGCATTAGAGTATCTTAATACCCCACTCTAGGAGCGCTAGGGCAAACAGCACGATATAGGTATGTTCCAGACATGGGCGAATAATTTTACTTCCTGACTTATATGATGAATATTTTCTGAGACACATTCATGAGGAATAGGATGACAGGCGTAAATTATACATACCGCAACCTTATTAACCCTAGCACTAGTGGGGAGGGGGAGGGGGAAGGGGTCGGATAAAACCCCATGGTTTTCCGCAAATCACTCGCGCAAAAAGCAGCCGATCGCGACGAAACTTTCGTTGCCCTCGAGATCATCAATTTTACATCTAACCTAAAAATTTCATGACTCTGACCCAACTGACCTTTGACCTGTGGCATATTTCTCGAGACCATGTTTGGCCGGAATCGCGATTCGGCGTATGCCAGCTCACATTATCCGCGGTTTCCAGTCTTTTTGTGGTTTTAAACGTTCAAATATGTGAAATGATGCTGGTGCCATGCATTATGGTGGGTGTCAAGGTCACGTGAAGGTCAGGTCAAGGTCATTGACCTTTGATGACCTTGGTTCACTTTTTCGAGTTTTACTTGCTTCTAGGGTAGTTTTTGGTGTTGATTTCGAATTTAGCAACCATTTGAATATTTACGAAGTAGTTCTGGTGCCTTCGTAACATGTTACGAAGCTGTCAGTAGTAGGTGACACCTATTATGGATGGCCGGCAGGACGTCTACTGGCTGACCTGACCTGACCCGACCTGGCTTAAATGCATGAAGACATCGTCTGTGATCAAAACTAACATGAAATTCGTGATCAGCACCCCAAAATACCCCGTAACATCCTAACTTTACGAAGTTCCAAGAGGTCTCGATTTTCCATCTTTAGTTGGGTCATTGACTTGACTTGGAAAGTCAATTAATGACCTTGGACTTTGAAATTGGATATATTCGGCCTCATCTCGTCATAGACAGCACGCTTGATTTTTCCGCGAAGCTCTAGCTTGATCAGGGGCCAAACGGCTGAGCCGGGGGTCCAATTGACCCCCCTATACTATGTTGATTATGCACATTTACAGGTAACACTCTCACCAGAACACACCAGCCAACATCTGTGCACAATCTGGCTACAATACTACCTATGGTTTGCCCTCTACGAATAAATACGTGCTAGATCGGAAAAATCCCCACTGTGCGCTGGGCAGCCCTTCTCAGGGCAGCCGGGACACGAGTTCGTCGGGAGGCGGCCGATGCGGTGGAGGTATTGGCGGGCCATACCCCAGTGACCGGCCCTCAGTTGGTGGACGTCCACCGCCTCGCTCCTGCTCACACCGGAGACGGGGCCCGGCATCCGGTCTTCCCAAATGCGCCGGAAGAAAGAGTCCGGCCATGACCTGCACCATGCCTGTGCAGCCATCCTGGCCACGGCGCTTGTGATGGTGCGGACGTCCGCTTGCGCCTCCTGCTGGAGGCCGGCTGCTTCCCTCGCCAGCTCATCCGCCTTCTCATTTCCGGGGATACCGCAATGCGCGGGCACCCACTGCAGCATCACCTCTTGGTCTCTGGCGGAGATGCTTAGCTTGCACTCTGGCCGTAGCTTCGGGCATCGTGGCGCCTGCACTCAAGGTCGCCGTGTCGTCCGCGTAGGCGAAAACGGACGTCCTGGAGACGCGACGGAGGTCCTCGATGAGGTCGGCGGACCAGAGGGTGAAGAGGGTGGGGGCCAGAACCGACCCCTGTGGCAGGCCCGCTCGGAAGGGGCGCTCCGAGCTGCGCACCCCGTTCACCTCAGCTCTGGCCCGGCGGTCCCTCAGGAAGCCGAACACCCACGTGGCCATACACCTCGGGAGGTGATGGAGGAGCTTCGAGTAGAGCATTCGGTGGTCGACGGCAGGGTTGTGCTCGACTAAAAAAAAATTGCCGACTCGACTCAGCATTCAACTTCAGAAAGCCCTGACTCAACTCTGACTCAAACAAGGAGCTGATTTTTTCCCTTGACTCGACTCATGACTCAAGCGGCTCAATGAAAATATGAGTCGACTCAAACTTGACTCAAATTTTTTGTTGAGTCAAGTGAGTTGACTCAAAATTGACTCAGATAAAAAAGCTGTTAAGCGGGGGGGGGGACAAAAAAATCCGGCAGCAGGGCCACGGCTAAGTTGTTAACCCGCGCCCGGCTGGGGGTCCTGGATTTCCACGCCCTGCTGGGGGGGGGTGTTTGAACACCCCCCCCCTTCTAACTCGGCTCCTGGGCCACGTAGCGATACGCGGAAGGCGGCGTTCGAAAGAGCGTCAAAAATAATGACGAAATCACTTCGGTCAATTTTTTGGTCAGGTCAAAGGTCAGGTCACCAGAGGTCATTGAAGGCAAAATTTCGCCGATTTCCAGGTCGAATGTCGACAATTTCCAAGAAGCCAACGCATAACTCGGGAACCAATAGAGCTGCAGCGCCGCGGAAAAGCGCATTCGATAGCCCTATTAACGCCCTTTCTGAGTAATTCTCTCAGATTTGACCTAACTTTAACGGTTTTGCCTGCAGGGGGCAAAAACGGCAAAAAATAGCCGATTTTTTCGGAAACAGTTTTTCTGCAATAACTTTTGACCCAAGTCTTGTACGAGCTTACTTTTACCGGCATCGTGTTCCTCTCGTCAAGACGCATCGAATGAACTATAACTTGACCTTGAAAGGTCAACTTGAAAATTTGACCTCAGGTCAAGGTCATGACCTGACCGGAAAGGGTCATGTTGCATATCAGTCGATCCGTATCGTCGAGCTGAACACATCTAAGGCGTTTTCATCGCTCTAGCATGCCTCTATCAAAAGTTATTTGTGAAAAACTGTTAGATACCATTCGTGACCTAAGATGACCTCAGGGCATAAACAGGGGTCACGGACACCATTTTCATGTTCAGTGTGTCTAAAGCAGTTGTAATTCAGTGTTTGGGAGTGTTTATAATGTCTTTCGTCTAAAAGAGGCGCATTTCAATTTTCTCCCATTGACTTATAATGGGGAGGTCGCAAAATTGACCTGACCTTAGGTCATCGATATCAAAATTCTGAGATATAAATTTCGTACATGCTATTGCTCTTAGCAATCGCTGAAAGTTTCAAAGCGATCGGTCACTCGGTGTAGCTATGACAGACATTGAAACTTTTTATGAGGTGAGGTCACTTCAAGTGACCTGGTGACCTGACCTTGAATGACCTTGGTCTGAAATTTTCACAGCATGTGTAGAATTGATGTATGATAAGGTGTACCAAAAACGGCGGCGCTCCGCGCCGCCGTTTTTGAGATATTCGCGAAAAACCACAAGGGGGGGTGTTCAAACACCCCCCCCCAGCAGGGCGCGGGTTAAGCGGGGGGATGAAAGCTTATATATATATATATATATATATATATATATATATATATATATATATATTATATATATATATATATATATATATATATATATATTATATATATATATATATATATTGCGGGCCAAGTGCGAAGGCTAGTCCATTCGCGAATGGCCTAGTCCAAGTGCGATAACGCACTTGGACTAGGCCGTTTGCGAATGGACTAGTCCATGTGCGTTATTGCAGTTGGCCTAGGCCGTTTGCGAATGGACGGGCGTTTATGCTCTCAGTCCAAGTGCGAAGTCAGGCCAAGTGCGAAATATCCAGCAAAGTGACGTCAACTTGGCAAGTCAACTTGCCATGTGCAAAGTCCCGTGGTCCCAAGGTCAGGTCGGGTCATCAGCGGGGAGCCCGGAGCACGGTACCTACTAATGGTCTCCGCACACCACGCGACTCTCCGCTGTTCGAAGGTCACGGGGATATTTGACCTCCCCAGATCCAGATTGGTGGCCGAAGCCTGGCCAGCGGCAACACGTTGCTATAATATCCGCGTTGTGCAGGGTTCAGCGGAAAGTCGCATCCCGAATGGACCAGGTGTGTGGAGTCCTTAACCCAGAGTTGCGCCAGCTCGCAGATCTGCTCCGGAGAACAAACTAAACATATAGACGCAGTGGCGTCGCCACGGATTTTCGACTAGGGGATCTGGGGCCGTATTCACGTCGATCATTTTCGTAAGAATTTTCTTAAGTTTGGCCTACTTCTTAAGTATTTTTTTTTTATTCACGTGAACTCCATTGATCAAAACTTAAGAAGTGTCGACGTGAATATCAAATTATACTTACGAAAGAAAATCGACTTACGAAGTCGACGTGAATACGGCCCCTGGTCGGACGGTCAGTCAAAGTAATCCCCATCAAATACTGAAAACTCCTCGGATTTAGACAATTTTATTTTGAGAATGCACCAAAATCGTTTTCAAAATATTTTATTTTATTCTTGATCGATTTTCGTGGCCAAAACTGTGTGGGGGGGAGGGGGGCGTCGGACCGGCATATTTTCAAGAATGTGTGTGTGTGGGGGGGGTCCGGACCCCTCCGACCCCCCCCCCCGTTGGCGACGCCCCTGCATCGACCAGCGGTCCCCCATTCATTCGGAATCGTACCCCAATCCGAGGATCCATGCTTCCGGCGGCTAAGTGCAACGCCACAAACCCGTCCGTTCGCAAACGGCCTAGGCCATTCGCGAATGGCCGGCCATTCGCAAACGGACTAGTCCGTTTGCAAACGGACCGCCATTCGCAAACGGCCTAGTCCATTCGCGAATGGACTAGTCCGTTAGCAAACGGACTAGCCTTCGCACTTGGCCCGTAACATATATATAGTTTCTTGAAAATTGAGTCGAGTCAGCTGCCTCATGTTTCTAAATGTTTGACTCAACTCAATGTCAAAAGTTATTTTACTGACTCAACTCTGACTCAACTCAACACCTTAATATTTTTGTCCGACTCAACTCTAACTCAACTCAACAGCTCAACATTTTATCCGACTCGACTCAAATCTGACTCATTTGAGTCAGAGTTGAGTCAAATTTCTGACTCGACTCATGAGTCAAGCACAACCCTGGTCGACGGTATCATAGGCGCGGCTGAAATCGAAAGCCAGGAGGACGAACTTATCGGCCGTAGTACCATCTTTCGGGCGTCCTCGTGGCTTCGGCCGGTTGGGTTCCAGCCGTCTTGGAACACAGCTCGCAGATACTGTTTCTGGCGGGGCAGTCACTGAGCTGGGCATGCCACGGGCCGCCGCAGTAGGCGCAGCGCCGACCCCGGTCGGCCGGACGAGTCGCCCGTGAGCGCTGGCGGGGTGACACGCGACTGATGGACGCAATGCCGGGCGGCACAAGGCCGTGACTCGGTCCGTGCAGCGCCTCACGCCCACTTTGCGCGTTTTCACGCGCCTGACAGATGCTGACTGCAAGGGCCAGTGTGAGAGACTCTGTCGCCAGTAGCTCCTCCAGCGTGTCACTGTCACGAATCCCGGTAACAATCTTATCACGGAGTTGTTCATCTTGGCAGTTTGAACAGAAACCACAGAACTCGTAATTCGTAAATCTCCTTCACTGCTATCATGAAATCATTGAATGACTCGTCAGGTGCCTGTGATGGCATATAAAACTCTCTTCTGTCCAGTATTACGTTGCGCTGTTTACGCAGATATGCTTCCATTTCTGCTATAATGGCCACCGTTGTGATCGCGTCATCATTGGTGTCGAGCCGAAGACTGAACTTAACTATCTTGACCCAGCCATCATCCAGCAATGCCAAGACAGCTGCTTTCTTTTCTGCGAGTGAAACATCCCTGATACCGGTCAACAGGCAATATCCTTGATATCGGTCTTTCCAGGCCGAGAACTCACGAAGCGACGCTCCGGAGAAGAGGCGGGGGGCCGGTGTGGCTGCCGAGCTCAGACGGCCGGTCGGGCGTCTCTCGGGCTGCGGTGTGTGAGCGGGTACCAGCTGCAAGAGGCGCTCCGTCAGACGGGCCTCGCGCTCTTTGGCCTTCTTCTTTTGCGCGGTCGCGGACCGCGCCTAGGGCGCGGCCGGCGGGGGCGGGTCGGTGGCGACCTGCACCCGCCCCACTCTCTTCATGAATTCGATGATATGTTGGGCCGGCCCCGAGAGCACTTCCGCCAGGGTCGGACAGTGCCCCCAGAAACCGGCCCTCGCCGCCACGTGTGCAGGGCACCCGGCCAGGAGGTGCTCCACGTCCTCCTCCTCCTCGACGCAAGCTCGGCAGGTCGGGTCTTCGACCAGGCCGAGGCGATGAGCTGTGGCTCGCACCAGTGGACAGTAGCCGGTGCGAAGCTGGGACAGGGTGGCCTGGCCCCACCTGTCCAGCTCATCGTGGCTTGGAGTAGGGTCTCGATGAGGGTGCCGCTGCGCCCGTGCGGAGGCCAGCTCCGATGTCCAGCGACGGATGGCTGTCCGTGCGCTGGAGAGGTCAATCGGGGCCTCCTCTTGAGCGCAGTCGGCGGCGGCTTGGTTGGCGAGGCGGTCGGCTGCCTCGTTGCCGGCGAGGTCGGCGTGGCCCGGGACCCAGTGCAGGGTGATGTCCTTCCCTTCGGCTGTCAGCGCGTCTATTAGGCCCCAGACGCGCTGACCGATGGCCGACTGTTGGTCATCCGGGCCGCGGCTAAGTAGCTGGAGTCCCGACCGGGAGTCTGTGCAGAGCAGCACTCTCTTGATGAGTGCTTTGGAGGGGGCCGGTAGCTCATGGAGGCATGTCAGGGCCTCCGTCATTGCCACCAGCTCCGCCCTCATACTGCTGCACACTCGACCGGCCGGTGCCACGCACTCTATTGTGCGTCCCTCGCGGTGGAGCTCCAGGATCGCTCCACCGCCGCCTTGGATGGTGCCTTCCTTGGCGGATCCGTCCGACCAGATGGTACAGTCTGGATCGGGGACGAGGGCCAGCGCCGCTAACGCCGCCTCCTTTCTCTTTTCCGGCAGGTCTGTCCTCCTTGTGGGCTGCGGCAGGTCCAGCACGAAACGGACGGCGTCTCCACAGTGGTGCCAGGGTGGTGCGCCCTGGTAGAGTGCCAGGGGCTCCACTGGGAGGTCGCTCAAGCCCGCCCTGTCGCAGACCCACCTACCGACCCGACGAAAGCATGGCTTGAATGAGAGGGTCGCGTCTTCGTCTGCCGGTGGCGGCGGTGGCAGACCCGCCTCTTCGGCAGACGTCACCGCGCGCCTCCATGCCTCGTGGGCCCGGTAGCGGAGTCTCGGTGGTGGTGTCTTGTCCAGTAGGTTGCGAGCGGGGTCTCCCGGAGGTAGACGGACTATGCGCGCGTACTCGCCGGCTGCTAGCTCCTTGGCACGGAGTGATAGCGGAGGGAGGCCTGCCTCCGCCACCAGGGTCTCCTTATCCGTGAGCTTGATGCAGCCGGTAATCAGGCGCGCACACTTCCGCTGCTCTACCTCCAGGCGCTCGCGAACAGCCGGTGCCGCATGGGTGAAGTAGATAGCCGCCCCGTAGTCGAAGAGGGAGCGCACG
Organism: Amphibalanus amphitrite; assembly: GCF_019059575.1. NCBI lineage: Eukaryota > Metazoa > Arthropoda > Thecostraca > Balanomorpha > Balanidae > Amphibalanus > Amphibalanus amphitrite. The sequence goes on from NW_024881504.1 coordinate 696,564, forward strand.
TAGCTCTTGTAGGCGATGCGGAGTGTGCTACGGTGGCTTCCGTAGCTCCTTCCGGCGATCGCTGATATACAAGCACGGCGCTTTGCCATCTTCTCTCTAAGGGCGGCGATGTGGGCGGCAAAGGTCAGCTGGCAGTCCAGCTTCAGGCCGAGGAAGGTGGGCGTCTCCTCGTAGCCTAGCGGATGGTCGCAGAAGCTGAGCTGGGGCTTGACCTTGCCGCCGCACTCCTTGGGGTCCAGCGTGAAGGTGGTCATCACGCACTTGGATGGACTAGGTTGGACCTTCCAAGTCTTCACCCAGCGGCTGACCTCGTCCAGGGCCGGTTGGAGCCTGTCCGCACACTCCTGCAGAGAGCGGCCCGTCGCGAGAAGAGCCACATCATCCGCGAAGAGGGAGACTGTTGGGCTCGAGTCTCCGGCCCGGAGTCGGTCGTCAATGTCGTTACAGTAGATGAGCCAGAGGAGAGGGGCGAGCACGCTGCCCTGCGGCAGGCCCTCCTGGAAGACCCGCCACCGGGAGGCTGACGTGCCCCATCTCACTCTAGCGCGCCGGTCGCTGAGTAGGGCCCTGATCCAGCGTGTAGCACACCCGGTACATGTCGACATGGAGGCCCCCTGCTCGTGGGGTCGATGCCCCCCTCGACAGAGGGGGCAAAGTGCCTCCAAACACGCGGACTCTCTTCCATTCAAGCCGCTCTTTGGCCTCCTGGCGCTCCTCCGCCATCGCCTGCAGCTGCTGGGACAGGAGAACGCCGAGCTGCTCGACGGCATCAGCCATAGTCACGAACACTGCGGTAGTCGAGTCACTAACGTGAAAGGTTCACACTTCACTGCTCGGGGTTACATGAGCAGAGTTAATACGCATTACAAACGGACTACAATGGTGAGCGAATAGGAAAATCCGTTCCTGATACGCATTTACTTGCTCATGTAACCCCGGTAACTGACTGCCAACCGCGCCATGTCATATGTATTCGCGAGCACAGCGAGCGGGCAACTGCCGACCGGTCAGCGGTCCCGTTGGAGCGGGGCCGCAGGGGCGCGTCCAGTACACGTAAGTGGGGATGTGACGGGGCCCATTTCAGGCCTGAGAGGGCCCATTTGATACCTGTGAGGGCCCACTTCAGGCCTGAATGGGTCCATTTCAGGCCCTAGAGGGCATGTTTGAGGTCTGAGAGGGCTCATTTCAGGCCCGAGAGGGGCCATTTCAGGCCTGAGAGGGGCCAATTTTAGGCCTGAGGGGGCCATTTCAGGCCCGAGGGGGCCCATTTCAAGCTTGAGACGGCCCATTTCATGCCCTAGAGGGCCCATTTGAGGCCTGAGAGAGGCCCATTTCAGGGATAAGAGGCACCATTTCAGACCTGAGATGGCCCAGTTACGGTATGAGGGGGCCCTTTTTCGACATGATAGGGACCATTTCCGGGCTGAGAAGGCCCATTTCAGGTCTGAGAGGGCCAATATCAGGCCTGAAAGGGCCCATTTCAGGCCCTAGAGGACCTATTTGAGGCTTGAGACGGTCCATTTCAGGCCTGAGAGGCCCCATTTCAGGTCTGAGAGGGCCCAGTTCAGACCTGAGAAAACTGACACCTGAGGCAACTGCACCGGCTTTTGAGGGGCCCACCTGCCTCTGATAGCCGGCACTCAGGTCTCAAAGGACCATTCGATTGTCGATGTCTAAACCCCCAAGTATTGGAAGGCCTGTACTCTATGCAGACTCTTGAGGGCTTTACGTGGGCTTGTAAATGCCCCAAACTGGCCCTAGTCCAGCTCGACCGCGCCCCGCAGAGCATGGGGCCCTAAGCTTTCCAGCTTTACGCCCCTGAGGGGTGTTCGAATATTCCCTTCTAACCCTCGCATGTGTAGGGGGGGGGTCGGATGGACCCCCCCCCCATGGTTTTTCGCGAATAACTCGCGTAAAAAGCGGCCGATCGCGACGAAACTTTCAGTACCCTCGCATTGATCAATTTTACACCTACCCTGAAAATTTCATGACCCTGACCCAAATGACCTTTGACCTGTGACCTCTTTTCCGAGACCATGTTTGGCCGGAATCGCGATTCGGCGTACGTCGGCTCGCATTAGCCGTGCGTTTGCAAGCTTTTCGTGGTTTCAAACGTTCAAACATGTGATTTGAGGTTGCTCCCATGCATTAGGGTGGGTGTCAAGGTCACCTGAAGGTCAGGTCAGGTCATTGACCTTTGGTGACCTCGGGTGACCTCGGTTCACTTTTTCGAGTTTTACATGTTTCTAGGCTAGTTTTTGGAGCTGAATTCGAATTTAGCAACCATTTGAACATTTACGAAGTAGTTTTGGTGCCTTCGTAACATGTTACGAAGCTGTCAGAGGCGGCTGACACGTACTACGAATACCCGTCACGACGCCTACTGGTTGACCTGACCTGACCTGACCCGACCTGGTCTAAATGCTTAAAGACATCATCTCTGATCAAAACTAACACGATATTCGTGATCAGCACCCCGAAAAACCCCTTAGCAGCCACACTTTACGACTTTCTAATAGGTCCCGATTTTCCCGACTTTGGGTCATTGACCTGACCTGGAAGGTCAACCAATGACCTAGGACCTTAAAATTGGGTATCATCGGCTTCCTCTCGTCACGGGCAACACGCTCGTTTTTTCCGCGAAGCTCTAGCTCCATCAGGGGCCAAACGGCAAGGGGGGGGGGGGTCCAACCGACCCCCCCCCTACACATTAGAAGCTGGAAAACGCCGCACACATGCGAGGGCTAACTTGACTCCAGGGTCACGTAGCGACAAGCGCGGCGGTAGGCGGCTTTATAAAGAGCGTTGAAAATCATGGAGAAATTACTTCAGTCATGTTGCAGTTCAGACCAAAGCCCACGTCGTCATGTTCATTGTTCATCGAAGGAAAAGCTTCGCCTATTTCGACATTCGAGGACATATAAAGCTTTAGCGCGCTGAAAGTGGGTTCGATAGCTCTCTAACGCACGCAATCAGCCATGGGTGGGAAGGGGGCGTATCGGCCAAACCCGATCATCTAACAAAAAATTTAACCCTCGCCGGCCGAGGGGGGGGGGGCGGGTGCCGCCCCCCATAGGGTTTTTTCGCGATAGCTCCGAACACGCTGGCGATAGAGAGCTGAAACTTGGCATACCTAACCTTTGATTCAATCCAGATCTTTTGACACCAACCGCATTTTTGGGTCAGGTCAGGTCACTGACCTATGACGTCATAAGTGAACCTCTGCACGGTCTTTAGATGTCGCAACTTCGCAACGCCCTCACTGCCAGAGGAGATGTCACAGGGAAATGAAACTTGCAGGATCTAGTATCAATTATGAGTCTCACACCTAGTATATCTCGGATTTTTCCTAAAGGTCATATGAGGTCAGGTCATTTTCGTGACCTCACCATTATAAGTCAATGGGGAAAAATGAAAACTGCTATTCTGGCGCCGGGAACGATCTCCAACTATCTCAAGCACACAGAATCGTGATTTGATGCACTCCTTGCAAGGTTAGATGCGTCACTTTTGCAATGTTGACCTTGCGTGACGTCATATATGACGTCATCAAGGTCATATTAGTTTTTCGTCAATAGCTCTTGATCAAATTGAGCTAGCGAGTCGGGAAAGCCACCAATGGACTCAGGAAGACCTGAAGACCTGCCGAATCGAATGATATGCGACATGACCTCTTTCGACCAAGTTCTTGACCTGGGGGTGCTGACCTGTCCTTGACCTGAGGTCAACACCTCAAGTTGACCTGACCCGGACAAAAAGTATATCATTCGACGCGCCTGAGCGAGGCAAGCACGATGCTGCCAAAATCGCGGCTCTGCGGCTGTTTTTTGCGAAGTTATTCACCAAAAACTGAACCGTACCTTGGGGCACTTGACCTGACCTCAGAGGTCACCGGTTGACCTAGGACCTTAAAATCGGGTACCAATCTCTGCGTCTCGTAACGGCGCACACGCTCGTTTTTTTCCGCGACGGGCTGCCTCCACCAGGGGCGAAACGGCGAGGGGGGGTCGTACCCGCCCCCCCCCCCCTCGGCCGGCGCGTATGTAGAAAACCAATAGGTCCGGCGAGGGTTTAAGAAGGCTAGAAAGACGAGAAAAAGCAACGGATAGCTGCAGAATGCTTCAGAATCGTAGAGGTCATTTTTCGATTAGGTCATCGCTGAGGTCATTGAAGATAAAATAATGATAAAATTATGATAAACACAAAGACAAGATTACGACGAAAAAAAAACTTGCTTTTATATTTTTCACAAATAACCGTATAACTGGTGAAACAAAGAGCTAGAGCTTCGCGGAACGACTCATTCGATAGGCCTTTCAAAACGCTTTCGCTTTTAAGATTTGACCTCAATGCCTCGTCAACGGTTTTCCAACAGAGCAGAGGGCAAAACCATCTTATGGTCGCATTTTACCAAAATAATTTTGCTAAGAATTTTTGCAAGAACTTTCGTAGCGCCCAAAATTTGGCCAAGGCATGGAATAGCAGCAATTAGGAAGCTGCTCTGCCATTGAGAAATTTTTGATTTTTCACTTTAATTGCCTATATGGAGAGCATACTATCAGTAGCACAGCCAGAACGCACCTTATTACAATCTTTAAACATTTCTTGTTTCAGCGGTAGCTATTTTATGCAATTTGGATGAAATTTCGCGCGGTACCTGGGGGGTCGAATTAAGCGCGGTCCCGTTTTTTAACATGGGAGTTTTCACCAGTGTCCAGCTTTTTCCTATTTCTCGCCGTCCCATGGCGATATTTATATGATGATACAGCCAGAACGCACACTATGCTGTAGCCTGGTTAATTCTCTTTCGAATGACATATTTTTTGTTGCGTTTATGTTAAAATTCGCGCGGTACCTGTATAGGTAAAGTGATCAGCTATACCTTTTCATACCTGTTCGGACTGCGGGTTCGAATCTCGTGAGCTCCAAAGTTTTTTTTTCGTCTACCGAACACAACACTTGCGTCTCGCTATCACATTACTGCATGTAAATGAATACTGTGTTTACTATCGCTAATGCGTAATTATGTGCGTTCACGAGTTGACCCAGCAGTCAAGCATGCTCAGTACGACACGTACCGGCTGGGAAATAGCCGCAGCCGCGCAAAGGCGGCTGATTTTATCAAGAAGGTAAAACAAATAGGTTTCTTTGCTGTTAATTGATGAAAAACTGTATTCAAGTTGAAAATGTCATATTTTATTTTTTATTAATACATATACTTCAAAATGGTTAATTCTGTATTCAAAATATTGACAAATACAAAATAAATTGTTATTGATTAAACAGTTCTAAATTACGAACCCGACTGCGCGTTCCGTCGTTGGGGTATGTTCTCACTCGTGGCGGCCGCGCGAGTGAGTTGGGAATTCAACGACGGAACGCGTTCCGTCGTTGGGGTATGTTCTCCCTCGCGGCGGCCGCGCGGCGGCAGGCACGGCGGCGCATGCGCAGTGTAGATGGCCAAATCTTGGGCGCTGTTTTACTTTGTCATCATTTTCTCGTTAACATGCATCGAATGAGCTACCTATAATTTCACATAAAAAGTTCAACTTCAAAATGTGACCGCAGATCAAGGTCATGCCCTTAACTACTTGGAAAGTTCATGATGGTCATCAACCGATCCGTAAGGACGACCTTAACACCTTCAAAACCATGTCATTACTCTACCTCGTCTCCTATATCAAAAGTAATAGTCGAAAAACTGATAATGAACTTTTTGACCTAGCCCGACCCTTAGAATTGCACGCTGTCCATCAAATATGGGCAGAATGGTCGTGTTTCTGTGAATATGCTGTTGTTTTTTACGTGCTTCTTCAGATCAAGAGATATTTGTCTTTTTCCCCGATTTGGCTGGTAATGATGAAAACAAAGATCTGACCTGAGTCTGACCACAGATCAGAGTGTTATCACGCGCACCGACGGGGGGGCGGATATCCGCCCCCCTGAGGTTTTTCGCAAATAGCGGAAAAACCGCAGCGCGTAGCGCCGCGAAACTTGGTATGCCTATTCTCTCATCAATTTTACACATGGTGTGCGAGTTTGAACCTCCGAACTTTAAAGGTCAGGTCACCAGGTCACTTTGAATGACCCAACCTCAAGTCACTTTTTTGCAAATTTGTCACCGTAACAGAGCTACAGTAGATGTCGGAGGCCTTTGAATGTCGCAGGATGTTATTAGGTCACTAGTATCTACAATTTGTATATCTCGGAATTTTGATATCGGTGACCTAAGGTCAGGTCAATTTCTCGACCTCCCCATTATAAGTCAATGGGGAAAAATCAACTCCCTGTTTTTACCACTAAAACGGGTCGGAATGGCCCCCTATACCATACATAACTTCATATACGATCAACCTTCACTACCTTGAGGTCAGTTTTGCTGTTGGGCAGCTGCAAGGTCATGTGACGTCATCAAAGGTCACCAAAGGTTTTTTGCCAATAACTCCGTACAGAAACAAGATACAGCCGCGCAGATAGTCTCATTGTGTTCAGCTCGTCAAGACGCATCGAATGATATACATGATGATCTCGAGGTCACGTGACCTGAGGTCAACCTTTGACCTTGACCTTTCGAGGTCAACATATATATCATTCGATGCGGATTGACGAGAGGATCACGATGATGCCCTTAGCTTGTTCCTATCTTGACTAATTCGAAAGTTATTCGAGAAAAACTCCATATCTAGCGCCGCCATTTTGACTTTTTGACCCCTGTGACGTCATCTTTGACCTGACCTGAAAATGACCTCAGTAAAAATTGTAGACCTTGTCGGCGTGCGCATCCGATGCCGTTTACCGTTTGTCGCTATCTTGCTTCGTTCTCGAGATCTCAGGGGGGGCGGTCATCCGCCCCCCCCCCCCCCCCACCCGTCGCGCGGTACGAATTTGGCGCAGACCCCCGTCGGTGCGCGTGTTAACAAAGCTTAAAATGCGAAATTAATATTCAATGATTATTCAGATGGTTTTGTGATTTTCCAAAAATACTCGGCAAAACAGCAACCGTTTTCGTTGTTGGTAAGGGACCACCATTTGGTTTAGGGGGCCCACTTTGTTGGGGGGCCCATCGCGAACGTTTCTCACCCCCGTCACCAGAGTTCTGGCTGCGCCACTGGGTGTACGTACAAGTGCGTGCATTGCAAGCCCCCCCCCCCCCCCCGGGGGCCCTTCCACCACAATAATGTACACGATCAATGGTGGAGCTTGCTAGTTGAGGTTGATCGGTTCATCCATTTGCCATCAACGCTGTCCATTTGCATATAGTTACCGGCATTGCATGTGTGATCTGCGGTATCTCACCTCTGACATTGAGGCACCAGAGGCCCTCCGGCAGCTGGCCCCTCAGTAGCGGGAGGTCGGCGGCGGTAACTGATAGGTATCGCAGCTCAGTGCACCTGGTGAGGGGCTCCAGGCTGCCGGCCGTGAGATCAGGACAGTCTGGGAAACACACAGACACACATACATACAGGATCAGCCGACTGGAATACCTACATGTCGATATATGGAAAAAACGAAACATTTATGAATTCGCATTGTTTTATTGACACAGTAAGCATTGGTATAACAATGGTACTATATGATATCCAATCAGTTCAGCCAATGCATTGAAGTGCATTGAACATTGCATTACAATCGCAATATGTATGTTCAACTAACTATGAGCGAATATGTCACTGATTGAACAATCATCCTCCATTTTGGAGCTCAATTGGCTTCATTATTTCACAAAGCACATTAGCTATGTATCGCACCTGTCTCCATGAGGTCTGACAACGGCACACCGTTACTCGGTGTCCGCCATTCGCTGAGCTCGTATATCAGCGGCCTGTCCGTGCTGCCGCTGCTCACCGTATATCTCCAGTCGTGTGACCGCCCGTCCCAGGTCAGCCAGGTGACTGGTGGTGTCGGCAGCCACCCCCTGGAGCGACACTGACAGACTTAAGCACAATTCCGGCCACCTCGGCTCCGTCACCTCCGGCCCTGTCGGACAGAGCTGTATCAGCTGACTGCAGTCGGACAGAGCTGCCGCCAGCTCCCCGCTGCACCACTAGAGTGTCAGACACTGACACAGGCAGCACTGACACAGCCGAGCGGCCGCACAGCAATTTTTTAGCAACAGCACTCAGCAGTCATATGTAGAATGTGAATATGAACATAATAAGTATATGCGATAAGTATATGCGTAATACAGTAGTCTATGAAACTATTTATGCTACCTCTCATTGGTTGCACTAGTCTAATAATCATTCCCCATTGAAATACTTGCTCACTAATTGTAACAATGCCTGCATTCCCGTGCTGGCCGCTTTCGATCGTGGCGCCACTTATAGGTACTCTGTAATGTATAACCGCCGCGCCAGGGCCGCGGCCAGTCAGTCCCGTCAGTCTGCTCAGACCCGTCGTCAGCGAGCTCTCTCTCTCTCTATGTAGTCAGTCAGTGTCAGTCGTCGATTAATATTCATTACGTTTGTTTGGAAATTTGCTGCTTGTGACAATGCAACTATCGCTAGAACCTCAACTTAAAAATCACCCCGTGACGTTACACTAATATTCCTCGCATACCTATGCCACAAGCATGAACACTATCGAAGGGCATGCATTGAATCCCTTCCCCCTCTCACCACAATAATATACACGATCAACGGTGAAACTTGCTAGTTGAGGCTGATTGGTTCGTCCATTTGCCGTCTCCGCTGTCTATTTGCACCTACCGGGATTACATGTGTGATCTGTGTTATCTCACCTCTGACATTGAGGAAGCTGAGGCCCTCCGGCAGCTGTCCCCTCAGTAGCGGAAGGTCGGCGGCGGTGACTGATAGGCATCGCAGCCCACGGCACCTGGTGAGGGGCTCCAGGCTGCCGGCCGTGAGATCATGAAAGTCTGGAAAACACACAGACACAGTCAACTCCGTAACTCCGCAACTCCGTAACTCCGTAACTCCGTATCGTCAACTCCGTAACCGCGTCAAAAGCGAGCTGGCTCGCGCACGGAAGGAGTTTCTCTGTGACCAGCTGGCACACCGTGACCACCGTGGCTTCTGGAAGCGGCTGAAGCAGTTTGCCGTCTGATCGAACACAGCTGGAGGGACGGACTCTTCTGTGCTCGGGCCCGAGCAGGGGGACGTATTCAATGAGTATTTCTCGTCAGTGGGGGCTCGGGTTGCTGGAGAGCTTCGCTCTGGTATGGGTGCTGAGTCCGCCGTCGAACAGCGAATGCCGCGCCCTGTTAGAGTCTGTTCATCTGCGTTTGTACTGAAACCTGTCACGCTGCCCGAACTATCAGCTGCTGTGCGACAAATGAGTAGCTCAGCAGCGGTAGGACTAGATGGTGTGCCCATGTATGCTGTTAGACAGTGTTTTGCAGTCATTGGACCGAAGCTGCTGCACGTGATCAATGCGTCGATAGTGAGTGGGATGTTCCCCTCGATGTGGAAGACGGCGCTGGTCGTGCCGATCCATAAGTCCGGTGACGTCACCGTGGCTGGTAATTTTCGTCCTATCTCTCTTTTGTCCGTTCTGTCCAAGGTCACTGAGAGGGTCGTGTGTAACCAGCTTACGGCTTACCTGCAGGATCCCAGCATCATGTCCGACGCACAATATGCATACCGACGCGGCCGTGGCGTGGAGGACGCCCTGATCGACGCTGTCGAGTGGATGTCAAAAAACATCGATTCTGGTCGCTTGATATCGATCACAGCTCTGGACCTCAGCAAAGCATTCGACAGCGTCGATCATGGCGTCCTCCTCAGTAAGATGGATTGGTATGGCATTCCATCACATTGGTTTGCCAGCTACCTCGGAGACCGGAAGCAGATGGTTCGTGGCGGTACTTCAGTGCTGCCTGTATCCTGTGGGGTCCCCCAGGGATCCATCCTGGGTCCTGTTCTCTTCTGTCTTTTAGTTAACGAAGCTGAAAATTTTCTTCCCCATGGACGGCTCATCAGCTATGCCGATGACACCCAGTTGTTTGACTGTTCTTCAAAGGACAGGGACAGTATGGCATCTCTCAAGAACCGCCTTGAAGAGTCCATCATGTCCATCCAAAAGTGGCTTGCAGTGAACTCGTTGAAAATGAACCCTACAAAAACCGAGTTTACTCTCATAGGCACGAGACAGGCCGTGAGAGAAAACGCAACTTTCTACTTCGAGATGTCTGGCCATCAGTCCAAGCCGTCCGAGCACATCAAGGTTCTAGGCGTAGTCATCGACCAGTGCCTCAGATGGGACAGTCACGTGACTCGCGTGGTACGCCGATGCACAGCAACCCTTATATCTCTTTACCGGTTCCGTCGCCATTTTTCAACTGCAGCTCTACTCACCATCATTCGTGCTCACGTTTTCAGTCACATTCTGTTCTGCTTACCTGTCTGGGCAAGTGCCTCTGGTGAGCAACGGAAGCGCATACAAAAAGTAATCAATTTCGCGGCCCGTGTGGTGACTGGCACGCGAAAAACTGAGCACATCGCCCCTGTCTTGCGGTCTCTGGGCTGGCAGAACATCGAAGGCAAGATTTTCGAGCGGGACTGTATCAAGGTGTTTAACGCGCTCAATGACCAGTATGCTCCAAACACGATGCGCAGCATGTTCACGCGGAGACGGGAAACGTCGCTTCGTGATACCCGTCTCGCTCGATCAGAGCAGCTCGCGCTGCCAAGGGTACGGCTGAGCACCACTCAACGTGTCTTCTCTTACCGAGCCGCGACAGCGTGGAACACGCTCCCGCCTACTGTAACACAGTGCACTTCGAGAGGGCAGTTCATGGTCAGGTTGGGAGAGGTGCAACAGAGTGGAAACAGTGCTTAGGTGTGTGATATATGTAGGTATGATTTATCATCGAGTGTTTATCTAGAACGCCTCACTTTGTCTTATTGTGTATATGTGCAGTGTGCATTTATTGTATGACGCAAACTTCCGAACAGCTGTGCGCGCACGGATGGAGTTTAATATACCATACCATACCATACCATACAGAGACAGGATCAGCCGGCTGTAATTCATCTTGATACATGAAAAGACGAAAGACGAAACAATATATATGAATTCGTATGGTTTTACGGACACAGCAGACAACGGGTATAAGCATATTATGTTCAATGGGTTCAGACATTGAATGTTCCAATACAATCGTTATGCGTATGCCTAACAAACTCTGAACGAATAGGTCATTGGTTGAACAGTACTCCTCCATTTAGGAGCTCAATTGGCTTCATTATTTCGCAAAGCACATTGGCTATGTATCGCACCTGTCTCCATGAGGTGCGACAACGGCACACCGTTACTCGGTGTCCGCCATTCTCTGAGCTCGTATATCAGCGGCCTGTCCGTGCTGCCGCTGCTCACCGTATATCTCCAGTCGTGTGACTGTCCGTCCCAGGACAGCCAAGTGACTGATGGTGTCGGCAGCCACCCCCTGGAGCGACACTGGCAGACCATCATCCTCGTACCATTCCGGCCACCTCGGCTCCGTCACCTCCGGCCCTGTCGGACAGAGCTGTGTCAGCTGACTGCAGTCGGACAGAGCTGCCGCCAGCTCCCCGCTGCACCACTGACACCAGAGTGTCAGACACCAAGGGCTCCGCCACCGGGGGGGGGGGGGGACGGGTGGGACATGTCCCCCAACCAAAATGTTGGGTGGGGCATACTATCTTTTGTCCCCCCCCCCCACTGGCGGATCCAGGGCTTCAGCGCGGGGGGCATACCTACCAGGTCACGGAGCCAAACCTAGGGTACCCCCAAATCCTGTTTTCTCATCGGATTTAGGCCACTTATTTTTCGTCATAGCCCTGATACGATAGCTTAAAAAAAACAGAAATGGTAGGCCACCTGACCCTACTGGCGGATCCAGGAGGAGGGGCTTTGGGACAAATACCCCGGCAGCGCCAGAAATCGACGGAAATTTACGTTTTCGTTTCAGGAATAAGACGAAAACTTACCTTTTATTACAAAAAGTTTGCTTTAAAGTGCACAGCAACGAGTAGGGAATACAAATCCGATCAGTTTCTGGAATTTGGAGAGACTTTCTTAGTGTTCCCGCAGTGTTTCCGATTTGAGTGTTTCCGATTAGGTCCACGTTGTGGGACCTAATCGGAGTTGCCGATGGGTGGCCTTCTACATACCGATGTGTATGGTCCTCAGACGCCGGTGGGGCCCTCAGAAACACTGGTGTATATGTAGAGCCGACCCAGGGCCACCGGTATGAGAGCTTAAGAGGTACTGGCGTGGCACCCTCAAAGGTATCGGTGTGTGGCCCTCAGAGGCACTGTGCAGGAACCACAAAGGAGCCGGTGTGGACCCTCAGAGGTGCTGGTGTGAGGCCCTAACATGGACGCCGTGGTGATCTTTTAGACACTGGTGTGGCGCTGAGCCCACACCCCTCACAGATGACTGTGTGTGGGGCCCCTGGAATTGTTGCTGCGACTGCTTGATATTAACCCGCGCCCCACTGGGGTCTTTTTATAACGCGCCCTACTGGGGGGGGGCTATTTATAGCCCCCCCCCCTCCTAACTCCGAAACTACTGGGCCGATTGTCAAAATTCAAACGGCGTCCGATAGCCCTGGAAAAACTGTCGAGCGAAACCTAACTTTATTACCGATGACGTCACAGGTCAGGTCAAAGTAAAAATTATCGACGTTTTGGCTTGTTAACTATTTGGGCTCTGGCCGCCGGCTCAAAAGTCGGATCAGGCTCATTTTTGGTTTACACACTCATGAAGACATGCCTAAGATACCCTGAGGGTACCAAACTTGTACTTTAAATTTTTCAGGTCAAGGCCAGGTCCTCCTAGGTCACGAAAATAATATATTTAACCGGTCACGTGACACATGTTTTATGGTCCATTTAGGCCACATATTTTGAAATCAGCGTCGTCTGTGTCATATCAGGCCATTTTCAGCTGAAAAAAAGCTGAGGTCAGGTCATTTTCAGGTCAAAAAAGGTCAAATTTTGAAGTTGAAATTTTTCAACAAAAAAAGTGTCTATCAGATGCATTTTGAGCTCAGGAACACGATGGTGCTATTTATTTTGGTGTACGATGTCAAAAACGTACGGAAAAATTGATTTGAAAATTTGATAATGACGGATATTTTTACTATATAGCGTATAACTTGGCTATTTTTGAAGATATCGGTCCAAAACTTCCTAGAGTAGGTCACCGGTATGTGTTCTATCACATATATTCTGTTTTTTTTCGAAAAAGCAAAAACTTTTTTGAAAATTTCAAAAATATAATTTTTAGAGGTTATATGTATAATTTTCGAAATTTTCAAAATTTTAAAAATCCGAGATAGCAGTTTGATAGCCCTGTTCATTCTGAGTCCTCTAATGCAAAGAACTTGGATCTATCTTTAAAACTGAGCTCTTGAGACCGATTGCCGTAGTTCAATGTTTTGCATCAAAACCGGCCGAACATGACTTTTTTTTGTATTTGTAAAAGCACGAACTATCCACACGGATGTGGTTTTTACAGTTCTTAGTCATATAAGGTACATAAAGCGAGGGTAAAACGCGACACATACAAATAAAAACAAAACACATACATACGCGCCTATTCCTACTAAAAACAGCTTCAAGTGACCTGAGAGAGGAGCCGCCGCTGCAGCTGTCTCTTAACCCTCGCCGGACCTATTGGTTTTCTACATACGCGCCGGCCGAGGGGGGGGGCGGGTACGACCCCCCCTCGCCGTTTCGCCCCTGGTGGAGCTAGCGCGTCGCGGAAAAAACGAGCGTGTGCGCCGTTACGAGACGCAGAGATTGGTACCCGATTTTAACCCTCGCCCCGTTGGGGGGGGGCCATTTTGGCCCCCCCCTGTGGTTTTTCCTGAATAGCAAGAAAACGGCGGCGCGCAGCGCCGCCAAATTTTCAGTACCTTCCCGGGCATCAATTTGACACCTTCACACCAAATTTCAAGTCTTAGGTCACCTTAGGTCAGGAGTTATTGAGGTCAAACTGAGGTCATGTTCGAGCAAAAATGAGCAAAAAACATGCAATCTTGAAACGCTCACCAAATCTACAGTTATCAAGCAATTTCAAAGTTCTTTATATGGTCTAGTAGACAAAAAGCGGCGCTACAAAACTGCTATCTCGGATTTTCAAAATTTTTGGTTTTTGACCAAAAAAAATTCAAAAAATTGATTTTTTTAGAAAAACTTTGAAAAAATCCGAAAATTTTCCGAATTTCGAAAAAAACCGGAATATATGTGATAGTCCCAGCGCTCTTCTATATACATACCAAATTTCAGATCGATATCTCGTTTTTTGGCCAAGTTATAGCGAAAAAACTGTTCAAAAATGATGACGTCAAATTTTTGAACTCAATTTTTAGCAATTCTAGACCACGTACGGCAAAACAAAGACCACCATTGAACTCCCCGTGACGAGCTGCATCGATTCGATACCCATTTTATGCAAAAATATTAACTTTGAAATTTGACCTAATTTGACCTGACCTTGACCTGACCTTGACCTGACCTTGACCAAAACGTGATCTAAGCTGGCCCCAAAGGCTGCCTGACCCATATAATCGCATTTGTCATGTAAAATGGACCATAAAACACGTATCACACGACACTTTCATATTGTGACCCCCCGTGACCTGACCTCTGTGACCTGACCTGGTATCAGTGACCTCAAATAGCAAAATATGTGTTTGAAGAACATTTCTCCATCGATGATTTTCAATGAAATGCATTTTACTCGATTTTACAACGCATTTCTTGAAGTGCCTGTAAACGGTGAAAATTGGACCTTTGACCTGACCTGTGACGTCATCGGTTTGACCTAGGTCAATAAAATTGGGTCACAAGGTAGTTCCCCGTTGGGGCTATCCAACGCCGTTTACCGCTTGTCGCTATGTTGCGTGGTTCTCGAGATCTTAGGGGGGGGGGCCAAAATGCCCCCCCCCCCCCAACCGGGCGCGTTGCTCGGCAGAGCCCAACGGGGCGCGGGTTAAGGTCCTAGGTCAACCGGTGACCTCTGAGGTCAGGTCAAGTGCCCCAAGGTACGGTTCAGTTTTTGGTGAATAACTTCGCAAAAAACGGCCGCAGAGCGCCGATTTTGGCAGCATCGTGTTCGTCTCGCTCAGGCGCGTCGAATGATATACTTTTTGTCCGGGTCAGGTCAACTTGGGGTGTTGACCTCAGGTCAAGGTCAGGTCAGCACCCCCAGGTCACGAAGTTGGTCGAAAGGGGTCATGTCGCATATCATTCGATTCGGCAGGTCTTCCTGAGTCCATTGGTGGCTTTCCCGACTCGCTAGCTCAATTTGATCCAGAGTTATTGACGAAAAACTAATATGACCTTGATGACGTCATAAATGACGTCACGCAAGGTCAACATTGCAAAAGTGACGCATCTTACCTTGCAAGGAGTGCATAAAATCACGATTCTGTGTGCTTGAGATAGTTGGAGATCGTTCCCGGCGCCAAAATAGCAGTTTTCATTTTTCCCCATTGACTTATAATGGTGAGGTCACGAAAATGACCTGACCTCATATGACCTTTAGGAAAAATCCGAGATATACAAGTTGTGGGACTCATAATGGATACTAGATCCTGCAAGTTTCATTTCCCTGTGACATCTCCTCTGGCAGTGAGGGCGTTGCGAAGTTGCGACATCTGAAGACCGTGCAGAGGTTCACTTATGACGTCATAGGTCAGTGACCTGACCTGACCCAAAAATGCGGTTGGTGTCAAAAGATGCGGCTTGGATCAAAGGTCAGGTATGCCAAGTTTCAGCTCTCTATCGCCAGAGTGTTCGGAGCTATCGCGAAAAAACCCTATGGGGGGGGCGGCACCCGCCCCCCCCCCCCCCCCCCCTCGGCCGGCGAGGGTTAAACTTCCCGATAGACATGTTCTCGCAGTCGTATGTAAGTCTGTTCATTTCCAGAGCTGCGCGGTACGCGAAACGCCTCTTCCCGGTTTCCGTTCTGACCCTTGGTAGAGATAAAAGATTGTCCTGTCTGGTGTGTCGCAAACGATCGGGAATGTCGCGGTTTGTGGTAAATAGGTCGGCAAGACTCTCCGGCTCACTGGTGCGGCGGACTTTGTGGAGAAGGCAGAGGGTCTGGAACAGGAAGAGGTCAGGAGCGTCAAACCATCCCAGCGCCTCCCGCACACTTGAAACGTGGTCGAATTTACGTTTTCCGGAAACAATTCGAGCCGCAAAGTTGATGAGTTTTTGAAGGCGGTGCAGGTTTCCGGCTGTGCCAGAACCGTATACGACAAGGCAGTAACGGATGTGCGAGAACACTAGGGATGTGATGATTTGAGGAAGGATTTCAGGCGGGAGGTAGTGACGTATGTGGGAAAGGTTGACAAGGATACCGCAGCACTTTCGGGAGACGGCAGACACGTGAGCGTCCCAGGTCAGTTGTTGGTCAAAGATAACTCCCAAGTTTCGCGCCTCAGGACGAGGGGTCAGGGAGGTGTCGCGAAACTTGACAGTGAATTTTGGGAGTGAGCGCAGGTTTTGTCGTGAGCCAATGGTAAGAAGTTCAAACTTGTTTACGTTAACTTTTAAACCGTTGCTAAGAAAATAATCTCCAAGTGAGGCAAGAGCGGATTCCATGCGAACGATAAGTGTTGAAAGAGCAGATTTTGGTTCCGAAACCATGACCTGAGTATCATCGGCGTATTGCACGACGAGTGCATCCGCCGCATGAAGACTCAGGTCATTTGCAAACGCGCAGAAAAGGATCGGCCCGAGAGAAGAACCTTGAAAAACTCCTTGATTTATGGGACGTGGAGTGGAAGTTTTCACCTTGCCATCAGGGCCATGGGACCCAGCCAGCCTTCTCAAGTGGGGCCCACACGGGCCCCAAGTGGGCTCCAAACTGGGACCCATCTGGGCTGCCCACCTTGGACCCAGATGGGAATGTCATGAGCGTCCAACTGGGTCCCATCTGGGCACCCCAGACGGGGCCCATGTGGGACCCATCTGGGGCCCGTATTGAGCCCGCATATGGGCTTTCCCAGTTGGGACCCACATGGGCAGCCCAAGTGGGGCCCATATGGGACCCAGCTGGGATATATGCATATATATGGGTCCCACACGGGCTTTCCCAGTTGGGACTCAGACGGACACATGCAAAAAGCGCACATGGAATTTAATTGGGATTTGGTACCTAGCTTATGTCGTCCACTATTTCCGCGTGAATCCCAAAAAGCAATGTGTTCACGCGTGGGAGAACCGCGTACCCTTTGCCTCTCACTAGATCCCCAGAGATTCGAACTCAAGACCTATGGAACATGATGCGGGGACCCTAACCACTACACTACGCTAACACTGCAGGTAGACGGCCGGCGGCCGGTAGAGAACGGAAGCGTGGATGCGTACCTATTGTGAAAAAAAGGGAAGAGTTTGTAACGATAGTGATAGAGGCCCGAGCGGTCCGTCAGCGCCGTATTGCGTCTATTTATAGTCACCAACTGCCGGCGCGGCCGCCCTCGCGGCCGCGGCACCACACAACGAACACCGGCGACGCAGTAGGTATCAGCAGTCACCGTGGTATCAGCGACCTCGCAGGGACGCGGGCAGGGGTGTGCCCAGGCGGCTGTCAGATCAGGAGTCTGGCAGGGTAGCGGCACAGATCAGGCATGGTAGCGGCACAGTGGAGGCGCTGGCCAAGTCCAGCACGTAAAGTTAGCACATCTAGCCCATCTGGGACCCAGTTGGACGCCCATGACATACCCAGATGTAGCCCAGCCCACATTCGCCCAGATGCCCCACTTCCAGCCCATGTGGGCCCCATTTGGGATGGCTGGCTGGGGAGCTGACACTCTGTGTGTGACCGTGCAAGTAATTTTGAAACCATGAGATGTCGATATTTAGAGTCCGAAGTTTTTCCAAAAGTTTCCCATGGTTAATGACATCGAAACATTTACTGAGGTCGATCAAACAGAGGAGAGAGATTTTGCCGGAATCGATCGCCGAAAGCAAGTGATCACTGATGAGAGTGAGCGCCGTCTCCGTAGAGTGTCGCGGGCGGAAGCCGTGCTGGGTAGGGAAAAGGAGATGGTTGGATGATAGGTAATAGTAGAGTTGGCGCTGGACCGCCCTCTCCACTATTTTGGCGATGACTGGGACGATGGAGATGGGACGGAAGTTTGAAGGATTGTTAGGATCACCGGTTTTGTGAATGGGGTACACGAGGGAATGTTTCCAGGAGGCAGGGATTTCATTGGATGTGATGCAGGAGTTGACGAGGAATAAAAGGACGTGACCTATGAAGTTAAAGGAGAGCTTCAGGATGCGGATACAAAGGCCGTCAGCACCACGAGCCGGGGAGTTTCGCATGCTTGACACGATGCGGTGCAGAGCATTCAGGCTGATAGAGTGCAGGGCAAACGAACACGCACCCACCCTCGGTAGGCGGGTGGGGAGCGAAGGTGGCTGACCTAACGCTCGCAGTTCATTCGCGACGCTCGAGCCGACGTTGACGAAAAACTCATTCATATCGTTCGGTGAGACTGTAGGCAGCACCTGAGCACTGGAAGAACGCTTGCTGCCGATAATGTCCTTGGTAGTTTTCCAGCAGCTGGCACGGCCGCTCTCGAGTATGCGAGCGCCGAAGTACTGTCGCCTGTCAGCTCTAAAAGCGGCTCGAGCGAGACGATTCACAGAACGGTAAGATTCCGATCCGTGACCTGACATTCTGAGCGCCTGCGCACGCTGCATGATGAGTTGTCGAGTGTTGTCTGATATAGGTGGTGCTGACGGATTTCGCACAGTGACAGATTTTACAGGAGCATATCTAGAAACAATGGGTGACATGCGCTCCAGAAAGGCAGACCAGGCATCAGTCACATTCGTGGAGGAAAACACAGATGACCAGTCGGCTGCTAAGAGCGCGGATTCGAAACCAAGTAGGTCGAAACGTTTGAAAGAGCGGCAGGTAATGACTGTTGGTTTAAAACGCGGACGAGGTATACAAAGAACAGCACGAATAAAACGATGAGTACTAAAATGACAAACGCGGGTACCTGAGTGTTTAAAGTCACGGTTTGACATAAGAACGTCGAGTAACGAGCCAGATCTAAAAGTCGCTGTGGTGATGGGCTGATTCAAAGAGTAGCTAGAGATGAACTCATGCAAGCGCCGTTTAGACTGGGAGTCAGACAACAGATCACAGTTAAGGTCACCGGCAAGAACAATGGGACAGTCAGGGTAATGGTTCAAGACAAATTGGTACTGTGACTCTAGAGTATCGAAATCGGCTTGGAGGGCGGCTGCTGTGTGACGCGGCGGACGGTACAGTGATGCCACAATGATGCGACCGCTGTCCCATTTGAACAAACACCAGAGTGACTCGAGTTCCGACGCGCTACTAACTCGTTCCGGAACGACTATGGGTTTGCACTGGTATTTATCGCGATACAACACAGCTACTCCACCATATCCTCGCGGAGGCCAGGACCTGTCACACCTCTTTATACTGTAACCCGGGAAGGCCAGTAATCGGTTCGGTGTGCAAGGTTTGAGCCATGTTTCCGATATACTGATAAAGTCGTAAGCGAAATGATCAATCTCGTCATATAATTCGACAGACTTTGGTTTGAGCGACTGAACGTTTAGGGCGCACAGTCTGAGCTCGCGGGGGCCGGCCGAGCCGGTCCAGCCACATCGGTGACGTCTGGGACCCCGTTTGCGCACGTAGGAGCGTCTGCCGCGGTGGGTCGGCCGGTCTCGCCGCGCCCGGGCCGCAGCCGCTTGGTGCCGCTCGGCTCTGCTGGTCCGCCCAGATGCTGACTCCGGTACATGGGTGGGCCGGGCCGCCTCGCTCGCCGCCGCGACCCGGGGTCGGGGCGGCGGAGCGGCGGGCGCAGTCGGGAGGTCACAGTCAGCTGATCCGGTAGAGCGCCGGGAGTCCCACGCCGGCGGTCGACGCACCTGAGGCGGTGATTGGCCGTGAGAGTCTCGGACGATCGTGACGTCACGGCGGGCCGCAGCCGGAGGGCACTGTGTGGCGCTGTCTGGGTCAAGGTCAGGGCACCGGCGAGCAGGGACGAGCAGGGCATCTGGACGAGCAGGGCACCGGACGCCATCTGGACGAGCAGGGCACCGGCGAGCCGCGGCTGACCGGTCTCAGGGACCCGGACATGGAGCGGCCGAAACAGGTCAAAATCAACCGCACGCGCCCCGCCATCCCTTCGTCGTGTCGACGGACGAGACAGGACGCCTCTGCAGAGTTGAACATCCGGTGGGTGTAGAGCCGGGTGGTTGTCGGAGCGATGTTTAGTCCATGGGTTCGGAGCCGGACAGGCGGCGATGGTCAGCAGCCGCACCACGGCGAGGAGCGTCACGCACCGTAAGATGTCCTGATGCATGGTGACACGTAATGTGACGCAGCGGCGCTCGCTCACTTCCGCTCACTAACCGACGGTGGTTGGATCACTTCTGTGTCTCAGTCATTCAGTCACAATAAGGCACACTCAGGAAAGGCGCGGGGAGGGCTCACGGGCAGGAGAGCCACACTAGGGCGGCGCGTCCGCTCGGGGAGACGCGCACAGCCGGACTGACGTCACTCTGACGTCATTTCCGGCCGATCTATGAGAGCTAGAAAGTTTTTGTTTGGACACAAGGTGTCAAATTGATGCAGGCGAAGGTACTGAAAGTTTCGTGTTGATACGTCCAGTGGTTTAGAAGATATTCCAGAAAAACGAGAGGGGGGCTATAAATAGCCCCCCCAGTGGGGCGCGGGTTAACCCTCGCCCTGGCAGGGCATTTTTCATAACACGGACGGCGAGGGGGGGTTGGTACGACCCCCCCTGGCGATTGGCTCCTATTGAACTTAGAAACGCCAAATTTACAGGGTAGGTGGGTCCATAGGAGATCTCGCCCCCGTGAAAAATTGGTGAATATAAGTCAATATTTAGGGGGTTTTGGGGGGTATAAGTGCAAAAATTTTGCTAAAACAGGCCAAAAGTTTTTCGCTTATAACTTTTGATCTAATTAAGATAGAGCAAAAAGAAAAGCACCAGTGAACTCAGCACGTCAAGGCGCGTCGAATGATATACTTGTTTGCTTGCTTAAGTGTACTTAAAAAAGTTAAATCTTTTTACGTTTGCCCCGCCCCCCTCCCCTTCAAGATAGGTACCTACTGGGCTGGATCAGCCACTGCAAATATTTGCACTGAGTGGAACTGCCACTTTGCAATACTTGATTATGGCCTCTGGGCTAGGTATGTCAAAACTCGAGGGTGATTTTATGCCATTTTATAAAACAATTTTTTGTTGTATCAACCAAAAACTCACACTTACCGAGCATGGCTTCAACTTCAGCTTCCAACACAGAGCATATAAAATAACTGGTATTCATATAGCAGGCGTCTCACATCCGTGTAAACGGCCGGAGGTCTGGTGACGGGTGGTGGCCTTGAAACTGCTTGTGGCGGTGGCCGATTTATGACGTCACGAATGTACTATCGATGCAGAATTCCCTCTGCCATTCCATGCCATTCCAGGGACGGTTGAGGGATGAAGGAGGTAGAGCACTTCATGGGCCGGATAAATCCGTTATCCACGGATAAATCCGCGGACCGGATAGGATTGGATTCTAAATTTGTTAAAAAAGAACGGATATGGGCGGGCCGGATTTGGGAATTGAAGGTTGAACCCGGATCAAAACGGATCAAAATTTTAACATTCAACATTGAAGTTAAAAATTGATACCTAGTTTACCAATGTGGTGATTTTCATGTGGTTTTAGGTTTATAAGCATGGTTTTTGGAACCATGATGGTCTGTGAGATGTACGTGTATGGCTGTCTGGTCCCTTAGATTGAATTTGTTAGTCCAGTTTTGGGTGAAACCAGTTATTGGTGAAACGGATTATTACGGATATTTTTTGGAAGTTTGGCTGCAATACGGGCCATGGGTGGGCCGGATTCTGATATTCAAAGAAAGGCGGATAATGGGCGGATCTGGATATGACTTGCCGGATATGGGCCGGGCCGGATCCTAAAAAGCCTATCCGTGAAGTGCTCTAGAAGGAGGGGAGCTATCTCAAAATAAATACCATACTCGTGTTCCCCGCCCCCGAATTGGTATAAATATTCCACACCTGCAGTCACGTTTCTCTCGTCGATCGAAAATTCTGCATCGATAGTACATTCGTGACGTCATAAATCGGCCACCGCCACAAGCAGTTTCAAGGCCACCACCCGTCACCAGACCTCCGGCTGTTTACACGGATGTGAGACGCCTGCTATATGAATACCAAATAACTCACTGACTGATCGATATCTGCATATTCACTATCAAGGCCATATCATACAATATGCCTGAACACCGTAAATTTATAATGATTTTAAGATTCACTATCAAGCCTATGGATAACAATAATGTCCAGCTCAAGGTCCAGCTTTGGCCAAGCTGTTCGATATTCAAATCCGTGGTAAAAATCCTGCTGATAGTAGTGAACTATTGACTGGGACACCTAGCAGAAACTTGGTAGAAACTATCGACCCCGCATGAATTTACCATGTCCAACCGGTCCGACCCCGGTTCCGAATCTAGTCGTTTGTCTAGTCGCATAGCTGGCTACAACTGGTCGTCAATTAACCCCGCTTGAAATAGCACAGCCGACAGCGGGGTCGGTGTCTAAGCGTCTGTTAGTATGTGTTTGATCTAGTTTTCGTTAGCAACTGTCGACGGTAGTTTTGCTGTTAACGGAAGTGAGTTGTGCCTACTAATTGTTCATAACCATGTTGTAGGTATGTATTAGGTATAGGGGCTTTTTATGTCCTTGTTAAAGGGGATATACGTTGTGGATTCAATGATATATTTTACTTGCGTTTAGTTTCTGCTTTATTTGAAAGTTATTTATTACTGTAAAAGTTTACTAAATGTGTTAATTTTGATCCCGGGTACTTGAACTTTTACTGGTACTGTGTCCCCGACGACGTCAATAGGACATAACACTTTACCAGCCCTGTGCAAAAATATCATATTTTAGCAGACACAACCATGGAGTACAAAATTTCCTGGTGCCAAAAATACCACCAAACTTTTCCAACCGTGATAAATGGTGAAGAGGATGGACTAAAGCAGTCTAGATAATTTGAGAGAATGAATAAGAGAAAACACTCTTATTCCCAAAACAAGCATCGGTGGACATTTCATCTAGTTGTGTTTTGGTGGACTTCTTAACCCTATGTATTCCTGGCGGGGGGCCTCAGGAGCACCCCCCTGAGGTTTTTTGGTTATTTCTCCCAAACGCGTTGAGCTAGGAAGCTCAAATTTTCTGACTTTTCCTAAAAGGCTTCTACGCAACATTTCTGAAAATTTTGAGTTGATCTGACCTCAGGTCAGGTCACCACAGGCGGTTTGGTGACCCTACCTCAGAAAAGTTTGCAATCACGCCAGAGCTAGAGTTTTTGACCGATCAATTTCTTCTCTTCAGGCTATAGTTAGGGTACCAGTATGTGCAATTTGTATATCTCGGAATTTTGATATCGGTGACCTAAGGTCAGGTCAGTTTCGCGACCTCCCCATTATAAGTCAATGGCGGAAAAATCAACTCCCTGTTTTTACCACTAAAACGGGTTGGAATGGCCCCATATACCATACATGACTTCATATACGATCAACCTTCACTACCTTGAGGTCTGTTTTGCTGTTGGGCAGCTGTGAGGTCATGTGACGTCATCAAAGGTCACCAAAGGTTTTTGGCCAATAACTCCGTACAGGAACAAGATACAGACGCGTGGATGGTCTCATTGTGTTCAGCTCGTCAAGACGCATCGAATGATATACATGATGACCTCGAGGTCACGTGACCTGAGGTCAACCTTTGACCTTGACCTTTCGAGGTCAACATATATATCATTCGATGCGGATTGACGAGAGAATCACGATGATGCCCTTAGTTTGTTCCTATCTTGACTAATTCGAAAGTTATTCGAGAAAAACTCTCCATATCTAGCGCCGCCATTTTGACTTTTTCGACCCCTGTGACGTCATCTTTGACCTGACCTGAAAATGACCTTTGTAAAAATTGTAGATCTTGACCGTGCGTATCCGATGCCGTTTACCGTTTGTCGCTGCGATGTGTAGTTTTTGAGATCTGAAGGGGGGCCGAATCGCCCCCCCCCCCCCGCCAGTTTCTTGTCCCGGCGGAGCCCGCCAGGAATAGGGTTAATGGCTTGAGATACTGCCTTGAAATCTTGCCTGGTGATAGACTTGAGCCACATCTACCAATATTGTTTTGACCTCTTCTATCGGTGGAATGCTTCAGAAAATATAAGCGTTTAAAAAATGGTATCCAAATCGCTATAGGTGGACATTTGAATGACTGAACCAGACATTTAGGGGGACACATATCTATAGACTTCAAACAATTTTCAGTGGACGTGATTTCATGGAATCGATTGTCTCGTGGATGGACACATTTTGTTGAGCTATACATAATATACGTGGACTTGTTAACATGAATACGTGCTGTCGCGACCGTTCGTTCCTCGTTATCTTACAGGGAGGGGGGGGGGAATAGTTGCATGAGCGGCAGGCCGGGATTTAATATTTCAGCAGCCATGCCACCGTGCGTTCTGGGATACGCCCGTATAAATAATATTCACAAAATAAATATCTAACTATATCAAGGCAGCGGGTGGGCCGGTCGTCATAAAACGTGGCATGCATCGCCTGAAAGTGACCCGAGAGCTATAACGGTTTGGCAATAGTCCGGATAGGGATAACTCCGCACATGCAACGTGCACACAATACACACCCGAAAACTTGTATTTTCTTATCTCAGCAACGAGGTACATTTTATTTTAGGTGGACCTGACAGGTCCACCTATGCTTCCATGTCCACCGATTGTCAGAAAAGATTCCCAATTTGTCCACCTATGCTTGAAAAGGGAAGGTACCAGGCTGTGTATTGTGTGCACGTTGCACGTGCGGATTTATCCCTATCCAGACTATTGCCAAACCGTTAGCTCTCGGGTCTCTCAGTAGATACATGTCAAGTTTAACCCGCGCCCTGATGGGGTCTGCCGAGCAACGCGGTCTGATGGGGGGTGCATTTTGGCCCCCCCCCCCCTAAGATCTCGAGAACTACACAACATAGCGACAAGCGGCAAACGGCGTTGGATGGCCCCAACGGGGAACTACCTTGTGACCCAATTTCATTGACCTCGGTCAAACCGATGACGTCACAGGTCAGGTCAAAGGTCGAATTTTCACCGTTTACATACATTTCAAGAAATGCGTTGTAAAATCGAGTAAAATGCATGTCATTGAAAATCATCGATGGATAATTGTCCATAAAACACATATTTTGCTATCTGAGGTCACTGATACCAGGTCAGGTCACAGAGGTCAGGTCACTGAGGGTCAAAATATGAAAATATCATGTGATGCATGTTTTATGGTCCATTTCACATGACAAATTCGATTATGTGGGTCAGGCAGCCTTTAGGGCCAGTTTAGGTTATGTTCTGGTGAAGGTCAGGTCAAGTTCAGGTCAAATAAGGTCAAATTTTAAACTTGATATTTTTGCATAAAATGGGTATCGATTCGATGTAGCTCCTCACGGGGAGTCTAATGGTGGTCTTTGTTTTGCGCTACGTGGTCTGGAATTGCTAAAAATTGAGTTTGAAAATTTGACGTCATCAATTCTGAAGTTTTTTTTTCGCTATAACTTGGCAAAAAAAGAGGTATTATCGATCTGAAATTCGGTATGTAGATAGAAGAGCACAGGGACTATCATATATATTCCGTTTTTTTTCGAAATTCTAAAAAAAAAATGGGAAATTTTTGAGTTTTTCTAAAAAAAAAATCATTTTTTATTTTTGGGGGTCAAAATCCCAAAATTTTGAAAATCCGAGATGGTAGTTTTGTAGCGCCGTCTTTTTCCTATACGACCACATAAAGAACTTTAAAATTTATTGTAAACTGTAGGTTTGGTGAGCGTTTCAAGATGTCATGTTTTTTGCTCATTTTTGCTCGAACATGACCTCAGTTTGACCTCAATAACTCCTGACCCAAGGTGACATGTGACTTGAAATTTTGAGTGAAGGTGTCAAATTGATGCCCGGGAAGGTACTGAAAATATGGCGGCGCTGTGCGTCGCCGTTTTCTCGCTATTCAAGAAAAACCACAGGGGGGCCAAAATGGCCCCCCCCCCAGCAGGGCGCGGGTTAATGGCGATCGGCCCAGCCGTTACCTTGATATAGTAAGAGGATTATTTTCGACGCCCCCTACTCTTCACGTGCCACGTGTTACGGTGGTTACGCTGGTGCTCCTTGCATTCTATCACAATTAAAATACTTAAATGCATTTATTATTTATACTTTAACCCGCGACCGCCTGGGGGGTCGAATCCGACCCCCCCCCTCAGTTTTTCTCGAATAACTCATGAACCGCTTACGCTATCAACTTGAAACTTGGCATACCTTTTTCCCCATCAATTTGACGTCTCCTGTGTAATTTTTAAGAAAATTCTTCCAAAACTTTTTGAGATATATCGATTTTAGTGATGTAACTACATGGCGTTTTCAGTCAAAAAGAGGTAAATGTTTAAAAAATCGCCAAAAATCAAGGTTTAAAGCAAATTGCAAATTAGGGACATGAATAGACGCAGCTCAACGATTTCTTTAAAATGACTATCTCCGATTTCCCATAAAATGCGTTTTTCACCCCTAAAAATTCAAAAAACTAACTTTTTTTTGAAAACAGCTAATAAAATCCAAAATTTTGAGAATTTTCAAAAAACCGGAATATATGTTATAGAGAACATATATATTATATTAGAACATTAGATGTCCCAAATTTCAACTTTCTATCTTTATTTTTGACCCCCAAATTGTAAAAAATAGCTCCAACATGCAAAGGGCATTATGACGTCATAAGCATTTTCGTGAATTAGAGGCACTTCTGAACATCGCATGTGAAAACAAATGGCACCACTAGATTCCTGGGACAAAGCTCGTCTAGAAAAGTGCATTTTTATGTCAAAAATAAAAAGTTGAAAAATTGACTATTTTCTTGGTGGCGTATAGTATAAACGATTTGTTATGCTTGCTGATGACCAGGACAGTGACTTTGGGCTACATATAACCATGACCATCGGATTCGGCGTGAAAAATAAGCCATAAAACATGTGTCGCATGCCCATGTAGCAGAAAGTGAAAACCGTGACCTTTCGTGACCTGACCTGACCTTGACCCGTACTTAGTATGACCCCTATACGCACATGGTACCTTCACTAGGTCTTTGAGGTCATTTTTGGTGAGTTTCGAGCAGCAGCTATCGATTCCGCTGTCCGTAAGCCTAATCATGCAAAACCCCAGAATTTGACCTTTGACCTGATCTTGACCCGAAAGTTGACCTCAATCTTAAAAACTTAAGAGTGCTTTGGGAAGGTCTCGTAGAGACCTTTCGAACGCCGCCTCGCGGGGCTCGATACGACCATTGGTTCTCGAGATAACAGGGGGGAGTCGGATCCGACCCCCCCCCAGGCTGTCGTGGGTACGGAAATAGCCCAGGCGGTGCCGGGTTAAAGGGATAAGTATCGTGCGTGTATATTGACTACTATATAAATGCTGAATACTGCAAATGCGAGAGCCGTGCATTACACTAAGCAGCTCTCCTAGTCGCACCACTAGTGGGGCTCACCCCGTTCGGTGTCTTGAGCGCACCTCAGCGAGGGTGTCGTCCTAGGCCAACCGGAAAACTGATCACCGGTGGTAATGCTACAGTCCTTCGCAGTGGTGCGTATGTTCAGGTCAAGGACGGACTGTAGTGTGGACATTATCCCGTGTGCGGCTTTTTACAGTACCTAACGTGTAAGAGGGGAAGCGTTGGACCCCCCTCCCCCCCCGCCACCCCAGCCATTATGTCCCTGATAGACCTAGAGCTTCACAGAAAAAAAACAAGCATGCAGTCCACAATGGGAGAGAAAACTGATGGTACCCAATGCTAGGGTCTTAGGTGAACCGGTGACCTCAGAGGTCAGGTCAAACATTCGAAGCCGAGCCAATCTCAGTTCACTGGAGACGGAGCTCTTGCGGACGCTACAAGCCAATCAAAACGGGCAAATCATTGTCAAACTGAGTTAGGACAGTAAAAATTGCCCTAAACTTGACCTTAAGCGAAAAACGGCAATCTAAGATCATCCTAGATCAGTTATTTCAAATGACCTCGGATGACCTTGACACATGGCGAGTATTCTGGCATCCATTTTGCTCTTAATAATCACCTTGAGGCACAAACTCGCAAAAAAATTAATAACAACCATTTAATTGACCTCAAATATGCTCAGAAAACTAGAAACCTGCCCCTATGAAGCGAGACCTTGTGTGACCTTGACCTTGAGTGAACTGTATATGGTGTAGGGTACTGCAGATTAAAGGTTTCGTGGTGATCTGCCGCGTTTTACGCAAGTTTTTCGCGAAAAATTGCGGAGGGGGTCCGTTCAGCCCCCCCCCCCCCGTCAAGTGCCAGGGTTAAAATAACAAACGACTTTTTGTGCGTGCAAACCTAAAACCCTGAAGTGAACGTCAGCCATTTATTTCAATAGCATGAAACACAGGAACAAAACAAAAGACCCTCATGCCGCGGATCTACGACTTGTTTGAGTTTACCAGAACTCTAAAGGTCCCGCATCAACCAAAGTGGAGACACTGGGTCTGTCAATGCTCTCAACTCATCAACCAGCTGTTGTTGTTGTTGTGTTTCCCCTGGCTACCGCCGGAGCGGCAGCGTAGCCGGTAATCAGTTCTTATGGGCCATGTAGCCAGCGGCCAAGGCCGCCACCACATCGTCGCGGCGGACGTCGTGGGCCGCGCCGATGATGTTGCCCAGCGCACGGAGCCGGGGGCCGTACAGGCACGGGCACTCCAGCAGCACGTGCGCCGGGGTGTCCGCTGCTTCAGAGCAGACCAGGCAGCGGCCCGCTGGACACTCCTTGTCCTCGCATTGGGCGCACTCAGTCGATGATCTGCGTCCAATCCGGTGGAGGTACTATAAGTCGACGGCCTCCTCCCTGGTGGCGGTCCGGACCGGGGCGGGGGCGCGGCCCCCATGACGGTGCGGTACCAGCCGGCTGGCCAATCCGCCCGCCACTTCCTCCTGGTGGACCGCGCGACAACCCGCGTGGGGGTGCGGACGTCAACCGGGGTAGACTGCTGGGGCAGAACGGCGGCCTCTTTGGCCAGGGCGTCCGCTCTCTCATTACCGGCGAGTCCACAGTGTGCCGGGACCCATTGCAGCGTAACCGTGCTGCCGTCGGCCGTCACGCGCTGGAGCTGGGCCCACAGCCTGGCGCCTAGTGTCGAAGCCTGGGCCGAAGCGCCAGGAGCAGCAGAGCCGCCTTCGAGTCAAGACAGGCGACTGCAGGCACTCCTCTGCAGCCCGGCAGCTCGGCGGCCGCCTCCAGAGCCGCCAGCAGCGCGGTGAGCTCCGCGCGGGTGCTGGAGCAGAAGCAGCCAGCCGGCACCGCACCTCCAGTTCATCTCCATTTGGTGGGTGGAGCAGCGCGTCGCCACTGCCGTTCTCCACGCCACCCTCCGCCGAGCCGTCCGACCAGACCCAGACGGCCTCGGGTAGGAGCTCTCGAATGCGCTCCTCCGCCGCGGCGCGGCGGGTCTCTACAGATGCCGCGCGGCTGGCCCGCGGACCGAGGTCCAGGTAGAATCTGGGTGCTGTCGGTCCACAGCGGAAGGGAGTGATGGAGGCGGGCCTCCACTGGGGCGTCTCGGGCCCCCACCGCTGAGAGCGCAGCCAGCCCCACCTCTCTCCATCCCTCGGTGGTGCGGAGTCGGCGCGGAGCGACCGTTTCGCCCACTGTCCTCAGCGGGTCGGCCTCCGGGAGGGACGCAGCGAGGCCCACCATTCTTGCCGCTAGGGTCACGCGGCGGGACCGCGCGTCCGCAATCCCGGCCTCCGACATCAGGGCGTGGACGGGCGTGGACGCTGTGCAGCCTGTCACAGCACGGGCCGCGGCGCGCAGCTCTCTTGCTATGAGCTCCACGTGCGTTGGGGGGGGGGGGGTCGACGGCAGCCAGGCGGCTGCAGAGCGCCCCCCCCCCCTCCTGACGTAACCTTTGCTACCGTCCTTAGTTGCCGCTCCTCCAGACCCCACGAGCGTCCTATCAACTTCCTGAGCTGGGCTACCCTGAGCCTGACTTTGCGGCGGAGTTCCGCACAGTGTGGACCAAAGTGCAGCAGGCGGTCGAACGTTACTCCCAGGAGGCGGAGTTTGGGATCCGCCTTCACCGGGCGAGACGAGCTCGACCAGCTCATCAACCAGCTCGAACTGCACCCGGTACCACCTCTACACATCGTCTATGTCCGCATCGTCGTCGAGACCATCACCGATTCCTTCCTCAGTTCTCATCAGTGAGCGAGCTATCTTGTCTCTACATTTTTCTTCCTAGTCCTCCTCATGTTCTGAAAAAAGCAGTTGGTTACCAGTGTGGAGAGAGAGAGAGAGAGAGAGAGAGAGAGAGAGAGAGAGAGAGAGAGAGAGAGAGAGAGAGAAAGAGAGAGAGAGAGAGAGAGAGAGAGAGAGAGAGAGAGAGAGAGAGAGAGAGAGAGAGAGAGAGAGAGAGAGAGAGAGAGAGAGAGAGAGAGAGAGAGAGCGTAACGTATTTGCTGCTAAATATTATTCAGGGGCGTAGCCAAGGGGGGGGGGGGGCACAGGGGCAATGGTCCCCCTTGAGCCCAAAAAGGCCCCCATCGCATTGTCAAAAGTACGGTAAAGGGCATAATAAAATAGCGTAAGTAGAATGAAATATGAAAAACAAACTATGCGATAGTGCAAAATTAAACCGTCGTTGTAGTTACCTACTCAGTGGCGGTCGCTGGGGGGAGTTTCAGGGTCATTACCACCCCCAAGGCAAATCAGGGCGGGCCATCATATGATCTGCACCCCCCCCCCCCCCCCCAACAACTGATGGGCCCCCGGGGCCGTGGCCCTTTTTCGATTGTCACGAGGCTCAAGGAACCCACGCCAGCTATTCAGCTCCCATCCCGGTCTTTGGGGTCCTATGCTGACCTCTGAGGGCCCTTCAGTGGCGGTAAGGCGTCCACATTCACCACTGAGGGCTCATATCGACCTGAGGGCCCTCCACTGACCTTTGAGGGCCCCTAAACCGGCCTCAGGAGGCCCCAACTGGCGTCTGAGGGCCTCTAGCGTCTGTTGGCATCATTTCTGTTTCTGTGGTCCAAAGAAACACATTTAGGTGCCTCTGAGGGCCCCATACTGACTTCTGAAGACCCGGTGCCGGCTTCTAATGGCCCGCATTGGCCTGAGGACCCATCTTGGCCTTTGAGGGCCCTCTGCTGGACTCTGGGTCCAACGCTGGCCCATGCTGGTCTTTTAGGGCCCCACACTGACCTCTGAGGGTCCCATTGCTGGCCTGTAGGACTAGTTACCCACATAAGTCTCTTAGTTGAGGGCCCAAGTCGGCCTCTGATGGCCTCAAATTGCCCTTTGAAAGCCCTGTACTGGCCTCTGATGGCCCTAAATTGGCCTCTGAGGGCCCAAACCGGCCTCTAAAGGTCCCACATCGGCCTCTGATGGCCCCGTTTCTGTGTCTAGGACCCAAGACTGACCCTTATGTGCCTCTGATGACCCCCAGGTGGATGGGAGGGGTCTAACGGTATGTACACAAAATCAAGGTGTAAATGATATGCATATTTTATTGTAGAACATCTGAGGGACCCTCTGTTAAATAAACCGTTATTTGCGTTAGGACCCTTTTTGGACCGAGAGGGCCCTCTGTCGGTCTGAGGGACACTCGACGGCCTGAGGGACCCTTTGTTCGTCCGAGGGGTCTCTATTAAGTGGAGGGGCTTTCCCCACCTGAGGAGGTCCTCTATCGACATGAGGGGCTTCTGTTAGTCTCAGGGGCCTCTCCCGACCTGTGAGAGACCGTCCGCTGTTTTGAGGGCCCCTGCCGGTCTATGGGGCCCTCGATCGACCTAAGAGAGCCCTCTGTTCACTTGAGCGGCCCTCTTTTGATCTGTTGGTTTCCGACTGTTGGTCTGACCCCGTGTCGTCGGTTTGAGGGATCTCAGATCGGATCCACTGTCGATCCGAGGGGCCACTATCGGTTTGAGGAGGCCCTCAAATGACCTGAACGGGCCCTTAGTTTGTCTGAGAGGGCCCTCCGTCGGTCCGACGGTGCCCTCTGCAAGTGCAAGGGGGGCTTTTGTCAGTCTGAGTGGCACTTAGACGGCTTACATGACCCTCAGACGGCTTACGAGGCTCTCATGGGCTGTAGGGGCCTTTGACGGTCTGAAGGACACTCATCCGACCTACGGGGCCCTCACTCCTCAGTCCGCCTTCAGAACCGGCTGAGCGACTCTGTGAAGCTATTCGTGGACCTATCTAGGAGGGGCCCATGGACTAATTGCCCCCTCGATTCTAACATTTTTTTCATTTTTTGAATAAACATTTTTCATTTTTTTGGGGCCCCTTCCAAAAAATAGTGGATGAAATCCGCTGACTTTTTGGAATTTGAGGGGGTTACCTTGAGCCCCTGTAAGTTTACCCCCCCCCCCCCCCTTGAGGAAATTCTGGCTACGCCCCTGATATTATCCAATCGGCTTTTAGCTCCATCTATGACATACTCCTAACCGCCCCATTAGTAGCATGGGGGCATGAACGTACTCCTCCCCTCCCCCAGGCCATTATGCAACGCTCCGGAGTAAGAAACGGTACGTCCTCACAAAGCATCATAGGTATCTTTTATTTGAAGTGGACTTGGAAGGTCCACGTTAGGTCCACCTATGTTCTAACGTCCACCGTTTAACGAAAAAGACGCTCAATTTGTCCACAGATGTTTAAAAAAGGTGACAAAGTGCTACTACCTATGAAATTTATTTTCAAAACTTCAAAATTATTTGATTCCTTTTTAATCACCAATTGAAAGAAAAACAAACATTATGAATTGCATGCACATTAGGGGAAGGGGTATGTTGTGACTTGTTTTGATTTAGTTGCGGTGATCGGACGAGTATCTCACAAAAATAGGCGTTTGCGGCGAACCCCGATGCGGTGATTGTATCAGCGACATTTTGCCACGAGGGAGTTGCCGAGAATGAGCCGGCACTGATCTATTTGTGTGAAATGGAAGGTGAAAGGTCAGTATTTTTGATTATTGTGCCACTGACAATGATGAGCAGTTGGCCGTGCATAGTAAACTGATAACTGTGGCTAGAAAACTGATATATCGTAGACATTATGTTCGTTGCGGCAATAGTGGCGCGAGTTCCACGTGCCATTGGGGCTGATATTGCTAATTTAGATTATTTACTTTGTATTTCAGCCTTAGATATAGCACATTGTAAAAACTGGTACATTTCCTCGTGCATTTGGGCAGTGGCAGGAGTAATAGGTTGTACTGTTGTGTGTCACCAGCTGAGCGTGATCCAGCTGAGGCACCAGACGGGAGCCAGTCGAGTGTGAGCCGACTGGCCACTTGTCTCACCGCTGCGCCAAAACACATCTGGTCAGTAATTACTATCTTTATTTGTAACAGAACAAATGCCAGTTGTAACTCGTCATTTCTGCTGATTGAATTTATTTGCATTCATTCTGGCAGATGTGCATTTGTATCCGCATTTCATACAATGTGTGAACTGTCCGCATCAATGTCCGCATTTGATCCTTGGTTATGTTGTATGTGTGATTATTGGTTGTTCTTTTGCAGAAAACCACTCTTTGGACTCTTTCTGCACACATATGCTCTGGCTTGCTATCATGTTCCACAATACCATGTCTTTCCTATGTACCTTTTTGTTTCTTTTATTTAGTTGTGCAGGCAAGAGTGCGTTGACAGAGTTTTGGCACGGCAGAGGTGGGCACAGTTTTCAGATGTGTTTCGTCAAGTCGTCAGAAGTTCTCTGAAGTTGTTTGGTCTGATGACGTCAAGTTGAGTTGTACACTACTCAAGTAAGAAACATGTCTGCTCTCAAGAACGAACGTGCCATGAAGAAGGGTGCACTGACACGAACAAGAAGAAGAGCGTTTGTTCTGATCGACACTCGTGGTAGCAAAAGAGAGCTGCATGCAGTGTTGAAGGAGCTGGACAATGCTCTACAAGATGTTCTGGAGAAGAACATGGAATACAAGATGAGCTCTGAAGATGATGATCACCAGAAGAAGTGTGATGAATACGAGCAAGAGGCCACTGAGGAGCACAGGATTGCCCAGGAACGAGTGGCAAGTCACCTGCAAGAACGAGCGGGAGAAACTCCATCAGCAACAACTGACAGGTCATCTGCTGCTTCAAAGGCTCGGGTGCAGCATACTACCAGAATGGCAGAAGTTGAGGATAAGGTACGTGAGCTGGAGTTACAGCAGCTGCAACATCGCCTCGAGAGAGAGGAGGAAGAACAGAAGATGCAGCGAGCAAGACAACTGCAAGAGAAACAAGATGCCCTGCAGGCTGCTCGTCTTAAGACAGAGTTAACCAAGGCAGCTGAAAGTGAGCTGACATGGGACAGGAAAGAAGACTTCAATGAAGAGAATGAGAGACGTCCAGAAGGAAACCAGAAGAGAGATGAAGAACACAGAACAGACCTTCCTGTACCTAATCCCAACCCTGATCCTGCCAGCCAACTGTTCCGACAGAGCCTGCCTCGTCTCAGGCTTCCCACTTTCAGCGGAGCAGTGGAGGAGTTTCCAAGATGGTACTCGATCTTCTCAACACTGGTGGAGCAGCAGAATCTGAGTGCCAATGAGAAGATGGCACATCTGCAGAATGCAGTCACTGGAGCAGCAAGAGCCATCATCGGAGGGATGGTGTGTGATGGAAGTTCCTTTGAAGATGCTCTCCAAGCACTCAAAGAAAGGTATGGCAGAGACATTGATGTAGTTCAGATGACCCTCAAGACTGTGTTTTCGTGTCCAGCTCCCAAGCCGTTCGATGCCAGATCTCTGGAGAGATATTATGGAGCAGTTCATGGTGCTACAACTACATTGAAGAGACTGGGATATGAGGGTGACCTGCAGTCTTGTGAGAACCTGCGTCGTCTCCTGAGCAAACTGCCAGTTGATATGCGGAAAGCGTGGGCTGAACACTCCCTGGGACTGGTGCGACCTACCCTGCTGGAGTTCGACCAGTGGCTCCGTCTGCAGCTGCGCATCCAGCTGAGCTGTGAGGCAGCTGCGCCTGCACCCAGTCAGCAGAAGAGGACAGCTGGGATGTTCCTCACCACGAAGACGGCAAGCACCTCAGGTGAGAAGAGATGTGTCCTCTGTGGTGAAAGTCATGGGCTGTGGGCTTGCGAGCAGTTCAAGGCACTGACTGCTGATGAGCGTGCGCGAGTTGTGGCTGAGCACCGACTGTGTTTCAGCTGCCTGCGGCCGGGCCATCGGAGCAGAGATTGCAGAACAGCTCGAGCCTGCGGCATCGATGGTTGCGTGCTTCGACACAGCCGGTATCTGCATGGGAGCAGGAGGATCAGGAGGCTGCAGCCCGGTTCGCCGCCCCCCTCAGGAACGGAGACGACGACCGGCGAGATCACCATAGCGTCGGTCCGACGGGAGGAACAAGATGCGTGTCACGTCCTGTTGCAGGTCGTACCTGTACGTGTCCATGGTCCCGCTGGACGGTACAAGGACACACTGGCGCTTCTCGACCCTGGGGCACAGACGTCGCTCTGCAATGCGTCTGTCCTAGACGAGCTTCAAGTTGAAGGCGAGGTTCAGCCGGTTCGACTGAGCAACGTAGAAGCTGCGGGCCGTGAGAGGCTGTCCAGGCGGACGACTCTTGAACTGTCACCGCTGGCAAGCACTGAAGATCCGTCGAAGAGGATTCTAGTGCCAGAGATCTTCTCCGTGGACAGGGTCAACGTAAGAACTCCCACGATCCGAGGCAAGAACGTGTCGAAGTTCAAGCACCTGGAAGGACTGAAGATTCCAGACATCTCCAGTGGCACGGTCGAGGTGCTACTGGGAGCCAACGTGCTCGAAGCGGTACTCCAGCGCGAGGCGCGTGTCGGTGCACCAGGAGAGCCTGTGGCCATCCGAACGGCTTTTGGATGGTCCTTGACTGGTTCACTGACTGGTGTAGTGCCTGAGCATGTTCGAGAGGTGATGTTTGTGTCAGCGTTTCGTGGTCAAGAACAGCATGACCTGTCGGACTGGTGGACTACAGAATCCTTCGGGACACGTGCCACCGAGCCCACGCTGACACCCGATGAGAAGAGGGCGATGGACATCCTGGAGAAGACTACTCAACACCGAGGAGACAAGTATGAAGTTGGTCTGCTATGGCGAGACGAAGAGGCCGAGCTCCCGGACAACTACACGATGGCGCACAGCAGGCTCAGGTCTCTGGAGCGCAACCTGGCGAAGAACCCAGAGAGAGCGGAAGCGTACAGAGAAGTGCTTGAGGGCTACGTACAACAAGGGTACGCGCGGAAGCTGACAGCTGAAGAGAGTCGAGTAAAGGAGAAAAAACGTTGGATTCTGCCTCACCACGCCGTGACACACCCAGAGAAGGTGAAGCCGCGCGTCGTGTTTGACGCGGCCGCCCAGTTTCAGGGTACCTCCCTGAACAGCGAGCTGTTGAAAGGTCCTGACCTCTTACAGAACCTGCATGGGGTCCTCTTGCGTTTCAGGCAGGAGCGGTACGCACTGGTGGCAGACGTCTTCCAGATGTTCCACCAGATCCAAGTGCGGACGGCGGACCAGCCAGCTCTGTCGTTTCTTTGGCGTGAGATGCAGACGTCAAGGCCACCGGACATCTACCAGATGTTAGTGGTGATCTTCGGCGCGAAGTGTAGTCCGTGCATCGCCAACTACATCCTGCGCCGAACGCTCGTTGAGGACAAGGAAGCAGAGAGACAGGGGGGTCATCCGACGCTGCTCGCCAACTTCTACGTCGACGACTTTCTCCGAGCGGAGGAAACCCCGGAAGCAGCTCTGGCAACGATGGAGAAAGTGACAGCGCTGATGTCTCGCGGAGGATTCCGACTAACGAAGTGGAGATCGAGTCACCCCGAACTTCTGGAGAGCATACCGGAAGATGATCGAGACGCATCACAGAAGCAGCTGGTGTCATGTGAAGGCGGAACACGGAAGGCGCTGGGCTGCGTGTGGTCTCCAGAGGAGGACACGCTAGGAATTCAAGTGCGTGCCGCTGATGTTCCAGCGACGAAGCGAGGTGTAGTGAAGATGGCGGCGTCGATCTTCGATCCCCTCGGTTTCATCTCGCCTGTCATGCTGGAAGCAAAGATTCTGATCCAGAAGTTGTGGGTGCTCAAGCTTGACTGGGATGAAGCGTTTTCAGGCTCTGAGCTGGCCATCTGGCGAAGTTGGCTGTTGGAGCTGAGTGAAGTGGAAACCATCAGAGTTCCAAGATGCCTGAAGACGTCTATCACGAAGGAAGTCAAGAACATGCAACTACATTTGTTCTCAGATGCGTCCGAGAACGCGTTTGGTGCAGTGGCATACGTCCGGATGACGGACGCCGACGGACACCACACAGT
The DNA here is from genome assembly GCF_019059575.1 of Amphibalanus amphitrite. NCBI lineage: Eukaryota > Metazoa > Arthropoda > Thecostraca > Balanomorpha > Balanidae > Amphibalanus > Amphibalanus amphitrite. Next base: position 734,007 of record NW_024881504.1, read on the forward strand.
CAGCATGATCATGTCACGGACTCGAGTGGCGCCGCTCAAGCAGCTCTCGATAGTCCGTCTTGAGCTTCAGGCCGCCGTGCTGGCCACGCGACTGGCCAGGACTATTCAAGAGGAGTTGACGTACGTGTTTGATGATGTGCTATTCTGGTCGGACAGCCAGGTCGTCTTGCAGTTCGTGACCAATGAAAGCCGGTTGTTTCAGACGTTTGTGGCCAATAGGGTGGCCGAGATCCGGGACTCTACGTCGCCATCTCAATGGAGACACGTGCCCGGGACGCAGAACCCGGCGGACATCTGTTCCAGAGGACGATCGGCATCGCAACTGAAGGATTCGGTCCTGTGGTGGAGCGGGCCGGCATTCCTCTGCCAGGATCGAAGTACCTGGCCGCACTTGGAGACGGGAAGCTTGTCTCCTGACGAGCCTGAGCTGAAGAAAGCAAAGAAGACGACGGTGACGCCTGTCGTGGGACTGGTCTGCGGACCAGATGCCAACGATGTACCTCCACTGCTGGTGGATCCAGCACACTTCTCATCGTGGAACAAGTACCGGCGCGTTGTGACCTGGATCTACCGATTTATCAACAACGCGAGAGAGCCTGACAAGAAGACGCGTGGCTCCCTGACAGCGCAAGAGCTGCTACAGTCAGAACATCAGATCATCCGCCAGGACCAGAAGGCGGTGAAGCTGGCGCCTCAGCCCGGTCTGTCCCTGTACGAGGACGACCAGGGCCTCCTGAGGGTGAGAGGGCGCCTGACGAACGCGCCTGCAGAGATGTGCCGTGAGCCGATCGTACTCGATCCAAACAGTGAAGTCACCCGACTGATCGTGACCGATGCGCACGAGCGGTGCATGCATGCTGGTGTAAACCACACACTGAACATCCTGAAGGAGAGGTTCTGGATGCCGAAAGCCAGAGCCACAGTGAAGAAATGGATCTGGCGGTGTGCGCACTGCCGGAACAGACGGGCCACTACCCTGTGCCCCAAGATGGCTGATCTCCCGAGTGAGAGATTCGACATCTCCCGACCGTTCTCGTCGGTGGGCTTGGACTTTTTTGGACCACTCCAGGTTAGAAAGTTCAGAAAAACCGAGAAGCGGTACATTCTCCTGGTGACCTGTTTGGCCACCAGAGCCGTCCACCTCGAGATCGCTGAAGGTTTAGATACCGATTCGTTTCTGATGGCACTGCGTCGCTTTATTGCACGACGGGGAAGACCAGCCAGGATCTGGTCCGACAACGGGACGAATCTCGTAGGTGGTGAGAGGGAACTGAGAGAAGCCATCTCCGAGTGGAACCAACAACAGATCTGTGACGCGCTAACCCAGAAAAATATCCAGTGGCGATTTAATCCCCCGACCGCCAGCCACATGGGCGGTGCGTGGGAGCGTCTTGTGGCTTCAGTGAAGAAGGCTCTCCGGTCGGTTCTGGGCAACCAGGTCGTTTCTGACGACGTCCTGCACACCACCGTCCTGGAAGTGGAGTTCCAGGTTAACTCCAGGCCCCTCACTTATGTCTCTGGCCATGGAGGGGACCCCGAAGCATTAACGCCGAACCATTTCCTGTTGGGGGTTGTGCCGAGCAGTTCTGTCTTCCCTCCGGGAGTCTTCGGAGAAGATGACACGATGTCCAGGAAGCGCTGGAGACAAAGTCAAGCACTTGCCAGTCAAGTATGGCGCAGGTGGCTCAGAGAGTACGTGCCGACCCTCATCTCCAGGAGGAAGTGGAACAGGGAGCAGAGGAACCTCGCTGTGAACGATGTTGTGCTGCTGGCCGCAGATGACACCCCGAGGGGATACTGGCCTCTGGGCGTAGTTGAAGAAGTGTACAAAAGTGGAGACGGTACAGTGCGTTCAGCGCTGGTGCGTACTGCCTCAGGATCATACAAGCGCCCATGTACCAAGATATGTCTCCTGGAGGGAGAGGCGCCTCTGAGTTGAAGACCAAGAAGAGAACGGCAGTCGCCGATGTCCAGCAGATAAACGCTTTGCTGGAGAATGATGTTTATTCTGTTATTGTACTCGCCATGTTTTTATTTCATTTATTTGTGTTGATTTATTTTGTCCGTTTTTCCTGTTCTTAACCCTGTGATCGTCCCTCCTCTGGTTGTCCTAGTGTCCTAACGTCGCAGCCATCGACGAGCGGCGGTGGCACCCCGAGGACGGACGACGACACGCCGCTGGGGGTACAGCGGCGTTCCGAGGGACGACACGCCGGTGGGGACAGCAGCGCTCTGATGACGACACGCCGCTGGGAGTACAGCGGCGCTCTGATGACGACACGTCGCTGGCAGTGCAGCGATTCCAGCGCGTGGACGCAAGATGCCGGCGGCGAGAGGCCCGCCGCTGCTGGTCGCGGCGGACTCAGCGCGCTGGCGGGGACTGACTCGCCGGTGGTCGCGACACACGAGCGCGGCTAGCCGGCAACGAGAGCGGCGGGCGGCGCGCGCCTGAGGCATGCGGCTTCGGAGCGGTGCGCCGCGAGCGACTGCTCCTGGTCCGGCCGTGATTTCGAGCGGCCCGCGCCGTGCTGAGCGGCGTCTGGCAGCCCTGATAGTGATTCGTGTTGTGCGCGGTCCGCGTTGTTCGGCCCGCTCCGGACACTGAGTGTGGTCCGAGGTGACATAAAGACAACGTGCTCGGCTGTGAAGGTGATATTTTGGTTGCGCCGTGATTGTGAGACGTTCTAAGCGATAGTTACTACCATCGGTACGCGGGTTTGCTGCTGCGCTGTTCGTACAGTTCGTACGGTGGATGATAGATGCTGGTCTCCAGTGATACGTGCCTCAGGAAGTTCAGGGAGTTTTCCTCCGAAAACTGGGGGGAGGATGTTGTGACTTGTTTTGATTTAGTTGCGGTGATCGGACGAGTATCTCACAAAAATAGGCGTTTGCGGCGAACCCCGATGCGGTGATTGTATCAGCGACATTTTGCCACGAGGGAGTTGCCGAGAATGAGCCGGCACTGATCTATTTGTGTGAAATGGAAGGTGAAAGGTCAGTATTTTTGATTATTGTGCCACTGACAATGATGAGCAGTTGGCCGTGCATAGTAAACTGATAACTGTGGCTAGAAAACTGATATATCGTAGACATTATGTTCGTTGCGGCAATAGTGGCGCGAGTTCCACGTGCCATTGGGGCTGATATTGCTAATTTAGATTATTTACTTTGTATTTCAGCCTTAGATATAGCACATTGTAAAAACTGGTACATTTCCTCGTGCATTTGGGCAGTGGCAGGAGTAATAGGTTGTACTGTTGTGTGTCACCAGCTGAGCGTGATCCAGCTGAGGCACCAGACGGGAGCCAGTCGAGTGTGAGCCGACTGGCCACTTGTCTCACCGCTGCGCCAAAACACATCTGGTCAGTAATTACTATCTTTATTTGTAACAGAACAAATGCCAGTTGTAACTCGTCATTTCTGCTGATTGAATTTATTTGCATTCATTCTGGCAGATGTGCATTTGTATCCGCATTTCATACAATGTGTGAACTGTCCGCATCAATGTCCGCATTTGATCCTTGGTTATGTTGTATGTGTGATTATTGGTTGTTCTTTTGCAGAAAACCACTCTTTGGACTCTTTCTGCACACATATGCTCTGGCTTGCTATCATGTTCCACAATACCATGTCTTTCCTATGTACCTTTTTGTTTCTTTTATTTAGTTGTGCAGGCAAGAGTGCGTTGACAGAGTTTTGGCACGGCAGAGGTGGGCACAGGGTATCTTTTATTTGAAGTGAACTTGGAAGGTCCACGTTAGGTCCATCTATGTTCCAACGTCCACCGATTAACGAAAAAGATGCCCAATTTGTCCACCGGTGAAAAATGGAAAGTTTACTACGTAAAAAATCGATTTTCAAAACTTTAACATTATTTGATTCCTTTTCATTCATCTCCAATTGAAAGAAAGGCAAACATTATAAATTGTAGCCGCATTATAGGGGGAGGGGGAAATTTCAACACCAACACGAACCACATTTTTATTCGCATTGTCACATTACCACTTCGTAGAGGTCCTTCCAAAAATGGGCAATAGAGCTTCTGCTGTTCAGGATATATAGCCGTTACATTTTGCACTATACATCTGTTATAATTTTAGACAAGTCCGAAAAGGGGGACTAAAGCGGAGCCATGGAACGAATTATCACGGAAGCATGAAGTTTGCTAACTGCGAGTGCAGGTGGTGACTGCCCAGGTAGGTACCTACAGGGGCGGCGCCACCGGGGGGCAGGGGGGGGGCAGCTGCCCCCTGGCGCGAGCCAGGGGGGCAAACATATCTTTTTGCCCCCCCCCCTGAAATTCTGGAGGCCCTTTTGCTGAAAGGCACAGGCCCCCTTCTTATCCTAGCATGACTGCCATCATAGACGTCCAGGCACGTACCCAGGATTTCGCCCAGGAGGGGGCCACCTGCTTTCGAAGGGGCCACCAGGTCACCCGGGGTCCCCGGGTAGGCGACCAGGGTCCCCCAGGCCCCCCGGGGCTCCCAGGCCTGGGGGCCTGGGAGCCCCTGGGTACATTTCCAGGCCCCCGGTCCCCCGGCGACCAGGCCCCCGACTACCAGAGGCCCCCTAGGCGACTAGGGGCCCCCAGGCGATCAGGGGTCCCATGCGACCAGAGGCCCCCATGCGACCAGGCCCCCCCCGGCTACCAGGCCCCTAGGCGACTAAAGGCCCCAGGCGGTGAGGGGCCCTCATGAGACCAGGCCCCCGGCTACCAGGGGCCCCCTAGGCGACCAGGGGCCAGAAAACCGGGCCCTTGGATGACTGCAGAGGCCCATCGGGTCATCAGGGGCCCCTCGGGTAACCAGGGGCACAAAAATGAAACTTTGATATCAATGTTTCTTCCGAGTAAAAGGACGTTTTATCCAGTATTAAAAAAAAAAAATATTCCGGGGCCTGAGGGACCCCAAGGCGCTCAGGGGGGGGGAGCATGGTGCCCGTGGCCCCCCTTGGGTACGTCACTGTAAGACGTCATTCCTGAAATGTCAGTTCTAGAATACCGGAAAAGAAAGCTCTCCGTATAGGTAGTTAGAACGAAGAGACCCCCTGTAAGTATTCTGCCGGTCAAGATAAGCCAACTGAGACCCTCGTTGTCGAGAGGCCCTTGTCAGCATGAGGAATGGAAATATCGATGCAACTTCTTGCTCACAGAAGGCCCCTGTTCTGAGGCCTGGGAACAAAAAAAAGGCAGTAGGCACCTTTCCTGCCCGGGCGAAACATCGTGGTTACAGGACGCTCCTGGTTCCAGACGCTTTCATTTCAGAAGCCCCTGTCAGCACGAGGAAAGCAAAACCTCAATGAAACAGCATCTCAATCAGAGAAGATTCCTTATCTGAAGCCAGGCCTCCGCGATTTTTTTTTTGAATTGTGTATTTGAACCTTCTGATTTAAAGGGACTGAGGTCAAAAAAACTTCCTACTCGCTTACATTGTAGGCGACAGAAGCTGACAGGCACCAGAGACATTTGGTGACAAAGTCACGAAAATGGTGAACGCACTGCATCGCATTTGTTGACGGCGTTTTCGCACACTGCTAGCGAACAGACTAACCAGCCAATCCGCGGCGAGAATAACCCTGAGCGAACCAATCGGATGCTGGTGACACGAGGGGACAACGCTGAGCTAACGCGCCAGCCGCCAGGGAGCCTTCACTGTGGATTTTGTAGGCCCCAGGAGCCAACGCATCAAAGATTTTGAGCGGGCCTTTTCGGCGCACGTCTATGAGAGGTATACCGTGATCATGAACACGTAGAAAAACAGGAGTGGACTCTCGCGAGTAGCGCTCAGTGCTTGTCCAATTTTCAAACAAGTTTGAATGCTTTCAAGAAAGGGACTGGCGCCGTGATGAAAGCTGAGTTGTTGTATTGTGGTTATGATTTTTTCTGTTTTAAGCAAGGCAGGACATAACACTGGAAGTAAGGAATCTTGGGTTGTCTAGTTTTGCTGGTTTAGGTACTTGTAAGTTGGATATAACAACGCTAGCCCGGTGGGCATCAAAAGCAAGGCTGTATGGATTTGTTGCCTGATTTTGAAACACTTGCCAAAGTTGTCAATGAATAGATGTTTTTACTGTTAATATGGACACAATTTTTATTTTGATTCTAATTTGTTGAGCCCTAGAAGAGCACAAATTTCAATTTTCATGAGCTGGTGGTAAAAGTATACCAGTCCAAGGACTCCGAAAAAATGTTGTAGGTTGGTATGTAGGTTGTAAGCTGGGAGGTTGTAGGCTGGTAGGTTTTCTGCTTTGTGTTGGTATGTTGTAGGTAGGTTGTAGGTTAGTAGTTATGTGAGTTTGGTTCAGGCTTAATTGTTTTTCCTTCATTCCGACTTCTACTCTTTTACTCTTGCCTAAAGTGTTTAAGAAGTCTGAATGAAAGAAAAACATCATTACCTAACCTAATCTTTCTTTCTACCCTACCTCCTATTACCTACCAGCCTACAGCCTATCTACCTTCTACCTTATACCTGTACCTACAAGTTACAACTTCCTTCCTTAAACCTGCCAACCGACAAGCTCCGAAGCATACAACCCACCTAGGCACCTACCTAGCACCTACACCTATTTTATTTTGACTTATTGTATATTAGTACCAAAAATATAATGCTTAGAATTTTGGTTTAACAATATTAGTGGCCTTGATGTGGAAAAGGAACCTTTTGCAACATGTTGCATAGGTAGGTATATTGTATTATACATAGGCACCTATTATTTGTTATGTCATAACAGGTGTGAAATCTCACCATATAGAACACAAATTTAAATGTATTATGGAAAAATGTAAAATAGAATGTCAGCAATTCTTAAATGCATCTGCACAAGATTAGTTACACATGCATTCAGTGTCCCAAAGTTGAGTTTTGGCTGGGGTGTCAGAGGGGGATATTATCCACCAAAAAGGGGTAGAGGGTGGAAACTGCTGGTTAGATTAGATACAAAAAGAGTGAGAAAAGATCAATAGCATTCATTTTTATCCATGAGTATCTATGATCATAAACCAACTCCAAGTATCCACACAACTCAGTCCACCACACCTGTCCACTTGTCCAAGTCCACCACACCTGAACTGCCTTTTGAGGTAACAAGGTGTTCTTGGCTGAGAGTGGTTAATTGCTCTTAGAAATTGGTAGTGAGAGTGGCAAATGAATCTCAGTATTTCCCACCCAAATCAACAAATTTTGGGACACTGTAATAATACATTATCCAGGTTTAGGGCCACACTAACATTGGCGACACTAACATTAACATTGGCCTGATGAATCCTAGAATTTTTCCAATTTTACCACCCTAGTGCAACACTTATCCGGCCTCCGGAGGCAGGGGACACAAAGGGGGTTGAAAAATTTTGTAGGTGACACAAAATAAGTTTTTTTGACCTCTGGACTATCCCACCTTCTAAAATGTTGTTAAAACCAGTTAAATTGTGCCCGACTTTATAGATTGGATGACCAGGAACACGGTTCTGGCATTTATTTTTCATTAAACATCTTAGGCTTCCCATATTCCAAACACAAACTTTCAAATATGTGACGTCACAGCCCAAAAGTACCTCCTTCCCCAGGCCACATTACTGTCATAAAGCTGATTCTTTTTACTCTGTAGGCACCACAACAAAGTTCAGACCAAGTTTTAAGCGATTTTTCAACGAACAAACCCATTTAAATCAGAATGACTAAACGAGGTGACGTCACACTAACGGTCGCTCCATGTTGAAGATAGGGCCTTGTACAAGGCCCATTTTCAAATGAAGGGAACGAATTTCTTCAACACCAAGAGGCCGCAGGGGTTGCAACCTAGATAGATAGTGGTTTCTGAACCTCGCCGCAAACTTGGCTATCTCAACGCAAACCCCATGTTAAAGGTGGGATAGTCCCTTTAAAACATTATATTATTAAGATATGTATATTACCTACCACTCAAATCCATTTTCCCAAAACTTACCCCAAAACGTAATATTTGTTGTACCTACAACTTATACCCGCAGGGCCTCGTCAAACATGTTAACTGGGGGGGGGGAGTTGTCTCCCCAGTCGAGCGGATCCCCCCCCCCAGTGGCCAACACTTGCCCCCCCCCAGTCAAAACGTGAATTTCTCACAAAATTACATTTTCTGCAATACGTTTTTGTTAGGAGTCTTACATGGATTTAACGAGAAACCTTAAATAATTTGTACAATAACTGTTAATGGCTACGGGAAAAGCCAGTTTTGTGATTTGCAGAGCTGAGAGCACCAAGTAGCAAATTATCAATTGGCAGCTGGCCAGTGAGCCAACTCGTGTTTGCTTCAAACGTTCAACACGGATAAGTATGTTTATCACTGTCTGGTGGGGCAATGTGAGGGGGTAACACACTAATTTTAACCCGGCAGGCGGTGGGCCTACCAGCCACCTTCCGCGCGGTGGGGGGGGGGGGCACTTTTTTGCCCCTCCCGTGTCTCCGAAACTACTGGACGGATCCGGAAAATTCAAACGGGGTTCGATAGCCCTGTCAAATTTGTCGAAGGAAACCAAATTTCATTGACCTCGGGGTCACCGATGACGTCACAGGTCAGGTCAAAGATAAAATGTTTCACCGTTCACGGGGCTTCTAGGGAAAGCGCTATAACACCGAGTAAAACGCATTTTGTCGAAAATCAGCGATAAGGCGTCAGTTGTCTAGTACATATGTTGCTATTAGAGGTCACTGGTCATACCAGGTCAGGTCACAGGTCAGGTCACCAAAGGTCACCAAGGGTCACCAAATGAGCCCAGCTTTACTAAGGTTATGCGATGCATGTTTTATGGCCAGTTTTTCATTTCCAACTCAATGGTGTTGGTTAGAAGACCATCAGGTACGGTTTAGGTCACTTTCTGGTGGAGGTCAGGTCAAGGTCAGGTCAAAAAAGGTCAAATTTCAAAGTTGATATTTTTGCATAAAATGGGTATCGATTCGATGCAGCTCGTCACGGGGAGTCTAATGGTGGTCTTTGTTTTGCGCTACGAGGTCTAGAATTGCTAAAAATTGAGTTTGAAAATTTGACGTCATCAATTTTGAACAGTTTTTTCGCTATAACTAGGCCAAAAAAAGAGGTATCGATCTCAAATTTGGTATGTAGATAGAAGGCGGTAGGGACTATGACATATATCCCGGTTTTTCGAAATTCAAAAAACTTTTTGGATTTTTCGGCTATTTAATTCAAAAAATCTATTTTTTGATTTTTTGGGGTCAAAATCCAAAAAAATCGAAAAACCAAAATAACAGTTTTGTAGCCCTTTTAATTCCACACCTTGTATGTCTAAAACATATTTCTGTATTTCTAAAGCTGTAGGCCTAGCAGCTCTTCCCGCGAAACCTTTTTTTGGGTCGAAAATGGCAGAAATGACGTCACTCTGACGTCATTAGCGGCCAATCTATCATAGCCTTTGGAAAAAAAATTAGTCACCATGTGCGCTAGCTACTCCCGGGAGGGTACTGAAAGTTTGGTGACGATCGGCGCAGCGGTTCTCGAGATATATCGAAAAAACTAAAGGGGGCAAAAAATGCCCCCCCCCCCACCGCCTGGAAGGTTAACACTCGTCGGCACAGGCCATTTTGCGTCCTTCGACGGCACAAGGGGGGGGGGGTTGGTACGACCCCCCTCGCGTTTGGTCCCTAATCGAGCTAGAGCTTCGCGGAAAAACGAGCGTGTTGCCCGTCACGAGAGGAAGCCGATGATACCCAAGTTTAAGGTCCTAGGTCATCGGTTGACCTTCCAGGTCAGGTCAATGACCCAAAAGTCGGGAAAATCGGGACCTGTTAGAAAGTCGTAAAGTGTGGCTGCTATGGGGTTTTCTGGGGTGCTGATCACGAATATCGTGTTAGTTTTGATCACAGATGATGTCTTTAAGCATTTAGACCAGGTCGGGTCAGGTCGGGTCAGGTCAACCGGTAGGGGTCGTGACGGGTTTTCGTAGTACATGTCAACCGCCTCTGACAGCTTCGTAACATGTTGCGAAGGCACCAAAACTACTTCGTAAATGTTCAAATGGTTGCTAAATTCAAATTCAGCTCCAAAAACTAGCCTAGAAACATGTAAAACTCGAAAAAGTGAACCGAGGTCACCAAAGGTCAATGACCTGACCTGACCTTCAGGTGACCTTGACATCCACCCTAATGCATGGGAGCAACATCAAATCACATGTTTGAACGTTTGAAACCACGAAAAACTTGCAAACGCGCGGCTAATGCGAGCCGACATACGCCGAATCGCGATTCCGGCCAAACATGGTCTCGGAAAGTAGGTCACAGGTCAAAGGTCATTTGGGTCAGGGTCATGAAATTTTAAGGGTAGGTGTAAAATTGATCAATGCGAGGGCACTTACTGAAAGTTCCGTTGCGATCCGTCGCTTTTTACGCGAGTTATTCGCGACAAACGGAGGGGGGGTTGCGTCAACCCTCCCCCCTGTGCCGGCGAGGCTCGGGTTGCCTGTTTTTTTTTTTTAATGAAGGTCTCAGGGCTGTGACGAAAAATAGGTGGCCTAAATCCGGGGAGAAAACAGGATTTTGGGGTACCCTAGGTTTGACTCCTTTAGTCTCTGCCCCCCCCCCCCCCCCAATGAAAATTCCTTAGACTAGGCCCTGTACCCGTCCATACTGCATAGCAGTGCTATTGTTTGGAAAGAAAAGTCATCGGAAAAAGAACGCATAATTTTTTTCGTGATAGGTACCTACTACAAAAAGGCCCCATTGCTGGGAGGCCCCCTTGGTGTGAGGCCCCCAGGAAGCTCTGCCCCCCCCCCCCCTGGACAAAATCCGTGGCGCCGCGCCTGCGTACCTATGCATGCATAGGTAGGCACTTTGTAGCGTAGCAGGGGGCGGGCCTATAAAGGTCACACGCAATTCTGTACAGCATGCATGCATCCTTACCTCCTTAGGTGCCACTCTCCTCCTTTTCTTTATCTCGGTTGCTTTTTGTGTCTTGAATATTAAAACAAACAGGACACAAGCCACGAACACAGCAGAACGCAGACACCTTCAATTTCCCCTCCCGCGGGAAAACGCCACAGCCCGCGCGCAACAGCTGACTGCCATTTCGCGACGCTATCGCCACGTGGTGGTGACGTTCGGAACTAACTTTCACCAAAAAAGTGAAGGTGGTATCTGAAATCGTTTTGGTGGACATAATTTGAGGTCCACGTATGCAAAATGACGCGTTAAATTAACCCGCGCGGGGCTGGGGGAGGTAAATTTTACCCCCCCTCGCGAATTTTTGCGATATCTCAAAAACGGCGGCGCGCAGCGCCGCCAAACTTTCAGTACCTTTTCTTACATCAATTTGACACGTTCCCTGAAAATTTGAGCGAAATTCGTCGGAAAATTTTCGAGAAATTGACGTTTTAGTGACGTCATGTTCGCCATTTTCGCCTCAAAAACGGCAAAAGTTCAAACGCCGCTAACATCTTCATTTTTCAAGGAATCAAGACGTAACAAAAAAGGTTATACGTAATTTTACTTTGTCTATCAAATGGCTATCTCGGTTTTTTAAAAATTTTGGATTTTGGCCTAAATTTTAAAAAAAAAACTGACTTTTTTGGGAAAATCATTATAAAATCCAAAATTTTGAGTCTATCGAAAAAAACAGAATATATGTCAGAGAAGTGGTCTATGTGCACCTACATACCAAATTTTAGAAGAATCGGTTCAAAAATGTGGGAGTTATTCAAAATTTTATGACGTCACGACACACAAAAATTTTTGAAAAATGACATTTTTGGAAGTTCTAGACCTCGTACGGAAACGAAAATAGCACCATTCGATTCGCCGTGAAAAAACTGCATCAGATAGACACCTTTTTAGGCCTTAACAACCAACTTCAAAATTTGACCTCCTTTGACCTGACCTTGACCTAACCTCGACCTGAAATTCATCCAGAGGTGGTCCATATCACTTATTGAGTGTGCCTATTGAATTCTATGAGTAAAATGACCCATAAAACATGTGTCGCACATGCCCTTTTCTATATTTTGTTTTTTGGTGACCTGACCTGACCTGACCTGACCTTGACCTTGACCTCTGAATGATATTGTATGCAACGAATATTGTCTTGGTAGCCTAAGAACACGTTTTGGGCGATCAGTCTCAGTCCATGACTCCATTCTTCGGCAACTACGGTGCAAGGCCGATACTGTAGAAACTTGCAATTTGTACCCTTGACCTGACCTTGACCTTGACCTCAAACTTTAAATTAAGTACATGTTTTTAGTAGTTCGTGATGAGAGCTTTCGATTGGCGTTTGAATTTTCCAAATCGGACCATTAGTTCGGGAGATAACAGGGGGGGGGGGGTAAAATTTACCCCCCCCCCCCAGCCCCGCGCGTTCGGCTGGAGACCCCAGCCCCGCGCGGGTTAAGATGTGTCCCCTGACAATGCCTCTGGCACCTTTTATTTTAGGTGGACCTGACAGGTCCACCTATGCTGCTATGTCCACCGATTGTCAGAAAAGATTCCCAATTTGTCCACCGATGTTTGAAAAGGGAAAACTTCCAAGGTTTCCCTTCAAATATGACGGCCGGAACCTGATTTGGGCTGATTTTTGGCAGAATATTGACTAATTTGGGCTAAATATATGTTTTAAGTTTTGGCGAAATTGACGCGTCAATTTCACCTGAGTGCTTCCTTGATGCCACTAGATGGCATTCTGCCATCTAAAAAGTTATATTAAAGGGACAGTATCACCATTTTGATGAAATTTGACATTGCATAGGCCCCACCTTTCTGGTCCGGGAACTGAAGACCGATCCTCGAAGCTCCACACCGTTATCCCGCTATCGCCGCTCAAAGTACGAAAGGTGTACTACACTTTGAATCGTGCTTCACTATCTTCACTGTTTAAATGTTTGCGCCGTTTTGAATTGACCGCCAGTAATAAAACTTTTACCCTGGTCATTTCATCAAATTTTATAAGGCCAAAACGTTTTTCGCACTTATTCATCACCGTTAAATTCATTAAATAGTCGTAGGCAATTTCCGCTGTTTCCTTCGGATTCTAGCGGCTCAACAAAGGAATTCCTCCAGCTTGAATCACAATCTCCCTCCAATGTATGACGTTTATCACGTGATTGTCACGTGATATTTTCTCCCATTGTCAATTGTCACGTCCAATTGTCACTCCCTCCAATTGTCACGTGATATTTTTATAGGCAATACCTAAGGCTACCTCTCCCTAAGGACAACTCAATCAGAAGAACGACCGCGTAAGCGTAGCGTCAATAATGTATTATCTGCGCCAGTTCTGTAGTAATTTTGCATGCTTCCAAACTGGCGGCCATGCTTGTATAGTGGTGGTTCGCTCATGAAAATGAATCATGAAAATGAAATGTGGTTGCAATATTTTTCACCGAGTTCGGTCCTCAAACTATGTTTTTCTGATTCAGAAAAATAAGAAATGCTAGTAAAAAAAAAATCATCTCCATACATTGATTTTTTTTCGATGATACTGTCCCTTTAACCCGCGCCCCACTAGGGGGGGGGGGCTATTTATAGCCCCCCCTCTCGTTTTTCTGCAATATCTTCTAAACCGCTTGACGTATCAACACGAAACTTTCAGTACCTTCGCCTGCATCAATTTGACACCTTGTGTCCAAATTACAACTTTCTACCTACCATAGGTCGGCCGGAAATGACGTCAGAGTGACGTCATGTTCGGCCGATTTTGATGCAAAACATCGAACTACGGCAATCGCTCTCAAGAGCTCAGTTTTTAACCCTCGCACGACCAGGCCATTTCTCATAACACGAACGACCAGGGGGGGGGGTTGTTACGACCCCCCCCCCCTGGCGTTTCGAAACGGAAGGTCGTAGAGCTTAGCGGAAAAAACCAACGGATTGCTTTCAACGAGATCTCGCGATTGGTGGTATATTTTTTGGTCCTAGGTCAACATTTGACCTACTTTTGACCGGTCAAAGGTCAAATTTTCGGAAAAATGAACTTTTTTCAACTTTCGGCGGCGATTGCGGCAAAACGGTGGGAGATATTGACTTAAAACCTTCACTATCGTGTTCCTTGATCAATTTTCTATCGTTTGGTATGTGTTTCGTTTCCCTAGCTCTAAAAATGGCGCGTTGGGAGCGCCGGAAGTCGGCAAGGTCACAGTCGGCGGCAGAAATTCGAAAAATCAAAATTTAAATTTTTGAAATCTGATTGCATTTTTGGATTTGGGAGGTCCATTTGCTCCCTATAGAAGCTAATATTGCTGCATATTCCCATTGAGGTGACAAGAATTAGCAAAATAGTGGTTCGGGCGCTATTCAAAAATAGTACCGGACGCTGTTCCTCTTGTGACGTCATAGCTCCGTGACCTGACCTGACCCGGTCAAATTTCTTATACCATATGATAGCCAATACTTGCCCCAACATGCATGGGAAGTTTCATCACGATCCATCAACCGATGTCCGTACCACCGGCAGGAAACCTCGGGCGTTGGCACTCAGTTTGTGAAAATCCGGCCGGAGGCTGTACCTCTTATGACGTCATAACTCCGTGACCTGACATGACCCGATCAATTTTTTTTTCGGCAAAAGATGCGCAAAGGTTGCCCCAGAGGGTATTGAAAATTTCAGCCCGCTACGACAAGCCGTTTAGCGTGCACTTTGAAAAAACCTCAGGGGGGGGGGGTTGATACAACCCCCCCTAGGCGTTCTAGGGTTAAGATAAGATAGATCCGATTTATTTGCATGAGAGGACTCAGAATGAACAGGGCTATCAAACTGCTATCTCGGATTTTCAAAATTTGGAAAATTTTGAAAATTGAACATATATACTTTCAAAAATTATATTTTTGAAATTTTTCAAAAAAGTTTTTGCTTTTTCGAAAAAACCGGAATATATGTGATAGAAAACATACCGGTAACCTACACTAGGAAGTTTTGGCCCGATATCTTCAAAAATAGCCAAGTTATACGCTTTATAGTAAAAATATCCGTCATTATCAAATTTTCAAATCACTTTTTCGGTACGTTTTTGACATCGTACACCAAAATAAATAGCACCATCGTGGTCCGGAGCTCAAACTGCATCTGATAGACACCTTTTTTGTTGAAAAATTTCAACTTTAAAATTTGACCTCTTTTGACCTGAAAATGACCTGACCTCAGCTTTTTTCAGCTGAAAATGGCCTGATATGACACAGACGCCACTGATTTTGAAATATATGGCCTAAATGGACCCTAAAACATGTGTCACGTGACCGATTAAATATAATATTTCCGTGACCTAGGATGACCTGCCCGTGACCTGAAATATTCGAAGTACAAGTTTGGTGCCCTAAGGGCATCTTAGGCATGTATTCATGAGTGTGTAAGCCAAAACTGATTCTGATCCGACTTTTGAGCCGGCGGCCAGAGCTCAAATAGTTAAGAAGCAAAAACGTCGATAATTTTTACTTTGACCTGACCTGTGACGTCATCGTTGACCTCGAGGTCAATGAAATTAGGTTTCGCTCGACAGTTTTTCCAGGGCTATCAGACGCCGTTTGAATTTTGACAATCGGCCCAGTAGTTTCGGAGTTAGGAAGGGGGCTATAAATAGCCCCCCCCCCCCCCAGTGGGGCGCGTTATAGAAAGACCCCAGTGGGGCGCGGGTTAACAGGTTGGCCCGCTTGCTTCGCCACGCGAGGATGATGATGAGATAGGCGATGAAATTATCTACAAAATGGTCTTTGTCCCATGCCTGTACGACGTCCGGTTTCTAAAAAAAAACACCCAAAAGGAAATGCCATCTGTCATCTGTCGATGCCGTGATGTCGATGATGAGAATTAAATGAGTTGAACGCTCTTTATCGTCAGCGTATCATGTGCATGCAACCATACTGAGGCGCTTCAATATGTTTTCAGTTCCTGAGGGAGTTCACCAGGGTAGTGCACGGAGTCGGAGCCCCGGAAAGAGATGTGCGTGAAGCCCTGCACCACTGCAACTGGCTAGAGAAGGTTGAACGCGTCTCAACTTGCGCAAAAGGTAGGCTGGTCCATTGAAATGGCCCTGCTATCAACGCGCCCTTGGCCTCAATAGACGGTTCATTAGGTACAAGATGTGATACAAGTTATAATTAGGTTCAAGTTGTGATAAATTTACCTCTTACGCAGTGTCAGAAAAGTGGCCCGCTTCTCAATTTTCCTGCACATGGAAATTTTGTTCTGTGGAGAAAAATGACAATTTTTCTCCACAACCACTAAAAATGACAATTTTTATTCTGCTGCTGCTGCATTTTATCACAACAAATGCTTCTAAAAGCACACACAGAACATAACAATCAATCAACTAGTGATTATTGGTAGGTGACTGAATGGTTCTTTGCAGGGCTGCGGAGTCGATGGATTTTAGGGTGACTCCGACTCCGACTCCGGCTTCAAAAATCGACTCCGACTCCAACTCCGACTCCGACTCCGGACGGTTCTATTAAAATCTATATCATGATATTGAAGTTTATATAAATGAGACGTTTTTATCTTGCCTGAAACGATCCCTTGTGCGTTCTAAGGCTTTGCGTTGCAAATATGGATTAACCCACGAGCCGCTGGGGGGGCATAAAGTTGCCCCCCCCTTTACGTTTGGTGTAATATCTCCGAAACCGGATAAGATACGAAGCTGAAACTTGGCATAGCTTCAAATGAATACCTAGCGCATATTTGAGGAAAGTTTGGTGGTTGTAGCACTTAAGATGACGTCACAGTGACGTCATAAAGTGTTGTCGTTTTCCAATACGGAGCGTTTCCGATGTCGCTGAGCATGAAACGCGGCGGTAAATGAAGCAAACAGCACCTGCTGTCATTCTGACACATCTAAGTACACTGTTAACTATATCCTGACCAGTTATCGGTCCTATATTATCGGTCTCATATGTTGGACATATCGTGAGGAAACTAAGAGACGTCAATCTAAGATTGGGCTTCTGACGTCACTGTGACGTCATTTCAAATGGGATCAACACCAAATTTGGACACAACCTCGGCTAGGTATTCAGGAATATGTGTGCAAAGTTTCGTTTCTCTATCTCTTCGCGTTGCGACGATATCGTCGGAAAAGTAAAGGGGGGGCAACTATATGCCCCCCCCCCCCCAGCGGCTGGCGGGTGGCGCGGAGGCCCAGCGGCCGCCGGGTTAACCCGCACCCTGGTGGGGGGGGGGGTGTTTGAACACCCCCTTGTGGTTTTTCGCGAATATCTCAAAAACGGCGGCGCGGAGCGCCGCCGTTTTTGGTACACCTTATCATACATCAATTCTACACATGTTGTGAAAATTTCAGACCAAGGTCATTCAAGGTCATGTCACCAGGTCACTTGAAGTGACCTCATCTCATAAAAAGTTTCAATGTCTGTCATAGCTACACCGAGTGACCGATCGCTTTGAAACTTTCAGTGATTGCTAAGAGCAATAGCATGTACAAAATGTATATCTCAGAATTTTGATACCCATGACCTAAGATCAGGTCAATTTTGCAACCTCCCCATTATAAGTCAATGGGAGAAAATTGAAATGCGCCTCTTTTGGACGAAAGACATTATAAACACTCCCAAACACCGAATTACAAGTGGTTTAGACACACTGTACATGAAAATGGTGTCCGTGACCCCTGTTTATGCCCTGAGGTCATCTTAGGTCACGAATGTTATCTAACAGTTTTTCGCAAATAACTTTTGATAGAGGCATGCTAGAGCGATGAAAACGCCTTAGATGTGTTTAGCTCGACGATACAGATCGACTGATATGCAACATGACCCTTTCCGGTCAGGTCATGACCTTGACCTGAGGTCAAATTTTCAAGTTGACCTTAAGGTCAGGTTATAGTTCATTCGATGCGTCTTGACGAGAGGAACACGATGCCGGTAAAAGTAAGCTCGTACAATGCTTGGGTCAAAAGTTATTGCAGAAAAACTGTTTCCGAAAAAAATCGTTTATTTTTGCAGTTTTTGCCCCCTGCAGGCAAAACCGCTGACGTTAGGTCAAATCTGAGAGAATTACTCAGAAAGGGCGTTAATAGGGCTATCGAATGCGCTTTTCCGCGGCGCTGCACTATGGTTGGAAACGGCCTCACGGATGGCCGGGGGTCAACGCGAAAAAATGTTTTGCCCATAACTTGTTAATGCGTAGACCGACTGCGATGAAACTTTGCATAGGTATACCAGTGTCTTTCGTGCATCATACAGTTACTCAGAAATGACGAGGTCACGTCACGTCACGCGTGTGTGACGTCATCATTGCAAGTATGTTATAAGTCGCCTATGTCTTTCGTAATGTTATCTATATCGCGAGGCATTTTGAACATGTTTTGAATATCTTCTATTACTGAATGGATATTGTTGTTATGCTTTAGGGCGAGAAATATCAACGTAGTGACGCACAGTGTCTTACTATTGGTCATAAAGGGTCAACAATTTGGAGAAAAGGTATTAATGATTTTTTTAGATTGGGCAAAACAGTAAGAAATAAAATGACGATCAAATGACAAAAAAGCGTCAGATTAGCCCGGCAGTTGCTGGGGTATTTCCCCACCCGCCGTTTGCCGGGGGGGGGGGCGTTCAACGCCCCCAGCCGATAACTCGCGAACAAATAGGCGCAGCGAAACGCACGAGGCGGCAAACGAAAGAAGAACGCGACGAGACGATTCACATGAATACTTTTAAGTTGAATTTCGAGGTCACAGGTCGGGTCAAGGTCAGGTCAAACACTTGAAATCGGGCTTTCAGTAGCATGGACTTTAGAACCTCGCAATCGGTGCCTCTCGTCATAAACTCTGTCACAACTTATGGCAAAAGTCAATTATTCAAAATAATTTACATTAGGACCAAAACACGTTTCGATTATATCGTCGTCAGTTGGTCCTAAATAAATTTAGTCATCAGTTGGTCCTAAACAATCTGTCACAACTGTCACAACCCTTCATGTAAGTGCTAAAAGAGTGTCAGATCAATGTAGGGGTCAGTCAAACATAGACCACTGGCCAGGGTCAAAGTCAGGTAATCAGGTAAGCACATAACCCCGAAAATTAAAACTGGTACCTATTCGCAGCCCATGACACATGTTTTATGGGTACTTTTGGGCGTAGAACACGATGGTGACATTCATTTTATCATACGAGTTCGTGGTTGGTTGAAAAAAGATCAATTTCAGAAATGCATGCATCATGGTCGTGAAGTAGTCACGAGAAATTGCCAACATTCAGTTCAAGATTTTGGAAAATGTAGAACGATGATCAAAAACCATAGATAGCCATTTGATTTGCCATGGTATTGGCAGTGTAATGGCGTTTACAGCATGTCTGTATGTCTGTTCTGTCAGTGGATATCCATATCCATACTCCAGGATATCCATACACGTTTGCACGATATACATACTCCAGGTGCAGGGGCGAGCAGTTACTTCTTACGAGGGGTGCGGAGTCGAAGTCAGAGTCGGAGTCAGAGTCCGAGTCAGAGTCAGAGTCGCCCAGAGTCGTGGCAACGAGCCAGGAGTCAGAGTCGGAGTCGGGGTCGGTCAGGAGCCCGCAGTGGAAGTCGGAGTCGGTCCGAATCGGAACAGCTTCATCACAACTCCGAAACACTGGCAGGGGTCCGGAGTCGGAGACAGAGTCGCCCGGAGTCATGGCAACGAATCAGGAGTCGGAGTCCTAGTCGGAGTCGGAGTTGGCGCCACCACGACTCCGCAACCCTCAGGGACGGCGCCACGGATTTCGCCTTGCGGGGGCAGGTTTTCAGAAAAAGGGCCCAAACAAGATGGGGGCCCAAACTTTCCGAAATATCGTCAATACCGTCAATACTATGCAAGCCTTTATTTGTAGGTACCTTGACCTACAATTCCCACAACCGTTGCCTTCTACACAATAACTTTTGTGTTAAAAGACACCCTCTTAACCCTCGCCCGTATTGGGGCCAGGTCTTTGAGGCCTAGTAGAGGCCTCAAAGACCTGGCTTGGCCCCTTGACACCTGATATGGTCCTTCTGAAGCCTGGTTTGGGCCCCTGAGGCCTGGTGTTGGCCTTCTGAAGATCGATAGATCCTCAGTTTGGCATGGCCATTGGAGCCCGGAAAAGGCTCTTTCTTGACTGGTAGGGACCCTCAGAGGCTTGATATGGGCCTTTTTATACTACTAGGGGCTTCTGAGGCCTCGTATAGACCCTCTCAGACATTCTAAGAACCTTACCAGACCTTTCAATGGCCCTCTCAGCACTGTTGTTGGCCCTCTAATGACTGGCATGGACCCTCTCAGGCATGATACGGGCCCTCCCAGTTCTTGCAAGGGCCCACTCAGTACTGCTGCAGGCCCTCACATGAGTGGTATGGGCCCTCTCAGGTATGGTACGGGCCCTCCTAGTCATGGCAACAGTCCTCTCAGTACTGCTGGGGGCCCTTCCATGATTGCCATTGACTGACATAACCCTCAGTAATATGTCAGGGTACGGGACCTCACATAACTTGTGGTGGCCCCCTCAGTACTGTTACGGGCCCTGCTGTGGGCCCTCGAAGTACTAATATGGGCCCTGTCACGGCTGGTATGGGCCCTCTCATGTATTTTACAGGCTCTCGCACTCCTTCCAAGGGCCATCTCAGCACCGCTGCGGGCCCTGTTATGACTGGTATGGGCCCTCTCTTTCTTAGGCATAATATGGTACGGGGACCCGCAGTTGCTTCTGTACACGAACCCCAACTCTAGCCGTCTGTCCTGTCCAGTAACAACCGATAACATTGATATCGACTGCCGATCCCTGTACAACAGCAGCTGAGGTTTTCTGTGCGTACCCTCTGACAGCTTATCGTTGTCAGAGGGTACGAATGAGATCAATGATTCAGAGATGAGATGCACTGAGAACAAGCACTGAACTCTCATACGCAGAAGGCGGCCTTCGAAAGAGCGCCAAAAATAATGACGAAATCACTTCGGTCACTTTTTTGGTCAGGTCAAAGCCCAAAGGTCAGGTCAACAGAGGTCATTGAAGGCAAAATTTCGCCGATTTTCAGGTCGAATGTCGTTAATTTCCAAGAAGCCAACGCATAACTCGGGAACCAATATAGCTACAGCGCCGATGAAAAGCGCATTCGATAGCCCTATTAACGCCCTTTCTGAGTAATTCCTTCAGATTTGACCTAACGTCAACGGTTTTGCCTGCAGGGGGCAAAAACTGCCAAAATAGCCGATTTTTTCGAAAACAGTTTTTCTGCAATAACTTTTGACCCAAGCCTTTCACGAGCTTACTGGCTGCCTCTCAACACCGGTGAACCGACGCACACCAGCTACCGCTCTGGCTGCAACACAGCACCAGATGTGGCCTGCTGCAGCCGCACACTCGCTCGGAGGACCAGATGGAGTGTGGGCCCGGACCTCGGCAGCGACCACCTGCCGATGCTGCTCACGGTCCGGTCGACGCCCGCGGCTCAGAGGACGAGGAGGAAGGCGAAGTGGGCCTTCCAGAAGGCGGACTGGGTGGCGTTCCGGGCGGACTGCGAGGATGCCCTATGTAGGGCGGTTCCTCAGCGGGCTACTGCCCAGGAGATGACCACCCGGTTCACCGAGGCCGTCATGTCTGCGAGCCGCAGACACATCCCGCGAGGGGCGAGGCCTGACGCCAAACCCTGGGCCCTGGACTCTGAGCTGCAGCAGGCGGTGTCAGATCGACAAGAGGCTCGGCGCCAGATTAGAGCGGACGACCCGGCCTCCAAGGAGCGGTGGATAGCGGCGAAGAGGAGAGCTGCCGACGTCGAGAGGAGCGCGACCCAGGCACACTTCAGGACCTTCGTGGAGGACAACCTCAACCAGCCAGCCAGCCTGGGAAGGGTCACGAAGATCCTGAAGAAGTGGGAGGGAGCTGGAGACGAGCACCAGCCTGGACAGGCGATGAGAGTGGGAGGCCGCCTTCTGGTCACTGACCGCGAGAAGGCGCAGGCGTTCTGCGCGACCTACGCACACGTCTCGCGCCAAGTAAGGTCAGCCAAGGTGGACCGAGCCTGCAAGAGGAGACTGCAAGAGCTCCGGACCCCACGCTGTCTCGCCTGCGAGAACCGTCGCACCGGCTGCTGCTCGGAGTTCACCGAGGACGAGCTCGTCCAACAGCTCCGTCACCTTCAGCAGAAGAAGGCACCCGGCCCGGACGGCATCTCCAATGAACACCTCCAGCACCTGGGACCGATCGCCCGCCGCGCGCTGCTCGAGCTCATCAACGCCTCCTGGATGGAGGGAGCGGTCCCGCGCGAATGGCGCCGAGCTCGCATCGTCCCCATCCCGAAGGCCGGGAAGGACAGGCGGGATGTTGGCAGCTACCGCCCGATCGCCCTCACGAGCCACCTCAGCAATCTCGTCGAGAGGCTGGTCCTGGGACGGCTGCGCCACATCGTGGAACGCGATCGGCTGGTCCCCGCCGAGCAAGTGGGGTTCCGCGCTGGACGGTCAGTGGAGGACAGCATCGGACGCCTGGTCCAACAAGTACAGGACGGCTGGAACCTCCCCAAGCCCCGCAGCAAGCGCGTGGCCGACGGCACCACCGCACAGAAATACGTCCTCCTGGCCTTCGACTTCGCGCGAGCCTATGACACCGTGGACCATCGCCTGCTAAGAGTCCGCCTGATGGAGATGGGGGTACCCAGGTGCCTCTACAACTGGACGTGGCAGTTCCTGCGCGACCGCCGAGCGACGGTGGAGTACCAGAGCGCCACCAGCGGCGAGCGGGTGTTCAGGGCGGGCCTGCCTCAGGGCAGCGTCCTGTCCCCGGCCCTGTTTTTGTTGTGGGCCGCCCCACTCGCCGCGGAACTGCAGAGAGTCCCAGGCACCACGGCGTTCCTCTACGCGGACGACACAGCCGCCCTCTGCGCCGGTAACGACATTCAGGTCGCCCGGCAACGAGCGCAGCAGGCTGCGGACACCCTCGCGCAGTGGGCCCAAGCCAACAAGATGACAGTGGCCGGCCAGAAGACACAGGCTCTAGTCCTGTCCCAGTGGCCCCGTGATGCGGTTAACTGCTCCGTGAAGGTGGCAGGGGAAACCGTAACTGCGGGCGATCAGCTGAAGCTGCTGGGAGTCACCCTAGACCGGCTACTTCACTTCGGCCCCCACTGCCGCAGCCTGAGACAGAGAGTCCGCCCAAGGACTGCCCATCTGAGGAAGCTGACCGGTCGGGAATGGGGCCTCCAAGAGCAGCAGCTCCGCGTCGTAGCCTCCGGCTACGTTCGAGGAGCCCTCGAACACGCCGCAGCAGCGTGGCTCCCGGCAACATCGCCAACCCACCTCGGTCTCCTAGAGGTGGAGATGCGCGCGGCCGCCAGAGTGGTGACTGGATGCCCCCGGTCCACCCCGGCACATGGCCTGATGGCGGAGGCGGGACTCGCCCCGGTGGCTGAGCGCCGCACGGCCTTAGCGGCGCGTCTGCTGGCCAAGGCGCGCGCCCTGCCGGAGGACGACCCGCTCCGTACCGTCGCGGACCGAGAGGTTCGACCCCGCCTCAGCACAGTGTCCGGCTGGCGTGGAGTCGGCGAGGAGGCCTGGAGGGAGGCGGGCATCACACCGCCGATCTCGATCGAGCCTCTACTCCCCCGACCAGCCGCGCCATGGGAGCCGCCCCCACCAGTCAGCTTCTGCCTCGACGTCGGTGCTGCACTACCACCGTCAGCAACCGACGAACAACGAAGAGACGCCGCGTCACACCACCTTGCGGGTCTCCCACAATGTGCCACGTGGGTCTGGACAGACGGTTCCGCCACGGAGGGGGTCACAAACGGAGGCGCCGGCGCCCTCATCGTGTGGCCGGACGACGAGACGGCGAAGATCCGCACACCGGCCGGCCGCATCTGCTCCAGCTACCGGGCCGAGATGGTCGCCCTGCGGGCGGCTCTCAACCACCTGCTGGAACACCCCGCGCATACGGAAGACCCCGTCGTCATATGCACGGACTCCCAGTCCGCACTAGCGGCGCTCCGAGAGGGGCCAGCGGCCCAGAGCTCCCCGCTCGGCTCCGAGATATGGGACGCCCTACGCCGGCTGACGACGGGTGGCCGCAGAATCCACCTCCAGTGGGTGCCATCCCACTGCGGCCTCGGCGGCAACGAGGAAGCCGATCGACTCGCGGGAGAGGCCGGCGCCCTCGACCAGGAGGACACCATGGTGGACGTCCGCACCATCCACCGCGCCGCAGCCAGGTCAGCGCGCGCCCGTACTGCCCAGGCCTGGCCGGCCGGGTGGTACAGAGACCTAATGGGCGGCCGACTCCCACCACCAGTATCGGGTGTGGACCGGTCGACCGCGGTGGATATCCACCAACTGAGAGCAGGCCACTGGTCCAGCTCCAACCAGTGGCGTCACAGAGTCGGGCTGGCGCCCTCCCGGCAGTGCGAGCAGTGTCCGGACCACAGCTGCCCTGCGGCCCGCTGCTTAGTATGCCGGGAGGAGGCAGATACCCCAAGGCACGTCCTGCTGCGCTGCCCGGCTCTAATCACTACAAGATTCAGACTGCTGGGATCCATACACCCCAGAGAGGAGGACGTCCGGAGCAGCGACATCATGGCGGCCATAGTG
Source organism: Amphibalanus amphitrite (assembly GCF_019059575.1). NCBI lineage: Eukaryota > Metazoa > Arthropoda > Thecostraca > Balanomorpha > Balanidae > Amphibalanus > Amphibalanus amphitrite. The sequence continues at coordinate 758,514 of NW_024881504.1, forward strand.
ACCGCGTACAGGTCGCTCCTGAGCCGGACGGCTACGTCCCGCTAAGGGACGGAGGGAACTACAACAACAACAACAACAGCTTACTTTTACCGGCATGGTGTTCCTCTCGTCAAGACGCATCGAATGAACTATAATTTGACCTTGAAAGGTCAACTTGAAAATTTGACCTCAGGTCAAGGTCATGACCCGACCGGAAAGGGTCATGTTGCATATCAGTCGATCCGTATCGTCGAGCTGAACACATCTAAAGCGTTTTCATCGCTCTAGCATGCCTCTATCAAAAGTTATTTGCGAAAAAACTGTTAGATACCATTCGTGACCTGAGATGACCTCAGGGGCATAAACAGGGGTCACGGACGCCATTTTCATGTTTAGTGTGTCTAAGTTACTTGTAATTCAGTGTTTGGGAGTGTTTATAATGGCTTTCGTCCAAAAGAGGCGCATTTTAGTTTTCTCCCAATGACTTATAATCGGGAGGTCGCAAAATTGACCTGACCTTAGGTCATCGACATCAAAATTCTGAGATAAACATTTTGTACATGCTATTGCTCTTAGCAATCGCTGAAAGTTTCAAAGCGATCGGTCACTCGGTGTAGCTATGGCAGACATTGAAACTTTTTATGAGGGGATGTCACTTCAAGCTGACCTGGTGACTTGACCTTGAGTGACCTTGGTCTGAGATTTTTACAACGTGTGTAGAATTGATGTATGATAAGATGTGTCAACAACGGCGGCGCTCCGCGCCGCCGTTTTCGAGATATTCGCGAAAAACCACAGGGAGGGGGGGGAGTGTTCAAACACCCTCCCCCCCAGCAGGGCGCAAGTTAAAAATAACATGCATGATTAAAAAGTAGGTTCTGTGGAACGTTACGGGCCAAGGCCCATTGACGCCCGGACATCGAAGTCCTTGATGAATATCAAGAGTTCCAAAAAACATTCGTTGTTGTTTAGCGTTTACGGTGCAACTATTGCGGTTAATTTATTAATTTTTACATGCAAATCATAAAACAATCCCCCATTTGATCTTATTAGATCACATTTTCAAAATTTTGGCATTTATGTGTCGAAGGTAAGCCGGGGAAGGCTGTAGAAATATTTCTTAAGTCCAAAAATGTCACATCAAATTCGTAAATAAGAACATTTATATACTTATACATTACTTAGAGCATAGCTGAATATTATATGTAGCATATTGCACTTTTGAAATAGTGACGGAATTTTTCTTAATTAACTGATCAGTGAGATTGTTTACTGTCTGAGCAAACGTGACCAATATTTCATCTGCATTTTGCCACATCTAATATCCCGCGCCCTGATGGGGTCTGCCGAGTAACGCGGTCTGATGGGGGGGCCATTTTGCCCCCCCCCCCCCTAAGATCTCGAGAACCACGCAACATAGCGACAAGCGATAAACGGCGTTGGATAGCCCCAACGGGGAAATACCTTGTGACCAAATTTCATTGACCTCGGTCAAACCGATGACGTCACAGGTCAGGTCAAAGGTCGAATTTTCACCGTTTACAGACACTTCAAGAAATGCGTTGTAAAATCGAGTAAAATGCATGTCATTGAAAATCATCGATTGGGAATTGTCCATAAAACACATATTTTGCTATCTGAGGTCACTGATACCAGGTCAGGTCACAGAGGTCAGGTCACTGAGGGTCAAAATATGAAAATATCATGTGATGCATGTTTTATGGTCCATTTTACATGACAAATTCGATTATGTGGGTTAGGCAGCCTTTAGGGCCAGTTTAGGTTATGTTCTGGTGAAGGTCAGGTCAAGGTCAGGTCAAAAAAGGTCAAATTTCAAACTTGATATTTTTGCATAAAATGGGTATCGATTCGATGCAGCTCGTCACGGGGAGTCTAATGGTTGTCTTTGTTTTGCGCTACGTGGTCTAGAATTGCTAAAAATTGAGTTTGAAAATTTGACGCCATCAATTTGAGCAGTTTTTTCGCTATAACTTGGCCAAAAAAAGAGCTATTGATCTGAAATTTGGTATGTAGATAAAAGAGCACAGGGGCTATCATATATATTCCTTTTTTCGAATATCAAAAAACTTTTGGGAAATTTTTGAGTTTTTCTAAAAAAAATCATTTTTTTTATTTTTGGGGGTCAAAATCCCAAAATTTTGAAAATCCGAGATGGCACTTTTGTAGCGCCGTCTTTTCTCTATACGACCACATAAAGAACTTTGAAATTGCTTGTAAACTGTAGATTTGGCGAGCGTTTCAAGATGTCATGTTTTTTGCTCATTTTTGCTCGAACATGACCTCAGTTTGACCTCAATAACTCCTGACCCAAGGTGACCTGTGACTTGAAATTTTGTGTGAAGGTGTCAAATTGATGCCCGGAAAGGTACTGAAAATTTTGCGGCGCTGCGCGCCGCCGTTTTCTCGCTATTCAGGAAAAACCACAGGGGGGGCTAAAATGCCCCCCCCCCATCAGGGCGCGGGATATTCTTAAGAGAAGATTAAAACTATGTCCAAAGTGTTCACCAGTGCATGGATTTTCAAAAAAGGACATTGCATTTCTTGCAAGTAGGGGAGAGGCGGGAGAATTGGGACTTATTTCTTAGGCCATATTTCCTGAGGTATTATTTGAAAAGTATTGTAGCAAAGCTACTTTGCGCAGCACCAATAAAAGATAGGCCATTTCTCTGCAGCATACCATCGTAAAAAACCGAGCCTATGTAGTGGTGTGGTTATATGTGGAGAAAAACAAAAATACTTATTTTGGGGAGAATAGGGACACACGCAGGAGAAAAGGGACAGACACGAGGCTGAATTGGGACACATAAAAATAAGGTATTGGGACAATATTTTTATCTCGAATTATTTATCTTTCTATATCTAGGCAATCAATTGATAGTTGGAACTTATCTTCACACCATCTGCTTCGTTTAAGGCCGGAATTGCCTTTCACGATGATGATGTTCCCATAAAATGCACATTTTCTTACAAGAGTAAGACTTTCTGGTCTTAGGTTTGATGTATTTGTGGTGAGGGGATGCAGCTTCAACCCAATCCAAAATATAAAGGTAAAAACACATCGTTTTGCACCCCTTTACCATTTTCACCACTTGGTGTCCCAATTCTCCCACAACACCGCCATATCAAATCACGCATTTTTCGTCATTTATCAGTTACAGAGCGTGTTCATGCAAACTAGCAGTCGCATAAAGACTGTGTTAAGCTAACATCGTAACATGTCGAACGGAAGATAGTTTGGCATATGCAATACACAGACAACTCAGAATAACACTAGAAAAATAAGTTTTTTGGTGTTAAGCCAGCACAGCCCAACCGACGGCCATTAAAGGGTTGCTGAGGCTCCCCATCGTGGCACGTCACATAGAATCAAAAGGTAAAGGCAAAAACCGTGCAAGGATGCTGTCCATTTCTTAATTATTGACGTGTCCCTATCCTCCTGCGTCCCAATTCTCCCGCCTCTCCCCTACAGACAGTTGGCCGTGTTTTTAATCGAAAGTCTTCCGTGCACGCCTCGGGTCGCTATTCGATTTGAATACCGCCGGTAGGCAGCGCTGCGGTCGCCCAACCGCCAGTGGCCGGCGGTGGCCCGTAACGATTCACCGTCTTCTGCTTCTGTCGCTGAAAACGTTCGTCCAAAACAGCAAAATGACCTTTTTTCGACACAATCTAATTTCGAGCGCAGTATCGTCAATCTCAAACAGCTGCAGTGCATGACGTTGAGCCATGCAGCGTTAACCCTCGCCGGACCTATTGGTTTTCTACATACGCGCCGGCCGAGGGGGGGGGGGGGGATACGACTCCCCCTCGCCGTTTCGCCCCTGGTGAAGCTAGCGCGTCGCGGAAAAAAACGAGCGTGTGCGCCGTTACGAGACGCAGAGATTGGTACCCGATTTTAAGGTCCTAGGTCAACCGGTGACCTCTGAGGTCAGGTCAAGTGCCCCAAGGTACGGTTCAGTTTTTGGTAAATAACTTCGCAAAAAACGGTCGCAGAGCGCCGATTTTGGCAGCATCGTGTTCGCCTCGCTCAGGCGCGTCGATTGATATACTTTTTGTCCGGGTCAGGTCAACTTGGGGTGTTGACCTCAGGTCAAGGTCAGGTCAGCACCCCCAGGTCACGAAGTTGGTCGAAAGAGGTCATGTCGCATATCATTCGATTCGGCAGGTCTTCCTGAGTCCATTGGTGGCTTTCTCGACTCGCTAGCTCAATTTGATCAAGAGTTATTGACGAAAAACTAATATGACCTTGATTACGTCATAAATGACGTCACGCAAGGTCAACATTGCAAAAGTGACGCATCTAACCTTGCAAGGAGTGCATCAAATCACGATTCTGTGTGCTTGAGATAGTTGGAGATCGTTCTCGGCGCCAGAATAGCAGTTTTCATTTTCCCCCATTGACTTATAATGGTGAGGTCACGAAAATGACCTGACCTCATATGACCTTTAGGAAAAATCCGAGATATACAAGTTGTGAGACTCATAATGGATACTAGATCCTGCAAGTTTCATTTCCCTGTGACATCTCCTCTGGCAGTAGGGCGTTGCGAAGTTGCGACATCTGAAGACCGTGCAGAGGTTCACTTATGACGTCATAGGTCAGTGACCTGATCTGACCCGAAATGCGGTTGGTGTCAAAAGATGCGGCTTGGATCAAAGGTCAGGTATGCCAAGTTTCAGCTCTCTATCGCCAGCGTGTTCGGAGCTATCGCGAAAAAACCCTATGGGGGGGCGGCACCCGCCCCCCCCCCTCGGCCGGCGAGGGTTAACTCCGACTCCGGAGTCGGAGTCGGTAAGATTTTGGCGACTCCGACTCCGACTCCGGGCAGAACTGTCGACTCCGACCGACTCCAACTCCGACTCCGACTCCGCAGCCCTGGTTCTTTGTCAGCAAAACTGCCAAAAGTTCGTTTTAGAGCAATGTGCTCCAATATTCACAACATTTTCTTCCGCCAGTCGGAAGAAATTTGTTCTTTGAACTTAGGTCGTCAAACCACTTTTCTCACACTGCTTACGATGCTCCTTTCTGTTTTGTTTTAGATGACGCAGCAGAGACACTCTGCCGAGTGCTGGGGAGCAGCGGAGTATTCTTGGACGAGGAGGACGCGCTCCCAAATCACCCAAACATCATACATTCACAAGGTAGCTTCGAGATCAACATTGATGGGGTCGGGGTGGGTGTATACCAAACTGCTTCGGATGCCCTCCTGATGTGGGGGGCATCGTTTTATGTATTCGACCAAAAATGTCCAAAAATGTCAAAAAACCTATCGTGGTTCCTTCGGAAGTATATATTCCAAACACCGGTGGAAGATGCGCAACCCGACCTGCGGGCGGTGGAACAGGCTCAGGATTGGGAGAAGCAATGATGACGACCGACTGGTGGGTGATGTGGATGGCCTGATGTTGATAACGGGTGGGTCGCGGGGACCCATGTAGATCCCAGGTGGGCAGGATGGGCCAGACCGACGACCGACTGGTGGGTGATGTGGATGGCCTGTCACTGCAATACACGTTTATTTCTGAACCGAATTTATGCCTGGCCTCGGAAATGCGTTGGTACGGTGGTTTGTAAGAGCGGTGAGCATTGCCTGAGTAACATCGTTGGTTGGGTTGCTAAATCAAATGAGTATCGATATTGGTAACGCGAGTAATGAAGTTGGTAGGGTGAGTTCTAACGTGAGTTATCACGTTCGTAGGGTGGATAGTGCATTAGTACGGTCGTTACTGTGGTGAGTATTGCATTAGTAACTCACGTATAAAAACTTACCCTGTTACCAACATTACCTTAGTAGAGCCTTAGTATTACCTTAGTTTTGCACTGAGTACAGTGAGTATTACGTTAGTGAGTATTGACAACTCAGTTTACCTGAGTACTTTTTTCTTTCAGTGTGGATAGGGATAGAGATCATTGTCCTCATCCCTATCCAAAAGTTCAGCGACCTACAAAGCGTCTCGTCAGTTTCATTTGCGGTAGCAGCCTGCGGTGAGAATGACCAGGGTGGATGGTAAGCCCGTGATTCAGTGACTAGTGGGGGGTGGTAAGCCCGTGGTTCAGTGACTAGTGGGGGGTGGTAAGCCCGTGATTCAGTGACTAGCGGGTGGTGGTGGTGGTAAGCCCGTGGTTCAGTGACTAGCGGGGGTGGTAAGCCCGTGATTCAGTGACTAGCGGGGCTAGTTACACCACTGACCACGGCTGCTTTGACCACCCCACCCGTGGTAAAGGCCCTGGTTTAGGCTTAGTTTCTGCCAGGGTAGTGACCATCCCCCACCTGGTAAAAACTGACACTAAGGGGTTACCAGGGGTCAGGCTCTCAGTGTACCGCATTCCCGTGCTGGCCGCAGTCGATCGTGGCGCCACCTATACTCTGTAGGTATAACCGCTGCGCCAGGGCCGCGGCCAGTTAGTCTCGTCAGTCTGCTCAGAGTCGTTGTCTGCGAGCTCTCTATGTAGTCAAGTCAGTGTCAGTCGTCGATTAACCCGGCAGGCGGTGGGCCTCCCGGACACCTTCCGCGCGGTGGGGGGGGGGATTTTTTGCCCCCCCCCCCGTATCTCCGAAACTACTGGACGGATCCGGAAAATTCAAACGGCGTTCGATAGCCCTGTCAAATTTGTTGAGAGAAACCAAATTTCATTGACCTCGAGGTCACCGATGACGTCACAGGTCAGGTCAAAGATAAAATGTTTCACCGTTCACGGGTCTTCTAGGGAATGCACTATAACGCCGAGTAAAACGCATTTTGCCGAAATTCAGCGATAGGGCGTCAGTTGCCTAGTAGGGTGAAGTCGTATAAGAGTACGCACTTAGTGGATTTCTTGCTCTCATTTGTTTAATATTTGAAAGAAAGAACTCGCAAATATGGAATATTAACCCTCGCCGGACCTATTGGTTTTCTACATACGCGCCGGCAGAGGGGGGGGGGGGCGGGTACGACCCCCCCTCGCCGTTTCGCCCCTGGTGGAGCTAGCGCGTCGCAGAAAAAACGAGCGTGTGCGCCGTTACGAGACGCAGAGATTGGTACCCGATTTTAAGGTCCTAGGTCAACCGGTGACCTCTGAGGTCAGGTCAATTGCCCCAAGGTACGGTTCAGTTTTTGGTGAATAACTTCGCAAAAAACGGCCGCAGAGCGCCGATTTTGGCAGCATCGTGTTTGTCTCGCTCAGGCGCGTCGAATGATATACTTTTTGTCCGGGTCAGGTCAACTTGGGGTGTTGACCTCAGGTCAAGGTCAGGTCAGCACCCCCAGGTCACGAAGTTGGTCGAAAGAGGTCATGTTGCATATCATTCGATTCGGCAGGTCTTCCTGAGTCCATTGGTGGCTTTCCCGACTCGCTAGCTCAATTTGATCAAGAGTTATTGACGAAAAACCATGGGTGTAGTTTTCCAAAAATCATTGGGGGTGCTCAATAGCTTTCAGAAAGGCATGCCATAGTTTTTGTAGCTTTTTTTAGCTGTTCTTTTTTACTGTAGCCATCAGGCATCATGCAAGAAATGATGTTAAATCGGTTCGAGAGCTTGTTTTAATAGCGCCACTGTAAAACAATTTTGGCTCACCCAATGCATTAACCCGCGCGGGGCTGGGGTCTCCAGCCGAACGCGCGGGGCTGGGGGGATAAATTTTACTCCCTGTTATCTCCCGAACTAATGGTCCGATTTGGAAAATTCAAACGCCAATCGAAAGATCTCATCACGAATAAGTAAAAACATGTACTTAATTTAAAGTTTGAGGTCAAGGTCAAGGTCAGGTCAAGGGTGCAAATTGCAAGTTTCTACAGTATCGGCCTTGCACCGTATAGTTGTCGAAGAATGGAGTCATGGACTGAGACTGATTGCCCAAAAAGTGTTTGGGCCTGACCTTGGCCATAAGTTTGGCAGGCCAGATTTTGTACTGGACCATTTTGAGTCAACTTTGAGAAATACATAACGTACAACGGTGGTAAAATCGTTGCTATAGGTATAACACAGTTTACCCGCTCCGGGTGTGAGGGAGGGATGTGGATTGTGGGGCAATGAGTGCACTGACGTGGCGCCCTCGGAGGGCCGGTATGGGATTAAAGCTCAGCTACACTAAGGGCTTGTGTGGTGCCTTCAGTTATCGGTGGCACCCTCAGAATCACTGGCGTAGGGCCCTCAGAGCCGCCGGGAAGGGAGGCACCGGTGTGGGGCCGCCATGCAGGTGCCGGTGTGGGCGATCAGAGGTGCTAGTGTGATTCTCTCAGAGGCGCCGATGAGTGTCATAACAGGCGTTGCTCCGGGCCCTCATAGACGTTGGTGTAGAGCCGTTACAGACGGGTGTGGGGCCTTTAGAGCTGCTGACGCGAACTCTCTACAAGTCGGCAGGGGGTCTCAGTGATCGGCAAGGGGTCCTTAGGGCTTAGGCCGGCAGAAGAAGTCCTGCGGGGTCCTAAGAGACCGGCATGGTACTGTCAGACGCCGGTAGGGCCCTCAGGGTCACCGTTGTGGGGCCCTCAAGTCATCAGTGGGTGGCCTTTAGATGCACAGGTGTTGGGTGGGTCCTCAGAGCCGCCGATATAGGGCTTTAACCCGCGCCCTGGTGGGGTCTGTTTATAACGCGACCTGGTGGGGGGGGGGGCTATTTTTTGCCCCCCCCCCCCCCTCGTATCTCCGAAACTACTGGACGGATCCGAAAAATTCAAACGGCGTTCGAAAGGCCTGTCAAATTTGTCGAGGGAAACCAAATTTTATTGACCTCGGGGTCACCGATGACGTCACAGGTCAGGTCAAAGATGAAATGTTTCACCGTTCACGGGTCTTCTAGGGAATACGCTATAACACCGAGGAAAACGCATTTTGTCGGGAATCAGCGATAGGGCGTCAGTTGCCTAGTAGATATGTTGCTGTTAGAGGTCACTGGTCATACCAGGTCAGGTCACAGGTCAGGTCACCAAAGGTCACCAAGGGTCACCACATGAACCCAACTTTACTAAGGTTATGCGATGCATGTTTTATGGCCAGTTTTTGATTTCCAACTCAATGGTGTTGGTTATAAGACCATCAGGTACGGTTTAGGTCACTTTCTGGTGGAGGTCAGGTCAAGGTCAGGTCAAAAAAGGTCAAATTTCAAAGTTGATATTTTTGCATAAAATGGGTATTGATTCGATGCAGCTCGTCACGGGGAGTCTAATGGTGGTCTTTGTTTTGCGCTACGAGGTCTAGAATTGCTGAAAATTGAGTTTGAAAATTTGACGTCATCAATTTTGAACAGTTTTTTCGCTATAACTTGGCCAAAAAAAGAGGCATCGATCTCAAATTTGGTATGTAGATAGAAGGCGGTAAGGACTATCACATATATTCCGGTTTTTTCGAAATTCAAAAAAAAATTGGATTTTTTGGCTATTATATTCAAAAAATCTATTTTTTGATTTTTGGGGGTCAAAATCCAAAAATTTCAAAAATCCGAGATTGCAGTTTTGTAGCCCTGTCCATTCTACAGCTTTTATGTCTGTATCATTTTTCTGTATTTGCAAAGCTATAGGCCTGACAGCTCTTCCCGCGAAACCCTTTTTTGGGTCGAAAACGGCAGAACATGACGTCACTCTGACGTCATTTCCGGCCAAGCTATCATAGCCTTTGGAAAATTGTTTGGTCACAATGTGTAAAATTGATGTCCGGGAGGGTACTGAAAGTTTGGTGACGATCGACGCAGTGGTTCTGGAGATATATCGAAAAGTCTGGAGGGGGGGGGGCAAAAAATAGCCCACCCCCCCCCCCCCCCACCAGGTCGCGGGTTAATAGGCACTGGTGTAGACACTCAGAGTTTGGGGGTGTGAAACCCTCAGAGACACCGGTGTGGGCCCTCATAGGCACCGATGAGGGCCCCACAGTTGCCGTTATGGGCCCTCAGAAAAATAAGTGTGGGACCATCACAGGTGGGAAATGCCCCTAGAACTGTCCCCTCATAGGCCGGTAAGACCTCTCAGAGGCCAGTAAAGGCTGAAGCAGACTCTTTCTGCGTTCAGGAAATCGCATGCGAGAGCCTATTCAAATACATTGTAATTCCTCTCGCATCAACCGCTCGCGGGAGGTGCGTGCGATTGATGCGAGCGTGCTTCCATGTATTTGAATAGGCTCTCGCATGCGATTTCCTGACTGCGGAAAGAGTCTGTTTCAGGCTTAACGGGTCTTTGGAGACCACCGGGCACCGAGGTGTCCTTAAAAGCCGCGAGAGGCCCTCAGAAGTCGGCGTGGGGCCCTTATGGAGACCTTAGTATGGCTATTTAGGGCCCATGAGGTGCTCTAACGAGCCCCACGAGGCCCTTCTGAGTAGAAATATAGCCATCGTTAACCATCAGCGGTCAAATGGCGCCGCAGGGCCTCTCGGACCCGAGGCTCCCTTTGAACTCGATGGGGGGGGGAGGGGGTACGTGTCCCCTTAGACCCCTAGCTATGCCACTGTTTCATATGCATCATGTCAGGTATTTTAGGCTCGCCCCCCCCCCCCCTCAACTTGAAAATCGTTCCCGGGCCCCTGATAATATCAGATGTAATGTTAACACAAATGTCATGCATCTTAATTTGTGGTGATTTATTCAATGTATATTCTCTTAGTCACTGAATTGAGTAAGCATAGTATTTGCATGATTCACTGGGCTCATTACGGTACTAGGAGATGGACATTCTGATTATTGAGAGCCTTGAGTCAGCTGGGAATGTTTTGAGGAGGCTGGGGGTGCTTTAAGAAGGCAGGGGGTGCTGAGCTCAGGATTGGGGGTGCTTGAGCACCCACAAAGAGATATAAAGTTACGCTTATGCGAAAAACTAATATGACCTTGATGACGTTATAAATGACGTCACGCAAGGTCAACATTGCAAAAGTGACGCATCTAACCTTGCAAGGAGTGCATCAAATCACGATTCTGTGTGCTTGAGGTAGTTGGAGATCGTTCCCGGCGCCAGAATAGCAGTTTTCATTTTTCCCCATTGACTTATAATGGTGAGGTCACGAAAATGACCTGACCTCATATGACCTTTAGGAAAAATCCGAGATATACAAGTTGTGGGACTCATAATGGATACTAGATCCTGCAAGTTTCATTTCCCTCTGACATCTCCTCTGGCAGTGAGGGCGTTGCGAAGTTGCGACATCTGAAGACCGTGCAGAGGTTCACTTATGACGTCATAGGTCAGTGACCTGACCTGACCCAAAAATGCGGTTTGTGTCAAAAGATCCGGCTTGGATCAAAGGTCAGGTATGCCAAGTTTCAGCTCTCTATCACCAGCGTGTTCGGAGCTATCGCGAAAAAACCCTATGGGGGGGCGGCACCCGCCCCCCCCCCCCCCTCGGCCGGCGAGGGTTAAAGTTCATTGAATTAGCCATCAACCCATGAGGCAACGATCCTTCAGCGTAAATGGAAGTGGTCTAAAACTGACGTTTTCTGAACCTCTGCTGTTGCGTACTCTTACCACATGGGGTGTGTAAGAGTACGCACGCCAGGCGGGTGGAGTACGCAAGCATATGAACACACTAACCTATGCAGCTTGTACTGTCCAAATCCTTAACCCGCGCCCCACTGGGGTCTGCGTATAACACGCCCTACTGGGGGGAGGGGCTATTCATAGCCCCCCTCCTAACTCCGAAACTACTGGGCCAATCGTCAAAATTCAAACGGCGTCTGATAGCCCCGGACAAACTGTCGAACGAAACCTAATTTCATTGACCTCGAGGTCACCGATGACGTCACAGGTCAGGTCAAAGTAAAAATTATTAGCATTTTGGCTTGTTCACGTTTTGGGCTCTGGCCGCCGTCTTACAAGTCCGATCAGGCTCATTTTTGGTTCACACACTCGTGAACAGATGTTTTAGATACCCTGAGGGTACCAAACTTGTACTTTGATTTTCAGGTCAAGGTCAGGTCATCACAGGTCACGAAAATATTATATCATGCCTCGGTCACGTGACACATGTTTTATGGTCCATTTAGGCCAAAGATTTCGGATTTGATGTCGTCTGTGTCATTCGAGGTCATTTTGAGTCGAATTTAGCTTAGGGTCAGGTCACTTTCAGGTCAAAAAAGGTCAAATTTTGAAGTTAAATTTTTTCAACAAAAAAGGTGTCTATTGGATGCAGTTTGAGCTCAGGAACACGATGGTGCTATTTATATTGGCGTACGATGTCAAATACGTGCTGAAAAAATTGATTTGAAAAATTAATAATTGTGAATTTTTTGCAATAATGCGTATAACTTGGCCATTTTTGAAGATATTTAGCTAAAACTTGCTAGAGTTAGTCATAATAACGAGTTCTATCACATATATTCCGGTTTTTTTCGAAAAGTCAAAAACTTTTTGAAAAAAAAGTAAAAATTTAAATTTTGAAATTCATTATATGAAATTTTCAAAATTTTCACAATTTTGAAAATCCGAGATAGCAGTTTGATAGCGCAGTTTATTCTGAGTCCTCTCATGCAAAGAAATTGGATCTAGCTTAAAAACTGAGCCCTTGGGAACGATTGCCGTGGTTCAATGTTTTGCTTCGAAATCGGCCGAACATGACGTCACTCTGACGTCATTTCCGGCCGACCTATGGTAGCTACGAAGTTCAAATTTTGACACAAGGTGTCAAATTGATGCAGCCGAAGGTACTGAAAGTTTAGCGTCGATACGTCAAGCGGTTTGGAAGTTATTGCAGAAAAACGGGAGGGGGGGCTATAAATAGCCCCCCAGTGTAACATCAAACTCAGAAGACATTTTATATAATTCTATTATCCAAAAAGAAAAACATAAAATAAATCCTGCAAATCTATAAATCAAGAAATGATCATGTCATGCGGTTCGAAAAAGTGTACAATCAAAAGGGAGAATAACTCGTATTTAGAAGAATTTCGGGTACGCGTCTGCCTCACAGTGCTACATTGATGATATAGGTACCTACAAAACAAACGTCAATGAGCGATATATTAATAATTTTATATATCTGTATATTCGATATATTGTATAATTCTGCGTACTCTTACCCTCATGAACAGTGCGTACTCTTACCCTACATGCAATTCGCGCACAAAACAACCCCAAAACATTGTGCAAAACTTCACAAACATAGTATTGCACTGCACAGTATTTCCCCAGAAAACCTCACAAGTTTCCCACAACAATCACGAAAATATTAGTTTAAACAAACAAAGTAACCAGTACAGACATGCACCTCAAATAGGTATACAGATATGCACAGATAACTACAGCTAAGGCTGAGCTAGACACGATAAATCAGGACACTGAGTAACAACGCGCATGAGGTATGGAGCCAGGTCTGGGTCCGCCAGAGGGTCGCGGCTCAGATCGACACCTTGTAGCACAAAACTTGCCCTCATTTCCTCATATATCTTTCTATACATTATAAGGCGAGTAGAGATTGAGCTGATGGATTTTGAGGGTGATGATGGTATGTCTTGGTGTCCGGCAAAAGAATGGGATGCTGATGGTGTGTCGTAGTCGTGGGTTTCAAGCGCTGGGGATGGTTTCAAGCGCTGGGCTGTTGGGTTGGATTGAGCTGGTGATCGTGGCTGAGGGAGGGTGTGAGAGAAGTGGGCCTGAGTGTTACGAGTGTCATGGTAAGTCTGTTGTTTCGGTGTATGATGTGGAGCTGCACGTGGTGGTGAGGTTTGGTTGGCGGGGCTCATGGAGGAGGAATGATCAGCAGAGCCTTTTATTGCTACCGCGTTTCCGCGGATGACGGCAATAGAAAAATTTTGCCATAACCAGGCCGTCTCGCGCCTCTCGCCGGTTACTGCTGTGATCCTACGGCCGAGTTCCTGCACTAGGTTGATGGCACTGGGGCCAACAACGCCTGATGTTCCGACCGCCAATGGAACGAAAAGGTACTGGGATGATAAGGAGGCGTACCGCTGCACCTTTCGATCCTCTGCGGCCCGGGCCGCTGATCCTGGGCCCAGTCTTACCAAATGCCGTGAATGCGCATTCACGGCATTTGGTAACATTCAAAACTATTCCACATTCACTTATTCATTCGTTCAGGTAACATTCATAATCATTTACGCTATCAAAATCATTGGACAAGATTAGCTAGATGCAAATAAAAAGGATATATTTGATATATGTGCCGTAAACTCCGGCCAGTGCTGCCAAATCCTATTTACGGCATTGGTAAGATTAGGCCCTGGTTTTATTGCCGATTTTGTCAGGCTGCTTTCAGCAAAAGTATCCGTGCATGTCGCGTCCCAGATCAGGCATTTTCCGCCTTTAACCCTCGCCCGCACATGCCATTTTCCCATCCTAGAACGCACATGGGGGGGGGGGTGGTTGCCACCCCCCCGCGCCATTTCGTTCCTGTTGGAGATAGAGCTTAGCAGTAAAGACCAAAAAGATTCTTTGGGAAGAGACGAATCCAATGATACCCAGTTTTACCTTCTCAGGTCAGTCATTGACCTTCCAGGTTAGGTCAAACTAAAAAATGTTGCTGTTTTGGGTCACCGTTGGATATCAAGTGCGCTGCTTATCAAATACCAATGACGATGCTGTTTTCTGGTGCCAAGCCAGCTAGAACCTCTTTGTCACACTATCCGACCAGAATTTTGCTGCTGAGGTCATTTCAGGTCAAGTTAGGTCAAGGTCAATTATATGTGTTTGTATGTCTGTGTGTGTCTGTGTGTATACTGATGTGTGCACCGATTGTTTTTGGGTCCATATCACATGAAATCATGATCTGAGAAGCTTTTACCAAAAATACAGTCAAAAAACTTCACAAAAAGTAAATTCAGCTTGCCTAAAACGCAATTATCTTAGATGACCTAGGTTGACCTTGACCCTGACCTTGACCCCTGTACATCGTCGAACAACATGTTCCATGATAGGTGGGAGGTAAGACTGGCAAAAAAGGCCGAAATCAGGGTGTCAAAAGCTCACAAGGCCCATGGCAAACGCAAGATGTTGAGAATTGGCCATTTGGGTCATGACATGACCTGAAAAACAAGGTCATATCTCCGAAACCAAAAATCACAGATACTTGAAATTTTCAGTGGACATCAAGAAAGGATAGAGGAGCAGCTATACGAAAAATCAGCCTTCTAGCTCTAAAAATGTTGAGTGCAGAGCAGAAAGACTGCCTGGGGGGGGGTGGCAACCACCCCCCCCCCCCCCCATGTGCGGGCGAGGGTTAAAAGGGAATGTGGTAAGCCCGTCAGGACGCTCGCCGTCACCTCTGTCAAGGCCAGTAGGCTCGAGAACGGACGGGATGCCAGATGCAGCGAGGCTGCGCTTCACCAAATCGTTCAGCTCGGCATAGCGGGGGAATCGACCAGCACTTTTGCTGCAGGATAAGGCGTGATGACCCAACCCTAGTTCTATAGTTCTATAGGAGTTCTATAGCCTTGACCCAACCTGTCAACCGGGCGGCTGCATAAGCGACAGGCATGAGGCTCACATATAGCGGCGCCAAGACGGAGAGCCACTGCAATTCTTACGGATTCCGGGTCCAAAAGAAGACCGAGGCTGGGGACCGGTACTTCTTGAAGCCATGCGGCTGTGTGAGGCTGGGTGGCGGCAAGTAAACGAGCTCTGTGGATTTGATTTGTTTCGCGGAGTAACTGTTTGTAGCTAGCCTCCGATGCCAGGTCGTCCCAAGCCCTCTGCTGTCCTGGCATAGAGGGGTCGGGGAGTGTTGCCTCACCGATTAAAGGGAGGAGTCGGTCAAGCGCAGGTTTCCTGGCCAGTGTGACATCATACATGTTTCCTAGATTGCAAAGAATTGACGAAACGAGAGAAGATGCCTCAGTCAGAGATGCTAAGTGACAGGGAAGAGCTAAACGTTCGACTGATCTAACGCCTAGACCCCCGTACCGCGTGGGGAGGGAAGCCTGTGTCCAAGCTTCGTCTCCTATACTGACATTGCATATGTCTGTGAGCGCCGATCGCGTAATGGCGTCGATGGCCTGCAGTCCTGTGCTATCTAAGTACATTGGACTGGATCGCAGGAGATATTGCAGTCGGGGCGCTGCTAAGTAGTGGGTTAAAAAGTATAAGGCCGTATGGGTGTCTAGGGAGAGGATGCGTTTACAGAGTGTTTTAATTATATCTTTGGCGTTGTTTGTGGCAGTGGCTATGCTTGAATCATGAAGAGGTGAGCCCAGTAGGGTTAGGTTGTGCAAGGGAGTTTCTGTTATACCGGGAAGAGCACTTATAACTTCGTCGATGGTGGTGGCGCATTTATCAGATAACCGATTACCCAGAAAGGAGAATTCACATTTTGAACTGTTCAATTCGAGGCCGAACGCATCACGAAAATGTACCTTAACTCAACTGCCAAGTATCAAAATTATTGTTACGAGCGAGCGAGCGCAGCGAGCGAAGCGAGTCTTTTCAATATAACGGGAAAATCTCAGTATGAGCGGCCCGGCCTGTAACGCTTTTGAGAGGCTTATATCTCAGCAACCGCTGGACCGATTGGCCTGCGGTCTTTTTTGCTGGGTAGCCCCATCCCTTCTACCCCGTAATTGACTACTTTTGATACATCTCAGTGACCGTCGTGGCACGTGCCACGTGAAAAGTCAAGGGTGTTCAAGCAGTTTTGCAAAAGTAATGATTTTGAGAGGCCCATATCTCAGCAGCGGCTTGAGCGATTGTCTTGCGGTAATTTTTATACGGTAGCTGCATCCCTTCTACCAAAAGTCGGGTACTCTTGATCTATGTGAGTGACCCCCACTGCACGTGCAAAATACAAAAAGAAGAGGTGCCAAATTTGTTCCCATTTCAGTAACTCGGTAATTACTGGGGCGATTTCGCTGAAACTTGACATACAGGTAGGCACCCACCAGGCAATGAATTCCCATGTGTTGCGGTTAGGGTGCTACTGCATGTGCACACGTGCAGGGGGCGTTTCCAGATCTCGAGAACGGCTGGGCCGATTGCGCTCAAATTCGGTACACGGTTGGGGACCGGTTAGTAGGGTGCCGTGCAAAAGTCATTTTGGACCCCGTTTGCACGTGCACACGTGCAGAATGCCGCTTCCTGATCTCAGGAACGGCTGGGCCGATTGCGTTCAAATTTGGCACACCGCTAGCGACCGGTTAGAAGGGTGCTTTGCACAAGCCCGTTGGAAGTACCCTTTCGCCCTTCCGCACGTGCATGGTTCACTATCTCGCTCGCTCGTTCTTCGCCCAAAAAGCGTTTTACTGGTATCATAACGCTCGAAAATAACATTCATCGCTTTAAACTCAACAGCGTCGCCGCACAACGCCCACGTTCCGTTGGTGACAAACACGCACTGGCGGCTTCATGTCACTTCATGAACTGGACAAACCCGCGTTGCTAAGCAACCGAAACAGCTGATGCGTACTCTTATCGCCCGCGTCCTCTTACCCGCCCTTACCCTACATATGATGCCATTAGAGGTCACTGAAAATACCAGGTCAGGTCACAGGTCAGGTCACCAAAGGTCAGCACATAAACCCAACTTTACTGAGGTTGTGCGATGCATGTTTTATGGCCAATTTTTCATTTACAACTCAATGGTGTTGTTTATAAGACCATCAAGTACGGTTTAGGTCATTTTCTGGTGGGGGTCAGGTCAAGGTCAGGTAAAAAAGGTCAAATTTCAAAGTTGATAGTTTTGCATAAATTGGGTATTGATTCGATGCAGCTTGTCACAGGAGGTATAATGGTGGTCTTTGTTTTGCGCTACGAGGTCTAGAATTGCTAAAAATTGAGTTTGAAAATTTTACGTCATCAATTTTGAACAGTTTATTCGCTATAACTTGACCAAAAAAAAGAGGTATCGATCTCAATTTTGGTATGTGGATAAAAGGCGATAGGAACTATCACATATATTCCGTTTTTTCTAAATTCAAAAAAAAACTTTTTGAACTTTTTGGCTGTTATATTCAAAAATATATTTTTTTATTTTGGGGGGTTAAAATCCAAAAATTCTAAAAATCCGAGATAGCAGTTTTGTGTTCCTTTTAATTTTACACATCTTATGTTGCCGCTTGTGACAATGCAACTATCGCCAGTACCTCACCTTAAAAATCACCCCGTGACGTTACACTAATATTCCACGCATGTGCCACAAGCATGCACACTATGGAAGTGCATGCATTGAACCCCTCTCACCACAATAATATACACGATTAACCCGCGCATGACTAGGGGGGGGGGCTATACAGAGCCCCCTTCCCGTTTTTCAGCAATATCTGCTAAACCATTAAACGGATCAACGCGAAACTTACGATACCCTGAGCGGCATCAATTTGACACCTTGTGTGAAAATTTCAACTTTCTAGCTACCAAAGTTTTGCCGGAAATGACGTCAGGGTGACGTCATGTCGGCCGATTTTGATGCAAAATATTGAATTACAGCAAACGCTCTCAAGAGCTCAGTTTTGAAGCTAGATCCATTTTATTTGCATGAGTGGACTACAAATACATGTAGCTATCAAACTGCTATCTCGAATTTTCAAAATTTTGAAATTTTTGAAAAATATTTATTTACAATTACTACAAAATATATTTTTGATTTTTTTAATGTTTTTTGACTTTTCGCAAAAACCGGAATATATGTGATAGAACACACTCTGATGAACTACACTAGCAAGCGTAAGTCCAACATCTTCAAAAATAGGGAAGTTATTCGCATTATTGTCAAAAATTTGCAATTATATATTTTTTCGAATCCATTTTTCAGTAGGTAAGTTTTTGACGTACAGCAATATAAATGGCACCATCGTGTTCCTGAGCTCAAACTGCATCTGATAAGCATCTTATTTGTTGAAAAATTTCGTTTTCAAAATTTGACCTTTTCTGACCTGAAAGTGACCTGACCTCAGGTAAATTCAGCTGACAATGACCTCAAATGACACAGACGACACTATTTCCGAAATCTACGAGTAAAATGGACCATAAAACATGCGTCACGTGACCGATACATGATATACAATTTTCGTCACCTAGGATGACCTGGCCTTGACCTTAAAAAATTCGAAGTAAAAGTTCGTTACCCTCAAAGTATCTAAGGCATCTATCAAGGAGTGCGTAAGCCATAAATGAGCCCGATTGGACTTGTCAGCCGGCGGTCAGAGCCTAAATTGTGAACTAGCAAAAATGTCGATAATTTTTACTTTGACCTGACCTGTGACGTCATCGGTGACATCGAGGTCAATGAAAATAGGTTTCGCTCGACAGTTTTTCCAGGGCTATCAGACACCGTTTGAATTTTGACGATCGGCCCAGGAGTTTTGGAGATAGGAGGGGGGCTCTGGAGAGCCCCCCCCCAGTCACTCGCGTTATGGAAAATACCCCAGTCATGCGCGGGTTAACGGTGAAACTTACTAGTTGAGGCTGATCGGTTCGTCCGTTTGCCATCAACGCTGTCTATTTGCACCTACCGGCATTACATGTGTAATCTGCGTTATCTCACCTCTGACATTGAGGGACCTGAGGCCCTCCGGCAGCTGCCCCCTCAGTAGCGGGAGGTCGGCGGCGGTGACTGACAACCGTTGCAGCTCACGGCACCTGGTGAGGGTCTCCAGGCTGCCGGCCGTGAGATCAGGACAGTCTGGAAAACACAGACACACATACAAACAGGGGCAGCCGACTGGGATGACACCGTACATGCTGTTGCTTGAGAAAGATGAGGCATTACCTGTGAATTCGCGAGTAGGTATTATTATAGTCTGTTTTTTTTTTATACAAAAGGTGTTTGTTCCAAGTTCATTATCGAAGCTCTCACGTGAGTTTTGGCAACTTCAGCGTGTGGCTAAGAATTTCTTACCGTTAAAATAATTGATTTTAACCCGGCAGGCGGTGGGCCTACCGGCCACCTTCCGCGCGGTGGGGGGGGGGGCATTTTTTTTGCCCTCCCCCCGTATCTCCAAAACTACTGAATGGATCCGGAAAATTCAAACGGCATTCGATAGCCCTGTCAAATTTGTCAAGGGAAACCTAATTTCATTGACCTCGGGGTCACCGATGACGTCACAGGTCAGTTCAAAGATAAAATGTTTCACCGTTCACGGGGCTTCTAGGAAAAGCGCTACAACACCGAGTAAAACGCATTTTGTCGAAAATCAGCGATAAGGCGTCAGTTGTCTAGTACATATGTTGTTATTAGAGGTCACTGGTCATACCAGGTCAGGTCACAGGTCAGGTCACTAAAGGTCACCAAGGGTCACCACATGAAGCCAACTTTATGCGATGCATGTTTTATGGCCAGTTTTTCATTTCCAACTCAATGGTGTTGGTTATAAGACCATCAGGTACGGTTTAGGTCACTTTCTGGTAGAGGTCAGGTCAAGGTCAGGTCAAAAAAGGTCAAATTTCAAAGTTGATATTTTTGCAAAAAATGGGTACCGTAAACGGGGGTGACTTTGCCATGTTTTCAACTTTAGACGCTTGTATTCTTTACACTTCTTAACTTGTTGGGATGACTCAATGTTCAAAACACGGATGAAGATTAGCTCTTTTGGTTTTGCTATTATCGTATTTATATCTTGCCTAAAAATATATTTTTTTTTAAGAAAATGAGTCGTGGCAAAGTTAAACTGAAAAAGGGGTGACTTTGCCACTATGTCAAAAAGTGGTTGTTAAACGCTTGCAAATAGTTTCAAGCATTTTTGCTCCATTGTATGGGGGAGGGCAACCATCTTTAATTGTTTAATAGGAAAAAACGAAGCAATTCAATGTTTTTTGCTCTTAAATGATGTACATAAAAGGAGAGATACATTACTTTTATAATACATTATATTTGTTGAAAATTATTGACATTGATAGTAAATAGAAACTGAAAAATGGTTCAGAATAGATAAATGAGCAAAAATATGATTGTATCAGTACTCTAGGACCGTGCCACATTCCTGCAGTGGCATTGAGAGGAACAGAAAGAAGACGTTCTTGCGGCAACTTACCGGCACCCTTATTATCAGCGTTTTGATCTATAAAATGATACATTTTTCTTCAGCTAGTCTTACTGGCAAACTCAGGAGTTGTAGATGATCATGACTGTGCTGAAAAGTTGGGCCCAGCTTCATCCATTTTTTGAGTTTGGTAATTTTTGCCTTTCTATACTCCCACTGTGCATTCCTGTGTATAAACTATACGTATGTGTACGTAGAAACTCTCACTTTTTTAAAAACCAGTTTGGAGGTCAAAACGATGCTACATTAAAAATTATTTTGAATTGCATCGGTTAAGTATTCAATTTTTGCATAAATAACATGGTGGCAAAGTCACCTCATGTGGCCTGCTATTCACTTGGAAAAATGGCCACAAAAATTTTAGCTAAATGAAGTGACAAATGCCAGTTTTGTTGGATATGCTAACTTAACAGCCTTGTCATGATCAACCATACCAAGCTTTAGCATCGCAGGTGCTCTAAGATATGGTTAGATAATAAAAAGTTTGGAACTCTTCAAATTTGACCATTTCAATGACTCTAATAAAATGGAGCCCAGTTAGGTATTTAGTGGTAACTTACCTAACAGTGTTAGTTATATTGGGAGGCCCATCAATTACCTTTCATTTGTGCATAAAACATTACTACATTCCTCATAAAATATCATGGGAGACCTCCCTAAAGCATTTTTCGAGAAGCATGGCAAAGTCACTCGGCGAGGCAAAGTCACCCCCGTTTACGGTATTGATTCGATGCAGCTCGTCACGGGGAGTCTAATGGTGGTCTTTGTTTTGCGCTACGAGGTCTAGAATTGCTAAAAATTGAGTTTGAAAATTTGACGTCATCAATTTTGAAGTTTTTTCGCTATAACTTGGCCATAAAAAGAGGTATCGATCTCAAATTTGGTATGTAGATAGAAGGCGGTAGGGACTATGACATATATCCCGGTTTTTCGAAATTCAAAAAACTTTTTGGATTTTTCGGCTATTTAATTCAAAAAATATATTTTTTGATTTTTTGGGGTCAAAATCCAAAAAAATCGAAAAACCAAAATAAGAGTTTGTAGCCCTTTTAATTCCACACCTTTTATGTCAAAAACATATTTCTGTATTTCTAAAGCTGTAGGCCTAGCAGCTCTTCCCGCGAAACCTTTTTTTGGGTCGAAAATGGCAGAAATGACGTCACTCTGACGTCATTAGCGGCCAACCTATCATAGCCTTTGGAAAAAAAATTAGTCACCATGTGCGCTAGCTACTCCCGGGAGGGTACTGAAAGTTTGGTGACGATCGGCGCAGCGGTTCTCGAGATATATCGAAAAACTAAAGGGGGGGGGGGCAAAAAATGCCCCCCCCCCCTCACCGCCTGGAAGGTTAAATTTGTTCGGTAAATACCTGGAAATTGTATTTTCAAAAATGGGCATAATTATATGACGTCACTGGTGGTAGCTGGCACCCAAATGTCCGTACGAAGGCACAAAGTCTCAACAAACTTTTGGGCAAACTTCGTTTTTCACTGTTACCGAGCTTGAAAACGAGTAAGCTGTTCTGTCCATAGTAGTTATACATCACAATGCAAAGCACATTGCAATGCAATATAAGCATGACATCACCACTGTTCTAATGTCTAGTTCCAAAACGCACGTATGGAATTTATTGGGAAGAACTCACATGTTAAAACTAGATGCCGGCAGCGCTCTTGCGTTGCCTTGGGCCAGAATTCAGAATAGGAGGAACGGTACTGAGGTCAGAGGTCGACAAAATTCATGGAGTTTCTCCGACTACCGGCCAATTTTCTCCAGCCTTTTCTTCGACGGTTGTGAGAGATGATGAATTTGGATACCTATCCACCACGCTAGCAACCCAAAGCACTGGTAGGGGTATGGTATTGGACAGTCTAGTCACACACAAATAACGGAAGTCTAATGAGTCGGAACATGTATACGATTGTAATCCACATTAGCCTGATCCACCGAACCCGGCTCCGCCCCCCGTTCCGCCGCCTATGGGCATATGACATCGATGGCCCCACTCCAACCCCACAAACCGCGCCAACGCCGCACGGGCCTTGACGCCGCACCGTTCACGGGCCCTGTGTGCGGTCGGACCGCAGCTCCGCCCACTGCGTCCCTACTATTGGTGCCAATCGGAATTTCTTTTCTTGGAATTCCAATTTTTGTCCAATTCCAATTTGGAATTTGGACGGAATTCTTAACATTTTTTGGAAATTAATCGGAACACAAGGCCTTTAAAATTTAAAATTTTAAAACGGAGGCCTTTAAAACGCTTTTAAACACTTTTAAAATTTACGCAAAAAATGCAAAAATCGTTAAAAATTGGAATAGCCCCCGCTTTGGACAAAATTGGAAATTTACTTGGCAATTTCTTGGAATTGGATCGGAATTGGAATTGAAATTTCATGAAATTGGCACCACTAGTCCCTACGTCAGCCTTCCGGTCACCGCACACAGCGACCGCTGTGGCCGGTCAGGACTGGCCACAGCGGACCGTCCACCGCACGCAGCCGTGACGTCAGAACCGCCTACCCATCCACTACCCCCACGCCTGCTGGACACACCGCACACACCGCACTCAGCAGTGTGCGGTGTCCGTGAACAGCAGTGCCCGCCGCCGCCGCCGGCACACCACGCACGCATCGCAAGCGCTGGGAGAGTTTAACCCTAGAACGCCTAGGGGGGGTTGTATCAACCCCCCCCCCCTGAGGTTTTTTTCGAAGTGCACGCTAAACGGCTTGTCGTAGCGGGCTGAAATTTTCAATACCCTCTGGGGCAACCTTTGCGCATCTTTTGCCGAAAAAAATTGGTCGGGTCATGTCAGGTCACGGAGTTATGACGTCATAAGAGGTACAGCCTCCGGCCGGATTTTCACAAACTGAGTGCCAACGCCCGAGGTTTCCTGCCGGTGGTACGGACATCGGTTGATGGATCGTGATGAAACTTCCCATGCATGTTGGGGCAAGTATTGGCTATCATATGGTATAAGAAATTTGACCGGGTCAGGTCAGGTCACGGAGCTATGACGTCACAAGAGGAACAGCGTCCGGTACTATTTTTGAAAAGCGCCCGAACCACTATTTTGCTAATTCTTGTTACCTCAATGGGAATATGCAGCAATATTAGCTTCTATAGGGAGAAAATGGACCTCCCAAATCCAAAAATACAATCAGATTTCAAAAATTTAAATTTTGATTTTTCGAATTTCTGCCGCCGACTGTGACCTTACCGACTTCCGGCGCTCCCAACGCGCCATTTTTAGAGCTAGGGAAACGAAATACATACCAAACGATAGAGAATTGATCAAGGAACACGATAGTGAAGGTTTCAAGTCGATATCTCCCACCGTTTTGCCGCAATCGCCGCCGAAAGTTGAAAAAAGTCTATTTTTCCGAAAATTTGACCTTTGACCGGTCAAAAGTAGGTCAAATGTTGACCTAGGACCAAAAAATATACCACCAATCGCGAGATCTCGTTGAGAGCAATCCGTTGGTTTTTTCCGCTAAGCTCTACGACCTTCCGTTTCGAAACGCCAGGGGGGGTTGTAACAACCCCCCCTGGTCGTTCGTGTTATGAGAAATGGCCTGGTCGTGCGAGGGTTAACCCTCGCCCGTAAACGGTGTTTTGCCACCTTCGCCCATGCAGGGGGGGGGGGGGTTGGTGCGACCCCCCTGGCGTTTGAAAACGGAGCGTCGTAGAACTTAGCGGAAAAAACCAACGGATTGCTCTCAACGAGATCTCGCGATTGGTGGTATATTTTTTGGTCCTAGGTCAACATTTGACCTACTTTTGACCGGTCAAAGGTCAAATTTTCGGAAAAATCTAACTTTTCAGATTTCCGCGCCGATTGCGGTAAAACGGTAAGAGATATCGACTTGAAACCTTCACTATCGTGATCCTTGATCAATTCTCTATCGTTTGGTGTGTATTTCGATGTCATAACTCTAAAAATGATGCATTGGGAGCATCAGAAGTCATTGTAGTCACTGTAGCATTGGGTCACGTCAGGCGTGTGACGTCACTGACCTGACTCTGACCCAAAATGAACTACAAGAAACAACCGACGATGCCTGAAATGGATAGCAAATTCGAATTCAGGGCATCAAAATACCCCGAAAAGGCATACAAGTGCAAGAAGTAATTACAGGTCAACCGAGGTCACTGACCTTACCTTGACCTTTAGTAACCTTCAAAATGTCAACGGACATTGTGCCAATGTCAAATCAGCCAGTTGTGATTCTAAAACAATCCATCAGTGTGTCAGGTCAGTCGGCATTTATACCAATGTGAAGCAATCTCCAATTTAGCGTAAATCTGGCCGGAGGTTGTTCCCTTTATGACGTCATAACTCCGTGACCTGACATGACCTTGACAAAAAGAAAATACCAAAAGTTGCGCAAAGGATGCCCCAGAGGGTACTGAAAATTTGAGCAGGCTATCTGAAACGGTTCGGCGTGTAGCTAAGAAAAACCTCAGGGGGGGGGGGGTTGCACCAACCCCCCTCCCCCCCCCCTACATGGGCGAGGGTTAACCCTCGCCCGCACATGCCATTTTCCCATCCTAGAACGCACATGGGGGGGGTGGTTGCCACCCCCCCCGCGCCATTTCGTTCCTGTTGGAGATAGAGCTTAGCAGCAAAGACCAAAAAGATTCTTTGGGAAGAGACGAATCCAATGATACCCAGTTTTACCTTCTCAGGTCAGTCATTGACCTTCCAGGTCAGGTCAAACTAAAAAATGTTGCTGTTTTGGGTCACCGTTGGATATCAAGTGTGCTGCTTATCAAATACCGATGACGATGCTGTTTTCTGGTGCCAAGCCAGCTAGAACCTCTTTGTCACACTACCCGACCAGAATTTTGCTGCTGAGGTCATTTCAGGTCAAGTTAGGTCAAGGTCAATTATATGTGTTTGTATGTCTGTGTGTGTCTGTGTGTATACTGATGTGTGCACCGATTGTTTTTGGGTCCATATTACATGAAATCATGATCTGAGAAGCTTTTACCAAAAATGCAGTCAAAAAACTTCAAAAAAAGTAAATTCAGCTTGCCTAAAACGCAATTATCTTAGATGACCTAGGTTGACCTTGACCCTGACCTTGACCCCTGTACATCGTCGAACAACATGTTCCATGATAGGTGGGAGGTAAGACTGGCAAAAAAGGCCGAAATCAGGGTGTCAAAAGCTCATAAGGCCCATGGCAAACGCAAGATGTTGAGAATTGGCCATTTGGGTCATGACATGACCTGAAAAATAAGGTCATATCTCCGAAACCAAAAATCACAGAAACTTGAAATTTTCAGTGGACATCAATAAAGGATAGAGGAGCAGCTATACGAAAAATCAGCCCTCTAGCTCTAAAAATGTTGAGTGCAGAGCAGAAAGACTACCTGGGGGGGGGTGGCAACCACCCCCCCCATGTGCGGGCGAGGGTTAATAGATGGCGCCCGAATAGCCAGAAATCCCTTGTGGTGGATCGTCTACAGTTAGACGCCCGTCTCCCACGGGCAGCAGCCAGCACACGCACAGCGTGCCGCCCTAGCCGCCCAAAGATGGCGCTTTCAATTGCTCCCAAATCATGAAATCTCCCGTTCTTGAAACTTTTCTTCGTATTTGAAGAGAATCCTTCAGATATATGAAAAACATCGCAAGAAATAGCGACTATTATTGATAATTATCAACTTTTATTTCTCAGGTCTCAAGATTTTGGCAGCCGAAGAAAACAACGGGCTCCACAAAAACAACACTTTCTCCGACTGCCAATAAGAGCGATGTTTGGTTATGAATTGGTAGGGAAACAAACCTTATAGGCACGGGGCTGCTTCTGACCGGATCAGACCAGCTCTGACTCGGGAGAAAGTGGAGAAATGGTATAAACTGTGATCACTAAAGTGTTACTCGTGCTGTTGCTACTTGCTGGTCTATGGCATAGGTGCATGAATGTAACAATGTTGGCTTTGCTAATTTTAGAATGTCTTCCGTGATATTTTCTTCTTTTTGTGCTTTTCGCTCGCTTATTTTTCTCTGACTACGGTCAGATGGTCAGAGATTTTGTCGACCTCTGACTGAGGTCACAACCCGGGCCAAACCCAGGGGTCGAAAATGTATCGAACATACGACCCAGCGGTTGTTGCAAATCAGGTCTGTTTCGGGGGTGCAAATGTATCAAAGTGGATAGTAGTCCAGCGGCATGCGAGAAGAGGCCCAGCGCGCCCGCCCACGACGCACCTCGACGCGCCACTGCGTCCTGCGTCGCTGCCGACGATTCGTTTGGTAGCCGGGGGCGGTAGGATAGAACCAACCAGCGGTGTTCCGGCTGGTCGATAGATGGCGGGACCCAAAGACCCTGCCAGCAGCTGACTGTTTTCCCGCCGGCCCATCACTATTCCGGCACAAACGGAAACCGATACATGGATACAAGATGATACATAACCTTAGTTAAGCCTGTGTATTCCTCGGTTTGAAGAATCTGACATCTATTTTATTTATCGTCCTTAAATATGTTCATTAGTAAAGGAAAATCGGCCTTTTTATTTTGTATCACATTCTTTAAACGTTAACGATAAAAAGTTTCTAATATTTTCACCACTTTATGTGTTGAATTTGAAAATTTTTGTGTGGTGAGCATTATCAAAAATCCCGTTTCTAATTTGCAATGTATGTATTTAATCCTTAACACCGTAACGGTAAAAATATGGTTTCACCTCTAAAATACCCCGCGGCGACCTACTTCAGACTCCAATGGCAGCAGTGAGCGCTCTGATCAGGCTTGTGGTGAACATTTCCTATTTTGGACGGGCAGAAGCGCGCCATAGCGAGCTGAGGGAATCAGTCCAATGAGTGAGTGTTACCTTTATTTTATATTTTTTGACTTCGTAAATGTACCTATAGGATCGGTCCAATCTACCGATCTCTGTCAATCTAATCAATTTTATCGAGGATCTACCCGCCCAATGACACATGAGTTCATGAAAGGATGTATTCCTTTGCGTTATTGTTTGCATCGAAAATGATGTGTGCATGTCATTTATTTTGCGAGTGGAGACTGTCAATTTCTCGTACGTCATGTAATAATTCTGCCCAGTTTTCGCATACAGCCGTTGCATACAAGTGGATGTAGTTGCAAAGCAATGATGTAGTTGCAATGTTTATCCAATGATGTGTCTCACTGTCCTTGGTTTTGATAACGTCATTGCTGTTTCTCTGCACATTTTCTCCAAATCTACGCAGGGAGTCATCTCCCACCCAGTTTCCACCCAGCCTCGTCTCCGATCGAAAGTAACTGTCCTTGGCCGTGCCTGGTGCCGGTAACGTGTTCCAGATGCGCTCGCCGTCCCTTGGCTCCCACGGAAGCGGCCCTATGACCCTCAATAAAACAGCGTGTCGCTGCCGACTCTCAGTGGAACTTGACGACGACGAAAAGGACAATTTTAGGTGCTGAAGCATTAACCCTCGCCCGCACATGGGGGGGGGGTGGTTGCCACCCCCCCCCCCCCCAGGTAGTCTTTCTGCTCTGCACTCAACATTTTTAGAGCTAGAGGGCTGATTTTTCGTATAGCTGCTCTTCTATCCTTTCTTGATGTCCACTGAAAATTTGAAGTTTCTGTGACTTTTGGTTTCGGAGATATGACCTTGTTTTTCAGGTCATATCATGACCCAAATGGCCAATTCTCAACATCTTGCGTTTGCCATGGGCCTTGTGAGCTTTTGACACCCTGATTTCGGCCTTTTTTGCCAGTATTACCTCCCACCTATCATGGAACATGTTGTTCGACGATGTACAGGGGTCAAGGTCAGGGTCAAGGTCAACCTAGGTCATCTAAGATAATTGCGTTTTAGGCAAGCGGAATTTACTTTTTTTGTGAAGTTTTTTGACTGCATTTTTGGTAAAAGCTTCTCTGATCATGATTTCATGTAATATGGACCCAAAAACAATCGGTGCACACATCAGTATACACACAGATACACACAGACATACAAACACATATAATTGACCTTGACCTAACTTGACCAGAAATGACCTCAGCAGCAAAATTCTGGTCGGGTAGTGTGACAAAGAGGTTTTAGCTGGCTTGGCACCAGAAAACACCATCGTCATCGGCATTTGATAAGCAGCGCACTTGATATCCAACGGTGACCCAAAACAGCAACATTTTTTAGTTTGACCTGACCTGGAAGGTCAATGACTGACCTGAGAAGGTAAAACTGGGTATCGTTGGATTTGTCTCTTCCCAAAGAATCTTTTTGGTCAATAGGGGAAGTTGGGGGAACGCCGAAGACTTTTTTTCTGACGCCCGTAGCACGCAAGGTAGACAACATACGCTATTCTTGTTGGCGTCATTCGAGAGGCCAGTCTTTTGCCTTTCAAACATACCAGGCGCATTTGATGAATTCGCATGCCGTTAAGCGCACAAACTAAAAATATCAAAGAAGTGACTTTTTCGGCGTTGCCCCGGACTGCGGGGAAAGCCGAAAATGGGAGAAATGATCTACGGGGAATGCCGACATTGATGTTTTGCCATTTTATCTCAAACTTTATCCAGAATTCATGAAAGCTGACACACGTTTCAAGAGCTTGAGGACGCGGTGCACACTGGAAGTTATAATTGTGTGATATAATAAGAAAATGCCAGGTAAATCATTCCTTATAGGTAACAGGCCGTTGTGTCGGTTGAAAGTGTAATTTGTGTGACTAAAAATACGCGTTGCTATTCTACAGCAGTAAAGTCCACGTAGCGTGCTTTTAACACGTGCGTAATCGCACGTTTTCGGCATTACCCCAGCCAGCCATACTTTCATTTGCAGGCCCATAACTTTTCAACGTGCTGTATAAATTTCAAATAGGCAGCACACTTATGCAAAGACATGCTAAAGATTACTTGACCGAATTGGCCAGACAAACGGTAGCATAATGAGTAAAAAATGCCGCTTCAAAGGCGCATGTAGTACAAGGGAAACGTACCTTGAAAACACTCTTGGCGCCCTCACAGTCGAAGTATTCCGAATGACGACTCGTAACAAACATGCGATAATTGTAGTCACTTAAGCTTCAGAGCATCACTGACAGGTGGCATCCATGTCTTACGGTTTTCGAAATATCTCGAATTTCGGCTTTGCCCCAACTCCGGCATTGCCCCAACTTCCCCTACCGCTAAGCTCTATCTCCAACAGGAACGAAATGGCGCGGGGGGGGGGTGGCAACCACCCCCCCCCATGTGCGTTCTAGGATGGGAAAATGGCATGTGCGGGCGAGGGTTAAGCTATGGTAGGTTTTTGACCTTATATCAATCAAAAACACTTACCTATAACGGATAGTAAGCTTTAGAGCAATATGTTCGATTAGAAAAGCAGATATAAGAATTTTTGTATCAAAATGAGAAGCTGGGATCTGAAAGTTTGTATCACTCCACGCTTTTTTCGACCCCTGGCCAAACCACCGAAACCCAGACTGAGCTTGGACTGAACCTGAAACCAACCGAAACCAGGGTATATTGAATTAGGGGGTAGGACCAAGTTTAGTAGGCATGATATCAGCAATTATCTTGTTTTCTATGGCGGTTTTCATTATCACAATATTATTTTTGATATCATGAAGTCTGTATGTCTCGGTTTTACGAAAAATAGTAGGGCAACAAAGATAAATTTCGCGAAAAAATAATTTTAGTTTGAAACATCCATTCTGGTATGCAAAATTCAGTATGAAGCCCAGTATATTGACCGTCTAGTGTGCTTCCAAGGCTGAGTACCTGATATCAACAGGAGTTGTTTACTATTTTGCCTTACGTTGCTAGGTGGTTGCTAGGGAGCTAAGGATACTCTCTTGCGCGATCATTTGCACTTATTTTTCCTCATGATATTGACATATTGCTGTTTCTGAGACCTAAGTGATGCTAAGAAAAAAGCAGTTTTCTTAAAATGTGTATTTAAGTGCCGTAGTATTAACACAGCTCTGCAATTCGGCTTAAATATCTGCAAAATCCTGACTTCCCGGAAAATTGTTGGTGGTGATGGGGATCTAGCGCGTCGATGAAAAGTAAGTCAATATTCAAAGGCTTCAAAACGTTATTTTTTGTTGTTCTGTGAAATAGCAATGCAAAGACCGATGATAGTGCCAGTGTTGAGCTTTCCAATGAAGCATTGCAATTAGTAGTAACTAGTAAGGTTTTTATCACCTAAGATATCTTCCATCAAATATTAAAATTCTGCCATTGTCTTGCTGTAGAACAGGGTTACTTTCAGTCTCTTGGGAACACGATTTGCCGGTCTCAGATCGAAAAGCACTTCAAAAAGCGGTAATAGACAATGAAATTTCCCACCTGATAGCATCTCGGGTTTTTACATATCCTGTCTAGAATTTTCATAAATCAGACGTAAAAATGGCCTATTTCGTCAAATTCCGAATTTTTGCCATTGGGTCTAATGTAAAGCATGGCTACTTTCAGTCTCTTGGGAACACGATTTCCGTACCTCAGATTGAAAAACACTTCAAAAGTCGCAGATAGTAGACGATTTATTCTACAAGATAGCATCTCGCTTTTTTCTGTATCTGGTCATGTATCTTCATAAAACCCTCTCAAATATAGTCAATTTAGCATTAAAGTCTATGGATTTAGAAGACTTCATATCCGACTATACTCTGTTCCGTTTCAAGTTTGCAGCCGAAGTGCCCTGCTGAAAGCAGTGCGTGATTTCTGTACATACAGCTCTTACATTTTAAGACGCAAATTCTTGAGCGGAGGAGCGATCTGCCGAAGAAACTCCGACTGCAAGCTTGATATGGAACAGACTATAGATTTGGGCTACCATGTCTGTTGACCGGGGGCCGACCGAAACATCCCAAAAATGTTTGGAAGCACATGAGATTGGTGTGGATATCTACCTACAATAAGATATGAATTAACTGCACGTGCATAGTTCTGATCCAGGCACCCCAGTGCAGTTATTTTCATAACATCCTATAGCGTGTGTCTAGTTCTACATTAGCCGTTTTCACGACGGCCATCTGGTACACATTTGGTGCACATCTGTTACAGAATAGGTGCAGATCTGGTCAAATCAGGTTCAGTGTGTCTCTTATCAGCTATCAGCTAGGGTTGCAATAATTGCTTATATGCCTGCTCTGCCATATTATCAGAGAGCATCATCGATTAAAACACTGAAATAAATTCATAACAATGAAGATATTTGCTGTAAAAGAAATTAGGTGCAGATTTGGTCAAATCAGGTGCATTTGCCGGATAGCCCGTCGTGAAAACGGATACTGTAAACCAAACCTACAAGTTGGCTCCTTGTTACAAGTTTGGTTCCTATTCGCATAACCACCGAACTTGTCGATTCACCAACCCCACATTGTCGTCACTTTGTCGATTCACCAACCCCAGGCTTGTTGGCGAACAAAATGCAGCATTTTTGCGCGCACGAGCACAAATGACCTTTCTCGCGGGCGAGCGCGAGCCCAGCGCCATCTACAATGTGACCCGAGTGGTAGCCGGCTGCGCCCGGCCATTTCACTGCGCGCGTGTCACCTGAGCGCACGGTTCGATTTGGCGCGACATTTGATTTCACCGCGCGCGCTTTGAGAAGGGCATGGACAAAAGGCGGAACGGCTTGGACCTCCCATCAGGTGAGCTCTGGTGCTAATTAGAGCGGCGCTTATTCTAGCCGGAGCTAATGAGCACTCCGTATTTTATCTCAATTTAGCATGCCGGGGAGTGGATGCTAGTCGTCTGACAGCGTTGAAGAGCTGATATTGAATTGCGTTTTGCTTTACAAAGATTGGCTAAATTTTCGGTGTCGCCTCACCGTCTTTCTGCTTCCAAGCTCGGTGCAGCATGTAATACCACAGTTATGTGGCTCATCGAACAATTGTGTGTACGGTCTGTTTCCGTCCCCGCCTACCGGTTTCCTTCCCCGTCTGTGCCGTGGACGGTCGCCGGCCGCATCAGCTGCTCAGTGCTCATGCCTCGGGGCTCGGCGTCTGGTGCCTGACCGGCGCGGCCCGGACGCTAGTCCGGTCGACCTGCCCACTGGGCCCCCGGGGCATTGACCTACTGACCTCTCTCCCGCATAGGGCGAGTCGCATTGACCAGATTCGGAGACAGATACCTCAGTGAGTGATGGGCAAACAACTTACAGCCATTGCAGCAGACTGGCATGAAATATTTCGATGGATTAGTTAGTGCATATGAGTTTTCCGCCGCTATATTGGCGTCTCGGTGCATCGCCTGCCTCAACCACCTTAGTCCAGACGGCCAAACAATTTGGGCAATGGGAGTCAAAACTTTGGGATAAATTACTCCCTCTGGGCAAAGTAGCAGAGGCTTCTCTCCCGGATAGCGTCACGTAAGAGCCCGCCGCCCGCCAACCACCTTCATAAATTTTCCGTTAGCTAAACATCGGGGCTAGTAATGTGCATAACCTTTGCAATATGCAGATGGTCCCGAACGGGTCGGCACTATATAATAAATGCTGTATTTATAGCAATAGGAACAGTATAATGCGGAAATTTTCGGATAACGCCCATAAGGATGAAATCACTCGAGCATTGGCACTTCCCCGTGGTCGGGCAACTAGTTTGAATTGGGGTGGCTTAGCCGTACAGCGGCCGATGTTTTATATAATTGTCTTTTAGGCAGGCGGCGCCAAGAAGATCGCAGTAGGTCACGGTGCGCAATGACTGCGACATGGCAGCGGTCCCATATTGCAATATCAATAAGCCAAGTTAGATGCATTAGCGTAAAAACCGCGACCGGATAATAGAATACGAATCACAGATAATTTATCAGGCTAAAGGGAAATTAAATCAACCGCCGTACTAATTAATGCATATAGACGACGCCAAAAATTGTTAATTATTATAAGTAAAACCGCAAAAAGGTAGAAAGAATGACAAGCAAATTGATGAATTCTTCGTTTTGCGTTCATAATGCGCTAAATTGCCTGCAGATGTTGCTGCTCGTAGGCGACAGCTTTGCCGCCCACCTTGGGTCGCGCATAGCTCCCAACGGCCCCATCCAGGCCGCAGGCTGGCGGGGCGCCTGTGTTGGTCGTGAAGATTTCCGGCGCTGGGTCATCGGGGAGGTGGCGGTGCGGAGGCCCGACACCGTCATCATTCTCGCCGGCGGCAACGACCTCGCGCGGCCCGATTTTAGGCAGCGTAGCCTAGCCGGCCACCTGAGGGAGCTGGCGCTCGGGGTAAACAGCGGCGGGCGCTGAGACAGTCATACTGTTCCCCATCCCGCCGCGCGACCAGCTACGAGCCAATGATGTGTTGCCTGCACAGTACCGGCGTCGGAGGCGGTTAACCAACCGCATCCTCCGTGCAACCTTCCGTCGGCGGCCCATAGTCTGCTTCCCTTTCCACTTTCCTAGTGGTTTTCTGGGCGCCGACGGCGTTCACCCGTCAGAGGCCGGTTGGCAGGCTATATGGTCATTCGTCTCAGAACACGCATAAAGTAAGTGAGAAAGACGTACAGTGATGTCCCTCACAGGTCGTATTGTCACAACCTCCTCCCAAAGAGCAAGTTGTTTCACCTCAACACAACCTCGTCGTGCCGCCCCCCCCCCCCCCCCCCTAACAGCCCGGCATGCTGTGCTGCTGTTGATCGGAGTTGTCATATTCAACATAAAAATACTAAAGATAAATAATGCTGATATAGTAATAGTATTGATAATACGAATATTACCATTAAACTAATTATAATAACAAGAATGATAGCAAAAAAAAAAGAAGTAAAATTGCATATCGTCTCATACCCCAAATGCAGTGTCCAATGTCATGGAAGGTCATCTCGTGCCCGTATTCGGTGCTTGGTGTCCTGGCATGTCGTCTCGTGCCCCACCTGTAATGCTCGGTCTTGTTGGCTCGTCGTCTCGTGCCCCACCTGTAATGTTCGGTCTTGTTGGCTCGTCGTCTCGTGGCCCACCTGTAATGCTCGTTCTTCTTGGGCATGTCGTCTCGTGCCCCACCTGCAGTGTTCGGTCTTCCTGATATCTCGTTCGTGCCACTAACGAACAGCATAACTAGTGTCGCCTCACGGTTAGAGATGTGGCTCCCTGTTAGCGCTGGTATAGCGTGTTGCCTTATGGGAGTACATTATAAGAGTACGGGTCGCCGGTTGGTGTGCTGGTGGCTGGAGTTGCTACATGAGCAGAATCAGTTATGCAGTTTACATCTACCTCGTTCATACCCAAAAACAATCTTCGGAACACTCGCGCTTTTAGCCTGGTTTTCTGGGGCCGGATGGTGTCCACCCTTCAAAGATAGGGCGAAGGGCTCTGGAAGCGTTCTTACCTGCCCGTGTTAAATTTAAGATTGGGCACAGGCAATGAGGTAGCAGAGGAACATGACACAATTTCTCTTATTGCAACATATTTACCAGCCGTGCTCGCCACCGCATCGCAGACAGATTGTGCTAGAGCACGTCGCCTCGCGTCCCCACTCCCACCAAAACCACGTCGTCTCTTGTCCTCACAAATGGCACGGTGTCTCGTGTCCCCATGAACGGCGCGTTGATTCGTGCCACTACCAATCAGGGTATCTACCAACAGCACATCGTTTCGTGCCCATACCAATGGCAGGCTGTTCGTATCCCTATCGTAGCACGTTGTATCGCATCTTTAACCATAGCACGTTATCGCGTGCTCCCCACCAATGGCACATCATCTTGTGCCCCTACCAATGACACAGTGTCTCGTACCTCACCAAGAGCACGTCGTCTCGTGCAAGATACCTAGCCAGTCACAAATGGGGCACGTCTCTTGCATTCCCTGCACTCAAGTGATCATTGCGATACATTCTGCTTTTTTAATATTTTGACCTGAGTGGGGATACCTTAACCTATTTAAAACTAAAATGCATTTAAAGTGTTGCTTAGTGCAGCAATTGGTTAATTGTACCTACGCTTGAATTACCTACAAGCTGCTCAAAGCAAGCCAAGTAATAATACGAGATTCTGTGTTTGGACTGCATCCATCTTCAATTTCAACTTAAGGCATTTTTGCCTCCTTAGAGGCAAATATGATGGGCGCTTTGAGACACGCAGTAAAACAGTGGATCCAATTATGCCTAGATATAATAGTGCATTCAGACAAGGATATCCTGGTTTGAAACAATGTTGGCATTATTTTGGGTATTCGGGTCATTGCCTAATCGTGTCCGTTGTGGTTGACCTCGTGCCTCTACCAAGGACTCGACTTCTCATGCTCATACCAATGAAGCGTTGTTTTCGTGCACCAACCAATAACACTTTGTCACGTGCTCCACCAATGATTCTTTGTCTAGTGTTCCTACCAATGACTCACACGTTATCGTGTGTCCACATCAATGACACGTTATCTCGTGTCCCTACCAATGACACATTATCTCGTGTCCCTACCAATGACCCCTTATCTCGTTCCCCTACCAATGACACCTTATCTCGTGTTCCAACCTGGCACTTTATCTCGTGCCCTATTTCTTTAATTACTTCGCAGTGGCCGTCCTCTATATTTGACCGAAGTCAAAAGGGGCTATTCTTGGCACTGAGTCAATAAAAGATGGCGATGAAGTGGGCAAAAGAGCATCATGCGTATATTGTGTCCCTGCCAATGACACGTTATCCAATCGTCCTATCAAGGACACGTTATCCAAGTTCCCTACCAATGACACGTTATCTCGTACCTCTAATAAACTCACGTCGCTTCGTGCCCCTAACAGAGGCATATCGTGTCGTGCCCCTAGCAATGGCATGTCGTTTCGTGCCCCTCACAAATGGCACGTCGTCTCGTGCCCCTAGCAATGCTGCGTCTTCTCGTGCCCCTAGCAATGGCACGTCGTCTTGTGCCCCTATCAATAGCTCGTCGTCTCGTGCCCCTATCAATGGCTCGTCTCGTGCCCCTATCAATAGCTCGTCGTCTCGTGCCCCTATCAATGGCTCGTCGTCTCGTGCCCCTATCAATGGCTCGTCGTCTCGTGCCCCTATCAATGGCTCGTCTCGTGCCCCTATCATTGGCTCATCGTCTCGGGGCCCCGATCAATGGCTCGTCGTCTTGTGTCCCTCAGCAACGCATGGTGTCATGGCATGCGTCTCGTGTCCATCAACAACGCATGAATCTCGTGACAAGTCGTCTCGTGTCCTTCAGCAGGACATGTGTTATAAGGCATGTCGTCTCGTGCCCACTGTGATGTAACGAAGGCTAAGTGTGAGCACATTTCTGCCGTGCAAGCTCTGAACTCAGTCGTTTACATGGCCCGCAACTCTACGTGATGATTATCATGTGCACAGTGCAACACTCATGGCCTTCCCTTTTTTTCATGATTTACTGGAGAGGCGATGCTGCAAATTGACGCCTGGGTCCAAGACGTGGACCACCTGCAACCGTCAACAACGCGCAGTGTGACCCCGTCTGCTCCTGCTGGCGTGTCTAGCGCCACTGGCCGTCCGGGCATCTCCACGGCACCACACGGCTCACAAGTGGCGGCTGATGGTGGCTCGGACGCCGGTCCCGGCACGGGAAGGGAGGGGCCACAGCGGTCTCTTGGTATCGTCACGCAGCGCTACAGCTGGCTCCAGCGCTGGTCCGAACGCCTGCATCGGTGCCAGAGACGCTGGCGCCAGGCCGCTCATCTCTAAGACTCGTCACGCAGCACTACAGCTGGCTCCAGCGCTGGTCCGAACGCCTGCATCGGTGCCAGAGACGCTGGCGCCAGGCCGCTCATCTCTAAGACTCGTCACGCAGCGCTACAGCTGGCTCCAACGCTGGTCCGAACGCCTGCATCGGTGCCAGAGACGCTGGCGCCAGGCCGCTCATCTCTAAGACTCGTCACGCAGCGCTACAGCTGGCTCCAGCGCTGGTCCGAACGCCTGCATCGGTGCCAGAGACGCTGGTGCCAGGCCGCTCATCTCTAAGACTCGTCACGCAGCGCTACACCCGGCTCCAGCGCTGGTCCGAACGCCTGCATCGGTGCAAGAGACGCTGGCGCTAGGCCGCTCATCTTAAGACTCGTCACGCAGCGCTACACCAAGCTCCAGCGCTGGTCCGACCGCTTGCATCGGTGCCAGAGACGTTTGGATCGGGACCGCTCATCCCCCTAGACTCACCAATTAGCGCCACACCCGGCTCCAGCGCTAGTCTGAACGTTGCGTCGGTGCCAGGAGCGCTGACCCCAGGCAAATCATATTCCCTGGACTCATTTTTAAAACAGCTCTCGGTAGTTAAAAGAGCAACAATGGCGCTGAGTTTAGTATATTGATCTGCAGTTAGCCAATGCATTAATTGCAGTCTAGCTGCATTCTCGACAAAGTTAGCAGTGATGTGTTCGCGGGTTCGGTTGGGGGTTGTTGGGCTTTTTCCCTCACCCAAAGACAGTGTGGGAAAGCCAATACATAGACCCGGAACCACACCACTGTCTTTGCGAGCGCGAACCTACGAGAAATGCAGCATTTTTGCGCGCACGAGCACAAATGACCTTTCTCGCGGGCGAGCGCGAGCCCAGCGCCATCTACAATGTGACCCGAGTGGTAGCCGGCTGCGCCCGGCCATTTCACTGCGCGCGTGTCACCTGAGCGCACGGTTCGATTTGGCGCGACATCCACCGTCCGCCCCACCGCCGCCAGCTTTGGCATATGTATCTAGCCAGCAACTGTGTTAGACATACTTGTGCTCTGTCAAAAGCTTTATCATTTGATTGTTTGTGATCGGCTATGGGCTTTTTCCCTCACCCAAAGACAGTGTGGGAAAGCCAATACATAGACCCGGAACCACACCACTGTCTTTGCGAGCGCGAACCTACGAGAAATATAGTTCGTTTTTTTTTTTTTCAAAAGGACGCTGGCTCCAAGTATGTTTTTCGAATAAGCACGTGTTTTAGCGGGGAGCACTCATTCTGCCCAGGGTTCATAATTACCGGGGTTACATGAGCGATCCGTTCCAAATACGCACTACGCTAATGCGCATCAGCTCCCCACAAACGGATCTACGGCACCGGTTACATGAGACTAATTCGTTTTATCTACGTCAAACGGATCTTGTTTGGCTCACCCGGGCTGACTCCTCGACGGCCGGTAATTCGTATCACAAACGGAATAGGATTAGCGTACAGTCATGGCGCAGTTGCGGCATTTACCGGGACGACTGAGCTAAATTTTAAATACTTATATCATTTGATAGGCTCAAAAACATTTAAAATTAACATGAAATCAAAAAATGAAAACAAAGTTTTCTTGTTTTAAGTCAGTGGGCACTGATTCGCCATGCAGCGACAGCAGGGTGGTCAGAAAAAATTATCTATAAAAATATTTCATTCATTTTATTTCACATGCAAAGACTAAACCAAAATACCAACATTTTTTTTTTGCTATTTTCTACGAGGCAGCCAATAAAAAAAATGCTTAGTATTTTGCATTTTGACGCTTCCAGTCAGCAAAGAATAGTCCTTGTGAAATACGGCCCGAATCGTGTGCCTCGGACGTTTCGGGGACATGAGCGATCCGTTCCAAATACGCACTACGCTAATTCGCATCAGCTCCCCAAGAACGCATTCAGTGCACCGACTACATGAGCAAAGTCGTATCAGTGACGTCAAACGGATCTAGTTTGGCTCTCGGCCCGATGCGCATTACAAACGGAATAGCATACAAATGTGGCGCACTTCCGTAGCAATAGAGGTGACTGAATTAAAAACTTAATATCTTATGTCTTGCCGAAGCGTCATTATTTTTTTTTCCTCAGGTTAATAAATATCTAAAAAGTTAATTGTTTTCAAAACGGGCTTCGCTGAGGAAAACTAAATATTATAACCAAATATTTCGGCTTTATTGATCAGCCTTGTTCACTGGTTTGAAATACATTTTTTTCTCAAAAGCATGACCTAAAAATTCAAATATTCATATCGTGCCGTCAGTGATGACGATCTTCTAGCTTACGAAAAACCGAACAAATGAATCGTGGTGAAACACATTTCAAGGCACACTGTAACAGGCAAACGCACACATGTTCCTATCTCAACGCAATGTCCCAAATAGGGCTGATGGTGACCTTTCCGACCCCCCTGTTCATTGACGAATTGTGCACCTTAATCTCCAGTGCCTCACGGATAGTCCTACGCTTCCAGTTTCTTTCAACTGCCAATGTTTTCGCGTCTCTTGGATTTAATGATTTGTTGCATGAGTAGGCATGCTGAGCTGTTGCTGACGTGTCTGTGCGGCCATGTTTTAAATCAGCCATGTGCTCCTTCATTCTGGTTGATTTTGGACGTACACTTTCTCCTATGTAGGACTCACCGCACTCACATCTGATCTGATAGACGGATGTGTGTGACGGATAGTGGAAAACATCTCAGTGACTGCGAAACACAGGTCTTAGTAAAAGGTTTGGGATTCGCCCCAGCTCCCAAAGCTGTACCCGTGAAGGAAATCATTTCAGCCGTGGAGGCAGGTCTGTCAAAAGAGGTCAACATTGAAATGGCGAATGCGACGAGATCTAAGTTTAGCAATCTTCTCGCTAAGGCAAAAACGAAACCTGTTCAAGATAATATGACCACTCAAGAAAGACGTGCTATGAAAGAATTGCAAAGAAGAACGGACATAAAGATCCTCCCGTCTGATAAGGGCAACAAAGTAGTGGTTATGTCAACTGAAGAATACAGTGCGAAAGTGAATGCATTACTTGAAGATCCTGCTTACAAAAAAGTTAAAAATGATCCCACGCCAGGAAAAGAGAAAGCGCTCAGAAAAGAAATCGACTCTCTGAAGAAAAACGGCGACATATCGAACGACCTTGCGAAGAAACTACGACCGTCGCACACGAGCGCTCCGAGACTCTACTGCCTTCCAAAGACCCACAAGCCTGGTGTACCGGTAAGACCGATTACCAGCATGGTCGACTCACCTGCATACGAAGTGGCGTCGTATCTGACGAGGGTCATCGGGCCGGTAGTGGGTCAAACTGAGTTTACCGTGCCCAACTCAAGTGTTTTTGTCGATCAGGTCAGACAGATTGAGATGTCGAGCTCGGATATAATGGTTAGCTTCGACGTCATATCTTTGTTCACGAAAGTGCCTGTTGCTGAGGCTGTTGATGTAGTGTGCCAAAAACTAGGTGACGATGAGACGCTGGCTGAGCGAACTGAGCTATCTGTAGATTCCATCCGCAGACTGATCATGGCTTGTCTCGAGTGTAGGTACTTTATATTCCGGGGGCAGTACTATGAACAAGTAGAGGGCGCTCCAATGGGGCTCAGTTTGTCAGTTGTCCTGGCCAATGCGTACATGGAGTATCTAGAGGATAGAATAATGGCTGCAGCACCGCTCAAGCCAACATACTGGCGCCGCTATGTAGATGACACTTTTGTCATTTGGTCTCATGGGGAAGCGGCTCTTGATGAGTTCTTTCAATTCATGAACAGTGTGTGCCCCAGCATACAATTTACCTCAGAGAGAGAAGCTTACGGCCAGCTGTCGTTTCTTGATGTACGTGTTAGCAGGAGCGGTACAGGTGGTCTGCACACCGCTGTCTACAGAAAACCAACTGCCAGCGACGCATACATCAGAAACAACTCAAACCACCCAGAAATGATGAAAGTGGGGGTCATCAAGAATCTAGTCCGGCGAGCAGAGAAAATTTCAAGTACCAAACAAGCAGAAGCCAAAGAGAAAGAACATCTGAAGACTGTTTTCAGACAACACGGCTATCCTAGCCACGTGATAAAAAAGGGCTTCGATGTGCGAAACCAACAAAAAGATGACACAGACCAGGAAACAGTCAATCAAAATGAGGTCACCCGCACAACATACATTTCGCTTCCATACGTAAAGGGGTTAAGTGAGCCCATAGCAAGACTTTTGAAGCAGCACCACATCAAAACGGGACACAAGTCAAGAACACTTCGAGACCATTTAATGCAGGTGAAGGACAAAGTGCCACCTGAGATGAAAAAAGGCACCGTCTATCAGATCAGATGTGAGTGCGGTGAGTCCTACATAGGAGAAAGTGGACGTCCAAAATCAACCAGAATGAAGGAGCACATGGCTGATTTAAAACATGGCCGCACAGACACGTCAGCAACAGCTCAGCATGCCTACTCATGCAACAAATCATTAAATCCAAGAGACGCGAAAACATTGGCAGTTGAAAGAAACTGGAAGCGTAGGACTATCCGTGAGGCACTGGAGATTAAGGTGCACAATTCGTCAATGAACAGGGGGGTCGGAAAGGTCACCATCAGCCCTATTTGGGACATTGCGTTGAGATAGGAACATGTGTGCGTTTGCCTGTTACAGTGTGCCTTGAAATGTGTTTCACCACGATTCATTTGTTCGGTTTTTCGTAAGCTAGAAGATCGTCATCACTGACGGCACGATATGAATATTTGAATTTTTAGGTCATGCTTTTGAGAAAAAAATGTATTTCAAACCAGTGAACAAGGCTGATCAATAAAGCCGAAATATTTGGTTATAATATTTAGTTTTCCTCAGCGAAGCCCGTTTTGAAAACAATTAACTTTTTAGATATCTTATGTCTTTTTTGCATTTAATCTGCTCAAAACATTCTCAATTAACTTAACAAAAAAAGTTGAACATGAAGTTGTCTTGCTTTGACTCATTGGGCACTTGCCTCTCTTGATTCGTCTGTAGTGCTGTCAGAAAAATGTTTCAACTGAAATTATGTGGATATTTACTATTTGGTTTTCACTATATTTATTGTTGAAAACTTGACAAAATACCGACATATTTTTTTAATATTATTTCAAAAGAAGAAAATGAAAAAATACCTATTATTTTGCATTTTAATGTTTCTTTTTGCGAAGAAATAGTTCCTGTAATACGTATCTTGGTCCTATTCGCGTCTAAGCCTCTTTCCCTGCGGATTTTGTTCGGACCGCCGATTCGTATTAGCAGGTGGATACATGAGTCGGTAGTACGCTCCTGATTCGCATTAGCGGTGAATCCGATCGTGATACGTATTTGCTTTGCTCATGTAACCGCGGATCGGATCACCGATTCGTACTAGCAGGTGGCTACATGAGTCGGTAATGCGTTCCCACTTCCCAATTCGAATTAGCGGCTAAATACGTATTTACTGTGCTCATGTAACCCCGATAATAGTCCAGGGTACGATATGCCCAGTGTCGAAATGGCCAGTGCCTTGAATGGGCCAGAGTTCATAATGTCCAGGGATTGCATGGTCCAAATGTGGCCAACTGGATGCAGACAGGGTAAATTCAA
The DNA here is from genome assembly GCF_019059575.1 of Amphibalanus amphitrite. Taxonomy (NCBI): domain Eukaryota; kingdom Metazoa; phylum Arthropoda; class Thecostraca; order Balanomorpha; family Balanidae; genus Amphibalanus; species Amphibalanus amphitrite. Next base: position 801,583 of record NW_024881504.1, read on the forward strand.
AGAGGCCAGGGTTCATAATGTTCAGTGCACGATGTGTCCAGTGTTCGAAATGGTCAGGGTTCATAATGTCCAGGGCACGACGTGTCCAGTGTTCAAAGTGGCCAGTGCCTTGAATGGGCCAGAGTTCATAATGTCCAGGAATTAAGGAGAGTTAACCCTCGCCGGACCTATTGGTTTTCTACATACGCGCCGGCCGAGAAGGGGGTGGGTGGGTACGACCCCCCCCCTCGCCGTTTCGCCCCTGGTGGAGCTAGCGCGTCGAGGAAAAAACGAGCGTGTGCGCCGTTTCAAGACGCAGAGATTGATACCCGATTTTAAGGTCCTAGGTCAACCGGTGACCTCTGAGGTCAGGTCAAGTGCCCCAAGGTACGGTTCGGTTTTTGGTGAATAACTTGCAAAAAACGGCCGCAGAGCCGCGATTTTGGCAGCATCGTGTTCGTCTTGCTCAGGCGCGTCGAATGATATACTTTTTGTTTGGGTGAGGTCAACTTGGGGTGTTGACCTCGGGTCACGGTCAGGTCAGCGCCCCCAGGTCACGAAGTTTGTCAAAGGAGGTCATATTGCATATCATTCGATTTGGCAGGTCTTCCTGAGTCTATTGCTGGCTGTCCCGACCCGCTAGCTCAATTTGGTCGGGAGTTATTGACGAAAAACTAATATGACCCTAATGACAGGTCAACAGTGCAAAAGTGACGCATGGAACCTTGCAAGGAGTGCCTGAAATCATGATTATGTGTGCTTGAGATAGTTGGAGATCGTTCCCGGCGCCAGAATAGCAGTTTTCATTTTTCCCATTGACTTATAATGGTGAGGTCGAGAAAATGACCTGACCTCATATGACCTTTAGGAAAAATCCGAGATATACAAGTTGTGAGACTCCTAATGGATACTAGGTCCTGCAACTTTCATTGCCCTGTGACACCTCCTCTGGCAGTGAGGGCGTTGCGAAGTTGCGACATCTGAAGACCGTGCAGAGGTTCACTTATGACGTCATAGGTCAGTGACCTGACCTGACCCGAAAATGCGGTTGGTGTTAAAAGATCCGGCTTGAGTCAAAGGTCAGGTATGCCAAGTTTCAGCTCTCTATCGCCGGCGTGTTCGGAGCTATCGCGAAAAAACCCTATGGGGGGCGGCACCCGCCCCCCCCCCCCCTCGGCCGGCGAGGGTTAAGGTTAGGCTAGGTTAGGTTAGGTTAGGTTGGGTTGGGTTGGGCAAGGTTGTGTTAGGTTAGGTTACGTTAGGTTAAGTTAGGTTAGGTTAACACGCGCACCGACGGGGGTCTGCGCCAACGCCGTACCGACGGGGGGGGGGGGCCGATGACCCCCCCCCCTGAGATCTCGAGAACGAAGCAAGATAGCGACAAGCGGTAAACGGCATCGGATACGCACGGACAAGGTCTACAATTTTTACAAAGGTCATTTTCAGGTCAGGTCAAAGATGACGTCACAGGGGTAAAAAAAAAATTCAAAATGGCGGTGCTAGATATGGCGAGAGTTTTTTTCTCGAATAACTTTCGAATTAGTCAAGTTAGGAACAGACTAAGGGCATCATCGTGATCCTCTTGTCAATCCGCATCGAATGATATATATGTTGACCTCGAAAGGTCAAGGTCAAAGGTTGACCTCAGGTTACGTGACCTCGAGGTCATCATGTATATCATCCGATGCGTCTTGACGAGCTGAACACAATGAGATCACCCGCGCGGCTGTATCTTGTTCCTGTGCGGAGTTATTGGCAAAAAACCTTTGGTGACCTTTGATGACGTCACATGACCTTACAGCTGCCCAACAGCAAAACAGACTTCAAGGTAGTGAAGGTTGATTGTATATGAAGTCATGTATGGTATATGGGGCCATTCCGACCCGTTTTAGTGGTAAAAACAGGGAGTTGATTTTTACCCCATTGACTTAAAATGGGGAGGTCGAGAAATTGACCTGACCTTAGGTCATCGATATCAAAATTCCGAGATATACAAATTGTAGCTACTTATGACCTAATAACATCCTGCGACTTTCAAAGGCCTCCAACATCTACTGTAGCTCTGGCACGGTGACAAATTTGCAAAAAAGTGACTTGAGGTTGGGTCATTCAAAGTGACCTGGTGACCTGACCTTAAAAGTTAGGAGGTTCAAACTTGCACACCATGTGTAAAATTGATGAGAGAATAGTCGTATCGTTTTTCGCATTCGCGAAAAACCTCAGGGGGGCGGATATCCGCCCCCCGTCGGTGCGCGTGTTAGTTAACCCTCGCCGGCCGAGGGGGGGGCGGGTGCCGCCCCCCCCCCCCATAGGGTTATTTCGCGATAGCTCCGAACACGCCGGCGATAGAGAGCTGAAACTTGGCATACCTGACCTTTGATTCAAGCCGGATCTTTTGACACCAACCGCATTTTCGGGTCAGGTCAGGTCACTGACCTATGACGTCATAAGTAACGCCCTCACTGCCAGAGGAGGTGTCACAGGAAAATGAAACTTGCAGGACCTAGTATCCATTAGGAGTCTCACAACTTGTATATCTCGGATTTTTCCTAAAGGTCATATGAGGTCAGGTCATTTTCTCGACCTCACCATTATAAGTCAATGGGGAAAAATGAAAACTGCTATTCTGGCGCCGGGAACGATCCCCAATTATCTCAAGCACACATAATCATGATTTCAGGCACTCCTTGCAAGGTTCCATGCGTCACTTTTGCAATGTTGACCTTGCGTGACGTCATTTATGACGTCATTAGGGTGATATTAGTTTTTCGTCAATAACTCCCGATCACATTGAGCTAGCGAGTCGGGAAAGCCAGCAATGGACTCAGGAGGACCTGCCGAATCGAATGATATGCGATATGACCTCCTTCGACAAACTTCGTGACCTGGGGGCGCTGACCTGACCGTGACCCGAGGTCAACACCCTAAGTTGACCTCACCCAAACAAAAAGTATATCATTCGACGCGCCTGAGCAAGGCGAACACGATGCTGCCAAAATCGCGGCTCTGCGGCCGTTTTTTGCGAAGTTATTCACCAAAAACCGAACCGTACCTTGGGGCACTTGACCTGACCTCAGAGGTCACCGGTTGACCTAGGACCTTAAAATCGGGTATCAATCTCTGCGTCTTGAAACGGCGCACACGCTCGTTTTTTCCGCGACGCGCTAGCTCCACCAGGGGCGAAACGGCGAGGGGGGGGGGTCGTACCCGCCCCCCCCCCCTCGGCCGGCGCGTATGTAGAAAACCAATAGGTCCGGCGAGGGTTAACCCGCGCCGGGCCGGTGCTTTGAGATTCCGCGCCGGGCCAGGGGGGTGTCTGAACACCCCCCTTCTAACTCGGCTCCTGGGCCACGTAGCGACACGAGGTAAGCGGCAATCGAAAGAACGTCCAAAATAACGACGAAAAACTTCAGTCATGTTTTTGGTCAGGTCAAAGGTCAGGTCACCAGAGGTCACCAAAGGTAAAATGTTGACTATTTCAACATTTTGAAAACTGCCAACGGCTATCTCGGGAACCGATAGAGCTACAGCGCCACGGAAAAGCGCATTCGATAGCCCTTTTACAGACCTTTCTGAATAATGTTCTCAGATTTGATCTCAGGTCAACGATGTAGCCTCCAGAGGGCAAAAACTCCAAAAATAGCCGTTTTTACGAAAAACGTTTTTTCGGCAATAACTTTTGACTCAAAAGAGCCATGACATTACTTTTGCCAGCATCGTGTTCCTCTCGTCGAGACGTGTCGAATGAATTAAAAGTTGACCTTGAAAGGTCAACTTGAAAATTTGACCTCAGGTCAAGGTCATTACCTGACCGGAAAAGGTCATGTTGCATATCAGTCGATCCGCAACGTCGAGCCGAACACATCTAAGGCGTTTTCAGCGCTCTAGCACGCCTCTATCAGAAGGTATTAGCGAAAAACTGTTAGATTCTGTACGTGACTTGAGATGACCTCGGGGACGTAACGAGGGGTCACAGTTGAGATTTTCCGGTACAGTGTGTCAATTTTACCAACATCTCGATGTTTGAGATTGTCTAGAATAGCGTTCGTGCAAAACAGACGCTTTTCAATTTTTTCCCATTGACTTATAATGGAGAGGCCGCAAAATTGACCCGACCTTAGGTCACCGATATCAAAATTCCGAGTAATACATTTTATAGATAATGTTGCTCTTATTAGTCGCTGTAAGTTTCAAGGCAATCGATCAATCGGTGTAGCTATGACGAGCATTCTTATTTTTTCTGAGATGAGGTCACTTGGCGTGACCTGGTGACCTGACCTAATGCGACCTGGGTCTGAAATTTTCACAACATGTGCGGAAAAGATGCACAAACAGGTGTGCCAAAAACAGCGGCTTCCTGCGAAAAACCGCAGGGGGAGGGTGTTCAAACACCCCCCGGCCCGGCGCGGGTTAAGTTAGGTTAGGTTAGGTTAGGTTAGGTTAGGTTAGGTGGGGTTGGGTTGAATTGGGTTGGGTTGGGTTGGGTTGGGTTGACTACAGGGTGTAACGAAATTATCCGGACATCTTTATTTGCACTGTAATTAACCCGCGCACCGACGGGGGGGGGGGGCGGATATCCGCCCCCCCCCCCTGAGGTTTTTCGCGAATAGCGGGAAAACCGCGGCGCGAAATTTGGTATGACTATAACCTCATCAATTTTACACATGGTGTGCAAGTTTGAACCTCCTACCTTTTAAGGTCAGGTCACCAGGTCACTTTGAATGACCCAACCTCAAGTCACTTTTTTGCAACTTTGTCACCGTGCCAGAGCTACAGTAGATGTCAGAGGCCTTTGAAAGTCGCAGGATATTATTAGGTCATTAGTAGCTACAATTTGTATATCTCGGAATTTTGATATCGGTGACCTAAGGTCAGGTCAATTTCGCGACCTCCCCATTATAAGTCAACGGGGGAAAAATCAACTCCCTGTTTTTACCACTAAAACGGGTCGGAATGGCCCCATATACCATACATGACTTCATATACGATCAACCTTCACTACCTTGAGGTCTGTTTTGCTGTTGGGCAGCTCTGAGGTCATGTGACGTCATCAAAGGTCACCAAAGGTTTTTAGCCAATAACTCCGTACAGGAATAAGATACAGACGCGTGGATGGTCTCATTGTGTTCAGCTCGTCAAGAAGCATCGAATGATATACATGATGACCTCGAGGTCACGTGACCTGAGGTCAACCTTTGACCTTGACCTTTCGAGGTCAACATATATATCATTCGATGCGGATTGACGAGAGGATCACGATGATGCCCTTAGTTTGTTCCTATCTTGACTAGTTCGAAAGTTATTCGAGAAAAACTCTCTCCATATCTAGCGCCGCCATTTTGACTTTTTCGACCCCTGTGACGTCATCTTTGACCTGAACTGAAAATGACCTTAGTAAAAATTGTAGATATTGGCCGTGCGTATCCGATGCCGTTTACCGCTTGTCGCTATCTTGCTTCGTTCTCGAGATCTCAGGGGGGGGGGGGGCGGTCATCCGCCCCCCCCCCCGTCGGTGCGAAGTTGGCGCAGACCCCCGTCGGTACGCGGGTTAAGAAGCAAGACAATCTGATATTTTCCCTTTTGAATTATTGTATAGCCACCTTTCATAAGAGTGCAGGTACAAATTTTTGGAGCATTCCAGCCACTGAGTTTTCCAGCACAGCGGGTTTCATTTAGAGTAGCGCCTTACTAACCTGTGCCCACAGTTGGGCGGCGCTGGTGGCGGGTGTCCCCTCATTCATCTCCTGCTGGACAATAGTCCATAAGATATCGATGGAATTGCATGGGAATTATTTCCAAGCCATAGTCCGTTAGCCCAGAAGAAAAATAGGTCCTCTCGGCATCACTTCTCATTCTGCTAGGGACTTGAAGGTGGTGCGCCGCCCCGTATGAAGACTGCGCGGCTTGAATCAGGCATCGGTACACGTTCAGAAACCGAGCCATCCTGTGCCGTCTGGTTGAGTGGCTCCAACCAATCGCTGGCCAGGATGTTGCGCCAGTAATACTCGTCACTGATAGTGGTTTTCTGTGGCGTCATGAACAGCTTGAATATTACACAGCAGCTGAACATGCTCCAGGTCTGGATTTTGGCCGGATGTTTGACGCCGGCGACGGCCGGCACGTTCGAGCTGCTGGCAGCCCACACATGGCCGATTTGACGGCTCAACGGATATCGCAGCTCGAACAGCTTCCCATCCGACCAGGCCACCTCATTCATGCCTTCCTTCGACCAGTAGAAAGGCCCTGGCCTGAGGCCAAAGGTGGTGGACTGGTTGTTTTCCCTTCAATTTTATTGTCTTTTTCAGTTCTTTCAGGTCTTTCAGGGCAGTAAAACAAAGCTAAAGGGCGGGTAACGGTGAATCATGATGTGGGACCTCTTATTATATGCCTTGGTAATAATTCGAGTCAGTGTGCGGATCGATTGGTGCCGTTTCCTTGTCGCTATCTTGACAACTCTCCTCACCACTTGGCAAAGGGCGCCTTTTGCGATCGAGGCCGGGCTGAGTCTGCCACCAAGTCCCAGCCTATTACGCCTCAGGCAGATGTGCTACTGGCTGCTGCTGATGTCCAGCTGCTGACAGACCAGCTTCTGGCTCATGCCACCATGCCACCAACACGTAGCCTTGCTACGAAACGAGAGCCTGTACTCCCTTCTCTCCACTGCCTTAAACGAAAACTATCAAATGAACCCGTCGGCGACTCGACTCTTACTCAGAGCGAGAGTCATTTCGCAAGGTCAGGTCACTGCCGAGTTGAGAGCAGATACCAGAGGTATGCATTCATCCAGTGTTCCAGCTTCTAACATTAAAAAAGAAACTGTGCGAGCAGATATGGCGAAAAAATAGATGTCCGGATAATTTCGTTACACCCTGTATGTAATCCCTGGACACTATGAAGTATGAACTCTTGCCCATTCAAGGCACTGGCCATTTTGAACACTGGACACATCGTGCCCTGGACATTATGAGCCCTGACCATTTCGAACACTGGACACATCGTGCCCTGGACATTATGAACCCTGGCTTCTTTGAATTTACCCTATCTGGAGCCGGTTGGCCATATTTGGACCATGTAATCCCTGGACAATGTGAACACTGGCCAATCAAAGGCACTGGCCATTTCGAACAATGGACACATCGTGCCCTGGACATTATGAACCCTGGCCTAAATAATACGCACCCGTTTTAGCGAGCAAAACGGGCAAAAACTGAACCTGAGAAACTCGAACGTCGTCTTATTTTAACCCTCGCCCGTATAGGGGGGGGGGGGGTCGAACGGACCCCCCCCATGGTTTTTCGCGAATAACTCGCGTAAAAAGCAGCCGATCGTGACGAAACTTTCAGTACCCTCGCGTTCATCAATTTTACACCTACCCTGAAAATTTCATGACCCTGACCCAAATGACCTTTGACCTGTGACCTACTTTTCGAGACCATGTTTGGCCGGAATCGCGATTCGGCGTATGTCGGCTCGCATTAGCCGCGCGTTTGCAGTCTTTTCGTGGTTTCAAGCGTTCAAACATGTGATATGATGTTGCCCCCATGCATTAGAGTGGGTGTCAAGGTCACCTGAAGGTCAGATCAGGTCATTGACCTTTGATGACCTCGGTTCACTTTTTCGAGTTTTACATGTTTCTAGGCCAGTTTTTAGAGCTGAATTCGAATTTAGCAACCATATGAACATTTACGAAGTAGTTTTGGTGCCTTCGTAACATGTTACGAAGCTGTCAGAGGCGGTTGCCACCTACTACGAACACCCTTACTGGTTGACCTGACCTGACCTGACCCGACCCGGCCTAAATGCATGAAGACATCATTTGTGATCAAAACTAACATGATATTCGTGATCAGCACCCCGAAAAAACCCATAGCAGCCAGACTTTACGACGTTCTAACAGGTCCCGATTTTCCCGACTTTTGGGTCATTGACCTGACCTGCAAGGTCAACCAATGACCTAGGACCTTAAAATTGGGTATCATCGGCTTCCTCTCGTCACGGGCAACACGCTCGTTTTTTTCCGCGAAGCTCTAGCTCGATCAGGGGCGAAACGGCAAGGGGGGGGGGGGTCCAACGGACCCCCCCCCCCCCCTTATACGTTCGCGGCTGGAAAAACACCAATACGGGCGAGGGTTAACCCTAGAACGCCTAGGGGGGGGGGTTGTATCAACCCCCCCCTGAGGTTTTTTCGAAGTGCACGCTAAGCGGCTTGTCGTAGCGGGCTGAAATTTTCAATACCCTCTGGGGCAACCTTTGCGCATCTTTTGCCGAAAAAAATTGATCGGGTCATGTCAGGTCACGGAGTTATGACGTCATAAGTGGTACAGCCTCCGGCCGGATTTTCACAAACTGAGTGCCAACGCCCGAGGTTTCCTGCCGGTGGTACGGACATCGGTTGATGGATCGTGATGAAACTTCCCATGCATGTTGGGGCAAGTATTGGCTATCATATGGTATAAGAAATTTGACCGGGTCAGGTCAGGTCACGGAGCTATGACGTCACAAGAGGAACAGCGTCCGGTACTATTTTTGAAAAGCGCCCGAACCACTATTTTGCTAATTCTTGTCACCTCAATGGGAATATGCAGCAATATTAGCTTCTATAGGGAGCAAATGGACCTCCCAAATCTAAAAATACAATCAGATTTCAAAAATTTAAATTTTGATTTTTCGAATTTCTGCCGCCGACTGTGACCTTGCCGACTTCCGGCGCTCCCAACGCGCCATTTTTAGAGCTAGGGAAACGAAATACATACCAAACGATAGAGAATTGATCAAGGAACACGATAGTGAAGGTTTCAAGTCGATATCTCCCACCGTTTTGCCGCAATCGCCGCCGAAAGTTGAAAAAAAGTATATTTTTCCGAAAATTTGACCTTTGACCGGTCAAAAGTAGGTCAAATGTTGACCTAGGACCAAAAAATATACCACCAATCGCGAGATCTCGTTGAGAGCAATCCGTTGGTTTTTTCCGCTAAGCTCTACGACCTTCCGTTTCGAAACGCCAGGGGGGGTCGTAACAACCCCCCCCCCCTGGTCGTTCGTGTTATGAGAAATGGCCTGGTCGTGCGAGGGTTAACCCTCGCCGGCACAGGCCATTTTGAGTCCTTCTACGGCACAAGGGGTGGGGGGAGTATGTACGACCTCCCCTCGCTCGCGTTTGGCCCCTGATGGAGCTAGAGCTTCGCGGAAAAAACGAGCGTGTTGCCCGTCTCGAGAGGAAGCCAATGATACCCAATTTTAAGGTCCTAGGTCATCGGTTGACCTTCCAGGTCAGGTCAATGACCCAAAAATCGGGAATATCGGGACCTGTTAGAAAGTCGTAAAGCGTGGCTGCTAAGGAGTTTTCCGGGGTGCTGATCAGGAATATCGTGTTAGTTTTGATCACAGATGATGTCGTTAAGCGTTTAGACCAGGTCGGGTCAGGTCAGGTCAGGTCAGGTCAGCCGGTAGGGGTCGTGACGGGTATTCGTAATACCTGTCATTCGCTTCTGGGGCGTTCCACGACAAATCGACAAGTGCCCTGCACCCTCATATTTTATTTTTTTGCTTACAATTGGTCTAATGGGTTGTGATGGGCGGGGAAGCCAGCTGTGGCAAGGATTTTTTTCTTCGAACAACGGTTTCCGAGATATAGCCTCGGGCAATTCCTGGAGGTCGCGCTGCAGCCCTATGTTTGGCGGCCTATAACTCAGAAACTATTGGTTTTCTACGATAAAAACTTTTTATGGTTCAACTCACAATCAACCAACAAACATTTTGGCTATCTCATATTTTCAATTTTTGAAAATTTTGATCACGTGACCTTTTGACCTATTTTCCGAAGAGTGACCTTGATATTTTCCCCACTAAAAGTTAAAATTGTGTCTGATGACGATTAAAGCCTTATCAATTGTCATTCATATGCGATAATAAAAAAGTGGTTATCGCCCTGCGTTGACCTCAGGTCAGGTCATTTTTATGACCTGTCCATTATTACCATAGGTCACGTGACCGAAGGTCAACTTTTGACCTTTTGACCTTTCGAGGTCAACATTCCTATGTTTCGATGCGGATCGACGAGAGGATCACGATGGTGCTATTAGTTTGTTCCTAGCTGGGATATCTTGAAAGTTAATCGAGAAAAAACTTCATATATGTATATGTAGTGCCGCTATTTTGACTTCCTTTTTGCTCCTGTGACGGCATCTTTGACCAGACCTGAAAATGACCTCAGTAAAAATTATAGACCTTATCCGTGTGTACCCTGTACCGTTTACCGCTTGTCGCTATCTTGCTTTATTCTCGAGATCTCGCTGTCGCTCCCGCACGTAATAATGGACAGATCATAAAAATGACCTGACCTGAGGTCAACGCAGGGCGATAACCACTTTTTTATTATCGCATATGAATGACAATTGATAAGACTTCAATCGTCATCAGACAAAATTGCAACTTTCAGTGGGGAAAATATAAAGGTCACTCTTCGAAAAATAGATCAAAAGGTCACGTGATCAAAATTTTCAAAAATTGAAAATCCGAGATAGTCAAAATGTTTGTTAGTTGATTGTGAGTTGAACCATATTAAGTTTTTATCATAGAAAACCAATAGTTTCTGAGTTATAAGCCGCCAAACATAGGGTTGCAGCGTGACCTCCCGGAATTGCCCGAGGCTATATCTCGGAAACCGTTGTTCGAAGAAAAAAATCCTTGCCACAGCTGGCTTCCCCGCCCATCACAACCCCTTAGACCAGTTTTCAACGAAGGAAGAATAAAATATGAGGGTGCAAATTTAGTTTTTTATTTGTCGATTTGTCGTGGAACGCCCCCTCTGAGAGCTTCGTAACATGTTACGAAGGCACCAAAACTATTTCGTAAATATTCAAATGGTTGCTAAATTCGAATTCAGCTCCAAAAACTAGCCTAGAAACATGTAAAACTCGAAAAAGTGAACCGAGGTCACCAAAGGTCAATGACCTGACCTGACTTTCAGGTGACCTTGACACCCACCCTAGTGCATGGGAGCAACATCAAATGACATGTTTGAACGTTTGAAACCACGAAAAGCTTGCAAACGCGCGGCTAATGCGAGCCGACATACGCCGAATCGCGATTCCGGCCAAACATGGTCCCGGAAAAGAGGTCACAGGTAAAAGGTAATTTGGGTCAGGGTCATGCAATTTTTAGGGTAGGTGTAAAATTGATCAGTGCGAGGGTACTGAAAGTTTCGTCGCGATCGGCCGCTTTTTACGCGAGTTATTCGCGAAAAAGCCTTAGGGGGTTGCATCAACCCCCCTCCCCTGTGCCGGCGAGGGTTAACATGTGAATTATTCCCGATAAATTCCATACCTGCGTTTTGGAACTAGATATGAGAACAGACATCAACGCCCGTGAGGGAGTGCGCCCGTGAGATTGCTGTTCCGCTTGAGATTCTGTGCCGACTCTTGGTTGAGCAGGGCGTGTTTCCATCTCGGTGGAAACAAGCCAACGTGGTGCCAGTGCACAAGAAAGGAGATAAACGTCGCCCGGAAAACTATCGTCCGGTCTCACTGCTACCGCTCTGTTCTAAAGTTTTAGAAAAGGTTGTTTACGACTGTCTGATGTCTCACTGCCGTCCTGTGCTGCCGCTGAGCCAACACGGATTTTTATCAAACCGATCTTGTGTGACCAATCTTACATGTTTCATGAGCGATGTATGGGGTGCCATTGTCGAAGGCAAACAAACTGATGCTATTTACACCGACTTCTCTTCCGCTTTTACTAGTGTTAATCACAAACTTTTACTCTACCAGTAAAACGCCTTTTGGGGCGACCAACGGAGCGAGCGAGAGGATGGGCCTTGCACGTGCGAAATTGCGAGGGGGTACCTCCAACTAACTTGTGCACTGCACCCTACTAACCGGTCTTTAGCGATGTGCCAAATTTCAGCGCAATCGGCCTAGCCGTTCTCGAGATCTGGAAGCGGCACACTGCACGTGCGCACGTACAAGCGGGGTCCAAACTGACTTTTGCATGGCACCCTACTAACTGGTCCCCAACCGTGTACCAAATTTGAGCGCAATCGGCCCAGCCGTTCTCGAGATCTGGGAGCGCCCCCTGCACGTGCGCAGGTGCTGTAGCACCCCAACCTTAACCCGGCACCGCCTGGGCTATTTCCGTACCCACGACAGCCTGGGGGGGTCGGATCCGACCCCCCCCCCCCTGTTATCTCGAGAACCAATGGTCGTATCGAGCCCCGCGAGGCGGCGTTCGAAAGGTCTCTACGAGACCTTCCCAAAGCACTCTTAAGATTTTAAGATCGAGGTCAACTTTCGGGTCAAGATCAGGTCAAAGGTCAAATTCTGGGGTTTTGCATGATTAGGCTTACGGACAGCGGAATCGATAGCTGCTGCTCGAAACTCACCACAAATGACCTCAAAGACCTAGTAAAGGTACCATGTGCGTGTAGGGCTCATACTAAGTACGGGTCAAGGTCAGGTCAGGTCACGAAAGGTCACGGTTTTCACTTTCTGCTACATGGGCGTGCGACACATGTTTTATGGCTTATTTTTCACGCCGAATCCGATGGTAATGGTTATATGTGATCCCAAGTCACTGTGCTGGTGATAAATGTGCATTGAAAGCATACAAAACGTTTATACCATACATAACTAAACGAGGGCTACAAAAAAATCAATTTTTCAACTTTTTATTTTTGACATAAAAATGCACTTTTCTAGACAAGCTTTGTCCCAGGAATCTAGTGGTGCCATTTGTTTTCACATGCGATGTTTAGAAGTGCCTCTAATTCACGAAAATGTTTATGACGTCACCATGCCCTATGCATGTTGGAGCTATTTTTTACAATTTGGGGGTCAAAAATCAAGATAGAAAGTTGAAATTTGGGACATCTAATGTTCTAATAGAGCTCTATAACATATATTCCGGTTTTTTGAAAATTCTCAAAATTTTGGATTCTATTAGCTGTTTTCCAAAAAATATAGTTTTTTGAATTTTTAGGGGTGAAAAACGCATTTTATGGAAAATCCGAGATAGCCATTTTAAAGAACTTGTTGAGCTGCATCTAGTCATGTCCGTAATTTGCAATTTGCTTTTAACCTTGATTTTTGGCGATTTTTTAAACATTTACCACTTTTTGACTGAAAACGCCATGTAGTTACATCACTAAAATCAATATATCTCAAAAAGTTTTTGAAAAATTTTCTTAAAAATTACACGGGAGACGTCAAATTGATGGGGGAGAAGGTATGCCAAGTTTCAAGTTGATAACGTAAGCGGTTCACGAGTTATTCGAGAAAAACGGAGGGGGGGTCGGATCCGACCCCCCCCCCAGGCGGTCGCGGGTTAACACATGCAGATGAATTATCTGATGGAGACCTAGCTGTGTACCGAGTTTCAATTCAATCGGCCCAACCGTTGTGCCGTTATTGAGGTTGCAATTTTGGGGTTCTTAAAAAATGTCCAACTTTACCACGCGCCACGTGCGGTGGTTGGCAAGAACGCATGGTGGCCATCACACCACAAAACTTATACGTCCAAGTGACATTCAGTAAAGAAGACCGCTTGTCAATCGGATGTCCCGTTCCTAAGATATTAGCTTTTGAAGAGCGTCCCCACGGCCGGCCGGCCGGCCGCTCATACTCAGGATTTTCCCTTAATTCAGTAGGTATGAGACTCCGCTCGCTTCGCTCGCTCCGTAATAAGCTAAACAAGTCTTTCAACGTAACGGGCCTTGCATACAACTGGCTTCATTCATACCTTAGTGACCGTAACCCGCGCACCGACGGGGGTCTGCGCCAACTTAGTACCGACGGGGGGGGGGGGGGCGGATGACCGCCCCCCCCTGAGATCTCGAGAACGAAGCAAGATAGCGACAAGCGGTAAACGGCATCGGATACGCACGGTCAAGATCTACAATTTTTACTAAGGTCATTTTCAGGTCAGGTCAAAGATGACGTCACAGGGGTCGAAAAAGCCAAAATGGCGGTGCTAAATATGGAGAGAGTTTTTCTCGAATAACTTTCGAATTAGTCAAGATAGGAACAAACTAAGGGCATCATCGTGATCCTCTCGTCAATCCGCATCGAATGATATATATGTTGACCTCGAAAGGTCAAGGTCAAAGGTTGACCTCAGGTCACGTGACCTCGAGGTCATCATGTATATCATTCGATGCGTCTTGACGAGCTGAACACAATGAGACCATCCACGCGTCTGTATCTTGTTCCTGTACGGAGTTATTGGCCAAAAACCTTTGGTGACCTTTGATGACGTCACGTGACCTCACAGCTGCCCAACAGCAAAACAGACCTCAAGGTAGTGAAGGTTGATCGTATATGAAGTCATGTATGGTATATGGGGCCATTCCGACCCGTTTTAGTGGTAAAAACTGGGAGTTGATTTTTCCCCCATTGACTTATAATGGGGAGGTCGCGAAATTGACCTGACCTTAGGTCACCGATATCAAAATTCCGAGATATACAAATTGTAGCTACTAATGACCTAATAACATCCTGCGACTTTCAAAGGCCTCCGACATCTACTGTAGCTCTGGCACGGTGACAAAGTTGCAAAAAAGTGACTTGAGGTTGGGTCATTCAAAGTGACCTGGTGACCTGACCTTGAAAAATAGGAGGTTCAAACTTGCACACCATGTGTAAAATGGATAAGGGAATAGTCATACCAAATTTCGCGGCGCTACGCGCCGCGGTTTTCCCGCTATTCGCGAAAAACCTCAGGGGGGGGGGCGGATATCCGCCCCCCCCGTCGGTGCGCGGGGTAAACAGCGTGTTGTTGTCATCGGGAAGCAGTCAACATGGACACCTGTGCTGTCGGGCGTGGCGGAGGGAAGTGTGTGCAGTAGTTTGTTGTTCGCGTGCTACACGGCCGACATCCCGCTTCATGTCAAGCACGGGTGCACGATGTATGCGGATGATATCAAACTGCACAAAATTGTTCGCTGTGAAGATGATGTTCATGCATTGCAAGCTGACATCAGTGCATTGGTAGACTGGTCTCGCGCTTGGAACTTGCACCTGAACCCTGTGAAATGTCATGTGATAACTTTTACTTTGCGCACCTCACCTGTATTAGCATCATACAAGATAGGTGACGCCGCGCTGGAACGATGCACGCAGGTGCGCGATTTAGGAGTTGTGCTTGACATCAAACTGACTTTTGCTGGTCACGTAGATGCCACGGTCGCCAAAGCGAAACGCATGGTCGGTCTGCTGATCAGAAGCATGCAGCGATCGGCCGTCCCGCGCCGCGCCAGGGTCAGTTTTAAGCCTTTACTGTCTGTGTTTTACGCTCATGTTCGCTCCATCATCGAGTACGGCAGTGTGGTCTGGTCTGGTGCAGCTGTGACTCACCTCAGAAGACTCGAACGTATTCAGCACACTTTTCTCATCTGGCTGGCCTGTTCTAGTGACACTCGCTCACAAAATCTTAGCTATGACCACCTGCTTCAGCATTTTAACGTTCCCTCGATCAAATTGACAGAAAAACACAATATGATCGTGAAAGAAAAGAAGGTCACGGTCATAAAGAGGAAAACGAATATAGACTTAGAAACGCAAGTGAATCAGCTCTTGGAACAAAATGCTTCTCTGAGGCGTCAACTTGCTGAGCTCTACGAGGAACGGCGTAGCCCAGCAGATCAGAGCAGGGAAGGAAACGCGATGTCGGCATCAGATCACGGCAAGGGAGGAAATGCTCAGTCGGAGTGGCACGGTCTCTGTGGCTCTTGTGCGACCTACCTTCTGGAGCTGTCAAGGCAAACCACAGGTCAGGTCAGTGAGGTCAGTCAGAGAATTGGCCTTGTCGACCACTCTACGACCCAGCCTACACGTGGGATCGACGAAATCGGTGATACAAACAGCAGATTCTTCATGACATTGGATGAAACTGAGACCGTACCGAAGGGGAGAGTAAGCGGAGTTGACACCGTGCCGAAGAGGATAGAAGAGAAGTCGACTGGGTGGACGACGGTGAAAGGAAAGAGATCCCATCCCGTGACCGAAGGAAAGCATATCCCAGTCCACACCTCAAACAGGTATGAAGTGCTGGCAGATGCCGAGAAGGACGAGGTGAGGTACCTGGTTGTGGGAGGCTCCAGGGTGAGGCCTCTAAAAAAGGCGTTTTGTAAAAAAGAGGACAGGTGCGTGGTCGTTCCGGGAGCATCTGTTTCGGACGTAGACGCTACAGTTCAGGAGGAGCTGAGCAAGTGCGATCCTGATGTAGTAATAGTTCAGGTCGGTGTGAGCGATATAGGTCCGAGGCGCAGTGTCAAACTTATCCAGGATTACCGTGCTTTGCTGCGAAGCTTAACCCGCGCACCGACGGGGGTTTGCGCCAACTTAGAACCGACGGGGGGGGGGGCGGATGACCGCCCCCCTGAGATCTCGAGAACGAAGCAAGATAGCGACAAGCGGTAAACGGCATGGGGTACGCACGGACAAGGTCTACAATTTTTACACAGGTCATTTTCAGGTCAGGTCAAAGATGACGTCACAGGGGTCAAAAAAGTCAAAATGGCGGCGCTACATATGGAGAGAGTGTTACTCGAATAACTTTCGAATTAGTCAAGATAGGAACAAACTAAGGGCATCATCGTGATCCTCTCGTCAATCCGCATCGAATGATATATGTTGACCTCGAAAGGTCAAGGTCAAAGGTTGACCTCAGGTCACGTGACCTCGAGGTCATCATGCATATCATGCGATGCGCCTTGACGAGCTGAACACAATGAGACCATCCGCAAAGCTGTATCTTGTTCCTGTACGGAGTTATTGGCAAAAAAAAACTTTGGTGACCTTTGATGACGTCACATGACCTTACAGCTGCCCAACAGCAAAACAGACCTCAAGGTAGTGAATGTTGATCGTATATGAAGTCATGTATGGTATATGGGGCCATTCCGACCCGTTTTAGTAGTAAAAACAGGGAGTTGATTTTCCCCCATTGACTTATAATGGGGAGGTCGAGAAATTGACCTGACCTTAGGTCATCGATATCAAAATTCCGAGATATACATATTGTAGCTACTAATGACCTAATAACATCCTGCGACTTTCAAAGGCCTCCGACATCTACTGTAGCTCTGGCACGGTGACAAAGTTGCAAAAAAGTGACTTGAGGTTGGGTCATTCAAAGTGACCTGGTGACCTGACCTTGAAAGGTAGGAGGTTCAAACTTGCACACAATGTGTAAAATTGATGGGAGAATAGTCGTATTGAGTTTCGCGGCGCGACGCGCCGCGGTTTTCCCGCTATCCACGAAAAACCTCAGGGGGGGGCGGATATCCGCCCCCCCCCCCGTCGGTGCGCGGGTTAAGGGAGGCGAGAAAACCGGTGGTCGTAACTGGTATTCTTCCCCGTATGTCTGCCTCCAGAGAATGGTACTCACGTGCCTTAGCTGCCAATTTCTCAGTTGAGAAGCTCTGCTCAAACATGGGCTTCAAGTTTGTCGACTGTTCGGAGGAGTTTTATGGACAAGGGACGTACTACCTGGGAGATGGTTTGCATTTCTCAGACAGGGGAGCCTCAGTTTTGGCTGAGGCGTACACCAATGTACTTTCGGGAAACTAGCTGTGTTGGGGGGTCATGAGTGTCAGTTGGTAAGTAATCGAGGAGATAGTATGACTCAGCATCTCCCTAGGGACTCGAAGTTCTGTGATAGTGCTGGTACTCAATGTGATCTTAAAGCTAGACACAATGTCAAATGTGTTATGCTCAACGCACAGAGCATACGCTCGAAATTTGACGAATTTAAATGTTACCTAGCTGTAAACACGCCAGATATTGTTTGCGTTACAGAAACTTGGGTAAGTGAAAGCTTTAATGGCGACAGACTCACGGATTTTGAAGTGCAGGGATACAATATGTTTTCTTGCTGTAGGGAAGCCAAACAGGGGGAGGGATCCTTATTTACGTTAATAGTCTGTATAGTGCTCTTAAAGTGGATGATGCATTGAAGGCAAAGCAGGTAGAGTCAATATGGATTGATGTGAGACTGGGGAAAGATATCAATGACGATGTAAGACTTGGGGTTTTCTATAGGCCCGGTAATATTATGGAAATCCCACAGCTGGAGGTAGATGGCATGATACGTGAGGAAATTCGTCGAAACTTCAAAACAAATTGTCTTATAATGGGAGATTTTAACCTTAAGGAATACGAAGAAAGAAAAGGGGACACAAAGGCATGCAAAATGTATAGAAATCTCTTGGAGGAGGAACTCTTCATGAATCAATTTGTTAGCGAGCCAACTAGAAAGGGTTATATTTTGGATTTGGTATTTTCTGACAACATGGAGATGGTAAAAGAACTTAAGGTTGGTGAAGGGTTGGGCAAGAGTGACCATAATATGGTTAACTTTCTTATTCCGTCAAAGGTCAAACCCAAGGATAACCTAGCCAATGTTCCAAACTTTAATAAGGCGAACTTTAGAATGATGCGAAATGAGCTATCGAAGGTTAATTAGCATCAGAGGCTTTTAGATTTAAGTGCTTCTCAAGCATGGAATGCCTTTAAAGCGGTATTGTTCGACATTCAGTCGAGATGTATACCAACGAAAACTAAACGATCTAGAAGGAAATTGAACCCTCCGTGGCTTACTCCTGAGGTCAGAAATGCCATAAGATGTAAGAAGGCTGCTTTTAGGGCCATGAAAAAGGGTGCCTTTCTTGAATCAGATAGGATAAATTACAAGAAGTGTAGAAATTTGCTCAAAAAGAAGGTCAGAGCATCTAAAAGAGCAAAGGAGTTGGATCTGGCAAGAAACTGTCAAGGAAACAGCAAACAATTATTTAGCTTTTATAAATTAAATAATATCACACGAGGCGTTGGACCCCTGAAGTCGAACAACAATGTAGTATCTAGTGACAGCGAAATGACAGAACTACTAAGTACTCAGTTTCAATCGGTGTTTACCGTTGAGGACACGGATGGTATAGAGTCACTTCTACCACAGATGGTTACTGATGGAATGGTTGTAAACTTAGGCGAGATAGGTTGTGGCTTGGTTCAACAGTATATTGAGAGACTTAAGTCAAATAAATCTGAAGGGCCTGATGAAATATATGCAAAGGTATTAAAGGAATGTAAACAAGAGTTATCAATTCCATTATCTATAATATTTACGAGATCCCTTAACGATGCAGACATTCCTACTGATTGGAAAAAAGCAAATATAGTCCCAATATTTAAGAAAGGCGATAAAAGTTGTGCTGAAAACTACAGACCTGTCAGTCTTGCCTCCTTGGTATGTAAACTACTTGAATCGATTATTAAGGATAACATAGTTTGTTTTCTGAAGGAGAATGATATTATAAAAGAATCTCAACACGGATTTATGAAAGGGCGCTCATGCCTCACTAACCTTTTGAAATTTCTTGATGAGGCGACAGAGACTTTTGATCAGGGTAAGCAGCTAGATGTCTCTTTCCTTGATTTCAGTAAAGCCTTCGATACGGTCCCCCATAAAAGGCTCTGCTTACAACTCAAATGTCATGGAATAGATGGTAAAATCTTAAGCTGGATTGATAATTGGTTATCTGATCGACAACAGCGGGTAGTGCTAAATGGCACTAAATCAAAATGGAGAAATGTGCTAAGTGGGGTTCCACAGGGATCCGTCCTGGGACCATTGCTTTTCTTAATTTTTGTTAACTCTATCGAAACTGTTGTGAATAGTGATGTGCTGAAATTTGCTGACGACCTTAAAATATTTAGGGTTATAGGGGACGATAAGGATCATAATGAGCTCCAATCAGATCTTGATAGGCTCGTAAAATGGTCAGAGAAGTGGCAAATGAAGTTTGATTTTAAAAGTGCAAGGTCATGCATATTGGTAGAGAACATTATGACACTTCATACACAATGGGGGGACAAACATTATGTAATATAGACAGTGAAAAGGACTTGGGTGTGATTATTAATAAGAAGCTTTCTTCAACTGAACAAGTACAAGCAGCCAGAAAAAAGGCCCTTCGGATGCTTGGAGCAATAAACAGGAATGTTTCGTACAAAAGTGCAGAGGTTTTGCTTAAGCTTTATTGTGCATACGTTAGGCCTCATTTGGAATATTGTGTTCAGTCATGGTCTCCAATGCATGAAAAAGATAGCTTGCTTTTGGAAAGAGTGCAAAAAAGGGCGACAAAGATGGTAAATGGTATGAAAGATCTGCATTATGAGGATAGATTAAAATCGCTTAAGTTATTTTCTCTCAAATACATAAGGCTTAGGGGAGACTTGATCGAGGTGTTTAAATTCGTAAATGGCCAAGCCACAGGATACCTTAAGGATATGTTTGATTTCAATTTGGAGGGCAGAAGCAGGGGCCATCAATATAAGCTTGCCATTAAACGTAGCAGGACAAAGTTAAGGCAGTCGTTTTTCAGTAGAAGAGTAGTAGGTCATTGGAACAGTTTACCAACTAGCGTAATAAGTGCAACCTCCCTCGAAACATTTAAACATAGCCTCGACAAATACTTTACAGAGCGGGATATAGTATGCAGATATAGGTGGGACTAGCCAACTGATGTGTGCATGTGATCAATGTAAGATGTGCGTGAATTCATAGCAAAAATTATGCATGGTATTAGGTTGCAATATGTCTGCAGAATGTTGTTGCGGGTGTTTGATGCTGTTCCGTTGAGCTTACATGCGAATTGTTTGGAGATGCCTTGCATGGCAGTGGACTTGTGAGACATTTGGCGATGTTAGTGCGTGGCCGGGGGGGGGGGGGGGCAGGGAAGAGTTGTGACGAAATGATTGATGAAGTGATGAAGTGGCAAATGTTGTGTAATGTGGTGTATGCTTTATGCCTGCAATGTGTCGCTGTTTTGTGCCAACTTCACACACATAAGTTAGGGAGAAAGCGGAAAGGTGGCACGCATTTTGACAGACTGTGCAAATGTGCAACCAAGTATGGGCCCCAGTGGCTCTTTGTTGTACTGCAAATTTATGTCTTTATGTCTTTATGTCTTTAAATCACGTTTTATGCAACATGACCTGATGTTCCTTTACGGTGTGTTTCACGGCCACATTGACTGTGCTCAGCTGCTACATCAGTTTCAGCTGTCGACACCTGTCAGACGCAACAGGTCCCCAGCTCTTTGGCATGTGCCGTTTGCTCGAGTGGCAACGATAAAAAACAATACCTTCTGCCGTATCCCATCGAAGTGCAATGAGCTTTTAAGAGACAACACATCTCTAGACTTCTTTTATTCTCCGATATCAGTGTACAAGGCCTCTGTAAGGCTCCATGCTGCACGAGCTGGCTTTTATTGAGCTTTTATCCGTCCGAAGGGTTGCGTGTATTTATATGTCTTATACTCGTCAACTTTTATGCTATTTACCTGTGTATGCTACGTTTATTTTTATCCATGACTTTACCTGTAACCGGGTTTTATCTGTACCTGTTGGTGATGAGCAAATAACATAAACATAAACATATACAGTGGTGACGTCATGCTGTGGAACTTGCATTGCAATGTAATGTATAACTATCATGGAAAGAACCGCTTATTCGATTCGGGCATAGGCGGCGGAACGATTTGGGACAAGGGGGGGGGGGGGCACCAGCTAAAGAAGCCAAACCTAGGGTACCCCCAAATCCTGTTTTCTCATCGGATTTAGGCCACTTATTTTTCGTCATAGCCCTGACACGATGATTTTTTATTTTTATTTTTTTTTTACTAAAAAAATGGTAGTTCACCCCCGTATGCAAGGGCGGATCCAGGGTCATCTGAAAGGGGGGGCCAAATGACCATTACGTTTTTTCGCTAGGATAGGGCCCGCGGAACCTAACCTACCCCCAAATCCTATTTTCTCCCCGGATTTCGGCCACTTTATTTCGTAAAGCTGCCAAAAATAAATTTGTAAAAAAAAAGTATAAAAAAATAATCACGTATCATTGACCATCAAGGCCGGGGGGGGGGGGGGGTAGGACCGAACCTAGCTGCGCCCTTGCAAACGCCAATCTGTGATATCAACCTTTGCTCTGCCCAAACATCAAGTAGCGCCTTTTTTAACCCATGACGGGGCTGGGGAGGTGTTCGGACAGGCCCTTGCGGTCTTCTGCGGATATATAAAAATCGGCGGCCGTATTTGGCACACCTGTCAATGTATCTCTTCCGCACATGTTATGAAAATTTCAAACCCAGGTCGCTAAAGGTCAGGTCACTACGTCACTTCAAGTAACCTCACCTCAGAAAAACTTGAATGTTCGTCATAGCTACACCAACTGAATGATCGCCTTGAAACTTTCAGCGGTTGCTACGAGTAGCAGTAATATGCACACATCGGGTTACAACTCAACGACTAGCAGTATGTATAAAATGTTTATCTCGTAGTTTTGATATCGGTGACTTATGGTCAGGTCAATTTTGCGCCCTATATTATGAGTCAATGGGAGAAAATCGAAAGGCGACTCTTTTGGACGAACGTCATTCCAAACACTCAAACATCGGGTTACAGGTAAAATAGACACGCTAAATCGAAAAATTGCAACCATGAGCCCTCTGTTTCCCTGGAGTCATATCAGGTCATGAAAGGCCCCCAGCAGTTTTTTTTTTACAATAAGTTTTATGGAGACATGCTAGAGCAATAAAAACACATTCGATTTGTTCAGGTCGACAATACGGATTTATTGATATGCAAAATGACCTTTTCCGATCAGGTCATTTTCTTGACCCAAGGTCAAATTTTCAAAATACCTTTTAACATTTTAAGGCCAAATTATAGTTCATTGGAGCCATCTCGACGAGAGATCTCAACGTTTCTTGAGTCAAAAGTTATAAAAAAAACAATGTTCGCAAAAGCAGATATTTTCAATTTTTCCCCCTGGCGGCTAAACCGTTGACCTGAGGCCAAATCTGAGCACTGTCTTAAGAAACAGCGTTGAAAGGGCTATCAAATGCGTTTTCCTCCGGCGCTGCAGCTCTATTGGTTCTTGAGTTATGCGCCGGTGTTTCGAAATGTGTCGACATAGGCAAGATTTTTCCTTTGATGTTCTCTGGTCTGGTGACCTGACCTTTGAGCAGACTTAAAAAATGACTGCTTTTGTCTTGATTTTCGAAGCTCTTTCGAATGCCGCTTTCCGCGTGTCGCTACGTGGCCCAGGAGCCGAGTTAGAAGGAGAGGGGTGTTCAGACACCCACCGGCCCGGAGCGGTTGGCACCGAGGACCGGCCTGGCGCGGGTTAAGGAGCACTCAGAGAAATATTTTCCCTAAAAATCTGGGTATTTCACGAGTACCAAATGTAAGGTGTGCGCCTCTCGCCTTTCGATAGTACATAATTACGCCGCCACCTATGTACTTCGCTTCTTCGTTGTTTTTTATATTAATCACCAGTAGCGTTACCTGCGTGGCGGCAATACTTATACCATCCTTTATATTACGTACAATTAACACGATTTACGGCAATAGTTATACCTTCCTTTATATTGCGTACAATTAACACGATTTACGGCAATACTTATACTCGAGGGCAGCGCTTTTCGAGGAGCGCTGCGGCCCGAAGGTTGTGACTTTGAATTGTGAAAAAACGGCCGCCCGCCGCAAAACGCAAACACCGCAAAACGCGCAAAACGCACGCCCCGAAACGCCAACGCAAACGTCGCAAAAACCAAACAAACAAACAAACAAACAGACGCCCGCCCGCCGCAAACCGCAAAAAAAAGCAAAAACGCCGCAAAAAATAAAACTGCCCGCATCGCACGCACGCTAACCGCCAACCGAAAACGCCTAAACAGCGCCCAACCCCCGCCAACCGCAAACAAATTAAACACCGCAAACGACGCAAAAAAGAAAACCGCCCGCATCGCCCACCCGCCCGCCACCAAACATAAACATCGCAAAAAGCACAAAACGCCCGCCCGCCGCAAAACGCAAACACCGCAAAACGCGCAAAACGCACGCCGGAAACGCCAACGCAAACGTAAAAAAAAAACGCCCGACCGCCGCAAACCGCAAAAACGCCACAAAAAATAAACCGCCCGCATCGCACGCACGCTAACCACCAACCGAAAACGCCTTAAGATCGCCCGCCCGCTGCCAAAGGCAAACACCGCAAAAAACGGCCGGCCGCCGGAAACCGATAAAAAACACCGAAAAGGACGCAAAAACGCCCGCATCGCCCACCCGCCCGCCGCAAAACGCGCAAATCGCACGCCCGAAACGCCAACGCAATTAAGACCAAAGTGACGCGAGACGTTACATGTATATATATATGTTGCAGGCACTTTAGAAAATCAGTCATTTTGTAAAATGCCTAGGCATTTTGCAAAATGCCTGATTTTCCAGGCTTTTTGCAAAAAGCCTAGGCATTTTACAAAATGACTGACTCTCCAGTCATTTTGCAAAATGCCTAGGCATTTTACAAAATACCTAGCCATTTTACAAAATGACTGAGCAGCGTGTTGTAGATACGAGTACCTAATTATATACGTTTTGGTAGCGTGTAGGTGGACCGAGGAGTCCAGCATTATGACCAGAGGAGTCCAGCAGTGGGAAGTCCATGCCTACCTCTCTCTATTTTGAGAAGTGCAGGCCCGCGACATTTCCAACCCCCACGTCAGCGACGCTGCTGGATTAAAAATGATCGATCTGGAGCGTCAACAAACGACTGGCCCTATGCCGGCCTGTATCTGTAAAACCATTAGAGGTCGCGAGGATTCGATCCCACACACTTAGGCGTTAGTGTCTTCTGAAACCAACGCTCTCGTCCTACGCCAAGCGACCTGATGATTCTCCCGATGTGGAGCTTGATATTTTTAACTGGGACCATGCAAGTAGGTACTCAAAGCTGTCAAACAAAGATACAATCAAACAAAGACTACACTCATTCGTTTACATGTAATTGTACATCAACCGGGCCTGCCTATTAACTAGGGCCGGTCTCCGGCTGGTTTTGTTAGGTCTAGTTTCAGGCAGAACATGAACGGCGTTGATGTACTTGGGAGTTTTTACAGCGTTAACTAAACAATGCTTTATGCTACAGCCGAGTCTGCAACTCAACCTGGTCGTTACTCAGCATTGTCGTCATCACAGAGCTTCAAATCGATCAGCTACGGCTGAACACGTACCTATAGGGTATAAGAAGACGTCCAAAAACTGTTGGCCATAGTATCTGTAGTGGGATCTACGTTCCATGCTGGTCAGGCATTTTGCAAAATGCCTAGTCATTTTGTAAAATGGCTAGCCATTTTGAAACAAGCCTGGTTGCGTTCAGTCATTTTTCAAACAGCCGTCTTTTTGTAAAATGCCTAGGCATTTTACAAAATGACTGATTTTCTAAAGTGCCTGCAACATATATATATATATTAGTGATGTCAATTACGGAAAATCGGAATACCGATACCAAACCAAATACCAACCAAAACCGCGGGAAATACCGAAACCAAACCAACTTGGGAAACTGAGGAAAATACCAACTTTTTACCGATTTCTTAGCCTCTTATACATTAGTGAGGGCTTATGATACCAACAAATTACCAAACACATTACGATTGAAATACCAAATACCAAGTTGGTATAGGTTTGGTATCGGTATACCAAAAAGTTGGTATCCGATTGACATCTCTAATATATATATATATATATATATATATATATATATATATATATATATATATATATATATATATATATATATATATATATATATATATATATATATATATATATATATATATATATATATATATATATATATATATATATATATATATATATATATTGTTCATTGAATAATACAGCGTACGAGTGATTGATGCATTTCTTTTTCCGCTGCCCAGAAGGCAAGTTGTACAGACAGATCGACGGAGTGGCGATGGGCTCGCCGCTTGGGGTACTATTCGCGGAACCATACATGTGTCACATAGAAACACTAGCCCTTAGCGAGCTGAGAATTAAGCCTTTCATCTACTGCCGCTATATCGATGACATTTTCGTAGATGTTGCTGATGAAACACAACTGGAAAGTCTCAAGTTAAAGCTCGAAGAAACTTCTGTGCTCAAATTCACAGTTGAGCTGTCTGTGAACAATCGCATATCTTTCCTAGACGTACATATAGATGGCACTAACAACAACTTTGTTACCTCTGTGTACAGAAAACCTACTGACACGGGCAAGTGTCTCAACGGCGTAAGCGAATGCCCTGATAGGTACAAACAGAGTGTTGTGCGCGCGTACGTTCACCGAGCTCTAACCCACTGCACTACCTGGCCCCTCATACACCAAGAGCTAGACAGAATTCGAAGCATTCTGGCGTGTAACCACTTTGCACTCACAGATATTGATAAGGAGATTAACAGGCAGCTTCACAAACACTTCTCACCGTCCAGTGTAAACACTGGCGGATCCAGACTTGCGTTTGGGGGGGGGGGCCAACTCCTGCAAGTAACCAAACCTAGGGTACCCCCAAATCCTGTTTTCTCATCGGATTTAGGCCACTTATTTTTTCGTCACAGCCCTGAAACGATATTTTTTTAAACTAAAAATAAAAAAATATAGAAATGGTAGCCCACCCAACCCGAGCCAAAATATTACTTTGAAAACACTTCAAATTGCTTTTGTCGACCAATTAGCCCGCTCCGGGTCGGTGCGTGGCGCAGCCTTCGCGGGCTGGGAGGTGTCGGTTGGACCCCCTGCCGTTCGGCCCCTGATTAAGCTAGAGCTCGCGGAAAAAAAACAGGCGTGTTGCCCGTGAGTGACGAGACGAAGCCGATGATACCCGATTTTAAGGTCCTTGGTCATTGGTTGACCTTCCAGGGCGGTGTTTCACGGTCGTGCTGACAGCCGCTGACAGCGCATTCTGCGAGCTAAGGTCAGCCTTCGGTAGTGTTGTGGGTATAGGCTTGTTGATGTCTCCATTGAAACCAAAAGTGCCATCAGCGCTGGCAGCGGCTGGCAGCGTGCCGTGAAACACCGCCCAGGTCAGGTCACAGACCCAAAAGACGGGAAAATCAGGACCTGTCAGAACCTCCTAAAGTAAGGCTGTAATACGTTTTTTTTGTGCTGATCACAAATTTCATGTTAGTTTGGATCATAGATAATGTCTTCATGCGTTTAGGCCATGTCGGGGCAGGTCAGGTCAGATCAACCAGTAGGGGTACTTATGGGCGTCCGTATAGCAGGTGTCCACTACCACTGGCAGCTACGTAACATGATACGAAGGCATCAAAACTACTTCGTAAATGTTCAAATGGCTGCAAAATGCTAAATTCAAAATCAGCTAAACGAAACTATCCTAGAAACATGTTAAACTCGGAAAAGTGCACCGAGGTCATCAAAGGTCAATGACCAGACTTGACCGTAAGGTGACATTGGCATCCGCCCTAATGCGTGGGAGCAACATCATATCACATGTTTGAGCGTTTTAAACCACGAAAAGACTATAAAAGCGCGGATAATGTGAGCCGACATACGCCGAATCGCTATTCCGGCCAAACATGGCCTCCAACATGGCCAAACAGTCTCGAGAAATAGGCCACAAGTCAAAGTTCACTTGGGTCAGGGTCATGAAATTTTCAGAATTTGTCACCATGAGGATACTAAAGTTTCGTCGCGATCGGCTTCATGATACCTTACACGATAACTTCACACGTCGATCGAGAGTTAAAGCATGGATGAAGGAGAACCTGGGGATGAAGGTTCTTTCATCCATGGTTAAAGTGTGCAATAAGAACTTCTTGGGTGAAGACAAGACCAACACTTTTATCAAGCTCACATATTTTTAATGATACGGTATTTTCTCTCTACCTACTACGCCCTTCTCACATTCATTTTTCTTAAGTGTTTTTGGGGACAAAAAATATATGTTGTTCCCCTTTCAGGCTTGGGGGCATGACCCCGTGGCCCCCCTGGATCCGCTAGGCCGAAACTAACTAGGTCGTTTTCAAACGGTCTGATATTTCAGGTCATAGTTTGCAAACGGCCGGTGTTTTCAGGTAGTTTCATATGGCCTGACTGGGCCAGGCCGTTTGCAAACGGACCGAATTTACATACGGCCTGTAACATATATTCAGATTTCGACATCTGTCGTAGCATCAAATGCTGATGTGGCGCACTCAAAAGCCGGAATTGGTCCTTGGATGCCGTAAGGACCCTTTTAAGAAATAAGTGACCCGACTGACCCTTAGAGATTGGCCTGAGCTGTGACCGAAATAAGTCTTTTACCGTTTCGCAGGAAGGGACAAAAAGGTCCCTCATATGCTTCTTGTGCAATTACGAAACAAAACAATTTTTTTTCAACGAAAACTCAGTGAGTTTTCCTAAAAAATTTATTGCGCATATTCCGTGAATGAAAAGTTGCCGGGTCATGTCAGGTCAGGCTGCCACAGCAAGTTTGTTAACTTGACAGCTCAATCGATATTTATGCAATAAGACCTTCTCGGGTGACGATAAGACATGACGACACTTAATGAAGGAAGCTAGTAAAGTAAACCCGGTAGTTTCTCCATAGGCGCGGGAACCGGGGGGAGGGGGCAGTGGTGGCAGCTTGCCCCCCCCCCCCAACTCTGGGGCCGTGCGGGCGGTGCCCCCACAACTTTCAGACAGAATACCCCGCTCCTTTTTGCAAATGTTTTCTTTTTTTGTTGAAAAAGCCAAGGGATGAAAAATAAGCGGCCTAAAACCGGCGAGAAAACTATATTTGGGGGATCCTAGGTTGATCTCTATCATGGTGTGACCTCCCCCCCCCCCCCGTCTAAAAGTAGTTCCCGCGCCCCTGGGTTTCTCTACGCTATTGAATCACGCTGCTGATTCTAGTAAGTATCTACTACACAACCTTCTCACATTAATTTTTCTTCGAGCGTTTTGGGGGGCCAAAAGATATGTTGGCCCCCTCTTTCAGGCTTTTTGGGCCCATGGCCCCGGTGGCCCCCTTGAATCCGCCAGTGGGGGCGGTGCCCCCCACAACTTTCAGACAGAATACCGCTCCTTTTTGCAAATGTTTTCTTTTTTTGTTGAAAAAGCCAAGGGATGAAAAATAAGCGGCCTAAAACCGGCGAGAAAACTATATTTGGGGGATCCTAGGTTGATCTCTATCATGGTGTGACCTCCCCCCCCCGTCTAAAAGTAGTTCCCGCGCCCCTGGGTTTCTCTACGCTATTGAATCACGCTGCTGATTCTAGTAAGTATCTACTACACAACCTTCTCACATTAATTTTTCTTCGAGCGTTTTGGGGGGCCAAAAGATATGTTTGCCCCCTCTTTCAGGCTTTTGGGGGGCCATGGCCCCGGTGGCCCCCCTGGATCCGCCAGTGGGGGCGGTGCCCCCACAACTTTCAGACGGATTACCGTCCTTTTTTGCAACTGTTTCTTTTTTTTGTTGAAAATGCCAAGGGATGAAAAATAAGTGGCCTAAAACCGGTGAGAAAACTAGATTTGGGGGGACCCTAGGATGATCTCTATTATGGTGTGCTCCCCCAGTCTGAAAGTAGTTCCCGCGCCCCTGACTTTCTCTACGCTATTGAATCACGCTGCTGATTCTAGTAGGTATCTACTATATACGCAACCTTCTCACATTAATTTTTCTCCAAGCGTTTTGGGGGGGGGCCAAAAAATATGTTGGCCCCCCCTTTCAGGCTTTTGGGGGGGCCATGGCCCCGGTGGCCCCCCCCCCCTGGATCCGCCAGTGAGTGTAAATGTTGTGAAACCGACCGACATCAAACTTTTCTATAAGAACAGAATGAACACATCATACAAAAATGACGAAAAGGTGCTGCGTGACATCATAGCTAGAAACTGTATCCCTCGTGACCCACAAAACCGTGTCAAACTGGTAATCTATTACAAATGCCCGCGAACTGCTGACTTGTTCATGCAAAACAACCCGTCTAAGGACAGATCCCCTCTCAAGGCTACCAATGTAGTGTATGAGTTCAAATGTACCGCCGGTGACTGTGCGCGCCGCTCCAACTCTACCTACATTGGCTTCACTACCACATCCCTGTCTCGGCGTTTAACCATGCACTTGCAGTCAGGTGCCCCTAAACAACACATGCGAACGTACCACGATATCGACTTATCTCGGACCGACCTTGTATCACACACATCTATCATAGGCCCGGGCAGCGCTTGTCGAACAGCACTGCGGATCCGAAGGTTGGGACTTGAATTGTGAAAAACCGCCCGCCCGCCGCCAAACGCAAACACCGCAAAACGCGCAAAACGGACGCCAAAACGCCAACGCAAATGCCGCAAAAAAATCGCCCGCGAAAACCGCAAAAAAAAACTCAAAAAACGCAGCAAAAAAATCAAAACCGCCCGCATCGCACGCACCCCAAACGCCAAAAAACGCCCGTCCGCCGCAAAACGCGAAAACCGCAAAAAAACGCAAACCCCGCCGCCGCAAAAAAAAACCGCATCGCCCGCCGCCAACCGCGAAACGCCGCAAAAAAACGACCGCCCGCCGCAAACCGCAACACCGCAAATAACGGCCGGCCGCCGGCGACCGCAAAACGCTGCAGAAAGCCGCCCGCCGCAAACCGCAAAACGCCGCAAAAGAAACGGCCAACCGCCACACACCGCCGCAAAAACGGCCGCCCGCCGCCAAACGCAAACACCGCAAAAACACCCGCATCGCCCGCCCGCCCGCCGCCAAACACAAAAACCGCAAAAAAACGCAAACACCGCCGCAAAAAAACGCCCGCAACGCCCGCCGCCAACCGCAAAACGCCGCAAAAAAACGGCCGCCCGCCGCCAAACGCAAACACCGCAAAAAAAAAAACGCAAAAACGGCCGCCCACCGCCTAACACCGGAAAAAACGCAAACACCGCCACAAAAAAACGACCGCCGTCCGTTAAACGCAAACACTGACGCCATTGACCTCTATTGACCTCTATTAGGTATTATAGAGGTCAATGACTGACGCATTAAGACAAATATGGCGCTCTGCGGCAAATGTGGTGCATTCATATCTGCCGTTTAAGCAGCCATCCCTTAATTACAGCGCATCCTAATCGTCCAATGTTCGACAAAGATACGCACATTCTGCGATTTGCGGCAAAAATGGCGCTTTGAGACAAACGTGGCGCACTGAGTCAAACGTGGCGCATTTGTTCCTGTCGCTTAACATTTCATCCACCCACCAAATTCTAGCCTAATCGGACTTAAACTGACAATGTTATGCACATTTGAATATTTCACTGTAAGATATCTCCGCAAAGGAGGTGCCCAAATTTGCACGTGTGCCATGTGACCGCCGGTGGTGTAAGCAGGACTTGTCCCCTCACTGATTGCACCATTTCAGTGTTCCTGGCTTGTGCTGTTTTCGTGCTATAAGGCCACAAATCGGCAAACACACGATAATCTGGGAGGTACGCGACTCAAACACGTGGCCACGTGGCACGTGCCGGACCTCTGATAGCTTCACCGCTCACGCCACGTGATGACCCATCGACGTGGCCATCAGCATGTAAAAGATGACCCCGGCCGGTGTCACCGTCTCTGAACAGTGGACGGCTAAACTCGAAAAACGGGAAAATTTAGGGAAATTTCACCTTTGAATATATAATTTCCCCAGAATTTTGAATTTTTCATTTTACAAAAAATCCGAGATAGCAGTTTTTTAGCCCCCTTCATTCTGTGCCTATACCCGTTTTCAGATCGACCCTATCATAAAACCTGACGGCCTGACGGCTATTTCCCCCATTCCTTGCATTTCACAATGCTAGTATATTTAAGCACCAAAATTGACCCCGTGCCACGGCACGTGCAATAGCACGTGGGCCACGTGACCACTAGTGCGACAAGCTGGACTCATCTGCTCACCGGCTGCACTGATTTGGTGTCGCTAGGTGGAGTGGTTTCCACGCCATAGGACCCCCAGTTGGCCAATGTCGCATTTACCACGAGGTTACCCCATCAAACACGTTTGCACGTGGCACGTGCTTTTCAATCGCCCCATATCTGACCCATACCACGTGGTAGCCGACACCCCGGGACACAACATATTCGAACATTTTCAAAATCTAACGTGGAAATGTTTGGCAAAATCGATTTGAAAATAATTTTTCGAAAATGCCATAGGCTCAACATGGGGTAACTGTCGGCGTCGATTACCCGAAATTTTGTCATTTATATTTTAAATAATTACCCCCAGAAGGTGAGGTGCCAGCCAAAGAACTGACCCTAAAAATGTGGACAAATATTACTGAACAGATTTTGCGCAAATCGCATTTTCAATTTTTCCCCATGTTAACCCTATGGGAAAATGCACGTGCCGATTACCCCAAAACGGGTTAATTATATTTCAAGCAACCGGTACCAGCCGGTAGCTCCCCCATAGGGGACCAAACGCTGAAAATGGCAAGAAAATCTAACGAGCCGTTTTCGAGGGTATCAAGATGTCCTAAATCGCGGCAGAAACGCTAAACACCCCCCTAGAGAGGTAGCTCAGGTTGGGATTTTCAATAGAAAATCACAATTCTAAAGAATAGTGATTGTCTAATTGAAAAGTCCCAACCTTCGGATACGCACGCCCAAAACGCAAACGCAAACTTCGCAAAAAAACAATCGCCCGCCCGCCGAAAACCGCAGAAAAAAACGCAAAAAAAACGCCGCAAAAAACGCCCGCCCGCCGCAAACCGCAACAACGCAAATAACGCCCGGCCGCCGTCAACCGCAAACGCCGCAAAAAAAACGGCCGCCCGCCGCAAACCACAAAAAACGCCGCAAAAAAACGGCCGCCCGCTGCAAACCGCCGCTAAAACGGCCGCCCGCCGCAAACCGCTAAACGCCGCAAAAAAACGACCGCCCGCCGCTAACCGCAAATAACGGCCGGCCGCCGGCAACCGCAAAACGCCGTAAAAAACGGCCGCCCGCCGCAAACCACAAAACGCCGCAAAAAACGGCCGCCCGCCGCAAACCGCAAAACGCCGCAAAAACGGCCGCCCGCCGCAAACCGCCGCTAAAACGGCCGCCCGCCGCCAAACGCAAACAGCAAAAACACCCGCATCGCCCGCCCGCCCGCCGCCAAACACAAAAACCGCAAAAAACGCAAACACCGCCGCAAAAAAAAAAACACCCGCAACGCACGCACGCCCGCCGCCAACCGCAAAACGCCGCAAAAAACAGCCGCCCGCCGCCAAACGCAAACACCGCCAAAAACGCATAAACGGCCGCCCGCCGTCAAACGCAAACCCCGAAAAAAAACGCAAACACCGCCGCAAAAAACGCCCGCCGTAAGAAAAACGCTAACACTGACGCATTAAGACAAATATGGCGCCCTGCGGCAAGTGTGGTGCAATCATATCTGCCGTTTAAGCAGCCATCCCTTAATTACAGCGCATCCTAATCGTCCAATGTTCGACAAAGTTACGCACGTTCTGCGCTTTGCGGCAAAAATGGCGCTTTGAGACAAACGTGGCGCACTGCAACAAACATGGCGCATTCGTTCATGTCGCTTAACAATTCATCCACCCACCAAATTCTAGCCCAATCGGACTTAAACTGAAAAAGTTATGTAGGTACATTTGAATATTTCACTATAAAATATCTCCGCAACGGAGGTGCCCAGATTTGCACGTGTGCCACGTGACCACCGGTGGTGCAAGCAGGACTTGTCCCCTCACTGATTGCACCATTTCAGTGTTCCTGGCTTGTGCTGTTTTGGTGCTATAAGGCCCAGGGGCGGATCCAGCATTTTGCCAAGGGAGGGGCTATTCCGAATCGGGGGCCCCCCATCGATGGGGGCCCTACCTACCCCCAAAAGTTTAAGCCTGGATTTCGTCCACTTTATTTTTGGGGGCCCCCTATCATGCTTTTTTTGCAAAAAAAAAGAAAATGAGAAAGTCGCCCGGGGGGGGGGGGGCGCTATAGTCCCTATCGCCCCCCTGGATCCGCCCCTGCTAGGAGGCCTTGTATGTGAACTAGGAAGCCCTCTGTGATAGCTAGGAGGCCCTCTGTGCAGATGCGAGCGCAGGCCCTCAGTACAGACTTGGAGACCCTTTGTGTGGATGCGAGTGGAGGCCCTCTGTGGAGATTAAGAGGTCCTGTGTTGGCGAAGAGGATATCTGTGCAGGCTTGGAGTCCCTCTGTGCAGGATAGGAGACCTTCTGTGTGAGTTAGGAGGCCCTCTGTGTTGGCTAGGAGGCCCTTTGTTCGGATGCGAGTGGAGGCCTCTGTGTAGGCTAAGAGATTTTGTGTTTGTTAGGACATCTGTGCAGGCTTGGAGGCCCTCTGTGCAGGTTAGGAGGCCCTGTAAAAGTGGTCATCTCTGTGAGTATAAGACGATAGGCGTTATCACAAGTGTATTCGCGGCCATTGGGGCGACGTAAGAAAAGAAGAAAACAACTGGCCCCAAGAACTTTAAATTATCATTTAGCATGCACCTGTTCCTTGATATGTAGATAATTTACCATTAATTGTTAGAGAAAATTGCAATTCATGCTTTTTTCATCGTTTGCACAGTATGTTCTTTTACTAAGCTAGAAACACTAATTAGAAATAGTTCCCGCATCATCAAGAACAATAGGGAAGGCTTGAAGTGAATACAATAATCTAAACGGTTTTGTAATCCATGTGAGGACACTTCTGAAATTGCCTGTAGAAATATTTAAGGCAAAAGTTCAACCTTTTCACAAGACTGATGGCTATAAACCTACTCAACGTGTGACAACTCAGCCGGTATTTCGTCGCCTACAGCCCAGCTTTCCCTAGTGACCGATAGAGGCGCTGCTATCGATGTCCGCCCGTGCCGCCTAACGAGACCTCCAAGTTATGAAAAGCTTTACCAATCTTCTAACAAAGAAGTCTTCTCAGCTAGTCTTCTAAGAAATAACTAAGTGGGTAGGTTAAAAAAAAACTCATCGGATTTCGGCCACTTTATTTTCAGGAGGCCCCCTTTTCAGCTTTTTAACTTTTTATTTTATTTTTGAAAAAAAATCGGCCAAGGGGGGGGCCATGGCCCCCATGGCCCCCCCCCCTTGTATCCGCGCCTGATAAGGCCACAAATCGGCAAACACACGATAATCTGGGAGGTACGCGACTCAAACACGTGGCCACGTGGCACGTGCCGGACCTTTGATAGCTTCACCGTTCACGCCACGTGATGACCCATCGACGTGGCCATCAGCATATAAAAGATGACCCCGGCCGGTGTCACCGTCCCTGAACAGTGGACGGCTAAACTCGAAAAACGGGAAAATTTAGGGAAATTTCACCTTTCGAATATATAATTTCCCCAGAATTTTGAATTTTTCATTTTACAAAAAATCCGAGATAGCAGTTTTTTAGCCCCCTTCATTCTTTGCCTACACCCGTTTTCAGATCGACCCTATCATAAAATCTGACGGCCTGACGGCCATTTCCCCCATTCCTTGCATTTCACATTGTTGGTGTATTTAAGCACAAAAATTGACCTCGTGCCACGGCACGTGCAATAGCACGTGCGCCACGTGACCACTAGTGCGACAAGCTGGACTCATCTGCTCACCGGCTGCGTTGATTTGGTGTCGCTAGGTGGAGTGGTTTCCACGCCATAGGACCCCCAGTTGGCCAATGTCGGATTTTCCCGGAGGTTACCCCATCAAACACGTTTGCACGTGGCACGTGCTTTTCAATCGCCCCATATCTGACCCATACCACTTGGTAGCCGACACCCTGGTGCACAACATATTGGAACTTTTTCAAAATCTAACGTGGAAATTTTTTGCAAAATCGATTTGAAAATAATTTTTCGAAATCGCCATAGGCTCAGCATGGGGTAACTGTCCGTCACGATTACCCGAAACTGTACCCTATGATTTTTAAATAATTACCCCCAGAAGGTGAGGTGCCAGCTCAAGAACTGACCCTAAAAAAGTGGGCAAATATTACTGAACAGATTTTGCGCAAATCGCATTTTTAATTTTTCCCCATGTTAACCCTATGGGAAAATGCACGTGCCGATTACCCCAAAACGTGTCAATTATATTTTTTGTAACTTTGCCAGCAGGTAGCTCCCCCACACGGGACCAAACGGTGAAAATGGCAAGAAAATCTAACTATCCGTTTTTGCGGGAGTCAAAATGACCCAAATCGCGGCCGAAACGCTAAACACCCCCCTAGAGAGGTAGCTCAGGTTGGGATTTTCAATAGAAAATCACAATTCTAAAGAATAGTGATTGTCTAATTGAAAAGTCCCAACCTTCGGATAACTACGTGTCACACCGCAAACAAACTTCGTGTCTTAGAGGCGGTATATATCCGTGCAAGAGATCCTGTAATCAACAGACAAATGAACATGCGCGGAACACTGTCTCTGTTTGACGGTGAACCACTTGTCACGGCCTAACCGACTTAGACTCACTACTGAAAGCGTATATAGATTTATCCACGTGTCGCGCTTTACTCGTATTGTGAAACTCGAATGTATTTTGATGTATGGAATAACTGACACAGTTATATGTGCTGAACGACTCGACGCGAATGTATTCTTTATTGTTTTGGTCATACTTTATTGTACATAACTTGGTGCTTATGTCTGAAGATGCTAGTGGTACTGGCGAAACGTTACAAAATATAGGCACCATATTAAGCTGTTTTTCAAATGAAGACAAGAAGCTAGTGCGCCGTATTGAATCCTTAGAAAAGAAATGCATCAATCACTCGTACGCAGTATTATTCAATGAACAATGTATCAAAGAGAATCTGCTCCCTACCTTCACATATATATATATATATATATATATATATATATATATATATATATATATATATATATATATATATATATATATATATATATGTCATTAAACACGACAGCATGTTTGATGTTATTCAGCTTTTTTGTTTCATTTTCGTGACGTCGGACGGTACTTCTTTCTTCATCGTTCAAAGAGAAAAGTAACTCACCAAAAGAAGCAATGGCTGCGATTGAGATTAACCCGCGCCCAGCTGGGGGTCCTGGATTTCCACGCCCTGCTGGGGGGGGGGTGTTTGAACACCCCCCCTTCTAACTCGGCTCCTGGGCCACGTAGCGAAACGCGGAAGGCGGCGTTCGAAAGAACGCCAAAAATAATGACGAAATCACTTCGGTCACTTTTTTGGTCAGGTCAAAGGTCAGGTCACCAGAGGTCATTGAAGGCAAAATTTCGCCGATTTTCAGGTCGAATGTCGACAATTTCCAGGAAGCCAACGCATAACTCGGGAACCAATAAAGCTACAGCGCCGCGGAAAAGCGCATTCGATAGCCCTATTAACGCCCTTTCTGAGTACTTCTCTCAGATTTGACCTATCGTCAACGGTTTTGCCTGCAGGGGGCAAAAACTGCAAAAATAGCCGATTTTTTCGGAAACAGTTTTTCTGCAATAACTTTTGACCCAAGCCTTGTACGAGCTTACTTTTACCGACATCGTGTTCCTCTCGTCAAGACGCATCGAATGAACTATAACTTGACCTTGAAAGGTCAACTTGAAAATTTGACCTCAGGTCAAGGTCATGACCTGACCGGAAAGGGTCATGTTGCATATCAGTCGATCCGTATCGTCGAGCTGAACACATCTAAGGCGTTTTCATCGCTCTAGCATGCCTCTATCAAAAGTTATTTGCGAAAAACTGTTAGATACCATTCGTGACCTAAGATGACCTCAGGGCATAAACAGGGGTCACGGACACCATTTTCATGTTCAGTGTGTCTAAAACACTTGTAATTCAGTGTTTGGGAGTGTTTATAATGTCTTTCGTCCAAAAGAGGCGCATTTCAATTTTCTCCCATTGACTTATAATGGGGAGGTCGCAAAATTGACCTGACCTTAGGTCACCGATATCAAAATTCCAAGATATACATTTGATAGATACTGTTACCCTTATCAATCGCTGAAAGTTTCAAAGCGATCGGTCACTCGGTGTAGCTATGGCAGACATTGAAACTTTATGAGGTGAGGTCACTTCAAGTGACCTGGTGACCTGACCTTGAATGACCTTGGTCTAAAATTTTTACAACATGTGTAGAATTGATGTATGATAAGGTGTACCAAAAACGGCGGCGCGGAGCGCCGCCGTTTTTGAGATATTCGCAAAAAACCACAAGGGGGGGTGTTCAAACACCCCCCCCCAGCAGGGCGCGGGTTAAAGTTGTTGTAAATCGGTTACTCATTAGGATGTAAATTGAAGTTCGTTCATGATTCGTTCGCTGTTATATTTATCTTAGCTTTCGATCAACATTGATCATCATCAGAGAAATGAATAAACACAAATGATGTCGCGCAATATATGTCACAGATGAATAAAATATTAACATTTCTTCAAACATCGTCCTATTTGTATCATGGCACCACTCTTTCGAACACAAATCTACATCCAGCTAAATGGCTAAATACACAGGTCTTAACATCGTTACCGTGAATATTAGGTACGATGGTAACGAATATTATCACGGTAACGAATATTCATCGTTACCGTGAATATATATATATATATATATATATATACGCGACGTATACAATAATATATATATATATATATATATATATATATATATATATATATATATATATAT
This sequence comes from Amphibalanus amphitrite, assembly GCF_019059575.1. NCBI lineage: Eukaryota > Metazoa > Arthropoda > Thecostraca > Balanomorpha > Balanidae > Amphibalanus > Amphibalanus amphitrite. The sequence continues at coordinate 840,030 of NW_024881504.1, forward strand.
ATATATATATATATATATATATGCGTACCTCACAGTAATTTATTAATACATGAAAACGATGAAAGATTCTTTAATTTTAGTCTCTATAGGCACTTAACCCGCGCCCGGCTGGGGGTCCTGGATTTCCACGCCCTGCTGGGGGGGGGTGTTTGAACACCCCCCCTTCTAACTCGGCTCCTGGGCCACGTAGCGATACGGGGAAGGCGGCGTTCGAAAGAGCGTCAAAAATAATGAGGAAATCGCTTCGGTCAATTTTTTGGTCAGGTCAAAGGTCAGGTCACCAGAGGTCATTGAAGGCAAAATTTCGCCGATTTTCAGGTCGAATGTCAAAAATTTCCAAGAAGCCAACGCATAACTCGGGAACCAATAGAGCTACAGCGCCGCGGAAAAGCGCATTCGATAGCCCTATTAACGCCCTTTCTGAGTAATTCTCTCAGATTTGACCTAACGTCATTGGTTTTGCCTGCAGGGGGCAAAAACTGCAAAAATAGCCGATTTTTTCGGAAACAGTTTTCCTGCAATAACTTCTGACCCAAGCCTTATACGAGCTTACTTTTACCGGCATCGTGTTCCTCTCGTCAAGACGCATCGATTGAACTATAACTTGACCTTGAAAGGTCAACTTGAAAATTTGACCTCAGGTCAAGGTCATGACCTGACCGGAAAGGGTCATGTTGCATATCAGTCGATCCGTATCGTCGAGCTGAACACATCTAAGGCGTTTTCATCGCTCTAGCATGCCTCTATCAAAAGTTATTCCCAAAAAACTGTTAGATACCATTCGTGACCTAAGATGACCTCAGGGCATAAGCAGGGGTCACGGACACCATTTTCATGTTCAGTGTGTCTAAAACACTTGTAATTCAGTGTTTGGGAGTGTTTATAATGTCTTTCGTCCAAAAGAGGCGCATTTCAATTTTCTCCCATTGACTTATAATGGGGAGGTCGCAAAATTGACCTGACCTTAGGTCATCGATATCAAAATTCTGAGATATACATTTTGTACATGCTATTGCTCTTAGCAATCGCTGAAAGTTTCAAACCGATCGGTCACTCGGTGTAGCTATGACAGACATTGAAACTTTTTATGAGGTGAGGTCACTTCAAGTGACCTGGTGACCTGACCTTGAATGACCTTGGTCTGAAATTTTCACAACATGTGTAGAATTGATGCATGATAAGGTGTACCAAAAACGGCGGCGCTCCGCGCCGCCGTTTTTGAGATATTCGCGAAAAACCACAAGGGGGGGTGTTCAAACACCCCCCCCCCCAGCAGGGCGCGGGTTAATAGTGCACTATAGACAAAAATGACGCACAACTTATTGTATACGTCGCGTCATATGTGGCGCAGCCCAGTTTTGTGCACTACCGTTGCAAGTTTCGTCAACATCGTCCCGTAACGTATAAATGCATGTAAAATTCGTTAATTGTATCCACTTTCTGCAAAAATGGCGCACAAGAGACAAAACAACGCACATCAGTTTGTTGTATTCGTTGCGCCATATGTGGCGCAGGTCAGTTTATTGCATCAATGTGTCAAACTTCGTCAAAATCGGCCCATAATTGGCAAAGTTGTGGCCAAAACGCCTTACGTTGAGAGCGCACGTGGTCACTCAAGGTGGGGTGCCACGTGCCACGTGTGGCCTAAAGACATAAAGCGACCACCCTTTTGTACCATATGAAAGCGGTCGTTTTTGCCCTTGGGCAGACTTTCGGGTGCGCCACCACTGCCTCCCAGCGGCCGATCAAACTTGGTCAATCTTTAAATGAGGGCTCACCTCACTATCGGTCACAATATCTCCGGAATGGAGAACCCCGGGCGGCCACGTGTTTGACACGTAGTAGACCCAACACCATTGGTCATTGTCGCAACCGACTTGGAACTCTGGCTCAAACTCATGCAGCGACGTTATCACCTGAGCATAATTATGCACCAATGGCTACCTACCCCAAAATGCTACACCCACGTGGCGCACGTGCGAAAACACGTGCACTACGTGATGAGGTGTACAACTACCCTAGAGCATCCCCTTGACGACTGACCTCGATTGGTTTCGCTGGCACGCATTGTTTGCGCGGCATAGGCCATCATACCAGCAGTGGTCAAATTTTCACGGAGGTGATCCCCTCAAACAAGTGCGGGGCGTGCACGTGCATTTCAATCGCCCCATATATGGCCTATGCCACGTGGTAGGCGACATGTGGGTGCATATCATACTTGAACATTTTCAAAATCTAACGTGGGAATTTTGAGCAAAATCGATTCTAGTAACTTTTTCAAGAAATCCCATTGACTTAACACGTGAATATTTGTGCGCGTGCCATGTGCAAAAAAGTTAATTATATTTCAAGCGATCGACATTGTCGAACGCACCCCCTGACCGACTACCGGCACTCAAAAAACAAAGAAAATCTATCAAGCCGATTTTGAGCAAATCGAGAAAAACCGTTTTGGCCCATTTCGTAACGTTAAACCAATGGCGGCTGCACGTGCGATTTGCACCCCCTTCCCGAGGCTGCCCGAAACGGCGCCGCCGGCTCATGGTAGATGCCGGGGCGGCCACCCAGCACATAGAAGCCCATCGCACTACAAGCACTAGTGATGTCATTTTCCAAAAAATAGCTGACTGATACCGACCGAAACCGAAATTTGGGAAAACTTTCCGACCGAATACCGACCGATAACATCCCAAGCCGCAATTTGACCGAAATTTGACCGAAATTCTTTTTTGATATTATTTTACTCCCAAAATCAAATTATTTGGTAAATTTCTGATGACAACATTGGGAAATAGCATTTGTCGTTTTCAGAAAATTTAGAACTGGTGCAAGTTAAACCCACTGAAGAATACCAAAACAGAATTAAATTTGACAAATGTCAAGAATGCCTACATGGAATTGAAAATTATTTGATAAGTTAGAGGTACTTGAAACATCCAAACAAGTCGCACAAAGAACAGTTATGAAAAATTAGACAAACAACTAGTGGGAGAATCTTAAATATTATTGATTTGTTTATGAAAGTAAAAAATTATGTTGTCGGAATAACTTACTGGGAACAACAACCTCAAAAGCTACTGAACTACTCAACAAAGATGGGCTGAAATATAATTTTTAGCAAAACCCTCATAAGTGGCGTAAGTGAGACAATCCTAACACAGTCATTTCTTCCTTCAACGACGGTTCCCTGACGAACAGAAATAAAAAGAATACTCACGAAAGACAATGTTAGTAAGAATAAATCACTATAAAGCATTTCACGATGAAAGCTTCCCCAATTGTCCATAATTTTACCAAAAGTAACCACCATCCAACCTAGCCCCCCAACATCTCCATGTACGTTTGTTGCGGCGTTTATGGCGCCATCCAAGGCGCCATCTACATCAAAGTTATATAAATCTAATTAAACTCATGAATATTTTGTTTCATTTGCATTAGAGGTTAAGTTTGTTATTTAATTTAACAACCTTAAATTAATACATATTTTGAATTTAGGTTTTAAAACTTAACAAAATTAATACAGGTTTCGTCAAATTTGTTTTTAGGAGTAGAGAATTTTATGACAAGCTGACGCAGCTGCGACATTCACCTTGTGTTCTCTGACTATTGCTTGTCGATGATGCTGCGTAAAAGTCGCAAAAACACCAATGATGTTTTACTAATATCGTTGCTTCCTGCTTACATCGCTAGCGGATTAAGGCTTGAATAGAACCAATACCAAAATATCTGATTTGGCAGGAGATATACCCTTCAGAGGCTTCAGAGGTTTTTAGCTATGAATACATTTTCCCTCTGATAATAGCTGGAAGGTTATGATGAAGCTAGTGCTATTTTGCATTATATCTCAGGTTTTGGATACTGTAGCAACATTCATTAGACTGAGTGTAAATTGACCAGCAAGCCAGACTCAAGTCAGACAGATTTATCAATGCACAGAGGTCAAGAGTTTTTCTGCTGGTAAATGCTGGGAAATTGGGTAAGTTGCAAGGGTAGTCATAAAGCAGGCATCACACTTCTTTTTGCAACCAAGGAGAGGTGCTATACCCAGAGATGCTTTCTAATCAAACCTAACCAAACCAAACCAAACCTAACCAAACCTAGCCTAACCTAACCTTACCTACAACATACAACCTACAACCTAAAATCTACCACCTAAAACCTAACCTACAGTGCCTCTCCTTGGTTGCAAAAACAAGTGTGATGCCTGCTTTACTACTACCATGCAAGTCCTTCCTTCGAGTATGAATTAGGGTTACCAATCAAGCCATGATTATCCTCATAAAATATTTTTATGGATTTTTTTTTTGAAAATGGTTTCACCGACAGGGTGACCGAAAATGTCCGATTTTGGGGGGCCTGACCGACCGATAACCGAATCGGTCAGCACATCTTTTCGGTAACCGAATTTTTCGGTAACCAATTGACACCACTAACAAGCACCCGTCTGCGAGAAATTCGATGCCGAAAACCCACCTAATGTTGAAGCCTATGGGCCTAAAACACGTGCACGTGCCACGTGCAAGAAAAATAATTATATTCTTAGCTGAGGGTGTTTCGTGGTAGATAATCTGCGGGGGCAGCTGCCCTGAAAATTTAATCAAAATCTATCAGTTCGTTTGGAAGCCTATCAAGGTGCCCCAATCTCCCGCACCAAACACGAATCCTATCCCGAAATGGAAACACCCTCAGTTTGTTTTTCAATAGAAAAACACAATTCTAAAGAATAGTGTTTGTCTAATGAAGAAACAACCTTCGGGTACCTTTCTTTATTTAACCCGCGCCCGGCTGGGGGTCCTGGATTTCCACGCCCTGCTGGGGGGGGGGGTGTTTGAACACCCCCCCCCCCTTCTAACTCGGCTCCTGGGCCACGTAGCGATACGCGGAAGGCGGCGTTCGAAAGAGCGTAAAAAATAATGAGGAAATCACTTCGGTCAATTTTTTGGTCAGGTCAAAGGTCAGGTCACCAGAGGTCATTGAAGGCAAAATTTCGCCGATTTCCAGGTCGAATGTCGAAAATTTCCAAGAAGCCAACGCATAACTCGGGAACCAATAGAGCTACAGCGCCGCGGAAAAGCGCATTCGATAGCCCTATTAACGCCCTTTCTGAGTAATTCTCTCAGATTTGACCTAACGTCAACGGTTTTGCCTGCAGGGGGCAAAAACTGCAAAAATAGACGATTTTTTCGAAAACAGTTTTTCTGCAATAACTTTTGACCCAAGCATTGTACGAGCTTACTTTTACCGGCATCGTGTTCCTCTCGTCAAGACGCATCGAATGAACTATAACTTGACCTTGAAAGGTCAACTTGAAAATTTGACCTCAGGTCAAGGTCATGACCTGACCGGAAAGGGTCATGTTGCATATCAGTCGATCCGTATCGTCGAGCTGAACACATCTAAGGCGTTTTCATCGCTCTAGCATGCCTCTATCAAAAGTTATTTGCGAAAAACTGTTAGATACCATTCGTGACCTAAGATGACCTCAGGGCATAAACAGGGGTCACGGACACCATTTTCATGTTCAGTGTGTCTAAACCACTTGTAATTCAGTGTTTGGGAGTGTTTATAATGTCTTTCGTCCAAAGGAGGCGCATTTCAATTTTCTCCCATTGACTTATAATGGGGAGGTCGCAAAATTGACCTGACCTTAGGTCATCGATATCAAAATTCTGAGATATACATTTTGTACATGCTATTGCTCTTAGCAATCGCTGAAAGTTTCAAAGCGATCGGTCACTCGGTGTAGCTATGACAGACATTGAAACTTTTTATGAGGTGAGGTCACTTCAAGTGACCTGGTGACCTGACCTTGAATGACCTTGGTCTGAAATTTTCACAAAATGTGTAGAATTGATGTATGATAAGGTGTACCAAAAACGGCGGCGCTCCGCGCCGCCGTTTTTGAGATATTCGCGAAAAACCACAAGGGGGGGTGTTCAAACACCCCCCCCCCCAGCAGGGCGCGGGTTATATAACACGATTTCAACACTGCTGAGCGCCCGGCTCGGCACCGCAACCCGCGCCCGGCCGGCGGTGTGTCATTTGTTATTCATGTCGATCGCCGCTCAGCGCCTGAAGCCGTCTGGCCGGCGCCTGGACACTCAGCAGCCGGAGCCGGCGCTCTCTGAACATCTCAACACACGCATACCTATCTAGGAACACTTTTAGTCTGCTAAATGTCCACTAATGGTTTTGACGTGTTTCTTGGAACTCTGCTGCGCCGGACACTTTCAGCCACGTGACATTGGTCACCCACGTGACATAGAACTTCCAGAACCTACTAGAACGTTCGAGAGTTGTGACGCAGCGACGACCAATCACAAACGTCTGAGTCATAGTCGAAAAAGTCTTGAGCCAATCGTAAGCCGCCACGCAGGGTAGAGGGCCACCGCCCCATAGTAGGAACTAGGTTGAGGGAGTCGAGCTCTGACCACCCCTCACGGGTGCCGTTCAGAAGACCCCCGGCCGTCACTGAGACCAGACGTGTCGTGCCTGAATCGTGTGTGACCACCAATACACCGGTGCCGAGGAACTGGAGTCTGCAAGGGCTAACACCTGCCCGCCGTGCCCCAGCCCTGGGCCCGTGAACAACGGCGTGCTACACTGGTGCCGCTGACCGGGATCGAGCCTACTGCCGTAGAAGCCGTCTGCCGTCTTCTCTTCCATCTGCTTCTGCGTGCGACTCTCAGCCGACGAAAGACTACAATCAGCCAGTGGTTGGAAACTGTTATGCCATTCCACGGATCACTGGCCGGCTACCGTATCCACCTCGACGTACCCATCGACCCGAAGTCATACACTGTAAACTGCATCTGCTGGCGCCTTCTAGAACCAGTCTCCACACTCAGAGCAAATCTCCAAGACGTGCTGCCGCGCCTCTGCAGGTACCATAAAACTTTCATCGAAACCCGAATCGACTCGCCTATCTCCCGCGACCCGTGCGACTGCCAAGACAACAGTCAGCGAAATTTCTGCCCGAACTGTGGATTTTGCCATCGCTGTGGTAGTGATCTGTGCACTATCTCCACAAACAGGTTTCATTCGTGCAGCTGCCCGCCGTGTCTGGAGCGCTGCTGCCGCCTTGAAGGCGCCAACCCGGATCACTTCAAAACCACCCAGCTGAAGCACCTTCTGCTTCGCAAACGTCAGCTGCCGCTGCGCAAACGCTGCTCCGGGGCCGCACCGCGAACCGAGTCGCAGAGCCTGGAGGAGCTGCCACCCCTCCGCGGTTTAACACCACCGTCATCCGCGAACTCCGACAATCACGCGCCCGCCGCTTGCGCGGACGCCGCCGGACAACTCCAAGTGCAACTTCCCAGCTCGCACCGCGAATCAGACGAGTGGTAGTGCAGTGTGGCAGTGTGTGTGTGCACCCCTCTCCAACGACCGGACAAACTCAAACAGGTACGTCCCGACAACTCCCAAGCGGCCACTAAATTCTATTTTCTTGATTCTTGTTTTTGTGTGTATACATATAACGTAGCAAATAAAGTTTTGTATTCTCACGGTTGGTTAACGGTCAATTGATCGTCTCGATGGCTCATCCGGAAACGTCTCGCTCGCATGCTTCTGCTTCTGCTCCCTCGGGACCAATGATAGATGCAATGATGCAAGGCTTTGGCATCCTCAAAAACCAATTAATGACTAACCAGGCGGTAGCTGGTAAACATCACTTTGACGGCACGAGTAGCGATCATTTTAGCAAATGGCTGGCTGAAATGGACAATTTACATATGGCGCTAAAAGGCGACGAAGAACAAACCCTTTGGGCCGCTAGCCAGACGCTCAAAGGTACAGCTTTAGACTACTTTCACGAAGTATCACCGTCGATTGACTCGTGGGCCCGTTTCAAAGCTCTCATGTCCCAACGTTATCATTACCTAGATGATGCTGACACAGCCAAACAAAAGCTTCAGACATTTGTCCAGAGACCAAACGAGTCAATTCCCCATTATGCCATACGGCTTCAAGCGCTCTCACGCCAGGCCTACAAAGAGAAAATGGATGAGTCTAGTGTGGTAGAAGCCATTACTAGGACATTCATCAACGGAATCACTGACAGAAAATTACAAGAACGTATAGCGACCCGCCGACCAAAAAGCCCGACAGAAGCATATCATATAGCTATGGATCAAATCAAACTGATGACAGAGCTAGCTACTTATCGCGATCATTCAAAAAACAAACCAGAGCCCATAGATTGCAATGCCGTCACACCCGCGCCCGCGGTCACTGCACAAACTAGTGACCTATCTGAGGTCAGAGACCTACTGGAAGTACAAGTGAAGCGCACCGACGACTCTTTTCAAGTCAGACCTCAGGTTCACCAAAACTATCAACGGCAGACAGCTGACCAAAGGTATCCGCCCCCGATGAATCAACCGCCCCCGGGCCAATTCTTCCATCAACCGCCATTTCAGCCGGGCCAACATCAATCAAACCCTGGGAATTTCAGACAAAATTCTAGACAGAAGCCGATCTATCAATGGACGCCAGATCGCCGGCCAATCTGCTACTACTGTGGCCTGATAGGCCACGTACAACGCATCTGTCGTAAGCGACAGGCAGCCAATGCTTCTGCCCAGCGTCCGCAAAACCAACAGCAGGGTAGGTCAAACAGAGGTCAAGCGCAGCCGAGAAACATGTAAAGCCTCACACAGATTCGGCGACAGGCGGCAAGGAAACCGCCCAAGTTTTGAAAATTAACGAGAACTGCCCGTATGTTGACATTTCCATCGGAACACACCCCTTTCATACACTTCTGGATACCGGTTCACAGCTCTCGCTTGTCAGCGAAAAATTTGTGGAATTACTGGAACCGTCGCTAGTGAGACCAGCTGAAAAAACAAAAAGTTACCTTGGTATCAGCCTCTGGACACAAATTGAAACCGACCAGATCAGTCAAAATACGAATCACCCTAGGGAAAGTGCGCATGTACCATGATTTTGTCGTGGTGGACGGTTTCAACCACGATATGATTTTGGGTATCGACTTCTTGAATGCCAGGAAAGCTCTGTTGGACTTTGAGAACCAAACTACATATGATCATCGGGAGGTACGTGTACCCACTCAAAACCAAACAAGGGAAGAGCGCTAAAGAAACAAATTTAGTGAGGCTCGCGGAGGACGTAGACGTCTTCCCACGTTCGGACCTGCAAGTCAAATGCGCGATCACGAAGAAAAACAAACCCGGCGAAAGCTTCGTCGTGACTCAGCTCCCCTCGTCCCCTTGCTTTGAAAATGAACCCGGTATTCTACTGCCAAACGCCGTCGTCACTATCTCCAAAAACCGCCACGTCCCCTGGGCAATTGTGAATGAAACGGGTCGACATTTGTACCTCAGAAAAGGGCAAGTCATTGGAGTGGCAACAAAATTCGCTGATTCAGAACCCGAACCAAATGTTTCATCAGTAGAAAAATCAAAAGAGAATGTGAAAGAGAATCCAGAGGACAAAATTCAGTCATTCAAGTTGGACCATGTCCCAGATGATCAAAAAGACCAGTTGAAAACGTTACTAATGGGCAATATGGACATATTTGTCGAAAAGGATATAGAGCTGACTATGACCAACGTGACCGAGATGAGAATCAATACACAAGGTCATCCTCCTACGTATCAGGCTCCAAGGCGACCGCCTCTCGCCTATCGAGAAGCGCTAGAAAAACAAATTCAGGACATGCTAGCCGCCAATGTCATCCGTCGGAGCAACTCACCTTGGATGTCACCCGTTCTGCTGGTCCCCAAAAAGGATGGCTCGCTTAGACTTTGTGTAGACTTTAGGAAATTGAATGCTATTACAGTCAGACCAGCTGCTAGTATCCCGTCGCCAGATGACATATTCTTTGCGCTCGGAAAATCGAAGTTCCGCACTTGCCTAGACATGAAACAAGGTTTTTGGCAAATTCCTATTAGAGAAGAAGACAAAGAAAAGACTGCTTTTGGAACAGACGCAGGAATTTTCGAATATAACCGGTTGGCTTATGGTCTTAGTGGCTCACATTTTTGAGTCACGAGTCACGACGAAGCTTTCGCCGGGTTTGTTTTTCTTTGTGATCGCGCATTTGACTTGCAGGTCCGAACGTGGGAAGACGTCTACGTCCTCCGCGAGCCTCACTAAATTTGTTTCTTTAGCGCTCTTCCCTTGTTTGGTTTTGAGTGGGTACACGTACCTCCCGATGATCATAGTTTGGTTCTCAAAGTCCAACAGAGCTTTCCTGGCATTCAAGAAGTCGATACCCAAAATCATATCGTGGTTGAAACCGTCCACCACGACAAAATCATGGTACATGCGCACTTTCCCTAGGGTGATTCGTATTTTGACTGATCTGGTCGGTTTCAATTTGTGTCCAGAGGCTGATACCAAGGTAACTTTTTGTTTTTCAGCTGGTCTCACTAGCGACGGTTCCAGTAATTCCACAAATTTTTCGCTGACAAGCGAGAGCTGTGAACCGGTATCCAGAAGTGTATGAAAGGGGTGTGTTCCGATGGAAATGTCAACTATTCTTACCAACTATTCTTAGTTATCTTTACCTGAAAAATCCGGGTTTTTCACGAGTACCAAATCGGTACTATTTTTACGGGTTATCCTACGCCAAGAAAACGAGTATCAATACCCTTCATTGTTTCGCATGAACTATTGTTACGTACACATACCAGTGATTCTAGGGTATTTCTAGCCTCATAATCCGGGTATTTTTGGAGTACCAAATCGGTACTACATTTACGGGTTATCCCACGCCGAGAAAACAGGTAGCTCAACCCTGTCGCGTCAAAATACCGAATTTATTTGTGTCACATGACCTGCTCACACGTGTACGTACCGAATTTGTTTGTGTCACATAACCTGCTCACACGTATACGTATCAGTGATTTTTTTGTTATTGTTACTTTAAAAAACCTTAAAAAACCCAAAGTCACCATGATGGTACACCATGATTTATTTTGTGTTACACTTGTCGCAGTTTGCTTAAAAAACAATAAAACAATGATATGTAAAACGGAGCTCGCTTGTTTATTGGGTTCCAACGAGATGGACAGAACCGGATGAAGATCATCGATTTAATTAGGAAACATGTCATGACAAACGAATAAGCAGATTTTTCGCACGATGTGGACGCAGTCCCTTCCCGTACGGCGGTCGTCAACTGGCGGTCAACCGACCGGTGAGCATTGCCCGGTCCCGTAACGCAAGGTCTAAGAGGCTAACGCGTGACTATTTTTGCTGGATCAAAGCCGATTGAAGGGAAACTGCACGGTGGTCTTAATGCAGGGTCCGGCAAAAGTGTTGTCCTCTACCAAGGACAACACTTATCCGGTTTCTAATCGTTTCTACCCCTAAGGAATAACGATTTTGGCTGCACCCCTGCATTGCACGGTCCTTGGCCGCGGAACATGAGGTCGCGACCGAACCTAGGGTCATGGGTCACCGACCTACTGCCAGTTATACACAGATGCCCCCCCCCCCCCCCCCGAATGGCTGCGTCGCAAAATGAAGGCAAAATGAAGCGTAATAAATTTATATCTCGGGGAGCTGAACCAGACAGTCGACATGTTTCAGGCCAAAATAACACAGCGTGTTATTGCTGGTCAGTTGGGACATCTGCCTGCACAGTCCCGCACTGGTGGGATAAGCATACGGCTGCTGGCAGTGTTGCTGATTGTCCGAGATCGGGCATTCGCCCACCATTTGGCCCGCGGGGCAGAAATCGCATTGAAATGGCGGCCAGGAAGAGTGGCCAATTGGTGAATAACTTGGCAAAGCTGCTTACGCTCAAGGACAATCCCATCTCCAGACAGGACCATGAGACGCTAGTAGATATTTGAAGAGTTCACTGAGGCTCATTACCAACAATAGCCTCCAGCGGCTCAGTTCTGAGTCGACGCATGGCCTCGACGGTCGATGACAGGTCAACATGCATTTTCATGCAGGATGGCGCGCCAGCTGATTGCTCTACCAGTGTCCAGGCGGTTGCCCGAATCGAGCCTGCCGGAATTCTGAAGAAATTAACCGGCTACCATCCGGACCCTAACCCTCGCACGACCAGGCCATTTCTCATAACACGAACGACCAGGGGGGGGGGCTGTTACGACCCCCCCCCCTGGCGTTTCGAAACGGAAGGTCGTAGAGCTTAGCGAAAAAAACCAACGGATTGCTCTCAACGAGATCTCGCGATTGGTGGTATATTTTTTGGTCCTAGGTCAACATTTGACCTACTTTTGACCGGTCAAAGGTCAAATTTTCGGAAAAATAGACTTTTTTTCAACTTTCGGCGGCGATTGCGGCAAAACGGTGGGAGATATCGACTTGAAACCTTCACTATCGTGTTCCTTGATCAATTTTCTATCGTTTGGTATGTATTTCGTTTCCCTAGCTCTAAAAATGGCGCGTTGGGAGCGCCGGAAGTCGGCAAGGTCACAGTCGGCGGCAGAAATTCGAAAAATCAAAATTTAAATTTTTGAAATCTGATTGTATTTTTGGATTTGGGAGGTCCATTTGCTCCCTATAGAAGCTAATATTGCTGCATATTCCCATTGAGGTGACAAGAATTAGCAAAATAGTGGTTCGGGCGCTTTTCAAAAATAGTACCAGACGCTGTTCCTCTTGTGACGTCATAGCTCCGTGACCTGACCTGACCCGGTCAAATTTCTTATACCATATGATAGCCAATACTTGCCCCAACATGCATGGGAAGTTTCATCACGATCCATCAACCGATGTCCGTACCACCGGCAGGAAACCTCGGGCGTTGGCACTCAGTTTGTGAAAATCCGGCCGGAGGCTGTACCTCTTATGACGTCATAACTCCGTGACCTGACATGACCCGATCAATTTTTTTTTTCGGCAAAAGATGCGCAAAGGTTGCCCCAGAGGGTATTGAAAATTTCAGCCCGCTACGACAAGCCGTTTAGCGTGCACTTTGAAAAAACCTCAGGGGGGGGGGTTGATACAACCCCCCCCCCTAGGCGTTCTAGGGCTAATCCTGATCGAGGATCTTTGGGCTACCTTCCAGCAGGACATGGACAAACACAAGCCGGCGGCCAGCCTCGGCGCCCTGCAGTTACAGCCAAACGGACACAGTCGAAAATAAAGTCGTCTGTGCTGCATAAGCTGGTTGCCAGCACGCCAAATTGCGTTCGTGCGTAAATCCTTGTTCATATTTACCTACCTATAACAAAAAAAGTTGATATTCGGCCTTAGCGTCGATGAAAATGGTGAAAAAATATTCTGAAAAATTGGCCGGCTGTGAGAAACAACACGGATGAAAGGGGGGGCCAAAAGATATGTTGCCCCCCTTTCAGCGCCAAAGGGGGGGGGCATGGCCCCTATGGCCCCCCTGGATCCGCCCTTGCCCGTATGTCAGTGTGGTTAACTTTGGGCTGATCCTCAAGTCAAGTGTGTTTGTCTCTTCCTTATTGTCATTTGATAAATTCCAGTTAGGTATAATGTACCCATGATTCATGACCCTCCCGTTGGAGTTTTCATGGATCCACCCCTGGTACTAATACATCAAATTTAAAGGGGGGCACTTTGCTATTGGTGCCCCCCTTGCAGAATTCAAGAGTGGGCACGGTGCCCCGGTGCCCCCCCCCGTTCCGCCGCCTATGGATTCGGGCCTCGGTAAGAGTGAAAAACTAAGTTTTCCCAAAATTCGTTGGCAATTAATGCTTTCGTACGGACATTGGGTGCCAGTGACGTCATCATAGTATGCTCATTTTTGAAGACATAATTCCCATGTATTTACCGAGCACAATTTGAAATCGATCATTTTTCCGGTAAGAGATTCGTCAGACCATGGATGATATAACACTGGATTGGTGTCTCGTGGAAAATAACCCTCGCCGGCCGAGGGGGCGCGGGTGCCGCCCCCCCCCATAGGGTTTTTTTCGCGATAGCTCCGAACACGCTGGCGATAGAGAGCTGAAACTTGGCATACCTGACCTTTGATCCAAGCCGCATCTTTTGACACCAACCGCATTTTTGGGTCAGGTCAGGTCACTGACCTATGACGTCATAAGTGAACCTCTGCACGGTCTTCAGATGTCGCAACTTCGCAACGCTCTCACTGCCAGAGGAGATGTCACAGGGAAATGAAACTTGCAGGATCTAGTATCCATTATGAGTCTCACAACTTGTATATCTCGGATTTTTCCTAAAGGTCATATGAGGTCAGGTCATTTTCGTGACCTCACCATTATAAGTCAATGGGGAAAAATGAAAACTGCTATTCTGGCGCCGTGAACGATCTCCAACTATCTCAAGCACACAGAATCGTGATTTGATGCACTCCTTGCAAGTTTAGATGCGTCACTTTTGCAATGTTGACCTTCCGTGACGTCATTTATGACGTCATCAAGGTCATATTAGTTTTTCGTCAATAACTCCCGACCAAATTGAGCTAGCGAGTCGAGAAAGCCACCAATGGACTCAGGAAGACCTGCCGAATCGAATGATATGCGACATGACCTCTTTCGACCAACTTCGTGACCTGGGGGTGCTGACCTGACCTTGACCTGAGGTCAACACCCTAAGTTGACCTGACCCGAACAAAAAGTATATCATTCGACGCGCCTGAGCGAGGCGAACACGATGCTGCCAAAATCGCGGCTATGCGGCCGTTTTTTGCGAAGTTATTCACCAAAAACTGAACCGTACCCTGGGGCACTTGACCTGACCTCAGAGGTCACCGGTTGACCTAGGACCTTAAAATCGGGTACCAATCTCTGCGTCTCGTAACGGCGCACACGCTCGTTTTTTCCGCGACGCGCTAGCTCCACCAGGGGCGAAACGGCGAGGGGGGGTCGTACCCGCCCCCCCCCCTCGGCCGGCGCGTATGTAGAAAACCAATAGGTCCGGCGAGGGTTAACATTGGGATCCGCGACATTGGGATCAGGCCTGCCATCTAGCGAGAGAATTATCGTAAGTTAGGAGCAAGCCGAGTGAACGCCATCTCTCAGCATCATGACACACGTGGGTGTGGTGTGTTAGTTGGCTTGAAGTGCATATTCCCACGAGTTGGGAATGTCTTACTGGACCTGAGACGACAAAAAAAATGTATTAACCCGCGCCCCGTTGGGCTCTGCCGAGCAACGCGCCCGGTTGGGGGGGGCCATTTTGGCCCCCCCCTAAGATCTCGAGAACCACGCAACATAGCGACAAGCGGTAAACGGCGTTGGATAGCCCCAACGGGGAACTACCTTGTGACCCAATTTTATTGACCTAGGTCAAACCGATGACGTCACAGGTCAGGTCAAAGGTCCAATTTTCACCGTTTACAGGCACTTCAAGAAATGCGTTATAAAATCGAGTAAAATGCATTTCATTGAAAATCATCGATGGGGAAATGTTCTTCAAACACATAATATGCTACTTGAGGTCACTGATACCAGGTCAGGTCACAGAGGTCAGGTCACGGGGGGGTCACAATATGAAAGTGTCGTGTGATACATGTTTTATGGTCCATTTTACATGACAAATGCGATTATATGGGTCAGTCAGCCTTTGGGGCCAGCTTAGATCACGTTTTGGTCAAGGTCAGGTCAAGGTCAGGTCAAGGTCAGGTCAAATTAGGTCAAATTTCAAAGTTAATATTTTTGCATAAAATGGGTATCGAATCGATGCAGCTCGTCACGGGGAGTTCAATGGTGGTCTTTGTTTTGCCGTACGTGGTCTAGAATTGCTAAAAATTGAGTTAAAAAATTTGACGTCATCATTTTTGAACAGTTTTTTTCGCTATAACTTGGCCAAAAAACGAGATATCGATCTGAAATTTGGTATGTATATAGAAGAGCGCTGGGACTATCACATATATTCCGGTTTTTTCGAAATTCGGAAAAATTTTGGATTTTTTCAAAGTTTTTCTAAAAAAATCAATTTTTTGAATTTTTTTTGGTCAAAAACCAAAAATTTTGAAAATCCGAGATAGCAGTTTTGTAGCGCCGCTTTTTGTCTACTAGACCATATAAAGAACTTTGAAATTGCTTGATAACTGTAGATTTGGTGAGCGTTTCAAGATTGCATGTTTTTTGCTCATTTTTGCTCGAACATGACCTCAGTTTGACCTCAATAACTCCTGACCTAAGGTGACCTAAGACTTGAAATTTGGTGTGAAGGTGTCAAATTGATGCCCGGGAAGGTACTGAAAATTTGGCGGCGCTGCGCGCCGCCGTTTTCTTGCTATTCAGGAAAAACCACAGGGGGGGCCAAAATGGCCCCCCCCAACGGGGCGAGGGTTAAATGCTTGAAAGCCAAAAACGTCAAGCAGCCTTTAGGAAATAACGAAAATAAAATGCGTAAGACGGTGTGTATTGAAACGCCCAGTCTCATCGGCTTGTACGACCTTTTACATATATGGTCATTTACTCACAATGGTACAGCAGTTTGACAATATGTCATACATATTTGGTAGGCTTATTCCTTCTTCTCCGAATTTCGCCCGATTTTCTTCATCTTAGTTAATGTTACGTTACGGCACGTGTCACGTGCCAACTCAGGGGTGTCGAAATTGTTCCACATAAAGTAACTCCGCAATGGCTGGGCCCATTACAGTAAAACTTCGTCAATAGTTAGGCACCCAGTGGCCAATGCATTTCCATGTGTCACTATGGGGGTGCTACTGCACGTGCGCACGTGCGGGGTGCCGCTTCCATATCTCAAGAGCGGCTGGGCGGATAACACTCAAACTTGGTACACAAATGTCACATCGATGCACGCACTGCATTGATCAGTGCTTACATTGGTGCAGAGTCATTAGGAAAACGATGAAATGAGATGCGTGGTGTTTATGCCTTTCTGTTCCAGCAGCTGGTTGATCCGCAACAGGAGATCCCTGTTTGTGAAGGCGTCGTCTCCCTTTTCCACTCCATGTTTAAAATAACATTAACAATGTACGAAGAAGATCACACATCAAAGTTGTTTTAGGCGGCTATCTTGGGCCAGGGCTGCGGAGTTATAGTCAGAGCCAGCGGTTCTGTTCCGACTCGGAGTCGGTTGATTTTTAAAAGCTGTAGTCGGAATATGAGTCGAACGTCACCGAGAAGTCATCGACTCCACAGACTTACCGGGGTTGCAGAGTCGGAGTCAGAGTCCGAGTCTGTGTGAATCGACAGTTCTGCCCGGAGGAGTCGGAGTCGATATTTGGATACCGGAATCGGAGTTGGAGCCAAAGTCACTGAAATTTCATCGACTTCGCAGCACTGGTTGGGTCCTTTTCATAGAGCGTCTTGATTCTTGAATGACATTGAGCGGCATTGACGTTAGCAATTCCGTTTAACTTTTCCATTAAGGACATTGGGAATAATCTTTAAGGACTTTGTGGTTCTTCCCTAAAGATTGGTGGCAAAATCTTTAAGGATCTTGGCGACAATCCTCAAGGATTTTGAGGCTATTCCTTAACCCTATTAGTGGCAGGGGGGTTGTTTTTATCCACCCCTCAGGTTTTTCGGGAATATCTCCGAAACCGCTGAAGCTACGATGCTGAATTTTTCTGACTTTTCCTAAAACTAAATTGGGCACATTCCCTGAAACTTTCAAGTTCATAACTTTACCAGGGGCGGCTCCAGAGCACTGGGAATTGGGGGGTCCTATTCGTGAAGCGAGTCATTTGGGCGAAGATCACGATGCTGCACCAGTTTTACGAACAGTGAATGAAAGGTATCATGTGATAACATATACAAAGTTATTGTGCATCCTCTTTTGACACGTTTTTGCTATAATAGGCGGATCCAAGCGTCCAAAAAGGGGGGTTATTTTTTACCTCCCAACATAGGTGCCCTGACACCGCCTATGCATGACCAATACAATTTTAGTCGTTCTCTCATAAGAAAATTGTAACATAACAAGACCATTGCCACCCTTTTTAGAAACAGTACCGACAAAAACCTTATTTACTATACTTTTTGTGTACCCCCAATCTCAATGATCTGTATCCGCCTATGATTTTTGAAAATGCATATTTTTAGGATCCATGTGAATTCTTGGTTCATTCTCTATCGATCGGCAAAAGTTGCGTTAAGATTGGTTCAAAAACCTGGCCGTGATAAACAGTCTAAAATGTATCTGCAATTTGCCCGTTTTTACCCCCCTCTACCCCCCTATTGACATTTTTTAATTGTATTTTTTTTAGAAATGTAGATCTTGTTGAGCCAAATCGAATGCCGTTTGAATTTTGAAAATCGGCCGGTTAGATCTCGAGATATCAAGGGAGGGGTCGTAAACAGCCCCCCCTGCCACTAATATGGGGTAGCCAGGAGCTCGCCACTAATAGGGTTAACCCGCGCCGGGCCGGTGCTCTGAGATTCCGCGCCGGGCCGGGGGGGGGGTGTCTGAACTAGTGGTGTCAATCGGTTACCAAAATTTCGGTATACCGATACCGAACCAATACCGATTCGGTATTCGGTATTATATACTAAAAGCATTTGGTATTTTGTCGGTATCATGAAAATCAACTACTGTCATAAAATATTTGAAAGCATTTTTGATAAACCTTCTGAACTCAAATTTGATTTTGTTAAATGACACTGGATGAAGAAAAATGGCAATCATGACACATTTCTCCCAAATGCATGATGTCCTAACAAATGGGCAAACACATCAACTGTAATATCAAATACATCAGTCTACCAATGTTAAATGGCAACTTATCAGTGTTAGCAAATTCCGATACCATGATGATAATTATCCTACAAAGAAAGCCAATGTGCAACACATAAACATGAATTAATGTTTAACTCACTGTATGCTGGAAAACATACTTAAACTACCTTTCTCAAAATTTCCAAAGCATTTATTAGCAACAAATTTGACTTTGTTTTGAGGAGTCTGTGATTGATCTTGACCTTGTCTTTCTCTCCATTTTGCTGCAATGCAATTACATTATCCAAAACCCTGTTTAATACAGCACTAGCTTCACCATTATCATCTAATATTTAAGGCAGCATTTGTCACTTCATCATCACCCGTATCACCCCACAAATCTTCAACTTCGCTCAACTTCAAAAAGCCTTTTAGTGAGCGATGCTGTCATGATCCTGTGGATAATTTATTTTCTTCAATTAGTGTTCTCTTTCCTGCTCTCTCAACAGATACAGATCGCTAGCAATTTTATCATAAGCACTCATAAAATATAATTGGCTTTTGGCTTGACTCGCACACAGCAGTTTCAACACTGAACACATCTAAAAACATTTCATTGTCGCAGTTGCGCCAGGTTGAGGAACCGATATAGCTCAATAATTAATTGAAAATAATTGAACAACTATGTTTTTCTGGTACTTCATTTTTCAGCAAAAGCGGCCTACAACTTTCTTGAATTAATTTTAAGATGTCAAAATTTATACAAGGAATTTTCATTTAAGTGGACTTAAGCAAAAAGGAAAAGAAAAACTTCATTTTATACAGTTTAACCCTATTCCTGGCGGGCTCCGCCGGGACAAGAAACTGGCGGGGGGGGGGGCCGATTTGGCCCCCCCTGAGATCTCGAGAACGAAGCAAGATAGCGACAAGCGGTAAACGGCATCGGATACGCACGGCCAAGATCTACAATTTTTACTAAGGTCATTTTCAGGTCAGGTCAAAGATGACGTCACAGGGGTCGAAAAAGTCAAAATGGCGGCGCTAGATATGGAGAGAGTTTTTCTCGAATAACTTTCGAATTAGTCAAGATAGGAACAAACTAAGGGCATCATCGTGATCCTCTCGTCAATCCGCATCGAATGATATATATGTTGACCTCGAAAGGTCAAGGTCAAAGGTTGACCTCAGGTCACGTGACCTCGAGGTCATCATGTATATCATTCGATGCGTCTTGACGAGCTGAACACAATGAGACCATCCACGCGTCTGTATCTTGTTCCTGTACGGAGTTATTGGCCAAAAACCTTTGGTGACCTTTGATGACGTCACATGACCTCACAGCTGCCCAACAGCAAAACAGACCTCAAGGTAGTGAAGGTTGATCGTATATGAAGTCATGTATGGTATATGGGGCCATTCCGACCCGTTTTAGTGGTAAAAACAGGGAGTTGATTTTTCCCCCATTGACTTATAATGGGGAGGTCGCGAAATTGACCTGACCTTAGGTCACCGATATCAAAATTCCGAGACATACAAATTGCACATACTGGTACCCTAACTAAACCCTGAAGAGAAGAAATTGATCGGTCAAAAACTCTAGCTCTGGCGTGATTGCAAACTTTTCTGAGGTAGGGTCACCAAACCGCCTCTGGTGACCTGACCTGAGGTCAGATCAACTCAAAATTTTCAGACATGTTGCGTAGAAGCCTTTTAGGAAAAGTCAGAAAATTTGAGCTTCCTAGCTCAACGCGTTTGGGAGAAATAACCAAAAAACCTCAGGGGGGGGGCTCCTGAGGCCCCCCCCCCCGCCAGGAATAGGGTTAATGGCCGCCGCCTGTAAGGCCGCCATTATGGAAGAGATGACACGTGACGTGTGTCAATGCTTCCGTAAAATTATGGATATTTTACTTAGATTTCATCGCGATATCATTACAGTGGTGTCTGCTATCTATCAGTGTGCCTCGTAAGTAATTATTTATCAAGTTTTGTTGTGTTACACATTTGTTTATGAAGAAAAATTGGCTGCGTCAGTATCGTCACCAATCACCATGCCAATGCTACTTGGGTTTAACTGTAGGTATCATGGGCTTTGTTTACATTAATGGTGTAGCCAGCCCAAGGTGTAGCCCATCATTGTCAATTGGGTCACCACTTTTGGATCATGATAACACACTTAACCCTGTCTTGACCGGACTCGGAAATGAATGACTTGAATTGAAAGAAGGTTTGATGGTTCAGGCATGGACAAGATTCAGGGTTCAAGTTATTTTCCTAACACCTCATGCAGTTGACTTGAATCCACATTCCAGTAAAATAACTGACCTGAATTTTTGTTAATAGTTACAAAATAAGTTATAAATGTTTTTTTTGCAATGCAAATAATTAAGAGATTGCCTGATTTGTTTTTGTTACCTTATTTCAAAGTATTAGGTACCTTTCAAGGCTTAGGTATCATATGTCTTGAGAAAGTTTGAAGCATTTGTTTGATAATTCCCTGATTTCGGTATCTAGTCGGTATTTCCCCCTATTTCTGAAAATCGGTTCGGTTTTGGTATACTCTCAGTGGTTTTGGTCGGTATCGGTTTGGTATTGGTTTCCAAAATTTCTGAAATTGACATCACTAGTCTGAACACCCCCCCCCCCCTTCTAACTCGGCTCCTGGGCCACATAGCGACACGCGGTAAGCGGCAATCGAAAGAACGTCCAAAATAAGGACGAAAACACTTCAGTCATTTTTTTGGTCAGGTCAAAGGTCAGGTCACCAGAGGTCACCAAAGGTCAAATGTCCACTATTTCAACATTTTGGAAACTGCCAACGGCTATCTCGGGAACCGATAGAGCTACAGCGCCGCGGAAAAGCGCATTCGATAGCCCTTTTACAGACCTTTCTGAATAATGTTCTCAGATTTGACCTCAGGTCAACAGTTTAGCCTCCAGGGGGCAAAAAGTAAAAAAATAGCCGTTTTTACGAAAAACGTTTTTTCGGCAATAACTTTTGACTCAAAAGAGTCATGACATTACTTTTGCCACCATCGTGCTCCTCTCGTCGAGACGCGTCGAATGAACTATAATTTGACCTTGAAAAGTCAACTTGAAAATTTGACCTCAGGTCAAGGTCATGACCTGACCGGAAAAGGTCGTGTTGCATATCAGTCGATCCGCAACGTCGAGCCGAACACATCTAAGGCGTTTTCAGCGCTCTAGCACGTCTCTATCAGAAGTTATTAGCGAAAAACTGTTAGATTCTGTTCGTGACCTGAGATGACCTCGGGGACATAACGAGGGGTCACAGTTGCCATTTTCCGGTTCAGTGTGTCCATTTTACCTACATCTCGATGTTTGAGAGTGTCTAGAATAACGTTCGTGCAAAACAGACGCTTTTCAATTTTCTCCCATTGACTTATAATGGAGAGGTCGCAAAATTGACCTGACCTTAGGTCACCGATATCAAAATTCCGAGACATACATTTTATAGATATTGTTGCTCTAATCAATCGCTGAAAGTTTCAAGGCAATCGATCAATCGGTGTAGCTGTGACGATCATTCTTATTTTTTCTGAGGTGAGGTCACTTGGCGTGACCTGATGACCTGACCTAAGGTGACCTGGGTCTGAAATTTTTACAACCTGTGCGGAAAAGATGCACAAACAGGTGTGCCAAAAATGGCGGCGCTCCGCGCCGCCGTTTTTGAGATATTTGTGAAAAACCGCAGTGGGGGTGTTCAAACACCCCCCCCCCCGGCCCGGCGCGGGTTAATGAATAATATATTAATCCGTAAGGATCAAATCATAGCAAACACATTTGTACGGTCTCTGGTGCTATATTTTTTACTTGAAACAAGCCCATTTAGCCATTTCATTGCCAGGAATGGAGCAGCTGCCAACCAGGCAACCGGGTATATATGGAGATCTAGGCTGCATTCGCAGGCTGCAGCTGAGGCTCCGAGAAATATAAGCCGAGGACTTCCGAAAAACATATTTACAGGAGGATAAGTCTACACTTTTTTCGAGTCAGCCACGCTTCAGACATCACGTCACACGTCCTCGGCCGCCGCTCCTCCGCCATCCACATTCTACACATCTTGAGCGGTTGAGTCGCCCGTCGCAGCTGTCGAGCCTCGCATCCTGCGTTCCTGTAACAAGGCGGAGATTACTATGTAACAACAGTAATATATTGATCAACAATACCTACTCAAAAAGGCTCACGAATTCTACTCTTAGGCTTAGTCTGCAGTTCCAGCCAAACAATATTGGTGAGCCGTTGGGTAAATTCAGTTGTCATTTCCAGCTTAGATGCCTATGTATCTTAATTAAGCATCACATATGCACCTACGTTCTACTACCCTGAATCTATTCTATTTACCTGGGCCTCGTTCCAAGGCATGACGCTAAAAGACGCTACCGGTAGTACTTTCATTTGCCGCAGCCAAATGAATGACGACGACGATCGCCATTAATTGAAGTGAACGTTTCAGCGCCGGTTTTTGTATCTATCAATGCAATAGCTAGGATAAATTATCTCATTGTTGCACAGCATGGCAGAAACTTACATGGTCAGAAGAGGAGACGGCAGACGGCACAACACACTCAACAGACTCGTCCGCATCCCGCGAGCGGCAGCGGCACAATGCGACAGGGGGACCCACGGTCTCCCCTCTTGGCCGGAGGCGAGGATCAAACCGCCCGCTGCCGCCTGTACAGTCTTTAAAACCGTCAGCGGTCGCTAAATTCCAGTCGGTACGGTCTCTGAAAGAGCACAGCGCAAACACTGTGGCACCGGTGACACTAAGGCCATACGATATGCATACTGTGGCACTTGGTTGAGATACCAATAGGTACTTTTTATCAGAACTATTCGTCTATCTGATTTGGAGTCTGGGTGAACCCAGCGTGAACATTTAACCCGGCACCGCCTGGGCTATTTCCGTACCCACGACAGCCTGGGGGGGGGGGGGGGTCGGATCCGACCCCCCCCCTGTTATCTCGAGAACCAATGGTCGTATCGAGCCCCGCGAGGCGGCGTTCGTAAGGTCTCTACGAGATCTTCCCAAAGAATTCTTAATATTAGATTGAGGTCAACTTTCAGGTCAAGATCAGGTCAAAGGTCAAATTCTGGGGTTTTGCATGATTAGGCTTACGGACAGCAGAATCGATAGCTGCTACTCGAAACTCACCAAAAATGACCTCAAAGACCTAGTGAAGGTACCATGTGCGTATAGGGGTCATACTAAGTACGGGTCAAGGTCAGGTCAGGTCACGAAAGGTCACGGTTTTCACTTTCTGCTACATGGGCATGCGACACATGTTTTATGGCTTATTTTTTACGCCGAATCCGATGGTCATGGTTATATGTAACCCAAAGTCACTGTTCTGGTCATCAGCAAGCATGAAAAATCGTTTATATTATACATCACTAAGAAAAAAAGTCAATTTTTCAGCTTTTTATTTTTGACATAAAAATGCACTTTTCTAGACGAGCTTTGTCCCAGGAATCTAGTGGTGCCATTTGTTTTCACATGCGATGTTCAGAAGTGCCTCTAATTCACGAAAATGCTTATGACGTCACAATACCCTATGCATGTTGGAGCTATTTTTTACAATTTGGGGGTCAAAAATCAAGATAGAAAGTTGAAATTTGAGACATCTCATGTTCTAATAGAGCTCAATAACATATATTCCGGTTTTATTCTCAAAATTTTGGATTTTATTAGCTGTTTTCCAAAAAATAGAGTTTTTTTTTAATTTTTAGGGGTGAAAAACGCATCTTATGGAAAATCCGAGATAGCCATTTTAAAGAACTGGTTGAGCTGCGTCTATTCATGTCCTTAATTTGCAATTTGCTTCAAACCTTGATTTTTGGCGATTTTTTAAACATTTACCACTTTTTGACTGAAAACGCCATGTAGTTACATCACTAAAATCGATATAACTCAAAAAGTTAAAAAAAAAAATCTTAAAAATTACACAGAGAACGTCAAATTGATGGGGGAGAAGGTATGCCAAGTTTCAAGTTGATAGCATAAGCGGTTCACGAGTTAATTGAGAAAAACGGAGGGAGGGGGGTCGGATCCGACCCCCCCCCAGGCGGTCGCGGGTTAAGTGACCATCCCAGCTTAACATTAATTGGGAGTTAAGATAGCCAAATTGTTATCTCTGGCTCACAATCACCGGTTTTGGCACTCGCAATATCGAGAAATGCCATAAATCGAAAATATTTAATTTCAAAGTTGCAGCTCAAAAGTTGACGAGGCAGTGCCCCCGGCCATAGAGTTGTGGGGGCAAGCTGCTCCCAGTGCCCCCCCCCCCTCACCTTCCGGTTCCCGCGCCTATGATGATAACGAACGCTGCTTTGGTCCGTCACAAAGTTTTTACATGCCGTATATCTCATATGGTAAAGAAATTAACGGATACGGAGCACGGAATATGTAATGCTATGGATGATTCAATCATTCCATAATGATTGACGTACTGGCTGCATCGGCTATCCTGAAGGATTAAGCGGCACTAGCAATTTCCTTATGGAATACTGATCGATCCTTAAGGATACCAAACATCGCCTTAAAATCCTTACGGATCGGCGAATGCATCCTTAAGGATTCAAGAGGGACCGTAGAATCCTTAACCCGCGCCCCACTGGGGTCTGCGTATAACACGCCCTACTGGGGGGGGGGGCTATTCATAGCCCCCTCCTAACTCCGAAACTACTGGGCCGATCGTCAAAATTCAAACGGCGTCTGATAGCCCCGGAAAAATTGTCGAGCGAAACCTAATTTCATTGACCTCGAGGTCACCGATGACGTCACAGGTCAGGTCAAAGTAAAAATTATTAGCATTTTGGCTTGTTCACGTTTTGGGCTCTGGCCGCCGTCTTACAAGCCAGATCAGGCTCATTTTTGGTTCACACACTCGTGAACAGATGCTCTAGATACCCTGAGGGTACCATACTTGTACTTTGATTTTCAGGTCAAGGTCAGGTCATCACAGGTCACGAAAATATTATATCATGCGTCGGTCACGTGACACATGTTTTATGGTCCATTTAGGCCAAAGATTTCGAATTTGATGTTGTCTGTGTCATTCGAGGTCATTTTGAGTCGAATTTAGCTTAGGTCAGGTCACTTTCAGGTCAAAAAAGGTCAAACTTTGAAGTTATAATTTTTCAACAGAAAAGGTGTCTATTGGATGCAGTTTGAGCTCAGGAACACGATGGTGCTATTTATATTGGCGTACGATGTCAAATACGTGGTGAAAAATTGATTTGAAAATTTAATAATTGTGAATTTTTTGCAATAATGCGTATAACTTGGCCATTTTTGAAGATATTTAGCTAAAACTTGCTAGAGTTAGTCATAATAACGCGTTCTATCACATATATTCCGGTTTTTTCAAAAGGTTAAAAACTTTTTGAAAAAAAAATGTAAATTTTGAATTTTATTATATAAAATTTTCGAAATTGTCAAAATTCCGAAAATATCCGCGGGTGAGCCCGCCCCCTGACGGAGGAGTCGGTGCGGCGGCGCCGCCCCGTGACGATGGTCCAAGTGACCGTGCTTCTGTCCAGACGAGGTTGTTAGACCTCGACAGATTTGGATCACTGAACAAGGCCACCCGAGTGATGGGTTGGGTTCAGAGATTTGTCCGGAACGCTCGTGGTGTGAACCGCTGCAGCGAGCAAGACCTGACGTGTGCTGAGATGACTGATGCGCGGAACGCTCTGTTTCGCCTTGTACAGGTTGAGAGTTTTCATGCTGAGATGACAGCTCTGAGGATGGGTGGTAAAGTTCCAGCCAGCTCGCCACTTCACAGGCTCTCGCCCTTCTTGTCTGATGGTCTGCTGCGTGTTCAAGGGCGACTCCAGTTTAGTCAGCTATCTTATGAGGAAAAGCATCCTATTATTTTGCCCAAAGGGCACTTGTCGTACTTGCTCGTTCGTGAGCAGCACCACCTCATGCATCATGCTGGTGTAGCCACCCTGCTGACTGCTGTGAGATCTGAGTTTTGGGTGCTGGGGCTCAGAGCCATTGCTCGCCGCGTTGTTCGTGGCTGTCTGGCGTGCCGTTGGCAGGATGCCAGGGCCGGTTCGCAGCAGACCGCCCCTCTGCCGCGGGATAGGGTGTCTCCTGCCCCGCCATTTTCAGTCACTGGCGTGGACTTCGCAGGGCCACTGTTTTCTGTTGATTTCCCACGGAAGAAGTTATAGTTTGTCTGTTTACCTGCGCGGTCACTCGTGCCGTGCACTTGGAGCTGACCGAATCGCTGTCGCTGCCGCATTTCATGCTGGCGTTCCGCAGGTTTGCTGCTCGGAGAGGTGTGCCGTCCACTGTCTATTCCGACAACGCGACCACCTTCAAAGGCGCCGACGTTAAGCTTCGCAAGTACTTTGGGCGGCTCTCTTCTTGTTGGAAATTCATCGCCCCCCTCTCCCCGTGGTGGGGAGGTTGGTGGGAACGTCTTATACGTTCAGTCAAGGTCGCGCTTCGTAAGTCACTGGGAAAGCGCTGTCTGACGCGCATTGTATTGGACACCGTGCTGAGTGAGGTCGAGGCTTGCATTAACCCGCGCGGGGCTGGGGTCTCCAGCGGAACGCGCGGGGCTGGGGGGGGGGGGGTAAATTTTACCCCCCCCCCCCTGTTATCTCCCGAACTAATGGTCCGATTTATAAAATTCAAACGCCAATCGAAAGCTCTCATCACGAACTACTAAAAACATGTACTTAATTTAAAGTTTGAGGTCAAGGTCAAGGTCAGGTCAAGGGTACAAATTGCAAGTTTCTACAGTATCGGCCTTGCACCGTAGTTGCCGAAGAATGGAGTCATGGACTGAGACTGATCGCCCAAAACGTGTTCTTAGGCTACCAAGACAATATTCGTTGCAAACACTATCATTCAGAGGTCAAGGTCAAGGTCAGGTCAGGTCAGGTCAGGTCACCAAAAAAAACAAAATATAGAAAAGGGCATGTGCGACACATGTTTTATGGGTCATTTTACTCATAGAATTCAATAGGCACACTCAATAAGTGATATGGACCACCTCTGGATGAATTTCAGGTCGAGGTCAGGTCAAGGTCAGGTCAAGTGAGGTCAAATTTTGAAGTTGGTTGTTAAGGCCTAAAAAGGTGTCTATCTGATGCAGTTTTTCACGGCGAATCGAATGGTGCTATTTTTGTTTCCGTACGAGGTCTAGAACTTCCAAAAAAAGTCATTTTTCAAAAATTTTGTGTGTCGTGACGTCATAAAATTTTGAATAACTCCCACATTTTTGAACCGATTCTTCTAAAATTTGGTATGTAGGTGCACATAGACCACTTCTCTGACATATATTCCGGTTTTTTCGATAGACTCAAAATTTTGCATTTTATAATGATTTTCCCAAAAAAGTCAGTTTTTTTAAAAAATTTAGGCCAAAATCCAAAATTTTCAAAAAACCGAGATAGCCATTTGATAGACAAAGTAAAATTACGTATAACCTTTTTTGTTACGTCTTGATTCCTTTAAAAATGAAGATGTTAGCGGCGTTTGAACTTTTGCCGTTTTTGAGGCGAAAATGGCGAACATGACGTCACTAAAACGTCAATTTCTCAAAAATTTCCGACGGATTTCGCTCAAATTTTCAGGGAACGTGTCAAATTGATGTAAGAAAAGGTACTGAAAGTACCTTTTCTTGGCGGCGCATCGCAAAGATTCGCGAGGGGGGGGGGGTAAAATTTACCCCCCCCCCCCAGCCCCGCGCGGGTTAACTCGCGACCACTCACCTTTCAGGGTGACACTCCAGATTGTCCGGGACCTCTGACGCCTAACCTTGAAGTCCTTCTGTGGTGGCTGGGATTGGCTGTGCCGTGCCGGCCAGCTGGGCTAGATAGCCTGAGGCGCGGATGGCGTGACCTGGCGGCCGGCGGCCGGCGGCCGCGCGGCTGGGTGTGTCAGTCTGTGCCTGGTGCCCACACGGGCGGGTGTCGTGACGACAATACAGTGCCGCTTGGACCTCTCAGTATTTAACAGTGGCGACGAGGTCCGAAGAACTGCGGGAAGTATGGTGAATGACGGAGAAGTGCAGGAGACTCGGCAGCCTGCAGTTAAGTTGGAAGAGGACAACGGGAATCGGCGGCAACCAACGGTAGGAATGGGGGCCTGGACGGGTATCGGAGAGTTTCATGAGCAAGATGGTGAGACATGGGCAGATTACATCGAACGTTTCGAGTTTGCTTGCATTGGACAAGGTGTTGAGATGGATGATGTAACTAAGAGGGCCCGTTTGCTTTCCGGACTTGGACAAGAGGGATTTAGGAAAGTCAAAACAATATTGGCACCTTGCCAGCTCTCAGATGTGTCATTTGAGGACATCAAACGAATTGTGCAGAATCACATGGACCCCAAGCCATCAGTTATCGTCAGTCGTTTTCAATTTCATAAGAAGGTCCAAGGAGCCGAGCAAGGAATCAAGGAATTTGTTGCTGAGCTGAGAGTTATGGCTGGTCGTTGTGACTTTGGAAACACGATGGATCTGATGCTGCGAGATAGATTTGTGTGTGGCTTATATGACCAGGTGTTGCAGAAGCGGTTGCTGTCTGAAGAAGATTCGCTGACGTTCGAAAGGGCACAGAAGATCGCGCTGGCTGTGGAGACGGCCGCCAAAGGATCTCGCCAGCTGACGACGGAGCAGCCATCTCGCGACAGTCGCGAGGTCAACAGAGTCGAGGCCAGGAGCTTCAATCCTCCTCCGCCGCCTGCTGGACGTAAACAGAGACCGACTCCACCGCCGCCCAACCGGTATGTAAAGAGAGACTGCTACCGGTGTGGTGGAAGTCACTCTCCGCAGATGTGCCGGTTTAAAGGCTATAGGTGTCACTCTTGTGGAGCCTTGGGCCATTTGAGCCGGTGTTGTAGGCAAAATGAGCAGGACAAACAGCCAGCTACTCGTACAAATCGTGTCGGTGAGGATGGAACTGATGAGCCTGCTCAAGTTGATGATGAAAGCGAGGTCTGTAGTGTCTACACGGTAGGTCGTCAAAAGTCGCCCCCAATCACAGCCGAAGTGATGGTGTGTGGTGTGCCCGTGACATTTGAAGTCGATACAGGAGCTGCTTCAACCCTGATGAACAAAGAGACGTTCGAAGCGGTCAGGACGGTTGGCGGAGACATCGGCCTGGAGTTGCAGCACAGCGAAGCTCACCTGAGGACGTATACCGGTGAGCGAATTCCTGTAGAGGGTGAGTTCAGCGCCGTCATACGCTACGACGGTCAGCATTTGGAGCTGCCGGCCTTGGTGGTGGACACCACCGGACCGAACCTGCTCGGCCGAGATTGGCTGAGAGTCTTGAAGCTCAACTGGCAAGACATCAAGCAGGTGAGATTTGGGGATGACCCTCGTTTTCAGGAGCTTAAAAAGAAATACGCTGATGTGTTTTCATCTGAACTTGGATGTTTGAAAGATGTTGAAGTTAAGTTTGAACTTGATGAGTCTGTGTCGCCACGCTTCTGCCGTGCCCGAAACATCCCATACGCCTACAGGAAGCAGGTGGAGGAACAGCTGGAGGCAGAAGTGGAAGCTGGTATCCTGGAGCCAGTTCGAACATCCGAGTGGGCATGTCAGATTGTGCCCATTGTGAAGCCGGACGGTAAGACTATCCGCATCTGTGGGAATTTCAAACAGACGGCAAACCGAGCCATCGAAGTTGATAAACATCCGGTTCCGAGGGTGAAAGACATGTTTGCAAAGCTAGCGGGTGGAAAAGTGTTTGCAAAGTTGGATCTGAGCAGGGCGTATCAGCAGTTAAAAGTAGCTGAAGAGCACCGCCATTTGCTTACCATTAACACGCATCGCGGCCTGTTCAGGTACCGTCGTCTGGCGTTCGGAGTCTCGTCAGCTGTGGGAATTTTCCAGCGCGAGATGGAGAGGCTGCTGGCGGGAGTCCCCGGAGCCTTCATATATCTGGATGACATCTTGCTGTGTGGACACGACGAAGACGAGCTTCTGCAGCGGCTGGAACGTGTTCTGCGGCTCTTCCAGGAGGCAGGACTCAAGGTAAAGCCGGAGAAATGCTTGTTTTTGGCTCACAAAGTAGAATATTTGGGCTACGTCTTGGACAGTGATGGAGTTCATGCTACGGAGGCGAAAGTCCGTGCAATTACGGATTCGCCTGTCCCGTCAAATGTGGCCGAGCTCAAGTCGTTCCTGGGAATATTCAACTATTACTCTCGTTTCATTCCGAGCCGTGCCCAGACTCTGTCACCGTTGTATGATCTCTTAAAAAAAGACACGCCATGGTCCTGGGAAAAACGCCATCAAGTATCATTCAACGAGTGCAAAAAGTTGCTGGTTTCAAATCAGCTGCTGGTTCATTTTGATCCAGAACTGCCAATGGTCCTGGCATGTGACGCTTCCTGTCGGGGAATTGGTGCGGTGCTCTCCCACGTTTTTCCTGATGGGTCAGAGAGACCTATTGGCTACGCCTCTAGAACTCTTCAGCCGGCAGAGGCAGCCTACAGTCAAATCGAACGGGAGGCGTTGGCCATCATTTTTGGCGTGACAAGTTTTAGAGATTACATATATGGAGCCCATTTTCAGCTCGTCACTGATCATAAACCACTGATTTGCTTGTTCGGGGAGAACAAGGGCATGCCCGAAATGGCTAGTTCTCGAATCAAACGCTGGGCCATACGATTGTCTGAGTTCTCGTACACCATTCGCTACAAGTCCACGCATGACATCGCCCATGCCGACGGATTGAGCAGACTGCCTCTTCCACAGCATCATCACCGAGTGCGTTCGGAGGAGGGAGACGTGCTGCTCATCAATCATCTGGAGGAGACTGGCATCCTCAGTCCGGACAGGTTAGCCGTGCTCACCAATAGAGACCCTGTGCTGAGTCGAGTCTTACACTGCATTCGGACTGGTTGGCCAGACAAACCTGATGACGCACTAAAGCCGTTTGCAATGCGCCAAACAGAGCTGCACACTGTCAAAAACGTGATAATGTGGGGTACTCGAGTGGTAATACCGGATACCGCTCGTGGATCTATACTCACTGAGCTGCACAGCTGTCATTTTGGAATGGTAAAGATGAAGGCCCTCGCTCGTACCGCTGTATGGTGGCCTGGAATTGATAGGGATGTGGAGACTCTGGCCGCGCGGTGTTACATGTGCCGAGTTCACAGCCCGAGCCCGCCGAAGGAGGAGCTGCATCCCTGGCAGTATCCTCCAAGGAGCTGGTCCAGACTCCACATAGATTTCGCTGGACCGAAGAATGGGACGTATTTTTTGGTCCTAGTGGACGCGCATTCAAAATGGATTGAAGTGGCTATGATGAACTCGATGGAGGCAAAGTCTACCGTGAAGACACTGACAGGCATGTTCGCGCGTTTCGGTCTACCGGACGTTATTGTGAGTGACAATGCACCCACGTTTACCAGCTCTGAGTTTCAGCAGTTCCTGACTCGGAACCGGATCGATCACCGTACCATCGCACCCTACTGTCCACAGTCCAACGGCCTGGCGGAGAGAGCGGTCCGTGAGCTAAAGGTTCGACTGGACAAACTGTCTGATGTGTCTTATCTTTCCATGCAGGAAGTCATCGACAAATGGCTGTTCCTGTACAGAGTCACGCCGCACGCCACCACCGGAGAGACGCCTGGCCAACTTCTTCTGGGGTACAAGCCCATCACAAGGTTGGACAAGCTGAAACCAGACATTGAAGGTAAAGTGAGGCAGAATCAGTTGGCGCAGGTGCAAGGTCACAGGCGAAAATGTCCGACAAAAAGGCAACCATTTGAGATTGGTCAATTGGTTTGGGCAAGACAGTATGGCAGACATGCCCCATTGTGGGCAACAGCGGTCGTAAAGAAGTGTTTACATCCACTGTACTGGGTCGTGTTAAACGGTCAGATGCAAAAACGTCACATGAATCAATTGTGTGCGCAGGACGTGACTGCACCGGAGCCGGAGGTGACTGCACCGGAGCCGGAGATGGCTGCGGATCGGCGGACGGTGGACCTCGCTCTGATGCCGGCGCCGCTTCAGCAGCCGCTGAATCCTGCTGCTGCCGACGGCGACGGCGAGTGCTCGCCATCTCGGCAAACGAGCCTCCGGTGTGCCGCACCGTCTGCGGCCGGGGCGTCCGAGTGTTCCGCTGACGAGTCGGCTGGCGATGCTGCACTGGCCGCCTCTGCCGGGCGGCGCTCACCGGCGGCCGCTGTGGGACGGCCATCGACTGGTGATGCGGGCGAGTGTGTATCGACTGGCAGTGATACGTTGGAGCATGCACCGCGTCAAGCTCCTGAGAATCCTGAACAATCGCGGCGCTATCCTGTGCGAGAGCGGCGACCGGTTCAACTATATCCTGCGTAGGGTGTTTCCGGGTGTCCATTGTGTTGTTTATGTTTGGTAGTCTCAATTTAGTTGGCCATTTTTGTTGATAGTGGAAATTTGGGGTGGAGGTGTGGTGGCTGGGATTGGCTGTGCCGTGCCGGCCAGCTGGGCTAGATAGCCTGAGGCGCGGATGGCGTGACCTGGCGGCCGGCGGCCGGCGGCCGCGCGGCTGGGTGTGTCAGTCTGTGCCTGGTGCCCACACGGGCGGGTGTCGTGACGACAATACAGTGCCGCTTGGACCTCTCAGTATTTAACACCTTCCATCCTCTCTTCCTTCACCCGGGTGTCCTGCCTGAGTGCCTCTTGCAGGTCCCTCGCGCACTGCCTCAGTGGTAGGCATTTTTAAATATCAAGTCGTGTTATGTTTCAGCGGTGTGTCTGTATGAAATGTTTGCACTTTATTTGATGTAGGTAGTGAACATATGCATTGTTCACGGCTCTGTTTCTGTTATTCATTGGCTCTGCCAAGAGTCGGCGGGAGGGTGTTGAATATTGTTCAGTACCGTACCGTGTCGTTTAGCGCCTGTACCTGCGCCTGTACAGTGATTGACCGCTAGCGACATCTATTAGTTGGATTGGGTTATGCGGATTGTGGCCGCTGCCGACTGTGGCCGTACCGGGACGCCTGGGACCACTTCTGCGCCTGCCATCTATCGGGCAGTGTTTGGAACTACCGCGGACGCCGGCCGGCCGCGCCACGCGGCGCCGTTATGGAGGCGAATGAAGTGGTGTAAAACCAGATGAATTTTACGCTTGTAAAGCAAAAAACGAAAAATGTACACTCACCACGGTGTTCAGGAAAGTACTGGGAACAATATGGATATAATTTAAAGCTAGTACGATGCGAACTGTTGGTTCCCTAGAGCCATAGGTGTCGGAACGTTTTCGAAAGTGGGGGGGCCAGGCTCCAAGAGGCACAAAACCTCACCTACCCCCAAAATCGATTTTCTCCTCGGATTTCGGCCACTTTATTTTCGCAAGCATGCTCAAATTGGTAAAAAAAAACGTGTAAAGAAAAAAAAATCGACCAAAACCTCGGGGAGACTCCCGTCCAGAAATTAAATCTCATGGACGCGTCCCCCTGGCCTCCGCAGCCGCGTTGGCACCAGGAGCGGATCCAGGAAAACTCCAAGGGGAAGATCATGAATTGAAGTACTGCCCCTACCTATACCTAAAATTAAAACCTCAACTGAGTTCGGCCACTTAATTTTGGTGGTGCCCTATTTTCATTTTTTATTGATTTGTTTTTGCCCTGGCAGGCCTGTGGTGCCCCTGGCGGGCCTGTGGTGCCCTGCTAGGCCGCAGGTGCCCCTGGCAGGTTTGTGGTGCCCCTGGAAGGACTGTGGTGCTCCTTACGAGCCTGAAGTGCCAGCGACAGGCCCATGGTGCCTCTGCGAGGCCGGTGGTGCCCCTGCGAGCCCGGTGGTGCCCCTGCGAGGCCGTGGTGCCCCTGCTAGGTCGCTGGTGCCCCTGGGCCCTGACAGGACTGTGGTGCTCCTGACATGCCTGAAGTGTCCCTGACGGGAACGTGATGCCACTGACAGTCCCAAGGTGCCCCTGCGAGGCCAGTGGGTGCCCCTGGCAAGCCTGTGGTGCCCCTGGCAGGTCTGTGGTGTCCCTGGCAGACCTGTGGTGTCCCTGCTAGGCTTCTGGTGCCCCTGACAGGCCTGTCGTGCTCCTGAAAGGACTGTGGTGCCCCTGGGCCCTGACAAGCCTGAGGTGCCCCTGACAGGCCCAAGGTGCCCCTGCGAGGCCGGTGGTGCCCCTGGAAGGGCCTTTGGTGCCCCTGGGAGACCTGTGGTGCCCCTGGCAGACCAGTGGTGCTCTTGCTAGGCCGATGGTGCTCCTGACAGGCCGGTGGTGCCCCGTCAAGTCTGTGATGCCCCTGATAGGTCGGTGGTGCCCCTGGTAGGCCTGTGGTGCCCCCGGGCCCCAAGGGGGCATGACCCATGTGACCCCACCTTGGATCCGCCACTGGTTGGCACCCATGCGAATTCCAGAAGCATCCAAAAACTTTTTTTATTACGAGCGAGCGTGAAACGTGAGAAGTGAAAAGTCGGCAAAGGTGTGTGTGTGGGGGGGGGGGGCATTTAACATTGCTGGCCCCCATTCGAAAGTGGGGGACCATTGCCCCCTGCCCCCTGTTCTTACGCCTATGCCAGTAACCGATCAACTAATACAAGGCCGCCTAACATAAATTGTTAGTTTATGCCGTTTACGCATTCTGCTGCGCCAGTATTGTCTCTCTTTGCAGCGCGCGCTGCCCCTAAGCTGCCACTTATTGCTTCTGACAAAGCTACCTTTCATTGGGTGGAGGAAAATTGCACTCAATAACGATGAAGCACAAATGGAAATCTTCATGGAAGGGCAGGCCAGAGAACCGTCAAGTTTGTTCTTCGGGTTGATACCTACAAATACATTAAAAAGTTCGGCAAAAAGTGGGGGGCCAGTTAACATTACTGCCCCCCCCACTATGAAAAGTGGGGGGGGCCACCGGCCCCCCCGTCCCCCCCCCCCCCTGTTCCTATACCTATGCCTAGAGCAGTATTTACATACTTGTAGGAGATAGGACTTTAACATTACGGGAGCTTCTAAACTGCGCTCGCAAAGTACTTGATTGTAAATATTTCCATTTAGAGGCAAAAATCTAAAAATGTACAGTCAGAGCGTTGTTCCCAATGCTTCTAGGTACATAATGAGCATAAATTTAGCTTGAAGTGTCATCACACATTGGTTCCCAGTCCAGTTTAAAACGACACTTTGTGCCGCAGTGCCTATCTCTTCCAATGGATGGCGGCTGGGTGGCAGTTGTAGTGGTGGACAAGACAATTCTTGAATGAAATGAAATCATTTGCTTTCAAAAAAGAATTTGGAAGAACTTGTAATAATTGACAAATGATCGTTAATTACAGTGTATAATTTCAAGTTCATAGCAAATGAAAAGATTTTAAACAATGCTTGTGAACCCCAGTACCGCCGCGCGAGAAAGCAAGTACTCGACGCACGGTCTGCCCGCCACTTCTGAAAATGGTCCGCGGCCGGCCGGCCGCGACCCGACACGCTCTGTTAGCTGCGACTTTGGTATGTGGCGCGCGGTGATTGGCCTTGACCCCGAGCAGCTGTGCCACGTCCGCGCACAGACAGCTGTTTTCGTTTTTTTTTGTGTGTGTGGCACTGTGGCTTTTTCTGTGGGCACGGTTGGAAGCGTTTCCCCAATACAGTGCATCGGATTTTGATATCTGCTTGGTCTTCTTCGCCTGCTACGGCCCGGCCGGACCCTGCGATTCAGCGGTCGATTTTTATTCGGTCTCACTCGCCTACTAAGTGATGTTCGCCCCCGACGGCCCAGCGTTTGACTGACTGTAAAAGGCTGGCTTCTCCAATTTGCCTTGTATTCGTCGGTCGCCCTTACACCCCAACGTCCAGTCACATGTCTACCACCCGACTGCCCCTCCGTGCCGTCCGACGCGCCGGCATGGCCCCGAAACTGGAGCAAACGGCCGCCGGGGACGCTCCTGTGCGCCAGATGTATATACGCCTCCGTCCACATCGGAGAGGACAGGGCGGCCGGCGGCCGGCCGGCCCGCCCCGCGGCGCTGAGGGGAGACAGCCTCCCACACTCAAAGCTCACACTACACTGACATAAGCAGCTTCAAAATAAAGTTAAAGAAATTACCTGAACAATGTAGTTTATTTCGTTGAAATCAAACAAGTTCATCCAAATTTACAGCCCATCAAAAATATAAAGATACCATATTTTTCAAAAATATAATGATCTATATTTAGGAGACCTGTGGTCAGAATGTGCAAAAAAAAACATCAACGTAATGTCCGAAGCGACAAAGGAACGCGTTGACAAATTTATAATGAAATCGCTGATGGTAAGGTGAAAAACTGCCGATTTTTGAGAGATTTGACGTGGAATGTCCCTGTTCCGGCGCAGGGAACGATCTCCAACTATCTTAAGCACACATAATCGTGATTTGATGCACTCCTTGCAAGGTTAGTTGCGTCACTTTTGCAATGTTCACCTAGCGTGACGTCATTTATGACATCATCAAGGTCATATTAGTTTTTTGTTAATAATTCCCGATCAAATTGAGCTAGCGAGTCGGAAAAGTCACCAATGGAATTAGGAAGACCTGCCGAATCGAATGATTTGCCATATCACCTCCTTCGACAAACTTCGTGACCTGGTGGCGCTGACCTGACCGTGACCCGAGGTCAACGCCCTACGTTGACCTCACCCAAACAAAAAGTATATCATTCGACGCGTCTGAGCAAGGCGAACACGATACTGCCAAAATCGCGGCTCTGCAGCCGTTTTTTGCGATGTTATTCACCAAAAACCGAACCGTACCTTGGAGCACTTGACTTAACCCTCGCCCTGGCAGGGGGGGGGTCGATGCGCCCCCCCCTAAGGTTTTTCGAAGCTAGCGTAAAAACGGCGGCGCGCAGCGCCGCCAAATTTGGCACAGCCTATGGGGCAACCTTTTTACATATGACCTGAAAATTTCAGGTCCGAGTGACCTTGGGTCAGGTCACCAGGTCAGGAAAACCGGTACAAGGTCATGGTCAAATTTCAATTTTCTTTTTGCACCTGTCCAACTCACAGTTTTGGACTGATTTCCTTCAAACTTTCAGGATGTTCTAAGTTCACCGAGTTGTATAACATATAGTTCGGCTTTTATGAGGTCACTGACCTGAGGTCAGTTAGAGGTCATTACGTCGTAATGTTAAGCCTATGGGAAAATACTAAATTCGGAAAATACTGGAGATATCCGCTTCGTTCTATCACTTTTGTGCTTTGAAACCACAGTACTTAACAGCAGGTCACTTGGTGCTTCTTTGTTTGGTGTACTTATCCATGGGTCAGGTCAAATGAGGTCAACTGAGGTCAAATGACGTTTTTGCCAATAACTTGGCACATAATGACGCTAGAGCTTAAAAAATGGTATCATTGTGTTCCTGGTGATCAGCCGAATCGAATGATATGCGATATGATGCAATTTGGTTAACCCGCGCCGTGCTGGGGGGGGGGCGTTTTTACGCCCCCCCCTCAGGTTTTTCGCGAATATCTCAAAAACGGCGGCGCGCAGCGCCGCCGTTTTTGGTACACGTGTTCCTACATCATTTCCGCACATGTTGTGAAAATTTCAGACCTAGGCCGTTCAAGGTCAGGTCACCAGGTCACGTCAAGTGACCTTACCTCAGAAAAAGTTCAAAGGCTCGCTATAGCTACACCGACTGAACGATCACTTTGAAACTTTCAGCGATTGATATGAGTAACAGTATGTATAAAATGTATATCTCGGATTTTTGATATCTGTGACCTAAGGTCAGGTCAATTTTGCGACCTCTCCATTATAAGTCAATGGGAGAAAATTGAAATGCGCCTCTTTTGGACGAATATCGTTCAAAACGCTCTCAAACATCGGTTCATAGGTAAACATGACACACTGAATAGGAAAAATGCACCTGTGACCCCTCTGTGTGCCCCTGAGGTCATCTCAGGTCATGAACGGTCGCCAGCAGTTTTTTGGCTATAACTTTTGATAGAGACGTGCTAGAGCGGTGAAAACACGTCAGATGTGTTCAGCTCGACGATACGGATCGACTGATATGCAACATGACCCTTTTCGGTCAGGTCATGACCTTGACCTGAGGTCAAATTTTCAAAATGACCTTTCAAGGTCAACAAATAGTTCATTCGACGCGTCTCGACGAGAGGAACACGATGCTGGCAAAAGTAATGTCATGGCGCTTATGAGTCAAAAGTTATTGACGAAAAAACGTTTTTCGTAAAAACGGCTATTTTTGGAGTTTTTGCCCTCTGGAGGCTAAACCGTTGACCTGAGGTCAAATCTGAGAACATTACTCAGAAAGGTCTGTAAAAGGGCTATCGAATGCGCTTTTCCGCGGCGCTGTAGCTCTATCGGTTCCCGAGATAGCCGTTGGCAGTTTCCAAAATGTTGAAATAGTCAACATTTTACCTTTGGTGACCTCTGGTGACCTGACCTTTGACCTGACCCAAAAAATGACCGAAGTGTTTTCGTCCTTATTTTTGACGCTCTTTCGATTGCCGCTTACCGCGTGTCGCTACGTGGCCGAGGAGCCGAGTTAGACGGGGGGGCGTGAAAACGCCCCCCCCCCAGCACTCGGCGGAAAGTTCAGGCCACCAGCACGGCGCGGGTTAACTTGAACTTAATTTATAATTTTAAGTTTACTTAAAATTTAAGAAAAACTTTAAGTACACTTAAGCAAGCTAAAAAGTATATCATTCGACGCGCCTTGACGTGCTGAGTTCACTGGTGCTTTTCTTTTTGCTCTATCTTCATTAGATCAAAAGTTATAAGCGAAAAACTTTTGACCTGTTTTTAGCGAAATTTTTACATTTATACCCCCCTAAACCCCCCTAAATATTGACCTAGAGCAACCAAATTTGCACAGGGGCGAGAACTCCAGGGGGCCCACCTACCTACCAAATCTGGTGTTTCTAGGTGCCATAGGAGCCAATCGCGAGGGGGGGGGGTCGCATCGACCCCCCCCCCTGCCAGGCCGTGTTATGAAAAATGCCCTGCCAGGGCGAGGGTTAACCTCAGAGGTCACCGGTTGACCTAGGACCTTAAAATCGGGTATCAATCTCTGCGCCTTGAAACGGCGCACACGCTCGTTCCTTCTGCGACGCGCTAGCTCCACCAGGGGCGAAACGGCGAGGGGGGGGGGGTCGTACCCGCCCCCCCCCCCCCTCGGCCGGCGTGCATGTAGAAAACCTATAGGTCCGTCGAGGGTTAAGCGACGTTCGATTTTCTTAGGTTTAGTTTTTGCCCGTTTCGCTGGCTAAATCGCGCATGTTTGAAAAAAAAAATGTACTTCGAGCCAAACACCTTTGAAAAAAGAACTTTAGATGCTGTAGACAGTTGCATGATACTCTAATTACAATTTCAATAATTAGCTAAAAAGAATGCATCACTTTTCATTGCGCATTGAAACAGTGAAAATCGCCATGCCTATTGTGTGTGCGATAACTAAGTCTCAACACATGTATCCTTCTAAAAGTAATACATATTATCGCTCTTCCTCACCATAACATAAATTGCATTGGTTTAATTGGTTAGTGAGACGTATCCATTATATGACACTTTTTACGTCGTAGTTCGTACTTTTACCAATTCAAATTACTTTCCACATACGGTCATGACTCTATACCATTACTCGGTGTTCGCCATTCGCTGAGCTCGTATATCATCGGCCTGTCCGTGCTGCCGCTGCTCACCGTATATCTCCAGTCGTCCGACCGTCTGTCCCAGGTCAGCCAGGTGACTGATGGTGTCGGCAGTCACCCCCTGGAGCGACACTGACAGACCATCATCCTCGTCCCATCCCGGCCACCTCGGCTCCGTCACCTCCGGCCCTGTCGGACAGAGCTGTGTCAGCTGACTGCAGTCGGACACAGCTGCCGCCAGCTCCCCGCTGCACCACTGACACCAGAGTGTCAGACACTGACACAGCCAGCACTGACACAGCCGAGCCGCTGGGGCCGGGGGGGGTGTTTTTTAACACCAAATGTCATTGCAAATAACTATGTGAATATCGACGACATGGGAATATGCGACATAGTTATTCAAAGCAAATTCGTAAGGACACGTACTACGCTTCGGCATGGTAAAATTCTATAACCAGAAACAAGCATAAAAGCAGATCAAATAGGTCGATTGAATCTATTTATATCATTCACAGCATGGTTTCAATGGAAACATTCCTCATTGGAATGATTGCTCACTAATAACCCATGCATGCACCAAATTCACGCACTACCTATAGATATTCAAGTGCATGAATTGCAGCCCTTTCACCATATCATATTCACAAAGAACGCAACAGGATGCTGGCTGAATCCGAGCGGTTCGTCTATTTGCCGTCTTCCTGTCCATTTGTATATGCACTGTCCATGAAACCGGCATTACGTGTGTGATCCGTGGTATCTCACCTCTGACATTGAGGTGATTAAGGCCCTCCAGGAGCTGCCCCTTCAGTCGCGGGAGGTCGGCGGCGGAAACTGACATCCGCTCCACAGTCTCCCGTGAGCTCCGCAGCTCCGCCATCTCGATGGTACCGACTCCGGCCGGAAGGATGACAGTGTTTGGGTCCACTTTGATGATTGAAAAAGCTGGAATATTAAACGGTATTCATTGACGCAGGGCCTCGTCTAAGGAATTTTCACTGTGGGGGCCAGAGACTGAAGGAGCCAAACCGGGTACCCCCAATTCCTGTTTTCTCACCGGATTAAGACCACTTATTTTTCATCACAGCCCTGGCACCATGAATATTTTATTTTAACTAAAAAATAGTAGGCCGTCCGACCCATGCTTTTATATTAGTTTGTAGCCACCTCATATTGCCCCATCAGACAGTAATAATCACACTTCTCGGTGTTGAGCGTTTGTTTGAGTGGCATTGCCTCGTCTAAGGAATTTGCATGCCGAGCCAGTTATGTCGATGGCCAGCACGCTAGGATTTTTTTTTTTTTTTTTTTGCGAACTACATTGGTCTCTGATGGGCCCCGCCGACTTCTGAGCCCT
Source organism: Amphibalanus amphitrite (assembly GCF_019059575.1). Classification (NCBI taxonomy): domain Eukaryota; kingdom Metazoa; phylum Arthropoda; class Thecostraca; order Balanomorpha; family Balanidae; genus Amphibalanus; species Amphibalanus amphitrite. The sequence continues at coordinate 881,548 of NW_024881504.1, forward strand.
CGATACCGAGCTCTGAGGGCTAATGCCAGCTTGGACCCACGTCGGCATCTTTGATAGCCCTATAGCATCTATGGCATCTATGTATGGTAGCATCTATGGTAGTATGGCATATGATCCATACCAGGCTTTAACCCTCGCATGTGTAGGGGGGGGAGGGGTCGGATGGATCCCCCCATGGTTTTTCGCGAATAACTCGCGTAAAAAGCGGCCGATCGCGACGAAACTTTCAGTACCTTCGAATTAATCAACTTTACACCTACCCTGAAAATTTCATGACCCTGACCCAAATGACCGTTGACCTGTGACCTCTTTTCCGAGACCATGTTTGGCCGGAATCGCAATTCCGCGTATGTCGGCTCGCATTAGCCGCGCGTTTGCAAGCTTTTCGTGGTTTCAAACGTTCAAACATGTCATTTGATGTTGCTCCCATGCATTAGGGTGGGTTTCAAGGTCACCTGAAGGTCAGGTCAGGTCATTGACCTTTGGTGACCTCGGGTGACCTCAGTTCACTTTTTCGAGTTTTACATGCTTCTAGGCTAGTTTTTGGAGCTGAATTCGAATTTAGCAAACATTTGAACATTTACGAAGTAGTTTTGGTGCCTTCGTAACATGTTACGAAGCTGTCAGAGGCGGTCGACACGTACTACGAATACCCGTCACGACGCCTACTTGTTGACCTGACCTGACCTGACCCGACCTGGTCTAAATGCTTAAAGACATTATCTGTGATCAAAACTAACACGAAAGAAATCAAAAAAACGCGTTTGCAAGCTTTTCGTGGTTTCAAACGTTCAAACATGTGATTTGATGCTGCCCCCATGCATTAGGGTGGGTGTCAAGGTCACCTGAAGGTCAGGTAAGGTCATTGACCTTTGGTGACCTCGGTTCACTTTTTCGAGTTTTACATGTTTCTAGGCTAGTTTTTGGAGCTGGATTCGAATTTAGCAACCATTTGAACATTTACGAAGTAGTTTTGTGCCTTCGTAAAATGTTACGAAGCTGTCAGAGGCGGATGAGAGGTACTACGAATACCCGTCACGACCCCTACCGGTTGACCTGACCTGACCTTACCCAACCTGGTCTAAACGCTTCACGACATCATCTATGATTAAAACTTACACGATATTCGTGATCAGCACCCCGGAAAACCACTTAGCAGCCACACTTTACGACTTTCTAACAGGTCCCGATATTCCCGATTTTTGGGTCATTGACCTGACCTGGAAGGTCAACCTATGACCTAGGACCTTAAAATTGGGTATCATTAGCTTCCTCTCGTGACGTACAACACGCTCGTTTTTTCCGCGAAGCTCTAGCTCCATCAGGGGCCAAACGCGAGGGGGGGTCGTACCAACCCCCCTTGTGCCGTCGAAGGACTCAAATGGCCTGTGCCGGCGAGGGTTAACCCGCGCACCGACGGGGGGGGGGGCGGTTATCCGCCCCCCCCTGAGGTTTTTCGTGAATAGCGGGAAAACCGCGGCGCGTAGCGCCGCGAAATTTGACATGACTATTCTCTCATCAATTTTACACATGGTGTGCAAGTTTGAACCTCCTAACTTTTAAGGTCAGGTCACCAGGTCACTTCGAATGACCCAACCTCAAGTCACTTGTTTGCAACTTTGTCCCCGTGTCAGAGCTACAGTAGATGGCGGAGGCCTTTGAAAGTCGCAGGATGTTATTAGGTCATTGGTAGCTACAATTTGTATATCTCGGAATTTTGATATCGATGACCTAAGGTCAGGTCAATTTCTCAACCTCCCCATTATAAGTCAATGGGGAAAAATCAACTCCCTGTTTTTCCCACTAAAACGCGTCGGAATGGCGCCATATACCATACATGACTTCATATACGATCAACCTTCCCTACCTTGAGGCCTGTTTTGCTGTTGGGCAGCTGTAAGGTCATGTGACGTCATCAAAGGTCACCAAAGGTTTTTTGCCAATAACTCCTTACAGGAACAAGACACAGCCGCGTGGATGGTCTCATTGTGTTCAGCTCGTCAAGGCGCATCGAATGATATACATGATGACCTCGAGGTCACGTGACCTAAGGTCAACCTTTGCCCTTGACCTTTCGAGGTCAACATATATATGATTCGACGCGGATTGACGAGAGGATCACGATGATGCCCTTAGTTTATTCCTAGCTTGGCTAATTCGAAAGTTTTTCGAGAAAGACTCTCACCATATCTAGCGCCGCCATTTTGACTTTTTTGACCCCTGTGACGTCATCTTTGACCTGACCCGAAAATGACCTTTGTAAAAATTGTAGACCTTGTCCGTGCGTACCCCATGCCGTTTACCGCTTGTCGCTATCTTGCTTCGTTCTCGAGATCTCAGGGGGGGTGGTATGACCGCCCCCCCCGTCGGTTCTAAGTTGGCGCGGACCCCCGTCGGTGCGCGGGTTAAGCTGATCCTCAAGTACCTATGTGTTTGTCTCTTCCTTATTGTCGTTTGATAAATTCCATTTATCCTACCTGTCAGTGGCACCACAGGCCTGACAGGAGCACCATCGGCCTAGCAAAAGCACTACAGGTCTTCCAGGGGCACCACAGACCTGCCAGGGGCACCAGAGGCCTGCCAGGGGCACTATCGGCTTTGCAGGGGAACCACCGGCCTCGCAAGGGCACCATGAGCCTGTCAAGGGCTCCACAAGCCTGTCGTTGGCACTTTAGGATTGTCAGGGGCACCACAAACCTGTCAAGGGCACCTGCGTTCTAACAGGGACACAACAGGCTCGCCAGGGCCACCACAGACCTGCCAAGGCCCAGGGACACCACAGGCCTAGCAAGGACACCACACGCCTGTCAGGGGCACCACAGGCCTGTCAGGGCCCATGGGCACCTAAGTCATGTCAGGGCCCACCGTAGGCTTGTCAGGGGGCAGGGTAGGTCGGAACCGCAGTCTTTCCAGGGGCACCAGCGGCCTAGCAGGGGCACCAGTCATCACATGACTAACCAAAAATAAAGAAAATAAAAAAAAAAACTGAAAATAGGGCACCACCAAAATTAAGTGGCCGAAATCCACCCCCCCCCCCCCCAGTGGGGCGCGTTATAGAAAGACCCCAGTGGGGCGCGGGTTAAGCTGGTACCGAAATAATTGTTTTACCATGCATTGACAAATCAATTGCTCAAGCTTCAAACCAACCGAAATATAGCCCCGTGGGCCGTATTTTTTTTTTGGGGGGGGGGGCCCTTCGGCATGGGGGGCCCAGTTCGAAGGTCGTGCCCCCCCCCATTCAAAAATCCTGTGTGCGCGCCTGCCGGTGGTTGCTCCCTGACAGCGAGAGGCAGGGCATTGAAAGCCGACACAGCACGGTACAAAAATCTCCTTCGGCCGGACTCGGATCTTATCCGTGGAAGAGCGAGGTCTGCGTCCTGCCGTGTGTTGCGCTCTCTCCCCTCTCCTACTGTGGAGAGCTGCTCGGCGATATCCCGAGGAGCGCCGGTCACCAACATGCGCTTGAGTAGGCACAGAGTGTGGTAGGTCACCAGTTCACGAGCCGGGAGCCAGGTGAGAGTTATGAGTGCGTCACTCACGCGGTCATGCTTGCGCCGCCCCGTGATAACTCGTGCGCCGAAGTTAATCACCTTTTGAACACGAGACATGTTTTTGGCGACCGCAGTACCATAGACACTGATACAATATCTCGCGGTTGACAGAACCAATGCGTTGACAATAGTGATAAGAGTCTCTTTCGGTAGTCTATATCTGGCATGACTAAGACCTATAAGAAGACCAGTGCATCGTCCGACAAGCTGATCTATATGGTACTCATAAGACAGCGTGCGGTCCATCACCACGCCCAAGTTTTTGACGCGATCACTCTCGTGGATGGTACTGCCGCTCACGGTAAGGGTAACAGGCGGAACACTTCGCAACATTTGGCGCGTACCCAAAAATATAAGCTGCGTCTTGCTGGAGTTCAGTTTCAAGGAATTTTGCATAAACCAGCGATGCAGGGTGTTTAGTGCACACTCCATGCGATGAACCAGTGATGCGATGTCACTTTTTCTGCCCGTAACGAGGAGCTGAGTTAAGTATCATCAGCGTATTGAACGATGGTCACCTCGCTCTCTACGTACAAACTGATGTCGTTCGAGTACACGGTGTACAACAAAGGTCCGAGCGAGGTACCTTGGTACACTCCAATCGGGTTTCTCATCGGTTTGGAGGTCACCTGTTCGTTCTGTGGCGACCTCATCCGAACGAATTGAAAATGATCCGAAAGGTAACTTTGGAACCACTCAGTGTTCACTCCATAAAGTTCAAGTTTTTGAAGCAGTTTGGCGTGATTCACAACATCAAAACATTTACTCAGGTCTAACAAGACAAGAAGACAGATATGACCCTGATCCATGGCCTGATGGATGCGATCGGTAATTTGAATAAGTGCCCAGGGCTGGTAAAAAAGCAAATTGCGTCCCCGACCAAAAAATGAGAGCGAAAAATGACCCCGACTTTTTACGATTCATGTATGCAGGCTGCATGCAACTACGATGCGCGTTTCCTTAGGTTTCATTTCTATATTATTTTTTTACGAGCAGTCATATGTACTAAATTGCTTATCAGACTCGCGCTTCGAAATTTCCAGTTTGTTAATTATATGTCACGGCATCACTCGGTCAGCGGGTAGCGTAACAGACGAAGAACCCGGAAAGGGTAGGGGGCGCTACGATCGTCGAACAGATGCAATAGGTGTCGCTATTGTATCGGCAGCTCACAACGACGACGGCTAGAAACTATCGACCCCGCATGAATTTACCATGTCCAACCGGTCCGACCCCGGTTCCGAATCTAGTCGTTTGTCTAGTCGTATAGCTGGCTACAACTGGTCGTCAATCAACCCCGCTTGAAATAGCACAGCCGACAGCGGGGTCGGTGTCTAAGCGTCTGTTAGTATGTGTTTGATCATGTAGTTTGATCTAGTTTTCGTTAGCAACTGTCGACGGTAGTTTTGCTGTTAACAAAGTGAGTTGTGGCTACCAATTGTTCATAACCATGTTGCAGGTATGTATTAGGTATAGAGGCTTTTTATGTCCTTGTTAAAGGGGATATACGTTGTGGATTCAATGATATCTTTTACTTGCGTTTAGTTTCTGCTTTATTTGAAAGTTATTTATTACTGTAAAAGTTTACTAAATGTGGTAATTTTGACCCCGGGTACTTGAACTTTTACTGGTACTGTGTCCCCGACGACGTCAATTGGACATAACACTTTACCAGCCCTGTAAGTGCCGTTTCGGTAGAATAGTTTCGGCGAAAGCCATGTTGGGCGGGAGCAAGAAGGCAGTTGTTGACGAAGAAAGAGTACAACTGTTCGTGAACTAGCCGTTCTATGATCTTTGAGAGACAGGGCACAAGCGATATAGGGCGAAAACTAGATGGGTCGGTGAGAGCACCGACTGACTTGTAAATGGGCTGTATCACGGAGACTTCCACGGCGTAGGTACTGTACTGGTGACCAAACTAGTGTTAGTTACGCAAAGGATCACATGTGCTATCGCGTCAAAGCAGGATTTCAAAAAATTCATCGTAATCCCGTCTGCATCACACGCCCCGCTGCCGGTCATGCACAGTACCGTAGCACGCAGCTCTCCCATAGTGGCAGGTCTCACACGGAACTGAGCGGTGGAGACACGGAGGAGTCGAACAGGCAGCTCACGGAAATCGGGAGGACGCGCGACAGTAACAGATTGGGCCGTTTTTACACCGATCTCCGTAAAAAACGCATTCAAGGCGTCAGGGGCCACATCCGGTAGTTTGTGGCCGGCGGCCATTCCGCTTATAATGTCCCGCACGCAACGGAACATGGCCGATCGTCCCGCCTCAGAGATCCGGCGTCTGACGTCCTCCCTCGAGTCGCGCTGGATGGCCGCACGCGCCTGGCAGTTTAGTTCGCGGTACGCCGTCTCGTCTCGCCCGCCGGCGGGCCATGATACGGCGGGTTCCGTCTGACACGGGCGGCGCGTCCGGGTTCCTGATTCTGAAGCGGCGAAGGGGCGCGTGGACCTCGAGTGTGCGCAGTAGACAATGTATGAAATAGTCATGCTGACGAGCGACATCGTCAGTGACGACTTGTTCCATAAACGCGAAAGAGGTGCTGCGGCACAGTATAACTGCAGGCGCTCTTCTGTCCTGCCATCTATTGATGAAAGATAAAAAACAGTGATTGTGCGGCACAGTATCACCGTGGATGTTAGCACTCATCCGTGGCCGTTACCTGCGTGTGGTTCATTTATTACACCCAGTGGCCAAGTTGTTGACATGCAGATGTAGGTCCTCTCCCGATCGGTTGCCTGGCTGGTGGGATATTGGACCGAAACCACACCCGTGTCAATGTTGCGGCGAATTTCGACGGGCAAAATTGAAAATTCGAAAAGTCAACCCACCCGTAACCGATTGAAAGTTGTCAGTTATCGGTCTTTGAGCAGGAAGAAAAATCACGGAAAATGTTAAAAATCACATTTTCCAACTTATAAAGACACCCTTCATGCTTCGTGCACGTCAAATGAAATCACTGTGCCGCTCTCCGATCTGCACATGCTGTTAGATAGCCCCACCAATGCTCTATACGTCAGCGGTTGCCCAATGTCGATCGGACGCTGCGTTCCCGTTTTATTGGTCCGGGAAGTGACCTGCGCCGCCCGCTTTACGTCATTTCGACGGAAGCGATACAGATCCGAAGGTTTCGATTTTTTAATGGCAAAACTGGCGCCTTGTGACAGATGTGGCGCATTGCGGCAAACGCGGTGCATTGGTCTGATCATACCATATTTCAAAAAGTTATCGACATTGTGCGATTTGCGACAAAAATGGCGCTTTGGACAAATGTGGCACATTACGGCAAACGCGGTGCATTTGTGTAAGCGCATTAACCCTCGCCGGACCTATTGGTTTTCTACATACGCGCCGGCCGAGGGGGGGGGGGCGGGTACGACCCCCCCCTCGCCGTTTCGCCCCTGGTAGAGCTAGCGCGTCGCGGAAAAAACGAGCGTGTGCGCCGTTACGAGACGCAGAGATTGGTACCCGATTTTAAGGTCCTAGGTCAACCGGTGACCTCTGAGGTCAGGTCAAGTGCCCCAAGGTACGGTTCAGTTTTTGGTGAATAACTTCGCAAAACACGGCCGCAGAGCGCCGATTTTGGCAGCATCGTGTTCGTCTCGCTCAGGCGCGTCGAATGATATACTTTTTGTCCGGGTCAGGTCAACTTGGGGTGTTGACCTCAGGTCAAGGTCAGGTCAGCACCCCCAGGTCACGAAGTTGGTCGAAAGGGGTCATGTCGCATATCATTCGATTCGGCAGGTCTTCCTGAGTCCATTGGTGGCTTTCCTGACTCGCTAGCTCAATTTGATCAAGAGTTATTGACGAAAAACCAATATGACCTTGATGACGTCATAAATGACGTCACGCAAGGTCAATATTGCAAAAGTGACGCATCTAACCTTGCAAGGAGTGCATCAAATCACGATTCTGTGTGCTTGAGATAGTTGGAGATCGTTCCCGGCGCCAGAATAGCATTTTTCATTTTTCCCCATTGACTTATAATGGTGAGGTCACGAAAATGACCTGACCTCATATGACCTTTAGGAAAAATCCGAGATATACAAGTTGTGGGACTCATAATGGATACTAGATCCTGCAAGTTTCATTTCCCTGTGACATCTCCTCTGGCAGTGAGGGCGTTGCGAAGTTGCGACATCTGAAGACCGTGCAGAGGTTCACTTATGACGTCATAGGTCAGTGACCTGACCTGACCCAAAAATGCGGTTGGTGTCAAAAGATGCGGCTTGGATCAAAGGTCAGGTATGCCAAGTTTCAGCTGTCTATCGCCAGCGTGTTCGGAGCTATCGCGAAAAAACCCTATGGGGGGGGCGGCACCCGCCCCCCCCCTCGGCCGGCGAGGGTTAAAACTGTCTTCATTTACCGAAAATCAACACCTTCATTCGCATCTGTTTATCGAAATAATAGCTGAAATCCGCAAATGAGAAGCATCCGCCGCCGATCGTCATGCATTTTATTGTCAAAGGCGATTGAACCCGGCTGCCGATGCCTTGAAGCAAGCTTGAGAGCCGAGCAAAATTTGGAGAAAATGCGCCTTTTTCCAGCGCGTGCCACGTGCAAACCATCCACCCCTCGAGACTCGAAACACGCCACTGCACGTGCGCGTGACGTCATCAAGACTGTGTGCAAATTTCAGCCCCATCGAACGCACCGTTTGACCTGCGCACGGCGTCAAAGCACCCCTCTGCACGGTGCAAACACACAGACAGAAACACAGAGTTTCATTCTACAAATAGTATAGTAGACAATAGACATCCAGTGCCGTATCCACAATCTTGAGATTCTCTTTACTTTAAGGCCGCCCCACACTGGACCTCGCATGCGGGTTACGAGTTGCGGGTTTTGAGTCTGCGGGCATAATACAAATTCAGAGTGATTAGACCGTTCCCTTATGGTAACTTCATGAATGATGTGAAGCTGGTACACCTTCAGAAAATTGTATATAGTCGCAATACCAGCGCAACGAACCAAAATTCGACTCCAACGAAAAACCCGCAAAGCTCGCAGAACTCGCAGACCTCGCAGCGAGGAAAGTCGAAAGTTGACTCAAAATCAACTTTTGGAATGCGATGCAAGGATGCTCGCATGCTAAAAACACGCAGACTCGCTTGTTTGATGGCAGTGTGGGTCGCTCACCATCACATGAATTCTTATATATTACTGACTGGGCCGACGAAAGTATTTGGAAACGAGGTTTGAAAATTGACGGAGGCCCGAGTGCGGAGCACGAGGGCCGGAGTCAAAGTTTGCAAGCCGAGTTGCAAGGTCAGTAAGATTTGCAAGGTCAGTAAGATTTTTCCTACATGCCGCATTTACACTTTTCCCCATTTACTCGCAGACCGGCCTCTGCCAAGCGTCCCAACACGGTCCGGAGGGCGGAGTTATGACTCTCCTCGTCGGAGCCAGCCACAACCAAATCGTCCAAGAACACTCCCACTCCCGGGATACCACCCAGCAGAGTCTCTATCGTGCGTTGAAATAGTGACACGGCCGACGCGTAGCCAAAACTCAGACGCCGTGGCCTCAGTAACCCCCTGGGGGTATTTACTGTCAGATACTCTCGAGATCTCTCGTCTAACACAAGCTGGTTGTACGCGCTCTTTAGGTCCAACTTTGAAAACACAGTGCAGCCACACAGCTTTGAAAACAACTCCTCGACCCGCGGTAGGGGATATTGTTCTACTTTCGCTGCGCGATTTACTGTGAGCCGATAGTCCCCACAAATTCGGATCCCCCTTCCGCTTTGGGGACCACCACCGGCGGAGCAGCCCACTTACTGTGACGTACCGGCTCCCACAGTCCAAGTTGAACCTGCTTCTCCAGCTCCTTGTCGACAGCTTCCCGGTAAGCCAGCGGGACAGTGCGCGGCTTAAAGAAGCGCGGCTGCACGTCCGGGTCGACATCGATGGTGACCTCACCGCCCCGGTAGCACCCCAGCTCGTCCCGGAACACCTCCGGGAACTCCTCCAGTATGGGCTGCACCGAACACGGCGGCGCCACGCGACACACTGAGGGCCAGTCAAGCCGGATGTGACTGAGCCAGTTACGGCCAAACAGGCATGGCCCGCTCCCCTTCACCACGATCAGTGGCAGGCGTGTCGTATTCCCGCCGTACTCCACGTTCACCATCGCCTGCCCCCGCACGGACAGCAACTCACCGCTGTAAGTCTTGAGCGACACACCGCACGGCTCCAGGGCTGGTCCTCCGTCGGGCCACAGGTGTCGAAACACCGCGTCGGAGCACACGGAGAGCGCGGCTCCCGTGTCCAGCTCCATATCCACCGCGCGGCCGTCTAGGCCCACTCTCACCATCAGCGGCGGCCGCCGCTCGCACACACCTGGCCGCACACTGAACAAGGCATATGCCTCATCGCACATCTCACTACTCTCGGGGGCCGGCACCTCCCGGCGCGGCCGCGGTAGCACGTCACTCGAGTCCTCCTCCGTCGGTGCCGCCGCAGCTGACGTCTCCCCATCGGCTGACAACTGGCGCAGATGCTGCTGGCTCCATCTCCCGCAAGCAGCTCTGATGTGGCCCCGCCTTCCGCAGGCAAAGCAGAACTTCCCGCGAAACGGGCATGACGCTGCAGAGTGGCGCTTCAGGCAGCGGCTGCACTCCTCCCGCGCTGGAAACCCCGATGCTGATGCAGCAGGCGGCGGCCGCGGCGGCCGGGCACCGCCGCCGGGACTACCAGCGCGCCCCTGCAGCCGGTGCACCGCCGGCTCAGAAGAGACGCCACCCGAGGCCTGACCGCTGAGCTCCGCAGCGCTGGCAGCTGCCGACTCATGTGCCTGAGCAAGTTCCAGTGCTTTGTTGAGCGTCAACTTGCTCTCGCTGAGAAGACGTGACTGCAACCGTTCGTGGTTAATACCACACACGAGACGGTCGCGCAGCATTTCCTCCAAAACGTTCGCTGCAAACTCGCATGGCTTGGCCAGCTTGCGTAGCCGGGCCAAAAATGTGCTCACACTCTCCTGATCGGACCGCTGACACGTGTGAAAACGATAACAGGCCACAATCACTGATGTTTGCGGCTCATAATGAGTTACCAGCGTTTTCACTAGATCTTCGTAAGTGCACTCACTCACATTTGCTGGTGCAATCAAGTCTTCAAGAAGACCGAAAGTTCTGGCTCCCACCACGCTCAGAAATACGGCACGCCTCTTGTCTTCCTGAGCTGCACCGGTGATACCGTTGGCTATAAAATATTGCTCTAGCCGTCTTGAATAGGCTCCGAAAGACTCCAAATTCGAGTCAAACTCGGGCGCCTTGCCCACACACGCCATGACCGCGCGTGGCTCGCACGTCCCTCGTCGCCAATGTTGAAACTCGGCGTTCCCGTTCTAGACTGATTGTATTGGCGGCCGCAGACACGACACGGGCAAGGCCAGGGGCGGCCTGAGGCGATATGGCACCGGCCCGGTGCACCTGGGCGGTCGCCCGGCCGGTTCGGGTGCACCAGCATGGTGCACCCCAGCAGCGCATACGGTCACTTTACTACACCGCATACCTGCTAAGTGGTTTCGACAGGTTTTGGTGATACTTCTATACGATTGTTTTGTCCATAATTTCCGAACAAAGACTGCGCTACTGCTGTGGATAAAGCTTTAAAGGAAATTTATACATCAAAACTCCTTACTTCAAAAAGAATCGCGTCTGAAAACATCAACTCAGAATGGCACAACAAGTGGATATCCGAGGAACATAATACATAAATGAATTGCCACGACATGAGAACAAGAATAAGGTATAATATTCCTAGTGATTAAACGTGAATTTTCCAGTGTTCTTGCAAGAATCTTTGCTTTATTTATGTAATCGTACTTTGTTGATACCCTATGGCTAAACTTCGTGAAATACATTATATTTTCCATATTTTACATGTTCGTTTCGAGGAAAGGACTACAAACTTTTGTACAAAATATTTCAAAACCATTGATAAGCAGAGCAGTTATTGTTTACCAAAAAATGTTAGTTTTCTAATTTTACGAGGCAAATATCATGCAATACCTAATGATGTCATTTATACATTCCCTGTCAATTAAACCTCTGGACTAATGCGATCAATGCGATAGACTATAATTTAGAGGTCATTGCCCTGGGCAGTAAACCCGGACAGTAAACTTGTGTTTCCTGCCCGGCCTATCAAATAACATGGCATTTTGAACACCTACAATTTCTTGGTCATAGTTTTACTGCCCGGCTCGTGCTGTGCTTAAGACATACCCCGGCATGTAGGAATTAATTTTCAAGAAACCCGAAAATAAAAAACTCGCAACCCGCATGCGAGGTCCAGTGTGGGGCGGCCTTTAGGGGATCCAGTGGAAACCGATTTCGACGCAAAACATTTAACTAAGGCAATTGCTCTCAAAAGCTGTTTTTTTTTTAGCTAGCTCCAATGTCTGCATGAGAGGACTCAGAATACACTGTGCTATCATCCTATCAAAATGCTATCTCAGATTTTCAAATGTATTAGGGGAGGACCGTACAAGAGTACGCACCTAATGCATTTTGTCGTCTCACGCCGTTCGGTTTTGGTTTACGGCTACGATCAGTATATTCCGATAAAGCCTGATCATTTGTCCACAAACTGTCATGACCACAGTGGCCTACGTCCAATTTAAAGCGTGACCGTAAGCAAGTTTCTAACACCCTGCATTTGCGTACTCTTGCCCGATAGGCAGTACAAGAGTACGCACTTCGTGCGGGTGGAGTACGCACTACGTGTATGCATTCCTACTCGCTGGAATCAATGCATTCATGCAAGTGATTAAACTATTGTTATCTTTATTGCCGCAGCCACTAAAACGGTCACTCTTAACAGAGTCGAGGCGCCCCGCTGTGGTCGTGCAAATGCCCCCTGGTCTACCAGAAACAGTGATGCTCTTCGTGGTTTCCCCAACTGTTCGGCGTCCCCCCGAGTGTCATCCACCTTGTTGGGCAATCCCGTGAATCTGCTGAGGGGTTGCGCGCCTGATGCACTAAGTTGATTAATGCAACACAACCACGCACTCGGAAAACTGCGTACTCTTGTCCGCCACGGCAATGCGTACTCATGGCCGACACATACGGTAGACACAAAGCGGGCTGAGAGCTGGCGCCACAGTCGTCGCGTAAACAATTGGGACTTGACACACGCACCAGATTCCCCGTGGTATCTTGATAGGAAAAAATGAAAATTCTATTGCCGCTCCCTGAGGAAGGCCACACCTTTTCCTGCACCCCAAAAAGTCTAAAAGCGATGTGAAAAACACGTCTAAGCCTAAAAAAAAGACAAGTGAACCCGTAGCGCGCCCACCTTCCACCATCGAAGCCGCGTGAGAGACAGCTTCCTTAGGACTCGAGATGACGCTGATGAGGCGTTGCTAAACAACCGAAACAGCTGCTGCGTACTCTTGTCGCCTGCGTCCTCTTACCCGCCCTTACCCTACATTTCAAAATTTATATTTTATCTTTCTTTCCATTTTTTTTTTACTTGTCGAAAAAAAAAACAGAATGCATGTGATAGAACACATACCCATGATATATACGAACAAGTTGAAGCCAGATATCTTTGAAAAATAGCCAAGTTAAACGCATTAGGTATAGCAAAAATTTAACTATTATAATTTTCTTCAAATCAATATTTCAGTACGTATTTGACATTGTACAGCAGTAAACCTTCGCCCCAGTGGGGGGGGGCATATGTTACCACCCTGTCGCGTTTTTCGCGTGTGAATAAAAAACCGCGGCGCGTAGCGCCGCGCCACTTGGGGTTGCTTTTCGCACATCAATTTTGAACAATGTGTGAAATTTTTGACCCCAGGTCATGTCAGGTCAGGTCACCAGGTCAAGTTAACTGACCAAGCCTAAAAAAAGTTTACAATCTTGTCCAGCCTGCAGTGTTTGTCAGAAAGGTTTTAAACTTGGTGAATTGCATGATGTTATGAGCGCCTACAATTTGTATATCTCGGATTTTTTTATATCCGTGACCTAAGGTCAGGTCACTGGAGTGACCTTTCCATTATAAGTCAATGGAGAAAAATGAAAATGCCTCTAGATCCGTGTGTACGCATAGGAACAGTCCAAATATTTCAGAATCACAATGATTTAGTCCACTCGTGATGATCAAGGTGTCATTTTTGCTGATAGCCTCTAGAAAGGTCATCCGAGGTCATTTGAGGCTACAAACAGATTTTTGCCAATAACTCTCGATTGGAAAGAGATAGAACGCTTGGGATGGTCTCATTGTGTTTGTCTTGCCGAGACGCATCGACTGATATGCAACATGACCTTCTCCGGTCAGGTTATGACCTTGACCTGAGGTCAAATTTTCAAGTTGATCTTTCAAGGTCAAATGATAGTTCATTCAATGCGTCTCGGCGAGAGGAACACGATTCTGGCAATAGAAATGTCGTAGCTTTTTTAGTCAAAAGTTATTGTCGAAAAACACTTTTCGTAAAAACAGCTATTTTTGGAGTTTTTGCCCTCTGGAGGCTAAACCGTTGACCTGAGATCAATTTTGATGATGACCCTATTGAAAGACGAGTTTAAGAGCTATCGATTGCTTTTCAATGCGTTTTCTAGCTATCATAGTTCCTGAGATAAATGATATGTTTTCGGAAAAATATTATGACATTTGGCAAATTTTGACCTTTGATGACCTCCAGTGACCCCAATATTGCTCTAAGATGAAAAATGACCGAAATACTTTCAAACGTACGTATTGAGAGCTATCGATTGCTTTTTACCACGTCTTTCTAGCCCTCTTAGTTTTTGAGTTAGAGGTGGGTGGTAACATATGCCCCCCTCCCCCCACTAGGGCGAAGTTGGCTGAGACCGCCACTGAGGCGCGGGTTAACAGCACCATCGTGTTCTTGAGCTCAAACTGCATCTGATAGACACATTTTCTGTTGAAAAATGTCAACTTTAACCCGGCAGGCGGTGGGCCTCCCGGTAGAGGGCTGCAACGGCCAGCTGCAGCCGCGGCTGGCTGCAGCCCCACGGCTATGGGGCGGGGCGGCTGCAAATATCTCCAAGAACACGGCTACGGCTGTGGCCACGGCTGTGAGATTTCAAGCTCAATCTTAAGTACTCAAATATAAAAATTTTGAATGCTAAATCTTACATTCTGATAAGTAGTCTAGCCTGTAAAAGTCATGCAAAGGATGCCCAGCGACATTGAAAGTGGTGAAACTTTTGAAAACCTGTAATGGTTTTATTGTTTGTTTGTTTGTTTGTTTGTTTATTTGCTCATCACCAACAGGTAGAGATAAAACCCGGTTACAGGCGAAGTCATGGATAGAAATAAGACAAATCTATATAAATACACGCAACCCTTCGGGCGGACAAAAGCTCAATAAAAGCCAGCTCGTGCAGCATGGAGCCTTACAGAGGCCTTGTACACTGATATCGGAGAACAAAAGAAGTCTAGAGATGTGTTGTCTCTTAAAAGCTCATTGAACCTCGATGGGATACGGCAGAAGGTATTGTTTTTGATCGTTGCCACTCGAGCAAACGGCACATGCCAAAGAGCTGGCGACCTGTTGCGTCTGACAGGTGTCGACAGCTGAAACTGATGTAGCAGCTGAGGACAGTCAATGTGGCCGTGAAACACACCGTAAAGGAACATCAGGTCATGTTGCATGAGACGTGATTTGATCGAGCATCATAAGTAGGGGAGCTTGCACCCTGGTACAGATGACTAATTATATCATATGTTCCTTCATCATCACGAGCTTGATAACTTCCGAAAATGCACCATGTTGCAGTGTCATATCTCTTTCAAATCAATCTTACATGGTCATGAGGAGAGCACCTTACAGCTATTGAAGACAAGCGTTCAATAATTCTTTCAGGTACCGTAAACGGGGGTGACTTTGCCATGTTTTCAACTTTAGACGCTAGTATTATTTAAACTTGTTAACGTATTGGGATGACTCTATGTTCAAAACACGGATGAAGATTAGCTCTTTGGGTTTTGCTCTTATCGTATTTTTATCTTGCCTGAAAATATAAATTTTTAAAGAAAATGAGTTGTGGCAAAGTTAAACTGAAAAAGGGGTGACTTTGTTACTACATCAAATAATGTTTTTTTTTTTAACGCTAACAAATATTTCTCAAGCATTTTTTTCCAGTTGTATGGGGAAAGGCAACGATCCTTAAAGGAAATAGTTCACTTTTAACATGGGGTTTTGAACTGGAATAGCAGTTTCGTAGCTTGAGCTGAGACTAGCACAAATCAGGAGCTTTTACGGCTCAACGATCACCCTAGACGAAGATATTCCATTTCTCGTTCCGAAAAGAGTGCCTTGCAGAGGAATGTGTGCCTTGCACAGGAATGCAGCCACGTTATCGTCAGCCAATCAGCATGCTGCTTACAGCCAATGCAGCATGCGTAGGTTTGAACTACGCAATATGATTGGTACACGCGTAATAAGCTTCCGCGTCAAACATTATTTTACATATAATATAGTTCGTCCTATATTAAAATATTGAAAATAATTGTTTTTACAAACAGGTTTTATTTTATTTTCTGATCATTTTGAGCATAACAAATCATAAATCCATAGCAAAATACTAATTTCAGGAAAGTGAACTGTTTCCTTTAATTGTTTAACCCGCGCCCGGCTGGGGGTCCTGGATTTCCACGCCCTGCTGGGGGGGGGGGTGTTTGAACACCCCCCTTGTAACTCGGCTCCTGGGCCACGTAGCGATACGCAGAAGGCGGCGTTCGAAAGAGCGTCAAAAATAATGACGAAATCACTTCGGTCAATTTTTTGGTCAGGTCAAAGGTCAGGTCACCAGAGGTCATTGAAGGCAAAATTTCGCCGATTTCCAGGTCAAATGTCGAAAATTTCCAAGAAGCCAACGCATAACTCGGGAACCAATAAAGCTACAGCGCCGCGGAAAAGCGCATTCGATAGCCCTATCAACGCCCTTTCTGACTAATTCTCTCAGATTTGACCTAACGTCAACGGTTTTGCCTGCAGGGGGCAAAAACGGCAAAAATATCCGATTTTTTTTTTTCGAAAACAGTTTTTCTGCAATAACTTTTGACCCAAGCCTTGTACGAGCTTACTTTTACCGGCATCGTGTTCCTCTCGTCAAGACGCATCGAATGAACTATAACTTGACCTTGAAAGGTCAACTTGAAAATTTGACCTCAGGTCAAGGTCATGACCTGACCGGAAAGGGTCATGTTGCATATCAGTCGATCCGTATCGTCGAGCTGAACACATCTAAGGCGTTTTCATCGCTCTAGCATGCCTCTATCAAAAGTTATTTGCGAAAAAAAACTGTTAGATACCATTCGTGACCTAAGATGACCTCAGGGCATGAACAAGGGTCACGGACACCATTTTCATGTTCAGTGTGTCTAAACCACTTGTAATTCGGTGTTTGGGAGTGTTTATAATGTCTTTCATCCAAAAGAGGCGCATTTCAATTTTCTCCCATTGACTTATAATGGGGAGGTCGCAAAACTGACCTGACCTTAGGTCATCGATATCAAAATTCTGAGATATACATTTTGTACATGCTATTGCTCCTAGCAATCGCTGAAAGTTTCAAAGCGATCGGTCACTCGCTGTAGCTATGACAGACATTGAAAGTTTTTATGAGGTGAGGTCACTTCAAGTGACCTGGGGACCTGACCTTGAATGACCTTGGTCTGAAATTTTAACAACATATGTAGAATTGATGTATGATAAGGTGTACCAAAAACGGCGGCGCGGACGTTTTTTAGATATTCGCGAAAAACCACAAGGGGGGGGGGGGGTGTTCAAACACCCCCCCACCCCCCCCCCCCAGCAGGGCGCGGGTTAATGGTAAAAATATAAAGCAATTCGAGGTTCTTTGCTCTTAAATGATGTACAAAAAGGAGAGATACATTCCTTTTGTAATTCATTATACTTGTTGAAAATAATTAACATTTTATAGTAAATGGAAACTGAAAAATGGTTCAGAATAGATAAATAAGCAGAAATATGATTGTATCGGTACTCTAGGACCATGCCGCTTTCTTCCAGCGGCATTCATAGGAACAGAAAGAGGACGTTCTTGCGGCAACTTTCCGGCACCCTTATTATCAGCGTTTTGATGTATGAAATGGTACAGATTTCTTCAGCCAGTCAAACTGGCCAACTCAGAAAATGTAGATGATCTTGGCTGTGCTGAAATATTGAGCCCAGCTTCATTCATTTTTCATTTTGGTAATTTTTGCTTTTCTATACTACCACTGTGCTTTCCTGTGTTAATTTTCAATATATAAACTTTCACTTTCAACAAACCAATTTGGAGATCAAAATGATGCTACCTTAAAAAATGATTTTGAATTGCATCGGGTAAGTATTAAGTATGGTGGCAAAGTCACCCCATGTGGCCTGCGATTCACTTGAATAAATCTCAACCAAAATTTTAGCTAAATGAAGTGACAAATGTTAGTTTTGTTGGATATGCTAACTAAACAGCATTGTCATGATCAACCATACCAAGTTTCAGCATCGCAGTTCGTCTGAAACATGATTAGATAATAAAAAGTTCTGACCTCTCCAAATTTGACCATTTCAATGACTCCAAAAAATGGAGCCAAGTTAGGGATTTAGTGGTAACTTGTCTCTCATTGTTGGTTATATTGGAAGGCCCATCAATTATCTTTCATGCGTGCATAAAAAAGTATTACATTCTTCGTAAAATGTCACTGGAGATCTCCCTAAAGGCTTTTTCGAGAAGCATGGCAAAGTCACCCCGCAAGGCAAAGTCACCCACATTTATGGTAATAAAAAAGGAATAACACCTAGGTAAAAGCAGGTAAAGGCTTCATAAAATATTATCCGAATTATGGTAGCTTTCGAAAGCACAGCGGCTTTCTTCCTCAGCCTAGACAGTTAGACACACATAGAATCAAATCAAAATTAACAATTCATCCTAGTCGTTCGTTTCGTGATATTAAACATCGTTTGGATACGTATAAGTGGCGCACATTAAAATTTCCAAAATTATGTGGTCACATGCTTAAATTCCAAGAAGCGAAGACTTAATTTAAGCATGTGACCACATAATTTTGGAAATTTGAATGTGCGCCACTTATACGTATCCAAACGATGTTTAATATCACGAAACGAACGACTAGGATGAATTGTTAATTTTGATTTGATTCTATGTGTGTCTAACTGTCTAGGCTGAGGAAGAAAGCCGCAGTGCTTTCGAAAGCTACCATAAATAAAAAGTACCTGGTGTTTCGAATATTCGTCCTAAACATGATTCCTTCCCAGGTGAATAACAATATTTATCATTATATCCAAATTAACCCTTAGCTGTATTTCTGGATTTTCGGCAAGTCCAATTACATAATACAAAACTGGCGCTCTTATTTATCTTTTGTTTATCTTTTGTTATATTGTGTCGTATGTTTTACTGTATGCTTTATCTTGTCTCGAAAAGACGCATAATAAATTGATTGATTGATTGATTGATAATACAAAACTGGCGCTCTTATGTTCTAACTAGTGTGTGAGTGAACGATAACAGAAAATGCTGATCAACGAAGCCAATGGAATTAGATTATAAGGGAGCGTAAACCGTACTTACGGTTCATTCACATGTTGTGGTAAACCCTGAACACGACATTACTTACGCGAGTTGTTAACTTTACTAATATAATGACGTCTTTTTCTAAAAATGTTAAAATTTGATTACACATTTTTGTTTGAGAGCGATTAAATACCGCAAAACCTTAATATAAAATAATCATCAGTTTTAATGGCCGTTTGTGGAGATACGAAAAAAAATATTTGCTACTTCTTTTTTATTGACGTCATTAAAAACTCCAATGAACTTTTAGATTGAATGAGGCAATTGTGGCTCACACGTCCTTGGTGATTTGAGCGCAGCTTGAAGAAAAATGAAAAATCAAATTGGAAAAATCAAAATACATGAATGGTGTTTTTCTTTTTTGATGATCACTAGTGTTTTGATGCCTTGCATATCAAATTAGAATGAGTTTTAGACTTGCTCAGAAGGTTGCTTCATCAAGCCTGGCATAGCACACCCCAGAAAATATGCAAAGTAAGAACAAGAAAAAAAAACAAGAGTTTTAACTATCAGGACAATCACTAACAGTTCATCAACTTTAGTTTCATTTTCCAAAACATTGATAATGAAAAGTTCCAGGGTCTGTTCTGTCCCACAACCATGCTTGTAGGCATGTTTCATGAGCTCGAGAATCTATAGCCCATTGCAATGTGCTTTTATCTTTATGTTTTAACTAAAAACAACATAATATATAGTATTTGGTTGCATTTCAATAAAAGTATCCACGGCCGGCTGACGGCTGGCTGCCCACAGTTTGCCACGGCTGTGGGCGGCTGTGGCTGTGGAGCCACGGCTGCGGGGCGGATAGGCTGTGGAAAATTGCAGCCGTGCAGAACTCTACCTTCCGGCCACCTTCCGCGCGGTGGGGGGGAGGATTTTTTTTTTGCCCACCCCCCTCGTATCTCCGAAACTCCTGTGCGGATCCGGAAAATTCAAACGGCGTTCGATAGCCTTGTCAAATTTGTCGATGGAAACCAAATTTCATTGACCTCGGGGTCACCGATGACGTCACAGGGCAGGTCAAAGATAAAATGTTTCACCGTTCACGGGGCTTCTAGGGAAAGCGCTATAACACCGAGTAAAACGCATTTTGTCGAAAATCAGCGATAGGGCGTCAGTTGCCTAGTGCATATGTTGCTATTAGAGATCACTGAAAATACCAGGTCAGGTCACAGGTCAGGTCACCAAGAGTCACCAAAAGTCACCACATGAACCAAACTTTACTAAGGTTGTGCGATGCATGTTTTATGGTCAATTTTTCATTTCCTACTCAATGCTGTTGGTTATAAGACCATCAGGTACGGTTTAGGTCACTTTCTGGTTGAGGTCAGGTCAAGGTCAGGTCAAAAAGGTCAAATTTTAAAGTTGTTAGTTTTGCATAAAATAGGTATTGATTCCACGCAGCTCGTCACGGGGAGTCTAATGGTGGTCTTTGTTTTGCGATACGAGGTCTAGAAGTGGTAAAAATTGAGTTTGAATATTTGACGTCATCAATTTGGAACAGTTTTCTTCGCTATAACTTGTCCAAAAAAGAGGTATCGATCTCAAATTTGGTATGTACATAGAAGGCGGTAGGGAGTATCACATATACTCCGGCTTTTTCGAAATTCAAAAAAAAAATATTGGATTTTTCGTTTATTATATTAAAAAAAAACTTTTTTTGAGGGTTAAAATCAAAGAATTTCAACAAATCTGAGATAGCAGGTTTGTAGCTCCCTTAAATCTACATCTTTTATGTTTGAAACATTTTTCTGTATCTCTAAAGCTGTAGGCCTGACAGCTCTTCCCGCGAAACCGTTTTTTGGTCGAAAATGGCAAAAATGACGTCACTCTGACGTCATTAGCGGCCAACCTATCATAGCCTTTGAAAAAAAATATAGTCACAATGTGCAATAGTTATTCACGGAAGGGTACTGAAAGTTTGGTGACGATCGGCGCAGCGGTTCTGGAGATATATCGAAACAAACTAAAGGGGGGCAAATAAATGCCCCCCCCACCGCCTGGAAGGTTAACATTTGACCTTTTTTGACATGAATGTGACCTGACCTCAGCTATATTGAGCTAAAATGGCCTCAAATGACACAGGCGATACCGATTTCAAAATCTATGTCCTAAATGAACCATAAAACATGTGTCACCTGACCGATGCATGATATAAAATTTACGTGACGTCTGATGATCTGACCCTGACCTGAAAATTGAAACACAAGTTTAGCACCATCAGGATATCTAAAGCACCTATTAACCAGTGTGTAAACCAAAAATGAGCCTGATCTGCTGAAACCAACAACTCACCAGTGTAGAAATCCCGTATGTCTGGCTTATCGCGACGGATTACTGCTGCCTCCCACACATGCATCAGCAGAAGAGGGAACTTGTCAGCTATGTAGTCGACCAGTCCACTCTTGGTGTTGTGCACAATGCGTCGTCCTTCTTCAGGTACCTCATCGAAGTGGTGCAGCTGCGTGAAGAGCATACTCATATGTTACGGCAATGTGTCAACTTAGGCAGCGTGCAAACTGCCCGGGTAGTATGCAAACTATTCAACACATTGGGCAGCATGCAATTATGCACACTGGCCAAAAACCTGGACAGTTTGCATGCTGCCCAGTTTGTCCGTTCAAGCTTCAAGCCTCACACTTATAGGACGCAGGTCGAACGAAATCCCCCTCGGTTTTTCGCAAATAACTAAAATAAAAAATAAAATAATAACAAATAAAAATATAAAAAATAAAGGTAGGTGTAAAATTGATCAATGCGAGGGTACTGAAAGTTTCGTCGCGATCGGCCGCTTTTTACGCGAGTTATTCGCGAAAAACCAAAAAAAAAAAACTACACATGCGAGGGTTAAAACTAAATTGATATATTTCGATATTGCACCGTCATCAGAATAATAATTCTTATTCTGATGACGGTGCAACATCGACATATATCAATTTAGTTTTAATTATATCAAATTGCAACATACAACATGAGCATAAGGTTATTCACTCTATTTACATTAAACCCGCGCCGGGCCGGTGCTCTGAGATTCCGCGCCGGGCCGAGTTAGAAGGGGGGTGTCTGAACACCCCCCTTCTACCTCGGCTCCTGGGCCACGTAGCGACACGCGGCAAGCGGCAATCGAAAGAACGTCCAAAATAAGGACGAAAACACTTCAGTCATTTTTTGGGTCAGGTCAAAGGTCAGGTCACCAGAGGTCACCAAAGGTAAAATGTTGACTATTTCAACATTTTGGAAACTGCCAACGGCTATCTCGGGAACCCATAGAGCTACAGCGCCGCGGAAAAGCGCATTCGATAGCCCTTTCACAGGCCTTTCTGATTAATGCCCTCAGGTTTGAGCTCAGGTCAACGGTTTAGCCTCCAGAGGGCAAAAACTCCAAAAATAGCCGTTTTAACGAAAAGCGTTTTTTCAGCGATAACTTTTGACTCAAAAGAGCCATGACATTACGTTTGGCAGCATCGTGTTCCTCTCGTCGAGACGCGTCGAATGAACTATAATTTGACCTTGAAAGGTCAACTTGAAAATTTGACCTCAGGTCAAGGTCATGACCTGACTGAAAAAGGTCATGTTGCATATCAGTCGATCCGCAACGTCGAGCCGAACACATCTCAGGCGTTTTCAGCGCTCTAGCACGCCTCTATCAGAAGTTATTAGCGAAAAACTGTTACTTGTTAGATTCTGTTCGTGACCGGAGATGACCTCGGGGACATAACGAGGGTTCACAGTTGTCATTTTCCGGTTCAGTGTGTCAATTTTACCTACATCTCGATGTTTGAGAGTGTCTAGAATGGCGTTCGTGCAAAACAGACGCTTTTCAATTTTCTCCCATTGACAATTATAATGGAGAGGCCGCAAAATTGACCTGACCTTAGGTCACCGTTATCAAAATTCCGAGATAACCATTTTATAGATACTGTTGTTTGTATCAATCGCTGAAATTTTCAAGGCAATCGATCAATCGGTGTAGCTATGACGAACATTCTTATTTTTTTCTGAGGTGAGGTCACTTGGCGTGACCTGGTGACCTGACCTAAGGCGACCTGGGTCTGACATTTTCACAACATGTGCGTAAAAGATGCAACAACAGGTTTGCCAAAAACGCCGCCGTTTTTGAGATACCTGCAAAAACCGCAGGGGGGGGTTTCAAACACCCCCGGCCCGGCGCGGGTTCATCATTCTCAGATTTCAGAAATACCACTTCTTACCTCCAAGAGGTTAAAAACGGCAATGTATTGGGCGAATCGGCTCACCTTAAATTAAAATCTAGTCTTATTTGTCGCAATGTCAAACACATCTGGTAAACACCTTGGCGATCTGGTAAAAACTATTGAAATTGCTCTCTTGCTCTCTAGCGCTGTCAGTTTATATTTTTGAAACGAATGTCTCCGGATTATGTGGTTTTAGCATATAACGAACAAAACTGCTATCCCAACTCCATTCCTCATGTTAGACATGAACATGTCCCTTTAATCTTTGGTGACCTCTAGTGACCGAACCGGTGACCCGATCAAAAGATTACCGCAAAGTTATTCTGAAAGTTCTTGTAGCGAGCTATCTATTGCTTTTTACAGCGTCTTCCTAGCTTGCCCACTTTCCGAGATAATCTGGTGTGGCTAGACAGACCCCCCCCCCCCCCGACCCACCAGGGCGAAGTTGACTGAGAGGCCCATCCGGAGGCGGGATAACCCTTGACCTGAAAACTGACATCGATCTTGAGACTTAACCCGCGCCCTGGTGGGGGGGGGGGGGCTATTTTTTTACCCCCTCCCTCCAGACTTTTCGATATTTCTCCAGAACCGCTGCGCCGATCGCCACCAAACTTTTAGTACCCTCCCGGGCATCAATTTTACACTTTGTGACTAAAAATCTTTCCAAAGGCTCTGATAGGTTGTCCACAAATGACGTCAGAGTGATGTCATGTTCTGCCGTTTTCGGCCAAAAAAAAAAAAGGTTTCTGGGGAAAAGCTGTCAGGCCTATAGCTTTGAAGATACAGACAAACGTTCAAGACATAAAAGGTGTAGAATTATTAGGGCTACCAAACTGCTATATCGACTTATTAATTTTCTGAATTTTGACAGCCAAAAAAATCTTTTTTGAATATAATCGCCGACAAATCCAACAAGTTTTTCGATTTTTGGAAAACGGAATATATGCTATAGTTCCTACCGATTTCTATTCAGATACCAAATTTAGATCGATAACTTTTTTTTGGCCAAGTTATAGCGAAAAAAAACTGTTCAAAATTGATGACGTCAAAATTTCAAACTCAATTTTTAGCAATTCTAGACCACGTAGCGCAAAACAAACACCACCATTAGACTTGCCGTGACGAGTTACATCGATTCGATACCCATTTTATGCAAAAATATCAATAGTTATTTGAAAATATATAAGCATGACCTTTCAACGATATTGAATAAAAAAGTGCCGAAAAATGTACTTTATTGATAGAAAATATGTGATATTTCGGCCACTTGCCTTTGTCTCAGACATATATAACCCTCGCCCGCACATGGGGGGGTGGTTGCCACCCCCCCCCCCCCCAGGTAGTCTTTCTGCTCTGCACTCAACATTTTTAGAGCTAGAAGGCTGATTTTTCGTATAGCTGCTCCTCTATCCTTTCTTGATGTCCACTGAAAATTTCAAGTTTCTGTGATTTTTGGTTTCGGAGATATGACCTTGTTTTTCAGGTCATGTCATGACCCAAATGGCCAATTCTCAACATATTGCGTTTGCCATGGGCCTTATGAGCTTTTGACACCCTGATTTCGGCCTTTTTTGCCAGTCTTACCTCCCAGCTATCATGGAACATGCTGTTCGACGATGTACAGGGGTCAAGGTCAGGGTCAAGGTCAACCTAGGTCATCTAAGATAATTGCGTTTTAGGCAAGCTGAATTTACTTTTTTTGAAGTTTTTTGACTGCATTTTTGGTAAAAGCTTCTCAGATCATGATTTCATGTAATATGGACCCAAAAACAATCGGTGCACACATCAGTATACACACAGACACACACAGACATACAAACACATATAATTGACCTTGACCTAACTTGACCTGAAATGACCTCAGCAGCAAAGTTCTGGTCGGGTAGTGTGACAAAGAGGTTCTAGCTGGCTTGGCACCAGAAAACAGCATCGTCATCGGTATTTGATAAGCAGCACACTTGATATCCAACGGTGACCCAAAACAGCAACATTTTTTAGTTTGACCTGACCTGGAAGGTCAATGACTGACCTGAGAAGGTAAAACTGGGTATCATTGGATTCGTCTCTTCCCAAAGAATCTTTTTTGTCTTTACTGCTAAGCTCTATCTCCAACAGGAACGAAATGGCGCGGGGGGGGGGTGGCAACCACCCCCCCCCATGTGCGTTCTAGGATGGGAAAATGGCATGTGCGGGCGAGGGTTAATCAAGATAAACAATAGTTTCGTTTCGCCGCATCGCGTTCCAACTGCCTCTACAAAATTACGTACATTAGTTCGTGACAAAATCGATATCGTACCACTGTAACAAAGTATTATAATTCCGTTGAAAGGTGAAAACTCTATCTGTGAGTACACAGGTTTAGATACACCTACCGGCCAATAACAATACCTATAATCAGGTTTAGATACCTTCATAAAGCTAGAAAATCATGACAAAGGCTTTAGACCGAAAGAGAGTAAGGGCAGTTTAACCCTCGCCGGCCGAGGGGGGGCGGGTGCCGCCCCCCCTCCCTAGGTTTTTTTTTCGCGATAGCTCCGAACGCGCCGGAGATAGAGAGCTGAAACTTAGCATACCTGACCCTTGATTCAAGCCGGATCTTTTGACACCAACCGCATTTTCGGGTCAGGTCAGGTCACTGGCCTATGACGTCATAAGTGAACCTCTGCACGGTCTTCAGATGTCGCAACTTCGCAACGCCCTCACTGCCAGAGGAGCTGTCACAGGGAAATGAAACTTGCAGGACCTAGTATCCATTAGGAGTCTCACAACTTGTATATCTCGGATTTTTTTCTAAAGGTCATATGAGGTCAGGTCATTTTGAGACCTCACCATTATAAGTCAATGGGGAAAAACGAAAACTGCTATTCTGGCGCCGGGAACGATCTCCAACTATCTCAACCACACAGAATCGTGATTTCATGCACTCCTTGCAAGGTTCCATGCGTCACTTTTGCATTGGTGACCTTGCGTGACGTCATTTATGACGTCATTAGGGTCATATTAGTTTTTCGTCAATAACTCCCAATCAAATTGAGCTAGCGAGTCGGGAGAGCCACCAATCGACTCAGGAAGACCTGCCGAATCGAATGATACGCAATATGACCTCCTTCGACCAACTTCGTGACCTGGGGGCGCTGACCTGACCGTGACCCGAGGTCAACACCCTAAGTTGACCTCACCCAAACAAAAAGTATATCATTCGACGCGCCTGAGCAAGACAAACACGATGCTGCCAAAATCGCGGCTCTGCGGCCGTTTTTTTTTTTGCGAAGTTATTCACCAAAAACCGAACCGTACCTTGGGGCACTTGACCTGACCTCAGAGGTCACCGGTTGACCTAGGACCTTAAAATCGGGTATCAATCTCTGCGTCTTGAAACGGCGCACACGCTCGTTTTTTCCGCGACACGCTAGCTCCACCAGGGGCGAAACGGCGAGGGGGGGTCGTACTTACCCGCCCCCCCCCCCCCCTCGGCCGGCGCGTATGTAGAAAACCAATAGGTCCGGCGAGAGTTAAGACGAAGTTATCCTAACATCTGTGAAGACCGCGTGTGGAAGGTGAGTCTATACAAATCAAATGAAAACAGGCACATCAATCAACAATCCAAATCACTAACACATATCTCAAAGCAGTTCGCACAACACATATACACACATGTACAATGTGCATACATATAATTTCACAGGATAGGCCATGACGAGTCGTTACTGTTTAGATGTGGGCGGTGGTTCCTGATCATCAAAGATTCGGCTATTTTTCGATCCGGGTGGTCCTTAGACCTGTACATGACTTTCACAGTGAGAGGTACTTTGCCATCTACTGAAACATTAGAATGGGAGACCTGGAAATGCTCTCCCATGGGAGTATCTGGAGTTCTATTTTTGAGGTCACGTACATGCTCGTTGAAGCGCAGAGGGCGCTTCGTTTCACCTATGTACACACAGTCATGTCCATCCTGGCGACAAAGTTCACATCTAATTTCATATACGACATTTTTCTGTGTACAATCCCCCACGAACCCAGTTGAACATGTGTGGCATCTCCTACCCCCCGGACAGGCTGGCTTCGACATAGCGGATCGTACTAGTTTTTTTATTTTTTCCTTGTTTTGCCACGCCACCCGTATGTCTAAGCCTGATCTTTTGACCTTACTTTTTATCTTGCACAGCAGCTCCTCGTCTATGTATGGTAGACAAAGGAACCCGTCAAACTGCGCTCGGCGCTGATGCCCATCAGCCGAGGGTCTTCTCTGTGCTCTCGCCTCTCGCAGAAGCCTTCGGAGGATGTGATTAGGGTACCCATTTTTTGACAGAAGTGTCCATACTTTTCGTATACTTTCCTCTGTTTTTTCGGCGGTAGATAAGTTCCGAATCGCCCGTTGAAATTGACTCCTGGCCATGTTATATTTTGTCACCTCTAATAGCACCTCTAATAGCAACATATGTACTAAGCAACTGACGCCCTTTCGATGATTTTCGATAAAATGCGTTTAACTCGATGTTATACCGCATTCCCTAGAAGACCCGCGACCGGCAAAACATTTTATCTTTGACCTGACCTGTGACGTCATCGGTGACTCCGAGGTAAATGAAATTGGATTTCCCAAAAGAAATTTGACAGGGCTTCCGAACGCCGTTTGAATTTTGCGGATCCGTCCAGTTGTTTCGGAGATACGAGGGGGGCAAAAAATACCCCCCACCGCGCGGGGGGTAATCCAATTTATGTTGTAGTAATCTTGGGTCGTTGTTTGATTTTCCATCCTCGTGCAGGGGGCGCTCCCAGATCTCGAGAACGGCTGGGGGGTAATCCAATTTATGTTGTAGTAATCTTGGGTCGTTGTTTGATTTTCCATCCTCGTGCAGGGGGCGCTCCCAGATCTCGAGAACGGCTGGGCCGATTGCGCTCAAATTTGGTACACGGCTGGGGACCAGTTAGTAGGGTGCCGTGCAAAAGTCAGTTTGGACCTCGCTTGCACGTGCGCACGTGCAGAACTCCGCTTCCAGATCTCAGGAACGGCTGGGCCGATTGCGTTCAAGTTTGGTACACCGCTAGCGACCGGTTAGAAGGGTGCTTTGCACAAGCCCGTTGGAAGTACCCTCTCGCCCTTGCGCACGTGCAGGGCTCACTATTTCACTCGCTCGTTCTTCGCCCAAAAGGCGTTTTACTGGTTTTTACCAAGTTGGCAAGCTTGGTCTCTTCATCCGGCGTCATTCGGCGTTATGAATCAATTCGCAGACGAACAAAAGGTTCAATGCTGCCATTGGTTTGATCGGTATAAATCTCCTATTCTTGTTAAAAGGCTTTTCCAGAAAACATTTCATCAAAAACCCCTATCATCATGGGCTATACGGCAGTGGTACAAAAAGGTTCGGAGCACCGGCTCTGTCAAAAGGCAGAGAGGAAGTGGAAGGCCGAGCATCTCAAACCGGGATCCACGCATTGTTCAACAAGTTCAGGAGACATACCAACGAAGCCCGATGAAGTCTTTGAGGAGAGGAAGCTCACAGCTCGGAGCAAGGCCATCTATAGAAGGTACAGTCACTCCCCGCCGACCAATCAGAGACAGATCCTGAGTGACGTCACCCCTGATGCTCGCAAGGGGTACTCCATTCCTTTACGATCGACCACTTATGATGTCATCAAAAGTGGAGTGACATGGGCCTGGCTCGGAGTGTCACGCTCCTCACTTGAGCGGATCCTAAAAAAGACATTGCGCCTCAAAGCGTACCGAGTACAAACGGCACAAAAGCTGAAGGGGAACGATAGGGCAGCTAGAAAAGCTATTGCAGAGAATGCTCTGAGAAAAAAACAAGAGAGATGGCAACTTCACGAAAAAAATTGTCTTCTCAGATGAAGCTACCTTCCACGTAAGAGGCAAGGTCAACCGCCACAACATGCGAGTGTGGGGGTCAGCACGTCCCAAAGATGTGCGTGAACTGGAGAGAGACAGCCCGAAGCTGAACGTCTGGTGCGCCCTCTCTATGGACGAGGTCATCGGGCCATATTTCTTTGAGGGTAACACCATCACTGGCGAGGACTATCTCACGATGCTACAAGAATTCGGTGCTGCCAAGATTCCAGATGACCACATGTTTCAGCAAGATGGGGCACCACCGCACTTTGCAAGAACAGTGAAGACCTACCTGGATGACACCTTCCCGGGAAGGTGGATTGGCAGAGGTGGTCCCATAGCATGGCCTCCACGGTCGCCTGACCTGACTCCTTTAGATTATTTCTTTTGGGGATACATCAAGGACACGGTCTACAAGACTCCGGTGCGTGACACAGATCACCTGCGTGAACGTATCACCCTTGCGTGCGGGACTGTGACCTCGAAGATGCTGAAAACACATGGAAAATATGGTTCGACGTTTGGAGGCGTGTGTTCGAGTTCATGGCGGGCATATTGAAATAAACTGTATCTGATAAAAATTTTGCCTTTTTACTACCGCAGAGTGAAATCAGCTATCCTCTATCCCCATTATTACCTAAGTTATGAGCTTTTATTATCGTCTCGTTTTTTTCTAGACACCCTGTACAGCTGTCTAATGCGACAGCGACAGCAAACGATCCGCAAATGGCGAATATGCAGTGTATTCCGTTCGCGTGTTTTATAAAATACCACACGGGGCCGCGAAATGATTTCTTGAGGACAGAGGTCAATTGCTATCGTATGCCATATTGTGTTCCGTATAGTTTCGTTACCACTTGCAAACGTCAAATTAATGCACCGATAATTTCAAGACGGTCCAGTCTTGTTTTTATTGTATCATTTATCTTGTTTTTTCGTTTTCGTCTGTTTGCTTAGTTTACGTTTTACTTACCCGTGTTGCTCGCCGCCGCCACCTTCAATTCACCGACTTTGCCATATGTTGCAGTTGCCCTCGCCCCGCCGGTGACGCTCGCCCACCCTGCCTTCTGCGTTCCGGTGATGTCGAAATTGTGGACCACCAACCGACTGCCCTCGCCGCCTCAGACAACTGCCTCAGGACTTCTTTGCGGACGGTGGCACCGGGCTCCCCCAGTCGCTGGTAATCACTCTGACGTCTCTCTCCTATCCCTCCCATGCCAGTACATCACAAGCACACACACGCCTACAGACACCACAGCACACATCACATACAGTATCAGGTACTCAAGACAACGACTAACTGTTATCCACCCCACTGACAACGTTGGAAATAGAGATGCCACTTTTGAACCCGCGAACCCGCTTTCTGCGGGTTTTCAAAACCCGCAGGGTTTTTGGCGGGTTTGAGAAGCAAAACTTGTCGTGTGGCGGGTATTTGGCGGTCAGACTTAAGAACCTATATTTTTTTTTTTTTAGATGCAAAACACAATGCCAAGTGCATTTGCTCAGGTTAGCAATACAATATTCATCAAAACAGCTTTTAAAACAGAACCAAATATAGAAATATATCAAGGAAGCACATTTCAAATGCAAAACTGAAAACAACCAGCAATAGCATCCACAGTCTAGCAATGACCAAACCAAGGTATAAGCAACAAACTACAAAGCATAAATAATTGCTGATGAAAGCATTCCATAAAACATAAAAGAACCTGAAAGCAAACTTATAGGAAGCTGAACTGAAGTCTATGTGCAGTGTGCACTAGATATACATTATGGAAGAACCCAGAATCAGAGCAAATGCCACATGCTACTTTATTTGCGTCTGGTCGGCATAAAAAAGAGCTATCAACTAAACAAAATTTGATGCAAATTCATTGATTACCTATCCTATGTTCTGTTCCACCCTATATTACGAAAATAACTCACCAATTACCCTTACAAAAAATCAAAATATTGACTGGGCGGCCCAAATATAACGCAATACAATACTGGCGCACTTCCGACATTCTGACAAGGATTGGCATTTGACTGCGTCAATTTTGGTCTCTGAGGCAAAGGAAAGCTGTCATTGATGACGCAATAATTTTACAATCAATTTTTCTGTCTTGGTTTTTGAATACCTCAAAATAGCAGTTATACATGTTACATACAAAACCACGTAGCTGGTCGCATTTATTTCTTTTGTCTTTTTACGTGCTTATCATTTGTATGACGAGAGAGCCGGAGAACATTACCAAGACCATGTATGAAATTATTACATTTAATTTAGTATTTACTGTCTCTTTATTTCTTAACCGGTTATTAACCTCTAAATGGTAAAACTTTAGCTGTTGTGTAAAATAACTTTATCAGAATGGCACATGAATATGCATTATACATCGGTGTTTTCGCAACAAGTTCGCACTAACTACGGCCGCAATAATTTAGTCGCTGTTACATTCTTTGCAATCAGCTGTTGGTGACGCTTCTGACGCATGTTTCCAGAAACGCGTGGTTCATTGGTGGTTAGTTGGTTTTTGCTGGGATTTTGCATGATTTGTTTTATGTGTAGATCGACTGGATACTTATTATTCACTGTGTCACTATTTATTTTTAACTGGAAATCGCATATCTTTTATATCAACATTCATTTTGATAACAATATCATTCCAGAAGCCTAACATTGAGAGGGAGCCAGAGTAAAATTTTGATCCTCAGCCAATGCTGAAGGGTAAGGTGAGAGAAAGATTTTACTGAACTCTTTTCAGAAAGGAATTTCAAATGTATTGATGCATTATTCGTTTTCCACTATCCAGTGTGCACTTCCTGAGGACTTAGCATAGCAATTTCAAGTCCTTACTATTTGTTTGGCTGTCTTTTTCTGCACAGCAATGAAGCAAGTAAGGTTTATATAGCTCTAGCATTGACCCAGCTGTATTTTTTTCTTGCAAAAGCAGGTTTTCAAAATTGCGGGTTTTTTGCGGGTTCGGCTCAGCCAAAATCAGCTTGCGGGTAGTTGTGGTTGGGCAAGGGGTAGCTGCGGGGCGGGGCGGGTAATGAAATTGCAAATTTGTGGCATCTCTAGTTGGAAACATTTCAAACTTTCAATGGTACCTCTTAAGTATATATCATGACATTAATCTTTTGCTAACTATGAGCGGCATTGAGCCAAATCCTGGCCCGCCATTAACACAAAATTTGAATGTGGCTCATGTAAATATCAATAGCGTGACGGCAGAAAACAGAATTGACGAACTTTTTCAATTTGTCGAAATTAATGATGTAAAAGTTTGTGCGCTTACAGAAACTAAATTAGATGACAGAGTTTCTCCCACATTATATAAATTAGGCGGTTTTCACGATCCTTTCACTAGACATAGAGACAGAAACGGAGGCGGAGTGGCCCTGTATGCCCACGCCTCACTGCCTATAAAAAGACTGACTGAGCTTGAATTGGAGGAAGAGGAATGGATATGGGCGAAAATTAAAACGCAAAATCAAACTATTCTTATTTGTTGTACATATCTGCCGCCAAATTCAAACGCTAATAGACTACAAAGTTTCATTGAACGTTTTTCGGAAAGCGTAAGCCTCGCTCAAAAACACTCACCAACTGTAACCATCATTTTAGGAGACTTTAACGCCGGGAACGTGTATCTCAACAACATGACTAATCACAGTGGTATCACGACCTTCGACCTAAGACTCCAAGACACTGCTAGCATGCTAGGACTCAGCCAACTTATCACACAACCCACCCGAATGACAAACGACAAAAGCAACTTACGCGACTTAACCCGCGCACCGACGGGGGGGGGGCGGATATCCGCCCCCCCCCTGAGGTTTTTCGCGAATAGCGGGAAAACCGCGGCGCGTAGCGCCGCGAAATTTGGTATGACTATTCCCTTATCAATTTTACACATGGTGTGCAAGTTTGAACCTCCTACCTTTCAAGGTCAGGTCACCAGGTCACTTTGAATGACCCAACCTCAAGTCACTTTTTTGCAACTTTGTCACCGTGCCAGAGCTACAATAGATGTCGGAGGCCTTTGAAAGTCGCAGGATGTTATTAGGTCATTAGTAGCTACAATTTGTTTATCTCGGAATTTTGATATCGGTGACCTAAGGTCAGGTCAATTTCGCGACCTCCCCATTATAAGTCAATGGGGGAAAAATCAACTCCCTGTTTTTACCACTAAAACGGGTCGGAATGGCCCCATATACCATACATGACTTCATATACGATCAACCTTCACTACCTTGAGGTCTGTTTTGCTGTTGGGCAGCTGTGAGGTCATGTGACGTCATCAAAGGTCACCAAAGGTTTTTGGCCAATAACTCCGTACAGGAACAAGATACAGACGCGTGGATGGTCTCATTGTGTTCAGCTCGTCAAGACGCATCGAATGATATATATGATGACCTCGAGGTCACGTGACCTGAGGTCAACCTTTGACCTTGACCTTTCGAGGTCAACATATATATCATTCGATGCGGATTGACGAGAGGATCACGATGATGCCCTTAGTTTGTTCCTATCTTGACTAATTCGAAAGTTATTCGAGAAAAACTCTCTCCATATTCAGCGCCGCCATTTTGACTTTTTCGACCCCTGTGACGTCATCTTTGACCTGACCTGAAAATGACCTTAGTAAAAATTGTAGATCTTGACCGTGCATATCCGATGCCGTTTACCGCTTGTCGCTATCTTGCTTCGTTCTCGAGATCTCAGGGGGGGGCGGTCATCCGCCCCCCCCGTCGGTACTAAGTTGGCGCAGACCCCCGTCGGTGCGCGGGTTAATATTTACAGACAATACTGACATTATTATCGATAGTGGGATATTACCTTCGTTTTCACGTTTAGACCATTTCCCAATATTTGCGACTGTATGTACTGCTTTTCCACGACAAACGACAGACCTCACTCATAAAACGATATGGGATTATGCAAACCTCGACTCACAACTTCTTACCAGACTTTTACAAGACACTGACTGGGAACAACTTCTGGACAACGACATAGACACAGCAACCGAACTGTTTATAGAGGCTTTATCAAGTGCTGCCGACGCATCGATTCCAAAAAAGATAGTTAGAGACAAATTTCAAAAGCCATGGACGACAAACGACCTAAAAACACAAATAAGGAAACGCGACAGACTGTTCAGACGAGCCAAACAAACTCAGACTGCCTACGACTGGGACCGATGGAAATATCAACGAAACAAAGTGACATCGATGAACAAAAGGCTGAAGCGACAACACATCCAACACCAAGTGGAGAAACTTTTGACACTTAAGCACGACCCACGCAAGTACCACCAAACACTACGCACAATGACAGGACGAACACGCGACTACACTATTCCACCGCTAGAGGGACATAACGGAGACATATTAACTGACGACTTCGAAAAAGCGACGCTATTAAACAATCATTTCGCCAGTCAAGCGACGGTCGACTTAACCGGCACACACAGACATCCACTAAATCATGACTCAGACAGAACGCCGGTGCCCACTCTGGGTGAACTGATGACATCCGAGAGAGAGGTTCTCCAAATACTAAATTCACTCGATCCTAACAAATCAACGGGCCCCGATGAAATTCCAGTAAAACTTATCAAGTTAACCGCTCTCATCATTGCAGAACCATTGTCCAAACTTTTTAACATGTCACTAAGTCAGGGAATTTATCCATCGAAATTTAAAGAAGCAAACATAAAACCAATTTTCAAAAACAAGGGATCACCTTCTGACTACACTTGTTACCGTCCCATCAGTATACTTTCATCGTTATCTAAAGTCTTCGAAAAAATTGTCTTCAAGGGTATATATTCCCATTTACTGAATCATTCTCTTTTGACCGACAAGCAGAGTGGGTACCGGCGTAGCCACAGTACAGAACAACAGCTTTTATACCTGACTCACAACTTGTACAAATCACTGGACATGGGACGAGACTTTACTGCTATCTACCTCGACATTTCTAAATACTTTGACAAGATCTGGCATGACGGACTGTTGTACAAGAGTAAGCACGACTTCGGAATTACTGACTCACTTTTCGACTGGTTAAAATCATATCTTTGTGACAGGACACACCGAGTACGGATCAACAGCACATTCTCGGCCACTAAAACAATAAATGCGGGCTGCCCGCAGGGATCCGTACTCGGGCCTTTGCTGGCACTTATGTATCTCGACGGACTTTCAAGACGAATAAAGAATGACATTCTCTTTTTCGCTGACGACACATCTATCTACGCCTCGCACACGACAGCAGACATTGACGCCGTACAGCTATCACTACAACAAGACCTCAACGAAATCCACAAATATGGTCGAGAATGGGCAATTACATTCAACGCTACGAAGACCATCCAACAAACATTTTCACACAGACATCAGTACACACCACCAAAGCTCACTTTCGAGGGCGCAAACGTACCCATTCATGAAACTCATACTCACCTTGGCTTGACACTTTCTAAGGACCTACGCTTCCACCAACACGTCAATGCAATATGCAACAAGGTACACAAATCACTCAGTCCACTCTACTCCATTGCACGTTACATACCAAGGCCCATTCTCGAACAAATTTACAAGACGTATATAAGACCTTACTTTGACTACTGTGACACAATATATGACGGACACATAACAATACAAGACGCTGCCCGACTTGACATGCTACAAAACAGAGCAGGGAGACTTGTGACGGGGGCTATGTTCAGGACGTCAACCGAAAAACTTCTACAAGACTTGGGCTGGGACAAACTGACTGTAAGACGACAAATACACAAACTCACTTTATATCATACATTCACTAATCCAAGACACCAAACGCCAAATTATATCACGATGATCATGCCAGAAACACGTGCAGAAAACACCGGCAGAACACTACGCAACTCAAACACACACACCATGCCTCCCAACCGAACCACATCCTTCCAGAAGTCCTTTTTCCCCTCAACAGGCAAATCCTGGAACCAGCTTCCCGAATCCATCCGATCCCTTCCTCCTCGTTCCTTTCAACGAGAGATCTCGAGGCGACTGGGGGTGCCTGGGCCTTCTCCCTTTTACAA
Organism: Amphibalanus amphitrite; assembly: GCF_019059575.1. Lineage (NCBI taxonomy): Eukaryota > Metazoa > Arthropoda > Thecostraca > Balanomorpha > Balanidae > Amphibalanus > Amphibalanus amphitrite. The sequence goes on from NW_024881504.1 coordinate 917,827, forward strand.
AATTGGCACTAAAATGGGCAATATTTTCCATTCTAGGCTACGAATGCAAATGTCACAACTAAATTCACATTTATTTCAAATACAAAGGCACGATACACCTGAATGTGCTTGTGGCTTTGAAACAGAAAATATTCATCATTTCATTCTCGCGTGTCCCAACTATAATTTGCAGAGAGAGGAACTTTACCGGGACATGTTGCAAATTTTTGGCGAAAATTTTGGTCAAATGTCAACTACACGGTTATTACGTGTTCTTTTGCATGGCGACGATCTTGGCGGCGGGGACTGTCGTGCGGTGGCTCAGTATTTCCAAAATTTCTTGCTTCGTTCGCACAGATTTACCTATTAATTTACCTACCTCATTCAGTTTTGTGGGCGGCGTCCCCGGTGGGCTGAGTGACGTCAGCGCGGGTTGGGTCGGTGGCCTGTCGTGGCGGCGGCAGTGGTAGTTTTGTTTTAATACGCTATGTTACCTTCGTTACGTTGTATGTTTATGTTATATTCGACCTTGATCTGAAGGCTATGTTCATGTTGTTTTATGTTTATGATGTCTATCTGATTATGTTACAAGAGGTGGTGCCTAGAGTCAAGCACAATGTGCTTTTGCACCACTCTTATATTATTTTGCTTTATCTCTGTTATTCATGTTCATTTTCCGATCGTTTTACTTATAGGTTGTCGATGCGCAATAAACATTCTGGAATGGAATGGAAAACGTGCGCACGTGCTGTTGAGCACCCCAACCTTAAAACATGCAGATGAATTATCTGATAGAGACCTAACTGTGTACCGAGTTTCAATTCAATCGGCCCAACCGTTGTGCAGTTATTGAGGTTGCAATTTTGGGGGTTCTTAAAAAAATGTCCAACTTTACCACGCGCCACGTGCGGTGGTTGGCAAGAACGCATGGTGGCCATCACACCACAGAACTTTTACGTCCAAGTGACATTCAGTAAAGAGGACCGCTTATCAATCGGATGTCCCGTTCCTAAGATATTAGCTTTTGAAGAGCGTCCCCACGGCCGGCCGGCCGGCCGGCCGGCCGCTCATACTCAGGATTTTGCCTTAACCCTCGCCGGACCTATTGGTTTTCTACATACGCGCCGGCCGAGGGGGGGGGGGCGGGTACGACCCCCCTCGCCATTTCGCCCCTGGTGGAGCTAGCGCGTCGCGGAAAAAACGAGCGTGTGCGCCGTTACAAGACGCAGAGATTGGTACCCGATTTTAAGGTCCTAGGTCAACCGGTGACCTCTGAGGTCAGGTCAAGTGCCCCAGGGTACGGTTCAGTTTTTGGTGAATAACTTCGCAAAAAACGGCCGCAGAGCCGTGATTTTGGCAGCATCGTGTTCGCCTCGCTCAGGGCGTCGAATGATATACTTTTTGTTCGGGTCAGGTCAACTTAGGGTGTTGACCTCAGGTCAAGGTCAGGTCAGCACCCCCAGGTCACGAAGATGGTCGAAAGAGGTCATGTCGCATATCATTCGATTCGACAGGTCTTCCTGAGTCCATTGGTGGCTTTCTCGACTCGCTAGCTCAATTTGATTAAGAGTTATTGACGAAAAACTAATATGACCTTGATGACGTCATAAATGACGTCACGGAAGGTCAACATTGCAAAAGTGACGCATCTAACCTTGCAAGGAGTGCATCAAATCACGATTTTGTGTGCTTGAGATAGTTGGAGATCGTTCCCGGCGCCAGAATAGCAGTTTTCATTTTTCCCCATTGACTTATAATGGTGAGGTCACGAAAATGACCTGACCTCATATGACCTTTAGGAAAAATCCGAGATATAGAAGTTGTGAGACTCATAATGGATACTAGATCCTGCAAGTTTCATTTCCCTGTGACATCTCCTCTGGCAGTGAGGGCGTTGCGAAGTTGCGACATCTGAAGACCGTGCAGAGGTTCACTTATGACGTCATAGGTCAGTGACCTGACCTGACCCAAAAATGCAGTTGGTGTCAAAAGATGCGGCTTGGATCAAAGGTCAGGTATGCTAACTTTCAGCTCTCTATCGCCAGCGTGTTCGGAGCTATCGCGAAAAAAACCCTGTGGGGGGGCGGCACCCGCCCCCCCCCCTCGGCCGGCGAGGGTTAATTCAGTATGAACTCGCTCGCTCGCTCGTAATAATTTTTTTTTTGGGCGTGTCGGGTCGCGGCCGGCCGGCCGCGGACCATTTTCAGAAGTGGCGGGCAGACCGTGCGTCGAGTACTTGCTTTCTCGCGTGGCGGTACTGGAGTTCACTAGTATTGTTTAAAATATTTTCATTTGCCATGAACTTGAAATTATACACTGTAATTAACGATCATTTGTCAATTATTACAAGTTCTTCAAAGTTCTTCTTTGAAAGCAAATGATTTCATTTCACTCAAGAATTGTCTTGTCCAGCACTATAACCGCCACCCAGCCGCCATCCATTGGAAGAGATAGGCTCTGCGACACAAAGTGTCGTTTTAAACTGGACTGGGAACCAATGTGTGATGACATTTCGAGCTAAATTTATGCTCATTGTGTACCTAGAAGCATTGGGAACAACGCTCTGACTGTACATTTTTATTTTTTTGCCTCTAAATGAAAATATTTACAATCAAGTACTTTGCAGGCGCAGTTTAGAAGCTCCCGTAATGCTAAAGTTCTGTCTCCTACAAGTATGTAAATACTGCCCTAGGGAACCAACAGTTGGCATCGTACTAGCTTTAAATTATATCCATATTGTTCCCAGTACTTTGCTGAACACTCTGGTGAGTGTACATTTTTCGTTTTTTGCTTTACAAGCGTAAAATTCGTCTGGTTTTACACCGCTTCATTCGCCTCCTTAGCCCGGTAGGCCCGGCCGGCCAGTTCCCGCTGTAGTTCCAAACACTGCCCGATAGATGGCAGGTGCAGAAGTGGTCCCAGCCGTCCCAGTACGGGGGGCGAGGGGCACGAGATGTTTGCACGTGGCTTGGTCGCAATTCATCTCGGACAATAAAAACTGACGCACCATAAAAATCTTTCAACAATTCTCTTTTGAATGACATATTAAATATTTTTCTAGCATAATTACTTTTCGAGATATAACGATTCCTTATTGTCTCGTTTTTTGAGACATCCTGTATTTCCTGAACTTAACCTGCGACCTGGTGGGGGGGGGGGGCTATTTTTTTGACCCCCCCCCCCCTCCAGACTTTTCGATATATCTCCAGAACCGCTGCGCCGATCGTCACCAAACTTTCAGTACCCTCTCGGACATCAATTTTATACACTGTGACACAAAATTTTCCAAAGGCTATGATAAGTTGGCCGGAAATGACGTCAGAGTGACGTCATGTTCTGCCGTTTTCGACCAAAAAAAGGGTTTTGCGGGAAGAGCTGTCAGGCCTATAGCTTTGCAAATACAGAAAAATGATAAGGACATAAAAGCTGTAGAATTGACAGGGCTACAAAACTGCTATCTCGGATTTTTGATTTTTTTTTGGATTTTGACCCCCAAAAATAAAAAAATAGATTTTTGGATCGGAAAATCCAAAAAGTTTTCGAATTTTGCAAAAACCGGAATATATGTGATAGTCCTTACCGCGTTCCATCCACATACCAAATTTGAGATTGATACCTCTTTTTTTGGCGAAGTTATAGCGAAAAAAACTGTTCATAATTGATGACGTCAAATTTTCAAACTCAATTTTTAGCAATTATAGACCCCGTAGCGCAAAACAAAGACCACCATTAGACTCCCCGTGACAAGCTGCATCGAACCAATACCCATTTTATGCAAAACTATCAACTTTAAAATTTGACCTTTTTTACCTTACCTTGACCTGACCTTGACCTGACCTTCACCAGAAAGTGACCTAAGCCTTACCTGATAGTCCTATAACCAAAACCATTGAGTTGGAAATGAAAAATTGGCCATAAAACATGCATCACACAACCTTAGTAAAGTTGGGTTCATGTGACCTGACCTGTGACCCTTGGTGACCTGACCTTTGACCTGACCTGGTATTGTCAGTGACCTCTAATAGCAACATATCTACTAGGCAACTGACGCCCTATCGCTGATTCTCGACAAAATGCGTTTTCCTCGGTGTTATAGCGCATTCCCTAGAAGACCCGTAAACGGTGAAACATTCCATCTTTGACCTGACCTGTGACGTCATCGGTGACCCCGAGGTTAATGAAATTTGGTTTTCCTTGACAAATTTGACAGGCCTTTCGAACGCCGTTTAAATTTTGCGGATCCGTCCAGTAGTTTTGGAGATACGAGGGGGGCGAAATAGCCCCCCCCCCTTCACCAGGTCGCGTTATAAACAGGGCGCGGGTTAACCCGCGACGTCGGATCCGAACCCCCCTCCGTTTTTCTTGAATAACTCAAGAACCGCTTACGCTATCAACTTGAAACTTGGCATACCCTCTCCCCCATCAATTTGACGTCTTCTGTGTAATTGTTAAGAACAAAAAAAAAATTGAGATATATCGATTTTAGTGATGTAACTACATCGCGTTTTTAGTCAAAAAGTGGTAAATATTTAAAAATTGCCAAAAAATCAGGGTTTCAAGCAAATTGCAAATTAAGGACATGAATAGACGCAGCTCAACGAGTTCTTTAAAATGGCTATCTCAGATTTTCCATAAAATGCGTTTTTCACCCCTGAAAATTCAAAAAACTACATTTTTTGGAAAACAGCTAATAAAATCCAAAATTTTGAGAATTTCCAAAAAAAAAAAAACAGGAATATATGTTATAGAGCTCTATTAGAACATAAGATGTCCCAAATTTCAACTTTCTATCTTGATTTTTGACCCCCCAAATTGTAAAAATAGCTCCAACATGCATAGGGCATGGTGACGTCATAAGCATTTTCGTGAATTAGAGGCACTTCTGAAAATCGCATATGAAAACAAATGGCACCACTAGATTCCTGGGACAAAGTTCGTCTAGAAAAGTGCATTTTTGTCAAAAATAAAAAGTTGAAAAATTGACCTTTTTTCTCAGCCCTCGTTTAGTATAAACGATTTTTTATGCTTTCAATGCACACTTATCACCAGCAAAGTGAATTTGGGTCACATATAACCATTACCATCAGATTCGGCGTGAAAAATAAGCCATAAAACATGTGTTGCACGCCCATGTAGCAGAAAGTGAAAACCGTGACCTTTCGTGACCTGGCCTGACCTTGACCCGTGCTTAGTATGACCTATATACGCACATGGTACCTTCACTAGGCCTTTGAGGTCATTTTTGGTGAGTTTCGAGCAGCAGCTATCGATTCCGCTGTCCGTAAGCCTAATCATGCAAAACCCCAGAATTTGACCTTTGACCTGACCTTGACCCGAAAGTTGACATCAATCTTAAAATCTTAAGAGTGCTTTGGAAAGGTCTCGTAGAGACCTTTCGAACGCCGCCTCGCGGGGCTCGATGCGACCATTGGTTCTCGAGATAACAGGGGGGGGGTCGGATCCGACCCCCCCCCCCCGGCTGTCGTGGGTACGGAAATAGCCCAGGCGGTGCCGGGTTAATTTCATGTTTTTAATGCGACAGCTATGCCTTTTGAAAATTTCGTTTGCGACAGCTTGAACGCTTTTTCACCTTTGTCGATACCAACATTGCTTTTGAGATAGCAAGAGTGTGCTGGATCCGACACCTCCCCATGCAGTCTTGGGTTAGGAAATAGCCCAGGTGGTGCCGAGCAGAACCGACTACCATCAGAGCGCGGGCAATAGACACCGTCACACATGAATCCTCACCTTATTCCGAATAAACCGCAGCAGCTGAGATACGGTCGCGTCCTTGTAGCTCTTGAAGGAGCCTTCGTCCAGTGACTTGTCGATTATCGTCCTCCAGTCCTTGGGTTCACCCTGCTCACCCTGCTCTTCGAACACCCGAGTGGGATTTTCGTCGACAGTGGCCTTCAGGTTTTCGTCTTTTGCCATGATGAGGTCACTAATGGCCTGTAAACAAAGCCACATATACGAATAAGGGCTCTCCTAGAGACCTTTCGTCGGTTATATTTTTCTTGTTTAGCTATCTGACTCCTCCCAATCCCACTTCTATTGCCTAAATAACAAAGCAAATCATGTGTATCCGGTCACATGTAACTCCAGAGTTGCTGGAGTATTTCGCCACACACCGTTTGCCATGGGGAAGGGGTAATCGCCCCCACCCGACAACTTAAGAACCAATATGTAAAGGGCAGTTCCACCACAAATCACCTAATTTTTCCCAATAGTTCACCATGACCTCTCCGATTTTGCTCAACCTTGGCATGCAATGTGACCAATGGACACTACTTTGTCCCAGTTAATGTTTAGTCCTAATGTCACAGGGGTCATTGAATATGGGTCATCGAAATTTGTAGGTTTTCCGGAATATTGAAATATAAAATATTTTTTATTTCTACAACGGTTGACCGGATCAAGAAAAGTTATGTATGAAATAATAAGCGCATAGGCTGGTGCATCTAGCAAAAATGTGACTGAAACTCCAACGTCATTTTTTGACCTCATGACCATGTGACCTTTTCTTGCCCCGTGACCTTTCAAATTTGCCCTATTAAAAAAAAAATCTGATTTTTTTCCCTCAGAGATGTCTTATCCATGCTCTCAATAGTGGTATGTGATTTGGTTGGTATATCGGACCCGCTGACCTCAAACTGAGGTCAACAACGTGGTCATGACCTGACATGAAAATGACATCTGCCCAGAACGTCGTGAATCATAGGCAATATGGGTGTCATATGAAAGCTGACTTCACGAAGAATACATTGGTAGTGCTTTTGTGAAACGGGTTTAGGCTAACTTTTCGTTAGCCTAAACCCGATTTTCAATTCATTTTAATTTACCCTAACTTTTTGGATAGCATAAATTAACCCGCGCCCCGCTGGGGGGGGGGGCAGAATCTGCCCCCCCCCCCTCCCGTTTTTCGCCAATAACTTCTAAACGCGTTACGCCAGCGACGTCAAACTTTCAGTACCTTATCAAACATCAATTTGACACAAATTTGAGCGAAATCCGTCGGAATTTTTTTGAGAAATTGACGTTTTAGTGACGTCATGTTCGCCATTTTCGCCTCAAAAACGGCAAAATTTCAAACGCCGATAACATCTTCATTTTTAAAGGAATCAAGACGTAACAAAAAAGGTTATACGTTATTTTACTTTGGCTATCAAATGGCTATCTCGGTTTTTTGAAAATTTTGGATTTTGGCCCAAATTTTTTTTTTTTCCAAAAAAACTGACTTTTTCGGGAAAATATTTATAAAATCCACAATTTTGAGTTTATCGAAAAAACCGGAATAGATGTCAAAGAAGTGGTCTATGTGCACCTACATACCAATTTTTAGAAGAATCGGTTCAAAAATGTGGGAGTTATTCAAAATTTTATGACGTCACGACACACAAATTTTTTTTGAAAAATGATTTTTTTGGAAGTTCTAGACCTCGTACGGAAACAAAAATAGGACCATTCGATTCGCCGTGAAGAACTGCATCGGATAGACACCTTTTTAGGCCTTAACAACCAACTTCAAAATTTGACCTCACTTGACCTGACCTTGACCTGACCTCGACCTGAAATTCATCCAGAGGTGGTCCATATCACTTATTGAGTGTGCCTTTTCAATTCCATGAGTAAAATGACCCATAAAGCATGTGTCGCACATGCCCTTTTCTATATTTTGTTTTTGGTGACCTGACCTGACCTGACCTGACCTTGACCTTGACCTTTGAATGACATTGTGTGCAACGAATATTGTCTTGGTAGTCTAAGAACACGTTTTGGGCAATCAGTCTCAGTCCATTCTTCGGCAACTACGGTGCAAGGCCGATACTGTAGAAACTTGCATTTTGTACCCTTGACCTGACCTTGACCTGACCTCTGACCTACTTAACCCGGCGGCCGCTGGGCCTCCGCGCCACCCGCCGGCCGCTGGGGGGGGGGCATAAAGTTGCCCCCCTTTACTTCTGCGACGATATCGTCGCAACGCGAAGAGATAGAGAAGCGAAACTTTGCACACATCTTCCTGAATACCTAGCCGAGGTTGTATCCAAATTTGGTGTCAATCCCATTTGAAATGACGTCACAGTGACGTCATAAGTGAAATTATAGATTTGCGACTCTCGTATTCCTCACGATACATCACATATGTGGGACCGAAAATAAAGGGCCGATTATTGGTCAGAAACTAGATGGAAGTGTAGTAAGATGTTTTAGGATGACAGCAGGTGCTGTCTAGTTCATTTACAGTCGAGTTTCATGCTCAGCGTCATCAGAAACGGTCCATATCGGAAAACTACAAAACTTTATGACGTCACTGTGACGTCAACTTAGGTGCTACAAACACCAAACTTTCCTCAAACATTGCCTAGGTATTCATTTGAAGCTATGCCAAGTTTCACGTTCGTAGCTCATCAGGTTTCGGAGATATTTCACAAAACGTAAAGGGGGGGGGCAACTTTATGCCCCCCCCCAGCGGCTCGTGGGTTAAGCAAAAAAAATTTGGGCTCTTAAGATCCGCCTTGTTGAGAGCTTTCGATTGCCGTTTTCCCCGTCTTTCTACGACCATCGGTTCGGAAGTTAGACAGGGGGGCAGAATCTGCCCCCCCCCCCCCCCAGCAGGGCGCGTATGGCTGAATAGCCCAGCGGGGCGCGGGTCAAAACAAGTGTATTTTGATAGGAACAGCCCAGACCCGAGTTTATACTAACTTTGGAGCACGTTAGCCTAAGCCAGATTTACCCTAACCCGGCCAATTAAACGATTCTGTTAGATCATATTTTATCCACCAGAGTTTGCTTCATACTCAAAGGCCTTCCTCGTCCAGTAAAAGATCTGGCAGCGATGTGCCACGTCGATTTGGAAGCACGACTGAGATACAATTTCGGCGCAGCTGTTTGCACGCCGGAATATCTTTGAGCGTTATTGTTGTTGCACGTGCAGTTTCAAGGATGGTTGTCGTTGTGTGTCTACAACAGGTAAGCTAAATATTGTTCTCCCTAATATGTGAAAGATCAGGTTAAGTAAACAGCCAGAAGAACTCCACCCACCCATATTGTTGTCACTTGTCTTCTTGTTTTGTTTTGTTTTTTCCACCTACCTTGTGCTTGTGCCTGCCATGACATGACTAGAGTCCATACCGGTATCCCTTTTTGCTTTATCTTGGCGGCTATATAGTTGTGTGAAGATGGTGGATACTAGGCTCAGGTGTTGTTAATGGTTACATCACCTTTCATTTTGAAATGAAGGAGCAGGGCATCCCAGGGGCGTCGTTTTGTATAGGCCTGGGAGTGCCCGAGCACTACCAATGTTCAGCTGAGCACTACCAATGTGTTGTTGAGCACTACCAACACTTTTCTTCACCTATTGAGAAAATTGCATTCAAACATGTCATACAAATAAAATGAATGAGGTTCTTATGTATAAAATCAACATGATAGCAAGTAACTTCAATGGTAAGTGGTAACTATTGATGAAAATCTATATGTAGACTTACTCCACAGGTAGATTGAATTTGAATTGGTTGACCAATTCAATCTTCTTGTAGCGTACCTAAGTCCATAAATTTCCATCAATACCTAGGTATCATTTTCACTTTCCACATCATGTCATTACGTCAAGTAATTTCAAGTTATGTGGTACCTACCTACCTACCTACCTACCAAGTTTCACTCAGGGGCGTCGTTTTGTATAGGCCTGGTAGGGCCCGAGCCTTACCAATGTTTATTTGGGCCCTACCAATGTTCGCTGAGCCCTACCAATCTTTTGTCACTTATTAGTTGATAAAAAATCAAAATAAACAGATAAGCAAATATTAAATAAGCACATATGCAAGTACATAAATAAGGTTCTAGCCACAGTAGGTGCATGTAGCTGACAATGAGGTTTCACGTGTCTAGGACTCCGGTCCTTAATGGATTTTAAGAGGCTCGAAAACGCAATTGGTTATAGAGGTCCATAACTGCCTCTGAGTCCCGCATACCACGCGACCGCCCCTAATAGACCCCGATCCGTCTCCACACCAGCCGCTGGAGGCCCTACACCGACTTCGGAAGGTGCCGCGGTGCTCCAGAATAGGCCATAGGTATATTGATTTGAGTGGGTGATGCAGCCTGATTCCCCAGGGTTCAACGCCAGGTCATTACCGCATCAGACCCCGAAAACTGAAGCTCGTAACTTCGAGGGGCGTTCAAAAAGTTTCGGGCCGAACAATGAAGGAGTTGGAATTTTGGCCTGCAAGGCGGTGTGTTAAATGATGTGTTATTGGGATGTCCACTTACGCAAATTAAGTAAGTGGCCATTAATTAAGTCTCTTCTATGATTGATTCGGGCTTCTATTCGTAGCATAGTTCGCCATTTCGGATAGGATGGGCGACGCCCAGAAGAGAGCAGTGATTCGTTTCATAGTAGTTAGTGCAGAAAAGGCACCAAGCGTTAACCCTCGCCCTGGGCATTTTTCATAACACGGCCTGGCAGGGGGAGGGGTCGATGCGACCCCCCTCCGCTCGTCAACTTTCCAAAACAGGGGCACACAATTGATGATGTGCGTCCATTCGATAAACATCGAGGAGAGGCTATAGGGAAGCTGACGTAAAGTGTGCACCTGATCCGCGACCACGCACCTGCGTACATGGGCGGGATGACGAACAGTGAAGCGATGAGCTTCGAGTTGTTGTCGCATCCACTTTTTTCTCTCCGAACCTTGCACACTCTGGTTAGTGGTTGCCACCTCTTCCCCAACATAAGAAAATTAGCAGCGGCAACCTCGCTAACAGCAGGGAGACGAAATCAGCCGTCTTGGACGTGCAGGATGGGTCCAAAACCCACTTGGTTATGGAGGCCTTGAGGGCTCTCGCGAAGCGCTGCGCGAAATGTGTTTGTCTTAACGGTGTTTATTTGAATAAATGAACTTTTTGGTCTAATGAGTCGATGCTGTATCTCTCTGCTCCTTCATGGTCGGGCCCGTAGCTTTCTGAACGCCCCTCGTACTGTCATCCTTTTATTTTGGCAAGCAGGTCTTTCTAACTATCGTTGTGTTTCCAGTCCTCGTTAGTTGTCGAACCCTTCAATTGGCGTGGGTCTTCAAAACCGTTCCTGGCCCCGCAGCCGTCTTTTTTAGTCGGCTTGGGCCCTCAAAGCTGTTCCTGTCCCCTTTCAGCACAGCCGTCCTTTTAAGTCGATGTGGGCCTCTTTCAGAATGGCGTGCATTCCTCCGACACTATTGCCTATATAACTGCACGTTTTGTGCATGGCGTCCGGTGTGGACCCAGATTTCCAAAGTTTTTTTGTGTTTTTTTTTTTTAGATTTCGGTTAGTCTTGTCAATGACCAGGGCGAAAAATAAGTGGCCGAAATCCGATGAGAAAGGCAGATTTGGGGGTACCCTACCTTGTAAGCCCCGTCATATATGGCCAGCCGCCGCCTTTGGGCACTACCAATCATTTTCGGAAAACGACACCCCTGGGGCATCCTTACAATTGTAAAACTAACCATACTTTGTTGGAAGCTGTTCTGCTAGGTTGTGCATCAGTTGGGTAAAGGACGAGGCACAAATCCAAATATTGATCGACCAATGAAAGGTTGGAGTGGGCATGGCCATGACCATGTAACGAAAAAATGGACGTGATTTCGTGCATCCTAGCTTTCAAATGAAAAAAATAGGACATTAGCAAGTTGTGAATCACACAAGGCCTGTACTCACTCAGCGCACAATTAACTGGCGGTCCTAATGAAGTAAGTTGTGACTCAAGGCCAACCGACGTTTGACGGCAATTGCTGATCGAAAGAAACGTGCCAGAAAGAGTGAGTAATTAATAGATGGTAAATAGTTATTATTTGTATTAATTTGTTTACAATATTGTCAATTATAGCAAAATTAATTATTATTCAATAGTAACTATTTTGTAATTTTCGTTTTAAAAATAAATTTTCTAAACTTTTTTTCATAGTGCCGATCCATTTGTGGAATGGCCAGCTGATTGTCTACCAAAGTGGACGCCCAGAACCTGCAAAAAAAAAATATCGTCAATTTCGGGTGAATGTGCGTAATCTCGTCAAGTATTACTCGTTAACTACATATCATTCCTTTGGTAAATGGAAGCTTTTTCTCTTCAGTGGGTGTACTCAATACCGCAAGTATCGTCCCGTTACACTGAATGCACCCCGTCATAGCGGGGGCTGCATTTATGCCCATATATGGTCATAGGTACAAGATCCATTTATTGATCGATCAATGTTTTGATTTCTGCCTCATAGTTTCCCCAATTGGCATGCTTCTGGTAAAACACTGAATGGCAGTGCTGCTAGCAGGTGGCAAAGAAAAATGATGAAGCTAACCACACACAAAAAAATACAGCCAAAATAATGACTATTTTTTATGCAAAGCATGCTAAAAGACAATCAGGAAATTGATTTTTTCATGGAGGCAATCTGGTGCATAGGCGTAGGAACAGGGGGGGCCGGGGGGCCATGCCCCCCCCCCCCCACTTTCGGAGGTGGGGGGGGGGGGCCAGCAATGCTAACTGGCCCCCCACTTTTTGCTGACTTAAGTGTCTATCTGTACCTACCACTCGGTACCCTAAACACCAGAACTTGACAACTATTCAGCTTGCCCTTTAGTGAAGACTAGGGTTACCCGCGTGCTCCGCAATGCGAGGAAGGGTAATGTTTGACCCGTGGGTGTTAGGTTGGTCCTGTGTCGATTCGGTTGGTATCCATTTCGTTCGATTGTTTTATGACGGCCAAACATTTTGTAATTAAACAAAAAAGATACATCGCATCGAGGTGCCCGTGTCGTATTATCATGCGTTCCACTTTAGAATTAGTCGAAAACTGGCGTGAAGTCTTCTGAGGGCCATCGATGAATTTCGCTAAAAATGACAATGTAATGGTTTGGAACATTTACATTTTTAAGAATACTTTTGATCATCATGCAAAAATGAAGACTGAACCTTGGACAGAATTGAATGCTCTTTCCAACGGTGCCATTTTTAATTGCCAGAGATATCAGATCATTGAGGAAAATCCGTGTGAATAATAAAGTAGCGAAACATCGACAAACAACATTTTCTCCAGCGATTTGTACCACCTTGGCGTCGATAAATTAGCTATTCACAATTTTCCCATGAAAGGCGGTACATTTCTCTTGCCAACAGGCGTTGTTACAACTCGCTCCGCCTAACAGTCACCTAAAAATAAAATAAATTCCAAAATCCGTCAAAAACCGCAATTTTTCCAATAAAAGTGCCCTCCCCGGTGCACGTGGCGCGTGCCATCCCCTGCACCGCACACCATTCGATAGCCTGTTCAATTATCTACACGATGCTGTTTTCCCCGTGCCGGTCGGACCCCTGGTCACCAAGATATTGCACGGGGACTGGACCCGTGTCGGCCAAAATTAGCCGTTTTCGTCCGATTTCGCAAGCCGATTTATACATGTAAAGTCTATGACGCGAATTTGCACTTTTTGAGCACGCGCCACGCACTCCCTATCGACCCGATCGAGCCCAGACCCCTCAAAGGCACGTCGCGCATCCTTGATCTATAAGTTGTGCAAATTTCAGCGCGCTAGGTGCAACGGTCTGGCCTGTAGTCCACGCAAAGCACCACCAAGTCGGGACCTCGGTAACGGACAGACGCACCCTCCTCAAATAGTAATATAGACAAGCGGCTGCGCCACTTGCTTTGCTGCGTGGTAGGAAAAATTGCGGCACCAGCCAATTTGCTTTCGAATGGTGTTTGATTCATGTCGATGTGTCGTCTAGAAGCATAGATATGGACGGAAATGTGAAGAGAATTTAAAAAAGAACTGTTCTGAGGGCGTTGTTGGATGAAATTTGGGTGATACGGGGTCAAGACGGGTCAAAGGGGTCAGCCCCGGTCACTTTGGGTCAGGCCAGGTCACATAGGTCACCTCTCGTCCGCTGGGATCAGCCCGGGCCACTGTTCTGCTTTTGTCTCCACCACTACCCCTACCCGTACCACTACCCCTACCACTACCACTACAACTACCCCTACCCCTACCCCTACCACTACATCTACCCCTACCCCTACCACTACTACTACCCATACTCCTACCCCTACCACTACCCCTACCACTACCCCTACTACTACCCCTACCACTACCCCTACCACTACCCCTACCCCTACCCCTACCCCTACCACTACCCCTACCACTACCCCTACCACTATCCCTACCCATACCACTACCCCTACCACTACCCCTACCACTACCCCTACCCCTACTCCTACCAACACCGCTGGGTCATGTCAGGTCACAGAATAATTCGTGCCATTCCATTGCCCTTACTCGATTTTGTCGGAAATGGCGCTTTGTGGCAAATGCGGCGCATTTTCACCCGGCGATTGAGCATGCATCTTGGCACCAAATTGCACCCATATCGGACCATATTTGACAAAACTGTGCGATTTGCGGCAAAAATGACGCCCTGTGACCAATGTGACGCATTGCAGCAAACGCGGTTCATTTGTACAATCTTATCACAAACTATACCCATTTAGCAACAATCAACACATTATTTCGCCACCATTTATCAAAATCAATTTCACCATCCGCCAATGCGAGGCACCCGCCACCGATCGGCATGCATTTAGTCCACAAAGTTCTTCGACCCCGGCTCTCAATGAAGATCTACGAACCGATCAAAATTTCAGTGGCGTTCTTCCGGCGCGCCCCACGCGCGAACCGTGCACCCCAGCGAGTCGGAACCTAGAAAAGGCGCTGACCCGCTCTGTCACCTATAAGGTGTGCAAATTTCAACCCCCTACGATATACCGTCTGCCCTGTAGGCCGGCTAAATTGAACCCACTACACGGCGTGGCGGACAAACAAACAAACAAACAGACAGATGGATCCTGTTCAAATAGTAAGATAGACAAGCGGCTGCGCCACTTGCTTTGCTGCGTGGTTGAGAAAAAGCGGCACCAGCCAATTTGCTTTCGAATGGTGTTTGATTTACGTCGATGTGTCGTCTAGAAGCGGAGATATGGACGGAAATGTAAAGAGAAAATTTTGAAAAAAGAACTGCTCTGAGGGCGTTGTTGGATGAAATTTGGGTGATACGGGGTCAAGACGGGTCAAAGGGGTCAGCCCCGGTCACTTTGGGTCAGGCCAGGTCATATAGGTCACCTCTCGTCCGCTGGGATCAGCTCGGGCCACTGTTCTGCTTTTGCCTCCACCACTACCCCTACCCCTACCACTACCCCTACCCCTACCACTACCCCTACCACTACCCCTACCACTACCCCTACCCCTACCACTACATCTACCCCTACCCCTACCACTACTACTACCCATACTCCTACCCCTACCACTACCCCTACCACTACCCCTACTACTACCCCTACTACTACCCCTACTACTACCCCTACCACTATCCCTACCCTTACTACTACTCCTACCACTACCCCTACCCCTACCGCTACCACTACACTACCCCTACCACTACCCCTACCACTACCCCTACCACTACCCCTACCACTACCCCTACCCCTACCCCTACCAACACCGCCGGGTCATGTCAGGTCACAGAATAATTGGATCCAATCAATACTAAAATATCAGACTTTAAGTGTTCCCAGCCCTGCCCCTATTCGTGCCATTCCATTACGCTTAATCGTATTTGTCGGAAATGGCGTTTTGTGGCATATGTGGCGCATTGCGACAAACGCGGCGCATTTTCACCCGGCGATTGAGCATGTATCTTGGCACCAAATTGCACCCATATCGGACTATATTTGACAAAACTGTGCGATTTGCGACGAAGATGGAGCCTTGGGACAAATGTGACGCATTGCGACAAACACGGTGCATTTGTAAACTCGTATCACAAACTGTTGCCATTCAACGAAAATCTTCACATTCTCTCGCCACTTTTTATTCAAATTAAAAAACTTGCCCATCCGCCAATGCGAGGCACCCGCCGCCGATCGGCATGCATTTAGTCCACAAAGTTTGTCGACCCCAGCTCTCAATGAAGATCTACGAACCGATCAAAATTTCATTGGCGTTCTTCCAGCGCGCCCCACGCGCGAACCGTGCACCCCAGCGAGCCGAAACCTAGAAAAGGCGCTGACCCGCTCTGTCACCTAGAAGGTGTGCAACTTTCAACCCCCTACGATATACCGTCTGCCCTGTAGGCCGGCTAAATTGAACCCACTACACGTCGTGGCGGACAGACAGACAAACAGATGGATCCTGTTCAAATAGTAATATAGATTCCCTCTTGTTTCTACAGCGTTATTGACCGCAATTTCCTTCACTCAATGAAGAAAACCATATCAGAGACAAGACTGTGAGGCCTGGTGCCGCAGCATTTTGTTGATTACGATGCACGGGACAGCGAGCTTTGAAAAGGTATAGGTAAGACAATACTAGCACGGTGCAGGAGAATGCGTATACAAACGACCAACGCTTGACCAGATCTGCTTCATGGGATCGGCATAGTTCGTCAAAGGCGTACTAGCTGGGGGCCAGGGTGACCGTGCCCCCGCCTCGGTTCAAACAGGCTGGGGGCTAGCAATGTCTGTATCTGCCCCTCCATTTGCCCCCCCCCCCCCCAAACAAACAATGGGCCCCCATGGGCGTATGGGGCTCTGGCACATATTCGATTGTCACGAGGCTCAAGAATCCCACGCCAGCTATTAACAGCTTCCAAACCAGTCTTTGAGGGTCCTACACTGATCTCGGAGGGCCCTTCAATGGCGGTCAAGCGACCACATTGACCACTGAGAACCCACATTGACCTCTGAGGGTCCTCCACTGAAATTTGCGGGCCCCTAAACCGGCCTCAAGGGCCCAGCCGACGTCTGAGGGCCTCACACCGGCCTCTGGTGGCCTCATTTCTGTCTCTGGGGTCCCAAGACTAGCCTTTAGGTGCCTCTGAGGGCCCCGCACTGAATTCTGGAGACCCGATGCCGGCCTCTAAGGGTCTGCATCGGCCTCTGAGGGTCCATCTTGGCCTTAGGGGTCCAACGCCGGCCCATGCCGGTTTGTTACGGTCCCACACTGACCTCTAAGGGCCCATGCTGGCCTGTAAGGACCCACATTAGCCTCTGAGGGCCTTGCACTGGATTCTGAAGACCGATGCTGGCCTCAGAGGTCCATCTTGTTTTTTGAGGGCCTTCTGCTGGCCTCTGGGGTCCAACGCCGGCCCATGCCGCCATTTTAGGGTCCCACACTGACTTCTGAGGGCCCATGCTGTCCTGTAAGGACCCACATTAGCCTCTGATGGCCCAAGTCGGCATCTTAAAGGAAGGGTGCCACCTTTTGGACACAACGCAGTTTTTACAAGATTAGCCTCACATGAACCTAAAAACCGGCTTCACTTACCTATGCTCGAGACGGTCAGCATTGAATCCGCACGTGAAGTTATCATTTGCGAGTTTTGCTGCCAGCATTCGGGCAGGCAAAAATCTTCAGCACTATTTCCTCGTCGTGTTAAGGGTATTTTATAAAACATGAAATCAGCAAAGATATGTATAAAAGTTATACTTTTGAAGCATGTTTTATCATTTTGAAAGGGTATATTTTTTCTTTATGGTATACACTTAAGTTTTAAAATCTTAATTGGGAAGTTTTTCTAGTAAGTTGCATGAAGGGTGAAGGGTTCCATAGATCTCTTAAGCATTGTAAAGGAAAAACCTTTACTCGACTTATTTGATGTTCTTTTCTGATGTTCTTTCTGATGTTCTTTTGATGAAACCTTTAGTTCAAATCATGTTATCTTCTTCCTTTTTATTTGTTCATCTTTTTGTCTCAGTTGCGCCATCAATGCAAATGGCAGAATGATATGTTGCCATGACAACAGGATATGCCAGCCGTCCTAGCTGCCACATCAAACGACCTTGAGTTGTAGTGGTGATATAAACAACGATCTTTTTTTGGCCAATGTATTAAATGCAATGTTTCGGTTTTTTGTATATTGTGGACGCGCTAACCACGTCTAAAAATTCAAATAAGTAAAATAGATTCATAGAACAAAAATTTCGGAAGGTGGCACCCTTCCTTTAAGGTCTCAAACTGCTCTTTGCAGGCCCTGTTCTGGTCTCTGAGGGCCTTAACCCTCGCCGGACCTATTGGTTTTCTACATACGCGCCGGCCGAGGGGGGGGGGGGTACGACCCCCCCTCGCCGTTTCGCCCCTGGTGGAGCTAGCGCGTCGCGGAAAAAACGAGCGTGTGCGCCGTTACGAGACGCAGAGATTGGTACCCGATTTTAAGGTCCTAGGTCAACCGGTGACCTCTGAGGTCAGGTCAAGTGCCCCAGGGTATGGTTCAGTTTTTGGTGAATAACTTCGCCAAAAACGGCCGCAGAGCCGCGATTTTGGCAGCATCGTGTTCGCCTCGCTCAGGCGCGTCGAATGATATACTTCTTGTCTGGGTCAGGTCAACTTGGGGTGCTGACCTCAGGTCAAGGTCAGGTCAGCACCCCCAGGTCACGAAGTTGGTCGAAAGAGGTCATGTCGCATATCATTCGATTCGGCAGGTCTTCCTGAGTCCATTGGTGGCTTTCTCGACTCGCTAGCTCAATTTGATCAAGAGTTATGGACGAAAAACCAATATGACCTTGATGACGTCATAAATGACGTCACGCAAGGTCAACATTGCAAAAGTGACGCATCTAACCTTGCAAGAAGTGCATCAAATCACGATTCTGTGTGCTTGAGATAGTTGGAGATCGTTCCCGGCGCCAGAATAACAGTTTTCATTTTTCCCCATTGACTTATAATGGTGAGGTCACGAAAATGACCTGACCTCATATGACCTTTAGGAAAAATCCGAGATATACAAGTTGTGAGACTCATAATGGATACTAGATCCTGCAAGTTTCATTTCCCTGTGACATCTCCTCTGGCAGTGAGGGCGTTGCGATGTTGCGACATCTGAAGACCGTGCAGAGGTTCACTTATGACGTCATAGGTCAGTGACCTGACCTGACCCAAAAATGCGGTTGGTGTCAAAAGATGCGGCTTGGATCAAAGGTCAGGTATGCCAAGTTTCAGCTCTCTATCTCCAGTGTGTTCGGAGCTATCGCGAAAAAACCCTATGGGGGGGGGGGCGGCACCCGCCCCCCCCTCGGCCGGCGAGGGTTAACCCTCGCCCTGGCAGGGGGGGGGGTCGAGGCGACCCCCCTTAAGGTTTTTCGAAGATAGCGTAAAAACGGCGGCGCGCATCGCCGCCAAATTTGGCACAGTCTATGGGGCAACCTTTTTACATATGACCTGAAAATTTCAGGTCCGGGTGACCTTGGGTCAGGTCACCAGGTCAGAAAAACCGGTACAAGGTCATGGTCAAATTTCAATTTTCTTTTTGCACCTGTCCAACTCACAGTTTTTGATTGAGATTTCACAGGGAAATGAACCTTGCAGGACCTAGTATCCATTAGGAGTCTCACAACTTGTACATCTCGGATTATCTGAAGGTCATATGAGGTCAGGTCATTTTCGTAACCTCACCATTAGGTAGTCATGGGGATAAACTGAAAACTTTTTCTGGAGCCGGGAACGATCTCCAACTATCTCAAGCACACCGAATCGTGATTTCATGCACTCCTTGCAAGGTTCGATGCGTCACTTTTGCAATGTTGACCTTGCGCGACGTCATTTATGACGTTATAAGGGTCATATTAGTTTTTTGTCAATAACTACCGATCAAATTGAGCTAGCGAGTCGGGAAAGCCACCAATGGACTCAGGGAGACCTTCCGAATCGAAGGATATGAGAAATGACCTCATTCGACCAATTTCCTGACCTGGGGGCGCTGACCTGACCGTGACCCGAGGTCAACACTCTAAGTTTACCTCACCCAAACAAAAAGTATATCATTCGACGCGCCTGAGAGAGGCTAACACGATGCTGGCAAAATCGCGGCTCTGTGGCCGTTTTTTTGCGAAATTATTCACCAAAAATGGAACTGTGCCTTGAGGCACTTGACTTGACCTCAGGTCAACGGTTGACCAATGACCTAGGACCTTAAAATCGGGTATCGATCTCTGCGTCTCGTAACGGCGCATACGCTCGTTTTTTTCCGCGACGCGCTAGCTCCACCTGGGGCGAAACGGCGAGGGGGGTCGTACCTGCTCCCCGCCCCCTCGGCCGGCGCGTATGTAGAAAACCTATAGGTCCGGGCCGGCGAGTGTTAAACGGCCTCTGAGGGCCCAGACCGGCCTCTAAAAGTCCCACACCGGCCTCTGACAGTCAATCAGCCCAGTTGCAGTGGTCGCTAATATAAAACCTCTTAAAAACGTTACAGGCCTGGCTGAGCCTAGCTGGGCCGTTCATGCTGATTTTTATAGGTATTTTGAAAAGACTCGCTTTGCACATTTCACGCTTGCTCTTCATGAAAAAGCTGCTGGATGCCTCTGGAATTTGCATGGGTGCCAACGGCTGCGGAGGACAGGGCAACGCGTCAATCAGTTTGAGTTTATGGAAGGGACTCTCCCTGAAATTTAACTACTTTTATTTTTGGTTTTGTCTCGATTTTTTTTTTACCTCTGAGCATGTTTGCGAAAACAAAGTGGCCGAAATCCGAGGAGAAATTGAATTTTGGGGGTAGGTTAGGTTTTAGACCTCTGGGAGCCTGCCCCCCCCCCCCCACTTTCGAAAACGTTCCTACGCCTATGATCTGGTGTCAGAATCAAACTATTGATTCCACAAACATTAGTTTGTGTTTTGTTTTTTATAGTTTGGCTATTAACAAAATTACATAGGCGTGGGAACAGGAGGGGCCAGGTGGGCAAGTGCCCACCTACTTTTTGAGGTGGGGGGCCGGGGGCTACAGGGCCTCCTGTAAGGAATTTTCACTGGAGGGGGGGGGGGGGTGAAAGAGGCTCAATGAGCCAAACCTAGGGTTCCCTCAAATCCTGTTTTCTCATCGGATCTAGGCCACTTATTTTTAGTCATAGCCCTGACACGATGATCTTTTCTTAACCCTCGCCGGCACAGGGGGGGGGGTTGATGCAACCCCCCTAAGGTTTTTCGCGAATAACTCGCGTAAAAAGCGGCCGATCGCGACGAAACTTTCAGTACCCTCGCATTGATCAATTTTACACCTACCCTGAAAATTTCATAACCCTGACCCCAGTGACCTGTGACCTGTGACCTCTTTTCTGTGACCATGTTTGGCCGAAATCGCGGTTCGGCGCATGTCGGCTCGCATTAGCCGCGCGTTTGCAAGCTTTTCGTGGTTTCAAACGTTCAAACATGTGATTTGATGTTGCTCCCATGCATTAGGGTGGGTGTCAAGGTCACCTGAAGGTCAGGTCAGGTCATTGACCTTTGGTGACCTCGGGTGACCTAGGTTCACTTTTTCGAGTTTTACATGTTTCTAGGCTAGTTTTTGGAGCTGAATTCGAATTTAGCAACCATTTGAACATTTACGAAGTAGTTTTGGTGCCTTCGTAACATGTTACGAAGCTATACGAGGCGGTTGACACGTATTACGAATACCCGTCACAACCCCTACCGGTTGACCTGACCTGACCTGACCTGACCTGGTCTAAATGCTTAAAGACATCATCTCTGATCAAAACTAACACGATATTCGTGATCAGCACCCCGGAAAACCACATAGCAGCCACACTTTACGACTTTCTAACAGGTCCCGATTTTCCCGGTTTTCGGGTCATTGACCTGACCTGGAAGGTCACCCGATGACCTAGGACCTTAAAATTGGGTATCATCGGCTTCCTCTCGTGACGGGCAACACGCTCGTTTTTTCCGCGAAGCTCTAGCTCAATCAGGGGCCAAACGCGAGAGGGGGGTCGTACCAACCCCCCCCCCCCCTTGTGCCGTCGAAGGACTCAAAATGGCCTGTGCCGGCGAGGGTTAACCCTATTAGTGGCAGAGGGGGTTGTTTTCATCCACCCCTCAGGTTTTTCGGAAATATCTCCGAAACCGCTGAAGCTACGATGCTGAAATTTTCTGACTTTTCCTAAAACTAAATTAGGCACATTCCCTGAAAATTTCAAATTCATAACTTTACCAGGGGCGGCTCCAGAGCACTGGGAATTGGGGAGTCCTATTCATGAAGCGAGTCATTTGGGCGAAGATCACGATGCTGATGTATTATAACTGTATGCACCAGTTCTACGAACAGTGAATGAAAGGTATCATGTGATAACATATAAAAAGTTATTGTGCATCCTCTTTTGACACGTTTTTGCTATAATAGGCGGATCCAGGCGTCCAAAAAGGGGGGTTATGTTTTACCTCCCAACATAGGTGCCCTGACACCGCCTATGCATCACCAATACAATTGTAGTCGTTCTCTCATAAGAAAATTGTAACATAACAAGACCATTACCACCCTTTTTAGAAACAGTACCAATAAAAACCTTATTTACTATACTTTTTGTGTACCCCCAATCTCAATGATCTGTATCCGCCTATGATTTTCGAAAATGCATATTTTTAGGATCCATGTGAATTCCTGGTTCATTCTCTATCGACCGGCAAGGGTTGCGTTAAGATTGGTTCAGAAACCTGGCCGTGATAAACAGTCTAAAATGTATCTGCAATTTGCCCGTTTTTACCCCCTCTACCCCCCTATTGACATTTTTTTTATTTTTTTTAGAAATGTAGATCACTTTGAGCGAAATTGAATGCCGTTTGAATTTTGAAAATCGGCCCGTTAGATCTCGAGATATCAAGGGGGGGGGGTCGTAAACAGCCCCCCTGCCACTAATAGGGGTAGCCAGGAGCCTGCCACTAATAGGGTAAACTAAGAAAAATAAAAATAGTAGCCTATAATTCGAATTACAAAAACAAGGGCCTCGTTTCATAAAGCGATTCCGTAACTTACGCCGTTTTTTGGTCTTGTATTGCAAGTGCATGTGAAGCGATGGCGATAGTTTGAATCGTTGAATTTATTTATCTTGCAAGCAAGAACAGAAGGCAGAAGGAGAAATAAATTTATCGCTTCACATGCGCTTGTAATACAAGCCCAAAAATTGACGTAAGTTACGGACTCGCTTTATGAAACGAGGCCAAGGTCACTGCAATGCGATGTATAATTTATCGTGAAAATGACAAATCAAGGTACAATCAATTTCATGTTCATGTATCTTCGCCGATAAGTTTCATCCTGTAACAAATAGTCCACAAAGGTCACAAAGGCTTCACACTTCTAAATGGCATAAATGAAAAGATGAAAATAATACTTAACCCTATTCCTGGCGGGGGGGGGGCCTCAGGAGCCCCCCCCCCCCCTGAGGATTTTTGGTTATATCTCCCAAACGCGTTGAGCTAGGAAGCTCAAATTTTCTGACTTTTCCTAAAAGGCTTCTACGCAACATGTCTGAAAATTTTGAGTTGATCTGACCTCAGGTCAGGTCACCAGAGGCGGTTTGGTGACGCTACCTCAGAAAAGTTTGCAATCACGCCAGAGCTAGAGTTTTTGACCGATCAATTTCTTCTCTTCAGGGTTTAGTTAGGGTACCAGTATGTGCAATTTGTATATCTCGGAATTTTGATATCGGTGACCTAAGGTCAGGTCAATTTCGCGACCTCCCCATTATAAGTCAATGGGGGAAAAATCAACTCCCTGTTTTTACCACTAAAACGGGTCGGAATGGCCCCATATACCATACATGACTTCATATACGATCAACCTTCACTACCTTGAGGTCTGTTTTGCTGTTGGGCAGCTGTGAGGTCATGTGACGTCATCAAAGGTCACCAAAGGTTTTTGGCCAATAACTCCGTACAGGAACAAGATACAGACGCGTGGATGGTCTCATTGTGTTCAGCTCGTCAAGACGCATCGAATGATATACATGATGACCTCGAGGTCACGTGACCTGAGGTCAACCTTTGACCTTGACCTTTCGAGGTCAACATATATATCATTCGATGCGGATTGACGAGAGGATCACGATGATGCTCTTAGTTTGTTCCTTTCTTGACTAATTCGAAAGTTATTCGAGAAAAACTCTCTCCATATCTAGTGCCGCCATTTTGACTTTTTCGACCCCTGTGACGTCATCTTTGACCTGACCTGAAAATGACCTTAGTAAAAATTGTAGATCTTGGCCGTGCGTATCCGATGCCGTTTACCGCTTGTCGCTATCTTGCTTCGTTCTCGAGATCTCAGGGGGGGAGGGCCGAATCGGCCCCCCCCCCGCCAGTTTCTTGTCCCGGCGGAGCCCGCCAGGAATAGGGTTAAACAGATAATAAAGATAAATTACAAACTTACTTCATTGCAGCCATAAACTAAAAGTCAAAAGATAATCAAAACTAGCCGGTCGATCCAAAACCAATCATATGCAGAAAATTGTTTTGTTCATCTGTAGCTCGAGACTTGCGAATTCCTGGTGCCTCAATTCAAATGTTCGGCCGTGGTCGAGTGGTCCTCATACACTCCCCCCGCCGGTAGCGACGACTTCAGCGCCGGTAGCATCTTCAGCTTCGAGGATGAGAACCAAGCGGTGTACTGATCGTGTGATTATTGTGTCAGCTTTAGAGATGTCAATCGGATACCAGCTTTTTGGTATACTGATACCAAACCGATACCAACTCGGTATTTGGTATTTCAATCCTAATGTGTTTGGTATTTTGTTCGTATCATGAACCCTCGCTAATGTTTAAGAGGCTGAGAAATCGGTAAAAGGTTGGTATTTTCCTCATGTTCCCAAATTGGTTTGGTTTCGGTATTTCTCCACGGTTTTAGTTGGTATTTGGTTTGGTATCGGTATTTCGATTTTCCGTAATTGACATCATTAGTCAGCTTGCCCTGTGTATTCGCTCTTGTCGCGCGACTGACATTTGTACCTTAGTGTGACGTTTCTAACTTTCCCAACTTGACCCACCAATGCCTCCTTTACTTCCGCTAGTTTCCATTGCCCTCGAAGTGCGTTGTTGTCTTGGACCAGGACAATGTCACCAGCTTTCATATCCCGTTTCTCTACGTGCCATTTCTGTCGTACGAGTAAAGTTGAGAAATAGTCCCGTTGCCATCGTTGCCATTTTTTCCAAAACGATGTCACGACTCGCTGGAAGGCTTGCTGTCTGTGGCAAAGTTTTGCTGTCGACGTAGCCAAGGGCCCTTGTGGGACCGCAATGCCCGTTCGTCCCAAAATCAGATCATTTGGGCACAGATAAGAGCCAAGCTCTGGGTCGGCCCCTGGTCTGTGACCTATCGGCCTTTCATTCAACAAGTTAGCGACTTCAAAGAGCACAGTTTGCAGTCCTCCCACTGTGAGCACGCTATCTCCTATAGCGATCAACAGGGCTCTCTCAGCATGATCACAATCATGTACATGTTTGATAAACAATGTGGTGAACCTGTGGTCTGCTGGAAGAACAAATGCGTCTTGATTCCAATTGTCTTTAAGCCACTTCGTTATCCTTTGTCCAACAACTATAATGACCATAGATATACAGCCATATAATGACGCCATCACTGTTAATGCTCGGTCCCAGACGCCGGAATCGAATTTTCCAATCGGTTTTCAACAGCTGTTTTTGAACATGTTTGATCCACATCACATTGCTTCTGCCTGTTGCAGATGCTCAGCAGTTGGTGACTTGCTGATGGATTTCAATGTCTTGTCCGTTTTCAGCTTATAAATGGGGAACATTCATTCTGGCCAGGGTTCATAATGTCCAGGGTACGATATGCCCAGTGTCGAAATGGCCAGTGCCTTGAATGGGCCAGAGTTCATAATGTCCAGGGATTGCATGGTCCAAATGCGGCCAACTGGCTGCAGATAGGGTATATTCAAAGAGGCCAGGGTTCATAATGTCCAGGGCACGATGTGTCCAGTGTTCGAAATGGCCAGGGTTCATAATGTCCAGGGCACGATGTGTCCAGTGTTCGAAATGGCCAGGGTTCATAATGTCCAGGGCACGATGTGTCCAGTGTTCAAAATGGCCAGTGCCTTGAATGGGCCAGAGTTCATAATGTCCAGGGATTACATAGTCATTGAAAGTGACGTCATTATGTAAAAACACGGAACCAGCTCAATGCAAAGCAGTGCAGTGCCGAAGGCAATGCCTTAGGAGAGATTACAGGCAATAGTAAATCAAATATTTTTAGGTTAAAGGAAAAGGGCCACCTTCGTGAAATATGAAGATACCGTTGTTTTTCATTTTGACATTATTATTTTACATTTTCTTTTTAAAACTGGTGCCAGAAGTGCACAATTCGCGAAAAAGTATTTAAAACTATTTAACATATTGGTACTATGTTGATACTCTCTACGGCACCTACTGTATGATGGCATAGCGATGACGTCACACTCAAGCAAATCAGCGTTCAGAAGACAGACTCGTCGGATTGTGTCAGATAAGCTGATTGGTTAAAGCTGAGCTGGTTGGAGCTGATTGGTAAAAAACCAAAGCCTCGCCGCGGGTGGCTGTATTGTCGGATAAGAACGCATTCCTGGGATAAGGACGCATTCCTGGCGTATTTTCTTTTAAAATTGCCGATAACTACGAATGGAGGCCGAAATCGGCCGTAAGGAGGTAGACAGTCAGGTTTTCGGACACGGGCTACAAGATGGCTATCTCAGTTTCAATCCCCATGTTAAAGGTGGCCCTTTTCCTTTAAGTGGTTATGTATCTGGCTTCAGGCCGAAGGCCTGAAGCCTGATACATAACCACTTAACCTAAAAATATTTGATTTACTATTGCTTGCAATCTATTCATGCGAGAAACTATTTCCTTAACACCGGTAGGCAAATATCATTACCTTAGGTTAGGTTAGGTTAGGTTAGGTTAGGTTAGGTTAGGTTAGGTTAGGAAGGTTAAATTAGGTTAGGTTAGGTTAGGTTAGGTTAGGTTAGGTTAGATAAGGTTTGGTTGGGTTGGGTGGACTATGTAATCCCTGGACACTATGAACTCTGGCCCATTCAAGGCACTGGCCATTTTGAACACTGGACACATCGTGCCCTGGACATTATGAACCCTGGCCATTTCGAACACTGGACACATCTTGCCCTGGACATTATGAACCCTGGCCATTTCGAACACAGGACACATCGCGCCCTGGACATTATGAACCCTGGCCTCTTTGAATTTACCCTATCTGCAGCCAGTTGGCCATATTTGGACCATGTAATCCCTGGACAATATGAACACTGGCCAATTCAAGGCACTGGCCATTTCGAACACTGGACACATCGTGCCCTGAACATTATGAACTCTGGCCTAAATAATAACTACGCACCCTTATAAATCGTCCTGTAACTCCTAGCAGCTTGTTGTAACTGTTGAACTTGTCCACGTTTACTATTTCTCCTATACCCACTTTTTCCTCTTGATTTTCAATATTCATCACGTGTACTCCGATGCGGTCTGGAAGCTCTTGGTCTGGTACTGCTTGACTTATCGGCCACTCTTCCACTGGTAATTGTAAAAAATCTGGCCCTTGTTGCCAGATAGACTTGGGTCCGATTTGATTGGGACCAGTGGGCCTTGTCACCAAATCGGCGGGATTGTCTCGAGTGGCTATCCACCACCATTCTCCCGGATCAGATTTATTTTGAATTTCAGCTATCTTCGTCGCGACAAACGTACCGAACCCGTAGGATTCCTGTTGAACTTGTGCTTGGACAATTGCAGAGTCGACAAGATGAAATATTGATTTGAAGGAGTACTCCATTTCTCGCTCAATTGTCTCTCGCAATCTGCATCCCAGTACAGCTGCATTAAGCTCTAATCGGGGAATCGTTAGCTGTCTCGCTGGTGCTATCCTGTGTTTTGCTGCAATAAGCCTTGCTTCATATTTTCCAGTACTAAGTTCCCATTGCACATATGCACACGCTCCATAAGCTTGGATACTGGCGTCAGAGAATACGATTAAAATTGGATCGTCGATGGCTTCTTTTGGCTTCAAACATCTTGCAAAGGTCACATTCTCTAATTCGTATAAATCCTTGAAAAACAACTTCCAGTCGTTCCTGGTCGTTCCTGCTTTCCTCAGGTATTGGGTCATCCCATACAGATGATGTCGAAGTTTCTTGTTCATTGGCCTTTCTGGATATCAATGTTCTGAGTAGAATTTTGGAAGTTATCGTAACTGGCGCAATAAACCCTAGAGGGTCACAAATACGCGCTGCCTGACCCAAAACTATTCTTCTGGTTAATACCCTTGGAAACACAGCATCGATGTTCGTTTCCGTTACGTCAGGTCCAGTCGGTACCCTTTTCTGCCGTTGAGAAAGTTGATTTTGACTTGAAACATGAAATGATCCTGCTTAGGCAACCAACGCATGCCGAGCACCTTTTCTTCATCAACATTCATAAGTGTAACGTCAGATTTTGCTGCAGAAACGCTGTCATCGCCAGACCAGATATAATCCAGTGCTTTACATTGAAACCGCCCTTTTGCAACATACCTTGCACCTCTTCTGCTAGGGAATGCGCGTCTTCATACCGTGGCACTGACTGGATCAGGTCATCAACGTAGCTGTTTTTTAATATCATTTCTGTGGCCCTTTCACATATGCTTCGATTCATTTCGGCTATCAAATTTAACGCTACCATCGAGATTGTTCCGCTTGGTCGGTCTCCGAATGTCACTGCTAGCATCATGTAATGCGTGGGTTCCTGGCTTATATTCAAGTTCCGCCACAAGAAACGGTGCACGTGCTGGTCCCTCTCAGCCAATTCAATGGAATGGTACATCTTGCTGATGTCCCCCACCAGTCCAATTGATTTTTCTCTGAATCGAAGTAATACTCCGAAAAGGTTGTTAATAAAATCGGGACCTTTCGCCCAGTAATCATTCAATACATGTCCCATGAATGACGCTGACGCGTTAAAGACAATCCGCAGGGGTGTTGATACTGAATTGGGCTTTACAACTTCATGGTGACATAAATAGTGTATCTGCCCTTTAAAGTTTAGCATTTCTTCTCTGGATAATTTTCTAGCTACTCCTCTTGCTACCATATCTCGTATTTGCGCGTCGTAGGCTTTTGCATGATCATTTCCCATCTTGAGCAACCTTCTTTCCGTGGCTCTCATTCTTGCTTCGGCGATGGTAACGTTGTTAGGGAGTTCATTTGGGTCTCTAATCCAAGGATAATGCGCAATTAATTTTCCCCGCTTGTGATCGTACACTAGCCCGTCCTTTATCAGTCGCAATTCCCGTTCTTCTTGTAGGCTGTAGCAACCGGTACCTGTAGCGCATTTGCCACACTTGCAACCACCGCATCGAGGAGTGCAACATGTTCCAAGATTTTCAACCGTGAAATATTCGTCTAATTTTCTTTTCAAACTGGTCAATGGTTCAATGTAAATATTGTTTACATCGCAAATATTGGAACCACGGATGATCTGAACTTGTCTGGAAGAAGCCACTTCTCCAGTGAGACAACCGCGAATGCAATATCCAAATTGATTCTTTAATAGTTGAAGATTGCCAATCGTTTCAGTAACAATTGGCATGATCGCACAGCAATCAATGCCAATTAACATATCAACATTGCCGTGAGGTCGTTCAATATCTTTGGGCTGGATATTTTGGAATACCTAAAGGTGCCACTGCAGAAACGTCGAATTTATATAATGCGGATGTAATTTCTTCAATGCCGTACGCGTGAACCTCCCATTGCTTTCCGTTGGCATCAATCAACGGAACAACATAGCGTTTGCTGTTGTAATCTTGCGTTTCGTTTCCAACTTTCGTTATCGTCAATGTCGTATCGTGACCTGTGAGATTCAATGTAGATGCCGCTTTATGGTCAGTTAACTTGACCTGGTGACCTGACCTGACATGACCTGGGGTCACAAATTTAACACATTGTCCAAAATTGATGTACCAAAAGCTACCCCAAGCCGTGCGGTGCTACGCGCCGCGGTTTTTTATTCACACGCAAAAAACGTGGCAGGGTGGTAACATATGCTGGGACAATGGTTAAATGAACTTTGCTCATTTCCGTAAAATGTACTCGAACGCCTATCGAAAAAAAGCCAACCTCCGCCGCCGAAGGCGGCGGAGGGCGGAATTTTTTGATAGGCTAGGGGCATCGGCCCCCAGCGGCCCCCTGGATCCGCGCCTGTGTGACGTCATCAAAGGTCACCAAAGGTTTTTTTGCCAATAACTCCGTACAGGAACAGGAAACAGCCGCGCGAATGGTCTCATTGTGTTCAGCTCGTCAAGGCGCATCGAATGATATACATGATGACCTCAAGGTCATGTGACGTGAGGTCAACTTTTGACCTTGACCTTTCGAGATCAACATATATATTATTCGATGCGGGTTGACGAGAGGATCATGATCAGTGGCGTATACAGGGAGGGGGCATGGCCCCCCTTTTCGCCCAGCCGCCCAAATGGCGCCCCAATTAGCGTCGACTAGGCTGATGCCGTTTTACAGAGAGAACATGAATTAAAAAGTGATGTGCAGGCAGTGATCGAACTCAATATCTCTTTGAGGGTGCCTGGACACCTAAATGTTCTCCAGGGCACCCCCAAATACGACCTGAGCCCCCAAATGTTGAAGGGCGCCCCTCCGGATACCAGAATATTCCGAGCCCCCGGGGTCGAAAGCGCCCCTGAAGAGCCGCTGGCACCCACCTGAACGGAACAGTCGCCCCATTAAAGCTTGATGTCGCCCCTCTAGAGCACCCGGCGCCCCTCTGAAGTTCACAGCTGCCCCAATCGACCCAACCAAGATCGATGGCGCGCCCTGAAACCACTGGCGTCCCTCTAAAGCACCCGCAATCTTTTCAAGATCACAGTCGCCCTATCCGAGATCAATAGCGCCCTCAAGAGCCACTAGCGCCCCTCCCCCACCCCCTTGAGACTGAAGTCGTCCCGCTTGAGACTTAAGTCGCCCCATTCAAGCCCAATGACGCCCCTCCAGAGCGTCCGGCGCGCTTCTGAAGATCGCGCCCATCTAAACGAAGGTTACAGCTGCTCCATCTTAAGATCGATGGCAACCCTCTGAAACCAATGGCGCCCTTCTAGACTACCCGGCACCCCTCTGAAAATCACATTCGCCCCATCCGAGACAACGCCCCTGGAGACTACAGTCGGCCCACCCAAGCTCAAGCCCCTCCAGGGCCTCCCTCCAGCGCCCTGCTGAAGGCAACAGTGGTCCCATCCATGCCCAATGGCGCTCCTCAACGCCGTTCTAAAGATCACAGTCGCCCTATCAATCCGAGGTCGCTGGCGCCCCTCAAGAGCCACTGGCGCCTACCTGAACCGGGACTTCAGTCGGCCCATCCTTGATCAATGGCGCCCCTCTGAAACCACTGATGCTCCTCTAAAAATCCCAGTCGGACCATCCGAGATCAATGGCGCCCCTCCAGAGCGTCCGACGCCCTACTGAAGGCAGTAGTGACCCCATCCAAGCATTGCACCCCTCTAGAGCACCCGGTGCCATTCTGAAGATCACATTCGCCCTATCCGAGGTCGTTGACGCCCTCCAGTAGTCACTGACGCGAAACTGAATGGAGACTTCGGTCGGCCCGCCCCATTCAAGATTGATAGCCCCCCCCCCGAAACCACTGACGCTAAGCAATTATTGGACAATGGGGCTTTCTCATTGACACCAAGGGCCCTTTTCAAGATGCAGCAGCCAGGCGGCCCTACTTAGATCATTTTTAAGGTTAGGTCGAACTGGTCGAAGGTCAGGTCACCAGCGACAACCGAAAATCAAATTTCGCCGATGTTGACATTTTTCGACAAAGCGGCGCATGTCAGGATTCAGAAAGAGATTGAGCTACAGCGCCGCAGCAAAGCGCATATTCGATAGCTCTTTGTATGCTCTCTCTGATTGATTATCTCAGATTTGACCTAAGGTAAACGTTTTAGCATAGGTGTAGGAACGTTTTCGAAAGTGGGGGGGCCAGGCCAAGATTACTTTACTACTCAGGTTGGTTCACTAGGGAAATAAAGGCGCCGTAGCTACGTCACGGATTTGGTAGCAATCTGGTAGCAATTTTTGCAGACATCAATGGCGCGCGTGTTGTTTGATCGTCACCAATCCTATTTTGCTGCACTACTTTGTTATTTCACTGCAATGTATTGTACATTACATTTAATGATTAAAATAAAGAAATATTCGTAACCAAGCAAGTCAGTTTTTCTTTTCAAGGCAACACTCTGTCAGCATTGAGCCTACAGAATGTGTCATGTTATAGACTTTCTCATATTACCTACTCTTGTGGAAAACTTTCTTAGTCATGAAAAATGTATGCATACATGGGTGTCGATTTGTATACCTTTGGGGGTGCTGCAGCACCCCCAATGCTCAAATGAGCACCCCCAATGGTTTTCCGAGCACCCTCAAATGTTCCACTTTGCACCCCCAATGATTTCGTCCCCCAATCACTTTCAACAGTTCTTGTCAAAGAAAATAGTTATTTTCGCAGTCTTTCACCAAACTAAATAAAATTATTACACAATCTACAACGCATTAGATCAAGATATGAAGAAATTAGAAGTTTTTTTTAGTTCACAGTGAAAAACACGTGAAGTTGCAGCACATTACCTTTATTATTATTTGGAAGCAATTTTACCTTCGCATTTCACGTTGGGAGGGCGGCGGGGAAGGCTGCGTAGTGCGTGGTGCAAAGCTTTGGAACTCCGCGTGGTGGGCCCGCGAATCGTTGAATTTTCGGAGTTCGATGTTGAATAGCCTTTGATCTTCAATACAGCTATTTCTGAGCCGGTTCAGATATGGATATTCGCAAGTACTTGACGAAGAAGGTAGGCCCGCTAACATCGAAATGCGATAATGTGCCATTTTTCAGCGATTATTAGAGATGGGATCCAGTCCCAGACAGCAGATAAACTGTAAGCCAGCCTCACGTATGTGCCTAGAAAAGAATGGATTCTGGAATTCTACCAATATCAAGTTTAACGTCACGGTTGTTAATCATTTGCCGTTATGCAATCGTAAATTTCGCCACTGTTGTAGCATAACAACAACACGATCTGGCATGGGCGC
The DNA here is from genome assembly GCF_019059575.1 of Amphibalanus amphitrite. Classification (NCBI taxonomy): domain Eukaryota; kingdom Metazoa; phylum Arthropoda; class Thecostraca; order Balanomorpha; family Balanidae; genus Amphibalanus; species Amphibalanus amphitrite. The sequence continues at coordinate 950,719 of NW_024881504.1, forward strand.
GGGAACTACTTTCAGACTGAGGGGGGGGGGACACCATAATAGAGATCAACCTAGGATACACCCAAATATAGTTTTCTCACCAGTTTTAGGCGACTCATTTTTCATTCCGTTTTTTTTCAACAAAAAGAAAAACATTTGCAAAAAAGTGCGGTATTCCGTCTCCAAGTTGTGGTGGCACCGCCCCCACGGCCCCAAAGTTGGGGGCAAGCTGACCCCCTGCCCCTCCCCGGTTCCCGCGCCTATGCAATCTGGAAATCAAACTACTATATATTTATCAATGAAAAATATTTTTCCATTCCTTCATATTTCATTTAAACCATGATTTAAATTGAAATACATAATCAATATAATACTGAGGAAAAAGTAATGACACAGTTGTTACGTTTCCAGCCTCCACCGAAGCCGATTCCTGTTTCCTGCTCCTCTTCACCGGATACTGGGAGTGATAATGAGGAAGCCATGCAACCAGCTGCCAAAAGGAAAGCATCAATCGGTTAGTACTCTGCCTTTTGGCAGCTTTCTTATCAGTCGACCCATATAGAAACCAGTGTTCGAATCAAATATCCTTCATTTATAATTGAACGAACCTAAACCTAAGAAATTTCATTTTCCCACGCAACAAGAGAAGGGGAGTAGAACTGCGCCAATTTTTACTTCGTATGTGTTTGTCTGTGGCCTGTGGGCAACACGCACAAAAAGCATACTTGCGTAGCGATATTCCGGAGCAAGAGCTCCGTCACTTTGTTGATTGCATAAAAACGTTTCCCGTTGTACCAGTCTGCAGTCGTGCCAGTGGTTTCTGATGATCGCCGTATATGTAGATGTCGCTGCAGGCTGCATTCGTTGGCAAACCGCAGCGACATCTATCGTACGGATTGTGCTCTAAAAGCTACCACCTTCTAAAACAGCCGCCGATAACGACGTTTAGAAAATTAGGAAATAACAGCTTTGTTGCCACCGACTTCCTTCTGACTCTTTGACGGAAGTCGAGGAGAAACTGAGGGAAACACATTGGAAATCTCTCTGGTCAGAGAAGCTAAATTATACAAAAAGTGTTTATGGGCTGAAAGCGATCACATGCGGGTAAAAGTTGAAAATTGACGTGCTAGATCGGTTATTGGTTAAGCAAGGTCATCGTTGTTTTCGTCAATAAATCGATCAAATTTAGCTTGCGAGTCGAAAGAGCCAACAATGGACCAAGAACGACCGGCCGAATCGAATAGCATGCTATATGACCTCCTCCGAACAGCTCCATAGCTTGGGCGGCTGCGGTCTGACCTTGTCCTGAGATCATTTTGAGGTTATCTTTCCCTATATCATTCGACATGGCTGAGCATGACGATAGCAATGGTGCCAACATCGCAGCTAGGAGACAAAAATTCAAAATTCTGGCGAATTTATTCATCCAAACTGGACACTACCTAACGATGTCTCACTTAGAAAATAGGTATAACAATAAAAACGTCTGGGCTCCGACAATAAATCTTTCCTCTCCTCAGGTCTGTCGCAGTCCGATGACGATCCTTCTGTCCCGGTCCCTGCATCGTCACCACCGGAAGCGTCTGGCTCGACACCGGATACGCTAAAAAAGCCAGGATTTAACCCGGCGGCCGCTGGGCCTCCGCGCCACCCGCCGGCCGCTGGGGGGGGGCATAAAGTTGCCCCCCTTTACTTCTGCGACGATATCGTCGCAACGCGAAGAGATAGAGAAGCGAAACTTTGCACACATCTTCCTGAATACCTAGCCGAGGTTGTGTCCAAATTTGGTGTCGATCTCATTTGAAATGACGTCACAGTGACGTCATAAGTGAAATTATAGATTTGCGACTCTCATATTCCTCACGATACATCACATATATGGGACCGAATATAAAGGGCCGATTATTGGTCAGAAACTAGATGGAAGTGTAGTAAGATGTTTTAGGATGACAGCAGGTGCTGTCTAGTTCATTTACAGTCGAGTTTCATGCTCAGCGTCATCAGAAACGGTCCATATCGGAAAACGACAAAACTTTATGACGTCACTGTGACGTCATCTTAGGTGCTACAACCACCAAACTTTCCTCAAACATTGCCTAGGTATTCATTTGAAGCTATGCCAAGTTTCACGTTCGTAGCTCATCAGTTTTCGGAGATATTTCACAAAACGTAAAGGGGGGGCAACTTTATGCCCCCCCCCAGCGGCTCGTGGGTTAAGCGCCACTTCCAGCCCAGGTGGAAAGAACAGTTCTCATGGCTTAACTACGAGAATGGCGCCGTTACTTGCGCGGTTTGCTGTACCGCCGGTCGTCAAGGACTCCTTGTGGGCTGCCGTAAAAAAGATGACGCATTTACGACCAAAGGATTCTCCTCATGGGGACACGGTCTGGAGCGATTCCGCCAGCACGAGGCAAGTGATTGCCACAAGATGGCGTGCGAGTCGCTGCGTACTGTCAGAAGGCCGTGCGCCGCCGCCGTTGCGAACAGCAGTGGAAAGGCACAGGAGCAGGCGAGGGGGCGGCACGCACTGCGCCGCATATTTGACGCAGTGGCGTTCGTCAGCAAGCAAGGACTCGCTCTTCGCAGGGACCCGGAGGAGGAAGGAAATGTCATTCAACTGCTGAGCGACATTGCTCGTCGCGACGAGTTGCTGGCTTCGTGGATGTCACGCCGCGGGACAACCGGAATCCATTTTACCTCCCCTGGTGCGCTGGCCGAGATACAGAAACAGCTAGCGCTGGCCGTCACCCGCCAGGTAGTGGCAGAAGTTGCCGCAGCACCATACTTCGCCCTCATCCTCGATGAAACAACCGATGTGTCAAGGCGTGAGCAAATGGCGATGTGCCTTCGCTTCGTTAGCGAGAACCTGGAGGTTCGGGAAACATTCATCGGCCTCTACCAGGTTGACGATACGTCAGCCGCTGCACTGTACCAGGTGGTCCGGGACGCCCTCTGCCGAGTCCACCTGCCCGTCAATCGGCTGCGTGGGCAGTGCTATGACGGTGCTGCCAACATGGCGGGCGCCATCACCGGCCTTCAAGCGCGTATCAAAGAAGACGAGCCGAGGGCCGTATTCATCCACTGTACGGCCCGCAGGCTGAATCTGGTGGTCCGCGCGGCGCTGGACGGTGTGCGCGAAGTGCGTGATTCTGTTCAGGGGGCATCGGCGATCACGAACTTCTTTCGTGACTCCCCCAAGAGGCTGGCAGCCTTCCAGAGCACTGGTCCGCCGACCGCGCTACGGCCGCTGTGCCCGACCAGGTGGACATGCAGTGAGCGGTGCCTTTGCGCGCTGCTGGACGCCTACACAGAGACGATCTCGACTCTGGAGGAGATGGCTGAAGACCGTGCGACCCGGCCTGACGTCGCCAGTGCCGCCAGTGGCTTTGTGAAAACGCTGCAGAGCTTCGACTTTTTCTTCGGTCTGAGGTTGGCACTGCTGCTGCTCGCACCCGTCACACCCGCCATGACGGCTGTCCAAGGAAGCTCACAGTCAGTGGCCGCCAACCTGTCACTGGCTCAGAGGGTTCGCGAGGTGATCCTGAGCCAGCGGAACACGTTTCCACGTTTTTGGGCTGATGTGACCAGCAGCGCCGAGGGGCTGGGCGTCGATGAGCCCAGACTGCGTCGCCAGCGGCGTCCGCCCAAGCGCTTGGACCAGGGAGCCGAGCCCCACCAACCGGCCACTCCGCAGGAGCATTACAAGACAGTGTACGTGGAGGCTGTGGACTGGATGGCCGCCGCGCTGGCCAATCGTTTTCAAATCGACGACTGTGCCCTGAGCATGGCTGAGCGGGCGCTTCTCACAGCCGACGAAGAAGCAGTCACCACTACGGCCGCGTTCTACCAGCTAGACGCCCAGCGCCTGCGCCTGCACACACAAATGCTGGTAGACGTGGCACGAGAGCGCGGCACGCGCCTCGAAACTCTGAAGGATGCAGCAGCGCTCCTTCAAGACAAACCTCTGCGGAAGGTCCTGCCTGCTGCGGATGACCTAATCCGCATCATCCTGACCGCGCCGGCCACGTCGTGCGCTGCTGAACGCACGTTCAGTCAGGTCCGCCGCATCAAAAGCTGGCTGCGCTCGACGCTGGGCCAGGAGCGGCTGAACCATGCTGTCATGCTGGCAGTGCACCGTGAACGACTTGAAGAGCTAGACCTCGAGACAGAGGTCAAGGAATTCGTTTCCCAAAGCTCGCAGCGCTCCAACGCCTTCGGTCGCTGGTAAATCAGTCGGGCCGCTGGCCACTGCTCACCGGTGAAGTTTGCCGGCGAGCCGCTCAGCGGTAGCCGACCCAGACTTTTACCCCGGGTCTTCCACTGTAACCACCGTCTGATTGCCGCCAGAGCATCGGAGGTACCGTTGCTTCTCCGCACTGTCCGCCCGTGCGGTGCCGCCGCCAATATCGCCGTCATCGGTTTCTGAAACATTATCCCAGAGCCCAGAGGTGCCGGGGCTGCTGCAGAGCTGCCGGCAAAAATACAACTTTGCTCGAAAAGATGTTTCTAAAGCAAGATAACCAAGTAGGTACTAGGACGAGCAGTATGATTTTCAAGACGTTTTCCGAAACATATTCATTTACTTAGGCTACGGTCAGGTTTTCAAGAGAGTGAAAATATTTGTGATGTACTGCTCTTTTGCAATTCACAACCAGCGACTGGCTGATATGTTGGCTGTTGCTGATTAATTTTGTGCAAGGGCGCAGAACTGTTAACGCTTTGGGATCATGCATTTATAGCGTTTTCACTTGAATTGTGAAGGCTGCAATTGCTCTGCTCCTGCAAACAGTCGCCATTCTTCCCTTGAGAAATATTAGTGAAAATTCCGGGCTTATCAGTACCTGATGGGTACACCCAACCCTTCCTTGCACTTGCTCGCTGCAGGGGTTGAGCACCCCCAACCATTTTGAAAAATCGACACCCCTGTATGCATATATGCATAATTAGAACTTCATTTACAAGGTTTATAGAAATAAAATTTCACATTACATCATAAGGCTATCTGCATATTTCGTTCAACCAATGAAATATTTATTCAGCAGAAGGCAGGTACTTCTGAGTAGGTACTGATATTTCTTATCTACACCAATATTTCAGGAAAATGACAGAGACTGAGAAGCTTTTTAAAAATTCAGCATATGAAAGGGATGTTATGGCTTGTGCACATTGAAAAACATCAGATGATGTTTTTGAACCATCTCATTCACCAGCACTTATCAATCTGGCTCCTGGATTCTGTTAACCCGCGCATGACTGGGGTATTTTCCATAACGCGAGTGACTGGGGGGGGGGGGGGCTCTCCAGAGCCCCCCCTCCTATCTCCGAAACTATACTGGGCCGATCGTCAAAATTCAAACGGCTTCTGATAGCCCTGGAAAAACTGTCGAGCGAAACCCATTTTCATTGACCTCGAGGTCACCGATGACGTCACAGGTCAGGTCAAAGTAAAAATTATCGACATTTTTGCTGGTTCACAATTTAGGCTCTGACCGCCGGACCGCCGGTCCGATCAGGCTCATTTTTGGTTTACGCACTCCTTGATAGATGCCTTAGATACCCTGAGGGTACCAAACCTTTACTTCGAATTTTTAAGGTCAATGCCAGGTCATCCTAGGTCACGAAAATTGTATATCATGTATCGGTCACGTGACGCATGTTTTATGGTCCATTTTACTCGTAGATTTCGAAAATAGTGTCGTCTGTGTCATTTGAGGTCATTGTCAGCTGAATTTACCGGAGGTCAGGTCACTTTCAGGTCAGAAAAGGTCAAATTTTGAAAATGAAATTTTTCAACAAAAAAGGTGCCTATCAAATGCAGTTTGAGCTCAGGAACACGATGGTGCCATTTATATTGCTGTACGACGTCAAAACCGTACTGAAAAATGGTTTTGAAAAATATATAATTGTAAAATTTTGACAATAATGCTAATAACTTGGCTATTTTTGAAGATATTGGGCTAAAACTTGCTAGAGTAGTTCATCAGTGTGTGTTGTATCACATATATTCCGGTTTTTGAGAAAAATCAAAAACTTTTTGAAAAAATCAAAAAAATATATTTTTTGTAATTGTAAATACATATTTTTCAAAATTTTCAAAATTTCGAATATTCGAGATAGCAGTTTGATAGCTACTTGTATTTGTAGTCTACTCATGCAAAGAAAATGGATGTAGCTTTAAAACTCAGCTGTTGAGAGCGTTTGCCGTAATTCAGTATTTTGCATGAAAATCGGCCGACATGACGTCACTCTGACGTCATTTCCGGCCAAACTATTATAGCTAGAAAGTTGAAACTTTAACACAAGGTGTCAAATTAATGCCTCTGAGGGTACCGCAAGTTTCGTGTTGATCCGTCAAACGGTTCAGAAGATATTGCTGAAAAACGGGAGGGGGGCTCTGTAGAGCCCCCGCCCCCCAGTCATGCGCGGGTTAAGGACACATTCCAAAATAATGCATTATTTTATTTCATTGACCAACTTGCAAAAGGCAAACAGCAAAAACATCACCACCAAAAATAGAAAAAAGTCAATCAAATTAATGCCTCTGAGGGTACCGCAAGTTTCGTGTTGATCCGTCAAACGGTTCAGAAGATATTGCTGAAAAACGGGAGGGGGGGCTCTGTAGAGCCCCCGCCCCCCAGTCATGCGCGGGTTAAGGACACATTCCAAAATAATGCATTATTTTATTTCATTGACCACCTTGCAAAAGGCAAACAGCAAAAACATCACCACCAAAAATAGAAAAAAGTCAACAGGTAGGTACCAGCGGATCTAGCCCGAAGTCGTGCTGTGCCATGTGCCTTTGAAAAACTTTAGCAGTCAGAGTTGAATAAACGCCCCAAACTTAGCCATTCATGCATGAAATATGTGCAAATTCTGGTTGAGCATTTTAATAAAAATGAAACTAACAGCTGTATTAGATATACCTTCAACTATAAAAAGACAAAGATAACAGCAGAGCTTACTCTACAAGGCATAACCATGAATTTTAACCCGCGCACCGACGGGGGGGCGGATATCCGCCCCCCCCCCCTGAGGTTTTTCACGAATAGCGGGAAAACCGCGGCGCGTAGCGCCGCGAAATTTGGTATGACTATTCCCTTATCAATTTTACACATGGTGTGCAAGTTTAAACCTCCTACCTTTCAAGGTCAGGTCACCAGGTCACTTTGAATGACCCAACCTCAAGTCACTTTTTTGCAACTTTGTCACCGTGCCAGAGCTACAGTAGATGTCGGAGGCCTTTGAAAGTCGCAGGATGTTATTAGGTCATTAGTAGCTACAATTTGTATATCTCGGAATTTTGATATCGGTGACCTAAGGTCAGGTCAATTTCGCGACCTCCCCATTATAAGTCAATGGGGGAAAAATCAACTCCCTGTTTTTACCACTAAAACGGGTTGGAATGGCCCCATATACCATACATGACTTCATATACGATCAACCTTCACTACCTTGAGGTCTGTTTTGCTGTTGGGCAGCTGTGAGGTCATGTGACGTCATCAAAGGTCACCAAAGGTTTTTGGCCAATAACTCCGTACAGGAACAAGATACAGACGCGTGGATGGTCTCATTGTGTTCAGCTCGTCAAGACGCATCGAATGATATACATGATGACCTCGAGGTCACGTGACCTGAGGTCAACCTTTGACCTTGACCTTTCGAGGTCAACATATATATCATTCGATGCGGATTGACGAGAGGATCACGATGATGCCCTTAGTTTGTTCCTATCTTGACTAATTCGAAAGTTATTCGAGAAAAACTCTCTCCATATTTAGCGCCGCCATTTTGACTTTTTCGACCCCTGTGACGTCATCTTTGACCTGACCTGAAAATGACCTTAGTAAAAATTGTAGATCTTGACCGTGCGTATCCGATGCCGTTTACCGCTTGTCGCTATCTTGCTTCGTTCTCGAGATCTCAGGGGGGGGCGGTCATCCGCCCCCCCCCCGTCGGTACTAAGTTGGCGCAGACCCCCGTCGGTGCGCGGGTTAAACTGACATCCGAATTCGCACCTCCGAAGTTTAACCCACCTACCAGGCACCAGCCACCTGCACATTTCTATGTGCTACGCAGTGTGCACAGTCACTACACACAATTATGAGAATTAAAATAGCTTTGAACAATCAAGCAAGTCAGGACCTGGTATGCAGATTCACAAGTTCTCTCAACATCTTCAACTACCAACAATCAAGAGCACTTTGTGATCTCAGTGACTCCGCAGATCCATCTTCTGTTTTCCATTTTCAGTTTTCATTTGAAATATGAGTTCCATCTCGGAGACACATGTTGCATCATTATGTTTAAACAATTATTATGCTTGAACTATTGGTTTTTCATGTGAACTTTACTTCAAAAATTGATTTAATAATTTGCATTTTACATAATGCTACGATCACGACGCACCAAATCACAGATAGCTTGATAATAACCAAGCAAAAGCCACATTCTTCAGCAAACTATGAGAGCTACATGATCCATGCTGCGTTGAAATAACTAAAAATCGCCAAAATCAGTCAAAATATGACAATTAAATTAGTATAAACTTCACAAAACTCTGATTTGTGAGGCAATGCGCAACAGAAATGCGAGGGAATATGGTAGTAATCTGGTAGCAATTATGAAGGATTTCCCCTGTCGCTGATAAAAAACACTTGAAACAAATTTTTCAACGCAGAGGAAATCCTTCATTATGAGTTGCAGGGACCATTTGATTGGCCCATTTTAGATAAATATAGGCCGAATGTTTCGATTTCAACCCCATTTATCGTAATGAGACGAATCCATTGGTTTAGTGGTACGTCTTTTGAACACATATAGGCCTTAGATTTCTCCTTAGCCCGCCTGAAACACACCATGCTTTGCATGCATTTCTATGGGTGAAGGAAAATTCATGCGCCGTGATGACGTCACGGTAAAGGAATTCTGAAACTCGTGAACGGGGGCTGGGCCAGGCTCCCAGAGGCACAAAACCTCAGCTACCCCCAAAATCCATTTTCTCCTCGGATTTCGGCCACTTTATTTTCGCAAGCATGCTCAAATTGGTAAAAAAAAACGTGACAAGGAAAAAATCGATACAAATCTCGGGGAGACTCCCGTCCAGAAATTAAATCATCTCATGGACGCGTCCCCCTGGCCTCCGCGGCCGCGTTGGCACCAGGAGCGGATCCAGGAAAACTCCAAGGGGAGGGTCATGAATCGAAGTAGTGCCCCTACCTATACCCAAAATTAAAACCTCAACTGATTTCGGCCACTTAATTTTGGTGGTGCCCTATTTTTATTTTTTATTTATTTGTTTTTGCCCTGGCAGGCCTGTGGTGCCCCTGGCGGGCCTGTGGTGCCCCTGCTAGGCCGCAGGTGCCCCTGGCAGGTTTGTGGTGCCCCTGGAAGGACTGTGGTGCTAATTACGATCCTGAAGTGCCAGCGACAGGCCCATGGTGCCTCTGCGAGGCCGGTGGTGCCCCTGCGAGGCCGTGGTGCCCCTGCTAGGCCGCTGGTGCCCCTGGGCCCTGACAGGACTGTGGTGCTCCTGACAAGCCTGAAGTGTCCCCGACAGGCACGTGATGCCCTTGACAGTCCCAAGGTGCCCCTGCGAGGCCAGTGGGTGTCCCTGGCAAGCCTGTGGTGCCCCTGGCAGACCTGTGATGCCCCTGCTAGGCTTCTGGTGCCCCTGACAGGCCTGTGGTGCTCCTGAAAGGACTGTGGTGCCCCTGGGCCCTGACAAGCCTGAGGTGCCCCTGACAGGTCCGTGGTGCCCTTGACAGGCCCAAGGTGCCCCTGCGAGGCCGGTGGTGCCCCTGGAAGGCCTTTGGTGCCCCTGGAAGACCTGTGGTGTCCCTGACAGGTCTGTGGTGCCCCTAGCAGACCAGTGGTGCTCTTGCCAGGCCGATGGTGCTCCTGACAGGCCGGTGGTGCCCCTGTCAGGTCTGTGGTGCCCCTGATAGGTCGGTGGTGCCCCTGGTAGGCCTTTGGTGCCCCCGGGCCCCAAGGGGGCATGACCCATGTGACCCCACCTTGGATCCGCCACTGGTTGGCACCCATGCGAAATCCAGAAGCATCCAAAAACATTTTTTTTATTACGAGCGAGCGTGAAACGTGAGAAGTGAAAAGTCAGCAAAAGGTACGTGTGTGTGTGGGGGGGGGGAGGCAGTTAACATTGCTGGCCCCCATTCGAAAGTGGGGGACCATTGCCCCCTGCCCCCTGTTCCTACGCCTATGCAAGTAACCCAGTAACCGATCAACTAATGCAAGGCCGCCTAACATAAATTGTTAGTTTACGCCGTTTACGCATTCTGCTGCGCCAGTAACTATTGTCTCTCTTTGCAGCGCGCGCTGCCCCTAAGCTGCCACTTATTGCTTCTGACAAAGTTACCTTTCATTGCCCGGTGGAGGAAAATTGCACTCAATAACGATGAAGCACAAATGGAAATCTTCATGGAAGGGCAGGCCGGAGAACCGTCAAGTTTGTTCTTTGGGGTGATACCTACAAATACATTAACCCATTAATGCCGCTTGGGTCATATATGACCCAAAAGCAACATCTTAACATTTTTTCTAAATGGAGGCAAGTGGCACTTTGAGGAACTTGTGCGTGTGTTTTGTTGGATTTGTGGGTTCAGCGACGAGCGTCTGAGCCGCATAAAACTCGTGTGAGCTCGTCCACTGAAGTTTCTGGAGCCAAAGACGACGGGACTGCACAACCGCCGGTCACAGGAAATGGCGCGCCGTCCCAAAAAGTAATATTATGTTATGTTTGCACTTTACTATCTATTGAATGATCGTCCACCTGGCATCTAAATTTGTCTGAAAAAGGCATGATGTATATTTTTGCCCTTCTTGTCGCCATCGGATAACTTTTTTTCCTCGATAAATATCCTTGGGTCATAAATGACCCAGCCGGCAATAGTGTTGTCAATTTTCTCGTATGTTGAATACAAGGGAAGCAATTGATGATTATACGATTATTTATTTCTGGGGGTTGTGGTCAGATCACAGTGGCGGATCCAAAGGAGGGGGGTCATATGGGTCACTCATGACCTCCCCTGGGACCCGGGGGCACCACCGACCTATCAGGGGCACCACAGGCCTAGTGTTGCGATGTTGGGATATCATGAGCGGACCGGTTGTCCGGGGCCGTGACGCGGGGCGGGCCGGCGACTCGGCCGGCCGAGGGGCACCACGGGCCTGTCAGGGGTACCATAGGCTTGTTAGGGGCACCACAGGCCTGCAGGAGCACCATCGGCCTAGCAAGAGCACCACAGGTCTGTCAGGGGGCACCACAGACCTGCCAGGGGCACCCGCCAGAGGCCTGCCAGGGGCACCATCGACCTCACAGGGGCACCACCAGCCTCGCACGTGCACCATGGGCTTGTAAAGGGCTCCACGGGCCTGTCGGGAGCACTTCAGGTTTGTCAGGGGCACTACAGTCCTGCCAGGACCCAGGGGCACCAGCGGCCTAGCAGGAGCACCACAGGCCCGCCAGGGGCACCACAGGCCTGCCAGGGGCACAACAAACCTAGCAATGACACCACAGACCTGTCAGGGGCTCCACAAGCCTGTCAGGGGCACCTCAGGCTTGTCAGGGCCCAGGGGCACCACAGTCCTTCCAGGGACACCACAGGCCCGTCAGGCCTATGGTGTCCCCTCAGGAGCACCAGAGGCCTAACAGGGGCACCACAGGCCTGCCAGCGGCACCAACGGCCTCGCCAATGAGACGTTGCAAAGCATTGCAATGCAGTGCCTCTTAACATTGTTTGGCTGAGACCGCTATACAGTATACACAATAAGGTATCTAGCTAAATCGGTTTTCGTGATAACTCCTTATTTGTGACTATGCCAATGCCGGTTGGGTCATTTATGACCCATACTTATAACTTGAGAACCGATGGAACAATTTCTTTAAGCTTGCACAGTTTTCTTACTGGGACCCGTGTGGCTAACATTTGTTAAGGACAACTAAAGAATCAAAAAATAAAAATTCCGGCATTAATGGGTTAAAAAGTTCGGCAAAAATTGGGGGGGGGAGTTAACATTACTGGCCCCCACTATGAAAAGTGGGGGGGGGGCCTCAAAATATACTTTTCGCGGAGGACGTTTATCTGTAATACCTCTTGGCTCAGACCTGCACGAGATTAGTTTATCCAGCATCGTGTTCCATTTTTCGAGACAGACGAGTCAAATGAACTAGAATTTGACATTTAAAGGGCATTTGAGAATTTAACCTAAGGTAAAGGTCATCACCTAACCGGGAAAGGTCATACTGCATATTAGTCGATCCATATTTTCGAGAAGGAAAATAATTATATGTATAGGGTGTTTCATTGGTCTATAATATCTCTATCAAAAGTTATTGTCCAAAATCTACTGGAGACCTTTCATGATCTGAGATTACCTCAGTAACATAAAAATGATCACATCACGAGTGACATTTACCGATTAAATGTGTCATATTTATCTGAATCCCGATGTTTGAGGTTGTTTTCGTTCAGGAGAAGAGCATTTCAATTGTCTCCCATTAATCTGCGCCGTGATGGAAGGGGGGTTCCGCCCCCTTAGGTTTTTTTCGCGAATATCTCAAAAACGGCGTCGCGCAGCGCCGCTGTTTTTGGTACACCTGTTTATACTATACATCTTTTCTACACAGCTTGTGAAAATTTCAGATCAGGGTCGTTCAAGGTCAGGTCACCAGGGCACGTCAAGTGGCCTCACCTCAAAAAAAGTTTAAAGGACCGCTATAGCTCCAACGACTGAACGATCACTTTTGAAACTTTCAGAGATTGATAAGACTAACAATATGTAGGTATAAAATGCTCATCTCGGACTTTTTATTTCTGTGACCTAAGGTCAGGTCAATTTTGGGACCTCAAGTCAGTGGGAGAAAAGTGAAATGCGCCTCTTTTGGACGAATGTCGTTTAAAACCCTCCAAACACACTCAGAGCGTGTCTTTGAAAGATGTATCCGGACGTAGAGTGCTGTCTAGGCCTCTTTCTAATGCCATGGGTGTCTTCCAGGGCTCTGCGTTAGGGCCGCTTCTTTTCACCATTTTCTCTAACAACTTATCGCTATACGCGGGCGACGCAAAAGTGTTTCAGTATGCCGATGACACTCAAGTATTGGTTAGCGGTCCAGCTCGGGACCTCGAAGTTCTCATCTCGCGCATGGAGGACTCGCTCGCGTCTCTCAACGACTGGTTTTGCGCTAACGCCCTCAAAGTGAACGCAAGTAAAACACAGCTTATTGTATTTGGCACTCGTCAAAATCTTCGTAAATTACCAGACTTTAGAGTACCATTCCGCAACGCAGCGTTGCAACCGTGCGCACAAGTCGGGAACCTTGGCGTCACTTTTGACAGCACTATGTCATGGGACGCACACGTCTCTGAACTCTGCCGCCGGTGTACGGGACTGCTGATTGGTCTTTCACATGCGCGCCACTGTCTCCCAGATGGCATCATTCGAACGCTCGTGACGGCACTCGTTGTATCGCGTATCCAGTACTGCCTTTCAGTTTATGGTAATGGGTCCCAAAAAATTTCGATCGACTCCAAAAAATTCTTAACTTCGCCGCTAGAGTTATTTTCGGCCGCCGTAAATTTGACCATGTCTCCGACCTGCGAACAAAACTCGGATGGTTGTCCCCGCGCGGTATGTCCGATTTCCACACCCTTGTCATCGCACACAAGGTCATACAGCGCCGTGAACCTGAGCAACTAGCAGCCCTGTTCGTCGCTAATAGCGCTATCCGCGAGAGACCATCCAGACAAGATCACTTCTTCCATCTTCCCCGTCCACGGCTGGAAACGGGCAAGCGGCGGTTTGGCTATCGAGCTGCAGCTCTGCTGAACAGCCTGCCACCTCACCTGTCGCAGCTGCCTCCCGCCCGCTTCGCCCGCGCTGTTAAAGCCGCAATCGTGGACGATGAATCAGCACATCGTCGCTGACCAATAGGATAGGGGTGGGTAAAAGCGATGAGGCTGTCCTGAGAGTGTTTTGTCCTTGTTTTGACGTGAGTGAATGTGCAACTGTTTTGAATGATTAGATTAGCAACCGCGGATACGGATTCTGAGCAGTAATCGCCACGCACTTTGTATGTGGATCGCTCTTAAATGTAAATACAAATACAAATACAATACAAACATCGGTTCATAGGTAAACATAACACACTGAATCGTAAAAATGCACCTGTTAACCTTTTGTGTGCCCTTGAGGTCATTTCAGGTCATAAACGGTAACCAGCAGTTTTTTGGATATGATAGAGACGTGCTTGAGTGGTGAAAACACGTCAGATGTGGTCAGCTCGACGATACGGATCGACTGATATGCAGCATGGCCCATTCCGGTCAGGTCATGACCTTGACGTGCGGCCAAATTTTCAAAATGACATTTCAAGGTCAACGTATAGTAGTTCATTCGACGCGTCTCGACGAGAGGAACACGTTCCGCGGCGCTGTAGCTCTATTGGTTCCCGAGTTAGCCGTTGGCAGTTTCCAAAATTGTTGAAATGGACTAAATTTTACCTTTGATGACCTCTGTTGACCTGACCTTTGACCTGACCTAAAAATTGAAACGAAGTCTTTCCGTCATTATTTTTGACGCTTTTTCGATTTCCCCTTACTGCGTGTCGCTACGTGGCCCAGGAGCCGAGTTAGAGGGGGGACTTGAAAACGCCCCCCCCCCCCCCCAGCACGACACGGAAAGCACAGGCCACCAGCACGGCGCGGGTTAACTAATAGATAATAGAGAGGTCGCAAAATTGACCTGGCCATCTCAATGTAGATATTTGGTCTGAGGAGTACGCAAGGCGAATGTTCGGTGAGATCAGCAGGTTTCTATGGCGCTTATCCCGCGCCCCGCTGGGGGGGGGGGGGCAGAATCTGCCCCCCCTCCCGTTTTTCGCCAATAACTTCTAAACGCGTTACGCCAGCGACGTCAAACTTTCAGTACCTTATCATACATCAATTTGACACGTTCCCTGAAAATTTGAGCGAAATCCGTCGGAAAATTTTTGAGAAATTGACGTTTTAGTGACGTCATGTTCGCCGTTTTCGCCTAAAAAACGGCAAAATTTCAAACGCCGCTAACTTCTTCATTTTTAAAGGAATCAGGACGTAACAAAAAAGGTTATACGTGATTCTACTTTGTCTATCAAATGGCTATCTCGGTTTTTTGAAAATTTTGGATTTTGGCCAAAATTTTTCCAAAAAACTGACTTTTTTGGGAAAATATTAATAAAATCCAAAATTTTGAGTTTATCGAAAAAAACGGAATATATGTCAAAGAAGTGGTCTATGTGCACCTACATACAAATTTTTAGAAGAATCGGTTCAAAAATGTGGGAGTTATTCAAAATTTTATGACGTCACGACACACAAAAAATTTGAAAAATGATTTTTTTGGAAGTTCTAGACCTCGTACGGAAATAAAAATAGCACCATTCGATTCGCCGTGAAAAACTGCATCGGATAGACACCTTTTTAGGCCTTAACAACCAACTTCGAAATTTGACCCCTCTTGACCTGACCTTGACCTGACCTCGACCTGAAATTCATCCAGAGGTGGTCCATATCACTTATTGAGTGTGCCTATTGAATTCCATGAGTAAAATGACCCATAAAACATGTGTCGCACATGCCCTTTTCTAATATTTTGTTTTTGGTGACCTGACCTGACCTGACCTGACCTTGACCTTGACCTTTGAATGACATTGTGTGCAACGAATATTGTCTTGGTAGTCTAAGAACACGTTTTGGGCAATCAGTCTCCGTCCATTCTTCGGCAACTACGGTGCAAGGCCGATACTGTAGAAACTTGCATTTTGTACCCTTGACCTGACCTTGACCTGACCTCTGACCTACTTAAGCAAAAAAATTTGGGCTCTTAAGATCCGCCTTGTTGCGAGCTTTCGATTGCCGTTTTCCCCGTCTTTCTACGACCATCGGTT
Organism: Amphibalanus amphitrite; assembly: GCF_019059575.1. Lineage (NCBI taxonomy): Eukaryota > Metazoa > Arthropoda > Thecostraca > Balanomorpha > Balanidae > Amphibalanus > Amphibalanus amphitrite. The sequence continues at coordinate 966,638 of NW_024881504.1, forward strand.
CGGAAGTTAGACAGGGGGGGGCAGAATCTGCCCCCCCCAGCAGGGCGCGTATGGCTGAATAGCCCAGCGGGGCGCGGGTTATTAAAGTCGACCATGCACACTCACATCATCAAAAGTCGTCTTCTATACCTCGCCGGCCGAAGACATTCTTAACCTTCGTGCCACTATATGGGACAGTCTCACGCCTCACCCATCTGGCACTCATGAAGTCATGAGTGTCTGAGATTCTAAGCACGGCCACCCCGGTCGACCAGAGGTTGCAGTCCACAGGTCACTTTGGATCAGTGAGTGAACTTGCATGTTTTTTTTTTGCAAAGAATAAAGATTGTGCCTATCGATCAACGTATATTTTACCGTTTCGAATTTGCATGGGTGTGTGTTTTGAGATAGCATGTCCGTAGCCTGAGCTCGTTTCCTATATCGTGCTAAATATGCATAAAGATTAAGGCTTTTGATAAAAAAAACACCGGGCTGCAAATTGCAATAATTGGATTTTATGAAAAATCAGCGAAACCTGGTTTTTATACTCGTATTTTGCAACACCTAGTAAATCATGCATGAATATATGACGTTACATTTTAGATTGACCCCCTGTCACTAGCTCACAACGGCACCCCTCTCAAGGGAAAAGTCGCCCCCTCGAGCACCATGGCCCCCTTTCGCTGATTTCTGGCTACGCCACTGATCATGATGATGCCCTTAGTTTGTCCCTATCTTGACTAGTTCGAAAGTTATTCGAGAAAAACTCTATATCTAGCGCCACCATTTGGATTTTTTTGATCCCTGTGACGTCATCTTTGACCTGACCTGAAAATGAACTTGTAAAAATTGTAGACCTTGTCCATGCGTATCCCATGCCGCTTACCGCTTGTTGTTATCTAGCTTCGTTCTCAAGATCTCAGGGGGGCGGTCATCCGCCCCCCCCCCCCCGTCGGTTCTAAGTTGGCGCAGACCCCCGTCGGTGCGCGGGTTAAAATCGACAAAACCTTGACACCCCGTGACGTCATTTGTCTCCTGAGTCCTCCCTATGTGGCAGCATAGAACCGTAAGCCCCTGAAAAAACACCTTTCAGCCCTGAGGAAGGGAATTCAATAAATTTCACCTGACACCTCGCTTTTTTAGCGAAAGCACCTCGGGCCTGACGGCCCTCGGAGCTTTTGCTAAAAAAAAACCAAACTCCATGAAAGCTAACCTGGTAAAACAGTTGCGTCTTCTTCGGCTCCCAGAAGGTCGGATGCCTGGCCACGTACTTGCTTGATGGTCTGTCACCTGGTGTTTTCTGAATCATCTCTTCGATCAGGCTCCTCATGGAGCCCTTCGGTACGACATCCAGGCTGAAAATGATTTTTTCAGATCATCACACGTCCCGTAGTGGGGAACAACCGATTGATGTCTCGCCGATTATGACACCTTCCAACTATAGTTCGTTTTTTCTAAGTTCGACCCTCACTGTAAATATTTTTTTGAACAAATCAAGAGAATTGCTAGCTGAAATACCTAGAAAACTGGTTAGCGCACATTGTACTGCAGGTATGAATAATATTTCCAAATAAGCTTTAACCCGCGCCCCAGTGGCGGTCTCGGCCAACTTCGCCCTAGTGGGGGGGGGGGGCATATGTTACCACCCACCTCTAACTCAAAAACTAAGAGGGCTAAAAAGACGCGGTAAAGAGCAGTCGATAGTTCTCAATGCGTACGTTTGAAAGTATTTCGGTCATTTTTCACCTTAGAGCAATATTGGGGTCACCAGAGGTCATCAAAGGTCAAAATTTGCCAATTGTCATTATATTTTTCAGAAAACATGCCGCTTTCTCAGGAACTATGGTAGCTATAAAAATGCATTGAAAAGCAATCGATAGCTTTTGAACTCTTCTTTTGATAAAGTCATTATCAAAATTGACCTCAGGTCAACGGTTTAGCCTCCAGAGGGTAAAAACTCCAAAAATAGCTGTTTTTACGAAAAGCGTTTTTCGACAATAACTTTTACCTCCAAAAAGCCACCACATTTCTATTGCCAGAATCGTGTTCCTCTCGCCGAGACGCGTCGAATGAACTATAATTTGACCTTAAAAGGTCATTTGAAAATCTGACCTCAGGTCAAGGTCATGACCTGACCGGAAAAGGTCATGCTGCATATCAGTCGCTGCGTCTCAACCAGACAAACACAATGAGACCATCCCCAGCGTTCTATCTTTTTCCAATTGCGAGTTATTGGCAAAAAAACTGTTTGTAGCCTCAAATGACCTCGGATGACCTTTCTAGAGGCTATCAGCAAAAATGACACCTTGGTCATCACGAGTGGTCTAAATCATTGTGATTCTGAAATAATTGGACTGTTCCTATGCGTACACACGGATATAGAGGCATTTTCATTTTTCTCCATTGACTTGTAATGGAAAGGTCACGCCACTGCACACAGTGGGGATTTTTCCGATCTAGCGCGTCTTAATTCCAAAAATCTTTTTTGGAGTTTTGTTTATTTTTTGTGTCAGTGGGGCTAAGAAATGTCGGAATTTTCATATATGGCATTGTTTTATCTGTATGTCCACAGCAAGACTAGGAAAAATGCGCCCAAAGTTCACACTCATGCGTGATTACTCAATGGGCTCAGGAAGGCCCGAAAGTATAGTTCAGTTTCATTGTCCTGTCCTGTTGGTTTTATTCTTGCGAGGTCTTTAAGTTGCATATCTTCTGAAAGGCACCTTTATTAGGAAGGGAATGGCAAACAGAAAGTATGCCACAACTTTACCAAATGTCACAAGAATGCCATTTATAAAAACCCTTACAGACACCATATTGAAGGAATGTTATTCTAAATAAATGTAGGAAATCAACAATGTTTTCCACACTTTTCCACTCCGAAACATATCCTATCGAATTCGCCACTTTCTCCTGCACAAGACAACGCCTAGTTTGGCTGCCGAAACTTGCCTGAACACAGAATATTCATATTAGAGTATCTTAATACCGCACTCTAGGAGCGCTAGGGCAAACAGCGCGATATAGGTATGTTCCGGACATAGGCGAATAATTTTGCTTCGTGATTTATATGATGCATATTTTCTGAGACACATTAATTAGGAATAGGATGACAAGCGTAAATTATACATACCGTAACCTTATTCACCCTCGCACTTGTGGGGAGGGGGAGGGGGAAGGGGTCGGATAAAACCCCATGGTTTTCCGCAAATGACTCGCGCAAAAAGCGGCCGATAGCGTTAAAACTTTCGGTGCCCTCGAGATCATCAATTTTACATCTAGCCTAAAAATTTCATGACTCTGACCCAACTGACCTTTGACCTGTGGCATATTTTTCGAGACCATATTTGGCCGGAATCGCGATTCGGCGTATGCCAGCTCACGTTATCCGCGGTTTCCAGTCTTTTTGTGGTTTTAAACGTTCAAATATGTGAAATGATGTTGATGCCATGCATTATGGTGGGTGTCAAGGTCACGTGAAGATAAAGTCAAGGTCATTGACCTTTGATGACCTTTGTTCACTTTTTCGAGTTTTACTTGTTTCTTGGGTAGTTTTTGGTGCTGATTTCGAATTTAGCAACCATTTGAATATTTACGAAGTAGTTGTGGTGCCTTCGTACCATGTTACGAAGCTGTCAGATGTAGGTGACATGGATGGCCTACCTATGGATGGCCGGCAGGACGCCTACTGGTTGATCTGACCTGACCTGACCCGACCTGGCCTAAATACATTAAGACATCGTCTGTGATCAAAACTAACATGAAATTCGTGATTAGCACCCCAAAATACCCCGTAACACCCTAACTTTACGAAGTTTGAAGAGGTCTTGACCCAACTGACTTGGAAAGTCAACTAATGACCTTGGACTTTGAAATTGGATATATTCGGCCTCATCTCGTCATAGGCAGCACACTTGATTTTTCCGCGAAGCTCTAGCTTGATCAGGGGCCAAACGGCTGAGCCGGGGGTCCAATTGAACCCCCTATACTATGTTAATTATGCACATTTACAGGTAACATTCTCACCAGAACACACCAAACAACATCTGTGCACAATCTGGCTACAATACTACCTATGGTTTGCCCTCTGCGAATAAAGACGTGCTAGATCGGAAAAATCCCCACTGTGCGATGCCTGCGATCCCCAGGCTGATGAGGGCCGGCCGACGCAAGTATTTGAGGTGGTCCCTAAGTCAGTTTCTAAGGGTGTCCACGAACGCTGTCTGGTTAACCCTCGCCCGCACATGCCTTTTTCCCATCCTAGAACGCACATGGGGGGTGGTTGCCACCCCCGCGCCATTTCGTTCCTGTTGGAGATAGAGCTTCGCGGTAGGGACCAAAAAGATTCTTTGGGAAGAGACACATTCAACGATACCCAGTTTTACCTTCTCAGGTCAGTCATTGACCTTTCAGGTCAGGTCAAACTAAAAAAATGTTGCTGTTTTGGGTCACCGTTGGATATCAAGTGCACTGCTTATCATATACCGATGAAGATGCCGTTTTCTGGTGCCAAGCCAGCTAAAACCTCTTTGTCACACTACCCGACCAGGATTTTGCTGCTGAGGTCATTTCAGGTCAAGTTAGGTCAAGGTCAATGAAATGTGTTTGTATGTATGTCTGTGTGTGCCTGTGTGTATACTGGTGTGTGCACCGATTGTTTATGTGTCCATATTACATGAAATCATGATCTGAGAAGCTTTAACCAAAACCGCAGTCAAAAAACTCCACGAAAAGTAAATCCAGCTTGCCTAAAACGCAATTAACTTAGATGACCTAGGTTGCACTTGACCCTGACCTTGACTTTGACATCTGTACATCGTCGAACAACATGTTCCATGATAGGTTTGAGGTAATACTGGCAAAAAAGGCCGAAATCAAGGCGTTAAAAGCTCACAAGGCCCATAGCCAACGCAAGATGTTGAGAATTGGTCATTTGGGTTATGATATGACCTGAAAAACAAGGTCATATCTCCGAAACCAAAAACCACAGAAACTTGAAATTTTCAGTGGACATCAAGTATGGACAGAGAAGCAGCTCTACGAAAAATAAGGCTTCTAGCTTTAAAAATGTTGAGTGCAGAGCAGAAAGATTACCTGGGGGGTGGCAACCCCCCCCCCACGTGCGGGCGAGGGTTAACCAGGAGCCTGCCACTAATAGGGTTGTGTGCCAGCTTTCCTGGACCGTATGGAGTTAATGGCCCAGATAAGGAGAACCGGATTTTTAGAACTTATCCATACCTTCAAAACTCATGGAAACGTCTTAAATTCTTCAAATTTTGAGTACCCCAGTGCGAAATTCGCCCCGACGGGTTGTTGGTCGTACCCCAACCACATTTCACACCACTATGAACAATAAATGCACACACTGAAATCGCTATTACCGATAGGCTCATCCAATCAAGTTTCGATAAACCCGTTCATCATCATCTCCTGCGGTTTCGAACACGCCTGTTAGGTGGTGCGGTAGACCGCGCCCAAAGCCAGGGCCCCGGTAACGTGAGGTAGCCGAGTCGGGGCAGCGTGCGCTGACCCAAGCCAGGGCCGCGCGTCCTCCCGGTGTCATGTGATAGCCCGGGACTGCCCGGGGATGCGGTAGACCGCGCCCAAAGCCGCGGCCCCGGCTTGGGTCAGCGCACGCTGCCCCGACTCGGCTACCTCACGTTACCGGGGCCCTGGCTTTGGGCGCGGTCTACCGCAGGTGGCTTCTGCTCATACTTTGTGGTGCGGTGGTGGTGCGTCGGGCCGCGCGCTCTGACTTCGGCCAAGAAAAATGCGTCAGCTGATCATTGTCATTTCTGCCACTTTCATGTGGTGAGAGCATGCTTTTTAATCCCACCCAGAAATGACAAACAAGCCCCCTGATTGGCCAGTTGCCGGCCAGTTGGACTTGAGCGGTCGCCATGGTGGTATCGGGGACTCGGCCGGCCCTCGTTAGGTGTTGAATTATGTGTTTCGTTGTACTAGATATTGCCAATTTGCTTTGATATTTGATAAATAACATTGCCTTTTTCTTTGGTGACCCTGCATATTAATACGATGATATTTCGGTGCCGATTATTATGCATTAAACATCTTGAGACAAATGTGGCGATTTCCACGCCCTTTTGCAGTGTCCCCCTCCCCTTGTGTAGTGAGTTAACAGGCTTGTAAGAACCAAGTGAACCAATTTTTAGTCAAGTGGTCATGATCGTACCTACATCTAATAATGGATAATAGTCTTGCGCAAACTTATTAGGTACTGGAGGAAGTAGAATAAATACGATTTTGGAGTACGCAAACTTGATATTAAAAAATCTCAGGTATTTTGGCTGTATAAAGTGAGAAGAAAAGTTCAATTCATCATTTTTATTACAATTGCAATAATGATAATATCATGTTAATTGCACTGTCAGGTATTGATAATAGTCATGTCACGTCATGCCACTAACCACACAGAAACAACACATTTTCATCTTTATGTATCTAGGCATAAGGTATTACAGACATGTTTTTGCACACCTGTGATGTGCGAGTGGGCATGGCCTACTTCCCAGTTAAATTTTGGCTGGTTGTGCTCAAACTTTATAAGTACCTACATGTAAAGGGATGCAGACACAGTTAGTCTGGCACTCTTCTTAGTTCTTAATTCAGTTTTGTGCACCACTTCATGCTTTCACCATGCTGTGCCCACTCTGCTTTACAGTGGACAGCTGTTTCTGTGACACGCATCAATCTTGCATTCATTGAAACACTTAGTTTTGAGTGTTTGGCTCAGTTTTGTTGTAACGTTACCTTTGTTTATGTTCTCAATAACTTGTTTTGGGCTTCTCATATTTATATTTGTTTCTTGGCTTAGCAGGTTTAGTGTAAAACAAGTTTAAGCTCAAATATTTACATGTTGAGATTACATGAGTGCATACATTTTATAAAAGCTATTTCAAAGTACTGTAGCAATGTGTAACATGCATATGTCTTAGTCATTGACTACTCAGCATGCTGCTTGGTGTTCAATGGTAACAGTTTGATTTGTTTTTGACATCAAATAAGATTTGATTTGTGTTTCTGAGATTCCAATGTTATTTATGGCAAATATTTTCCAAAAATTATCCATCTAAAGCTTCATCAGAATTATAAAATGCCTGCATTTTCTACCAGAAACATTATCATGGTGTGTCGTTTCGGGAACTAGCGACCCGCGGCCGGGCGCCGCTGAGAGGTGTCCGCCATAGGGTTTTGGGGCTATTTTTTCACGTTTCGGTCTGAATCGTGAAAAGTACTGGTCGTAGCAAATATGTTCCCTGGTTTCTGAATTTTCAGCCCACGTGGAATGCGATAGGACAAGAGTCATTTTCGTACTGACAAAACTGTGCCCGCGTTTTTTTGGTCAAAGTAAAAATGTTCAGCAGCTTTTAACACGTGGCCGCCGCAAAACAGGGTACACCGGAGGACTTACGATTCGATATCTCCTAAGCCATTATAGATAGCAAATATGTTCCCTGGATCTATGTAGATAATACTTTAGAGAACACTTCAGGCCAAAAATTGTTTCTCGACAACTTACACCCAGCCCGCGTTTTTGGCTTAAATGCAATGCAACAGGGCAGCCGACCTTTAGGGCTCAGTTAGCGAGTTCATTTTTTAGCGAGCACTTCGAGCATTTCAGCGTTCGATGAAATGACATATTTTTTCAACGCAGTCGTTACTTCATTTGCATCTAAACGCGACCTATATGATAATGTGCCGGTATCGTCACACTAGAAGGTGTAATTCATCGTAATTTATAGGGCTAATTCTCGGCGCACAGCTGCAGACGGACCAGGGCCTATTTTAACATGTTAACTGGGGGGGGCAAATGCCCCCGCACTCAACAGAATTGCCCCCCTAGTCGTCGAGATTTGCCCACTATAAAAATGGGCATAAAGGAACAGGGTGACAAACATACTACGTAACTACTGTGACTTGTTTTGCAATGGATGTCAAATGAGTCAGTCTGTAAGTAATGACCAGTGGTGTATCTAAGGGTGGGTCATATGGGTCATGACCCCCCACCCTCTTGGGGCCCGGGGACACCACAGGCCTGCCAGGGGCACCACCGGCCTGTCAGGGGCACCACAGGCCTGTTGGGAGCACCATCAACCTAGCAAGAGCACCATAGGTCTGCCAAGTGCCAGGGGCACCACAGACCTGCCAGGGGCCCCACCGGCCTCGCAGGGGCACCACCTTGGGCCTGTCAGGGGTACCACCACAGGCCCGCCAGGGGCACCATAGGCCTGCCAGAGGCACCATAGGCCTAGCAAGGGCGCCACGGACCTGTCAGGGGCACCAGAGGCCTAGTATGGACACCACATGCCTGGCAGGGACACCACCGGCCTCGCAGGGACTGGGACACCTTGGGCCTGTTAGTGGCACCACGTGCCTGTCGGGGACACTCCAGGCTTGTCAGGAGCACCACAGTCCTGTCAGGGCCCAGGGGCACCACCGGCCTCACGTGGACACCACCGGCCTCGCAAAGGCATCATGGGCCTGTCAGGGGCACCACGGGCCTGTCGTTGGAACTTCAGGCTTGTCAGGGGCACCACAATTCTTTCAGATGCACCGGCGGCCTAGCACCATGGCACCATGTTTGGCCGAGGTCGCGATTCGGCGTATGTCGCCTCGCATTAGCCGCGCGTTTGCAGTCTTTTCGTGGTTTCAAACGTTCAAACATGGGATATGATGTTGCTCCCATGCATTAGGGTGGGTGTCAAGATCACCGGAAGGTCAGGTCAGATCATTTACCTTGATGACCTCGGTTCACATTTTCGAGTTTTATATGTTTCTAGGCTAGTTTTTGGAGCTGAATTCGAATTAAGCAACCATTTGACCATTTACGAAGTAGTTTTGATGCCTTCGTAACATGTTACGAAGCTGTCAGAGGCGGTTGCCACCTACTACGAATACCCGGCAAAACCCTTACTGGTTGACCTGACCTGACCTGACCTGGCCTAAATGCATGAAGACATCATCTATGATCATAACTAACATGATATTCGTGATCAGCACCCCGAAAAACCATAGCAGCCACTCTTTACGACGCTCTAACAGGTCCCGATTTTCCCGACTTTTGGGTCAATGACCTGACCTGGAAGGTCAACCGATGACCTAGGACCTTAAAATTGGGTATAATCGGCTTCCTTTCATCACGGGCAACACGGTCGTTTTTTCCGCGAAGCTCTAGCTCGATCAGGGGCGAAACGGCAAGGGGAAGGGTCCAACGGACCCCCCCCCCCCTATACGCTCGCTACTGGAAACACCAATACGGGCGAGGGTTAATGGATTATTTAAGACAATTTTCCAGGTTGCCCCCCCAGTCAAATTTCCTTAAAATAGGCTCTGAGACGGACACCGACTGACCCACCATCTAAAGGCAGTTTGGCGAAGCAGTATCGTGAATCACAGCCGCGAGATGTCCCTAGCGTAGAACACCGTCTGTTTGCCCAGTTTAAATACGTGATGTTTGCCCTCTGTCAACCCCTCAGTCATGGCGCTGGGGTCGCGGATGAATGGGCGACCGCCCGCCGCGCGGGGAGGGGGCTGCTCCCCTGACCCGGACCACCACGGCATGGGGACGGTCCCGCACTCGCGTGCCTCACGTCGCCGCCTCACACCGATCAATTACGCTGGTTTTGAGGAACCGCCCACTGTGATGGTGGGTGATCCAACGCACACCTAGCCAGAACCCCACTGAGGGGGTGTCACCCGTGTCAGCTGGCTCAGACCCATGATATCCCCATACCGAAAGCGACGTTCCAAAGAGCAATATGCCTTTAAGTTTAGTGGGTATTATTGATGTTTAATTCGAGAATGTATGCATGCATGTAAGCACATACCTACATGATGTGTTTAAGTACCTACTCCAACTGTACAACTTTGGCCTCTCAGCTCGAGGAATAACCTTTTTTACTTTAAAGACAGCTTTTTAGTGACTAAACACTCGCACTTACATATAGCGGGGTCGAACGGACCCCCTCCCGTTTTTTCGCGAATAATTCGCGCAAAAAGTGGCCGATCGCGACGAAACTTTCAGTACCCTCAAGTTAATCAATTTTACACATACTCTTAAAATTTAATGGCCCTGACCTCAATAACCTTTGACCTGTGGTCTGATTCTCGAGACCATGTTCGACCGGAATCGTAATTGGCGTATGTCGGCTGAGGCTCACATTATCCGCGCAATTTCCAATCTTTTTTGGTGTGGGTTTCAAGGTCTCGTGAAGGTCAGGTCAAGGTCATTGACCTTTGATGACCTTGCTTCACTATTTCGAGTTTTGCATGTTTCTAGGGTAGTTTCTGGAGTTGATTTCGAATTCCCATTTGGAGATTTATGAAGTACCTAGTTTTGGTGCCCTTGTATGCTACGAAGCTGTCAATAGTGGTCAACACCTGCTATGGATGGCCGGCAGGTAACCTACTGGTTGACCTGACCTGACCTGACCCGACCTGGCCTAAATACATTAAGACATCAAAGGTATGTGATCAAAGCTAACATAAACTACGTGTTCAGCACCCCGCAAAATCCCTTTTTCAACCTCACTTTACGAACTTCCAGCAAGTCCCGATTTTTCCGATTTTTGGGTCATTGACCTGACCTGGAAGGTCAACCAGTGACATAAATAAGACCATAAAATTGGGTATCATCGGCTTACTTTCGTCGCGGGCAACGCGCTCGTTTTTTTCTGCGAAGCTCTAGCTCCATCACAGGCCAAACGGCAAGGAGAGTCCAACGGACCCCCCCCCCCCCCATATACGTTAGACGCTGGCAAACACGAATACGGGCGAGGGTTGAAACGAAGGAGAAATATACGAGCGAACGAACCGCGCAAGCGAAGCGAAATCTTTTTAACCCTTGCCAGCACAGGCCATTTTGCGTCCTTCGACGGCACACGACCCCCCGACCCCCCTCGCGTTTCGCCCCTGATCGAGCTAGAGCTTCGCGAAAAAAACGAGCGTGTTGCCCGTGACGAGAGGAAGCCGATGATCCCAATTTTAGGGTCCTAGGTCATCGGTTGACCTTCCAGGTCAGGTTAATGACCCAAAAGTCGGGAAAATCGGGACCTGTTAGAAAGTCGTAAAGCGTGGCTGCTACGAGGGTTTTCGGGGAGCTGATTACGAATATCATGTTAGTTTTGATCACAGATGATGTCTTCATGCATTTAGGCCAGGTCGGGTCAGGTCAGGTCAGGTCAACCAGTAAGGGTATTCGTAGTAGGTAGGTGGCAACCGCCTCTGACAGCTTCGTACCATCTTACGAAGGTGCCAAAACTACTTCGTAAATGTTCATATGGTTGCTATTAAATTCGAATTCAGCTCCATCCAAAACTGTCCTAGAAACATGTAAAACTCGAAAAAGTGAACCGAGGTCATCAAAGGTCAATGACCTGACCTGACCTTCCGGTGACATTGACACCCACCCTAATGCATGGGAGCAACATCATGTCCCATGTTTGAGCGCCTAAAACCACGAAAAGACTGCAAACGCGCGGCTAATGCGAGCCGACATACGCCGAATCGCGATTCCGGCCAAAAATGGTTTTGAAAAGTAGGTCACAGGTCAAAGGTCATTAAGGTCAGGGTCATGAAAATTTGAGGGGAGGTGTAACATTGATTAACGCGAGAGTACTGAAAGTTTCGTCGCGATCGGCCGCTTTTTACGCGAGTTATTCGCGAAAAACCTTAGTGGATGGTTGCATACACTCCCCCCCCCCTCCTTGTGGCGGCGTCCGTCGAGGGTTAAGCAGTCGAAAAAAGCACTTTTGGACAACTGACATGCGCAAGAGACGTGGAAGAACAGTAAAAACAGCTGCAATGCGTTCAGTTTTACAATAGGCAATCGATTGGGATGCCACATGAGTTTTACCGGTCAGGTCATGAGCTCGACCTTAAAAAATGTTCATCTTTGGAGGTCAAATTACACACCATTCTACACCATTGGACGAGAGAGACATGATGCTAGCAGAGCTGATTGTTTTTAATGCCTATGTACCCACAACAATGACAACAATGCACCGCTGGGCTACGCTTCGCTTGCGTTCCAGGACCGTAGTGACGTCACAGGAAGGGACGCGGGCGGACCGCTGATGACCCGCCCGCTGTCAAAGGGCGGGCTGGGTTTGACGGGCGCACAATAGCGGCCGCGCGCGTGTTCCTGAAAGCGATAGCGAAGGCACGGGCGCCGGAAGGGTTGGACGCTTTGACCCTCTCCCAGACCTCCCGCTGTTACTGCCAAGGTTACTGCTACTGAGGAGGAAAATAAGTGACGGTGGTATTCACACAGGCTTTTCACTAATTTCTGAGGTTTCACACGTGAAGTCAATAATTCTCGTCTCCTACATAGAGATACTTGCACGAACACTAAGGTAACCGGCCTGTTAGCTTGAAACGCCGCCAGGGAAAAACATACTGCTCCATGGTATAATCTCTTCCACGTGTGACCGGTCTGGAGCCTTTTCGCATTAGATCGATGCGTGTTTTTATCGATATAGGATCTCCATCGATCTTAGAATTTGCGATCTGAATGATGGGGTGGAGCAAGATTAGAATGGGTCTGAGGCCAGGACAGTAGAATCGGAGTTGAACCCAGAGTCACCAAAATCTTACTAACTCCGACTCCGGAGTAGAATCGACATCGCTAACTGAATGGCTCAAAGTTATACCCGAAGCGGAAGCCAGTCTGCCGAAAAATAGCCGTTTTCACGACGGGCTTTCTGGCGAGTGGACTTATATGGCAGTGTGTCATGGGCTGGGCTGGGTCACGGGCTGGGCTGGGCCCTCAAATATAAATAATCGATGGGCTGTGGTGAGTGTGGATGGGCTGGGACAAGGACTGTAAAGGAGGTTCGCGGCTGAGCTAAAAACAAAAACTAGCTTATTACTGCGCAAGACTAAAAAAAACGAATGAAAGCATATATGTGCAATGTGCATTGTGCATGCTGCTCCCAAAAGATTGTTTCTTTGCGCCTATGGGTGACATATGTAATACCTGTTTGGTGTCCATGATCCATTCATTTTTGACGGGCTAGTCCGGGCTGGACGGGCTAGACCGGGCTGGGCTTCAACAATTTTACTATGCATGGGTTCGCGCTGGGCCGGGCTGTCAACCCATGGGCCTGGGTCGGGCTGGACTGGGATTTTGCGGCCCGTGGCGAACACTGTTATATGGACTAAATCTACAAAAATCTCTTTAACAGCAAATATGTTCATATGATGACTTTATTTTAGTGTTTTAACCCTATTCCTGGCGGGCTCCGCCGGGACAAGAAACTGGCGCGGGGGGGGGGGGGCCGATTCGGCCCCCCTTCAGATCACAAAAACTACACATCGCAGCGACAAACGGCGAACAGCGTTTGATAGGTCGTTTAAAGATCTACAACTTTTACATTAAATATTCTCAGGTCAGGTCAATATTGAGGTCACCAGAGGTCATTAACGATAAAATGTTTTGGAATTAGTTACCTATATAACTTTTAAACTAAGAAACATAGAGACATAAAACCAATACATTTTTTGTTGCTCTCGCCGAGGCGATGCGAAATAAGTATGTGATGACCTTCACAGGTCAATTTGAAATTTGACCTGAGGTCAAGGTCAGGTCATTCATCAATGAGGTTGTGGCGTATGGTCATGCTGCATACCAAACGACGCGCCTTGACCAGGCGAGCAGTTTGGTACCACTTACAAGTCTTTAGCACCATCATGTCGTGATTTATTGACAGAAAAACGATTTATGACGCCACATGACCTCAGATGACCTTTGCCGGTGCCCCTGTCAATTAGCGGCACCAGGATTATCACCGATGAGATCATCTTCCATAATACTGAAAGAAGTGGGTGGTTTTGACTCGTTTACACGAAACAGGAGGCGTTTCAATATTTTCCCATAGGCTTGCAACGTAAAGGTCACGAGTCTGGCCTGGCCTCAGGTCACAGATATGAAAATTCTGAGATATACAAATTGCACATACTGGTACCCTAACTTAACCCTCGCCCGTAAACGGCGATCTGCCACCTTCGCCCATGCAGGGGGGGGGGGGGGTTGGTGCGACCCCCCCCCTTGGCGTTTGAAAACGGAGCGTCGTAGAGCTTAGCGGAAAAGACCAACGGATTGCTCTCGCCGAGATCTCGCGATTGGTGGTATATTTTTTGGTCCTAGGTCAACATTTGACCTACTTTTGACCGGTCAAAGGTCAAATTTTCGGAAAAATAGACTTTTTCAAATTTTCCGCGGCGATTGCGGCAAAACGGTGGGAGATATCGACTTGAAACCTTCACTATCGTGTTCCTTGATCCATTCTCTATCGTTTGGTATGTATTTCGTTTCCCTATCTCTAAAAATGGCGCGTTGGGAGCGCCGGAAGTCGGCAAGGTCACAGTCGGCGGCAGAAATTCGAAAAATCAAAATTTAAATTTTTGAAATCTGATTGTATTTTTGGATTTGGGATGTCCATTTGCTCCCTATAGAAGCTAATATTGCTGCATATTACCATTGAGGTGACAAGAATTAGCAAAATAGTGGTTCGGGCGCTTTTCAAAAATAGTACCGGACGCTGTTCCTCTTCTGACGTCATAGCTCCGTGACCTGACCTGACCCGGTCAAGTTTCTTATACCATATGATAGCCAATACTTGCCCCAACATGCATGGGAAGTTTCATCACGATCCATCAACCGATGTCCGTACCACCGGCAGGAAACCTCGGGCGTTGGCACTCAGTTTGTGAAAATCCGGCCTGAGGCTGTTCCCTTTGTGACGTCATAACTCCGTGACCTGACATGACCCGGTCAAATTTTTTTTTATTAAAAGATGCGCAAGGTTTGCCCCATAAGGTACCCAAAATTTGGCGGCGCTGCGCGCCGCCGTTTTTGCGCTATTTCCGAAAAACCTCAGGGGGGCGGGGGGTTGCACCAACCCCCCCCCCTACATGGGCGAGGGTTAAGCCTGAAGAGAAGAAATTGATCGGTCAAAAACTCTAGCTCTGGCGTGATTGCAAACTTTTCTGAGGTAGGGTCACCAAACCGCCTCTGGTGACCTGACCTGAGGTCAGATCAGCTCAAAATTTTCAGAAATGTTGCGTAAAAGCCTTTTAGGAAAAGTCAGAAAATTTGAGCTTCCTAGCTCAAAGCGTTTGGGAGAAATAACCAAAAAACCTCAGGGGGGCTCCTGAGCCCCCCCCCCCGCCAGGAATAGGGTTAACCCGCGCCCCGCTGGGGGGGGGGGTAGAATCTGCCCCCTCCAGTTTTTCGCCAATAACTTCTAAACACGGTACGCCAGCGACGTCAAACTTTCAGCACCTTATCAAACATCAATTTGACACGTTCCCTGAAAATTTGAGCGAAATCCGTCGGAAAAAATTGAGAAATTGACGTTTTAGTGACATTATATTCGCCATTTTCGCCTCAAAAACCGCAAAATTTCAAACGCCGCTAACATCTTCATTTTTAAAGGAATCAAGACGTAACAAAAAGGTTATACGTGATTCTACTTTGTCTATCAAATGACTATCTCGGTTTTTTGAAAATTTCGGATTTGGACCAATTTTTTTTCCAAAAAGCTGACTTTTTGGGAAAATAATTACAAAATCCAAAAATTTGAGTGCATCAAAAAAAACGGAATATATGTCAGAGAAGTGGTCTATGTGCACCTACATACCAATTTTTAGAAAAATCGGTTCATAAATGTGGGAGTTATTCAAAATTTTATGACGTCACGAAACACACAATTTTTGAAAAAAAAAAATGTTTTTTTTTAAGTTCTAGACCTCGTACGGAAGCAAAAATAGCACCATTCGATTCGCCGTGAAAAACTGCATCAGATAGACACCTTTTTAGACCTAAACAACCAACTTCAAAATTTGACCTCACTTGACCTGACCTTGACCTGACCTCGACCTGAAATTCATCCAGAGGTGGTCCATATCACTTATTGAGTGTGCCTATTGAATTCTATGAGTAAAATGACCCATAAAACATGTGTCGCACATGCCCTTTTCTATATTTTGTTTTTGGTGACCTGACCTGACCTCACCTTGACCTTGACCTTTGAATGACATTGTATGCAACAAATATTGTCTTGGTAGTCTTAAGAACACGTTTTGGGCAATCAGTCTCAGTCCATTCTTCGGCAACTACGTTGCAAGGCCGATGCTGTAAAAACTTGCATTTTGTACCCCTGACCTGACCTTGACCTGACCTCTGACCTACTTAAGCCAAAAAATTTGGGCTCTTAAGATCCGCCTTGTTGAGAGCTTTCGATTGCCGTTTTCCCCGCCTTTCTTTAGGGGTAGTTGGATGGACCCGCGTCCCGCCCCCTCGGTTTTTCGCAAATAATCTCGCTGAAAAAGCGGACGATCGCGACGAAACTTTCAGTACCTAAGAGTTGATCAATTTTACACATACTCTTTTTCTTTCATGAACTTGACCCAAATGACCTTTGACCCCTGGCCTTTTTCTCGAGACCATGTTTGACCGAAATCGCGATTCAGCGTACCTATGTCAGATCATATTATCCGCGCGTTTCCAGTCTTTTTTGTGTTGTAAACGTCCAAACATGTCAAATGATGTTCGTCCCATGCGGCATGCATTACGGTGGGTGCCAAGGTCACGTAAAGGTCAGGTAAGGGTCATTGATCTTTGAGGACCTTGATTCACTGTTTCGAGTTTTACATGTTCCTGGCATCCGTTTGAACATTTACTTAGTAGTTACGAGCGAGCGAGCGCAGCGAGCGAAGTGAGTCTTTTCAATATAACGGAAAAATCTCAGTATGAGCGGCCCAGCCCGGCCCGGCCCGGCCTGTAACGCTTTTGAGAGGCTTATATCTCAGCAACCGCTAGACCGATTGGCCTGCGGTCTTTCTTTTTTTTTTGCTGGGTAGCCCCATCCCTTCTACCCCGTAATTGACTACTTTTGATACATCTCAGTGACCGTCGTGGCACGTGCCACGTGAAAAGTCAAGGGTGTTCAAGCTGTCTTGCAAAAGTAGTGATTTTGAGAGGCTCGTATCTCAGCAGCCGCTTGGGCGATTGTCTTGCGGTAATTTTTGTAGGGTAGCTGCATCCCTTCTACCAAAGGTCGGATACTCTTGATCTATGTGAGTGACCCCCACTGCACGTGCAAAATACAAAAAGAAGAGGTGCCAAATTTGTTCCCATTTGCATTCCCAATTTGCAGGATCTAGTATCCATTTTGAGTCTCACAACTTGTATATCTCGGATTTCTCCTAAAGGTCATATGAGGTCAGGTCATTTTCGTGACCCCACCATCATAAGTCAATGGGGAAAAATGAAAACTGCTATTCTGGCGCCGGGAACGATCTCCAACTATCTCAAGCACACAGAATCGTGCTTTGATGCACTCCTTGCACGGTAACATGCGTCAGTTTTGCAATGTTGCCTTGCGCGACGTCATTTATGACGTCATTAGGGTCATATTAGTTTTTCGTCAATAAGTCCCGATCAATTTGAGCTAGCGAGTCGGGAAAGCAACAAATGGACTCAGGAAGACCTGCCGAATCGAATGATATGCGATATGACCTACTTCGACCAATGTCGTGACCTGGGGGCGCTAACCTGACCGTGACCTGAGGTCAACACCTTAAGTTGACCTCACCGAAACAAAAAGTATACCATTCGACGCGCCTGAGCGAGCGCGAACACGATGCTGCCAAAATCGCGACTCTGCGGCCGGTTTTTGATAAGTTATTCACCAAAAAACGGAACCGTACCTTGGGGCACTTGACGGTTTCTCATCAATATATTATTCATTCTGAGGGATTACATATTTTTGTTAGTCTACGACAACTGCCAATAGGAATCCGCGCGTCTGAATCTTTTGTCATTTTTCTTCTGATCGTCGACATATTTAACGATATTTATCAGCGTGTTGGGGTGGGCCATCACCGGCCATGTAATAAAATGAATACTGTGTAGGAAGGGGTACCTAATGATAAAAATGTTGCCCTCTGTGACGCCACTGTAGCTCTCGGGCGGACAGTACAGTATGGCCACAGAGAAAGTCACTCAAAACCCCCTGCCAGACCAACACCATCCATATGATATTCAGGTCGACGGCGAAATAAAATTGACCGGGTAGGTACATCGTTGATGTCCTCGATAGCATGCAACTCGGCATCAATCTGCCTCAGGGGCCAGGGCAGCCACCAGGTCCGGGGTCTCGACGTCCTCAGCTCCCCTGACGCAGGCTAAAATAGTGGATGAGCGTTTGGCTAGAAGGGGGCGGATAAGCTCAACTGTCAAGTTAACCCGCGCCGTGCTGATGGTTATAGTTTTCCTGTATGTTTGATGCAGTCTTGCAATGCAATCCAGCCATCCAAGAAACTTTGCGCGAGACGTTTTCTTGGATGGTTTTCTTGGATAGCTTGATTTCACCGAGGGCTTCTGTTTTAAAGAAAATTTGTAAGCTTTGCTGAACTGTTAACCCGCGCCCCGTAGGGGGGGGGCCGAAACGGCCCCTCCCTGTCCTTTTCGGTCGATATCTCCTAAACGGCTGGAGATATCGCCACTAAGCTTTCAGGACCCCTCCGGGCATCAATTTTACACATTGTGACCAAAAATTTTTCCAGAGGCTATGATAGGTTGGCCACAAATGACGTCAGAGTGACGTCATGTTCTGTCATTTTCGACAGAAAAAAGACCTTCGCGAGAAGACCTGTCAGGACTACAGCTTTGAAGATACAGAAAAATGATCAAGACATAAAAGGTGTAGAATTGACAGGGCTACAAAACTGCTATCTCGAATTTTTGGAATTTTTGAGTTTTGACCCCCAAAAATCAAAAAAGCATTTTTTTTGGATAT
The DNA here is from genome assembly GCF_019059575.1 of Amphibalanus amphitrite. Lineage (NCBI taxonomy): Eukaryota > Metazoa > Arthropoda > Thecostraca > Balanomorpha > Balanidae > Amphibalanus > Amphibalanus amphitrite. The sequence continues at coordinate 985,441 of NW_024881504.1, forward strand.
ATTCGCCAAAAAATCCAAAAAGTTTTTTGAGTTTCGAAAAAACCGGAATATATGTGATAGTGCCTACCGTCGTCTATCTACATACCAAATTTCAGATCGATACCTCGTTTTTTGGCCAAGTTATAGCGAAAAAACTGTTCAAAAATGATGACGTCAAATTTTCAAACTCAATTTTTGGCAATTCTAGAACTCGTAGAGCAAAACGAAGACCACCATTAGACTCCCCGTGACGAGCTGCATCGAATCGATACCCATTTTATGCAAAAATATCAACTTTGAAATTTGACCTAATTTGACCTGACCTTGACCTGACCTTCACAAAAACGTGACCTAGGCTGGCCCCAAAGGCTGCCTAACCCACATAATCGCATTTGTCATGTAAAATGGACCATAAAACATGTATCACACGACACATTCATATTGTGACCCCCGGTGACCTGACCTCGCTGTGACCTGACCTGGTATCAGTGACCTCAGATAGCAAAGTATGTGTTTGACGAACAATGTACCATCGATGGTTTTCAATAAATTACCAATTTACTCGCTTTCACAGCACATTTCTTGAATTGCCTGTGAACGGTGAAAATCTGACCTTTGACCTGACCTGTGACGTCATCGGTTTGACCTAGGTCAATGAAATTTGGTCACAAGGTAGTTCCCGGGTGGGGCTATCGAACGCCGTTTGAATTTTGAAAATCGGCCGGTAACTTTTCGAGATCTTAGGGGGGGGCCGAAACGGCCCTCCCCCTACGGGTGGTAGGGTCCGCCGGTAGCCCTACGGGGCGCGGGTTAAGTAATTAGAACTGCCAGTATTTCAGTATTTAACGTGTAGTTAATGTTACTGTATTTTATTTATGCATATTTCGGCCTTTTTTAAGCAAATAGCGAACGATATTAAGAAACATACAGGAAATAATATCTAGGACTCCAAGGCCGTATAAGTTTTAGGACTCTACCATGACGAAATATTTCTATCTCGAGTTTTCAAAGAATTTCATGCACTCGGCCAAGGCCTCGTGCATGAAATCCTTTGAAAACTCTCGATAGAAATATTTCGTTTTCGCGGTATCGTCCAAGATTGCATATTCCGTGTCGTGCTGAGGGGGAGGGGGCGTTTTCACACGTCTAACTCGGCTCCTGGGCCACGTGGTGACACGCGGTAAGTGGCATTCAAAGCAGCGTCAAAAATAATGAAGAAAATAGTTCATCGTTTTTTAAGTCAGGTGAAAGGTCAAGTCGCCAAAAGTCAAATTTTGCCTATTTCAACATTTTTTCTTCAAAAAGCGGCGCATAACTCGGGAACCAATTGAGCTACCCGACTCAAGAACCAATAGACGCAGCAAAACGGACGATGAGGCAAACGAAAGAACGCGACGAGACACTTACGATGAGCACCTGAAAGTTGAATTCAAGTTCAAGGTCACAGGTCGGGTCAAGGTCAGATCAAACACATGAAATTGGGCTTTCAGTAGCATGGGCCCAAAACACCTCTGGTGACCTGACCTTTGACCTGACCGAAAAAGTGACCTAAGTACAAATTTCGCCATTATTCCTTACGCTTTTTTCGAACGTCGCTTTCCCCGTATCGCTACATGGCCCAGGAGCCGAGCTAAAAGGAGGGTGTTCAAACTCCCCCGCCCACCAGCAGGGCGTGTACCTAATTCCAGGACCCCCAGCGGGGTGTGGGTTATGAAATGCATGCATCATGGTCGTGAAGTAGTCACAAGACATTGCCAAGATTCCATTCAAGATTTTAGAAACCGTAGAACCAGTATAACGCCTTTTGGGGCGACTAACGGAGTGAGCGAGAGGATGACCCTTGCACGTGCGAAATTTCGAGGGGGTACCTCCAGCTGACTTGTGCACGGCACCCTACTAACCGGTCTCTAGCGATGTGCCAAATTTGAGCACAATCGGCCCAGCCGTTCTCGAGATCTGGAAGCGGCACCCTGCACGTGCGCACGTGCAAAATGGGTCCCAACTGACTTGTGCACGGCACCCTACTAACCGGTCCCTATCTGTGTACCAAATTTGAGCGCAATCGGTCGAGCCGTTCTCGAGATCTGGAAACGACCCCTGCACGTGCGCACGTGCAGCAGCACCCCAATTCTGGCACATGGATGTGCATTGCCTAGTGGGTGCCTACCTACATGCCAACTTTCAGCGCAATCGGCCAAGTAGTTACCGAGATATTGCAACAATTACAAAAGTGACACCTCTTCGTTTTGCATGTGGCACGTGCATAAGGGGTCACCCACATGCATCGGGAATAGTCCAATACTTGGTAGAAGGAATGAAGCTACCCTACAAAAATTACCGCGTGTAAATCGGTCAAGTGGTTGCTGAGATATAAGCGTCGCAGAATCGTGACCACGGCCGACCGCTCATGCTCAGAAATTTCCGTTATTCTACGTAAGACTCCGCTCGCTTCGCTCGCTCCGTAACGATAGGTAACCAGTATAACGCCTTTTGGGGCGACTAACGGAGCGAGCGAGAGGGTGAGCCTTGCACGTGCGAAATTTCGAGGGGGTACCTCCAGCTGACTTGTGCACGGCACCCTACTAACCGGTCTCTAGCGATGTACCAAATTTGGGCACAATCGGCCCAGCCGTTCTCGAGATCTGGAAGCGGCACCCTGCACGTGCGCACGTGCAAAATGGGTCCCAACTGACTTTTGCACGGCACCCTACTAACCGGTCCCTAGCCATGTGCCAAATTTGAGCGCCATCGGTCCAGCCGTTCTCGAGATCTGGAATCGACCCCTGCACGTGCGCACGTGCAGCAGCACCCCAACTCTGGCACATGGATATGCATTGCCTAGTGGGTGCCTACCTACATGCCAACTTTCAGCGCAATCGGCCAAGTAGTTACCGAGATATTGCAACAATTACAAAAGTGACACCTCTACGTTTTGCACGTGGCACGTGCATAAGGGGTCACCCACATGCATCGGGAATAGTCCAATACTTGGTAGAAGGAATGAAGCTACCCTACAAAAATTACCGCGTGTAAATCAGTCAAGTGGTTGCTGAGATATAAGCCTCGCAAAAGCGTGACCACGGCCGGCCGCTCATACTCAGAAATTTCCGTTAATCAGTCGGGGGAGGTTTGGTCAATCGTTGTCATTTTTAGCACATGCCATTTTTGGCAACCATGTGCTAAAAATGACAACGCTATCAGCTATTTTTAGCAACGATGAAGCCGATTTCACTCCTCAGCGAGGAAATCACGATTTTGGAAATACAAGCACTGATTTTGGAAAAGAAGTGCTGCCACCTGGTGCAAGAAGAAGAAACCAGCTTTAATATGGCCGTTGTTTGTATGGTAGTCCAACGTTGAAGTATACCCTTTTTTGTGGCCCGAAGTTGGAACTTTAAATTGAAGCATCCGAAAATGATCGATATTGATCGAAATCATGATGTTGATGAAAAAAATAATATGTTAAGTTGAGAGAGGAGGCGATTTTATCCAGATGCGGTGGTTTACTTCTTGAAATTACTTTTGCTTACGACGACTGCCATGTAATGAGGGATAATTAGCAGCCGTCATTAGCAAAAATAATTTCAAGCAGTAAACTACTGCATCTGGATAAAATCGCCTCCTCTCTTAACTAAAAATATTATTTTTTCATCAACATCATGTTTTCGATCAATATCGATCATTTTCGGATGCTTCAATTTTAAGTTCCAACTTCAGGCCACAAAACAAACTACCATACAAATAACGGGCATATTAAAGCTGGCTTCTTCGTCTTGCACCAGGTGGCAGCACTTCTTTTCCAAAATCAGTGTTTATCTTTCCAAAATCTTGATTTCCTCGCTGAGGAGTGAAATCGGCCTCATCGTTGTCAAAAATAGCAGAATCGTTGTCATTTTTAGCACGTGTGACAAAAATAGCACGTGCTAAAAATGACAACGATTGACCAAACCTCCCCCGACTGTAATCTAAGGAAAGACTACGCTCGCTTCGCTCGCTCCGTAATCAAAAATCGAAGATGGCAGATGGCAATTTCATTGTTCATGGTAGGTATTGGCAGTCCAATGACGTTTACGGCATGTCTGTATGTCTATTCTGTGATTTTATACCCATGATTTTTTTTTAACATGTGTCGTTTTTTGTCGAAAACTCAAATCATGACGTCACTAAAACCTCGATATCTTAAAAAATTGGACCGATTTTTTGGAAACTTTGTCACAATAAATTTCTACAAATTCCCTACATGTACCTACCTACACAAAATTTGGCACAAAAAAACATCGTCCCTATGCTAAAATTCTGCACCAGCAACATTCCAAGTGTTCGTGCTTACAAACGAGCCAATTGTCTATATGGACTCTCAGCTGCTCCCGGGTCATGCGCAGCGCCTCGCCGACTGAGCGTAGCCAGCCAGGCTGAGGCGACAAGCCAGCCCGTCACCGCAAGAACGGCGCTGCCTCCCTCCCCCTTCTCCCGACTCCGTCCCCCGACCGGCGCGGCATTCCTCAGGCCACAATAGTGACTCCCCTCCCTCAGCTGACCCGTCCTCAGGTGCGGTGTACATTGGACAAATACCTCTGCGGGGCTGACGGGGTCCATGTTTGAACAAGGGATTAAGGGAAGCCTTCAAACATCTCAGACGGAGTTTTCGCCGAAACTACCAGCTAGCGCCATCCACTGGTGAACGGCGGTACTAAACTTCATTCGCTAGTTCCCGAAACGACACACCATGCATTGATTCCTCCTACAATATTTCATTTTGTCACTAGGTACCTGGACTGGTGAAAAGTGAAAACTGAAATTCATTCATGTCATCATTATCTTAAGACCTACCCCTAAATGGAATTGATCTTGTTTCACAAATGCGTTGTACAATGTCTATCAGCTGATGTCTATTGTCTATCTCTTTTTCAGCACAGAAGATCCTCAGTCATAGTTAACAAAATGGTAAAATTAGCTGTGTTTTTAAGATTCCAGTCGTGGCCATTAACTGCTCAGGAAAGCAGCCCAGAATTACTTCACAACAGGTATGTTGATGCATGTACATTGACATCAATGTCGGAATGCTGAAGAATTGTTGAACAGGGAATACATTCACCTAGCCTTTAAGAACCACAAATCCTACATTACTTGCATCAACATTTTTCTATAGAACTTATATTATCTACTTTCATCTGGCTGAGGCTTTTTTACATTATATTCCCTCTGTTTAACATGAAAATATGATGAGTTATAGTGTAACAAGCTGGTAATTATATCTGCCTTGTCAGCCTAGCCAACATCTGCATCATGTCTATTACAAAATATGACTGCTTTCCTGACATTTGCATTTGTTCCACTCACCAATTGACCACTTCTACCATCTGCTCGTTCTATGCACAGACATTGTCATAGGGTCTGTTCCAGTCGCACTTCCTAACACCTCTTGACTCCTCCAAGATTGCTTCCCTGTTCCAGTGGCAGCTTTCGCCCCTACAAAGCCAAGGAGGGCCCTGCTCCAGCCTCCTCTATCTTGCTCTTGGAGGAGTTTAGATGTGTTAGGAAGTGCGACTGGAACAGACCCATAGCAAAACAGTTTCATCTCTCTGTACTGTCTTTTTTTCCAGGTTTTCAAAGGATCATCATTCATCAGCACAGAAGGGTGGGGAAGAGAAGGCTGTTCAAATTCTGAAAAGCCAGAGCTGCAAAGGAGGTCAAAGATGCAGTGCAGTTTGGCCCACTCAGTAGAGTTTCACTAGTGGTTCTGGTGTGGACTGGGGATTACACGCTGGATTGAAGTGGCGGTCTGGAGCAGCTGTAATTCATCATTCGTGCTGATCGTGGACGAGTAAAGAGCCCGCGTTGGCCCCGATCGGCGATCGCTGGCCAAAGCCCACCACCAGGCTGGTGATAGGCGTTGGCTGTGATATCTAGGTGTCGCCTATGTGTGAAAAGGACAAGTTGATAACAAAACCTGTTGCGCCATGTTATTAACCCGCGCCCGGGTGGCCCTCAGCCAACTTTGTGGGGGGGGGGGAGGGGAGGCGTATTCGGCCACACCAGGTTATCTTGGAATGTAACAAAGTTGGAAAGACGCAGTAAAATCAGTATATAGCTCGCTATTTTCCTTCAGAATCATACAGGTCATTTTCGATCAGTTCGTCGCTGAGGTCACTGGAGGTCACCAAAAGTAAAATGTGACGAATTTTGGCTCCCGATTTTGACAACTTCACAAATTGGTTCATAACTCGGGAACCAATGAAGCTACAGCGCCGCGGAAAAGCGAATTCGATAGCTCTTTCGAAAATCTTTCAGGTTCTTAGATTTGAGCTAAGGTCAACTAGGGTTAAGCCTCCAAAGGGCAAAAACTGAACAATCGGCGTGCTTCGGAAATCGTCTTTTCTTTTAATACTTTTGATACCAACCTTTTATTACGTTGATTTTACCGGCACTGCGTTTCTCTCGTCTTGTTGACCTAACAAGGTCAACTTAATAAATTTGACCTCAGGTCAAAGTCGCAGAAAATGCCATATTGCATGTCAGTCGATTCGTTACATTGAGATTGAGATTAACATCAGTAGCGGCGGAACACCTTCAATTAAGGGGGCATTGCCGCATTGCCGACTTTTGGTCCCATTCTTTCCATGCAACGCCCATAGGGCTAATCTTAACCCTATTAGTGGCAGGCTCCTGGTATACCCCTATTAGTGGCAGGGGGGCTGTTTACGACCCCCCTTGATGTCTCGAGATCTAACGGGCCGATTTTCAAAATTCAAACGGCATTCGATTTCGCTCAACGTGATCTACATTTCTAAAAAATAAAAATTAAAAAATGTCAACAGGGGGGTAGAGGGGGGTAAAAACGGGCAAATTGCAGATACATTTTAGACTGTTTATCACGGCCAGGTTTCTGAACCAATCCTAACGCAACTTTTGCCGATCGATAGAGAATGAACCAGGAATTCACATGGATCCTAAAAATATGCATTTTCAAAAATCATAGGCGGATACAGATCATTGAGATTGGGGGTACACAAAAAGTATAGCAAATAAGGTTTTTGTTGGTACTGTTTCTAAAAAGGGTGGTAATGGTCTTGTTATGTTACAATTTTCTTATGAGAGAACGACTACAATTGTATTGGTCATGCATAGGCGGTGTCAGGGCACCTATGTTGGGAGGTAAAACATAACCCCCCTTTTTGGACGCCTGGATCCGCCTATTATAGCAAAAACGTGTCAAAAGAGGATGCAAAATTACTGTATATGTTATCACATGATACCTTTCATTCACTGTTCGTAAAACTGGTGCAGCATCGTGATCTTCGCCCAAATGACTCGCTTCACGAATAGGACCCCCAATTCTCAGTGCTCTGGAGCCGCCCCTGGTAAAGTTATGAACTTGAAATTTTCAGGGAATAAGCCCAATTTAGTTTTAAGAAAAGTCAGAAAATTTCAGCATCGTAGCTACAGCGGTTTCGGAGATATTCCCGAAAAACCTGAGGGGTGGATAAAAACAACCCCCCCTGCCACTAATAGGGTTAAAATGCCAAAATCGAAGGGGTACGGTGCCGCGGTGCCCTCCCCGTTCCGCCGCCTATGATTATGATGTTTTTAGCGCTCTGGCCACGTTCCATCTAAAATCAATGTACAAAAATAAACTGTTGGAGACGTTACATGACCTGAGATGACCTCAGGAGCATACGATAGATCCCGATGTTTGAGTGTTTTTGTTTCAAAAGCAGAGCCTTTTGAGTTCCTCATACTGACTGAAACTGGAGACGTCGCAAAGTTGACCTGACCCTAGGTCACCGATATCAAAATTAAAGATATTCAAGATGTTGGTACTGATTCTCTCATGCAACAGCTCGAGTTTCAAACTTCTACGTCATGGTGACCTGACCTGACCTTAGGTAACATGGGGTTACATTTTTTTCACAAATGATGCGAATCGATGCATTATGCATAAGCTATACTGAGTTTCGTGTCGTTTTATTTATGCATGCACAAAATTGTCAGGTGTGGCCAAAAACGCCCCCACCCGCCTGGGGGAACGTTAAAGCAGTGATGTACATATTCGGTGTATTCCACGATGCATCGATCGGTGACGGTGTACTTGATAATGCATTATTTATTGCTGCATGTCTACGATTTTGCTCTGCTCAGTGTGATCTGTGATAGGAAAACTACCGATATATCTCCACGCGCATGACTGAAAGAGCTGGCATGATCCACAATATTGCGTGTCTGTTTTTGTTTGGCATTTTATAAATACTGAGTCAGCTGTGATCGTTTGATGAGACACTGGGACAGCCGGCCTGTATGATCAGCGAACGGCAGGCGGCGGGGCGGTGGTCTGGTGGCTGCACTGCATGGGACTGACACCAGCAGATTCAGAGCTGCGATACGCGGACGTTATGTTTACAATACCTTTGCAAAATAATATCTAATAGATATCATGTCCTCGAAAATGTTCTTCAATCAATATGATGTTAGGCCTGCTGGCTTATTCCATGAAGGCCAAAACCGATCGTTTTATGCATGCCTTTTCTGGGCCTCGTTCTCCTCGAAATGCGTGTAGGTAGCAATTTTATTCAAGGGACGATTGAAAGTGCCTCCGATTGGTTTTCAGCGTATGTGGGATGAATCTTGGGTGGGATATGACCGTTGAATGTGAGGCAGTCGATAAGAAACGTCGAGGGAACGGTCATTGGGTAGGTATGTGAAAAAGGCAGCAGTAGAAAACAAGAAAGGGAGGCGTTTGGTATGAGGTTTCAAATGCTCTATGCATAAGAAAAGTTCATTTGATTATATGACACCGTCCTTTTTATCGCGATACGTGAGCAACGCACGAGACGCTCACTGTTCAGACTTTTAGCGTTATAGAATGGGCCGACAGGCTGAGAAGGGCTATTTCCGCGAAAGGATATTCTGGGATTTGAATTGAAAGGCATTTAGTTTTGAAAGCATCCTCACTTCCTAACACGATACTGACTCATTTAAAATTTCAATTTTTCCCCATTGCGATAACATAAGAAACCGAGACTGCGGTGTCCCCGCACGCAGGATTCTGGAGACTGTCGGGCGGATTTTAGTCAAGATTACTTTACTACTCGATTTTAGTGGCTAAAAGCTTTTGTTCTTAATTTGATAGAGAATAATCATTTATTTTTATACTTTGTATCACCTAACTCACTAGAAACAATCTGTACGGGCTTCCAAAAAAATGTTATATTTAGCTTGTAAGATCCATTAGAATATTTTAGCTGCCTTAACTTGCAAATGTAACGTATGCGTCATTATAATAAGAGATATTAACCTTACTCTCATATTAGCCAAAAGATATAAAATTTCAAAAAGACAAAATACAGTTTCGGGAGCTTTCGGCTTTGCGCCTTTATCAACCGTTATGTGTTATTTAGATCATTTTCGTCACAAACTTGCATGGAACAGAAAATTCGAATTGGTACGAACATGCAGAAATCACACACGCACTTCCCAGCTACTCTTTAAAAACGCATCTATGCAAAACTTACAGAGACATAAAAGATTTATCATGAAGTGCAGAACAAGATAGTCATGTCGAAAACATGAGTCATACGTTCAGCGGAGATAGTATACATCGTGGGTACATCATCAATAATGGGTCCCGACCCCCCGACCAACATTAAAAATATGGAGATAAGCATATATGAGGTAAGTACATGCATGCATACGATAACAGAAGTGTACAACAGCACAACCGCACGGCGCACACCCGCGCACACAAGTTTCCATGGTCAGTCAGTTTAGATATAATGACCACTCAGATGATAGGCCAAGACGAGGTTTGCGTGTTAAGAGTGGGTTGAAGTTCGCGAATAAAAATGGATTCCCAAATTTTTCTATCTGGGCCGTCTTTTGACGCATGCAGAATCTTGATTGAGACGTTTGAGCAGTCCAGTTGCACAGAGTGTTTCGTTTGGTGAAGGCCAAAAGGGGTGTCTAGTTTGTTGTTTTTTGCATCTCTCATGTGTTCATTATATCTAAGCCTGACAGATCGGCGTGTTTCACCGACATACACAGACTCGCCTTGTGCGCACAGTTGACATTCCATCTGGTACACCACATTCTTTTCATGACATCTCCCACGCAACCCTGCCTCACAGCATGGACACTTCCTGCCCCCACCTGGGCAGGGTGCTGGTTGGTAGGCCGCCCGCACTAGTTTTTGTTTCAGGTTGGGACCTCCTTTCCATGCAACTTTCAGGTTGAGGTGACTAGCCCTAATGATACCCTCAATCCTGTGGCTGAGTGCATCATCAATGAATGGAAGCGCAAGATAGACGGGGGCAGAGCCCGATCTAGTCGGCCTTAGGCGGTTATCACGTTGGGCTTCGTGTTGGAGCCTGCTAACTAAGTGGGGCGGGTAGCCGTTCTTTGTGAATAAGTCATGGATGAGTTTAAGGCTACGGGCTCGTGGTAGACCAGGGGAAGAGATTTTGATAGCACGTAACGTTTGTGAGCGGACGGCGTTTTTCTTAGTCGACATTGGCAGAGCTGAAAGGTAGTGAATTATCACTGGTGATGCCATCGGTTTAATGTATAGCTCACTGGAGTATGCGCCTGACTCAGAGATCGATATTTTTGTGTCCAGGAACGCCAATACTCCAGTGTCACCGGTGTGTTCTATGGTGAACTTGATGGTGGGATGGACCGTGTTTAGGAAATTGAAGTAGTCGAAGAGGGCGTCCCTACCATGCGTCCAGACTCCGAACACGTCGTCCACGGTCATAGATAATAAGGTAACACGGAGCCGAAGCTTCAAGCCAGGAGACGCGGGAGGCATGCCGTCAGCTGATTGTGTACATGAGTTTACCCAGGGCCCTATGGGAGAGAGTTAACACGTGCTTCTATGGGGCGAATTCGATGCAACAATGGCGCAGTAGCGACATTACTCTTGTTCGATGTCTTTCGGACGACAAAGCTTCTACGGCGTTCGGCCAATCACATTCCATAATCGCAGCCGAGCCCCCGTTGACCTAGAACGGGATTGGCCAGACGACGTACAATCTTCGTCGTCCGAGAGACATCGAACGAGGGGTACATCGACTGAATATACATTGCGATTCAATATCCAGTATTTTATGACCGTGATTGCAATTTGCATTTGAGGTCAGCAGTCGAGTAAGTTGTGCCAAAAATACCAAAAGTGTTGCATGCCCTGGATGCAGAAAAACAAGATTGAGATGAGTGGATCAAGATGTATCTTTCGTGCAGATGTATCAAGATGTACCTTTCTCCCAATCCATGCAGGTGAGGTTCCAGTGAAATTTGAATTCGATAGGTAGCCATTTTTGTTTTTGCTTTGATGCTTGCAAGGGCGGCGCCACCGTGGGGGCAGTGGGGGCAGACTGCCCCCACTGGCAGGAGGCCGTGGGGGCAAGACTATGTTTTTGCCCCCACAAAATTTGCCTGACGTTGACAAGGGAACAGAAGACCGGTGCAACATTCATGATAGGCGGTTATAATAGTACGCCTGTTTTTGACGGTCCCCGTATCAAGTGCATCAGCAGGACGTTCGTTCTCGGACCGTCTGTCGCATATCTCCTACTCCCACTCATTCTCCTACTCATTTTCATTCACCAGAAGGCTGCCCTCGCCCCTCGAGCCTGACCTCGAGGAGGTTGAGAGGCAGTTTGTCAAAAGTCGACCAGAGAAGAGATCACCCTCTTTTGAAAACCCTTAGACTGAGACTGAGCTCAGGGAGGTATAACAAAATGAGATAGGTATGTATGTTCGGGTTATCTGGAAATGTATGTGGGTCGCCCTAATGGAGCTTATTCTGGTATAGGTATCAATCGTGTGTGAGAGAATCGCACATATACGTACTACGGGAAAGAGAGAACTAGGTACTGACTATTGTTGTGAGGAATACACCATTTTACATCTCAACGAACAACATAACGTTTTCACAGGTTTGTGTCTCGCAATCTAGTTTTATAGTTTTATTTGTTCGCGACCCAGGACCCTAACTCGGCCGGGCCCGGGTGGTAATCCCAAACACCGCAGCCCGGGGGTAGCCCTCCCCCCACACTTGTCTAACAACGTTAACCCTCGCCCATGTAGGGGGGGTTGGTGCAACCCCCCCCCCCCCCCTGAGGCTTTTCGGAAATAGTGCAAAAACGGCGGCGCGCAGCGCCGCCAAATTTTGGGTACCTTATGGGGCAAACCTTGCGCATCTTTTGATAAAAAAAAAATTGACCGGGTCATGTCAGGTCACGGAGTTATGACGTCACAAAGGGAACAGCCTCCGGCCGGATTTTCACAAACTGAGTGCCAACGCCCGAGGTTTCCTGCCGGTGGTACGGACATCGGTTGATGGATCGTGATGAAACTTCCCATGCATGTTGGGGCAAGTATTGGCTATCATATGGTATAAGAAACTTGACCGGGTCAGGTCAGGTCACGGAGCTATGACGTCACAAGAGGAACAGCGTCCGGTACTATTTTTGAAAAGCGCCCGAACCACTATTTTGCTAATTCTTGTCACCTCAATGGGAATATGCAGCAATATTAGCTTCTATAGGGAGCAAATGGACCTCCCAAATCCAAAAATACAATCAGATTTCAAAAATTTAAATTTTGATTTTTCGAATTTCTGCCGCCGACTGACCTTGCCGACTTCCGGCGCTCCCAACGCGCCATTTTTAGAGCTAGGGAAACGAAATACATACCAAACGATAGAGAATTGATCAAGGAACACGATAGTGAAGGTTTCAAGTCGATATCTCCTACCGTTTTGCCGCAATCGCCGCCGAAAATTGAAAAAAGTCTATTTTCCGAAAATTTGACCTTTGACCGGTCAAAAGTAGGTCAAATATTGACCTAGGACCAAAAAATATACCACCAATCGCGAGATCTCGGCGAGAGCAATCCGTTGGTCTTTCCCGCTAAGCTCTACGACGCTCCGTTTTCAAACGCCAAGGGGGGGTCGCACCAACCCCCCCCCCCCCCTGCATGGGCGAAGGTGGCAGATCGCCGTTTACGGGCGAGGGTTAATAAGGCAGCTACGGAAACAAAAATGGTACATACCAAACGAAAAGTATCTACGAGATGATTCTAAAGCACCTAAACTTTTTTTTTACCTCAGGTCAATTTTCAAGGTCAGAAGTCAAGGTCAAAGGCACAAACCGGCACTTTTGTAGTGGTCTCAAAGTACGTGTTCCCGAGGACGGCATGGTGTACAAAACCGGCTAAAATGGATGTTAAACGAAAGAAGAGAGTCTGGGAATTCCGATGATGTGCATAACATTCAAATTCAAGGTCACGGTCATGCGCAAAACTGACCACAAACTTTGCATTTTTTCTTATATCTTGTATACTAAATCCCGAGATGTTTTGAAATGTTTTGGAGCTTAGCGGACCCCTATTTGTGCTTAAGCTTACGATACAAGGCTGGTACAGAGCACAGGGTCAAAGTCACAAGAGTATCCTTGCTAGAGACTATTTCACTTATTCAACTCAGGCATAATAATTAAGACATGTTTTGCCACCCTGATGCTCTAAATGAATGCTTAGAGCAAAATAGATGCCGGAATCGCGACCAGTGGCTACGAAATCATCACAAACGACCATTCATGTGTAAAAGTCAACCAAAGGTCATTCGAGGTCACATGAGGTCAACATAAAACTGGACTTTTTCCAAACAATTTACATATATGTCATTCGACGCGTCTCGACAAGACGAATGCGAAGGTACCACTGCCGTAGCTCTAGGACAATTTTTGCTGAAGTTATTTGCGAAAAACTAAAGTCCCAGCTCAGGGTCGTTGACCTGACCTCTGACCTGAGGTCACCAAAGTTACTTAAGTACTTTTTTCTAGGTCAAATGCTACACAACCGTGCTCGTAATTTGTCTTTATCTCTAAAGCTCTATTTTGGGCATCTGGTTGACGTTCACGTCTGTGACGCCGAAGTTTGCCGTGCAGGAGTCTAGAAAAATCGGCCCTGAGACGTTATCATGGAGGCTATGTCCAATTTTTTGCTTCAAAAGATGTCAAATTAATGGGGGATAAGGTACAGCAAGTTCCGTCTTTCTATCCCTAAGCGTTCGTGAGGTATCGGAAATATTCGCCAGGGGGAGGCGAAAACGCCCCCCCCCCCCCTTTCGGGCCCGCGATGCTCATGGATTTTGCAGATCGGCGTATCAGACAACAGTCGGGTCACCTCAATCTTGCCCCCACTGGCGAAAATTCGTGGCGCCGCCACTGCGTGGTAAGGAAACATGATTATGGTTGCATGAACCGCCCACTGCCCATTGCTGTCTTGTCTCGCGCTTGATATCCGATCACCATTCTCAAATAGCTCACCTTACCATATGGAAATCAGGTTTTAGGAGGCCACTAGGCCTGTGGGGCCTGGTCTCAATGAGCTCTTAGTGCTTAGGACAGTCAGGCTCATATGTTGGGTAAGGTCAGGTTCAGGTAGGCCAGTATGCACTCTGCAAAGCATGGCAATTTTGACAAGATCTCCTCTGTGCTGGCTTGTCCGGCTAGTGAGGATTTGGTGTGGGTTGGATTTAGCTTGGTGCAGTGCGGATTTTGTGTAGCGCGGTGCGGATTTGGCCTGGTGTGGTCAGGTGGTGGGGGATGTAGTGTAGCGCATTTTAAATGTGGCTTGGTGACGGACATGATGGACCCAACAAAATGGATGGCCAAAATTGAAAAAAGCATTAATGGAGCTTTGACATGCAATTTAGTGTGCTCTCGGGCTGATAGGTGTGCGGTGGTCAGAACGGACTGTGCCAGTGCTGGTGCCTGGTGGTCCCACCAATCATGGGGGTCATCCCCTGTTGTGACCCAGGGGGTCCAGTCAAAACCTTACCTATTTCTGCTAACCTAAACCTATTTCTTACAAATTAGGCAAAAATGTGATTATGGTATAATGATAAAATGATTCAAAAGTCTTCATTTTACTCATATATTAAAGCTGGCTCTTTTTCAGGCACAAGCTCTGGATGAACTTCTGCGGTGACGTCGGCATTCTTACAGGAGAACCCAAGATTCGCTGTACCTGTATGCATTTCAAAACTGAATAATTGATAGCAACAAGTAAATATTTGAAGTTGCAGCCAAATGCTGTGCCTTCTCTGCTGCAAGAACTACATGTCACCATTGAAGCAAGGTAAGTGTTAAAAGAAATTGTTCACCTTCTGTGAATAATTTGATGAATAAAATTTAACAAGATGTGTTAAAAATGTGATGAATAAAATTTAAATGCATTCTAACTTGGAATTACACACTTCTTCTAAAGGGATTTCATTATTTTAATGAATAAAGTTATGAACACTAACAGCTGAACAACCTATCAGCTGCAAGGGATTCTGTTCCTGTAAGTGCTCTCATCGCTGATTGGCCACTGTGTGTTGAAGAGGTTTCTGCTAGCTGTAAATGAGCACTGGAAGCACCAATATTCACTGATAAAGGGTGAATATCTCAAACGGTTCAAATATAAGGCATACGCAAATCTGCTCTATCAGACTGCTATCTCAGTTTAAAATCCCATGTTAAAGGTGAACTATTTCCTCGACAGGACCAGCTCGACTCCTGCAGTAGGAGTCCAGCCTCGTCCAGTCGTCGCCGCTCGCCAAGACCAGCCGGACTCCTGCAATAGGGGTCCAGGCTGACCTGTTCGTCCAGTAACCGCCGCTCGTCAGCACCAGCTGGGCTCCTGTAATAGGGGTCCAGCCTCGTCCAGTCGCCGCCGCTCGCCAAGACCAGCTGGGCTCCTGTAGTATGGGGCTAGGATGGCCCGTTCATCAACCGGTCCTGAAGTCACATCGCTGTCAGCCAGCCGAACTCAGTACATAAGTCACCAACCCTGAATGTTGCCAGCCAAAGTCGGCAGTTTCCTTCGGACAGTCATCTCACCAGTGTTGTACAGTGTACAAGGTTAGTGACGCAGTTAAATGCGTCAATTAAATGCGAGGACGTGCGCTTGTATGCAGCGTTTTATCATGTTGAGCTGCATGGGTGTCGATTTTCACCGAATTGAGGGTGCCCACTGCCCGGGCGCAGCAAATCCGTCGCCGCCTTATGTATGTATGTATGTATGTATTGACACCAAAAGCCTTCCACATATGGCGTGGCGATTACGGCTTAGATCCGAGTATAATGGGTAACAGTCATGCGGGCAGGGGGAAGAACACTCAGCACTAGACGACAGTCATCCATCGATGGGGGTCGCGACAATAATCATCGACATATGTACATAAGACAAACAATATATATATATACATAAGCACAAACAGATCGTCCACCTATTGGCGGCATGCCTCGTCTACTACTAAACAGACTCGTCAGCGGCGTAGCGGGGATTTGTTAATCAGCGCGGCCCTGGCAGACCGGGCGAAGCTGGCAGGTGGCAGCTGCACTACCTGGGGTGGGAGGCTATTTAACAGCGCCGCGGCGCGGTACTCAAAACGCCGTTTTCCGGTTTCAAGCCTCGGTCGGGGAAGATGAAGGAGATGATCCTGCCGTGTGTGCCTGTCTCGAAAATTTTGATTAGAGACGAACAGTGCAGCGAGGTTCTCGGGCTCTTCATGCTTAATGACCTTTTGCGCGATCGTGAGTGTCAGGTAATCTGACATGGATTTTGGTGATAGCCAGCCAAGTCTGTCGCGCAGGTCCGAGACGTGGTCAAACTTACGCCGTCCGAAGATCACTCTAGCGGCAAAGTTCAAAATTTTCTGGAGTCGGTCAAAATTTTTCTGAGTCCCGTTACCGTACACAGTGAGGCAGTAGTTGATTCGTGATATGACCAGAGATGTCACGAGAACTTTAATGACACCGTCAGGGAGACAATTTCGTGCGTGAGACAGTCCGATCAACAAGCCAGTACACCGACGACTAAGCTCGGACACATGTGCTTCCCAGGACAGGGCGCTGTCAAAGACAACACCCAGATTCCCCACCTGCTCGCTTGGCTGCAACACAGAGTCACGAAGAGAGACGCTGAAGTCGGGTACCTTCCGTAAATTTTGTCTGCTGCCAAAAACCATGAGTTGTGTTTTGTTTGCGTTTAGCTTGAGGGCGTGAAGACAGAACCAGTCACTGATTGATGCGAGTGAAGCTTCCATGCGAGAGATAAGCGATCTGAGGTCGTCGGCACGGCCGCTCACTAGAACCTGGGTGTCGTCCGCATATTGGAAAACGGTGGCGTCACCTGCGTATAGCGAGAGGTTGTTCGAAAATATGGTGAAGAGTAACGGTCCCAGGGCAGATCCTTGGAAGACACCCATATTATTTGGAAGCGGCCGAGACAGTACTCTACCTCCGGCGCCATTAGATAGGGACACGCTCTGGGTGTGTCCCGTGAGAAAAGCAGAAAACCAAGAGGTCTCGATCCCGTGCATGGCCAGTTTTTGAAGTAAAAGTTCGTGGTCGATGACATCAAAGCATTTGCTTAAGTCAAGGAGACACAGCAGTGAAAGTTCTCCCCTATCAGAGGCTGCGAGGATTTGGTCTGTGACGGACAGCAGAGCGGTCTCTGTGGAGTGTCGGGGGCGAAAACCATGCTGCGAGGAGGCAAGGAGATAGTTATTTGAGAGGTAGTGGTAAAGCTGTTGATGTACGAGGCGTTCTACAACCTTCATAATCACGGGGACTAATGAGATTGGTCGAAAGTTGGTGGGATCCGAGGGGCTGCCTGATTTGAAGATGGGATGGACTGTGGAATGTTTCCAGGAATCGGGGATATCGGAGTTGGTAATACACGTATTGATAATGTAAAGTATGATGCGACCGATAGCTGAGAAGCCGGACTTTAACATTCGGATGCAAATGCCATCGGTCCCACTGGCGCCTGAGTTGCGCATGCCGAAGATAGTGTGACCAAGTTCGCCGAGAGTGACCGCGCGGAGCTGAAAACGACATGCACCGACCCGGGGGAGGCGAACGTTCAGATCGGTAGCGGTGTTAAGAGACCGGACCTCCGCAGCGATGCGAGGTCCGACAGAGACGAAAAATGAGTTCAGTTCATCGGCGGGTAAATTAGGCTGCACTCTAGGACCGTCCTTTTTCCCTGCTACAACTGTCCTGATAGACTGCCAGACCTTATTGGGGCCCCGCTCGCAGATATTTCTCTGTAGCTCCTCTCGCCGGTCGCGACGCAGCGCGGCCCGAACAGAGCGATTCAGCTCCTTGTAAGCTGTCGACTGACGACCGGACCGTCGTAGCGAGGCGCGGCGCTGGGACATAAGGTTCCGTGTGACAGCAGAGGCCGGGGGCGCTGTGGGGTTCCGAATGGTAATACGCTTGAGTGGGGCGTGGTCGTCGATAATAGGCAAAAAATTGGACACGAATGCATCCCACTGATCACTAACAGTCGCGGCGGTAAACACTGGCTCCCAGTCGACAAGCTCCAGATCAGAATTAAGGGCAGTGACATCAACGCGGTTGAGCGAACGAGCTGAGATGATTGTAGGCTTCGGACGCAGTTTGGGGACGTTGACATCTACGCTAATAAATTTATGCGGACTAAAATGACAAAACTCAACACGGGTGTTAGAGAAGAGGTCCACTTTGTTCACCATACACACGTCAAGGAGCGAACCGGAAGTGAAAGTCGAAGTTGTTACTAGCTGGTCTAGGGAGTAGTCCGATAGGAAGCTGCTGAGATGCTGTCGTGCACGAAAGTTGGGTTCTTTCTTCAGCAGGTCACAGTTTATATCACCGCAGATGACGAGCGGGGTCCTATAGGGTGATCGATAAGTACTCTTTGTAACTGATTTTCAAGGTCGGCGAAATCGGCACATAAAGCGGTTTCGGAGTGGCGAGGGGGGCGATATAAAGAACATACGATGAGTTGACGACCTTTGTCGAGCTTGAGCAGCGCCCACTTTGACTCGAGCTGGCTGCAGCCGCGCTCAAAACTTGGGAACTTGATGGGCACTGATGTGATATCCGATTTTGTTACGATCGCGACGCCGCCGTACCCGCGGCCATCAGGTCGGTCTGTGCGGCTGAGGGAGTAGCCTGGGAGCACTAAGAGTCTGTTTGGCGCGGTGACCTTGACCCGCACCGTCTGTTGGGGCTCCAAAGCCAAGCCAGCCGAGCCGGCGGGGAATTTAGAGAGCTTGAGCACCCCCAACCCGGCGGAAATTGACACCTATGTTGAGCTGTATGGATGCGTTTTAGCCTTCCGCCGTGGTGGTAAATAGCAGCCTACATGCAGAATTAGGCAGGCTTATTGGCGGACTCATATTGGATTCATTGTCACGTTTGTCGGCACGTGTAAGATGTGCTTAATTGCCATTGGCTCTCGGTCTGGCGACTTCTGGGGACCACGTAATGGGGATGACAATTGGGATCCTGTGCCTTAAGCCGGCCATTTACGTCCATGGCTATATACCCCCGTACTAGGGCTAGTTATGACGTATATAGGGATCCACGGGATCTTTTTTGATGAATGGGTTGTGCAGTGTTGAGATCCGCGAGTAACGTCACTGTTTGGCCAGTCTGCCCTCAAACGCGTAATCTTTACTCGTATTTTATTTACATGAACGCTTTGCATGGTCCAGTGGTTTATATAGACATCTTCCTTGCACTAGCTAGTTTTATGTGGCCAGGTTGATTGCCTGTCAGCGCGGTCACACTGTCGTCTTTCGATTGGTGCGCTTAAATGCGGCGAGATGAATATAGGATTTCCTTTGATGCTATTTAGTACCTGCGCCCAGCTCAACTGGAGCCTTCGGACGGCGCACCTCTTGGCCGGCGTCGTTATCTGAAACTTGTTATCTCGGGCGTATGTTGCAACGTGTTGATTGCCAGCGTCGTTGTAATACGTACGCGAAAACAGTAGCGGCGGAACACCTTCAATTAAGGGGAAGGGGGGGGGGGGCACTGCCGACTTTTGGTCCCATTCTTTCCATGTAACGCCCATAGAGCCCATGTTAAAATGCCGAAATCAAAGGGGGGCACGGTGCCCCGGTGCCCTCCCCGTTCCGCCGCCTATGCGCGAAAGTACCAACAGTTTCCAGTTGTTTGTGTCCCAATATTCTTTTATGAGTTGGACGATTGGGCTTTTCCCATCGCTCATAGGTTATGAAATTATTTTGTTAAACGCTCTAAAATTGTTTCTCTTCAAGTCATTAGAAACAACTAGATATTGATGGATACGATCTCAAGGGGGCCGATAAGATTTTCAGGTGAGTTGAAAGGGGAAGAGGTTCTTTGAATTACCATTTAGCAGGGCTGCGGAGTCGGAGTCGGAGTCGATTTTAGAAACCCGAGCCGGAGTCGGAGTCGGAGTCACCGAAAATCTGTCGACTCCGCAGCCCTGCTAGGTCTGCGGAGTCGGAGTCGGGAGTTGGAGTCGGTCGGAGTCGACAATTCTGCCCGGAGTCGGAGTCGGAGTCGGAGCTGGTTTTTGAAAGCCGGAGTCGGAGTCGGAGTCGGAGTCGCCGAAAATCCATCGACTCCGCAGCCCTGCCATTTAGGACCATGGTTCTAAAAAGCGCTAGTTTAAAACTATTTCTATAATTCCTATCGTAAACCATCGGACGCTCGACGCTGCATTGGCATTGGTACGATATGCCGGTAATCGCTCGCCGAGAATGATAACGTGGAAGCTTTACTGATATGTAGGATTATCAATTAAATGTAATAGAAACGATAGTCGATATCAAATCCATTACCTCTTTAGAGGCTCTTGAAATAAACCTGGCTATCTGGTTGTCGAAGCCAGGCAAATTATATGCTTGGAATGGCTAAATGTCCATTGTCCATGACATCATTAAATTGAATTATTTTCCTTCTTAGCACTTAAAATACATTCCAGCGACACAAAACTCCCAAAAGTCTGATATCTTGCCCGTGGTATCGTGGTACGATCAGCGAGTACCTTCCTACGCAATGTCCATGGCTATGCGAAGTCTAAGGTTGGCATACGTAGCCTTGGGTTGGCCTATGGTATTGCCTGTTTATCCTATTTCATATCGTATCTATGAAAATAAAGTGTTCACGATCGCATAGCCAAACTGAAAACAAAATATTTATTTGCAAAACTCCAGCCATACCCCTCGCTTGATACTATAAAAAATATTGCACACGATCATACGAAGCCGTTAATCCTACCGCCTTTATTTAGCGCCGGCGTTCCCGCGTTAATAATTTCTCCTGAATCGGAGGACCAATAATCAGCTGACGCACCGTTGTTTTGATGGCGGACCGTGCCAGCCTGACGTCGTCGATATACCGTACGTACAGTGAGGGCTGTAGACGACTAGCTGACAGAAACATGGACTCTAAGGCGTTCATAAAGACTATCGCTAGCGGGGGGGCCACCCTGCTGCCCATCGCTATGCCTTGCGTCTGTCTAAAGTAGTTCTGACCAAAGCGAACGAAATTGTTGGTCAAACAGTGCTCGAGTAGCTTACGCATGCTGGACAGCTCCAGACCAAATGTTTCCACTCGGTCTACGTGGTGTTGTAGGAGTGTCAGCGTGGCATCAATGGCCTCATTTATAGGGATGTTACCGTATAGGTTAACGACATCGACACTGAACAGTATTGTGCCCCGTTCAAACCCGTGCGGATACTTAGCTGAGATTGTCTCCAGGAATTGTGGCGTGTGATAATTCACTACCTTTCAGCTCTGCCAATGTCGACTAAGAAAAACGCCGTCCGCTCACAAACGTTACGTGCTATCAAAATCTCTTCCCCTGGTCTACCACGAGCCCGTAGCCTTAAACTCATCCATGACTTATTCACAAAGAACGGCTACCCGCCCCACTTAGTTAGCAGGCTCCAACACGAAGCCCAACGTGATAACCGCCTAAGGCCGACTAGATCGGGCTCTGCCCCCGTCTATCTTGCGCTTCCATTCATTGATGATGCACTCAGCCACAGGATTGAGGGTATCATTAGGGCTAGTCACCTCAACCTGAAAGTTGCATGGAAAGGAGGTCCCAACCTGAAACAAAAACTAGTGCGGGCGGCCTACCAACCAGCACCCTGCCCAGGTGGGGGCAGGAAGTGTCCATGCTGTGAGGCAGGGTTGCGTGGGAGATGTCATGAAAAGAATGTGGTGTACCAGATGGAATGTCAACTGTGCGCACAAGGCGAGTCTGTGTATGTCGGTGAAACACGCCGATCTGTCAGGCTTAGATATAATGAACACATGAGAGATGCAAAAAACAACAAACTAGACACCCCTGTCGCGAATTACTTTGACATTTCCGATGATACGAACGAGTACGTTACGTTAGATCGTTTAAATCGATGTGTTAAAACGAGCGAATCGAAACGTATTTACCGGATCACTTCATAATGTATTCACACTCGCCAAATTCTATCGACCTCATTTTCGAAACTATCATTTTCACGCACATTCGTTGACCTCGGCACGTGACCTATAACAAATTCTGGCATAGGCTCGTGCGCCCATTTTCGGGGAGCCACAGAGTCGGCGACATCCTCCCCCCTCACTGCGGAAACGGTCGTTAACTACACGCGCGCCGGCTACAAAATACAAAACATAGCACTAATCGCATGAACGCATTCTACTAACACTGCGTTCAAACGTTGACCTTTGGACATCCTATTCCTCATCCGAGGCATCCAATACGCACAGTTTGACTACCGGTCGCACGTATGTGCCGCTCTTAGTCTTCAGCTCCACCGTTCTAACGCGACCGTCGGAACCGGGGAAGACCTTCACCACTCGTGCTAGCGGCCATCTTCCACGCGGCAAGTTGTTGTCGGTGACTAGCACAACGTCGCCCACCTGAACTCGTCGGCTCTCTCGCGACCATTTGGTCCTCTTCATCAGGGTTGGCAGATACTCTTTGTGCCAGCGTTTCCAAAAGTGCTCTGCAAGCTGCTGAGCATGACGCCATCGTCTCCGGAAACTCAGTTGTTCCCCAGAAAACATGCCTGGAGCGAGACTGGGAGAGTCGCGACCGAGAATCAAATGGTTCGGAGTCAAGGCCTCTGGATCATCTGCATCGGTGCTCACATACGTGAGCGGCCGACTGTTCAACATGAACTCGACCTCCATGAGAACAGTGCTGAGAACTTCATCTGTGACGAGCTGGTTGCCCAGGACGACGCGTAGTGCTCTTTTCACTGAAGACACCAGTCTCTCCCAGCATCCACCCATGTGAGGACTGCCAGGCGGGTTGAAGCTCCACTTGATGTTCTTCTGTGCCATCGTGTTGCTTATTTGTTCATTGTTCCAGTTTCTGAGAGCATCACGAAGCTCCTTATCGGCTCTCTTGAAACTTTTCCAGTTGTCACTGAATATCTGAGCTGGTTTCCCGCGCCGAGCGATAAAACGGCGGAGTGCTAGCAGGAAACTATCAGTGTCGAGAGACGGGGTGGTCTCCAAATGTAGCGCTCTTGACGCCAGACAGGTGATAAGCAAGACGTACCGACGCTCCGTCCTCCTGCGGCCTACACGCACTTGGAGAGGACCGAAAAAATCCAGTCCGACTGAGCTGAAAGCGTGCTGAGAATCAAATCTCGCTTCAGGCAGGTCTCCCATCAGAGGGGCCTGGGGGCGGCTGCGCAGTTTCTTGCAAACGGCGCATCCTCGTAGGTATGACTTGATGGTGCTCCTCGCCTTCGGAATCCAGTACACCTGCCGAAGCTCATTCAGCGTGTGGTCGACTCCCGAGTGAAGCACTTGACGGTGAACTGAAGTCACTATGAGCCGAGTAACCTCGTGTCGTCTTGGTAGGAGAGCCGGGTGCTTGGCTGAGAATGGAAGTTGACTTGCTTGCAGCCGTCCTCCAACTCGAATGACTCCGCTTGAATCCAGCAGCGGCGTAAGCTGAAGCAGAGTGCTACTGACAGACACCGACTTCCCACGAGAGAGCAGGTCGATTTCCGACTTGAATGCGTCCTGCTGAGTTGCTTTGAGGATGTGGATTTCAGCGAGTCGCAGCTCCTCTGCAGACAGTGGTCCGTTGTTGCCACAGTCTCGATACTGAGCTGAGTGTCTGGCGATGAAGTTGCAGGCGAAGCGCAATACCCAGGCGGTAACACGCCTATAGCGGATCCACGACGAGTGGCGAGTCGGGTCGACCAGCAGTGTCGGAACTGACTGTCCAACGGTCACGGAGCCCACCGTTTTGACTTCAGGATCGCTAGCACTTGGTTGGGCCGTTTTGGGAGCAGAAGGCCATTCAATTTCCGGTCTGTAGAGAAAGTTTGGACCCCGGAACCACCGGCTGTCAGAGTCGATCTCGGAAAGCGGCTGGCCTCTGGAGCATTCGTCTGCTGGGTTCAGGGAACCAGGGACATGCCTCCACTGATATGGTTCCGATCGGCTTCTGATCTCGGCTACTCTGTTTGCGACGAAGGTCTGGAACCGTCGAGCCTCATTGTTGATATAGCCGAGAACTACTTCACTGTCGGTCCAGTAGAACGTCTGGTTCACTTGAATCGTGAGGGCCGACTGTATGCTGTCATGCAGTCGTGTGGCCAAAACCGCGCCCTGCAGCTCTAACCGCACAATGGTCAGCATTTTCAGCGGTGCCACTCTTGTCCGACTCATCACCAGCGAGCAGGCGATTGTGCCGGTCGAGTCGATCTGCCTGAGGTAGCCGACGGCACCGAATGCCGCTTCCGACGCGTCGCTGAAGATATGGAGCTCTCTTCGAACGACTTCACTCTCCGGCGTAGCAAAACAGCGGGGGATCCTCAGTCGGGAGAGCTGCTCAGCTTCCATCTTCCATGCCGTCCATCGATGTGTATCGTTTTCATTCAGCTCAGAGTCCCATGACAGCTGCTGTTTCCAGAGATCTTGCATGAGAAGTTTCGCTCGAAGGGTGAACGGTGCGACCAGGCCGAGTGGGTCAAAGATCGATGCCGTGGTGGCTAGAACTCCGCGTTTGGTAGGCGGGGCAGTGCGTTTTTCTGGTCGATGAACACCGATCATGTCTGTCTCTGGATCCCAGGCTATACCAAGGACACGCTCGGACGGCAGCGGCATGGACATATCTGTTTTGGCATGAGCCCTGTCTTCAGGTGCTACTGACTCCATCACCTCTCGTGAATTGCTGACCCACTTCCGAAGCTTGAATCCACCTTCAGCGACCAGTTTGACGACAGTATGGAGCATCCCTTTAGCCGTCTCCACGGAGTTCTCTGATGTAACGAAATCGTCCATATAGAACTGTCTTGCCACTGCAGCGGCCTCATCACGAGAGAGCGTAAGCTCAGAGCCGTTCTTGATGACTAGTTGCAGTGCAAAACTGGCGATTGCTGGTGAGCATTTGGCTCCGAATATCGCTTTGTTCATTTCATACGTGTCAGGAGGTCTGTTCCGCTCCATGTCCCTCCACAAGAAGCTGAGGGCTGGTCGGTCACGCTGTAGAATTTGCACCTGGTGGAACATCTGGTCGATGTCTCCAGCGATTGCGACTGGCCGCTCACGAAACCGAATGAGCAGCCCAGGTAGGTCCTGCAGGAGATCGGGTCCAGTCAACAGGTGATCGTTCAGGGACGTGCCACTGAACTTGGCGGCCGCGTCGAATACGACCCGTATTTTGTCCGGCTTGTTTGGGTTGCGAACCGCATGATGCGGCAGGTACCAGCGTTTTGAGCTCGGTTTCAACACTTCCGATTCTTCGAGCTTTCGGGCGTGACCGAGTTGCACGTAGCTTTCGATAGTTTCTTGGTATTTCTTTCTTGTCTCTGGACTTCTATGGAGAGATTTCTCGGTTCGCTCGAGTCGACGGAGCGCACCGAGACGGTTATCCGGCAGCGAGACGTCATCGTCTTTCCACAGCAGTGGGGCTTCAAGACGCCCGTCCACCAGCTCGACCGTTTCTTCAAGGATTTTCAGAGCTCTTTGGTCTTCATACGATGTAGGCTTCACCTTGGAGTGTGTTGTTCCAAAAGTCTCCATGTCCCACCACTTCTGAACCAGGTTGGTCAGATCGAGGTCCTGTGCTGGGCTCCGATGAACATGCATCACGTGATGTTCTGACGATGGAACGAGGTTTGTTATCGTTCCGGTCAAAGCCCATCCAAAGTGCGTCTTTATGGCCACAGGCTGGCCAGGCTCTCCGATTCGAACCTCGCGCTGGATGATTCCTTCGATAATGTTTGCTCCAAGAAGGACCTCCACCTGCTCTGGCCTCGGAAGCGCGACGTCAAGCCCCTCCACATGACGCCACTGCGAACGTGCTGAGCTGCTGATGTATGGCACGGGAATATTCAGCCTCGGTACTGTCCACACTTCATTTGCCATGACTTCTGTTTCTTCCGATTCCCGAGCCAGGGGGGTGATTTTCATGGACGTTCTCAGAGCGATTCTCTGTGGCCCGGCTCCTTCGATACTGTTAAGACGGAGCGACTCCGATTCACCCGTCAGTTTGAGCTTTTTCGCCAGATTTTCCGTGCACAGCGAGGTCTGTGCACCGGAATCGAGAGCGGCGAATGTGTCGATGTAGCTGTGTTCGCCATGTACACGCACAGGTACTATTTGTAGCAGTGTCGTCCCTCCGAGACCTGAGGTTGCTGCCACTGTTCTGTTTGAACGTTCCTCAGTGCCGGCTGCACGAGAGAAGATTCTTTCGCTGCCGTGGAGCAGGTGATGGTGCCTTCCCTGGCACCTGTTCTCTCCGCATTTTTGCGTGGATCGGCACTGTCGAGACCGATGATCGGGCTGAAGACAGAGGAAGCAGCGCCCGCTTTCAGCGACAAACTTAGCGCGGTCATTTGGCGATTTTTGCAGGAAGGACGGACAAACAGCGAGATCGTGTCGCTCCCCACAGCAGCAGGGCTGCTCGTTGTGACTGACTTGCTGTCGACGTGTTGCGCTCTTGTCGCTGACCTCAGGAGTCGTCGTTACAGCAACCGATGTCGAGTGAGTGCGGGGCGCGCGCCTGAAGTCAGAACTGGGGCGTGCCATGTTGCGATCTTGCGGCTGAGCAGGAACGGCCATTGCGATTCGAACTTGCAGTCCCAGCCAGCTATCAAAGTGTGTCATGTTTGGGCGCTCCGGCTCCATTTTGATGACCTCACGTCCCCACTCTCTTTTCAAGTCATTCGGAAGTTTGAAAATGATGCGACGTAGGTTCTCAGTACTGTTAAGGTCTCCGTGGAAACCCATGGCGTTCAGCACTGTGACCGCGGAGTGAACGGCGGCGTGTAGCTTTTCCAGCATGACCGGGTCCACATTTTTCATTGGAGACGTGTTGAAGACGGCACTGAGGCTTGCGCTCACGATATCGTCTTCTCTCCCGAATCGTTTCATCAGAGCTTGTAGAGCGGAAGGATACAGCGCTGCATCGAACATCATTCCTTCAACAGCCTGCTTAGCCAGACCAGTTACGGATGCCTGGAGATGGGCGAGTTTTTCAGCGTCCGATAGGCCTGGCTGGTCGTGGATGAGCGATTTAAAAAGGCCAATCCACTGGGGCCACTCAGTGGCCTTACCGCTAAACTTTGGGAGCTGAATCTGCGGGACACTCCGATAGCCCGAGTGACCATTTCTCGGCGGTTCTGTGTCTTGTGGCCTGTTCGCAGCTTCCAATATCCATGATGTAGCTGTCTGACCCCGAGTCAGCTCCGGCGCCGGCCGATTACCAGTTTCCGTTTGAGACTTATCAGCCACAGGGGTGTCAGGTTCGATTGCAAGTCCTTCTTCTGCTGTTCCAACTCGTTCTTGTTCTTGAGAAGGTCCAGCGAGTTCGTTTTCGCCGTCAAAATCGTGCCGCCGTTCCCACTGAAGTTCATTTTCTGATGCCTTACGCAGCTCCGCTTCTCTTGCTGCGAGATGTGCAGCATATCTGGCTTCGGCGATTCGTGCCTCTCGATCTATCTCTCGTCTCTGCCTCTCTAAGTTCTCTTTCAGCTCGTCTCTTTTTCTTTCTTCTTCTATCCGTAGTTCGAGCTGACTGAGCTCCATTCGTTTCAGGGATGCTCCGATTTCGGCTTCCTTTGCGGCCGCAGATCGACTTGACCGACTGGAGACAGCAGACTGTGACTTCGAAGTTGTTTTGCTTGTTCCTGACTCTGACGACGCTAATTCCCCACGGGATCTTAAGTGTTCACGAATGCGTTCACAAATCTTCTGATGTGCTTCTTCGACGTCTGTCATGTATTCTTCGGTCTGATCCTTTTCACGGTCGTCATCTTTCAGGCTGTCCGTGTAGCTGTCATTCACTTCACTTACAGCGTCTAGAGCCTCATCAAGCTCTTTAAGTAAGCCTTCGATTTGGCTTCGGCTTCCCGATGTGTCGACCAAAGTATCAGCCCGTTTACACAGTCTTGTAAACTGAGCCTTCTTTCGACTTCTCAGTTTTCTTAACGAAGCACTATCCATTGTCGGAAAGACAATTACAAAAACAGACTGTGCAAAAGGCTTACGTTACAGCTCGAGAAGGGCATGCCTCATGCTCATTACGTTAAACGTCAGAGACATGCAAAATCGAGCGCAAGTATTTCACGATATCGAACGTTAAGCGATCCGGCCCGGAGGACCAAAAAATGTCGCGAATTACTTTGACATTTCCGATGATACGAACGAGTACGTTACGTTAGATCGTTTAAATCGATGTGTTAAAACGAGCGAATCGAAACGTATTTACCGGATCACTTCATAATGTATTCACACTCGCCAAATTCTATCGACCTCATTTTCGAAACTATCATTTTCACGCACATTCGTTGACCTCGGCACGTGACCTATAACAAATTCTGGCATAGGCTCGTGCGCCCATTTTCGGGGAGCAACAGAGTCGGCGACAACCCCTTTTGGCCTTCACCAAACGAAACACTCTGTGCAACTGCAACTGGACTGCTCAAACGTCTCAATCAAGATTCTGCATGCGTCAAAAGACGGCCCAGATAGAAAAATTTGGGAATCCATTTTTATTCGCGAACTTCAACCCACTCTTAACACGCAAACCTCGTCTTGGCCTATCCTCTGAGTGGTCATTATATCTAAACTGACTGACCATGGAAACTTGTGTGCGCGGGTGTGCGCCGTGCGGTTGTGCTGTTGTACATTTCTGTTATCGTATGCATGCATGTACTTACCTCATATATGCTTATCTCCATATTTTTAATGTTGGTCGGGGGGTCGGGACCCATTATTGATGATGTACCCACGATGTATACTATCTCCGCTGAACGTATGACTCATGTTTTCGACATGACTATCTTGTTCTGCACTTCATGATAAATCTTTTATGTCTCTGTAAGTTTTGCATAGATGCGTTTTTAAAGAGTAGCTGGGAAGTGCGTGTGTGATTTCTGCATGTTCGTACCAATTCGAATTTTCTGGTCCATGCAAGTTTGTGACGAAAATGATCTAAATAATACATAACGGTTGATAAAGGCGCAAAGCCGAAAGCTCCCGAAACTGTATTTTGTCTTTTTGAAATTTTATATCTTTTGGCTAATATGAGAGTAAGGTTAATATCTCTTATTATATTCATAATGTCTCTCAAAACTGTGCTAAAAACCATTCAAGATAACGTATGCGTCATTGTTGAAAAAGTGCTAAAGCATAGTATTCTATGGCTGACAAATATTCTGCGTCTGTCAGCAAAAACTGGCCAATCAGAGGGCTTGTTTGTCATTTCTGGGTGGGATTAATAAACATTAAACATGCGTGGTGAGATGGGGTCATAACTTTAGAAACGGCTGTTTCATATCAATTATTTTACATAAAATAATATTTCAAACCATAAATTAATGTTCGACAGCGAAATTAAAGAAACAATACCAATACAGGCTTACAGTTTAAATTCGACATTGTGTTGCCTACGATTAGACAGCTGATAACTCATTCCCGTACGTCGTGACTCTATAATGACCTTTGCTTATTGTCACATGTGCGCCGCATTCGCGATTGTTGCCGGCGCCTGTTTGCAGGTCAGCCCACTACAGTTGTTATACATATCGAAAACCGATAAACTTTTAGGCGAAAAAAGCACTATTTTAGGCCCATTTTTGATTTTTTTTGCGATATTAGGTAAAAACAGAAGCTTCTTATCCTAGGAAAAATAAAATGGGAAATCATTGGAAGGTGGCACACTTCCTTTAAAGGTGATCTCTGAGGGCACTACGCAGGTTTTTAAGAGCACTCAGCTCCTATTTTGGATTTCACACCGGCCTCTGAGATCGGATGGCTCATGCATGCCGCAGCGGAGCCCTTGCCGGCTCCTGAGGGCTCCGTGCTGATAGCTGAGGGCCCCATGCCAATACTCGAGAGCCCCATTCAATAATCTCAGCGCCCTACACCAGTTTGAGGAACACCGTTCGGCCAAGGCCGACCTCCCGAGGAAGAGCCCTATGCAAGCCTCTGAGTGCCCTCACTTCCTTTTTTAGGATCTCACACCACCGTCTGAAGTCGCAGGTCTTAAGAAAGCTTCTGATGACCCTCACTAGCTCGGACCCAAATCGATGCACGAGGACCCGACAAAAGTGCCCAGGTAGCCCACACAGTAATCGCAGGACCCCTCCCTCCCCCCCAGTTTCTGAGGGCCTACACGAGCCCTTTTTGGCAGCCAAGGTCGATGTCTTGGGGCACTAACTATTCAGGCATCGAGGCTGCTCGGGCGTCAGGAGACGATGGGGGGGGGCCTCCAGCTGAAAAGGGCTCTCTGAGGCCGGTATGAGCCCTGGAAGGCCACTGTGAGCCTTTAGGGGCCTGCTTGGGGTCCTTAGATGTATGTCTGCGTGGGAGGCATCTGAGACCGGGATGGTGTCCTGAGGATTCTGAGTGCCCCACTCAGAACCCTCACAGGTCTAAGTGGGCCCTCCGAAGGCCGAAGTTTGTTTGGGGCAATCAGATGACGACATGGAATCATGGAATCTCTTTTATACGGCCTTGCATGGAATGGAGCCCTCAGGCTACCCTTGAAACCCCATAAAGCCATTTTGAATGCTGTAGGACGACTACGTATCCGCTTGGTCGGCTATTGGGACTGATAGCACGGCGGTAAAGGTAGCAAGGCGATTTGGAATACGGGTCATTGAAAGTGATCCGGTGAGCACTGAGCTGAATATGGACGGCAGGACGCCCCCGCTTGCTCTGTGCACAACTGCGCGCCATACGTGAAAATATTGGAGTAGATATGTATAGTTAATAGAAATTCGCTGTTCTGCGCGCCACGGTTTTCCCTGTAATAACTAGAAATTTCCAGACCTGTAAATCAAGTCTCGGAAAATAGGAAAAGCTGAACTCAAACCACTCACTGGGAAGTGGGAATCGGGCGTCAAATTCAGACAGCTGCGTATCTTTGTTTTACATGCGTATTTCTGCAGTCGTAGGTACCCAAAAGATTAGTAACCACTAGTCAAGTAGGAGAAATTATAGTCTGGCAAATCTAAGAAAGAACGGAGTTAAAGCTCCTGAATCCTTTTGCCACGTGTTTTGATCACTGGACGTATAGGAGAGAGTGGGGTAATTTGGCCGGTGGTGTAAATTGGCCGCCCTCACCTGTACGAAAGCTGATGAAAGTGAATGAAATGACTTTAGTCTCTATTCATTTGTCATCGGCAGAACTAACTCGAGAACAAATGTCAAAACTTTCCCCCTCTTAGTTTTATTCAAAATTAATAAAAGGTGAATTTCGTTAGAAAATGGTAACTTTTACTTCCGTTTAAAAATTTGTATAACATGAAGGGGAAGTTGGGGGAACGCCGAATACTTTTTTTTTCTGACGCCCGTAGCACGCAAGGTAGACAACAAGAGCTATTCTTGTTGGCGTCATTCGAGAGGTCAGTCTTTTGCCTTTCAAACATACCAGGCGCATTTGATGAATTCGCATACCGTTAAGCGCACAAACTAAAAATATCAAAGAAGTGACTTTTTCGGCGTTGCCCCGGACTGCGGGGAAAGCCGAAAATGGGAGAAATGATCTACGGGGAATGCCGACATTGATGTTTTGCCACTTTATCTCAAACTTTATCCAGAATTTATCAAAGCTGACACGCGTTTTAAGAGCTTGAGGACGCTTGGTGCACACTGGAAGTTATAATTGTGTGATATAATAAGAAAATGCCAGGCAAATAATTCCTTATAGGTAACAGGCTGTTGTGTCGGTTGAAAGTGTAATTTGTGTGACTAAAAATTCGCGTTGCTATTCTACAGCAGTAAAGTCCACGTAGCGTGCTTTAACGTGCGTAATGGCACGTTTTCGGCATTACCCCAGCCAGCCATACTTTCATTTGCAGGCCCATAACTTTTCAACGTGCCGTATAAATTTCAAATAGGCAGCACACTTATGCAAAGACATGCTGAAGATTACTTGACCGAATTGGCCAGACAAACGGTAGCATAATGAGTAAGAAATGCAGCTTCAAAGGCGCATGTAGTACAAGGAACGCGTACCTTGAAAACGCTCTTGGCGTCCTCACAGCCGAAGTATTCCGAATGACGACTCGTAACAAACATGCGATAATTGTAGTCACTTAAGCTTCAGAGCATCACTGACAGGTGGCATCCATGTCTTACGGTTTTCGAAATATCTCGAATTTCGGCTTTGCCCCAACTCCGGCATTGCCCCAACTTCCCCTAGTATTTGGGCCGTAAACGGATTACAAAGTTAGAGCGCCATTTTTGAGGGTGTCCAGCGGTTCCAAGAGCGATTTCATCTAGCTTTGTTCAGCCATGACGACTTTAAAGACAAAAATTTTCAGAATGGCAATGTCGGGTTATTTGGCCGGGACTAGCGGGGCAACTTGACCGGTGCGCTCAGAGTCACTATGCTGGGACGGCCGAGCTGTCATGGTCAATTATACCATAAAGGACATACTTCATGATCAACTTTGACTACCTTGATGCCATATTTCCTATTGGACAGCTGCAAGGGCATGTGACGTCATCAAAGGTTACCTAACGCTTTTTTGCCAATAAATACTTACAGAAAAAAGATACAGCCGCGCAAATGGTCTCATTGTGTTCAGCTCGTCAAGGCGCATCGAATGATATACATGATGACCTTGGACTCACGTAGCCTTGAGGTCAAGCGACCTGAGGTAGCGTGACCTGAAGCCAACCTTTGACCTTGACCTCTCGAGGTCAACACATACATGTTTCGATGCGGAATGACGAGAGAATTACGGTGGTACTTTTAGTTTTGGCCTAGCTTGATTACTTCAAAAGCTATTCGTAAAAAAACTGTCATCGCATCTAAAGCCGCTATTTTGACTATTTTCGACCCCTGTGACGGCTGAGTCAACCTCCAAAATGCTTCAAATGCGTCGTAGGACACACGTCATTGCTGAATGTGAAGCTGACTCGCCTATAACAAAAATCAGGGCCTCAAACTAACACCGGCCAAATTACACCCCCGGCCAAATAACCCTGCTAGTGGGGCAATTTGGCCGCTTTGCAGACCTTTGTAATACGTCACAATTTCAATATAAGTAGTTAATCTATCATTTCAAGCTTACTGTCCAAGAAAGTAAAACGTATGCCCCACCTGTCGGCGTTGAGAAAATGCATAAATGTGTTGTCGATTTTTAGTTACGTCGTTTTCTAACAAAAGCGGCCAAATTACCCCACTCTCCCCTATGGTTAGAAAAAAAAAAATTGTGTAAAAAGTCGTGAGAGAAACTATATTTTACGACGACGAGTTCCTAGTTTAATTCTCACGTTTTTCATCCAGTTTTTCCCATGTGAACCCCCGTCTTTGCTGTTTATTTCGTTCTTTCATATTGGGTAAATTCCTTTCCTCCGAACACGCCCATCATTAACAATAGACCCACCGTGCTGTGCATTTTAACTTTACCTTGCCCTTTTTTTCCTGTACTGGAATCATACCATGGCTTGATGATTATTCGTTGGGTTTCGTCGAAAGGATGCTTTCGGCTCACAAGTTTTGATAGCGAGTGAGAGTTTGCTGTGCACCAAATGAAAATGTCAATAAATGGTTTCTTCTATTCGTATATAACAGTTTCGAAAGAGGCAGAGTAATGAAGGTTTCCGCGGGGGTGTAATGGGGAGTTACGTGGGGGGAGTAATGGGGAGTGTTGTGTTGCGATCCAGCCCCCGCACGGCTGCTGGCCGTGCCTGCGCGCGCCTCTGCCGCTCACACCGCTGGCCGCCCCAGCTCGGCGCCTGCAAGCGCCTCTGCCGCCGCCAGCTCATGACGGTGCGCGCCGAGCGGCACGGCTGGCGCGGGTGACGATGGGCGGCGCACGCCATATTTGTTGTCTTTTGTGTATATATCTCGGCCTCGCTCGGATCACGGTCCAATAAATCGCGTTACTCATTATTCCTCTCTCACTCTGAACCGACGAACAGAAACATAACATGGCGCGGTCGGTGTTGTGATTAAGTGATTGAGTTTTATAATCTATAGACATGAGTGATTTCGATAAACTGTCGGCGCTGCTACTCCAGCAGGCGGAGCTGTCCGCCCAGCGCGAGGAGCGTCTGGCGGCCATGATGGAGAGGCTGATGACCCGCCAGCCTTCCACGGCGGCTGTGACGGACCCAGTGCCCGACGACCCGGGCGCTGATGGGCGATCAGCTGCCGCCGCGCGCCGCACCGCCCGCCTGCCGACCTCGGCGACCCCGGCCCCGTACCTGACCTCGTCGGCGTCACTGCGGGAGTTCACCGTGTGGGCCGAGAAGCTCCGCGGCTACATGATGCTGACCGGAGCCTGCGACCTCCCAGTGGAAGGCCAGCGCGCCGCGCTGCTCAGCCTCCTGGATGAGGACTGGCACCGAGTCATCAGGTTCGGGCTCGATCTGGCCGACGGTGCGAGCCTGGACACCATCGTCACCGCCATGGAGGGACACCTACGAAAGCAGCGCAACGTGCTGGTGGACCGGCGGGACTTTTATGCGCCAGTGCAGGAGCCGGATGAGTGTTTCGATGACTTTCTGTGCGGCGTCAAGGAAGCCGCGTCGTTCTGTGCGTTCTGCGAGCACTGTGTCGACGTGCAGATTTGTGACCGTGTCGTGTGTGGTGCGCGGGACGAGGAGGCCGTGCGGCGCATGCTGGAAGACCCAGAGCTGACGCTTAAGCGCGCGGTGGATATTTGTCGCGCCAGTGAAAACGCGCGTACCACCTGCCAGGACCTTCGTGGGTCGGAGGGGCACTCTGTGGCGCGGCTCTTCGCTTATAAGAGGGGCCGCAGCCGGTCTCGCGGCCCGCGGTCGCGCACCGCCGCCGCTCCTACCCCCGCCGCCGCCGCCGCCGCCGCTGACCAGTGGCCCCGCGAGCGCTGCCCGCGGTGCGGCCGTCGCCGTCATGTTGGCTCAGACACGTGTCGCGCCGCTGGCGCCACCTGTCGAGCATGCGGCGAACTGGGACATTTCGCTACAGTCTGCCGCCAGGGAGTCAGCGCCACAGATGGCGCTTCGGACCACGCGCCGTCGCCGCCCCGGCAGCCGTCGTCACGCCGGGCCCCGCCGGCGGCCCGCCGGCGCGCAGCAGCCAGCGAGCGCAGTACGGAAGAGACATTAAGCAGGTCA
The DNA here is from genome assembly GCF_019059575.1 of Amphibalanus amphitrite. NCBI lineage: Eukaryota > Metazoa > Arthropoda > Thecostraca > Balanomorpha > Balanidae > Amphibalanus > Amphibalanus amphitrite. The sequence continues at coordinate 1,020,828 of NW_024881504.1, forward strand.
TCGCTGACATCCATATCAGCGGAGTCTGCACCCGCCCGGCGCCCACGGTCAGTGTCCAGCTGATCCATCAGACCGGGAGCAGTACGCTGGAGTGCACGCCGGACACGGGAGCCGAGGCGACGGTCATGGGTGACGCTGTGGCTCGGTCGCTCGGCATCGCCCTCTCCCGCCTACAGACCGACCACCGAGCCAAATTCACCGCCGTCGGACGCCGTCCGCTCGACTGTCTCGGGGCGTTCAGCGCGACGCTGCGGCTGGGTGACCGCTTCGTCGACGTCACCGTCTACGTCATCAGCGGACTGACGGGGACGCTCATCAGTTGGTTTGATTCAGTCGCCCTGGGGATTTTGCCGGCCAACTTCCCTGCGCAGGTTCCGGACGTGGGACCAGAAGCAGCTCGGGAGGTGATGCCATCTACGATGACTGATTCGTCGACGGTGGCGCCCCTGGCGGCAGCCGTCGGCGATGCTGGGCCGCCGCCGCGGCTCGCGGACACTGGGCGGGCGAGGTGTGCTGCGGCACAGCCTACCCAGCCGAGCGGGGCCGCCGCCGCCCACGGAGCTGGGCCGCCGCCGCCGCCTACCCAGCCGGAGGTTTCAGAGGACGCGGAGGACCCGCTCCACGCAGCTGTAATCGCAGCTCTGCACGCTGAGCGGGCGTCCGAGGACGGTGCGCGGCTAGCGCCGCTCGTGGACCCCAGTCTGGAGAGGATCCGAGCCGCCGCCGACCGCGACCCTGAGTACGAGTCCCTGCGAGAGACAATTCTGCACGGATTCCCAGAGCACCGGCACGAGGTGCCCCCCGCCGTCCGCCCATACTGGGGCGTGCGGAGCATGCTGGCGCTGGACGGCAGTCTGATCGTCTACGGCCCTCGACTGGTGATCCCCGCCAGCCTCCGACGCGACGTCCTCAACCGTCTGCACCAGTCACACCAGGGGATCGAGAGGACGAAACGCCGTGCCCGTCTCTGTGTGTACTGGCCGGGCGTCGACCGTGACGTCACCAACGTGGTGTCGTCCTGCCCGCGCTGCCGGCAGCTGGTGCCGAGCCACGCCAACGAGCCGCTGTGGCAGGAGGACGACCAGCCGAGCCGGGTGTTTGAGTCGGTTTCGGCAGACTATTTCCACGTCGCCGGCCGGACGTATCTGGTCTACGCCGATCGACTGTCCGGCTGGCCTTACATCTCCACCTGCCCGAGGACAGCATCGGCCGAGCACCTGACTCGGGAGCTGCGTGCGCTGTTCGCACAGACTGGAGTCCCGACGGTTCTCCGTACGGACGGCGGACCGCAATTCACGTCGGGAACTCTGCGCCGTTTCCTGACCCGATGGGAGGTGCGCCACGTCATCTCGTCACCGCACTACCCGCGGTCAAACGGCCACGCCGAGGCGGCTGTCAAGGCAGCAAAGAAGCTCGTCATCACGGCCTCCACGGGCGGCCAGCTGGACGAGGAGCTGCTGAGCCGGGGCCTGCTGGAGCTGAGAAACACGCCGCGCGCGGACGGCCGATCACCGGCACAGGTGTTGTTCGGACACCCGATCCGGTCGGGCGTGCCCACGCACCACCGCGCGTTCGCGCCCGAGTGGCAGCGCGCCGCCGCCGAGTGCGAACTGAAAGCCGCTGTGACCCGGGAAGCGGTCACACGCCGCCACGACGCGACAGCGCGCCCGCTGTCGCAGCTCAACATCGGCAGCCGGGTCGACATCCAGGACACCGATACCGGCCGCTGGGACCACCCCGGTGTCGTGGTGGGGATCGGCCGGCGCCGCACCCACCTGGTGAAGACGGGCAGCGGGCGGCTGTACTGGAGGAACCGGCGGTTCCTGCGGCCGTACCGACCCCTGCTGGACACTGCAGCGCCACACGCCGCCGGTCCGCCCCGCACGACAGCAGCCGCGCCTGCCGCAGCCCCAGCAGCACCAGCGGAGACGATCTCTGCCGCCGCGGGAGCAGCACCGAGCTCGCCGCCGTCGCCGCAGGCCGCGCCGCGCCGCAGCGGCCGCGTGCACCAGCCCCCCAGGCGCCTGTCCGTGCGCTGGGGTGGCGCCACGTACTGCCAGTAGTGGCCTTGTGCGCCCAGACCCGGGACGGTCTGTTCTGGGATGGCGCCAGTGAAGACGATGTGATCGTCTTGGGGGGAGATGTTGTGTTGCGATCCAGCCCCCGCACGGCTGCTGGCCGTGCCTGCGCGCGCCTCTGTCGCTCACACCGCTGGCCGCCCCAGCTCGGCGCCTGCAAGCGCCTCTGCCGCCGCCAGCTGACGGTGTGCGCCGAGCGGCACGGCTGGCGCGAGTGACGATGGGCGGTGCACGCCATACTTGTTGTCTTTTGTGTATATATCTCGGCCTCGCTCGGATCACGGTCCAATAAATCGCGTTACTCATTATTCCTCTCTCACTCTGAACCGACGAACAGAAACATAACAGGGAGTTCACACGAGAGTTCCATGGGAGAGTTATGAGGAGTTCACGCGAGAGTTCCGTAGGAGAGTAATTGGGATATAACGGGAGTCAGTGGCGCAGCCAGGGGGGGTCAGAGGGTCAGCTGACCCCCCCGAAATTTCTGTCAGGGGCCCGCTCGAGAGAGAGAGAGAGAGAGAGAGAGAGCCCTGGGTGGATGGGGCCCGCCCCCCCTGTGGATGGAGCCGGGCCCCGGGTGGACGGGGCCCGGACCCCCGGTTGGATGGGGCCCGGGCCCCCGGGAGAACGGGCCCGGACCCCCTGGGTGGATGGGGCCCGGGCCCCCGTGGATGGGGCCGAGCCCCCGGGAGAACGGGCCCCGGGTGGACGGGGCCCGGACCCCCGGTTGGATGGGGCCCGGGCCCCGGGAGAACGGGCCCGGGCCTCCCGGAGAACGGGCCCGGGCCCCGGGAGAACTGGCCTGGGCCCCTCGGAGAACGGGCCCTGGTCCCCCGTGGATGGGTCCGGGGCCCCGGGTGGACGGGGCCCGGACTCACGGTTGGATGGGGCCCGGGCCCCCGGGAGAACGGGCCCGGGCCCCTGGGTGGATGGGGCCCGGGCCCCCCGTGGATGGGGCCGGGCCCCCGGGAGAACTGGCCCGGGCCCCTGGGAGAACGGACCCTGGCCCCCCGTGGATGGGTCCGGGGCCCGGGAGAACGGGCCCCGGGTGGACGGGGCCCGGACCCCCGGTTGGATGGGGCCTGGGCCCCCGGGAGAACTGGCTCGGGCCCCTGGGAGAACGGGCCCGGATCCCCTGGGTGGATGGGTCCGGGCCCCCAGGAGAACGGGCCCGGGCCTCCCGGAGAACGGGCCCGGGCCCCCGGGAGAACTGGCCCGGGCCCCCGGGAGAACGGGGCCCGGGCCCCCGGGAGAACGGGGCCCGGGCCCCCGGATTGATGGGACCCGGGCCCCCTGGTGGACGGGGCCCGGAGCCCCGGGTGAACGGGGCCCGGAGCCCCGGGTGGATGTGGCCCGGGCCCCCGTGTGGATAGGGCCCGCGCCCCCGTGTGGATAGGGCCCGGGCCCCCGGCTGAATGGGGCCCGCTAGGGTGACCCGCTTGCTCCGCAACGCGTCGCGAATAAGGGGTATTTTCGATCGGTGGGCGTTTGGTTGGTCTTGTGTCCGTGGGTCATGTATCCATTTCGGTCGATTGCTTTTTGGCGGCTAAGCATTTTGGTTTGGGAAAAAATATCCATCGCATCGAGGTGCTCGTGTTGCCGGGACCTCAGCAGACAGAATCTACGTCACCACATCACCACACCACAACAAACCCGGCCCAAGGCAATACATGTCCCATATGAGCGCGTTAACCCTCGCCGGCACAGGCCATTCCAGCCATTTTGCGTCCTTCGACGGCACAAAGGGAGGGTGGTACGACCCCCCCACTGAGAAAAAAATTGACTCCATATGGGTTAAAACTCTTGAAAATGCTCTCCTGAAAACTCCTTAAAACCATTGATATCTCCCTTTCCAGCAAAGTTATTGAGTGTGTTCTAGGGTAACTTCGAGCCTTTCTCATTTTGCGAAAGAGTTTTCAAGAGTTCTTAATGGATGGCGAAATGACTCCATGTGTGACACCTCATAACTCTGTGACGCAACTCTCCATTACTCCCGAAAAGCTTTTCCCGAACGTTCCGACAGGAGTAAAAGGGGGAGTTACGAAGGAGTTTTAGCATACGTCGCGAGGCTGCCGGTGGCCGCCATCTTTTGCGCGTAGTACACAGCACGTTGTGCGGGGCGGCGGGCGAAGTGTTAGTGAAGAGCGTGTTGACTTAGACGGACCTGACCTATACAGTGACGGATAATTGGACCTTACTTTGGATTTAAAGGTAAGCTTAGCTGTATTTCTCATCATGCTTTTATACTGCAAAGTGTTATAATGCTGTGATGAGAACATATGGTAACCCCATGTTCTTGATGGGCTGGAATGGTCTCTGTAAGGGTAATTGATTTGCTTTGTTCCTGAGTGAGATAAAGATCGGAAACAGCATGCTCTGAGTTTCTAGGTATTGGCAAATATCATACATTATCATATTTCCCTCGAATAAATTGGAAAGTTAGGATTACACAAGCTTTACACATCATGGATCCTATTGTTATTGCCCAATAATTTTAATATCCATACCATTGATAAATCTCAGATTTGAAGGGCTTTCAAAGCAGAGCCAGAAAATTTATTTATCTTGGCATAAAAGCCTTAATTTTCCTAGCCCCTATACCTATATAGAAAAAAATCAGTTACCTACCACTGCCACTGCCAATGAATGATGAAAACCACCGACAAACAAGCATGTTTAAATAAATTTTGTCTAAATTGTTGTATGTTTTTAGAAAGTGTCCATAATTGAATTTCGTTCTTTAATGTTAACATGGGTAACTATGCAGCGTATAACGTACTTGGCTTATTTTTAGCGACCTGCTCAACTTTTTGAGCGTTCAAGTAGGTACGTTTTATAGCATTGCCCTACTGTGTCTGCAACTAAGATGGAGGCTGTTAACTTGCACTTTAGACTCTCACTGAAACTTAACTTGATCAAAATTGTAGTGCATAAAAAGTATGCTAACTTTGCACTCTCTTGCTTTCATTATTTTGACATCATGTGCCGAAATGCAGTATCAGTGCCAACACGTCAGGTCGCGTGTGTCTCGTCTCGTCCATCTTGTCTCATCTGCCTACCTCTCAGTCTCCTCCCTCATTTCTTCCTTCCATCTTTCCTCGCTTCCTTCCTCACTCCCTCTTTCCCCTCCCCTCTCTCTCTCCCTTTCTTTCTCCTCTCTCCCTCCCTTCCTTCCTTCCTTCCTTCCTTCCTTCCTTCCTTCATCCCTCCCCTCCTTCCCTCTCTTTCTCCTTCATTATTTTCCTCCTTCTCTTTTTTTCTTTCTCCTCCATTTCCTCCCACGCAATGTTAAGTGTACCTATCATTTCATGGTTATTAACATTTTGCAGGGGATGAGCTGGAGAGCCTGCAGCGCATCCCGCAAGATACGTCGGAAGCCAACGGAGGCCAGCAAAATATCCATCCCACCATCGTGAAATGAGAGCCGGACGAAGAAGACGCAGTATTCGTCGAGGCCCAGGAGGTGGTAGGGTAGCGGCACCACCAGACCAAGCATTCCTGCTGTGGTAGGCCGCCATTTGGATTCTTAACATCAAAACTCGCGACCGTGAAGCATATGGAGTGAGATCCCCGGAGAGCGTGCCGCGGCGGGATGTCGAAAGCGTTTGTCAATTTTTTTTAAGCCTCCCACCGCCCCGGACTATGAATACACATTTCTTGAAATATATTTTTTATCTGTGCTTCGGTACACGAGCTTTGGGTGGTTACGCCTTTCGTCCAATATTTATTTTCGGGGGGGGGGGGGGGGAGGGACTGGAGTGAAGTGATGGGAAGTTTGGGTGAGTTTGATGGGGAATAACAAGAGGTATACCATGAAGCTGTAAACGGAGTTTTGGGGAATAATAGAGTGGAGTAATCGGGAGTAATTATGAGGCAGTAGGAGAGTCATTGAGAGTAATGGAAGGGAGTTTCAGGGAGTATGTTGTTTGTTTTATAGGGTAAAGGAGAGTAATGAAGAGTTTTCTAAAACGGTAGGGAGAGTTACAGAGAGTTTCTCGAGGGAAGTTTTGGGGTGTAATGGAGAGTTGTGGAGGGGGTATAATGAGGAGTACCACCTGGGAGTTTTGGGGTGTCGTTTTGGTGAACTCCCCCTGGGGGTGTCATGCGGAGTCAGGATTTTTCTCAGTGGGCCCAGCGTTTGGCCCATGATTGAGCTAGAGCTTCGCGGAAAAAACGAACGTGTTGCCCGTGACGAGAGTAAGCCGATGATATTCAATTTTAAGGTTCTTGGTCATTGGTTGACCTTCCAGGTCAGGTCAATGACCCAAAAATCGGGAAAATCGGGACCTGCATTAGAACGTCGTTAAGTGTGGCTGCTATAGGGTTTTTGGGGTGCTGATCACGAATAGTTATGTTAGTTTTGATCACAGATGATGTCTTTATGCATTTAGGTCAGGTCGGGTCAGGTCAGGTCAGGTCAACCAGTAGGGGTCCTGCCGGGTATTTGTAGTACCTACGTGTCAGTCGCCTCTAGCAGCTTCGTAACATGTTACGAAGGCACCAAAACTACTTTGTGAATGTTCAAATGGTTGCTAAATTCGGATTCAGCTCCAAAAACTAGCCTAGAAACATGTAAAATTCGAAAAAGTACCGAGGTCATCATATGTCAATGACCTGACCTGACCTTCAGGTAACCTTGACACCCACCCTAATGCATGGGAGCAGCATCAACTCACATGTTTGAACGCTTGAAACCACGAAAAGACTGCAAGCGCGCGGCTAATGCGAGCCGGCATACGCCGAATCGCGATTCTGCCCAAACATGGTCTCGGAAAGTAGGTCACAGGTCAAAGGTCATTTGAGTCAGGGTCATGCAATTTCTATAGGGTAGGTGTAAAACTGATCAACGCGAGGGTACTGAAAGTGTTGTCGCGATCGGCCACTTTTTACGCGAGTTATTCGCGAAAACCCTTAGGGGGTTGCATCATCCCCTCCCCCTGCGCCGGCGAGGGTTAAAACTTCTTGTGAGCGAATTCACGTAATGAAGAAGGATAAAGGCACAATCTCCTACAGCAGCCAATAGATGATTTAGGACAGGCATATGGGAATACTTAAATATTGTCCGATAGAAGCAGGCAACAGCTCCGTTTACATATATGCTATGCAATATGCATATTGCGGAAGGGGCGGCCTCGAAAGATACGTATTCATACCTCAATCCTCATAAGTTACTAACATATTTCTGTCATGGTCAATTCGCGTAGAAATTGAACACCGGGTGATTACCAAGCTATTGTTCTATCAAAATTTTCCGATTCAAACTCGCTCAGGGTTATCGTGTAGGTAAAGGGGGGTCCGTTCAGCAGAATGCGTATAAAATTTGGAAAGATTCTGAAAAATGGGTGGGGGCCCGCACACTAGGGGGCCCGCTTTGGAGGCGATGACCCCCCCCCCCCGAAACGAAATCCTGGCTGCGCCACTGACGAGAGTTACGTGGGGGGAGTAATGGGGAGTAATGAAGAGTTCTAGGGAGAGTAGTAGAGGGGAGTAGTGATGGGTCGAGAGAGTTATGAAGAGTAATGGACGAGAATATTGAAGAGTTCCAGTAAGAGTTATGAGGAAAGTAGAGTAAAGGAAAGTAGCTCCCTGGTGTTTTAAGGAGTCATTTTTGGTAACTCTCGATAACTCTCCCAAAGGGAGTAAATATTTCTCTCAGTGTACTGGTGGTCTGCACGGTGGTGTGCTCGAAGGCGGGGGGCATTGAAGAAAATGATTGGTTCATTTCTTGGGCGAGGTCAAAGATGAGGTCGCCAAAGGTCATCTAAAGTCAATTTTTGCCCATTACAGCTTTTGAAACACGGGCGCGTAACTCGGGAACCAGTAAAGCTACAGCGTCGCGGAAAAGCGTGCTTGTTGGAGCTTTAACCCGCGCGGGGCTGGGGTCTCCAGCCGAACGCGCGGGGCTGGGGGGGGGGGTAAATTTTACCCCCCCTGTTATCTCTCGAACTAATGGTCCGATTTGGAAAATTCAAACGCCAATCGAAAGCTCTCATCACGAACTACTAAAAACATGTACTTAATTTAAAGTTTGAGGTCAAGGTCAAGGTCAGGTCAAGGGTACAAATTGCAAGTTTCTACAGTATCGGCCTTGCACCGTAGTTGCCGAAGAATGGAGTCACGGACTGAGACTGATCGCCCAAAACGTGTTCTTAGGCTACCAAGACAATATTAGTTGCATACAATATCATTCAGAGGTCAAGGTCAAGGTCAGGTCAGGTCAGGTCAGGTCACCAAAAAACAAAATATAGAAAAGGGCATGTGCGACACATGTTTTATGGGTCATTTTACTCATAGAATTCAATAGGCACACTCAATAAGTGATATGGACCACCTCTGGATGAATTTCAGGTCGAGGTCAGGTCAAGGTCAGGTCAAGTGAGGTCAAATTTTGAAGTTGGTTGTTAACCCGCGCCCTGGTGGGGGGGGGCTATTTTTTGCCCCCCCCCTCCAGACTTTTCGATATATCTCCAGAACCACTGCGCCGATCGTCACCAAACTTTCAGTACCCTCCCGGACATCAATTTTACACATTGTGACCAAAAATTTTTCCAAAGGCTATGATAGGTTGGCCGGAAATGACGTCAGAGTGACGTCATGTTCTGCCGTTTTCGACCCAAAAAAGGGTTTCGCGGGAAGAGCTGTCAGGCCTATAGCTTTGCAAATACAGAAAAATGATACAGACATAAAAGCTGTAGAATAAACAGGGCTACAAAACTGCTATCTCGGATTTTTGAAATTTTTGGATTTTGACCCCCAAAAATCAAAAAATAGATTTTTTGAATATAATAGCCAAAAAATCCAAAAAGTTTTTTGAATTTCGAAAAAACCGGAATATATGTGATAGTCCTTACCGCCTTCTATCTACATACCAAATTTGAGATCGATACCTCTTTTTTTGGCCAAGTTATAGCGAAAAAACTGTTCAAAATTGATGACGTCAAATTTTCAAACTCAATTTTCAGCAATTCTAGACCTCGTAGCGCAAAACAAAGACCACCATTAGACTCCCCGTGACGAGCTGCATCGAATCAATACCCATTTTATGCAAAAATATCAACTTTGAAATTTGACCTTTTTTGACCTGACCTTGACCTGACCTCCACCAGAAAGTGACCTAAACCGTTCCTGATGGTCTTATAACCAACACCATTGAGTTGGAAATGAAAAACTGGCCATAAAACATGCATCGCATAAACTTAGTAAAGTTGGGTTCATGTGGTGACCCTTGGTGACCTTTGGTGACCTGACCTGTGACCTGACCTGGTATGACCAGTGACCTCTAACAGCAACATATCTACTAGGCAACTGACGCCCTATCGCTGATTCCCGACAAAATGCGTTTTCCTCGGTGTTATAGCGCATTCCCTAGAAGACCCGTGAAAGGTGAAACATTTCATCTTTGACCTGACCTGTGACGTCATCGGTGACCCCGAGGTCAATAAAATTTGGTTTCCCTCGACAAATTTGACAGGCCTTTCGAACACCGTTTGAATTTTTCGGATCCGTCCAGTAGTTTCGGAGATACGAGGGGGGGCAAAAAATAGCCCCCCCCCCACCAGGTCTCGTTATAAACAGACCCCACCAGGGCGCGGGTTAAGGCCTAAAAAGGTGTCTATCTGATGCAGTTTTTCACGGCGAATCGAATGGTGCTATTTTTGTTTCCGTACGAGGTCTAGAACTTCCAAAAAAGTCATTTTTCAAAAATTTTGTGTGTCGTGACGTCATAAAATTTTGAATAACTCCCACATTTTTGAACCGATTCTTCTAAAATTTGGTATGTAGGTGCATATAGACCACTTCTCTGACATAAATTCCGGTTCGGGTTTCGATAGACTCAAAATTTTGGATTTTATAATGATTTTCCCAAAAAAATCAGTTTTTTGAAAAAAATTTAGGCCAAAATCCAAAATTTTCAAAAAAAAAACGAGATAGCCATTTGATAGACAAAGTAAAATTACGTATAACCTTTTTTGTTACGCCTTGATTCCTTTAAAAATGAAGATGTTAGCGGCGTTTGAACTTTTGCCGTTTTTGAGGCGAAAATGGCGAACATTTCTCAAAAATTTTCCGACGGATTTCGCTCAAATTTTCAGGGAAGGTGTCAAATTGATGTAAGAAAAGGTACTGAAAGTTTGGCGGCGCTGCGCGCCGCCGTTTTTGAGATATCGCAAAAATTCGCGAGGGGGGGTAAAATTTACCCCCCCAGCCCCGCGCGGGTTAACCCGCGCCCCGTAGGGCTACCGGCGGACCCTACCACCCGTAGGGGGGGGGCGTTTCGGCCCCCCCCCCCTAAGATCTCGGAAAGTTACCGGCCGATTTTCAAAATTCAAACGGCGTTTGATAGCCCTACCCGGGAACTACCTTGTGACCAAATTTCATTGACCTAGGTCAAACCGATGACGTCACAGGTCAGGTCAAAGGTCAGATTTTCACCGTTCACAGGCAATTCAAGAAATGTGCTGTGAAATCGAGTAAATTGGTAATTTATTGAAAACCATCGATGGTATATTGTTCGTCAAACACATACTTTGCTATCTGAGGTCACTGATACCAGGTCAGGTCACAGCGAGGTCAGGTCACCGGGGGTCACAATATGAATGTGTCGTGTGATACATGTTTTATGGTCCATTTTACATCACAAATGCGATTATGTGGGTTAGGCAGCCTTTGGGGCCAGCCTGGGTCACGTTTTGGTGAAGGTCAGGTCAAGGTCAGGTCAAATTAGGTCAAATTTCAAAGTTGATATTTTTGCATAAAATGGGTATTCATTCGATGCAGCTCGTCACGGGGAGTCTAATGGTGGTCTTTGTTTTGCTCTACGAGTTCTAGAATTGCCAAAAATTGAGTTTGAAAATTTGACGTCATTATTTTTGAACAGTTTTTTTCGCTATAACTTGGCCAAAAAACGAGGTATCGATCTGAAATTTGGTATGTAGATAGAAGACGGTAGGTACTATCACATATATTCCGGTTTTTTTCGAAACTCAAAAAACTTTTTGGATTTTTTGGCTAATATATCCAAAAAATGCTTTTTTAAATTTTGGGGATCAAAACTCAAAAATTTCAAAAATCCGAGATAGCAGTTTTGTAGCCCTGTCAATTCTACACCTTTTATGTCTTGATCATTTTTCTGTATTTTCAAAGCTGTAGGCCTGACAGGTCTTCTCGCGAAGGTCTTTTTTCGGTCGAAAATGACAGAACATGACGTCACTCTGACGTCATTTGTGGCCAACCTATCACAGCCTCTGGAAAAAAATTTTTGGTCACAATGTGTAAAATTGATGCCCGGAGGGGTCCTGAAAGTTTGGTGGCGATATCTCCAGCCGTTTAGGAGATATCGACCGAAAAGGACAGGGGGGGGGGGCCGTTTCGGCCCCCCCCCCTACGGGGCGCGGGTTAAGCAACCATTTGAACATTTACGAACTAGTTTGGTGCCCTCGTTACATGTTACGGAGCTGTCAGTGGTGGTCCCTGTCAAATCATTACAACAATATATTGCAGCATTTTTGCAACTTACCATGCACTATCAGACTTAATGACCTTCGCCGTCATCGTGTCATTTTTAGAAAATGGGTGTTTTCCCTCGGAGAGAACGTAGTAGAAGACCAGGCCGAGGGAAAACACGTCTGCTGCCCCAACCTGAAATCAGAAATTATTTCAATTTACGGCTTTGGCGCAATTTTTAGCATAGGTAAAAAATTGTTCACCCCTTCCAGTGGCGTATCCAGGGGGAGGCCAAGAGGCCATGGCCTCCCCCTTTGGCATCAAACATGCAAGTGGGCCCTTTGGGTCACTTGAGCGCAGTGACGTACCCAAGGGGGCCATGGGGGCCCTGAGGGGCGCCCTGGTTACTTGAGGGTCCCCCTGATCACCTGAGCGGTCCCTGGTTACCTGAGGGGCCCCTGGTTACCTGAGTGGTCCCTGGTTATCTGAGGGGCCCATGGTTATCTGAGGGGCCCCTGGTTATCCGAGGGGGCCCTGGTTACCTGATTGGTCCCTAGCTATCTGAAGGACTCCTGGTTACCTGAGGGGCCCCTGGCAACGGGGGCCCTGGTTACCAGAGGGGCCCTGGCTATCTGAGGGGCCATGGTTACCTGAGGGGCCCCTGGTTTCCTGGGGGGCCGCTGCTTACCTGAGGGGCCCCTGATTACCTAAGGGACCCGTGATTGCCTGAGAGCCCCTGATTATCTGAGAGGCCCCTGGTTACCAGTGGGACCTCTTGGTATATACCTGAGGCGCACCTAGTTATCAAAGGGGCCCCTAGCTACCTGAGGGGCCCCAGATCCCCTGGGTGACCCCTGGCCAGTGATCTGAAGAAACCCTGGTCACCTGAAGGGCCCATGTTTACCCGGGGAGTACCTGGTATTATGAAGGGCCCCTGCAGTCACATAAAGCATTTTTATATATGTGCGACCGATTATATGCGACTGTTTATATGTGCGACTGACACAGCTTAAAATGGACAGGATGGCTGAAGACATCAGTCAGGTGAGGCAGCTGGTTCAGTCATTGCAGCAGCAGAACGGCTGTCAACCTGAACGCTCTTCAGCGTGTCATGCCCAGTACCCAGCAGAGGCTGACACACAGCAGCTACTGACAGCTGAGGACTTATCTCGCCAACACTGGACGACCGCTGGAGAACGGCACGCCGGTCGCCAGCCCGCTAATGCAGGGACTTCTCTGCTGGTGATCGGCGACTTCAACGTGAGGCGCCTCGAGGGAATGAGTGAACGCGGCCCCAGTAAACCCGCTTTTCACTCCATCTCAGGTGCCACTACCGAGCACGTGAGACAGGACATCAGCCAGGCCATACGCAAATGTGGTGCTAAACGGGTTGTTATACATGCTGGGACTAATGACGTAACTCGCAAAGGATCCGAACTGGTCGCAAAGGATATATTCAGTTTAGCTGACCAAACTAAGCGTAGGGATGGTGTAAGCGATGTGTTTATATGTAGTATAATCCCAAGAAAGGACAACGGATCCTTCATCTACAGCAGATCTGAGAGCGTCAACAATAGGCTGCGCACTCTCTGCTCACAGAGTCCTGACATCAAATTTATTGACTTGCGGCAGGCTCTGCACAGCTGTAGATTCAGCGGATTAGCGAGAGACGCAGTTTACTACAATAGGGAGGGTGCCACGCAGACCCTCAGATCGATCTTACAGTTGACAGGAAATACTTTTTATAGGGTCTGAGCACCGAAGACCCAAACATAGTGTAGTTAATGAGCCAGCCAAGGAATCGTCAGGTTCCCCAGTCCCCGCGTCTCGCACCTCGCCTTCCTTGCCATCAGTAGCCGCTGCCTTGGTCTCGAGTCCATGTAGAGTGCTGGGTACCAGCATCAGCCATAGTCGCGTGCCGTCATCAAAATATGTCTTATCAGTAGGTAACCTGAACGTAAGATCTTTGACACCCTCATCAGATATTGTGTCAGATTATGTTAAGCGTCACCACATTGATGTGATGTGCCTTACAGAGACTTGGCTAAGGAGGGGTGAGCCTGATGTACCCATTGCCAGTATGAAGTTGGCCAGTAGAGTCGATAGGTCGAGGAAGAAGAGCGGCGGTGTAGCCATCTACTGCCGCAATGACCTTACGTTCTCGAAACTCTCTAGCCCGGCTCTTCATGGCTCCAGCCGGCTTGAGTTAACTTGGATAAATGTACAGTGTGGCCATAACCGAGCACTGGCCATAGGTTGTGTCTATAGACCGCCCAAGTACGATGGCATTAACCCGCGCCCGGCTGGGGGTCCTGGATTTCCACGCCCTGCTGGGGGGGGGGTGTTTGAACACCCCCCCCCTTCTAACTCGGCTCCTGGGCCACGTAGCGATACGCGGAAGGCGGCGTTCGAAAGAGCGTCAAAAATAATGAGGAAATCACTTCGGTCAATTTTTTGGTCAGGTCAAAGGTCAGGTCACCAGAGGTCATTGAAGGCAAAATTTCGCCGATTTCCAGGTCGAATGTCGAAAATTTCCAAGAAGCCAACGCATAACTCGGGAACCAATAGAGCTACAGCGCTGCGGAAAAGCGCGTTGGATAGCCCTATTAACGCCCTTTCTGAGTAATTCTCTCAGATTTGACCTAGCGTCAACGGTTTTGCCTGCAGGGGGCAAAAACTGCAAAAATAGCCGATTTTTTCGGAAACAGTTTTTCTGCAATAACTTTTGACCCAAGCCTTGTACGAGTTTACTTTTACCGGCATCGTGTTCCTCTCGTCAAGACACATCGAATGAACTATAACTTGACCTTGAAAGGTCAACTTGAAAATTTGACCTCAGGTCAAGGTCATGACCTGACCGGAAAGGGTCATGTTGCATATCAGTCGATCCGTATCGTCGAGCTGAACACATCTAAGGCGTTTTCATCGCTCTGGCATGCCTCTATCAAAAGTTATTTGCGAAAAACTGTTCGATACCATTCGTGACCTAAGATGACCTCAGGGCATGAACAGGGGTCACGGACACCAATTTCATGTTCAGTGTGTCTAAAACACTTGTAATTCAGTGTTTGGGAGTGTTTATAATGTCTTTCGTCCAAAAGAGGCGCATTTCAATTTTCTCCCATTGACTTATAATGGGGAGGTCGCAAAATTGACCTGACCTTAGGTCATCGATATCAAAATTCGGAGATATACATTTTGTACATGCTATTGCTCTCAGCAATCTCTGAAAGTTTCAAAGTGATCGGTCACTCGGTGTAGCTATGACAGACATTGAAGCTTTTTATGAGGTGAGGTCACTTCAAGTGACCTGGTGACCTGACCTTGAATGACCTTGGTCTGAAATTTTTACAACATGTGTAGAATTGATGTATGATAAGGTGTACCAAAAAACGGCGGCGCTCCGCGCCGCCGTTTTTGAGATATTCGCGAAAAACCACAAGGGGGGTGTTCAAACACCCCCCCCAGCAGGGCGCGGGTTAAATTAGATTTTGAGGCGCTAGAGCTATCGATTCAAAAGCTCTTATCGGCAGGTAAATGTGTTGTATTGTGTGGCGACTGTGATATGCTTCAACCAAACCTTCCCCACGTTCGATCACTGCTTTCTGTCATCGGCAATACTGGACTGCAACAGTGCGTCAAGGCCCTAAATACAAGGTCGCACGGACTAATTTCTACTACACCTACCAGAATATAGTTTCACGGTTAGATATTTTAATAACTATTCAATCAAAACTTCTTTATTATTTTCTCGTTATCATTTATAAGCAATTTCATAAATTGACTTTCAATTTGCTTGCCTTTTACTGGCAAATAACTTTCTAGTATTGGGTCAACATAGTTGTGTAGCAGTAGGAACCATATCTGGCAAAACCCCAATGCCTACATACAGCAGAAAAGCAGCCACCAGGTGTCGCCACAGTCGCCACTTGGTCGCCACACAGATGTCGCGCGCGTCGCCAATCGCCACACTACCGATTTCCATAAGGACGCATATGTACGGATATGTATTGGAAAGTCGCCCTTAAGGATTACGCTTACATCCTTTGCTTATGAGGTCGGTGGTTGGAAATTGGGAGGAGCTCAGCTATTTTCGACCACGGATATGGCTTTATCACATGATGAGGAACATGCTGATAAGCGTTTTATATGTCATAACAGCACAAAAGTATTTTTAATCATTTTTTCAAAAATAGCCGTTCTGCCGCATCTTTCAGTGCAAGGTGCCGTCGGTCATCCCCGACGTTACGTCACGCCGGGGATTGCCAGATTCTCCTACTAGACTTCGACGCCCCCTGCAGTGCGTCAGCCACCCGACCCGCATTACAAGCTCTAGTTCCACCCTCATTGACATAGTTCTTGTTAGTGATTCTTCTATTGTGACAGAATGCTCTTCGCTAGACTGTATTGCATCCGATCATAACTTAGTGATAGCAAAAATTAAAGTAAGGAGAACTAAGGTGAAATCCAAAGCAATAACATTCCACAACTGGAAAAAGATCGATTTTGAGTCATTTTCTAGAGATTTACGGACGATTTCCTGGTCACAAATAGGTGATGATACTTCTCTTGATGAGGCTTGGAAAGGATGGACAGACTCTGTAACTCCTGTCATCGACCAAATTTGATCTTTGTCCAGCAACGCTGGCCGAACTTCGTTCTGTAGTGCGTTCACTGAAAATGCATTCATCAGCTGGTCCCGATAAGCTGCCTACATTTTTATTTAAGTCTTTCTCAGGCAGGCAGCTTCTGCCGCTTTTGCGTATTTTGAACGCCTCCATCAACAGCGGTACCATACCACTGTGTTGGAAAACTGCAGAAGTTGTCCCTATTTTTAAGGGTAAAGGTGACCCCAGGGATGCGACTAATTACTGACCGATTTCTCTGTTAAACGTTGTGTCTAAGATTCTTGAAAGAGTTGTTTCACTTCAGCTTAACCCGCGAGTTGCTGGGGGGGGGGGGCGTTAAACGCCCACACTTTTTTCGCCGGGCCATAGCATAAAAACGGCGCGCCGCAGGCGCGCCAAATTTTGGGTACCTGTAGGGAATTGATTGAAGTTTATTGTGACAAAGTTTCAAAAAAATCGGTCGGAAAATTTTTGAGATATCGAGGTTTTAGTGACGTCATGATTTCTGAGTTTTCGACCAAAAACGGCATATGTTAAAAAAATCATATAAAATCACAGAATAGACATACAGACATGCCGTAAACGCCATTAGACTGCCAATACCATGAACAATCAAATGGCTATCTTCGATTATTGATTATCGTTTCGCATTTTCCAAAATCTTGAACTGAATCTTGGCAATTTCTCGTGACTACTTCACGACCATGATACATGCATTTCTTAAATTGAGGTTTTTGAGCCAAACACGTACACATATGATAAAATGAATGTGACCATCGTGTTCTACGCCCCAAATTACCCATAAAACATGTGTCACAGGCTGCGAATATCAGTTTTGATTTTCGGGGTTATGTGCCTACCCGGTTGACCTGACCTTGACCCTGACCTATGCTTGATTGACCCCTACATGGAGGTGACACTCTTGTAGGCCTTATATGATGGATTGTGCACCGTTTTAACTGAGTTTATGACGAGAGGCGCCCATTGCGAAGTCCTGAAATCCATGCTACTGAAAGCCCGATTTCAGGTGTTTGACCTGACCTTGACCCGACCTGTGACCTCAAAATTCAACTTTAAGGTACTCATCGGAAGCGTCTCGTCGCGTTCTTTCGTTTGCCGCCTCGTGCGTTTCGCTGCGCCTATTGGTTCTCGAGTTATCGGCTGGGGGCGTTTAACGCCCCCCCCCCCCCCCCCCAGCAAACGGTGGGTGGCGAAATACCCCAGCAACTGCCGGGTTAAGACATATTTAGAAGACTGTTGTCTGTTATCGGACGAGCAGTTTGGATTCCGACCTCGTCATTCCGTAAACCTCTCATTGCGTTGACAGAGTCAATTCGGTCCACCATCGATAGCGGCAAAATATGTATCTTGGTGTCATTAGATCTGAGCAGAGCCTTTGATTCTGTTGATCACAGTATATTGCTTCAAAAACTTTCTCATTACGGAATTGAACACCCCTGGTTTGAGAGCTACCTTGCTGAGAGATGTCAGTATGTTCGAGGCTGTGATGATTTTAGACGCAAGGTCTCATCAGGTGTTCCGCAAGGCAGTGTCTTGGGCCCAACGTTGTTCAATTTGTTTGTCAATGATATGACTTCTGTTGCCAATAACTTAGGCTCCCTAGTCCAATACGCAGATGATACTCAGATAATTGTTTCAGGTAAACCTCAAGACATTGATGACATTATAAATCGTCTTCAAACATTGCTGAACAGGCTTCGTGTATGGTTCTCTCGAAATCGCCTGACGATCAATGTCAGTAAATCACAAGTAGCTGTTTTTGGCTCTAAAACTATTTTGAGGCGAATCAACTTGCGGAACATTACTATCTTTGATGCTGTGATACCCGTCAAAAGTACATTGGTGAGTCTAGGCGTGACAATAGACAGTTGTTTCACCTGGAGCAGCCATATTGACAGCGTCGTAGGCCGATGTATAGGCAGGGGCGTAACTTTGTATACTTTTGGAGGGGCAGGTGCCCCCCCCCCCAACTTGAAATTCTGCCACCCCAACATTCCGTTTGCCCCCTCAACTTTGGTGGGCGCCCCTTGGCCCGAAAGGCGCCCTCACGGGGCAACAGCTTCATAGGAGCGTCATCTTTCAAGGGGGCGCCATCGCCTATAAAAATGGGATGCGTGAGAGGGGAACCTCTGAGGCCATGGGGGCGCCTACATGCGAAAGAGGGGCGCCAACGAAGTCCTCAGGAGCGCCTCAATGCAAAACAGGGCGCCTGAGATCACCATAGGGGCGCCTGCATGCGAAAGAGGGGCACCCTATTGGTCTCTGAGGCCCTTCGGGGTAGTACAGTACAGGGGGCGCCCACATGCAAAAGGGGCGCCCCCTGTACTGTACTACCCCGAAGGGCGCCCCCTGTACTGCATATCGCGGTCGATCCGTATCGTCGAGCTGAATACATCTGACGTTTTCATCGCTCTAGCACGTCTCTATCAAAAGTTATAGCAAAAAAACTGCTGGTGACCGTTCATGACCTGAGATGACCTCAGGGGCACACAGAGGGGTCACAGGTGCATTTTTTCCGATTCATTGTGTCATGTTTATCCATGAACCGATGTTTGAGAGGGTTTTGAACATCATTCGTCTAAAAGAGGCGCATTTCAATTTTCTCCCATTGACTTATAATGGAGAGGTCACAAAATTGACCTGACCTTAGGTCACCGATATCAAAATTCCGAGATATACATGTTGTACATACTGTTACTCTTATCAATCGCTGAAAGTTTCAAGACGATCCTTCACTCGGTGTAGCTATGACGAGGATTGAAACTTTTCTGAGGTGAGGTCACTTGACCTGACCTGGTGACCTGACCTTGAGAGCCCTGGGTCTGAAATTTTCACAACATGTGTGGAAAAGATGCATGAACAGGGGGCGCCGCCGTTTTTGAGATATCTGCGAAAAACCGCAGGGGGAGGGGGTGTTCAAACACCCCCCCCGGTCCGGCCCGGCGTGGGTTTTTGAAGTTTTTGCCCCCCCCCATCTTTTCGTCCTCAGTTTCAAAGGCCAATTACGAAATCGGAGACGTTTTCAGTCGTTATCGTAAAAGCTGACAAGTTTCTTCAAGCGGAATCTAAATTATCCCGCGACCTGGTGGGGGGGCTATTTTTTGCCCCCCCTCCAGACTTTTCGATATATCTCCAGAACCGCTCCGCCGATCGTCACCAAACTTTCAGTACCCTCCCGGACATCAATTTTACACATTGTGACCAAAATTTTTTTCCAAAAGCTATGATGGGTTGGCCGGAAATGACGTCAGAGTGACGTGACGTCATGGTCTGCCGTTTTCGACCCCAAAAAGGGTTTCGCGGGAAGAGCTGTCAGGCCTATAGCTTTGCAAATACAGAAAAATGTTTAAGTAATAAAAGCTGTAGAATTGACAGGGCTACAAAACTGCTATCACGGATTTTTTGATTTTTTTTTATTTTGACCCCCAAAAATCAAAAAATAGATTTTTGGGATATAATAGTGAAAAAATCCAAAACGTTTTGTGAATTTCACAAAAACCGGAATATATGTGATATTCCTTACCGCCTTCCATCCACATACCAAATTTTAGATTGAAACCTCTTTTTTTTGGCGAAGTTATAGCAAAAAAACTGTTCAAAATTGATGACGTCAAATTTTCAAACTCAATTTTTAGCAATTCTAGACCTCGTAGTGCAAAACAAAGACCACCATTAGACTCCCCATGACGAGCTGCATCGAATCGATACCGATTTTATGCAAAAATATCAACTTTGAAATTTGACCTTTTTGACCTGACCTTGACCTGACCTCCACCAGAAAGTGACCTAAGCCGTACCTGATGGTCTTATAACCAACACCATTGGGTTGGAAATGAAAAATTGGCCATAAAACATGCATCGCACAACCTTAGTAAAGTTGGGTTCATGTGGTGACCTTTGGTGACCTGACCTGTGACCTGACCTGGTATGACCAGTGACCTCTAATAGCAACATTTGTACTAGACAACTGACGTCTTATCGCTGATTTTCGACAAAATGCGTTTTACTCGGTGTTATAGCGCTTTCCCTAGAAGCCCCGTGAACGGTGAAACATTTTATCTTTGACCTGACCTGTGACGTCATCGGTGACCCCGAGGTCAATAAAATTTGGTTTCCCCCCACAAATTTGACAGGGCTATCGAACGCCGTTTGAATTTTGCGGATCCGTCCAGTAGTTTCGGAGATACGAGGGGGGGCAAAAAATAGCCCCCCCCCACCAGGTCGCGTTATAAATAGACCCCACCAGGGCGCGGGTTATCTTCCGGGCTAGTAGTGAGCCTGTGTCATGATTCTGAAAATAGCTACCGGTACCAACGTTATATGTTCAAAGCAAGAGTAATTTGTATCATTTCGTGACCACTTGCTGTCACCTGGTGAGCCACAGACTTCTGTATATCTCGGTTAGGTATACAAAGGTCTATGAGTGACCTAAACTTGAATGCTCTGAGCCTGGGATTAACCCTCGCCCGCACATGCCATTTTCCCATCCTAGAACGCACATGGGGGGGAGGGTTGCCACCCCCCGCGCCATTTCGTTCCTGTTGGAGATAGAGCTTAGCGGTAAAGACCAAAAAGATTATTTGGGAAGAGACGAATCCAATGATACCCAGTTTTACCTTCTCAGGTCAGTCATTGACCTTCCAGGTCAGGTCAAACTAAAAAATGTTGCTGTTTTGGGTCACCGTTGGATATCAAGTGCGCTGCTTATCAAATACCGATTACAATGCTGTTTTCTGGTGCCAAGCCAGCTAGAACCTCTTTTTCACACTACCCGACCAGAATTTTGCTGCTGAGGTCATTTCAGGTCAAGTTAGGTCAAGGTCAATTATATGTGTTTGTATGTCTGTGTGTGTCTGTGTGTATACTGATGTGTGCACCGATTGTTTTTGGGTCCATATTACATGAAATCATGATCTGAGAAGCTTTACCAAAAATGCAGTAAAAAAAATTCACAAAAAGTAAATTCAGCTTGCCTAAAACGCAATTATCTTAGATGACCTAGGTTGACCTTGACCCTGACCTTGACCCCTGTACATCGTCGAACAACATGTTCCATGATAGGTGGGAGGTAAGACTGACAAAAAAGGCCGAAATCAGGGTGTCAAAAGCTCACAAGGCCAATGGCAAACGCAAGATGTTGAGAATTGGCCATTTGGGTCATGACATGACCTGAAAAACAAGGTCATATCTCCGAAACCAGAAGTCACAGAAACTTTAAATTTTCAGTGGACATCAAGAAAGGATAGAGGAGCAGCTATACGAAAAATCAGCCCTCTAGCTCTAAAAATGTTGAGTGCAGAGCAGAAAGACTACCTGGGGGGGGGGGGGGTGGCAACCACCCCCCCCCCCATGTGCGGGCGAGGGTTAAAGAACAAGTGCGGAAAGATGCAGCATGAAGTGTGTCCTTAACTTTATGGGAGGCGTAAAAACGTCCCTTGCTTCTGCGTGGGATTAAGTTGTACAGATTTGTTTCTTTCATCTCGCTTTTTCATCGGTTGCTTTTTCTTTTTTTTTCGAGTCATACTCATTTCATCAGTTCATCTCGTTTCTTTAGAAACACTACCATATGCGTTGAAGTGTAAGTAGGCGTCACTACCATGGTCCCCAATTCCACAGCCCGCCCGCGGTCTCTGGTCCTCAAATTGCTTTCAAAATGTACTTGATTTAAAAAATCGCCGCGCCTTCGGCGCGCTATTTCAGATACAAAATGTTGCAACACAACGTGCCAAAACACAACGGCACAAGAGAACAACGCGCTATGGTAAAAATGTTTCCGTAAACTGAAATAAGACTTATTTCTAGGCAGTGCAGTCACGGGGAGGCGCCCCCATGCCCTTAAATAGGCGCCCCTGACAGCGTTGCCCCCCAACGAAAACCAAAAAGTTACGCCCCTGTGTATAGGCATGTTAATCCGCCTAAGTCACCTTCGTCATGTGTTACCTTCCAAAACCATCGTATTATTGATAAACGCTCTAGTTCTTCCTCATCTTCGCTTCTGTGTGTCTCTTTGGGGCACATGTGGTCTGGCTCAGAGGAAGAGAATATCAAAAATTGTCAAATTTGCGCGGCGCATCGCAGGTAGAGAACATCAAAGTATTGCATGGCGCGGTGACCTCGAGTTGGAATGCAACATTGCTGTCCTTACCGTTGTTCGCCAGTGCCTACTCTATCCAGAAACCATGTCGCCGTTACTTTCATCCCTCTTTAGGACCAGGAAATCGGAACGTAATACGAGACAGGCTTGTAACCTTGATCTTATTGCTCCTAAAACTGACTTCTTAAAACGCTCCTTATCATACCAGGGTTCAAAATTGTGGAACAGTTTGCCGACACAGATAAGAAGTGCATCTAAAAAGGAATTGATTAAATATCTTCAAACAAAGGAGCACACAGTTTAATTGTCATACATGGGACACATGGTCATTTATATCTTCGCGTATGGATTGCTTCACACTGCGCCGAATATTGTGTTAGTCGATTAAAGGGACTGTCCCACCTTAACATTAGAATTGAGTTGAGATAGCCATCTTGATGGGCGTTCTTTGAAAATCAGAGCCGTGAAAACCGTTTCTCCAGCAATTACTTCATCGCAAATAAATTTGTGTTTGATTTTGACATCTGTGCAAATAAGTGCCACAATGTATTGGTATTGGCACTTAACCCGCGCCCTGCTGGGGGGGGAGTTTGAACACCCCCCTTGTGGTTTTTCGCAAATATCTCAAAAACGGCGGCGCGGAGCGCCGCCGTTTTTGGTACACCTTATCATACATCAATTTTACACAAGTTGTGAAAATTTCAGACCAAGGTCATTCAAGGTCAGGTCACCAGGTCACTTGAAGTGACCTCACCTCATAAAAAGTTTCAGTGTCTGTCATAGCTACACCGAGTGACCGATCGCTTTGAAACTTTCAGCGATTGCTAAGAGCAATAGTATGTACAAAATGTATATCTCAGAATTTTGACATCGATGACCTAAGGTCAGGTCAATTTTGCGACTTCCCCATTATAAGTCAATGGGAGAAAATTTAAATGCGCCTCTTTTGGACGAAAGACATTATAAACACTCCCAAACACCGAATTACAAGTGGTTTAGACACACTGAACATGAAAATGGTGTCCGTGACCCTTGTTTATGCCCTGAGGTCATCTTAGGTCACGAATGGTATCTAACAGTTTTTCGCAAATAACTTTTGATAGAGGCATGCTAGAGCGATGAAAACGCCTTAGATGTGTTCACCTCGACGATACGGATCGACTGATATGCAAAATGACCCTTTCCGGTCAGGTCATGACCTTGACCTGAGGTCAAATTTTCAAGTTGACCTTTTAAGGTCAAGTTATAGTTCATTCGATGCGTCTTGACGAGAGGAACACGATGCCGGTAAAAGTAAGTTCGTACAAGGCTTGGGTCAAAAGTTATTGCAGAAAAACTGTTTCCGAAAAAATCGGTTATTTTTGCAGTTTTTGCCCCCTGCAGGCAAAACCGTTGACGTAAGGTCAAATCTGAGAGAATTATTCAGAAAGGGCGTTAATAGGGCTATCGAATGCGCTTTTCTGCGGCGCTGTAGCTCTATTGGTTCCCGAGTTATGCGTTGGCTTCTTGGAAATTTTCGACATTCGACCTGGAAATCGGCGAAATTTTGCCTTCAATGACCTCTGGTGACCTGACCTTTGACCTGACCAAAAAATTGAACGAAGTGATTTCGTCATTATTTTTGACGCTCTTTCGAACGCCGCCTTCCGCGTATCGCTACGTGGCCCAGGAGCCGAGTTACAAGGGGGGGGGGGTGTTCAAACACCCCCCCCCCCCCAGCAGGGCGTGGAAATCCAGGACCCCCAGCCGGGCGCGGGTTAAAACCTGTGACGTTTCCGCCTTTTCCGAAGTTTCTGTATCTGTCGACTTGTTTTTTATTGAAACCTTGAAAAATAACAACGCCTCTTGGGCCCATTCGTTCCGGCGCCACGAGGTGGAGAAATAAATTGATTCGCCAAACTAATTCTAATAGTCTTCTAATTCTTGTAGTATTTTTATTTTTGTATTTAAATAGTTAAGAGGCCGTCCTAAATGTGACTGAAGAATGCAAGAGCCATGAACTTATCAATGGCAGGTGTCAAGTTCAAGTGTGCAATCACTAAAATTAATCATAGTATCAAAATGATAAATAATTTGCTCACTGCTGTTTCAACTCCATAATCAAGGCATGCTCTGAGGAGTCCACAATCTATTGATGGTGACAACTAAGGAAGAGACAATGAATGTTTACCTTTTTATTTCTGAACATCCAAGACTACTAACCTTGAGCCGTTAAACATTGATAAA
This sequence comes from Amphibalanus amphitrite, assembly GCF_019059575.1. Lineage (NCBI taxonomy): Eukaryota > Metazoa > Arthropoda > Thecostraca > Balanomorpha > Balanidae > Amphibalanus > Amphibalanus amphitrite. The sequence continues at coordinate 1,045,319 of NW_024881504.1, forward strand.
ATTTGTTTGCTGTTTGCTGAAGTGTGGGTGGCCTGAGGTCGACCATGTCTAGTAAAGAACTGTTGTTTGTGTAAACACCATGCTGTATGTAGGCATTGGGGTTTTGCCAGAGATGGTTCCTACTGCTACACAACTATGTTGACCCAATACTAGAAAGTTATTTTGCCAGCAAAAGGCAAGCAAATTAAAAGTCAATTTATAAAATTGCTTATAGGTAAATGATAACGAGAAAATAATAAAGAAGTTTTGATTGAATAGTTATTCAAATATCCAACCGTGAAACTATATTCTGGAAGATTTAGTAGAAATTAGTCCGTGCAACCTTGTATTTAGGGCCTTGAACCAAACTACTGTAACAATAATAATCCCTGTCTAGTGTTTTCTCTTGCTTTTTTCCATTTCAACTCGGATCTTGATTTGCAATCATCTCCAAATACCTATTTATCACACATTTCAATCCATCTTCTCAGGAAAACAAAAAATAAAATAACAAACGCTCACTCACTCCTCATCTTTTAATATCTCAATCCCATCACATTTTCCACAAATCTTCTGAGTGTGTCAATAACAAAAAGGTAATCTCTATTGTCTTCGCAATTGGGAATTGTCTCTTCCTGTCGAAAACAAAGAATAAATAACAAACGCACACCTGTTGGCAGCCATCCAGCCAGATGCAGCCAGCCCAAACAATATCAAAGACCGAAGATACCAATGCGTAAATACAATTTGATTTAGTAGCCTTGCGATAATTCAGTTTGTATATAGCGCGCAACCACTGTCTCATCATTGTCCCCTACCAGCCGCTAGACGCACCCGTCGTGAGGGGCCTTGGAGCCAATAATGGGGCCCACATATGCCGTCGTGAGCGCTCTCAGAGTCAGATGCCACCCAAAAAGTTGCTGTGTGGGCCGAGAGACTGGCATGGGGAGCACCCGATGGGCTGTCTTGACGGACATGAGCACCCGACAATATTGGAGTTGGACTCTCAATAGTCCCAGATCGGCTTTTGTCTCTCATCACAAATATGCAATAAATGATTCGACGAGGTGCTTGAGGGCACTCGGGCGTACCCATTTAGGGGGGGGGGCGTCTTTCCCCATCGGGGCAGGGGTCGTCTTTCCCCAAGGTACTAATTATTATTATTAACATTTAAACAGGACAATTTGTTAGCCCTAAAACAACACCCTGAAACAAACTGGTTGGGACACAGTACCTACACGCATGTTAACCCGGCAGTTGCTGGGGTATTTCGCCACCCACCGTTTGCTGGGGGGGGGGGCGTTAAACGCCCCCAGCCGATAACTCGAGAACCAATAGGCGCAGCGAAACGCACGAGGCGGCAAACGAAAGAGCGCGACGAGACGCTTCAGATGAGTACTTTAAAGTTGAATTTTGAGGTCACAGGTCGGGTCAAGGTCAGGTCAAACACCTGAAATCGGGCTTTCAGTAGCATGGACTTCAGGACTTCGCAATGGGCGCCTCTCGCCATAAACTCTGTCAAAACGGTGCACAATCTATCTTATAAGGCCTACAAGAGTGTCAGCCCCATATAGGGGTCAGTCAAGCATAGGTCAGGGTCAAGGTCAGGTCAACCGGGTAGGCACATATCCCCGAAAATCAAAACTGATATTCGCAGCCTGTGACACATGTTTTATAGGTAATTTGGGTTGTAGAACACGATGGTGACATTCATTTTATCATATGTGTACGTGTTTGGCTAAAAAAGTTCAATTTAAGAAATTCATGTATCATGGTCACGACAAATTGCCAAGATTCAGTTCAAGATTTTAAAAAAATGCGGAACGATAATCAATAATTGAAGATAGCCATTTGATTGATCATGGTATTAGCAGTCTCATGGCGTTTACGGCATGTCTGAATGTCTATTCTGTGATTTTATATGATTTTTTGAACATATGCCGTTTTTGGTCGAAAACTCAGAAATCATGACGTCACTAAAACCTCGATATCGCAAAAATATTCCGACCGATTTTTTTGAAACTTTGTCACAATAAATTTCCATCAATTCTCTACACTGAGAAAAAAAAAATTATTCCCCTGGAACACCTTTAAGGGTGTGTACCAAACTGCACCTCGCTGGGGTGTCAGACGGGTGTCACTTTTGACACCAATACAGGTGTCATTGGGAATGAAACACCGGGTGTCTGACACCCTTTTAGGTGTCTGACACCCTTTTGGGCGCACACCCAAAAGGGTGTCAGACACCCGGTGTTTGATTCCCAATGACACCTGTATTGGTGTCAAAAGTGACACCCGTCTGACACCCCAGCGAGGTGCAGTTTGGTACACACCCTTGAAGGTGTTACGAGAGTGTCCATTGGATGCCAAAAAAGGTGTCGACACATTCTTACATTTATTGGTTCAAACAGGCATATCGCATACATACATGACATTCCTATCTTGTTATATACAGCAACAAACTATAAAGTACAAAAAATATGGGCTCTATATTTACGGAGAAATCCAATGAAAACTCACCGAAACACATCGGGTCCATTCACAGTGAGAAGTTGCTCGCATTTCAGCAATGATAATTAACCGTCGATTATCTCCAACCAGATGTTATTCCGCAGTTCACTTGCTTTCGTTTCCATGGTGCAATGCTGTGTTGTCATCCTCACTCCAGACTTCAAATTTCACCGAGTACCGCCCGCCTCGTCATTTGAATAAACACGGAGCAAGCTACAAATAAAAGCTAAACATTATCATTAACGCACAATCACTTGAAGAAGTACACTGCGAACAACGTTCGGCGCCACTATATCCACATAACTTCAAAAAAGCCCTGCCATCACTCACACCGCACACGCACCACGTGGCCACGCCGCCGCCAACTGAAATCTAACGGCTTTCCTGCAAGGTGGCGCTTTTTGATCTTCGCATGGTTGACGCCGCGTGACCAGCACACAAATGACGTCACACAATGCAGCTTGCTGATTGGGTAATGATTCAAACCACTGGACCTGCTGTGGTTTCTAGCAGTACTACGGTGTCAGAGTCGGAGTCTGATGGAGTTGGCAGTTCTGGCCGGAATAGGAGTCCATTTTGGAAGACAGAGCGGGAGTCCGAGTCACTGAAAATCCGTTAGACACCGCATCCCTGGTTCCTAACACAAGTGACGTCAGAACAATTTATGTGATGATTTAGGTTCGAATACACGACAGCTTTCAAACATTTCATGACTCATGCTGGAATGTTCCTCAACAAATGACAACACACGTGAAGGTATCACAAGGGTATCAGATCCCTTTTAAGGAACATTTTTTTTACACCTTTTGAAGTGTTGATGGTTTAGGGTGTTTGACACCCGAATGGATGGATGTTGGTGTAGGGGACACCCATTAATGTGTCTTTCTGAATCCCATTATGGTGTGTTTAACCCGCGCCCCGCTGGGCTATTCAGCCATACGCGCCCTGCTGGGGGGGGGGGCAGATTCTGCCCCCCCTGTCTAACTTCCGAACCGATGGTCGTAGAAAGACGGGGAAAACGGCAATCGAAAGCTCTCAACAAGGCGGGTCTTAAGAGCCCAAATTTTTTTGCTTAAGTAGGTCAGAGGTCAGGTCAAGGTCAGGTCAAGGGTACAAAATGCAAGTTTCTACAGTATCGGCCTTGCACCGTAGTTGCCGAAGAATGGACTGAGACTGATTGCCCAAAACGTGTTCTTAGACTACCAAGACAATATTCGTTGCACACAATGTCATTCAAAGGTCAAGGTCAAGGTCAGGTCAGGTCAGGTCAGGTCACCAAAAACAAAATATAGAAAAGGGCATGTGCGACACATGTTTTATGGGTCATTTTACTCATGGAATTCAATAGGCACACTCACTAAGTGATATGGACCACCTCTGGATGAATTTCAGGTCGAGGTCAGGTCAAGGTCAGGTCAAGTGAGGTCAAATTTTGAAGTTGGTTGTTAAGGCCTAAAAAGGTGTCTATCCGATGCAGTTTTTCACGGCGAATCGAATGGTGCTATTTTTGTTTCCGTACGAGGTCTAGAACTTCCAAAAAATCATTTTTCAAAATTTTTGTGTGTCGTGACGTCATAAAATTTTGAATAACTCCCACATTTTTGAACCGATTCTTCTAAAAATTGGTATGTAGGTGCACATAGACCACTTCTTTGACATATATTCCGGTTTTTTCGATAAACTCAAAATTTTGGATTTTATAAATATTTTCCCAAAAAAGTCAGTTTTTTGGAAAAATTTTGGCCAAAATCCAAAATTTTCAAAAAACCGAGATAGCCATTTGATAGACAAAGTAGAATCACGTATAAGCTTTTTTGTTACGTCTTGATTCCTTTAAAAATGAAGATGTTAGCGGCGTTTGAAATTTTGCCGTTTTTGAGGCGAAAATGGCGAACATGACGTCACTAAAACGTCAATTTCTCAAAAATTTTCCGACGGATTTCGCTCAAATTTTCAGGGAACGTGTCAAATTGATGTATGATAAGGTACTGAAAGTTTGACGTTGCTGGCGTAACGCGTTTAGAAGTTATTGGCGAAAAACGGGAGGGGGGGCAGATTCTGCCCCCCCCCCCAGCGGGGCGCGGGTTAAAAGCGCGTTGCACTTGAAGGTTGTCAGCGTGGTGTTGTACCCTCCATGATTCCCAAAACAACATTTTTGACACCAATCTGGGCGTTATAATGACACTGCAATGATGTCCGACACCCGTGAGACACCCCATGGGAATATTTTTCCTCATTTTTTTCACGCTGTTTTTGGTGTCAGATCCTTTTGCAAGTGTCAATGTGACACTTCTAGCAGTGTCGGACATTCTTAACATTCCGCTTCAATAAATGGCAACACCTGTGAAGGCATCATAAGGGTGTCAGATGCTTTTAAAAGAACATTTTTGACACCTTTTAGGGTGTTTGATACTTAGAGTGTTTGATACCCGGATGGGTGTGGGTGTCGGACACCTATTAAGGTGTCATGCTGAATCCCATTAAGGTATATCTAAACGCTCGCATGCGAACGAACACTTGAAAGGGTGTCATCGTGGTGTTGTACACCTTAATGATTCCCTAAACAGCATTTTTCAACACCAATCTGGGTGTTCGATGACACCTCCAATGGTGTCTGACACCCGTAAAACACCCCTGGGGAATAATTTTTTTCTCAGTGTACAGGTACCCAAAATTTGGCATGGCCCGGCGAAAAACGTGGGAGCGTTTAACGCCCCCCCCCCGCCCAGCAACTCGCGGGTTAATGTATCACGACAAGAGCAAGGGACCTAAAAATGATTTTACCTTCTTTGATATTAACAATGTTTTGACACCAAAATACATATTTTTTTTTGAAAGCAGCAAATAAAAAGCATGCAATCACCAGCCAACCGTTGCCCAACTGACCTTCGCAAATGTTTGTGCAGTTAACAAGGCAGGCATCCGCTTTACGCTAATAACATCAATTTCAAGGTTCGATTCTTTGTTTCGCTGCTAGAGGGACTGGGGCGTCTTTCCCACCCTGAGCATCTTACCCCACTCTCCCCTACCTATATTCTGCGAATATTGTTGTACTTAAGTTATAAGTCCTTATACGAGTGCCTCACCTGAAATTTAACCCTCGCCGACCAAGGGGGCCAAGGGGGTTGCCGCCAAGATTACTTTACTACTCAGGTTGGTTCACTAGGGAAATAAAGGCGCCGTAGCTACGTCACGGATTTGGTAGCAATCTGGTAGCAATTTTTGCAGACATCAATGGCGCGCGTGTTGTTTGATCGTCACCAATCCTATTTTGCTGCACTATTTTGTTATTTCACTGCAATGTATTGTACAGTACATTTAATAATTAAAATAAATAAATATTCGTAACCCAGCAAGTCAGTTTTTCTTTGATGCAATGCTCTGTCAGCATTGAGCCTTCAGTTCAGAATGTGTCATTTTATAGACTTTCTCATATTACCTACTCTTGTGGAGAACTTTCTTAGTCATGAAAAAATGTATGCATATATGCATAATTTGAACTTCATTTTCTAAGTTTGTAGAAATAAAATTTCACATTACATCATCAGAAGGCTACCTGTGTATTTCGTTCAACCAATGCAATATTTATTCAGCAGAAGGCAGGTACTTCTGAGTAGGTACTGATATTTCTTATCTACACCAATATTTCAGGAAAATGACAGAGACTGAGAAGCTATTTAAAAGTTCAGCATATGAAAGGGATGTTATGGCTTGTGCACATTGAAAAACATCAGATAATGCTTTTGAACCATCTCATTCACCAGCACACATCAATCCGGCTCCTGGCTTCTGTTAACCCGGCAGTTGCTGGGTTATTTCGCAACCCACCGTTTGCTGGGGGGGGGGGGTTAAACGCCCCCAGCCGATAACTCGAGAACCAATAGGCGCAGCGAAACGCACGAGGCGGCAAACGAAAGAACGCGACGAGACGCTTCAGATGAGTACTTTAACCCTCGCATGTGTGCGGCGTTTGCCAGCTTCTAATGTGTAGGGGGGGGGGGGGGTCGGTTGGACCCCCCCCTTGCCGTTTGGCCCCTGATCGAGCTAGAGCTTCGCGGAAAAAACGAGCGTGTTGCCCGTGACGAGAGAAAGCCGATGATACCCAATTTTAAGGTCCTAGGTCATTGGTTGACCTTCCAGGTCAGGTCAATGACCCAAAGTCGGGAAAATCGGGACCTGTTAGAAAGTCGTAAAGTGTGGCTTCTAAGGGGTTTTTCAGGGTGCTGATCACGAATATCGTGTTAGTTTTGATCACAGATGATGTCTTGAAGCATTTAGACCAGGTCGGGTCAGGTCAGGTCAGGTCAACCAGTAGGCGTCGTGACGGGTATTCGTAGTACGTGTCAACCGCCTCTGACAGCTTCGTAATATGTTACGAAGTCACCAAAACTACTTCGTAAATGTTCAAATGATTGCTAAATTCGAATTCAGCTCCAAAAACTAGCCTAGAAACATGTAAAACTCGAAAAAGTGACCCGAGGTCACCCGAGGTCACCAAAGGTCAATGACCTGACCTGACCTTCAGGTGACCTTGACACACACGGGAGTAACATCAAATCACATGTTTGAACGTTTGAAACCACGAAAAGCTTGCAAACACGCGGCTAGTGCGAGCCGACATACGCGAAATCGCGATTCCGGCCAAACATGGTCTCGGAAAAGAGGTCACAGGTCAAAGGTCATTTGCGTCAGGGTCATGAAATTTTCAGGGTAGGTGTAAAATTGATCAATGCGAGGGTACTGAAAGTTTCGTCGCGATCGGCCGCTTTTTACGCGAGTTATTCGCGAAAAACCATGAGGGGGGTCCATCCGACCCCCCCCCCCCTACACATGCGAGGGTTAAAGTTGAATTTTGAGGTCACAGGTTGGGTCAAGGTCAGGTCAAACACCTGAAATCGGGCTTTCAGTAGCATGGACTTCAGGACTTCGCAATGGGCGCCTCTCGTCATAAACTCTACCAAAACGGTGCACAATCCATCATATAAGGCCTACAAGAGTGTCAGCTCCGTGCAGGGGTCAGTCAAGCATAGGTCAGGGTCAAGGTCAGGTCAACCGGGCAGGCACATATCCCCGAAAATCAAAACTGATATTCGCAGCCTGTGACACATGTTTTATGGGTAATTTGGGGCGTAGAACACGATGGTGACATTCATTTTATCATATGTGTACGTGTTTGGCTAAAAAAGTTCAATTTAAGAAATTCATGTATCATGGTCGTGAAGTAGTCACGAGAAATTGCCAAGATTCAGTTCAAGATTTTGGAAAATGCGGAACGATAATCAATAATCGAAGATAGCCATTTGATTCTTCATGGTATTGGCAGTCTAATGACGTTTACGGCATGTCTATATGTCTATTTTGTGATTTTATATGATTTTTTGAACATATGCCGTATTTGGTCGAAAACTCAGAAATCATGACGTCACTAAAACCTCGATATCTCAAAAAAATTCCGACCGATTTTTTTTTGAAACTTTTACACAATAAACTTCAATCAATTCCCTACAGGTACCCAAAATTTGGCGCGCCTGCGGCGGTTTTTGCTATGGCTCGGCGAAAAAAGTGGGGGCGTTTAACGCCCCCCCCCCCCAGCAACTCGAGGGTTAACCAGCGCCCGGCTGGGGGTCCTGGATTTCCACGCCCTGCTGGGGGGGGGGGTGTTTGAACACCCCCCCTTGTAACTCGGCTCCTGGGCCACGTAGCGATACGCGGAAGGCGGCGTTCGAAAGAGCGTCAAAAATGATGACGAAATCACTTCGGTCAATTTTTTTTGTCAGGTCAAAGGTCAGGTCACCAGAGGTCATTGAAGGCAAAATTTCGCCGATTTCCAGGTCGAATGTCGAAAATTTCCAAGAAGCCAACGCATAACTCGGGAACCAATAGAGCTACAGCGCCGCGGAAAAGCGCATTCGATAGCCCTTATAACGCCCTTTCTGAGTAATTCTCTCAGATTTGACCTAACGTCAACGGTTTTGCCTGCAGGGGGCAAAAACTGCAAAAATAGCCGATTTTTTCGGAAACAGTTTTTCTGCAATAACTTTTGACCCAAGCCTTGTACGAGCTTACTTTTACCGGCATCGTGTTCCTCTCGTCAAGACGCATCTAATGAACTATAACTTGACCTTGAAAGGTCAACTTGAAAATTTGACCTCAGGTCAAGGTCATGACCTGGCCGGAAAGGGTCATGTTGCATATCAGTCGATCCGTATCGTCGAGCTGAACACATCTAAGGCGTTTTCATCGCTCTAGCATGCCTCTATCAAAAGTTATTTGCGAAAAACCGTTAGATACCATTCGTGACCTAAGATGACCTCAGGGCATAAACAGGGGTCACGGACACCATTTTCATGTTCAGTGTGTCTTAACCACTTGTAATTCGGTGTTTGGGAGTGTTTATAATGTCTTTCGTCCAAAAGAGGCGCATTTCAATTTTCTTCCATTGACTTATAATGGGGAGGTCGCAAAATTGACCTGACCTTAGGTCATCGATATCAAAATTCTGAGATATACATTTTGTACATGCTATTGCTCTTAGCAATCGCTGAAATTTTAAAAGCGATCGGTCACTCGGTGTAGCTATGGCAGACATTGAAACTTTTTATGAGGTGAGGTCACTTCAAGTGACCTGGTGACCTGACCTTGAATGACCTTGGTCTGAAATTTTCACAACATGTGTAGAATTGATGTATGACAAGGTGTACCAAAAACGGCGGCGCTCCGCGCCGCCGTTTTTGAGATATTTGCGAAAAACCACAAGGGGGGGTGTTCAAACACCCCCCCCCCCCCAGCAGGGCGCGGGTTAAGGAAACATTCCAAAATAATGCATTATTTTATTTCATTGACCACCTTACAAAAGGCAGACAGCAAACACATCACCACCAAAAATAGAAAAAAGTCAACGGGTAGGTACCAGCTGATCTAGCCCAAAGTCGTGCTGTGCCATGTGCCTTTGAAAAACTTTAGCAGCCAGAGTTGAATAAACGCCCCAAACTTAAGCCATTCATGCATGAAACGTGTGCAAATTCTGGTTGAGCATTTTAATAAAAATGAAACTAACAGCTGTATTAGATATACCTACAACTATAAAAAGACAACAATAACAGGAGAGCTTACTCTACAAGGCATAACCATGAATTTTACACTGACATCCAAATTCGCTCCTCCGAAGTCTAACCCACCTACCAGGCACCAGCCACCTGCACATTTCTATGTGCTACGCAGTGTGCACAGTCACTACACACAATTATGAGAATTAAAATAGCTTTGAAAAATCAAGCAAGTCAGGACCTGGTATGCAGATTCATAAGTTCTCTCAACATCTTCAACTACCAACAATCAAGAGCACTTTGTGATCTCAGTGACTCCGCAGATCCATCTTCTGTTTTCCATTTTCAGTTTTCATTTGAAATATGAGTTCCATCTCGGAGACACATGTTGCATCATTATGTTTAAACAATTATTATGCTTGAATTATTGGTTTTTCATGTGAACTTCACTTCAAAAATTGATTTAACCCTCGCCGGCCGAGGGGGGGGGGCGGGTGCCGCCCCCCCCCCATAGGGTTTTTTCGCGATAGCTCCGAACACGCTGGCGATAGAGAGCTGAAACTTGGCATAGCTGACCTTTGATCCAAGCCGCATCTTTTGACACCAACCGCATTTTTGGGTCAGGTCAGGTCACTGACCTATGACGTCATAAGTGAACCTCTGCACGGTCTTCAGATGTCGCAACTTCGCAACGCTCTCACTGCCAGAGGAGATGTCACAGGGAAATGAAACTTGCAGGATCTAGTATCCATTATGAGTCTCACAACTTGTATATCTCGGATTTTTCCTAAAGGTCATATGAGGTCAGGACATTTTCGTGACCTCACCATTATAAGTCAATGGGGAAAAATTCAAACTGCTATTCTGGCGCCGGGAACGATCTCCAACTATCTCAAGCACACAGAAACGTGATTTGATGCACTCCTTGCAAGGTTAGATGTGTCACTTTTGCAATGTTGACCTTGCGTGACGTCATTTATGACGTCATCAAGGTCATATTAGTTTTTCGTCAATAACTCTTGATCAAATTGAGCTAGCGAGTCGAGAAAGCCACCAATGGACTCAGGAAGACCTGCCGAATCGAATGATATGCGACATGACCAGTTTCGACCAACTTCGTGACCTGGGGGTGCTGACCTGACCTTGACCTGAGGTCAACACCCCAAGTTGACCTGACCCGGACAAAAAGTATATCATTCGACGCGCCTGAGCGAGGCGAACACGATGCTGCCAAAATCGCGGCTCTGCGGCCATTTTTTGCGAAGTTATTCACCAAAAACTAAACCGTACCCTGGGGCACTTGACCTGACCTCAGAGGTCACCGGTTGACCTAGGACCTTAAAATCGGGTACCAATCTCTGCGTCTCGTAACGGCGCACACGCTCGTTTTTTCCGCGACGCGCTAGCTCCACCAGGGGCGAAACGGCGAGGGGGGGGTCGTACCCGCCCCCCCCCCCCTCGGCCGGCGCGTATGTAGAAAACCAATAGGTCCGGCGAGGGTTAATAATTTGTATTTTGCATAATGCTACGATCACGGCGCACCAAATCACAGAAAACTTGAGAATAACCAAGCAAAAGCCACATTCTTCAGCAAACTATGAGAGCTACGTGATCCATGCTGCGTTGAAATAATTAAAAATCGCCAAAATCAGTCAGAATATGACAATTTAATTAGTATAAACTTCACAAAACTCTGATTTGTGAGGCAATGCGCAACAGAAATGCGAGGGAATATGGTAGTAATCTGGTAGCAATTATGAAGGATTTCCCCTGTCGCTAATAAAAAACACAAAAACAAATTTTTCAACGCAGAGGAAATCCTTCATTATGAGTTGCAGGGACCATTTGATTGGCCCATTTTAGATAAATATAGGCCGAATGTTTCGATTTTAACCCCATTTATCGTAATGAGACGAATCCATTGGCCTAGTGGTACGTCTTTTGAACACATGTAGGCCTTGGATTTCTCCTTAGCCCGCCTGAAACACACCATGCTTTGCATGCATTTCTATGGGTGAAGGAAAATTCATGCGCCGTGATGACGTCACGGTAAAGGAATTCTGAAGCTCGTGAGCGGGGGCTGGTTGCCGCCCCCCATAGAGTTTTTTTTTCGCGATATCTCCAAACACACTGGCGATAGAGAGCTGCAACTTGACATACCTGACCGTTGATTCAATCCGGAGCTTTTGACACCAACCGCATTTTCGAATCAGACTAGGTCACTGACCCATGACGTCATAAGTGAACCTCTGCACGGTCTTCAGATGTCGAAAATTCGCAACGCCCTCACTGCCAGAGGAGCTATCACAGGGAAATAAAACTTGCAGGATCTAGTATCCATTACGAGTCTCACAACTTGTATCTCTCGGATTTTTCCTAAAGGTCATATGAGGTCAGGTCATTTTCATGACCTCACCATTATACTCGTAAGTCAATGGGGAAAAATAAAAAACTGCTATTTTGGCGCCGGAAACGATCTCCAACTATCTCAAGCACACATAATATCGTGATTTGATGCACTCCTTGCAAGGTTAGATGCGTCACCTTTGTAATGTTGACCTTGCGTGACGTCATTTATGACGTCATCAAAGTCATATTAGTTTTTCGTCAATAACTCCCGATCAAATTGAAATAGCGAGTCGGGAAAGCCACCAATGGACTCAAGAAGACCTGCCGAATGGAATGATATGCGACATGACCTTTTTCGACCAGCTTCGTGACCTGGGGGCGCTGACCTGAGCGTGACCTGAGGTCAACACCCTAAGTTGACATGACCCAAACAAAAATTAAGTATATCGTTCGACGCGCCTGAGCGAGGCGAACACGATGCTGCCAAAACCGCGGCTCTGCGGCCGTTTTTTGCGAAGTTATTCATCAACAACTGAACTGCACCTTGGGGCACTTGTCCTGACCTCAGAGGTCACCGGTTAGCCTAGGAGTTTAAAATCGGGTACCAATCTCTGCGTCTCGTAACGGCGCACACGCTCGTTTTTCTGCGACGCGCTAGCTCCACCAGGGGCGAAACGGCGAGGGGGGTCGTACCCCCAAATCGGCCGGCACGTACATATGTAGAAAACCAATAGGTCCGGCGAGGGTTAAGCCAAGCGCCGCCACTGCAAATCGGTAATTGCAAGTCAGGGGCCCCAATTTGGCTATATCACCTCGAAATTTGTGTTAAGGTGGGATGGTCACTGTCCATGCTGCTGTAGTCCAAGTTTGAGATGTTTGACCTGACTTTGAATCAACCTATGACCTTACATCTAACTTTTAACCTTCCTGGCGGTGGTGAGGGGGCATTTTTTGCCCCCCCCCCTTTAGTTTTTTCGATATATCTCGAGAACCGCTGCGCCGATCGTCACCAAACTTTCAGTACCTTCCCGGGAGTAGCTAGCGCACATGGTGACCGACATATTTTCCAAAGGCTATGATAGGTTGGCCGCTAATGACGTCAGAGTGACGTCATTTCTGCCATTTTCGACAAAAAAGGTTTCCCGAGAAGAGCTGTCAGGCCTACAGCTTTAGAGATACATAAAAATGTTTCAACATAAAAGGTGTGAAATTAAAAGGGCTACAAAACTGTTATTTCGATTTTTCGAATTTTTGGATTTTGATCCTCAAAAATGAAAAATAGATTTTTTTTTTAATATAATAGCCGAAAAATCCAAAAAGTTTTTTGAATTTCGAAAAAACGGAATATATGTGAAAGTCCCTGCCGCGTTCTATCTACATACCAAATTTGAGATCAATATCTATATTTTTGGCCAAGTTATAGCGAAAAAACTGTTCAAAATTGATTACGTCAAATTTTCAAACTCAATTTGTAGCAATTCTAAACCTCGTAGCGCAAAACAAAGACCACCTTGAGACTCCCCGTGACGAGCTGCATCGAATCAATACCCATTTTATGCAAAAATATAAACTTTTGAAATTTTACCTTTTTTAACCTGACCTTAACCTGACCTCCACCCGAAAGTGACCTAAACCGTACCTGATGGTCTTATAACCAACACCATTGAGTTGGAAATGAAAAACTGGCCATAAAACATGCATCGCACAACTTTAGTAAAGTTGGGTTCATGTGGTGACCTTTGGTGACCTTTGGTGACCTTTGGTGACCTGACCTGTGACCTGACCTGGTATGACCAGTGACCTCTAATAGCAACATATGTACTAGACAACTGACGCCTTATCGCTGATTTTCGACAAAATGCGTTTTACTCGGTGTTATAGAGCTTTCCCTAGAAGCCCCGTGAACGTTGAAACATTTTATCTTTGACCTGACCTGTGACGTCATCGGTGACCCCGAGGTCAATGAAATTTGGTTTCCTTCGACAAATTTGACAGGGCTATCGAAGCCGTTTGAATTTTCCGGATCCGTCCAGTAGTTTCGGAGATACGGGGGGGGAAATACCCCCCCCCCCACCGCGCGGAAGGTGGCCGGGAGGCCTACCGCCTGCCGGGTTAACCCGCGCCCCAGTGGCGGTCTCAGCCAACTTCGCCCTAGTGGGGGGAGGGGGGGCATATGTTACCACCCACCTCTTACTTGAAAACTAAGAGGGCTAGGAAGACGCGGTAAAAAGCAGTCGATAGCACTCAATGCGTACGTTTGAAAGTATTTAGGTCATTTTTCATCTTAGAGCAATATTGGGGTCACTGGAGGTCATCAAGTGTCAAAATTTGCCAAATGTCATTATATTTTTTCAGAAAACATCTCAAGAACTAGAGCTAGAAAAACGCATGGAACAGCAATCGATAGCATTTGAACTCTTCTTTTGATAAGGTTATCATCAAAATTGACCTCAGGTCACCGGTTTAGCCTCCAGAGGGCAAAAACTCCAAAAATAGCTGTTTTTACAAAAAGTGTTTTTCGACAATAACACGCGCACTGCAGGGGGTTTGTTTTCAACCCCCCTCCTCTGGTTTTTTCGCTGTAACTCAAAAACCAGTGAAGCCACGACTTTGAAACTTTGTATAGGTGTTCATTAAACAATTTAACATCATTTTTGAAAAAAAAATTGTGTTAGGTCATGCAAGGTCAGGTCACCAGGTCACGATAAGTGACCTCACCTCATAAAAAGTTTGACGCTGTGCTACATCCACACCATTTGACTGAATGCTATGAAACTTTCAGAAACATATAAGGAGACCATAAGAAACATTTTGTATATTTCGAAATTTTTATTTCTGTGACCTTAGGTCAGGTCACTTGTTGGGGCCCGGCATGCAATTCAACGGTCACCAACGGTTTTTCTTCAATAACTTTTAATTGAACAGAGATAGAGACTCCGTTCGACGTTTATCGTGTTTGTCTCGTCAATGCGGATCGAATGATATGCAACATGACCTATTTCGGTCAGGTCATGACCTTGACCTGAGGTCAACTTTTGAACTTGACCTTTCGAGGTCATATTATATACCATGCGATGCGCCTTGACGAGCTAAGAACGATGGTGTGTGAATTATTTGTCTATCTCTTTGGGAAGAAAAGTTATTGCAGAAAAAGCATTTCCGGAAAATTTGCAATATTGATCTGGCATTTCATGACCTCTATAGGCTGAACCGTTGACCTTAGGTCAAATCTGAGGACAGTATCGCAAAAGAGCGTTTCAACAGCTATCGAATGCTTTTTTTGCAACTTTCTAGCTCTTCTAGTTCCAAAGATAAAGCGGGAAATATGGAGGGATGTCGAGATCGCTAAAAATCGCAACATTTTGAGTTTGGTGACCTCTGCTGACCTCGTTTTTGACCTGACCAAAAAATGATCTGAGTATTTCTTGTAGATCTCATCTCAATTAATCCAACGCCGTTTACCGCTTGTCGCTACGTTGCGCCGTTTTTGAGATCTCAGGGGGGTTGTTTTCAACCCCCCCCCCCCTGCAGTTCGTGCTCGGCTCAGACCCGCTGCAGTGCGCGTGATAACTTTTGACTTAAAAAAGCTGCGACATTTCTATTGCCAGAATCGTGTTCCTCTCGCCGAGACGCGTCGAATGAACTATGATTTAACCTCGAAAGGTCAACTTGAAAATTTGACCTCAGGTCAAGGTCATCACCTGACCGGAAAAGGTCATGTTGCATGTCAGTCGATGCGTCTTAACAGGAAAAACACAATGAGACCATCCCTAGCGTTCTATCTCTTTCCAATCGAGAGTTATTGGCAAAAATCTGTTTGTAGCCTCAAATGACCTCGGATGACCTTTCTAGAGGCTATCAGCAAAAATGACACCTTGGTCATCACGGGTGGTCCAAATCATTGTGATTCTGAAATATTTGGACTGTTCCTATGCGTACACACGGATCTAGAGGCATTTTCATTTTTCTCTATTGACTTGTAATAGAAAGGTCACGCCTCTGACCTGACCTTAGGTCACGGATATAAGAAATCCGAGATAAACAAATTGTAGGCGCCCATAACAGCATGCAATCCACCAAGTTTAAAACCTTTCTGACAAACACTGCAGGCTGGACATGATTGCAAACTTTTTTAGGCTTGGTCAGTTAACTTGACCTGGTGACCTGACCTGACATGACCTGGGGTCAAAAATTTCACACCTTGTCCAAAATTGATGTACCAAAAGGTACCCCCAGCGGCGCGACGCTACGCGCCGCGGTTTTTTATTCAAACGAAAAAAACGCGACAGGGTGGTAACATATGCCCCCCCCACACTGGGGCGAAGGTTAAGTGCTCATCCTAAGCGTCTCGTCGCATTCTTTCGTTTGCCTGCCTTGCGCGCTGCGCTGCGCCTTTTGGTTCTCGAATTATCGGCTAGGGGTATTTACCGCCCCCTCCCCCCACCTCCCAGCAGCTGGTGGGTGGCGGAACACCCCAGCTACTTCCGGGAATAGGGATCACATTGGCAAATGATAAGTCCTTCCAAGTTTAGAATAAAGCGACGGCATAAAACGAATAGTTAAGGTGTCCAATTTGCTCTGGTATCCACTAGCTGGGCACTTACGGATCCAACTTGACCTCCGCTCTCTTGCACCTCTGGAGCCATCCAGTCCAGAGTGCCTTTCCAACTTGTCATGGCCTGAGTGCCCGATGTCAGCTCTTTGGATATACCAAAGTCGGTGAGCTTGGCCACGATGCCATCTTTCTCGTCCCGCACCAACAAGATGTTTTCGGGCTTGATATCCCGGTGCACTGGAAAAGAACATGTTTCTGTGTTACATAGGGAAGGGTGGAAGGACATCGCCACGATGTCCTCAGGCTTACATGCACTGACGACACTTGTGTTTTGTGACTGGCTGAGGGGGATTAGGAGATCGAAAATTGGGACAGGATCGGTGAGGAAGGCGACAGTCGTTGCCTGATCAAGACTCCTCAGCGGCGAGGGCGCCGTGAGCAGACAGATCTACCGATACTTCGACGCCTCGATAGCGAGGTTGGCCGAAGCCGACTGGCCGCACCCCTTGTATGGAAAGAGGCCCCTTTCCCCGGTCTCGATGGCGAAACACGGGAAAAGAGTTAAGCCCTCGGTTTTCGCTGGCGAAACACCGGTGGCCGCCCCCTCACACACCCCAACGAGGTGAGAAAAGCCGAGGTCCCCGGAAGTAGGACGTGTCACAGTCACAAGCGTTTGTGGCCTGCCGTAAGTCATCGCACTTCCGTAACTTCCGTCTCTCACTTTTCTCTCACAGTCACTGAGTTCAACCACTGGATATTTATTGTCACTTCTCACAATTCACTCCAGAATCCAGCTTCACTCCGCACCCCCACCAGACAGCGTTACACCCACACGCAGACAGACTAAACCCGCCTACGGCTCACCCGCCCGAGATCAGCTCGCTGGTGCCCCGCGGCGCGGGACACCAGCGACCAATCAGCGCGCTCCCCGCGCATGACCTCACCAGGTCAGACACGCCTCGGGCGCCACGTGGCCGCAGCGGCCGGCTCGGCAGCTACACGGGCCGGCCGGCGACTCGGCGAGTACCGCTCAGCAGCGGTCGGTGACAACAGTGGGGTCAATTTGAACATGTTTTTACGCCTTCTCCGTCGTACCAAATTACAGCTCAATCCTGGATGAAGGAAAACTGTTTCAGTAGCGCAAATGTCACTTGCTTGCAACATGCAAGCCTCATTTTTGGACGAGCCGAGCATACCTCGAAAATAGTATAGCCTCACTTCTCCACCAAGTCACGGT
This sequence comes from Amphibalanus amphitrite, assembly GCF_019059575.1. Taxonomy (NCBI): domain Eukaryota; kingdom Metazoa; phylum Arthropoda; class Thecostraca; order Balanomorpha; family Balanidae; genus Amphibalanus; species Amphibalanus amphitrite. The sequence goes on from NW_024881504.1 coordinate 1,062,996, forward strand.
GTGTTCAAATTGCCCAACCGTGGGGTAATTTGAACATACTGCCTTAACCCGCGCCCCAGTGGCGGTCTCGGCCAACTTCGCCCTAGTGAGGGGGGGCATATGTTACCACCCACCTCTAACTCAAAAACTAAGAGGGCTAGAAAGACGCGGTAAAAAGCAGTCGATAGCTCTCAATACGTACGTTTGAAAGTATTTCGGTCATTTTTCACCTTAGAACAATATTGGGGTCACCAGAGGTCATCAAAGGTCAAAATTTGCCAATTGTCATTATATTTTTCAGAAAACATGCCGCTATCTCAGGAACTATGGTAGCTGGAAAAACGCATGGAAAAGCAATCGATAGCTTTTGAACTCTTCTTTTGAAAAGGTCATTATCAATATTGTCCTCAGGTTTGTCCTCAGGTCAACGGTTTAACCTCCAGAGGGCAAAAACTCCAAATATAGCTGTTTTTACGAAAAGTGTTTTTCGACAATAACTTTCGACTACAAAAAGCCACGACATTTCTATTGCCAGAATCGTGTTCCCCTCACCGAGACGCGTCGAATGAACTATAATTTGACCTTGAAAGGTCAACTTAAAAATTTGACCTCAGGTCAAGGTCATGACCTGACCGGAAAAGGTAATGTTGCATATCAGTCGATGCGTCTCAACAGGACAAACACAATGAGACCATCCCCAGCGTTCTATCTCTTTCCAATCGCGAGTTATTGGCAAAAAAACTGTTTGTAGCCTCAAATGACCTCGGATGACCTTTCTAGAGGCTATCAGCAAAAATGACACCTTGGATATCACGAGTGGACTAAATCATTGTGATTCTGAAATATTTGGACTGTTCCTATGCGTACACACGGATCTAGAGGCATTTTCATTTTTCTCCATTGACTTGTAATGGAAAGGTCATGCCACTGACCTGACCTTAGGTCACGGATATAAAAAATCCGAGATATACAAATTGTAGGCTCCCATAACAGCATGCAATCCACCAAGTTTAAAACCTTTCTGACAAACACTGCAGGCTGGACATGATTGCAAACTTATTTTAAGGCTTGGTCAGTTAACTTGACCTGGTGACCTGACCTGACATGACCTGGGGTCAAAAATTTCACACATTGTCCAAAATTGATGTACCAAAAGCTACCCCAAGCGGCGCGGCGCTACGCGCCGCGGTTTTTTATATTCACACGCGAAAAACGCGACAGGGTGGTAACATATGCCCCCCCCACTGGGGCGAAGGTTAACCCGCGCCCCACTGGGGGGGGGGCTATTTATAGCCCTCCCTCCCGTTTTTCTGCAATAACTTCCACACTGCTTGACGTATCGACGCCAACCTTTCAGTACCTTCGGCTGCATCTATTCGACACCTTGTGTCAAAATTTGAGCTTCGTACCACCATAGGTCGGCCGGAAATGACGTCAGAGTGACGTCATGTTCGGCCGATTTCGACGCAAAACATTGAACCACGGCAATCGCTCCCAAGAGCTCACTTTTTAAGCTAGATCCAATTTTTTTTGCATGAGAGGACTCAGAATAGATTGCGCTATCAAACTGCTATCTCGAATTTTCGAAATTTTGAAAATTACGAAAATTTAACCCTCGCCGGCCGAGGGGGGGGGCGGGTGCCGCCCCCCCCCCATAGGGTTTTTTCGCGATAGCTCCGAACACGCTGGCGATAGAGAGCTGAAACTTGGCATACCTGACCTTTGATCCAAGCCGCATCATTTGACACCAACCGCATTTTTGGGTCAGGTCAGGTCACTGACCTATGACGTCATAAGTGAACCTCTGCACGGTCTTCAGATGTCGCAACTTCGCAACGCTCTCACTGCCAGAGGAGATGTCACAGGGAAATGAAACTTGCAGGATCTAGTATCCATTATGAGTCCCACAACTTGTATATCTCGGATTTTTCCTAAAGGTCATATGAGGTCAGGTCATTTTCGTGACCTCACCATTATAAGTCAATGGGGAAAAATGAAAACTGCTATTCTGGCGCCGGGAGCGATCTCCAACTATCTCAAGCACACAGAATCGTGATTTTATGCACTCCTTGCAAGGTTAGATGCGTCACTTTTTCAATGTAGACCTTGCGTGACGTCATTTATGACGTCATCAAGGTCATATTAGTTTTTCGTCAATAACTCTTGATCAAATTGAGCTAGCGAGTCGGGAAAGCCACCAATGGACTCAGGCAGACCTGCCGAATCGAATGATATGCGACATGACCTCTTTCGACCAACTTCGTGACCTGGGGGTGCTGACCTGACCTTGACCTGAGGTCAACACCCCAAGTTGACCTGACCCGGACAAAAAGTATATCATTCGACGCGCCTGAGCGAGACGAACACGATGCTGCCAAAATCGGCGCTCTGCGGCCGTTTTTTGCGAAGTTATTCACCAAAAACTGAACCGTACCTTGGGTCACTTGACCTGACCTCAGAGGTCACCGGTTGACCTAGGACCTTAAAACCGGGTACCAATCTCTGCGTCTCGTAACGGCGCACACGCTCGTTTTTTCCGCGACGCGCTAGCTCCACCAGGGGCGAAACGGCGAGGGGGGGGGGGTCGTACCCGCCCCCCCCCCTCGGCCGGCGCGTATGTAGAAAACCAATAGGTCCGGCGAGGGTTAATATAATAAAATTCAAAATTTATATTTTTACATTTGTTTCCCAAAAAGTTTTTGTATTTTCGAAAAAACCGGAATATATGTGATAGAACGCATTATTATGACTAACTCTAGCAAGTTTAAGCTAAACATCTTCAAAAATTGCCAAGTTATACGCATTATTGCAAAAAAACTCACAATTATTAATTTTTCAAATCAATTTTTCAGCACGTATTTGACATCGTACGCCAATATAAATAGCACCATCGTGTTCCTGAGCTTAACCCTCGCCCGTATTGGTGTTTTTCCAGCCGCGAACGTATAAGGGGGGGGGGGGGGGGGTCCGTTGGACCCCCCCTTGCCGTTTCGCCCCTGATCGAGCTAGAGCTTCTCGGAAAAAACGAGCGTGTTGCCCGTGACGAGAGGGAGCCGATGATACCCAGTTTTAGGGTCCTAGGTCATTGGTTGACCTTGCAGGTCAGGTCAATGACCCCAAAGGCGGGAAAATCGGGACCTGTTAGAACGTCGTAAAGTGTGGCTGCTATGTGATTTTCCGGGGTGCTTATCACGAATATCGTGTTAGTTTTGATCAGAGATGATGTCTTTAAGCATTTAGACCAGGTCGGGTAAGGTCAGGTCAGGTCAACCAGTAAGGGTATTCGTAGTAGGTGGCAACCGCCTCTGACAGCTTCGTAACATGTTACGAAGGCACCAAAACTACTTCGTAAATGTTCATATCGTTGCTAAATTCGAATTCAGCTCCAAAACTGGCCTAGAAACATGTAAAACTCGAAAAAGTGAGCCGAGGTCATCAAAGGTCAATGACCTGACCTGACCTTAAGGTGACCTTGACACCCACCCTAATGCATGGGGGCAACATCATATCACATGTTTAAACGCTTGAAACCACGAAAAGAGAGAGAGAGAGAGAGAGAGAGAGAGAGAGAGAGAGAGAGAGAGAGAGAGAGAGAGAGAGAGAGAGAGAGAGAGAGAGAGAGAGAGAGAGAGAGAGAGAGAGAGAGAGAGAGAGAGAGAGAGAGAGAGAGAGAGAGAGAGAGAGAGAGAGAGAGAGAGAGAGAGAGAGAGAGAGAGAGAGAGAGAGAGAGAGAGAGAGAGAGAGAGAGAGAGAGAGAGAGAGAGAGAGAGAGAGAGAGAGAGAGAGAGAGAGAGAGAGAGAGAGAGAGAGAGATCATTGTATTAACAGACTCGAAGTCCAATAACATGGTTGGCTCGTACATGAGCAAGGATCACACGTCACTGAGATGACAGCTGACGGTCCCACATCCTTTTGTAGGGGGAATATGTATACAAATCACTACCGACAAATTGAGCAATTATACAGTTTTCCGACTTTTCGATGCGTGTAATGAAGCCATAGGCCGACTTCCTGAACATGATGTCAATATTGTCAATGCCTTCGCAGGCGTACATCGCTGATGCACTGGAAAACTTATCATACCCAAAAAATAGTCTAACCGCGTTGTTAAGACAAACCTTGAACTTACGAAACACAGAGACATTGTAAGCTCGCTACAAATGCACACAATATACATTCGCACAGTACGATGAAAAAAGATACCTTTTCACAGAGCACGAACACATTGCAAATTTTCGTAACAGAGAGTTTGTCCTACAGCATAGCAAACGATATTGCTGTCGAATTTCTACATTATCTGATGAGTCATCAGACATTTGAAAACCAAGGTACCTATATTGGCTAACATAGCTTAGTGTTGAAACACACAAAACAAACTTGGGCAAGATAATGTTTTTAAAACATTTTGGTCGCAACGCCATGCACACAGTCTTTTTCGTATTGAAAATCACATCATGCTCTACCGAGAAACGTTCGCACGTGTCTAGCAGAGTTTGAAGTCCATAGGGAGTGGGTGACATTAGCACAACATCATCAGCATAGGCCAAGTGGTTCAGGCTTCCCAAATATCGGCATCCAACACCAGTTTTGTCGAGTTCATTGGATAACGAATCAATGTAAAGATTAACCCTCGCCGGACCTATTGGTTTTCTACATACGCGCCGGCCGAGGGGGGGGGGGGGCGGGTACGACCCCCCCCCTCGCCGTTTCGCCCCTGGTGGAGCTAGCGCGTCGCGGAAAAAAACGAGCGTGTGCGCCGTTACGAGACGCAGAGATTGGTACCCGATTTTAAGGTCCTAGGTCAACCCGTGACCTCTGAGGTCAGGTCAAGTGCCCCAGGGTACGGTTCAGTTTTTGGTGAATAACTTCGCAAAAAACGGCCGCAGAGCCGCGATGTTGGCAGCATCGTGTTCGCCTCGCTCAGGCGCGTCGAATGATATACTTTTTGTTCGGGTCAGGTCAACTTTGGGTTTTGACCTCAGGTCAAGGTCAGGTCAGCACCCTAAGGTCACGAAGTTGGTCGACAGGGGTCATGTCGCATATCATTCGATTCGGCAGGTCCTCCTGAGTCCATTGGTGGCTTTCCCGACTCGCTAGCTCAATTTGATCAAGAGTTATTGACGAAAAACTAATATGACCTTGATGACGTCATAAATGACGTCACACAAGGTCAACATTGCAAAAGTGACGCATCTAACTTTGCAAGGAGTGCATCAAATCACGATTTTGTGTGCTTGAGATAGTTGGAGATCGTTCCCGGCGCCAGAATAGCAGTTTGAATTTTTCCCCATTGACTTATAATGGTGAGGTCACGAAAATGACCTGACCTCATATGACCTTTAGGAAAAATCCGAGATATACAAGTTGTGAGACTCATAATGGATACTAGATCCTGCAAGTTTCATTTCCCTGTGACATCTCCTCTGGCAGTGAGGGCGTTGCGAAGTTGCGACATCTGAAGACCGTGCAGAGGTTCACTTATGACGTCATAGGTCAGTGACCTGACCTGACCCAAAAATGCGGTTGGTGTCAAAAGATGCGGCTTGAATCAAAGGTCAGGTATGCCAAGTTTCAGCTCTCTATCGCCAGCGTGTTCGGAGCTATCGCGAAAAAACCCTATGGGGGGGCGGCACCCGCCCCCCCCCCCTCGGCCGGCGAGGGTTAAACAGAAAAGGAGATAATATGCCTCCCTGCCTTACCCCATTTGTAACGGTGAATCCGTCTGTAACACAGCTCCCCCACTGAACATGGAACAACTGTGAACGATACCACGCAACTAGTAATTTAACGATAATTAAGTCCATACCCCTACTCAAAAGCTTATCAAAAAGCTTCCAATGGTTGACCCTATCAAAGGCTTTACTCGCATCTAGGTAGCAAAGAAACACTGGGCTGTTGTTACGAAGGTAATAGTCAGAAATTTCTTTCACTGCATAGATAGCCACTAGGGTTACCCGCGTGCTCCGCAACGCGAAGAAGGGTTATTTTTGACCCGTGGGTATTGGGTTGGTCTGTGTCGATTTGGTTGGTATTCATTTCGTTCGATTGCTTTTTGACGGCCAAACATTTTGAAATGAAACAAAAAAGATCCATCGCATCGAGGTGCCCGTGTCGTATTATCATGCGTTTTACTTTAGAATGATTCGAAAACTGGCGTGAAGTCTTTTAAGGGCCATCGATGAATTTCGCTAAAAATGACAATGTAATGGTTTGGAACATTTCCATTTTTAAGAATACTATTGCTCATCCTGCAAAAGTGAAGACTGAACCTTGGACAGAATTGAACGCTCTTTCCAACGGTGTCATTTTTAACTGCCAAAGATATCAGATTATGGAGCAAAACCATTTTGATGAACAAAGTGGCACAAAATTGATAAACACCATTTTCTCCCGTGATTCGTACCACCTTGATTTGGATCAATCAGCTTTTCACAATTTTTATATGATAGGCGGTACATTTCTCTTGCCAACAGGCGTTGTTCCAACTCGCTCCGTTTAACGGTTACCTAAAAATAAAATCAATTCCAAAATCCGTCCAAAACGTCAATTTTCCACATAAAAGTGCCCTCCCCGGTGCGCATGGCGCGTGTCATCCCCTGCACCGCAAACCATTCGATAGCCCGTTCAATTATCTACACGATGCTGTTTTTCCCGTGCCGGTTGGACCCCTGGTCACCAAGATATAGCACCGGGACCGGACCCGTGTCGGGCAAATTCGGCCATTTTCGCCCGATTTTGCAAGCCGATTTATACATGTAAAGTCTATGACGCGAATTTGCACTTTTTGAGCACGCGCCACGCGCTCACTAACGACCCGATCGAGCTGAGACCCCTCAAAGGCACGTCGCGCATCCTTGGTCTATAAGTTGTGCAAGTTTCACCGCGCTAGGTGCAACGGTCTGGCCTGTAGTCCACGCAAAGCACCACCAAGTTGGGACCTCGGTAACGGACAGACGCACGCTCCTCAAATAGTAATATAGACAAGCGGCTGCGCCACTTGCTTCGCGGCGTAGCCACAAAATGCGGCACCAGCCAATTTGCTTTCGAATGGTGTTTAATTTAAATTGATCTGTCGTCTGGAAGCAGAGATATGGACGGAAACGTGCAGAGGAAAATTTTGAACATAAAACTATTCTGAGGGCTTAGTTGGATGAAATTTGGATCATACGGGGTCCAGTCAGGTCAAAATGGTCATCCCTGGTCACACTGGGTCAGGCCAGGTCACCTTCGGTCAGGCCAGGTCGTATAGGTCACCACGTCACATTGGATCGGCCTGTACCACACTTCTACTACTTCTACCCATACAACTACTCCTACCACTACCCCTACCACTACCCCTACCACTACCCCTACCACTACCCCTACCACTACCCCTACCACTACCCCTACCACTACCACTGCCCCTACTACTACCACCCCTACCACTACCCATACTACTACCCCTACCACTACCCATACTACTATCCCTACCCCTACCACTAACCCTACCACTACCCCTACTACTACCCCTACTACTACCCCTACCACTACCCCTACTACTACCCCCTACCACTACCCCTACTGCTATCACTACCCCTACCGCTACTCCTACCACTACCACTACTACTACCACTACCACTACCACTACCACTACCACTACCACTACACCTACCACTACCACTGGGTCATGTGAGGTCACAGACTATCAGATAAACTGATAAACTAAAAAAGGCGTTCTTAAAACTGCTCCTACACGTGTCACTCCATTATTCTTTATCGTATTTGGTGGAAATGGCGCCTTGAGACAAATGTGGCGCATTGCGACAAAAGTGGCGCATTTGTACTTGTCGTTTTGTCATGCATCCATCCACCGAATTGCACGTTTATCGGACCATATTTGACAAAGTTGTGCGATTTGCGGCAAAAATGGCACATCGTGACAAATGTGGCGCACTACGGCAAACGCGGTGCATTTGTGTAAGCGCATTGAAAACTGTCTTTATTCACCGAAATCAACACCTTCATTCGCCTCTGTTTACCAAAATAAATAACTTGGCCAATCTGCAAATGAGAGGCACCCGCCGCCGATCGTCATGCATTTTATTGTCAAAGGCGATTGAACCCGGCTGCCGATGCCTTGAAGCAAGCTTGAGAGCCGAGCAAAATTTGGAGAAAAAGCACCTTTTTCCAGCGCGTGCCACGTGCGAACCATCCACCCCCCGGGACTCGAAACACGACACTGCACGTGCGCGTGACGTCATCAACACCCTGCGAAAATTTCAGCCCCCTCGACCGCACCGTTTGACCTGTGCACGGCGTCAAAGCACCCCTCTGCACGGTGCAAACACACACACAGACAGAGTTTCATTTCACAAATAGTATAGTAGACAAGCGGCTGCGCCACTTGCTTCGCGGCGTAGCCAGAAAATGCGGCAGCAGCCAATTTGCTTTCGAATGGTATTTGAGTTAAATTGATGTGTCGTCTGGAAGCAGAGATATGGACGGAAACGTGCAGAGGAAAAATTTGAACATAATAAGTATTCTGAGGGCTTAGTTGGATGAACTTTGGGTCATACAGGGTCAAGTCAGGTCAAGTTTGTCATCCCTGGTTACACTGGCTCTGGCCAGGTCACCTTCGGTCAGGCCAGGTCGTATAGGTCACCAAGTCACATTGGATCGGCCTGGGCCACACTTCTACTAATTCTACCCATACCACTACCTACCACTACCCCTACCACTACCCCTACCCCTACCCCTACCCCTACAACTACCCCTACCCCTACCCCTAGGTACTCTCTTAGCAGACGTCACCCCAATTGCCAGATCTAGAGACTTTTTGAAAAGTCTCTAAATGGGCAGGAAAATCATCCCAGGGGTCAATTAGGGGGCGGGGAACACAAATTTGACACTTATTTTGGCCTAACTCCCCTCCTTCATCCCTTAATCCTCCCTTAAAGGACGGGGCGCGTCAAAAGTGCCTTAAGGATTCGTCTAATCGCCAAAATAAGGGTCGCAATCGATTCCTCGCGTCAATATGTGGCCGCAGCCTCACGTTCCAGATGTGTGCAGCGTATCCCTTATCCCTTAATCGTCCCTTAAAGGACGGGGCGCGTCAAAAGTGCCTCAAGGCGTCGTCTGATCGCCAAAATAAGGGTCGCAATCGATTCCTCGGGTCCATATCTAGCCGCAGCCTCACGTTCAAGATGTGTGCAGCGAATCCCTTATCCCTTAATCGTCCCTTAAAGCACGGGGCGCGTTAAAAGTGCCTGAAGGGTTCGTCTGATCGCCAAAATAAGGATAGCAATCGATTCCTCAGGTCAATATCTAGCCGTGGCCTCACGTTCCCAGATGTGTGCAGACTGCAGCGTATCCCTTATTCCTTAATCGTCCCTTAAAGGACGGGGCACGTCAAAAGTGCCTCAAGGGCTCGTCTGATCGCCAAAATAAGGGTCGCAATCGATTCCTCGGGTCGATATCTAGCCGCAGCGTTGGGTTACAGGTGTGTGGCACCGGTCCCTTACCCCTTAAATGCCCCTTAAAGGGAGGGGCGCGTCAAAAGTGCCTCAAAGCTTCGTCTGATCGCCAAAGTAATGGTCGCGATCGATTCCTCGGGTCGATATCTAGCCGCAGCGTTGTGTTCCAGATGTGTGGCACCGGTCCCTTACCCCTTAAATGCCCCTTAAAGGAAGGGACGCGTCAAAAGTGCCTCAAGGGTTCGTCTGATCGCCAAAATAAGGGTCGCAATCGATTCCTCAGGTCAATATCTAGCCACAGCCTCACGTTCCAGATGTGTGCAGCGTATCCCTTATCCCTTAATCGTCCCTTAACCCGCGCACCGACGGGGGTCTGCGCCAACTTAGTACCGACGGGGGGGGGGGGGCGGATGACCGCCCCCCCCCCTGCAAGATAGCGACAAGCGGTAAACGGCATCGGATACGCACGGTCAAGATCTACAATTTTTACTAAGGTCATTTTCAGGTCAGGTCAAAGATGACGTCACAGGGGTCGAAAAAGTCAAAATGGCGGCGCTAAATATAGAGAGTTTTTCTCGAATAACTTTCGAATTAGTCAAGATAGAAACAAACTAAGGGCATCATCGTGATCCTCTCGTCAATCCGCATCGAATGATATATATGTTGACCTCGAAAGGTCAAGGTCAAAGGTTGACCTCAGGTCACGTGACCTCGAGGTCATCATGTATATCATTCGATGCGTCTTGACGAGCTGAACACAATGAGACCATCCACGCGTCTGTATCTTGATCCTGTACGGAGTTATTGGCCAAAAACCTTTGGTGACCTTTGATGACGTCACATGACCTCACAGCTGCCCAACAGCAAAACAGACCTCAAGGTAGTGAAGGTTGATCTATATGAAGTCATGTATGGTATATGGGGCCATTCCGACCCGTTTTAGTGGTAAAAACAGGGAGTTGATTTTTCCCCCTTTGACTTATTTATAATGGGGAGGTCGCGAAATTGACCTGACCTTAGGTCACCGATATCAAAATTCCGAGATATACAAATTGTAGCTACTAATGACCTAATAACATCCTGCGACTTTCAAAGGCCTCCGACATCTACTGTAGCTCTGGCACGGTGACAAAGTTGCAAAAAAGTGACTTGAGGTTGGGTCATTCAAAGTGACCTGGTGACCTGACCTTGAAAGGTAGGAGGTTTAAACTTGCACACCATGTGTAAAATTGATAAGGGAATAGTCATACCAAATTTCGCGGCGCTACGCGCCGCGGTTTTCCCGCTATTGGCGAAAAACCTCAGGGGGGGCGGATATCCGCCCCCCCCGTCGGTGCGCGGGTTAAAGGACGGGGCGCGTTAAAAGTGCCTGAAGGGTTCGTCTGATCGCCAAAATAAGGATAGCAATCGATTCCTCAGATCAATATCTAGGCTTGGCTTCACGTTCGAGATGTGTGCAGACTGCAGCGTAACCCTTATTCCTTAATCGCCCCTAAAGGACGGGGCGCGTCAAAAGTGCCTCAAGGCGTCGTCTGATCGCCAAAATAATGGTCGTAATCGATTCCTCGGGTTGATATCTAGCCGCAGTTTTGGGTTTCAGATGTGTGGCACCGGTCCCTTACCCCTTAATCGCCCCTAAAAGGAAGGGGCGCGTCAAAAGTGCCTCAAGTCTTCGTCTGATCGCCAAAATAATGGTCGCAATCGATTCCTCGGGTCAATATCTAACCGCAGCCTCGGGATACAGGTGTGTGGCACCGGTCCCTGGCCCCTTAATCGCCCTTTATAGGAAGGGGCGCGTCAAAAGTGCCTCAAGGTGTCGTCTGATCGCCAAAATAATGGTCGCAATCGATTCCTCGGGTCGATATCTAGCCGCAGCCTTGGGATCCAGGTGTGTGGCACCGGTCCCTGGCCCCTTAATCGCCCCTTAAAGGAAGGGGCGCGTCAAAAGTGCCTCAAGGTGTCGTCAGATCGCCAAAATAATGGTCGCAATCGATTCCTCGGGTCGATAGCTAGCCGCAGTTTTGGGTTCCAGTCCAGATGTTTGGCACCAGTCCCTTACCCCTTAAATGCCCCTTAAATCGCGCCCCGTAGGGAGGGGGGCGATCAGACGAACCCTTCAGGCACTTTTAACGCGCCCCGTCCTTTAAGGGACGATTAAAGAATAAGGGATACGCTGCAGTCTGCACACATCTCGAACGTGAGGCCACGGCTAGATATTGACCTGAGGAATCGATTGCTATCCTTATTTTGGCGATCAGACGAACCCTTCAGGCACTTTTAACGCGCCCCGTCCTTTAAGGGACCATTAAGGTATAAGGGATACGCAGCACACATCTGGAACGTGAGGCTGCGGCTAGATATCGACCAGGGAATCGATTGCGATCCTTATTTTGGCGATCAGGAGAATCTTTGAGGCACTTTTGACGCGCCCCGTCCTTAAAGGGAGGATTAAGGGATGAAGGAGGGGAGTTAGACCAAAACAAGTGTCAAATTCGTGTTCTCCGCCCCCTAATTGACCCCTGGGGTGATTTTCCTGTCCATTTAGAGACTTTTCAAAAAGTCTCTAGATTTTTCAACTGGCCATTAGATCTGGCAATTGGGGTGACGTCTGCTAAGAGAGTACCCCCCTACCCCTACCCCTACCCCTACCACTACCCCTACTACTACCCCTATTACTACCCCTACTACTACCCCTACCACTACCCCTACCACTACCCCTAACACTACCCCTACCACTATCACTGGGTCATATGAGGTCACAGACTATCAGATAAACTGATGAACTAAAAAAAGAGTTCCTAACCCTGCTCCTATTCGTGTAATTCCATTATTATTAATCGTATTTGATGGAAATAATCGTATTTGATACCCCTACCAATACTACTACCACTACCACTACACCTATAACTACCACTACCACTGGGTCATGTGAGGTCACAGACTATCAGATTAACTGATTAACTAAAAAAGAGTTCCTAACCCTTCTCCTACTCGTGTCATTCCATTATTCTTAATCGTGTTTGGTTAAAATGGCGCCTAGTGACAAACGTTGCGCATTGCGACAAAAGTGGTGCATTTATTCCTGTCGTTTTGCCATGCATCCTTCCACCGAATTGCACCTTTATCGGACCATCCCCGCGTTCGATGTCTCTCGGACGACGAAGATTCTACGCCGTCCGGCCAATCACGTTCCATAACCGCAGCCGAGCCCCCGCTGACCTTGGACGGGATTGGCCGGACGACGTAGAATCTTCGTCGTCCGAGATTGGTCCGAGAGACATCGAACGCGGGGCATATTTGACAAAATTGTGCGATTTGCGGCAAAAATAGCGCATGTGGACAAATGTGGCGCACTGCGGCAAACGCGGTGCATTCGGTTAAGCGCATTGAAAACTGTCTTTATTTATCGAAAATCAACACCTTTTTTCGCCTCTGTTTATCAAAATAAATAAACTGTCAATCCGCAAATGAGAGGCACCCGCCGCCGCTTGCCATGCATTTTAGTTGCAAAGTTCATCAAACCCGGCTGCCGATGCCTTGAAGACCGAGCAAATTTGTGAAGAAATACGTACTTTTCCAGCGCGTGCCACGTGCGAACCATCCACCCCCCGAGACTCGAACCCCGACACTGCACGTGCGCGTGACGTCATCAACACCCTGCGAAAGTTTCAGCCCAATCGACCGCACCGTTTGACCTGTGCACGGCGTCAAAGCACACCTCTGCACGGTGCAAACAGACAGACAGACAGACAGAGTTTCATTCAACAAATAGTATAGTAGATAGAGGTCTGCACCGGCCGGCTGCAGCCGCGGCTGGCTGCAGCCCCACGGCTGTGGGCCGGGGCGGCTGCAAATATCTCCAAGAACACGGCTACGGCTGTGGCCACGGCTGTGAGATTTCAAGCTCAATCTTAAGTACTCAAATATGAAATTTTAAATCCTTAATCTTACATTCTGATAAGCAGTCTAGCCTGTAAAAATCATGCAAAGGATGCCCAGCAACATTGAAAGTGGTGAAGCCTTTGAAAACCTGTAATGGTTTTACCATTTGCTGTAGGGGAGTTTGCACTCTGGTACAGAATACTGATTATAGGTACCAATAGGGTTGGGACCTATCTGCATGCTCTGTATGTTTTGGTAAAATAAAAAAGCTCAGAATTTTTAATGATTTAATTTAAAATCACTTTGTTAAAAAAATGCCTAGTTAGTTCAGAAATTAATTATTTGTGGCTGAAAACGACTTGCTTCTGATTGGTCGGGCTAATCATGACGTCACATGTAGGTATATAACTGTCTGTATATTTGGCGCAGTTGAGACATACATTTTCTATGTATTAACCTATGGTAAATCGGAGTGATCGGTCGTGTTTTCAGTGTTTCCTTATTTTGCGCTGGTATTGCGTGGCTAAGAAATTTTATCAAGAATAACATATACTAAAATGTTCCTTTAATAGTGGAGTTTCAATATATGTGAGTTTTATTGGCAAGCGAAAACTGATTTCGCTGTTATTTCATCTGGAAATTACTCATTTTTTAGGTCAATATTCCAAATATTTTACGAGAACAAGTTGGCACTTCTCTTGATTTTTGCACTCAAATCGCGTGCGATTCAACTGTATTGGAACTTGCAAAGAAGCTTGGTGATTAATTAACTGTGTTGTTATGGCACTGTTTGCAAAGCATGGATAATGAAACTCTGCCAAAGACTTAGCTACATAGCAATGCCTCAAGTAATACGCAGGAGGGACAGAATTCAGAGTCCGATCGAGAAGAATCGGTGCAAATGCTACGAAGACCAGGCAGCTCTGATACAAGCTAGTCGTCTCACTACTCTCACTCCATTAGACCAGCTGATTCCTGACAGCACCGACTCGGATGCAAAGATGGAGCTCATCTTCCAAGCCAGAAACCAGTTCTTTGATGGAAGATGTGATGCTGCCTCTGTCTCTGCTTTGTTGGCCACTTTGGACGGGGCGGAGCTCCGCTCCTTGCGTGAGCGGTTATTCGCCTGTCATCCAGAAATAGTTCCTTCGTTTGCTGGCCGTTCCCTGATTAGGTGCAATACGGGGAGCTGTAATCAGGGAAGTAACTTTCCATATGAAAGGGGTGCAGGTGCACCCCCGTCCCCCATCCTCTAGAAGTGCACCCCCATAGGCTAAGCGGCGCCCCACACGCCGCCCCACACGATTAGCTCTAGAGCAGATGGCGAGGGTGATTTCTCGGCTACATTCCATCTCGGCGTCGTGATGCTTGTGGGCTTGGAAAGCGTCCAGTCGTATGTTGGGTAGTGTAGGGGTAGGGTTGAGTTCAATAAGGTCCTTACATTTGAAAGGTTTGAACAACCCGCAATCAGCACAACATACCACAAGTTAAATAAAAAACTACCAAACTCCGCCCAACTAATATTAATAAACATTACAGCCAAACTAATGGCCTAAATAAAAATATATCTCAAATCCTAACAGTTATCGCGGGTGACGGCGCCATGAGTTGCTATTATCCAAAACAGATGCAAATAAACATGTTTGTATGTCCTATGTATGTTTGTTTTAAAAACGTTGCAGCGGCGCTGGGAACTGCAGTCTTAGATCTGGGTATGTTTGGCATCTGCAACTCTTCATATACACATTAACCCTATTTCTGACGGGGAGACCTTTCAGGATTTTCTTGTACAATTGCCAAACGCCGCGAGACATTCAGCTCATATTTGGTGACTTTTCCTAAATGCTCATTGCGCACATCTCAGCAAAAAAAAAAAAAAATGCCGGGTCAGGTCAGGTCAGGTAACCAGAGCGGGTTTGTTGACCCCACCTCAGAAAAGTTTGCAAACACGTCAGAGCTTGAGTTTTTCACGAAGTTATTTCCTCTCATCAAGTCTTCAAAACAGTACCTGCAGTATGTGTCGTTTGTATATATCAGAATTTTTTATCTGTGACCTGAGGTTAGGTCAGAGTCGTGACCTTTACATTGCAAGCCTATGGAAAAGTATTGAAATGCGACCTGCACCTCGAGTAAACGAGTCAAAACCACCCAATTCTTTAAGAATTATGACAAATTATCTTATCTGTAATGATCCAGGTGCCATTTACTGACAGGGACACCGGAGAGGGTTATCTGAGCCGAGATCATGTGAGGTGATATCTACCATACATCAATGCTCACAATACTTACAATATTGACAATGCTTTTGCTTACAACACTTACAATACTTACGATGAGACCAGCAAGCACTCTGCCGTTACAGTTCTAACTTCTGTTTCGAAAAACGACGTTACACACATTCGCTGCCAGCATAACATGTATTGTTTGACAGTAACAAAATACAATTGACATCTGAACCCCAAACGGACCGCCATCCACTCAAATTTTATAAACCTGACCGGTCAGGGGGCGAATGGAGGTCATTTCCTGGGCATTACACTCAGCCCTTGCACAAAATATCTCACCTCACAGTGATCATTACAACAATAGCATGCCGACTTGATAGTGGATTTCAAAGTACTTGCATCAGCTCTTCCTGCTATTGCAGACGATCATCTCCTCAGGGTAATGTTGTTCGGGACATGAACGAAGATCGTTTTCGGAGTTTCATAAGTGCTACTGCAACAGCCTGGCACAAAACAGGACTTGTACGCTCTTCTCTGCACTTTGCCCTTCAGTATATCACAAAAGAATTGTTTAGAATCCATCTTACGCTTCTTTCACAGTCTCCCTTGCCACCGTAGGGCGTAGATAGATTGCTGTTGCTGGTAAGTTAAGGCACGGCCTAGATAGAAATTACCTCGGTTCTCAACGCCTTAAGTTATTTTCATAAAAAAGAACAAATAAATGATCAATAAGATGACAGGAATGTAAATATTTTAATCGTAAAGTAGTCCAAATATTGGAATGAGCTTTTGCTTTTCAGCATCCTCCGATTCATCATCTTTATTATTTGAAAATTCGAGGTACATAAAATGTTTATCACGCGCTCATGTTAAGTGGGAATATAGTACACGGCAGACACATCATTTTTTGACACTGAACATTTCATCCGTAAATGTTTTAGCATAATTTAAAGTTAAAAACAGCGCGAATGGCAGAGTGAAGCAAACAACATATTTCACCCATTGATATAACATGTAATCTGTGGTGCGCCAGATGCGCCATTATTTGTCAACCGCAGAAGGTGACATGTGACGTAACAGCATCAAGAGCATCTTTTTTCAAGAACTTTTCAAAACAAGTTTCCTATCTTTCTTCCCCCATTTCTCTCAGCTTATTGATTTTATGAGGCAATGGTATGCACCATAAATTCTGTGAAAATAGTTTGATCATTTTCATGCATTCTTAAAAAATCGAGTTCCCAACCCCATTGTTCCTTCATCATCAAGAGCTTGTTGTTGTTGTTGTTGAAGAGTTAGGGCGCGCATCATCAAGAGCTTGACAGTTTCAGAAAAAGCAACATGTTGCATTGTCACATCCCTCTCAAATCAATCTCACCTGGTCATTAGTTAGGAGAGCACCTTACAGCTATTGAAGACGAGCGTTCAATAATTCTTTCAGGTAATAGAAAAAGAAATCACGCCTAGGTAAAGGCAGGTAAAGGCTTCCTAAAATATTATCTAAAATAACACTCTTAGATGTATTTCTGGATTTTCGGCAAGTCCAATTACATAATATAAAACTGGCGCTTTATGTTCTAACTGGTGTGTGAGTGACCGCTAACAGAAAATGCTGATCAACGAAGCCAATGGAATTAGATTATAAGTGAGCATGAACCTTACTTACGGTTAATTCACATGATGGTGAAAACCCTGAACACGTAATTCACATGACGGTGAAAACCCTGAACACAACATTTCTTACGCGAGCTGTTGACTTTACTAATAAAATGACGTCTTCTTCTGAAAATGTTAAAATTTGATACCTAATCTTTGTTTGAGAACAATTTTTAAACTGTAGAGCATTATTGTTTATTATTTATAGTTTTCATGGCTGTTAATGGTGACACAAAACAATTTATTGCCACTTCTTTGCTATTGACGTCATTAAAACTCAAGTAAAATTTTTGATTGAAAGAGGCAAATGTGGCTTGCACGTCCTTGGGGATTTGAGCGAAGATCATTATTTGGAAAAATCAAAATAGATGAATGTTTTTCTTTCTTGGATGCTCACTAGTGTTTTGATGCCTTGCATATCAAAATGGTTTGAGACTTGCTCAGAAGGCTGCTTCAAGCCTGGCATATCACACCCCAGAAAATATGCAAGGTAAGAAAGAAGCAAGAGGTTTGACTAGACAATCACTTTTTGACAGTCCATCAACTTCAGTTTCATTTTCCACACCTAACATTGGATAATGAAAAGCATCAGGGTCTGTTGTTCTGTCCCACAACCATGCTTCAGGATTTGGCATTAGATGTCTACACTGCTAGTGCTTCTATTCTGGTTCGTTGTTTGTGTTTTCTGATGATGTAGGTACCTACCTATCCATCTTTCTTAACCCCTTGCAAGGGCTTGTGGAGGCATGCGTTGCGCATCAGGTTCGGCCTAAAGCCAGATACACAACCACTTAACCTATGATGCTTCATGAGCTTGAGAATCTATAGCCCATTGCAATGTGCTTTTGGCTATATGTTTCAACTAAAAACAACTTATTATATACTATTTGGTTGCATTTCATTGAAAGTATCCACGGCCGGCTGACGGCTGGCTGCCCACAGTTTGCCACGGCTGTGGGCGGCTGTGGCTGTGGAGCCACGGCTGCGGGGCGGCTAGGCTGTGGAAAATTGCAGCCGTGCAGAACTCTAATAGTAGATATCAGTTCCATGGCCACGCTTAAAGCCAAATTGGTGATCACTGCTCCGTAGACAATCCCTGCTTCGGTTCAAAATGATAACTTCAAATAATTTCGAGGCAACGCTAGCTAATGCAATGGGCCTGTAGTTATTTTTATCAGACAGGGAACCAGCCTTGTCTTTCAAGATAGGAACCAGAACAACCTTTGTGAAAGCGCTAGGTAAATAGGGTGGGACTAAATGCTTACTTCGAAATCTAAGCTACGTTGCGGCATTGGCGGTTATGTGCGGCGTGTATGCCGCATGATTAGTAAGCGGCGACCACTAAATTAAAGACTCAAACGCTCCGACCGGTTCTCAATGAATAACACTGCATACCAAAAATGCCAACCGCTCTCGTCATAAGATATTCAGCTTTAAATAACTAGGTTATCTACATCATCATATTGAACCAAATTAATACTTTCAACTTAACTCACTCATTCCTTCCTTTGTTGTCTCCAAACAGTCTTTCGATTGTCTGGAAATCGTATGCTAAATCCCGTACCTGTATGCGACTGGTGCATATAAAGGCCGATAAAAGAATTTGAATAGGCTCTGGCATGCGATTTCCTGGCTACCCAAAAAAGTCTGTTTCAGTCTTGCTATCAAAACATGACCTCGCCCGCACAGGGGGGGGGGGGGTTGATGCAACCCCCCTAAGGTTTTTCGCGAATAACTCGCTTAAAAAGCGGCTGATCGCGACCAAACTTTCAGTACCCTCGCATTGATCAATTTAACACCCATCCTGAAAATTTCATGACCCTGACCCAAATGACCTTTGACCTGTGACCTACTTTTCGAGACCATGTTTGGCCGGAACCGCGATTCAGCGTATGTCGGCTCGCATTAGCAGCGCGTTTGCAGTCTTTTCGTGGTTTCAAGCGTTCAAACATGTGTTATGATGTTGCCCCCATGCATTAGGGTGGGTGTCAAGGTCACCTGAAGGTCAGGTCAGGTCATTGACCTTTGGTGACCTCGGTTCACTTTTTCGAGTTTGACATGTTTCTAGGTCAGTTTTTTCGAGCTGAATTCGAATTAAGCAACCACATGATCGTTTACAAAGTAGTTTTGGTGCCTTCGTAACATGTTACGAGGCTGTCAGAGGCGGTTGACACCTACTACAAATACCTGGCAGGACCTCTACTGGTTGACCTGACCTGACCTAACCCGACCTGGCCTAAATGAATGAAGACATCATCTGTGATCAAAACTAGCATGATATTCGTGATCAGCACCCCGAAAAACCCCATAGCAGCCACACTACGACGTTCTAACAGGTCCCAATTTTCCCGCCTTTTGGGTCATTGACCTGACCTGGAAGGTCAACCGATGACCTAGGACCTTAAAATTGGGTATCATCGGCTTTCTCTCGTCACGGGCAACACGCTCGTTTTTTCCGCGAAGCTCTAGCTTGATCAGGAGCGAAACGGCAAGGGGTTATACCTTATACGTTCGCGGCTGAGTATTAATTTGGTTCAAAACAATGATGTAGATAAGTTAGTTATTTAAATCTAAATATCCTATGACGAGAGCGATGGACATTTTTGGTATGCAGTGTTATCCATTGAAAACAGGTCAAAGCTATTGAATTTTTAATTTAGTGGTCGCCGCTTACTAATCATGCGGCATACACGCCGCACATAACCGCCAATGCCGCAACGCAGCTTAGATTTCGAAGTAAGCATTTAGTCTCACCCGGTAAATATCCATGCTGAAGCATCATTGAAAAACAGAGAGATAAATGAATCGCACATGACTGACCGGCGAGCTTAAAGTGTTCTGCGCACAGGCCATCATGACCTGCACATCTACCAGACGTCAATTCTGGTAGAGCATTTACAACTTCTTGCACCGAAATGGCTTTTGGCTCGATCAGCTCTGCATCAAGTCTTGACAGTACAGAATCTTTCAGGGTCTCACCAGTAACGGAATTTAGAATGCAGGAAAAGTGTTCTTTCCAGAGACCTGCGATACGATCAGACCCACTTACACCTCCCACCGTACATGACAGCTGTGGGGAAGGGTTCATCTTTTTCACTTCCTTCCAGAAAGAGGCACTACCACGACGATCCTTCATTAACTTATCCGCCAAGTATTTGGCCCGAAGATCCTTTTCATTCTTCACACACCATCGTAGTGAGTATTTAAAACGAGATTTGGCTAAGCGCAGCTGATCATAAATATAACCATCCCTAGGTTTACCAAGAACTGCCCACAGACAGTAAATATCCCCCAGCGTTGAATGGGCTTTCTGGACATTTTCATTCCACCCTGGAATCACTTTTTGGCCGTTGCGAACGAATTTAGAAATGCTTACGTGGGATGCTTCAGTTAAGCATGATATAATCTCTGCATAGTACTGGTCGATGGCTTCACAATGCTCAGCACAAGATGCATTGTTACAATATAAAACATTATATGGAACACGGATATCACTGAGCCTGTCGTTGACGCATGACAAGAACAAATCTAGCTGTCTCTGTTCAAGGGCTGACCAGTCAACTGTCCATTTGCCATCTTTAGCATTAAGTTCTTCTTGAACATGCATGGGCGTTGTAGGCAAATTTAGAACAGCTGTCATGGGGAAATGATCAGAGCTAGCCAGATGATACGAAATAACAATGCTATCAATCAGCTCAAACGCACTTTTAGGGCACACTACATGATCGAGCCAAGATTCGGTTCCGTGTCCATCATTGATGTGAGTTACAGAGCCTTTTTCGAGAAACACTGTGTCAGCTATAATTAGCTCGGATTCATGACAAAACGCTTTTAGCTCCCGGCCAAATGACGATTGTTTCTCCACATCAGCATTTAAATCTCCAAATATATAGACAAATGGGGAATCGAAATCCTCAACGATGCTTCTTATCTTTCCAAGACAAAAAACAAAGTCTTCAAAGTTTTGCTCGGCATTATACGGAAGATACGTACCAACCAGCAAAATTGTTAAATGGTCAAAGTTGCACTCCAATCCCACTATCCTATCGTCGTCAAAAGTAATTGGTTTTACTCTGTGTGCCAGGCATTTCCTCCATAAGACTGCTACTCCACCATACGGACGCCCTAAAAATATCCGATCATTTGCGTCCATTGATGATATTCCTAACGACATAAAATCAGGATGGATGCCGTTAAGACTAGGGAGGTCTGAGGGGAATAACCAATGCTCCTGTAGGAAAACTATATCCGAGTTGTCACAAAGCAATTTAACCCCTCCGGCGTTGCGTTTTGATGACCTACAATTATATGTGCTAATCCTCATACAATTTATAGCTAAAAAGGATGTCACAGAGCATAAAAACAGAAGCAGAATACCCCACAGTAACACGTTACGGATCATTCGGTCAGAGTCCTCGGGGCTACAGACATGGCAGGATCGGACTTCTTGTTAAAGAAGCGCCGAATGAGCAGGCCCTCCGCCCATATTTCTGGGTTCAATACATCATCCACCGTTGGATTGGTCAACTCGAGGCGGTATGACTGATACGACTCGTATCTCGTCTGCAATTTGGTAGCCACAACCTCCTCTGCACCAGTCTGCTCTTTAGCGTAGAGTTCCACGGCTTTATCGTCCGTGCCAGGGGGAAGCCTGGACACAAACAGAGATACACGCTTTACTGATTTTACGGCAGAGATCACACTCGACTTTTGAAGGCCCACTACACTCTTTTTAGTGGTAGTGAGCTTGCCAGATGCTGAAGCTGTTGGAGGCTTACCTCTCTTGGCCCTATTCGCCACAGACCAGTTCCCGTCTCCCCCAGTCGTAGGGGCGGCCGCAGCAGCTACCGCAGCATACGTAGCAGCTGCAGGCCCGCGCTGCTGACCCCGTCCTGACTGCTCCTGCAGTGTGGATTCCGAAGGGTGTCCAGATCTGTGCGCCTCATCTACTGAAGTGCTTCCATCCAGACGGGTGGAAGGTTCCCGCACCGGTTGACTCCGCTGTTCTCGTGCGGAGCTACTTCTCTGGTCGGCAGAATTGTTGGCCAGCACGGTTTCCACTCGTCTTGATGTTTCGACGCTGACTTTGAGGACATCATCGAGCATAGTTTTCATCTGCGACATTTCAACCTCCATCACCTGCTGTTTGCGCATTAACGCACTGACGTCAATACAGTCGATGGAAATAGGCGGGAGTTTTGCCAAGTCTAGGGCCACAAACTTGGGCAACATTCCCCGATCACACTCCAATGCCATCTTGTAAATGTCTTGAATGTTCAGTTTCTTCTTGTTCTGGCCTCGGCGGTTGCCAGCTTTCAGTGATTCCTCTACGTGGGAACATAAAAGACTCTTTGCTGTCTCAACTTCCTCCTCACTGAAGTTCTCTGCAATCAGTTGCACAAGCGTATCTTGCGGGACACTGTCGATTTTGTTCAAAATGTAGCAGAGAAGCTCATTAATAATGCCAGCCATATCATTGAAGGTGGACGACGACTAGTGGAACTTAGCTTCTTGACAGATCCACATCAACTACGTCACGTGTTCCAATACCAAAAATGGACAGGAATTCAGGGCATTTCGCACCCAAAGATCTGCGAGAAAACACTTATTATTCTTCTGTCCGGCAAATCTTCAGACAACTAATTCACTCACTATTCACTGTCTTGATAACAATAAATCAGTTCAGCTTGTGAAGAAGAAAAAGCTGAACAATCTGAACGCATTACCACTGGTGACGGCGTCAAAAACACAATATTTATGCCAACAAAACAGGAGCTCCGCCAAAAGCTGCCATCTCAGTCAGCTGGCAGCAGCTGACTCTGAAAAGAGTCAAACGCGCGGCTAATGCGAGCCGACATACGCCGAATCGCGATTCCAGCCAAACATGGTCTCGAAAAGTAGGTCACAGGTCAAAGGTCATTTGGGTATGGGTCATGAAATTTTCAGGGTAGGTGTGAAATTGATAAACGCGAGGGTACTAAAAGTGTCGTCGCGATCGGCCGCTTTTTACGCGAGTTATTCGCAAAAAACCATGGGGGGTCCGTTCGACCCCCTCCCCCCTATACGGGCGAGGGTTAAACTGCATCCAAAAGACACCTTTTTTGTTTTAATTTTAACTTCAAAATTTGACCTTTTTTGACCTGAAGGTGACCTGACCTAAGCTAAATTCGACTCAAAATGACCTCGAATGACACAGACGACATCAAATTCGAAATCTTTGGCCTAAATGGACCATAAAACATGTGTCACGTGACCGACGCATGATATAATATTTTCAAGACCTGTGATGACCTGACCTTGACCTGAAAATCAAAGTACAAGTTTGGTACCCTCAGGGTATATAGAGCATCTGTTCACGAGTGTGTGAACCAAAAAAGAGCCTGATCTGACTTGTAAGACGGCGGCCAGAGCCCAAAACGTGAACAAGCCAAAATGCTAATAATTTTTACTTTGACCTGACCTGTGACGTCATCGGTGACCTCGAGGTCAATGAAATTAGATTTCTACGACAGTTTTTCCGGGGCTATCAGACGCCGTTTGAATTTTGACGATCGGCCCAGTAGTTTCGGAGTTAGGGGGGGGGTATGAATAGCCCCCCCCCCCAGTAGGGCGTGTTATACGCAGACCCCAGTGGGGCGCGGGTTAAAATGCCATTAAAACAAAAATCTCGCCAGCACCGATGTTGTTTGATCCATGAACAAATAGGCAGAACAATTTAACCCTCGCCGGACCTATTGGTTTTCTACATACGCGCCGGCCGAGGGGGGGGGGCGGTTACGACCCCCCCCCCTTGCCGTTTCGCCCCTGGTGGAGCTAGCGCGTCGCGGAAAAAACGAGCGTGTGTACCGTTACGAGACTCAGAGATTGGTACCCGATTTTAAGGTCCTAGGTCAACCGGTGACCTCTGAGGTCAGGTCAAGTGCCCCAAGGTACGGTTCAGTTTTTGGTGAATGTAGTAACTTGGCAGTGAACTAAACGGCAGTGATTTAACGACCATGAATTCGGTTGACCTTGGCCGAGATGTTGTCGGAGCTTCAGTTTTGTAAAATACACACTTGTTGGATCGAGCTGGCACTGTGAGGACCTTGGTGAGGACTTGACGAGCGGACTGCTGATTCGGGAGATTCGGAAGACGACACTACAATTGGCGACGAGGTAGTCGGACCAGACGTGAGGTATGGAGGGAATTCGTCCGCCCGCGGCATTCTTACCTCTTCCAGGCCCGCCGGTGGTGCCGTGGAATAACTGGTTTCCGGACTTCGAAGTTTATGCCATGGCCATAGGTTGGTCAGCATGGAGTCAGGAGAGGCAGCAGGCCTTGCTCCTGCACTGCCTTGGGCAGGAAGGGCGGAGACTGTTTAGAGCTGAGTGCCCAGGAGGTATTGTGAAAACAGAGCCCTCTGACACCACTTTGGTTGAGGATACAGTAGCTGTCTTATGTCGTCTGTTTGTCAGTAAGACTGATATCATCTCAGAGAGGATAAAATTCAGGAAGTGCAGACAGCAGGCTTCTTCTGTTCGTACCTACCTAGCCAATCTGAGGGAAGGTAGTCAGAAGTGTGCATTTGGTAACTTAGAAGATGAAATGATAAGAGATCAGTTTTTGGAAGGATGTTCCTCTCAAAGGCTTAAGGAAAGACTGTGTCAGGAAGAAAACCTAACCCTGCAGCGTCTTGAAGTCATCGCTCTCGCTGCTGATCAGGCTGCTGACCGTCAACAAACTCTAGCTGGCAGGTCTCCGGAGCTGGGGGCAGAGGTCCTCAAGGAGGTGGCAGCGACTGAGAGGAGAGGCGGCTTCTCCACCCGGCGAGACTCAGAAGGCAAGAAACGACAGCAAGGTGAGATGACCTGTTTTGCATGTGGCCGTAAAGGACATAAAGCCAGGAGTAAGGAGTGTCCAGCCAGGGTCAGGAAGTGTAACAAGTGTCATGAGAAAGGGCATTATGCCAAGGCCATCTATAGAAGGTACAGTCACTCCTCCGCCGACCAATCAGAGACAGATCCTGAGTGACGTCACCCCTGATGCTCGCAAGGGGTACTCCATTCCTTTCAACGTAAAAATGACTAATTTCATTTGAAGATTATTGATGGCACTCTACACATACCGCTCAGCCGTTGATGTCAATGGAAAGCCCAACTCATTTTCCAGCGACAAAAAAGAGCAGCAATATGCTAAGAAATGGCCGGTTTTGAAGATATAGACGATTTAAAAACCCTCTGCAGCAGCAGGAAAGCAACGTAAAAACGCATCGAGCTTATATTTTTACTATGGATAATTCATTTTTCAGTAAGTTTTTAGATATGGTATAGATTTGAGTTACAACTTTATTACAATATTTTCATTACTTGAAACTTTATTTCAAAATAATATTTTCAAAAATGGCAGCTGTTGGCCAGTAGCTTGGGAGCGATTGTGGCGCACCGCGCCATTAAATGTCCTGAGGCCCCCTTATGATGTCATCAAAAGTGGAGTGACATGGGCCTGCATTATGCAGTCATGTGCAAGCGTCAGGAGTCTTCGCATGCCTGTGTGGTAGAAGTGTCGACTGTGCACCATGTGCCCTCTCAAGTGCCTCGTCCCATGATGTCTGTTGGCATTGATGGAATTCAGGTCCAGATGTTGGTGGATACAGGATCGGGAGTGAGTCTGATACCCAGCAGCTTGTATCAGGAGCAGTTTGCGCACGTCCCTCTACAGATGTCTTCCATCAGGCTTCAGGGATATGGAGGACACCTTCTGCCTGTTCGTGGTATGATGACGGCCACAGTGTCCTCTGACAGGGGATGTTCGACTGAGGGTACCTTGTTCGTGGTGGAGTCCCACAGTGTACCCCTGCTTGGCCGTGACCTACAGCAGCTGCTTAGTGTTACAGTCAAAGATGGCAATGTCGTCTGTGCGGTAGAGGGGGAGGATGCAGAGGTTCTGCCCGCCATACACGGCTTTGTCCACAGAGTCAAGGTGAAGGAGGGGGCCACTCCGGTCCGTCAGAAGCTGCGACCCCTGCCGCTGTCGGTCAGGGGTGAAGTGAAGGAGCACCTGGAGAAGCTGGAGAAGCAGGACGTCATAGAGAGGGTGGACTCCTCTCCATGGGTGTCACCTGTGGTGGTCACCCGGCGACGGACTGGTGGTATCCGTCTCTGCTTGGACTTGAAGGAGGTGAACAAGAGCATCATCTCAAGTAAGCACCCCTTGCCTGACATGCAAGAGATGTTAGATAAGCTCAGAGGAGCCAGAGTCTTTTCTTCACTAGACATGAAGTCAGCATTCAATCAGTTGATGCTTCACAAAGAGTCCCGTGACTTGACCGCTTTCATGACGCACGAGGGTCTGTGGCGCTACAAACGGTGCTGTTTTGGACTGTCGTCCATTCCAGCGGCA
Organism: Amphibalanus amphitrite; assembly: GCF_019059575.1. Classification (NCBI taxonomy): domain Eukaryota; kingdom Metazoa; phylum Arthropoda; class Thecostraca; order Balanomorpha; family Balanidae; genus Amphibalanus; species Amphibalanus amphitrite. The sequence goes on from NW_024881504.1 coordinate 1,089,566, forward strand.
TTCCAGAAGGTCATGGAAGCCGTCCTGACGGGTCTGCCAGGGGTGATGGTGTACATGGATGACATCATTGTGTTTGGCAGGGATGCACCAGAGCATGATGTCCGGCTGCAGCAGGTCCACGCGCGACTGAACGCTCATCGTATCACCCTGAACGAGAAGAAGTGCTTGTTTGGTGTCCCCACACTTGACTTCCTCGGGTTGACAGTGAGCGCAGCTGGCATCTCGGTCAGTGTTGAGAGGACGAGAGGGATGACGGAGATGACGTCACCGCGGACCAAGGCTGACCTCCAGTCAGCTCTGGGCCTTTTTGGCTTCTATGCCAGGTTCGTGCAGGGCTACTCGTCGCTGGTGGAGCCTCTGCGCGCGGAACTTCGTTCGAGTGCAAGTCACGAGTTCGAGTGGTCTGAGGAACTGGAGCTGGTCTTCAGGAGGGTGATCGCTCTGATCACGTCCAGTTCTGCGCTTGCCATGTTTGACCCCACCTTACCGACAGTGGTGACCACGGACGCGTCTGATGTTGGTCTCGGTGGGGTGCTGAGCCAGATCCACCCGGAAGGAGAGCGGGTCGTGGCGTTCGCATCCGCTACCCTCTCGTCAGCACAGCGGAAGTATTGTGCGACTGAGAAGGAGGCACTGGCTGCTCTATGGGCTATTGAACACTGGCATCGGTACCTGTTTGGCATTCACTTTACCCTCAGGACGGACCATCAGGCGCTGCTGCGACTTCTCACGTCCAGAGGAGTCGGACGGGCAGGAATGAGGATCAGTCGCTGGGCCAGTCGCCTCCTCGTCTACGACTTCGAGATCCGTCACGTGCCAGGCAAGTGTAACGTGGCTGACGGTCTCTCGCGTCTGCCGGCAGTGGGCGCGGAAGCGGCTCCAGACGACGAGGAGCAGCTGGTGGCGGAGATAGCTGAACGGGTGGAGCGTCTCTCGGCAGTGAGCAGAGGCGAGCTCCGCGAGTCAGTTCAGACCGATCCTGTTCTCAGGAAGCTGAAGAGTCAGCTGGACGAAGGGTGGCCGGCAAGGATTGCCAGCTGTCCTGACGACCTGAGACCGTTCTTCCGCTGCAGGCTGGAGCTGTCAACGGCTGACGGTCTCATCTTCAAGGGCGACCGGATCGTGGTTCCGGAGGAGCTGAGAAGGCGTCTTCTGGATCTTGCTCATGAGGGGCATCAAGGCACGGTAAGAACTAAGCAGCGCTTGAGGGAGCTGTTTTGGTGGCCCGGGATGGACGCCAACGTTGAGTGTCTTGTGCGTCAATGTGCTGCTTGCGCTACCGCTGACAAGACTGTCAAGGTGAATGTGCCCCCACTGAACCCGGTGCCCCTGCCCCAGACGCCCTGGAGTAAAGTGGGCATAGACTTCATTGGACCGATGGAGGGAGGTGGGGTGCAGAGACGTTTTGCTATTGTCATGGTCGATTACTACTCAAAGTGGCCAGAGGTAGCATTTTGTGCGCACCCCAACTCGGAGTCAGTGATAGAGTTCATGGAGGCTGTTGCGAGTCGAGAAGGATACCCAGAAGAGCTAGTTTGTGACAACGGTACTGCATTCACCTCTGCTGTCTTCACAGGCTACCTGAAAGAAGTGGGTGTGAGACAAATCAGAGTGACTCCCTATCATCCAAGGGGGGCGGGAGCAGTTGAGCGGTTCAATAAGAACGTCAAAAATGTCCTGCAGACTGCGACGGCCGATGGTATGGATTGGAAGCGGGCCATCCGTGAGTTCCTATTGTCATATAGGTCCACACCCCCATTCCACTACGGGCAGGTCACCGGCGGAGCTGCTGCGAGGGAGGCAACTGCGCACCAAGCTGCACGCGGCGGCTGAGCGTCGTCCGGTGGACGACTCGACGACGAGGGCGCGGGTGGCGACGCAGCAGGAAAAGCAGAAAAAGTACTTCGACCTGAGGTATTGTGCCCGGCCGAGGGACTATGAAGTGGGAGAATGGGTGAGGTTTAGGCTGGTGCCCCGCCCCAGGAAAGGTCGGCAGGCCTTCTCGTCTCCGAGAATGGTGATGGAAAGGAGGGGACGTGTCTCATACAAACTCAGCTGTGGGACATTGGTGCACGCTGAACGACTAACCCGCTCCACAGATCCTTCGAGCGGATCGCCGCCAGCGAGACTGAGTGAAGTCGGCGGCTGTCCGTCTCCGGCAGGCGGCGGCGGAGGACCGCCGTCTCCGGCGCGCGGCGACGGAGGACCGCCGCCGTCTCCGGCGCGCGGCGGTGGCGGAGGGCGGCCGTCCCCGACGGGCGCCGGCGAGGGAGAGCCACCAACGAGCGACGGCGGTGGACCGCTGTCCAGGGGCCGCGCATCGTCTCCGGCGCGCGGCGACGGAGGACCGCCGCCGTCTCCGGCGGGACCGCCGCCGTCTCCGGCGGGACCGCCGCCGTCCCCGGCGCGCGGTGAGGGGTCGTCGTCCCCGATACGTGGCGACGGTGCGCGCGGTGAGGGGTCGTCGTCCCCGATTCGTGGCGACAGTGTGCGCGGTGAGGGGTCGTCGTCCCCGATACGTGGCAACGGTGCGCGCGGTGAGGGGTCGTCGTCCCCGATACGTGGCGACGGTGGGGGACCGTCGTCCCTGGCGCGTGACGGTGGGGAACGGCGAACGCGGTGTGGGAGACGCATCAAGACACCAGCGCGTTTCCGTTAATGGAGGGGGGAAAATGTAGTAACTTGGCAGTGAACTAAACGGCAGTGATTTAACGACCATGAATTCGGTTGACCTTGGCCGAGATGTTGTCGGAGCTTCAGTTTTGTAAAATACACACTTGTTGGATCGAGCTGGCACTGTGAGGACCTTGGTGAGGACTTGACGAGCGGACTGCTGATTCGGGAGATTCGGAAGACGACACTACAGTGAATAACTTCGCAAAAAACGGCCGCAGAGCGCCGATTTTGGCAGCATCGTGTTTGCCTCGCTCAGGCGCGTCGAATGATATACTTGTTGTCCGGGTCAGGTCAACTTGGGATGTTGACCTCAGGTCAAGGTCAGGTCAGCACACCCAGGTCACGAAGTTGGCCGAAAGAGGTCATGTCGCATATCATTCGATTCGGCAGGTCTTCCTTAGTCCATTGGTGGCTTTCCCGACTCGCTAGCTCAATTTGATCAAGAGTTATTGACGAAAAACTAATATGACCTTGATGACGTCATAAATGACGTCACGCAAGGTCAACATTGCAAAAGTGACGCATCTAACCTTGCAAGGAGTGCATCAAATCACGATTCTGTTTGCTTGAGATTGTTGAAGATCGTTCCCGGCGCCAGAATAGCAGTTTGAATTTTTCCCCATTGACTTATAATGGTGAGGTCACAAAAATGACCTGACCTCATATGACCTTTAGGAAAAAATCCGAGATATACAAGCTGTGAGACTCATAATGGATACTAGATCCTGCAAGTTTCATTTCCCTGTGACATCTCCTCTGGCAGTGAAGGCGTTGCGAAGTTGCGACATCTGAAGACCGTGCAGAGGTTCACTTATGACGTCATAGGTCAGTGACCTGACCAGACCAAAAAATGCGGTTGGTGTCAAAAGATTTGGCTTGAATCAAAGGTCAGGTATGCCAAGATTCAGCTCTCTATCGCCAGCGTGCTCGGAGCTATCGCGAAAAAAAAAACCTTTGGGGGGGGGGCCGCACCCGCCCCCCCCTCGGCCGGCGAGGGTTAAAACATACCTTCATTTGAAAAATCAACAAAACAACAAAAATAACAGTTGCAGAGTATCAACATCTGCACGCTGCACACCGGTCAGTTGACAGAAGTCGCCTCTCTTCAATTAACAGAACGTCTATCATTTCATGCACTTTCTGAGTGGTTCCCTCAGATTTGACTCAGATTACCGTCAACGGTTTTGCTGACAGGGGGCAAAAACTGCAAAAATAGCCGATTTTTAAAAGTTTTTTTTTCTGCAATAACTTTTGGTTCAAGCCTTGCACGAGCTTCATTTTACCGGCATCGTGTTCCTCTCGTCAAGACGCATCGACTAAAGTATAATTTGACCTTGAAAGGTCAACTTGAATGTTTGACCTCAGTTCAAGGTCATATCCTGACCGGAAAGGGTCATGCTGCATATCAGTCGATCTGTATCGTTGAGCTTAACACATCCAAGGCGTTTTCATCGCTCGCTTGCCTATATCAAAAGGTATTCGCAAAAAAAACTGTTAGATACCAGTATAACGCCTTTTGGGGCGACTAACGGAGCGAGCGAGAGGGTGGGCCTTGCGCGTGCGAAATTTCGAGAGGGTACCTCCAACTGACTTGTGCACTGCACCCTACTAACCGGTCCCTAACCGCGTACCGAATTTGAGCGCAATCAGTCCAGCCGTTCTCGAGATCTGGAATCGACCCCTGCACGTGCGCACGTGCAGCAGCACCCCAACTCTGGCACATGGATATGCAGTGCCTAGTGGGTGCCTACCTACATGCTAGCTTTCAGCGCTTCCGGCCAAGTAGTTACCGAGATATTGCAACAATTACAAAACTGACACCTCTTCGTTTTGCACGTGGCACGTGCATAAGGGGTCACCCACATGCATCGGGAATAGTCCAATACTTGGTAGAAGGAATGAAGCTACCCTACAAAAATTACCGCGTGTAAATCGGTCAAGTGGTTGCTGAGATATAGGCTTCGCAAAAGCGTCCGCACGGCCGGCCAGCCGGCCGGCCGCTCATACTCAGAAATTTCCGTTAATCTAAGGAAAGACTACGCTCGCTTCGCTCGCTCCGTAATCATTCGTGACCTGCGATGAACTCAGGGGCATAGGGAGAGTGACCCAATTACGCACACGTAAGGTTCAAATCGCAATTGCTGCCAAATGGCTGCGCCGATAGGGTTGTAAACACGCCAGTATGTTAGGCAATCAATTGTCTCTATAATCCCAGAAACGGGACTATGCTGGGATTTCAGTGTGGCTATGGTGACTGTTTTAAAAAAGGTCTGCATTTGTGCGTTATTTGGAACAGGCTTCCTAAAAACGCACAGCAAGAGCCCTTTATTACGCACATTTTTCAATATGTATGCAGCGATACGGCGTGCACTAAAATATTAACTTTTCATTGCACCTTCAGTCATTAACGTCTTAACCCGCGCATGACTAGGGTATTTTCCATAAAGCGAGTGACGGGGGGCTCTCCAGAGCCACCCTCCTATCTCCGAAACTACTGGGCCGATAGTCAAAATTCAAACGGTGTATGATAGCCCTGGAAAAACTGTCGAGCGAAACCTATTTTCATTGACTTCGGGGTCACCGATGACGTCACAGGTCAGTTCAAAGTAAAAATTATCGACATTTTTGCTAGTTCACAATTTAGGCTCTGACCACCGTACGGCCGGTCCGATCAGGCTCATTTTTGGTTTACGCACTACTTGACGGATGCCTTAGATACCCTGAGGGTACCGAACTTTTACTTCGAATTTTTAAGGTCAAGGCCAGGTCATCGTAGCCCGCGCCCTGGTGGGGTCTGTTTATAACGCGACCTGGTGGGGGGCTATTTTTGCCCCCCCCCTCGTATCTCCGAAACTACTGGACGGATCCGCAAAATTCAAACGGCGTTCGAAAGGCCTGTAAATTTGTCGAAGGAAACCAAATTTCATTGATCTCGGGGTCACCGATGACGTCACAGGTCAGGTCAAAGATGAAATGTTTCACCGTTCACGGGTCTTCTAGGGAATGCGCTATAACACCGAGGAAAACGCATTTTGTCGAGAATCAGCGATAGGGCGTCAGTTGCCTAGTAGATATGTTGCTATTAGAGGTCACTGACAATACCAGGTCACGTCACAGGTCAGGTCACCAAGGATCACAGGTCAGGTCACATGAGCCCAACTTTACTAAGGTTGTGTGATGCATGTTTTATGGCCAATTTTTCATTTCCTACTCAATGGTGTTGGTTATAAGACAATCATGTACGGCTTAGGTCACTTTCTGGTGAAGTTCAGGTCACGGTCAGGTCAAGGTCAGGCCAAAAAAGGTCAAATCTTAAAAATGATAGTTTTGCATAAAATGGGTATTGATTCGATGCAGCTCGTCACGGGAGTCTAATGGTGGTCTTTGTTTTGCGGTACGGGGTCTAGAATTGCTAAAAATTGAGTTTGAAAATTTGACGTCATAATTTTTGAACAGTTTTTTCGCTATACCTAACTTCGCCAAAAAAGAGGTATCAATCTCAAATTTGGTATGTGGATGGAAGGCGGTAAGGACTATCACATATATTCCGGTTTTTGCGAAATTCAAAATTATTTTTGGATTTTTCGATCATTATATCCAAAAAATTATTTTTTGATTTTTGGGGGTCAAAATAAAAACAATCAAAAATCTGAGATAGCAGTTTTGTAGCCCTGTCAATTCTACAGCTTTTATTTCCTTATCATTTTTCTGTATTTGCAAAGCTATAGGCCTGACAGCTCTTCCCGCGAAACCCTTTTTTGGGTCGAAAACGGCAGAACATGACGTCACTCTGACGTCATTTCCGGCCAACCTATCATAGCCTTTGGAAAAATTTTTGGTCACCATATGTAAAATTGATGTCCGGGAGGGTATTCAAAGTTTGGTGACGATCGGCGCAGCAGTTCTGGAGATATATCGAAAAGTCTGGAGGGGGGGGGGACAAAAAATAGCCCCCCCCCCCACCAGGTCGCAGGCTAGGTCATGATAATTGTATATCATTTATCGGTCACGTGACGCATGTTTTATGGTCAATGTTACTCGTAGATTTCGAAAATAGTGTCGTATGTGTCATTTGAGGTCATTGTCAGCTGAATTATCGAAGGTCAGGTCACTTTCAGGTCAGAAAAGTTCTAATTTTGAAAATGAAATTTTTCAACAACAAAGGTGCCTATCAGATGCAGTTTGAGCTCAGTAACACGATGGTGCCATTTGTATTGCTGTACGACGTCAAAAACGTACTGAAAAATGGATTTGAAAAACATAAAATTGTAAAATTTTGACAATAATGCGAATAACTTGGCTATTTTTCAAGATATTGGGCTAAAACTTGCTAGATTAGTTCAATGGTGTGTGTTCTATCAGATTTATTCGGTTTTTGCGAGAAATCAAAAACTTTTTGAAAAAATCAAAATATAACAAAAAAAAATTATAAATGTAAAATTATATTTTTCAAAATTTCCAAAATTTCGAAAATTGGAGATTGCAGTTTGAAAGCCACGTGTACCTATTGTTTGTCTACTGATGCAACGAAATTAGATCTAGCTTTAGAAGTAAGCTCCTGAGAGCGTTTGCCGTAATTCAATATTTTGCATGAAAATTGGCCGACATGACGTCACTCTGACGTCATTTTCGGCCAAACAATGGTAGCTAGAAAGTTTAAATTTAAACACAAGGTGTCAAATTGATGCCGCTGCGGGTACGGCAAGTTTCGTGTTGATCCGTCAAGCGGTTTAGAAGATATTGCCGAAAAACGGGAGGGGGCTCTGTAGAGCCCCTCCCCCCCCAGTCATGCGCGGGTTAAGTAACAATGTGTTAAAGTGATGCCCGAGAGGATACTGAAAGTTTGGTGACAATCAACACTGTGGTTTTGGATGTATAACGATAAATCTGAAGGGGGCGGGGGCTAAAAATAGCTCCGTCACCAAGATGCGGGTTAACCCTCGCCCGCACATGTCATTTTCCCATTCTAGAACGCACATGGGGGGGGGGGGGTGCCACCCCCGCGCCATTTCGTTCCTGTTGGAGATAGAGGTTCGCGGTAAAGACCAAAAAGATTCTTTGGGAAGAGACGAATCCAATGATACCCAGTTTTCCTTCTGATGCTTGTCATTGACCTTGCAAGTCAGGTCAAACAAAAAAATGTTGCTGTTTTGGGTCACTGTTGGATATCAAGTGCGCTGCTTATCATATACCGATGCCGATGCCGTTTTCTGGTGCCAATACAGCTAGAACCTCTTTGTCACACTGCCCGACCAGGTTTTTGCTGCTGAGGTCATTTCAGGTCAAGCTAGGTCAAGGTCAATGATATGTGTTTGCATGTCTGTGTGTGTCTGTGTGTATGTTACAGGCAAAGTGAAAACTCGGGCATTTTGCAAAATGCCTAGGCAATTTGCAAAATGCCTGACCGGCTGGGCATTTCGCAAAATGCCCAGGCAATTTGCAAAATGCCTGACAGGCCAGGCATTTTGCAAAATGCCTAGGCAGTTTGCAAACTGCCTGGCCCACCAGGCATTTTGCAAACTGCCTGAAATTATTTTCTCAGGCAGTTTGCAAAATGCCCGACATCGAACTCACACCAGCGACGATGCGTAATCATTAGGTATTGTAAGTGCCGCTTACAGGGGTTAATCACAAGCGATACGCACCAAGTGGGAGGACACACAGTGAGACATTCTCCGGGTAGCGCTGCCGAGTTCAGGGTCACTGAGCCCCAGGCAGCGCGGCCCGACCGCCGCGCCGGCTGCCGGGCGCCCGGCGCGGTTTTATCGGTAAACACGCGTTAAAATTGTAATGTTTCTAAGAGCCTTGATGACTCTGGAAATACTTTGGGTAGATCTGATCAGAAAAGAATGTTCTTTCGATGTATGGTAGTTTGATTGGCGGGCCACACGCCTACATTATCAATGCATTGTGACTGTGTAAAGATGAGCATGTCCGTTGAATGTAAAACTCGTTATTTCTAAGCGTCTTTTTATTATAAAGGTGTGCACGTGGGTCGTGGATGACCAAAAACTTGCTTTTCTGGAAAAGCCACATGTTCTTTTAGTCTATGGAATGTATCTCATCGCATTCCAATGCATTGTTTATGAATGCTGTTTTTCCTGAAATGTACCAAAAATGGCTGATTTCTCAAGATATAGACTATTTCTTTCCACGTCACACGTGATTAACAAAAATGCTCATTGGATACGATGTCTCTGTTCTATCGATCGAGCTGGCAACCCCGTGTCACTGCGGCCCTCTGTTGCCGTGATGTAAGTAAGCACGGGAAGCGAAGAATGTCGGGTCAATATTCGGCCGGTCGCCGCGTTTTTCCGCGCCCATGTTTTTTATGTGCCCTGCTCCGCGCCCCATCACAGCATTCGTACACACGCACGGCTACAACTCCGTATACGAAAAGTATAGGGAGACGTTGGCTCAATCTACACAGTCCATTCAGTAGTGGCTCCATCTCGACGGAAGTGGCGGAAGACGTGGGTATATTCGTAAATATTGAATGTGCTTGGGGCTCAGGCACATGGGAACGACGTGGTCAACGCCTGTGGTAAACAAAAACGGTAAAATAAATCAATCACAACTCAGGCATTTTGCAAAATGCCTGACCCGCCAGGCATTTTGTAAACTGCCTAGGCAGTTTGCAAAATGCCTGGTGGGTCAGGCAGTTTGCAAACTGCCTAGGCATTTTGCAAAATGCCTGGCCTGTCAGGCATTTTGCAAATTGCCTGGGCATTTTGCAAAATGCCTAGCCGGTCAGGCATTTTGCAAATTGCCTAGGCATTTTGCAAAATGCCCGAGTTATCACTTTGCCTGTAACATGTATACTGATGTGTGCACTGACTGTTTATGTGTCCATATTACATGAAATCATGATCTGAGAAGCTTTTACCAAAAATGCAGTCAAAAAAACTTCACGAAAAGTAAATTCAGCTTGCCTAAAGCGCAATTATTTTAGATGACCTCGGTTGACCTTGACCCTGACCTTGACATCTGTACATTGTCGAACAACATGTTCCATGATAGGTGGGAGGTAAGACTGGCAAAAAAGGCCGAAATCAAGGTGTCAAAAGCTCACAAGGCCCCTAGCCAACGCAAGATGTTGAGAAGATAATTGGTCATTTGGGTCATGACATGACCTGAAAAACTAGGTCATATCTCCGAAATCAAAAACCACAGAAATTTGAAATGTTCAGAGGACATCAAGAAAGGATAGAGGAGCAGCTATACCAAAAATCAGCCTTCTAGCTCTAAAATGTTGAGTGCAGAGCAGAAAGACTACCTGGAGGTAGTCTTTCTGGGGGGTGACAAACCCCGCCCCCATGTGCGGGCGGTGGTTAAATGTCAGCATTAACGCTCACGCACTATCGCATTATCGCAAACAAGTTCAGATTAAAAAAAAAAATGCGACAACACGATATCGCATTAATCGCAAAATAACACAGACTAAATCGCCAAGTGGAGCCTGGGCCTTAGGGTGGCCACTTTGCCTCACTCCTCCTTGTGCTACTCACTGATTTGTTTTTCATGGAGCCATTCCAGTCCTTTTGAAGAGTCGCGAAGTATTGTGACTTTATCGATCCCAAGGCTGGTAAATTTGACTTTTTCTTTCACGTAATCGTGCACTGTACAAACGCCAAGTTCCATAGCGATGAGGTAATGTTCATCAGACCTCACCGCTGTGTAGAACCTGCAAGGAAAATCAGATAATGTCAAATCTCTCTCTCTCTCTCTCTCTCTCTCTCTCTCTCTCTCTCTCTCTCTCTCTCTCTCTCTCTCTCTCTCTCTCTCTCTCTCTCTCTCTCTCTCTCTCTTCTCTCTCTCTCTCTCTCTCTCTCTCTCTCTCTCTCTCTCTCTCTCTCTCTCTCTTTCTCTCTCTCTTCTCTCTTCTCTCTCTCTCTCTCTCACTCTCACTAGTCACTATCCATGCTCTTCCACTGGAATTTTCAGACCACAGCGGGCCCTTGACAGGATTTTCGGGGAGGTTGATCAGCTGACCCTCTGATGCCAACCTCATAACCCGCGCCCTGCTGGGGGAGGGGTGTTTGAACACCCCCTCCCCCCTCCTGCGGTTTTTTTTAAAAATATCTATAAAAAACGGCGGCGTTTCGTTTTTGGCACACCTTTTCTATCTTTTTTCTATCTTTTCTACATATGTTGTGAAAATTTCAGACCCAGGTCACTTAACCCGCGCCGGGCCGGTGCTCCGAGACTTCCGTGCCGGGCCGGAGGGGGGGGGGGTGTCTGAACACCCCTCCTTCTTACTCGGCTCCTGGGCCACATAGTGACACGCAGTAAGCGGCAATCAAAAGAACGTCCCAAATAAGGACGAAAACACTTCAGTCATTTTCACGGGCGTAGGAACGTCATGAAAAGTGAGTGGGCCACAATGTTGAGGGGCCTCCTTTCCAGGGGGCCCCCTATTTTCAGGGGCCTCTAACTTTTTCATTGTCCTGCTTTCAAGTATGACCTCCAAATCTAGCTTCTGAGATCGGGCAGATGTACCCAGGGATCAGGGGCGTAACCGCTTAAGCGAACAGCGCGGAAAGTCCACACTATTTTAAAAAGTTATTCCCCTCTCCGATTTTTTTTTAGAATCTATTTGCCGCAAACGGCGCATGACCCCTGAAAACCATAATACAAATGTCTTCCTCGTTTCTTAGGAGCCCCTAGCTCCATAGGCGCCCCTCTTTGGCATATGAGCACCCTATAGTCATCATCAGAGACATCCCTACATGATCCACAGGCGACCCTTGTCGCATAAAATGTGCCTTTGTCTTAGGCGCCACTCTTTTATTGACATTGGAGGCGCCTCTCTTTGCCATGCCGGCGCCCCTGTTTCGTATGAATGCACGCACCCCTATGGCATTGATAGACGCCTCTCTATTGCATGTGGACGCCCATATATGTAGGCCTCGGAGGCGCCCCTCTATTGCATGTAGGTGCCCTCACTGCCTCAGAGCCGCTCCTCTTTGGCATACAGACGCCCGTCTTTCGTACGGAGGAGCCGCTATGGCATTGATAGGCGCCCCTCTATTGCATGTCGACACCCGAGTAGGCATCATAGGTGCCGTCTCTCGCAAGCAGACACCCCTATGAGCATCACAGGCGGCCGTATGGGCATCGCAGGCGCCATGGGCGTCGAAAACAGAGGGACAGGGGACGCGTCCCCCCGGTCGAGGAATCCGAGGGGCAAATCCCCCCAAAAAATAAACACCCAAGGATGCTTAAAAATGACTATTTGCAGAATAGTCAACTCCGACCGTCTCCGGCTTCAACCCCGCAGTCGTGCAGACTACACTAAATTTCCAACTTCTAGGAAACAAGCTGCACGGTTGATGCAGGACCACAAAACTTAGAGGCTGCTTGACTTGGTGACCCGACCTCACCTTATCATACATCAATTCTACACATGTTGTGAAAATTTCAGACCAAGGTCATTCAAGGTCAGGTCACCAGGACACTTGAAGTGACCTCACCTCATAAAAAGTTTCAATATCTGCCATAGCTACACCGAGTGACCGATCACTTTGAAACTTTCAGCGATTGATGGTGGTAACAGTATCTATAAAATGTATATCCCGGAATTTTGATATCGGTGACCTAAGGTCAGGTCAATTTTGCGGCCTCTCCATTACCTATAAGTCAATGGGAGAAAACTGAAAAGCGTCTGTTTTGCACGAACGCTATTCTAGACACTCTCAAACATCGAGATGTAGGTGAAATTGACACACTGAACCGGAAAATGGCAACTGTGACCCCTCGTTATGTCCCCGAGGTCATCTCAGGTCACAAACAGAATTTAACAGTTTTTCGCTAAAAACATCTGATAGAGGCGTGCTAGAGCGCTGAAAACGCCTTAGATGTGTTCGGCGCGACGTTGCAGATCGACTGATATGCAACATGACCTTTTCCGGTCAGGTCATGACCTTGACCTGAGGTCAAATTTTCAAGTTGACCTTTCAAGGTCACCTTATAGTTCATTCGACGCGTCTCGACAAGAGGAACATGATGCTGGCAAAAGTAATGTCATGACTCTTTTGAGTCAAAAGTTATCGCCGAAAAACCGATTTTCGTAAAAACGGCTATTTTTGGAGTTTTTGCCCTCTGGAGGCTAAACCGTTGACCTGAGGTCAAATCTGAGTACATTGTTCAGAAAGCTCTGTAAAAGGGCTATCGTATGCACTTTTCCGCGGCGCTGTAGCTCTATCGGTTCCCGAGATAGCCGTTGGCAGTTTCCAAAATGTTGAAATAGTCAACATTTTACCTTTGTTGACCTCTGGTGACCTGACCTTTGACCTGACCCAAAAAATGACTGAAGTGTTTTCGTCCTTATTTTTGACGTTCTTTCGATTGCCGCTTACCGCGTGTCGCTACGTGGCCCAGGAGCCGAGTTAGAAGGGGGGGGGGGTGTTCAAACACCCCCCACACCAGGTCGTGGAAAATCCAGACTGACACTGGGGCGCGGGTTAACAAATGTTTTAGCCAATTTTCGCGACGCTTCGCGCCGCCGATTCCTACAGCAGTCAAAAAGAGAGATTGTGACTGTAATGCCTCCCCTCCTCCTACGCGGGCATGAATGCATTATGTAGGCATCAGATTCAGATTGGTGGCATGCGTCAACAATTAGGTACACCCTAAAAGAAGAGCAGCGGCTTTGCCCCTAACTGTGTCAAATTCAATCGGACTTCAGATGTGTAGTGTAAAAAAAAATCCGGCTTGTAAATGTACAACCTTTAACACAGATAGTGCATTTGGCTAAACGTGTGGCAACAATACCTACTTTTGGGTTTTAACCCTCGCCGGACCTATTGGCTTTCTACAATATATGATTTCAAGCTTTTACAACTAGACATCTTAATTCAAGGTAGGTACGTTTTTCGGCTACTAGTCGTTTATTGTTTTCGTTTCGAATTTTCGACCTTCGCATCGAGGTCGTTGTCAAGGAACATATAACAATGACAATGACATGCATCATGAACACGGTTGAAAAAATAGTACGGTTATCATATCTCAAAACGTGCAAGTAATCCCTCCAGCTATTTCTGACCTGAAAATCTGTACCCAAAATTAACCCGCGCACCGACGGGGGTCTGCGCCAACTTAGTACCGACGGGGGGGGGGGGGGGCGGATGACCGCCCCCCCCTGAGATCTCGAGAACGAAGCAAGATAGCGACAACCGGTAAACGGCATCGGATACGCACGGTCAAGATCTACAATTTTTACAAAGGTCATTTTCAGGTCAGGTCAAAGATGACGTCACAGGGGTCGAAAAAGTCAAAATGGCGGCGCTAAATATGGAGAGAGTTTTTCTCGAATAACTTTCGAATTAGTCAAGATAGGAACAAACTAAGGGCATCATCGTGATCCTCTCGTCAATCCGCATCGAATGATATATAAGTTGACCTCGAAAGGTCAAGGTCAAAGGTTGACCTCAGGTCACGTGACCTCGAGGTCATCATGTATATCATTCGATGCGTCTTGACGAGCTGAACACAATGAGACCATCCACGCGTCTGTATCTTGTTCCTGTACGGAGTTATTGGCCAAAAACCTTTGGTGACCTTTGATGACGTCACATGACCTCACAGCTGCCCAACAGCAAAACAGACCTCAAGGTAGTGAAGGTTGATCGTATATGAAGTCATGTATGGTATATGGGGCCATTCCGACCCGTTTTAGTGGTAAAAACAGGGAGTTGATTTTCCCCCCATTGACTTATAATGGGGAGGTCGCGAAATTGACCTGACCTTAGGTCACCGATATCAAAATTCCGAGATATACAAATTGTAGCTACTAATGACCTAATAACATCCTGCGACTTTCAAAGGCCTCCGACATCTACTGTAGCTCTGGCACGGTGACAAAGTTGCAAAAAAGTGACTTGAGGTTGGGTCATTCAAAGTGACCTGGTGACCTGACCTTGAAAGGTAGGAGGTTCAAACTTGCACACCATGTGTAAAATTGATAAGGGAATAGTCATACCAAATTTCGCGGCGCTACGCGCCGCGGTTTTCCCGCTATTCGCGAAAAACCTCAGGGGGGGGCGGATATCCGCCCCCCCCGTCGGTGCGCGGGTTAATGAGGAAAAAGTGAATGAATAGATGAAAGAATGAATGAATGGCTAACTGACGGACTGACTGACTGACTGACTGACTGAATGAATGAATGAATCAATCAATGAATGAATGAATGAATGAATGAATAAAAGAATGAATGAATGAATGAATGAATGTATGCAGTACATGAGACATACAAACAGGCTGTGACACATTAAAAATACATGCTTAAAATCTTTGATTGCTTGATCGTCGGATCTCGTTGCCCTACCAGCACTGATCCCATAAAGGACTGAATGCGGTGCCGTCTACTCGGTTGATGGTGTCGTTTTTCTTGACGTGTATTTGTAGCGCTTCTTTCGTGAGTCGTTTCGTGAGATTGTTTTCGTTTTCGAGGACTGTCGTTTTGTTCCAAAGCGGTGCGTGATCTCCTGGTTCTTGACAACGACCTCGATGCGAAGGTCGAAAATTCGAAACGAAAACAATAAACGACCAGTAGCCGAAAAACGTACCTACCTTGGCTTTCTACATACGCGCCGGCCGAGGGGGGGGGCAGGTACGACCCCCCTCGCCGATTCGCCCCTGGTGGAGCTAGCGCGTCGCAGAAAAAACTAACGTGTGCGCCGTTACGAGACGCAGAGATTGGTACCCGATTTTAAGGTCCTAGGTCAACCGGTGACCTCTGAGGTCAGGTCAAGTGCACCAAGGTACGGTTCCGTTTTTGGTGAATAACTTCGCAAAAAAACGGCCGCAGAGCCGTGATTTTGGCAGCATCGTGTTCGCCTCGACCAGGCGCGTCGAATGATTTACTTTTTGTTCGGGTCAGGTCAATTTAGGGTGTTGACCTCAGGTCAAGGTCAGGTCAGCACCCCAGGTCACCAAATTGGTCGAAAGAGGTCATGTCGCATATCATTCGATTCGATTCGGCAGGTCTTCCTGAGTCCATTGGTGGCTTTCCCGACTCGCTAGCTCAATTTGATCGGGAGTTATTGACGAGAAACTAATATGACCTTGATGACGTCATAAATGACGTCACGCAAGGTCAACATTGCAAAAGTGACGAATCTAACCTTGCAAGGAGTGCAGCAAATCACGATTCTGTGTGCTTGAGATAGTTGGAGATCGTTCCCGGCGCCAGAATAGCAGTTTTCATTTTCCCCATTGACTCAGTGGCGCAGCCAGGGGGGGGGGGGGTCAGAGGGTCAGCTGACCCCCCGAAATTTCTGTCGGGGGCCCGCTCGAGAAAGAGAGAAAGAGAGAGAGAGAGAGAGAGAGAGAGAGAGAGAGAGAGAGAGAGAGAGAGAGAGAGAGAGAGAGAGAGAGAGAGAGAGAGAGAGAGAGAGAGAGAGGAGAGAGAGAGAGAGAGAGAGAGAGAGGTCGTAATCTAATTATTGGACGAGCCCGCTTCGAGAAATGCCTACTGGGACACCACGGGTGAGGGGTCGGCCCGGGGCTCCAGGTGGATGGGGCCCGGGCCCCCGGGAGAACGGGCCCGGGCCCCCGATGGATGGGGTCCGGGGCCCCGGTGGATGGGTCCGGGTCCCCGGGAGAACGGGCCCCGAGCCCCGGGTGGACGGGGCCTGAACCCCCGGGAGAACGGGCCCGGGCCCCCGGATGGATGGGGCCCGGGGCCCCCGGTGGATGGGCCCGGGCCCCCGGGAGAACGGGCCCGGGCCCCCGGGAGAACGCACCCTGGCCCCCTGGGTGGATGGGGTCCGGGCCCCGGGTGGATGGGGCCCGGGACCCCGGGAGAACGGGTCCGGGCCCCCTGGTGGATGGGGCCCGGGAGCCCCGGTGGATGGGCCCGGGCCCCGGGAGAACGGGCCCCGAGCCCTGGGTGGACGGGGCCTGGATCCCTGGGCGGATGGGGCCCGGGCCCCCTGGGTGGATGGGGCCCGGGCCCTTGGGAGAACGGGCCCTGGCCCCCTAGGTGGATGGGGTCCGGGCCCCTGGGTTGACGGGGCCCGGAGCCCCGGGTGGATGGGGCTCGGAGCCCAGGTGGACGTGGCCCGGGCCCCCGTGTGGATAGGGCTCGGGCCCTCGGGTGAATGGGCCCCCTAGGGTGACCCGCTTGCTCCGCAACGCGAATAAGGGGTATGTTCGATCGGTGGGCGTTTGGTTGGTCTTGTGTCCGTGGGTTATGTATGTTACAGGGAGTATGCGATTTCAGTTAGTTTGCAACGACCCTAGGGTGGTTGTAACCTCCCTGAACGATCAGTTTGTTTGCAACGACCCTAGGGACGTTACAAAATAACTGCTCGTTCCGGGACGTTGCAACGAAACTAGGGTCGTTGCAACCTCCCTAGTTAGTATGCAACGAACCTAGGGTTGTTACAAAATAACTAGGGAGTTTAAGAATTCATCGAGTCTCGTTTCACAGGAGGGCCGTCAACAATCTTGTCCAATGAAAATCTTGTTCAATCTAGTTCATTTAACAAGAAAAGGAGAACAAAATTTGAACATTCAGCTCAGGAGTATTTCACGACGGCCATGAAGTACACATTTTGTGCAGATTTGTTCAAATTAGATGGGCATTCGCCAGGAAGCCCTTCGTAAAAAACGGCTATTATCCGCTCGTTTCCAGTCTTTTTGTGATTGTAAACGTTCAAACATGTGAAATGATGGTGGTCCCATGCATTATGGTGGGTGGCAAGGTCACGTGAAGGTCAGGTCAGGGTCATGGACCTTTGATGACCTTAGTTCACTTCTTCTGGGTTCATATATTTTTGGGCTAGTTTTTGGAGCTGATTTCGAATTTAGCACCCATTTGAACATTTACGAAGTAATTTTGGCGCCTTCGTATGTCACGAGGCTGTCAGTGGTGGTTGACACCTACTAACTATGGACAGCTGGGGCATTCCACGATAGATCGTACCAGGCCCGTCACCCTCATCTCTCAGATTTTAATGAAAATCCGTCCTAGGGGTAATCATAGGCCCCAAAGACGCCTGGCAAAATATCAGACTTCTCAGATCAAAACTTTTTGAGTTATATTGCATTACATTTTTTTAACTTCGGTTTGTAACGGTGAGTTTGATGGCCTATAACTCAAGAACAGGTTAAGCTACCAACAAACAGTAAACAACACTAAGCTTGCGATGAAGCAAAAATTAATATTACCATTTAAAAATTCCAAAGAAAAATTTTCATTGTTGAGCAAAAACCGTGATCTTTTTTCATTTGCCTCTAATGACCTTTGGGACCAAAATTTTTCAAATTTTTATTTTTTCAAAATAAACTTCATGTCATTGCAAATCGACATGCAAAAAATTAGAAAGGTGTTCTTTCTATAAAATCCTCATTTTCCCGCAAACAAAATGGGCTTCGGAGGGGTTGATTCGACCCCAGCACGCCGTTTCGCTTCTAATAGAGCTAGAGTCTCGCGGAAAAAACGAGCGTGTGTGCCGCAACCAGTCCCAGCGATTGGTACCCGATTTTAAGGTCTTAATTTAACCGGTAGCGTCTGAGGTCAGGTCAAGTGACTGAAGTTACGGGTTCGGTTTTTGGTAAATAACTTCGCAAAAAATGGCCGCAGAGCCGCGATTTTGGCATCATTGTGTTCGCCTAGCTCAGGTGCATCGAATGGTATACTTTTTGCTAGGGTGAGGTCAACTTAAGTAGTTGACCTCGGATCAAGGTCAGGTCAGAGCCCCTCAGGTCACGAAGCTGGGCAAAGGGTATCATATGGCATATCATTCGATTCGGAAGGTCTTCCCGAGTCCATTGGTGGCTTTCCCGACTCTCTAGCTCCATTTGATCGGGAGTTATTGACGAAAAACTCGTACGACCCTAGTGACGTCATAAATGACGTCACGCAAGGTTACCAATGCAAAAGAAAAGCATTGGACTTTGCAAGAAGTGCATGAAATCACGATACCATGTACGTGGGATAGTTTTAGATCATTCTCGGCGCCAAAATAACAGTCTTTATATTTCCCCATTGACTTATAACAGTGATGTCACGTGACCGACCACCTGACCTCACGTAACCTTAAATATTCCCAGATATACAAGTTGTGAGACCTCTGGAGGACACCATGTATGCGTCCTGTAACTTTCATCTCGGACAGATATGGTCGTTGGCGTCCAAAACAATGTCAGAACCAAACAGCCTTTTTCACCCTCGCGCTTATAGGAAAGAGGGTTGGATGAACCCTCTTTTCACTTTTTTCAGATGACTCAGACTTCAATTAAAATTTCAGTAACCCGTGATGTCACTAGGCAGCGTTACCACGCCATTTGTAAGCTCCCCTCCCGAAATCACTATTCGAAACCGTTATCGTGACGTAAAATAAATACATTTATAGAAAGAACACCTTCCTAATTTTTTGCATATTTGTTAACAATGAGCCAAATATTTTTTTAAAGAAATAAAAATTCAAAAAAATTTGGTCCCAAAGTCCAAAAAATACAAATGAAAGAAAACTCGATATGTCATATATCAAAAATAGCGTATTTTTCGAAATTTCAAAAATACATATTAATCTCTATTTCATTGCATGTTCAATGTTATATAACATTTGGCATTTGAATAATCCGTCTTAGAGTTACAGCCCGCCAAACTTAGCGCTGCAAAGCAAGATCCAAAAAATGTTATACACCATAACTCAAAAAATACTTATCTGATAAGTCTGAAATTGTTACAGGTGGATTCAGAGCCCCTGATTACCCCTGAGACCAATTCTCGTCAAATTCCGAGAGATGAGGGTGTCAAATTGGAAAAAAGTGGTACGATCTATCGTGGAATGCCCCAGCTAGCAAGACGCCTACTGGTTGACCTGACCTGACCTGACCCGACCTGGCCTAAAAACACCAAGACATCATCGGTGATCAAAGCTAACATGAAATTCGTGATCAGCGCCCCGAAAAAAAAACTCGTAACAGCCTAACTCTCCAAAGTTTAAACAGGTCCCGATTTTCCCGACTTTTGAGTCACTGACCTGACCTGGAAGGTCAACCAATAACCTAGCCCCGCCCTGTGCGTTTGCGGCTAGCAGATCACAAATAAGGGCGAGAGTTAACCCCGCAGGACCAGTTGGTTTTCTACATACGCGCCGGCCGGGGGGGGGGGGGGTTGGTACGACCCCCTCGTCGTTTTTCGCCCCTGATTGAGTTAGAGCGTCGCGGAAAAAAACGAGCGTGTGTGTTGTTAGGAGACACAGCAACTAGTACCCGATTTTAAGGTCTCAGGTCAACCAGTGACCTCTGAGGTCAGGTCAAGTGACGCAAGCCACGGGTTCGGTTTTTAATTAATAACTTCTTAAAAAACAGTCGCAGAGCGCGATTTTATCATCAACATGATCGCCTTTCTCAGGCACGTCAAATGGTATACTTTTTGTTCGGATGAGGTCAACTTGAGGCGTTGACCTCGGGTCAAGGTCAGGTCAGAGACCCCTAGGTCGCGACATTGGTCAAAGGTGGTCATGTTGCATATTATTCGATTCGGCAGGTCTTCCTCAGTCCATTGGTGGCTTGACCGACTCGCTAGCTCAGTTTGATCGGGAGTTCTTGACGAAAAGCTCGTATGACCCTAGTGACGTCATAAATGACGTCACGCAACGTCAACAATGCCAAATTGAAGCATCTAACCTTACAAGGAGTGCATGAAATCACGATTCGTGTACTTGAGATAGTTTGAGATCGTTCCCGGCGCCAGAATAGCAGTTTTCATTTTCTCATGTGATCTTTAGGAAAAATCCTAGAGGTACAAGTTGTGAGAATTCTAGAAGATGCACGTACTGTAAGTTTCATCCCCCTGTAAAAGCTCCTCTGGGACTGAGGGCGTTGCGAAGTTGCGGCATCTGAGGACCGTCCACTTATGACGTCATAGGTCAGTAACCTGACCTGACCTGAAAATCTGGTTGGTGTCAAAAGATCCGGCTTGAATCAAAGGTCAGGTATCCTAGTTTCAGCTCTGTTGCTGGTGTGTTCGGAGCTATCGCGAAAAAAAACTAGGGGGTGGGGGGCGAGGATTATGCTAGGCTGGGCTGGGTAAGTTTGGATCAAGTAGTAGGGGTCCCACCCGCACCACCTGTTTATAGCAGGTGTACCTCAACCACCAGCGACAGCTTCGTAGCAAGTTGCATTGGCACCACAACTATACATACTTCTCAAATGTCTCAGCGAATGCTGGATTCGAAATCAGCTTTAAAAAAATCCCTTAAAATCGTATAATTTGAAAGTCACCCGAAGTCACCAAACGTCAATGACCTTGACCTGGCCGACAACTGTCAAGTCAACTTGAAGCCAATCATAATGCATGGGACAACCATCAGTTCACATGTTGGCACGTTTATATGTAATCACAAAAGAAGTCTGGAAACGCAATTTTATGTGCGCTAACATAAGCGGCAAATCATTTCGGTCTGCCATGGTCTCAGAAATCAGATCAAAGGTCAAAGATCATTGGTTTCAGGATCATGAACTGTATAAAGAATGTGTAACCAGTAACGTAGTTCGAGGACACTCAAAGTTGCGTCACGATCGGCCGCTTTTAGCGCGAGAAAATCGCGAAAAAACGAGGGGTTTTATCGGACCCGCACCCCTAAAAGTGTGAGGGATAACCCGCACACGGATAGCGACGGATATTCATCACACCTACCCCAGTACCTAACTATATTTTCTATATGTAAGCATATGCTGGCGATATAATGCAGCCAAAATTATCAGTTACGTGCTTTGTCCCGGGCACCACATATACTCCTGAGCTGAATGTTCAAATTTTGTTCTCCTTTTATTTTAAACTGAATAGATTAAGCAAGATTTTCATTGGACAAGATTGTTGACGGCCTTCCTGTGAAACGAGATTCGATGAATTCTTAAACTCCCTAGTTATTTTGTAACAACCCTAGGTTCGTTGCATACTAACTAGGGAGGTTGCAACGACCCTAATTTCGTTACAACGTCCCGGAACGAGCAGTTATTTTGTAACGTCCCTAGGGTCGTTGCAAACAAACTGATCGTTTAGGGAGGTTACAACCACTCTAGGGTCGTTGCAAACTAACTGAAATCGCATACCTTCTGTAACATGTATCCATTTCGGTCGATTGCCTTTTGACGGCTAAGTATTTTGGTTTGGGAAAAAAAAATCCATCGCTCGAGGTACAGTACAGTACAGTACAGTACAGTATATTGTGGTAACCAAGGACAAGAAACATCGGAGAAAATGATAGAGGTGCTCGTGTCTAGTGATAACTGATAACCATGCGTTCTACTATAGAACATGCTAAGTATATTTTATAGCATTGGTTGACGTAGACTACCTTTTGAAAAATGGAGGCCAGCGATGAATTACTATGTAGAGGTTTGAAACGTTTATATTTTTAAGAATATTGTTGTTTTTCATGCAAAAGCGATGAATGGATCTTGGACAAAATTGAATGCTCTTTTCAACTATGCCATTTTCAATTGTCAAACGTACCAGTTTATGCAGCAAAACCCGTGTAAATAAGTAGATAAGTCATGAACAAATGCTATTTTCTTCAGCGATTTGTTCCACCTTGTTTTTGATTACGGAGCGAGCGAAGCGAGCGTAGTCTTTCCTTAGATTAACGGAAATTTCTGAGTATGAGCGGCCGGCCGGCCGGCCGGCCGGCCGGCCGGCCGGCCGGCCGTGGTCACGCTTTTGCGAGGCTTATATC
Source organism: Amphibalanus amphitrite (assembly GCF_019059575.1). Classification (NCBI taxonomy): domain Eukaryota; kingdom Metazoa; phylum Arthropoda; class Thecostraca; order Balanomorpha; family Balanidae; genus Amphibalanus; species Amphibalanus amphitrite. Next base: position 1,111,936 of record NW_024881504.1, read on the forward strand.
TCAGCAACCACTTGACCGATTTACATGCGGTAATTTTTGTAGGGTAGCTTCATTCCTTCTACCAAGTATTGGACTATTCCCGATGCATGTGGGTGACCCCTTATGCACGTGCCACGTGCAAAACGAAGAGGTGTCCGTTTTGTAATTGTTGCAATATCTCGGTAACTACTTGGCCGATTGCGCTGAAAGTTGGCATGTAGGTAGGCACCCACTAGGCACTGCATATCCATGTGCCAGGGTTGGGGTGCTGCTGCACGTGCGCACGTGCAGGGGTCGTTTCCAGATCTCGAGAACGGCTCGACCGATTGCGCTCAAATTTGGTACACAGTTTGGGACCGGTTAGTAGGGTGCCGTGCACAAGTCAGTTGGGACCCATTTTGCACGTGCGCACGTGCAGGGTGCCGCTTCCAGATCTCGAGAACGGCTGGGCCGATTGTGCCCAAATTTGGCACATCGCTAGAGACCGGTTAGTAGGGTGCCGTGCACAAGTCAGCTGGAGGTACCCCTCGAAATTTCGCACGTGCAAGTGTCACCCCTCTCGCTCGCTCCGTTAGTCGCCCCAAAAGGCGTTATACTGGTCAATTACCTTGTCATAATTTTTCCATGAGAGGCGGTACGTTTCTCTTGACCTGACCTTCAGGTGACATTGAAATCCACCCTTATGCATGGGAGCAACATCAAATCACATGTTTGAACGCTTGAAACCACGAAAGGACTGCAAACGCGCCGCTAATGCGAGCCGGCATACGCCGAACCGCGATTCGGGCCAAACATGGTCTCGGAAAGTCGGCCAGGTTTGGCCTACTTTCCGACCTTTAGGTCGGAATTTGACCTTGAATTGACCTTTAGGTCATTTGGGCCAGGGTCATGAAATTTCTAGGGTAGGTGTAAAATTGGTCAACGCGAGGGTACTGAAAGTTACGTCGCGATCAGCCGCTTTTTACGCGAGTTATTTGCGAAAAAAACTTTAGGGGGGATTGCATCAGGCATCAGCCCCTTCCCCCTGTGCCGCGAGGGTTAAAAATTCTTGTGAGCGAATTCACGTAATGAAGAAGAGTAATGGCACAATTTACTACAGCAGCCAATAGATGACTTAGAACAGGCACATGGGACTAGTTAAATTGTCCGACGGAAGCAGGCAACAGTTCCGATTGCATATATGCTATGCATATTGCGGAAGGGGCACATTTCGGCCTCGAAAGATACGAATTTTTACGTCATAGAACATATTTTTGTCGTGGTCAATTTGCGCAAAAATTGAACAACGGGTGATTACCGAGCTATTGTTCTATCCAGATGTTCTGATTCAAACTCGCTCAGGGTTATCGTGCAGGTAAAGGGCAGAATGCAGAAGCAGAATGTGTATGAAATATGGAGAGATTCTGAAAAATGGGTGGGGGGCCCGCACACTAGGGGCCCGCTTTGGAGGCGATGACCCCCCCCCCCGAAATGAAATCCTGGCTGCGCCACTGCATTGACTTATAATGGTGAGGTCACAAAAATGACCTGACCTCATATGACCTTTAGGGAAAATCCGAGATTTAAAAGTTGTGAGACTCGTAATGTAGATCCTGCAAGTTTCATTTCCCTGTGACATCTCCTCTGGCAGTGAGGGCGTTGCGAAGTTACGACATCTGAAGACCGTGCAGAGGTTCACTTATGACGCCATAGGTCAGTGACCTGACCTGACCCGAAAATTCGGTTGGTGTCAAAAGATCCGGCTTGAATGAAAGGTATGCCAAGTTTCAGCTCTCTATCGCCAGCGTGTTTGGAGCTATCGCGAAAAAAACCCTATGGGGGGCGGCACCGCTCCCCTCCCCCCCCCCCTCGGCCGGCAAGGGTTAAGAGAACTACAAAATTGCTATCTCGGATTTGTGAAATTTTTGGTTTTTGACCCCCAAATTTTTAAAAATAGACTTTTTGAATATAATAGCGGAAAAATAAAAAAATTGAACTTAGAAAAAATAGAATATATTTGATTGTCCCTACCACCTTCTATCTACATACCAAATTTGAGATCGATACCTCTTTTTTGGCCAAGTTATAACGAAGAAACTGTTCAAAATTGTTGACGTCAAAATTTCAAAATTAATTTCTAGCAATTCTAGAGTCAAGAATTGCAAAATTTCCCTACCGCACTACCAGCATGCCGGTAGTTTTTCACTACCGCAGGTTTTTTCGTGGTAACTGGCATGTCTTGCCGGTAGCATGCCGGTATTTTTGATTTTGCACAAAAAAATATCAGCATATGATTCAAACTTTGGACACTAAGAGGCTATTGAATTGTAATAACAGCAATCTTAGCCACTGCAAAAATACATTTTGTGGTAGGAGTTCCATTGTGGTTGCTAAGGGTAGTGGTAAAACATGAACCTCAGCATTTCACAGGCTTGGATCTAATTATCATTATCAAGAATTTACTGTGGTCTATCAAAGGCAGAATACTCATTCTTGTTGCAAAACCACAACCAATTAGTAAGTCTAATGGCAGGTAATAGGTATAATACAATAAAATAAATAAATGTTTATGGCAACATTCCCTAGGCAAAAGGCAGAATCAAAACAACACAAAATACATTGTTTGGAAACTGGCCTTGAGTCCTGAGATGTGGTCTGAGATACTCTACAAATAATTTGACACTGAAAATCCAGCTGAAAAGGCAGGTGTTAGGTAGCCCTGAGCCTAACTTTGGTCCAAATGAAATGAAAATGAATTAAACTGGCATTTTGTCTTATCTTTCCAAGAAAACACAACATGCAGACGAAGTGAATACAAAGTGCCGCAATATTATGATCAGGCAACCAAGGATGACTTTTAAGATCCTCAGTCCCCTAAAGAAAGGATGTAAGCTGATGACGTAATATTTATTCATATGCCCTTTTGGTTGAATTACTCAAGAGAAATGAATTTTCCCGTAGTGAATAATACTCACAATGTTGATTTCATTAGACTTTAATGTCGTGTTGGATGATTTTTAGCAATAAAATCATTCACGAGGCAGTAGTTTGCAGTCCTAAAACCTTTTTTGCAGTGTTTGAATCAGCTGGTTCAAAACTGTGTTATAGCGCATCTGTTTCGAAATCCGTGTTTGTTCCCTCGTTTGAGATGGGGGAGGATATTATATCGTTTTTATTACGAGCGAGCGAGCGCAGCGAGCGAAGCGAAGTCTTTTCAATATAACGGAAAAATCTCAGTATGAGCGGCCCGGCCCGGCCCGGCCCGGCCTGTAACGCTTTTGAGAGGCTTATATTTCAGCAACCGCTGGACCGATTTGCCGGCGGTCTTTTTTGCTGGGTAGCCCCATCCCTTCTACCCCGTAATTGACTACTTTTGCTACATCTCAGTGACCGTCGTGGCCCATGCCACGTGAAAAGTCCAGGGTCTTCAAGCAGTTTTGCAAAAGTAATGATTTTGAGAGGCCCATATCTCAGCAGCGGCTTGAGCGATTGTCTTGCGGTAATTTTTATAGGGTAGCTGCATCCCTTCTACCAAAGGTCGGATACTCTTGATCTATGTGAGTGACCCCCAATGCACGTGCAAAATACAAAAAGAAGAGGTGCCAAATTTGTTCCCATTTCAGTAACTCGGTAATTACTGGGGCCATTTCGCTGAAACTTGGCATACAGGTAGGCACCCACCAGGCAATGAATTTCCATGTGTTGCGGTTAGGGTGCTACTGCACGTGCGCACGTGCAGGGGGCGTTTCCAGATCTCGAGAACGGCTGGGCCGATTGCGCTCAAATTTGATACACGGTTGGGGACCGGTTAGTAGGGTACCGTGCAAAAGTCATTTTGGACCCCGTTTGCACGTGCGCACGTGCAGAATGCCGCTTCCAGATCTCAGGAACGGCGGGGCCGATTGCGTTCAAATTTGGCACACCGCTAGCGACCGGTTAGAAGGGTGCTTTGCACAAGCCCATTGGAAGTACCCTCTCGCCCTTCCGCACGTGCAGGGCTCACTATCTCGCTCGCTCGTTCTTCGCCCAAAAGGCGTTTTACTGGTACATATTACTTGGCGACTTCTCAGGACATGTGAGTTATAAACACATATTTTTTACATGAATCGTATCTTACTCACGAGCCAGCAAGCCATGGCGGATAGGATGGCTTTGGCGGATAGGAAAAAGCAGATGTTGATCTCGCTTCCTCACCCTCAGTTAGGAACATGGCCGAATCTGTAGTTTTTTATATTGTGATTTTTGACATCGAATATCTATAGTTCATTATTTGGTTAGTACCTGCAACATTTTAGGAGAATGTAAAAAATAAGAACGCTTGTGGTAAATGTGATTGCTGCTCGCTCACTGTGCAGTGTGCAGTCTCCAGAAACACATTTCAGTAATTCAAGTTCTTTTTGTCCTTGCTTTTTTGATGAATGTCTTAACCCTCGCCGCACATGCCATTTTCCCATCCTAGAACGCACATGGGGGGGGGGGGGGGCGCCATTTCGTTCCTGTTGGAGATAGAGCTTAGCGGTAAAGACCAAAAAGATTCTTTGGGAAGAGACGAATCCAATGATACCCAGTTTTACCTTCTCAGGTCAGTCATTGACCTTCCAGGTCAGGTCAAACTAAAAAATGTTGCTGTTTTGGTTCACCGTTGGATATCAAGTGCGCTGCTTATCATATACCGATGACGATGCCGTTTTCTGGTGCCAGCCCACCTAGAACCTCTTTGTCACTCTACCCGACCAGGTTTTTGCTGCTGAGGTCATTTCAGGTCAAGCTAGGTCAAGGTCAATTATATGTGTTTGTATGTCTGTGTGTGTCTGTGTGTATACTGATGTGTGCACCGATTGTTTATGTGTCCATATTTCATGAAATCATGATCTGAGAAGCTTTTACCAAAAATGCAGTCAAAAAACTTCACAAAAAGTAATTTCCGCTGGCCTAAAACGCAATTATCTTAGATGACCTAGGTTGACCTTGACCTTGACCTTGACATCTGTACATCGTCGAACAACATGTTCCATGATAGGTTGGAGGTAAGACTGGCAAAAAAGGCCGAAATCAAGGTGTCAAAAGCTCACAAGGCCCATAGCCAACGCAAGATGTTGAGAATTGGCCATTTGGGTCATGACATGACCTGAAAAACAAGGTCATATCTCCGAAACCGAAAACCACAGAAACTTGAAATTTTCAGTGGACATCAAGAAAGGATAGAGAAGCAGATATACGAAAAATCAGCGTTTTAGCTCTAAAAATGTTGAGTGCAAGGCAGAAAGACTACCTGGGGGGGGATGGCAACCACCCCCCCCCCCCATGTGCGGGCGAGGGTTAATGCTTTTTGTAGGCAATACCTCTTTGATTACAGGTGATATTTTAACAGCTGAAGACTGTAATCGAGTTTCAAAATTGTGGTATTTGTGGGGCCAACTCAGCCAAAATCAGGCTGCTGGTAGTTTTGGTTGGACAATGGGTGGCTGCTGGGTGAGGCGGCTACTGAAATTGCCAACATGTGGCATCTCATGTAGGGGTAAGCCACAATCAAGAATGCAGGTTTTTTAGTATGCCGGTAACTTGGCGTTTTTTTTTTTGCTTGGGGCGTGGTAGCATGCCGGTATCCCAGAAAATTTTTGTGGGGCGGGGCGGTGCCGGTAGCAGCTCATTGGGAAAACTTTGCAACTCTATTCTAGACCTCGTAGCGCAAAACAAAGACCACCATTAGACTCCCCGTGACGAGCTGCATCGAATCAATACCCATTTTATGCAAAACAATCAACTTTGAAATTTGACCTTTTTGACCTGATCTTGACCTGACCTCCACCAGAAAGTGACCTAATCCGTACCTGATGGTCTTATAACCAACAGCATTGAGTTGGAAATGAAAAATTGGCCAGAAAACATGCATCGCACAACCTAAGTGGTGAGTGGTGACCCTTCGTGACCTGACCTGTGACCTGACCTGGTATGACCATTGACCTCTAATAGCAGCATATGTACTAGACAACTGACGCCCTATCGCTGATTTTCGACAAAATGCGCTTTACTCGGTGAGATAGCGCTTTCCCTAGAAGACCCGTGAACGATGAAACATTTTACTTTTGACCTGACCTGTGACGTCATCGACGACCCCGAGGTCAATGAAATTTGGTTTCTTTCAACAAATTTTGACAGGGCTATCGAACGCCGCTTGAATTTTCCGGATCCGTCCAGTAGTTTCAGAGATACGGGGGGTGCAAAAAATGCCCCCCCCCTCACCGCGCAGAAGGTGGCCGGGAGGCCCACCGCCTGTCGGGTTAACGAATCCCTGTTAGTGTTATAGTTTGGACCTTACCTGATGACTTTGGCGTTGTTGGCATCCAGTTTCAAAAGAAACTCGATTTCTTTCCCAATCAGTTTTTCCTCTTCCTTTCCATGGTATTCTATGCGTTTCACTGCCACGTCTCGTCCAGAAGATCGTCCCCTGCGTGATAGAGTAAGATTGGTCAATATTGGTGAGTGTCTATCACATCAGTACATTACCTTTTTGTTTAACCCGCGCCCCACTGGGGGTCATGGATTTCCACGCCCTGCTGGGGTGAAGGGGTGTTTGAACCAGAGTATATACACAACGGGTACAGTCAGTTTGGGGTATGGTAGCAGTCAAATGTCGACAGAAATGGCGAACAGGTTAGGACTCAAAAAAGATGCTTGGTGGTCCCCGACCAAAAGTATTATTCATATTGTGGTCGCAGCACCGGCTGCCCAGTACCAAGAGCCTAAGAGCCTATGATGGCTCTTTGGTTGTCGGACACGCAATGGAACGTTTTTTAACCCTCGCATGTGTAGGGGGGGGGGGTCGGATGGACCCCCCCCCCCCATGGTTTTTCGCGAATAACTCGCGTAAAAAGCGGCCGATGGCGACGAAACTTTCAGTACCCTCGCATTGATCAATTTTACACCTACCCTAAAAATTTCATGACCCTGACCCAAATGACCTTTGACCTGTGACCTCTTTTCCGAGACCATGTTTGGCCGGAATCGCGATTTCGCGTATGTCGGCTCGCACTAGCCGCGTGTTTGCAAGCTTTTCGTGGTTTCAAACGTTCCAACATGTGATTTGATGTTACTCCCGTGTGTGTCAAGGTCACCTGAAGGTCAGGTCAGGTCATTGACCTTTGGTGACCTCGGGTGACCTTGGGTCACTTTTTCGAGTTTTACATGTTTCTAGGCTAGTTTTTGGAGCTGAATTCGAATTTAGCAACCATTTGAACATTTACGAAGTAGTTTTGGTGACTTCGTAACATGTTACGAAGCTGTCAGAGGCGGTTGACACGTACTACGAATACCCGTCACGACGCCTACTGGTTGACCTGACCTGACCTGACCCGTAGAGTTCTGCACGGCTGCAATTTTACACAGCCTAGCCGCCCCACAGCCGTGGCTCCACAGCCACAGCCGCCCACAGCCGTGGCAAACTGTGGGCAGCCAGCCGTCAGCCGGCCGTGGATACTTTCAATGAAATGCAAACAAATAGTATATAAGTTGTTTTTAGTTGAAACATATAGCCAAAAGCACATTGCAATGGGCTATAGATTCTCAAGCTCATGAAGCATCATAGGTTAACCCGCGCACCGACGGGGGGGGGCGGATATCCGCCCCCCCTGAGGTTTTTCGCGAATAGCGGGAAAACCGCGGCGCGTAGCGCCGCGAAATTTGGTATGACTATTCCCTTATCCATTTTACACATGGTGTGCAAGTTTGAACCTCCTATTTTTCAAGGTCAGGTCACCAGGTCACTTTGAATGACCCAACCTCAAGTCACTTTTTTGCAACTTTGTCACCGTGCCAGAGCTACAGTAGATGTCGGAGGCCTTTGAAAGTCGCAGGATGTTATTAGGTCATTAGTAGCTACAATTTGTTTATCTCGGAATTTTGATATCGGTGACCTAAGGTCAGGTCAATTTCGCGACCTCCCCATTATAAGTCAATGGGGGAAAAATCAACTCCCTGTTTTTACCACTAAAACGGGTCGGAATGGCCCCATATACCATACATGACTTCATATACGATCAACCTTCACTACCTTGAGGTCTGTTTTGCTGTTGGGCAGCTGTGAGGTCATGTGACGTCATCAAAGGTCACCAAAGGTTTTTGGCCAATAACTCCGTACAGGAACAAGATACAGACGCGTGGATGGTCTCATTGTGTTCAGCTCGTCAAGACGCATCGAATGATATACATGATGACCTCGAGGTCACGTGACCTGAGGTCAACCTTTGACCTTGACCTTTCGAGGTCAACATATATATCATTCGATGCGGATTGACGAGAGGATCACGATGATGCCCTTAGTTTGTTCCTATCTTGACTAATTCGAAAGTTATTCGAGAAAAACTCTCTCCATATTTAGCACCGCCATTTTGGCTTTTTCGACCCCTGTGACGTCATCTTTGACCTGACCTGAAAATGACCTTAGTAAAAATTGTAGATCTTGACCGTGCGTATCCGATGCCGTTTACCGCTTGTCGCTATCTTGCTTCGTTCTCGAGATCTCAGGGGGGGGCGGTCATCCGCCCCCCCGTCGGTACTAAGTTGGCGCAGACCCCCGTCGGTGCGCGGGTTAAGTGGTTGTGTATCTGGCTTTAGGCCGAAGGCCTGAAGCCTGATGCGCAACACATGCCTACACAAGCCCTTGCAAAGGGTTAAAAAAGATGGGTAGGTAGGTAGGTACCTACATCAACAGAAAACATTAACAACGAACCAGAATAGAAGCACTAGCAATGTAGACATCTAATGCCAAATCCTGAAGCATGGTTGTGGGACAGAGCAACAGACCCTGATGCTTCTCATTATCAATGTTAGGTATGGAAAATGAAACTGAAGTTGATGGACTGTCAAACAGTGATTGTCTAGTCAAAACTCCTGCTTCTTTCTTACCTTGCATATTTTCTGGGGTGTGATATGCCAGGCTTGAAGCAGCCTTCTGAGCAAGTCTCAAACTAATTTGATATGCAAGGCATATCAAAACACTATTGAGCATCCAAGAAAGAAAAACATTCATCATTTTGATTTTTCCAAATAATGATCTTCGCTCAAATCCCCAATGCCGTGCGAGCCACAATTGCCTCTTTCAATCAAAAATTTTACTTGAGTTTTAATGAAGTCAATAGCAAAGAAGTGGCAATAAATTGTCTTCTGTCACTATAAACAGCCATAAAAATTATAATTAATGAATTATAATACAAATCAGTTAATAACTTGCTCTAAAACAAAGATTAAGTATCAAACTTATACATTTTCAGAAGAAGACGTCATTCTATTAGTAAAGTCAACAGCTTGCGTAAGAAATATTGTGTTCAGGGTTTTCACCGTCATGTGGATTACGTGTTCAGGGTTTTCACCATCATGTGAATTAACCGTAAGTAAGGTTCATGCTCACTAATAATCTTATTCCATTGGCTTCGTTGATCAGCATTTTCTGTTAGCGGTCACTCACACACCAGTTAGAGCATAAAGCGGCAGTTTTATATTATGTAATTGGACTTGCCGAAAATCCAGAAATACATCTAAGAGTTATTTTAGATAATATTTTATGAAGCCTTTACCTGCCTTTACCTAGGCGTGATTTATTTTTCTATTACCTGAAAGAATTATTGAACGCAAGTCTTCAATAGCTGTAAGGTGCTCTCCTAATGACCAGGTGATGAGGTGAGATTGATTTGAGAGGGATCAGGATGTGACAATGTAATATGTTGCATTTTCTGAAACTGTCAAGCTCTTGATGATGAAGGAACAATTGGTACCTATAATTAGTATTCTATACCAGAGTGCAAACTCCCCTACAGCAAATGGTAAAAACATTACAGGTTTTCAAAGGCTTCACCACTTTCAATGTTGCTGGGCATCCTTTGCATGATTTTTACAGGCTAGACTGCTTATCAGAATGTAAGATTAAGGATTTAAAATTTTATATTTGAGTACTTAAGATTGAGCTTGAAATCTCACAGCCGTGGCCACAGCCGTAGCCGTGTTCTTGGAGATATTTGCAGCCGCCCCGGCCCACAGCCGTGGGGCTGCAGCCAGCCGCGGCTGCAGCCGGCCGGTGCAGACCTCTACTGACCCGACCTGGGCCCGTATTCACGTCGGAATTTTTCGTAAGATTTATCTTACGATCGCTCTTTGTCGTACGATGATTTGGTATTCACGTTGGCATCGCAAACAGTTAAGATTTATCTTACGATCAAAATTTTGGTCGTAGACATTTGTCGTACGATCGATCGTAAGTGCGATTCACGTCGGGACATCTTAAGTCGAATCTTAAGATGATCGTAAGACCTTAATGATGAAGGTATTGTGAAGATACGACTACTCACTGAGCTGTCGTAAGACGTCACCTATGCTTATGAATTGTATATTTAGGTATTGAAATTGCTGTTTATGATTTTTTTTCTTGCGAGCGAGCGCGGAAAAGAGTTTTCAATGTAACGGGAAAATATCAGTATGAGCGGTACAGCTCGGACCGGCCCGCCCTATAACGCTTTTGAGAAGCTTTTATCTCGGCCACCGCTGGGCCGATTGAACCGCGGTCTTTTTTGTTTGGTAGCCCCATCCCTCCTACCTCGTAATTGACTACTCTTGATGCACCTGGGTGATCGCCGTGTCATGTGGCTCTTGCGAAGCCAAGGGTGTCAACTCAGAACCCAAAGTCGTTCTGCTGAATGTACGTTTTTGAGAGGATTATGTCTGTGTAAGCACAGGATCGATTTACTAGGAAATATGTTTGTAGGGTATTTTCATCCATTTTGCCGAGGACACGACTTTTCTCGATGCATGTGGGTGACCAACCATGGCTGCACGTGCCACGTGCATAATAAAGAGATGTCATGTTTGTGTCAATTACAATAACTATGCAATTATCGTGCTCATAGCGCTGAAACTTGGCATGTGGGTAGGCACTCATCGGGCAATGCATTTTCATGTGTCACGTTAGGGGTACTACTGCACGTGCGCACGTGCAGTGGTCACTGGTCGCTCCTAGATCTCGGGAACGGCTGGACCAATTGCGCTCAAAATTGGCACACCGGTAGGGACCGCTTAGTAGCGTGCCGGGCAAAAGTCGTTTGGGACCCCGTTTGCACGTGCGCACGTGCAGGAGGCCGCTTCCATATATAGAAAACGGCGAGGCCGATTGCGCCCAAATTTGGTACACCTTTAGGAACCGCTTAAGAGGGTGCCGAGCAAATGTCATTTGTGACTCCGGTTGCACGTGCGCGCGTGCAGCAGGCCGCTTCCGGGTCTCGAGGACGGCTAGGCCGATTGCGCTTAAAGTTGGTACGCCTTTAGGAATCGCTCAGGAGGTTGTCGAGCAAAAGTCAATTGTGACCCTGTTCGCACTTCGCACTTGCGCACGCGCAAGAGGCCGCTTCCGGATCTCGAGAACGGCTGGGCCGATTGCGCTTAAATTTGGTACACCTTTAGGAATCGCTTAGGAGGGTGCCGAGCAAAAGTCAATTGTGACGCAATTGGCACGTGCGCACGCGCAAAATTGCACATGCGCTCAAATTTGGTGCACCATTAGGGACCGACTAGTAGGATGGTTCGTGCTTAAAAGGACCCTCCCACCTTCAAAAAAGTTAATGAACTGGCATAGAAGTAGTGTTGCATGGTACCTGGAGATTGAGCAAAAATGAATATCTACCACATTTCATTGAACAATATTAAAGGAAATAGCTCACTTTTAACATGGGGTTTTGAACTGGAATAGCAGTTTCGAATATCAGGTCAAAGTAAAAATTATCGACATTTTTGCTAGTTCACAAGTTAGGCTCTGACCGCCGGACCGCCAGTCCGATCAGGCTCATTTTTGGTTTACGCACTCCTTGACGGATGCCTTAGATACCCTGAGGGTACCGAACTTTTACTTCGAATTTTTAAGGTCAAGGCCAGGTCATCCTAGGTCACGAAAATTGTATATCATGTATCGGTCACGTGACGCATGTTTTATGGTCCATTTTACTCGTAGATTTCGAAAATAGTGTCGTCTGTGTCATTTGAGGTCATTGGCAGCTGAATTTACCGGAGGTCAGGTCACTTTCAGGTCAGAAAAGGTCAAATTTTTAAGAATGAAATTTTTCAACAAAAAGGTGCCTATCAGATGCAGTTTGAGCTCAAGAACACGATGGTGCCATTTATATTGCTGTAAGACGTCAAAAACGTACTGAAAAATGGATTTGAAAAAAACATAACATTGTAAAATTTTGACAATAATGCGAATAATTTGGCTATTTTTGAAGACATTGGGCTAAAACTTGCAAATGTAGTTCATCAGTGTGTGTTCTACCACATATATTCCGGTTTTTGCGAAAAGTCAAAAACTTTTTGAAAAATCTGTAATTGTAAATACATATTTTTCAAAATTTTCAAAATTTCGAAAATTCGAGATAGCAGTTCGATAGCTACGTGTATTTGTAGTTCACTCATGCAAAGAAAATGGATCTAGCTCTAAAACTGAGCTCTTGAGAGCGTTTGCCGTAATTCAGTATTTTGCATGAAAATCGGCCGACATGACGTCACTCTGACGTCATTTCCGGCCAAACTGTAGTAGCTAGAAAGTTGAAATTTTACCACAAGGTGTCAAATTGATGCCTCTGAAGGTACCGCAAGTTTCGTGTTGATCCGTCAAACGGTTTAGAAAATATTGCTGAAAAACGGGAGGGGGGCTCTGTAGAGCCCCCCCCCCCCCCAGTCATGCGCGGGTTAAGCATTTAGACCAGGTCGGGTCAGGTCAGGTCAGGTCAACCGGTAGGGGTCGTGACGGGTATTAGTAGTACCTGTCATCCGCCTCTGACAGCTTCGTAACATATTACGAAGGCACCAAAACTACTTCGTTAATGTTCAGATGGTTGCTAAATTCGAATTCAGCTCCAAAAACTAGCCTAGGAACATGTAAAACTCGAACAAGTGAACCGAGGTCACCAACGGTCAATGACCTGACCTTCAGGTGATCTTGACACCCACCCTAATGCATGGGAGCAACATCAAATCACATGTTTGAACGTTTGAAACCACGAAAAGATTGCAAACGCGCGGCTAATGCGAGCCGACATACGCCGAATCGCGATTCCGGCCAAACATGGTCTCGGAAAAAAAGTCACAGGTCAAAGGTCATTTGGGTCAGGGTCATGAAATTTTCACGGTAGGTGTAAAATTGATCAATGCGAGGGCACTGAAAGTTTCGTCGCGATCGGCCGCTTTTTACGCGAGTTATTCCCGATAAACCTTATGGGGGTTGCATCAACCCTGTGCCGGCGAGGGTTAAAATGCATGTTTTATCGATTTATTCTTCATATGATCATTTGTAATATAATAATATAGTTTCCATAATACCTAATGGTAAAATAATTTCCATATTAACTTTAAAGCATACTAAATCTGTGGTACTTTTATAATGTTAAGAATAGCTCACTAATAAATGTTTGAATATATTTCGTTTGCTGTATCATTTGACGGAGGATCCATTTTCTATGTCGTCCCGGAATATGCTGCTAAAATCAAATCTTCGGAACTGCTACGACATCTTAAGTTGGATCGTAGGATGAATCCTAGGACTTTTGACATGAATACCAAATTATCTTAAGATTGTCAACGTGAATTAGAAGTATCCTAAACATCCAGACTGATCGTACGATAAAAAGTTAAGATGGTCAACATGAATACCAAATCGATCGTACGATGAAAACTGATCGTAAGATGTCGACGTGAATACGGGCCCTGGTCTAAATGCTTCAAGACATCATCTGTGATCAAAACTAACACGATATTCGTGATCAGCACCCCGAAAAAACCCTTAGCAGCCACACATTACGACTTTCTAACGGGTCCCGATTTTCCCGACTTTGGGTCATTGACCTGACCTGGAAGGTCAACCAATGACCTAGGACCTTAACCCGCGCACCGACGGGGGTCTGCGCCAACTTCGCACCGACGGGGGGGGGCGGATGACCGCCCCCCCCTGAGATCTCGAGAACGAAGCAAGATAGCGACAAGCGGTAAACGGCATCGGATACGCACGGCCAAGATCTACAATTTTTACTAAGGTCATTTTCAGGTCAGGTCAAAGATGACGTCACAGGGGTCGAAAAAGTCAAAATGGCGGCGCTAGATATGGAGAGAGTTTTTCTCGAATAACTCTCGAATTAGTCAAGATAGGAACAAACTAAGGGCATCATCGTGATCCTCTCGTCAATCCGCATCGAATGATATATATGTTGACCTCGAAAGGTCAAGGTCAAAGGTTGACCTCAGGTCACGTGACCTCGAGGTCATCATGTATATCATTCGATGCGTCTTGACGAGCTGAACACAATGAGACCATCCACGCGTCTGTATCTTGTTCCTGTACGGAGTTATTGGCCAAAAACCTTTGGTGACCTTTGATGACGTCACATGACCTCACAGCTGCCCAACAGCAAAACAGACCTCAAGGTAGTGAAGGTTGATCGTATATGAAGTCATGTATGGTATATGGGGCCATTCCGACCCGTTTTAGTGGTAAAAACAGGGAGTTGATTTTTCCCCCATTGACTTATAATGGGGAGGTCGCGAAATTGACCTGACCTTAGGTCACCGATATCAAAATTCCGAGATATACAAATTGTAGCCACTAATGACCTAATAATATCCTGCGACTTTCAAAGGCCTCCGACATCTACTGTAGCTCTGGCACGGTGACAAAGTTGCAAAAAAGTGACTTGAGGTTGGGTCATTTAAAGTGACCTGGTGACCTGACCTTAAAAGGTAGGGGGTTCAAACTTGCACACCATGTGTAAAATTGATGAGGTTATAGTCATACCAAATTTCGCGGCGCTACGCGCCGCGGTTTTCCCGCTATTCGCGAAAAACCTCAGGGGGGGGGGCGGATATCCGCCCCCCCCGTCGGTGCGCGGGTTAAAATTGGGTATCATCGGCTTCCTCTCGTCACGGGCAACACGCTCGTTTTTTCCGCGAAGCTCTAGCTCGATCAGGGGCCAAACGGCAAGGGGGGGGGGGTCCAACCGACCCCCCCCCTACACATTAGAAGCTGGCAAACGCCGCACACATGCGAGGGTTAAGCCAATTAACCCGCGCCCCGCTGGGGGGGGGGGGGCGCAGAATCTGCCCCCTCCCGTTTTTCGCCAATAACTTCTAAACGCGTTACGCCAGCGACGTCAAAGTTTCAGTACCTTATCATACATCAATATGACACGTTCCCTGAAAATTTGAGCGAAATCCGTCGGACATTTTTGAGAAAATGACGTTTAGTGACGTCATGTTCGCCATTTTCGCCTCAAAAACGGCAAAATTTCAAACGCCGCTAACATATTCATTTTTAAGGAAATCAAGACGTAGGGGAGAGTGGGGCAAAGCGGCCACCCTAACGTTTCTAACGATGCCGACGCTTGATTTTTAAACTTGGAAAGATTCTTTCTATACCAATGTGATCCCTATTAAATTGTCTTTTATTCCAACTGCGTTTCATTTCCAAAGGCGTTCACATATGGGAGATATTGACAAAACTTTAAACCTATAGCATATTGGCCACTTTGCCCCATCCCTGAGGCAAAGCGGCCACTGGCGACTTCTCAAGTCCCGATATGAGAAACAGAATAGTTGCCTCATGCACGACTAGGGTATTTGATGGTGACAAGGTTTAAGGGAAGATGGATGTTTACTTTGTTATCTTCCCACCTATTGCTAAACAAAGAAAGAATTTTCTTGGAAAAACATTTAATTGCATAATTTGGTAACTCATGTAACCGAAAAGTGGCCAAGATGAATGCATGACGACACATTTGAATATAAATAATGTTTTTATCCAGATGGAAACAACTTATGGCCAATTGGGGGCTGGCCACTTTGCCCCGGCCGCTTTGCCCCGCGCTACCGTCCGAGACAAAAATATTCCAGCTCAGCTATTAGTGGGGTAAAAAGCATTAAAATTGGTAGAAGGCATGTACGATAACCGCGCAATGCATGGACAAAAACGCTTATAAAAATTCCAAACGGTTATGGAATAAAATAACATTTAAAAATTGTAAACATAATTGGTAACCTGGCAAGAAATGCTTTTCCGTGTTTCACAGAACAATGGCGATGGGCCTGAAACCCCGGTCTGGCTCATTCGAACGACCGCAAAGAGAAGTATAATTGGAAATCATAAATTGGAACTGACACCAGCTGTGAAGGGCTAAAACGATGGATGGCCGCTTTGCCCCGGGTGGCCGCTTTGCCCCACTCTCCCCTATTAAAAACGGTTATATGTGATTTTACTTTGTCTATCAAATAACTATCTCGTTTTTTTTGAAAATTTTGATTTTTGCCCATTTTTTTTCAAAAAACTGACTTTTTTGGGAAAATAATTCTAAAATCCACAATTTTGAGTGTATCGAAAAAACGGAATATTTGTCAGAGAAGTGGTCTATGTGCAACTACGTAGCAATTTTTAGAAAAATCGGTTCAAAATTGTGGGAATTATTCAAAATTTTATGACGTCACGACGCACAAATTTTTTGAAAAAATGAATTTTTGGAAGTTCTAGACCTCGTACGGATACCAAAATAGCACCATTCGATTCGCCGTGAAAAACAGCATCAGATAGACACCTTTTTAGGCCTTAACAACCAACTTTAAAATTTGACCTCACTTGACCTGAC
Organism: Amphibalanus amphitrite; assembly: GCF_019059575.1. Classification (NCBI taxonomy): domain Eukaryota; kingdom Metazoa; phylum Arthropoda; class Thecostraca; order Balanomorpha; family Balanidae; genus Amphibalanus; species Amphibalanus amphitrite. The sequence goes on from NW_024881504.1 coordinate 1,128,552, forward strand.
CTTGACCTGACCTCGACCTGAAATTCATCCAGATGTGGTCCACATCACTTATTGAGTGTGCCTATTGAATTCTATGAATACAATGACCCATAAAACATGTGTCGCACATGCCCTTCTCTATATTTTGTTTTTGGTGACCTGACCTGACCTGACCTGACCTGACCTGACCTGACCTTGACCTTGACCTTTGAATGATGTTGTATGCAACGAATATTGTCTTGGTAGTGTAGCGAGGGAATTAAAGGAAAGGGAGAAAGAATAAAGAGAAGAAAAGAGCTGCATCGTGGCGGTTCATCAAACATCGCGGTCTTCTGTCATTCGGCTGTTGAAGCAGAAGAGAATCATTCGCTGCTGGAAGTAATTCGGTAGTAGAGGTGGTGATACAGGTGAACTTGAGAGTCGTTGAAGAGATCCCCGAGAGGGATCTTCAGAGAGAGGGATCCAGATAGTGATCTAAAGATCCTGAGATGGATGATGATATCCACCTGATAGAGATGAAGATGAGATCCTGAGGGAGATGTAGGTATAGATCCTCCTTGCATACAAATACATCTGATGGAAGATGCTTTTTGATTTAGAGGCTTGATGATTCTGTTCATTGTATAGATCATGATGCACGAGATGCTCCTTCACTGCTCGGATTAGGGATAGAGGAATCCGATCAGCTGGGTTTGCGGCACAGTTGGGCAGGTGAAGGACAGGGCATTCGAAGTCCCGATGACCACTGCCAAACTTATGGGTGCTAATTACATTGATTAATTGAATATGATCATTCGTCCAGTCACCCATTCCTATATCACTGGCCTCCCCATTACGAAAACTGCCCACTTAGTTCGTATTAGCGTTGCTAGTTTAGTTACCCTCGAGAATCATTAGCTGGACTGCCCAACCTGAGTTCTGCTTAACTCCTATCGGCCTTATCCTAAGATTTATCCTTCATCATTCCTACGCTCATCCACACAAAGCATTTGCCCTCCATTCACTCACCCCAATCGATTTAGCAGCCCCCGAAATTCCCTCCGATAGTGTTAGGTGTCTGGCTGACGACGATCTCCCCGGCGAGATAAATGTCTCTTTCCGAAATCCATTTGCATGCTCCGCTAACCGGCGACAAAGATACTTATCGCAGGGCCGTCCAGAATAAATATGTACAAATATCCACCCTACTAATTTATGGGATTCCCACACGTCCGATAGACTTATGGTACACACATACACGATTTACATCCGACTTATCTCTCTATCCGGGAGAGATTACCTATGCCCTCTTCCGGTCCGCGTGTAACACTTCCGTTCACGACCCAGGGACCACCGTTCATATCCTGGAACTCTCCTCAGGAACTCTCCTTAAACCCTGGGATTTACTTTCAAGGCCTTACGTGTCCTGGAGTACATCTTTCCCTCCCCTGAGGCTGTCCAGTACCGATTAAGGTACCTTTACAAAATAAGTATGAGGACTTATTCGGGACACTACAGCTTGCCTTATCCGCCCTTTGGGTGTAGAGGTGGCAAAAGATGAAAATTTTGGGAACCAGACTCGAACCAGACCCGGCTGGACATTTCTGGACCCAGTCGGACTCGGTCTTAGTTGGAATCGGAACCAGTTGGACCCGTTCCCTAAAAGTCGATTAATACAAACTACTTGAAGGTATCATTAGTTGCATCATGTAAAACAGCTTATTTACCACTGGGAATACTCATGAGCTACTGTGTGCAAAGAAACATTCACTTCATTCACTTTATATTTTGCAATAATGTGTAGTGTGCAAGATGTATAGCTTATGGTAGGACCCGGTTGGACCCGTCAGAAAATTTCAAGGAACCGGTCTGGACCCATATGGGTCCAGACTGGTTCTTTGGACCGGGTCCTCGGGTCCACATTTTGCCACCTCTATTTGGGTGACTCACCCCTGACCTTCGGCTTCTTACCTTTGGCATAGCTCCAACTTACTCTCCGACTGCACTGTACCAGTCTTCACCTTCCCTCTGCCATAGAAACCTCTCACTGCCTCGTTACCCAGTATTACCTAAGCGGGAAATTAACAGTGGCCGGTACCACTGGCGGAAAACGTGCATATGCCCTGCGTACGTAACGGTGTGTCCCTCTTATTATTCCGGCCTGGACGTGGGTTTAGAGAAGTGCATCTGTGTCTCATACAGTCATGCTGGTAAACGTTACGCCATAGGAGATGGGCAAACAAGCCGTCTGTGCCTCACAATGCCCTGTGCCAATATTGGTGGAGTAATTATTGGCGCTAACTCGCAAGAACGCGAAGAACAAAAACGCATTATTTATCCAAACCAAATCGTAATATCAAGTCCTAATTGCTGCTGTACGCGTGAACCTAATCATCAGTTCTCGTATACAATCCTAGCAGACCTTGAACCGCTCTTGATTTGATCAGATGATCTAGAACTTGAACCGCACTTGATTTGATCAGATGATCTAGAACCAATTAGTACGCACCGATCTGTCGTCTGGTTGTGATCCACCGTATCATAGTAAATTACTGAATACTCAAACGGAAATGACTCCTTGAAACTCATTCGATAGCTTCTGATGGACTAATATTTACCTATACAAATTATCTTTATAGAGTGCCAGAATATTGTCATAGGGGTCCCCTAGCCCTTCATGGAACATCTAATTTTAATCATCCTATCAGCATTAAACAATGCACATCAAACGAACCGCAGTCCTAGATATTACCTAGCATGTCGTATTTAGAATTACGCATTAACTGTTTACGTTCTTGTCCCGTGGCAACTTTCCACAACTAACCATGTTTCTATACGATGACCTTCACCTACCGCACGCGCCCCAATTACGGCTAACCCACTGCCCCTGTTGTGGTTGCTCCTCGCGCCCTCTGGCGGCTCAACGCCCGCGTCGGGAACGACGATTACCACGGCTGCCGGCCGGCGCCGCGTCGACACCGTCAGTCAGTCACGCCGCTACGGGCGCGTCAACACTCGCGGTACAGTGCTCGTGCGTGTTGTCTCTTCTGGCCGGGTAGATTCAACGAATGTGTCAGTGAGTGTGAATCTGGTAAAATATCGCTGCAATATTTTCCTGTTCGACATTTCATCAGCTCCGTTCAACGTAAGTGGTTAAAACTAAATTCCTGTCCCATTTAATCGTTTCTCAACAAAGTTGGTCTTTTCTATTATTTATTCTACAAAAAGCACAACGATCGGTACCTATATTAGTCGCATATTAGTTCTAATCACAAACAATTCTACATCTACCTATTACTCGACATTTCGCAACTACAATGACGCAAAGTACAAGGACCATCTAAAGTCGCAAAGCGTCAGACCGTCGACCTCAAACCACTACTCTCAACTCTGCACCTAAGTAACAGAAGAAATTCCGCCGTAAGCTCAAGCATTCGCATCTGTCGAAAATCATAACTCATAGCCATATTCATAAATCGATTGCATGAATCAGTCGCCACCTTAAACATTACATTCCCTTTCAACCGTATTTACCTGTTCAATAATTGATTTCGACTTCGCAATTAATTCCTCCAGCAATATTACCAATGATTTCGCGATGCAACTTTTAGTGAGTACAGCACGAATCTAAACCCTTAATTTCACAAACTTCCCAACCTTAAAACGCACCTGGCCATCGCCCATAATAAATCGAACAAACCAGCTTGACCGAAGACAAAGACATTTCAACGCTGTCACGCATCCTGTCATCAATTTCAGCGTTCGTGACACTGAGCTGCTTATGTAAATTTTCGGATCTCGCTCTCGGCCTAATCGTGAACTCCAACTGACAATAACGGTTTGCTGGCGACTCTGACATGACTTCGAAATTCAGATCCTAATATGCTACTAGGGTGTCTGGACCAATAAGTTCAAAGTAATTAAAGTTTTCCAATTCCAATTGAGAGTGCATTTTATGGCAACCGAAAATGTTTGGCAGTTGTCACGGCACGGCAGGCTGGGCAGAGGGGGGGGGGGCAAGGATCAGGGATTGAGCAGACTTTTCAACAGCACTCACATTCTGGAGTTCGTCTGCGCTCGAACTGAAGAGACTTCTCGCGGGTGACCCCGGACGGACGGCGGCTCCCAGATGGCGTCTCCGGCTCCGGCTGCAGACTGTGACTCTCGGCTGCTCGACTGTGACTCTCCTTCTGGTTGGGTGGCATACCCTTTTATAGTTGGGGGGGGGGGATGGCTGCCACGCCCTTGCGCCGTCATCTTCCTCTGCCTTCCTCTTGTGGGTGGGCCCGTAAGATGGCGCCCTCTGTCCTGTTTAGTCACCTTGCTCCTCTGTGTCTGCAATTTTTGGCCGTCGAATCGTCTTCGTGTTGAGTGCTTTATCATCTAAGTAGTTGCTGGCATAAACCAATCCCCGAAAGGGTGGTGATTTTCGAGTTTTAATTTTAACTCTTCAATTCATTTTATTCAAACTTTTGTTTCCTTCCGTTTCGTCTGCCGGCAACGCCCCTTGTGACGTCACTCTTGCTCCGCCCACTGACGTCATCTTGGTTTGGAGGTCCGTAGAACAGCGCTTTCTGTCCGCGGTGGGGACGTCCTGAACTACGTCTGTTTCGGACAACAGCGCTTTCTGTCCGCGGTGGAGACGTCCTGAACTACGTCCTGTTTTGGGGCTGTTTGCTAAGGCCATCAGATTCCGTTGCAGTGTGACGCACTTGTTGTGCTACCATGGCTACGTGAGACCCAATGTGCTACGTGCCTTAAGCCTGCGCGTGGTCTCACAGTGTGCCGACGTTTGCTTGTAGCTTCAGCTGCTTTGTAATGACTACCAATGACTCATCCTGATGTGACTCTCTTCAGAGGTGCTTGTCTTAATTGGAGTTTAATGGCGACCCATTCTGTGCGGACAGTGAGAAATGATTGGGGAGGGCGGACCTGGGGACTAGTGGGAGGAGGGAAGGATAATGACAAGGGGGGGGGGGAAGCGTGCGGCAGCGCTCTGCTCAGCTGCGCGTTACCGGGCCGGCCGTGCCGAAAAGATACTACGTTAGATGATCAAGATGTAGCGTGCTACAGTAGCCTAAGAACACGTTTTGGGCAATCAGTCTCCGTCCATTCTTCGGCAACTACGGTGCAAGGCCGATACTGTAGAAACTTGCATTTGTATCCTTGACCTAGCCTTGACTTGACCTCTGACCCACTTAAGCAAAAAAATGGGCTCTTAAGATCCGCCTTGTTGAGAGCTTTCGATTGCCGTTTTCCCCGTCTTTCTACGACCATCGGTTGGTTCAGAAGTTAGACGGGGGAGGCAGAATCTCCCCCCCCCCCCCCAGCAGGGCGCGTATGGCTGAATAGCCCAGCGGGGGCGCGGGTTAACTTCTAATGCTGCTATTTCCAGCCCCGTAGCCCGTATCAAGCGCCACCAATGTACACGAATCTGCAATTACGACATGGATTAAAAGCAGTGGTTTGATCGCTAACGCTGCGTTCGGACAGCCCTGTTTCCACGTGGAGTTTCTACGCCGATGAGCTCCTCACGGAAACGATCGCCTTTCGGTAGAGGTCTGCACCGGCCGGCTGCAGCCGTGGCTGGCTGCAGCCCCACGGCTATGGGGCGGGGCGGCTGCAAATATCTCCAAGAGCACGGCTATGGCGGTGGCCATGGCTGTGAGATTTCAAGCTCAATCTTAATACTGAAATATAAAATTGTAAATGCTTAAGCTTGCATTCTGATCAGCAGTCTAACCTGCAGGGGCGTCGTTTTGTATAGGCCTGGTAGGGCCCAAGCCCTACCAATGTTCATTGGGGCCCTACCAATGTTTGTTGAGCCCTACCAATCTTTTGTCACTTATCAGTTGATAAAAAATCAAAATAAACGATAAGCAAATAAGCACATATGTAGATATATAAGGTTCTAGCCACAGTAGGTGCATGTAGCTGACAATGAGGTGTGTCGTGCCTTGGACTCCGGTCCTTGGTGGATTGTAAGAGGCTCGAAAAAGCAATTGGTTATAGAGGTCGATAACTGCCTCTGAGTGCCGCACACCACGCGACCGCCCCTAATAGACCCCGATCCGTCTCCACACCAGCCCCTGGAGGCCCTACCCCGACTTCGGAAGGTGCCGCGATGCTCCAGAATAGGCCATAGGTATATTGATTTGAATGGGTGATGCAGCCTAATACCCGAGGGCCCAACACCAGGTCATTTCCGCATCAGATCCTGAAAACTCAAGCTCATAATCTACGAGGGGCGTTCAAAAACTTTCGGGCCGAACAATGAAGGAGTTGGAATTTTGGCCTGCAAGGCGGTGTGTTAAATGATGTGTTATTGGGATGTCCACTTAGGTATCCATTAAGTCTGCTCTGTGATTGATTCGGGCTGCTAATTAATCATAGCATAGTTTGCCATTTCGGATAGGATGGGCGACACCCAGAAGAGAGCAGTGATTCGGTTCATAGTAGGTACTGCAGAAAAGGCACCAAGCGTTATTCACGAAAAGTTAGCGACAACTGACAACACATGTCGAGGTTTCACTTTCTTACAGCAGCGTCAAAGAGTGGGTATCCTACCAAATTTTGATCAACAGATCATTGAAGGTGAACCCCGCAGTGGCCAGCCATCAACAGCATTGACTCAACTTCAAGCATAGATAATGTTACGAAACTAATTCGCCTGCTTGGTTTAGTCACTCTGAATGCTGCTCTGGTTACAATAAATTGAGCTATATCTGCGAGTTTCAAAATCATGCGGCTAAATCGGTGCACCGCCACGGGCCCAAACACGATGACCGTCAACTAATTTATTGGGCGATCAGCTGATGCAAAACTGGGTCAGTGTGCCACGTGTGCCCTGTGGTTCACACCTTCCTCACCAGAGGCGCGCCACCGTCCACGGATTCCGACCCGCAATCTGCTCCATCCTAAAACAGAGCCAATAGGTGGCGCTGGGGAGGTGACCAAACAAGCACCAGGTGGCGCTGGGGGGCGGCCGGCACTAAATATGGTCCACATTTCACAACATTCTCCGCCCCGTTGGAGTATAGAGAACATCGATACGTGATACTCCAACACACTTTAGGCCTAGCAACAATCATGACACAGAGATCAAATAGCGAAACACATCAGCTTGGCCAGAAATGACGAGTGCATTAGCACACAACTGAGCAACAAACCCGGTCAGTATACACACACAAGGATACACTCAACTACAACGAAAGAGAGACAACTCTGTTTGAAAGCCTAACCAGACGCTCCACTCTCTAATCGCACTCTAGATCGTGGAGACACTGAATCGCGCGAGTACGGACACCCTTCGCAGTACGTAGGTCCGCGGATCGTACGACACCATCAGACCCTTTATACAGCCGCACAACCACACCAACCGGCCACATCAAGCGCGGAACGTTCTTCTCATGAATCAAAACGACTGAGCCTACCCTCAAGCTACCGTGATGGCGGAATTGGCGAACGGAAGTGGGTAACTGGCGCAAGTAGGCGGACGACCAAACTTCCCAAAACCGATCCATGCGCTCCTTACGAAGTCTGGCGCGAGCCGGCAGCGACTGTCGCGCTGCTGCAGCTGGATCTAACTGCTCTCCCGGCTGAAAGCCGGACCCCTTGCCTATCAGAAAGTGACTGGGAGTCAAGGGTTCGGTCGCATCTGCATCATCACCAGCATAGACCAATGGACGCGAGTTTATGCAGGACTCGACCTCGCTGAGAAGCGTCTCCAACTCAATCCTCGTCAGGCAGCGCTTACCTAGCGCCTTTCTCAGTCCCGACTTAACCCTCGCCCTGGCAGGGCCTTTTTCATAACACGGCCTGGCAGGGGGGGGGGTCGATGCGACCCCCCCCTCGCGATTGGCTCCTATGGCACCTAGAAACACCAAATTTGGTAGGTAGGTGGGCCCCCCGGAGTTCTCGCCCCTGTGCAAATTTGGTTGCTCTAGGTCAATATTTAGGGGGGTTTTGGGGGTATAAATGTAAAAATTTCGCTAAAAACAGGTCAAAAGTTTTTCGCTTATAACTTTTGATCTAGTTAAGATAGAGCAAAAAGAAAAGCACCAGTGAACTCAGCACGTCAAGGCGCGTCGAATGATATACTTTTGAGCTTGCTTAAGTGTACTTTAAGTTTTTCTTAAATTTTAAGTAAACTTTAAGTAATGAATTAAGTTTAAGTTACCCAAATTGCATCATATCGCATATCATTCGATTCGGCTGATCACCAGGAACACAATGACACCATTTTTTAAGCTCTAGCGTCATTATGTGCCCAGTTATTGGCAAAAACGTCATTTGACCTCAGTTGACCTCATTTGACCTGACCCATGGATAAGTACGCCGAACAAAGAAGCACCAAGTGACCTGCTGTTAAGAACTGTGGTTTTAAAGCACAAAAGTGATAGAACGAAGCGGATATCTCCAGTATTTTCCGAATTTAGTATTTTCCCATAGGCTTAACATTAGACGTAATGACCTCTAACTGACCTCAGGTCAGTGACCTCAAAAAAACCCGAACTATATGTTATACAACTCGGTGAACTTAGCACATCCTGAAAGTTTGAAGGAAATCAGTCCAAAACTGTGAGTTGGACAGGTGCAAAAAGAAAATTGAAATTTGACCATGACCTTGTATCGGTTTTTCTGACCTGGTGACCTGACCCAAGGTCACCCGGACCTGAAATTTTCAGGTCATATGTAAAAAGGTTGCCCCATAAGCTGTGCCAAATTTGGCGGCGCTGCGCGCCGCCGTTTTTACGCTATCTTCGAAAAACCTTAGGGGGGGTCGCATCGACCCCCCCCCCCTGCCAGGGCGAGGGTTAACCGACCTAATCAGTCTTTCCCACCATCCTCCCCACCAGGGGGACAGTGGGACGATAAACTTCCAAGCCGGTGCCAAATGTCCGAACTGTCTCTGCAAGAGAGAATCAGCGCCCTTCAGCGTCGCAGCATTATCGGAGTAAATCTCAGTGGGCATTCCCCTCCTGGCTGCAAAACGCCTGAGCGCCAGCATGAAGTCCTCTAAAGACAGGGAGTCTACCAGCTCTACATGCACTGCCCTGGTTACCGCACATGTGAACAGGCACACGTACAACTTTTTGCGCGGCTCATCTACACAGAACACCGGCCCTGCGAAGTCTATGCCGGTGACAGCAAACGGGGGTGCCTCAGTCACCCTCGACTTCGGAAGCGGCGCCACTGGCGCGTTGCATGCTCGAGTATCCTGCCTTTGACATGGAACACATCCCCTTTTCACTCTTTTTGCGAGGCGTCGTAGTCCGAAAATCCAATACGACCCTCTGAGTGAGCTGATCAGGGCAGACACGCCAGCGTGTCGCATCAGCAAGTGCTGCTCACGGACCAGCAGCTCCGACACGTGACAGGTCGGCAGAACGACGGGATGAACCTCGTCGTAGGACAGATCAGACATCTGCAGTCTGCTGTTCACCCTGATCAGTCCGTCATCATCAACAAATGGCACGAGACGGTACAGGCACGACCCTTTCGCGACGTCTCTGCCCGATCGCAGTGCTCTCAGCTCGTCCGGGTAGGCCTCACCCTGTACCAGGACTAGCAGCTGACGTCTCGCTTGCACAATCTCGTCAGGGTCTAACTCCAGCTGAAGCCGTTTAGCGGCACTCTGCCGCGTTCTGGGCCCCTTACCTCGAGCGCCTGCACCAGGCGTCCTGGCGTTCCGAATGAACCTCCTCACCCAGGCTGTGACGCGCACCGCCTTGGAGAAGGATCCACAGCGCTGGAAGTCGAGCGAACACGGGGCCGGAGTAGTCGCTGTCAGAACAGCCTCCTCACCCAGTAGCCGTGGCGCCTCTGGCTCCGGCTCCGCGGCTGCGACAGGTTGACCTGTTGGGCTGGAGAGCCACTGCGGACCAGACAGCCACAGATCAGAACCGACCAGCTCTTCGGCCGACACCCCTCTGGTGGTCAAATCAGCCGGGTTATCCACACCTGCACAGTGATACCAACACGCTGGGCTGGTCAGGCTCTGGATTTCAGAGACCCTGTTCGCTATAAACTGCTTCCACTTTAGTGGATTTGCTCGAATCCACCCTAGCGCTATCATAGAGTCTGACCAACATGAAATGCGCGTGTCCTCCGGGAGGCGGAGAGCTCGTCTGACAAACACAACCAGACGGGCACCCACCAGACACCCCAAAAGCTCAAGTCTAGGAAGCGTGAGCTTCTTGAGAGGCGACACGCGACTTTTCGCCATCACCAGGGTCACATCAAACGAGCCGTCATCCAGGGGCACACGGATATAGACGGCTGCACCATACCCTTTTGGCTAGGCATCGCAGAAAGCCAGCAGCTCCACTCGCTGGGTGCCCTTCCATGCCCTCTCGAAGTAGCGGCGCGGCACTTGGAACTCTTTCAACAGCTCCAGCTCCCTCAGCCACCGGCTGAAGGTCTCAGAGAAGATCTCAGGAAGCGGCTCGTCCCAGTGTAGACCCAACTGCCAGAGCTCTTGAAACAAACATTTCAAGGTCATCACAAACGGGCCGACGAAGCCGAGAGGGTCAAACATACGAGCTACAAAACTGAGCACAACTCGCTTCGTGGGCACGATATCATCAGGCAGTGTTACGCCCTGAAACGTAAACACATCATCTGTGGGCTGCCACATCACACCAAGTATTTTGCAGCTCTCGTTCAGACCTGTCCCCATCACAGTCTGAGCCTTTTCGAACAGCACTGGGCTATTCGTCCTACACTTAGTGAGCGTCATACCGGCGTCTGACATCACCTCCTGAGCCTTTGACAGAAGCTCAGCGGCCTCCTGCTCTGTGTCTGCTCCTGACAGCAGGTCGTCTACATAGAAGTTTTCACGCATTTCTGTGATCACTGCAGAGTCTGGGTAGTGAGACAGGTGGTGGCGTATGGTAGCGTTCAAAAGAAATGGAGAGCTGCACACACCAAAAATCACTCTCTGTGCCCTCATCACGCGCAAAACCCCGTCACGCTCCCACAGAAACCTGTGTGTGTCCTGATCCTCTTTGCAGAGGGATATCTGCAGAAAGGCCTTTGTGATGTCACCTGTCACAGCCACAGGCCACCTCCTAAACCTTAGAAGCACTTCTACCAGGTCAGGGAGCAAGCATGGCCCTATCTCTAAACAATCATTCAAGGACACGCCATTTGGTCCGCACGACGATGCATCAAAAACAGGTCGGACTTTCGTGGAGCTACTACTCTCCCTGACCACCGGTCTGTGTGGCAGGTAGAAAGTCGGCTTTGAGGTACACATCTCCTCAGCAGGCACCTTCGCGATCACACCAGCCTCCTCCATATCTCGCAGAGCGCTGTTATACCGGTCACACAGTCCAGGGTCCTTTGACAGTTTACGTGTGAGACTCGCTAACCGAGCCTTGGCAGACTCGAGGTTGTCCTGAAGCTTACCCACTGCACCAGGTTTCCAGGGTAACTTAACCTCATAGCGTCCCTCCCTCATGTGAACAGACGATTCGAACTCGGCGAGAACATCAGGCATGGCATCATCATCTTTAGCAATGCCTACCCCTTCCAGAGACCAGAGGTTCCTGAGTGAAGTGCTGTGCACATCACCTAACGTCAGAAGCTGGCAGCCCACACCAGACAGTGAGCCGCCACTGCCAGCCACAGCTCCAGAAATGACCCAACCAAACACAGTCATCTGAGCTACTAGGCCATCTACAGCACGAACAATGCCAGGTTTCACTAGGTTCCAGTACACATCCAATCCTATCAGGATATCAATAGACACTTCACGGTCACTCTGGTACACATCAGCCATCTCAATGCCAGCTAAGCCCAGCTGCTGTAATACGTCCTGAGTCACACGAGGACTCTGTAGGGGCTGACAGATCACAGGAACTGACACAGCTTTGACAGACACCTTTTCACCACAGGCACTCTGCATTGTCACATCATAAGTGTTCTGCTGTGAGACACATGACTTCTTACCACCAAAAGCCACATACGATGTGTCCTCAGACCCAGTCCACTTCGGTGAGGCACGCTGTACAAGTGACTCTGACACATAGGTCCTATCAGATCCGCTATCAAACAGAACTGTGGCCTCTACTGGCCCCCGAGACCCAATGACGGTGACCCTAGCAGTAGGCAGCACAATACAGTCTTTCTTTTGCACAGTGTTGCATGAGAGTGACACATCAGACACACCTCTACTCACAGCTCCCACATCAGCACTGTTGCTCATCTGACGGTGGGATTCAGTAGAACCCTGATCACCCTGAGTCTGGCCTTGCTGCTTGTAGCAGCACAAAACATGATGGCGGCCACCACAACACTCACATCTGACTGAGCAATCTCTGGCTCTATGACCAGCACTGAAGCACTGAAAGCACAGCCCTGACTGTTTTACTCTCATGAGCCTTTTCCCCACTCCTAGCTTCAGAAATCCCCTGCACTTTGCTGAGACATGGTGGGGTTTCTGGCAGAATCCACATCTGTCCACTGGAGCTGTCGTCGCCTGCAGGGCTGCTGCCGATGGCACAGCACCTGCTGCTGACCTGTTGCCTCTCCTCCCTGGGGTGATCCGAGTCTGTGCCCCAGACTGCACAGGAACACTGTTGCCCTCCAGTACTTGAGATCTCTCCTTGCGGCTTATTTCATTCTTCAGACACTGCAGAAGGTAGTCCAAGTCACTTTCTCTTCCTTCGCAGTCCCGTGCCCATTCCATCCGGAAGTCCTCGGGCAGACGGCTCAGTACCAGTGGGGTAAGTATTACACCGTACCTTTCACCACCGACACCAAGCCTCTCAAGGCTTCGAATATGCACCAAGAGTTCATCTTGAATGGGCTTAAGATCAGAACCACTGCCCAGATTGAGAAGCTTCTCGATATGAGCAAAAATAACCTTAGCAGGTCTGGCAAATCTTGCTTTGAGAATGTCACAGGCCACCGCATAGTTGGTGGCATTCACCGCAAGACCATCTATCGCCTGCTTAGCTTCACCATAGAGCAAAGATCTCAAATACACGAGCTTCGAGACTGTTGCCAAGTCCAGTGGCGGATCCAGGGGAGGGCAAAATGGGCATCTGCCCTCCCCAAAGCCAAATCGTGTGGGCAAGACTATCTTTTTGCCCCTCCCAAAGCATGTAGCGATGAGCAAATCTAATACGGCGTCGATGCCTATATGGACGAAAAGCAGGGCTTCTGTCCGTGACGGCCATTCCGAAGGAAGGAGCTGACCACTTGCTGCTGATATTTTGGGTCGATAATCGATATGCTGATATTAGATTAACCCCCTGAACTGAATGCATGCATAAGCATATGCAGTGTGGCCAATGGCCATGGTGTGGGGTAACACGGGGCAAGATGCCCAGTCGGGTAAGACGCCCACCACCCTATATTCGAAATTACCTAAGCAATCCACTTCACAGTTTTGTCATTTGTTGGGAGCCTCATTGCTGTGGAGCGTTCCGCGTAAAAAACGGCGACGTGCCTAGCCGCCACTTTATACCTATTTTTTGCATATGTTCTGAAAATGTCAGACCAAGGTCTCTCAAGGTCACGAAGTCTATAGCTGCACGTCAAGTGACATAACCTAAAAACATTTCCAATTTTTGCCATAGCTAAACCGAGTGACGGATCGCTTTGAAACTTTCAGCAGTTAATAAGGGTAACAGTACCTATGTACAAAATGTTAGTCACATGATTTTTATATCGATGACCTAGGGCTAGGTCATTTTTGCGACCTCTCCACTATAAGTCAATAAGAGAAAATTGAAAGGCACCTTTTTTGGGGGCAAACCTACTGTCCGGTAGCTCAGTTGGTAAAGCAATGGACTCCCGTAGTGAGAGCCTGGGTTTGAGTCGCTCCGGCGCTCGATATTTGAGACTCCTGACGGGGATGGTCTGAGGTTGGTGGGAGCAGCCGCAGCCAGTTGAAGTCAGGAGTGGTACAGGCCGTGTCCGGCTTTGAAGGGCACGTTAAACATTGGCATTGTTAAACGTTCAACTAAATTCTCCTGTCACCCGGAATTACGCGATCGGACGGTAGGGGTCGGGCTCTACGCAACAAGCTCTGCTTAGCGTAGGCTCCGGCTCCCGTCAATCCGCCCTTTCAAACATTCGTGCTAAATTTATAAGAAACGTCACTCTTAACAATACCGAGTTACAACCTAAACAGCACACAGTGAACCGGAAAATAGCACCCGTGACCCCTCCTTATGTCCCTGAGCTCATCTCAGGTCACGAAAGATATGCAATAGTTTGCAGCAATTCGCTAATAACTTCTGCTGGAGGCATTCTAGAGCAATAGAAACACCTTAGATGTGTTCAGCTTTACGATACGGATCGACTGATATGCAACACGACCTTTTCCATGGTCATGACTTGACCAAATGTCCAAGATCAAATTATAACTCATTCGACGCGTCTTTGCGAGAGGAACACGATGCCGGTAAAAGTAAGATCGCACAAGGTTTGATTCAAAAGTTATCGCAGAAAATCCGTTCCCGTAAAAATAGTATATGTTATGGCAGGTTCCTCAGGAGGCTAAACCGTTGATCTTAGGTCCAATCTGAGCGAATTATCCAGAAAGAGCAGTAACAGTGCTATCAAATTAGCTTTTCTGGGGCGCTCTAGCTCTATTCGTTTCCGAGTTATGCGCCAGTTCTTCAAAATTGTCGAAACTGGACCTAAATACCAGTATAACGCCTTTTGGGGCGACTAACGGAGCGAGCGAGAGGGTGAGCCTTGCACGTGCGAAATTGCGAGGGGGTACCTCCAACTGAGCTGTGCACGGCACCCTACTAACCGGTCTCTAGCGATGTGCCAAATTTGAGCACAATCGGCCCAGCCGTTCTCGAGATCTGGAAGCGGCACCCTGCACGTGCGCACGTGCAAAATGGGTCCCAACTGACTTGTGCACGGCACCCTACTAACCGGTCCCTAACCATGTACCAAATTTGAGCGCCATCGGTCCAGCCGTTCTCGAGATCTGGAATCGACCCCTGCACGTGCGCACGTGCAGCAGCATCTCAACTCTGGCACATGGATATGCATTGCATAGTGGGTGCCTACCTACATGCCAACTTTCAGCGCAATCGGCCAAGTAGTTACCGAGATATTGCAACAATTACAAAAGTGACACCTCTTCGTTTTGCACGTGGCACGTGCATAAGGGGTCACCCACATGCAGTGGCGCAGCCAGGGGGGGGTCAGAGGGTCAGCTGACCCCCCCGAAATTTCTGTCAGGGGCCCGCTCGAGAGAGAGAGAGAGAGAGAGAGAGAGAGAGAGAGAGAGAGAGAGAGAGAGAGAGAGAGAGAGAGAGAGAGAGAGAGAGAGAGAGAGAGAGAGAGAGTGAGAGGAGAGAGGAGAGAGAGAGAGGAGAGAGGTCCTAATCTAACCAGACGAGAGAACTGGCCCGGGCCCCTGGGAGAACGGGCCTGGGCCCCCGTGGATGGGCCCCGGCAGAACGGGCTCCGGGTGGACGGGGCCCGGACCCCCGGTTGGATGGGGCCCGGGCCCCCGGGAGAACTGGCCCGGGCCCCCGGGAGAACGGGCCCGGGCCCCCGTGGATTGGTCCGGGTCCCCGAGAGAACGGGCCCGGGTCTCCCGGAGAACGGGCCCGGGCCCCCGGGAGAACGGGCCCGGGCCCCCGGGAGAACGGGCCCGGGCCCTTGGGGGAACGGGCCCGGGCCCCGGGTGGACGGGGCCCGGACCCCCGGGAGAACGGGGCCCGGGCCCCCGGATTGATGGGACCCGGGCCCCCTGGTGGACGGGGCCCGGGCCCCCGTGTGGATAGGGCCCGGGCCCCCGGTTGAATGGGGCCCGCTAGGGTGACCCGCTTGCTCCGCAACGCGAATAAGGGGTATTTTCGATCGGTGGGCGTTTGGTTGGTCTTGGGTCCGTGGGTTATGTATCCATTTCGGTCGATTGCTTTTTGGCGGCTAAGCATTTTGGTTTGGGAAAAAATGTCCATCGCATTGAGGTGCTGGTGTCTGATAAGCATGCGTTCTACTATAGAACATGTCATGTGTATTTTATAACAAAGGTTGACGTAGGTTATTGAAAAATGAAAGCCATCGATGAGTTACTATGTAGAGTTTTGAAACATTTATATTTTTAAGAATACTGCTGCTTGTCGTGCAAAAGCGATGGTTGGATTTTGGCCAAAATTGAATGAATGCTCTTTCCAACTATGCCATTTTCAACTGTCAAACGTACCAGGTTATGTAGTAAAACCCGTGGAATTAAGTAAGTCATTAACAAATACCATTTTCTCAAGCGATTTGTTCCACCTTGTTTTTGATCAATTAGCTTTTCACAATTTTTCCATGCGAGGCTGTGCATTACTTTTGCCAACAGGCGTTGTTAGAACCCAGTCAGTCACCCGAAAATAGCATTAAGTCCCAAATTTGCTCGAAACGTCAATTTTCCAGCATAAGTGCCCTCACGGGTGCACGTGGCGCGTGCCATCCCTGCACCGCACACCATTCGATAGCCCGTTCGATTCTTTTCACGATACTGTGTTTCCCGGGCCGATCGGGAAACGGTTACCGAGCCATACTGCACGGGGACCGGACCAGTGTCGGGCAAATTTAGCCATTTTCGCACGATTTTGCAAGCCGATTTATGCATGTATTGTAAAGTCTATGACGCGAATTTGCACTTTTTAAGCACGCGCCATGTGCTCGCTATCGATCCGATCGAGCTGAGACCCTCAAAGGCACGTTGCCCATCCTTGATCTATAAATCGCGCAAATTTCAGCGCACTAGGCGCAACGGTCTGGCCTGTACCCCGCGCTAAGTAACACCATGCCGGGACCTCGATAGCAGACAGAATCTACGTCACCACATCACCACACCACAACAAACCCGGCCCAAGGCAATGCATGTCCCATATGAGCGCGTTAACCCTTGCCGGCACAGGCCATTCCTGAGCCATTTTGCGTCCTTCGACGGCACAAGGGGGAGGGTGGTTCTACCCCCCCCCCGCGTTTGGCCCACGATCGAGCTAGAGCTTCGCGGAAAGAAAAAACGAACGTGTTGCCCGTGGCGAGAGTAAGCCGATGATACTCAATTTTAAGGTTCTTGGTCATTGGTTGACCTTCCAGGCCAGGTCAATGACCCAAAAATCGGGAAAATCGGGACCTGTTAGAACGTCGTAAAGTGTGGCTGCTATAGGGTTTTTTCGGGGTGCTGATCACGAATAGTTATCATGTTAGTTTTGATCACAGATGATGTCTTTATGCATTTAGGTCAGGTCGGCTCAGGTCAGGTCAGGTCAACCAGTAGGAGTCCTGCCGGGTATTTGTAGTACCTACGTGTCAGCCGCCTCTAGCAGCTTCGTAACATGTTACGAAGGCACCAAAACTACTTCGTGAATGTTCAAATGGTTGCTAAATTCGGATTCAGCTCCAAAAACTAGCCTAGAAACATGAATAATTCGAAAAAGTACCGAGGTCATCATAGGTCAATGACCTGACCTGACCTTCAGGTGACCTTGACACCCACCCTAATGCATGGGAGCAGCATCAACTCACATGTTTGAACGCTTGAAATCACGAAAAGACTGCAAACGCGCGGCTAATGCGAGCCGGCCGGCATACGCCGAATCGCGATTCTTGCCAAACATGGTCTCGGAAAGTAGGTCACAGGTCAAAGGTCATTTGAGTCAGGGTCATGCAATTTCTAGGGTAGGTTTAAAACTGATCAACGCGAGGGTACTCAGTGTGTTGTCGCGATCGGCCGCTTTTTACGCGAGTTATTCGCGAAAACCCTTAGGGGGTTGCATCATCCCCTCCCCCTGTGCCGGCGAGGGTTAAAACTTCTTGTGAGCGAAATCGAATTCACGTAATGAAGAAGGATAAAGGCACAATCTTCTACAGCAGCCAATAGATGACTTAGGACAGGCACATGGAACTACTTAAATCTTGTCCGGTAGAAGCAGGCAACAGCTCCGTTTGCATGATGCTATGCATATTGCGGAAGGGGCACATTTCAGCCTCGAAAGATACGAATTCATACCTCATAGTAACATATTTCTGTCATGGTCAATTCGCGTAGAAATTGAACACCGGATGATTACCGAGCTATTGTTCTATCAAAATTTCCCGATTCAAATTCGCTCAGGGTTATCGTGTAGGTAAATGGGGGCCCGCTCAGCAGAATGCGTATGAAATATGGAAAGATTCTGAAAAATGGGTGGGGGGCCCGCACACTAGGGGGCCCGCTTTGGAGGCGATGACCCCCCCGAAACGAAATCCTGGCTGCGCCACTGCGGCCACATGCATCGGGAATAGTCCAATACTTGGTAGAAGGAATGAAGCTACCCTACAAAAATTACCGCATGTAAATCGGTCAAGTGGTTGCTGAGATATAAGCCTCGCAAAAGCGTGACCACGGCCGGCCGGCCGGCCGGCCGGCCGCTCATACTCAGAAATTTCCGTTAATCTAAGGAAAGACTACGCTCGCTTCGCTCGCTCCGTAATTATCGGGATTTGGCCTTTGATGGGCTTTGGTGATCTGACATCTGACCTGACCTTAAAAGTGACTGGGGTAATTTGGTCATTATGTTTGACACTCTTTCAAACGCCGCCTACCGCGTGTTGCTACACGTACGTGGTCCAGGAGCTGAGTTAGAAGGGATATGGGTGTTCAAATATCCCCCAGGGGCGTGAAAATCCAGGAGCCCCAGCGCGGCTGGCACGGGTTAACATAAGACATTTTACACCATCTTACGGTAAGATAGTGTAACTGGCGTTGTGATGCAACTTGGTCACTGGCGCGGTGGTGGGTCGGGGTCGCCGATGGTCGGCTAAACTTTTGCCCTCCCCAAACGGATCGGCTGGATCCGCCCCTGGCCAAGTCAGACTGGTCAACAGTGGCGCTGAACTGGTCCCAGAATGTCGACCAATCTACCACATCGCCACCAAACTTTGGCAACTCGATCTTAGGCAGCTTTACTTGAGAAGTACAGCTACTGCCATTGTCACTTTGAGCTGAGTCTCTCTCACGAGCTACTTTAAGCCTTACAGCTTTGACCCTAATGCCAAGCGCAGCATCACGGATCTCAGCTGCTTTCTCAGTCACTTTCAAGCTCATCATCATGAAGCACTAGCTCCAACTTTTCTTGAGCAGAGTCCAAGTTAGCCAGACGCTGATCAAAATCATCCAGGTAGCTCTGAATGGCTACCCTATCACTGTCTTCATCAGCAATGACAGATTCAAGCTTTACTGTGGCCCTTTTTAGCCAGCCACGCGCCGCTGTCCTCGCCCGCTTTAGCTCTTCCAGAGACATACCGATCACTCAGAGCACTTTTCCCGGCGGTTTCGGCACCAATGTTACGAAACTAATTCGCCTGCTTGGTTTAGTCACTCTGAATGCTGCTCTGGTTACAATAAATTGAGCTATATCTGCGAGTTTCAAAATCATGCGGCTAAATCGGCGCACCGCCACGGCCCAAACACGATGACCGTCAACTAATTTATTGCGGCGATCAGCTGATGCAAAACTGGGTCAGTGTGCCACGTGTGCCCTGTGGTTCACACCTTCCTCACCAGAGGCGCGCCACCGTCCACGGATTCCGACCCGCAATCTGCTCCATCCTAAAACAGAGCCAATAGGTGGCGCTGGGGAGGTGACCAAACAAGCACCAGGTGGCGCTGGGGGGCGGCCGGCACTAAATATGGTCCACATTTCACAACAGATAACATGAATCTATCATGTTATCTATGACTCAAGAAATATGAAAAATGGGCATTTTTGTTGAAAAATGGCAAATGTTTCTTGTCTGGAAGCACGCAGTGCAGAAGCATCGGATTCCTCATTGCAATTCATCAGCGTCTTAGTATGTTTAAGATCTCTGCAAGATGTACTCGTATCCCCCTTTGCTGACTCTGCAGGGAAAAGGCAAGCTCGAAAGGAGGCTCAGCGCGAAATTTCTGGCCCCTTTATCGAAGATCTAGAAGATGTCACTTTGAACATCTTGTCACCGTAAAGGAACTGTGGGTGTCACATGTTGACCCTAAGGGCGTGACCGAGTTGGGCAAGTGGGAGCACACCGAGTAACAGCCACCAAATGAGTGCAACAAGATGAATTTAGTCGGCAAGGTGATAGTGGTTGCATTTTGGGATGCTGACGGGGCTCTGCTCGTCAACGTTCTAAAACAGGGGCGCACAATTGATGATGTGCGTCTATTCGATAAACGTCGAGCATAGCCGCGGGAACTGGGGGGGGGGGGCGGTGGGGGCAGCTTACCCCCACAACTCTGGGGCCGTGGGGGCGGTGCCCCCACAACTTCGAGACGGAATACTGCACTTCTTTGCAAATGTTTCCTTTTTTGTTGAAAAAGCCAAGGGATGAAAAATAAGTGGCCTAAAACCGGTGAGAAAACTAGATTTCGGGGTACCCTAGGTTGATCTCTATTATGGTGTGCCCCCCCCCCCCCCAGTCTGAAAGTAGTTCCCGCGCCCCTGACATCGAGGCAAGGCTATAGGGAAGCTGACATAAAGTGTGCACCTGATCCACGACCACGCACCTGCGTACATGGGCGGGGTGACGATCAGTGAAGCGGTGAGCTGTGGCTTCGAGTTGTTGTCACATCCACTTTTTTCTCCGAACCTTCGGCACACTCTGGTTACCACATCTTCCCCGATATAAGGAAATTAGCAGTGGCAGGCTTTTGGCGCTGTTTGCCTGTTTGTTCTTAGTCCGTTAACGTTGACGGTCGCTAGGCGTAAGGAAGTCCTTGTCATTTTTGTCGTGTTAACCCTATTAGTGCCAGGTTCCTGGTTAAGCAGTCGTGTGGCGGTTTAACCCGCGCCCCGCTGGGCTATTCAGCCATACGCGCCCTGCTGGGGGGCATATTCTGCCCCCCTGTCTAACTTCCGAACCGATGGTCATAGAAAGACGGGGAGAACGGCAATCGAAAGCTCTCAACAAGGCGGATCTTAACCCTCGCCGGCACAGGCCATTTTGCGTCCTTCGACGGCACAAGGGGGGGGGGGGGTTGGTACGACCCCCCTCGCGTTTGGCCCCTGATCGAGCTAGAGCTTCGCGGAAAAAAACGAGCGTGTTGCCCGTCACGAGACGAAGCCGATGATACCCAATTTTAAGGTTCTAGGTCATCGGGTGCCCTTCCAGGTCAGGTCAATGACCCGAAAACCGGGAAAATCGAGACCTGTTAGAAGGTCGTAAAGAGTGGCTGCTATGTGGTTTTCCGGGACGCTGATCACGAATATCGTGTTAGTTTTGATCAAAGATGATGTCTTTAACCCGCGCGGGGCTGGGGGGGTAAATTTTACCCCCCTCGCGAATTTTTGCAATATCTCAAAAACGGCGGCGCGCAGCGCCACCAATCTTTTAGTACCTTTTCTTACATCAATTTGACACGTTCCCTGAAAATATGAGCGAAATCCGTCGGAAATTTTTTGAGAAATTGACGTTTTAGTGACGTCATGTTCGCCATTTTCGCCTCAAAAACGGCAAAATTTCAAACGCCGCTAACATCTTCATTTTTTAAGGAATCAAGACGTAACAAAAAAGGTTATACGTAATTCTACTTTGGCTATCAAATGGCTATCTCGTTTTTTTTTTTAAATTGGATTTTGGCCAAAAATTTTTTTTTCAAAAAACTGACTTTTTTGGGAAAATAATTATAAAATCCAAAACTTTGCGTGTATCGAAAAAAACGGAACATATGTCAGAGAAGTGGTCTATGTGCACCCACATACCAATTTGTAGATGAATCGGTTCAAAAATGTGGGAGTTATTCAAGATTTTATGACGTCACGAATCACAAAAATTTTGAAAAATGATTTTTTGAAAGTTTTAGACGTCGTACGGAAACAAAAATTGCACCATTCGATTTGCCGTGAAAAACTGCATCAGATAGACACCTTTTTAGGCCTTAACAACCAACTTCAAAATTTGACCTCACTTGACCTGACCTTGACCTGACCTCGAACTGAAATTCATCCAGAGGTGGTCCATATCACTTATTGAGTGTGCCTATTGAATTCTATGAGTAAAATGACCCATTAAACATGTGTCGCACATGCCCTTTTCTACATTTTGTTTTTTGGTGATCTGACCTGACATGACCTGACCTTGACCTTGACCTCTGAATGATATTGTATGCAACGAATATTGTCTTGGTAGCCTAAGAACACGTTTTGGGCAATCAGTCTCAGTCGATGACTCCATTCTTCGGCAACTACGCTGCAAGGCCGATACTGTCGAAACTTGCAATTTGTACCCTTGACCTGACCTTGACCTTGACCTCAAACTTTAAATTAAGTACATGTTTTTAGTTGTTCGTGATGAGATCTTTCGATTGGCGTTTGATTTTTCCAAATCAGACCATTAGTTCGGGAGATAACAGGGGGGGGGGTAAAATTTACCCCCCCCCCCAGCCCCGCGCGTTCGGCTGGAGACCCCAGCCACGCGCGGAGCATTTACACCAGGTCGGGTCAGGTCAGGTCAGGTCAACCGGTAGGGGTTATGACGGGTATTCGTAATACGTGTCAACCGCCTCTGACAGCTTCGTAACTTGTTACGAAGTTACCAAAACTACTTCGTAAATGTTCAAATGGTTGCTAAATTCGAATTCAGCTCCAAAAACTAGCCTAGAAACATGTAAAACTCGAAAAAGTGAGCCGAGGTCACCCGAGGTCACCAAAGGACAATGACCTGACCTGACCTTCAGGTGACCTTGACACCCACCCTAATGTATGGGAGCAACATCAAATCACATGTTTGAACGTTTGAAACCACGAAAATCTTGCAAACGCGCGGCTAATGCGAGCCGACATACGCCGAATCGCGATTCCGGCCAAAAATGGTCTCGGAAAAGAGGTCACAGGTCAAAGGTCATTTGGGTCAGGGTCATGAAATTTTCAGGGTAGGTGTAAAATTGATCAATGCGAGGGTACTGGAAGATTCGTCGCGATCGGCCGCTTTTTACGCGAGTTATTTGCGAAAAACCTTAGGGGGGGTTGCATCAACCCCCCTCTGCCGGTGAGGGTTAAGAGCCCAAATTATTTTGCTTAAGTAGGTCAGAGGTCAGGTCAAGGTCAGGTCAAGATGCAAGTTTCTACAGTATCGGCCTTGCACCGTAGTTGCCGAAGAATGGACTGAGACTGATTGCCCAAAACGTGTTCTTAGACTACCAAGACAATATTCGTTGCATACAACATCATTCAAAGGTCAAGGTAAAGGTCAGGTCAGGTCATGTCAGGTCACCAAAAACAAAATATAGAAAAGGGCATGTGCGACACATGTTTTATGGGTCATTTTACTCATAGAATTCAATAGGCGCACTCAATAAGTGATATGGACCACCTCTGGATGAATTTCAGGTCGAGGTCAGGTCAAGGTCAGGTCAAGTGAGGTTAAATTTTGAAGTTGGTTGTTAAGGCCTAAAAAGGTGTCTATCTGATGCAGTTTTTCACGGCGAATCGAATGGTGCTACTTTGGTTTCCGTACGAGGTCTAGAACTTCAAAAAAAATCATTTTTTTCAAAATTTTTGTCTGTCGTGACGTCATAAATTTTTGAATAACTTCCACATTTTTGAACCGATTCTTCTAAAAATTGGTATGTAGGTGCACATAGACTACTTCTTTGACATTTATTCCGGTTTTTTTCGATACACTCAAAATTTTGGATTTTATAAATATTTTCCCAAAAAATCAGTTTTTGAAAAAAAAATGGGCCAAAATCAAATTTTTCAAAAAACTGAGATAGCCATTTGATAGACAAAGTAGAATCACGTATAACCTATTTTGTTACGTCTTGATTCCTTTAAAAATGAAGATGTTAGCGGGGTTTGAAATTTTGCCATTTTTGAGGCAAAAATAGCGAACATGACGTCACTAAAACGTCAATTTCTCAAAACATTTCCGACGGATTTCGCTCCAATTTACAGGGAACGTGTCAAATTGATGTATGATAAGGTACTGAAAGTTTGACGTCGCTGGCGTAACGCGTTTATAAGTTATTGGCGAGAAACGGGTGGGGGGGCAGATTCTACCCCCGCCCCCCAGCGGGGCGCGGGTTAATACTGAAGTTTCTTACAAAAACGTTTCGCGTGGTGCCAGGCGCACGCCCAAAGACGGCCACCTCCCGGTGTTTTGGCGATACTTGGCGTACAAAAAAAAACATTTGATGTGAAAACAGAACCGTAAATACCGTAGCGGCGGAACACCCTCAATTAACCCGGCACCGCCTGGGCTATTTCCGTACCCACGACAGCCTGGGGGGGGGGGGGGTGTGTGTCGGATCCGACCCTCCTGTTATCTCGAGAACCAATGGTCGCATCGAGCCCTGCGAGGCGGCGTTCGAAAGGTCTCTACGAGACCTTCCTAAAGCACTCTTAAGATTTTCAGATTAAGGTCAACTTTCGGGTCAAGGTCAGGTCAAAAGTCAAATTCTGGGGTTTTGCATGATTAGGCTTACGGACAGCGGAATCGATAGCTGCTGCTCGAAACTCACCAAAAATGACCTCAAAGGCCTAGTGAAGGTACCATGTGCGTATAGGGGTCATACTAAGTACGGGTCAAGGTCAGGTCAGATCACGAAAGGTCACGGTTTTCACTTTCTGCTAAATGGGTGTGCGACACATGTTTTATGGCTTATTTTTCACGCCGAATCCGATGGTAATGGTTACATGTGACCCCTAGTCACTGTGCTGGTGATAGGTGTGCATTGAAAGCATAAAAAATCGTTTATTCCATACATAACTAAACGAGGGCTGAGAAAAAATGTCAATTTTTCAACTTTTTATTTTTGACATAAAAATGCTTTTTTCTAGACGAGCTTTGTCCCAGGAATCTAGTGGTGTCATTTGTTTTCACATGCGATGTTCAGAAGTGTCTCTAATTCACGAAAATGCTTATGACGCCACCATACCCTATGCATGTTGAAGCTATTTTTTACAATTTGGGGGTCAAAAATAAAGATAGAAAGTTGAAATTTGGGACATCTAATGTTCTAATAGAGCTCTATAAAATACATTCCGGTTTTTTGGAAATTCTCAAAATTTTGGATTTTATTAGCTGTTTTTCCAAAAAAATGTAGTTTTTTGAATTTTTAGGGGTGAAAAACGCATTTTATGGAAAATCCGAGATAGCCATTTTAAAGAACTCGTTGAGCTGCGTTAATTCATTTCCTTAATTTGCAATTTGCTTTAAACGCTGATTTTTGGCGATTTTTTTAAACATTTACCACTTTTTGACTAAAAACGCCATGTAGTTACATCACTAAAATCGATATATCTAAAAAAATGGGAATTTTTTTCTTAAAAATTGCACGGAAGACGTCAAATTGATGGGGGAGAAGGTATGCCAAGTTTCAAGTTGATGGCGTAAGCGGTTCTTGAGTTATTCAAGAAAAACGGAGGGAGGGGGTCGGATCCGACCCCCTCCCCCCCGGCGGTCGCGGGTTAAGGGGGGCACTGCCGACTTTTGGTCCCATTCTTTCCATGCAACGCCCATAGGGCTAATGTTAAAATGCCAAAATCAAAGGGGGGCACGGCCCTCCCCGTTCCGCCGCCTATGCGTAAATATCCCGACATCTCGGGCTCGGCCAGAGCAAGACACATTTTTGAGTGTTTGAAGGTTTAACCTATAACTTAACCCGCGCACCGACGGGGGGCGGATATCCGCCCCCCCCTGAGGTTTTTCGCGAATAGCGGGAAAACCGCGGCGCGTAGCGCCGCGAAATTTGGTATGACTATTCCCTTATCAATTTTACACATGGTGTGCAAGTTTGAACCTCCTACCTTTCAAGGTCAGGTCACCAGGTCACTTTGAATGACCCAACCTCAAGTCACTTTTTTGCAACTTTGTCACCGTGCCAGAGCTACAGTAGATGTCGGAGGCCTTTGAAAGTCGCAGGATGTTATTAGGTCATTAGTAGCTACAATTTGTATATCTCGGAATTTTAATATCGGTGACCTAAGGTCAGGTCAATTTCGCGACCTCCCCATTATAAGTCAATGGGGGAAAAATCAACTCCCTGTTTTTACCACTAAAACGGGTCGGAATGGCCCCATATACCATACATGACTTCATATACGATCAACCTTCACTACCTTGAGGTCTGTTTTGCTGTTGGGCAGCTGTGAGGTCATGTGACGTCATCAAAGGTCACCAAAGGTTTTTGGCCAATAACTCCGTACAGGAACAAGATACAGACGCGTGGATGGTCTCATTGTGTTCAGCTCGTCAAGACGCATCGAATGATATACATGATGACCTCGAGGTCACGTGACCTGAGGTCAACCTTTGACCTTGACCTTTCGAGGTCAACATATATATCATTCGATGCGGATTGACGAGAGGATCACGATGGTGCCCTTAGTTTGTTCCTATCTTGACTAATTCGAAAGGTATTCGAGAAAAACTCTCTCCATATTTAGCGCCGCCATTTTGACTTTTTCGACCCCTGTGACGTCATCTTTGACCTGACCTGAAAATGACCTTTGTAAAAATTGTAGATCTTGACCGTGCGTATCCGATGCCGTTTACCGCTTGTCGCTATCTTGCTTCGTTCTCGAGATCTCAGGGGGGGGCGGTCATCCGCCCCCCCCCGTCGGTACTAAGTTGGCGCAGACCCCCGTCGGTGCGCGGGTTAAGGATTGACTAATGTTCTTTTACCTAAAAATAACTATACTAAAAGACATGGCATCGGTTCTTAGTCGACACTGTCCTTCCCGAAAAGAGAAAGGCACACTAGACTTGACTAGACTCACTTCGTTCAACCCGGCCCGTCCCCTCCCGCCGCCGACCGCCCCCGGTGATATCCACATCTCCTCAGCCGAGCCCGCACGGCACGGGCACCGGCGGCCGGTCCACCGCCTGCACGGGAAGCCCCGGACCGCGGCCCGATCCAGCTGCTAACAGCGCACCTATAAGTAACAAATCAGAAAAATCGCTCAGCTCATATGGGTGGGGTAATTTGAACATGTGGGGCAATTTGAACATAGTGTGAATAACACAAAATTACGGAAAATCCATATGTGGCATGACAATAATACCAATGAGAGAAATTATCGTAACTAAAAGGGCTATCATATGAACGGGGTTTAAAGTTTCAGGGAATGAAGATGTTGACGCACAGTGTAAAAAATCAATTTCGCAAGGATAAACGCCTAACAACACGTCATTGCAACTTCATTGCAGCGCAAAATCTTGCATTGCTAGCGCCTAATACGCAACGGCTTTTGTTGTACAATGACCTAATCAGTGCCTTCCATCCACGAAATTTGCTTTTGAACCCTGTTCTTAAAAATGGCAAAATAACTTTTAGCGTGGGGTAATTTGAACATAGTGTGAGGATTTCAATGAAGACAGGGATAGCTCCGAAACAAACAACGCTCCCAGTTTTTTTTTTTGCCAATATTTTCGACCCAAAGCAATAGCAGATAAGTGATGCCAGTTTTAGAAAATTTACGTCTAATATCCGTCTAATGAACGGCATTTTCGTTGATTTTCCGTCCAAAAATGTTAAACTCAACTATTTGTCCAAATATGTCCGAAAATTATGCAGCTATCAACACTCAAAACCGTCATTTATATTGCTTATCATGTAATTTTACCAGCCGAAAAGTGTTCATTATATTGAGAGCTTAACAAGTTTTCCATTCGCCAATCAATACTACGCACGATTACTGGATAAACATGCTTAAGTGTGGCAGGCCATCGCCCAATGTTGTCCAGACTGCTATACCTTTGTGCAATCAATTCCGAATTGGACATTATAAAGAATCGGAATTCCGAATTTCCAGGTTCCGATTGGCACCACTATAACAGATGAAGTAAGGTTTGGTAGAGCTTTTATCGAACGGAGATGATAGACGTTCTGTTAATTGAAGAGAGGCGAATTCTGTCAACTGCCCGGTGTGCAGCGTGCAGATATTGATACTCTGCAAGTGTTATTTTTGTTGTTGTGTTGATTTTTCAAATGAAGGTATGTTTAGAATTGCTCTGCCTATTAGTTTATGGGTCAAACAACATCGGTGCTGGCGAGACTATCGTTTTTATGGCAGGTAAAGGTAGTATGTTCAAATTACCCCACGGTGGGGCAATTTGAACACACCGTGACTTGGTGGAGAAGTGATGCTATGCTATTCAAGGTATGCTCGGCTCGTCCAAAAATGAGGCTTGCATAGTAAAAGCAAGTGACACATGCGCTACTGAAACAGTTTCTCTTCA
The DNA here is from genome assembly GCF_019059575.1 of Amphibalanus amphitrite. Lineage (NCBI taxonomy): Eukaryota > Metazoa > Arthropoda > Thecostraca > Balanomorpha > Balanidae > Amphibalanus > Amphibalanus amphitrite. The sequence continues at coordinate 1,156,692 of NW_024881504.1, forward strand.
TCCAGGGTTGAGCTGGAATTTGGTACAACGGAGAAGACTTAACCCTCGCCGGCCGAGGGGGGGGGGCGGGTGCCGCCCCCCCCATAGGGTTTTTTCGCGATAGCTCCAAACACGCTGGCGATAGAGAGCTGAAACTTGGCATACCTGACCTTTGATCCAAGCCGCATCTTTTGACACCAACCGCATTTTTGGGTCAGGTCAGGTCACTGACCTATGACGTCATAAGTGAACCTCTGCACGGTCTTCAGATGTCGCAACTTCGCAACGCTCTCACTGCCAGAGGAGATGTCACAGGGAAATGAAACTTGCAGGATCTAGTATCCATTATGAGTCCCACAACTTGTATATCTCGGATTTTTCCTAAAGGTCATATGAGGTCAGGTCATTTTCGTGACCTCACCATTATAAGTCAATGGGGAAAAATGAAAACTGCTATTCTGGCGCCGGGAACGATCTCCAACTATCTCAAGCACACAGAATCGTGATTTTATGCACTCCTTGCAAGGTTAGATGCGTCACTTTTGCAATGTTGACCTTGCATGACGTCATTTATGACGTCATCAAGGTCATATTAGTTTTTCGTCAATAACTCTTGATCAAATTGAGCTAGCGAGTCGGGAAAGCCACCAATGGACTCAGGAAAACCTGCCGAATCGAATGATATGCGACATGACCTCTTTCGACCAACTTCGTGACCTGGGGGTGCTCACCTGACCTTGACCTGAGGTCAACACCCCAAGTTGACCTGACCCGGACAAAAAGTATATCATTCGACGCGCCTGAGCGAGACGAACACGATGCTGCCAAAATCGGCGCTCTGCGGCCGTTTTTTGCGAAGTTATTCACCAAAAACTGAACCGTACCTTGGGGCACTTGACCTGACCTCAGAGGTCACCGGTTGACCTAGGACCTTAAAATCGGGTACCAATCTCTGCGTCTCGTAACGGCGCACACGCTCGTTTTTTCTGCGACGCGCTAGCTCCACCAGGGGCGAAACGGCGAGGGGGGGTCGTACCCGCCCCCCCCCCTCGGCCGGCGCGTATGTAGAAAACCGATAGGTCCGGCGAGGGTTAAAAATATGTTCAAATTACCCCACACTACCCTACCCCCCTCCCCAGCACGAATCCTGTGTGTCAAGAAAGACGCACCCCTACCGCCCGGCCCCGCCCGACAGTCACAGCCGCACGAGCCGCGGCGTATGGACCACCGGGCCCACGGTCGGGGGCCGGCACGGCACCCACCGTCCCAGCCGTGAGACCAGACCGTGGTCGCTCGTTGCAAGTTCCGAATACTGGGAAACAAACAAACTACGGGTCCGCCAGGAACCGCTGCACGACTGCCCTCCACGTGCACATACACAATGTTACATTTGTTATGCTGGCTGGGAAACAACGCAGGGAGAGGGGGCAGGGCCGGAAACGCGGGTATAAGTGTGACGTCCCTTAAAGCCTCTCCCCTCTTTGCAGGGTTAACAGATGGATGTTGTATGGCCAAGTGTATTGTCGAGAAGAAGCAAGTGAGTAGCATGCACCTGCAAACGAATCATCCGTCAGGACAAAGTCATGCGCGCGGGCATGCGGGATCAGACGGCAGCGAAATGCGGACTAGCAGTATGCAGAGCGCGCGGGAAGACGAGCGTACACAAGCATGGACATAGAGCGCACGGATAGACGGGCACACACACATGCACATATCCATATGCAATGAGTATGCTGACATGCAGGCATGAAGAACACGGGAGAACCATGACATCACCTTCCCGGCAAAAAAAAAAAATGCGTGCACAAAATCGTTTCAACAGCCATAAGAGGGCGGTATCTGTGTACCTCATCAAGGGAGATACCTGGGGTTACGCCGGATTTCCCTCCCCGAACGAGACCTGGAGGGGAGGAAACTCAGTGGGTCGACCGGGATGTCTGGGGCCTGAATGGTGGGCCTAGGATGCGGGACAGCGTCAGTGGCTGAGTCGACGTCTTCGGTAGTCATATCCCCCGGTGACTCATGGGTGTCAGCATCAGGTCGCTCATCCGAATCGTTGACGTCACCCGTCGTGGTTCCGGTGGTTTCAGTCGAACATCCGGCTGTCTCAGCTGGAGGGCTGGCCGTCGGCACAGTTGGCGCAGAGAGCTCGGGAGGTACGGTTTTGATGCGATTAAGGTGCACGCACCTCTCCGAGTTTCCTATGCGAACGAACACGTTGCCTCCAATTGTCCGAGTCACAATGTACGGACCTGTGAACAAAGGATCAAGACCGGACCGCTCTTCGACACGTACCATAACCTTGTCACCCACTTGTACTTTGCGATCCTGTGGTGTCACCCGAGCACGGTCATAGTACTGCTTGCTCTTACGCCTAGCTTGACTGTTGTTGTCCCATACTCGGCGATAGATCCCCGGGCGAGTGGCTTGAAACTCGTCGACATGGTCCTCGGGACTCACATAGGCACCAGTGTCAGAGAGTGTGACACTCTGTGGCGACCGGAGCGAGACGCCGTACATGATCTCGTGCGGTGACAGTTTGGTGGACGAGTTCTTCGTAGAGTTGAAGACGAAGGTCACCTCCTTCATTACTTCAGGCCAATCAGTAGTCTTCATCTTTCGCTCAGCGAGAAGACAGCGCAACAACTGCTTCGCAGACTGCACGCACCTCTCGGCCAGTCCGTTGCCCTCTGGGTGGTAAGGGCTGGAGTGCCGCTTCTTGATGTGGAAGTCGGAGCAAAAACGTCTGACAGTCTCGCCATCCATATTCCGAGCTTGATCAGTGATCAGAATCTCTGGGAGGCCGTGACTGTACCCCCATCCTGACATGAAGCTCCGGAGTACGGTGTCCGCTGTTTGATCCTTCATAGGGATGAACTCAGCGTACTTCGAGAAGACGTCTACTACCACTAGGAAGTAGCGGTAGCCGGATGCACTCCAGGGCAGTGTACCCACATCCATGGCCACCGTTTTCCGTGGGGCCAATTCTCCGATCTCGTACGGTTGTAGTTCTACCTGTGGTTGGTACGACCTCTTGTTAGCGCTACACACCAAACACTGGGCACAAACTGATCGCACACAAGGTGACAGTCCGGGCGAGAAGAACTGTTCTGACACTCTTTGCAGGGTCTTCTCCACACCCAGGTGCTCAGCCGAATGTATAGCTTCCACCACTTCTCGCTGGACGGTCGCTGGCACGACTAGCCGGCCTCCTTTCATCAGAATGCCGTCCTGTATCGTCATGCCACGGTAGTGCCGGAAGCGCCCGCGGGTGATTCTGTCATTCGCTATCAGCTGTGACGTGGCAAACATGGCCACTGGGTCTTCCTTTTGCGAATTGCGTACTCTGCTGAGCAAGTCACTGCCGGATAGTTTGTACACATGTCGTTCGAAATGTTCGTGTTCATCATTCAGCTTGATGTCAACCGGCTGGCTGATCCTGCTCAGACAGTCTGCGCCAGCGTTTTCTGCGCCCTTTCTGTATACTATCTCATAGTTGAACGACTCGAGTTCCATGAGCCATCTCGCGAACTTGTGTCTAGGATCTTTCTGTTTCTTGAGCCAAACCAGAGGGTTGTGATCGGTGACTAGTACTATCTTGGGCGCCGCTCGCAGATATGTTTTCCACTTCCTTACAGCGGCCACAAGCGCCCAACACTCCAGTTCACTTGCCGAGTAGTTCCGTTGAGCGGCGGTCAGACCCGAAGAAAAGTATGCCAGAGGCTTACGGGCGCCATTCCCAATATCTTGTGACAGGATACCGCCGACACTGACATTACTTGCGTCCACTTCAACGCAGAAAGGTTTGTTCCACTTGGGAAACGCGAGTACTGGGGTTTTCACGAGGGCTTTGCGCAGTGAGTCGAAACTGGTCCTGCATTCCTCCGTCCACAGCCACTCGGACCCCTGATGGGTCAGTTTGTACAGGGGAGCCGCTGTGCATGCCATCCCCGGGATGAAATGTCGATAGAAGTTCACGAGTCCCAAGAACCTCTGCAGCTCCTTCTTCGATCGGGGCTCTGGATAGTCTCTGATTGTCACCACATGTGACTGTAGGGGCCTGTACCCCTCGCCACTGATCTCATGGCCGACGAACTCTCCTCTGTCGTAGGCGATGCGGCATTTGTCAAGCCGGAGTTGCATGTTTGCTGACCTGTAGGCGTCCAACGTCCTCTTGAGGCATGTCTCGTGTTCATTGATGTCTCGAGTGTGAACGCAAGCATCATCGATGTATGCCTCCACCTGTGGTATGTCAGACAGGACCTGGTCGATGATGCGTTGGTAAGTACTTTGACTGTTACACAGGCCAAAGGCCATCACGTTCATCTCGAACTGCCCTTTTGGGACTGAGAAAGCGATCTTTTCCCTGTCACTCTCACGGATGGGGACCGACCAGTAGGCACTAGCCCCATCCAGAAACGAGAATACCTGACTTCCGCTCATCTTGTCCAAGATATCCTGCCAGCTGGCCGCTGGATATGCATCCTTCTTCGTGACTGCGTTCAAATCTCTGTAGTCGACGACGAACCGATATGAGGAGTCCTTCTTCCTTACAAGGATGACGCGACTGCTCCAAGGAGAGTTGGAAGGCCGACAGATACCGTTGTCCAGCATCTCCTTCAACTGCTTGTTGACCTCCCGCTCCATGTCCGGTGACATCCGTGACGACTTTTGCTTCACGGGTCTCGCGCCTCCGGTTTCTATGTCATGTTCGGTTACCGTTGTCTGAGTGGGTTTCTTCGGGTTCACTGCGAAAACATCCCGGAACTCCCACAAGACATTGAAGATTCTCTCCCTTACATCTGGGTCGAGGGCAGGGTTGATGCGCGATCGTAGCTCAGCTGCTGACGGTGACACCATCCCTTCCAGGACGGCGACAGCGACCCGGCCATCCTGCTCGCCTCCACGAATCATGACATCTGGGGTCTTCCATCGGTCGCCGAGTCGGATGCGTCCGCCGCTCCAGTCGAACTCGGTGGTGGGGAAGAGGGAAAGGAAGTCTCTTCCAAGGATTACAACAGATTCCACTCCACTCAGGACCCTCAGAGAGTGGCGAACCCTCTGGCCGTCGCCGACATCGACAATAACAGACAGAATGCCCAACACGAACGCCTTACCCCCCACTCCTGACACCGGATCCAGGTCATTGACGTATTCCACCTTATCTTCTAGGTTGGCAGCGACTACAGAGCGCTCGTCAATTACAGACATCGAAGCTCCTGAATCCAGAAGTGCTGGAACGCGAGCACCATCCAGATGTACTGTCAAAGTAACAGCATGTTCACTCGGGCCTTTATCCTTACTTGCTATATGATACACTTTTGGGCCTGACCTACAGTCCTTAGCACTGTGACCCTTCTTACCGCATTTAGCACAGTGGCGTGAAGGACATTTGTACATTAGATGTTCCGCAGAACCACACAGGTAGCACTTCCTTTGCTTTTTATGTACAACATACACTTTTTCACCCACCTCACCACTCTCATCGCTGGGAGCAGGATACGGTTCGCGAGCGGTCTGGTGAGTAGCAGAGTTCTGATCATGGAACAATGCATTGGGAGCCGGTCCTGCCGCCTCAGTTCCCTGTCGCACTGCCCCCACGAAGTGTCGCGATCCCCGGTCCAGAGGTAGTCCCCTTTCCACCAGCCAGCACTTAACATCCTTGACAAATGTTCTTAGAGTTAAAATGTTGACTTCACCACAGTCCGCCAGCCACGACTTTGCTTTCGACTGGACTTCCTTTGGGAGTTGGGAAACAAAAAGTGAACACACAAACCTAAGATCTGCGCCTGCCTTCTCTCCCAAACGTTTGAGCTCAAAGAAAAAATCGTCCACTTGTACACCAGGAACCCAGTCAAGACGGCACATCTCCTGCATATACTGGTACTTATCCACCGGGGGGTCCAACGTACTGACAAGCACCTCAAAAGCAGCATCTAGCTCACTGCAATCCCTCATCAACTCCCGCACCAGCTCACGCTCCGCTGTACGCCGGTTCACATATGCAGGTAGCAGACCGATGGCGAGGGCTTCACCTTCGGGGCCCTTTGCCAGAAGAGTAGCCACCCCTGCCTTGAACAAGGGCTTCCAGTCCTCAATCCTCTCATCCGGCTTAAGTGCTGGGATGGGCAGGTTCATGACAACCTGGTCAATGGCTGAGGTTCCTCGGCTTCCCCCTTCGACTTCTGTCTTTACAGGATCAGTCATTGTGTGCTGCCTGTTGATTCACTTGCTTCTTATGTGACGTCCCTTAAAGCCTCTCCCCTCTTTGCAGGGTTAACAGATGGATGTTGTATGGCCCAGGGTATATTGAGTGAAGGGTAGGACGAACTTTGGTAGGAATTTCTAGTATAACTACTAGAAAACCTACTATATGTGGTCGGGACTAGCAAAAAGTTAGTTCAATCTAGAATATGGTAGCGCTTATGGTTGGCAGTCGTGACGCGCACGTGACAATCATTTCTTAAATTTCTTAAATAACAGGTTTTAAGGGCCGATTAATGGGCAGATACATTCAATTAGCTATTAATAATTGATAATGCAAACATTCAAGAATCTACATCATTTAATTCTAGCCGAAATCACGCGGCGCTCCCAGGATTCGAACTCACGACCCTCGAATTTGTAGCCCGATACGCTACCGACTGCGCTACCGAGGACCGCGAACCGACGATCGGAGAGGCGGATCGCGGGTGCTGGCGTGCAGAGAAATCTTTACCCTGTACGCCGTAGAAGATCGGCTGGGTTTCGTGAAAAATGGTAGAGGAATTGTCGAAAGAAAATTCATTGATCTATCATTTGAGACTAAGAACCATTGATTCCTTCAAAGGTTGACCGAGATATCGCTCGCCGAAAACAGGCCATTTAACATGTAAACCCTATGGGCTGGTAGGAAATGTACGCCGTGCAGCAGCAGTGCTACCAACTAACTTCGGCGGGGGCCGGTATGGCCAAGTGTATTGTCGAGAAGAAGCAAGTGAGTAGCATGCACCTGCAAACGAATCATCCGTCAGGACAAAGTCATGCGCGCGGGCATGCGGGATCAGACGGCAGCGAAATGCGGACTAGCAGTATGCAGAGCGCGCGGGAAGACGAGCGTACACAAGCATGGACATAGAGCGCACGGATAGACGGGCACACACACATGCACATATCCATATGCAATGAGTATGCTGACATGCAGGCATGAAGAACACGGGAGAACCATGACATAAGCATGAAGATCATAACAAAAAAACTCGCATTATGCAATACCTATGACAGGTGCCGCCGGTCAGGGGCGTCGCCTACGGGGGGGGGGTCGGGGGGGTCGTGACCCCCCACTCTTGAAAACTGGGGGTGTCGACCCCCCCACTTTTTGCGATGCTGAGTATGCTTTTTTAGCTTTTATGTCAGTGAAGCAGGCGTCAGCAACACCAACAAATACATCAGATTCAAAATCGCTTCAAGAGCTCCCTAAAGCCAATAAGCCAATTACCTAAAGGTCAATTAGCTGTGGGCGGGGAACACCAGCACAACAATGTTTTTAACCCTCGCCCTGGCAGGGCATTTTTCATAACACGGCCTGGCAGGGGGGGGGTCGATGCGACCCCCCCCCCCCTCGCGATTGGCTCCTATGACACCTAGAAACACCAAATTTGGTAGGTAGGTGGACCCCCTGGAGTTCTCGCCCCTGTGCAAATTTGGTTGCTCTAGGTCAATATTTAGGGGGGTTTTGGGGGGTATAAATGTAAAAATTTCGCTAAAAATAGGTCAAAAGTTTTTCACTTATAACTTTTGATCTAATTAAGATAGAGCAAAAAGAAAAGCACCAGTGAACCCAGCACGTCAACGCGCGTGGAATGATATACTTTTTAGCTTGCTTAAGTGTACTTAAAGTTGTTCTTAAATTTTAAGTAAACTTAAATTAATAAATTTAGTTAAAGTTAACCAAATTGCATCATATCGCATATCATTTGATTCGGCTGATCACCAGGAACACAATGATACCATTTTTTAAGCTCTAGCGTCATTATGTGCCAAGTTATTGGCAAAAACGTCATTTGACCTCAGTTGACCTCATTTGACCTGACCCATGGATAAGTACACCAAACAAAGAAGCACCAAGTGACCTGCTGTTAAGTACTGTGGTTTCAAAGCACAAAAGTGATAGAACGAAGCGGATATCTCCAGTATTTTCCGAATTTATTATTTTCCCATAGGCTTAACATTACGACGTAATGACCTCTAACTGACCTCAGGTCAGTGACCTCAAAAAACCCGAACTATATGTTATACAACTCGGTGAACTTAGCACATCCTGAAAGTTTCAAGGAAATCAGTGCAAAACTGTGAGTTTGACAGGTGCAAAAAGAAAATTGAAATTTGACCATGACCTTGTACCGGGTTTTCTGACCTGGTGACTTGACCCAAGGTCACCCGGACCTAAAATTTTCAGGTCATATGTAAAAAGGTTGCCCCATAGGCTGTGCCAAATTTGGCGGCGCTGCGCGCCGCCGTTTTTACGCTATCTTCGAAAAACCTTAGGGGGGGGTCGCATCGACCCCCCCTGCCAGGGCGAGGGTTAAGAAGCCCCCATCCTAGTACCTTTTTATCCCTCAAAGGATTGGACGCGCCAAAACTGCCCCGAGCGTTCGTCTGATCGTTTAAAAAAAAATGGTCGCAGTCGATTCGTCGGATCAGTACCTAACTACAAAACTACAAACTAGCCTCAACCCGATGGCTACCGTCACAACTAGCTGTACAGTGCACATGTAGGGGAAAGGGAGTCAGATGGAACCGTCTCGGGCTTTCGCAAAGAAGTCGCGCAAAAAGGAGCCGATTGCAACAAAACTTCCGGTGCGCTCGAGTTAATCACCTACTTAAAATAAATCGATATCCCTGATTCAAATAAAGATGACCTTAGTTCACTTTTTCATAACGTGCTTTTAATTGATAGGGTAGTTTTTGGAGCTGATTTTGAAATTAGCGCCCATCTGAACATTTAACTATTAGTGGCAGGCTCCTGGCTACCCCTATTAGTGGCAGGGGGGGGGGCTGTTTACGACCCCCCCTTGATATCTCGAGATCTAACGGGCCGATTTTCAAAATTCAAACGGCATTCGATTTCGCTCAACGCGATCTACATTTCTAAAAAATAAAAATTAAAAAATGTCAATAGGGGGGGTAGAGGGGGGTAAAAACAGGCAAATTGCAGATACATTTTAGACTGTTTATCACGGCCAGGTTTCTGAACCAATCTTAACGCAACTTTTGCCGATCGATAGAGAATGAACCAGGAATTCACATGGATCCTAAAAATATGCATTTTCAAAAATCATAGGCGGATACAGATCATTGAGATTGGGGGTACACATAAAGTATAGTAAATAAGGTTTTTGTTGGTACTGTTTCTAAAAAGGGTGGTAATGGTCTTGTTATGTTACAATTTTCTTATGAGAGAGCGACTACAATTGTATTGGTCATGCATAGGCGGTGTCAGGGCACCTATGTTGGGAGGTAAAACATAACCCCCCTTTTTGGACGCCTGGATCCGCCTATTATAGCAAAAACGTGTCAAAAGAGGATGCACAATAACTGTATATGTTATCACATGATGCCTTTCATTCACTGTTCGTATAACTGGTGCAGCATCGTGATCTTCGCCCAAATGACTCGCTTCACGAATAGGACCCCCCAATTCCCAGTACTCTGGAGCCGCCCCTGGTAAAGTTATGAACTTGAAATTTTCAGGGAATGTGCCCAATTTAGTTTTAGGAAAAGTCAGAAAGTTTCAGCATCGTAGCTTCAGCGGTTTCGGAGATATTCCCGAAAAACCTGAGGGGTGGATGAAAACAACCCCCCCCTGCCACTAATAGGGTTAAGAAGTAGTTGTGTTGCTTATTCATATAACATGCTAGGAAGCAATCGGTGGTGGTCATCTGCACTATTAGGTACTGGTCGATCTGACCTGACCTGATCTACCCCAAATGCATGCAGTCATCATCTTCGTCCAAAACTAAGATAACATTCGCAATCAGAACCTCGAAAAACCATCACAACTTACATTCGTTAAGTTCTAGCAGGTCCCGAGTTTCTCTACTTATTGGCGATGACCTGAGTCCTGAGATGACCCGAAAACTTGTAAATGGGTATCATCGGCTTTCTCTCGTCACGGGCAGCATGCTCTTTTTTCCGCAAACCTGTAGATCGATCAGGGGTCGAAAGCATGCCTCAGCGTTAGTTTAGTATACGTTATACGTTAGCGACTGGGAAACCACCAATAGAAGGGCTACAGTGAAGCAGAAAACTATTCGATAGCTCTTTTAACCCTATTCCTGGCGGGCTCCGCCGGGACAAGAAACTGGCGGGGGGGGCCGATTCGGCCCCCCCCCCCTGAGATCTCGAGAACGAAGCAAGATAGCGACAAGCGGTAAACGGCATCGGATACGCACGGCCAAGATCTACAATTTTTACTAAGGTCATTTTCAGGTCAGGTCAAAGATGACGTCACAGAGGTCGAAAAAGTCAAAATGGCGGCGCTAGATATGGAGAGAGTTTTTCTCGAATAACTTTCGAATTAGTCAAGATAGGAACAAACTAAGGGCATCATCGTGATCCTCTCGTCAATCCGCATCGAATGATATATATGTTGACCTCGAAAGGTCAAGGTCAAAGGTTGACCTCAGGTCACGTGACCTCGAGGTCATCATGTATATCATTCGATGCGTCTTGACGAGCTGAACACAATGAGACCATCCACGCGTCTGTATCTTGTTCCTGTACGGAGTTATTGGCCAAAAACCTTTGGTGACCTTTGATGACGTCACATGACCTCACAGCTGCCCAACAGCCAAACAGACCTCAAGGTAGTGAAGGTTGATCGTATATGAAGTCATGTATGGTATATGGGGCCATTCCGACCCGTTTTAGTGGTAAAAACAGGGAGTTGATTTTTCCCCCATTGACTTATAATGGGGAGGTCGCGAAATTGACCTGACCTTAGGTCACCGATATCAAAATTCCGAGATATACAAATTGCACATACTGGTACCCTAACTAAACCCTGAAGAGAAGAAATTGATCGGTCAAAAACTCTAGCTCTGGCGTGATTGCAAACTTTTCTGAGGTAGCGTCACCAAACCGCCTCTGGTGACCTGACCTGAGGTCAGATCAACTCAAAATTTTCAGACATGTTGCGTAGAAGCCTTTTAGGAAAAGTCAGAAAATTTGAGCTTCCTAGCTCAACGCGTTTGGGAGATATAACCAAAAAACCTCAGGGGGGGGGGCTCCTGAGGCCCCCCCCCCGCCAGGAATAGGGTTAACGCTCTTTCGCTAGCTTCGCGTTAGATTTCATCTCAGGTCTATGTTTGGCCCATAAGAAGGCAAACAGCTAACTGGACAGATTCTGCCGAAACATCTGCTTTGCAATAACTTTCGATTCCGTGAATTTGTATGGTATGTACAGCCCTCTGCAAACTGCGTGGTAGGTATTCTTTTTTCGACAAAACCGAGAATAGCGCGAATACTATGCTATCGGTCACTCGGAAATCGTAACAGCAAGACGCGCGAGACTCCGCACCTTAGACTGGCATTATCATAATATTCATTTTCCATCCAGTTTCGCAACAAAACCAAAAAGTTTACATTTGCCCTCAAAACAAACTTTTGCATTGTGTTGCCACACAAGGCGTATAATTTGTTTAATGATAGACCCAGTCGAAGGAGTGGAGCAAGGCGCATCTATTTGTAGTGAGTTCCAACCGACTGATAGCATAGCCTTTGAGTTATAATCGGTTTTGTCGAAAAAAGAATGCCTACCACGCAGTCTGCTGAGGGCTGTACATATGTTGTCTTGTCACCACCGTCTTGATCTCTTTGAGACGCGTCACATGAGTTAAAATTTGACCATTCAGAATTAACGTTAAAACGACCTCAGGTCAACGTTATGTCCTGATCGAAAAAGGACCTCCTGCTGCATATGAATGGATCCGTGTTGTTGAGCTGAACAGTGAACACCTTCCAGGTGCTGTCATCGCTCTACCGCGTCTTCGTCAAAAGTTGTAGAAAAAAATGCTGGTGGCCATCGATGGACATTTCCACTAATGACCTTTCGAGTCATCACTCGCCATAAGTTGCACCCTGTCGGCTGTCCCTGGCAATGATGAGCTGATTTGTCATGGCTCCAAAGATATTTTGCGTTTCTGACGAACTTTTTCAAAGCAGGAGGCATTCGTGCTTTTTCTAATTTCTCATTATTTTCTAATGATGAGGTCACGTATTTCACCTGCCTTCAGATCATAGATGTAAATCCTCAGTTAGAATCATGAATTGCTGACACGTATAACCCCATACATTAGGTACCTATACAGTGCACCAAATTTCGAAGTTATGGGAGAAAAGCTACAAGAATGGCGAGAGGGGAAAGTTTTTATAGAGGTATACCGTATAACTGAACTTGACATGGCGACCTGACCTTAAGTGACCAGTGATAATTTTTACGCAAGTGATGTAGGTAGGTATACCTATACCTAATAGGTTATACCAAATTTGGCGGCGCTGCGCGCCGATTTGTTACACACGCACACACACACATACGCACGCACAAAACTGGGAAGTGTGGCAAAAAAAAACACCCCTACCCATCGGGTGAAGACTAGAAACCCGACCCCCCACTCAAAAATCCGTGGCGACGCCCCTGCCGCCGGTCGAGAATTTTTTGAACAGAACAGAGGGGAAGGTCGGGGACACGGCGAACTAGGTTGGGAAACGTAATGATCTCCGTCCATTCTGTCTTTTTTCTTGATCTAGCCAACAAGTGACTCTATCTCACGTTTAGTGCTCACACGGATCGGTTTGCCATATCTGTCCTTCGTGCAAAACACCTGACCGTTGCGGGAGAACACCATCGACAGCTTACCGTTTTTTTTTTTTGTGGCCCAGGAGTTTTCCTTATTCTAGCATCGGTGGACAAATTAGAAATCTTTTCTGAAAACCGGTGGACATGTCAGCATAGGAGGACATGACCATGTCCCCCTATGCGAAATTCATCTGAAACCGTTTACTGGGATATCGCGGCGTGCGATTTCGTTTAAAGGGCACTTTGCTCTTAGGTGGACATTAAAATGTGTCCACCGATGTTATTTCAGATACCACCTTCATTTTTTTCAGTGGAATTTAGTTCCAAATTTCGCCACCACGTGGCAATACCATCGCATTTCGGCAGTCAGGTGTTGGGGGCGAAGCGCGCCGCGTGCGCGTCGGCTGCGGTTCGTTGTTGATAGCGGTCGGAGTGTGTTGGCGTGCGCTGACGGTCTGAAAAACGGAAGCGATGAAGAGGAAACGGCCAAATGAAAAGGTAAGTGGGTACCTACCTAACTGCACTGATGTCCATCATAGTTTGTAGACGGATTAATCACATGTGACGGGGTATATAGGTAGGTATAATCGATGACATTTCATGTAAAAAGACGCCCGTAGCCATCTTTGAGTTGCTGGCACTTACCTACAAGTAATAATGGCTGAGCTGAGGGCTGATTCCTGATATTTATAGTCTGATAGTCTGATATTTATAGTATGAGGTACCTAACTGCACTGATGTTCATCAACGTAGATGCGGTAATCACGTGTGACGAGGTATGTAGGTAAAATCGATGACATTTCATATAGAAAAGCTGTCCGTAGCCACCACCCATCTTTGAGTTGCTCGCACTTACCTACCTACTCGTAAAGATAATGATGACTTAGCTGAGGGCTGATTCCTGACATTTAGGTATTTATAGGTACCTATGTCCGAAACATCTATTAGGTACTATCTATCATTTACATATCTTGTAGCAAGCCTGATATATGCTGAGCGTACCTACTAGTGATGTCAATTTCAGAAATTTTGGAAACCAATACCAAACCGATACCGACCAAAACCACTGAGAGTATACCAAAACCGAACCGATTTTCAGAAATAGGGTGAAATACCGACTAGGTACCGAATTCAGGGAATCATGAAACAAATGCTTTAAACTTTTTCAAAACAAATGATAAGCATTGAAAGGTACCTAATACTTTAGAATAAGGCAACAAAAACAAGTCAGGAAATCTCTAAATTATTTACAATGCAAAAAATATAACTGTATTGTGTAACTATTAACAAATATTCAGGTCAGTTACCTGGGATGTGGATTCAAGTCATCTGGATGAGGTGATAGGACAAGAACTTGAACCCTGAATCTCATCCATCTGATCCATGCCTGAACCATCAAACGTCCTTTCAGTTCAAGTCATTCAATTTGAGTCCAGTCAAGACAGGGTTACATGTGTTATCATGATCCAAAAATGGTAACTAAATGACAGTGATGGGCTGGGCTACACCATTAATGTAAACAAAATCCATGATACCTACAGTTCAACTCAAGTAGCAATGGTGACGATAGTGACGCAGCCAATTTTCATCATAAACAAACGTTTAACACAACAAATCTTGATAAATAATTACTTACGAGGCACACTGATAGATAGCAGACACCACTGTAATGATATCGCGATGAAAGCTAAGTAAAATGTCCATAATTTTACAGAATCATTGACATGTGTCACGTGGCATCTCTTCCACAATGGCAGCCTTGCAGGCGGCGGCCATATGAAACGCACGGAACTGCATAAAATAAAGTTTTCCTTTTTTACACTTCGTACACTTAATTTAGAAATATGATGTTCATATTTTGGTATCTTAAAATTAATTCAAGAAAGATTGAAGGCCGCTATTGCTAAAAAATGAAGAACCAGAAAAACAAATTTGCTCAATTATTTTCAATTAGTTGTTGAGCTACATCGGGTTTTGGCGCAGCTGCGACATTTAAAAGTTCTTAGATGTGTTCAGTTTTAAAACTGCTATTTGCGATTGAAGCCAACACCCAATTATATTTTAGAAATGCTTTTGATTACATTGCTAGCGATTTCTATCTGTTGAGGAGAGCAGGAAAGAGAACACTAATTAAAGGAAATAAATTATCCACAGGATCTTTTTGAAGTTGACTGCGAAGTTGAGAATTTGTGGAATGTTGCGAATGTGGGATGATGATGAAGTGATAAATGCTGCCTTCAATATTAGATGATAATGGTGAAGCTAGTGCTATAAAAAACAGGGTTTTGACTTTTGGATAATGTAACTGCATTGCAGTGAAATGGAGAGCAAGACAAGGTCAAGACCAATCACAGACTCCTCAAAACAAAGTCAAATTTGTTACTAATGAAAGCTTTGGAAATTTTGAGTACCTAAGGTAGTTAAAGTGTGTTTTCCAGTATACAGTGAGTTAAACATTGATACATGTTTATGTCTTGCACATTAGCTTTTTTGTAAGATAATTATCCTCATGGTGTTGGAATTTGCTAGTACTGATAAGTTGCCATTTAACCCGGCAGTTGCTGGGGTATTTCGCCACCCACCGTTTGCTGGGGGGGGGGGCGTTAAACGCCCCCAGCCGATAACTCGAGAACCAATAGGCACAGCGAAACGCACGAGGCGGCAAACGAAAGAACGCGACGAGACGCTTCAGATGAGTACTTTAAAGTTGAATTTTGAGGTCACAGGTCGGGTCAAGGTCAGGTCAAACACCTGAAATCGGGCTTTCAGTAGCATGGACTTCAGGACTTCGCAATGGGCGCCTCTCGTCATAAACTCTGTCAAAACGGTGCACAATCCATCATATAAGGCCTACAAGAGTGTCAGCTCCATGTAGGGGTCAGTCAAGCATAGGTCAGGGTCAAGGTCAGGTCAACCGGGTAGGCACATATCCCCGAAAATCAAAACTGATATTCGCAGCCTGTGACACATGTTTTATGGGTAATTTGGGGCGTAGAACACGATGGTGACATTCATTTTATCATATGTGTACGCGTTTGCCTCAAAAAGTTAAATTTATGAAATGCATGTATCATGGTCGTGAGGTAGTCACGAGAAATTGCCAAGATTCAGTTCAAGATTTTGGAAAATGCGGAACGATAATCAAAAATCGAAGATGGCCATTTGATTCCCCATGGTATTGGCAGTCTAATGGCGTTTACGGCATGTCTGTATGTCTATTCTGTGATTTTATATGATTTTTTGAACATATGCCGTTTTTGGTCGAAAACTCAGAAATCATGACGTCACTAAAACCTCGATATCTCAAAAATTTTTCGATTGATTTTTTTTGAAACTTTGTCACAATAAACTTCAATCAATTTCCTACAGGTACCCAAAATTTGGCGCGCCTGCGGCGCGCCGTTTTTGTGCTATGGCCCGGCGAAAAAAGTGGGGGCGTTTAACGCCCCCCCCCAGCAACTCGCGGGTTAACATTGGTAGACTGATGTGTTTGATGTTACAGTTAATGTGTTTGCCCATTTGTTATGACATCATGCATTTGGGAGAAATGTGTCATGATTGTCCTTTTTCTTCATCCAATGTCATTTAGCAAATCAAATTTGAGTTCAGAAGGTTTATCAAAAATGTTTTCAATTTTTTATGACAGTAGTTGACTTTCATAATACCGACAAAATACCAAATGCTTTTAGTATAAAATACCGAATACCGAATCGGTATTGGTTCGGTATCGGTATACCGAAATATTGGTAACCGATTGACACCACTAGTACCTACTGTCATTATTCGTGGCCTAGCCACAATTAGGGAATCTATATCGTAACCGGTGGACATAATGGCATAGGTGGACATGCAATAGAGGCTTTTCCAGCGGGCCGACCGTGACGTCATCAATCTCGGAGTCAGCTGTTGAATGGCAAACATTCGTTGGAAGGCCTGGAAGGCGAGGGGCGGCCGGCGGTTTGAATGTGCTGTGGCGATCTCCATGTAAGTATATTTACTTTTTGTGCACGGGAGAAGGCAGGGGCGAGTCCAGGTGGTCATCAGAGGAGGCAGAGGCGAGTCCAGGTGGTCATCAGAGGAGGCAGAGGCGAGTCCGGGTGGTCATCAGAGGAGGCAAGGGTGAGTCTAGGTGGTCATCAGAGGGGGCAGGTGCATGGGCGCCGAAAGCGGGGGGGACGGGGGAAGCGTCCCCCCGGTTCAAAATTCAGGGGGAGGAGACTTCCCCCCGCAATTGTTGGCTATTTTTCGCATCTTTTTATCCCGCGCGGGGCTGGGGGGGGGGTAAATTTTACCCCCCCTCGCGAATTTTTGCGATATCTCAAAAACGGCGGCGCGCAGCGCCGCCAAACTTTCAGTACCTTTTCTTACATCAATTTGACACGTTCCCTGAAAATTTGAGCGAAATCCGTCGGAAAATTTTTGAGAAATTGACGTTTTAGTGACGTCATGTTCGCCATTTTCGCCTCAAAAACGGCAAAAGTTCAAACGCCGCTAACATCTTCATTTTTAAAGGAATCAAGACGTAACAAAAAAGGTTATACGTAATTTTACTTTGTCTATCAAATGGCCATCTCGGTTTTTTGAAAATTTTGGATTTTGGCCTAAATTTTTTCAAAAAACTGATTTTTTTGGGAAAATCATTATAAAATCCAAAATTGTGAGTCTATCGAAAAAACCGGAATATATGTCAGAGACGTGGTCTATGTGCACCTACATACAAAATTTTAGAAGAATCGGTTCAAAAATGTGGGAGTTATTCAAAATTTTATGACGTCACGACACACAAAATTTTCGAAAAATGACTTTTTTGGAAGTTTTAGACCTCGTACGGAAACAAAAATAGCACCATTCGATTCGCCGTGAAAAAACTGCATCAGATAGACACCTTTTTAGGCCTTAACAACCAACTTCAAAATTTGACCTCACTTGACCTGACCTTGACCTGACCTCGACCTGAAATTCATCCAGAGGTGGTCCATATCACTTATTGAGTGTGCCTATTGAATTCTATGAGTAAAATGACCCATAAAACATGTGTCGCACATGCCCTTTTCTATATTTTGTTTTTTGGTGACCTGACCTGACCTGACCTGACCTTGACCTTGACCTCTGAATGATATTGTATGCAACGAATATTGTCTTGGTAGCCTAAGAACACGTTTTGGGCGATCAGTCTCAGTCCATGACTCCATTCTTCGGCAACTACGGTGCAAGGCCGATACTGTAGAAACTTGCAATTTGTACCCTTGATCTGACCTTGACCTTGACCTCAAACTTTAAATTAAGTACATGTTTGTAGTAGTTCGTGATGAGAGCTTTCGATTGGCGTTTGAATTTTCCAAATCGGACCATTAGTTCGAGAGATAACAGGGGGGGTAAAATTTACCCCCCCCCCCAGCCCCGCGCGTTCGGCTGGAGACCCCAGCCCCGCGCGGGTTATCAATATTTGCTTTCAAAAAGTTACGTTGGCCCATTGGCAAAATAAAGTGGCCGAAATCCGAGGAGAAAACTTATTTATTTTGGGGGTAGGTTGGGTTTTCGAGCCTCGGACTCCGTTCCCCCGAGCCTCGGACTCCGTCAAAGTACCCCCTGCCGCCTAAAACTGCAATTCATCCGAAGTTGGGGGTCAAAATTCGAGAAAAAAAATGTTAAGATGGCCAAAGCCTCTCTAACTTGCCCTGTTAGTGACGTCACAAAAAAAAACTTAAAAGGCAAGTCTTGCATTCCTGACCATCCCTTCCCCATAGTAATGTTGGTGCATAGTCTCGACTCACCCGGCACACAGGGTTCACGCCGCGTCGCGTCCGGCGAATCTGTGTTATGATGATGGAGCTGGGGGATAGATAATGTGCGTCCCTATGCCAACAGGCATTGGCGGCTGTCTCTGTTTTGGCGTGGGCCCACTCATATCCGACATGTGTTCTCGAAAATTTGATGGAGGACCTCTCGGGTCGATGTGGACCCCTTCAACCCCGATATGGGCCTTTCTAGATTGGTTGCACCATAGATATCAGTATTACCAGTACAGTATTAGTACTACTGATATCTATGGTTGCACCCTTTAAAGTCTCGTATGGGCCCTATTCAGTCCCGACATGGTTCCCCTGAGTTAGGAAGGGCCCTTCCAGGCTAGTTAAGGGCCCTCTGAAGTCTGGTGTTGACTCCCTCAAACCCGTTAGGAGCCCTTACAAGCTTTACAGGGCCCTTCCAAGCTAGATCCAGGCCCTTCCAGGTCTGGCGTGGGTATGTGTACCTTCTCTGGGTGTGGGTATGTGGGTGTGGGTATGTGGGCGTGGTTCTCGTGGACGTGGGTATGTGGGTATGTGTACCTTCTCTCTCGTTGAGGACCATCCAAGGTCTGATATGGGCCCCAGACCCGGCATTGATGTTTCCTAGCTTCTTAGGGTCCTGTCAGGTCAAGTGTGGATCCTCCGACCCAACATGGGTCCTCCAAAGCTCCCGGGATTGTTGTTGCTGTTGTTGTCTCCCTCCAGCTGCTAGCGCGGTGTAGCCCAACGGCTATGAAGGGATTTTATAACGGCTGCTACCTCTCCATCCTTCGGACCTCTCCGTTCCTCCTCTCCCGTGGCTCGGTGAGCCCATTGCATCCATTAGGTATGAACCATCTGAGCTCGAACCTTCTGATCCCCTAAGGTCAGGTGATGGTCCCTTCAACTCCAGTATTGACCCTCGCAGGTTAATACTACATTTAATTAGCCAGCAAGGATCCATACTGGATCTGAAGGAAACTATACCAGACCTTAGGGGCTCAAAGAGTCCAAGCTCAGAGCGTCCATACCTAACGGGTGCGACTGAGCCCCGGGAGAGGACGAACGGAGAGGTCCGAATGATGGAGAGGCAGCGGCCGCCATAAGGTCCTTTCAGAGCCGTTGGACTACCACCGCGCGAGCGTCTGCAAGGATACAACAACAACAGCACCTTTGCGGGTCCATGCTGGGTCTAAGAATCCATACCTGGCATGGAAGGGATCGTTGAAGCTGGGAAGCATCCATGCCGGGCTTGGGGGCCATATCAGACCTTGGATGGTCCTCAACATACAAATGAGAAGGTGCAAAACATAAACTCACGTCAGACCTGGAAGGGTCTGGTTCTAGCTTGCAAGGGTCCTATAACGCTTGGAAGGGCTCCTCACGGGCTTAAGGCGGCCAACACCAGACTCCAGATGGCCCTAAAATAGCCTGGAAGGGCTCTCCCTAACTCAGGGGAACCATATCACAGTGACATCACTGCAGTCGTCCTCCCGCAGCCGGCTGCTGAAGGCAGCGAAACCCCCGCAAGGTAAAGTGGAAAGCGGTTTTGAGTCTGAAACGGCAGCACATTGCATTGTTGACGTTGTTTCCGGTCGACCTGCGAGACCTCGCAAGTTTTCCTCTTTTTATCATATGTACAATGTACATTCAGGGTTACTTTTACAGGAAAAGTCGAGAGGGGGAATAAAGTTCGGGGCAAGGGCGGATCCAGGGGCATCTGAAAGAGGGGCCCAATGCCATTAGATTTTTGTTAGGATGGCGCCTGCAGAACCTTACCTACCCCCAAATCCTACCTACTCTCTCCCCGGATTCTGGCCACTTTATATTGTTAGGTTGCCAAAAAATAAATTAGCTAAAAAATATACGTAGGTACCTACCTTGGCGGTAAGGGGCGGGGAGGTCCCAACTTGACTGCGCCCTTGCAAATGTCAATCAGTACCTAGTATCAACCTATTACCCTGGCCAAACATGAAGTAGCGCCTTTCTAAATAGAGAGAGGTTAACACGTGACTATTTTTGCTAGGCCAAGACCGATTGAAGGACCCTGGTTCGAAGGAAGACCCTTGGTTCGGAGAGGTCATGACCCCCGTCCCCCGCCGGTTTCTACGCCGACGCCTGTAGCGATATGTCAGTGATTGCAAAGAGACGGAAGAGACAAGACAAGAGACGGTCCCACCGACCATCCGATCGGTATCGGGTCAAATCTGGAGTTCCCGCTGCACTGAACGTAAAATGGTTGGATGGAACCTCAAATTGAAAATTATCTAAGCGCCAGCAGCGTTGATTGATGACTTGAGACTGATCAACGATGATTATAGAATCTAAGTAGCGAATTGATTGAAAATGGGCACAAAAATAAATTTGAAAGGGGGAAATTCCCCCTTCCCTCCCTAGCCGTTCACGCACAATTTGAAAGGGGGAGCGGAATTTTCGAAGGGAGGAAATTCCCCTTTTCCCCCTTTAAAAGTTACCCTGTGTACATTCAGGGGCGCCGCCACGGATTTTTGACTGGGGGGGACGGACTGACCGACTGAAAACCCAAAAGTAGACATTCTTACCGTGGCTTTTTCGGTCGGATGCATTCAACGTTTAAAGCAAATATGCCACTTTTAACATAGAGTTGTGAACTGAAGTAGCAGTTTTGTAGCTTGAGCTGAGACGAGAACAAATCAGGAGCTGTTATGGCCCAACGATCGCCCTAGCCAAATATATCGGTATCGATTTTAGGTTTGAAGACTGACGTCATTCCCATAGATTACACTTTGTCATTCTCTTACCGAGGAATCCATTCCCTTACGGAAAAATGCTAGCCAATCAGCATTCAGCTGGTTTGAGTTACGTACTATGCTTGGTCAACGCGTAATCAGCTTCCGCTGCAATATAGGTAAGTAGCCTCTACGAAAGATGGAAAATAGTGATGTAAAAATAAATATAAAATCCATTTGCAAATATTCATTATTTCCTGACCATTTTAAGTTTAAAAACTCATAAAACTGTGGCAAAACAACTGGTTTGAGGAAAGTAGTTTAGGTACATAGGCGTCGATTTCTAGTTTCTACTGAGTTTGGGGTGCCCGGGCGCAGCAAATCCGCCGCCGCCCTAGCGGTGACCTTGACCCGCGCGGTCTGTTGAGGCTCCAAAGCCAAGCCGGCCGAGCCGGCGGGGAATTTGGAGAGCTCGGGCACCCCGACTTGGCGGAAATGGACACCCATGTTTAGGTGTTTCCTTAAAGTAATGGCTATAGACCGCATTCCCACCGAGTACCTACCTATATACACATCTGATGTCCGATTCAGTTTGACACGGCAAAGCCTCGTGTTCTATCACGGTATAATTGCTGATGTATGCCACTAATATGATCGATAATGCATATTGCATAGGTAATGCATATTGCATACCCGCGTGGGGGAGGGGGCGTTGTATATAGTCACAAATCTCTCTTTTTGGGTTGTGCACGAATCGGCGCGAAGCGCCGCGAAAATTGGCAAAAAAAAACATTAGGCAAAACTGCTCCAAAATACGAATTTTGCAGCCCGTGTAACAAGCTTGATACCAGAAAACCTTAGGTCAGGAAAACCAAATCAAGTAGTCAAGTCGCCTCAAAGTTTTGTGGTCCTGTCAACCGTATAGCTTTTTTCTTAGAAGCTGGAAATTTAGTGTAGCGTGACTGCATAAGTGTGGGGTCGAAGCCGGAATCAGTCGGAGTTGACTGTTTTGGCCAGTTTTGGCCAGAGTCGGAGTTGAAGTCTTCGAAAATGTACGGATTTTGACTACGAGGTCGGATTGGTGTAAAGTCATGCTCTTGGCTGGTTAGACGAAATATATTCGGCCCGTGGTCGGCCAGTCGTGTTATACGACACACGTTGATCACGATATCAAAAATAGGCAGTTCCGCGATGACAGGTCGGAAAAGAGCTGGAGATTTTGTTGGCCGAGGTGGTAGGGGTCAGACCAATGCATCCAGCTTCCCTTTCTGCTCTACATAAGACGTGAATGAGTGAAAAGCCACGTTTATTGTGGACCTTATTTGAATACCTCTGAATCTGAATCTGAATCTGCATGTAGGCCCACACCCCATATACTGAGTATCTAAACCGCCTGGACCCTCTCAGATTTGGCACCGGCCGTTCCATCTCTTCCATCCTCAGGACAGTCTCAGTGGCGGCGGAAGGTATTCTAGGATAGGGGTGCAAACGATATTGAAGCGCCCCTTCCCGCTGGGCGCCCCTTACTATGCCGATGGCCGTCCCTGCACTGGAAAATCAGTTTCGCCCCTATACAGGCGCCCATAGAAGTTTGCAGAGTGCTATTCCTGGTCATAATCATCTCCCCAGTAAAAAAAAAAACGCAAAATACGCCCTAGCACTAGGGGTGTAACCGCCCATACGGACAGTGCAATTTTACAGGCCCCAATCTCGGACCTCCCTTAACCATCGCACCGACGGGGGGGGCGGATATCCGCCCCCCCCCCTGAGGTTTTTCGCGAATAGCGGGAAAACCGCGGCGCGTAGTGCCGCGAAATTTGGTATGACTATAACCTCATCAATTTTACACATGGTGTGCAAGTTTGAACCTCCTACCTTTTAAGGTCAGGTCACCAGGTCACTTTGAATGACCCAACCTCAAGTCACTTTTTTTTGCAACTTTGTCACCGTGCCAGAGCTACAGTAGATGTCGGAGGCCTTTGAAAGTCGCAGGATATTATTAGGTCATTAGTAGCTACAATTTGTTTATCTCGGAATTTTGATATCGGTGACCTAAGGTCAGGTCAATTTCGCGACCTCCCCATTATAAGTCAATGGGGGAAAAATCAACTCCCTGTTTTTACCACTAAAACGGGTCGGAATGGCCCCATATACCATACATGACTTCATATACGATCAACCTTCACTACCTTGAGGTCTGTTTTGCTGTTGGGCAGCTGTGAGGTCATGTGACGTCATCAAAGGTCACCAAAGGTTTTTGGCCAATAACTCCGTACAGGAACAAGATACAGACGCGAGGATGGTCTCATTGTGTTCAGCTCGTCAAGACGCATCGAATGATATACATGATGACCTCGAGGTCACGTGACCTGAGGTCAACCTTTGACCTTGACCTTTCGAGGTCAACATATATATCATTCGATGCGGATTGACGAGAGGATCACGATGATGCCCTTAGTTTGTTCCTATCTTGACTAATTCGAAAGTTATTCGAGAAAAACTCGCTCCATATCTAGCGCCGCCATTTTGACTTTTTCGACCCCTGTGACGTCATCTTTGACCTGACCTGAAAATGACCTTAGTAAAAATTGTAGATCTTGGCCGTGCGTATCCGATGCCGTTTACCGCTTGTCGCTATCTTGCTTCGTTCTCGAGATCTCAGGGGGGGCGGTCATCCGCCCCCCCCCCCGTCGGTGCGAAGTTGGCGCAGACCCCCGTCGGTGCGCGGGTTAACATTCATATGTTGTAAACGGCAAACCGCCCCCGATAAATGTTACACAAACTAACTTCGTCTCGCATATCGGCTATCAGGCGCCCCTTTTTGTCGCATGGAGCCTGCAACGCTATACAGGGTGTCCCATAAGTTCGTTCTCACCTTATATTTGCATGTAAAACAGAGTACATTGCGTTTTGATATGTTTATAACCCCTCAATGTGCTCCCCATTTCATAGGCAAACACATGAATACATGCTGCGACATGCCAACCGGCATGTTTGGCAGCATAGCAGGCTTGAAGTTAGCCCAAACTCACTTGGCATGCGCCGTGAGCTCCTCAATGCTGGAACACCGCTTCGCTTCGACGAGCCTCGATTTCAATATTCCCAACACATTTTTATGAAATTGGGATCCGATGAGTTGGCTGAGATGTGATCTTACCACACACTCCTATCACAGTCTCCTGGCACTGCTTCTAAGCTTTGCTTGACCTGTGCACTGATGCACTGTCTTGCTTGAAGATGGGCCTACGACCTCCCGGGTGCCATTTTCTCCTAAAAAATGTGGTCATACTTGCGGTTCGAGTTAAGCTAGAAAGCTGAAACTCCTACTAGACCTTCTTGGAGAAGCATTCTGCGTCCCAAGACTGTTTCTGGAGAATCAATCGCAACGTGATCAGACATCAGTGTCTGGACGCATATTACCCCACATTACCGTGACCCTGGCCTTTTGCATAGGAATAAAGCGGGATGACATAAAAGTCATTTCCGTCGCCGATATGGGACCGTTTTGGGGTTTGGACCAGTGTTTTATCTCGAGCACGGACTAGGTAGTCCAGATGACCACATTGATGTCATCGGCCCTCCAGTTTTTTTAGCCTCAGGCATAACGAAACACATGTTTGGCCATTTTAAGACGTTTTTGACTGTTTTGAGCCCTCCGGTAAGTAGAGCTTAAGTCACCTTGAGTTAGGTACCCCAATATGATACTCTTAGACAGCTGGTAATGCATCCTGAAAAGCCTGTTCACCAACTTTCTAACGCTAAGACCTTTTTGACGGCCATTTTGGCGCCACACAGTTTTGGCCACATGGCTTACTCGTGAAAGCTGACAAAAAAAGAGCATAAACTTGCAGCGATTGACTCCCGACAAATCATCGGCGTCACTTGTTGACTGTGTGTCCAGTTAGCGACAGACATTGGCTACATACTGGATGGCCTCAATCACCCTCAACCGTCGTGAATGGCCCAGTGCGGACTAAATACCGAGACGTTCCCATATCGGAGACCTCTATGTTGCGGCGTAAGCCGTCTCCACAGGAAGTGAACTCACTGGCAAAAAATATTTTGTCTAGACGAATTAGTTACCGTGGAGCACATTCACAGTCGCCATGACAACCCCAAAAGCTCAGTTACAAAATAAATTAAGCGTGGCTTTAAATAAGAGAGCCTCTAAAAGAAAAATTTAGGTGAGAAGGAACTTATGGGACACCCTGTAAGCCCTCATATGTTCGTGTTGGCGTTCGGAGGCTATCGCCTTCAAAGACGTCTCCATAAATGTTTCTTTTTCGTCCCACACACAGGCGCACCTCTTTCGGCTCGCATGCAGGCGCCCCTCTTCCGCATGGCGCGCTTCTCGAGTAGCTGCGCCCTCCTAGCCTTTATCGCCTGGCAAGATTATATTCGACAGGGTCGGCAGCATCTGCCTTTGTTTCAGATAAGGATGCCCTCCACTCTTCAGCATATCAAAAATTACTTTTCCCACGTCATTGCCACCCTCTTCGTGTCACAAGTGCCTTTATCAGTTGCGGTGTCGCCTCGCACTGCTCAGCTTTATGGCTGCCGCACCTCTTAACTTCCTGCCTCCTCTACAGATTTTCGAGGCGCCCCTTTCCATAGCTTTAGGGTGCAGCTGCCCCCCTTGCCCCCCTGCTTCCGCCGCCACTGAGTCAAATCCTTCTCCTCCACGCCGCAACCCCCTGCTCCGGGCTGGACGGGCAACTCTATCCCATGCGGGAATGGCTCCACTGGAGCTATAGTCCTTTTCTGGGTGCAGTGAGTGCCAGTGGGCTGGGCTGCCTGTTCAATTGGTCGGGTTCATCCCAAGTGGCTCACTGGGGTGGCTGCCCAGACCAATGTCTCCCACTAATTCTTTCATACTTGCGGCTCTGAAATGGTCTCATCGGACCGAAGGGCCTAATCAAATTTCGAGTAGGATAACAACCAGTAAAACGCCTTTTGGGGCGACCAACGGAGCGAGCGAGAGGGTGGGGTGGGCCTTGCACGTGCGAAATAGCGAGGGGATACCTCCAACTAACTTGTGCACTGCACTCTGCTAACCGGTCCCTAACGATGTGCCAAATTTGAGCGCAATCGGCCTAGCCGTTCTCGAGATCTGGAAGCGGCACCCTGCACGTGGCGTGCGCACGTGCAAAATGGGTCCCAACTGACTTTTGCACGGCACCCTACTAACCGGTCCCTAACCATGCATCAGATTTCAGTGCAATCGGTTCAGCCGTTCTCGAGATCTGGAATCGACCCCTGTATGTGCGCACGTGCAGCAGTGCACCCCAACTGTGGCACATGGATATGCATTGCCTAGTGGGTATACCTACCTACATGCCAACTTTCAGCGCAATGGCGGCCCAGTAGTTGCCGAGATATTGAAATTGTTACAACACTGATACCTCTTCGTTTTTCACGTGGCACGTGCATATGGGGTCACTCACATGCATCGGGAATAGTCCGATGCTCGTTAGCTACCCTACAAAAATTACCGCATGTAAGTCGGTCAAGTGGTTGCTGAGATATAAGCCTAGCAAAAGCGTGACCACGGCATACTCAGAAATTTCCGTTAACCTACGAAAGACTACGAGAGACTCGCTTCGCTCGCTCCGTAATGAGTTTGGGGGGGACGTCCCCCTTCCATTCTGTGAGTGGGGGGGACGCGTCCCCCCCGTCCCCCCCGGTGGCGGCGCCCATGTGTACATTACACAATTTATGTGAGAGATAGCCTGGGAAGTTTGGCGATTGTACTTTGCCGCTCATTTGTACAGAGAAGCATTAGAATTGTTAAAAAAAACACCAACTTTTAGCTGGACCAGCTTCCCTTGTATTTTACCATTACTGGGATGTCCAGTATGCCACATGCCAAATTTTAGCCTCCTGGGTGCACGTTAAACCCTGCCTCAAAGGGCGCCAAAATTAGAAAATCCTATAGGATTGGCCAAAGTCAACTTCATCGTACAAACTTCGGTATGGTCTCATTCGATAGCCCATGTTGAGCAGAACAAATGTTTCAAAAGACACAACTCTATTAAACTGACTAGTTTTGGTTTAATTGAACGAGATAGTAATTTTTTGCGCATTCTGACCAGATAATCACCGTTTTTTGGCAATATCTTCTCGCTGGGTTGATCACTCAGAGCGAGCTTTGGCCACACGAGGTTTAAGTACATGCCCTTATTTTTCGTAGGATGGTTTGATGGGAAAATGTCAAAATTTAGGGGGCTGTCATTGACCCTTAATATTACGCTAAGCTCCAACTGTACTGGTCGTGTTCAGCCGTACCGCTGACCATGACCGGTTCATTTGAGAGGATTGTCTTAATCAAAAGTTTGTTCTACTTGTCAAGGACTATCGATCGAGACCATGCTGAAGTCTCTGCGATGAAATTCATTTTTGGCCAAAATCATAGGAATTCCAAATTTTGGCGCCCTTTGAGGCAGGATTTAGCGTGTACCCAGGAGGCTGCGATTTGGCATGCAGCTTATTGGGCAGCCCAGTAATGGGAAAATACCAGGGGAGCTGGTCCAGCTAAAAGTCTGTGTTTTTTAAACATCTAGAAGAGCATTGACAAAAACAGCCCCCGGCTCGTAGTGGGTTCAGAGTTTTTGCGGAAGTTAGCAATTTTGTGCATATGTTGCCTCTTTGTCGCATACGTTTTCTTATCTGCACGTATCAATCAATCAATCAATCAATCATGTATTGAGTCCTCCATGTGAATGGTTTTTCAGTGCTCTCGTCATACAATCATTCACAATCTATAAAACTACAAGTGGGTATAAAACACACATCAGTAAGAATGACGCACAGTATAAAAGTAAAGAGAATTGTCTGTACCAGTAAGATACTCAGATGGCAAAATGTGAAGTTAAGAATGCACAATACGCGGGTAAAAAGTAGACAAAGTAAATAAAAGTGAGCAGCGCAAAAAAAATCATCACAAAATACATCACAGCTTGTTTGCCAGAAAGCTAACGATGGAGACCGTTCCACGATTTTACTGCTCTAAAATGAAAAGTACGCCTAGCTCGCTCTGTTCTAATTTTAGGCAGGTCCAGCTGATCCCCACATGTGCCGCGAGTGAGCCTCCTATTCACATCAGAGCGACGCATCACGAGTCCAGCTAGAGATGGCGGCGCATCCGACGAGAGAATCCTACGCAGCATCGCTATGTCTCGGTCCTCCAACATCTTGTCAAACTTCGGCCATTCGAGAGCTTCCAGAGCTGCGCTAATGTGGTCGCGTTTAGACAGTCCTGTTACAATGCGCGCCGCGAAGTTAATGGCCTTCTGCACACGTCGCCTCTGGGTTGCGCAGCAGCCTCCCCAGACGGTACAGCAGTACATTATGTGGGGGAATACAAGGGCCTCGATAAGCATCTTTTTTACTTCATATGGTAGCTTGTGTCTCAACTTAGATAGGCCGACAAGTAAATGGTAGCAGCGGCGGGTCACCAACGACACCTGCTTCTCCCAGGTCAGTGAAGAGTCAAAGAACACGCCTAAAATTTTGATCTCGTGACTAGGTTTAATTTCGCAAATGCCAAAGTCAATAGTAAAATTTGCACTACATATTTTTCTCTGCGGCTTTACTAGCAAAAGTTCAGTCTTAGTTGGGTTGATTTTTAGCCTGTTCTGGGTGTACCATCGGAGAGCCACCTCCAAAGTACACTCCATACGCCGTTTTAGGTCGTCCAAATTAGAAACCGTATCAGAGTCAATAAACTGAATGTCATCGGCGTACATGACCTGCTTGCCACTGGGTAAATGAGACATAAGGTCGTTAGTAAAAAGGTCGTATCTCTTTTGACAGAGCTTCCATTGCAACCGGACCTGGAGAGTCGCAAGACGTTGAGTCTGATGAGTCCTCCCAAGAGATATATGACGACGACGATGACGACGAGGACTGGCATCCACCCCCCGACGAAGCCGCCACGAACAACGAAGACGGGGAGAACTGGCACTCCGAGAGAGACAGGCATGTAATTTTGAACGCGTCTGCTACTAGTTACTACACGTTTGTATCCCTCGCTTCAGGGCTGGAGAACTTTGCCCATCCAGGTGCACAGAAACATCGCGGTGCACAGAAAACGTTCTGTTTTGTACCGTTTTGTCTGCGAGGCTCTGTCTGCCATCGCAAATAAATGTTTGTAATAAATGTTTAGCAAATAAATGTTTTCATGAATGCGGCGTCTTAATAAATGGCACGTTGCTATGATATTTTCAGTCACAAGTACGCCCTAGAATTGGTTTGATGTCAGTATAGCCTTTAACAATGCTCAAGATACGACGTGAAGAATATACACCTTTTTCAATTTGAGGTAGCCAATGGGCAAAACTGTTTTATCTCATTTTTGGAACTGGCTCAGCCCGAGGAAGAATAGTGAGCTGGCTCAGCTCACGGTCAACCCGCTCATGTTCAGCTCAGCTCAACCCAGCTCAGTTCATCTCTGACTCAGCTCACGCTGAACCGGATCATGTCCACCTCAGTTAACGCTCAGCTGAACCTCGCTCAATTCCGCTCTGGCTCAGCTCACGCCAGGGCTGTGGAGTCGACACATTTTGAGCCCGACTCCGACTCCGACTCCGACCTCAGCCTCAAAGTCGACTCCGACTCCGACTCCGACTCCGGGCAAAACTGTCGACTCCGAACGACTCCGACTCCGGTTCGACTCCGACTCCGCAGCCTGTGCTATGGAGATATATTTTGAGCGACTCCGACTCCGACCTTAACCTCAAAATCGACTCCGACTCCGACTCCGGGCAAAACTGTCGACTCCGGCCGACTCCGACTCCGGCTTCGACTCCGAATCCATAGCCCTGGCTCACGCTCAACTAAGTCTCGCGCAGTGGACCAGTTTGTCGGGCCGTTCACCGCTCCCGACTCTGTTTGCCGCGTTTAAGTGCGTTACATTGCCGATTTGACCTTGACCTTTGACCTGGAGCCAGCTCAGCTCAGTTCACGGCTGAGCTAACTCAGCTCATGGCTCAAAACTGTGCCAGTTACTTGAGCCAGCGACACCATGTAAGCTCAGCTGAGCCAGCTCAGCCCATGGCTCAGAATTAAATGAAGAGCCTGAGCTAACCCACCTCATGCATAGGCGTAGGAACAGGGGGGCGGGGGGCATGGCCCCTCCACTTTTCGGCCAATTTTTGTTCCTAAAATCTACATTTATTCTCTAAAGACAAAATTAAATACAGCAATCGATTCGTCAGGCCGAGAGCAGTCCAAAAATGCATAGAAAGTTGGCGTGAGGGGGTTGGCTTCCACACAAAGTGAGATCAAAGCTTCACTGCCCCCCCCCCCACACACACACTTTTCGTGACGTTCATACGCCTATGACCTCATGGCTCAACGGCAAGCGTGAAATCCTGAGCCGGCTCGTGAGCCAGCTCACAGCTCTTGAGCCGGCTTATGAGCCAAGTCACAAGTCTGGCTCGCCTGGCGCCTGTGCCTGTGGTATAGTGTGAGACGGCCAAACGGCTATGTCCACGAAAAAATAGCACGAATATAGGTATGTCCACACGGCCTCATTTGCTCCCAATCAGCATGTCCATCAAAGCGATTTTAGATTCAGCATTGCATATGTATGTCCCCCCTTGCAGATGACATTATTTGGTTCCGAATCGTGTCCAATGTCCATCGATACGGTTGCGGAGTCCGCAAACAAAGTCCCTCCATGCGAATTTTGTTGACTGTTTAATGTCCTCCCAAACATCAATAAACTATGTCCATATATGCGCCTCTTTTTTCCTGCAAAATGTCCATCGAAAGCGGTTAAGATACCTCGAACTGTCCACCAAATCTATGGCAAAACGTGTCCCCATATGATGAACTTTGTTACCTCCGAATGTCCACCCATAGCGATTCTGATACCCATTTTTGAACCATGATTACTCCGTAAGTACGTTATCATTGACAGCGGTTAAGTGATATGGTGTAGACTGGACCTAGGCCTAACCAATAGACTGTGTCACCAGACCCCTTTTTCTCGCAAATTCTGGCGAACGTGATATATTTGTGGCTCAAGGGCCTTACATGAATAATGATGTCCAAAGAAGCGGTCAAAATCAAGTATTTGGAGGGCTAAAACATTTTTTCTGTAGCTCTGAAAAATCTTGAGATTTTACCTAGCGACATCTACAATTATCGTTTTACTACACTAGCGCCCCCTACAAATCACTTTGACACAGGTGATATTCTGGATTTTTAAAATAGGAATATGCCACGATATTGGTTCCCTCGCCCGTATAGGGGGGGGGGGTCGAACGGACCCCCCCCCATGGTTTTTCGCGAATAACTCGCGTAAAAAGCGGCCGATCGCGACGAAACTTTCAGTACCCTCGCGTTCATCAATTTTACACCTACCCTGAAAATTTCATGACCCTGACCCAAATGACCTTTGACCTGTGACCTACTTTTCGAGACCATGTTTGGCTGGAATCGCGATTCGGCGTATGTCGGCTCGCATTAGCCGCGCGTTTGCAGTCTTTTCGTGGTTTCAAGCGTTCAAACATGTGATATGATGTTGCCCCCATGCATTAGGGCGGGTGTCAAGGTCACCTGAAGGTCAGGTCAGGTCATTGACCTTTGATGACCTCGGTTCACTTTTTCGAGTTTTACATGTTTCTAGGCCAGTTTTTCGAGCTGAATTCGAATTTAGCAACCATATGAACATTTACGAAGTAGTTTTGGTGCCTTCGTAACATGTTACGAAGCTGTCAGAGGCGGTTGCCACCTACTACGAATACCCTTACTGGTTGACCTGACCTGACCTGACCCGACCTGGCCTAAATACATGAAGACATCATCTGTGATCAAAACTAACATGATATTCGTGATCAGCACCCGGAAAAACCCCATAGCAGCCACACTTTACGACGTTCTAACAGGTCCCGATTTTCCCGTCTTTGAGGTCATTGACCTGACCTGCAAGGTCAACCAATGACCTAGGACCTTAAAATTGGGTATCATCGGCTTCCTCTCGTCACGGGCAACACGCTCGTTTTTTCCGCGAAGCTCTAGCTCGATCAGGGGCGAAACGGCAAGGGGGGGGGGTCCAACGGACCCCCCCCTTATACGTTCGCGGCTGGAAAAACACCAATACGGGCGAGGGTTAACGGCACAAATGGACATTGTTTGATAGCCTGTTAAATTATCCACAGGCAGATGCTGGTCCTGTCCCAATCGGTTTTCTGGTAATCGATATATTGGGTCGAAACTGCGACTATGACACCGTCTTTATCGACGCATGGTTTAGTGTGCTTCGAATCATGAATGACATTTGTACCCAATAGTACCATACCACACCACAGGGCCTGTGCAACATCTGCCTAACGCTCCTTATATCCGTACCCTACTCTTACCCCACTTATACCACTAATCCTCCCCGTCAGCTTCGGCATTTCCGTGCGAAAATATTAGAAGAATTCACGACAGGGCGGACCTTAGCAGATAACACATGACATTATTTGTGTTACCGATGAAGTGTAGTTTTCAACCCATCATTTAAATGAAGTAACACATCTAAGAGTAAAAAATCAATCTTATGGCGCTGAACATCAAAGCGCAGTGGCGAGTCCCAACTCCCACCCTCCATTGTATGTGAACATCACATTGGAGCGGGATTAGTGCAGTGTGGAGAGCTGAGGGATACTGATTTGTAATAAAAGTAACCGAGAGACGGCAGCGGCCAGTCGCAACTCGGAAGACACAGACAGGAAAACAATCAGCGTGATGTGACAGCCCTAGCAACAAAATCTTCGGTCTATTCGACATCGCACTCTGAAAATGTATGTCATTGCCGCGCTGGCTGCGTCTACTGTAACGAAAGTGGCAGCTGTGGGCCTGACAGCGGCGGTGGATACGGCTATTTATACACACTGTGGATACGGCAACGGCAGCGGATCCACAGCAGCGATGGAATCGGCGGCAGCGGACAGGAGCTGGCCATACACGGCAATGGCAGACACAATACCGCCGGTGAGTACGCTTGGCCGTCTCGCTGCTGCTGTGTCTGTTACGCGCGAAGACGGTGGACTGCTGCATCCCATCGGTTATGATCGCCGAGTCACTGAAGAGAGGTGGCGAGTTGCGGAGAAAATAATCCGTGTAATCTGAGAAGCACAATCCGCCCTATCATTCCTTAGGACTATAACCGGCGATCCATTCTCGTCTTTGAGCACACTTCTCTGTGCCTATTGACGGTCCACCCGAGCGATCGGTAGGGGCAGCTCTAATTGGAACACATGCACTTCTGTAATTATTGGGCGCCAGAGCAGGGCGACTTTTCTCATCGGAGATCGTTCGTCTCGACGGAAGACAGAACCGACTTAGCTGGCAGTCACAGCGCTGCACCAGTCGGTGGTCGACTCGGCTCATTTACTCTTTCATTTCATGGCCCTGAAATGGTCTCAACGAACCGATAAGGAAAACTCAGCATCAGTGGCGGCGGAACACCTTCAATTAAAAGAGACATTTACACGAAAATTATATCGCACAAAAACTGCTTTCTGACAAGGTCCTAGACTCTGGAACAGTATCATAACCCCCCACTTTTTGTTGTCAGAAGATTGTGAAGCATCAAAACAAATCATAAAGAGACATACAAAAAATCAACTAATACTCAGATACACATAGCAAAAATAAGGTTCTCAAGTCATTTTAGTCGTCAGTTATTAAGTCCAAAAATTTAAATTTAAACATGCTTTATAAAGTCCCTCTTGAGCTGAAAAAGGATTTCAAGCAAATATGCTCCAATATACCTATTCAGACTATACGCCACATTCCTTTGCTGTGACCTGGGGACTCGACCAGCCTTGCTTAGCTGGAAGAGTTCCCCTGGTCACACCGGCATAAACACACACACAAAAAAAAAAATCGAACGCACGATCTTTAGATCACGGTGCAGCCATCCTAACCACTACACTACCGCGGTGGCGCAGCGGCCGGCGGAAGGGAGGCTGCGGAGACATGGGGCTTTTTTTAGTAAGAATATAAAAGCGCCAGTTTTGTATTATGTAATTGGATTTGCCGAAAATCCAGAACTACATCTTAGAGCTATTTTAGATAATATTTAATTAGGCCTTTGCCTGCTTTTACCTAGGCGTTATTTCTTTTTTTATTACCTAAAAGAATTATTGAACGCTTGTCTTCAATAGCTGTAAGGTGCTCTCCTAATGACCAGGTAAGATTGATTTGAAACGGATGTGACAATGCAACATGGTGCATTTTCTGAAGCTGTCAAGCTCATGATCATGAGGGAACAATTGGTACCTATAATTAGTATTGTATACCAGAGTGCAAACTCCCCTACTTATGATGGCAAATGATGAAATCATTACAGGTTTTCGAAGACATTCAATGTTGCTGGGCATCCTTTGCATGATTTTTACAGGCTAGACTGCTTATCAGAATGTAAGTTTAACCTTCCAGGCGGTGGGGGGCATTTTTTCGCCCCCCCCCCCTTTAGTTTTTTCGATATATCTCGAGAACCGCTGCGCCGATCGTCACCAAACTTTTAGTAGGTACCTACCCTCCCGGGAGTAGCTAGCGCACATGGTGACCTTTTTTTTTACAACGGCTATGATAGGTTGGCCGCTAATGACGTCAGAGTGACGTCATTTCTGCCATTTTCGACCAAAAAAAAAAGGTTTCGCGGGAAGAGCTGTCAGGTCTACAGCTTTAGAGATACAGAAAAATGTTTTAAACATAAAAGGTGTGAAATCAAGAGCGCTACAAAACTGCTCTTTCGGTTTTTCGAATTTTTTTGATGTCGACCCCCAAAAATAAAAATAGATTTTTTGAATATAATAGCCGAAAAAATCCAAAAACTTTTTGAATTTCGAAAAAACCGGAATATATGTGATAGTCCCTACCGCCTTCTATCTACATACCAAATTTGAGATCGATATCTCTTTTTTGGCCAAGTTATAGGGAAAAAAAACTGTTCAAAATTGATGACGTCAAATTTTCAAACTCAATTTTTAGCAATTCTAGATCTCGTAGAGCAAAACAAAGACCACCATTAGACTCCCCGTGACGAGCTGCATCGAATCAATACCCATTTTATGCAAAAATATCAACTTTGAAATTTGACCTTTTTTGACCTGACCTTGACCTGACCTCCACCAGAAAGTGACCTTAACCCGGCAGGCGGTGGGCCTACCAGCCACCTTCCGCGCGGTGGGGGGGCACTTTTTTGCCCCCCCCCGTATCTCCGAAACTACTGGACGGATCCGGAAAATTCAAACGGCGTTCGATAGCCCTGTCAAATTTGTCGAGGAAAACCGAATTTCATTGACCTCGGGGTCACCGATGACGTCACAGGTCAGGTCAAAGATAAAATGTTTCACCGTTCACGGGGCTTCTAGGGAAAGCGCTATAACACCGAGTAAAACGCATTTTGTCGAAAATCAGCGATAAGGCGTCAGTTGTCTAGTACATATGTTGCTATTAGAGGTCACTGGTCATACCAGGTCAGGTCACAGGTCAGGTCACCGAAGGTCACCAAGGGTCACCACATGAGCCCAACTTTACTAGGGTTATGCGATGCATGTTTTATGGCCAGTTTTTCATTTCCAACTCAATGGTGTTGGTTATAAGACCATGAGATACGGTTTAGGTCACTTTCTGGTGGAGGTCAGGTCAAGGTCAGGTCAAAAAAGGTCAAATTTCAAAGTTGATATTTTTGCATAAAATGGGCATCGATTCGATGCAGCTCGTCAGGGGGAGTCTAATGGTGGTCTTTGTTTTGCGCTACGAGGTCTAGAATAGCTAAAAATTGAGTTTGAAAATTTGACGTCATCGATTTTGAACAGTTTTTTTCGCTATAACTTGGCCAAAAAAAGAGGTATCGATCTCAAATTAGGTATGTAGATAGAAGGCGGTAGGGGCTATCACATATATTCCGGTTTTTTAGAAATTCAAAAAACTTGTTGGATTTTTTGGCTTTTATATTCGAAAAAATCTATTTTTTAATTTTTGGGGGTTAAAATCCAAAGAAATCGAAAAACCGAAATAGCAGTTTTGTAGCCCTTTTAATTCCATCCCTTTTATGTCTGAAACATTTTTCTGTATCTCTAAAGCTGTAGGCCTGACAGCTCTTCCTGCGAAACCTTTTTTTTGGGTCGAAAACGGCAAAAATGACGTCACTCTGACGTCATTAGCGGCCAACCTATCCTAGCCTTTGGAAAAAAAAATTTGGTCATCATGTGCGCTAGCTGCTCCCGGGAGGGTACTGAAAGTTCGGTGACGATCGGCGCAGCGGTTCTCGAGATATATTGAAAAAACTAAAGCGGGGGGGGGGCAAAAAATGCCCCCCCCACCGCCTGGAAGGTTAACATACCTGATGGTCTTATAACCAACACCATTGAGCTGGAAATGAAAAACTGGCCATAAAACATGCATCGCATAACCTTAGTAAAGTTGGGCTCATGTGGTGACCCTTGGTGACCTTTGGTGACCTGACCTGTAACCTGACCTGGTATGACCAGTGACCTCTAATAGCAACATATGTACTAGGCAACTGACGCCTTATCGCTGATTTTCGACAAAATGCGTTTTACTCGGTGTTATAGCGCTTTCACTAGAAGATACGTGAACGGTGAAACATTTTATCTTTGACCTGACCTGTGACGTCATCGGTGACCCCGAGGTCAATGAAATTTGGTTTCCTTCGACAAATTTGACAGGGCTATCGAACGCTGTTTGAATTTTTCGGATCCGTTCTGTAGTTTCGGATATACGGGGGGGGGGGGAAATGCCCCCCCCCCCACCGCGCGGAAGGTGGCCGGGAGGCCCACCGCCTGCCAGGTTAAGCATTTAAATTTTATATTTCAGTATTTTATATTGAGCTTGAAATCTCACAGCCGTGGCCAAAGCCGTAGCCGTGTTCTTGGAGATATTTGCAGCCACCCCGGCCCACAGCCGTGGGGCTGCAGCTGCAGCCGGCCGGTGCAGACTTCTACTTCCAGGTCAGGTCAAACTAAAAAATGTTGCTGTTTTGGGTCACCGTTGGATATCAAGCGCGTTGCTCATCATATACCGATGACGGTGCCGTATTGTGGTGCCAAGCCAGCTAGAATCTCTTTGTCACACTATCCGACCAGGTTTTTGCTGCTGAGGTCATTTCAGGTTAAGTTCGGTCAAGATCAATGATATGCGTTTGTCTGTCTGTGTGCTGATGTGTGCACCGATTTTTTATCTGTCCGTATCACATGAAATCATGATATGAAAACATTTTACCAAAAATACAGTCAAAGAAACTTCACAAAAGCAAAATCAGCTTGCCTAAAACGCAATGATTTTAGATGACCTAGGTTGACCTTGACCCTGACCTTGACATCTGTACATCCTCGAACAACATGCTCCATAATAGGTGGGAGGTAAGGCTGGCAAAAAAAGGCCAAAATCAAGGTGTCAAAAGCTCACAAGACCCATAGCCAACGCAAGATATTGGGTATTTGTCATTTGGCTCATGACATGACCTGAGGAACAAGGTCATATCTCCGAGACCCACAACCCAAAATAGCAACATTTTTTAGTTTGACCTGACCTGGAAGGTCAATGACTGACCTGAGACGGTAAAACTGGGTATCATTGGATTCGTCTCTTCCCAAAGAATCTTTTTGGTCTGTACCGCGAAGCTCTTACCTCCAACAGGAACGAAATGGGGGGTTAGCACCCCCCCCCCATGTGCGTTCTAGGATGGGAAAATGGCATATGCGGGCGAGGGTTAAAGCCAAAACTTTTAGAGACCAAGGTTGAGACTTGTCAGATGCGTTGGCACATGCTTGTGTGAATGAGCATATGCGTCCTGTACTTACATATAAACGGAGCCAAAAGCTCCTTTTCCAAGAAATTTGTCTCTGTAGTACTTGATATGTCCAACAGTGGTTGTTGTCCCATGTTTCACCTGTTGGAAGAAAAAAGTGTCAATTACATTTATTTATCCCGCCCCCACTGCGCCTTCGCGCCCCCCAGCCGGACACTGGGGGCGGGCAAATAGCTGCCCCCTTTTACTTCTCCGAAAAAGGGGGCAACTAAATTTACTTCTCCGGTCGTAACGCGAAAACAGAGCATGATCTGACCTTGACCTGAAACATTCGAAGTTGACCTGAAACTTCGCGTTGACTTGAAACTTGACCTTGACCTGAAACATTCAGAAATCGGCTGCCACAGAGGGCAAGCTTCCAACCGTTAGGACAGCAAGCGGGCCGCTCGGGGGTCGAACAGTCACACCACTGTTGCAGTACTACGAAACCGATCCCAGCTTTGCTCCAGTCCGTCATCAGAATGGTGGGCCGCGTCTTGTCGTAATACCGAAGCCCCTGTTCCACTAACTTGCTGACCATCATCTTTACCTCCTCTAGACGTCTTTTCAGCTGCTCGTCCCAGTAGACCTTCTTCGATTGTGGATTCTTCAGAAGGTCGCGAAACGGCTCCATGATAGCTGCTGTTGCCATGAAGGGCGAAGGGTTTTTCTACTTCTAGAGGACACATAAAAATTCAGAAGAGAGAACAGCTTGTCAATAACCAACCAGGAGGAACACAGCTATTGCCCTGACAAAAAAATGGTTTAAATTAAACTTACTATTCCTCATATAAATTAAAGATTCATGCTCCTTCGATAGAAAGTAACACGAAAAACGGCGCAGCAACGCCTATTTAATTCGTCCCATATTCCGGAAAAAAAAACATTGAAAAATGAGGAGACCTCCACCCAAATGTTTGGCAAAAGCCTTAAAAATTTGAAATCAACCACGCAATATGCTAATAAATGCAGAAAACAGCAACAAATACATGTTTTACTCGCCACTACACTCCCGGGACCGCCACACTCTGTCCAGACAATTCCGCACTGTAGGGGAGAGTGGGGCACATTCGTGCAAAAAATGGATAAATCCATATATCTGTTCTTTGGTTTGCAACGGCAAAATTGTTGATTGTGGTATGGAAAGGAACTATTGCAGATATTTTTCCTCTTTAAAAGTTATCCTCTAAAATTATTGCTTCTATTAGAAAAAAATGACTTTTAATAACTCTGAACGTTTGCACGAAACTGCCCCACCTATGGGGCACATTCGTGCAAGGGGTGGGGCACTTCCGTGCACCCTGCAAAGTTCTAGAAATTACCGGGCATTACCAGAAATTTACCAAAGGAAATTGGCAGGGGGTCATTTCACTTGATTCCTTTCGACAAGAATGCATTGCACAACATATGTAGAAAGAATGGGCTGGCCAACAAGAATGTGCCAACTGCCGGCCTCCGTGACCTCGCCAAGTTCGCGTGAATTACTCGTCACGACGTCGCAAGCAGCCGAGACTGAGTCAGGCGAGCGTCATTAGTGAAACCTACTATAGATAAAGTCATAAATAGCAAAAAAACTAAAAAAATATGCACGAATGTGCCCCCAGGTAGTGCGTACACGAACCTGCCCCACAACGTTATTTGTAATATATTTCAAAATTTCTTGTTGAAAAAAATGACACTTTGTCAACAAACAAGTTTGCAGCAGTTCCGTGAATAGAGTGAGCACCTTCGCCCCCAATTTTG
This sequence comes from Amphibalanus amphitrite, assembly GCF_019059575.1. Taxonomy (NCBI): domain Eukaryota; kingdom Metazoa; phylum Arthropoda; class Thecostraca; order Balanomorpha; family Balanidae; genus Amphibalanus; species Amphibalanus amphitrite. Next base: position 1,196,541 of record NW_024881504.1, read on the forward strand.
AAAAGCTGAACCACATTTCCGAGTCAGGATCACGAAAATGGATGATATGAGAAAAGTTTGGAAAGCTCACGAATATTACAAATTTGCGTTTTTATCAAGCATGACAGCAGGCACAGTGTTGTCTTCTACGGTGAACGAAGGGAGGCAATGATAGACACATTTCCATAATTTACCTTGAGCTCGTGCAGTCACTCGTGTTCCCATAAACTGCTGAAAACGAATGTGCCCCATGCACGAATGTGCCCCACTCTCCCCTAAATAAAGTCGGCGGTATCGAACAAGCATGGCCCGTCACTAAAGTACTTTTAAGGATATTTACTTTTCGTTTTTTGATGCTTTCTGCTTACAAAATGAAGTCTTATAAAACCATCGTTTGTCGGTAAATTTTTGTCAATTTTCCACGACTCATTACTTTGAAAAATTACATAAAATACATCCACGCTAGGATTTAGACATCCACGCTAGATTATGGACACTTCACTATGGCGAATTGAAAGCGACCAGGGGCGATAGTCGCATTTGCCTCATGTTCGGCGGAAATCGGTAAGTTCCAACATATGCGCAACATTTTCTATATTTGGGTACGATGACGTCGTCAGCGTACCCATTTTTGGAAGATGCGTACCCATATATGGAAAATCCTTCCAAAAATGGAAGGCTTTCTAAAAATGGAAGATTTGACCACAGTTTCCCCGACTGAGGCCCTGGCCGGTGATCCATATCACTTCTCAGTCCGACCTCTACCACTCCTGGCCCGAGCGAATCCTGCCCAGCCTCCTCTTCGACTGGGCCGCGGAGCTACGCTACTACAAACCCACCGCACTCCTATCCTGGATCGACCATCGCCGCTCCTGCCGGACCGCCGAGCACTGCTCCTATCGGACTGACGAGCGCTGCTGCTGGACCGCCGAGCACTGCTCCTGCCAGGACTCCGCCTTCCCATCCTCTATCATCCTCCGCCGCTCCGGCCGGTCAGTCGAGCACAGGCCAGGGAAGAAAATATGACCCAAAATGGCTCAAATTGTTTCCCTGGATCCAGTATGACGCAGAAAAGGATGCAGTGATTTGTGAAGTCTGCCGGACTGCTCAAGTCATGAGAGTTTTGTCGTCATTCCGACGAACTGAAGACCCTTCGTGAAAAGCGGATTTCGTTCTTGGCACAAGGCTCTCCAAAAGCTAAAAAAAAAACATGAAATGTCAAAAATGTACAGGAGTTCGGTTGAGGGCATCCAGTCTCTGAAGAAGAGAAACACTGCGCAGCAAATGATCATGTTTGCGAAGACCAAGGAGCAACATGACGCACGGGTGGCGTTGGGCCGCATATTTGAAGTGTCAGAGCTATCTTCTAACACAGGGACTTCCATTTTGCCGTCGTGACGAAGAGACTGGAAACCTACAGCGACTCATCAAGACTTTCTCAGCGCACTGTTCGGAACTGTTCCCACTACTCTCGAAAAACAACAGGAGGGGGGGGGGGGGCGGATAACCGCCTCCCCCCGTCGGTGCGTGGGTTAAAATGAAGGAATGAATAAGTCAAGTTGAAAGCAGAAATTTGGTTCAAAATGATGTACAAAGCTTAACTATTTAAATCTAAACATCTTCTGATAAGAGCAATTGACATTGAAAATGTGCATTGTTATTCATCGAAAACAGATTATATGTATATGCGGTAAAGTGTCTTTATTTCAGAGGTCGCATTTTACTAAGAATGCGGAATACACGCCGCATACCACCGCCAATGCTGCAACACAGCTCAAATTTCAAAGTAAACATTTATTCACACCATGCCGAATGTGATCACCAAAACTTTGGTATAGTTATATATACAATTACTTACTTCATCAGCGTAGCATATCTCCAGAGGAGGCTCTTCACCCGCCATGCTGCAGGTTGTCCGTTGTCCAGTGGGATGTTCGCTCTGAAATAAACCGCGTTTGGTCAGTTTAGTGTATGTACAAGGCGACAGGAGATTACTATAAAATTGGACAAATGGTAACATGAATACGTCCAGTTATAACTATATGATAAGATAAAATCGTTTTTTCGCGACCCTACGAGGGGAGGGCCGGCTCTGGCGAGCGGCGGCTAGCGGCTGGCGGCGGCGGGCGGCAGGGCCGCGGAGGCGGCGGCCTACTCTGATTGGTGGAGCGTCTCGTGTCACGTGACGGTGGCGGCGCGGGATGAGTCTAGTCAGCTTAGCCAGTCAGTTAACTTAAGTGTAGTCCATTTTGGGATTTTCAATTCTATTTTTAGTGTTTTTGTGTTTCTCTCGTTTTCTTGAATTTCGGCATGAGTTTTTGTTATCTTTTGTTTTATTTTTCTGGGTTCTATCAAGGCCAGAGGAGGGTCGATGAAAGAATGAGTCGGTAAATGTCCGTTATTATAGGATGGTTGAGGGTTGAATGAAACATGGACTGCTGGTAGACGTGGCCTTGGTGGGTTTCTTTAGGTTTGCACTGTAAAAAATCTTACAAGCCCCTTGTAGGAAAACCGCTGGCGCAAAAATGAGCATGCAGCGACGTGTAAAAATCGCCTCATATTTAGCTAGTAAGAGGGTACAAGCTTGTTTCGTTAGTAAATGACCAGCCCACGCCTCATAAACCGAGCACCCCCGTGTCAGCCCCTCGTTTCGTTATTCGGTACTATTGGTGCCAATCGGAATTTCTTTTCTTGGAATTCCAATTTTTGTCCAATTCCAATTTGGAATTTGGACGGAATTCTTAACATTTTTTGGAAATTAATCGGAACACAAGGCCTTTAAAATTTAAAATTTTAAAACGGAGGCCTTTAAAACGCTTTTAAACACTTTTAAAATTTACGCAAAAAATGCAAAAATCGTTAAAAATTGGAATAGCCCCCGCTTTGGACAAATTTGGAAATTTACTTGGCAATTTCTTGGAATTGGATCGGAATTGGAATTGAAATTTCATGAAATTGGCACCACTATTCGGTACCTCGTTTGAAAACGAGGGCAAAACCAGCAGATCGGTACGCCGATTAGGCTCCTTAGCAGGACTCGCCTGGTAACCCAACCAGCTAGCGCCTGCTATTGCTGCCCAGTAGTAATACTAGCTCAATTGCGTCACCCCCCCCCCCTCCTTCTCCCCAGCCGCCCCTCCGACTGGTGGACGACCCGGCCAACGACAGCCACGCCACGTTACAAAAAAAAAAAAAACATACACAAAAATAACGTTTATTACTTATTAGCATACGATACAAAATATCTAAATATATACATATTACAATATCATAGCGGAGTGGTGCAAAAGCTGATTCGAGTCACCACCAATAACATTCACAAAATAATATGGTTGCATGAGACACGATCGGGCACTTCCACGGGCTTTGACGCAACGGCACTTACAACAGGCGAGTGAGCAAGTTGATCCTGCCATGTCAGGTACATTGTGCACTGTGCAGTCCATCAAATATTTGCCATACTTTGCAGATTCAAGCAAGTTTTTTTCTGGGCGAGGCTTACCAACAGAAATATCGCTGGCTTCCGGTATACCTTCATGCCTCAGTCTTCCACAACTTTAAGCAACTCTGCAAACAGAAAAGAAAATTAACTGCTGATTTTAAAATATCAGCGAGGATGGCTTTATTATCTACATCAACTGACTTTTGTATAAGATAAATCAATGTGAGGCAATATGTGTAGCTTACACATTTGGAAAAAAAGGCTAGACAGCAACTGAAAGAAAGTCCGTCTTCCAACAGTCGGAATTCAAACGAAACAGTGGCCCACAACGGTCAAGGGGTGAATTCTATGACGCAACATGTGTTCAGAATATTACAAAATGAATAAAATGTCCCCCATTGCTACGTAAATATCATACAATATAACGTACCTTCGGAATATCCCCGCCCGAGAACTTCACAACGCACCGTGCCACAACACAACCGCACCAACCGCCGGCAGCCGCAGAACTGAACAATGGCGGCCGGAAATGACGGCCCCGCGCCGGAAGTTAAAGGGACAGTATCACCATTTTGATGAAATTTGACATTGCATAGGCCCCACCTTTCTGGTCCTGGAACTGAAGACCGATCCTCGAAGCTCCACACCGTTATCCCGCTATCGCCGCTCAAAGTACGAAAGGTGTACTACACTTTGAATCGTGCTTCACTATCTTCACTGTTTAAATGTTTGCCCCGTTTTGAATTGACCGCCAGTAATAAAACTTTTACCCTGGTCATTTCATCAAATTTTATAAAGCCAAAACGTTTTTCGCACTTATTCATCACCGTTAAATTCATTAAATAGTCGTAGGCAATTTCCGCTGTTTCCTTCGGATTCTAGCGGCTCAACAAAGGATTTCCTCCATCTTGAATCACAATCTCCCTCCAATGTATGACGTTTATCACGTGATTGTCACGTGATATTTTCTCCCATTGTCAATTGTCACGTCCAATTGTCACTCCCTCCAATTGTCACGTGATATTTTTATAGGCAATACCTAAGGCTACCTCTCCCTAAGGCCAACTCAATCAGAAGAACGACCGCGTAAGCGTAGCGTCAATAATGTATTATCTGCGCCAGTTCTGTAGTAATTTTGCATGCTTCCAAACTGGCGGCCATGCTTGTATAGTGGTGGTTCGCTCATGAAAATGAATCATGAAAATGAAATGTGGTTGCAATATTTTTCACCGAGTTCGGTCCTCAAACTATGTTTTTCTGATTCAGAAAAATAAGAAATGCTAGTAAAAAAAAAATCAGCTCCATACATTGATTTTTTTTTTCGATGATACTGTCCCTTTAAGGACGCGTTTTAGAAGCAGTCTCAGACTCGTCGCTGCTCACCGTAGCAGGGATTTATGAGGCACTACCGAATCAAAGTCGTTTCGCCTCATTCGGCAACACGAAAACCCTACCAGGACTAGTCCGATGATGAGTTTCCGACTAGGTGGCGTGTGCGCAGGATTATATTTAAAGCACGTGCAGGGCGGTGCCTCATTAGCCGACATAATAATTATATGACACGATAATGAAACACGCATGTAACTAGCATGCAACAAGCTTCTGGCGGATTTAATTATGAGACTATGCGTAGTTTTCCGACACAGCGCGAAATCTGTTGATAAGCAGGAAGGGGTGTTAGGGAAGCATTTAAGTTATTAGGTTACCGTTTGTAACCAATTGTTTCACGAGGCCACTCTTTAACTAACAACCCTCAGGCTGATAATGTCCCTATATATAACAGCAAGGTACAATGGACGACCGTGTAACCCACTCCTTGTCATAGAATTGGCTCGTGACATTTTTTTACAGTGTGGGGGATGGGGCCGGCGTGGTGGTTTTGTTGGTTGGAAATAGCTGTACTGGTTTTTCTTCCTTCGGAACAGAACGCCGGACTTGACCATTATGCACTCCTTGTGAGTGAACTTGAAGTCAGCTCGTGCTTTCGCGGCGTAGCAGCTCAGAGCGCACTGCCTGGCCGGCGTAGGGTTTGGTGGCCACGTGGTGTTGGCCGGTGGTTGTGCAGAGAGTTGGTAGAATTGCCGTTGTGGTGCCTAGTGTTGGTTGAAACGTGGCTCCCATACAGGTGAATTCGGTTACTGGCGTAAGGTGTACCAGGTGGGCGTACCCCGTGGAGAATGAACTGCTGGTGATGTTTGGCTCTGTCCGAGCGTGTCCGAGCAAGGTTTCTTTTAGTAGCGTAGGATGGGGTAACTTGACTGGCCGACCCCGCCTGTACAATATAAGACAAACGTCAATGAAATAAATCTAGCTTTTATTCATTTGTCATTGATGGACCAAACCCATGGACAAATTTTCAAACCTCTCCCTCTCGTAGTTTTATTCAAAATCAATAAAACATGAATTTCATTGGAAAATGGTAAGTTTTACTTCCTAATTTTTAATCGTTTGGATGGTTGGCATGAGTGAAGACATTATAGTCAAAATTGATGTGAACATGATCAATAACATGCCAAAAATTGTATTGGTTCTTAAGTTTACCAAAGAGAAACAAAAGAGACAAGCTTCCGACAACACTGTCATCATCAGGTCTGAGTTTTTTTTTTTTTAATTCCTGCACACACTTCACAACATACAAAAACATATTCGCACGGTACAATGCTAGAAATGATGGAGGAATGTTTTCCATCATTGTAGCGTGCGAATATGTTTTTGTATGTTGTGAAGCTTGGTTGTGAAGTGTGTACAGGAATTTAAAAAACTCAGACCATGATGACAGTGTTGTCGAAAGCTTGTCTCTTTTGTTTCTCTTTGGTAAACTAAAGAACCAATACAATTTTTGGCATGTTATTGATTATTTTCACATCAATTTTGACTATAAAGTCTTACTTCCGTTCTAAAAATTGTATGGCATGTAGAATTCGGGTTGTGAACGACTGTCGGTATTGAGGTGCCATTCTTCAGGTTATGCAGCGTTTTTAAGAGCAATTTCTTTTATTTCCGTATAACAGTAACGACTTTATAGACAAAACTTTTCAGAATGACATTGCGGGGTAATTTAGCTAGGCCTAATAGAGAAGCTTGGCCGGTGCTGTTAGGATCGTTATGCTGGGACGGCCGGTGTTGTGTATTTGCCTTGACCAAGCTGGCCGGCAGGACTTTAGCTATTGCAGTGTTTTAGAGGACGTGTCAGTTGTTGTCTTCCTTTTTCACGGGGCCTCTCTGTTGCCCATTTATGGTTGGTTGTTGTCAAGGTTGTTGTGTGTCCGACGTAGTGCCAGGGCCTCCTCTAACATACCCACTGGGTGGGCAAATGCCTACCCAGTCACCACAATTGCCCACCCAGTGGCGTCGATTTGCCCACCCAGAAGCAAATGCAAAAATAAAGGTCCGGCCAGACGTCCGGTAGGAACTACCACTTCGGTTTCCCGGGGAAAAAAACTTGCTAGCAGCCAGTGCCCCAGCCCCCAATCACTGCAGTGCAAGTTATTTTTTACAATGGATGCATCTGAATGCAGGGGCGGTAGCAGACTTGGCGTTTGGGGGTGGGGGCAACTTGGCAACTTTGCCAACCCTCGGAGGGGGGGGGGGGGGGGGCGGTGCTAGCTTACAGGGGCCCATGGCCATAGCGGCCTCAAAGGCCCGTATGGAACCCCAGAGGCCGATGTGGGCTCTCAGAGGCCAGTGCGTGACGCCTAAAGGTGTAAGCCATGGGTCCCCAGCCAGACAACAAAATAGGGCCATCAGAGACCTTATAGGCTGATTGGGGACTAAATAGGGCCTCAATTTGGAGCCATCAGAGGCAAATGTGGGCCTCAGATATCAGTGTGAGGTCCTTATAAGACTGACATTGGTCCTCAGAGACCGGCATCGATCCTTCAGAAGCCAGTACGGGGCCCTCAGAGGCACAAAAGGGTCAGTCTTGGATCTCAGAGGCAGAAAATGGGCCATCAGCAACCGGTGTGGGACCTTTAGAGGTCGGTTTGTGCCCTCAGAGGCCAGTTTAAGGCCCTCAGAGACCAGTACAGGGCCTGAAAATGGCAGCTTGAGGCCATCAGAGGCCGACTTAGGCTCTCAAAGGCTAATGCGGGTCCTTGAGGCAAGGATGGGACCCTCAGAGGTCAGTGTGGCACCCTAAAAGACAGGCTTGGGCTGGTGTTGGACCCCAGAGTCCAGAAAAGGCCAAGTTGAGCCCTCGGAGCCGATGCAGGTCCTTAACCCGGCAGTTGCTGCCGCAGGGGCGTCGTTTTGTATAGGCCTGGTAGGGCCCGAGCCCTACCAATGTTTATATGGGCCCTATCAATGTTCCGTGAGCCCTACCAATCTTTTGTCAGATATCACTTAATGAAAAGGGCAGTTATGAACCGTTCGGTCCCTGATCGAGGTAAAGCTTCGCGGAAAAAACGAGCGTGTCCTCTGACACAAATGCCTCTATAAATGCATGTTTTGTGCATTGGTTCGGTAGTACCAAGATTTCCAAGAAGTTTTGTGTTTTAGTTTTGATTGTCAAATTCAGTTTTCAAATTTCAAATTCAAAGCGGAAATATCCGGTCCCGTAGGAAAAAGCCGGTCCCGTAGCTCAGTTGGTTAGAGCGTTGGACTCCGCGTGGTGAGAGCACGCGTTCCCGGTTATGACAGTCCGGGTTCAAAGCGCGACGGGCGCTCGAAATTTATGGGCCTCCTGACAGGTATGGTTGCGGTTGGTGGCAGGCCGTAGCCAGGCGAAGTCAGCGAGGGGACCGGCCGTGCGCGGCTTTGTGCGCACGTTAAACTTTGGACTCCAAATTCTGCCATAGAATCGGAATTGCGAGATCGGAGGGTAGAGGGCAGGGTCATCGCAACAAGCTTCGCTTAGCGGTGGCTCTGTCCTTGTGAATCCTTCCCATCAAAAGGTTCGGACTAAATTTATTAAAAAAAAAAAGTGGCCGAAATCCGATGAGAAAGGCAAATTTGGGGGTACCCTACCTTTGTAAGCACGTCATAAATGGCCGTCCACCGTTTTTGAGCCCTACCAATCATTTTCATAAAACGACACCCCTGGCTGGGGTATTTTGCCACCCACCGTTTGCTGGGGGGGGGGGGGGGCGTTAAACGCCCCCAGCCGATAACTCGAGAAGCAATAGGCGCAGCGAAACGCACGAGGCGGCAAACGAAAGAACGCGACGAGACGCTTCAGATGAGTACTTTATAGTTGAACTTTGAGGTCACAGGTCGGGTCAAGGTCAGGTCAAACACCCGAAATCGGGCTTTCAGTAGCATGGACTTCAGGACTTCGCAATGAGCGTCTATCGCCATAAACTCTGTCAAAACGGTGCACAATCCATCTTATAAGGCCTACAAGAGTGTCAGCTCCATGTAGGGGTCAGTCAAGCATAGGTCAGGGTCAAGGTCAGGTCAACCGGGTAGGCACATATCCCCGAAAATCAAAACTGATATTCGCAGCCTGTGACACATGTTTTATAGGTAATTTGGGGCGTAGAACACGATGGTGACATTCATTTTATCATATATGTACGTGTTTGGCTCAAAAAGTTCAATTTAACCCTCGCCCTGGCAGGGCATTTTTCATAACACGGCCTGGCAGGGGGGGGGGGGTCGATGCGACCCCCCCCCCTCGCGATTGGCTCCTATGGCACCTAGAAACACCAAATTTGGTAGGTAGGTGGGCCCCCTGGAGTTCTCGCCCCTGTGCAAATTTGGTTGCTCTAGGTCAATATTTAGGGGGGTTTTGGGGGGTATAAATGTAAAAATTTCGCTAAAAACAGGTCAAAAGTTTTTCGCTTATAACTTTTGATCTAATTAAGATAGAGCAAAAAGAAAAGCACCAGTAAACTCAGCACGTCAAGGCGCGTCGAATGATATACTTTTTAGCTTGCTTGAGTGTACTTAAAGTTTTTCTTAATTTTTAAGTAAACTTAAATTAATAAATTAAGTTCAAGTTAACCAAATTGCATCATATCGCATATCATTCGATTCGGCTGATCACCAGGAACACAATGATACCATTTTTTAAGCTCTAGCGTCATTATGTGCCAAGTTATTGGCAAAAACGTCATTTGACCTCAGTTGACCTCATTTGACCTGACCCATGGATAAGTACACCAAACAAAGAAGCACCAAGTGACCTGCTGTTAAGTACCGTGGTTTCAAAGCACAAAAGTGATAGAACGAAGCGGATATCTCCAGTATTTTCCGAATTTAGTATTTTCCCATAGGCTTAACATTACGACGTAATGACCTCTAACTGACCTCAGGTCAGTGACCTCAAAAAAGCCGGACTATATGTTACACAACTCGGTGAACTTAGCACATCCTGAAAGTTTGAAGGAAATCAGGCGAAAACTGTGAGTTGGACAGGTGCAAGAAGAAAATTGAAATTTGACCATGACCTTGTACCGGTTTTTCTGACCTGATGACCTGACCCAAGGTCACCCGGACCTGAAATTTTCAGGTCATATGTAAAAAGGTTGCCCCATAGGCTGTGCCAAATTTGGCGGCGCTGAGCGCCGCCGTTTTTACGCTATCTTCGAAAAACCTTAGGGGGGGGTCGCATCGACCCCCCCCCCCTGCCAGGGCGAGGGTTAATAAATTCATGTATCATGGTCGTGAAGAAGTCACGAAAAATTGTCAAGATTCAGTTCAAGATTATGGAAAATGCGGAACAATAATCAATAATCGAAGATAGCCATTTGATTGATCATGGTATTGGCAGTCTGATGGCGTTTACGGCATGTCTGTATGTCTATTCTGTGATTTTATGATTTTTTGAACATATGCCGTTTTTGGTCGAAAACTCAGAAATAATGACGTCACTAAAACCTCGATATCTCAAAAATTTTCCGACCGATTTTTTTTTGAAACTTTGTCACAATAAACTTCAATCAATTCCCTACAGGTACCAAAAATTTGGCGCGCCTGCGGCGCGCCGTTTTTATGCTATGGCCCGGCGAAAAAAGTGGGGGCGTTTAACGCCCCCCCCCCCCCCAGCAACTCGCGGGTTATGATATGGTCAACTGACGCAACAGTGAATGAACAAGTAAGAAGAATGGGAAAAAGTGCAGAAGAAGAAGCAGTGAACAAGGTGAAGTGGCAGAACAAAGAAAGAAATGAATCACTGAAGGAAAGAAGGAAACCATGGAATGTAAATGAAAGAAAGGGCCATGAAGATAAGAGGACATGGAAAAATGCAAATGGTCAAGGGAAGACATGGAAAATGAAAACAATGAAGAAAACAGGAAGTGGAAGTTAGAGAAAACTGAAAGGAGACATTGCTTCAGGTGTGGGAAAACGAACCACCTGATCAAGTTCTGCAGGGTACCACCCCACGTCAGATGCCACAACTGTGGGAAACAAGGACATCGTCACATCTGAAAGCAGCGTGCAGAAATGGAAAAACGCTGAATGTGGAAAAAGAAGACCAAGATGATGAAGTTGAAGAAAATCTGTGTGTGTACCAAAGCACATCAAAAGGGAAGGAAGCCATCAAAGTGAACATGGCTGTCAATGAGAAGAACGTCACGTTCATTGTGGACACTGGCTGTCCGGTAACCATGATTCCAGAAGAGCAGGCTGAAGGCCTCAACTTGAAGAAAACCAGATGTAAGCTCACATCGTACACAGGACATGAAATACCTGTCAGGCCAACACGATGCTGCCAAAATCGCGGCTCTGCGGCTGTTTTTTGCGAAGTTATTCACCAAAAACTGAACCGTACCTTGGGGCACTTGACCTGACCTCAGAGATCACCGGTTGACCTAGGACCTTAAAATCGGGTACCAATCTCTGCGTCTCGTAACGGCGCACACGCTCGTTTTTTCGGCGACGCGCTAGCTCCACCAGGGGCGAAACGGCGAGGGGGGGTCGTACCCCCCTCGGCCGGCGCGTATGTAGAAAACCAACAGGTCCGGCGAGGGTTAAGCATTTAGACCAGGTCGGGTCAGGTCAACCGGTAGGGGTTGTGACGGGTATTCGTAATACGTGTCAACCGCCTCTGACAGCTTCGTAACATGTTACGAAGGCACCAAAACTACTTCGTAAATGTTCAAATGTTTGCTAAATTCGAATTCAGCTCCAAAAACTAGCCTAGAAACATGTAAAACTCGAAAAAGTGAACCGAGGTCACCCGAGGTCATGAAAGATCAATGACCTGACCTGACCTTCAGGTGACCTTGAAACCCACCCTAATGTATGGGAGCAACATCAAATCACATGTTTGAACGTTTGAAACCACGAAAAGCTTGCAAACGCGCGGCTAATGCGAGCCGACATACGCCGAATCGCGATTCCGGCCAAACATGGTCTCGGAAAAGAGGTCACAGGTCAAAGGTCATTTAGTGTATAATTGATCAATGCGAGGGTACTGAAAGTTTCGTTGCGATCGGCCGCTTTTTACGCGAGTTATTCGCGAAAAACCTTAGGGGGGGGGGGGTTGCATCAACTTCCCCTCCTGTGCCGGCGAGGGTTAATGAAATAATAGGCAGGGGTGGGAAAAGCTCAGCTGACAACTAAGTGACTGCGGCCCCACCCTTCATCTGGAAGAATTCCACCCCCCCCCCCTCCACTATGGGTTGCGAAATAAGATATAGGCGCGATTGGTGAGGTGTCTGTCATGAATAAATTCTTTTATGACCTTGCACTAAATTTCCCAATAATCATCAGGTAGAAAACAGCTTTGACTTTGTGCATTGATGAGTACGTATCAGTTGTATATCATCCCTATACCCCAATACCAACATTTTCTAAACGTCATCCAGTACTTACAGCACTAGCTTCACTTTTATCAACTAAATACAAAACAATATGATTTACTTTATCAACGCAACATGACATCTCTCAACTCATGGCCTCTCAACCTGAGGACTGCAATTTGTTAGGGAATATCCAAGGCAAAATAAATATCTATTAGATATAACCTTTTTCTAATGTTTGCTTTCTGCACCATATGATAATTACTAGCCATGGGCGTATAATTAAATGGCCTACATTGGTTAGAGTTAACCTCACCTACTAAAAAAGTGTATCATTCGACGCGCCTGAGCAAGGCAAGTACAATGATGCTAAAAATCACGGCTCTGCTCTGCGGCCGTTTTTTTTTTGCGAAGCCATTTTCCAAAAACCGAACCCGTATCCTAGTCCACTTGACCTGAACTTAGAGTTTACGGGTTGGCCTGAGACCTTAAAATTGGGTACCAATCGCTGCGTCTCGTAACGGCGCTGTTTCTGCGAGGCTCCAGCTCCATCAGATGCGAAACGGCGAGGGAGTGGGCTCTTAGCGGCCAACGTGGGCGCTTGACCGCCACTAAAGTTCCCTCAGAGGTCAGTGTAGGACGCTCAAAGACCGGTGTGGGAGCTATATTAACCCTCGCCGGACCTATTGGTTTTCTACATACGCGCTGGCCGAGGGGGGGGGGGGGGCGGGTACGACCCCCCTCGCCGTTTCGCCCCTGGTGGAGCTAGCGCGTCGCGGAAAAAACGAGCGTGTGCGCCGTTACGAGACGCAGAGATTGGTACCCGATTTTAAGGTCCTAGGTCAACCGGTGACCTCTGAGGTCAGGTCAAGTGCCCCAGGGTACGGTTCAGTTTTTGGTGAATAACTTCGCAAAAAACGGCCGCAGAGCCGCGAATTTGGCAGCATCGTGTTCGCCTCGCTCAGGCGCGTCGAATGATATACTTTTTGTTCGGGTCAGGTCAACTTAGGGTGTTGACCTCAGGTCAAGGTCAGGTCAGCACCCCCCAGGTCACGAAGTTGGTCAAAAGAGGTCATGTCGCATATCATTCGATTCGGCAGGTCTTCCTGAGTCCATTGGTGGCTTTCTTAACTCGCTAGCTCAATTTGATCGGGAGTTATTGACGAAAAACTAATATGACCTTGATGACGTCATAAATGACGTCACGGAAGGTCAACATTACAAAAGTGACGCATCTAACCTTGCAAGGAGTGCATCAAATCACGATTCTGTGTGCTTGAGATAGTTGGAGATCGTTCCCGGCGCCAGAATAGCAGTTTTCATTTTTCCCCATTGACTTATAATGGTGAGGTCACGAAAATGACCTGACCTCATATGACCTTTAGGAAAAATCCGAGAGATACAAGTTGTGAGACTCATAATGGATACTAGATCCTGCAAGTTTCATTTCCCTGTGACATCTCCTCTAACAGTGAGGGCGTTGCGAAGTTGCGACATCTGAAGACCGTGCAGAGGTTCACTTATGACGTCATAGGTCAGTGACCTGACCTGACCCAAAAATGCGGTTGGTGTCAAAAGATGCGGCTTGGATCAAAGGTCAGGTATGCCAAGTTTCAGCTCTCTATCGCCAGCGTGTTCGGAGCTATCGCGAAAACAAACCCTATGGGGGGCGGCACCCGCCCCCCCCCCCCCTTCGGCCGGCGAGGGTTAATAGCTTGGAGTGTTTTTTTTTAGCCTCGTGACGATCGAATAAGGGCGCCCTTATTCGATACACCTATGGAGCCCTTATTCGATAATAAGGGCGCCCCATACACCTATGGAGACCCATCGGTTGTTTGAGGGGGGGGGGGGCAAATGATATGATGGCCCCCTTTATTGGCCTTTGGGGGGCATGGCCCTGATGCCCCTCCCCCCCACGCGACCGCCACTGTGTACACATTACACACAGGCCTCTGAGATTGCATACTAGCTCATGCAAACTCTATGCAGGCCCCGGAGGTCCCACGCTAATCCTTAACCCGCGCCCCGTAGGGCTACCGGCGGACCCTACCACCCGTAGGGGGGGAGCCGTTTCGGCACCCCCCTAAGATCTCGGAAAGTTACCGGCCGATTTTCAAAATTCAAACGGCGTTCGATAGCCCCACCCCGGAACTACCTTGTGACCAAATTTCATTGACCTAGGTCAAACCGATGACGTCACAGGTCAGGTCAGAGGTCAGATTTTCACCGTTCACAGGCATTTCAAGAAATGTGTTGTGAAATCGAGTTAATTGGTAATTTATTGAAAACCATCGATGGTACATTGTTCGTCAAACATACTTTGCTATCTGAGGTCACTGATACCAGGTCAGGTCACAGCGAGGTCAGGTCACCGGGGGTCACAATATGAAAGTGTCGTGTGATACATGTTTTATGGTCCATTTTACATGACAAATGCGATTATGTGGGTTAGGCAGCCTTTGGGGCCAGCCTAGGTCACGTTTTGGTGAAGGTTAGGTCAAGGTCAGGTCAAATTAGGTCAAATTTCAAAGTTGATATTTTTGCATAAAATAGGTATCGATTCGATGCAGCTCGTCACGGGGAGTCTAATGGTGGTCTTTGTTTTGCTCTACGACGTCTAGAAGCGCCAACAATTGAGTTTGAAAATTTGACGTCATCATTTTTGAACAGTTTTTTCGCTATAACTTGGCCAAAAAACGAGGTATCGATCTGAAATTTGGTATGTAGATAGAAGACGGTAGGTACTATCACATATATTCCGGTTTTTTCGAAACTCAAAAAACTTTCGGATTTTTTTGCTAATATATCCAAAAAAATGGTTTTTTTGATTTTTGTGGGTCAAAACTCAAAAATTTCAAAAATCCCAGATAGCCGTTTTGTAGCCCTGTTAATTCTACACCTTTTATGTGTTGATCATTTTTCTGTATTTTCAAAGCTGTAGGCCTGGCAGGTCTTCTCGCGATGGTCTTTTTTCGGTCGAAAATGACAGAACATGACGTCATTCTGACGTCATTTGTGGTCAACCTATCATAGTCTCTGGAACAATTTTTGGTCACAATGTGTAAAATTGATGCCCGGAAGGGTCCTGAAAGTTTGGTAACGATATCTCCAGCCGTTTAGGAGATATCGACCGAAAAGGACAGGGGGGGCGGTTTCGGCCCCCCCTTATGGGGCGCGGGCCCGCGCCCCGTAGGGGGGGGGGGGCGAAACCAAGCCGGCATACGGCGTCACCACCGGGCTTCTGAGGTGCACCGCACCAACCCATGAGGTCTTACTTTAGTGTCGTAGAGCCACGCTCATTTGGCAGGGCCCACCCGCCACTGCCGAAGAGGTTCTCATGCCAGCCATTGCTGGGCCTACGAGAGCCTCAAGTAAACCCACGCTGATATTCCATATAAGATCCGGAATTACTCGTGAACCGGTGCCAGCGATGCTGACCGCCAAATTGACAGAATGCGAAGCTGAGCCCACTCATGAGTAAAATTTACGTCCTTTGATGGCGCAAGAAAGAAAATGAAACATACAAAAAGCTTTCTAGGACTTTTGCTCGATCTGAAAGGTGGGGCCAAAAGATAGTATGGCCCCACCTTTCAGCACCAAAGGGGGGTCATGGCCCCCGTGGCCCCCTGGGACCGCCTATGTATCTATCAAGTATCTATGACCGTGACTGGGTGGCAGACGGTGCGGCACACACTGTTATTAGAGTTGCAGGCGTGTCCTAGACATGAGCCTCGTTGAGCAACAACGTAGTTTGGTAGGAACCCACATTTCGTGTCATTAAACCATCAGCTTCCGCTGCAAACATTATCTGGCCTCTACCAACGATGAAAAATAGTTCTTCCTGTAAATAAAAATATATTTTAAAAACTTATCTAGTGAATATTCATTATTTGTCGCAAGTCGCAAATAATCTGAGAAAAGTGATATGCTCCCCTAAAAAAAGTCAGGCCCGTTGTGGGTTATACAGGAGCGAGAAACATGTAGTAGTTTAAAAAAATGCTATCGATTTTAGTCCATCATGTAGATGACGAAGACCAACAAATATGTGGCCTACATCCGTTGAGAAAAGCAGATTTGGGGGTACCTTACCTTTAAAAGTACCTAACCACATACTAGGAATATCCCCAACCCCCACTGGTCTGGACCCCCTGAAATTTTGACAGATCTCCACCTCGACCGATCTAGATCTGTGGAGATCTGAATAGCGGGAAAACGTCGGGGGGGGGGCGGATATCCGCCCCCCCGTCGGTGCACGTGTTAAAGGGACTATCCCACCTTTAACCCGCGCATGACTGGGGTATTTTCCATAACGCGAGTGACTGGGGGGGGGGGCTCTCCAGAGCCCCCCCTCCTATCTCCGAAACTACTTGGCCGATCGTCAAAATTCAAACGGCGTCTGATAGCCCTGGAAAAACTGTCGAGCGAAACCTATTTTCATTGACCTCGAGGTCACTGATGACGTCACAGGTCAGGTCAAAGTAAAAGTTATCGACATTTTTGCTAGTTCACAATTTGGGCTCTGACCGCCGGCTGACAAGTCCGATCAGGCTCATTTTTGGTTTACGCACTCCTTGATAGATGCCTTAGATACCCTGAGGGTAACGAACTTTTACTTCGAATTTTTAAGGTCAAGGCCAGGTCATCCTAGGTCACGAAAATTGTATATCATGTATCGGTCACGTGACGCATGTTTTATGGTCCATTTTACTCGTAGATTTCGAAAATAGTGTCGTTTGTGTCATTTGAGGTCATTGTCAGCTGAATTTACCGGAGGTCAGGTCACTTTCAGGTCAGAAAAGGTCAAATTTTGAAAACGAAATTTTTCAACCAAAAAGGTGCCTATCAGATGCAGTTTGAGCTCAGGAACACGATGGTGCCATTTATATTGCTGTACGACGTCAAAAACGTACTGAAAAATGGATTTGAAAAATATATAATTGTAAAATTTTAACAATAATGCAAATAACTTGGCTATTTTTGAAGATATTGGACTCAAACTTGCTAGTGTAGTTCATCGGAGTGTGTTCTATCACATATATTCCGGTTTTTGCAAAAAGTCAAAAACTTTTTGAAAAAATCAAAAAATACGTTTTTTGTAATTGTAAATATATATTTTTCAAAATTTTCAAAATTTTGAAAATTCGAGATAGCAGTTTGATAGCTACGTGTATTTGTAGTCCACTCATGCAAAGAAAATGGCTCTAGCTTTAAAACTGAGCTCTTGAGAGCGTTTGCCGTAATTCAATATTTTGCATCAAAATCGACCGACATGACGTCACTCTGACGTCATTTCCGGCCAAACCATGGTAGCTAGAAAGTTGAAATTTTAACACAAGGTGTCAAATTGATGCCGCTGAGGGTACCGCAAGTTTCGTGTTGATCCGTCAAACGGTTTAGAAGATATTGCTGAAAAACGGGAGGGGGGGCTCTGTAGAGCCCCCCCCCCCCCCAGTCATGCGCGGGTTAACATGGGGTTTGAGTTGAGATAGCCAAGTTTGCGGCGAGGTTCAGAAACCACTATCTATCTAGGTTGCAACCCCCGCGGCCTCTTGGTGTTGAAGAAATTGGTTCCCTTCATTTGAAAATGGGCCTTGCGCAAGGCCCTATCTTCAACATGGAGCGACCGTTAGTGTGACGTCACCTCGTTTAGTCATTCTGATTTAAATGGGTTTGTTCGTTGAAAAATCGCTTAAAACTTGGTCTGAACTTTGTTGTGGTGCCTACAGAGTAAAAAGAATCAGCTTTATGACAGTAATGTGGCCTGGGGAAGGAGGTAATTTTGGGCTGTGACGTCACATATTTGAAAGTTTGTGTTTGGAATATGGGAAGCCTAAGATGTTTAATGAAAAATAAATGCCAGAACCGTGTTCCTGGTCATCCAATCTATAAAGTCGGGCACAATTTAACTGGTTTTAACAACATTTTAGAAGGTGGGATAGTCCCTTTAAGCTTCAAATGGACCCCTGTGGTGCGCCTGCTTTATTCGTTGCCTCGTCTCGATGATGCAATAACCACGTGTGTCGCCGGCCGGCACGGGAGTCCCCGGGCCGGCGCAGACCGATTCGCGCGCCGACTTGTTGTGACGTTGCTACCCCCCCCCCCCCCCGGTGCTGGGGGCGGCCCAGGGCGCGCCAGTGAACATTGTACCCTTTCACGAGGCGACCGCGTGTCTGCAGCCTGCATTGCAGCAGTCTGCTGACCAATCCGCGCTCGATCCGTCGCCGCGTGGTCTCCGAGTGTTTCTGCGCATGTCTGGGGCCCAGCCCGCTGCGTCGGGCCGCGCGCTCCCCCGATATTCTAGGCCGAGCTCTTGACCCGAGCAGACGCGTCACGTCTGGCTCCATTAGGCCCGTTCTGTCCGGGATTTAGAACTGAGATTAGGCAGGGCATATTTGGCAAACTTGGATTCCGTTCTCGTCTTTTGGTCACTCCACTGCATGATTCGTTGTTTCGGTTTTTGCCTTCGTTTTGGAACTTAAAATATAACAACCCGCTCTTTTAATTAATTATTTTACTTGGGGCCGTTTGGATCGAACTGATTGAATTTTTGGAACACGCACCAGGTTGATATTCTCCATTTCTGATTAACGTAAAAATCCAGTCACTGATATGTGGTGAACTGCCCCACAGCACCACATATTGGTGACCCCGACGTGATCACGTCGGGTGATCACGTGATCACGTGATCACGTCGATAATTACAGAAAAACATATGTTTTTCTGTAATTATCACTGACGAAGCTCCAGGAGCGAAATATTCGATAACTTTAAATATAACCTTTTGGCTCCTATTTCTGATTTATATTATGAGGTTACTGGTTATTCTTATATTATTATTAAAAGTGAATGGGACGATAGTTCGAGGCCTGATCTATATCGCCCTTCCCCTTATATATAGGCACAATCTCGGCGATTTTCCACGCGTCCGGGAACGAGCATTTTATCATTGATGTGTTGACAATTTTCTGTGACTGTGGAGATCTGAATAGCGGGAAAACCTCAGGGGGGGGGGGGCGGATATCCGCCCCCCGTCGGTGCACGTGTTAAGCTTCAAATGGTCTGTAATGAGCCCTCACAGACCTGAAATGGGCCCTCTTAGGCCCGAAATGGCCTTCTCATGCCGTGGAACGGGCCCTCCTATGTAGGCCTTGGATTAGCTCAATCGGGCCTTGGATGTACCCTCCTAAATCATATAATGGGACTATAAATCCTAAAGGCCTGAATCGTCAGGCCTGAAAAAGGCCTATCGTCAGGCCTGAAAACTGTTTTTCAGTCCTATGACGGACCTTGACATTACGATGAAAAAAAATTGTCAGGCTGCATAACGTTACAGTTCGAATCGACGGTGGGCCCCTAGGATAAGAGACGGGGGTGAGATCTTACCCCTTTCACCCCCCCCCCTGGCTGCGCCACTCGGTACTAGAGTAAGTGATGGAGTTTGACAAGCAAAAGTACATTATCGGCCGCCGCGTCTGGCCGGTCACCTGAGCTGCCCACCGGCTCCAGCCGACATTGACAGGTCAGTCTCCGGCCTTTTTTTGAGAAAAAAAAAAACGAGGCTAAATAAGGCGACAAGTAATAAATATCAGGCCAGTCGTAATCATTACAAATAAAAATAAGTTAAATAATATCAATCTTACGGTGCTTCCTCGTGGGCGTGTCACAATGGTCTGTATCAAGGCTAGCGAATTAACTATCATGTTGATAGTATCAACAGACAGACGAAACGGAGGCGGGCGCGAGCGGAAATGACGCAGTAAATAAAGACAATGCGCAGCTAAATCATAATACCCTTTCAGCGGTCACACTTACCTTACGTCTTCCAGCAGCACACATTTCGTTCTAGACCTCCAGTCTCTGTCTGGAGTCACAGAGTTTAAAGTTTAAACTGCTCAGTGCCTCCACCTGTGTCCCTTTGTGATGAGGCTGAACTCAGGGCGGAACATAGAGCATTGGGCGGAACTAACCCATTGGTCCGGTGGGACGGTGCAATTATTTGATGACGTCAGCAGAGTGACCATGGTAGCGTGACAACACGAGCCGAGCGGTGTGCAGGCACCACCCTCCCCGGATATGCGGCATACCTATACCTACTTTCAGTGTTGGCAGCACATGCCAAGGCCCGTAAAAATGGGCGCAGCCCTACGCCGCCCAGGTGGTCGACTCGAGTGCGCTCGCCCTGACAACAAAGTGCAAACTCAGCGAATGTCAATGCTCAATAGATATAAGTGGAGGACGATAAATATACAAGGGAGGGCGATAGATATAGAACGGAGGACGATAAATACGTCATTATAACTTTACTCCGAACCTTTGGAATGGAAGGATTCACAAGGACAGAGCAGAGACTGCGGATTGCATTTCTGAGCGATGCGGGACGGCCGGTCTCATATTCCGACCGGCCGGCCGCGCGGCGGCCGGTCCCGCCGGCCCGCCGGCGGCCGCGGGCGGCCGTGTTAAGTGAATGGGGACGGAGCACCCACGAATTCAATCGAAGATATCTCGGCATTGAAATCATTTTTCTAAAATGAAGGCTAACAGTACGTGCAAAAATTTATTGTCTTTCTAATGGTACCACGTGAACTACAAAACGATTGCAAACAGCGTGACAAACTTCGAAAAATTGATGGGACCTCGGGATCAGGTTTTAGCGTGGCTGACGGGCGCCATTTTTACTCCGGCGGCGGCAGGGGATTCTTAGATTACACATTGCTAAAAAACTACGCTACTTCTCAAAAATGAAGGGTAATATGTTATAGAAAAAAGGCTGCTCTATGTATTGAACATAATTTTATCCCACCTCTTGGTCTAGGAGCGTGACAAATTGGCATTACATTGTCCACCACGCCATGGAAAGGCACTTCCGGCGGTAAGTAGAAAACGCCACTAAATTAAAGGACACCGGATTGAGGAAGAATGTGAAGTAAAGGACCGCATACGCCGAATGTGTTCTGTCCCAGATCAATTAATAACAATGCCGTATGAAATGACTTGGGCCATAGGTATTAAATTAATAGGCAATTATGAACCAAGAGGCCAGGCATGAACCGGCCAATGACAAGTAAGCTGGTCGTGCCTGCACACAGATACTTGCCTCACACCTAAAACGCTGCTTAGAACGAGGCCTCTTCTCTAGCTTGCCCGTTAAGTTACAGAGCCTAAATACCTACGTGTCTAATATTATCTCAATGATTCTGCTCATTTTCACCCACAGTAGAAATGTTGAGGATATTTTGTTATAACTGTCCCAGGGCAAGTAGGTACTAATTATTGTATTTTAGCAAAAAAAAAAAACGATAACATGATCTTATGCATGAATAATTCAGAATTACACCATAAAAAATAAAAGACGAGCACTGATGAACGCCAGAGGGATATTTCGATCGGAATTCAATGTGATAACAAATAATCTGTACCAAATGTATTTATACAAGCACACATTATGTACACGCGGGCACCGCTTTTCGAGGTCAGTGCCACTGATGTCTGCACAGCAACCTGCCACGCCTCCTCCATCCAGCACTTGGACATCCGACGGCGCCCTCGCCGCCGCGTCCTCCGTCCAGCGCTGGACGTCCCACAGCCCGCCGCTGTCGCGTCCTCCGACCAGCGCGGCGCTGGGATATATACAGCCCACGCCGCTGCATCCTCCGATCAGCGCTGGGAAGTCCCACAGCCTGCCGCCGCCTCTCCGTTTTCCGACCAACAGTTTTGCGCTGAAACATAGGGTACAAGTTTAAGACTTTGCAGTTGGATATTTAAGATATAATAAATTATTCGTTCACCAAAACCACTTCATCACTTTATCACACAATGTGAGTTTGGATCTGCCCTTGTAAATAGCTACCTACACACTGGCACTTGACTTGACACTGGTACACACAACACATTTATTTCACTCAAAATTATCTTCCTTGTTCAAGAACCCTTTTTCAAAGCCAAAAGTTGAAGTTTTGCACCTGAACCCAAAAGAGGCTTATTCGCTATGCCCAAAAGCAAATCTTGTCACCAACCCCAAAAGTGACTTGTTGCTAAGTCCAAAAGCAAAATTTGCCCCAGATCCAAAAAATTATTTGTCAAAAAGTCAACAAGCGCCTTAGCCCCTAAAAACCAAAAGCACTTTTTCTGCTATGCCCAAAAGCAAATTTTGACACTAAACCCAAAAGCGACTTGTCGCTAAGCAAAAAAGCGACTTGTCGCTAAGCGAAAAAGTGACTTGTCGCTAAGCTGAAAAGTGACTTGCCTAAAAGCAACATTAACCCCAAGTCAAAATAATATTTGCTGCGAAGTCAAAAAGCTGCTTTAGCCTCTAAAATCCAAAGCAACTTTTGCTATGCCCAAAAGCAAATTTTGACGCAAACCCCAAAAGCGACTTGTCGCCAAGCCCAAGTGACTTGTCGCTAACCCCAAAAGCAACATTTGCCACAAGTCCATGTTGGCTTGTTGCTTAGCCCAAAAGCTGCTTTTGACCTCAAAATCCAAGTGATTTTTTCTATGCCCAAGAGAAAATGTCAAATATTGTTCTTGTCGCTAAGCCAAGGAGTAACTAACCATGGGTCAACAACCAACTTCTGGCCCCAAACCATGTGAATTTGTGCTATATCAAACACCCAATTTTTTACCTATTCATATGAGAACGAACCCCCTGTTAACAGACACTAAAATTGGATATCACAATATGAAAATACAATAAATGAAATAGCGTCATGAAAAAACCAATTACAAAAAAATGAAACAGTCATGGGAAATCAAATGAAATGGTATCTTACCTGCCAAAGATAGCATCCGAATTCCGAAGACTCTTCGAGATACTCTAAAAAGCTTAAAATTTTCACCCATACAATAGATATAAAAAGAAAACAATCACCACAACATTCATTCCCATACAAAAATACATACTGATACAGAACAGAAATAATAACACCTCCGCGCCACTAAGCGCAACTCCGCGCCAGAACTGACTACGATAGAAATAGTGTTAAAAAGATGTATTTATTTAAAGTTTTTGTTTCCTGATTTTGTTGTAATATTCATATATTATTCTAATAAATACATAAACATATTTTGATATCAATATATTTTAGGCCGCTTATTTTTCATCACAGCCCTCTCACCATGAACTTTTTTTTTAAACTAAAGAAAGAAAAATAGGCCATCCGATCCATGTTTTTACATTAGTTTGTAACTTCCTCACATTGCCCCACCAGACAGTAATATTCATACAAAGAAAGAAACCGTAGTTTTTTGAACCCACTTCACCTTTTCTTTTAAGCCGGTCATCTTTTGCCATTTTAGCCTCCCGTTAATCGGAGTTTCAATTTGGAGTTAAAAAACAATGGATCAATCAATCAATCGGAGAATCGGAGTTCAAAATGGGAGGAGCCAACTATGCTCTCTGTCGGCTCCAAATCAGCCTCTGTAGTCTGTTGGCCAACTGATAGCCAACTGACGTAACGCCGCCGAGCAGCCGTAACGAGTGCAGTGTCTATGAGCGTGCATGACGGGCTCCGTGAAAGCCAACAATCAGGTCACGGACGATAAATTTCCGGACCTGCCCGTTCCATCCGGCGCCGGCCGCGCTCATATAATCGCCGCACAGGTGCGTCACAAACGCCGCCAGAGCGCCAACCACCGCGAACGGCGGCGAATGCGCCGACTGAACGACGCTTTTGATTTGCTGCGCCATAGACTGCCTCATAGTGTTGCCTTTCCTCTGTCGAAACATGAGACTCTGCAGATGGCAGTGGAGTATATCATGGCGCTGGAACGTCTGCTGGCGAAATAAATATCTACATACGGATGGCCCAGTCATTATCTCTCGGAAAACATGTTTTGGATAATTGTAACGAATCCATGACAGATGTAAAATGACGATAGTAACTCAAGTTTATTGTACATACAAGACAAAGCTTTCGATAGGGGAAAGTGGGGTAAGACGGGCACCTTAACTTTGGAGCCATTTTTCGGCCGGTTAGAAACATCATAGAAACGGGAAACTGAGTGAAAACCTTTTACAGACATTTTACTTCCATTTGCCAGAAGATGAGACTTAGACCTGACTCAACAAATAAACTGCAGCTATTTTTGCAAAACCTTGCAAAAACCCATCTTACCCCACTCCATGGGGTAAGACGGTCACATGGGTAGGGCAAGACGGCCAGCTTCTTTC
This sequence comes from Amphibalanus amphitrite, assembly GCF_019059575.1. Classification (NCBI taxonomy): domain Eukaryota; kingdom Metazoa; phylum Arthropoda; class Thecostraca; order Balanomorpha; family Balanidae; genus Amphibalanus; species Amphibalanus amphitrite. Next base: position 1,220,818 of record NW_024881504.1, read on the forward strand.
ACCGACCAGCACAGCTCGCAGCAAATGCCCGAGATTAGCCGCATTGATACAGTCGCTCGTTGGTCTCAAGTGCTTCGGAAATGGCAGTATACGAGATTCGTGCAGAAGGCGTATACTCGTATATAGGCCCTAGTTCAGAAGCCATGTAGAGCCGTTTTTCACATTCATTATTCGAGAATAAACTGTGCCGAAGGAATATTGCTAACATGTCTGTGAGTATCGGAATCGAACATATTCTTATCAGAAATGCTTCTTTTTTCCTACAGCAACAAAAATATTTTTACCATTACAGACCCATCGGATTCATAGTTGCCCGTCTTACCCCAAACTCAATGTCAGAAGTTCAGCACGATTTTTCTCTGTGGACAATTTGATGCAGACAAAGCAAATCCGCGGTGAATGAACACTGGAGGCATATGAGTGTGCCACAAGTGATTGCCAGTTTTTAACTCTATAGTGCTGCACACAAAAGCTTGCACAATACATTATGAATGTTTTCAATGAAATGAGTGTTTTAAAGAAATCAAAATAAAAGATTATTGACCGAACACAAATTCACCAGACTTCAATGGCGGTGTGTAGTGGGAAAGGCTATTCTGGTCCTAATTTTTCTCGCTCGTAGCGCTATTGGTTTGGTCTGCAGAGGGGGTGCCCGTCTTACCTACCTTGACCGTCTTACCCCACTTTCCCCTACATAAAGTATCTTGATCACTGTCAATGAGATGTAGAATATTTGAAAATTCACAAATAACAAAAACCGTAAAACGCCTTTTGGGCGAACAACGAGCGAGCGAGAGAGTGAGCCCTGCACGTGAGGAAGGGTGAGAGGGTACTTTCAACTGGCTAAAACGCCTTTTGGGCGAACAACGAGCGAGCGAGAGAGTGAGCCCTGCACGTGCGGAAGGGTGAGAGGGTACTTTCAACTGGCTTGTGCACGGCACCCTACTAGCCGGTCACTAGCGGTGTGCCAAATTTGGAGGCAATCGACCCAGCTGTTCCTGAGATCTGGAAGCGGCACCTTGCACGTGTGCACGTGCAAACTGGGTCCAAAGTGACTTTTGCACGGCACCCTACCAACTGGTGCCTAACCGCGTTTTACGCCAAAAGGCGTAAAACGCCTTTTGGGCGAACAACGAGCGAGCGAGAGAGTGAGCCCTGCACGTGCGGAAGGGTGAGAGGGTACTTTCAACTGGCTTGTGCACGGCACCCTACTAGCCGGTCACTAGCGGTGTGCCAAATTTGGAGGCAATCGACCCAGCTGTTCCTGAGATCTGGAAGCGGCACCTTGCACGTGCGCACGTGCAAACTGGGTCCAAAGTGACTTTTGCACGGCACCCTACCAACTGGTGCCTAACCGCGTACCAAACTTGAGCGCAATCGGCCCAGCTGTTCTCGATATCTGGAAGCGCCCCCTGCACGTGCGCACGTGCAGTAACACCCTAATCGTAACACATGAGAATGCACTGCCTGGTGGGTGCCTACCTACATGCCAAGTTTCAGCGAAATCGCCCCAGTAGTTACCGAGTTATTGTAATGGGAACAAATTTGACACCTCTTATTGTTGCATTTTGCACGTGCAGTGGGGGTGACCCACATGCATTGCCAAATTGCGGTGTGCCAAATTTGGAGGCAATCGACCCAGCCGTTCCTGAGATCTGGAAGCGGCACCTTGCACGTGCGCACGTGCAAACTGGATCCACGTGGATCCACGTGCAAGCGGTGTGCCAAATTTGGAGGCAATTTGGAGGCAACTGGATCCACGTGGATCCACGTGCAAGCGGTGTGCCAAATTTGGAGGCAATCGACCCAGCCGTTCCTGAGATCCGACCCAGCCGTTCCGGTCCAAATTTGTCCAAATTTGTTGCCAAATTTGGAGGCAATCGACCAAGCCGTTCCTGAGATCCGACCCAGCCGATCCGACCCAGCCGTTCCGACCCAGCCGTTCCTGAGCACGTGCAAACTGGATGCACGTGCATCGGATGCACGTGCATCCGACCCAGCCGATCCGACCCAGCCGTTCCGACCCAGCCGTTCCTGAGCACGTGCAAACTGGATGCACGTGCATCGGTGCACGTGGATGCACGTGCATCCAGCGCACGTGCAAACTGGATCCACGTGGATCCACGTGCAAGCGGTGTGACAAATTTGGAGGCAATTTGGAGGCAACTGGATCCACGTGGAATGCATTGCATTGCCTGGTGGGTGCCTACCTACATGCCAAGTTTCAGCGAAATCGCCCCAGTAGTTACCGAGTTATTGTAATGGGAACAAATTTGACACCTCTTATTGTTGCATTTTGCACGTGCAGTGGGGGTGACCCACATGCATTACCAAATTGCGGTGTGCCAAATTTGGAGGCTCCAGTTTGCACGTGCGCACGTGCAAGGTGCCGCTTCCAGATCTCAGGAACGGCTGGGTCGATTGCCTCCAAATTTGGCACACCGCTAGTGACCGGCTAGTAGGGTGCCGTGCACAAGCCAGTTGAAAGTACCCTACGCCAACGACGAAGTGGCGATTTTGAGAGGCCCATATCTCGGCAACCGCTAGGTCGATTGACTTGCGGTAATTTTTGTAAGGTAGTTGCATCCCTTCTACCAAACATAGGATACTCTCAATGCATGTGGGTCACCCCCACTGTACGTGCAAAATGCAACAATAGGAGGTGTCAAATTTGTTCCCATTACAATAACCTCGGTGACTACTGGGGCGATTTCGCTGAAACTTGGCATGTAGGTAGGCACCCACCAGGCAGTGCATTCTCATGTGTTACGATTTTAACATCAGTGTCATAGGGTGAATGTCACATGTTAGGAAGAAAGAAATGCAACGACTTGCGTCGGTTTTTGTTATTTGTGAATTTTCAAATATTCTACATCTCATTGACAGTGATCAAGATACTTTATGTATCGAAAGCTTTGTCTTGTACAATAAACTTGAGTTATTATCGTCATTTTACATGTTTTGGATAAGTTGGTTTGCCGTTGGCTGACCTTCCACGTCAGGTCAGTGACGGTAAGATCAGGGAATTCGGGACCTGCTAGAACGTTTTGAGGTGAGCTTTTTTATGTGGGTTATGGAACCTTTGAGGCCAGTTTTAGGCTACGTTCTGGTGAAGGTCAGGTCAAGTTCAGGTCAAACTAGGTCAAATTTTAAAGTTGATATTTTATAAAAATAAGTATTGATTCGATGCAGCTCGTCACGGGAAGTCTAATCGTGTTCTTTGTTTTGCGCTACTCGGTCAGAATTGCTAAAAATGTGTTTTGAAAATCATGCGTCATCATTATAATTTAAGAACAGTTTTTTCCGCTATAACTTAGCTAAAAAGAGAGGCATATATCTCAAATTTGGTACGTGGATAGAAGACGACAGGGACTATAATATTTATTTTGTTTTTTATTCGAACTTTGAAAACCTTGTGGAATTTTTTTTTTTGCTATTTTATCCATCTTTTATTCTAAGTGGTCAAAATCCAAAATTTGCAAAAGTATGAGATAACAGGTTTATAGTTCTATTAAATTTGCACAACTTTATTTACAAAAATAAACTTTTTGTGTCTTCAAAACACAAAACGTCTTTCTGACGTCATTTGCGGCCAGCCTATCATAGTTTTCGGGAACTGTTTGGTCACAATGTGTAAAATGAATGCCCGGAAGTGTCCTGAAAAATTGGTGACGATATCTGACAAAACTGGTGTCTGGGCTGTATCAACTGGCGTCCGCGCTGTCTGCACTGCGGCCAGTGTCGCCCCGCCCTACTGTGATCACGTGATGATGTGACCGCCGGCAGGGTCAGTTCCCTGGCTGGCCGGGTCAGTTGGTGCTTGGCAGGCAGCCAATACAGGTCTCTTTTGGACACGGACTCTACACCCACAATGGCCTCACTGAAGGCCTATGCTGACTTCACAGGGCCCACGATGGCTCATGAGAGCCCTTGAGTAAGTCTCTGATGGCCCCCTCCGCTCTCAGGGAACCCATGCCGGTTTTAGTAAGCCTGTGCCGGCCTCTGAGAGGTCATGCAGGCATCTAGGGGTCCGTCTCGACCTCAGAGGACTTAAACATGCATAATGGCTAGTCTGACCGTCGAGGCCCTCGAGGTGGCCTCTGATGTCCCAACGCCTGCCTCTGAGGGCCCAGCGACAGCCTTATAATTCAGAGGACAGAGGGCTCCACGTTGCCAAAAAAGGTCCACATTGTCCTCAGATAGCCCCAAGCTGTTCTCAGAGGGCCCCAATCTGACCTCAGAAGACCCCACGCCGCTGGTCTTAGAGGAACCCACACTGGCCATAATCACATTTGTCAGGTAAAATGGACCATTAAACATTTATTACACGACACTTTCATATTGTGATCCTCAGTGACCTGACCTCTGTTACCTGACATGGAATCAGTGACCTCAAATAGCAAAATATGTGTTTCACGAGCAATTCGTGCGCGCGCGGGCTAACAAAAGGATCCGTTTTTTTAACCTTCGCCCCAGTGGGGGAAGGGGGCATATGTTACCACCCTGTCGCGTTTTTTGCGTGTGAATAAAAAACCGCGGCGCGTAGCGCCGCGCCGCTTGGGGTAGCTTTCGGTACATCAATTTTGGACAATGTGTGAAATTTTTGACCCCAGGTCATGTCATGTCAGGTCACCAGGTCAAGTTGGTCAATATTGGGGTCACCAGAGGTCATCAAACTTCAAAATTTGTGAATTGTCATTATATTTTTCAGAAAACATGCCATTATCTCAGGCACTATGATAGCTACAAAAACGCTGGGAAAAGCAATCGATAGCTTTTGAGCTCTTCTTTTGATAAGGTCATCATCAAAATTGACCTCAGGTCAACGGTTTAGCCTCCAGAGAGCAAAAACTCTAAAAATAGCTGTTTCTACGAAAAGTGTTTTTCGACAATCACTTTTGACTTAAAAAAGCTAGGACATTTATATTGCCAGAATCGTGTTCTTCTCGCCGAGACGCGTCGAATGAACTATAATTTGACCTTGAAAGATCAACTTCAAAATTTGACCTCAGGTCAAGGTCAAGACCTGACCGGAAAAGGTCATGTTGCACATCAGTCGATGCGTCTCAACAAGACAAACACAATGAGGCCAACCCCAGCATTCTATCTCTTTCCAATCGCGAGTTATTGGCAAAAATCTGTTTGTAGCCTCAAATGACCTCGGATGACCTTTCTAGAGGCTATCAGCAAAAACGACACCTTGGTCGTCACGGGTGGTCCAAATAATTGTGATTCTGAAATATTTGGACTGTTCCTATGCGTACACACGGATCTAGAGGCATTTTCATTTTTCTCCATTGACTTATAATGGTAAGGTCACGCCACTGACCTGACCTTAGGTCACGGATATAAAAAATCCGAGATATACAAATTGTAGGCGCCCATAACATTATGCAATCCACCAAGTTTAAAACCTTTCTGACAAACACTGCAGGCTGGACATGATTGCAAACTTTTTTAGGCTTGGTCAGCTAACTTGACCTGGTGACCTGACCTGACATGACCTGGAGTCAAAAAATTTACACATTGTCCAAAATTGATGTGCAAAAAGCTACCCCAAGCGGCGTGGCGCTACGCGCCGCGGTTTTTTATTTACACGCAAAAAACGCCCCCCCCCCCCCACTTGGGCGAAGGTTAACATTTTTCTCTATCTTCAAAACTTTGGGTTTGACAGCTCTTCCCACCAAACCTCTTTTGGGTCGGAAAGGCCTGAACATGACGTCACTCTGACGTCATTTACGGCCAACCTATTATAGGCTGTGGAAAAAAGGTCACAATGTGTAAAATCGATTTACAAGAGGGTACTGAAATTTTCGCGACGATCGGCGCATTAGTTTGAGAGATAATGCGAAACGACTGGAAGTGGGGGGGGGGGCAAAAACACCCCCCACCAGGGTGCGGGCTAAAAAGTTTCCACTGGGTACCCTAGGGTAAAGGTAATCTCAAGATTGTGGATACGCCGCTGGATGTTCTCGTCGATATTAGACTAAGAACAGTGTAAACACGGGCGACAAAATATGAAAATGAAACAGAAAATTGATTGACTTTCACATCGGGTTTGACAGCTTGGAAAATATTTGAAGTGCCTTGTATTTACTCCTACAGGGTGTGCAAAATCTCGTCACTGCAGAGGCAACTGGTAGCCACTGCGGGACATTTGCCCCCTTGCAGTAGCGCGGAAGACCTTCAATTAAGGGGGGGGGCATTTTCGACTCTTAGTTCCATTCTTTTCATGCAACGCCCATAGGGCTTATGTTAAAATGCCGAAATCAAGGGGACACGGTTCCCCGTTGATAAGCGTTCTGCCGCTTATGCCCTCCCCTCCCCCCTAGTTAATGCATGTAAGCACAGACATCCAAACACTCAGACGGGTACCTACTACCTAGCACACGGGGCATTCCACGTCAAATCGAACAAAAATCGGCTGTTTTGCACCTTACCATCAGCGATTTCATTATAAATTTGTGGGCGAGTTCCTGTGTCGCCCCGGACATTACATTGATGTTTTTTGCACATTCTGACCACAGGTCTTCTAAATATCATCAAATTTTTACAAAATGTTGCATCTTCTTATTTTTGAACGACCATAACTTTGGTTGTGCTTGTTTGATTTGAATGAAATAAACCTTACCGTTTAGGTAATTTCTTATGCATTTGTTAAGAATTGCACCTACTTAAATATATGACCTTGAAATTTGCTTAACTCTGTTCTTAAGCACAAAAATTGAAATAGCAAAAAACACGCCACCTTCGATTTGGCTCATTTTCATATATTTTATTGCCAACCATATTCTTAACAACCTGTGAAAAAATTAGAGTGGGTCATTCATAAGTTTTGAAGAAAATGGCACATATGCAAAGGTATGTTAGCACGCGCAGTGGAGGGGGAAGAGCGAATTTCGCCCCACCCCTCCTGTTTTTCGCCAATATCTCATAATAGTAATGCGAAATTAATTATGGCTACCTGTCCAGAATTGAATTGCACATCTCATCGTGCAAGCAATAAGAAAATCGGTTCACAACTGGTCTAGTAATAGCGGTGTAAAGTGAACATCCTGTCGCCGCGGCGACGCGGCGACTCGGCAGCCGGCGCCAGCCGCTACGCCCCGCCTGAATTGTAGACTGTGCCGGGACGGAACGGAACGGTTCCGTCTTTACATCGCGCTCCTTACCGCTGATTACGTTCGATTCGCGTCAAATTTTGTGAGAAGACTAAAAACGGTACAGGCAATCTTATGGTGAAAGAATTTTGAAAATCGATTGGTAAACAATTGAAAAATGAACGTGTAAACAAAAAATTGTGATTGCTGCGTTTCCCGCGTCGGCCGATCCCGCCTCAGCCGGCGACATATACTCTTAGCAGGCCTGTAACTGCCATATTTATTATTGGATTAACTAGAAATTCCCCATACATACTCAAAAATGTATGTTCTTCGGTATAGCGAAGATAAAAAGACGTGAAGACATCGTTGCGTGATAATGTTTCCGTTGAATTTACTTCATGATGCATTTCCACACGGCTCAAAATTCACCGCAAAATACCGTTTGCCCGAGACACTTTTACTATGGAACTTGAACGCTTGACTACGATGACTATGCATTTCCATTCTCGCAGAGTTTGGGATATCACTAATCAGCAATCATTCATTTCAGAAAGTGTACACAACCAAGCATGTCTTGACTCTGTCATAGGTGTCGATTTGTATACTTTTGGGGGTGCGAGTTGGGCACCCCCCAAGGGGCTCTGGGCACCCCCAATCAAAGTTGGTACTGGCATCACTGTTACGATTCTTTAAACGCATTGTTTTCTCTAATTCATTCATAGGCGCGGGAACGGGGGGAGGGCAGTGGGGACAGTCTACCCCCCCCCCCCCCAACTCTGGGGCCGTGAGGGTGGTGCCCCTACAGCTTTAAGACGGAATATTGCACCTTTTTGCAAATGTTTTCTTTTTATGAAAACGCCAAGGGATGAAAAATAAGTGGTCTAAAACCGGCGGGAAAACTAGGTTTGGGGGTACCCTAGGTTGGTTTCAATTATGGTGTGCCCCCCCCCCCCCGTCTGAAAGAAGTTCCCGCGCCCCTGCTCTAATTACCGTACATCAGAATGCGTTGTAAAAAATGGACACAATTTTTCGCTTTATTTATACCAGACAGCAGCACTTGGTAGTCATCGACGTATTCGTGCCGCGTCAATGGGTTTTCGGTTCCGGACGTCCTGAAGTTTTGCTTTGAGTGGCGAGATAGTCTTTTGGTCCGAAATAGCACCAACGGGGATCCGCATTCCGCGCTAACGTCACACCGACGGGGGGCGGATACCTGCTCCCCGTGATATCTCGAGAAGGAAGCAAGATGGAAACAAGCAGTAAATGGCATGGGAGACGGACAAAGTCTACAACGTTTACTGAAGTCATTTTCAGGTCAGGTAAAAAATGACATCACAGGGGTAAACAAGTCAAAATAGCGGCGCTAGACAGTTTTTTTTTCACGAATAACGATTGAAGTACCAAATGTCTGTCACACCCACACCGAGTGGCTGATTGCTTTGAAAATTTCACCGATTGATAAGGCCAACAGTTTGTACAAAATGTATATCTCGAAACTTCGTTACCGGTGACCTAGGGTCAGGTCAATTTTGCCACCTCCCCATTACCTATAAGTCCATGGGATAATTCTTTGGAATGCTTGAGACGAGGCATTAGCACCACGGATGTTAGTTATCGGACTTTCGTTCCCGTCTTGAGTTGAGATGTTAGTTTCACTGAAAATGACCTCAGGGGGCGAAAGTCCGATATCTATCATCAGTGTCAATGGAAGGAAATTAAAATGCGTTTTTTTTTCTGGACGGACACCATTCTGAACACTTCCAAACACCTATTAACAATTCAACACGACACACTGAACTGGAAAATGACACCCGACGTGAAAATGACGTGACCCTTTCTCATATTCCTGAGGTCATCTCAGGTCACAAAAGGGAGCCCATGGTGTGTCGTTTCGGGAACTAGCGAATGAAGTTTAGTACCGCCGTTCACCAGTGGATGGCGCTAGCTGGTAGTTTCGGCGAAAACTCCGTCTGAGATGTTTGAAGGCTTCCCTTAATCCCTTGTTCAAACATGGACCCCGTCAGCCCCGGCAGAGGTATTTGTCCAGTGTACACCGCACCTGAGGACGGGTCAGCTGAGGGAGGGGAGTCACTATTGTGGCCTGAGGAATGCCGCGCCGGTCGGGGGACGGGGTCGGGAGGAGGGGGAGGGAGGCAGCGCCGTTCTTGCGGTGACGGGCTGGCTTGTCGCCTCAGCCTGGCATACGCTCAGTCAGCGAGGCGCTGCGCATGACCCGGGAGCAGCTGAGAGTCCATATAGACAATTGGCTCGTTTGTAAGCACGAGCACTTGGAATGTTGCTGGTGCAGAATTTTAGCATAGGGACGATGTTTTTTTTGTGCCAAATTTTGTGTAGGTAGGTACATGTAGGGAATCTATAGAAATTTATTGTGACAAAGTTTCCCAAAAAAATCGGTCCATTTTTTAAAAGATATCGAGGTTTCAGTGACGTCATGATTTGAGTTTTCGAAAAAAACGACACATGTTTTAAAAAATCATGGGTAGGCACAGAATAGACATACAGACATGCCGTAAACGTCATTGGACTGCCAATACCTACGTCCATGAACAATCAAATTGCCATCTTCGATTTTTGATTACCTATCGTTCTACGGTTTCCAAAATCTTGAATGGAATCTTGGCAATTTATTGTGACTACTTCACGACCATGATGAATGCATTTCATAACCCGCACCCCGCTGGGGGTCCTGGAATTACACGCGCTGCTGGTGGGCGGGGTGTTTGAACACCCCCCTTTTAGCTCGGCTCCTGGGCCATGTAGCGATACGGGGAAAGCGACGTTCGAAAAAGCGTAAGGAATAATGGCGAAATGTATACTTAGGTCACTTTTTCGGTCAGGCCAAAGGTCAGGTCACCACTACCAGAGGTGTTTTGAACCCATGCTACTGAAAGCCCAATTCCATGTGCTTGATCTGACCTTGACCCGACCTGTGACCTTGAAATTCAACTTTCAGGTGCTCATCGTAAGTGTCTCGTCGCGTTCTCTCGTTTGCCTTCTCGTCCGTTTTGCTGCGTCTGTTGGTTCTTGAGTCGGGTAGCTCTATTGGTTCCCGAGTTGTGCGCCGCTTTTTGAAGAAAAAAAATGTTGAAATAATCGGCCCAGCCGTCCTCGAGATCTGGAAGCGCCCCCTGTACGTGCGCACGTGCACTGCACGTCGTGCAGTAGCACCTTAACCGCAACACATGGGAATGCATAGCCTGGTGGCTGCCTACCTGTATGCCAAGTTTCAGCGAAATCGCCCCAGTAATTACCGAGTTATTGAAATGGGAACAAATTTGGCACCTCTTCTTTTTGTATTTTGCACGTGCAGTGGGGTTCACTCACATAGATCAAGAGTCTCCGACCTTTGGTAGAAGGGATGCAGCTACCCTACAAAAATTACCGCAAGACAATCGCTCAAGCGGCTGCTGAGATACGAGCCTTTCAAAATCACTACTTTTGCAAAACAGCTTGAACACCCTTGACTTTTCACGTGGCACGTGCCACAACGGTCACTGAGATGTATCAAAAGTAGTCAATTACGGGGTAGAAGGGATGGGGCTACCCAGCAAAAAAGACCGCAGGCCAATCGGTCTAGCGGTTGCTGAGATATAAGCCTCTCAAAAGCGTTACAGGCCGGGCCGGGCCGCTCATACTGATATTTTTCCGTTATATTGCAAAGACTCGCTTCGCTCGCTGCGCTCGCACGCTCGTTACTACTAAGTAATTGTTCAAACGGATGCCAGGAACATGTTAAACTCGAAAAAGTGAATCAAGGTCCTCAAAGATCAATGACCCTGACCTGACCTTTACGTGACCTTGGCACCCACCGTAATGCATGCCGCATGGGACGAACATCATTTGACATGTTTGGACGTTTACAACACAAAAAGACTGGAAACGCGCGGATAATGTGATCTGACATACGCTGAATCGCGATTTCGGTCAAACATGGTCTCGAGAAAAAGGCCAGGGGTCAAAGGTCATTTGGGTCAAGTTCATGAAAGAAAAAGAGTATGTGTAAAATTGATCAACTCTGGGGTACTGAAAGTTTCGTCGCGATCGTCCGCTTTTTGAGCGAGATTATTCGCGAAAAACCGAGGGGGCGGGACGCGGGTCCATCCAACTACCCCTACACATGCGAGGGTTAAAATACTAAAATAAAGTCATGATATGAACATATTTGCTGTTAAAGAGATTTTTGTAGATTTAGTCCATATAACAGTGTTCGCCACGGGCCGCAAAATCCCAGTCCAGCCCGACCCAGGCCCATGGGTTGACAGCCCAGCCCAGCGCGAACCCATGCATAGTAAAATTGGTGAAGCCCAGCCCGGTCTAGCCCGTCCAGCCCGGACCAGCCCGTCAACAATGAATGGATCATGGACACCAAACAGGTATTACATATGTCACCCATAGGCGCAAAGAAACAATCTTTTGGGAGCAGCATACACAACGCACATTGCACATATATGCTTTCATTCGTTTTTTTAGTATTGCACAGTAATAAGCTAGTTTTTGTTTTTAGCTCAGTCGCGAACCTCTGAGTCCACTTTACAGTCCTTGTCCCAGCCCATCCACATTCCACACTCACCACAGCCCATCGATTATTTATATTTGAGGGCCCAGCCCAGCCCGTGACCCAGCCCATCCCATTACCAATTGGCTGGCCCGGCCCATGGCGAACACTGCCATATAAGTCCACTCGCCAGAAAGCCCGTCGTGAAAACGGCTATTTTTCGGCAGACTGGCTTCCGCTTCGGGTATAACTTTGAGCCATTCAGTTAGCGATGTCGATTCTGCTCCGGAGTCGGAGTTAGTAAGATTTTGGTGACTCTGGGCTCAACTCCGATTCTACATACTGTCCTGGCTCAGACCCATGATTCTAATCTTGCTCCACCCCATCATTCAGATCGCAAATTCGCCAAATTCTCAGATCGATGGAGATCCTATATCGATAAAAACGCGCATCGATCTAATGCGAAAAGGCTCCAGACCGGTCACATGCATGGAAGAGATTATACCATGGAGCAACCTATGTTTTTGGCGGCCTTTCAAGCTAACAGGCCGTTTACCTTAGTGTTCGTGCAAGCATCGTGCAAGTATCTCTAGGGGACGAGAATTGTTGACGACACGTGCGAAACGTCAGAAATTAGTGAAAAGCCTGTGTGAATACCACCGTCACTTATTTTCCTTCTCAGTAGCAGTAACCTTGGCAATAACAGCGGGAGGTCTGGGAGAGGGTCAAAGCGTCCAACCCTTCCGGCGCCCGTGCCTTCGCTATCGCTTTCAGGAACACGCGCGCGGCCGCTATTGTGCGCCCGTCAAACCCAGCCCGCCCTTTGACAGCGGGCGGGTCATCAGCGGTCCGCCCGCGTCCCTTCCTGTGACGTCACTACGGTCCTGGAACGCAAGCGAAGCGTAGCCCAGCGGTGTATTGTTTTCATTGTTGTGGGTACATACTACATAGGCATTAAAAACAATCGCTCGGCTAGCATCATGTCTCTCTCGTCCAATGGTGTAGAATGGTGTGTAATTTGACCTCCAAAGATGAACATTTTTAAGGTCGAAATCATGACCTGACCGGTAAAACTCATGTGGCATCCCAATCGATTGCCTATTGTAAACCTGAACGCATTGCAGCTGTTTTTACTGCCTTTCCACGTCTCATTCACATGTCAATTGTCCAAAAGTGCTTTTTCGACTGCTTAATTACGGGCGAGGGTTAACCCTCGCCGGACGCCGCCACAGGGGGGGGGGGGGTATGCAACTATCCACTAAGGTTTTTCGCGAATAGCTCGCGTAAAAAGCGGCCGATCGCGACGAAACTTTCAGTCTCTCGCATTGATCAATTTTACACCTACCCTAAAAATTTCATGACCTTGACCCAAATGACCTTTGACCTGTGACCTACTTTCCGAGACCATGTTTGGCCGATTCAGCGTATGCCGGCTCGCATTAGCCGCGCGTTTGCAAGCTTTTTGTGGTTTCGAACGTTCAAACATGTGATTTGATGTTGCTCCCATTCACTTGGGTGGATGTCAAGGCCACCTGAAGGTCAGGTCAGGCTATTGACCATTGGTGACCTCGGTCCACTTTTTCGAGTTTTACATGTTTCCAGGCTAGTTTTTGGAGCTGAATTCGAATTTAGCAACCATTTGAACATTTACGAAGTAGTGTTGGTGCCTCCGTAACATGTTACAAAGCTGTCAGAGGCGGTTGACACGTATTACGAATACCCGTCACGACCCCTACTGGTTGACCTGACCTGACCTGACCCGACCTGGTCTAAATACTCAATGACATCATCTGTGATCAAAACTAACACGATATTCGTGATCGGCACCACGGGAAAACCCCAGAGCAGCCACACTTAACGACTTTCTAATAGGTCCCGATTTTCCCGACTTCTGGGTCATTGACCTGACCTAGAAGGTCAATCGATGACCTAGGACCTTAACCCTCGCCGGCCGAGGGGGGGGGGCGGGTGCCGCCCCCCCCCCCCATAGGGTTTTTTTTCGCGATAGCTCCGAACACGCTGGCGATAGAGAGCTGAAACTTGGCATACCTGACCTTTGATTCAAGCCGGATCTTTTGACACCAACCGCATTTTTGGGTCAGGTCAGGTCACTGACCTATGACGTCATAAGTGAACCTCTGCACGGTCTTTAGATGTCGCAACTTCGCAACGCCCTCACTGCCAGAGGAGATGTCACAGGGAAATGAAACTTGCAGGATCTAGTATCCATTATGAGTCTCACAACTTGTATATCTCGGATTTTTCCTAAAGGTCATATGAGGTCAGGTCATTTTCGTGACCTCACCATTATAAGTCAATGGGGAAAAATAAAAACTGCTATTCTGGCGCCGGCAACGATCTACAACTATCTCAAGCACACAGAATCGTGATTTAATGCACTCCTTGCAAGGTTAGATGCGTACTTTTGCAATGTTGACCTTGCGTGACGTCATTTATGACGTCATCAAGGTCATATTATTTTTTCGTCAATAACTCTTGATCAAATTGAGCTAGCGAGTCGGGAAAGCCACCAATTGACTCAAAAAGACCTGCCGAATCGAATGATATGCGACATGACCTCTTTCGACCAACTTCGTGACCTGGGGGTGCTGATCTGTCCTTGACCTGAGGTCAACACCCTAAGCTGACCTGACCCGAACAAAAGTATATCATTCGACGCGCCTGAGCGAGGCAAACACGCGGCTGCCAAAATCGCGGCTCTGCGGCCGTTTTTTGCGAAGTTATTCACTAAAAACTGAACCGTGCCTTGGGGCACTTGACCTGACCTCAGAGGTCACCGGTTGACCTAGGACCTAACAATCGGGTACCAATCTCTGTGTCTCGTAACGGCGCACACGCTCGTTTTTTCCGCGACGCGCTAGCTCCACCAGGGGCGAAACGGCGAGGGGGGTCGTACTCGTCCCCCCCCCTCGGCCGGCGCATATCATAATCATAATCATAATCATAATCATATCGACACCTTTTTTTAAACCCCACATTTGTTCTCCCGTGAAGTTCAGACAAGTTGTTTAGAAACCTTCAAAAAAGGTACAGTCACTCGATTTTTCTTAAGTTTGTCTGTCTTGGCAAATCAAGCAATGCCAGAGCAAGCTCACGAACACACAAATTTGATCAGGATCGGACAATTGGACACTTCTAAAAAGAGATCTTTCGTGCTTCCCGGAAATTCACCGGAGAACAGATGTGGGGTTTAAAAAAATGTGTCGATATGTAGAAAACCAATAGGGCCGGCGATTGTTAAAATTGGGTATCATCGGCTTCCTCTCGTGACGGGCAACACGCTCGTTTTTCCGCGAAGCTCTAGCTCTCAGAGGAGTGGAAGATAGAAATATCCCTGCACTGTAGACCCATTGGCTAAAACCTCTACTAGAAAGGTTTAGGTCTTTCAAAAGTGCTACTTCAACAAAACAGCTTTCGCGTGACACGTGCCAGTTGCCACGACGATCACCTATGTATGTTATATGTAGATGTATTAAGAGCAATTAATTACGGGGTAGAAGAAATTGGTTTCCCAACAAAAAGGGCGGCAGGTCGATCAGCCCAACCACTGCAACGGTTACTGAGGCATGAAATATATGCCTCTCAAAAGCGTTACAGGCTGGGCCGGGCCGTTATTACGAGCGAGCGAGCGAAGCGAGCGAAGCGAAGTCTTTTCAATATAACCATGGATGAAGTATTCCGCATAAAACCGCATATTCCGCATGAAGTTATCGCATAAAACTTCACTTTATTCTAACATTGGCTCTTCGGCTGTAATCACGAACCCTCACTTGTCAGCAGAATTTAAGCAACTTCTTAAATCAAAACTGGGAAAAGAATATTTTCATGACATTCCTCAATTCCTGTTCTACCAGGTTCACAAAAATTTTTATCAACATCGGTTACAGGTAAGTAATAAACGACAAAAGTATACAAAAAGACACGCTCCGCCCATAGCCCGCAATGCTAAAATAACGCCAGCGCCCTCGCCGTCGGGAAATCCGCCGCCGCCGCCGGGTGGTCGGAAAATCGGCGGAGTGTCCCATCATACCTAATCCATGAATATAACGGAAAAATCTCAGTATGAGCGGCCCGGCCCGGCCCGGCCTGTAACGATTTTGAGAGGCTTATATCTCAGCAACCGCTGGACCGATTGGCCTGCGGTCTTTTTTGCTGGATAGCCCCATCCCTTCTACCCCGTAATTGACTACTTTTGGATTCATCTCAGTGACCGTCGTGGCACGTGCCACGTGAAAAGTCAAGGGTGTTCAAGCTGTTTTGCAAAAGTAGTGATTTTGAGAGGCTCATATCTCAGCAGCCGCTTGGGCGATTGTCTTGCGGTAATTTTTTTAGGGTAGCTGCATCCCTTCTACCAAAAATAGAATACTCTCGATGCGTGTGGGTCACCCCCAGTGCACGTGCAAAATACAACAATAAGAGGTGTCAAATTTGTTCCCATTTTAATAACTCGGTAATTACTGGGGCGATTTCGCTGAAACTTGGCATACAGGTAGGCACCCACCAGACAATGCATTCCCATGTGTTGCGGCTTGGGTGCTACTGCACGTGCGCACGTGCAGGGGGCGTTTCCAGATCTCGAAAACGGCTGGGCCGATTGCGCTCAAATTTGGTACACGGTTGGGGACCAGTTAGTAGGGTGCCGTGCAAAAGTCACTTTGGACCCCGTTTGCACGTGCGCACGTGCAGAATGCCGCTTCCAGATTTCAGAAACGGCTGGGCCAATTGCGTTCAAATTTGGCACACCGCTAGCAACCGGTTAGAAGAGTGCTTTGCACAAGCCCGTTGGAAGTATCTTTCGTCCTTCCGCACGTGCAGGGCTCACTATCTCGCTCGCTCGTTCTTGGCCCAAAAGGCGTTTTACTGGTATGTAAATGCTGATATCTTTCCGTTAGCTTAACCCTCGCCGGCACAGGGGGTGGGGGTTGATGCACCCCCCCCCCCCTAAGGTTTGTCGCGAATAACTCGCGTAAAAAGCGGCTGATCGCGACGAAACTTTCGGTACCCTCGTATTGATTAATTTTACACCTACCCTGAAAATTTCATGACCTTGACCCAAATGACCTTTGACCTGTAACCTCTTTTCCGAGACCATGCTTGACCGGAATCGCGATTCGTCGTATGTCGGCTCGCTTTAGCCGCGCGTTTGCAAGCTTTTCGTGGTTTCAAACGTTCCAACATGTGATTTGATGTTCCTCCCATGCATTAGGGTGGTTGTCAAGGTCACCTGAAGGTCAGGTCAGGTCATTGACCTTTGGTGACCTCGGTTCACTTTTTGGTGTTTTACATGTTTCTAGGCTAGTTTTTGGAGCTGATTTCGAATTTAGCAACCATTTGTACATTTACGAAGTAGTTTTGTTGCCTTCGTAACATGTTACGAAGCTGTCAGATGCGGTTGACACGTATTACGAATACCCGTCACGACCCCTACCGGTTGACCTGGACCTGACCTGACCGGACCCGACCTGGTTTAAATGCTTAGAAACAAAATCTCTGATAAAAACTAACACGATATTCGTGATCAGCACCCCGGAAAACCCCATGGCAGCCACACTTTACGACTTTCTAACAGGACGACTTTCGCATTAGCCGCGCGTTTGCAGTCTTCGTGGTTTCAAGCGTTCAAACATGTGATATGATGTTGCCCCCATGCATTAGGGTGGGTGTCAAGGTCACCTGAAGGTCAGGTCAGGTCATTGACCTTTGGTGACCTCGGTTCACTTTTTCGAGTTTTACATGTTTCTAGGCCAGTTTTTGGAGCTGAATTCGAATTTAGCAACCATATGAACGTTTACGAAGTAGTTTTGGTACCTTCGTAACATGTTACGAAGCTGTCAGAGGCGGTTGACACCTACTAGGAATACCCGGCAGGACTCCTACTGGTTGACCTGACCTGACCTGACCCGACCTGGACTAAATGCATAAAGACATCATCTGTGATCAAAACTAACATGATATTCGTGATCGGCGCCCCGAAAAACCCCATAGCAGCCACACTTTACGACGTTCTAACAGGTCCCGATTTTCCCGACTTTTGGGTCATTGACCTGACCTGCAAGGTCAACCAATGACCTAGGACCTTAAAATTAGGTATCATCGGCTTCCTCTCGTCACGGGCAACACGCTCGTTTTTTCCGCGAAGCTCTAGCTCGATCAGGGGCGAAACGGCAAGGGGGGGGGGTCCAACGGACCCCCCCCCCCTTATACGTTCGCGGCTGGAAAAACACCAATACGGGCGAGGGTTAAGATAGAGCAAAAAGAAAAGCACCAGTGAACTCAGCACGTCAAGGCGCGTCGAATGATATACTTTTTAGCTTGCTTAAGTGTACTTAAAGTTTTTCTTAAATTTTAAGTAAACTTAAATTAATAAATTAAGTTAAAGTTAACCAAATTGCATCATATCGCATATCATTCGATTCGGCTGATCACCAGGAACACAATGATACCATTTTTAAGCTCTAGCGTCATTATGTGCCAAGTTATTGGCAAAAACGTCATTTGACCTCAGTTGACCTCATTTGACCTGACCCATGGATAAGTACACCAAACAAAGAAGCACCAAGTGACCTGCTGTTATGTACTGTGGTTTCAAAGCACAAAAGTGATAGAACGAAGCGGATATCTCCAGTATTTTCCGAATTTAGTATTTTCCCATAGGCTTAACATTATGACGTAATGACCTTTAACTGACCTCAGGTCAGTGACCTCAAAAAACCCGAACTATATGTTATACAACTCGGTGAACTTAGCACATCCTGAACGTTTGAAGGAAATCAGTGCAAAACTGTGAGTTGGACAGGTGCAAAAAGAAAATTGAAATTTGACCATGACCTTGTACCGGTTTTTCTGACCTGGTGACCTGACCCAAGGTCACCCGGACCTGAAATTTTCAGGTCATATGTAAAAAGGTTGCCCCATAGGCTGTGTAAAATTTGGCGGCGCTGCGCGCCGCCGTTTTTACGCTATCTTCGAAAAACCGTAGGGGGGTCGCATCGACCCCCCTGCCAGGGCGAGGGTTAGTGTATTTAGGCCAGGTCGGGTCAGGTCAGGTCAGGTCAACCATTAGGTGACCTGCCGGCCATCCATAGCAGGTGTTGACCACTATTGACAGCTTCGTAGCATACGAGGGCACCAAAACTATTTCACAAATCTCCAAATGGGAATTTGAAATCAGCCCCAGAAAATACCAAAAAAAAAACATGTAAAACTCGAAATAGTGAAGCAAGGTCATCAAAGGTCAATGACTTTGACCTGACCTTCACGGGACCTTGAAACCCACACCAAAAAAAGATTGGAATTTGCGCGGATAATGTGAGCCTCAGCCGACATACGCCAATTCGCGATTCCGGTCGAACATGGTCTCGAGAATCAGACCACCACAGGTCAAAGGTCATTGGAGTCAGGGTCATTAAATTTTAAGAGTAAGTGTAAAATTGATAAACTCGAGGGTACTGAAAGTTTCGTCGCGATCGGCCGCTTTTTGCGCGAATTATTCGCGAAAAACCGGGAGGGGGTCCGTTCGACCCCGCTATATGTAAGTGCGAGTGTTAAGTCACTAAAAATCTGTCTTTAAAGCAGGGCTGCGGAGTCGGAGTCGGAGTCGGAGTCGGAGTCGGAGTCGGTCGGAGTCGACAGTTGTGACCGGAGTCGGAGTCGGAGTCGGAGTCGATTTTAGAAACCCGAGCCGGAGTCGGAGTCGATGTCACCGAAAATCTGTCGACTCCGCAGCCCTGCTAGGTCTGCGGAGTCGGAGTCGGGAGTTGGAGTCGGTCGGAGTCGACAATTCTGCCCGGAGTCGGAGTCGGAGTCGGAGCTGGTTTTTGAAAGCCGGAGTCGGAGTCGGAGTCGGAGTCGCCGAAAATCCATCGACTCCGTAGCCCTGCTTTAAAGTAAAAAAAGTTTATTCCTCGAGCTGAGAGGCCAGAGTTGTACAGTTGGAGTAGGTACTTCAACACATCATGTAGGTATTTGCTTACATCCATGCATACATTCTCGAATTAAACATCAATAATACCCACTAAAGGCATATTGCTCTTTGGAACGTCGCTTTCGGTATGGGGATATCATGGGTTGGTGGGTCTGAGCCAGCTGACACGGGTGATACCCCCCCCCCCCAGTGCACAATGGGACCGGAGCGAAAATTAGCGCGACATCGGTACTTTTTCGTATTTCGTGCCCGCTTTTCACATGAAAAGGATGGTAGAATCATAAAAATGGTAATCGGTGTACTTTCTACCTAAGCAATTTCTGATTAATATAATTAATTAATCATTAATTAATTCATTAATTAATTGATTAATTAATCGGTTGACCTGCCCTGACCTCGACTCCGCTCGGTCACGTGATAAGACGGCAGCACCTGTCAGGCCAGGTCATGACGGCACCGGAAATTCCGATAAGCAAATAATGTAGCCACCAAAACCGTGAAGATGGGAATCTGATGGCCTACATGACTATATAACAAATTTATTACGGGTCAGAAAAGTGTATCAGAAACTCCGATAGAAGGTACGGATATGTCCGGACAAAACTTTAATATAGTTGGTACTTGGCAACCTTGTTCGAAGCCTGAGGTTCTGTTACTCGCGGCTCCCGGCCGCGGCGACCTGGAGTAAAAAAATGCCCCTCATTTTCGCTGCCGCAGGCTGACGCAGCTAAATTATACATTTTCTGAAAGGCAATTGATTGGTAAACACCATATTGATAAAAGAACAGCGGGACCTAGCGGGACTTTTTATATCGGCATTCCAGAATATCTATAACAGTAAAATTAACTCACAATTTTTAAAGCACCAAAAAAACTTAACATTTGAAGCGTATT
Source organism: Amphibalanus amphitrite (assembly GCF_019059575.1). Classification (NCBI taxonomy): domain Eukaryota; kingdom Metazoa; phylum Arthropoda; class Thecostraca; order Balanomorpha; family Balanidae; genus Amphibalanus; species Amphibalanus amphitrite. The sequence continues at coordinate 1,241,276 of NW_024881504.1, forward strand.
TATATATTCCGCTATGAGTTTTTTCTTCCATCGTGTAGCCCATGGTCTAAACTATCAGGTTAGACGTCGAAAATATTGATAAAGCCCTCTAATAGATATATTTTTTACCTACATTAGCTGCTATTTTTCTCCGTACGAAAACGGGTCTACGATGCTTGGCACAAAACTTTGTATTTGGGCTAATGTGGCGCGGACGCTGTACACTATGAACGAAAAATATTTGCCGATTCGTGGTCCATGGACATTTCTGAACTACGTGACACAGTTTAACTCAATTTGGGAAAGGTCGCCAAATCCACCAATGTCGCGCTAATTCCGGCCGCGGTCCTATCGTGCAGTGGGGTTCTGGCATAGTCTGCGTTGGATCACCCACCACCACAATGGGCGGTTCCTCAAAACCAGCGTGGCGGCGACGTGAGGCACGCGAGTGCGGGACCGTCCCCATGCCGTGGAGGTCCGAGTCAGGGGAGCAGCCCCCTCCCCGCGCGGCGGGCGGTCGCCCATTCATCCGCGACCCCAGCCCCATGACTGAGGGGTTGACAGAGGGCAAACATCACGTATTTAAACTGGGCAAACAGACGGTGTTCTACGCTAGGGACATCTCGCGGCTGTGATTCACGATACTGCTTCGCCAAACTGCCTTTAGATGGTGGGTCAGTCGGTGTCCGTCTGCTGCTGTGCGCCGAGAATTAGCCCTATAAATTACCATGAATTACACCTTCTAGTGTGACGATACAATCACATTATCATATAGGTCACGTTTAGATGCAAATGAAGAAACGACTGCGTTGAAAAAATATGTCATTTCATCGAACGCTGAAATGCTCGAAGTGCTCGCTAAAAAATGAACTCGCTAACTGAGCCCTAAAGGTCGGCTGCCGTGTTGCATTGCATTTAAGCCAAAAACGCGGGCTGGGTGTAAGTTGTCGAGAAACAATTTTTGGCCTGAAGTGTTCTCTAAAGTATTATCTACATAGATCCAGGGAACATATTTGCTATCTATGATGGCTTAGGAGATATTGAATCGTAAGTCCTCCGGTGTACCCTGTTTTGCGGCGGCCCACGTGTTAAAAGCTGCTGAACATTTTTACTTTGACCAAAAAACGCGGGCACAGTTTTGTCTGTACGAAAATGATTCTTGTGCTATCGCATTCCACGTGGGCTGAAAATTCAGAAACCAGGGAACATATTTGCTGCGACCAGTACTTTTCACGATTCAGACCGAAACGTGGAAAAATAGCCCCAAAACCCTATGGCGGGCGCCTCTCCGCGGCACCCGGCCGCGGGTCGCTAGTTCCCGAAACGACACACCATCATGGTGTGTCGTTTCGGGAACTAGCGAATGAAGTTTAGTACCGCCGTTCACCAGTGGATGGCGCTAGCTGGTAGTTTCGGCGAAAACTCCGTCTGAGATGTTTGAAGGCTTCCCTTAATCCCTTGTTCAAACATGGACCCCGTCAGCCCCGGCAGAGGTATTTGTCCAGTGTACACCGCACCTGAGGACGGGTCAGCTGAGGGAGGGGAGTCACTATTGTGGCCTGAGGAATGCCGCGCCGGTCGGGGGACGGGGTCGGGAGGAGGGGGAGGGAGGCAGCGCCGTTCTTGCGGTGACGGGCTGGCTTGTCGCCTCAGCCTGGCATACGCTCAGTCAGCGAGGCGCTGCGCATGACCCGGGAGCAGCTGAGAGTCCATATAGACAATTGGCTCGTTTGTAAGCACGAGCACTTGGAATGTTGCTGGTGCAGAATTTTAGCATAGGGACGATGTTTTTTTTGTGCCAAATTTTGTGTAGGTAGGTACATGTAGGGAATCTATAGAAATTTATTGTGACAAAGTTTCCCAAAAAAATCGGTCCATTTTTTAAAAGATATCGAGGTTTCAGTGACGTCATGATTTGAGTTTTCGAAAAAACGACACATGTTTTAAAAAATCATGGGTAGGCACAGAATAGACATACAGACATGCCGTAAACGTCATTGGACTGCCAATACCTACGTCCATGAACAATCAAATTGCCATCTTCGATTTTTGATTACCTATCGTTCTACGGTTTCCAAAATCTTGAATGGAATCTTGGCAATTTATTGTGACTACTTCACGACCATGATGAATGCATTTCATAACCCGCACCCCGCTGGGGGTCCTGGAATTACACGCGCTGCTGGTGGGCGGGGTGTTTGAACACCCCCCTTTTAGCTCGGCTCCTGGGCCATGTAGCGATACGGGGAAAGCGACGTTCGAAAAAGCGTAAGGAATAATGGCGAAATGTATACTTAGGTCACTTTTTCGGTCAGGCCAAAGGTCAGGTCACCACTACCAGAGGTGTTTTGAACCCATGCTACTGAAAGCCCAATTCCATGTGCTTGATCTGACCTTGACCCGACCTGTGACCTTGAAATTCAACTTTCAGGTGCTCATCGTAAGTGTCTCGTCGCGTTCTCTCGTTTGCCTTCTCGTCCGTTTTGCTGCGTCTGTTGGTTCTTGAGTCGGGTAGCTCTATTGGTTCCCGAGTTGTGCGCCGCTTTTTGAAGAAAAAAAATGTTGAAATAATCGGCCCAGCCGTCCTCGAGATCTGGAAGCGCCCCCTGTACGTGCGCACGTGCACTGCACGTCGTGCAGTAGCACCTTAACCGCAACACATGGGAATGCATAGCCTGGTGGCTGCCTACCTGTATGCCAAGTTTCAGCGAAATCGCCCCAGTAATTACCGAGTTATTGAAATGGGAACAAATTTGGCACCTCTTCTTTTTGTATTTTGCACGTGCAGTGGGGTTCACTCACATAGATCAAGAGTCTCCGACCTTTGGTAGAAGGGATGCAGCTACCCTACAAAAATTACCGCAAGACAATCGCTCAAGCGGCTGCTGAGATACGAGCCTTTCAAAATCACTACTTTTGCAAAACAGCTTGAACACCCTTGACTTTTCACGTGGCACGTGCCACAACGGTCACTGAGATGTATCAAAAGTAGTCAATTACGGGGTAGAAGGGATGGGGCTACCCAGCAAAAAAGACCGCAGGCCAATCGGTCTAGCGGTTGCTGAGATATAAGCCTCTCAAAAGCGTTACAGGCCGGGCCGGGCCGCTCATACTGATATTTTTCCGTTATATTGCAAAGACTCGCTTCGCTCGCTGCGCTCGCACGCTCGTTACTACTAAGTAATTGTTCAAACGGATGCCAGGAACATGTTAAACTCGAAAAAGTGAATCAAGGTCCTCAAAGATCAATGACCCTGACCTGACCTTTACGTGACCTTGGCACCCACCGTAATGCATGCCGCATGGGACGAACATCATTTGACATGTTTGGACGTTTACAACACAAAAAGACTGGAAACGCGCGGATAATGTGATCTGACATACGCTGAATCGCGATTTCGGTCAAACATGGTCTCGAGAAAAAGGCCAGGGGTCAAAGGTCATTTGGGTCAAGTTCATGAAAGAAAAAGAGTATGTGTAAAATTGATCAACTCTGGGGTACTGAAAGTTTCGTCGCGATCGTCCGCTTTTTGAGCGAGATTATTCGCGAAAAAACCGAGGGGGCGGGACGCGGGTCCATCCAACTACCCCTACACATGCGAGGGTTAAAATACTAAAATAAAGTCATGATATGAACATATTTGCTGTTAAGAGATTTTTGTAGATTTAGTCCATATAACAGTGTTCGCCACGGGCCGCAAAATCCCAGTCCAGCCCGACCCAGGCCCATGGGTTGACAGCCCAGCCCAGCGCGAACCCATGCATAGTAAAATTGGTGAAGCCCAGCCCGGTCTAGCCCGTCCAGCCCGGACCAGCCCGTCAACAATGAATGGATCATGGACACCAAACAGGTATTACATATGTCACCCATAGGCGCAAAGAAACAATCTTTTGGGAGCAGCATACACAACGCACATTGCACATATATGCTTTCATTCGTTTTTTTAGTATTGCACAGTAATAAGCTAGTTTTTGTTTTTAGCTCAGTCGCGAACCTCTGAGTCCACTTTACAGTCCTTGTCCCAGCCCATCCACATTCCACACTCACCACAGCCCATCGATTATTTATATTTGAGGGCCCAGCCCAGCCCGTGACCCAGCCCATCCCATTACCAATTGGCTGGCCCGGCCCATGGCGAACACTGCCATATAAGTCCACTCGCCAGAAAGCCCGTCGTGAAAACGGCTATTTTTCGGCAGACTGGCTTCCGCTTCGGGTATAACTTTGAGCCATTCAGTTAGCGATGTCGATTCTGCTCCGGAGTCGGAGTTAGTAAGATTTTGGTGACTCTGGGCTCAACTCCGATTCTACATACTGTCCTGGCTCAGACCCATGATTCTAATCTTGCTCCACCCCATCATTCAGATCGCAAATTCGCCAAATTCTCAGATCGATGGAGATCCTATATCGATAAAAACGCGCATCGATCTAATGCGAAAAGGCTCCAGACCGGTCACATGCATGGAAGAGATTATACCATGGAGCAACCTATGTTTTTGGCGGCCTTTCAAGCTAACAGGCCGTTTACCTTAGTGTTCGTGCAAGCATCGTGCAAGTATCTCTAGGGGACGAGAATTGTTGACGACACGTGCGAAACGTCAGAAATTAGTGAAAAGCCTGTGTGAATACCACCGTCACTTATTTTCCTTCTCAGTAGCAGTAACCTTGGCAATAACAGCGGGAGGTCTGGGAGAGGGTCAAAGCGTCCAACCCTTCCGGCGCCCGTGCCTTCGCTATCGCTTTCAGGAACACGCGCGCGGCCGCTATGTGCGCCCGTCAAACCCAGCCCGCCCTTTGACAGCGGCGGGTCATCAGCGGTCCGCCCGCGTCCCTTCCTGTGACGTCACTACGGTCCTGGAACGCAAGCGAAGCGTAGCCCAGCGGTGTATTGTTTTCATTGTTGTGGGTACATACTACATAGGCATTAAAAACAATCGCTCGGCTAGCATCATGTCTCTCTCGTCCAATGGTGTAGAATGGTGTGTAATTTGACCTCCAAAGATGAACATTTTTAAGGTCGAAATCATGACCTGACCGGTAAAACTCATGTGGCATCCCAATCGATTGCCTATTGTAAACCTGAACGCATTGCAGCTGTTTTTACTGCCTTTCCACGTCTCATTCACATGTCAATTGTCCAAAAGTGCTTTTTCGACTGCTTAATTACGGGCGAGGGTTAACCCTCGCCGGACGCCGCCACAGGGGGGGGGGGGTATGCAACTATCCACTAAGGTTTTTCGCGAATAGCTCGCGTAAAAAGCGGCCGATCGCGACGAAACTTTCAGTCTCTCGCATTGATCAATTTTACACCTACCCTAAAAATTTCATGACCTTGACCCAAATGACCTTTGACCTGTGACCTACTTTCCGAGACCATGTTTGGCCGATTCAGCGTATGCCGGCTCGCATTAGCCGCGCGTTTGCAAGCTTTTTGTGGTTTCGAACGTTCAAACATGTGATTTGATGTTGCTCCCATTCACTTGGGTGGATGTCAAGGCCACCTGAAGGTCAGGTCAGGCTATTGACCATGGTGACCTCGGTCCACTTTTTCGAGTTTACATGTTTCCAGGCTAGTTTTTGGAGCTGAATTCGAATTTAGCAACCATTTGAACATTTACGAAGTAGTGTTGGTGCCTCCGTAACATGTTACAAAGCTGTCAGAGGCGGTTGACGTATTACGAATACCCGTCACGACCCCTACTGGTTGACCTGACCTGACCCGACCTGGTCTAAATACTCAATGACATCATCTGTGATCAAAACTAACACGATATTCGTGATCGGCACCACGGGAAAACCCCAGAGCAGCCACACTTAACGACTTTCTAATAGGTCCCGATTTTCCCGACTTCTGGGTCATTGACCTGACCTAGAAGGTCAATCGATGACCTAGGACCTTAACCCTCGCCGGCCGAGGGGGGGGGCGGGTGCCGCCCCCCCCCCCCATAGGGTTTTTTTTCGCGATAGCTCCGAACACGCTGGCGATAGAGAGCTGAAACTTGGCATACCTGACCTTTGATTCAAGCCGGATCTTTTGACACCAACCGCATTTTTGGGTCAGGTCAGGTCACTGACCTATGACGTCATAAGTGAACCTCTGCACGGTCTTTAGATGTCGCAACTTCGCAACGCCCTCACTGCCAGAGGAGATGTCACAGGGAAATGAAACTTGCAGGATCTAGTATCCATTATGAGTCTCACAACTTGTATATCTCGGATTTTTCCTAAAGGTCATATGAGGTCAGGTCATTTTCGTGACCTCACCATTATAAGTCAATGGGGAAAAATAAAAACTGCTATTCTGGCGCCGGCAACGATCTACAACTATCTCAAGCACACAGAATCGTGATTTAATGCACTCCTTGCAAGGTTAGATGCGTACTTTTGCAATGTTGACCTTGCGTGACGTCATTTATGACGTCATCAAGGTCATATTATTTTTTCGTCAATAACTCTTGATCAAATTGAGCTAGCGAGTCGGGAAAGCCACCAATTGACTCAAAAAGACCTGCCGAATCGAATGATATGCGACATGACCTCTTTCGACCAACTTCGTGACCTGGGGGTGCTGATCTGTCCTTGACCTGAGGTCAACACCCTAAGCTGACCTGACCCGAACAAAAGTATATCATTCGACGCGCCTGAGCGAGGCAAACACGCGGCTGCCAAAATCGCGGCTCTGCGGCCGTTTTTTGCGAAGTTATTCACTAAAAACTGAACCGTGCCTTGGGGCACTTGACCTGACCTCAGAGGTCACCGGTTGACCTAGGACCTAACAATCGGGTACCAATCTCGTGTCTCGTAACGGCGCACACGCTCGTTTTTTCCGCGACGCGCTAGCTCCACCAGGGGCGAAACGGCGAGGGGGGTCGTACTCGCCCCCCCCTCGGCCGGCGCATATCATAATCATAATCATAATCATAATCATATCGACACCTTTTTTTAAACCCCACATTTGTTCTCCCGTGAAGTTCAGACAAGTTGTTTAGAAACCTTCAAAAAGGTACAGTCACTCGATTTTTCTTAAGTTTGTCTGTCTTGGCAAATCAAGCAATGCCAGAGCAAGCTCACGAACACACAAATTTGATCAGGATCGGACAATTGGACACTTCTAAAAAGAGATCTTTCGTGCTTCCCGGAAATTCACCGGAAACAGATGTGGGGTTTAAAAAAATGTGTCGATATGTAGAAAACCAATAGGGCCGGCGATTGTTAAAATTGGGTATCATCGGCTTCCTCTCGTGACGGGCAACACGCTCGTTTTTCCGCGAAGCTCTAGCTCTCAGAGGAGTGGAAGATAGAAATATCCCTGCACTGTAGACCCATTGGCTAAAACCTCTACTAGAAAGGTTTAGGTCTTTCAAAAGTGCTACTTCAACAAAACAGCTTTCGCGTGACACGTGCCAGTTGCCACGACGATCACCTATGTATGTTATATGTAGATGTATTAAGAGCAATTAATTACGGGGTAGAAGAAATTGGTTTCCCAACAAAAAGGGCGGCAGGTCGATCAGCCCAACCACTGCAACGGTTACTGAGGATGAAATATATGCCTCTCAAAAGCGTTACAGGCTGGGCCGGGCCGTTATTACGAGCGAGCGAGCGAAGCGAGCGAAGCGAAGTCTTTTCAATATAACCATGGATGAAGTATTCCGCATAAAACCGCATATTCCGCATGAAGTTATCGCATAAAACTTCACTTTATTCTAACATTGGCTCTTCGGCTGTAATCACGAACCCTCACTTGTCAGCAGAATTTAAGCAACTTCTTAAATCAAAACTGGGAAAAGAATATTTTCATGACATTCCTCAATTCCTGTTCTACCAGGTTCACAAAAATTTTTATCAACATCGGTTACAGGTAAGTAATAAACGACAAAAGTATACAAAAAGACACGCTCCGCCCATAGCCCGCAATGCTAAAATAACGCCAGCGCCCTCGCCGTCGGGAAATCCGCCGCCGCCGCCGGGTGGTCGGAAAATCGGCGGAGTGTCCCATCATACCTAATCCATGAATATAACGGAAAAATCTCAGTATGAGCGGCCCGGCCCGGCCCGGCCTGTAACGATTTTGAGAGGCTTATATCTCAGCAACCGCTGGACCGATTGGCCTGCGGTCTTTTTTGCTGGATAGCCCCATCCCTTCTACCCCGTAATTGACTACTTTTGGATTCATCTCAGTGACCGTCGTGGCACGTGCCACGTGAAAAGTCAAGGGTGTTCAAGCTGTTTTGCAAAAGTAGTGATTTTGAGAGGCTCATATCTCAGCAGCCGCTTGGGCGATTGTCTTGCGGTAATTTTTTTAGGGTAGCTGCATCCCTTCTACCAAAAATAGAATACTCTCGATGCGTGTGGGTCACCCCCAGTGCACGTGCAAAATACAACAATAAGAGGTGTCAAATTGTTCCCATTTTAATAACTCGGTAATTACTGGGGCGATTTCGCTGAAACTTGGCATACAGGTAGGCACCCACCAGACAATGCATTCCCATGTGTTGCGGCTTGGGTGCTACTGCACGTGCGCACGTGCAGGGGGCGTTTCCAGATCTCGAAAACGGCTGGGCCGATTGCGCTCAAATTTGGTACACGGTTGGGGACCAGTTAGTAGGGTGCCGTGCAAAAGTCACTTTGGACCCCGTTTGCACGTGCGCACGTGCAGAATGCCGCTTCCAGATTTCAGAAACGGCTGGGCCAATTGCGTTCAAATTTGGCACACCGCTAGCAACCGGTTAGAAGAGTGCTTTGCACAAGCCCGTTGGAAGTATCTTTCGTCCTTCCGCACGTGCAGGGCTCACTATCTCGCTCGCTCGTTCTTGGCCCAAAAGGCGTTTTACTGGTATGTAAATGCTGATATCTTTCCGTTAGCTTAACCCTCGCCGGCACAGGGGGGGGGGTTGATGCACCCCCCCCCCCTAAGGTTTGTCGCGAATAACTCGCGTAAAAGCGGCTGATCGCGACGAAAACTTCGGTACCCTAGGATTGATTAATTTTACACTACCCTGAAATTTCATGACCTTGACCCAAATGACCTTGACTGTAACCTCTTCCGAGGACCATGCTTGACCGGAATCGCGATTCGTCGTATGTCGGCTCGCTTTAGCCGCGCGTTTGCAGCTTTTCGTGGTTTCAAACGTTCCACATGTGATTTGATTGGTTCCCATGCATTAGGGTGGTTGTCAAGGGTCACTGAAGGTCAGGTCAGGTCATTGACCTTGTGACCTCGGTTCACTTTTTGGGTTTTACATGTTTTAGGCTAGTTTTTGGAGCTGATTTCGAATTTAGCAACCATTTGTACATTTACGAAGTAGTTTTGTTGCCTTCGTAACATGTTACGAAGCTGTCAGATGCGGTTGACACGTATTACGAATACCCGTCACGACCCCTACCGGTTGACCTGGACCTGACCTGACCGGACCCGACCTGGTTTAAATGCTTAGAAACAAAATCTCTGATAAAAACTAACACGATATTCGTGATCAGCACCCCGGAAAACCCCATGGCAGCCACACTTTACGACTTTCTAACAGGACGACTTTCGCATTAGCCGCGCGTTTGCAGTCTTCGTGGTTTCAAGCGTTCAAACATGTGATATGATGTTGCCCCATGCATTAGGGGGGTGTCAAGGTCACCTGAAGGTCAGGTCAGGTCATTGACCTTTGGTGACCTCGGTTCACTTTTTCGAGTTTTACATGTTTCTAGGCCAGTTTTTGGAGCTGAATTCGAATTTAGCAACCATATGAACGTTTACGAAGTAGTTTTGGTACCTTCGTAACATGTTACGAAGCTGTCAGAGGCGGTTGACACCTACTAGGAATACCCGGCAGGACTCCTACTGGTTGACCTGACCTGACCTGACCCGACCTGGACTAAATGCATAAAGACATCATCTGTGATCAAAACTAACATGATATTCGTGATCGGCGCCCCGAAAAACCCCATAGCAGCCACACTTTACGACGTTCTAACAGGTCCCGATTTTCCCGACTTTTGGGTCATTGACCTGACCTGCAAGGTCAACCAATGACCTAGGACCTTAAAATTAGGTATCATCGGCTTCCTCTCGTCACGGGCAACACGCTCGTTTTTTCCGCGAAGCTCTAGCTCGATCAGGGGCGAAACGGCAAGGGGGGGGGTCCAACGGACCCCCCCCCCCCTTATACGTTCGCGGCTGGAAAAACACCAATACGGGCGAGGGTTAAGATAGAGCAAAAAGAAAAGCACCAGTGAACTCAGCACGTCAAGGCGCGTCGAATGATATACTTTTTAGCTTGCTTAAGTGTACTTAAAGTTTTTCTTAAATTTTAAGTAAACTTAAATTAATAAATTAAGTTAAAGTTAACCAAATTGCATCATATCGCATATCATTCGATTCGGCTGATCACCAGGAACACAATGATACCATTTTTAAGCTCTAGCGTCATTATGTGCCAAGTTATTGGCAAAAACGTCATTTGACCTCAGTTGACCTCATTTGACCTGACCCATGGATAAGTACACCAAACAAAGAAGCACCAAGTGACCTGCTGTTATGTACTGTGGTTTCAAAGCACAAAAGTGATAGAACGAAGCGGATATCTCCAGTATTTTCCGAATTTAGTATTTTCCCATAGGCTTAACATTATGACGTAATGACCTTTAACTGACCTCAGGTCAGTGACCTCAAAAAACCCGAACTATATGTTATACAACTCGGTGAACTTAGCACATCCTGACGTTTGAAGGAAATCAGTGCAAAACTGTGAGTTGGACAGGTGCAAAAAGAAAATTGAAATTTGACCATGACCTTGTACCGGTTTTTCTGACCTGGTGACCTGACCCAAGGTCACCCGGACCTGAAATTTTCAGGTCATATGTAAAAAGGTTGCCCCATAGGCTGTGTAAAATTTGGCGGCGCTGCGCGCCGCCGTTTTTACGCTATCTTCGAAAAACCGTAGGGGGGTCGCATCGACCCCCCTGCCAGGGCGAGGGTTAGTGTATTTAGGCCAGGTCGGGTCAGGTCAGGTCAGGTCAACCATTAGGTGACCTGCCGGCCATCCATAGCAGGTGTTGACCACTATTGACAGCTTCGTAGCATACGAGGGCACCAAAACTATTTCACAAATCTCCAAATGGGAATTTGAAATCAGCCCCAGAAAATACCAAAAAAAAAACATGTAAAACTCGAAATAGTGAAGCAAGGTCATCAAAGGTCAATGACTTTGACCTGACCTTCACGGGACCTTGAAACCCACACCAAAAAAAGATTGGAATTTGCGCGGATAATGTGAGCCTCAGCCGACATACGCCAATTCGCGATTCCGGTCGAACATGGTCTCGAGAATCAGACCACCACAGGTCAAAGGTCATTGGAGTCAGGGTCATTAAATTTTAAGAGTAAGTGTAAAATTGATAAACTCGAGGGTACTGAAAGTTTCGTCGCGATCGGCCGCTTTTTGCGCGAATTATTCGCGAAAAACCGGGAGGGGGTCCGTTCGACCCCGCTATATGTAAGTGCGAGTGTTAAGTCACTAAAATCTGTCTTTAAAGCAGGGCTGCGGAGTCGGAGTCGGAGTCGGAGTCGGAGTCGGAGTCGGTCGGAGTCGACAGTTGTGACCGGAGTCGGAGTCGGAGTCGGAGTCGATTTTAGAAACCCGAGCCGGAGTCGGAGTCGATGTCACCGAAAATCTGTCGACTCCGCAGCCCTGCTAGGTCTGCGGAGTCGGAGTCGGGAGTTGGAGTCGGTCGGAGTCGACAATTCTGCCCGGAGTCGGAGTCGGAGTCGGAGCTGGTTTTTGAAAGCCGGAGTCGGAGTCGGAGTCGGAGTCGCCGAAAATCCATCGACTCCGTAGCCCTGCTTTAAAGTAAAAAAAGTTTATTCCTCGAGCTGAGAGGCCAGAGTTGTACAGTTGGAGTAGGTACTTCAACACATCATGTAGGTATTTGCTTACATCCATGCATACATTCTCGAATTAAACATCAATAATACCCACTAAAGGCATATTGCTCTTTGGAACGTCGCTTTCGGTATGGGGATATCATGGGTTGGTGGGTCTGAGCCAGCTGACACGGGTGATACCCCCCCCCCCAGTGCACAATGGGACCGGAGCGAAAATTAGCGCGACATCGGTACTTTTTCGTATTTCGTGCCCGCTTTTCACATGAAAAGGATGGTAGAATCATAAAAATGGTAATCGGTGTACTTTCTACCTAAGCAATTTCTGATTAATATAATTAATTAATCATTAATTAATTCATTAATTAATTGATTAATTAATCGGTTGACCTGCCCTGACCTCGACTCCGCTCGGTCACGTGATAAGACGGCAGCACCTGTCAGGCCAGGTCATGACGGCACCGGAAATTCCGATAAGCAAATAATGTAGCCACCAAAACCGTGAAGATGGGAATCTGATGGCCTACATGACTATATAACAAATTTATTACGGGTCAGAAAAGTGTATCAGAAACTCCGATAGAAGGTACGGATATGTCCGGACAAAACTTTAATATAGTTGGTACTTGGCAACCTTGTTCGAAGCCTGAGGTTCTGTTACTCGCGGCTCCCGGCCGCGGCGACCTGGAGTAAAAAAATGCCCCTCATTTTCGCTGCCGCAGGCTGACGCAGCTAAATTATACATTTTCTGAAAGGCAATTGATTGGTAAACACCATATTGATAAAAGAACAGCGGGACCTAGCGGGACTTTTTATATCGGCATTCCAGAATATCTATAACAGTAAAATTAACTCACAATTTTTAAAGCACCAAAAAAACTTAACATTTGAAGCGTATTTATATATTCCGCTATGAGTTTTTTCTTCCATCGTGTAGCCCATGGTCTAAACTATCAGGTTAGACGTCGAAAATATTGATAAAGCCCTCTAATAGATATATTTTTTACCTACATTAGCTGCTATTTTTCTCCGTACGAAAACGGGTCTACGATGCTTGGCACAAAACTTTGTATTTGGGCTAATGTGGCGCGGACGCTGTACACTATGAACGAAAAATATTTGCCGATTCGTGGTCCATGGACATTTCTGAACTACGTGACACAGTTTAACTCAATTTGGGAAAGGTCGCCAAATCCACCAATGTCGCGCTAATTCCGGCCGCGGTCCTATCGTGCAGTGGGGTTCTGGCATAGTCTGCGTTGGATCACCCACCACCACAATGGGCGGTTCCTCAAAACCAGCGTGGCGGCGACGTGAGGCACGCGAGTGCGGGACCGTCCCCATGCCGTGGAGGTCCGAGTCAGGGGAGCAGCCCCCTCCCCGCGCGGCGGGCGGTCGCCCATTCATCCGCGACCCCAGCCCCATGACTGAGGGGTTGACAGAGGGCAAACATCACGTATTTAAACTGGGCAAACAGACGGTGTTCTACGCTAGGGACATCTCGCGGCTGTGATTCACGATACTGCTTCGCCAAACTGCCTTTAGATGGTGGGTCAGTCGGTGTCCGTCTGCTGCTGTGCGCCGAGAATTAGCCCTATAAATTACCATGAATTACACCTTCTAGTGTGACGATACAATCACATTATCATATAGGTCACGTTTAGATGCAAATGAAGAAACGACTGCGTTGAAAAAATATGTCATTTCATCGAACGCTGAAATGCTCGAAGTGCTCGCTAAAAAATGAACTCGCTAACTGAGCCCTAAAGGTCGGCTGCCGTGTTGCATTGCATTTAAGCCAAAAACGCGGGCTGGGTGTAAGTTGTCGAGAAACAATTTTTGGCCTGAAGTGTTCTCTAAAGTATTATCTACATAGATCCAGGGAACATATTTGCTATCTATGATGGCTTAGGAGATATTGAATCGTAAGTCCTCCGGTGTACCCTGTTTTGCGGCGGCCCACGTGTTAAAAGCTGCTGAACATTTTTACTTTGACCAAAAAACGCGGGCACAGTTTTGTCTGTACGAAAATGATTCTTGTGCTATCGCATTCCACGTGGGCTGAAAATTCAGAAACCAGGGAACATATTTGCTGCGACCAGTACTTTTCACGATTCAGACCGAAACGTGGAAAAATAGCCCCAAAACCCTATGGCGGGCGCCTCTCCGCGGCACCCGGCCGCGGGTCGCTAGTTCCCGAAACGACACACCATCATGGTGTGTCGTTTCGGGAACTAGCGAATGAAGTTTAGTACCGCCGTTCACCAGTGGATGGCGCTAGCTGGTAGTTTCGGCGAAAACTCCGTCTGAGATGTTTGAAGGCTTCCCTTAATCCCTTGTTCAAACATGGACCCCGTCAGCCCCGGCAGAGGTATTTGTCCAGTGTACACCGCACCTGAGGACGGGTCAGCTGAGGGAGGGGAGTCACTATTGTGGCCTGAGGAATGCCGCGCCGGTCGGGGGACGGGGTCGGGAGGAGGGGGAGGGAGGCAGCGCCGTTCTTGCGGTGACGGGCTGGCTTGTCGCCTCAGCCTGGCATACGCTCAGTCAGCGAGGCGCTGCGCATGACCCGGGAGCAGCTGAGAGTCCATATAGACAATTGGCTCGTTTGTAAGCACGAGCACTTGGAATGTTGCTGGTGCAGAATTTTAGCATAGGGACGATGTTTTTTTTGTGCCAAATTTTGTGTAGGTAGGTACATGTAGGGAATCTATAGAAATTTATTGTGACAAAGTTTCCCAAAAAAATCGGTCCATTTTTTAAAAGATATCGAGGTTTCAGTGACGTCATGATTTGAGTTTTCGAAAAAACGACACATGTTTTAAAAAATCATGGGTAGGCACAGAATAGACATACAGACATGCCGTAAACGTCATTGGACTGCCAATACCTACGTCCATGAACAATCAAATTGCCATCTTCGATTTTTGATTACCTATCGTTCTACGGTTTCCAAAATCTTGAATGGAATCTTGGCAATTTATTGTGACTACTTCACGACCATGATGAATGCATTTCATAACCCGCACCCCGCTGGGGGTCCTGGAATTACACGCGCTGCTGGTGGGCGGGGTGTTTGAACACCCCCCTTTTAGCTCGGCTCCTGGGCCATGTAGCGATACGGGGAAAGCGACGTTCGAAAAAGCGTAAGGAATAATGGCGAAATGTATACTTAGGTCACTTTTTCGGTCAGGCCAAAGGTCAGGTCACCACTACCAGAGGTGTTTTGAACCCATGCTACTGAAAGCCCAATTCCATGTGCTTGATCTGACCTTGACCCGACCTGTGACCTTGAAATTCAACTTTCAGGTGCTCATCGTAAGTGTCTCGTCGCGTTCTCTCGTTTGCCTTCTCGTCCGTTTTGCTGCGTCTGTTGGTTCTTGAGTCGGGTAGCTCTATTGGTTCCCGAGTTGTGCGCCGCTTTTTGAAGAAAAAAAATGTTGAAATAATCGGCCCAGCCGTCCTCGAGATCTGGAAGCGCCCCCTGTACGTGCGCACGTGCACTGCACGTCGTGCAGTAGCACCTTAACCGCAACACATGGGAATGCATAGCCTGGTGGCTGCCTACCTGTATGCCAAGTTTCAGCGAAATCGCCCCAGTAATTACCGAGTTATTGAAATGGGAACAAATTTGGCACCTCTTCTTTTTGTATTTTGCACGTGCAGTGGGGTTCACTCACATAGATCAAGAGTCTCCGACCTTTGGTAGAAGGGATGCAGCTACCCTACAAAAATTACCGCAAGACAATCGCTCAAGCGGCTGCTGAGATACGAGCCTTTCAAAATCACTACTTTTGCAAAACAGCTTGAACACCCTTGACTTTTCACGTGGCACGTGCCACAACGGTCACTGAGATGTATCAAAAGTAGTCAATTACGGGGTAGAAGGGATGGGGCTACCCAGCAAAAAAGACCGCAGGCCAATCGGTCTAGCGGTTGCTGAGATATAAGCCTCTCAAAAGCGTTACAGGCCGGGCCGGGCCGCTCATACTGATATTTTTCCGTTATATTGCAAAGACTCGCTTCGCTCGCTGCGCTCGCACGCTCGTTACTACTAAGTAATTGTTCAAACGGATGCCAGGAACATGTTAAACTCGAAAAAGTGAATCAAGGTCCTCAAAGATCAATGACCCTGACCTGACCTTTACGTGACCTTGGCACCCACCGTAATGCATGCCGCATGGGACGAACATCATTTGACATGTTTGGACGTTTACAACACAAAAAGACTGGAAACGCGCGGATAATGTGATCTGACATACGCTGAATCGCGATTTCGGTCAAACATGGTCTCGAGAAAAAGGCCAGGGGTCAAAGGTCATTTGGGTCAAGTTCATGAAAGAAAAAGAGTATGTGTAAAATTGATCAACTCTGGGGTACTGAAAGTTTCGTCGCGATCGTCCGCTTTTTGAGCGAGATTATTCGCGAAAAACCGAGGGGGCGGGACGCGGGTCCATCCAACTACCCCTACACATGCGAGGGTTAAAATACTAAAATAAAGTCATGATATGAACATATTTGCTGTTAAAGAGATTTTTGTAGATTTAGTCCATATAACAGTGTTCGCCACGGGCCGCAAAATCCCAGTCCAGCCCGACCCAGGCCCATGGGTTGACAGCCCAGCCCAGCGCGAACCCATGCATAGTAAAATTGGTGAAGCCCAGCCCGGTCTAGCCCGTCCAGCCCGGACCAGCCCGTCAACAATGAATGGATCATGGACACCAAACAGGTATTACATATGTCACCCATAGGCGCAAAGAAACAATCTTTTGGGAGCAGCATACACAACGCACATTGCACATATATGCTTTCATTCGTTTTTTTAGTATTGCACAGTAATAAGCTAGTTTTTGTTTTTAGCTCAGTCGCGAACCTCTGAGTCCACTTTACAGTCCTTGTCCCAGCCCATCCACATTCCACACTCACCACAGCCCATCGATTATTTATATTTGAGGGCCCAGCCCAGCCCGTGACCCAGCCCATCCCATTACCAATTGGCTGGCCCGGCCCATGGCGAACACTGCCATATAAGTCCACTCGCCAGAAAGCCCGTCGTGAAAACGGCTATTTTTCGGCAGACTGGCTTCCGCTTCGGGTATAACTTTGAGCCATTCAGTTAGCGATGTCGATTCTGCTCCGGAGTCGGAGTTAGTAAGATTTTGGTGACTCTGGGCTCAACTCCGATTCTACATACTGTCCTGGCTCAGACCCATGATTCTAATCTTGCTCCACCCCATCATTCAGATCGCAAATTCGCCAAATTCTCAGATCGATGGAGATCCTATATCGATAAAAACGCGCATCGATCTAATGCGAAAAGGCTCCAGACCGGTCACATGCATGGAAGAGATTATACCATGGAGCAACCTATGTTTTTGGCGGCCTTTCAAGCTAACAGGCCGTTTACCTTAGTGTTCGTGCAAGCATCGTGCAAGTATCTCTAGGGGACGAGAATTGTTGACGACACGTGCGAAACGTCAGAAATTAGTGAAAAGCCTGTGTGAATACCACCGTCACTTATTTTCCTTCTCAGTAGCAGTAACCTTGGCAATAACAGCGGGAGGTCTGGGAGAGGGTCAAAGCGTCCAACCCTTCCGGCGCCCGTGCCTTCGCTATCGCTTTCAGGAACACGCGCGCGGCCGCTATTGTGCGCCCGTCAAACCCAGCCCGCCCTTTGACAGCGGGCGGGTCATCAGCGGTCCGCCCGCGTCCCTTCCTGTGACGTCACTACGGTCCTGGAACGCAAGCGAAGCGTAGCCCAGCGGTGTATTGTTTTCATTGTTGTGGGTACATACTACATAGGCATTAAAAACAATCGCTCGGCTAGCATCATGTCTCTCTCGTCCAATGGTGTAGAATGGTGTGTAATTTGACCTCCAAAGATGAACATTTTTAAGGTCGAAATCATGACCTGACCGGTAAAACTCATGTGGCATCCCAATCGATTGCCTATTGTAAACCTGAACGCATTGCAGCTGTTTTTACTGCCTTTCCACGTCTCATTCACATGTCAATTGTCCAAAAGTGCTTTTTCGACTGCTTAATTACGGGCGAGGGTTAACCCTCGCCGGACGCCGCCACAGGGGGGGGGGGGGTATGCAACTATCCACTAAGGTTTTTCGCGAATAGCTCGCGTAAAAAGCGGCCGATCGCGACGAAACTTTCAGTCTCTCGCATTGATCAATTTTACACCTACCCTAAAAATTTCATGACCTTGACCCAAATGACCTTTGACCTGTGACCTACTTTCCGAGACCATGTTTGGCCGATTCAGCGTATGCCGGCTCGCATTAGCCGCGCGTTTGCAAGCTTTTTGTGGTTTCGAACGTTCAAACATGTGATTTGATGTTGCTCCCATTCACTTGGGTGGATGTCAAGGCCACCTGAAGGTCAGGTCAGGCTATTGACCATTGGTGACCTCGGTCCACTTTTTCGAGTTTTACATGTTTCCAGGCTAGTTTTTGGAGCTGAATTCGAATTTAGCAACCATTTGAACATTTACGAAGTAGTGTTGGTGCCTCCGTAACATGTTACAAAGCTGTCAGAGGCGGTTGACACGTATTACGAATACCCGTCACGACCCCTACTGGTTGACCTGACCTGACCTGACCCGACCTGGTCTAAATACTCAATGACATCATCTGTGATCAAAACTAACACGATATTCGTGATCGGCACCACGGGAAAACCCCAGAGCAGCCACACTTAACGACTTTCTAATAGGTCCCGATTTTCCCGACTTCTGGGTCATTGACCTGACCTAGAAGGTCAATCGATGACCTAGGACCTTAACCCTCGCCGGCCGAGGGGGGGGGGCGGGTGCCGCCCCCCCCCCCCATAGGGTTTTTTTTTCGCGATAGCTCCGAACACGCTGGCGATAGAGAGCTGAAACTTGGCATACCTGACCTTTGATTCAAGCCGGATCTTTTGACACCAACCGCATTTTTGGGTCAGGTCAGGTCACTGACCTATGACGTCATAAGTGAACCTCTGCACGGTCTTTAGATGTCGCAACTTCGCAACGCCCTCACTGCCAGAGGAGATGTCACAGGGAAATGAAACTTGCAGGATCTAGTATCCATTATGAGTCTCACAACTTGTATATCTCGGATTTTTCCTAAAGGTCATATGAGGTCAGGTCATTTTCGTGACCTCACCATTATAAGTCAATGGGGAAAAATAAAAACTGCTATTCTGGCGCCGGCAACGATCTACAACTATCTCAAGCACACAGAATCGTGATTTAATGCACTCCTTGCAAGGTTAGATGCGTACTTTTGCAATGTTGACCTTGCGTGACGTCATTTATGACGTCATCAAGGTCATATTATTTTTTCGTCAATAACTCTTGATCAAATTGAGCTAGCGAGTCGGGAAAGCCACCAATTGACTCAAAAAGACCTGCCGAATCGAATGATATGCGACATGACCTCTTTCGACCAACTTCGTGACCTGGGGGTGCTGATCTGTCCTTGACCTGAGGTCAACACCCTAAGCTGACCTGACCCGAACAAAAGTATATCATTCGACGCGCCTGAGCGAGGCAAACACGCGGCTGCCAAAATCGCGGCTCTGCGGCCGTTTTTTGCGAAGTTATTCACTAAAAACTGAACCGTGCCTTGGGGCACTTGACCTGACCTCAGAGGTCACCGGTTGACCTAGGACCTAACAATCGGGTACCAATCTCTGTGTCTCGTAACGGCGCACACGCTCGTTTTTTCCGCGACGCGCTAGCTCCACCAGGGGCGAAACGGCGAGGGGGGTCGTACTCGTCCCCCCCCCTCGGCCGGCGCATATCATAATCATAATCATAATCATAATCATATCGACACCTTTTTTTAAACCCCACATTTGTTCTCCCGTGAAGTTCAGACAAGTTGTTTAGAAACCTTCAAAAAAGGTACAGTCACTCGATTTTTCTTAAGTTTGTCTGTCTTGGCAAATCAAGCAATGCCAGAGCAAGCTCACGAACACACAAATTTGATCAGGATCGGACAATTGGACACTTCTAAAAAGAGATCTTTCGTGCTTCCCGGAAATTCACCGGAGAACAGATGTGGGGTTTAAAAAAATGTGTCGATATGTAGAAAACCAATAGGGCCGGCGATTGTTAAAATTGGGTATCATCGGCTTCCTCTCGTGACGGGCAACACGCTCGTTTTTCCGCGAAGCTCTAGCTCTCAGAGGAGTGGAAGATAGAAATATCCCTGCACTGTAGACCCATTGGCTAAAACCTCTACTAGAAAGGTTTAGGTCTTTCAAAAGTGCTACTTCAACAAAACAGCTTTCGCGTGACACGTGCCAGTTGCCACGACGATCACCTATGTATGTTATATGTAGATGTATTAAGAGCAATTAATTACGGGGTAGAAGAAATTGGTTTCCCAACAAAAAGGGCGGCAGGTCGATCAGCCCAACCACTGCAACGGTTACTGAGGCATGAAATATATGCCTCTCAAAAGCGTTACAGGCTGGGCCGGGCCGTTATTACGAGCGAGCGAGCGAAGCGAGCGAAGCGAAGTCTTTTCAATATAACCATGGATGAAGTATTCCGCATAAAACCGCATATTCCGCATGAAGTTATCGCATAAAACTTCACTTTATTCTAACATTGGCTCTTCGGCTGTAATCACGAACCCTCACTTGTCAGCAGAATTTAAGCAACTTCTTAAATCAAAACTGGGAAAAGAATATTTTCATGACATTCCTCAATTCCTGTTCTACCAGGTTCACAAAAATTTTTATCAACATCGGTTACAGGTAAGTAATAAACGACAAAAGTATACAAAAAGACACGCTCCGCCCATAGCCCGCAATGCTAAAATAACGCCAGCGCCCTCGCCGTCGGGAAATCCGCCGCCGCCGCCGGGTGGTCGGAAAATCGGCGGAGTGTCCCATCATACCTAATCCATGAATATAACGGAAAAATCTCAGTATGAGCGGCCCGGCCCGGCCCGGCCTGTAACGATTTTGAGAGGCTTATATCTCAGCAACCGCTGGACCGATTGGCCTGCGGTCTTTTTTGCTGGATAGCCCCATCCCTTCTACCCCGTAATTGACTACTTTTGGATTCATCTCAGTGACCGTCGTGGCACGTGCCACGTGAAAAGTCAAGGGTGTTCAAGCTGTTTTGCAAAAGTAGTGATTTTGAGAGGCTCATATCTCAGCAGCCGCTTGGGCGATTGTCTTGCGGTAATTTTTTTAGGGTAGCTGCATCCCTTCTACCAAAAATAGAATACTCTCGATGCGTGTGGGTCACCCCCAGTGCACGTGCAAAATACAACAATAAGAGGTGTCAAATTTGTTCCCATTTTAATAACTCGGTAATTACTGGGGCGATTTCGCTGAAACTTGGCATACAGGTAGGCACCCACCAGACAATGCATTCCCATGTGTTGCGGCTTGGGTGCTACTGCACGTGCGCACGTGCAGGGGGCGTTTCCAGATCTCGAAAACGGCTGGGCCGATTGCGCTCAAATTTGGTACACGGTTGGGGACCAGTTAGTAGGGTGCCGTGCAAAAGTCACTTTGGACCCCGTTTGCACGTGCGCACGTGCAGAATGCCGCTTCCAGATTTCAGAAACGGCTGGGCCAATTGCGTTCAAATTTGGCACACCGCTAGCAACCGGTTAGAAGAGTGCTTTGCACAAGCCCGTTGGAAGTATCTTTCGTCCTTCCGCACGTGCAGGGCTCACTATCTCGCTCGCTCGTTCTTGGCCCAAAAGGCGTTTTACTGGTATGTAAAT
This sequence comes from Amphibalanus amphitrite, assembly GCF_019059575.1. NCBI lineage: Eukaryota > Metazoa > Arthropoda > Thecostraca > Balanomorpha > Balanidae > Amphibalanus > Amphibalanus amphitrite. Next base: position 1,262,874 of record NW_024881504.1, read on the forward strand.
GCTGATATCTTTCCGTTAGCTTAACCCTCGCCGGCACAGGGGGTGGGGGTTGATGCACCCCCCCCCCCTAAGGTTTGTCGCGAATAACTCGCGTAAAAAGCGGCTGATCGCGACGAAACTTTCGGTACCCTCGTATTGATTAATTTTACACCTACCCTGAAAATTTCATGACCTTGACCCAAATGACCTTTGACCTGTAACCTCTTTTCCGAGACCATGCTTGACCGGAATCGCGATTCGTCGTATGTCGGCTCGCTTTAGCCGCGCGTTTGCAAGCTTTTCGTGGTTTCAAACGTTCCAACATGTGATTTGATGTTCCTCCCATGCATTAGGGTGGTTGTCAAGGTCACCTGAAGGTCAGGTCAGGTCATTGACCTTTGGTGACCTCGGTTCACTTTTTGGTGTTTTACATGTTTCTAGGCTAGTTTTTGGAGCTGATTTCGAATTTAGCAACCATTTGTACATTTACGAAGTAGTTTTGTTGCCTTCGTAACATGTTACGAAGCTGTCAGATGCGGTTGACACGTATTACGAATACCCGTCACGACCCCTACCGGTTGACCTGGACCTGACCTGACCGGACCCGACCTGGTTTAAATGCTTAGAAACAAAATCTCTGATAAAAACTAACACGATATTCGTGATCAGCACCCCGGAAAACCCCATGGCAGCCACACTTTACGACTTTCTAACAGGACGACTTTCGCATTAGCCGCGCGTTTGCAGTCTTCGTGGTTTCAAGCGTTCAAACATGTGATATGATGTTGCCCCCATGCATTAGGGTGGGTGTCAAGGTCACCTGAAGGTCAGGTCAGGTCATTGACCTTTGGTGACCTCGGTTCACTTTTTCGAGTTTTACATGTTTCTAGGCCAGTTTTTGGAGCTGAATTCGAATTTAGCAACCATATGAACGTTTACGAAGTAGTTTTGGTACCTTCGTAACATGTTACGAAGCTGTCAGAGGCGGTTGACACCTACTAGGAATACCCGGCAGGACTCCTACTGGTTGACCTGACCTGACCTGACCCGACCTGGACTAAATGCATAAAGACATCATCTGTGATCAAAACTAACATGATATTCGTGATCGGCGCCCCGAAAAACCCCATAGCAGCCACACTTTACGACGTTCTAACAGGTCCCGATTTTCCCGACTTTTGGGTCATTGACCTGACCTGCAAGGTCAACCAATGACCTAGGACCTTAAAATTAGGTATCATCGGCTTCCTCTCGTCACGGGCAACACGCTCGTTTTTTCCGCGAAGCTCTAGCTCGATCAGGGGCGAAACGGCAAGGGGGGGGGGTCCAACGGACCCCCCCCCCCTTATACGTTCGCGGCTGGAAAAACACCAATACGGGCGAGGGTTAAGATAGAGCAAAAAGAAAAGCACCAGTGAACTCAGCACGTCAAGGCGCGTCGAATGATATACTTTTTAGCTTGCTTAAGTGTACTTAAAGTTTTTCTTAAATTTTAAGTAAACTTAAATTAATAAATTAAGTTAAAGTTAACCAAATTGCATCATATCGCATATCATTCGATTCGGCTGATCACCAGGAACACAATGATACCATTTTTAAGCTCTAGCGTCATTATGTGCCAAGTTATTGGCAAAAACGTCATTTGACCTCAGTTGACCTCATTTGACCTGACCCATGGATAAGTACACCAAACAAAGAAGCACCAAGTGACCTGCTGTTATGTACTGTGGTTTCAAAGCACAAAAGTGATAGAACGAAGCGGATATCTCCAGTATTTTCCGAATTTAGTATTTTCCCATAGGCTTAACATTATGACGTAATGACCTTTAACTGACCTCAGGTCAGTGACCTCAAAAAACCCGAACTATATGTTATACAACTCGGTGAACTTAGCACATCCTGAACGTTTGAAGGAAATCAGTGCAAAACTGTGAGTTGGACAGGTGCAAAAAGAAAATTGAAATTTGACCATGACCTTGTACCGGTTTTTCTGACCTGGTGACCTGACCCAAGGTCACCCGGACCTGAAATTTTCAGGTCATATGTAAAAAGGTTGCCCCATAGGCTGTGTAAAATTTGGCGGCGCTGCGCGCCGCCGTTTTTACGCTATCTTCGAAAAACCGTAGGGGGGTCGCATCGACCCCCCTGCCAGGGCGAGGGTTAGTGTATTTAGGCCAGGTCGGGTCAGGTCAGGTCAGGTCAACCATTAGGTGACCTGCCGGCCATCCATAGCAGGTGTTGACCACTATTGACAGCTTCGTAGCATACGAGGGCACCAAAACTATTTCACAAATCTCCAAATGGGAATTTGAAATCAGCCCCAGAAAATACCAAAAAAAAAAACATGTAAAACTCGAAATAGTGAAGCAAGGTCATCAAAGGTCAATGACTTTGACCTGACCTTCACGGGACCTTGAAACCCACACCAAAAAAAGATTGGAATTTGCGCGGATAATGTGAGCCTCAGCCGACATACGCCAATTCGCGATTCCGGTCGAACATGGTCTCGAGAATCAGACCACCACAGGTCAAAGGTCATTGGAGTCAGGGTCATTAAATTTTAAGAGTAAGTGTAAAATTGATAAACTCGAGGGTACTGAAAGTTTCGTCGCGATCGGCCGCTTTTTGCGCGAATTATTCGCGAAAAACCGGGAGGGGGTCCGTTCGACCCCGCTATATGTAAGTGCGAGTGTTAAGTCACTAAAAATCTGTCTTTAAAGCAGGGCTGCGGAGTCGGAGTCGGAGTCGGAGTCGGAGTCGGAGTCGGTCGGAGTCGACAGTTGTGACCGGAGTCGGAGTCGGAGTCGGAGTCGATTTTAGAAACCCGAGCCGGAGTCGGAGTCGATGTCACCGAAAATCTGTCGACTCCGCAGCCCTGCTAGGTCTGCGGAGTCGGAGTCGGGAGTTGGAGTCGGTCGGAGTCGACAATTCTGCCCGGAGTCGGAGTCGGAGTCGGAGCTGGTTTTTGAAAGCCGGAGTCGGAGTCGGAGTCGGAGTCGCCGAAAATCCATCGACTCCGTAGCCCTGCTTTAAAGTAAAAAAAGTTTATTCCTCGAGCTGAGAGGCCAGAGTTGTACAGTTGGAGTAGGTACTTCAACACATCATGTAGGTATTTGCTTACATCCATGCATACATTCTCGAATTAAACATCAATAATACCCACTAAAGGCATATTGCTCTTTGGAACGTCGCTTTCGGTATGGGGATATCATGGGTTGGTGGGTCTGAGCCAGCTGACACGGGTGATACCCCCCCCCCCCAGTGCACAATGGGACCGGAGCGAAAATTAGCGCGACATCGGTACTTTTTCGTATTTCGTGCCCGCTTTTCACATGAAAAGGATGGTAGAATCATAAAAATGGTAATCGGTGTACTTTCTACCTAAGCAATTTCTGATTAATATAATTAATTAATCATTAATTAATTCATTAATTAATTGATTAATTAATCGGTTGACCTGCCCTGACCTCGACTCCGCTCGGTCACGTGATAAGACGGCAGCACCTGTCAGGCCAGGTCATGACGGCACCGGAAATTCCGATAAGCAAATAATGTAGCCACCAAAACCGTGAAGATGGGAATCTGATGGCCTACATGACTATATAACAAATTTATTACGGGTCAGAAAAGTGTATCAGAAACTCCGATAGAAGGTACGGATATGTCCGGACAAAACTTTAATATAGTTGGTACTTGGCAACCTTGTTCGAAGCCTGAGGTTCTGTTACTCGCGGCTCCCGGCCGCGGCGACCTGGAGTAAAAAAATGCCCCTCATTTTCGCTGCCGCAGGCTGACGCAGCTAAATTATACATTTTCTGAAAGGCAATTGATTGGTAAACACCATATTGATAAAAGAACAGCGGGACCTAGCGGGACTTTTTATATCGGCATTCCAGAATATCTATAACAGTAAAATTAACTCACAATTTTTAAAGCACCAAAAAAACTTAACATTTGAAGCGTATTTATATATTCCGCTATGAGTTTTTTCTTCCATCGTGTAGCCCATGGTCTAAACTATCAGGTTAGACGTCGAAAATATTGATAAAGCCCTCTAATAGATATATTTTTTACCTACATTAGCTGCTATTTTTCTCCGTACGAAAACGGGTCTACGATGCTTGGCACAAAACTTTGTATTTGGGCTAATGTGGCGCGGACGCTGTACACTATGAACGAAAAATATTTGCCGATTCGTGGTCCATGGACATTTCTGAACTACGTGACACAGTTTAACTCAATTTGGGAAAGGTCGCCAAATCCACCAATGTCGCGCTAATTCCGGCCGCGGTCCTATCGTGCAGTGGGGTTCTGGCATAGTCTGCGTTGGATCACCCACCACCACAATGGGCGGTTCCTCAAAACCAGCGTGGCGGCGACGTGAGGCACGCGAGTGCGGGACCGTCCCCATGCCGTGGAGGTCCGAGTCAGGGGAGCAGCCCCCTCCCCGCGCGGCGGGCGGTCGCCCATTCATCCGCGACCCCAGCCCCATGACTGAGGGGTTGACAGAGGGCAAACATCACGTATTTAAACTGGGCAAACAGACGGTGTTCTACGCTAGGGACATCTCGCGGCTGTGATTCACGATACTGCTTCGCCAAACTGCCTTTAGATGGTGGGTCAGTCGGTGTCCGTCTGCTGCTGTGCGCCGAGAATTAGCCCTATAAATTACCATGAATTACACCTTCTAGTGTGACGATACAATCACATTATCATATAGGTCACGTTTAGATGCAAATGAAGAAACGACTGCGTTGAAAAAATATGTCATTTCATCGAACGCTGAAATGCTCGAAGTGCTCGCTAAAAAATGAACTCGCTAACTGAGCCCTAAAGGTCGGCTGCCGTGTTGCATTGCATTTAAGCCAAAAACGCGGGCTGGGTGTAAGTTGTCGAGAAACAATTTTTGGCCTGAAGTGTTCTCTAAAGTATTATCTACATAGATCCAGGGAACATATTTGCTATCTATGATGGCTTAGGAGATATTGAATCGTAAGTCCTCCGGTGTACCCTGTTTTGCGGCGGCCCACGTGTTAAAAGCTGCTGAACATTTTTACTTTGACCAAAAAACGCGGGCACAGTTTTGTCTGTACGAAAATGATTCTTGTGCTATCGCATTCCACGTGGGCTGAAAATTCAGAAACCAGGGAACATATTTGCTGCGACCAGTACTTTTCACGATTCAGACCGAAACGTGGAAAAATAGCCCCAAAACCCTATGGCGGGCGCCTCTCCGCGGCACCCGGCCGCGGGTCGCTAGTTCCCGAAACGACACACCATGCTTAACAGTTTTTCGTTAATAACTTCTGGTAGGCGCATGTTAGAGCGATGATCGACTGAACGGATCGACTGACATGCAACAGAACCTTTTCCGGTCAGCTCCTGACCTTGACCCGGGGTCAAATTTCAAAATGAAATTTCAAGGTCAAACTATAGTTTAGGTATTCGACGCGTCTTGGTAAGAAGAACATGATGGCTGGCAAAATAAATGTCATGACTTTCTCGAGTAAAAAGCTATGGCAGAAAAACAAAAACTTTTTCATAAGTGGCTATTATTGGAGTTTTTGCCCTCTGGAGAGTTTATGCTAAGCCGTTGACCTGAGGTCAAATCTGAGGACTACTTTGGCGAAAGAGCGTTGAAAGAGCTATCGAATGCGCTTTTGCGCGGCGCTGCAGCTCTATTAATTCCCAAATGATGCGCCAGGTTTTCGAAAATGTTTCAAACAATCCAAACTTGACCTTTTATGACCTCTGGCCACCTGAGCTTTGACCTGACCATATAAAGACCAAGTATTCTCGTCATTTTAACTGTCTTTCCAATGCCGCCTACCGCATGTCGCTACGCGGCCCAGGGGCCGAGTTAGACGGGGGTGTTCAGAGACACACCCCCGACCCGGCGCGGAAGGCGCCGAGCACCGGCCCAGCGCGGGTAAAACTGCTCCGTCTCCGTCTTTACTGGGTGGGCAAACACCATCCACTGGGTGGGCAAAAACTGCTACTGGGTGGGCGATTGCCCACCCAGCGCGATTGCCCACCCACTACCCAGTTAACATGTTATCCGAAGCCCTGGTACTAACACAATGCAGTTTTATCTAAAAGAATAGCATATGAGGTCTGCCTTAACCCTCGCCCGTATTGGTGTTTTTCCAGCCGCGAACGTACCTATAAGAAGGGGGGGTCCGTTGACCCCCCCCCCCCTTGCCGTTTCGCCCCTGATCGAGCTAGAGCGCGGGAAAAAACGAGCGTGTTTTCCGTGACGAGAGGAAGCCGATGATACCCAATTTGAAGGTCCTAGGTCATTGGTTGACCTTCCAGGTCAGGTCAATGACCCAAAAAAGGAAAATCGGGACCTGTTAGAACGTCATAGTGTGGCTGCTATGGGATTTTCGGGGTGCTGATCACGAATATTATGTTAGTTTTGATCACAAAGATGTCGTCATGCATTTAGGCCAGGTGGGGTCAGGACGGGTCAGGTCAACCAGTAGTAGGGGTTCTGCCGGGTATTCGTATTAGGTGTCAACCGCCTCTGACAGCTTCGTAACATGTTACGAAGGCACCAAAACTACTTCGTAAATGTTCAAATGGTTGCTTAATTCGAATTTAGCTCCAAAAACTAGCCTAGATACATGTAAAACTCGAAAAAGTGAACCGAGGTCATCAAAGGTCAATGGTCATCAAAGGTCACTGACCTGACCTGTCCTTCAGGTGACCTTGACACCCACCCTAATGCATGGGAGCAACATCATATCACATGTTTGAACGCTTGAAACCACGAAAAGACTGCAAACGCGCAGCTAATGCGAGCCGACATACGCCAAATCACGATTCCGGCCAAGCATGGTCTCGAAAAGTAGGTCACAGGTCAAAGGTCATTTGGGTCAGGGTCATGAAATTTCAAGGGTAGGTGTAAAATTGATCAACGCGAGGGCACTACTGAAAGTTTCGTCGTGATCGGCCGCTTTTTACGCGAGTTATTCGCGAAAAACCGAGGGGGGGGGGGGGTCCGCTCGACCCCACCCCCCAATGCATACGGGCGAGGGTTAAAGCTCTGGGCACCCCCAACCATTTTCACAAATCGACACCCCTGTCTGTCTTTCAAGGTCACGCGCGGTTGCGTGATGTTGATGCATAAAAACGGCGTTTGCCGCGAAAGTTATGAATGGCCCACTCCAATTTTTTTACAGTAGGAACATTGTGACGGACATATTATGTAAAAATTACCCAAATTGAAGGTGGCGTGTTTTTTGTTATTTAAATTTTTCTGTTTTAATTCAAGGTCAAATGTATTTCAAGGTCACTTTAATTTAATTTTATAATTAAAAATCAAAGCCTTATCAATTGCCTACAAGACCCTGTTAATATCATTTTGATACCAGAAAAGGAACCAGAGTTATAGACATTTAAAAAATTGATGTGTGGCATTTCTGGCTATATTCGATGACTTATATCTCAGCGATACGTTATCAAATTTCGAAAATATTATACGTAACTCAGTTTTGAACCATGCCCAGTCTGCCTACAAATTTTCAGAAAAATCGAAGGGGATGACGGATTTCGGTGTTTGATTTGATGTGGAATGCCCCACACAGAGAAGACACACAAAGACTCACAGAAACACATACACACCGTTACACAAACACATATAGTCTGACTATAGACACAGACGCACAAAACACACTCAGCAACAGACACAGGGACACACAGATCCCCCCCCCCCTCACACACACAGGTCGGTCCTGCTCACCTGATATTCGCCGCCTCCGCCGTGGTCGGCTCCGGTGGACAGGGCTCAGTACCGTCCACACACTGTTGGACCACCCGCTCTGTCCACTGACCCGGCCGGTGGACGCAGTGCAGCTCGTGCTCCTCCGTCGGCCTTTGTCCCGGTCTGGACCGCTGCAACTGCGCAGTATGTAATAACCCCGGGGCGGGGCGCCGCTGAGTCATGGTACCGGTTAGCGCCGACCTCGGGCCGCTGGGCGACTGCAGCGCCCCTACCGGTCACCGGCGTCGTACTGCAACTAATGGGGAGCCCGGGGGCGTTCATGGAACACTTGAGATGTAAGTGCACAGTTGCCTCGTAAAGGCTAGTCAGCAACAACAACAAAATAAAATGGGAGCTCTCTACATTCGTCAAGGACTTGATGTCTGGGTTCCCATGGGCCTTGTCCCGTAGCGAGGAGACTCTAGCGTGTCCAGTGAGCCGGCGGCGCGGCGTTCCGGACTGATGACGTCAGCGGAAGGCCACCATGGTTTCATGATAACACGGGCCGGATGACGGTGCAGCAGCCCCCCCCTTTCCCCCCTCCCCGGCCGTCGGCAACTCCTCCATCCCTCCGGACACTGCGTGCAGCTCGGCAGTATAAACCATAGTGAGCAGCAGACATGTGCAGGGATGGAAGAGGCAGATCTATGATCTCAGTGGATATCTCGACAAAATGGAGGGTTCGGACCTACATCTCATCCCTCGCCCGGTCAGGGGTTGGGGAGGGGGAGATTGATCAAATCCTCGATCTGTTTTCACAGATAGCGTGCGCCGCAAAATTTTGCATACCGTCTGGTGCATTATATTGACATATTCTCTGAACATTAGTCACGTCCCATCAGTTTAGGTCAGGTCAAAAGGTAAACACCTGGAACAATGCCAGTATAAAATTTTATTTTACTAGTTTTGTTACAACAAAATCACAAAGCCCTTCTCGTTAATAGCGTAGGCACCATGGCACATAGCGTCACCAAATTTCAGACACTGCGTGGGCATTCATTTGTCACGTGTACTGGGAGTCTGGAGTTTCAGTGACCTCAGGTCAGGTCACCAGGTCATAAAAACGATACCTTGTCAAAATGACACTGAAAATACACTATTTTTTCAATGAAATCGGGAGCTGTGCATCGATTTGATTCAGACTTTCAGGATATGCTAAGCTCACAGGGTGCAGCATAATACGCAGATATATTTTTGATACAGTTGACCTGAGTTCATCAAGAGGTCATGAAAAATTATAAGACAATTTATCCAAATGACTCCAACTATACCTAAAACACATAAGAGATTTGGGTGTCATGTCAACGTTTTTTTTTTGTTGTTGTTGTTGGAATACCTTTGTTTACATCAATATATGATCAAAATTAAATTTACATGCTGCAAAAACGTTTGGGTTTGGTCAACTGGTGTCAAATGGGGCCAAGCTATGTGTTTACTAAAAAAATATACATATTGAGGTTAGAGTTTCAAAAATGGTGTCATTGTGTTCCTTGTAATCAGCCTAGTCGAAAGATGTGCGATATGATGCATTTGGATGAACTTCCAAATGCATCATATCGGATGAAACTTATTTTTGAAATTTATATGATTTTTTTCTTAAAATTTGGATGAATTTTATTAACTTGTTCGGTTCACCTAAACTGCTTAGAAAATGTATCATTCGATGCGCATTGACTTGCTGAGCTTGCTGGTATGCTATTTCCTCTACCATTGCTAAATAAAAAATGCGCAAAAAACTTAGGCTGTTTAAGCTATTTTCAACATGTATAACCCCATAGCCCATTCCCTTACTATTGACCTAGGGTTACCAAAGTTGCACAGGAGTGACATTTTTTATTGGTCCACCTACCCTTTAAATATCGTGTTTCTAGATGCCATATAAGTCAATCGCCAGGGGGCCCCCTGGCCGCTCGCGTTAGAAAAAAAAAACGCCCTGGCATTGAGAAGAATCTGACATACCTACAGCGAAGTGATACTGCGTATTGCAGGGACTGTGACCCATCCATCCAATCTTGCGCATCATAACAATGTATTTCCAAACGAACAAAAAAGTTGCTGTTTAAACAAACTACCTATGTATCAATGGGGGGCGTACCGGCTGGGGACGGCTGGGGACGTACCGGCTGGGGACGTACCGGCTGGGGACGTACTGGCTGGGGACGTACCGGCTGGGGACGTTCCGGCTGGGGACGGCTGGGACGTCAGATTTCCCGGGTGTTTCGGAGACCATCTCGTCCACGACATGTCATCCCGGCCCCATCCCGTGCCGTGCGGCCACCACGCCACCGAACGCCACTGGCCAGCCCTAAGGTGTCGGTGGGTGTGCCTCTTTTCTACGGCCATTTTCCAGCGGCCGGCCGGAGCCAGTCGCGGGAGGCGCTGCTGATTGGTCCGTGCGTAACGCGCGAGAGCCGCAGAGGCGTCTGCTGATTAGTCTGTGCATGGTGCGCGTGCCGCGGAGTCTTCTGCTGAATGGTCCGTGCGTAACGCGCGTGCCGCTAAGGCGTCTACTGATTGGTCTGTGCGTAGCGCGCGTGCCGCAGAAGCGTCTGCTGATTGGTCTGTGCGTGGTGCGCGTGCCGCAGTGGCGTCTGCTGATTGGCCAGCTGCCTGGGCTGCGCCGTCTTCTGCCTCCTTGGCCGGGACGCTCCACCTCCTGGCCAGTGGACGCGGCGCCGGCCGAGCGTAGCCGCAGGACCAGTGGCGGCTTCTGGTCCTATCTGTCCGTATAGTTTTGAGACACCAATCCGTGTTTTTGTTAGAAAATCACACTACTTTGTTTGTAAGAATTACTTTTTACTGCAGCAATAAAGAGTAATTTTCGCATCATTCATTTTCGCTGATGATAGTTAGCCGGGGAGAAAAGTCCATGATTTTTTCATTTATATTCTCATAGCTATGTTCTTTGCGAGGACGCTAAGAAGAATACCTAACTAATAAATTGGCGTTCATGAAATGCATACTGCTGTTCAGTATTGACATAGCACCAATAAAAATATATGCACCATCTAGGCGGAGAATTGTCATAATACCAGGGGGTGCTTTTCCAGCACCTGGTGAGTGGCAGACTCAAATTATTGCGCAGTAAAGCACATATAAGCACGCTTTCCAACAACATCACTATTCGTTAGGCGGCACGGGCGGACATCGATAGCAGCGCCTCTATCGGTCACTAGGGAAAGCTGGGCTGTAGGCGACGAAATACCGGCTGAGTTGTCACACGTTGAATAGGTTTATAGACATCCGTCTTGTGAAAAAGTTGAACTTTTGCCTTCAATATTTCTACAGGCAATTTTAGAAGTGTCTTCACATAGATTACAAAACCGTTTAGATTATTGTATTCACTTCAAGCCTTCCCTATTGTTCTTGACGATGATGCGGGAACTATTTATAATTAGTGTTTCTAGCTTAGTAAAAGAACATATTGTGCAAACGATGAAAAAACATAAATGGAAGATTTTAAATGCAATTTTCTCTAGCAATTGATGGCAAATTCTCTACAGATCAACGAAAAGGTGCATGCTAACTGATAATTTAAAGTTCTTGGGGCCAGATGTTTTCTTCTTTTCTTACGTCGCCCCAATGGCCGCGAATACACTTGTGATAACGCCTATCGTCTCGCGACTAACGCAAATCAGCTTGTGTCTCAGATGAAATGCAAGCAACTACACCTTTTTGCACTCAAAATAGGCATCTTTTCATTCAATTTCGGCAAATTGCATTCAATTTCAGCGATCTCTCATTTGCTTTGAATAGAGAGATCGCTAAAATTGAATGCAATTCGCCGAAATTGAATGAAAAGATGCCTATTTTGAGTGCAAAAAGGTGTATTGGAGCATTATTACGTGGTAACTTTTGAATTTCAGGGGCGTGCTCGAGCACCCCCAAAACCCCTAATTCTCCACCCCTGATATGCACAGATATGTCATTTATTCATATGACTCTTCTAAGGAAAGGCGTATCTTCAGAGGCTGCATTTTATTGTTCTTGGGACCCAACCATATGAAAACAAATCGATTTTTACATAAGCATAGACGTCCTTAAAATTGCAGTATCATACCACAAGTGCAATGTGTATCGTTATGCCACAGGCAATAAAGTGGTCATGTCAACTACGATCAGACGTAGCCGGTGAGTCCATCTACCGCTCGCTAAGCCTGTTGTATGGGAGTGAGTGGTCAGTACGGGGAGGCCGATGGCACGCCGCCGCCGGCCCGGCCTGACCAGTGGAGCGTCTGGCTATCGTCCAGCCGTGCACGGTGTGTTCCGTTTCCGGCGGGCTGAGTCCCTCGGCCGGGCCGGGCCGGCCGTGGCGCGTCTCGCTGTGGCCGTCTGTCCGATCGGCCGCGTCCCCCTCACCGACCCCTCCGGCCGAGACGGGTCCGTCTGGCGAGACGTTCCGAGCGGTGTGTCCATGTGGAGTGAATGCACTGCTAGCCACTGCAGCATATTTGGTGCCCGGCTGCCGGAACAGAGTGTCGGAGCGGCGGCAGAGGAGTGACGGCAGCTGTTTGTGGTGGATTCTGCCGGAGCTGACCACCGGCACAATAAGACTGCAGCGGCACCAGCCACGGGGAGGGGGGGGCTGCAGCTGGGAGTGTCACCGGACCGCTCTCCGTGCCGGCAGCTGACACTGACCGGTGGCCGGTCTGACACTGTCAGGGGCTGCAGTGTCAGTGTGTCAGTTCAGCTGACAGTCGGAGCACCAGCAGCTGGACACAGCTGACACTGTATATATATAGACCACTGTCACTCGGACATTGACACGGACTGGGACGGCACGCGCGGTGTGACGTCACACTGGCCTCCAACACGGCCTCCAACAGCTGCACCCGGCTGTGGGCACGGACACACCGGCTGCAGCCAGTAACGCTCGCCGCTGTGCTGGAGCCGCCCGCTGGCCACAGCAGCGACGGGGGCTGACAATCGTCCCGCACGGCAACGGAAAGGCCACACGACGGCAACGGGGGTGACTGCTGTGGTGGGATTTTCCAATAAATACGGGAATGGTTGTATTCTTTTGGTACTTCATGTAGTTATAAATGTTATTGTTTAGCTGGGACAGAGACATTCTAGCATAAAAATATTCAAAGCACCAGCTTCGCTTATTAGTTACGGGAGCTTTCGAAAGACGTTCGTCTTTCTTCGTCAGCCTGTCTTAAAAGCACTTAACACGCGCACCGACGGGGGGCGGATATCCGCACCCCCCTCCCCCTGAGGTTTTTCGCGAATAGCGGGACCATCTCGTCTACGACATGTCATCACGGCCCCACCCCGTGCCGTGCGGCCACCACACCACTGAACGCCACTGACCAGCCCTAAGGTGTCGGCGGGTGTGCGCTGCTGATTGGTCCGTGCGTAACGCGGGAGCCGCAGAGGCGTCTGCTGATTGGTCTGTGCGTGGCGCGCGTGCCGCAGAGGCGTCTGCTGATTGGTCTGTGCGTGGCGCGCGAGCCGCAGAAGCGTCTGCTGATTGGTCTGTGCGTAACGCGCGAGCCGCAGTGACGTCTGCTGATTGGTCTGTGCGTGGTGCGCGAGCCGCAGAGACGTCTGCTGATTGGTCTGTGCTTGGCGCGTGTGCCACAGAGGCGTCGGCTGGTTGGCTTCGCCGCGTCCCCCTCACCGCCCCCTCCGGCCGAGACGGGTCGGTCTGGCGAAAGGTTCGGAGCGGTGTGTCCATGTGGAGTGAATGCACTGCTAGCCACTGCAGCATATTTGGTGCCCGGCTGCCGGAATAGAGTGTCGGAGCGGCGGCAGAGGAGTGACGGCAGCTGTTTGTGGTGGATTCTGCCGGAGCTGACCACCGGCACAATAAGACTGCAGCGGCACCAGCCACGGGGAGGGGGCTGCAGCTGGGAGTGTCACCGGACCGCTCTCAGTGACGGCATCTGACACTGACCGGGGGCCGGTCTTACACTGTCAGGGGCTGCAGTGTCAGTGTGTCAGTTCAGCTGACAGTCGGAGCACCAGCAGCTGGACACAGCTGACACTGTATATATATATATATATATATATATATATAAATATATATATATATATATGTTACAGGCAAAGTGAAAACTCGGGCATTTTGCAAAATGCCTAGGCAATATGCAAAATATATATATATATATATATATATATATATATATATATATATATATATATATATATATATATATATATATATATATATATATATATATATATATATATATATATATATATATAGACCACTGTCACTCGGACACTGACACGGACTGGGACGGCACGACGGTGTGACGTCACACTGGCCTCCAACACGGCCTCCAACAGCTGCACCCGGCTGTGGGCACGGACACACCGGCTGCAGCCAGTAACGCTCGCCGCTGTGCTGGAGCCGCCCGCTGGCCACAGCAGGGACGGGGGCTGACAATCGTCCCGCACTGCAACGGAAAGGCCACACGACGGCAACGGGGGTGACTGCTGTGGTGGGATTTTCCGATAAATACGGGAATGGTTGTGAGCTCGGTATTATTTTGTGTGTATTTGACGAGAGGTGACCGGTTGATTTTGTGAGTGGGTTGATGGACATGCGAGGGTAATTAGTTGATTTAGTGAGTGCGTTGATGGACAGGCGAGGGTGATTAGTTGATTTTGTGAGTGCGTTGATGGACAGTCGAGTGCCCGTGGTTGACAGCGAGACAAGCCGGCTGCTGGATGTGCTGTGACAGTGTGTCGGTGCTTGTTGTCGGTGTCTGGTGGTGCAGCTGGCGGCGGCCCGCTGCCATACGGGAGCGGTCGGTCGGCAGGCCGCTCGGCGGCTCGTCCAGCCGGTAGTTGGTGTCAGATCTCTGAGGCCGGTGGGTCAGAGCCGGTGAGCCCGGTCAGGGCACGGCCGGAGCACGGCCACGGCCACGGCGGCGGCACGGCGTGCTTGTCAGTGGGCCGGCCGTGACCTGGCGGTGACCGGTCGGTCTGTCTGCCGACCGACCGCCTGTCGAGCCCCGACCGACCACTGGGACGGCACCGGTGGATGATCAGGGGGCGGGCGGGACATTTGAGACCATTGAGCTATGGAAGACCATCGTTATTCGTTTGTCACTGCTAAGCTAACGCTGCTGGCCGGCCGTGGCGGCTGGAATGGAGGGCCGGGCACGGGCCGGCCGGCTCATCCGCCGGCGGTGGGAGGCCCGGTGTCAGCTGTGGGTCACTGACCAGCACCGAACACTGCAGTTGTGACGGGGACGGGTGCAGGCCATACAACACACACAGAACTGCAACAGGGAACTACTTACATGACACCAGTCAGAGTGGCCAAAACACATGTGAAATGTGCAGGAATCTCAGAAAAGGTGTATGTATGTGTGATCTGATCCCACGTAGTGATCCTGATCTGGGATCCGATGGGATCCTAGATCCAGCCAAATGGCTCGAGACGGCAGCTGATTTACCCGAGGCGGCTCTCAGACCTGATCCCAAATGACGGCGGGTAAAACGGTGTGTCGTATACAGGTTATCGTCCGCCCGGCACCGGGGAAGGCGGTGAAATACGGCGAGTGGCGATCCAGCCAGTCAGTGTGTGGCCGCCGGTTAACGGTGAACTGCCACGCTGGGCCTGTATTATATATATATACGACACCTGTTGATGATGTGCACGGAACAGAAGGACCAGGCCTCGACGGCCGACGGTGTGCTCTGGAGCCGGGACCGCAGCTCGGCAGGTCACAGCAGCGGCGGAACAGCGGCGCAGAAACACCCCCCCCCCCTCTGGTGGAGCCAAACTGTACTCAGGTCACCAGGACATTAGCACAAATGATGAGGTAAGCTCCGAAGTTAGCTGTTTTCCAGGACAAAGACTGGACATGTGCAAAATGTATTAGTCAAAGCGCAGCCGATTATCAGCAGCATGGCCAAGTGATAACTAAAATCTAAAAAGCCGTTCCGGAGTCGGAGTCAAGGCAGCTTGATCGACACGGACTCCGACTCCGACTCCCAATCGGTCGGTAGCCCAATTACCCCCCTGTACGAAGCAGAGGACACAAAACATGGCGGCGCGCACCCGGGCCGTGACGGCGTGCTTCCGTGAACCGAGTCGGACAGACGCGAGGACACTCGCTATGACCGGTGCCGTAAGAGCTCTACACAATTCAGTAGCATCCAGCTGACTATATCCGACCGTTGGATAGCCGGCTATATCATACCCAAGGTTACCTACACTCAAAACTTTTTTACTACCTCCTGGAGGGTTCATTTTCATCAAACCAGCAAGATAAGAGTATATTGAAAGGGTAACTCTTTGCTACCATTATGTGCATAGTAACGGTACGTGGTTAATATGACCTTATTCGCCAGCGAAAAGTATTATTACCATGTAAATATCAATATTACTCTCGCGATCCAGAACATCACGAAAACTCTTTCCTTCTGGGTATCGTGACTCGTGTACAGATAGTCGTTTCATGCGTGGATCTTGTTTACCCTCGTGAAGATGATATTTGAAATGGAATCACTCAGCCAATCAGAAACGAGATCGGCCGTTTGCGGTTTGAAGGCCGCGCGCATCTGTCAGTTTTCGGCCGTTGGTCTCCGAGGGAGGATGTGAGCAGTGTCGGTGCGGCGCCACGTGGCCGTTGGTGATTGTGCTTGTGTGCTGTTCATCGCCTATAGAGCCTCTGCGCGGACATTTTATTGTAAGTACCGATGTGCTAGAGCATTGCATGCCGTTGAGTGGTGCTAATTTGACCTGGTTAACAGGACCCCGTGCACGGCCACGTGGCCTAGGTTGTGAGTACGTACATTAATTTTGTTGTGATGCTACAAGTTTATGCATTTTGTTGGTGACTTTGAAAAAGCCTCGCACTGTAGTGATCCAGTCTCATTATCTCACGCAGACGGGCGACCACCCAGGAACGCCGTCGCTCTCTTCAAATATTGTGCGCTGTGCCTTATCCAATATGAGGGCGCTGAATGTCTTGTATTCACATTCAAAGTGCATTCAAGTTGTATCGTGGTGTTTATTGACCGTTTGTGCATTGCTGAACGCTTCGTATAAATTCGTATGCATAAGTGAAGAGTCTCACAATGTTCATGGCTGGTCTGCCCCTCGTATTGTTTGTACGGAAGCCAAATATACATTGTTGCTCTTGAAGCATGTTTTTTTAGTTGGTGAGCTCCGGTTAACAGAAGCTTCGTGAAGCTTCTGAAGCAAGCGTCTGTGAGTCTGTTACCATCCTCTGGGGGGTTTACACTAAAGGAAAGAGTAAACATTACCATGTGACAAAGGGTAGGCCAGAAGAATATACTCTCTGTAGGAGGGTAAAGCACAGAGTAGATGATGCGTTACTCCCTAGAAAAGGGTTCCGTTTAAGATTTACCCTTTCAAAGAGTGTAACCCAAAAAATGTTACACTCTAGACAAGAGTAAATCAAAAGAGTTTACCATTCAGAAGATGGTAAAAAACGTCTGTGTGTCATGTTACCCCTCCCTGGCGAGTTTACTCTTCATGAAAGAGTAAAATTTACCATCTGGAAGGTGGTAAAAAACGTCTGTGTGTCAAGCTACCATGCTATGGCGGGTTTACCCTTCAGGAAATGGTAAAAAAGTTTTCAGTGTACATTATCCACAATACCCGACCGGTAATTACCCACTACATCGCATCACTTCATCCAATTACCCACAATACTCGCCCGGTAACTAATTGCCCTAGTCTACAGATAGTACAGCTGAAGCGTCTCCTCTCGTGTATATAGTTGACATGTGTTTGACGTCTCGAGTCTCGGCGTGCGCCGCGCTCCGCCGGTGGAGACTGATTGGCTGACGGACCAATCAGCAGACGGACCAATCAGCAGACGGACCAATCAGCTGACGGACCAATCAGCTGACTGACCAATCAGCTGACTGACCAATGGTCAGCTGACTGGCCAATGATCAGCTGACTGACCAATGGTCAGCTGACTGACCAATGGTCAGCTGACGGACCGGTCACCGCCCCGGGCCGGGTGACGGCCGCCGGCCGGGACCGGAGCGGGCGGGCGCGGCGCGGCCGGCCGCCGTCTGAACTGGCACCGCGTGTATACTGCCAGCTCGGACGGCAGCTAGCCAGTAGTCGAGTAGAGCTGTCCGTGTGGGACGTGTCACAACACGCTCTGCACGGCGCTCAGCACCGCCGAGCCGAGGTGCAGCCAGACCCGGGGGGGAGCGGTCACGTGACCGAGCCGTCCGACTCCACCGGGGGGCGGTCACGTGACCGAGGCCGGCCGTGCCGCCGGGACCAGGCGCGGTGAACCGAGTCGGACGGTCAGAGACGTGTGTTCTACATACAGAATAGCGTAATGCTACGATCGGTAGTCTCTCCAGCACATCACTTTTCACTGTCCAATTACCCACAATACCCAACCGGTAATTACCCACCAGGTCACTTTTCACTGTCCAATTACAAACAATATCCGCCCGGTAATTACCCACCAGGTCACATCCTTCCAGCCAACTACCCACAACACCCACCCGGTTATTACCCGCTAGATCAAATCGTTCCAGCCAATTACCCACAATACCCACCTGGTAATTACCCACTACATCACCTTTCACTGTCCAATTACCCACATTACCCGCCCTGTAATTACCCAATGCATCACATCCGTGTGCTACTCCTACATCTACACTACTACTACTACAACTACATGACTACACTAGAGCGGACACCGGGGCCGTGTGCCGGCTGACCGGCGCCGCTCTCAGTGCCGGCTGGTGCAGCACACACGGCAGCAGTCAGCTGGCGGCCCCGGCCGACTGGCTCGACCTCTCTGCAGTCAGCTCATCACTGCACGGTCGGTAGTGCAGCGCATCAATACTACCACAGAAACACTCTGACCCCATCGCCTTGCTGGCTCTCCAGCTGACAGTACAGCTCCTCTGTGGACAGAGCAGAGACACGTCTGAGGTGGACACCTCACACACACAGACAGACACACAGACAGCGGTACAGCCATGTCCACACACCGCCGGCCAGTGACGTCACACACAGGACAGACGGCTGACGTGACGTCACCGTCGGCCGTGGTGGCCGTGACGCGTCACGTCACCGTCCGTGACGTGGCCTGCGGCGGTGGTCGAGTGTGTGTGTCTGAGAGGCCGGTGGCGCCGTGCAGCGTCTGTTGTGAGGGACTGACTGGTCAGAGGCGCGGCGCGCGGCGCCCTCTCACCTACCGGGGACAAAGAGATCGATGGTACGGGGCTCGCCATCACTGTACTGCAGGTCCGCCTCCTTCAGGGCGGTCAGCAAGGCCCGGGTGGTGTCTGCCGTGCAGTGAAGGTTCAGTCTGTCCAGCTTCCGACACGACTTCACCAGTCTGTAACAGAGCAGAGCAGCAGAGCCGTCACACACAAACACAGCGGCACCAGCCGGCCGGACGTGCGTGTCGGTGTCAGTGTCAGTAGTTCAGTGCCGGTGTGTTGGTGTCAGTGACAATGTGTCAGTGTCAGTGTCAGTGTGTCGGTGTCAGTGTGTCAGTGTCAGTGTATCAGTGTCAGTGTGTCAGTGTCGGTGTATCAGTGTTAGTGACAATGTGTCAGTGTCAGTGTGTCAGTGTTAGTGTGTCAGTGTCAGTGTGTCAGTGTCAGCGTGCCAGTGTCAGTGTGTCAGTGCCAGTGTGTCAGTGTCACTGTGTCAGTGTCAGAGTGTCAGCGTGTCAGTGTCAATGTAACAGTGTCAGTGTGTCAGTGTCAGTGTGTCAGTGTCAGTGTGTCAGTGTCAGTGTATCCAGTGTCAGTGTGTCAGTGTCAGTGTCTGACAGGACACCCCTCACCAGTGTCTGCTGACTGACCTGGTGACCGCTGCTGCTGTGAAGGCCGTCTCTGCCGGCCGCTGGCGGTCCCCCAGTGTAAGCCTGTACAGCCTGGGACAGCCGCTGAGACTGTCCAGCACGGTGTCAGGGACGCCGCCGGACAGGGTGAGCCACCGCAGCTCAGGGCACCTGGTGAGGGGCTCCAGGCTCACGGTGTCGGGGACGCCGCCGGACAGAGTGAGATCCCGCAGCTCAGGGCACCTGGTGAGGGGCTCCAGGCTCACGGTGTCAGGGACGCCGCCGGACAGGGTGAGACTCTCCAGCTTAGGGCACCTGGTGAGGGGCTCCAGGCTCACGGTGTCAGGGACGCCGCCGGACAGGGTGAGACTCTCCAGCTTAGGGCACCTGGTGAGGGGCTCCAGGCTCACGGTGTCAGGGACGCCGCCGGACAGGGTGAGACGCCACAGCTCAGGGCACCTGGTGAGTGGCTCCAGGCTCACGGTGTCAGGGACGCCGCCGGACAGGGTGAGACGCTCCAGCTTAGGGCACCTGGTGAGGGGCTCCAGGCTGCCGGTCGTGAGATCAGTACAATCTGGAAAACACACAGACACACATACAGACAGGATCATTTGGCAGAAATATATGTCAATATATGGAAAAAACGAAACATCAAACAGCTATCAATTCGCATGGTTTTATGGACACCGTAAGCCATGATATAACAGTGGTACTATATGATATGCCATATAAACATGAATGAATGTGATAACATGAATGAATGAACATGATAACATGAATGTTCAATGTTCATGTTATCTATGGATATGCAATCAGTTCAGCCAATGCATTGAAGTGCATTGAACATTGCATTACAATCGCAATATGTTGTTCAACTAACTATGAGGGAATATGTCACTGAGTGAACAGTCCTCCATTTTGGAGCTCAATTGGCTTCATTGTTTCACAAAGCACATTAACTATGTATCACACCTGTCACCATAAGGTCCGACACCGGCACACCGTTACTCGGTGTCCGCCATTCGCTGATCTCGTACATATCAGCGGCCTGTCCGTGCTGCCGCTGCTCACCGTATATCTCCAGTAGTGTGACCGTCCGTCCCAGGTCAGCCAGGTGACTGATGGTGTCGGCAGTCACCCCCTGGAGCGACACTGACAGACCATCCCAACGGGACTCTCCCGGCCACCTCGGCTCCGTCACCTCCGGCCCTGTCGGACAGAGCTGTGTCAGCTGACTGCAGTCGGACAGAGCTGCCGCCAGCTCCCCGCTGCACCACAGACACTGCAGAGTGTCAGACACTGACACAGCCAGCACTAACACAGCCGAGCGGCTGCACAACGATATTTTTACCAACAGCATACATACGTAAATATTCAAATATGAGCAACATAAGTATTACGATTTTTGCAAGGCACATTGGCTTAGGCACTGGGCAGCCAGTCATGGTATAGTAACGGATCAGGTTGGTAGACTACATAAATATATGGTTCGCAGTAGTTGCAATGAAACCATTTCAAATTACAATAATTGCTACAATAATATTTCATGCATGCACTTGATGCTCACAATATATGCAAATGCATGCATTGCATCACTCTAACAATACCATATAACACAAACAAGGCTGTAAGATGTTGGCTGAATTCGAACGGTTCGTCCATTTGCCGTCTGTCTCCCTGTCCATTTGTATATCCATATGCATTGTCCATTATACCGGCATTACATGTATGATCCGTGGTATCTCACCTCTGACATTGAGGCGCCTGAGGCCCTCTGGCAGCTGCTCCCTCAGTCGCGGGAGGTCGGCGGCGGTGACTGACAGCCGCTCCACAGTCTCCCGTGAGCTCCGCAGCTCCGTCAGCTCGATGAGACCGACTCCGGCCGGAAGGATGATAGTGTTTGGGCCCACCTTGATGATAGCATCCACGGCTAAAAAAGTGACACAGAAGTAAAACGGGTTGATTTTAAACGGATTTATCCACAGACTTTCACAGAATACCTATAACATACCTATAAGCAAAAGTGCAATAAAAAGGGCAATACCTATCAACTCGCGCCCTGCTGCGGGGTGGGGGGCACCCTGTTTGAGCACCCTCTTACGTTTTTTGGAAATATCTCAAATTTTGGCACACTTTTTATGAGATGAGGTCACTTGACTTTGCCTGTTGACAATGACAGGTCAACAGGCAACGTCAAGTGACCTCATCTCATAAAAAGTTTCGATGCTGCAATAGCTACACCGAGTCACAAATCACTTTTACAGTTTCGCTTTGAAATGAGCGTCACTCTAAATACTCCAAACACCAAATTACAAGCAAACATAACACCTTGAATTGCAAAATGGCACACGTGACCCCTTCTTATTTCCCTGGGGTAATTTCATGTCACGAAAGGCATTGAACAGTCAAAGGTCATAAAAGTGGGCGGGTGGCTACCCACGACGCTCCTGTTGTTACCAGGTGGCTACCTGGGCCTTTGTGTTATTGAAGCTATTGAAGCAAAACAGTTCGTAAAAACGGCTTCTTTACTTTTTGCCCTCTAGAGACTAAACCTTGACGTGGGGTCAACTATGAGGACACATTACGGATCGAACGTAAAAAGGGTTATCGAATGCGATTTCTCGCAGCGCTGTAGCTCTACTGGTTCCCAAGTTAGGTATGCACCGGATTTTCGAAGAATGTTGAAGTAGGCAACATTTTACTTTTGATGGCCTCTGGTGACCGGACCTTTGACCTGACCTAAAGATGACCGAAATGTTTCGTCTTGCTTTTTGACGTTCTTTCGAATGCCACTCAACCCTCGCCGGTATTGGTGTCTTGCCAGCAGCGAAGGTAGGGGGGGGGGGGAGGGGGCCCGTTGGATCCCGCCTTGCCGTTTGGCCCCTGATCGAGCTAGAGCTTTGCGGTATAAACGAACGTGTTGCCCGTGACAAGAGGAAGCCGATGATACCTAATTTTTAAGGTCCAAGGTCATTGGTTGACATTCCGGGTCAGAACAATGACCCAAACGACGGTAAAGTCGGGACCTGTTAGAGCGTCGTTGAGTGAGAATATTACTTTTTTAGGGTTGCTGATCACGAATATCCTGTTAGTTTTGATAATCAATGATGTTTTCATCCACTTAGGCCAGGTCAGGTCAGGTCAGATCAACCAATAGCGGTCCTGCCAGGTATTCGCAGTAGGTGTCAACGGCCTCTGACAGCTGCGTAACATGTTACGAAGGCACCAAAACTACCTCGTAAATGTTCAAATGGTTGCTAAAGTCGAAATTAGCACCAAAAACTAGATTAGATACAAGTAAAACTCGCGAAAAGTGAAACGAGGTCATCAAAAGTCAATGACCTGACCTGACCTCTGGGTCACCTTGACAGCTGACACCCACCATAATGCATGGGACCAGCATCATATCACATGTTTGTACGCGTGAAAGTTGAAACCACGAAAGGACTGCAAGCGCGCGGCTAATGTGAGCCGACATACGCCGAATCGCAATGCCGGCCAAACATGGTCTAGATAAATAGATCACAGGTCAAAGGTCATTTGGGTCAGGATAATGAAATCTTAGGAGTAGATGTAGAATTGATTAACCTGAGGGCACTGACAGTTTCGTCGCAATCGGCCACTGTTTACGCCAATTATTTGCGAAAAACCGAGGGGATCCATTCGACCGCCCCCTCGCCCATGTCGTACCTATCGTGGCCCAGGAGCCGAGTTTAGACGAGGGGTGTTCAGACGGCCTACCTTCCCCCCCCCCCCCGGCCCGGCTCGGCTGGCGCCGAGCACCGGGCTGGCCCGGTGCGGGCTAGAAACTAGAAAGTCCTTTTGTATGATTTTGTGTTAGTCAGACATAAAATGTCAATCTGTTTTGATTCCTGGAAAGCGTTGATTTGTTACAATTTCGCAGTCATCGACCATATTATGTGCAGATGGCAGATGATCATTTTGGGACGGACCAGAAACCCGGCCGTCCGCGTCTGCTCCGTTGACAGCCGTGTTGGACGGCTCAGAGTCAAGGGCGCACACAAGGGGGGGGGGCACACGGGTCCGTGCCCCCCCATTCGAGTTGGGGGGCCCAACTCGAAGGAAGGGGCCCATTTGAGGCGGCCGAAGGCCGCCTCAAATGGGCCTCTAACTAATCCTTAGACCACCGAAGACCGTGTACAAAGGGCCCTCAAATGGCCTTAAAGGGCCCTCAGATGGTCTCAAAAGGCCCTCAGATGGCCTCGAAGGGTCCTCAGTTAGCGTCATAGGGCCCTCATCTGGTGTCAAAGGGCCCTTAGATGGTGTCAAAGGGCCCTCAGATGGCCTTAAGGAGACCTCAGATGACCTCAAAGGAGTCTCAGATGGCCTTAAAGGGCCCTCAGATAGCCTCAAAGGGCCCTCAGCTAACGTCAAACGGACGTCAGAAGGCCTTAAAGGGTGTCAAAGGTCCCTGAGCTGACGTCAGAGGGCCATGCCCTTGCGTCAAACGGCTCTCCGAATGCTCTAAAGGGTCCTTAGCTGGTGACAGAGGGCCCTCAGCTGGTGCCAGATGGCCCCAGCTGGCGCCAAATGGCCATCAGAAGGCCTCAAACGGTCCTCAGCTGGCGTCAAGCGGCCCTGAAAAAGCCTCAAGGGGCCCTTATAAGACCTCAAGGGCCCTCAGAAGGCCTTAAAGACGTCAAAGGGCCTTGAGCTAGCGTCAGTGGGCCCCCAGCTAATGTCAGAGGGCCCTGAGCTAGCGTCAAACTTAAAGTGCCCTTAGCTGGTGTCAGAGGGCCCCAGTTGGTGTCAGAGGGTCATCCATTGGCGTCTAATGGCCATCAGAAGGCCCAAAAAAGATCCTCAGCTGGCGTCCAACGGTCCTCAGCTGACGTCAAGAGGCCCTCAAAAGGCCTCAAAAGCCCCTCGACTGCTCAAAGGGCCCTTAGAAGGCCTCAATGGGAACTCAAGAGACGTTAAACGGCCCTCAAAAGGCTTGAAAGGGCCCTCTGCTGATGGCAAAGGGCTCGCACCTGAGTCAATAAGAGCCTTGTCAAAAAACGGACCATACCTTGCCGGCCCTGGTTATCTGCGGGACTCCTACACTTACCTGAGTGGTCCCCGTTTACTGAGGGGCCCTGGTTATTTATGGGGTCCCTGGTTATTTAAGGGGCGCCTGGTTACCAGAGGGGCCCATGGTCACCTGGTGAGCCCCTGATCAATTGAAAACCCCTGGTCATCTGAAACGCCCCTGATTACCTAAAGGGTCCCTAATCACTTGGATTCAGTGACATAGCAAGGGAGCGAGGGGGTACGTGCCCGTTCTCGGGTTTAGGGTTCCTTCGAAACCGAGGGGCCCTGCGGCGCCAGTTGGTAGCAGAGGGTTCGCGCTGGCCGCACTTCAACTCGGAAGGACACCACAGGGCTTGTGGGCGGACGTTATTGGCTCCTATGTAGCCACGGCTCGCTGAAGGTTCTCGAGGGAGTTCGGCGTGAAAGCTGCCGGATTTTGCTGTAGCGTAGAAAACAGCTTTGCCGTCCCGTCGTCGAACTGGGCTGATACCAGAAGTTGCGTGTACTCCTCCTGCAGGTAACGCAGGTGTGCCAGGCTGACAGCCGATACCTGGTTGAGCGCCGCGTCCTCCGGATCGCAGGCGGACAGGAGCTTGAGTACCGTCTCCTGATAGCGCGCCGACTTCTGTATGATGTTGAATCTCGGCAGGTCTGCCCTGCTGACGCCCGCACGACTGTCGCCAACCAACAGGTCTGGCGGTAGCTTCACCTTGGCGACGCTGTCGCGAATGGCCCGAAATTCGGCCTGCACTTCGCTGAATGAACCCAGCACGGCACTTGGCATCACTTGATGCTGCTGCTCGTCAGGGACGACCTGTCGACGACCGACATTGTCGTCTTTATCGCTTTGCTCTGTGCACGGAGAAGCACTTAGCTGTTTCGAGATCTTCTCGACGAGACCCTCGAGCCGGTCAAACCTCTCTGTGATAGAGGCCACCTGACACTTGAGCTCCTCCACTTCCGCCATCCGCACGGATTGGCTCGTAGCCGCCTCGAATACCGGCGGCCACTCACTGCTCACTGCGGACGTGACTCGGCGGAGCACGCGCCCAGACGCGCCCAGACTGACCCGGCGAGCGGTCGGGTCACCGCCGCTCGCCGGGCCAGCGCCGCCCGTGGCGGGCGCCGCAACTACGGTCATAAAGGCCCAATGCCGGTTTCTGAGAGACCTCGCCGGCCGCTCAGGGCCCTAGTAACGGCCAACGAGGGATTGGCTGCTATGGCTCCACATCCGTCTGTGATAGACACACGGTCCACACCAGTGTTTCTAAAGGCACCCACAACGGCAACTGCGAGGCCCCTCGCCCCACCTCCAAGGGACCCCCACCAGCGCATCGGGCCTACATCGGCGGCTCTGAGAGTCCCCACACCGACGCCTCTGAGGGCCACGTACCAGTGACTCTGAGGGCCTCTTACCAGCCTCCGAGTGTCCTTGCCAGCCTATGACGGGCCACTTTCCACTTGCAGGCCATTTTGCAGGGCCACACACATGCCAATGATGGCCCCACCAGTGTCTCTAAGCCCTAAGACTCCGCAACGGCGCCTGTGAGGACCCAACATCAGCGCATCTGACGGCCTTTCACTGGCACCTCTGAGCGCGCCACACACCGGTGACTCTGAGGAGCTCGCTCGCTTTGCTCGCTCGTAAAATATCATGTAAATTAGGCATTAGTGTACATTAGGCACACTCCTCGGGCATAAATGATACTTTTGCTTGCCAATTTTTCACATTCTCTCATGCAAAGACCGTTTTAAAGAGACCCGTCTGCCAGTGAGACTGGACCCACCGTGCCTCCCTCCTCCCATCGAAAGGTCCTGGATACATCCTTGCCTGAGCTGACCCCGGGCCCCCGGGTGACTCGCGGGCCCGGGGTCAGGTGACCAGCAGGTGACCCCCTCTTGGGCGAAATTCTGGGTACGTGTCCGACATGCATCGTACATAGTCCTGTTGATTTGATTCATTGGTTAAACATTAAATATAAGTTATAAGCTGGATCTCTAGTCTGTGATCCCGCATCGTATCAGATATAATGACATTTCATGTCGATCTGCCTCAAAGAATATGCGAATATACGTGAAAAAGGAGTGCCGCTCCCGCTCCTACACATCCGGGCCAAACAGTGACCGGCCCCTGCTTCTAGCCACCCGGGGCCGGTCGGCCGGCCGGCAGTCAGTCGCTGCCCGGGGATGATTTCTGAGGGACTTGCAAAAATGTTTATTAATGAAATGTTTTACGTAATAAATTAGATCATTAGGTATATGTACCGGCTCTGAGTCGCATTTGAGAAAAAAAAACATGCTAGCGTAAAAATACATATGTTTTGAAAATTAAGCTGGTACCGAAATAGTTGTTTTACCTACCATGCACTGACAAACCAATTGCTCAAGCTTCAAACCAACCGAAATATAGCCCCGTGGGCCGTATTTTTTTTGGGGGGGGGGGGGGCCTTCGGCATGGGGGGCCCAGTTGGAAGGTCGTGCCCCCCCCATTCAAAAATCCTGTGTGCGCGCCTGCTGTGGGCGGACGGTTATAGTGGACGTTCTACACGGCAGGTAGGTCCCCAGCGTCCGGAGCGGTCAGCTGGTCACCATTCGCTCTCCCTTGGCACGGCGGGTGGGCCGGCGCGCCGACCCACGCGCACCCGCGTCCCTGTCGCCTCGGAAGTAACCGGAATGTTGACTTCAGTGAGCCAGCCCTGTACTGAGGCAGCAATGCATAATGAGTCGTGGTACCCAAGGTTACTTTGTGTTACCGGAGTTTTATTATTATTATTATTATTTTGCAAAACGCCCGGAGACGACCGAAGTTGAGGCAAGCGATGCACTGAGACGCCAATGCAGCGGTGGAAAAACTCATATGTACTAATCCATCGCAAAAATGTTCATGCCAGGCTGCTGTAATAGCTGTAGTGATGTAGCTTGTAAGTTATTTGTCCATCACTCACTTATGTATCTGCGTCCGAATCTGTTCAATGCGAATCGCCCCATGCGGGAGAGAGGTCAGTAGGTCAATGCCCCGGGGGCCCAGTGGGCAGGTCGGCCGGACTAGCGTCCGGGCAGCGCCGGTCGGGCACCAGACGCCGAAATGCCCCGAGGCATGAGCAGCTGATGCGAAGGCGACCGTCCACGGCACAGACGGGAAGGAAACCGGTAGGCGGGGACGGAAACCGACCGTCCCATGCAGCTCAGAACTCAGCGAGAAGTTAGTTTTGCTTGATTGGTGCTACCTATAGGCACCCGCGCCCAAGTGGCGGTCTCAGCCAACTTCGCCCTAGTGGGGGGGGGGGGGCATATGTTACCACCCACCTCTAACTAAAAAACTAAGAGGGCTAGAAAGACGCGGTAAAAAGCAGTTGATAGCTCTCAATGCGTACGTTTGAAAGTATTTCGGTCACTTTTCATCTTGGAGCAATATTGGGGTCACTGGAGGTCATCAAAGGTCAAAATTTGCCAAATGTCATTATATTTTTCAGAAAACATGCTTTTATCTCAGGAACTATGATAGCTAGAAAAACGCATGGAAAAGCAATCGATAGCTTTTGAACTCTTCTTTCGATAACGTCATCATCCGAATTGACCTCAGGTCAACGGTTTAGCCTCCAGAGGGCAAAAACTCCAAAAATAGCTGCTTTTTCGCAAAGTGTTTTTCGACAATAACTTTTGACTAGAAAAATCCACGACATTTCTATTGCCAGAATCGTGTTTCTCTCGACGAGACGCGTCGAATGAACTATAATTTGAACTTGAAAGGTCAACTTGAAAATTTGACCTCAGGTCAAGGTCATGACCTGACCGGAAAAGGTCATGTTGCATATCATTCGATGCGTCTCAACAAGACAAACACAATTAAGCCATCCCCAGCGTTCTATCTCTTTCCAATCGCGAGTTATTGGCAAAAATCTGTTTGTAGCCTCAAATGACCTCGGATGACCTTTGCAGAGGCTATCAGCAAAAAATGACACCTTGGTCATCACGAGTGGACTAAGTCATTGTGATTCTGAAATATTTGGACTGTTCCTATGCGTACACACGGATCTAGAGGCATTTTCATTTTTCTCCATTGACTTATAATGGTAAGGTCACGCCACTGACCTGACCTTAGGTCACGGATATAAAAAATCCGAGATATACAAATTGTAGGGTTCCATAACATCATGCAATCCACCAAGTTTAAAACCTTTCTGACAAACACTGCAGGCTGGACATGATTGCAAACTTTTTTAGGCCTGGTCAGTTAACTTGACCTGGTGACCTGACCTGACATGACCTGGGGTCAAAAATTTCACACATTGTCCAAAATTGATGTACAAAAAGCTATGCCAAGCGGCGCGGCGCTACGCGCCGCGGTTTTTTATTTATACGCAAAAAACGCGACAGGGTGGTAACATATGCCCCCCCCCACTGGGGCGAAGGTTTACAACCGAGCCTCCAAAAATGCGAAAACCATGCTGCTAGACCGGAGGTTGACGAGGGCCGAGAATATTGCGCGCGCAGCACAGACTGTAAAATTCGCACGTGACGCGAAACATTAACCCGACGGCCGCTGGGCCTCCGCGCCACCCGCCGGCCGCTGGGGGGGGGGCATATAGTTGCCCCCCCTTTACTTCTGCGACGATATCGTCGCAACGCGAAGAGATAGAGAAGCGAAACTTTGCACACATCTTCCTGAATACCTAGCCGAGGTTGTGTCCAAATTTAGTTAGTGTCGATCCCATTTAAAATGACGTTACAGTGACGTCATAAGTGAAATTATAGACTTGCGTCTCTCATATTCTTTACGATACATCAGATATTTGGGACCGAATATAAAGGGTCGATTATTGGTCAGAAACTAGATGGAAGTGTAGTTAGATGTTTTAAGATGACAGCAGGTGCTGTCTAGTTCATTTACAGTTGAGTTTCATGCTCAGCGTCATCAGAAACGGTCCATATCGGAAAACGACAAAACTTTATGACGTCACTGTGACGTCATCTTAGGTGCTACAACCACCAAACTTTCCTCAAACATTGCCTAGGTATTCATTTGAAGCTATGCCAAGTTTCACGTTCGTAGCTCATCAGGTTTCGGAGATATTTCACAAAACGTAAAGGGGGGGCAACTTTATGCCCCCCAGCGGCTCGTGGGTTAACCCTCGCCGGACCTATTGGTTTTCTACATACGCGCCGGCCGAGGGGGGGGGGGGCGGGTACGACCCCCCCCCTCGCCGTTTCGCCCCTGGTGGAGCTAGCGCGTCGCGGAAAAAACGAGCGTGTGCGCCGTTACGAGACGCAGAGATTGGTACCCGATTTTAAGGTCCTAGGTCAACCGGTGACCTCTGAGGTCAGGTCAAGTGCCCCAAGGTACGGTTCAGTTTTTGGTGAATAACTTCGCAAAAAACGGCCGCAGAGCGCCGATTTTGGCAGCATCGTGTTCGCCTCGCTCAGGCGCGTCGAATGATATACTTTTTGTTCGGGTCAGGTCAACTTAGGGTGTTGACCTCAGGTCAAGGTCTGGTCAGCACCCCCAGGTCACGAAGTTGGTCGAAAGAGGACATGTCGCATATCATTCGATTCGGCAGGTCTTCCTGAGTCCATTGGTGGCTTTCTCGACTCGCTAGCTCAATTTGATCGGGAGTTATTGACGAAAAACTAATATGACCTTGATGACGTCATAAATGACGTCACGCAAGGTCAACATTGCAAAAATGACGCATCTAACCTTGCAAGGAGTGCATCAAATCACGATTCTGTGTGCTTGAGATAGTTGGAGGTCGTTCCCGGCGCCAGAATAGCAGTTTTCATTTTTCCCCATTGACTTATAATGGTGAGGTCACGAAAATGACCTGACCTCATATGACCTTTAGGAAAAATCCGAGATATACAAGTTGTGACACTCATAATGGATACTAGATCCTGCAAGTTTCATTTCCCTGTGACATCACCTCTGGCAATGAGGGCGTTGCGAAGTTGCGACATCTGAAGACCGTGCAGAGGTTCACTTATGACGTCATAGGTCAGTGACCTGACCTGACCCAAAAATGCGGTTGGTGTGAAAAGATGCGGCTTGGATCAAAGGTCAGGTATGCCAAGTTTCAGCTCTCTATCGCCAGCGTGCTCGGAGCTATCGCGAAAAAACCCTATGGGGGGGGGCACCCGCCCCCCCCCCCCTCGGCCGGCGAGGGTTAAGATGTCATCAGCGATGAGACCAGTCAGACTTGGAAAGTCCAAGCAAAGAATCTAGATGCAATATCTGCTGATCGGCAATGCAGCCGCAATTGTCAAAATTTTTATAATTATTTAATTTTTCAAAACCATTTTTAGTACGTTTTTTTACATTGTAGGGGAGAGTGGGGTAAGATGCCCATTGCCCAGGGTGGGAAAGACGCCCCACCCCCTCTAGCGGCGAAACAAAGAATAGAACCTGGAAATTAATGTTCTTAGCGTAAAGCGGAAGCCTGCCTTGTTAACTGCACATAAATTTGCGAAGCTCAGTTGGGCAACGGCTGGCTGGTGATTGCATGTTTTTTATTTGCTGCTTTCAAAAAATATTTTGGTGTCAAAACATTGTAAATATCAAAGAAGGTAAATAATTTTTGCGTCCCTTGCTATAGTCGTGATACATTAACATGCGTGTACTGTGTCCCAAACAGTTTGTTTCAGGGTGTAGTTTTATGGCTAACAAATTGTACTGATTTAATGTTACTTCGGTACCTTGGGGTAAGATGCCCCCTGTGCTGATGGGGAAAGACGCCCCCCTAAATCCGTAGGCTGTCCTTCCAGCAGCCCGTCAAATCATGTATTACATACTTGTGATGAGAGACAAAAGCAAATCTGGGACTATTGAGAGTCCAGTACGGTCGGGTGCTCCCCATGCCGGTCTCTCGGCCCACACAGGGACTTTTTGGGCGGCATCTGACTCTGAGAGCCCTCACGACGGCCTCTGTAGGCCCCATTATTGGCTCCAGGGCCCCTCACGACATCCTTTGAGGGCTCCCAAGTTGGCTCCACGGGCCGCGCTGGCATCTGAGGTCCCCACGATGGGCTCGAGGGCCCTCAAGCATCATGAAGACCTATAAGGGCCCCCACAGTGGTCTCCAAACGCCACCACGGAGGCTTGTTTGGCCGCGCTGGACTATGATGGCCCTAACGATGACCTCTGAAGCCCCTTACGACTACTTTTGAGGGCCCTTATGATGACGTTTGGTGTCTACTGCAGGCTCGAAGGGACTACTGATTCGTTCAGGCGATTCACGTGCCCATTTATGTCACTTATAGTGCAGGGGGCATCTTCCCCAACGCCAGGGGGCGTCTTTTGTGGCGAGTTCTTACTTCCTTTTATTAGAGGTCTTTGTTTTTATTTTATCACGCCTTATTTGATTCATGTTTATTTTCTTGTCATTGTTGCTGCGCGCGTGAAAAACAATATTTCTTTTTAGCTCAGAAAACCGAGTCAACGTCGATGCTAGAAATTGTTTTAGTTCAGAGTGTGCGGCCTACTTTCAAACTGTCATGTTCTTTATTTTCGTCTCTCAATATAATTTTATCATATTTTTATCGATTCGATTCATGTTTATTTTCTTGTCATTGTTGCTGCGCGCGTGAAAAACAATATTTCTTTTTAGCTCAGAAAACCGAGTCAACGTCGATGCTAGAAATTGTTTTAGTTCAGAGTGTGCGGCCTACTTTCAAACTGTCATGTTCTTTATTTTCGTCTCTCAATATAATTCTATCATATTTTTATCGATTCGTCTCGGCCGCCACACTTTCCCACCCTGTGGGGTAAGATGCCCCCTTTCACTTCTTCAGGAAAATGCTTAATAGCAAAAAAGTCATCATATTTCAGGCACGAAAGTGTGATATTTTTGGAGAAAAATGATGTCGACTTCCGTTGAAACTTCAAGTTTTTGATTTCCGATCGTCATTTTCGAACAATATATGACATAGTAAAACCCTGGGCATCTTTCCCCACTCTCCCCTACAGCAAAATGAATTGCACCATCGCGGTGTTCCTGAGCTCAAACTGCATCTGATAGGCACCTTTTTGTTGAAACATTTGATTTTTAAAATTTGACCTTTTCTGACCTGAACTTGACCTGACCTCCGGTAAATTCAGCTGAAAATGACCTCAAATGACACAGACGACATAATTTGCGAAATCTACGTGTAAAATGGACCATAAAACATGCGTCACGTGACCGATAGATGATATACAATTTCGTGACCTAGGATGACCTGGGCTTGACCTGAAAAATTCAAATTAAAAGTTCGGTACCCTCAGGGTAGGCACATATCAAGGAGTGCGTAAACCAAACATGAGCCTGATGGGACTTGTCAGTCGGCGGCCAGAGCCTAAATTGTAAACAAGCAAAAATGCCGATAATTTTTACTTGACCTGACCTGTGACGTCATCGGTGACCTCGAGGTCAATGAAAATAGGTTTTGCTCAACAGTTTTTCCAGGGCTATCAGAAGCCGTTTGAGTTTTGACGGTCGGCCAAGTAGTTTCGGAGATAGAAGGGGGGCTCTGGAGAGCCCTCCCCCCCCTCAGTCACTCGCGTTATGGAAAATACCCCAGCCATGCGCGGGTTAATTTATAACCTTCGCCCCAGTGGGGGGGGGGGGGGCATATGTTACCACCCTGTCGCGTTTTTTACGTGTGAATAAAAACCGCGGCGCGTAGCGCCGCGCCGCTTGGGGTAGCTTTTGGTACATCAAGTTTGGACAATGTGTGAAATTTTTGACCCCAGGTCATGTCAGGTCAGGTCACCAGGTCAAGTTAACTGACCAAGCCTAAAAAAGTTTGCAATCATGTCCAGTCTGCAGTGTTTGTCAGAAAGGTTTCAAACTTGTTGGATTGCATGCTGTTATGGACGCCTACAATTTGTATATCTCGGATTTTTTATATCCGTGACCTAAGGTCAGGTCAGTGGCGTGACCTTTCCATTACAAGTCAATGGAGAAAAATGAAAATGCCTCTAGATCCGTGTGTACGCATAGGAACAGTCCAAATATTTCAGAATCACAATGACTTAGTCCACTCGTGATGAGCAAGATGTCATTTTTGCTGATAGCCTCTAGAAAGGTCATCCGAGGTCATTTGAGGCTACAAACAGTTTTTTGCCAATAACTCGCGATTGGAAAGAGATAGAACGCTGGGGTTGGTCTCATTGTGTTTGTCTTGTTGAGACGCATCGACTGATATGCAACATGACCTTTTCCGGTCAGGTCATAACCTTGACCCGAGGTCAAATTTTCAAGTTGACCTTTCAAGGTCAAATTATAGTTCATTCGACGCGTCTCGGCGAGAGGAACACGATTCTGGCAATAGAAATGTCCTGGCTTTCTGTAGTCGAAAGTTATTGTCGAAAAACACTTTTCGTTAAAACAGCTATTTTTGGAGTTTTTGCCCTCTGGAGGCTAAACCGTTGACCTGAGGGCAATATTGATAATGACCTTTTCAAAAGAAGAGTTCAAAAGCTATCGATTGCTGTTCCATGCGTTTTTCTAGCTTCCATAGTTCCTGAAATAGCGGCATGTTTTCTGAAAAATATAATGACGATTGGCAAATTTTGACCTTTGATGACCTCTGGTGACCCCAATATTGCTCTAAGGTGAAAAATGACCGAAATACTTTCAAACGTACGAATTAAGAGCTATCGACTGCTTTTTACCGCGTCTTTCTAGCCCTCTTAGTTTTTGAGTTAGAGGTGGGTGGTAACATATGCCCCCCCCCCCCCACTAGGGCGAAGTTTGCTGAGACCGCCACTGGGGCGCGGAATAACAGTGTATTCCGTAAGGAGGATAACTTTATCTTGTCACATTTTCAATCTGACCTTCAAAATGTGTTTATATATTTTGCTCATCCCTTATGTGTAAAGTTATCATTTCAGCTTTGTATTGTTGCCAATGTTTTATCACAAATCCTTCGTCGGATACAGGCTCAAATCATTGACCATCACCAGTCACCAGTCACCACCCGACTTGTTATCCTAGGGCTTACCATGGCTTACGAGTTACGACTTCCGTCTTACTCTTACCTTAGGATCAGGTAGCATTACCTACACATGTATGTGTTGGATCCAGTGATTCCTTGTTTGATTTAGGCTTCAGTTCAGAGTTTCAGGGATAAACTGCTCCTGCCTTCTCCACATTATTTATGGATATTTGCAAAAAAAGGCAGTACCTTTGAGCAAAAATCACGAGCAAAGTACGGAGCAGCCGGCCTGTTCTTCCGTTCTTCGTGTCACCGTATCGTTCCTGTCACCGTACCGTATGTCTTCAGACTTCAGTTCTTCCGTTCTTTGTGTCACCGTGTCGGCCCCAGCCCCGTTCGGGAGCGCCCGGTAGCTTCACCTGCACCTGACCAGTCCGGCAGCGTTTGGGGTCGCCGCGCACCGCCGACAATCAGCTGACGCGGCCGGCGGCGCGTCTCAAGGTCACTGGAGGTCAGCCGGGCCGCCGCCCGCCGGGGTGGCCGTGACGTCACAGCCAGCGAGCGCTAAACGCCATAGTTGTGGTGTGGCCGAGGGCCGAACAAAACAAGACGCAAAACGAGGCCTTCACATCACGACAAACCTATAAATAAGCTATTCAGATCTGGTTGACTTGAAACATGAATGATTCAGCAACTATCCCACTGTGATTTTCTCACCATTGTTCAATTTCCTTTTCAATATTACTGGTTTTGTCATTCACCTATTTCCTTCCTGCAAAATTCTGCAATATACCAGTTACCACGCAGGGCCAGGCATATTATACGGTAGGATGGGACTGGGAGTGGGACCGAGCAGTGAAATAGCCTGTGATAGAAAAAAATACCTTTGATTAACCCGGCACCGCCTGGTCTATTTCCGTATTAGGGGCAGGCATTCAAAAAATCATCATCCTGAACTTCAGCTCCTCCGATTTTGTTTGCGAAACTTTTGTGAAACTATTCAACTATATGTGGAAAAAAGGAGACATTTTTTTCGTCAAGATATGACGTCACGTTCCCGAGATATACGTCATCAAACATTGACTTAACCCACGCCCCAGTGGCGGTCTCAGCCAACTTCGCACTGCAAGGGGCATATGTTACCACCCACCTCTAACTAAAAAACTAAGAGGGCTAGAAAGACGCGGTAAAAAGCAGTCGATAGCTCTCAATGCGTACGTTTGAAAGTATTTCGGTCATTTTTCATCTTAGAGCAATATTGGGGTCACTGGAGGTCATCAAAGGTTAACATTTGCCAAATTTCATTATATTTTTCAGAAAACATGCATTTCTCTCAGGAACTATGTAAAAGCAATCCATAGCTTTTGAACTCTTCTTTTGATAAGGTCATTATCAAAATTGACCTTAGTTCAACGGATTAGCCTCCAGAGGAAAAAAAACTCCAAAAATAGCTGTTTTTACGAAATGTGTTTTTCGGCAATAACTTCTGACTTAAAAAGCCACAACATTTCTATTGCCAGAATCGTGTTTTTCTCGCTGAGACGGGTCGAATGAACTATAATTTGACCTTGAAAGGTCAACTTGAAAATTTTACCTCAGGTCAAGGTCATGACCTGACCGGAAAAGGTCATGTTGCATTACATTCGATGCGTCTCTACAAGACAAACACAATGAGACCATCCCCAGCGTCTTATCTCTTTCCAATCGAGAGTTATTGGCAAAAATATGTTTGTAGCCACAAATGACCTCGGATGACCTTTCTAGATGCTATCAGAAAAAAAGACACCTTGGTCGTCACGGGTGGTCCAAATCATTGTGATTCTGAAATATTTGGACTGTTCCTATGCGTACACACGGATCTAGAGGCATTTTCATTTTTCTTCATTGACTTATAATGGTAAGGTCACGCCACTGACCTGACCTTAGGTCATGGATATAAAAAATCCGAGATGTTCAAATTGTAGGCGCTCATAACATCATGCAATCCACCAAGTTTAAAACCTTTCTGACAAACACTGCAGGCTGGACATGATTGCAAACTTTTTTAGGCTTGGTCAGTTAACTTGACCTGGTGACCTGACCTGACATGACCTGGGGTCAAAAATTTCACACGTTGTTTAAAATTGATGTACAAAAAGCTACCCCAAGCGGCGCGGCGCTACGCGCCGCAGTTTTTTATTCACAGGCAAAAAACGCGACAGGGTGGTAACAACATATGCACAGTATGGATTTTTCCGATCTAGCGCGTCTTAATTCCAAAAATCTTTTTTGGATTTTTGGTTATTTTTTTTGTCTAGGTGGGGCTAAGAAATGTTTGAATTTTTCATATGTGGCATTGTTTTATCTGTATGTTCACAGCAAGACTAGAAAAAATGCGCCCAAAGTTCACACTCATGCTTGATTACTCAATGGGCTCAGTACGGCCCGAAAGTATAGCTCAATTTCATTGTCCTGTCCTGTTGGTTTTATTCTTGCGAGGTCTTAAAGTTGCATATCTTCTGAAAGGCACCTTTATTAGGAATGGAATGGCAAACAGAAAGTATGCCACAACCTTACGAAGGTCACAAAAATGTCATTTACAAAAAAAACCCTTACAGACACCATATTGAAGGAATGGTATTCTAAATAAATGTAGAAAATCAACAATGTTTTCCACACTTTTCCACTCCGAAACATATCCTATCGGATTCGCCACTTTCTCCTACACAAGACAACGCCTAGTTTAGCTGCCGAAACTTGCCTGAACACGGAATATTCACATTAGAGTATCTAAATACCCCACTCTAGGAGCGCTAGGGCAAACAGCGCAATATAGGGACGTTCCGGACATAGGCGAATAGTTTTACTTTGTGATTTATATGATGCATATTTTCTGAGACGCATTCATTAGGAATAGGATGACAAGATTATTAGAAGGTTATTAGGATGACAAGCGTAAATTATACATACCGTAACCTTATTAATCCGCGCCCTGCTGGGGGGGGGGGTGTTTGAACACCCCCTTGTTTTTTTTTGGTACACCTTATCATACATCAATTCTACACATGTTGTAAAAATTTCAGACCAAGGTCATTCAAGGTCAGGTCACCAGGTGACTTGAAGTGACCTCACCTCATAAAAAGTTTCAATGTCTGTCATAGCTACACCGAGTGACCGATCGCTTTGAAACTTTCAGCGATTGCTAAGAGCAATAGCATGTACAAAATGTTTATCTCAGAATTTTGATATCGATGACCTAAGGTCAGGTCAATTTTGCGACCTCCCCATTATAACCCAGCCAGCAATTCGCTTGGGCTGAACTGTGGCAAACGTCGGGCAGCTTGGGCTTAGCTTGGGTTTGCCCACTTTGATCAAAACCAATGTATTGTTTACTAGGGCTGAGCTGGGGTATGCCGCAGCTATGCCCACTTGCGGATAGCAGTAGCTCAGCCCGACATCTGCCCGCGCATCCAAAACAGGCTTAACCCTATTCCTGGCGGGGGGGTCCTCAGGAGCCCCCCCTGAGGTTTTTTGGTTATTTCTCCCAAACGCGTTGAGCTAGGAAGCTCAAATTTTCTGACTTTTCCTAAAAGGTTTCTACGCAACATGTCTGAAAATTTTGAGTTGATCTGACCTCAGGTCAGGTCACCAGAGGCGGTTTGGTGACCCTACCTCAGAAAAGTTTGCAATCACGCCAGAGCTAGAGTTTTTGACCGATCAATTTCTTCTCTTCAGGGTTTAGTTAGGGTACCAGTATGTGCAATTTGTATATCTCGGAATTTTGATATCGGTGACCTAAGGTCAGGTCAATTTCGCGACCTCCCCATTATAAGTCAATGGGGGGAAAATCAACTCCCTGTTTTTACCACTAAAACGGGTCGAAATGGCCCCATATACCATACATGACCTCATATACGATCAACCTTCACTACCTTGAGGTCTGTTTTGCTGTTGGGCAGCTGTGAGGTCATGTGACGTCATCAAAGGTCACCAAAGGTTTTTGGCCAATAACTCCGTACAGGAACAAGATACAGACGCGTGGATGGTCTCATTGTGTTCAGCTCGTCAAGACGCATCGAATGATATACATGATGACCTCGAGGTCACGTGACCTGAGGTCAACCTTTGACCTTGACCTTTCGAGGTCAACATATATATCATTCGATGCGGATTGACGAGAGGATCACGATGATGCCCTTAGTTTGTTCCTATCTTGACTAATTCGAAAGTTATTCGAGAAAAACTCTCTCCATATCAAGCGCCGCCATTTTGACTTTTTTGACCCCTGTGACGTCATCTTTGACCTGACCTGAAAATGACCTTTGTAAAAATTGTAGATCTTGGCCGTGCGTATCCGATGCCGTTTACCGCTTGTCGCTATCTTGCTTCGTTCTCGAGATCTCAGGGGGGGGGCCGAATCGGCCCCCCCCCGCCAGTTTCTTGTCCCGGCGGAGCCCGCCAGGAATAGGGTTAACTTGGGCGGAGCGCGGGCTGATCAAGCTGGCTGTGTCCTTCGGCTAACTGGAGTAAAGCCGGAGCTTAGCCATACTTGTTCGGCTGTTCGCGCATGCGCATTTCTGCGCCAATCATGTGCAGCGTTTGTGACAGTCTGCGCGCTGTGCGACGAAACGACACACCGGTGTTGGGGCATTTGGTGGTTGATGGTTGGGCGCGTGTGACAGCGCGAAGAAGGGATAGTGCTCACTGCTCTTATCAAGTGGACTGGCATGGAGGTAGGTAAGTGTATTGAATGGTGCGCTTGATCGTATGTAAACGTCATGATTTTGACTGAGTTTCACGCCATCAAACATGAAGCTGAATAGGTGTTCAGCCTAGCGACTTATAATACCCTCGCTCAGAAAAGCCGCATTCCGTGCCTTTATATCTTTGTGAAATACCGGCACTTCTGAACCAGGAAAATGAAACACAAAACACAAATATTTATCTACTTATCACCGAGCACGCTCATTCTCTGTCCTTGTTGAAAATCGAATGAACATTTTATACGGATCAATGAGAAGTGCTTTTACAGTATTTGCAACAATAAGTTATTTTTCAAGCAAACATGCAATGTAAATTAAACCAATTAACCTCTTGAATATGTTTCAACGCTAATTTGAGAGACATTGTAACAAATAGTAAGAAAATTAACCTCACTCTCATTCTATCTAAAAGTAAATTCCGGATTCGAAATAAAACAAACTTTTTGAGCTGATGGAGATGGAGCTGATGGAGAGCTGATGATGGCGCAATGCCGAAAGCTTCTCAAAAAGTTTGTTTTATTTCGAATCCGGAATTTACTTTTAGATAGAATGAGAGTGAGGTTAATTTTCTTACAATTAACCTCTTTTTCAGGTACGTACTATTAGAGCAAATGGTTCCAAGTCATACAAACCAGGACCGGGTGGACGCCGCAGTCTCCCTCGCCAAGTGGTTTAGCGGAAACTGCCTACTTATTTAAGTAGGTATACCTACATATACGGAAACTGCGCCGAAAGCTGGCCGACCTGCAGATGTGTGTGTGTGTGGAGGAGCCAGACGCCTCCAAAGCTCCCATTCACCAGAGTGAAGTTCCTTATAAACGATTGTTTGCTAATTGCTTTATGTCTTATGAGCGATTACTTGCTGTCCCTACTTTATGCTTTCGGTTGAGTGTTCAACCAAGTATTAGGTATGAACGGGGAGGGAGGCCAGCGGGCCTTGTGATTGTTGTTATAGTTTTGATGGCGCTTTTTCATGGTAACCGGACAAAAAGTCAAATGACAAAAAGTCAAAAGACAAAAAGTCAACAGACAAAAAGTCAAATGCAAAAAGTCAAAAGGGATAAAAGTCAAATGGAAGAAAGTCAAAATGTATAAAAGTCAAAACGTCAAAAAGTCCAAACTAAAAATTCAAAAGAGCAAAAAGTCAAAATGGCAAAAAGTCAAAAAGTAGAAAAGTCAAATGTGAAAAAGTCAAAACGGATAAAAGTCAAAAGCAAAAAGTCAAATGCGGAAAAGTCAAAACAGATAACGGTCAAAATATAAAAAGTCAAAATGGATAAAAGTCAAAATGTTAAAAGTCAAAAGTAAAAAGTCAAACCGACAAAAAGTCAAAGAGATAAACGTCAAATGGCAAAAAAGTCAAAGAGACAAAAGTCAAATGTCAAAAAGTCAAAAAGACAGTAGTCAAATGGCGAAAAATCGTCAAAAGTCCCCTGTTATTACGTGTTTTCCAGAAAATTATTTTAAACATATCAATATGAAGACATTACCCCTTCAACATATGCATCATGCAATTGTTGATCGATTAATACCACTCAAAGGTCAGATCAGTCGGGGAAACTGTGGTCAAATCTTCCATTGTTGGAAGCCTTCCATTTTTGGAAGGATTTTCCAATGGGTACGCAGCATAATATAACCATTGACTGTTACTTATTGAACGACCTAATAGATACCTGTCTGAAACTGATGTAATCAGTTCATTTCATGCTTTGCATCACAATGCTTCATATACACTCTTAGACGTCCTGAATAAAAGACAAAGTTGAAGTTAGGACACCTATGTACCCCATTATAGTCGAGGTCACGAACGGTCACCAGAGGTAAAAAGGGGTCAATGACATTCCCCTGACTTCCTTTTACCTTGATAAGGTCACTCATGCTCCGAAATAGCCAGCAAAGTCTTTGTTGTGGTTGATATTTCCCAATAACACGCGATAGTCTGTGATTTTACGCACTTCTGGCCAGAGGCTGTACCTCTTATAACGTCATAGCTTTGTGACCTGACACGACCCGGTCAATTATTTTTTCCTTTTTAAGTTACGCAAAGATGCCGCTTAGGAAATGCAAAATATTGTCGCGCTCTGCTGATCTGTTAAGCATCCATCTCAGAAAAAAACTAATGGGGGCTGCATCACCCCCCCCCCCATGCGAGGGTTGATTCAGACCGGACGTAGGGCCTGGCAGGGAAAAGAGCGCTATTAACCCGCGCCCTGGTGGGAGGGGGGCTATTTCCCCCCCCCCTCTAGACTTTTCGATATATCTCCAGAACCGCTGCGCCGATCATCACCAAACTTTCAGTACCCTCCCGGACATCAATTTTACACATTGTGACCAAATTTTTTTCCAAAGGCTATGATAGGTTGGCCAGAAATGACGTCAGAGTGACGTCATGTTCTGCCGTTTTCGACCCAAAAAAGGGTTTCGCGGGAAGAGCTGTCAGGCCTATAGCTTTGCAACTACAGAAAAACGATATAGACATAAAAGCTGCAGAATTGACAGGGCTACAAAACTGTTATCTCGGATTCTTAAAATTTTTGGATTTTGACCCCCAAAAATCAATAAATAGATTTTTTGAAAATACTAGCCGAAAAATCCAAAACGTTTTTGAATTTCGCAAAAACCGGAACATATGTGATGGTTCTTACCGCCTTCTATCCACATACCGAATTTCAGATTGATACCTCTTTTTTTTGGCGAAGTTATAGCGAAAAAACTGTTCAAAATTGATGACGTTAAATTTTCAAACTCAATTTTTAGCAATTCTAGACCCCGTAGCGCAAAAAAAAGACCACCATTAGACTCCCCGTGACGAGCTGCATCGAATCAATACCCATTTTATGCAAAACTATCAATCTTGAAATTTGACCTTTTTTGACCTTTTTTGACCTGACCTTCACCAGAAAGTGACCT
Organism: Amphibalanus amphitrite; assembly: GCF_019059575.1. Lineage (NCBI taxonomy): Eukaryota > Metazoa > Arthropoda > Thecostraca > Balanomorpha > Balanidae > Amphibalanus > Amphibalanus amphitrite. The sequence goes on from NW_024881504.1 coordinate 1,304,978, forward strand.
AAGCCGTACCTGATAGTCTTATAACCAACACCATTGAGTTGGAAATGAAAAATTGGCCATAAAACATGCATCGCACAACCATAGTACCTAAAGTTAGGTTCATGTGACCTGACCTGTGACCCTTGGTGACCTGACCTGTGACCTGACATGGTATTGTCAGTGACCTCTTATAGCAACATATGTACTAGGCTCCTGACGCCCTATCGCTGATTTTCGACAAAATGCGTTTTCTTCGGTGTTATAGCGCATTCCCTAGAAGACCCGTGAACGGTGAAACATTTTATCTTTGACCTGTACTGTGACGTCATCGGTGACCCCGAGGTCAATGAAATTTGGTTTTCCTCGACAAATTTGACAGGGCTATCGAACGCTGTTTGAAGTTTGTGGATCCGTCCAGTAGTTTCGGAGATGCGAGGGGGGGGCAAAAAAAAGCCCCCCCCCCCACCAGGTCGCGTTATAAACAGACCCCACCAGGGCGCGGGTTAACCCTATTAGTGGCAGGCTCCTGGCTACCCCTATTAGTGGCAGGGGGGGGGGGCTGTTTACGAACCCCCCTTGATATCTCGAGATCTAACGGGCCGATTTTCAAAATTCAAACGGCATTCGATTTCGCTCAACGTGATCTACATTTCTAAAAAATAAACATTAAAAAATGTCAATAGGGGGGGGGGTAGAGGGGGGTAAAAACGGGCAAATTGCAGATACATTTTAGACTGTTTATCACGGCCAGGTTTCTGAACCAATCTTAACGCAACTTTTGCCGATCGATAGAAAATGAACCAGGAATTCACATGGATCCTAAATATATGCATTTTCAAAAATCATAGGCGGATACAGATCATTGAGATTGGGGGTACACAAAAAGTATAGTAAATAAGGTTTTTGTTGGTACTGTTTCTAAAAAGGGTGGTAATGGTCTTGTTATGTTACAATTTTCTTATGAGAGAACAACTAAAACTGTATTGGTCATGCATAGACGGTGTCAGGGCACCTATGTTGGGAGGTAAAACATAACCCCCCTTTTTGGACGCCTGGATCCGCCAATTATAGCAAAAACATGTCAAAAGAGGATGCACAATAACTGTTTATGTTATCACATGATACCTTTCATTCACTGTTCGTAAAACTGGTGCAGCATCGTGATCTTCGCCCAAATGACTCGCTTCACGAATAGGACCCCCCAATTCCCAGTGCTCTGGAGCCGCCCCTGGTAAAGTTATGAACTTGAAATTTTTAGGGAATGTGCCCAATTTAGTTTTAGGAAAAGTCAGAAAATTTCAGCATCGTAGCTTCAGCGGTTTCGGAAATATTCCCGAAAAACCTGAGGGGTGGATGAAAACAACCCCCCCCCCCTGCCACTAATAGGGTTAAGTCGGATTCCTCGAAAACAGGTGGTGATAGGAGGCTGAAATTTGGGCAACAGACGTTCAACTTATCCATCCAAGACGGACCTTTTGACGTATCGCAAAAGAGTAAAGTCAATTCACGGACATCTTACGTTTGACCTTGGAGAGCAAGAAGACTACTCACAACGGCAAGTGACCTAGTCAAGGGTAAATGGTCATGAAATGGTTACGTTTTTGCTAACAAAGCTCAAAGTTTTTCATAGATTTATTCCCGGATCTCGTATGAAATCAGATCCAAGTAGATAGACGTACGACGAATGCTCTAAGACGTCGTCGACGTCGAAATCTATGTGACACGTCGAAAGTTACTCAATGATTTCGAAGTCACATTTCGTCATTGAACCACCATTCTTCAGATTTCTGCCATTGAAATTATTATTTTGTTGTGTTGACTCTTATGTAATTATTATTTTTGTTTTTGACTTTTTGTATTTGACTTTTTATCCTTTTGACTTTAAGCTTCTTTGACTTTTTTCCATTTGACTTTCTGCTTTTGACTTTCTGACATTTGACTTTTATATTTTTGACTTATAGCCTTTTTGACTTTTATCTTTTTGACTTTTCGTGGTTTTGACTTTTTGCTTTTGACTTTTTGCATTTTTGACTTTTGGCTTATTTGACTTTTAGCCTTTTGACTTTTTGTCTTTTGGCTTTTAGCGGATTTGACTTTTTGCCATTTGACTTTTATCTTTTTCACTTTTTGTCTTTTGACTTTTTGGCATTTGACTTTTGGCTTTTGACTTTTTGTCTTTTGACTTTTTGTCATGTAATCCTTTTTCATGACTCATGCCATATTATTGCTGCAGTTTGTAGTCCACTGTTTCATGTATTTGTGTTTCATTTGACGTGTCTGTAGTCATTTGAAATATACATCCAATCAAAGTCAACCACTACTTTCCTTTCGCAATGCTCGATGACCGGTTAACAGAGCATATGAGTGACCGTAACAATTTTAAATATGCATTGAAACCGCACAACCTGCTGAAAGTGAATTGGCCGCTCCTTGCTACTTGATCCAGTGTGAAGCAAAAGCAAGATAAAGTCAAGTCGAGACTTGAGAAAACAGGAGCCGTCACTCGAGCCGAACCCGAGCAAAGCCACAGCAGTTTGCAATGTATAAACCCCATTCACTTCTATGGGGATAGACAGGGCACACAAAGTGGGCTCGCCGGAGTTCAGCCCGCTCGGGCCCAGAGTAATCTCCATTATATTAATGGATTCACTGCTCGGGCTTAAATTGGGCTAACGCCAATCGTCGCTCAACTAGGGCTAAACTACGGCTGTCCGGAGCTCGCAGAGCGGGCATACCTCCGACAGAGCATGGGCTTTAGTCGGCGTTTTTGTGTCATACGCCGACTTCAGGCCAAGCCCTAGCCGACTTTAGCCCGACTAAAAATCTCGGGGAATCCGCATTTGAGCTTGCTTGGGCCCGGAGCAAAATTGCTGGCTGGGAAGTCAGTGGGAGAAAATTGAAATGCGCCTCTTTTGGACGAAAGACATTATAAACACTCCCAAACACTGAATTACAAGTGGTTTAGACACAATGAACATAAAAATGTGTCCGTGACCCCTGTTTATGCCCTGAGGTCATCTTAGGTCACGAATGGTATCTAACAGTTTTTCGCAAATAACTTTTGATAGAGGCATGCTAGAGCGATGAAAACGCCTTAGATGTGTTCAGCTCGACGATACGCATCGACTGATATGCAACATGACCCTTTCCGGTCAGGTCATGACCTTGACCTGAGGTCAAATTTTCAAGTTGACCTTGCAAGGTCAACTTATAGTTCATTCGATGCGTCTTGACAAGAGGAACACGATGCCGGTAATAGTAAGCTCGTACAAGGATTGGGTCAAAAGTTATTGCAGAAAAACTGTTTCCGAAAAAATCGGCTATTTTTGCAGTTTTTGCCCCCTGCAGGCAAAACCGTTGACGTTAGGTCAAATCTGAGAGAACTATTCAGAAAGGGCGTTTATACGGCTATCGAATGCGCTTTTCCGCGGCGCTGTAGCTCTATTGGTTCCCGAGTTATGCGTTGGCTTCTTGGAAATTGTCGACATTCTACCTGGAAATCGGCGAAGTTTTGCCTTCAATGACCTCTGGTGACCTGACCTTTGACCTGACCAAAAAATTGACCGAAGTGATTTCCTCATTATTTTTGACGCTCTTTCGAAGCCGCCTTCCGCTTATCGCTACCTGGCCCAGGAGTCGAGTTAGAAGGGGGGTGTTCAAACACCCCCCCCCCCTCCCCAGCAGGGCGTGGAAATCCAGGACCCCCAGCCGGGCGCGGGTTAACCCTCGCACTTGTGGGGAGGAGGAGGGGGAAGGGGTCGGATAAAACCCCATGTTTTTCCGCAAATTACTCGCGCAAAAAGCGGCCGATCGCGACGAAACTTTCGGTGCCCTGGTGATCATCAATTTTACATATAATCTAAAAATTTCATAAATCTGACCCAACTGACCTTTGACCTGTGGCATATTTCTCGAGACCATGTTTGGCCGGAATCGCGATTCGGCGTATATGCCAGCTCACATTATCCGCAGTTTCCAGTCTTTTTGTGGTTTTAAACGTTCAAATATGTGAAATGATGTTGGTGCTATGCATTATGGTGGGTGTCAAGGTCACGTGAAGGTCAAGTCAAGGTCATTGACCTTAAATGACCTCGGTTCACTTTTTCGAGTTTTACATGTTTCTAGGCTAGTTTTTGGAGCTGAATTCGAATTTAGCAACCATTTGAACATTTATGAAGTAGTTTTGGTGCCTTCGTAACATGTTACGACGCCGTCGGTGGTAGCTGACACCTACTATGGATAGCCGGTAGGACGCGTACTGGTTGACCTGACCTGACCTGACCCGACCTAGCCTAAATGCATAAAGACATCATCTCTGATCAAAACTAACATGATATTTGTGATCAGCACACCGAAAAACCCCATAACAGCTTTACTTTAAGAAGTTCTAGCAGGTCCCGATTTTCCCGACTTTTGGGTCATTGACCTGACCTGGAAGCTCAACCAATGACCAAGGACCCTAAAATTTGGTATCATCGGTTTCCTCTCGTCACGGGCAGCACGCTCGTTTTTTCCGCGAAGCTCTAGCTCAGTCAGGGGCCGAGCGGCAGGGGGGATCCAACTGATCCAGCCTTTGGGACCAGCTAAGGTTACGTTTTGGTGAAGGTCAGGTCAAGGTCAGGTCAATTTAGGTCAAATTTCAAAATTGATATTTTTGCATAACATGTGTATTGATTCGATGCAGCTTGTGACGAGGAGTCTAATGGTGGTCTTTGTTTTGCCCTACGTGGTCTAGCATTGCCAAAAATTGAATTTAAAAAATTGACCTCATCATTTTTGAAGTTTTTTCGCTATAACTTGGTCGAAAAAACGAGATATCAATCTGAAATTTCGTATATAGATAGAAGACGGTAGGAGCCATCACATATATTCCGTTTTTCCGAAACTCAAAAAGGTTTTTGGATTTTTTGCTAATATTTATATATAACCTTTTTTCTGGTGGTCGAAGCTCAAAAATTTAAAAATTCCAAGATGATGGTTTTGTAGCCCTGTGAATTATACACCTTTCATTTACTGATCATTTTTATGTATCTTCAAAGCTGTAGGCCTGACGGCTCTTCTTGCGAAGGTCTTTTTTCAGTCGAAAATGGCAGAACAAGACGTCATTCTGACGTCATTTGTGGCCAACCTATCATAGCCTTTCGAATTGTTTTTAGTCACAATGTGTGAAATTGATGCCCGGAGGGATCCTGCATGTTTGGTGGCGATACCTGCAGCTGTTTAGGAGATATCGACGGAAAAGGACAGGGGGGCCGTTTCGCCCCCCCCCCCCACCCACCCCTACAGGACGCGGGCTAGGTTGACATTGACCCTGACCTTGACATCTGTATATCGTCGAACAACATGCTCCATGATAAGTGGGAGGTAAGACTGGGAAAAAAGGCCGAAATCAAGGTGTCCAAAGCTCATACCCAGTAAACATGCCGACGTCGGCCCGACGTCGGCCGACGTCGGCCGACGTCGGGGTGACGTCGGCAACTCGGCATCGGCATGCCGACGTCGGCCCGACGTCGGTCCAACCTCGGCACGACGTCGGCTGGATGTCGGATATGCCCGCATGTTCCGACGTCCAGCCGAGGTCCAGCCGACGTCGGGCCGACGTCGGACCGAGATCAATTGCTGAGGTCCAGCCGACGTCGGGCCGACGTCGGAGCGACGTCGGACCGACATCGGCCGCTGTTTTGACCGTTAAAATAATATAAAATACATGTTTCATGTTTCATAAAGAGCTTCTGTATTGTCGCGGAGGCGCGGATGGAGAGAAGACTGAGCGGGCCGAGACTTGTATTCCAACTGTCGTTCTGATTCTGATTGGGGTTCGCCAGTGCCTGTGCGTTATATGCAAGGTGGTTGCACAATGAAGGACCGGTCCGCCGACCTTCTGGTATATCTAGGTCGTCGGGCGGTGCCGTCACGAAGGGGAAAGTGACGGGTATTTCATTGTAACAAAGCTTGAACGTGTACTCTCTTTATCATGATATGGAAGAAGGGAATCGGTCCCACATTATCTTCCCTCCCCCAGGGAAGCGTAGGGAACCGAAGCGATCATAACAAAGAGAGGAAACGTTTAGCTGACGGAGAAAGAAATTTCCATATGAGCGTATCACAAAATGGTATGAACAGATAAGTAAGTTTCGTGACAATTACACCATACTACCGGGCGATCCCTCCGCACTCTTGGCGGGGACCGTCCCTGGGCATCTCCATGGCCCTCGGCATCTCTGGCCGAATATCAATACAATATAATTTCAGTGAATTGACCACGATTAACGTATTTGAATGTTCATACCGACTTCAGAATATGCTCTTTTTATGCTTATTAGTGTCAAAGTGACACTGCAAAATGCAGGCAAAAATTAAGCGCATTTGCAATTTCTCCGTAAATTTTGGGGTGAGCAACCACAATGAAGCACAACAAACGACAGAACACTGACGAAAACGGATAATGAAACAGTACGGTTTTTGAAACACATCGAAGTTAAAACAAATTTCACAGCACAATTTCACTGTCACTTTTTGACGAAAATACAGCAAAAGTTCATAATTGGTGAATTTTCTTGATTTCGGTGCCAATTTGTCTTGCATTTAGCGTTGAAGTTTTTGTTTTATCTTCTCTCCTCCGAGCTTGAGTCCTTCAGCGAGGTGGTGTCCATCACTCGATGATACTGAGGAGGACGGCGAGGGCTGATGAGCCGTGCGCTGTCGGCGGGCTCCGTAGCGAGTCCAGGGCAGCTGATGACGTTACCGCAGGGCAGATGGTATTGCCGGGCAGAGCTACTCACTGGAGACGGTGATGTCGGACGATGACGAGTCCAGGATGGTCAGCTCCCTAGTCGATGACGTGACGTACGGGAGATACACCGTCACGGAGCACGGACTAACCAGACTGCGATGTCAGTGCAGATGTAGAGGCTAGGGTCCGTGGTGAGGGGCACAAGTCCCCTCGACCGCCGCTGCCACCATTGTCGCGGAGGCGCGGATGGAGAGAAGACTGAGCGGGCCGAGACTTGTATTCCAACTGTCGTTCTGATTCTGATTGGGGTTCGCCAGTGCCTGTGCGTTATATGCAAGGTGGTTGCACAATGAAGGACCGGTCCGCCGACCTTCTGGTATATCTAGGTCGTCGGGCGGTGCCGTCACGAAGGGGAAAGTGACGGGTATTTCATTGTAACAAAGCTTGAACGTGTACTCTCTTTATCATGATATGGAAGAAGGGAATCGGTCCCACAGTATTCAAAATATCCTCAGGAAACTCAAATCTTCCTCCACGCCGCAGCCCCCTGATCCGGACTGGACGGGAAACTTTATCCCATTTGGGATTGCCCGTAAGCCGAGCTCGCCCGTAGCCGGGTGCGGTGAGTGCTTGGGGGCTGCTCGGCCTATCCTTTGGTCAGGCTCAGCCCCGGCAACTCACCAGGGCCGGGCCCAGTTCATATAGAAAGGCCAGTCGGCAAGTGTCACTTTGCCAAAGTGCCACTTATCAAAGGGACACTTTGGGAAACGTTGGTGCAGGTGTGTAAGAGTGGCTATATGAATCCATTGTGGGGTCGCCCTTTCCAATAAGTGTCACGTAACAGCAATGGGACCAGGGACTCTATATGAACTGGACCCAGGGTGCTCACCAAGAAGACCAATGTCTCCATCCTATGATCCTTCCGGCTCTGAAATGGTCTTGTCAGACCGAAAGGGCATAACCCAACAAAACAAAACAAATTCGTTAACTGGCTGCGTGATGTAGTGGTTAGCGCACTAACCTCGCGTTCGAATGACACGGGGTTCGAATCCCATCGCCGGCTGATGCTTTTGGCGTGTTGTCCCAGTAAACATGCCGACGTCGGCGACTGGGGGGCTCGAATCCCGCCGCCGGTTGATATTTTTGGCGCGTTGTCCCAATAAACATGCCGACGTCGACCCCGTCGGTCCAACAACAAACGATCTCGTCAACCTCGGCAAACGATCTCGGCCCGACGTCGGCTCGACGTCGGCTGGACTTCGGCTGGACGTCGGAACATGCGGGCATATCCGACGTCCAGCCGATGTCGGGCCGAGGTTGAACCGACGTTGGGCCGACGTCGGGCCGAGCCTCGGCCCGACGTCGGGCCGACGTCGGCATGTTTACTGGGTAGCCAACGCAAGATATTGGGTATTTGTGATTTGGGTCATGACATGACCTGAAGAACAAGGTTTTATCTCCGAAACTAAAAACCACAGAAACTTAACATTTTCAGTGAATATCAAGATAGGATAGAGGTGCCTGAAGAACAACAGAGTTTCCATGACATACCATGCATTACTGAAAAGGGTGGAACACTGCTAACTGCTGAAAGTTTGAAACCAACAACTCACCAGTGTAGAACTTCCGCAGGTGTGGTTTATCGCGACGGATTCTTGCTGCCTCCCACACATGCACCAGCAGAAGAGGGAACATGCCGGCTATGTAGTCGACAAGTCCACTGGGAGTCGAAAAGCCCATACTGGATCGTACCTCTTCAGACAGTTCATTGAAGTGGTGGAGCTGCAGAAAAAAGTGCAACACTGCTGATATTTGTGTTAACCCGCGCCCCGTTGGGCTCTGCCGAGCAACGCGCCCCGTTGGGGTGGGGGCATTTTGGCCCCCTAAGATCTCGAGAACCACGCAACCTAGCGACAAGCGGCAAACGGTGTTGGATAGCCCTATCAGGGAACTACCTTGTGACCCAATTTTACTGACCCAGGTCAAACCGATGACGTCACAGGTCAGGTCAAAGGTCCAATTTTCACCGTTTACAGGCATTTAAAAAAATGCGTTGTAAAATCGAGTAAAATGCATTTCATTGAAAATCATCGATGGGGAAATGTTCTTCAAACACATATTTTGCTATTTGAGGTCACTGATACCAGGTCAGGTAACAGAGGTCAGGTCACTGGGGGGTCACAATATGAAAGTGTCGTGTGATACATGTTTTATGGCCCATTTTACATGACAAATGCGATTATGTGGGTCAGGCAGCCTTTGGGGCCAGCTTAGGTCACGTTTCGGTCAAGGTCAGTGAAGCGATTTAGAACTCCTGCGTCCACGTAACCAAGAAAACTATATTCCGCTCTCCTCCGAGCCTCTCAGCCAACTGCCCAGCAATCACACTCCCAACCAGACCATAGCTCTCACGCACACGTCATCGCGCATCATCATTAGCCAATCACATTGTCATACGTCATCCCCTGTGCAACTGATCAGGGGGCGTAACCCGGCCGCCCCGACGTCCGGCGGCGGCGGCGGATGACTCACTCTGGGTCACCGGGTCACGTCCCGCAGCTCAGTCTCGCCGCGCGCCTGACTCATACGCTACTCATATTCCTTATTGTGTCCATCATGCTACATCACCCCCTGGTTCTAAAGAACCACATCACACATCATGTCATTCACTCAACTCATCAAGTACATCCCCCGTCACAACAATACCATATCTGTCTGGTTCCCGTCGCTCACGTGCGCTGCGTCGCAATGTAACGGTCGCGGGTGATTCGCCCTCGGACAATTCGCCGTCTATTAGCTCGCTCGATTCCGTTGACACCTCAGACTGGGTCGGTGGATCGACCCTCGCGGTCTGATCGACGGTCGGCGGCCGCGTGTGTGTCTCCGTTACATCAGTCGGAAGTGTTGCCATATACATGCCATCACATTCATTGTCACTGTCCTCGCACCGCTCCGCCGTCGGGGCGTGCACAGTCACCGGTCTCGGGGCATCAGTCATGGTCAAACGGTGGCGGAGATTGCGCACATGACGCGGCACATTGTCGACTTCGACTGTTTGAGCCGACACGACGCCTGTCACAGTTCCCTCGTCCGATTTCACAAAACATCGGTCGCCCCGCCGCCGGACCCACACTTTGTCCCCCACCTGGTATACACCTGGTGTTTTCAGCGGCAGGGCGTCGCACTGTTGTCCATTTGTTCGTCCGCGGGGCGTCACGTCAACGTCGCGGCCAGGGTGTCGGAACACCTCGTTGATCGGAGCTGTTGCCGGGTCGCTGCCATCTTTAGGTGTCACGTTGTAGCGGTGGACTGCCTCAGCGACGGAGCAGGCCTGCCGGGCCACCATCACTTTGATGGTCCGGTGATGGCGTTCTACAACGCCGTTACCGCCGGGCTCATAGGCGGCGCGGAATCGCATCGCCACGTCCCAGCGGGCCGCGAGCGCCATCATAGCCCGGCCGCGGAACTCCGTCGCATTGTCCGTGAGTATTTCGGCCGGGGCTCCACGCTCTAGAAACACGTCCTCGAGATGCTGGACGATCTCCAGAGCCCCCGACCGGCGCAGCCGGCGCCAGATGGCGTATCGCGACGGCCCGCAGTCCACCAACGTCAGGTACGGGTGGCCGTGCAGGTGGGTGACGTCCATGGCCAGGCGATCCCACGTACGTTCCGTCTCAAGTGACCCACCAAGCCAGCGTTCCGGAGCCGGGTCAATCGACGCGCACGTCTGACACCGCCTGACCACGTCCCGCACGGCCGTCTTCGTGACGCGCCTCACCCCCAGCTCCCGTCGGGCGTACCACAACGTCCTCCTCACGCCCTAGTGGCCAATGTTCTCGTGTATGGCGCGGATGTCGCCCGGCGAGGCACTCGATGTGATGGCTGCGACAGCAGCCGGTGGTGACTTGTCGGGCGAGTCGGCGGCCGGCCGATCGGCGGCCTGTAGCCAGGCGTTGGGCACCCGCGTCATCTCATCGGCGCGGTTGGCAGCTGAGCCGACCAGTTCGATGGTGACCTCAAGTTCGTACTCGGCGACCAGCTGACGGAAAACAGCCACGCGCCGTCGGATAAGCATTTCGGACTGCCCCTTGGTGCGCAGCCTTGCCTTGCCCGACAGCGCATCGCTCAGCCAGCGGTGCACAGTCACCGAGTCCGTCCGGAGCGTCAGGCGACGGAAGCCCCATGCCAGGGCCATATTGACGCCGTTGAGAGCGGCGTCCAACTCCGAGATGTTGATGTGAACGTCCCGCTCAGCCGCAGCCAGGACGCATCCTCGATGATGGCGTCTGTGACAGGGTCGGCTAGGACGACGCCGCGAGCGATGGAGCTGGCGTCAGTCCACACGGTGACATTTGACCCTGTCACACACCACTGGCCGCATGCCGGGTCACAGGCTAGCACCCTTCGCGACACTTCATCCACTTGGCGTTGCAGCTCCTCATTGACGATCGGAGTGTCCCAGTCCGGGCTGAGACGGTTGGCTGTCCGCTTCATCCACGCAGCGGCCGGCCGTAGCCAGCCCGCGACCGGCACGTGAGATGTCAGTTGGCCGGCCCACGCGAAGACAATTCGTCGCGTCAGCACAGGTGGAGGCTGCGTGGGTGACCCTCCGTCCCTGGTCCACTGGAGCGCCGGCCCGTCACTTTCGGCGACACGGAGGCCCAGCATGCGTGCGCCGCTCGCAACTCGCTCCGGCGGCTTACACTCGAGTCCGAAACGGGCAAAATGCTGGGCCACCTCGTCAGCTGAAACGGCTGCTTCGTTGACCAGCAGATCATCGGCGTAGGGCCGCACCGCCTCAGCCAGCCTCGGGTTCTGCGCGAGCACCTCCCTGACCACCGACTTCATGATCAGAGGCGCTATGGAAAGCCCAAAGCCGACCCTCGTGAGGCAGTATCGTCGCCCCCGCACGATGACCGTCTGGTACGGCCACAGGGCCGGGTCCACACGGAGCTGAAGAAAAGCTTTCTTCAGATCGAGGACCGCGACCCGGCGGCCGTGGCGTCGCCATCGTCGAAGCTCCTCCACGCAGACGTCCGCGTCAGCCGTGTGAGGCGTCGGGTGTTGATTAAGCTCTCGATAATCAAGCACCGGCCGCACCTTGTTCTTTGCCGCCTGAGTTACCGCCATGAACGGGAGCAGTCCCTGTGCCGGACCGCACACCGTCTCGTCATATTCACGCAGCCAGCCCTCACTTATCCACAATGACAGCTCGGCATCGAATTTCTCTCGCGCACCCCTCGGTATGCCGTACTGAGCCGTGGAGTTGCGAAGCGGTGGCGGGTCCACACCGCCCGCCCACTTCCAGCGAACCGTCCACACCCCGGCATCGAACACTGCCGTGAAGTCGGTCTCGTTGATCCTCAACTCTGGCCCCATGTCGACCGCTCGGCACGCCTCCCGCCCCGGTGGCGCCTCACGCTGCACGCCCGCAGCCGTGCCGACCGCTCGGCACGCCTCCCGCTCCGGCGGGGCCTCACGCTGCACGCCCGCAGCCGTGCCGACCGCTCGGCACACCTCCCGCTCCGGCGGAGCCTCACGCTGCACGCCCACAGCCGTGCCGACCGCTCGGCACACCTCCCGCTCCGGCGGGGCCTCACGCTGCACGCCTGCAGCCGTGCCGACCGCTCGGCATACCTCCCGCTCCGGCGGGGCCTCACGCTGCTCCGTAGCAGCCGGGTCTTCGCTTCCGAAGCGAACAGACCCCCCACTCACACTTACGCCACGCAGAGCGTCGATGCCCGTCATACCTAGCAACACGTCCACGCCTAACAACCGGGCCGGTACGACGACCGCCCGCACATTCACTGTCGTTCCGCGCACACCCAGGCTCACCGCAGCCTGCCCACAGCACCGAACTGGGCTGTCGTTGACAGCCATCAAACTGGTGTCACTCCGCTCCCATCGGGACACCACGCCCTTCCACACCACTGTCTCACTACATCCCGTGTCGACCAGTGCTCGGCACCTGTGCCCATTCACGGTGATGGCGATGATGGGCGTTCCCGGGCTGTTGCGGCGGCTGGCGACGGCGGAGCCCGTGGCGCTGATGTAGCGCCGTCGCCACGTCCGTTTGGGCAGAGCCGGGCGATGTGGCCCATCTGGCCACAGGTCCAGCACCGCAACGGTGGCCGGCGAGCAGTTCCTCTGGTCGCCCGCTGTTGCTGTACCGATGGTGGCGGCAGTTGGACGGCAGCCACCGGTGCAGCCGCTCTCTCCCTGGCAGTTATCGCCAACGTCGACCGGGCGATGGCGACCGCTCGCTCCAGGGTGAGCGTGCCATCTCCAACGCTGTTTCGTACCGTCAGCCGCACTTCCGCTGGCAGGCCTTGTAGGAAATGAACCGTCATGACCGTGCTGGACACATAGCCGATTAGAGACATCAGACGTTTGATGGAGCCCAGGTAAGCATCAACAGACTCACCCGGCTCCAGACGTCGACGATATAGCTCTGACATTGCGGCGTCCGGTCCCATGGCAAAGGCGCTGTGCAGCTTGTCACGGACGATCTCAGCGTCTCGTTGTTCGGTCTCGGAGAGGCTGGCCCAAACTTCGTACGCCTGGTCCCGCAGGCGCGTCGGCAAAACAGCGGCCAGGGAAACGCGTCTCAGGGCGCACAGCTGTTTCGCCTGCTCCAGCCATTTGACGACGTCACCGGTACCGTCGAACTCTGGTATTGCCCGCAGATCGAAAGCAGGTGCAGGAAGTTCGGGTTCCGCCGCATTGGTATCGACCACCGCGGCACCACTCTCCTCTTCCACGTCAGACATTGTCACAAGCACTGATTGTTCTGAGAATGGCCGAAATAGCTTTAAGCGATTTAGAACTCCTGCGTCCACGTAACCAAGAAAACTATATTCCGCTCTCCTCCGAGCCTCTCAGCCAACTGCCCAGCAATCACACTCCCAACCAGACCATAGCTCTCACGCACACGTCATCGCGCATCATCATTAGCCAATCACATTGTCATACGTCATCCCCTGTGCAACTGATCAGGGGGCGTAACCCGGCCGCCCCGACGTCCGGCGGCGGCGGCGGATGACTCACTCTGGGTCACCGGGTCACGTCCCGCAGCTCAGTCTCGCCGCGCGCCTGACTCATACGCTACTCATATTCCTTATTGTGTCCATCATGCTACAGTCAGGTCAAGGTCAGGTCAAATTAGGTCAAATTTCAAAGTAAATGTTTTTGCATAAAATGGGTATCGAATCGATGCAGCTTGTCACGGGGAGTTCAATGGTGGTCTTTAATTTGCCGTACGTGGTCTAAAATCGCTAAAAATTGAGTTAAAAAATTTGACGTCATCATTTTTGAACAGTTGTTTTCGCTATAACTTGGCCAAAAAACGAGATATCGATCTGAAATTTAATATGTATATAGAACAGCGCAGGGACTATCACATTTATTCGGTTTTTTTTTCGAAATTCGGAAACATTTTGGATTTTTTTAAAGTTAAAAAAAATCATTTTTTTTGTATTTTTTGGGTCAAAAACCCGAAATTTTGAAAATCCGAGATTGTAGTTTTGTAGCGCCGCTTTTTGTCTACTAGACCATATAAAGAACTTTGAAATTGCTTGATAACTGTAGATTTGGTGAGCGTTTCAAGATTGCATGTTTTTTGCTCATTTTTGCTCGAACATGACCTCAGTTTGACCTCAATAATTCCTGACCTAAGGTGACCTAAGACTTGAAATTTAGTGTGAAGGTGTAAAATTGATGCCCGGGAATGTACTGAAAATTTGGCGGCGCTGCGCGCCGTCGTTTTCTTGCTATTCAGGAAAAACCACAGGGGGGGGGGGCAAAATGCCCCCCTTACGGGGCGGGGGTTCCGCGCCCCACAGGGGAAGCCCTTATTCCTTATTCATAGACCCCTTTCGTTTTTCTGCAATATCTTCTAAACTACTAGACGTATTGTGGCGAAATTCAGTACCTTGGGCTGCATCAATTTAACCCTCGCCCGTATGGGGGGAGGGCGTCGAACGCCCCCCCCCCCTCGGTTTTTCGCGAATAACTCGCGTAAAAAGCGGCCGATCGCGACGATACTTTCAGTACCCTCGTGTTAATCAATTTTACACCTATCCTGAAATTTTCATGAACCTGACCTTAATGACCTTTGACCTGTGACCTACTTTTCGAGACCATGTTTGGCCGGATTCGCGATTCGGCGTATGTCGGCTCGCATTAGCCGCGCGTTTGCAGTCTTTTCGTGGTTTTAAGCGTTCAAACATGGGATATGATGTTGTGCCCATGCATTAGGGTGGGTGTCAAGGTCACCGAAAGGTCAGGTAAGGTCATTGACCTTTGATGACCTCGTTTCACTTTTTCGAGTTTTACATGTTGCTAGGCCAGTTTTTGGAGCTGAATTCGAATTTAGCAACCATATGAACATTTACGAAGTAGTTTTGGTGCCTTCGTAACATGTTACGAAGCTGTCAGAGGCGGTTTCACCTACTACGAATACCCTTACTGGTTGACCTGACCTGACCTGACCCGACCTGGCCTAAATGCATGAATATATCATCTGTGATCAAAACTAACATGATATTCGTGATCAGCACCCTGAAAAAACCCATGGCAGCCAGCTTTACGACTTTCTAACAGGTCCCGATTTCCCGACTTTTGCGTCATTGACCTGACCTGGAAGGTCAACCGATGACCTAGGACCTTAAAATTGGATATCATCGGCTTCCTCTCGTGACGGGCAACACGCTCGTTTTTTTCCGCGAAGCTCTAGCTCGATCAGGGGCGAAACGGCAAGGGGAAGGGTCCAACGGACCCCCCCCCCCTATACGTTCGCGACTGGAAAAACACCAATACGGGCGAGGGTTAAGTCTTTTCGTTAACCCTCGCCCTGGCAGGAGGGGGTCGATGCGCCCCCCCCCCTAAGGTTTTTCGAAGATAGCGTAAAAACGGCGACGCGCAGCGCCCTCAAATTTGGCACAGCCTGTGGGGCACCCATTTTACATATAGTCAGGGGAAGGAGGCCCAATTTTGGGCCGAATAACGCAAAATTGGGTAGAGCTTAGCAAAGGGTGGTTTCTGGGACAAAAATGACTGTTGAGCCCGAATCTGACCGGTGCGCACCTCTAACTAATGCTGCACCACTTCCAGAGCACGTGCAACTGCGTGGTTCTTCTTTTTTGAAGAATGGTACCCTTTTTATATATCTTAAAATAAAATTAGTCGTGTAGTTGTGTTGTATTCCAAAACTTTAATATTATAGTCAAAATTCATTGCAATAAATGAAAATCCTAGTTAACGCATATCGCAGACAATCTATGACGTCACTGTGACGTCATTTATTCGTAAACTGACCGGAAAATGAGGTGTGACAACAAAACATTTAACTTTATTCACAGGATACGCTCATTGGCGGGTTCAAAATGCACTGAGCATGCTCAGAAAATATCTCCCCGTTGCAAAAAGTAAAACATTCGGCGACTAGGCTCCGACGGGTGCGGACGTGTTCTGCCACGGTCCGCATTAGTTAGGTTGCTCCGATCCGAATTGCGCGCTGGTTGGGTTGTTTCAAACAACAGACCGGTGCATTTCCCTCCCTTTTCCATCATCTCGTTTATTCAAGTCATTATTTCGCTTTGTCTTCTAAATTATAATATTAATATTCACATCCTCGCTCTCCCTCCATCGGCTTCCGGCTCCAATCCATTCCTCGTCGGTTGCGGCCGGCAGCGGTAATTGGCCGACGCCGGTCACGTGATCGTGACGTCAGCCCGCCGGCTAGCGGCGTTCGCGCGGTTTCTTGGCGCGGTTTATTGGCGCGCTTTTTTTTCTAACCGCGGGCGCGCCTGAGCACATCTTCGCGGGTAATTCCAGTTCTGTTCCGGCCGTAATAATTTGTCAAGCCCTCTATTTTTGCCACTGAATTTGATCATTCTACTTCTGAGAAAACAAGGATGGCACCCACGCTGTCTCGCCCCCGCCCACCCCTCGTCCTCCCTCTCATGGGCCCCTATCCTTCTGACCCCGCCCCCGAACCCCTCCCTGACCCGATGATGGACCAAGTTCCAGAGGGTCAGTCCTTCGTCCACCTGACTCCTGAAGACTCGTTCCGCCGCCTCTCCCCATTTAAACTGCAGAGGGAGATGGACATGGCAATCGGCCCGTGCGTGAACGCCAAAGTGATCCGGTCAGGAAACATTCTGATCCGGGTCTTCAATAAAGAGCAGGCTCGACTCGCCCTGAGCATCACCACCTTCTGTGGCACGGCCGTTACGGCCGCCCCGGCTACCCGCCTTAACACCGTGGCGGGTACGTGCTACTCCCCGGCACTCCAGTACATCGAGGAGGCTGAGATTCAGGCGGAGCTCCGCTCACAAGGAGTGGTAGAGGTGACGCGCCTCCGATCCAAAGGGCCTAACCCAAACCCGCTGCTAAAGCTGAGGTTTCTTGGCCTCGAGTGCCCACCTGCCATATACGCCGGATACGAGGTACTGACTGTGAGCCCGTGGGAGGTGAACCCGCGACTCTGCCGGCGCTGCGGACGTTACGGGCACCTCCAATCGACCTGCCGTTCCAAAGAGGCAAATTGTCTCCGCTGTGCCACATTGGGACACAGTTCGGATGAGTGCCAGAGGGAGGAGGTCCAGTGCGCCCACTGTGGCGGCCCTCATCCCGCCTGGGATAAGAAGTGCCCGGCGTGGCACTTCCATAAGGAAAAACTTAACCGGAAGCCGCCCTCTGCCCCTCCACCCCGCCCGGCCGGGCACTCTTTCCCTAGCGAGCGCAGATACGCCGACGCCGTCCGGGGGAGTAAGCCCCGCTGCTCAGGACCTCAGGCTGGACCCAGGCAGCGCTCCGACCCGAACCTGACCCCGCCGCCCCGTACAGAAGTGGAGCCTCCTCGTCCGTCGCACCCGGAGTCGACGGAAACTGTCACGACACCAGTCCTCCAGGCCGCTCCCACCCCCGACGAGACGGACACGGTCATAGATACTTCGGCGGGAGCAGCTCAGCCTCTGGCCGAGGTGCCAACTGAGACTCAGCCAGACCACGTCCACAAGACCCCTGCAGCAAATCAAACTGACGCGGTCGCTGTAGCCAAAGCATCTCTCGACGACCCAGAGCCGGTGACCCCTGTCAAGGAGATGCCCATTGAAACCCCTCAGACTCCGCTTCTCGCAGACTCCGCGGTCCCAGAGACCCCAGACGTTGCCAGCACGTCTGTTGACTCCGCAGAATCTCTAGATTCTCTTGATTCGCCCAACGATACTGTCGTTGAGGCACAGTTCACACAGGAACTTTTCGAAAGTCCCGTCTCCGCCGACCACCTAAAACCCAGGCCCATGTCTTCTCGAGCATCCTCTCCCGCTCGTATTCGAGAAAGGTCTTCATCTCGCTCCAGCTCTCGCTCCCTTTCGACGGGAAGACGACTTACTCGTTCGCACGCTTATACCCAAGAACACCAGTAAACAAACACACACAGGGTAAATGACTCAATTTTCTGAATTCTTTCTCCAATGGAATACGAACTCGTTGGTATCCCATTGGGGGGAATTCAAGAACTATATGTTAAATAAAAAACCGTTACTAGCCGCCGTCCAAGAGACCCATCTTAAAGATTCAGATACATATAATTACAATTTCAACATTCGTGATTTCTCTTTATACACAAATAACGTAAATGAAACCCACCGCCGGGGCGGCTCGGCTCTTTACGTTTCAAATAAACTTTTGCATCATGAAATTTTCCTCCGAACTACGCTTAACGCAGTCGGAGTAAAAGTCAAAATTGCACAACTAGACCTCACTGTCCTTTCGATCTACCTTTCACCTAGCCTCCCACTTTCTTGTCCTCTACTCCTAGACCTTTTCTCCCAACTTTCCCCGCCTTTTATAATCATGGGGGATTTTAATGCACACCACCGCACATGGGGGTGCACAGAAACAAACTCGCGCGGAACACAACTCCTTAACGTAATTAACTCACTCGATTTAATGCTCATTAACAATCTTACACCCACATTCACACGCACACGCAATGGAGAGGTCATACACTCCGTCCTAGACCTCGCCATTACCGACACAAACACCGCGACACTTTTTACACAACACGTTGAAGATGACTCCCTTTTCAGTGACCACTATCCCATACATTATTTAATTAACGTCCCTTCAGGGCAGACAAACTTTAATTTTTTGCCAAGGTGGAACTTTAAGAAGACCGACTGGGCGTCTTTCCAAAATTATATTGATGAATCCTTGTCTACACCTCCACCAGATATAAACACATTTCTTAACGTCATTCTTGCCGCTGCGCATCAAAACATCCCCCATACTGGCCCCCCAAAAGAACATAGAAGAGCTCCCTGGTGGAATGCAGACTGCCAACGCGCCGTAGCCCTTCGGAAACGCGCACTCCGCCAGTTCCACCGCCGCGTGTGCGAGGCAAATGCGGAAGCCTATCGCAAAGCAAAGTATGAAGCCTCTTTGATAATTAACCACGCTAAAACCACTGGCTGGCAAAACTTTTCAAATAACTTTAATCGTTTTACTCCTTTGTCCAAAATTTGGTCACTAATAAAATGTTTTTCGGCAAGACGCAGCAACCCTTACAAAATCCCTCACCTTCACATCAACAACACCCACTACACTATCCCTTCAGACGTTGCAACACTCTTCGCACAGCATTACGCGGACATCTCCTCAGCACAACAATACACACCGCAGCTCGCCGAAACACTCGCACACGAACTGTCTACACTGAACTTTCACTCAAACAACCGCGAACTGTACAACACACTTTTTACGAACCACGAACTTACACATGCCATCTCGCGGTGTGGCAACACATCAGTAGGACCGGATCAGATTTCTTACTCCTTTTTCAAAAATCTGACTGAATCCGGTCTCAATACCTTTTTGACTTGTCTAAACTCTCTATGGGAGAACAACAGCTACCCAGAACCCTGGCGCACCAGCACCCTTATACCTATCCTAAAGCCCAGAAAACCGCCTTCTAACCCATCTAGCTATCGTCCTATCTCTCTAATTAGTTGTGCCTCTAAAATAATGGAACGTATGGTCAATGGGCGAATTAGGGCTTACCTAGAAGCAAACTCCCTTCTCTCCCCGTTTCAAAATGGTTTTCGTCACGGCCGATCAACTGCAGACAATATAACATACATTATAGATGATATCCAACGTGGTTTTCAAACAAGAAAATATACCGTTGCTGTCTTTATTGATCTCCAAAACGCATTTGATAAAGTAAATAAAATTGCCCTCCAAATAAAACTTCATAAAAAAGGATTGCGGGGCAGAATGGCCTCATACATTACAAACTTTCTGAGCAACCGAACTTTTAACGTAAGATGCGGCAACACATATTCACCTCCTTTCCGACAGGAGCACGGGCTACCACAAGGCAGTGTGTTGTCCCCGACCCTTTTCCTAGTAATGATTGATGACATAATATAAACAAATACTACTAAACTTAAATTTTCAATATATGCCGATGACATAGCCGTCTGGGTTACTGATTCGTCTGTACAAACGGCGTATTCTTACATGAACATGGCACTTGATGATATTAGAAAGTGGTGCGACAAATGGGGACTTACCGTGTCCCCAATTAAAACAGTGGCAATGATATTCGCTCCCCCTAGAAGCCGTTTTACTAACCCCCCTAGACTACAGATAAACAACATACCTATTGAATATGTAAACCAATTTAAATATTTGGGAGTCACCCTTGACAATAAACTCACATTCAATAAACACTTCGAAGATATAGCCCAACGCTGCGAAAGGCGTATAAACATACTTAAATGTATAGCTGGTAAGAAGTGGGGTGCAGATAGAAGCACACTTCTCAGACTATACATTTCCCTAATTCGCCCTATCTTGGACTATAATGCTTTTCTATTTGATGATATAGCTTCTAAGAAAATTGAGTCATTGCAAGTAATCCAGAACAAAGCACTCCGCATAGTTGCGGGCGCGATGTCCACCACAAACATAATATGTCTCCATATCGAACTCAATCTGCCTCTACTTGCACAGCGCCGGAAATACCAGCTCCTTCGGTTCTTCGCACGGTCGTGTTCCTTTCCTTCACACCACACATTTAAAATACTAAACAACCGTTACACTGAAGCTCTGCAGCCGACTGCTCCTCAAAGGCGCTTCCCGGTTATCGCCTTTCGAATTCAAATGGTGCTCAACGTCTTTCGAATATCCCATCCGAACATCATGCCCTCACCTTCACTTTCCTCTTTCTTCTTACAACAAATCAAGCATATCGATTTCCTATTCACCGATAAAAAGACAAAAATTACAAAAGAGGAAGCACAACAGCTGTTCTTTAAATACAAAGCAGAGCATCAGGCAGACGCATATATTTATACCGATGGCCAGTGGCGTATCTAGGATTTCTCTCAGGGGGGATCCGCAGTCAAAAGGGCCCTTGACTGACTGGGTTGAAAGGGCCCTTAAGTGGCAAAAGGGCCCTTGAAGCCTGAGTTGAAAGGGCGTTAGCCCGCGCCCCGTAAGGGGGGGGGGGGGCGAAACGGCCCCCTGTCCTCTTCCGTAGCACAGTGGGCCAGGCGCTTCAAAAAAGCGGAATTAAATCAATGAGCACAGCTGCGGTGCCAAAAATGATTCGCTACAGGGTAAAATATCATGCTAAAGCCGAATCCGATATCCATTTTCAAATTTGATTGGTTACGCTAGGTCATTGACCTATGACGTCATTATTTAATTTCTGCGCTGCACATATGCCTGGGACAGGAGGGCACTATGCCGCATTGGCCGCGCGTTTGCAGTCTTTTCGTGGTTTCAAGCGTTCAAACATGTGATATGATGTTGGTCCCATGCATTAGGGTGGGTGTAAAGGTCACCTGAAGGTCAGGTCAGGTCATTGACCTTCGATGACCTCGGCTCACTTTTTCGAGTTTTACATGTTTCTGGGCTAGTTTTTGGAGCTGAATTCGAATTTAGGAACCATTTAAACATTTACGAAGTAGTTTTGGTGCCTTCGTAACATGTTACGAAGCTGTCAGAGGCGGGTTGACACCTACTACGAATACCCGGCAGGACCCATACTGGTTGACCTGACCTGAGCTGACCCGACCTGGCCTAAATGCATGAAGACATCATCTGTGATCAAAACTAACATGATATTCGTGATCAGCATCCCGAAAAACCCCTTAGCAGCCACACTATGCGACGTTCTAACAGGTCCCGACTTTCGGCCATTGACCTGACCTCAGAGGTCACCATTTGACCTATGACCTTAAAACCGGGTACCGTTGGCTTCGTCTCGTGACGACCTACACGATGGTTCTTTCCGCGAGGCTCTAGCTCAATTAGGGGCCAAACGCGAGGAGGGTCGCATCCCCCTGTGCCGTCGAGGGATGCAAAACGGCCTATGCCGGCGAGGGTTAAACCCTTATTTGTCCATTTCGCGCAAAAATGCGCAAAATATTTGCATTGGGCAGCAAGCTATACACCTTGAGGAAAGTCAGGCAGCAAATATCTTCGTGTTGTTCGGTGACGTTTTCTTTATATCCTTATATAAATTCATTGCGTCGTTGCACTACCACGGTTCCGAACAGGCACTGTAAAGTGTAAACCCCACCGCTACTAGTAAGCATGAAATAGTTCCCGGGAACTTGAGTACGAGAAACATGCGCAGAAATACCGGCTGTTTTTTTAAAGCTATTTTGTACGGAATAACTTTAATGATTTTACGCTGAGAGCTTTTGAATCGGGGAACGGAATATGGTACACAGCAGTCATTTCCATCTCCAGTCGGTAAGTCCTACTTTGCGACGTTATAGCATTATCTGCCTTGACATTGGGGAAAGGAAACTTGCTTATTCGGAAACTTTGGACATTTTTACAATACTCTATCCCATAATTACAGGAATTTCACCGAAGTTGATTTTCGACTTAATTCCGCTTTTTTTGATGCGCCTGGCCCACTGTGCGTAGCTATCTCCTAAATGACTGCAGATATCGCCACCAAACTTTCAAGACCTCTCCGGGCATCCATTTTACACATTGTGACCTTTTTCCAGAGGCTATGATAGGTTGGCCGCAAATACGTCAGAATGACGTCATGTTCTGCCATTTTCGACCCAAAAAAGGTTTCGCAGGAAGAGCTATCAGGCCTACAGAGCTGTAGGAACATGAAAATGTTCCGATATAAAAAGTGTACAATTAACAGGCTTAGGTCAAATCTGAGCACAGTTTACAGAAAGTGCGTTAAAAGAGCTTTGTTTGTTTTGTTGGGTTGGACCCAGGCCCTTTCGGCTTTCGGTCTGACAGGCCATTTCAGGGCCGGAGGGATGATAGGAATTGAGGGAGACATTGGTCTGGGCGGGCACCTTGGTGACTCACTGGGGCTGAGCCTGTCCAACAGGACAGGCCGACCAGCCTCCCAAGTGCTCACTGCGCCCGGTTATGAGTGTGCTTCCTTAGGAGCTGCAGTGCGCTCCAATGGGAGCCGCCCGCATGGAATAAAGTTGCCCGTCCAGGTCCAGCCCGGATCAGGGGTTGCGGCATGGAGGAGAAGGATTTGAATGTCTTGAGGATGGAAACGGCGAAAGGGGTGTTAAAAGAGCTATTAACTACGCTTTTCCCCGGTACTGTAGCTCTATTCATTTCCGAATCATGCGGTGGTTTGTTGAAAATTGTCGAAATTGGACCTGAAAATTGGCGAAATTTAACCTTGGATGACCTATGTGAACTGAATTTTGAACTGATCTAAAAAGTGACAGGCGTAATTTCGTCATTATTGTTTGCTTGCGTCCCTTCGAACACTGCCTTAGGCGTGTTGGTACGTGGCTCAGAAGCCGAGTTATAGATGCAGGGGTGCGGAGCCGGAGCTGGAGCCGGAGGAGCCGCCGGTGCCGGCATATTTTGCCTGGAGCTGGAGCCGGAGCCGGAGCCGGAGCCGTGAAACAATATAGCCCGGAGCCGGAGCCAGAGCGGTAAAAAAGGCGGCGACTCCGGCTGTTTTTTTTTTTTTTTTTGAAGAGGAAAACATTATTGACCTACGAGTAGTTCGGTTCCACAGTGCCTGCAAGGCAGTAAAATATGTGGTATTCAAAATAGCCTTGTTATGCAAATACAGAAACAACGTGAACCAATCCTTCATCTTTTCTTTTCCACCCGTATTTATTTGTATAAAAGATGAACTGAGTACTGGAGTCGGAGCCGGAGCCGAAGCCGATTTTTTTTTCTCCGGAGCCGGAGCCGGAGCCGTCTGAAATTTCCACGCCTCCGCATCCCTGGTTAGAAGGACCCTGGCCGGGCGGGGGGGGGGGGGCGTGGGTGCCACCACATCGTTTTTTTTGCGACAGCTCGGAACACGTCGGCAGGCAACAGAGAGCCAAAACCGGGCATAGCTACCTGACCTTTGATGCAAACCGGGCCTTGTGACGCCCGCATTTTCACGGAGGGCCTCTGGTCGTCTTAAGAACCCTCTGTTACCCTCAGAGGGACCCTCTGATGGCCTCTGAAGACCATCACTGGCCTCAAAGGGTCCTCTAGTGGCCTCCATAGACCTTCTGGGTACCTGAAAGGTCCCTCTGTTTTCTCTCCAGGGGCCCTTTTTACCTCAAAAGGTTCTCTTTTACTTCAAATGACCGTATGTTGGTCTAATACATGAGGCCCCTAGTGGCCTAAAATAGCCCTCATATCATCTAAGGTGACCCCCTGTTTGCCTTAGAAAAGAGGTCCCTCCGGGTACCTGAGAGGCCCTGTTTGTGTCCCAAAGGGTCCTTTGCTGGCCTCATAAGGCCCCTAGTTGACCTAAAAAGTCCTCTGATTGTCCAAGGGTCCTCTGTTCGCCTCAGAGCTTTTTCCTTAGAGTGCCTGATGACCTCATAGAGCCCATAGTGGCCTGACATAGCCTTCATATCACCTCAGAGGGCCCTCTGTTGTAAGGCTCAAGTGGCCTTCTCAGAGGGCTCCGACTGCCCTGTGACTGACAATTGTCCACTCTTATCCCTCTTTTGGGTGACCTTTTCCCCCTCTGACACCCAAGCCAAAATACGATTTTGGGACACTGACTCCGAGGGCCAGTTGATTTTCAGAGGACCCTCTTTGAGGTGGATGTTAGGGCCCTCTATTCGCCTCAGAGGGCCCTCTGGTGGCTTCAGACTTCAGAGGACCCTATTTTGGCATCAGAGGGCGCCTCTCTGTGGCATCAGAGGGCCCTCGGAGGCCTCAAATGGCCCTATTACATCTCAGAGAGCTGTCTTTGACCTCAGAGGGATCTTTTTTACCTCTTTGTGGTGTCTAAGGGGGCCCTCTGGCCTTTGTTCGCCTCAATGAGCCTTAAGGGGTACTCCGATGACTTCCAAGGACCCTCTTTGATCTCAGAGGGCCTAAACCTCATAGGGCTCATGGTGGTCTGACATAGCCTCATATCACCTCAGAAGGCCCTCCAGTGGCCTCAGAGGGCACTTTGTGACCTTTGAAGGCCCTCCATTCGCCTTAGAGGGCCCTCTTTGATCTCTTTGATCTCTTCGATCTCAGAGGGCCCTTTGTTCACCTCAGAGGGCCCTTTGGTGACCTCCAGGGACCATCTTTGATCTAAGAGGGCCGTCTGGTGGCCTCATAGGGTACCTTGTGGCCTGACATTGACCCTCGTACCTCAGAGGACCTTCTGTTCGTCTTAAGGGGCCCTCTGCTGGTCTCAGAGGGCCCTTTGTGTGCTTGGGAGGCCCCCCTGAGTACCTGAGAGGGCCTTCTGTGTGTTTGAGAGGGCCCTATGTGTGCCTGAAAGGGTCCTCTGTGTACCTGAGACGGCCCTCTGTTCGCCTGAAAGGGTCCTCTGTGTGCCTGAAAGGGCCCTCTGTGTACCTGAGAGGGCCCTCTGTTTGCCTGCGAGGGCCCTCTGTTTGCCTGAGAGGGGGCCTCTGTGAGCCTGAGAGGGCCCTCTGTGTGCCTGAAAGGGCCCTCTGTGTACCTGAGAGGGCCCTCTGTGTGCCTGAGAGGGCCCTATGTGTGCCTGAGAGGGCCCTCTGTGAGCCTGAGAGGGCCCTATGTGTGCCTGAAAGGGCCCTCTGTGTACCTGAGAGGGCCCTCTGTTTGCCTGAGAGGGCCCTCTGTGTGTCTAAGAGGACCCTCTGTGTACCTGAGAGCGCCCTCTATGTGCCTGAAAGGGCCCTCTGTGTACCTGAGAGGGCCATCTGTTTGCCTGAGAGGGCCCTCTGTGTGCCTGAGAAGGCCCTATGTGTGCCTGAGAAGGCCCTATGTGTGCCTGAGAGGGCCCTCTGTGAGCCCTAGAGGGCCCTCTGTGTGCATGAGAGGACCCTCTGTGTGCCTGAGAGGGCCCTCTGTGAGACTGAGAGGGCCCTCTGTGTGCCTGAGAGGGACCTCTATGTACCTGAGAGGGCCCTCTGTGTGCCTGAGAGGGCCCTCTGTGTGCCTGAGAGGGCCCTATGTGTGCCTGAAAGGGCCCTCTGTGAGCCTGAGAGGGCCCTCTGTGTGCCTGAGAGGGTCCTCTGTGTGCCTGAAAGGGCCCTCTGATTGCCTGAGAGGGCCCTCTGTGTGCCTGAGAGGACCCTCTGTGAGCCTGAGAGGGCCCTCTGTGTACCTGAGAGGGCCCTCTGCGTGCCCGAGAGGGCTCTCTGTGTACCTGAGAGGGCCCTCTGTGTGCCCGAGAGGGCTCTCTGTGTGCCTGAGAGGGCCCTCTGTATCCTTCACAAGATCCCTCATTGGCCTAAATGTGTCATCTAATAATCCTCAAAAGAGTTCTACAATACTTTTTCTTTTAGCGAATAAAATGGGAAGTGGTCAAAAGGGCCCTTGAAGTCATTTCAATTTTTTTCCGTGTTATAAAAAAAAACTTTTTCTAAGCTCCAGGGGGGATCCTAGGATCCCCAGGGTCCCCCCTTGGATACGCCACTGCCGATGGCTCGCGGAGAGACGGACACTCTGCCGCAGCTATAACTTCGCAAAATTATGAAAAAACAAACAGACTTCACGACAGCCACAGCATATTCAGCGCTGAATTGATAGCGATTAGTTCGGCTCTTAAATATATTGTAAGTAAACATTTTCAGAAAGCAGTAGTATGTACAGACTCGGCTTCTTCTGTTAGAACTCTGATGACAAGAAAAACGGAAACACATCCTTTGGTATACAAAATAAAAAAGCAGCTGATTGCTCTACAGAAAGAACATAAAGAAGTAAGAATCCTCTGGATCCCCGCACATATGGGGATCCAAGGTAACGAACGGGCAGATAACCTTGCCAAAACTGGACTTCTCTTCTCGTCTCGAAATCATCTTCCGCTTCCAGTTATAGATTTTATCAACCACATTTTCGTCTCTTTTATGCAACTTCGACAAAGAGACTGGGACACAATCAAACATCCACATCTCTATCCGATTAAACCATCAATTTCCCATTTCTCTTCTTCAAATCAACCTACAAGACAAAAAGAAACCGTGCTGGCCAGACTGAGGCTAGGACACACGTATCTTACACACTCGCATATATACGACCATGTACCACCTCCAATATGTCACTATTGCCCCACACATCCAAGATACACAATACAGCACTTCATACTCCACTGCCCACGCTTACAGCACCACAGGAGACACATTATAAGACACATTACCACACATGGCCTCAGTCTTGATTTGCCAACTATCCTTGGCGACGATCATCCAGAGCTACATGATTTGCTTTTTACCTTTCTTCAGGAGGCACGTCTTATTAACAACATATAAAAACCACCTCACTGATACAAACGGAACCCCGAGCACGGGCGTGAGTGGGTGCCGTGGGGACGATAGTAACGCGGCGCCCAGTTCCTTACACGTGCAACCTAAATTCCGGTCGTTTATTTACATTTTCCTTCTGATTGCATCGTTTGCTCGCGCTCTAGCCATTGATGTTTCTTGCATTGCACTATGTGTAACTGGCGGCCCCCTATTGCGCTCTCCGACCCGCTAAGGCGGAGTCGTTGAGAGCCAACGCCGACTGGCGGCCAAGGTGTTTACGCCTGTGGTCGCCGGGCGCCCCTCCCCAGCACGGGGCCGTCATTATCCCTTCCCTTCTACCTCCTACACATTAGATTAAACAACTGTAGGGGTTTTTTCCCTGCGCTCTTTGGCTTCAGCGCGGGGTTTTCCCCTTTGCAATAGGCGTCAGGTTTTTTGTTATTTAGGACTTTTTCCCTGACAATACACCCCACACCAGTACACTGACACCTTAAACAAGTGTATGAATATGTGATGTAAATAAATGTTACCGTTTCTTCATCTGTGTTTTTTGTTCCGGCTTTTTCGGCACTTCGGCAAAAGTAAGTTCCCCATTAGATTTGCTCATACACGCTAAGGATAGGCTCCCACGTTGCTATTGCTTCCGGGTTCACATAAACCGGCTTAACGTAAAACTTTGTTCCTGGCCAAAATTGCCAGATGTAATGACCCCCGGCTCCAGACTGGCTTTAGGCTGGCGGAGCAAAAAAAAAAAGTAAAAATCGTCTGGATGGAGGTGCCATTTTGGCCTACAGGGGGCGAAATCCGCGGAGGGTGCGTCTTTACCCCAAATAGTTTTTGTGCAATAACTTTTGATACAATGCTCGCATGTCGTCCATTTTACCATCGTTGTGATTCTCTCACCGAGACGCATCGATTAGTATGCAAATTGGCTTCGATTGGTTAATATTACATTTTACCGCAGGTCATGAGCTCAGGTCGATTATCACGCTAGTGAAGGTTATGACCTGACTGGGAATGGTCATGTAGTTTACCAATCACTTTGGATTATCAAGATAATCGCATGGAAAATGCTTTCGTTGTTCTTATGTGGTTTGATCAAAAGCTATAGCTGAAAAATTACTGATGACGTTTTCAGGACGTCACATGACAAAATTCAAAGGTAGGGATAGAAGTCGTTCATACCTTTATGTATTGGCGCCGCAAAGCATTCGTAAGGCATGCAGCATGCTGGCGAGATTTTAGAATTAGATGTGTGCCTAACAGGCGCAGTTTTATTCTTCGGTGTTGTTTTCATCCGCTGGGACTGAGAGCGTGAGATGAAGCAGTGGCAGCCGTATGGCTACCCATCTACGCTGGAGTACGAAAAACATCATCTCAGGCGTAGTTTTAGTTAATTACGTTGGCATACGTCCCTAATAAGGTGGGCGTAAATTTCGTCATAGAGGGTTTCACATGTGTTATGTCCCAAGTTCTTATCAATGGCTTGTGGTCATTCATGTTCTTAGACGTCACACACCCGAGCATTGAAGAACACGTAAAATTAACCGGAGAGAATTTGATTCTGGTTGGTTGTATTTATCTCTTCTGGTAAATATACACACATACGCACAGGCGAACACACATAATGTAGCACGGCTACTATCAGGAGGCGTTCGGCTGCCGGCCGCCGGCACGGTGACTCTGTGCACCCTGGGCGGTGGCCTTCGCCCAGGACGTCTGCCTCGTCCATCCAGCGGACGCGTCTCGTCGTAATGATACAATATGTTCCGTCCCATTCTGTACAGTACCCGGCATACGCACATAGGTAGTATCCCGAGTGCTTGGCACCGCCGTTAAGTTGTAAGACGCCAACCAGCCGGTTATACATGAAGTCGCCGGCCAGGTCGACGGAGCGGAGCGACTGGTGGTTCTCGACGCAGGACTCGGATAGATGCGCCTGTTACGATGCGTCAGCCGGCTCTCCCTTCTTCTTCTTCCGCGCACTGCCGGCCGTGCCCTAGGGCGCGGCAGACCAGGGCTGGTCCACAGGTGGCGTGGTCCGCCCCACTCGGTCGAGGAACTCCGTGACGTATTTAGCCGGCCCCGAGAGCACATCCTAGAGGGTGGGGAGCGGCCCCCAGAGCCGGGTTCGCGCGCTGCCGGGCCTCGGCTGAGCAGTTGGAGGCCGGACAGGGAGTCCGAGCAGAGCAGGACAGACCGAATGGTAGCGAGGGATGGCTCCGGCAGTCCCAGGAAACATTTTAACGCCTTGGCCATCGCCGCCAGCTCCGCCTGCATGCTGCTGCATACGACTTCTGCCGGTACGGTACATTCGATCTTGCGCCTCTCACGGTGCAGTTCGAGGAGGGCTCCTCCGCCGCCTTTCTTGGTACCGTCGGGCAGAGCCATCAGACCAGATTATGAGGTCTGGATTTGGGTAAGCGGCCAGGGCCTCCAGGGTTGCAGCCTTCCGTAATTCTGGTGGGTCAGTCCTCTTGGTAGATTTCGGAAGCTTCAAGCCGAAGTGGGCGTTGGTGTTGTACTGCTTCCACGGTGGTTCTCCCTGGTGCAGTGTTAGTGGGGCTACCCGCTACGGGCACTCCACCCAGTCCAGCTTCCTCGCACACCCACTTCCCCTGTCCCCACTCGTCGGAAACAGGGTCGATGCTGGAGGCCAGCAACGTCCTCATCTGGCGGCGACGGCGCCGGCACTCCCACCCAGGGTATATTGAGTGAAGGGTAGGACGAACTTTGGTAGGAATTTCTAGTATAACTACTAGAAAACCTACTATATGTGGTCGGGACTAGCAAAAAGTTAGTTCAAACTAGAATATGGTAGCGCTTATGGTTGGCAGTCGTGACGCGCACGTGACATTCATTTCTTAAATTTCTTAAATAACAGGTTTTAGGGGCCGATTAGTGGTCAAATACATTCAATTAGCTATTAATAATTGATTATGCAAACATTCAAGAATCTACATCATTCAATTCTAGCCAAAATCACGCGGCGCTCCCAAGATTCGAACTCACGACCCTCGGATCCGTAGCCCGATACGCTACCGACTGCGCTACCGCGGACCGCGCGCCGACGATCGGAGAGGCGGATCGCGGGTGCTGGCGTGCAGAGAAATCTTTACCCTGTACGCCGTAGAAGATCGGCTGGGTTTCGTGAAAAATGGTAGAGGAATTGTCGAAAGAAAATTCATCGATCTATCATTTGAGACTAAGAACCATTGAGTCCTTCAAAGGTTGACCGAGATATCGCTCGCCGAAAACCGGCCATTTAACCTTCGCCCCAGTGGGGGGGGGCATATGTTACCACCCTGTCGCGTTTTTTGCGTGTAAATAAAAAACCGCGGCGCGTAGCGCCGCGCCGCTTGGGGCAGCTTTTGGTACATCAATTTTGGACAATGTGTGAAATTTTTGACCCCAGGTCATGTCAGGTCAGGTCACCAGGTCAAGTTAACTGACCAAGCCTAAAAAAAAGTTTGCAATCATGTCCAGCCTGTAGTGTTTTTCGGAAAGGTTTTAAACTTGGTGGATTGCATGATGTTATGGGCGCCTACAATTTGTATATCTCGGATTTTTTATATCCGTGACCTAAGGTCAGCTCAGTGGCGTGACCTTTCCATAACAAGTCAATGGAGAAAAATGAAAATGCCTCTAGATCCGTGTGTACGCATAGGAACAGTCCAAATATTTCAGAATCACAATGATTTGGACCACCCGTGATGACCAAGGTGTCATTTTTGCTGATAGCCTCTAGAAAGGTCATCCGAGGTCATTTGAGGCTACAAGCAGTTTTTTGCCAATAACTCGAGATTGGAAAGAGATAGAACGCTGGGGATGGTCTCATTGTGTTTGTCTTGCCGAGACGCATCGAGTGATATGCAACATGACCTTTTCCGGTCAGGTCATGACCTTGACCTGAGGTCAAATTTTCAAGTTGACCTTTCAAGGTCAAATTATAGTTCATTCGACGCGTCTTGGCCAGAGGAACACGATTCTGGCAATAGAAATGTCGTGGCTTTTTGTAGTCGAAAGTTATTGTCGAAAAACACTTTTCGTAAAAACAGCTATTTTTGGAGTTTTTGCCCTCTGGAGGCTAAACCTTTGACCTGAGGTCAATTTTGATGATGACCTTATCAAAAGAACAGTTCAAAAGCTATCGATTGCTGTTCCATGCGTTTTTCTAGCTACCATAGTTCCTGAGATAACGGCATGTTTTCTGAAAAATATAATGACCATTGGCAAATTTTGACCTTTGATGACCTCTGGTGACCCCAATATTGCTCTGAGATGAAAAATGACCGATATACTTTCAAACGTACGCATTGAGAGCTATCGACTGCTTTTTACCGCGTCTTTCTAGCCCTCTTAGTTTTTGAGTTAGAGGTGGGTGGTAACATATGCCCCCCCTCACTAGGGCGAAGTTGGCTGAGACCGCCACTGGGGCGCGGGTTAACATGTAAACCCTATGGGCTGGTAGGAAATGTACGCCGTGGAGCAGCAGTGCTACCAACTAACTTCGGCGGGGGCCGCTCCCACCTCTTGGGCTTCCTGTTTCTTCCGCATCCAATGGAGGTGGGCTCTGTACTGCAGTCTAGGTGGCGGTGTCTTATCAATGAGCTTCCGAGCGGGATCGTCCGGAGGGAGTTGCGTCAGGCGTCCATACTCCCGGCCTGCCAGCTCCTTGGCCCGTACTGCCAGCTCCGGCTCTTCCTTCTCCAGCAGCCAGCCGCATGCTGGTACTATTCAATCTCTTTTGGACTCAGACGGGCGAGTCGGGAGAGCTCTGTGTTCAGCTCGTCGTGCCCGTCATCATCAATCTGCAGCTTTGTCTAAAACGGTTCCATGTGTGCACCAAGAGCATCTGATAGTGTCGAGCCGAATGCATGTTGAAGGCGTCACCAAGCTTCAACTTTATAGGGCAATCACGAATCCATGCTCGTTTGATACAAATGAATTTTCACATGCAATGTAGTCCCAAGAAAATGCACTTCATACAAAACAGGTTGACGAGGAGGCATTCGGTTGTCAGATCATCATTTTCTTATAAAGAAGCACCTCCTGGTATGGCGCCTCTCCTTGGTTGGAAAACCTTCGTGTGACGTCTGCTCTACTAATACCCATTTTTATAGGTACTATTTTGTTCCTGCATCGTCTATCGTGTGGTCTCGCTTCGATCTTAGATTGTTTTCCTCAAATATCCAAGATATTTCACTTTCTTACAAATGTGATTTTTGCCCTTGTTGATAAACCACAGCTGTTTATTTTATTTTCTTTCCCAGTCTTCATGACAAGCACAATTCTGGATCATTTTTATCGCTTGCCAAACGCGCGTAACTACTAGGCTGAACCCACGCTGACTTTCCGTTTTTCATAGGAATGGATATTTACTTGAAATAAATTAACCCGGCAGTTGCTGGGGTATTTCGCCACCCACCGTTTGCTGGGGGGGGGGGGGGGCGTTAAACGCCCCCAGCAGATAACTCGAGAACCAATAGGCGCAGCGAAACGCACGAGGCGGCAAACGAAAGAACGCGACGAGACGCTTCAGATGAGTACTTAAAAGTTGACTTTTGAGGTCACAGGTCGGGTCAAGGTCAGGTCAAACACCTGAAATCGGGCTTTCAGTAGCATGGAGTTCAGGACTTCGCAATGGGCGCCTCTCGTCATAAACTCTGTCAAAACGGTGCACAATCCATCATATAAGGCCTACAAGAGTGTCAGCTCCATGTAGGGGTCAGTCAAGCATAGGTCAGGGTCAAGGTCAGGTCAACCGGGTAGGCACATATCCCCGAAAATCAAAACTGATATTCGCAGCCTGTGACACATGTTTTATAGGTAATTTGGGGCGTAGAACACGATGGTGACATTCATTTTATCATATGTGTACGTGTTTGGCTCAAAAAGTTCAATTTAAGAAATGCATGTATCATGGTCGTGAAGTAGTCACGAGAAATTGCCAAGATTCAGTTCAAGATTATGGAAAATGCGGAACGATAATCAATAATCGAAGATAGCTATTTGATTGATCAAGGTATTGGCAGTCTAATGGCGTTTACGGCATGTCTGTATGTCTATTTTGTGATTTTATATGATTTTTTGAACATATGCCGTTTTTGGTCGAAAACTCAGAAATCATGACGTCATAAAACCTCGATATCTCACAAATTTTCCGACCGATTTTTTTGAAACTTTGTCACAATAAACTCTAATCAATTCCCTACAGGTAACCAAAATTTGGCGCGCCTGCGGCGCGCCGTTGTTATGCTATGGCCCGGCGAAAAAAGTGGGGGCGTTTAACGCCCCCCCCCCCAGCAACTCGCGGGTTAATAAATATAAAATCTATCTTACTATTTGAGGAGGGTGCGTCTGTCCGTTACCGAGGTCCCGACTTGGTGGTGCTTTGCGTGGACTGCAGGCCAGACCGTTGCACCTAGCCCGGTGAAATTTGCACAACTCATAGATCAAGGATGCGCGACGTGCCTTTGAGGGGTCTCAGCTCGATCGGGTCGATAGGGAGCGCGTGGTGCGTGCTCAAAAAGTGCAAATTCGCGTCATAGACTTTACATGTATAAATCGGCGTGCGAAATCGGGCGAAAATGGCTAATTTTGGCCGACACGGGTCCAGTTCCCGTGCAATATCTTGGTGACCAGGGATCCGACCGGCACGGGGAAAACAGCATCGTGTACAGAATTGAACGGGCTATTGAATGGTGTGCAATGCAGAGGATAGCACGCGCCACGTGCACCGGAGAGGGCACTTTTATTTGAAAAATTGCGGTTTTTGAGGGATTTTGGAATTAATTTTATTTTTAGGTGACCTTTAAATGGAGCGAGTTGAATCAACGCCTATTTGCAAGAGAAAGGTACCGCCTCTCATATAAAAATTATGAAAAGCTGATTGATCCAAATCAAGGTGGTGCAAATCACAGGAGAAAATGGTGTTTGTCAATTTTGTGCCACTTTATTAATCACACGGGGTTTGCTGCATAACCTGATACCTTTGGCAATTGAATATGGTACCATTGGATAGAGCATTCAAATCTGTCCAATATTCACTCTTCATTTTTGCATAATTAGCAACAGTATCCTTAAAAATGTAAATGTTCCAAACCATTACATTGTCATTTTTAGCGAAATTCATCGATGGCCCTCAAAAGACTTCACGCCAGTTTTCGAATCATTCTAAAGTAGAACGCATGATAATAGGTACGACACGGGCACCTCGATGCGATGTATCTTTTTGTTTTCTTACAAAATGCTTGGCCGTCAAAAAGCAATCGAACGAAATGGATATTTACCAACCAAATCGACACAGACCAACCCACGGGTCAAAAAATCCCCCCTTAGCGTTGCGGAGCACGCGGGTAACCCTAGTCTTAACTATAAATAAGACCAAAGGAACGATATCTAGTCAATTCAACGCCAACAGCATTTTCATTTAAATGCCGTCGCAGCGCCAGAACACGGTAAAATGATATAAAAATATCCTGTTTCACGTGAATTACACTATGCAACAAAAAATGAAACATTTTCTGTTCCTGGAAAGCGACCGAATTTTTCTTATTCATTGGGTCCTATTATAACCGAAATGGGCATTAGTTTTGATCTGAAAATGCTTTTCCGGTTTTCAGAGACGATTTTCGATTTTTGGCCCCGAAATTCGGTTTTTGGCCCACCGTGTCCGATGTAATTGAGTAATCGACTCGCGGTAACTTTCATCGCCTTTCCTATGCCACAAGCTTTCGAATGATATCTGGTTTTGCATATTTGCGTGCAAAAATAACGTCATAAATCTATGTTAAAGTAAGAAAATGTTGAAATTTTGTAAAAATTTGACTTTTTTTCTATTTCATTTCAAAATAGAGGAAAAATTAAAGGCCCCATCCAAATTCTGAGCCCAGTTCCTTGAAGAGCATTCAATTTCCGTTCGGAAGGTACCTTTTTAGTGCATTTTATCGGATTCCTGTGGCGTCCAGATTGAGTTAACCTAAACACATATCCTAAGTCATATCACATAGCATTAACCTGATAACGTATGTTAACGCCATAGGATCAACGAGGGGTCAACTGAGGTCATTTTGTTGACCCCTTGTGACCTCGGGTCACACGAAGGAACTTACTTTTGAGCAGTCCTGTCGCTCAGAATCTTGATCTGTTGGGGGCCCGTTTTTCAAGTGACTCAATCTGGACGCCACAGTAAACCGATAAAATGCACTAAAATAGTACCTTCCGAACGGAAATTGAATGCTCTTCAAGGAACTGGGCTCAGAATTTGGATAGGGCCTTTAGTTTTTCTCTATTTTGAAATAAAATCGAAAAAATGTCAAATTTTTACAAAATTTCAATATTTTCTTACTTTAACATAGATTTATGACGTTATTTTTACACGCAAATATGCAAAACCGGATATCATTCGAAAGCTTGTGGCATAGGAAGGGCGATGAAAGTTACCGCGAGTCGATTACTCAATTACACCGGACACAGTGGGCCAAAAACCGAATTTCGGGGCCAAAAATCGAAAATCGTCTCTGAAAACCGGAAAAGCATTTTCAGATAAAAACAAATGCCCATTTCGGTTATAATGGGACCCAATGAGTCCAAAAAAATCGGTCGTTACTCAGGAACAAAATGACTGTTGCATAGTGTTATCAATTGTACTACTTCATCCAGTTTGACCAAATCTGTCAGGTGGTGACTTGGACTGTCACGTTCTCAACGTGACTTACATGTACCTCTGCAAAAACGATTTTAGCATGGTTCGATTCAGAAATGTTCATAGATCATATTTGATTATTTTCCCTTCTCTGATTTGCATACGACGGGAATAAAGTTAACCCTCGCCCATGTAGGGGGGGGGGGTTGGTGCAACCCCCCCCTGAGGTTTTTCTTAGCTACACGCCGAACCGTTTCAGATAGCCTGCTCAAATTTTCAGTACCCTTTGGGGCATCCTTTGCGCAACCTTTGTTTTTTTGTCAAGGTCATGTCAGGTCACGGAGTTATGACGTCATAAAGGGAACAACCTCCGGCCAGATTTACGCTAAATTGGAGATTGCTTCACATTGGTATAAATGCCGACTGGCCTGACACACTGATGGATTGTTTTAGAATCACAACTGGCTGATTTGACATTGGCAACAATGTCCGTTGACATTTTGAAGGTTACTAAAGGTCAAGGTAAGGTCAGTGACCTCGGTTGACCTGTAATGACTTCTTGCACTTGTATGCCTTTTCGGGGTATTTTGATGCCCTGAATTCGAATTTGCTATCCATTTCAGGCATCGTCGGTTGTTTCTTGTAGTTCATTTTGGGTCAGGGTCAGGTCAGTGACGTCACACGCCTGACGTGACCCAATGCACAAATGACCTTGCAGACTTCCACTGAACTCTATAATGTGGAATGCGCATCGGCCGCCAGATGGTGTCCAACGGTGCCGCCATGTTGCGCAGACCAGGAAGCGGCCGCCGCCTGTGTTGGGGAATAGGGAATTCGGGACCTCGATTTACGTTTGCGGTCGCTGCATCCGTTACGTTCAAGCTATGTGGACACGGAACCCGGCATCTTACGCAGAATTGAGTGGAAAATAAGATGAAATCCTAAAAAAATTCTCAGATACAAGGAACTAATACGTTAAACCCTTATAAGTCAATGGGGAAATATGAAAATTGCTATTTTGGCGCCGAGAATGATCTGAAACTATCTCAAGCATATAGAATCATGATTTCATGCACTCCTTGCAAGGTTCTATGCTTCATATTTGCATTGTTGCCCTTGCGTGACGTCATTTGTGACGTCACAAGGGTCACAGTTTTTCTTCAATAACTCCCGATCAAATTGAGCTAGCGAGTCGGGAAAGCCACCAATGGACTCAGAAAGACCTGCCGAATCGAATGATATGCGACATAACCTCTTTCGACCAGCTTCGTGACCTGGGGGTGCTGACTTGACCTTGACCTGAGGTCAACACCCTAAGTTGACCTGACCCGAATAAAAAGTATATCACTCGATGCGCCTGAGCTAGCTGAACACGATGATGCTAAAATCGCGGCTCTACGGCCATTTTTGGCGAAGTTATTTACCAAAAACCGAACCAGTGCCTTAGATCACTTGACCTGACCTCAGAGGTCACCGGTTGACCCGGGACCTTTACAGTGGGTTCCTACCAGTCACTCTGCATTATACTTTGTCGCAAACGACCACTTTACCGCTAAATTCTAGTTTAATTAGCGGCGCATTAGCGAGGTGGGTTCAATCAACCCCCTCGGCCGGGGCAAATGTAGGTCCGGCGAGTGAATTTGGGGAATTCTGAAGATACGATCGTGTTCCCCACTCAATTCTGCGTAAGATGCCGGGTTCCGTATCTACGTAACTTGAGCGTAACGGATGCGGCGGCCGCAAACGTAAATCGAGGTCCCGAATTCCCTATTCCTCAACACAGGCGGCAGCCGTTTCCTGGTCTGCGCAATATGGCCGCCACCGTTAGACACTACGGCCAATAGGGTTGAAGCGGCATTGCTCCCCTGTGCAGACTTCCGATGCTCCCAACGCATCATTTTTAGAGTTATGACATCGAAATACACACCAAACGATAGATAATTGATCAAGGATCACGATAGTGAAGGTTTCAAGTCGATATCTCTTACCGTTTTGCCGCAATCGGCGCGGAAATCTGAAAAAGTTAGATTTTTTCCGAAAATTTGACATTTGACCGGTCATAAGTAGGTCAAATGTTGACCTAGGACCAAAAAATTTACCACCAATCGCGAGATCTCGTTGAGAGCAATCCGTTGGTCTTTTCCGCTAAGCTCTACGACGCTCCGTTTTCAAACGCCAAGGGGGGGTCGCACCAACCCCCCCCCCCTGCATGGGCGAAGGTGGCAAAACACCGTTTACGGGCGAGGGTTAAATGCTTTAAGGACAAGACGACTTTTTCAACTCATTTATAGGTAAATGACGTCACGGTGACATCATCGGCTGCCCGAACATTGCAAAACTTCAGCTTTCAATTACGCCATGTGTTTTTAGCACAGGGACAAAATTTCAAAACAATATCTCAAATGTCAACGACGTTACACTGCAATTCATTACAAAGGTACCTAGGTCAAAGGTCTCCTCAAAGGTACAAAGGTCTCCAAAAAAGATGAACCACGCAGTTGCACGTGCTCTGGAAGTGGTGCAACATTAGTTAGAGGTGCGCACCGGTCAGATTCGGGTTCAGCGGTCATTTTTGTCCCAGAAACCACCCTTTGCTAAGCTCTACCCAATTTTGCGTTATTCGGCCCAAAATTGGGCCTCCTTCCCCTGACTAATATGACCTGAAATTTTCGGGTCCGGGTGACCTTGGGTCAGGTCACCAGGTCAGAAAAACCAGTACAAGGTCATGGTCAAATTTCAATTTTATTTCTACGCCTGTCCAACTTACAGTTTTGGACTGATTTCCATCAAACTTTATGGATGTGCTCAGTTCACCGAGTTGTATAACATATAGCTCGGGTTTTTTGAGGTCACTGACCTGAGGTCAGTTAGAGGTCATTACGTGGTAATGTTAACATTACTAATTATTATTAATAGGCTTAATTAACCCGGCACCGCCTGGGCTATTTCCGTACCCACGACAGCCTGGGGGGGGGGGGTCGGATCTGACCCCCCCCTGTTATCTCGAGAACCAATGGTCGTATCGAGCCCCGCGAGGCGGCGTTCGAAAGGTCTCTACGAGACCTTCCCAAAGCACTCTTAATATTTTAAGATTGAGGTCAACTTTCGGGTCAAGGTCAGGTCAAAAGTCAAATTCAGGGGTTTTGCATGATTGGGCTTACGGACAGCGGAATCGATAGCTGCTGCTCGAAACTCACCACAAATGACCTCAAAGACCTAGTGAAGGTACCATGTGCGTATAGGGGTCATACTAAGTACGGGTCAAGGTCAGGTCAGGTCATGAAAGGTCACGGTTTTCACTTTCTGCTACATGGGCGTGCGACACATGTTTTATGGCTTATTTTTCACGCCAAATCCGATGGTAATGGTTATATGTGACCCCAAGTCACTGTGCTGGTGAAAAGTGTGCATTGAAAGCATAAAAAATCGTTTATACCATACAAAACTAAACGAGGGCTAAGAAAAAAGTCAAGTTTTCAACTTTTTATTTTTGACATAAAAATGCACTTTTCTAGACGAGCTTTGTCCCAGAAATCTAGTGGTGCCATTTGTTTTCACATGCGATGTTCAGAAAAGCCTCTAATTCGCGAAAATGCTTATGACGTCACAATGCCCTATGCATGTTGGAGCTATTTTTTACAATTTGGGGTAAAAAATCAAGATAGAAAGTTGAAATTTGGGACATCTAATGATCTAATAGAGCTCTATAACATATATTCCGGTTTTTTGGAAATTCTCAAAATTTTGGATTTGATTAGCTGTTTTCCAAAAAATATAGTTTTTTGAATTTTTAGGGGTGAAAAACGCATTTTATGGAAAATCCGAGATAGCCATTTTAAAGAACTTGTTAAGCTGCGTCTTTTCGTTTCCTTAATTTGCAATTTGCTTAAAACCTCGATTTTTGGCGATTTTTTAAACATTTACCATTTTTTGACTGAAAACGCCATGTAGTTACATCACTAAAATCAATATATCTCAAACATTTTTGAAAAAAAAAAATCTTAAAAATTGCACAGGAGACGTCAAATTGATGGGGGAGAAGGTATGCCAAGTTTAAAGTTGATAGCGCAAGGGGTTCATGAGTTATTTAAGAAAAACGGAGGGGGGAGTCGGATCCGACCCCCTCCCAGGCGGTCGCGGGTTAACCCTCGCCCGTATTGGTGTTTTTCCAGCCGCGAACGTATAAGGGGGGGGGGGGTCCGTTGGAACCCCCCCCCCTTGCCGTTTCGCCCCTGATCGAGCTAGAGCTTCGCGGAAAAAAACGAGCGTGTTGCCCGTGACGAGAGGAAGCCGATGATACCCAATTTTAAGGTTCTAGGTCATTGGTTGACCTTGCAGGTCAGGTCAATGACCCCAAAGGCGGGAAAATCGGGACTTGTTAGAACGTCGTAAAGTGTGGCTGCTATGGAGTTTTTCGGGGTGCTGGTCACGAATATCATGTTAGTTTTGATCATAGATGATGTCTTCATGTATTTAGGCCAGGTCGGGTCAGGTCAGGTCAGGTCAACCAGTAAGGGTATTCGTAGTAGGTGGCAACCGCCTCTGACAGCTTCGTAACATGTTACGAAGGCACCAAAACTACTTCGTAAATGTTCATA
This sequence comes from Amphibalanus amphitrite, assembly GCF_019059575.1. NCBI lineage: Eukaryota > Metazoa > Arthropoda > Thecostraca > Balanomorpha > Balanidae > Amphibalanus > Amphibalanus amphitrite. The sequence continues at coordinate 1,345,643 of NW_024881504.1, forward strand.
TGGTTGCTAAATTCGAATTCAGCTCCAAAAACTGGCCTAGAAACATGTAAAACTCGAAAAAGTGAACCGAGGTCATCAAAGGTCAATGACCTGACCTGACCTTCAGGTGACCTTGACACCCACCCTAATGCATGGGGGCAACATCATATCACATGTTTGAACGCTTGAAACCACGAAAAGACTGCAAACGCGCGGCTAATGCGAGCCGACATACGCCGAATCGCGATTCCAGCCAAACATGGTCTCGAAAAGTAGGTCACAGGTCAAAGGTCATTTGGGTCAGGGTCATGAAATTTTCAGGGTAGGTGTGAAATTGATGAACGCGAGGGTACTGAAAGTTTCGTCGCGATCGGCCGCTTTTTAAGCGAGTTATTCGCGAAAAACCATGGGGGGGTCCGTTCGACCCCCCCCCCCTATACGGGCGAGGGTTAAGCCTATGGGAAAATACTAAATTCGGAAAATACTAGAGTCATCCGTTTCGTTCCATCACTTTTGTGCTTTGATACCACAGTACTTAACAGCAGGTCACTTGCTGCTTCTTTGTTTGGTGTACTTATCCATGGGTCAGGTCAAATGAGGTCAACTGAAATCAAATGACGTTTTTGCCAATAACTTGGCACATGAGAGAGAGAGAGAGAGAGAGAGAGAGAGAGAGAGAGAGAGAGAGAGAGAGAGAGAGAGAGAGAGAGAGAGAGAGAGAGAGAGAGAGAGAGAGAGAGAGAGAGAGAGAGAGAGAGAGAGAGAGAGAGAGAGAGAGAGAGAGAGAGAGAGAGAGAGAGAGAGAGAGAGAGAGAGAGAGAGAGAGAGAGAGAGAGAGAGAGAGAGAGAGAGAGAGAGAGAGAGAGAGAGAGAGAGAGAGAGAGAGAGAGAGAGAGAGAGAGAGAGAGAGAGAGAGAGAGAGAGAGAGAGAGAGAGAGAGAGAGAGAGAGAGAGAGAGAGAGAGAGAGAGAGAGAGAGAGAGAGAGAGAGAGAGAGAGAGAGAGAGAGAGAGAGAGAGAGAGAGAGAGAGAGAGAGAGAGAGAGAGAGAGAGAGAGAGAGAGAGAGAGAGAGAGAGAGAGAGAGAGAGAGAGAGAGAGAGAGAGAGAGAGAGAGAGAGAGAGAGAGAGAGAGAGAGAGAGAGAGAGAGAGAGAGAGAGAGAGAGAGAGAGAGAGAGAGAGAGAGAGAGAGAGAGAGAGAGAGAGAGAGAGAGAGAGAGAGAGAGAGAGAGAGAGAGAGAGAGAGAGAGAGAGAGAGAGAGAGAGAGAGAGAGAGAGAGAGAGAGAGAGAGAGAGAGAGAGAGAGAGAGAGAGAGAGAGAGAGAGAGAGAGAGAGAGAGAGAGAGAGACAATTTATTGGATCTATGTACACAAATTTAAAGATAACATACACGATTGGCGTAAAAGCGCCCGAGGCGCTTAATACGAGACGCCGTTCGAGAAAAAGTTTTGTACAGCATCTAAAACATTCTTGTGTCCTCACACACATCACTACTCACACACAACACATTTGCATATGTTCCTCAGTAAATGTTCAAACGTGAATGCGCGCGACTTGTACTCTGCACCACTTATAAAAGCATCGATATATGAAACGCACCACACTAAATTAACGACGATAACTAACTTCTACGACTCCTGCTACTTCTACTACTGCTAATTGCAAGCACAATACAGTGTACATAGTATAATGTACCTACAATGGACATTACACATTGTTACATATTACCATATGTCACATTCGCAAAAGTGGCCGACCCTAAGCCTGTAGCCGAAGCGCCTGTCCCCTGCCCCTCGGCTAGCGCAGAGAATAGTTTCTTCGCATGTTTTTGTTAGTCAGTTCTCCCTTCGATCGTCAGCTTATCTAATGTCTATTCTAGTGAGAAAATCTCTTCGTTTGGAGAATGAAGCGCTGGACAGCCAGCGCAACGTTAGTTTCAGAGTCCCTATTTGTTTTAGATGGACCCTTCGTTAGAATTTCAATTTGGGCTTCCCGCGGAATATTTCTGAAGTTGTTTCCAAGCACTGCTGATAAATTGTCGTATAATGTCGTTCGTTCTACATTAAATAGTGGGCATACGAGTAAGAAGTGTTCCACGTTTTCTTTAGCGCCTCCACATCCACAAGCTGTTGTATTGTTTTTTCCAAATTTATGTTGATCCTCGTGTATGTAGATCAGAGGCCCTCAGTCTGATTCGTGTATGTAACATGTTTCCTATTTTGGACCCTACATTAAAGAAAAAACGCGGTGGCGTGATTCCTATATATGCGTAGGTAATCTTATGATATATGTAGTTTCAGCCTGTGGGTGCGGTGCCTATCTTGTAAGGTGGTCCAGCCAAGCTCAGTCCTTAGTCCGGAGGTGGATGTCCGGCGGTGAGTGGCAGTGATGAGGCGTGCTGCCCTGTTCTTCGCCTTCTCCAGTCGTGATTTGTCAATTGAGGTCTCCGGGCCGGCGCACCGCCGGCGCCCACTATACTGTGCTTTGGCTGATAATGATCGATCCCTCGCTGGCGCTGCCGCCACCGAGTTCACGACGAATAGGTAGGAAAAAAAAGGAGGGGAAAGAAAAAAATGTAGAGTAGGTCCCTGTGTCGCAGCGTCACTCCTCTCCTCTCGCGGTCGTGGCCGCTCCCCGACTGAGCTCCCCATGTTATTGCCCGCCCGTCCTGTTTGCGCGTGCCCGTCCCCCGGGCTCAGTGACGCCGTGGTCGCGGCTGGAGCCCTCAACGGGTCTTATCGGCGGCGGGCGATAAGACGGTCAATATTGTTATATGACAATCATATATGGTATCACAGTAGTCGAGGTGAGGACGCACGTACAGGTCCCGCGGGTTTTAAGCGTAGGTTTTGCCTTTCCGGCTATATCTTTTTCGTCTTCAGCTTTTTAGGCCTGAAGATGTGACCGATTTATTCGTATAGCTCCCTCCCATGATCATGGAAAAAGGTTTGATCGTATGCCGGCTATTTTCGGAGAAATTAAAAGAAAACCTCAAAATACGCCGTTTGGGGCATTCTGACTGCGGCTTCCCTGCAGTCGCCTATGACTACAGTGGTGCCACCCAACGGGTAGGACGCTGAAACACAGAGGCATGAATGAATCCAGCGCGTGGTGAACGATGGACAGAGGCGGGACTCGGCAGAGGCTATCACTGCGGCCCGCGCAGGGCGTCCTTGGACAGCGGGCGAGCCTTCGGGCGCAGTGGTGAGGCCAGAGGTCACGACAGCCAGGCGCTGTTTGGCATAAAGGGAGGGGAGGCGCTCGCCTTAGCCAGCCTCGCCTCAGCCAACTTAGCCGGTTTGGTGGTAGTGGTGGTGGTGGTGGTGGTGGGTGGGTGGGGGGGGGGGGGCGCAGGCGAGAGGGGCTAGAACGAACGGGACTTAAAATAGAATGGAAATGTCGTTACGGAGCGAGCGAAGCGAGCGTAGTCTTTCCTTAGATTAACGGAAATTTCTGAGTATGAGCGGCCGGCCGGCCGGCCGGCCGTGCGGACGCTTTTGCGAGGCTTATATCTCAGCAACCACTTGACCGATTTACATGCGGTAATTTTTGTAGGGTAGCTTCATTCCTTCTACCAAGTATTGGACTATTCCCGATGCATGTGGGTGACCCCTTATGCACGTGCCACGTGCAAAACGAAGAGGTGTCAGTTTTGCAATTGTTGCAATATCTCGGTAACCACTGGGCCGATTGGGCTCAAAGTTGGCATGTAGGTAGGCACCCACTAGGCACTGCATATCCATGTGCCAGAGTTGGGGTGCTGCTGCACGTGCGCACGTGCAGGGGTCGTTTCCAGATCTCGAGAACGGCTCGACAGATTGCGCTCAAATTTGGTACACAGTTAGGGACCGGTTAGTAGGGTGCCGTGCACAAGTCAGTTATGACCCATTTTGCACGTGCGCACGTGCAGGGTGCCGCTTCCAGATCTCGAGAACGGCTGGGCCGATTGTGCCCAAATTTGGCACATCGCTAGAGACCGGTTAGTAGGGTGCCGTGCACAAGTCAGTTGGAGGTACCCCCTCGAAATTCCGCACGTGCAAGGCCCACCCTCTCGCTCGCTCCGTTAGTCGCCCCAAAAGGCGTTATACTGGTGCCATGGCCAACTTACAATATTTTTTACCTAATAAGCATTTATGAACATTACGAATGAACACACCATATTAAATTGAGAAATATATAAATGTTATTTATCGATGTGATCGTTTACTTTTAATGGAAACCCTACTTTTATTAGGGGTGATGAAATGAACCTCTCTCCTTGGTTTTTCCTGAAAAACTCGGGTAAATAGTAGCGGATAGCAGCGAAGCTTTCAGTGCCGTAAGTTATTTTTCTCACCGTAAGTAAATAAATGCCCATGCGGTCAGGAGTCAGGCTAAGTTCAGGCCAATGGCCATCTGCAATTGAAAGTTTGCACCTACCCTGAAAATTTCATGACCCTGACCAAAATGACGTCTGGTCTGTGACCAGTTTCTAGAGTCCATTATAGGCCAGAATTCGGCGTGTCAGGTCTCATTAACCGTTCGTTTCTAGACTTAAGATTAGAAACGTTCCAACATGTGAAATTGTGTTTGGTCCCTTGTGTCTTATTTGGCCGAGACCAGCGGAGGAACTTGGCCGGTGCCTTCAGGGCTGCTTAACTACAAATTTGCCGATCTGCGGAGCGCATGGAGCCAATCTAGCCAGGTTCAAAAGTATCAAAACCACTAGGAATGACATTGCGGCACAGCCAATCTTCAAGGTTTCCGCGCCCCTAGAATATCTGCTGTTTAGCTGCCGGTTTCCAGTCACATGGCCTAAAGGCGGGGTCACTAGCAATGGAAATGGAAACACGTTGGACAGGCTAGCTGTGAGAAGGATTAACGTTCATTTTAAATACGTGCATTGTCGCTTAACCCGCGCCCCACTGGGGTCTGCGTATAACACGCCCTACTGGGGGGGGGGCTATTCATAGCCCCCCTCCTAACTCCGAAACTACTGGGCAGATCGTCAAAATTCAAACGGCGTCTGATAGCCCCGGAAAAACTGTCGAGCTAAACCTAATTTCATTGACCTCGGGGTCACCGATGACGTCACAGGTCAGGTCAAAGTAAAAATTATTAGCATTTTGGCTTGTTCACGTTTTGGGCTCTGGCCGCCGTCTTACAAGTCAGATCAAGCTCATTTTTGGATCACACACTCGTGAACAGATGCTCTAGATACCCTGAGTGTACCAAGTTTGTACTTTGATTTTCAGGTCAAGGTCAGGTCATCACAGGTCACGAAAATATTATATCATGAGTCGGTCACGTGACACATGTTTTATGGTCCATTTAGGTCCGAGATTTCGAATTTGATGTCGTCTGTGTCATTGGAGGTCATTTTGAGTTGAATTTAGCTTAGGTCAGGTCACTTTCAGGTCAAAAAAGGTCAAATTTTGAAGTTGAATTTTTTCAGCAAAAAAGGTGTCTATTGGATGCAGTTGGAGCTCAGAAACACGATGGTGTTATTTATATTGGCGTACGATGTCAAATACGTGCTGAAAAATTGATTTGGAAAATTAATAATTGTGAATTTTTTGCAATAATGCGTAAAACTTGGCCATTTTTGAAGATATTTAGCTAAAACTTGCCAGAGTTAGTTATAATAATGCGTTCTATCACATATATTCCGTTTTTTTCGAAAAGTCAAAAACTTTTTGAAAAAAATGTAAAAAGATAAATTTTGGATTTTATTATGATAAATTTTCCAAATTTTCAAAAATTCGAAAAGCCGAGATGGCAGTTTAATAGCGCAGTCTATTCTGAGTCCTCTCATGCAAAGAAATTGGATCTAGCTTAAAAACTGAGCTCTTGGGAGCGATTGCCGTGGTTCAATGTTTTGCGTCGAAATCGGCCGAACATGACGTCACTCTGACGTCATTTCCGGCCGACCTATGGTATATACGAAGTTCTTTGACACAAGGTGTCAAATTGATGCAGCCTAAGGTACTGAAAGTTTGGCGTCGATACGTCAAGCGGTTTGGAAGTTATTGCAGAAAAACGGGAGGGGGGGCTATAAATAGCCCCCCCCCCCCCCCAGTGGGGCGCGGGTTAATACCTATACCGACCGTTTTCTAAAAAGGCTATTTTTTTCTCTCTCTCCTCTCTCTCACTCTCTCTCTCTCTCCCTCTCCCTCTCCCTCTCCCGCTCTCTCTCTCTCTCCTCTCTCTCTCTCTCTCTCTCTCTCTCTCTCTCTCTCTCTCTCTCTCTCTCTCTCTCTCTCTCTCTCTCTCTCTCTCTCTCTCCCCCCTCTCTCTCTCTCTCTCTCTCTCTCTCGCTCACGACAAAAACTTCTAGGCAGGTCTAGACCCTTCCGACTATTGGGTCATTAAACTGACTTGGAAGGTCAACGTATGACCTATGATCAACGATTGGCCTATGATCTATAAATTGGGTAGGTATCATCGGCTTCCTCTCGTCACGTGCAACATGCTCATTTTTTTCAAAAAGCTCTAGTTTGATCAAAAGCCGATCAACTGTGGGGTCTGATCCATCCCCGCCCAAACGTTAGCCATGCGAAAACGCCGATATGGGTGTGAGATATGGCATATTCCTATATAAACAATGTTATGTTTTGCTTTTTTAGTGGCTTACATCGATTTTGTTCTAAAAATAACGCAAAAAATCAGCATACAGTGATGTTACTCAAACTTTTACGCCTAGTTTCCTTTTTTAATGCTGCAAATGCATTCATGCGACATATTTCTTGGTCAGTTTTGTGACAAAGTTTTGGAAACACAGTGCGGCAGAAAGCAAAACTTTGTTGTGAAACGACCTCCAGCCGCAGCAGGTCACGGTTAACCCTCGCCCCGTTGGGCGGTGGGCAATAAAGCCCCCTGTGTATTTTCCTGAATAGCAAGAAAACGGCGGCGCGCAGCCCCGCCAAATTTTCTATAGGTACCCGGGCATCAATGTAACACCTTTACACAAAACTTCAAGTCTTAGGTTACCCTAGGTCAGGAGTTATTGAGGTCAAACTGAGGTCATGTTCGAGCAAAAATGAGCAAAAAACATTATATCTTGAAAGCTCACAAAAGCTACAGTTAACAAGCAATTTCAAAGCTCTATATCTGGTCGTGTAGAGAAAAAACGGCGCAGAAATTTGACCTAATTTGACCTGACCTTTACCTGGACCTTCACCAGAACATAACCCAAACTGGCCCCCAAGGGTTGCCTGACCCACATAATCGCATTTGTCATGTAAAATGGACCAGAAAACATGCATCACATAATAGTTATCTTCATATTGTGACCCTCAGTGACCTGACCTCTGTGACCTGACGTATCAGTGACCCTAAATAGCAAAATATGTGTTTGACGAACAATTCCCCATCGAAAATAATTGTTATTCATCGATTCCTTATCAATGAATGGCATGCATTTTACTGGATTTTATAACACATTTCTTGAAATGCCTGTAATCGGTGAAAATTCGACATTCGACCTGAACTGTGACGTCATCGGTTTGACCGAGGTCAATGAAATTGAGCCAAAAGGTAGTTCCTCGTTGGGGCCATCCAACACCGTTTGCTGCTTGTCGTTATTTTGCGTGGTTCTCGAGATCTTAGGGCCTAGGGGGGGGGGAAATGCTCCCCCCCCCCCAATGGGACCGATGCTCAGGAGACCCTAAGGGGGCGCGGGTTAAATGACAGAACTGTTCCCAAGAAATAACATTACAGTCGTCTCCCGACCTCGGCTAAAACGTTGGACGACTACCTATGAATCGGCACGCTGCCGGCTCACCCCGCCCGCTATCTACGGGTGGCCTTGACCGTTCAATGCCGATTGGCCAACGGCCGAGGTCGTGCGCTGGTCAGCACGCAGAGAGGACGGGACGCGGTACTGCACATTGTGAGTGACCTCTGACCTTTCCCCGTCCCCTGACCACATGCCGTGTCGCCGGCCCAGGCGATAAAAACCGGATTTAGCCTCTACGCAGGCTGCCACTCTAACCCTTCCCTCCCCACTTTACTATGTGCCGTAGTACGCGCTCGCGAGTAACTGGGCGGAGCAAATGGTCACCGATACAGAGGCGGAACTGGTTGCCCTCCCGCTCGCCGAGCGACCTACCGCTAAAACCCGCGAGACCTGTACATTTGGTATGTATTCAACAATATCTGTCTGGGAATCAAGGGTGCGATTGGAAATAGAGGACTCAGCGTGCGATTGAATTTTAACAGGACATTATCTACATGTGACTTGAACCTTAGGTCGATAGAAATCGTTACGCCAAGATGCTTATGGGAATCTCGAACGGGAATTCCTACGCCACCAAAAACCAGGGTGGGAATTTTACCGTTATTTTTCGTGAAAGTCTGCTGAGTAGTCTTCGTTGCGTTAAAAGTTACAATCCAATTATCTCCGTAGTGACTGATGCGTTCCAAGTCACGTTGCAGTGATCGTTGAACTTCGTTAACGTTGTCGGCATTGTGACTGGCATACAGTGAGCTGTCATCAGCAAAAAACAGCATTTCATTGTCGGTGATGCTACTAAGTCCGTTTAAATACAGGATGGCCAGAAGCGGGCCGAGAACAGATCCTTGCGGCACTCCTGCGAATAGTGTGCGCTGGGTGGATATGGCCTCCCCAACGTGAACTGATTGCTTCCTATCATGAAGGTAAGATTTAAGCCAATCGAGATTTGTGCCTCGTATTCCAAACTCTCCGTCACATTTTGCAACTAATCCTTCGTGCCATATCTTTTCGAAATATCTTGATATGTCCAGGTATATGATGGTGTAATCATTTCCGGAGTCCATGGATTTGTAAAGTTTGTCGGTGAGGTATGTTAGCTGAAGTTCCGTGTTGTGGCCTGGGCGGTAACCACTTTGTTTTTGTGTTATGAGGGCATTGTTTTGAATGTGATCGTATATTTGGGCGAATACGAGCTTTTCGAAGATTTTTGAGAGACAAGGTAGTAAAATGATTGGCCGATGCGATGCAGCTTCTGATGGAGAGCCCCTTCCCTTATAGATAAGTTTGACAGTTGCCAACTTCCACTGCGTTGGAAATTTTCCTTCGCTTGTTAAAGATGTTAGCTAATGGCTCGGCAGTATACGCGGCGGTCATTTTAATTAGTTTTACGGGAAGTCCATCAGATCCGCAGGCTTTAGATGCATCCAAACTGTTTATTGTATGCAAAACCGATCTGGGCGTGATAGGGGTGAAGTGAAATTCCAGTGTTGTTCTGGTGTGACTCGATTTATAGGTCCCAAGTGACTGCAGGTGATGGTCTTTGACGTTTATCTTTGTTTGGGAGCAGAGGTATGAATTTAGAGCTTCGGCTTTTTCGTGATCTTCGCTAAGAATCTCATCTCCGTCTATTAGAGGAGCCAGTGACGTCTGTTGCTTGAAACCCGTGATACTTTTAAGAATTTTATGATATTTATGTGGACTTTTCCTACTTTCCAGTAGTAAATTGACATTAGTTTTTATAGTTTTATTTTTTAGTTTTCTGTTGAGGCTGGTGACTAGGTTACGCTGGGACCGCCACTTGGCCCAATCTCTCTCTGTTCTTGTGTATTGAGCCCGCTTAACCCTCGCCCGCACATGCCATTTTCCCATCCTAGAACGCACATGGGGGGGGGGGGGTGGTTGCCACCCCCCGCGCCATTTCGTTCCTGTTGGAGATAGAGCTTAGCGGTAAAGACCAAAAAGATTCTTTGGGAAGAGACAAATCCAATGATACCCAGTTTTACCTTCTCAGGTCAGTCATTGACCTTCCAGGTCAGGTCAAACTAAAAATGTTGCTGTTTTAGGTCACCGTTGGATATCAAGCGCGCTGCTTGTCATATACCGATGACGATGCCGTTTTCTGGTGCCAAGCCAGCTAGAACCTCTTTGTCACACTACCCGACCAGGTTTTTGCTGCTAAGGTCATCTCAGGTCAAGTTAGGTCAAGGTCAATAATATGTGTTTGTATGTCTGTGTGTGTCTGTGTGTATACTGATGTGTGCACCGATTGTTTATGTGTCCATATTACATGAAATCATGATCTGAGAAGCTTTTACCAAAAATGTAGTCAAAAAATTTCAAAAAAAGTAAATTCAGCTTGCCTAAAACGCAATTATCTTAGATGACCTAGGTTGACCTTGACCCTGACCTTGACCTCTGTACATCGTCGAACATGTTTCATGATAGGTGGGAGGTAGGATTGGCATAAAAGGCCGAAATCAAGGTGTTACCCGCGCCGGGCCGGGGGGGGTGTTTGAACACCCCCCCCTGCGGTTTTTCGCAGATATCTCAAAAACGGCGGCGCGGAGCGCCGCCGTTTTTGGCACACCTGTTTGTGCATCTTTTCCGCACATGTTGTGAAAATTTCAGACCCAGGTCACCTTAGGTCAGGTCACCAGGTCACGCCAAGTGACCTCACCTCAGAAAAAATAAGAATGCTCGTCATAGCTATACCGATTGATCGATTGCCTTGAAACTTTCAGCGATTGATTAGAGCAACATTATCTATAAAATGGATATCTCGGAATTTTGATATCGGTGACCTAAGGTCAGGTCAATTTTGCGACCTATCCATTATAAGTCAATGGGAGAAAATTGAAAAGCGTCTGTTTTGCACGAACGTTATTCTAGACACTCTCAAACATCGAGATGTACGTAAAATGGACTCACTGAACCGGAAAATGGCAACTGTGACCCCTCGTTATGTCCCCGAGGTCATCTCAGGTCACGAACAGAATCTAACAGTTTTTCGCTAATAACTTCTGATAGAGACGTGCTAGAGCGCTGAAAACGCCTTAGATGAGTTCGGCTCGACGTTGCGGATCGACTGATATGCAACATGACCTTTTCCGGTCAGGTCATGACCTTGACCTGAGGTCAAATTTTCAAGTTGACCTTTCAAGGTCAAATTATAGTTCATTCGACGCGTCTCGACGAGAGGAACACGATGGTGGCAAAAGTAATGTCATGACTCTTTTGAGTCAAAAGTTATTGCCGAAAAAACGTTTTTCGTAAAAACGGCTATTTTTGGAGTTTTTGCCCCCTGGAGGCTAAACCGTTGACCTGAGGTCAAATCTCAGAACATTATTCAGAAAGGTCTGTAAAAGGGCTATCGAATGCGCTTTTCCGCGGCGCTGTAGCTCTATCGGTTCCCGAGATAGCCGTTGGCAGTTTCCAAAATGTTGAAATAGTGGACATTTGACCTTTGGTGACCTCTGGTGACCTGACCTTTGACCTGACCCAAAAAATGACCGAAGTGTTTTCGTCCTTATTTTGGACGTTCTTTCGATTGCCGCTTACCGCGTGTCGCTACGTGGCCCAGGAGCCGAGTTAGAAGGGGGGGTGTTCAGACACCCCCCCGGCCCGGCGCGGAATCTCAGAGCACCGGCCCGGCGCGGGTTAAAAGCTCACAAGGCCCATAGCCAACGCAAGATGTTGAGAATTGGCCATTTGGGTCATGACATGACCTGAAAAACAAGGTCATATCTCCGAAACCAAAAACCACAGAAACTTGAAATTTTCAGTGGACATCAAGAAAGGATAGAGGAGCAGCTATACGAAAAATCAGCCTTCTAGCTCTAAAAATGTTGAGTGCAGAGCAGAAAGACTACCTGGGGGGGTGGCAACCCCCCCCCCCCCATGTGCGGGCGAGGGTTAAAAAGTCGGTCACGCTTACGCATTTCGCGTCTCAGCTCCGACGAGAACCAGGGTTTGTTGTTACAGATTTTGATTGTTTTCGTTGGTATACGTGATTTAGCAATATGGATGATGGTCGATGTCAGTATCTCGACTGCATCATCGATGTTTTCGTCCGTAATAGCTTTCCAATCGGTATTTGCAAGTGCTGTAATAAATTCATCGGTGTTCGTTTTTGCATAGTCCCAGACAGTGATTGTTGGGTGCTGATCTTCAAGCGTTGTCTGAATAGCAAGGGTGATGATCAGAGGCAGATGGTCTATATTGGAGAAGGCCGGCGCGACACCTGATTCTTTTAATAGATAGGGTTGATCTACAAAGGCTAAATCTCTGATGTTATGAGTGTTGTTTTGCACGCGCGTTGCAGAATGAATAATTTGCGTTAGATTTATTGCGTCAGCTGTGGTTTTCAGTTTCGTCTAGAATGAGGTAATAGGGGAGTGGTTTGGCGCATTGGGAGGCGACCAGCAGTTACCCGCGTTTAAAAGTCACCAACGAAAGCTATGAGGTCTGGACAAAATTTTTGAGCTTCTAAAACACTGTCGGATAGATAATCTAGGAACTCGTCTTGTTCGGTGGAGCATGTGTGAGGCGGGAGATAAGCCGAGCATAGCAATATGTTTCTTTTGTTTACTCTTACTTTTACCCAAGTGGCTTCAAAGCTTTCACACTCAAGGCTCTGAATTTGTGAAAATGGCAACGTGTTTCATACGTAGATCGCTACTCCCCCGCCCTTTCTCGTTCTGTTTTTTTTTTTTTTAACACCGGTGTGTGGAAACCAGACAGGGAATAGAGACTTGGGTGAACTGCCGTATCGAGTTTAGTTTCGGAGAGGGCAAGAATGCTTATCTCATTCATATCAACAAAGTTTTGCAACTCTTGTAGGCGGACAGGGGCTGTGATAGAGTTAATATTGATCGCAGATATGCTGATATTTTTATAAGGGAGAACGTGACTAGCTTCGGCTTGTGTAGACATGGGGAAGGCGCTCCGGCTGGCGGCGGGTGATTCAGCTTAAGTTACGGTTGTGATACAGTTAGTCACAATAGTATGAGACAAACAAAATGAAACATTGAGTACATCGAACACGCTACCTTGATAACACCAAACTACGTTCATTGAGATTGGTAATCCATTGGCATAAAACGCTCAGTTATCAACGACATTTCCATGGCTGACACATTCCGGGCCCGACATTGATTGATAGTGCTAATCCGCTTAGCCACCCTTCACCACAGTGCCAGGGTACGCACCGAGGATGTGGGTGGTCTGAGAGTGGTTACCTGTCGGCGGTCCGCTGGATTGTCGTTGGACGGGCCCTTCCGCTTAGCTGGGCGGCGCGGCGCTCCCTCTGCGCTTTGATCCGCGGCGGCGCTCCGTCACCCACGCGTCGATGGCCTCCGTCATTTGCCACGAGGGGCCGGCGGCTGCCCGCTGTGCGGGCCGGCCGGCGGCGCTGGTTCCGGCGGCGCTGGTCCCGGCCACGTGGTTCGTGGCCCTGCGCGGCTGGAACTCGCGCAGCGCGTCGGCTCCCACGATGTCCACCAGATCAGCCAGGCACTTGATGGGCTTTGCCGCCTCCTCTTCTGTCTTTTTTATCTTTACGATGCCGTTGGTGCTGTATACCGCCCAGAGCGTCTTTTGTTTCTTCAGCTGGCGGGCGACGTACATCAGATGTTGGTTTTTGGGCGTCAGACACTCTGAGATATATATCTTGGTGATGGCGGAGCGGGTCAATGTTGGGTGATTGGGGACCCTCTCCGCGGACAGCTCTTTCCTTTTGAGAAACATCTTCTGTCTGGCGTTGAAGGATGTGAACTTTACGATGATTGGTCGCACTTTGCCGGGCTGCAGTCGGCCTAGACGATGGCTCCTGTCTAGCGTCTCAGGTGCCAGTGAGATGCCGGCAGCTCGGCCCACGTCCATCACCAGGCGGTCGGTGTCGTCGTTCGGCGCCTCCGGTACACCGCTGATGATGATAGCGTTGCGTCGGCTGTAGGCTTCCATGTCCTCCATCTTCTGCTCGGCCTCCTCCAGTCTCATTTTCGTGCTCTCCAGCTCGTCTTCTAGAGCCGCAATGCGTGCCTCCGATGCCCAGAGGTAAAAAAAACTTATTTTGTGTCACCTACAAAATTTTTCAACCCCCTTTGTGTCCCCTGCCCCCAGAGGCCGGATAAGTGTTGCACTAGGGTGATAAAATTGGGAAAAAATCTAGGCTTCATCAGGCCAGTGTTAATGTTAGTGTCGCCAATGTTAGTGTGGCCCTAAACCTGGATAGTGGATAATGTATTATTACAGTGTCCCAAAATTTGTTGATTTGGGTGGGAAATACTGAGATTCATTTGCCACTCTCACCACCAATTTCTAAGAGCACTTAACCACTCTCAGCCAAGAACACCTTGTTACCTCAAAAGGCAGTTCAGGTGTGGTGGACTTAAACAGGTGGACAGGTGTGGTGGACTGAGTTGTGTGGATACTTGGAGTTGGTTTATGATCATAATAGATACTCATGGATAAAAATAAAGGCTATTGATCTTATCTCACTCTTTTTGTATCTATTCTAACCAGCAGTTTCCACCTTCTACCCCTTTTTGGTGGATAATATGCCCCTCTGACACCCCAGCCAAAACTCAACTTTGGGACACTGAATACATGTGTAACTAATCTTGTGCAGATGCATTTAAGAATTGCTTACATTCTATTTTACATTTTTCCATAATACATTTAGATTTGTGTTCTATATGGTGAGATTTCACACCTGTTATGACATAACAAATAATAGGTGCCTACCTATGTATAATACAATATACCTACCTATGCAACATGTTGCAAAACGTTCCTTTTCCACATCAAGGCCACTAATATTGTTGAACCAAAATTATAATCATTAGATTTTTGTTAATAGTATACAATAAGTCAAAATAAAATAGGTGTAGGTGCTAGGTAGGTGGGTTGTATGCTTCGGAGCTTGTCGGTTGGCAGGTTTAAGGTACGGAAGTTGTAACTTGTAGGTACAGGTAGGTAGAAGGTAGATAGGCTGTAGGCTGGTAGGTAATAGGTGGTATGGTGGTAGGGTAGAAAGTAAGATTAGGTTAGGTAATGATGTTTTTCTTTCATTCAGAGTTCTTAAACACTTTATGCAAGAGTAAAAGAGTAGAAGTCGGAATGAAGGAAAAACAATTCAGCCTGAACCAAACTTACATAACTACTAACCTACAACCTACCTACAACATACCAACACAAAACAGAAAACCTACCAGCCTACAACCTCCCAGCTTACAACCTACATACCAACCTACGACATTTTTTCGGAGTCCTTGGACTGGTATACCTACTTTTACCAGCTAATGAAAATTGAAATTCCTGCTCTTCTAGGGCTGAAAAGATTAAAATCAAAATGAAATTTGTATCAACATTAACAGTAAAAACATCTATTCATTG
Source organism: Amphibalanus amphitrite (assembly GCF_019059575.1). NCBI lineage: Eukaryota > Metazoa > Arthropoda > Thecostraca > Balanomorpha > Balanidae > Amphibalanus > Amphibalanus amphitrite. Next base: position 1,360,730 of record NW_024881504.1, read on the forward strand.
ACAACTTTGGCAAGTGTTTCAAAATCAGGCAACAAATCCACACAGCCTTGCTTTTGATCCCCACCGGGCTAGCGTTGTTGATCCAACTTACAAGTACCTAAACCAGCAAAATTAGACACCCCAAGATTCCTTACCTCCAGTGTTATTTCCTGCCTTTCATAACCACAATACAACAACTCAACTCAGCTTTCATCACGGCGCCAGTCCCTTTCTTGAAAGCATTCAAACTTGTTTGAAAATTGGACAAGCACGCGCGCTACTCGCGAGAGTCCACTCCTGTTTTGCTACGTGTTCATGATCACAGCATACCTCTCATAGACGTGCGCCGAAAAGGCCCGCTCAAAATCTTTGATGCGTTGGCTCCTGGGGCCTACAAAATCCACAGTGAAGGCTCCCTGGCGGCTGGGGCGTCAGCTCAGCGTTGTCCCCTCGTGTCACCAGCATCCGATTGGTTCGCTCAGGGTTATTCTTGCCGCGGATTGGCTGGTTAGTCTGTTCGCTAGCAGTGTGCGAAAACGCCGTCAACAAATGCGATGCAGTGTGTTCACCATTTTCGTGACTTTGTCACCAAATGTCTCTGGTGCCTGTCAGCTTCTGTCGCCTACAATGTAAGCGAGTAGGAAGTTTTTTTGACCTCTGCCGATGCCTCATTCACCTTGTTCACGGCTTGGGCTACAGCCTCTGTCACGAGGTCCAGCAGCCGTGTCGTGAACTCCTCTTGGCACAGGTGTTCCATCACCGCTGTTCGGATATCTTCTGCCTCAATGGTTGTCATGGTTGTAGTTTTTCGAGATTGTAGCAGTATCACCCGCCGCCGGCTTCACTCACTCTCGGTCGGTCACCTCAATCACTCGCAGTCACACAAAGGCTGTACCTGGCGCGCGGGGGGCAGGGGGACACGTCCGTTCCGGCCGGCGGTCAGGGGTCGACTGACGCATAATGACGCTAGAGCTATAAAAATGGTGTCATTGTGTTCCTGGTGATCAGTCGAATCGAATGATATGCGATATAATGCAATTTGGTTAACTTGAACTTAGTTAAATAATTAAAGTTTACTTAATAATTAAGAACAACTTTAAGTACACTTAACCCGCGCCCCAGTGGCGGTCTCAGCCAACTTCGCCCTAGTGTGGGGGGGGGGGGCATATGTTACCACCCACCTCTAACTCAAAAACTAAGAGGGCTAGAAAGACGCGGCAAAAAGCAGTCGATAGCTGTTGATGCGTACGTTTGAAAGTATTTCGGTCATTTTTCATCTTAGAGCAATATTAAGGGTCAACAAAGGTCATCAAAGGTCAAAATTTGCGAATTGTCATATTTTTCAGAAAACATGCCATTATCTCAGGAACTATGATAGCTAGAAAAACGCTGGGAAAAGCAATCGATAGCTTTTGAACTCTTCTTTTGATAGCTTTTAAACTCTTCTTTTGATAAGGTCATTATCAAAAATGACCTCAGGTCAACGGTTTAGCCTCCAGAGGGCAAAAACTCCAAAAATAGCTGTTTTTAAGAAAAGTGTTTTTCGACAATAACTTTTGACTAAAAAAAAGCTAGGTCATTTCTTATGCCAGAATCGTGTTCCTCTCGCCGAGACGCGTCGAATGAACTATAATTTGACCTTGAAAGGTCAACTTAAAAAAATTTGACCTCAGGTCAAGGTCATGACCTGACCGGAAAAGGTCATGTTGCATATCAGTCGATGCGTCTCGGCAAGACAAACACAATGAGGCCAACCCCAGCGTTCTATCTCTTTCCAATCGAGAGTTATTGGCAAAAAACTGTTTGTAGCCTCAAATGACCTCGGATGACCTTTCAAGAGGCTATCAGCAAAAAAGACACCTTGGTCGTCACGGGTGGTCCAAACCATTGTTATCCTGAAATATTTGGACTGTTCCTATGCGTACACACGTATCTAGAGGCATTTTCGTTTTTCTCCATTGACTTATAATGGAAAGGTCACGCCACTGACCTGACCTTAGGTCACGCATATAAAAAATCCGAGATAAACAAATTGTAGGCACCCATAACATCATGTAATCCACCAAGTTTGAAACCTCTCTGACAAACACTGCAGGCTGGACTTGATTGCAAACTTTATTTTAGGCTTGGTCAGTTAACTTGACCTAGTGACCTGGCCTGATATGACCTGGGGTCAACAATTTCACACATTGTCCAAAATTGATGTACCAAAAGCTACCCCAAGCGGCGCGGCGCTACGCGCCGCGGTTTTATATTTATACGAAAAAAAAACGCGACAGGGTGGTAACATATGCCCCCCCCCCCCCCCACTGCACAATGGGCGATCCGGCCGGTGTAGCCTCGCGAAACCTATCGGCATTCATAACATCCATGTTTTTGAAGCTAGAAGCACAATATTTAGGAGCAACCTTCTTGAATATCCAATGACCATATGTTTTAAATAAGGAGTATCTCTTTTAGGATTTGTGCTCTGTTGCGAGCTTGCAATTTGCTCAATTGCCGCTCGAATAACGCATGAATACTTTTGAGGGTAGGTAGAAATTTATGACTATATGAGCTGAATAGGACATTGAAATGGTGTGTACCTCCGTAGAAAATTGCTTCCAAGCCAACTTTTTATTCAAACGATTATGCCCTACCAATTTATACATATCATGAAACAGCGTAAATCTCGCCCGGCAAGACCCCATTTCATAACGTGACCCAAGCAGCGGGTTTGGTTTTTGGTAAATAACTTCGCAAAAAATGGCCGTAGAACCACGATTTTGACATCGTCGTGTTCGCCTTGCTCAGGCGCGTCGAATGTTATACTTTTTGTTCAGGTGAGGCCACCGTAAGGTGTTGACCTCGAGTCAAGGTCAGGTCAGAGGTCAACAAATCACGAAGTTGGTTGAAGGAGGTCATATCGCATATCATTCGATTCGGCAGGTCTTCCGGAGTCCATTGGTGACCTTGTCGACTCTCTAGCTCAATTTGATCGGGAGTTATTGACGAAAAACTCGTATGACCCTAGTGACGTCATAAATGACGTCATGCAAGGTCAACAATGCAAAAATGCAGCATCAGATCTTGCAAGGAGTGCATGAAGTAACGATTCCATGTACCTGAGACAATTGAATATCATTCCTGGCGCCAAAATAACAGTTTCCATATTTCCCCATTGACTTATAGGTGAGGTGACGTGACCAAACTGACTTTATGTGACATTTAGGAAAAATCTGAGATATTTAAGTTGTAAGACATGTAAAGGACAATAAGTCCTGCAAGTCTCACCTCCCTGTGAAAGTTACTCTGGCACTGAGAGCGTTGCAAGGTTGCGACATCTGAGGATCGTGCAGAGGTTCATTTATGACGTCATAGGTCGGTGACCTGACCTGACTTGAAAGTGCAGTTGGTGTCACAAGATGCAGCGTGCATCAAAGGACAGGTATGCCAAGTCGCAGCTCTCTATTGCCTGTGCGTTTTGAGCTGACGCGAAAACACCCTTTGGGGCATTTACCACTTGTGCTCAAGTGCACCAAGCCACGGCCAACCCTTAGAAGAAAAAGTGTCTGGATGCCAGGGCTGCAAGTGGCTGCAAAATTTCACTGGCTCACCTGATAGATAAAGTCTTAGTGCATGCGATAGGGGAAGCGGGGGTAGCACCGCCATGTGGGCAACACCGCCATCCCCTCCATCGGTAAAACTCTGAACTGTAAATGTAAACATCCGCCATTTCGGTGTCCGAACGGAAGCGGGGCGCCGCGTGAGGTAGTTTTCGCTAAGATTTATTTGATTTTAACCCGCGCACCGACGGGGGGGGGGCGGATATCCGCCCCCCCTGAGGTTTTTCGCGAATAGCGGGAAAACCGCGGCGCGTAGCGCCGCGAAATTTGGTATGACTATAACCTCATCAATTTTACACATGGTGTGCAAGTTTGAACCTCCTACCCTTTAAGGTCAGGTCACCAGGTCACTTTGAATGACCCAACCTCAAGTCACTTTTTTGCAACTTTGTCACCGTGCCAGAGCTACAGTAAATGTCGGAGGCCTTTGAAAGTCGCAGGATATTATTAGGTCATTAGTAGCTACAATTTGTATATCTCGGAATTTTGATATCGGTGACCTAAGGTCAGGTCAATTTCGCGACCTCCCCATTATAAGTCAATGGGGGAAAAATCAACTCCCTATTTTTACCACTAAAACGGGTCGGAATGGCCCCATATACCATACATGACTTCATATACGATCAACCTTCACTACCTTGAGGTCTGTTTTGCTGTTGGGCAGCTGTGAGGTCATGTGACGTCATCAAAGGTCACCAAAGGTTTTTGGCCAATAACTCCGTACAGGAACAAGATACAGACGCGTGGATGGTCTCATTGTGTTCAGCTCGTCAAGACGCATCGAATGATATACATGATGACCTCGAGGTCACGTGACCTGAGGTCAACCTTTGACCTTGACCTTTCGAGGTCAACATATATATCATTCGATGCGGATTGACGAGAGGATCACGATGATGCCCTTAGTTTGTTCCTATCTTGACTAATTCGAAAGTTATTCGAGAAAAACTCTCTCCATATTTAGCGCCGCCATTTTGACTTTTTCGACCCCTGTGACGTCATCTTTGACCTGACCTGAAAATGACCTTAGTAAAAATTGTAGATCTTGACCGTGCGTATCCGATGCCGTTTACCGCTTGTCGCTATCTTGCTTCGTTCTCGAGATCTCAGGGGGGGGGCGGTCATCCGCCCCCCCCCCCGTCGGTACTAAGTTGGCGCAGACCCCCGTCGGTGCGCGGGTTAAGATCGCAATTGCCCATTTTGTGAATTTCTAACCATCGTTGTAATCATTTGGCATGTTTTAGCAGCAAGTAAGTGGTCATTTCATGTCAAAATACCTCGATTTCTACGTTAAATTTGAAGGCATAAAGTGCGCTTCGTTGAGAAAGGAATTACAGAAGAATCGCGTCCCGGCTTGTTTTCCCGTCGGGGCGTTGTCGGTCTAATACTGGGTGTGGGGTAACACCGCCATGCTCGGCGGTGCTACCCCAAGGGGTGGCAAAGTGGATAAAGCCGCAAGAATGACTCACTCAGCTCGGAGAAGAGCTTTAGTTAGGCCGCAAACGTCGTCTGTTTTTCAACCTCACGTTCGACTTCATTGGATGTTTCGAAATAAACGTGACTTTTCCTCCACCTTTGTATGCTATTGTGCGCACCAAACAATCTGATCTGTGACAAACTAACAACCAACTCTTGTGTGTCTTATATGAGTATGAGTTACTATTTCAGACAGCAGTAACGCTACCAAGGGCGGCTGTTACCGTAAGGCCGATCTGTGGATAACACCACCATCGGTGGCGGTGCTACCCGCACATTTTTGGAGGGCGAAAAATGCAGGGCTTGTTTTCAATGGCTGTAAGTAGCGAAATTTTATAATGGAGCGCTGGAAACTTTGCCAACATGTAGGAAAACATCCCTACTTTCCAGGGGCGCGGGAACTACTTTCCGACTGGGGGGCACACCATAATAGAGATTAACCTAGGGTACCCCCAAATCTAGTTTTCTCACCGGTTTTAGGCCACTTATTTTTCACCCCTCGGCTTTTTCAACAAAAAAGGAAAACATTTGCAAAAAAAGTGTGGTATTCCGTCTCAAAGCTGTGGGGGCACCGCCCCCACGGCCCCAGAGTTGGGGGGCAAGCTGCCCCCACTGCCCCCCGGCTCCCGCGCCTATGTTACTTTCACATGAATGCAAAAGAGCTTCGTTTTTACTACGCATATCAGCTCGGTGAGCAGAAATGCTTAAGGTGGCGGTGCTCCCCCCGCTTCCCCTACAGCATTATTTTCAGTTCATCCTCGTAAAACTTTTTTTGCTGGGCTTGGTTAATTCAGTGAGCGTAATGTTCAGTGGTAGAAAAAATATAAAAAGTTAACCTAATTATAAGACATTTTGAACTGATTTTGTCTACTTGCTTTCTATGGCGGAATCGTCTTAACATCTAAATCTCACTTTCCATGCAAAATGGATGCTCATCACCTAGCAATTTCATCGTTACGCAAAATATTCAAAAAGCGTAAAAATCGGCTGTGATTATCCCCCTTATGAAGTGTGACGGAACGCTGTCTTTAACGATACTTTTGTCTACGAAAAAATGTATCCTGAGCCATGCAAATGCACTATATCGTAATCTTTGATGAATTTTCTGTCGACTAGTATGCGTTGTTTTCCAATTTTCGGAAAAAAGTGTCTTTGAGGTTTCGCGAGGCTAGACCGGCCCGATCGCCTACCGTGCACTGGGGCGAAGGTTAAGCAAGCTAAAAAGTATATCATTCGACGCGCCTTGACGTGCTGAATTCACTGGTGCTTTTTTTTTTGTTCTATCTTAATTAGATCAAAAGTCATAGGCGAAAAAGTTTTGACCTGTTTTTAGCGAAATGTTTACATTTATACCCCAAAAAAAAAAAACTGTAAATATTGACCTAGAGCAACCAAATTTGCACAGGGGTGAGAACTCCAGGGGGCCCACATACATATCAAATTTTGTGTTTCTAGGTGCCATAGGAGCCAATCGCGAGGGGGGTCGTATCGACCCCCCTGCCAGGCCGTGTTATGAAAAATGCCCTGCCAGGGCGAGGGTTAAAATAAGAGCTTCTTAGCTAACATGAGTCGGCCGGAAACTACGTCAGACTGACGTCCTGTTCGACCAATTTCAAAGCAAAACATTGAACTACGGCAATCACTCTTGAGAGCTCAGATTTTAAAGACCTTAACCCTCGCCCGGCGAGGAGGGTTTGATGCAACCCCCCTAAGGTTTTTCGCAAATAACGTGAAAACGGCGGCGCGTAGCGCCGCCTAATTTGGCATACCCCCTGGGGCAGCATTTTCGCACCTTTCCTGAAAATTGAAGTCCCAGTCTTTTCAGGTCAGGTCGCCAGGTCACAAAAACCGGTACAAGGTCAGGGAAAAATTGGACTAGCTTAGCGGCAACTGAATTTCAGAAATCACTTTGATTGGTAATAAAGTATATCATTCGATGCCCACGGACGTCCTGTGTTCACTGGTGCTTTTATTTTTGCTCTATCTTTACTAGGCCAAAAGTTATGAGCGAAAAACTTTTGACATTTTTTAGCAAAATTTTTGCACTCATACCCCTAAAAACCTCCCTAAATATTGACTTAGAGTCATCAAACTTTCACAGGGGCGAGATCTCATACGGATTCACCTACCCTGTAAATTTGATGTTTCTAAATGCCATAGGAGCTAATCGCAAAGGGGAGGGGGTCGTACCCCTCCCCTCCCCTCGCCGGCAGTGTTATGGAAAAGGCCCTGGCCTGGCGAGGTTAAAATAGGGCTCAGAACACACGGTGCTACCAAGATGCTGTCTTGGATTTTCAAAGTTTTAAAAATTTTGACAAGTATATATATATATATATATATATATATATATATATATATATATATATATATATATATATATATATATATATATATATATATATATATATATTGTTCATTGAACCGTAGTGCGAATTCTGCTTTTATGAGCTTCCGATTTGTGTGTTCGTATTTTCGGATCGTTTTCTTGAGAGATGTTGATAATTGTCCGATTATATTGGCAAAGGTTTCAGACATAACATGTATACAAAATTAAATTCCTTAAGCTTTCGAAGACATCTACATCTTCATGATCACAAGGTTAAATTGTAAAAGCACAGAGCCTAAGTTTGCTATTAGAATGGAAGGGAGAAAAACTAAATACATATTGTGCGTGATAAATTGCTAAGGCCTCTTGCAGTCTCTTGCAGGCCTCTTGCCTCTTGGACAATACCGAAATACTGTGCTCTACCCATGACCAGCGAAGACTGTGGGTGTTGGAGGCGCTGTACATCCGTGAGTACTCGCCTCACATATATATATATATATATATATATATATATATATATATATATATATATATATATATATATATATATATATATACATATACATATATATATATTATATATATATATATATATATATATATATGTAAAGTTAGGGAGCAGATTCTCTGATATACAGGTTTGATTGAATATGACAGCTAGTTTTGTGATCATCGTATTATTCGTATGTGTATCTTGTATTACACATATGCCTGATGATGCTCATCGAATGAGTGAAACGTTGCAAATAAATACCCGTGATGTGTTGTCAAGATTGTGTGATGAAGAAAGAAAAGTATTTCGACTGCTAGAAAGTACCAAAAAGAAGATCATCAACGCTCAACTAGCTGTCATATTCAATCAAACCTGTATATATATATATATATATATATATTATATATATATACATATACATATATATATATTATATATATATATATATATATATATATATATATATATATATATATATATATTATATATATATATATATATATATATATATATATATATATATATATATATATATATATATATATATATATATATATATATATATATATATATATATATATATATATATATATGCAACATGCAACAAACTTATGCCAGATTAGATATAGCGAACAAACTAATAAGTGACGTTTCGACTTTTTATTGCTAAAGTGTGCCTCAGAAGTTAACTCTGGCAAGCCATATCTGCTTCTGGCGCAGCAAAGACAAAACAAGGCGAATCGCAAAATACACATCTACACACAACGAGCAGAAACAAGCATGGTCCTCCGGTTTCCTGGAAATTCAATTTCGGCTGTATCCACCAGGTGCAAACTACCCCACCTAGCCCTATGCATCCGCGATAAAATACGGTGGATATATCATTAATTTACCGCACCATCGTCGGTACAGTCAACGGGCGCAAATCATACAGTCGACAGACAGCCCGCAGTACACCCGTGCTCTGCGGCACAGCCTACTTGTCAGGCAGCCACTAAGGATGTATGATTAAAATGCTGTACCATCGTCAGTACAGGCATTGGGCGTAAACAACACAGTCATCAGGCAGCCCGCAGTACACCCGTGCTCTGCGGCACAGCCTACTTGTCAGGCAGGCACCAGAATACCTGACAAGAGCCCTCGATCTGACGTTTCTAAGTACTATAGCGAACTGTTTCGAAACGGAATAATGCGATAAACTGCCTTAGCGATCCGACTATATTCTTTAGCCACAGAGTAAACATTTGGCGAAAACGGTGCTGGAGCGGGCTACAACAGGCCCTCTACGTACTATCTAGTAGCGGCACAAATTAGAGGCATCTTCGAGAGGTAAGACGTCAATCACTGTCCTCTAAAGCCGGCCGTACATTGCACGGCCCCACGCACCCAACGGTGCAACCTAAGACTTCTGAGGCAGACTTTAGCAATAAAAAGTCGAAACGTCACTTATTAGTTTGTTCGCTATATATATATATATATATATATATATATATATATATATATATATATATATATATATATATATATATATATATATATTCTTTCAAACAAAGACCGTTAAATGAAATAGCGTTTTCACATTTGACAAGTTTCTTGTGTGTCTTTATAAGTTTATTTACTGTTTTTTTAAGATCATTAGAAAGAGAAGGCAAAATAGATCCAAGGCTCATAGGGAGATGTCATTAGGTATATTTTTACCGACGCGTTTCGAATGTAAGCATGACACTCATTTTCAAGGTACAGTAAGTCCGCTCAGAGGTTTTTCATGCACCAGCATATTCTTGAAAAACAAAATATTCATTAACAACAATTCGCGAGCGATAATCACTAATTCGACTTTCACAATAGAAATTCACATGATCACAAAATACAAAAAGTACATCAATATCATTGCCTTGCTGGCCGTCACGACTAAAGCTACCTAACCTATCCTTCGTCATCAGTGTATCGTGTGTCGTTCTCAGAGTCGTGAGTGTGGTGCGTGTGACGAGGGTGTAGGGTCTGTTGTTTTGTCCCCCAAAGTGCGAGTTTTTCCAGCCTCTGGCTCCTTTGGTGGTTGATGGCGGGTGCATAGTCACGGATGTAGATGGCTTCAATGATTTCAATTCGCTTGGGGTCGTGGTTTGAGTGTATGACGGTAGTGTTATCTACTAGGTGTTGTCGTGTGAGTGTTGTGTTGTGTTCTTCTTCCATGTGTGTTTTGATGGCTCCTTGCTGTTTGTGCATCGTGAGGCGTCGTGATAAGGTAGTCCATGTGAAACCAACGTAACTGTTCTGTCGAAGCCTACAATCTTCGAATGGGCAGTCAAATTTGTACAGCACATTGGTCTGCATGAGACTCTTGGTTTTGGTCGGGTTGTTGCGCATAATCAAGTTTTTGGTTTTCTTGTTTTGGTAGTAAATGTGTAGTTTCAGTTCATGAGTCTCATTAGCGCATTTCACATTTTTCTTGATGATGTGTTTCAATGTTCTTTCATCAGTTTTGTACTCTGTACTCATAAAGTTCTTGTAGAATAGATGGTGCGTTGTTTTTGTCTCACTTGTTGCGTTTGTTCCGTGTTGTTGACCTAGTTGGCGTTTGATCTCACTGTCGATATCTTTGTTTCTGTAGCCATTATTTACAAGCAGTTGTTTGGTTCGTGTGAGCTCTTGGTGCATGAAGTCATACGTTGAGCTGTGGTGAATGGCACGTCTTATAAAGGCACGTAGCACGCTGTTCTTATACCGTTCAGGACATTCACTTTCTGCATTGAGGGTTTGTCCTGTGTTAGTAGGTTTCCTGTACACACTGGTGATAAATCTATCATCGCCACGCTGTACATATACATCCAGGAATGGGATAGCGTCATCACGGCTGAGCTCATATGTGAAGTGAAGCACTGATTTCGCTTCAAACTCTTGGATTAGCCTTAGTAAGTGCTCGGTATCTCTAACATCAACAAAGCAGTCGTCAACATATCGTACATATGTACTAGGAGTGACTTCAGGATCGCTGAGTACGATGTTCTCAACGTGGGCCATATAGAAGTTTGCGAATAACGGCCCCAAAGGTGACCCCATGGCCACTCCGTCTTTTTGCACGTACAATGTGCCATCCGGACCTCTGAAGGGAGCATCTTTGGTACAGTAGGTAAGTAGCCTTTCTAGCAGTTGCTTAGAGAGCTTCAAAGGTGGGAGACCGTTACTGCGCTTTTCATATATCTCGTTTACAATTATCTGGATTGTTTCTTCAATTGGGACATTGGTGAACAGGGACTCGACATCGATAGAGGCTAGTATCCCTTCTGGCTTTTTGGCTCGCAGTAAATCAAGGAATTCTTCAGCGGAATTGATCAAATACTTTCCTGGAATATACGGTTTCAACAACTGATTCAGTCGTTTACCTAACTTGTATGTGGCAGTGCTTACCTGAGAAATAATGGGCCTCAGGGGGTTATCAGTCTTGTGGGTCTTGACGGTTCCGTAAGCGTATCCTGGTGTAAATTCTCCAACAATCTTTTGAAAGTGAACTCCCCCTTGCACTGAGTTGGCACACTTTATGGTGCGATTGACTTTGGCTTTTAGCTTTTTTGTTGTGTCTTCTTTTATTTTTTTAAATTTACTTGTATCAGCAAGGATGGAATTGAGTTTAGCGACGTAGTCACCACGATCAAGTATGACAAAAATGGGCGATTTGTCTGCTCTTCTTATTATAATCCGCTCATCTTCCTTTAACTGTTTAGCTGCTTGTTTCAATTCTTTCGAAAGTAGCTTGCTCGTTGAAGTACCTCTCAGTTTGTTGCCTTCACCGACCAGTTCACTTTTTAGATCTCCAGTGATCGTTACCTTTTCATCTTTTTCAAGCTGTAGTATTTCTTGGTACAAAAGTTCAAGTTCAGCTTTTTTGTCAATCGATTTCCTTTTTGACTGTAAATGACAGTTCAGACCCAAGTTCAAAAACTCATGCTGAGCAGATGTCAGTTCAACAGACGATAGATTGATATAGCCTTGTTTTGGTTTCGGTAGTGTAATGTCTCCACCGTATATCTTTGACAGCTTCTTAGCTACCTTGACTTTACCTACATGATTGAAGTTTTCAGCTTTTTCGTCAATACCAAGTTTAAGTTGACGTCTTATTTCGTCATCGATATCGGCTTTCTCAATATATTCATAAAGTTGAGTGAGTTTGTCTCGTAGTTCGGCAGCTAGCTCTTCTTTCTTCTGAAGTTCATGTTGAACTAGCTGCTTTCTATATTCTTTTGTGAACGCCTTCTTCTTAGCTGCCGGGTCGTTTAGTTTAAAATTCGTAAAATTAGGCAGTAAATCTTCTTTCAAACAAAGACCGTTAAATGAAATAGCGTTTTCACATTTGACAAGTTTCTTGTGTGTCTTTATAAGTTTATTTACTGTTTTTTTTTTTAAGATCATTAGAAAGAGAAGGCAAAATAGATCCAAGGCTCATAGGGAGATGTCATTAGGTATATTTTTACCGACGCGTTTCGAATGTAAGCATGACACTCATTTTCAAGGTACAGTAAGTCCGCTCAGAGGTTTTTCATGCACCAGCATATTCTTGAAAAACAAAATATTCATTAACAACAATTCGCGAGCGATAATCACTAATTCGACTTTCACAATAGAAATTCACATGATCACAAAATACAAAAAGTACATCAATATCATTGCCTTGCTGGCCGTCACGACTAAAGCTACCTAACCTATCCTTCGTCATCAGTGTATCGTGTGTCGTTCTCAGAGTCGTGAGTGTGGTGCGTGTGACGAGGGTGTAGGGTCTGTTGTTTTGTCCCCCAAAGTGCGAGTTTTTCCAGCCTCTGGTTCCTTTGGTGGTTGATGGCGGGTGCATAGTCACGGATGTAGATGGCTTCAATGATTTCAATTCGCTTGGGGTCGTGGTTTGAGTGTATGACGGTAGTGTTATCTACTAGGTGTTGTCGTGTGAGTGTTGTGTTGTGTTCTTCTTCCATGTGTGTTTTGATGGCTCCTTGCTGTTTGTGCATCGTGAGGCGTCGTGATAAGGTAGTCCATGTGAAACCAACGTAACTGTTCTGTCGAAGCCTACAATCTTCGAATGGGCAGTCAAATTTGTACAGCACATTGGTCTGCATGAGACTCTTGGTTTTGGTCGGGTTGTTGCGCATAATCAAGTTTTTGGTTTTCTTGTTTTGGTAGTAAATGTGTAGTTTCAGTTCATGAGTCTCATTAGCGCATTTCACATTTTTCTTGATGATGTGTTTCAATGTTCTTTCATCAGTTTTGTACTCTGTACTCATAAAGTTCTTGTAGAATAGATGGTGCGTTGTTTTTGTCTCACTTGTTGCGTTTGTTTCGTGTTGTTGACCTAGTTGGCGTTTGATCTCACTGTCGATATCTTTGTTTCTGTAGCCATTATTTACAAGCAGTTGTTTGGTTCGTGTGAGCTCTTGGTGCATGAAGTCATACGTTGAGCTGTGGTGAATGGCACGTCTTATAAAGGCACGTAGCACGCTGTTCTTATACCGTTCAGGACATTCTCTCACGAACCAAACAACTGCTTGTAAATAATGGCTACAGAAACAAAGATATCGACAGTGAGATCAAACGCCAACTAGGTCAACAACACGAAACAAACGCAACAAGTGAGACAAAAACAACGCACCATCTATTCTACAAGAACTTTATGAGTACAGAGTACAAAACTGATGAAAGAACATTGAAACACATCATCAAGAAAAATGTGAAATGCGCTAATGAGACTCATGAACTGAAACTACACATTTACTACCAAAACAAGAAAACCAAAAACTTGATTATGCGCAACAACCCGACCAAAACCAAGAGTCTCATGCAGACCAATGTGCTGTACAAATTTGACTGCCCATTCGAAGATTGTAGGCTTCGACAGAACAGTTACGTTGGTTTCACATGGACTACCTTATCACGACGCCTCACGATGCACAAACAGCAAGGAGCCATCAAAACACACATGGAAGAAGAACACAAAACAACACTCACACGACAACACCTAGTAGATAACACTACCGTCATACACTCAAACCACGACCCCAAGCGAATTGAAATCATTGAAGCCATCTACATCCGTGACTATGCACCCGCCATCAACCACCAAAGGAACCAGAGGCTGGAAAAACTCGCACTTTGGGGGACAAAACAACAGACCCTACACCCTCGTCACACGCACCACACTCACGACTCTGAGAACGACACACGATACACTGATGACGAAGGATAGGTTAGGTAGCTTTAGTCGTGACGGCCAGCAAGGCAATGATATTGATGTACTTTTTGTATTTTGTGATCATGTGAATTTCTATTGTGAAAGTCGAATTAGTGATTATCGCTCGCGAATTGTTGTTAATGAATATTTTGTTTTTCAAGAATATGCTGGTGCATGAAAAACCTCTGAGCGGACTTACTGTACCTTGAAAATGAGTGTCATGCTTACATTCGAAACGCGTCGGTAAAAATATACCTAATGACATCTCCCTATGAGCCTTGGATCTATTTTGCCTTCTCTTTCTAATGATCTTAAAAAAAACAGTAAATAAACTTATAAAGACACACAAGAAACTTGTCAAATGTGAAAACGCTATTTCATTTAACGGTCTTTGTTTGAAAGAAGATTTACTGCCTAATTTTACGAATTTTAAACTAAACGACCCGGCAGCTAAGAAGAAGGCGTTCACAAAAGAATATAGAAAGCAGCTAGTTCAACATGAACTTCAGAAGAAAGAAGAGCTAGCTGCCGAACTACGAGACAAACTCACTCAACTTTATGAATATATTGAGAAAGCCGATATCGATGACGAAATAAGACGTCAACTTAAACTTGGTATTGACGAAAAAGCTGAAAACTTCAATCATGTAGGTAAAGTCAAGGTAGCTAAGAAGCTGTCAAAGATATACGGTGGAGACATTACACTACCGAAACCAAAACAAGGCTATATCAATCTATCGTCTGTTGAACTGACATCTGCTCAGCATGAGTTTTTGAACTTGGGTCTGAACTGTCATTTACAGTCAAAAAGGAAATCGATTGACAAAAAAGCTGAACTTGAACTTTTGTACCAAGAAATACTACAGCTTGAAAAAGATGAAAAGGTAACGATCACTGGAGATCTAAAAAGTGAACTGGTCGGTGAAGGCAACAAACTGAGAGGTACTTCAACGAGCAAGCTACTTTCGAAAGAATTGAAACAAGCAGCTAAACAGTTAAAGGAAGATGAGCGGATTATAATAAGAAGAGCAGACAAATCGCCCATTTTTGTCATACTTGATCGTGGTGACTACGTCGCTAAACTCAATTCCATCCTTGCTGATACAAGTAAATTTAAAAAAATAAAAGAAGACACAACAAAAAAGCTAAAAGCCAAAGTCAATCGCACCATAAAGTGTGCCAACTCAGTGCAAGGGGGAGTTCACTTTCAAAAGATTGTTGGAGAATTTACACCAGGATACGCTTACGGAACCGTCAAGACCCACAAGACTGATAACCCCCTGAGGCCCATTATTTCTCAGGTAAGCACTGCCACATACAAGTTAGGTAAACGACTGAATCAGTTGTTGAAACCGTATATTCCAGGAAAGTATTTGATCAATTCCGCTGAAGAATTCCTTGATTTACTGCGAGCCAAAAAGCCAGAAGGGATACTAGCCTCTATCGATGTCGAGTCCCTGTTCACCAATGTCCCAATTGAAGAAACAATCCAGATAATTGTAAACGAGATATATGAAAAGCGCAGTAACGGTCTCCCACCTTTGAAGCTCTCTAAGCAACTGCTAGAAAGGCTACTTACCTACTGTACCAAAGATGCTCCCTTCAGAGGTCCGGATGGCACATTGTACGTGCAAAAAGACGGAGTGGCCATGGGGTCACCTTTGGGGCCGTTATTCGCAAACTTCTATATGGCCCACGTTGAGAACATCGTACTCAGCGATCCTGAAGTCACTCCTAGTACATATGTACATGGGCGTCGCCACCACTACGGACACTACGGACAGTGTCCGTACAAGTTTTGGAAGGCCCGAAAACTTGTACGGAATGTCCGTACAAGTTTCGACGACTGCAAAACAGTCTTTGCACATGTTTTGAAGTAGCTTAACGCTTATCAGTCCCCTATTTGTTGGTAAAGTTACGATCCAAGGCAGCCCCAAAGTCAATGTCAAGCAAGAGTATTTACTACTAGCATTTAGGGTGTAAAGAAATTATCCGGACTTATATTTGTTCGTCATATCTTTTCGCACAGTTTCTTTTCTGACGTTAGAAGTGGGAATACTGGCTGTATAAGTGCCTCCTGTATCGGCTCTCAACTCAGCAAAGACCTACCTTTGCCAGATGACTCTTGCTCTGAGTAATTAGTCGAGTCACCGACGGGTTCATTTGATAACTAGTTTTCGTCAAAGGCAATAGACAGAAAGGAGCACACTCTCTCCTTTTGTGTTAGGAAGCATGGTTGTGGCATTGCGGCAATAAGCCTGAAGCTGGTCTGCCAGCAGCTCCATGGACATCAGCAGCAGCCAACTGCACATCTGCCTGAGGCGTAATAAGCTGGGACTTGATTGGTGAACTCAGCCCGGCTGCGACCGCAAAAGCCACCCTTTGCCAACGCAGATTGACTTGAATTCAAGACCGATGATAAGAGGGCCCACATCATGACCCACCGCTATCCGCCCCTTACCTTGGTTCTTCTGCTCATTATACTGAAAAAGACAACAAAATTGACGGGAAAATAGCCGGTGCACCACCTTTAGCCTCACGCCAAGACGCATCCACTGGTCGAAGGAACACATAAGCAAGGCATGGTGTGGTGAAATGGGCAGCTATTCGCGCTGTATTGTCCTTTGAACCGTCAAAGCGTCCTTGTGTTGGCTGCCAGTAACTCAAACGTCCCGGCCGTCACCGGCGTTAAGCATGCGGCCGAGATCCAGATCTGGAGCATATTTAGCTTTCAGCTGCTGTGCGATGTTCCAGCTGTGTATTGACCAACCCATTGACAGACGAGTCCACTAACAGTGACGACTGACGAGTATTACCGGAGCAACATCCTGTCAGACAAATTAGTCCGTAGGAGAATGAGAAGTGACGCCGGGAGAAGCTCTTATCCTTCTGGACTAACGGACTACGGCTTGGAAATAGTTTTCATCCTAATTCCATCGAGATCTTATGGACTTTTGTCCAGCAAGAGGTTAATAAGGGGACACCCGCTACCAGGACAGAGCAACTGTATGTAGGCAGTAGGCACATGCTAATACGGCGTTGGTCCACATCAAACCCACTGTGCTTAAAAACCCAGTAGCTGGAATGTTCTAGGCATTTCTAAATATGATCTTATGAAAGGTGGCTATATCATCATCAAAGGGAAACAACCTCAGGTTGTTTGTTTCTTAATTACAGCGGAAAAAAAAGGTGTGCGGATAATTTCGTTACACTCTGTGTCATTCTATAGACTAATTCACTAATACGTCAGCCATAATAATTCTGTGAGTTTTGTCATCCTGAGACTCTTACTAAACTAAATGAATGCTTAGAGCAAAAGAAAATGACAAAATCGTGACCAGCGACTTCAAATACAGCAAATGAGACTGATCATGTGCAAAAGTCAACCAAAGGCCATTCGAGGTCACATGAGGTCAACATAAGACTTGACCGTTTCAAACAACCTAACTATATGTCATTCGACGCATCTTGATATGACTAATGCGTTGGCACCACCTTCTTTGCTGAAGAACTCCGCAAAAAAGCCGCAGCTCGGGGTCGCTGACCTGCCATCTACCCTAATGTAGGCATCAAAAATGTGTTTGTATTTTTTCCGAAGCCCCTAGGCATTCGGGGGCTATCGCAACTATTCGTCCGGGGTGGGGGGAGGAGGACGAAAAATGCCCTCCACGGGCCCGCGTGGGTTTACACCTCTGACGAGTGTTACGGCTGACAGAATGTGTCCGTACAAGTTGGGGAGCCGTGGCGACGCCCCTGCATATGTACGATATGTTGACGACTGCTTTGTTGATGTTAGAGATACCGAGCACTTACTAAGGCTAATCCAAGAGTTTGAAGCGAAATCAGTGCTTCACTTCACATATGAGCTCAGCCGTGATGACGCTATCCCATTCCTGGATGTATATGTACAGCGTGGCGATGATAGATTTATCACCAGTGTGTACAGGAAACCTACTAACACAGGACAAACCCTCAATGCAGAAAGTGAATGTCCTGAACGGTATAAGAACAGCGTGCTACGTGCCTTTATAAGACGTGCCATTCACCACAGCTCAACGTATGACTTCATGCACCAAGAGCTCACACGAACCAAACAACTGCTTGTAAATAATGGCTACAGAAACAAAGATATCGACAGTGAGATCAAACGCCAACTAGGTCAACAACACGAAACAAACGCAACAAGTGAGACAAAAACAACGCACCATCTATTCTACAAGAACTTTATGAGTACAGAGTACAAAACTGATGAAAGAACATTGAAACACATCATCAAGAAAAATGTGAAATGCGCTAATGAGACTCATGAACTGAAACTACACATTTACTACCAAAACAAGAAAACCAAAAACTTGATTATGCGCAACAACCCGACCAAAACCAAGAGTCTCATGCAGACCAATGTGCTGTACAAATTTGACTGCCCATTCGAAGATTGTAGGCTTCGACAGAACAGTTACGTTGGTTTCACATGGACTACCTTATCACGACGCCTCACGATGCACAAACAGCAAGGAGCCATCAAAACACACATGGAAGAAGAACACAACACAACACTCACACGACAACACCTAGTAGATAACACTACCGTCATACACTCAAACCACGACCCCAAGCGAATTGAAATCATTGAAGCCATCTACATCCGTGACTATGCACCCGCCATCAACCACCAAAGGAACCAGAGGCTGGAAAAACTCGCACTTTGGGGGACAAAACAACAGACCCTACACCCTCGTCACACGCACCACACTCACGACTCTGAGAACGACACACGATACACTGATGACGAAGGATAGGTTAGGTAGCTTTAGTCGTGACGGCCAGCAAGGCAATGATATTGATGTACTTTTTGTATTTTGTGATCATGTGAATTTCTATTGTGAAAGTCGAATTAGTGATTATCGCTCGCGAATTGTTGTTAATGAATATTTTGTTTTTCAAGAATATGCTGGTGCATGAAAAACCTCTGAGCGGACTTACTGTACCTTGAAAATGAGTGTCATGCTTACATTCGAAACGCGTCGGTAAAAATATACCTAATGACATCTCCCTATGAGCCTTGGATCTATTTTGCCTTCTCTTTCTAATGATCTTAAAAAAACAGTAAATAAACTTATAAAGACACACAAGAAACTTGTCAAATGTGAAAACGCTATTTCATTTAACGGTCTTTGTTTGAAAGAAGATTTACTGCCTAATTTTACGAATATATATATATATATATATATATATATATATATATATATATATATATATATATATATATATATATATATATATATATATATATATATATATATATATATATATATATGTGTGTATAAGCAGGCAATATATCTTCTTTGAGACAAGTTTGGTTGAATACGATCGCGTATTTGTTTTTTATCACTTTCTTATGAAGCTTTTCTTTCTTTCTTATCACTTTCCGGTCAGTTTCTGGCAGCTGGTGTAAAGTATCTCCAATGTTCATACATGCATTATATTGATTTACGTTTTGCGACGCGTTTCGAAGTACTCACTTCGTCATCAGGCATTTACACTTTACACTCTCATCACATTTAACACTTACATTATATCTAAGTTACTTTATACATTTTTTTGTTGACCTTAAAACAAATGCGATGTGACCTATGTCAAAAATCAGTGCACGGTTGTTCGAATCTAGTTCGAAAATTCAAACGTGCTGCTACCATCATGCAACATCTTCATCTACTACCACCGATCTAGCAGATACTAACGTATCAGAATGAACGAAATGTCTCATTCACTATACACTGAACAGTCCCCTCCCCCCCCCACACACACACACTTCACCATCACCTCCTATCCTGTCAGCGTGATCCGTCCCCTGTGTTCACGCTGATCACACATGGACGGGCAGTGTTCTAGGATGTAGGCGGCCTCGAGGATCCTCAGCTTCCACATGTTGTTCTCCCTGTCCAAGATGCTTGTGTTGTCCACCATGTCCTGTCTTGTGATGCGCTCACCGTGGGCACGCTGGGAGTGTTCAGCTGGACCACCCGCAGACAGATGGTATGAGAGTCGGCGGGACAGGGTCATCGTTGTGCTGCCTATGTAAGACGATGTGTCTCGGAGCTTGCAATCTCCTTTTTGACAATTGTATTTGTAGACAACATGCGTCTCTTGCAGGCAGCTTCTTTTGGGGCGGTTACAGATCACCAAATTGGCTGTTTTGGGGCTCTTGTAGTATACGATCAGTTTGACTTCATGCCCTTCCTTTGGAATCACATTTTTCATAAGAAGCGTTTCTTATGAAGCTTCATAAGAAAGTGATAAAAAACAAATACGCGATCGTATTCAACCAAACTTGTCTCAAAGAATATATATATATATATATATATATATATATATATATATATATATATATATATATATATATATATTTATATATATGCATTGGTTGTTGAAGACGACAGCGAGTTCTGCATTGGTGATCTTCTTTTGAGTCGATTCGAGTTGTCGTAACAGTTTCTTACCATCGTCGTTGTGTTCGGAATCGACTCAAAAGAAGATCACCAATGCAGAACTCGCTGTCGTCTTCAACAACCAATGCATAAAGAATAACATCCTTCCGAAGTTTACTAATATATATATATATATATATATATATATATATATATATATATATATATATATATATATATATATATATATATATATATATATATATATATATATATATATATATATATATATATATATATATATATATATATATATTGTTGTGCTTTGTGTTCGCTTCACTTGTGGCCAAATGCTCCATGATCTTCTCACGAACACTTGGCGGTAAGTTAGCTTCTGACAGTTCATGTTCCAACTTACTCTTATCATCTTTGAGTCTTTTAATTGCATCTTTCTTTAGTTGTATTTGATTACAAATCAGTTCTTTCCGGAAGTCTTTTGTAAAAGCCTTATCTTTTACTGCCGGGTCGTGTGTCTTAATGTTTGTGTAGATAGGCAGAGTATCTTCATTTAGACATTGTTCATTGAACCGTAGTGCGAATTCTGCTTTTATGAGCTTCCGATTTGTGTGTTCGTATTTTCGGATCGTTTTCTTGAGAGATGTTGATAATTGTCCGATTATATTGGCAAAGGTTTCAGACATAACATGTATACAAAATTAAATTCCTTAACCCTCGCCCGTATTGGTGTTTTTCCAGCCGCGAACGTATAAGGGGGGGGGTCCGTTGGACCCCCCCCTTGCCGTTTCGCCCCTGATCGAGCTAGAGCTTCGCGGAAAAAACGAGCGTGTTGCCCGTGACGAGAGGAAGCCGATGATACCTAATTTTAAGGTCCTAGGTCATTGGTTGACCTCGCAGGTCAGGTCAATGACCCAAAAGTCGGGAAAATCGGGACCTGTTAGAACGTCGTAAAGTGTGGCTGCTATTGGGTTTTTCGGGGCGCTGATCACGAATATCATGTTAGTTTTGATCACAGATGATGTCTTTATGCATTAAGTCCAGGTCGGGTCAGGTCAGGTCAGGTCAACCAGTAGGGGTCCAGCCGGGTATTCCTAGTAGGTGTCAACCGCCTCTGACAGCTTCGTAACATGTTACGAAGGTGCCAAAACTACTTCGTAAGCGTTCATATGGTTGCTAAATTCGAATTCAGCTCCAAAAACTGGCCTAGAAACATGTAAAACTCGAAAAAGTGAACCGAGGTCACCAAAGGTCAATGACCTGACTTGACCTTCAGGTGACCTTGACACCCACCCTTATGCATGGGGGCAACATCATATCACATGTTTGAACGCTTGAAACCACGAAAAGACTGCAAACGCGCGGCTAATGCGAGCCGACATTCGCCGAATCGCGATTCCGGCCAAACATGGTCTCGAAAAGTAGGTCACAGGTCAAAGGTCATTTGGGTCAGGGTCATGAAATTTTCAGGGTAGGTGTAAAATTGATTAACGCGAGGGTACTGAAAGTTTCGTCGCGATCGGCCGCTTTTTACGCGAGTTATTCGTGAAAAACCATGGGGGGGGGGGTCCGTTCGACCCCCCCCCCCTATACGGGCGAGGGTTAAGCTTTCGAAGACATCTACATCTTCATGATCACAAGGTTAAATTGTAAAAGCACAGAGCCTAAGTTTGCTATTAGAATGGAAGGGAGAAAAACTAAATACATATTGTGCGTGATAAATTGCTAAGGCCTCTTGCAGTCGTCACATTCAGTAAACATACTAACTAATATACCTACATCGTTCCACACTTAGATGCATGACACATGACACATTTTGGTAATATGACACCCTTCTATGCACAGATACATAGATACCCTAAACGTCATATATCCCTCCTAAATCCGATATCACTAATGCCCATCGCATTGTTCAGCTCCAAAGCGTGAGTGTCGTGCACCCCGACTTGTAGAGCTGCTTGTTGATGTGAGGCGAGTACTCACGGATGTACAGCGCCTCCAACACCCACAGTCTTCGCTGGTCATGGGTAGAGCACAGTATTTCGGTATTGTCCACCAAAATTTGTCGTGTGATGTCCTTGTCATGTTCTTTGTGCATGTGATTCTTCAGTGCGCCTTGTTGTTTATGCATTGTAAGTCGTCTGGACAGGGATGTGGTAGTCGCGCCAATGTATTTATCTTTGTTGAGAAGTCTACAACCTTCTTCGGGGCAACTGAATTGATAAATTACATTGGCTTGCTGTAAGTGTCTGTTGTCCTTGTCTCGTGTCTTCTTCTTGAACATGTTGTTGACCATGACGAGATCTGCGGTTTTCCTCGTGTTGTAATATATGATGAGTGTCACTTTCTTCGCCTGGTCTGTCGGCTTGACGTTAGTCAAGATGAGATCTCGGATGACCCTCTCTTCCGTTTTGTAGGCTGTGTTCATTTGACTGCGGTAGAACAGTTTGATTTTCTCCGTTTTCTCCGTTTTGTCTTGACTTTTCTCATCGTTTTTCTGTCCACTTTCCTCACGCTCTTGCTGCTCACTCTGCTCACCTTTCTCGCTCCTCTGATGGCAGGCATCAAGTTGTCTTTTGATTTCATTATCGACGAGGTGATTGCTGTATCCATTGTTGACGAGGATTTGACGAGATCTGGTGAGCTCTGCATAGACATGTTGCCAAGATGAACTGTTGTTAACAGCCCGCCTGACAAATGCCTTGATCACACTCAGCAGCTTGAACTTTTACATGGCCCGTCTCGAGAACACTGTGCTACAGGACATGGACGGACCACCAGAGCTGTACGCTCGATACGTAGACGACATATTCGTCTGCGTCCGTGATGAGGAGCATCTGAAGACGCTGAAGACGGCATTCGAAGAGGCTTCCGTCTTAAGATTCACCTACGAGGTCGGCGGCAACAAGATTGCATTCCTCGACACCATGGTCGAGAAGCTGGATGACGGCATGTGCAGTACCTCGGTCTACAGGAAGACAACGGACGAAGGACATTGTCTCAGCGCTCAGAGCGAGTGCCCTGAGCGGTACAAGCTGAGTGTGATCAAGGCATTTGTCAGGCGGGCTGTTAACAACAGTTCATCTTGGCAACATGTCCATGCAGAGCTCACCAGATCTCGTCAAATCCTCGTCAACAATGGATACAGCAATCACCTCGTCGATAATGAAATCAAAAGACAACTTGATGCCTGCCATCAGAGGAGCGAGAAAGGTGAGCAGAGTGAGCAGCAAGAGCGTGAGGAAAGTGGACAGAAAAACGATGAGAAAAGTCAAGACAAAACGGAGAAAACGGAGAAAATCAAACTGTTCTACCGCAGTCAAATGAACACAGCCTACAAAACGGAAGAGAGGGTCATCCGAGATCTCATCTTGACTAACGTCAAGCCGACAGACCAGGCGAAGAAAGTGACACTCATCATATATTACAACACGAGGAAAACCGCAGATCTCGTCATGGTCAACAACATGTTCAAGAAGAAGACACGAGACAAGGACAACAGACACTTACAGCAAGCCAATGTAATTTATCAATTCAGTTGCCCCGAAGAAGGTTGTAGACTTCTCAACAAAGATAAATACATTGGCGCGACTACCACATCCCTGTCCAGACGACTTACAATGCATAAACAACAAGGCGCACTGAAGAATCACATGCACAAAGAACATGACAAGGACATCACACGACAAATTTTGGTGGACAATACCGAAATACTGTGCTCTACCCATGACCAGCGAAGACTGTGGGTGTTGGAGGCGCTGTACATCCGTGAGTACTCGCCTCACATCAACAAGCAGCTCTACAAGTCGGGGTGCACGACACTCACGCTTTGGAGCTGAACAATGCGATGGGCATTAGTGATATCGGATTTAGGAGGGATATATGACGTTTAGGGTATCTATGTATCTGTGCATAGAAGGGTGTCATATTACCAAAATGTGTCATGTGTCATGCATCTAAGTGTGGAACGATGTAGGTATATTAGTTAGTATGTTTACTGAATGTGACGACTGCAAGAGGCCTTAGCAATTTATCACGCACAATATGTATTTAGTTTTTCTCCCTTCCATTCTAATAGCAAACTTAGGCTCTGTGCTTTTACAATTTAACCTTGTGATCATGAAGATGTAGATGTCTTCGAAAGCTTAAGGAATTTAATTTTGTATACATGTTATGTCTGAAACCTTTGCCAATATAATCGGACAATTATCAACATCTCTCAAGAAAACGATCCGAAAATACGAACACACAAATCGGAAGCTCATAAAAGCAGAATTCGCACTACGGTTCAATGAACAATGTCTAAATGAAGATACTCTGCCTATCTACACAAACATTAAGACACACGACCCGGCAGTAAAAGATAAGGCTTTTACAAAAGACTTCCGGAAAGAACTGATTTGTAATCAAATACAACTAAAGAAAGATGCAATTAAAAGACTCAAAGATGATAAGAGTAAGTTGGAACATGAACTGTCAGAAGCTAACTTACCGCCAAGTGTTCGTGAGAAGATCATGGAGCATTTGGCCACAAGTGAAGCGAACACAAAGCACAACAACAAGATATATATATATATATATATATATATATATATATATATATATATATATATATATGCATTGTTCATTGAACTTGACAGCAGATTCTGCTTTAATAAGCTTCTTGTTCAAGTGTTCGATAGATCGAATGGTTTTCTTGACTTGACACGATACTTGTTTAACGATCTCATTAAAAGTTGTCATATATTGAGTTTATTCAAGACTTAAGCTTTCGAAATTATCACAATTTCATGATCACAAGGTTTCAGGGTTTTTGTTTTTATCAACAATGAGATGCAGAGTACATTGCAAGTTAAAATTCTAAGTAAAAGAAAATCGTGACATGGTGAGTAGCCATCTCCGTTGAAGCAATTTCTTGGCAGTGAGGAAAATGGGTACATGTAACCTACAGATATGGGTCATTCATTAACATCTACACAGTGCACTGTGCACATCCACAGCGTCAATGTTGAGGACAGTTTCCATCTAAACCTAGTTCCAGAGAGACAGTGTTGTTGTAGACTGGCACTGTTTGTTTAGATGAGGGCTGTACTCTCGGATGTACAGGGCCTCTGTAATCCATATTCTTCTATGGTCATTACACGAATGGATGACATCCGTGTTTTCGGTGAGCGTTTTGCGTGTGATGTCTTGTCCGTGCTCCTCTTTTGCGTGCTTCTTGATGGCACCTTCCCTGAGGTGCATTGTTAGCCGTCGAGAGAGGCTGGTCGTCGTAGCGCCAATGTATTTGTCGCGGTTGAGGAGTCTGCAACCTCCTTCAGGGCAACTATACTGATAAATCACATTGGTTTTCTGTAGATGGTTGTTTTTCTTCGTTCTGGCTTTTGTTTTTTGCATGTTGTTTTTCAGCACAAGACTTGATGTTTTGGCTGTGTTGTAGTATATGACGACATTAATACGTTTGTTGGCATCTGTGCTTGTGACGTTTGATGTGATGATGTTTTTCACGATACGCCCTTCAAGCTTGTAGTCAGAGTTCATCTGGCTTCGGTAGAACAGATTGATGTTGTCTTTCTTGTCTGATGTAAATTGGTGGTTTTCATGAAGTTTGTTGAGATGCGACCTAATTTCTGAGCTGACTTGTTGGTTGCTGTACCCGTTGTTGACCAGCACTTGCTGTGTTCGGATCAGCTCGCTGTGCATTGTTTCCCAAGAGGAACAGTGTGTGATCGCTCTTCTGACAAAGGAGCGAATCACGCTAGCCTTGTACCGTTCTGGGCACTCGCTTCTAGCATTGAGACAGCTGCCTTCGTCAGTTGCCTTCCTATAGACCGATGTTACACACCTGCCGTTCGCGACTTCGATGTTGACGTCCAAAAAGGGGAGTCTGTTCTCGACACTCATCTCATAAGTGAA
Source organism: Amphibalanus amphitrite (assembly GCF_019059575.1). Lineage (NCBI taxonomy): Eukaryota > Metazoa > Arthropoda > Thecostraca > Balanomorpha > Balanidae > Amphibalanus > Amphibalanus amphitrite. Next base: position 1,387,182 of record NW_024881504.1, read on the forward strand.
CTTCAGTACCGACTGCTGTTCAAAGGTTGATTTGAGGGCGATCACTTGTGCCTCATCTCTGACACAGATAAGTATGTCGTCCACATACCTAGCGTACATGCTTGGCTTAATCAGTGGGTTTTCCAGGATACGGTTCTCAACAGAGCACATATAGAAGTTCGCGAAGAGGGGACCTAAGGGTGAGCCCATCGCGACGCCATCCTTCTGTCTGTAGATGGTGCCGTCGGGTCCTCTGAAGGGCGATTCTGTGGTGCAGATCATGAGCAGCTGTTGAAGTATCTTCCTAGGGAGGCGGAGAGGTGGAAGGATATCACCACTGTACACATTATCAAGAATGATGTCTATCGTTTGTTCCACTGGCACATTCGTGAAAAGGCTCTCTACATCCAGCGATGCGAGAACACCATCGACTTGTTTCTCACGAAGGAGATCGATCAGTTCTTCGCTCGATTTCAGACAGTGCTTCGCGAGCATGAAGGGAATGAGAAGCTCATTTAGACGCTTAGCAAGCTTGTACGTTGGAGATGTGACCTGCGCTATTATTGGTCGCAATGGATTGTTCGTCTTGTGTGTTTTCACGTTTCCGTAGGCATAGCCTGGGCTGTATTCACCGACTATTTTGGAGAAATGGACCGCACCAGCCTCAGCATTTGCTGCGGTGATCAGCATTTGCTGCGGTGATCAAGACATCACACGCAAAACGCTCACCGAAAACACGGATGTCATCCATTCGTGTAATGACCATAGAAGAATATGGATTACAGAGGCCCTGTACATCCGAGAGTACAGCCCTCATCTAAACAAACAGTGCCAGTCTACAACAACACTGTCTCTCTGGAACTAGGTTTAGATGGAAACTGTCCTCAACATTGACGCTGTGGATGTGCACAGTGCACTGTGTAGATGTTAATGAATGACCCATATCTGTAGGTTACATGTACCCATTTTCCTCACTGCCAAGAAATTGCTTCAACGGAGATGGCTACTCACCATGTCACGATTTTCTTTTACTTAGAATTTTAACTTGCAATGTACTCTGCATCTCATTGTTGATAAAAACAAAAACCCTGAAACCTTGTGATCATGAAATTGTGATAATTTCGAAAGCTTAAGTCTTGAATAAACTCAATATATGACAACTTTTAATGAGATCGTTAAACAAGTATCGTGTCAAGTCAAGAAAACCATTCGATCTATCGAACACTTGAACAAGAAGCTTATTAAAGCAGAATCTGCTGTCAAGTTCAATGAACAATGCATACTGGAAAATACGCTGCCAATATATACTAATATATATATATATATATATATATATATATATATATATATATATATATATATATATATATATATATATATATATATATATATATATATATATAAAATATATCCACAGTTTAAGCATCTCTTCTATTATTGTCGACGTTTCGTCACCCTTATGACATTTTCAAGACATCCATACATGACATACAATTGCAAACATATACAGTGTTCATTCAAGTAATGCCAGTCATGGCTGCCACAAGATTAAACAATATTATTATCACAATTATTAGGTTTCTGATGACACGGGATGGAAAGGAAGATCACAGGGTTCAATGTCAAATTTGATTTTTCTTGTTTAAAAACATGCACATAACAAACGGTACCTTCTCCTACGAATGTGTTACATACAGTTGTGAATAAACGATAAAGATGAACAATGAGCTATACATATACACAACAAGCAGGGTTCTTATTAAGGCTACCTGGTGCTCTGGTCTCTGGGGAGCCTAACTTAGGTCCTCCTTGGACCTAACGGCGTCCCCTCGAACAGCATGAGAGTGCCTCTAGCATTGACCTGTCGATTTATGGTGGGGTCACTGTCGCGAATGTGTATGGTCTCAAGTACATGTAGTTCTCTGACATTGTTGGATCTGTCGATGATGGTGGTGTTCTCAAGCATGAGTTGTCGAGTGAGCCGTTGGTCGTGGTATGTTTGTGTGTGTTTTTGGGCCGCCGCTTTGAAGGTGCATGGTGATGCGTCTGCTAAGAGATGTAGTGGTATGTCCGATGTATTTACAGTTTTGGCGGAGTGCACAGTCTCCGAGAGGACATTTGTAACTGTAAATGACGTTGGACTGTTTTAGCATAGTTTTGTCGCGTGTGGGATTGCGTCCTATCATCTCGCAGATACCACTACCTACCTACCAGCTCGCAAAGAACCTGAATAAGCTACTTTCCCCCTACGTACCTCAAACTTATTCTTTGAAATCATCCAGTGACTTCATTGATCTGCTCAGGGAAAAGGAAAAACGCGGTTTGCTGGCGTCGCTAGACGTATGTAGCCTATTCACGAATGTCCCAGTAGAGCGGACGATCGACATCCTAATGGACTTCTCCTACCGTAGCGAGTGGGCTGCCCCGCCCGAGATCCCTGAACATGTGATGCGTGCCATGCTACGTCTCTGCACGAAAAAGTCCCCTTTTCGAGCCCCTGATGGTAAACTTTACTATCAGATAGACGGGATTGCCATGGGCTCGCCACTCGGGGTTTTGTTCGCCCAGTCCTTTATGGCTCATGTAGAACAGAAGGTGCTTGATGAAGGGTTAGTGGCAAAACCCGATCTATATTGTCGTTACATTGACGATATTTTGGTAGATGTAAACGGACTAGATCAACTGAACGAACTCAAATTACAACTGGAGCAAGTATCAGGCCTCAACTTTACCACAGAGCTAAGTGTGAGCGATCATATCAACTTCCTTGATGTATCCCTCGATGGAAGTAACGGCCCCTTCAAGACAACTGTGTTCCGAAAGCCTACGGACAAGGGAAAATGCCTGAATGGGTCAAGTATGTGCCCAGATAGGTACAAAGAGAGCGTCGTTCATGCATATGTCCACAGGGCGATAACGCACTGCTCATCGTGGCCGCTCCTCCACACAGAGCTACAAAGAGTGAAGCAAATGCTGGCCAATAACAACTACCCGATACAGACTGTGGACAAATGCATCAACGAAGCTATCCACAACCACATTCACAGAAACAGTAGTGGTAAAAACAAAAATGAGCACGCGGAAGGTGTCACAACACACAAGCTGTTTTACCAAAAAAGCATGTCCCCGGCGTACAAAGCCGACGAAAAAGCCCTCCGAGACATAGTCAGGAGACACTGCAAACCAGTGTCCCCAGGTGACCGGCTAAAACTCGTAGTGTTTTACCGGAATCCCACGTCCCGCTCTCTCATCATGAGTAACAATCCCACACGCGACAAAACTATGCTAAAACAGTCCAACGTCATTTACAGTTACAAATGTCCTCTCGGAGACTGTGCACTCCGCCAAAACTGTAAATACATCGGACATACCACTACATCTCTTAGCAGACGCATCACCATGCACCTTCAAAGCGGCGGCCCAAAAACACACACAAACATACCACGACCAACGGCTCACATGACAACTCATGCTTGAGAACACCACCATCATCGACAGATCCAACAATGTCAGAGAACTACATGTACTTGAGGCCATACACATTCGCGACAGTGACCCCACCATAAATCGACAGGTCAATGCTAGAGGCACTCTCATGCTGTTCGAGGGGACGCCGTTAGGTCCAAGGAGGACCTAAGTTAGGCTCCCCAGAGACCAGAGCACCAGGTAGCCTTAATAAGAACTCTGCTTGTTGTGTATATGTATAGCTCATTGTTCATCTTTATTGTTTATTCACAACTGTATGTAACACATTCGTAGGAGAAGGTACCGTTTGTTATGTGCATGTTTTTAAACAAGAAAAATCAAATTTGACATTGAACCCTGTGATCTTCCTTTCCATCCCGTGTCATCAGAAACCTAATAATTGTGATAATAATATTGTTTAATCTTGTGGCAGCCATGACTGGCATTACTTGAATGAACACTGTATATGTTTGCAATTGTATGTCATGTATGGATGTCTTGAAAATGTCATAAGGGTGACGAAACGTCGACAATAATAGAAGAGATGCTTAAACTGTGGATATATTTACTTACAATCATGAGCTTTGGAGAAGTACTCGCCGGACATGAAACATCGACTCGAGCTCTCATACGAAACATCGAACGAACATCTCGAAAAATCACGAACGCTGAAAACGCTGTAGCATTTAACAATATTTGTATATATATATATATATATATATATATATATATATATATATATATATATATATTAAATTTCAGAATTTGCACTTCACCCTTTTCAAAAAAAGACTTAAAAAAACGGAATATATGTCACAGAACTCATGTCCATGATATACTCCAGCAAGTTTCAGCCGGATATCATAAAAAATAACTAATTCAGTGGCGCAGCCAGGGGGGGTCAGAGGGTCAGCTGACCCCCCCGAAATTTCTGTCAGGGGCCCGCTCGAGAGAGAGAGAGAGAGAGAGAGAGAGAGAGAGAGAGAGAGAGAGAGAGAGAGAGAGAGAGAGAGAGAGAGAGAGAGAGAGAGAGAGAGAGAGAGAGGGAGGAGAGAGGTCCTAATCTAACCGGACGAGAGAACTGGCCCGGGCCCCCTGGGTGGATGGGGCCCGGGCCCCCGTGGATGGGTCCGGGCCGCCGGGAGAACGGGCCCCGGGCCCCGGGTGGACGGGGCCCGGACCCCCGGTTGGATGGGGCCCGGGCCCCCGGGAGATTGGAGAACGGACCCGGGCCCCCGGGAGAACGGGCCCGGACCCCCTGGGTGGATGGGGCCCGGGCCCCCGTGGATGGGGCCCAGTCTCCCGGGAGAAAGGGCCCGGGCCTCCCGGAGAACGGGTCCGGGCCCCCGGGAGAACTGGCCCGGGTCCCTGGGAGAACGGGCCCGGGCCCCCGTGGATGGGTCCGGGACCCCGGGAGAACGCGCCCCGGATGGACGGGGCCCGGACCCCCCGTTGGATGGGGCCCGGGTCCCCGGGAGAACTGGCTCGGGCCCCTGGGAGAACGGGCCCGGGCCCCCTGGGTGGATGGGGCCCGGGCCCCGTGGATGGGTCCGGGCCCCCGGAAGAACAGGCCCGGGCCCCTGGGAGAAGGGGCCCGGGCCCCCTTTGTGGATAGGGCCCGGCCCCCGTGGATGGGTCCGGGGCCCGGGAGAACAGGGCCCGGAACCCCGGTTGGATGGGGCCCGGGCCCCCGGGAGAACGGGCCCGGGCCTCCCGGAGAACGGGCAAGGGCTCCCGGGAGAACGGGCCCCGGGCCCCGGGTGGACGGGGCCCGGACCCCCGGGTGGCCCCCGGGAGAACGGGGCCCGGGCCCCCGGATTGATGGACCCGGGTCCCCTGGTAGACGGGGCCCGGAGCCCCGGGTGGACGGGACCCGGAGCCCAAGGTGAACGTGGCCCGGGCCCCCATATGGATAGGGCCCGCGCCCCCTTGTGGATAGGGCCCGGGTCCGCGGTTGAATGGGGCCCGCTAGGGTGACCCGCTTGCTCCGCAACGCGAATAAGGTGTATTTTCGATCGGTGGGCGTTTGGTTGGTCTTGTGTCCGTGGGCTATGTATCCATTTCGGTCGATTGCTTTTTGACGGCTATGCATTTTGGTTTGGGAAAAAATATCCATCGCATCGAGGTGCTGGTGTCTGATGAGCATGCGTTCTACTATAGAACATGTCATATTGTCATGTGTAGTTTATAACAAAGGCTGACGAAGGTTATTGAAAAATGAAAGCCATCGATGAGTTACTATGTAGAGGTTTGAAACATTTATATTTTTAAGAATACTGCTGCTCGTCATGCAAAAGCGATGGTTGGATTTTGGACAAAATTGAATGCTCTTTCCAACTATGCCATTTTCATTTGTCAAACGTACCAGGTTATGCAGTAAAACCCGTGTAATTAAGTAAGTCATTAACAAATACCATTTTCTCCAGCGATTTGTTCCACCTTGTTTTTGATCGATAAGCTTTTCACAATTTTTCCATGCGAGGCTGTGCATTTCTTTTGCCAACAGGCGTTGTTAGAACCCGCTCCGTCAAACAGTCACCCGAAAAAAACATTAAGTCCCAAATCTGTCCGAAACGTCAATTTTCCAGCATAAGTGCCCTCACGGGTGCACGTGGCGCGTGCCATCCCTGCACCGCACACCATTCGATAGCCCGTTCGATTCTCTACACGATACTGTGTTCCCCGTGCCGATCGGACCCACGGTTACCGAGATACTGCACGGGGACCGGACCAGTGTCGGGCAAATTTAGCCATTTTCGCACGATTTTGCAAGCCGATTTATACATGTACTGTAAAGTCTATGACGCGAATTTGCACTTTTTAAGCACGCGCCATGTGCTCGCTATCGATCCGATCGAGCTGAGACCCTCAAAGGCACGTTGCCCATCCTTGATCTATAAATCGTGAAAATTTCAGCGCACTAGGCGCAACGGTCTGGCCTGTACCCCGCGCTAAGTAACACCATGCCGGGACCTTGATAGCAGACAGAATCTACGTCACCACATCATCACACCACAACAAACCCGGCCCAAGGCAATACATGTCCCATATGAGCGCGTTAATCCTCGTCGGCATAGGCCATTCCAGCCATTTTGCGTCCTTCGACGGCACAAGGGGGAGGTTGGTACGACCCCCACGTTTGGCCCATGATCGAGCTAGAGCTTCGCGGAAAAAACGAACGTGTTGCCCGTGACGAGAGTAAGCCGATGATACTCAATTTTAAGGTTCTTGGTCATTGGTTGACCTTCCAGGTCAGGTCAATGACCCAAAAATCGGGAAAATCGGGACCTGTTAGAACGTCGTAAAGTGTGGCTGCTATAGGGTTTTTCGGGGTGCTGATCACGAATAGTTATCATGTTAGTTTTGATCACAGATGATGTCTTTATGCATTTAGGTCAGGTCGGGTCAGGTCAGGTCAGGTCAACCAGTAGGGGTCCTGCCGGGTATTTGTAGTACCTACGTGTCAGCCGCCTCTAGCAGCTTCGTAACATGTTACGAAGGCACCAAAACTACTTCGTGAATATTCAAATGGTTGCTAAATTCGAATTCAGCTCCAAAAACTAGCCTAGAAACATGTATAATTCGAAAAAGTACCGAGGTCATCATAGGTCAATGATCTGACCTGACCTTCAGGTGACCTTGACACCCACTCTAATGCATGGGAGCAGCATTAACTCACATGTTTGAACGCTTGAAACCACGAAAAGACTGCAAACGCGCGGCTAATGCGAGCCGACATACGCCGAATCGTGATTCTGGCCAAACATGGTCTCAGTAGGTCACAGGTGAAAGGTCATTTGAGTCAGGGTCATGCAATTTCTAGGGTAGGTGTAAAACTGATCAACGCGAGGGTACTGAAAGTGTTGTCGCGACCGGCCGCTTTTTACGCGAGTTATTCACGAAAACCCTTAAGGGGTTGCATCATACCCTCCCCCTGTGCCGGCGAGGGTTTAAAACTTCTTGTGATCGAATTTACGTAATGAAGAAGGATAAAGTTACAATCTTCTACAGCAGCCAATAGATGACTTAGACAGGCACATGGGACTACTTAAATATTGTCTGATAGAAGCAGGCAACAGCTTCGTTAGCATATATGCTATGCATATTGCGGAAGGGGCACATTTCGGCCTCGAAAGATACGAATTCGTACCTCATAGTAACATATTTCTGTCATGGTCAATTCGCGTAGAAATTGAACACCGGGTGATTACCGAGCTATTGTTCTATCAAAATTTTCCGATTCAAACTCGCTCAGGGTTATCGTATAGGTAAAGGGGGCCCGCTCAGCAGAATGCGTATGAAATATGGAAAGATTCTGAAAAATGGTTGGGGGCCCGCACACTAGGGGGCCCGCTTTGGAGGCGATGACCCCCCGAAACCAAATCCTGGCTGCGCCACTGAACTAATTTATACGCATTAGGGTGAAGTCGTATAAGAGTACGCACTTAGTGGATTTCTTGCTCTCATTCGTTTCACATTTGAGAGAAAGAAATCGCAAACATGGAATATCAAAGCTCATTAACCCTATTCCTGGCGGGGGGGGGCCTCAGGAGCCCCCCCTGAGGTTTTTTGGTTATTTCTCCAAAACGCGTTGAGCTAGGAAGCTCAAATTTTCTGACTTTTCCTAAAAGGCTTCTACGCAACATGTCTGAAAATTTTGAGTTGATCTGATCTCAGGTCAGGTCACCAGAGGCGGTTTGGTGACCCTACCTCAGAAAAGTTTGCAATCACGCCAGAGCTAGAGTTTTTGACCGATCAATTTCTTCTCTTCAGGCTTTAGTTAGGGTACCAGTATGTGCAATTTGTATATCTCGGAATTTTGATATCGGTGACCTAAGGTCAGGTCAGTTTCGCGACCTCCCCATTATAAGTCAATGGGGGAAAAATCAACTCCCTGTTTTTACCACTAAAACGGGTCGGAATGGCCCCATATACCATACATGACTTCATATACGATCAACCTTCACTACCTTGAGGTCTGTTTTGCTGTTGGGCAGCTGTGAGGTCATGTGACGTCATCAAAGGTCACCAAAGGTTTTTGGCCAATAACTCCGTACAGGAACAAGATACAGACGCGTGGATGGTCTCATTGTGTTCAGCTCGTCAAGACGCATCGAATGATATACATGATGACCTCGAGGTCACGTGACCTGAGGTCAACCTTTGACCTTGACCTTTCGAGGTCAACATATATATCATTCGATGCGGATTGACGAGAGGATCACGATGATGCCCTTAGTTTGTTCCTATCTTGACTAATTCGAAAGTTATTCGAGAAAAACTCTCCATATCTAGCGCCGCCATTTTGACTTTTTCGACCCCTGTGACGTCATCTTTGACCTGACCTGAAAATGACCTTAGTAAAAATTGTAGACCTTGTCCATGCGTATCCGATGCCGTTTATCGCTTGTCGCTATCTTGCTTCGTTCTCGAGATCTCAGGGGGGGGGGGGCGAATCGGCCCCCCCGCCAGTTTCTTGTCCCGGCGGAGCCCGCCAGGAATAGGGTTAAATTAGCCATCGACCCATGAGTCAACGATCCTTCAGCTTAAATGGAAGTGGTCTAAAACTGACGTTTTCTGAACCGGTGCTGTTGCGTACTCTTACCATATGGGGTGTATAAGAGTACGCACGCCGGGCGGGTGGAGGACGCAGGCAGATACCTATGCAGCTTGTACCGTCCAAATGCTTAACACGAAACTCAGAAGACATATTAAAGTTCTGGTACGCATCTGCAACACAGCGCTCCAAATTGACGAGATACCTACAAAACAAACGGCATTGAGCGAGGGGGCAACTATATGCCCCCCTGCAGCGGCTGGCGGGTGGCGCGGAGGCCTAGCGGCCGCCGGGTTAAACAGTGTTAATACATATTTGAAAACGTATCGGGATTCGGATGCTTACGTGTTGTTTGGTAGATTAAAGGAAAGTTTCATTAATACAATTTGCGTGTTTTTCCAATTTACATAATCGTATTTAAAGTCCTATATAATTTTGGTCGTGTTTAGGGCCTAGTAGGGCCCATGGCCTAGTAGCCCCCCCCCCTTGATCCGCCAGTGCATATAAATTGTAAGTGACGCAAGTGAATCGCTACCAACGAGGCAATCATTCGAATTGAAATGAAATACAAGAACGATTACACAACGTTGCTTTATTAAAACACTGCCCTTAGGCTCGTGAAGTACAAGCAAACAAGTAAGAACTTTGAACAAAACTGGTCTAAACAACGACACTCTATGCGGGCAGGTTATGCCTTAGATTCGTCGCTCTCCGACGCGTTAATCTGCATCGGATGCGCAGTTGCAGCATTCAAAGTACTTGGTGCACTGGGCACACTCACGATGTGCGTAGAGACTAGAGAACACATGAAATGCACTGGACCTTCTTTCCCCTGCCTCATGAAATGCGAAACCACATACAAGACATGGGCACACGTCGTCGTCACTGTCGTTGCTCTTATTCCTTTTAGCTCGAGTCACCCTCTGAGACCTCCTTCTTACCGATGGCGTTGCCTTTGACGGTGTTCGAGATTTCTTGTCGGTGGCCTCTTTGACAGCGATCATATAAGGAGACAAGGTCATAATCTCAGACTTCTTCCCTGCCCTCCGTCTTTTCTGTGGGTGAGTGGCCTTTGGAATCCGGTAAATGTCTGGCGGCGAAACACCGCTTGGACCAGGAAGTCCCTCATCTACACTGCCTGTAACAGGACGCCTCTGGTCTTCTCTATCTGCAGTACGACGTCCACGTTCTTCACTGCCTCCATCGGGACGTGCATCACCTTCAGGGTTTACGGCAGGACATCCACGTTCTTCAGAGCCTGTGGCAGGGCAGACGTCATCTTCAGGTTCTGCGGGAGGGCGCCCATGGTTCTCGAGGTCTGCATCAGGGCGTCCTTCTTTGTCGCCGTTACTTGCTGCAACGGCTCTGTCTGTCACAGCCGACGGTGCAAAGTCTTCCGGTCCAAATCGCTCAGGGTTGAAGGGGATCACGCCGGTCGCTTCGAATGCTCTTTCTGCCTTTTGGACCGAAGCAACTCTGCCGTATGCTGCACAGTGCACGGAAGAGTCCAGCCACATTGTACATGGTGATGCAGCGCCCGGGATGTTCCACCATCCATTTGTCGCACTCGAGGGCATACGCCGACTTGAGTGGCTGTAGTCGCTGACTTCCATGTGGCGGCAGGGTCAGGAGAATTATTCCGTTCTCCCGCGCGAACTCGATGGCTTTCAGCGTGCAGTGGCTCACGTGATTGTCCAAAATCAACAGTGTCGGATCGTCTTTCGTGGACTTCACGTGCCTTGAAAGTGTTGGAGCCATTCTGCGAAAAGCTCCCCGTTGATGAATCCCGTGTCGGAGATCATCGGCAGCGTTCCCACCGGCCCATCATCGAATAGCTCTGCCTTCATCCTCTTTCGAGGGAATATCAGAGCTGGAGGTATGTATGCACCGGAAGCTCCCATGCAGCAAACAGCTGTCACGAGCTGTCCCCTCTCCCCAGAACTGACCTTCCCCACTGTTTTTCCCCTTCTGTGTGCATACCTTGGGCAATCTGTTGGGGACGGTGGAAAGTCCAGTTTCGTCGACGTTGTATATGCGGTGCTTTGGGATCTGCTTGGTCTTCAGGCACTCTTCTAGGTTCTTGAAGTATCTGTCGACTTGCACTTTGTTAAAGCCAATCGCTCTTCCCAGGCTGACGTTTTCTGGCACTCGGAATGTCAGCTTGCGACGCTTGCAGAAGCCTCTAAGCCACTCCTTCCAAGCACATTTTGTCACGTGGCTAAAACGATGCGATATACCATTTTGCTCAGCGTACTGGTATGCCAGTTGCATGAGATCTTTCCGCTTTACCCCATAAAACATTTCATCGAGTGCGCGGCAGTGTGCAGCCAGTTCTGCTTCCTGGGCATCACTGAATACCGGACCATATCGTCCAAGAGACTTTGGAACAGTTCCCAAACGCAAGCCTTTCCGCAAGGTTGCTTCATGCACTCCCATGGACTTTGCGATCGATCGCCTACTTTCTCCGCCCTCTATCCTCCTTTTGGCATCTTCAAGAAGCTCTTCAGAGAAAGTCAGCTTCCGACTTAACTTCCGGGGAGTCCCCATGGCAGCAGCTGAAAGAAAGGTAAGTTTGCATTGAAGCGTATGCTGTACGGACTATCGAAACTTAAGGAGTACAAACCTCAACCTGTCCTGACATCATTCCTCTCTCCACGCCATGGTGGGGGAGGGCCATTCCTATTTTTACATTGGGCCTTTTTTACGTATAACGCTATGAAGCATGGTTGTCCTTTAACCCGCGCCCCGCTAGAGGTCCTGAATTTCCACGCCCTGCTGGGGGAGGTGTTTGAACACCCCCTTCTAACTCGGCTCCTGGGCCATGTAGCGGTAGTGGAAAGGTGGCCTTCGAAAGAGCGCCAAAAATAAGAAAGAAATTACAATTCATTTTTTGGTCAGGTTGCTTAAGATTAGGTCACCAGAGGTCATTGCAGGCAAAAATTCGCCGACTTTCCAGGTCAGATTCAGTCAATTTTTAACAAATCGACGCACTGCTCGTGAACTTATCCCGCGCACCGACGGGGGTCTGCGCCAACTTCGCACCGACGGGGGGGGGGGCGGATGACCACCCCCCCCTGAGATCTCGAGAACGAAGCAAGATAGCGACAAGCGGTAAACGGCATCGGATACGCACGGACAAGGTCTACAATTTTTACAAAGGTCATTTTCAGGTCAGGTCAAAGATGACGTCACAGGGGTCGAAAAAGTCAAAATAGCGGCGCTAGGTATGGAGAGAGTTTTTCTCGAATAACTTTCGAATTAGTCAACATAGGAACAAACTAAGGGCATCATCGTGATCCTCTCGTCAATCCGCATCGAATGATATATATGTTGACCTCGAAAGGTCAATGTCAAAGGTTGACCTCAGGTCACGTGACCTCGAGGTCAACATGTATATCATTCGATGCGTCTTGACGAGCTGAACACAATGAGACCATCCGCGTGGCTGTATCTTGTTCCTGTAAGGAGTTATTGGCAAAAAACCGTTGGTGACCTTTGATGACGTCACATGACCTTACATCTGCCCAACAGCAAAACAGACCTCAATGTAGTGAAGGTTGATCGTATATGAAGTCATGTATGGTATATGGGGCCATTCCGACCCGTTTTAGTGGTAAAAACAGGGAGTTGATTTTCCCCCATTGACTTATAATGGGGAAGTCGCAAAATTGACCTGACCTTAGGTCACCGACATCAAAATTCCGAGATATACAAATTGTAGCTACTAATGACCTAATAACATCCTGCGATTTTCAAAGGCCTCCGACATCTACTGTAGCTCTGGCACGGTGACAAAGTTGCAAAAAAGTGACTTGAGGTTGGGTCATTCAAAGTGACCTGGTGACCTGACCTGAAAAGTTAGGAGGTTTGAACTTGCACACCATGTGTAAAATTGATGAGAGAATAGTCGTTCCAAATTTCGCGGCGCGATATCCGCCGCCCCCCGTCGGTGCGCGTGTTACAGAGCTACAGCGCCGCGGAAAATCGCATTGGATAGCCCTACCTATAAGTGCTCTTTCAAAGTTGACCTACCGTCAACGGTCTTGCCTGCAGGGACTAGCCCAAAACTGCCGAAATAGACCTTTTTTTCGGAAAGTTCTTTTTTCTGCAATGACTTTTGAATCTAACCTCTAATGAACTCTCTTTTATTGGCATCGTGTTCCTCTTGTCAAGACACATCGAACGAGCTATCATTTGAACTTGAAAGGTCAACTTTTTTTAAAGGAAAATTTGAGCGAAATCCGTCGGAATTTTTTTTTGAGAAAATGACGTTCTAGTGACGTCATGTTCGCCATTTTCGCCTCAAAAACGGCAAAATTTCAAACGCCGCTAACATCTTCATTTTTAAAGGAATCAAGACGTAACAAAAAAAGGTTATACGTGATTGTACTTTGTCTATCAAATGTCTATCTCGGTTTTTGAAAATTTTGGATTTTGAACCAATTTTTTTAAACTGACTTTTGGGAAAATAATTATAAAATCCAAAATTTTGAGTGTATCGAAAAATTGGAACATATGTCGGAGAAGTGGTCTATGTGCACCTACATACCAATTTTTAGAAGAGTCGGTTCAAAAATGTGGGATTTATTCAAAATTGTATGACGTCACGACACACACATTTTTTGAAAAAAAGAAGATTTTTTGGAAGTTCTAGACCTCGTACGGAAACAAAAATAGCACCATTCGGTTTGCCGTGAAAAACTGCATCAAATAGACACCTTTTTAGGTCTTAAAGGAAATAGTTCACTTTTTAACATGGGTTTTGAACTGGAATAGCAGTTCCGTAGCCTGGGCTGAGACGAGCATAAATCAGGAGCTTTTACAGCCCAACGATCACCCTAGGCAAAGATATTCTATTTCTCGTCCCGAAAAAGGTGTCGATGTGTGCCTTGCATATATTCGCATCCAGTATGAAAAGAGCATGGGTACCGAAAATTCTTCAGAAACTAGAGAAATTATCTACGAGAACTCTAGAGAAATTCTCGTACTGATCAATAAGGACATTCAGCAGCAGCAGATCGCCCAAATGCCGGTGGCCGCGATAATTTCTCTAGTTTCTGAAGAATTTTCGGGACCCATGCTCTTTTCATACTGGATCGCCTGTGCCTTACAGAAACTGAAAAGTTCTTCCTATATCAAAATATAGAAAATAATCTTTTGTTATAAATAGGTTTTATTTTCTTTGCTGATCATTTTGAACATAAAAAATCATAAATCCATTGCAAAAAAAAATAATTTCGTGAAAGTGAACTATTTCCTTTAACAACCAACTTCAAAATTTGACCTCACTTCATCATCAGCATCATCATAACCAAGTTTATTAAACAGAAAATACGGGCTGAACTTGTACAAAATATAAGACAGGCGCAAAAGCAAAAGCTTAACTCAAAGCGCCTTGTCTGAATGACATACATAAACAAATGTAAACACCGCTGCGACTTGACCTGACCTTGACCTGACCTCGACCTGAAATTTATCCAGAGGTGGTCCATATCACTTATTGAGTGTGCCTATTTAATTCTATGAATAAAATGACCCATAAAACATGTGTCGCACATGCCCTTTTCTATATTTTGTTTTTGGTGACCTGACCTAACCTGACCTGACTTGACCTTGACCTTGACCTTTGAATGATATTGTATGCAACGAATATTGTCTTGGTAGCTTAAGAACACGTTTTGGGCAATCAGTCTCAGTCCATTCTTCGGCAACTACAGTGCAAGGCTGATACTGTTGAAACTTGCATTTTGTACCCTTGACCTGACCTTGACCTGACCTCTGACCTACTTAAGCAAAAAAATGGGCTCTTAAGATCCGCCTTGTTGAGAGCTTTTGATTGCCGTTTTTCCCGTCTTTCTACGACCATCGGTTCGGAAGTTAGCCCGCGACCGCCTGGGGGGGGGGGGGGTCGGATCCGACCCCCCCCCCCTCCGTTTTTCTTGAATAACTCATGAACCACTTTCGTTATCAACTTGAAACTTGGCATACCTTCTCCCCTATCAATTTGACGTCTCCTGTGCAATTTTTAAGAAAAATTTTCAAAATTTTTTGAGATATATCGATTTTAGTGATGTAACTACATGGCGTTTTTAGTCAAAAAGTGGTAAATGTTTAAAAAATCGTCAAAAATCAGGGTTTAAAGCAAATTGCAAATTAAGGACATGAAAAGACGCAGCTCAACGAGTTCTTTAAAATGGCTATCTCGGATTTTCCATAAAATGCGTTTTTCACCCCTAAAAATTCAAAAAACTATATTTTTTGGAAAACAGCTAATAAAATCCAAAATTTTGGGAATTTCCAAAAAACCGGAGTATATGTTGTAGAGCTCTATTAGAACATAAGATGCCCCAAATTTCAACTTTCTATCTTGATTTTTGACCCCCAAATTGTAAAAAATAGCTCCAACATGTATAGGGCATGGTGACGTCATAAGAATTTTCGTGAATTAGAGGTACTTCTGAACATCGCATGTGAAAACAAATGGCACCACTAGATTCCTGGGACAAAGCTCGTCTAGAAAAGTGCATTTTTATGTCAAAAATAAAAAGTTGAAAAATTGACCTTTTTTCTCAGCCCTCGTATAGTATAAACGATTTTTTATGCTTTCAATGCACACTTATCACCAGCACAGTGACTTGGGGTCACATATAACCATTACCATCGGATTCGGCGTGAAAAATAAGCCATAAAACATGTGTCGCACGCCCATATAGCAGAAATTGAAAACCGTGACCTTTCGTGACCTGACCTGACCTTGACCCGTACTTAGTATGACCCCTATACACACATGGTACCTTCACTAGGTCTTTGAGGTCATTTTTGGTGAGTTTCGAGCAGCAGCTATCGATTCCGCTGTCCGTAAGCCTATTCATGCAAAACCCCTGAATTTGACCTTTGACCTGACCTTGACCCGAAAGTTGACCTCAATCTTAAAATCTTAAGAGTGCTTTGGGAAGGTCTCGTAGAGACCTTTCGAACGCCGCCTCGCGGGACTCGATACGACCATTGGTTCTCGAGATAACAGGGGGGGGTCGGATCCGACCCCCCCCCAGGCTGTCGTGGGTACGGAAATAGCCCAGGCGGTGCCGGGTTAGACAGGGGGGGCAGAATCAGCCCCCCCCAGCAGGGCACGTATGGCTGAATAGCCCAGCGGGGCGAGGGATAACTTTGAAGTATTAACGTTAGCGCTATGGCGTTGCTTTGTAAAATAATTTTCAAAATTATGAATAAAAGTAACAATAGGTAGGCCCAATAGGTATGTATCTGGGCCCTAACAATAGGTAGGTATATTTCATAAAGTGACGCCATGTTATGAAGTTGATACTCTATTTTTCGTTAACAGGAGCAATGTCAAAAGTAGTCATTCCACTGCTCCCACAAAGCCATAGGGGCATTAACACAAATTATATTGTTCAATGACAAAAAAAAAACGTCATGTCAAATAAATGAGAAGCAAAATAATTAACTTGCCCGTGAATTTTGATCCACGAAAACTAAAGGTAGGGTAAGAGTACGCAATCCAATCCTGCGTACTCTTACCTCCATGATCAATGCGTACTCTTACCCTACAATGTAGGACGTCTTAGGCCTCATGACGTCTTAGGATCGTTGTGTCTTCCGGCCGTCGGTTCTCGTGGTATGACGCGAGCAACCTGCGAGCTTTGCTGTCGCACAATTCATCCAGACGTTCGATACCGCATCACGGGTCGCGGGCCCCGCCGCGGCGCGTCGGAATTGGTCCCGGCCGCGCGCGCTTGGTGTCGCCAGCTTTTACTCTCAGCGTGTCTTACGCGGAGCTCACTACGGCGGAGCCGGTGTATCCGCTGGCCGTGGGCTCTCCTGGCAGGAGACGTACGGATCTGCAATACTTGCTCTTACACAATCAATCCAAAAGTTCGATGCCTCATCACGGGTGGCGAGCCCCGACACGGCGGGACAGAATATGGTCCCGGCCGCGGGCGCTCGGTGTCGCGTCATTGGCGCTGGTCTTCATCTGCCTTGCGGCGGTACCTCCGCCGGTGTGGGTCCCTGCTGCAGCTCGGCTCAAGTTCGCACTGACGTCGCCCAGCCCGGACTGCGAACCCCGGCCGCCTGCGCGGCGACAGGTGGGCCGACACGGCGGCCGCCTGGGGGCGGCCGGCCGCGGGCTACCGCACGGCAGCGAACGGGCTCGTTGGCGAACTGTACGTCCTTCCGGCTGGCGTCCCCGATACGGCGGCTGCCCTAATGGGCGCCGGCCGCGGGGCCGCGCGGACCGTTCTACGTGTTTACATTTGTTTATGTATGACATTCAGACAAGGCGCTTTGAGTTAAGCTTTTGCCTTTGCGCCTGTCTTATATTTTGTACAAGTTCAGCCCGTATTTTTTGTTTAATAAACTTGGTTATGATGATGATGATGATGACGTGCCGCTAACTCTGCGCCCCTCATTTCATCACGTTGGTGTGCGTCGTTCATGTCATATCGCGGCGCACGGGCGCCGTTCGTGCTCACTCAATTCAGGTGTATGATGTGGTGGATGTGTATCGTCGCATTTCATGTTATGTGATGTCATGTTATGTTATGCCGCGATGTGTACATACCCGCTCCATCTGATGGTATGCGACCCTAGTCGCGTGAGCGTACCTCTCTGTCCGGCTGTGCCCCGGGCTCGTGTACAATCCAGACACCAGCCGCGTCGGCCCCGACACGGCGGCTACCCTGAGTGCCGGCCGCGGGGCCGTCGTGCCTGCCCTCTGCACCATGTGCCATCATCTCTACCGCCTATCGCGGTCGCGCGGCGCGGTCTCCCAATTGTTCGTTGCATAGTTTAAAGCATATCACAGCGCACGGGCGCCGTTAGCACTCACTCAATCATGCTGTGTGGTGGACGTGTCTCGTTGTGTTTCGTATCACTTCGGCTTGTGAGCCGGTTCGCTTCGTTGTTCCGATGCCCACGTCGGGTGCGTGGTTTTTTTTTCGCCCGGCTGTGCCCCACACTCGTGTATTTAACAGCAGGCCGCGTCGGCCCCGACACGGCGGCTACCCCGAGTGCCGGCCGCGGGGCCGTCGTACCTGCCCTCCGCGGCGTGTACCGTCACGTTACTATCTCTCCCCGTCGCGCGCCTCGCGGTTCGGTGGGGTGGTTGGGCTGTTCCACCTCTCCAAAAAACACTATGACAATGTTTTTTGCAAGCGCGAGGGCGGCGACGGATAAATGGCAATTTATGCGCCAACGGCGTATAAAGACTTTTATCGGTCGTCGCCAACTTAAGCGCTTGTCAACCTGCGGCGGCTGAGCCGGCGCGGCGGCGGCGCCGCACCCGCAGTTGACGCAGCGACAGGCGACGCAGAGCCAGCAAAAAAGTCGTTGTTCGCCCGCCGCCACCCCAACGCCTCCTGTGCCTTGTTCGTTTATCTTGCTTTAGGCGGTGCTAATGCTGTGTGCTCTCTGTACTGGGCTGTTCCACCTCTCTTCCACCTCTAGGACGTCTAAGGCCTACATGCGTTTCGCACATAGAACAGCCCCGAAACATCGTGCGGAACTTCACAAACGGAATATTGCACCGCACAGTACTTTCAAGACAACCTCACAAGTTTCACACAACAATCACGAAAATGTACCTTATCTCAACTACCAATTATCATGATTATTGTAACATAGCAAAATAACTATCAATACCCTACAAAATAATATTCCTCACCTTAAATTGAAAAGCGTCGCCGCAGCACGCCCCTCTTTCTTTGGTGACAAATACGCACTGCCGGCTTCCTGTTGCATCATGAATTTGACAAGCCGGCGTTGCTAGGCAACGGAACAGCTGATGCGTACTCTTATCGCCCGCGTACCCCGCCCGCCCTTACCCTATAATACAAAATTCACTTTCATAAATTTTCGGCTTTTTTTAGTACGCATTTGACATCATATATCGATATAAATAGCACCATCCATAGACCTCTGTACCTACACCTGGACCGGACATAGAAAATCTGGCCATGACCACAACGGCCCTAAGAGTAAACGATTATTTCTCGAAAGCCAAGTTACCTAAGACGCTCATTTTTTCACCGCCGCACAGCCCCATTCAATGAAAATGATAAGGGTCATTCGCCGAACCGATATGATGTGACGCGTGAGCACCTGCACTTTCAATGCAGGTGAAATTTCACACTGCAATTTCGCGTTACCGACCCTCACCTTATTTCGAACCAGTCGCAGCAGCTCAAATGTGGTCGGCTCTTTGTAGCTCTTGAAGGAGCTTTTGTCCAGTGAGGTGTCGATTATTTTTCTCCAGTCCTTGGGCTCACCTTGCTCCTCTCCGAACACCCGAGTGGGATCTTTATTGACAACAGCTCTCAACTCTTCGTCATTTCCATCTTTGATGACGTCACTAATGACCTGAAAACAAAGTGAAATATATACATAAACAAATATAGGCATACAACATGTATATACGTGTACAATGTACACTATCCCGGCAGGCGGTGGGGGGGGGGGGGCATTTTTTGCCCCCCCCCCCGTATCTCTGAAACTACTAAGCGGATCCGCAAAATTCAAACGGCGTCCGAAAGCCCTGTCAAATTTTCCGGGGTAATTCTAATATCATTGACTTTGGGGCCACCGATGACGTCACAGGTCAGGTCAAAGACAAAATGTTTGGCAGTTCACCAGTCTTCTAGGGAATGCGCTATAGCATCGAGAAAAGCGCATTTTATCGAAAATCAGCGATAGGGCGTCAGTTGCATAGTACATACTAGTATATTGCTATTAGAGGTCACTGATAATACCAGGTCAGGTGACAGGTCAGGTCACCAAGGGTCACCACATAAACCCAATTTTCCTAGAGCTGTGCGATGCATGTTTTATGGTCATTTTTTTCATTTCAAACTTAATGGTGCTGGTTATAAGACCATCAGGAACGGTTTAGGTCACTTTCTGGTGGAGTTTTTTTTTCGCTATAACTTGGTGAAAAAAATAGATATCGTTCTAGAATTTTGTATGTAAATAACAGTGAGTAGGGGCTATCACATATATCCTGTTTTTTGAAAATCAAAAAACTTCTTGGATTTTTTGGCTATTCAATTAAAAAAAAGTAGGGGGGTTCAAAGTTCAAAAATTTAACAATTTTGAGATGGAAGTTTAGTAGCCCTAGTGATTCTTCACCTTTTATGTCTTGAACATTTTTATGTAACTTCAAATCTATAGGCCTGACATATCTTCCCGGGAAACTTTTTTTTTTGGTCGAAAAATGGCAAAAATGACGTCACTCTGACGTCTGGAGATATATTGAAAAAAACTAAAGGTCGGCAAAAAATCCCCCCCCCCCACCGCCTGGAAGGCTATAGCCAGGGAGGCACCGGTTCTGACGTCACACGAAAATGTCAGTCGGCTGGTTGTGGCACTGCCCCCTGCCGGCGCGACTGTGCTGCCACCTAGCTAAGCCTAGTCAGCCTAGGACGGGACGGTTCAATTTCTTTTCGTCGAGTGGGGCGGCTTGCGACGACACCCGGTCGACATGGCTGTGCTCAGTAGCGGCGTGTTGTGTTGCGATCCAGCCCCCGCACGGCTGCTGGCCGTGCCTGCGCGCGCCTCTGCCGCTCACACCGTTGGCCGCCCCAGCTCGGCGCCTGCAAGCGCCTCTGCCGCCGCCAGCTGACGGTGCGCGCCGAGCGGCACGGCTGGCGCGGGTGACGAGGGGCGGCGCACGCCATACTTGTTGTCTTTTGTGTATAATCTCGGCCTCGCTCGGATCACGGTCCAATAAATCGCGTTACTCATTATTCCTCTCTCACTCTGAACCGACGAACAGAAACATAACACGGCGGAACACCTTCAATATTAAGGGGGGGGGGGGGCACCGCCGACTTTTGGTCCCACTCTTTCCATGTAACGCCCATAGGGCTAATGTTAAAATACCAAAATCAAAGGGGGGCACGGTGCCCCGGTGCCCTCCCCGTTCCGCCGCCTATGGGTGCTGCAGCATACCTCAGGTTCCGAGTCTCTCGGACGGCCAGTCCCGTTCCATAACCACAGCCAAGGCCCGCTGACCTTAAAGGTAGTGTGCCACCTTTGAAAGATTTCCCATTTTATTTTTCCTAGGATAAGAAGCTTCTGTTTTTACCTAATATCGCAAAGAAAATCAAAAATGGGCCTGGAATAGTGCCTTTTTCGCCTAAAAATTTGTCGGTTTTTCTATATGGGGCATTCCACGTCAAATCGAACAAAAATCGGCTGTTTTGCACCTTACCATTAGCGATTTCATTATAAATTTGTGAGCGAGTTCCTTTGTCGCCCCGGACATTACATTGATGTTTTTTGCACATTCTGACCACAGGTCTTCTAAATATAGGGCATCGAATTTTTGCAAAATGTTGCATCTTTATATTTTTGAACGACCATAACTTTGGTTGTACTTGTTTGATTTGAATGAAATAAACCTTACTGTTTAGGTAATTTCTTAAGCATTTGTTTAGAATTGCATCGACTTAAATATATGACCTTGAAATTTGCTTAACTCTGTTCCTAAGCACAAAAATTGAAATAGCAAAAAACACGCCACCTTCGATTTGGCTCATTTTCATATATTTTATTGCCTACCATATTCTTAACAACCTGTGAAAAAATTAGAGTGGGCCATTCATAAGTTTTGAAGAAAATGGCACACATGCAAACGTATGTTAGCACGCGCAGTGGAGGGGAAAGAGTGAATTTCGCCCCAGCCCTCCTGTTTTTCGCCAATATCTCATAATATTGATGCGAAATTACTTATGGCTACCTGTCCAGAATTGAATTGCACATCTCATCGTGCAAGCAATAAGAAAATCGGTTCACAACTGTTCTAGTAATAGCGGTGTAATGTAAACATCCTGTCGCCGCGGCGACGCGGCGACTCGGCAGCCGGCGCCGACCGCTACGCGCCGCCTGAATTGTAGACTGTGCCGGGACGGAACGGAACGGTTCCGTCTTTACATCGCGCTCCTTACCGCTGATTACGTTCGATTCGCGTCAAATTTTGTGAGAAGACTAAGAAATGTACAGGCAATCTTATGGTGAAAGAATTCTGAAAATAGGTTGGTAAACAATTGAAATATGAACGTGTAAACACAAAATTGTGACTGCTGCGTTTCCCGCGTCGGCCGATCCCGCCTCAGCCGGCGACATGTTACTCTTAGCAGGACTCTAACTGCCATATTTATTATCGGATTAACTAGAAATTCCCCATACATACTCAAAAGTGTATGTTCTTTCGTATAGTGAAGATCAAAAGACGTGAAGATATCGTTGCGTGATAATGTTTTCGTTGAATTTATTTCATGATGCATTTCCACACGGCTCAAAATTCACCGCAAAATACCGTTTGCCTGAGACACTTTTACAATGGAACGTGAATGCTTGACTACGATGACTATGCATTTCCATTCTCGCAGAGTTTGGGATATCACTAATCAGCAATCATTCATTTCAGAAAGTGTACACAAGCAAGCATGTCTTGACTCTGTCTTTCAAGGTCACGCGCGGTTGCGTGATGTTGATGCATGAAAACGGCGTTTGCCGCGAAAGTTATGAATGGCCCATTCCAATTTTTTCACAGATGGTTAGGAACATTGTGACGGACATAATATGTAAAAATTACTCAAATCGAAGGGGGCGTGTTTCTTGCTATTTAAATTTTTATGTTTTAATTCAAGGTCAAATGCATTTCAAGGTCACTTTAATTTAATTTTATAATTAAAAATCAAAGCCTTATCAATTGCCTACAAGACCCTGTTAATATCATTTTGATACCAGAAAAGGAACCAGAGTTATAAGCATTTTAAAAAATGATGTGTGGCATTTTTGGCTATATTCGATGACCTATATCTCGGCGATACGTTATCAAATTTCGAAAATATTATACGTAACTCAGTTTTGAACCATGCCCAGTCTGCCTACAAATTTTCAGAAAAATCGAAGGGGATGACGGATTTCGGTGTTTGATTTGACGTGGAATGCCCCATATGTATAACAACTGTAGTGGGCTGACCTGCAAACAGGCGTCGGCAACAATCGCGAATGCGGCGCACATGTGACAATAAGCAAAGGTCACTATAGAGTTACGACGTACGGGAATGAGTTATCAGCTGTCTAATCGTAGACAACACAATGTCGAGCCTTAAACTGTAAGCCTGTACTGGTATTGTTTCTTTTATTTGGCTGTCGAACATTATTTATGGTTTGAAATATGATTTTATGTAAAATAATTGATATGAAAAAGCCGTCTCTTAACCCGCGCCCTGCTGGGGGGGGGGGGTGTTTGAACATCCCCCCTTGTGGTTTTTCGCGAATATCTCAAAAACGGCGGCGCGGAGCGCCGCCGTTTTTGGTACACCTTATCATACATAAATTCTACACATGTTGTGAAAATTTCAGACCAAGGTCATTCAAGGTCAGGTCACCAGGTCACTTGAAGTGACCTCACCTCATAAAAAGTTTAAATGTCTGTCATAGCTACACCAAGTGACCGATCGCTTTGAAACTTTCAGCGATTGCTAAGAGCAATAGCATGTACAAAATGTATTTCTCAGAATTTTGATATCGATGACCTAAGGTCAGGTCAATTTTGCGACCTCCCCATTATAAGTCAATGGGAGAAAATTGAAATGCGCCTCTTTTGGACGAAAGACATTATAAACACTCCCAAACACCGAATTACAAGTGGTTTAGACACACAGAACATGAAAATGGTGTCCGTGACCCTTGTTTATGCCCTGAGGTCATCTTAGGTCACGAATGGTATCTAACAGTTTTTCGCAAATAACTTTTGATAGAGGCATGCTAGAGCGATGAAAACGCCTTAGATGTGTTCAGCTCGACGATACGGATCGACTGATATGCAATATGATCCTTTCCGGTCAGGTCATGACCTTGACCTGAGGTCAAATTTTCAAATTGACCTTTCAAGGTCAAATTATAGTTCATTCGATGCGTCTTGACGAGAGAAACACGATGCCGGTAAAAGTAAGCTCGTACAAGGCTTGGGTCAAAAGTTATTGCAGAAAAACTATTTCCAAAAAATCGGCCATTTTTGCAGTTTTTGCCCCCTGCAGGCAAAACCGTTGACGTTAGGTCAAATCTGAGAGAATTACTCAGAAGGGGCGTTAATAGGGCTATCGAATGCGCTTTTCCGCGGCGCTGTAGCTCTATTGGTTCCCGAGTTATGCGTTGGCTTCTTGGAAGTTTTCGACATTCGACCTGGAAATCGGCGAAATTTTGCCTTCTATGACCTCTGGTGACCTGACCTTTGACCTGACCAAAAAATTGACCGAAGTGATTTCGTCATTATTTTTTACGCTGTTTCGAACGCCGCCTTCCGCGTATCGCTACGTGGTCCAGGAGCCGAGTTACAAGGGGGGGTGTTCAAACACCCCCCCCCCCCAGCAGGGCGTGGAAATCCAGGACCCCCAGCCGGGCGCGGGTTAAGTTATGACCCCATTTCACCACACGCAAGTGGCAGAAATGACAATGATCAGCTGACGCATTTTTCTTGGCCGAAGTCAGAGCGCGCGGCCCGACACACCACCACCGCACCACAAAGTATGAGCAGAAGCCACGCCCAAAGCCAGGGCCCCGGTAACGTGAGGTAGCCGAGTCGGGGCAGCGTGCGCTGACCCAAGCCGGGGCCGCAGCTTTGGGCGCGGTCTACCGCATCCCCGCGGGCAGCCCCGGGCTATCACATGACACCGGGAGGACGCGCGGCCCCGGCTTGGGTCAGCGCACGCTGCCCCGACTCGGCTACCTCACGTTACCGGGGCCCTGGCTTTGGGCGCGGTCTACCGCACCACCTAACAGGCGTGTTCGAAACCGCAGGAGATGATGATGAACGGGTTTATCGAAACTTGATTGGATGAGCATATCGGTAATAGCGATTTCGGTGTGTGCATTTATTGTTCATAGTGGTGTGAAATGTGGTTGGGGTACGACCGACAACCCGTCGGGGCGAATTTCGCACTGGGGTACTCAAAATTTGAAGAATTTAAGACGTTTCCATGAGTTTTCAAGGTATGGATAAGTTCTAAAAATCCGGTTCTCCTTATCTGGGCCATTAACTCCATACGGTCCAGGAAAGCTGGTACACTACCTTTAACCCTCGCATGTGTAGGGGGGGGGGGGGGTCGGATGGACCCCCCCCATGGTTTTTCGCGAATAACTCGCGTAAAAAGCGGCCGATCGCGACGAAACTTTCAGTACCCTCGCATTGATCAATTTTACACCTACCCTGAAAATTTCATGACCCTGACCCAAATGACCTTTGACCTGTGACCTCTTTTCCGAGACCATGTTTGGTCGGAATCGCGATTTCGCGTATGTCGGCTCGCACTAGCCGCGTGTTTGCAAGCTTTTCGTGGTTTCAAACGTTCAAACATGTAATTTGATGTTACTCCCGTGTGTGTCA
Source organism: Amphibalanus amphitrite (assembly GCF_019059575.1). Classification (NCBI taxonomy): domain Eukaryota; kingdom Metazoa; phylum Arthropoda; class Thecostraca; order Balanomorpha; family Balanidae; genus Amphibalanus; species Amphibalanus amphitrite. The sequence continues at coordinate 1,412,594 of NW_024881504.1, forward strand.
AGGTCACCTGAAGGTCAGGTCAGGTCATTGACCTTTGGTGACCTCGGGTGACCTCGGGTCACTTTTTCGAGTTTTACATGTTTCTAGGCTAGTTTTTGGGGCTGAATTCGAATTTATCAACCATTTGAACATTTACGAAGTAGTTTTGGTGACTTCGTAACATGTTACGAAGCTGTCAGAGGCGGTTGACACGTACTACGAATACCCGTCACGACGTCTACTGGTTGACCTGACCTGACCTGACCCGACCTGGTCTAAATGCTTCAAGACATCATCTGTGATCAAAACTAACACGATATTCGTGATCAGCACCCCGAAAAACCCCTAAGCAGCCACACTTTACGACTTTCTAACAGGTCCCGATTTTCCCGACTTTGGGTCATTGACCTGACCTGGAAGGTCAACCAATGACCTAGGACCTTAAAATTGGGTATCATCGGCTTCCTCTCGTCACGGGCAACACGCTCGTTTTTTCCGCGAAGCTCTAGCTCGATCAGGGGCCAAACGGCAAGGGGGGGTCCAACCGACCCCCCCCCCCCCTACACATTAGAAGCTGGCAAACGCCGCACACATGCGAGGGTTAACCCGCGCACCGACGGGGGTCTGCGCCAACTTCGCACCGACGGGGGGGGGGGGGCGGATGACCGCCCCCCCCCTGAGATCTCGAGAACGAAGCAAGATAGCGACAAGCGGTAAACGGCATCGGATACGCACGGCCAAGATCTACAATTTTTACAAAGGTCATTTTCAGGTCAGGTCAAAGATGACGTCACAGGAGTCGAAAAAGTCAAAATGGCGGCGCTAGATATGGAGAGAGTTTTTCTCGAATAACTTTCGAATTAGTCAGGATAGGAACAAACTAAGGGCATCATCGTGATCCTCTCGTCAATCCGCATCGAATGATATATATGTTGACCTCGAAAGGTCAAGGTCAAAGGTTGACCTCAGGTCACGTGACCTCGAGGTCATCATGTATATCATTCGATGCGTCTTGACGAACTGAACACAATGAGACCATCCACGCGTCTGCATCTTGTTCCTGTACGGAGTTATTGGCCAAAAACCTTTGGTGACCTTTGATGACGTCACATGACCTCACAGCTGCCCAACAGCAAAACAGACCTCAAGGTAGTGAAGGTTGATCGCATATGAAGTCATGTATGGTATATGGGGCCATTCCGACCCGTTTTAGTGGTAAAAACAGGGAGTTGATTTTTCCCCCATTGACTTATAATGGGGAGGTCGCGAAATTGACCTGACCTTAGGTCACCGATATCAAAATTCCGAGATATACAAATTGTAGCTACTAATGACCTAATAATATCCTGCGACTTTCAAAGGCCTCCGACATCTACTGTAGCTCTGGGACGGTGACAAAGTTACAAAAAAGTGACTTGAGGTTGGGTCATTCAAAGTGACCTGGTGACCTGACCTTCAAAGGTAGGAGGTTCAAACTTGCACACCATGTGTAAAATTGATGGGGTTATAGTCATACTAAATTTCGCGGCGCTACGCGCAGCGGTTTTCCCGCTATTCGCGAAAAACCTCAGGGGGGGGCGGATATCCGCCCCCCCGCCGTCGGTGCGCGGGTTAAACGGGATTGGCCGGACGACGTAGAATCTTCGTGCTCCGAGAGACACCGAACCCGGGGATAGTCTGTCGAAGTCTTGGCGGCTGAAGAAAGGCTAGACATATCTCACTAGATAATGGCGTGGCCACTGGCCAGCCTCACTTCCGTAGTTTTGCTTCACAAAATTCCATGTCCTATTGGGTTTCCAGTTACGTAGTACACGACCACCTTCAGGAACTTGATGTTTTTTAGATATCTCACTTAATGACAAACTTTTGGCGGCAATTACATTGGTTACCTGCATACTTTGGTGAGGAAAAATCACTGTCGCAGTCGTACAATCAAGACATACCACAAAGGATCAGATCTAAAGCAGCATTATTAACAAAAAGTGTATTGCAGTGATCACCGGCATGTTCGTAAAATAAAATACATCACGAATACAGATGACAACCAAGCCGGACTAGGACACTTATAACAAATATGAACGCAAAAGTGGCAAAAAGAAATAAAAGAGAGAAGATGAATCTGCCCTACGCAATCGTCAACTAAAACTTCAAACAAATATGTAACAGATCTTTGTGCATTAAATGAACATGAATATACCCGCTCTGTCCTCGACACATAAGGGGAACATCCTGGCGGGCCCAGCCAAACAGCGCGCCCGCCTTCGAGTAGGGAATACTGGCGGCCGCAGAAGTGACTAACAGATACCATATTGTTCGTCACGCCACCCACGCTGAAAAATAACAGCTATTTAATCGCGAAATGCAACTATTCATTCAAAGATGCTGCACTACACCAGCACCACCGCACAGTTAGCAGATAGGTACGGACCGCAGGTCCTGGTCTCTGTCTCTTCCGAGCAGGGTCTCCGGACCGGTCACCAGCGCCACCATCTCCGCGCGGTAGCTATAGCACAGCTGTCCGGCCGGGGCCCGCAGTTCCTCGGCCTTTTTGTCCGGCCAGACCAGCACGGCTCCCACCCAGCCCCTGAAGACTCCGCCCTCCGCAAGTCCGTCCGTCCAAAGCCGGACAGCACACAGCGGCAGGGACGCGAGGTGCAGCGTAGCGACGCTTTCCCTGTCCGCCTCCTTAGCCCCAGCCCGGATCAGGCACACGTCCAACCGGAAGGTGACGCCAGCCGTCTGTTGCCACCGTGGGATTCGCTGGCGCCGAGGCCTCGGCGGTCGCGCGCAGGAGGTCCCCTGGTGGCAGAGCCAGCGCCGTCCCCCAGCAGCCTGGCAGCCAGGGTCCAGCTTCTCTCCTCCATCGGAGAAAGTCGGGCTTCCGCCATTGGTGCGTGGCACGGTGTCGAGCACGGACACCAGGTGATGATGCGGCCGCCTCTCGCATTTCCCGCTCCAGGAGATTAACGTGCGAGGGGGGTGGCCGCCGGCAGCCACGCGACGGCAGCGTGTTCGAGCGCCCCTCGGACTTAACCGATTGGTCACCGTACTGAGGGCACCCTCGCCCAGGCCTCAGCTATTCAACCAGATCGACGGCGCCGTAGCCGTCAGAAGCTGGTGATCACTCGAGCCACGCCACAGAGCTCACGCATCAAAGCGGTTGGCTCTCCGGTCCTCGGCATTGGCGTAGCCAGGGCAGGTAAGATGCCGGCCTCAGTCATAACCGGAAAACCTGTAAAAAAAAAAACGATGTGTGATTGGCAAATGGGAATATATTGTTTGCACAGAGTTGATAAATATTGACACACACTGCCTTGTGACAGTAGATTGCTTAGTGAGATTGGCAGTCGGCAGAGGAGGGACTTTTGTAAGAAAACAACAAACGATTGAGGCATTGGTTTTGTAGCTAGCTACCTACCCTTCTCATATGAATCTGGATGATTTGTATAGTCTCTCTTGAAAGTATCGCGTCCTGGGCTGCGGCGGCTCAGCGAACTATTCCATTCAGTTTGAGGACCCCAGTAGGGAGGTCATGGCCTGTATCATAAAAAGTACGCTGTAACACGATTTCACGCCAGCGGTAGAAGGAAAACTGCTATGTGACGCAGGCCCCAGCGGCTGACAACTGGGTCAAAACAGTCGGAGGCCGGCCAAAGGTCATGCTCGTATCGCTCTCTTTTGACCCCGTCCACCGCCCCAGGCGGATACCGGTGCCTCTTGGGCTCACCAGCCGGGCGCTCATTGGTGTGCCCAAGGGTGTGCCTTACTGGGCGCCAATCACTCAGTGTGCGTGACGCGTAAAATCACAACGAAGCGAAGTTCCGCCATAACCCTAACTGTGATGAGGCCTTCTGAATGACGTAAACAGGTCATGCGGGGGGGGGGAAGCCTGGCATCAAATAAGTTTTAAAAAGAACATGACTGAACAGCACTTCTTTTCTTTTTTGTCGCCGTTCACTAACCGGCTCATTAAAAAGAGAGAACTTCAAATACAGGACTAAATGGCTAGACAGCGAATTGGCGCACTGGCTAGAGAGATAATTCTTGTTTTTGAAACCGCTTACGAGTGCATGTGCAAGCACGGATGCATTCTGTTAGCGGGTGCAACTGATGATTTTTTGGGTATATGCGCACGAGTTTCCGGATTTTACCCTCCCCCCTCCCCAGAAAAATATGACAGTCGTGCCGATGACGAGTCAAATTGCTAACTTTGCAATGAAACAAATCTAAACAAATCCTCTGCGAGTAGGGTGGCTTCCGTTGACCACATGCTTAGCTGCCACCACAAGTTACCGGATGGCGACTGCCACCTCCCCCTATCCCTCCGCAATCCGCATTCCGCAACCACTCCCCTCGCCCCGCCGCGCCGGCTGCCTCCGCGTGTCAGACTTCGGTCAGTGCTACCAGCGGCTCTCAAACCTTTCCGCTCAACCGCGGCTGGGACAGGTGGCGCCTTCCCTCAGAGTCGCGATACTTTCAAGAGAGACTATACCATGAAGAAAAAAAGCATAGGCGTAGGATCGGGGGGCCGAGGGAGCCATGCCCTCCACTTTTCAGCCATTGTATAAAGTATAATCTTTATTTTTATTTAAATACAGAACTAAGCGCAGGAAATGGTTTGGCAAGGTGAGATGAGCACAAAACTGATAAGAATTTCTTAATAAGGGGTTCACACAAAGTGACATTGAAGTTCCCTGCCTCCCCCCCACTTAACATGAGGTTCCTAAGCCCATGGAAAAAAAAACACATTGCATGATGTGCATCAAGTCAACACTTTTAACCCTTGCACTTACAGCGGGCCACACAATTAAGTATGAATGGTAGGTTGATACCTAGGCTGTTGGTTGTAGGTTATACCTAGGCTGTTGGTTTAGTTTAGTAGGATGTAGGTATGCTGAAAGGTTGAAAGTTGGGTATTTGTTAACACTCGCCCTGGCAGGGCATTTTTCATAACACGGCCTGGCAGGGGGGGTCGATGCGACCCCCCCCCCCCTCGCGATTGGCTCCTATGGCACCTAGAAACACCAAATTTGGTAGGTAGGTGGCCCCCTGGAGTTCTCGCCCCTGTGCAAATTTGGTTGCTCTAGGTCAATATTTAGGGGGGTTTTGGGGGTATAAATGTAAAAATTTCGCTAAAAACAGGTCAAAGTTTTTTTTCGCTTATAACTTTTGATCTAATTAAGATAGAGCAAAAAGAAAAGCACCAGTGAACTCAGCACGTCAAGGCGCGTCAAATGATATACTTTTTAGCTTGCTTAACCCGCGCCCCACTGGGGTCTGCGTATAACACGCCCTACTGGGAAGGGGGCTATTCATAGCCTCCCTCCTAACTCCGAAACTACTGGGCCGATCGTCAAAATTCAAACGGCGTCTGATAGCCCCGGAAAAACTGTCGAGCGAAACCTACTTTCATTGACCTCGAGGTCACCGATGACGTCACAGGTCAGGTCAAAGTAAAAATTATTAGCATTTTGGCTTGTTCACGTTTTGGGCTCTGGCCGCCGTCTTACAAGTCAGATCAGGCTCATTTTTGGATCACACACTCGTGAACAGATGCTCTAGATACCCTGAGGGTACCAAACTTGTACTTTGATTTTCAGGTCAAGGTCAGGTCATCACAGGTCACGAAAATATTATATCATGAGTCGGTCACGTGACGCATGTTTTATGGTCCATTTAGGTCCGAGATTTCGAATTTGATGTCGTCTGTGTCATTGGAGGTCATTTTGAGTCGAATTTAGCTTAGGTCAGGTCACTTTCAGGTCAAAAAAGGTCAAATTTTGAAGTTGAAATTTTTCAATAAAAAAGGTGTCTATTGGATGCAGTTTGAGCTCAGGAACACGATGGTGCTATTTATATTGGCGTACGATGTCAAATACGTGCTGAAAAATTGATTTGAAAAATTAATAATTGGCCGTTTTCACGACGGAACTTTCGCAGAGGAACTTATTTGATACCTAAAAAGTACCTACCCTTAGAGGCCTTAACATCCCTCAAACTGAAATATTTTATGTTCAAAATAATTTTAGAAGTTTAAATCCGGGCATTTTTTGCCCTCAAATCACTTATTTATTTACAAACACAGCAATTTTTAGTTCTAGTAGCCCACCTTTCGACTATGAGGTATTAAATCAGCGTGGCAACTTGCTCCCTCTTTGCTCCCTCGGGTATCTAATTCCGGAATTCTTAAAAACAAGGAAAGTATATATCGAGTTCTCTTTTATACCTATTCAGTTATGTTTTAACCCGCGCCCCGTAGGGCTACCGGCGGACCCTACCACCCGTGGGGGGGGGGGGGCCGTTTCGGCCCCCCTCTAAGATCTCGGAAAGTTACCGGCCGATTTTCAACATTCAAACGGCGTTCGATAGCCCCACCCGGGAACTACCTTGTGACCAAATTTCATTGACCTAGGTCAAACCGATGACGTCACAGGTCAGGTCAAAGGTCAGATTTTCACCGCTCACAGGCAATTCAAGAAATGTGCTTTGAAAGCGAGTAAATTGGTAATTTATTGAAAACCATCGATGGTACATTGTTCGTCAAACACATACTTTGCTATCTGAGGTCACTGATACCAGGTCAGGTCACAGCGAGGTCAGGTCACCGGGGGTCACAATATGAATGTGTCGTGTGATACATGTTTTATGGTCCATTTTACATGACAAATGCGATTATGTGGGTTAGGCAGCCTTTGGGGCCAGCCTAGGTCACGTTTTTGTGAAGGTCAGGTCAAGGTCAGGTCAAATTAGGTCAAATTTCAAAGTTGATATTTTTGCATAAAATGGGTATCGATTCGATGCAGCTCTCGTCACGGGGAGTCTAATGGTGGTCTTCGTTTTGCTCTACGAGTTCTAGAATTGCCAAAAATTGAGTTTGAAAATTTGACGTCATCATTTTTGAACAGTTTTTTCGCTATAACTTGGCCAAAAAACGAGGTATCGATCTGAAATTTGGTATGTAGATAGAAGACGGTAGGCACTATCACATATATTCCGGTTTTTTCGAAACTCAAAAAACTTTTTGGATTTTTTGGCGAATATATCCAAAAAAATGCTTTTTTGATTTTTGGAGGTCAAAACTCAAAAATTTCAAAAATTCGAGATAGCAGTTTTGTAGCCCTGTCAATTCTACACCTTTTATGCCTTGATCATTTTTCTGTATCTTCAAAGCTGTAGTCCTGACAGGTCTTCTCGCGAAGGTCTTTTTTCGGTCGAAAATGACAGAACATGACGTCACTCTGACGTCATTTGTGGCCAACCTATCATAGCCTCTGGAAAAATTTTTGGTCACAATGTGTCAAATTGATGCCCGGAGGGGTCCTAAAAGTTTGGTGGCGATATCTCCAGCCGTTTAGGAGATATCGACCGAAAAGGACAGGGGGGGCCGTTTCGGCCCCCCCTACGGGGCGCGGGTTAATGGTGATTAAAATATGACAAATTTTTTAATTACATTTCATATAAGAAAACACGCAAAACAATGAAACAAAAATAACTACGGCAGATAATTACCTTCAGGTATCTAATTCCGACCAATCAGCACCTCAGTAGGATATGACGTCATACAAGAATGGTGGTGATTGCCGTTTGCAGTCCCGGCCGGTAGGTCACGTGACCGCCGGGCGCCTCGGGTCACGCGGCGGTCGGGAGTCGGACGCGGGGCGTGGTCGCGGGCGGACGCGCGGGGCATCATGCTTTGCTTTGCTTGCTTTGTCAACTTCATATAACTTACTATCGCATTCGTGTGAAAGCCAAACACTGCTCAGTGCCCTTAGAAATTGAGTTTTGGAAAGCTCAAGTCCCTATAGCTCCTCAGGTCGGCAACAGTTGAAGCCTCATCTGAACCCATGTGAAAAAAACGAAGGTAAGGAACCTTGTGTTGCTTTTTCTTTTACCGTCATAATTATCTCAAACCATCACAATTTTGAGTTGCCACATTGTCTGCTTCACTACATTCGTGTAAAACTTGGGTGAAGGCTGGTGGCTCAAAGAAAGGTGAAGATATTTCTTTAAGTGCCTAATCCGTGAAATTGAAATATCCCGGCTTTACAAATCTACACTTTTCATTTTCTCCACGATACATTTTTTAAAATTGTTTAAATTTTATCTACATTTGTTAAAATCGGGGCTTTGGTTTTGTGTAAACTAGATCATAAAGTTTACTATAGTTTTGTGTAACCTGATGGCTGAAGAAAATAGTAATTTTGCTAAAATGATGTGCGGAAATTTGTTGCTTTCCAAATCAAATTACTCATACCTATATTTCATTCAAAATTAGGAGGCATTATTACTGTTTTTTTCTTGTAACATGAACTGAGTTTGGGTACTGTGCTCCGGAAACGTTGTGGAACTTTAAGCTAGCTAGAGCAGTTTCCATAAAAATTGTTTAGATAGTTGACATGGCTTGTTGACAACTTTTTTGAGGATGGAGATGCTAGTACTGAGCATTGTGTTACATATGATGATGAAGATGATTAGCCAGATGCTCATTATTTAGGATCAAAATTGATAGAATAGTTGTATTACGTTTCACCCACGGGGCTTCTTCGGATACATATAGGTAAATTCAACAAATAGAACACAGAGATGCAGGCCAAGCTCAGACACAAATCATGCGCATGCAATAAATATCGTGAAAGGATTAACAGATATCTTGAGATTTAGACGAATAATAATTTTAAGATCGACCCCTAAGTGCGTACTGCGCGCTAATATTTGTCTTTGTTAATAAATACGTATACCTATTTAACAGTCGACAACACAATACGTACTACGCGAATTACGCTATCATTCCATCTCAGAATTCGTACTACGCGCACACTAATACATACACATCATTCTAAATCACAGCTAACAATGACCTATAATAGTGCGTACTGCGCGCTATTATTTGTCTTTGTTACTAAATACGTATACCTATTTAACAGTCGACAACACAATACGTACTACGCGAATTACGCTATCATTCCATCTCAGAATTCGTACTACGCGCACACTAATACATACACATCATTCTAAATCACAGCTAACAATGACCTATAATACCCAATCATAATCAGTGTTCGGCGGTACAGCATATCTACAGGCGCTGCCTACTGGAGCCATCTGTTAGACACGAAAGGAACTACTGCTACTATGTAGGTATCGGTGTCATATAACGCTACCAACAGAACAAGCCAAGGAACAAGCGCTAATGTGCATATGATGATGTGTAGGGAACTGGATGGAGTAAGCGCCATGATGATGTGTTTTTGTTAAGTGCTGGTTTTTTGTTTCTTATCTCAATTGATTCAGTTATTAAAAGGTTCGCTTCGTCCTTGCATCTATGAAGAATAGAAATTTCGAAGTCAGTGTTCATCGGTTGTGCTGTGGGGTGTGCTGTCAGTATATGATCACCTAGGTCAGTACCTTTCCTTTTGTTCCTAGCGTCTCCCAAGTGTTCCATAAATCTAGTCCTCACCATGCGTTTAGTTTTACCAATGTATGTATCTCCACACATTTTACATTTAATCTCATACACAACGTTTTTGGTATGGCATCTACCTTTGAGGCCACCCTCACACGTACTGCAAGTCTTACGACACCCCCTGGGACAATCAGGGGGTTGCAGTGCAGACGAGGTCAGTTGATTTGAGAGTGTAGGTCCGCTTTTCCACGCAACTCGAATATCCAAATCTGAGGACTTCACTGCTGCGTTGACTTTACGTGTGAGGGTTTCGTCAATGTAAGGTAGAGATATGTAGGTAATATTGGGAGAAGACTTTTTCTTTTGAGATTGTTTGTTTTTATATCTGATTGCGTTTTGTATGTTACGAATCAGTTTAATCGGATAGCCGCTGGAAATGAATATGTCCGTTATTTTTTGTAGACCCCGGTCCTGTGCTGCTTTATCAGACCCCAAACGAACAGCTCTAAGCGACTGAGAGTGTATGAGGCTCCTTTTGGTCTGCATAGGGTGGCTGGAGTCAAAATGTAATAAGATAGGGGCTGCTGATGGCTTAACATAAAGTTCTGTGGTGTATGCTCCTGAGGGTTCTACAGTGATTAGTGTATCAAGGAAGGGAATTTGTCTTTGTGACGAGAGATCGGTGCGTTCGAAGCTGAATTTTAGACAAGGATGGAAGCTATTAATGAACTGTATGTATTCATCTAAGTTTTGCGAGCCATGGGTCCAAATACCAAAAATATCGTCGATGTATCTAAGGTAAAGTGCAGGTTGTAGTCTATCCGATGCTAGTATGCGTGTTTCTACTGCGTTCATGAAGAGGATAGCCAGGGGAGGGGCTATACGGCTTCCCATAGCTATCCCCTGGGTTTGCTTGTAATATTTTGTACCGAAGCGTACATAGTTGTTTTCCAGACAGTGCTCAAGTAATTTTTTCACATCAGGGATGGTGAGACCATATAAGTTCACCTTTGACGAGTGGGTACGTAGCATAGCTATAGTCGCCTCTATCGCTTCTGCTGTGGGGATGTTACCGTAGAGATTGTTCACGTCTACTGTGAATGCGATGGCACCGGGTGGGAGGCCAGAAGGGAATCGAGTGCTCAGGTGTTGCAAATAGTCATAGGTGTTAGTTAAGTGGGCTGGTACTAGGATCAGAAGCTGGGTGATTATTCTCTCTAGGAACCACGAGAGCTTGTCAACTGGGTCCCCACATGCTGATACTATGGGTCTCATCGGGTTGCCTGGTTTGTGTGTTTTCGGAAGTCCATAAAGTTCTGCCGTGCGTGACTCGTTAGGTTTTAGAGCGTGTATGATTTTGTCGGGTAGTTTACCTGCCAAAGTCTCGGTGATGAGGTCAGAAGTCTCGACGTCTAGTTTTTTGGTTGGATTTTTGTCAATGGGCTGATAATCATTCACTATAGTTTCAGTCTTGTGTACGTACTCTGATTTCTCCAAAAGGACTAATCCCTTGCATTTATCTGAGCGCTTGACGATAAGGTCGTCATCATTCTTTAGGTCTGTGAGTGTAGATCTGTCATGTTTTGTGTGGTTCTGTTTGGTGTTTGATTTGTGGTGAGTATACAGACCCATTACTTTTTGTTTGAGTTTCTTCAGTGCGTGTTCTGTGACAGGGTGGGCTTGAGGTGCTTGTTTCGTGTCCGTGTCACTAAATCGAGTCACTAAGTCTTGTTTCGTGTCCGTGTCACAAGTCGCTTAGAGCTGTTCGTTTGGGGTCTGATAAAGCAGCACAGGACCGGGGTCTACAAAAAATAACGGACATATTCATTTCCAGCGGCTATCCGATTAAACTGATTCGTAACATACAAAACGCAATCAGATATAAAAACAAACAATCTCAAAAGAAAAAGTCTTCTCCCAATATTACCTACATATCTCTACCTTACATTGACGAAACCCTCACACGTAAAGTCAACGCAGCAGTGAAGTCCTCAGATTTGGATATTCGAGTTGCGTGGAAAAGCGGACCTACACTCTCAAATCAACTGACCTCGTCTGCACTGCAACCCCCTGATTGTCCCAGGGGGTGTCGTAAGACTTGCAGTACGTGTGAGGGTGGCCTCAAAGGTAGATGCCATACCAAAAACGTTGTGTATGAGATTAAATGTAAAATGTGTGGAGATACATACATTGGTAAAACTAAACGCATGGTGAGGACTAGATTTATGGAACACTTGGGAGACGCTAGGAACAAAAGGAAAGGTACTGACCTAGGTGATCATATACTGACAGCACACCCCACAGCACAACCGATGAACACTGACTTCGAAATTTCTATTCTTCATAGATGCAAGGACGAAGCGAACCTTTTAATAACTGAATCAATTGAGATAAGAAACAAAAAACCAGCACTTAACAAAAACACATCATCATGGCGCTTACTCCATCCAGTTCCCTACACATCATCATATGCACATTAGCGCTTGTTCCTTGGCTTGTTCTGTTGGTAGCGTTATATGACACCGATACCTACATAGTAGCAGTAGTTCCTTTCGTGTCTAACAGATGGCTCCAGTAGGCAGCGCCTGTAGATATGCTGTACCGCCGAACACTGATTATGATTGGGTATTATAGGTCATTGTTAGCTGTGATTTAGAATGATGTGTATGTATTAGTGTGCGCGTAGTACGAATTCTGAGATGGAATGATAGCGTAATTCGCGTAGTACGTATTGTGTTGTCGACTGTTAAATAGGTATACGTATTTAGTAACAAAGACAAATAATAGCGCGCAGTACGCACTATTATAGGTCATTGTTAGCTGTGATTTAGAATGATGTGTATGTATTAGTGTGCGCGTAGTACGAATTCTGAGATGGAATGATAGCGTAATTCGCGTAGTACGTATTGTGTTGTCGACTGTTAAATAGGTATACGTATTTATTAACAAAGACAAATATTAGCGCGCAGTACGCACTTAGGGGTCGATCTTAAAATTATTATTCGTCTAAATCTCAAGATATCTGTTAATCCTTTCACGATATTTATTGCATGCGCATGATTTGTGTCTGAGCTTGGCCTGCATCTCTGTGTTCTATTTGTTGAATTTACCTATATGTATCCGAAGAAGCCCCGTGGGTGAAACGTAATACAACTATTCTATCAATTTTGATCCTAAATAATGAGCATCTGGCTAATCATCTTCATCATCATTTGTTGACAACTCTTGCTGTTTCTAAAAAAGTGAAAAAAATATTTTCCTGCATTAAGCACACAAGGCATGTTATTCTCATTGTGCGAGTCCGACTCGGCTCCCGCGCACGCAGAGACACACACGCCTCGGTCACTCAGAGATAACTGTATTGCCCGAGCGCCCGAACCCCATACCGATCGAAGAGCCACCTAGTGGCACTGGACACAACTCTCACACCCCCACACCAGATCTGATGTTGTTGGGACGTAAATGAACATAAAGAACGCTTTGGCTGCAAACACGTTAAACACAACACGTGCAAACACAAAAGAACGACTTAACATTAACGTCTAGCACATCAGATGGCATCTCCCCCATCACAGCATCGTCTTCCCAACACCATCAGATTTCAGTTCGAATGACATTCGAAAATATTCGAATGACACGCCATAACACAAACAGATCACTTATCGTCCCTCCATCTGTGACATACGGCGAACGAGCACGAAACGTGCGAACGTGTGCATCATGGCTGACAGCCACGGACACCCATCACAACTGGCACACAAGCAGCCAGACAGCGCTGGTTAGATCTCTTCGATGAGTCGAACAGGTCGTCGTCTGATTCTGGATGACCGCCGCAGCTGCTGCCCAGGAGCGGTGTCGTTCCGCGTCGGTCTCGTCTCGAGAGCAGCCGCCGGGGAGTCCGTTGTCGGAGGCTCAGCATACGCATAGCGTTGGCGAAGGAAACGGCGGTTCCTTGTGAGCACCCGCCCGCTGGGCATGCGGATAAAGTAGCGTCTTCTCTGATGGTCCACCCAGGGCTGGGAAATCCCTCATACTTTCATACCCCAGTAGGTAGCAGATATCGGTTTATTGTTCCTTCATTTGTAGCAAAATCAGCATTTCTCTCTTCCGTAGATCATAAAGAAAAATACAATAAAAACATCAAAATTCGCACATTTTCGAAATAGAGGACGTACCACCGGTCAGTGATCTCGTCGGCGAATATGAACAAAACATCTGTAAAGCCAACACAAGTTCAAAACGTCAGCTTTGTGCTCCATTTTATGACGAATCTGGCCGCTCTTTGTAGCAGTTTCCAGTGTAGCCATAACTAATTCTTCATACTCTGAGTCGTGTAGCTAAAGGTATCTGCTACGCCTTTTTATGTGCTATCTTTCTTATAAATATTGCAAAAAGGAATTTTATTATTTGTGAAATATTGCAACGACATATTTACGAAACAAAACAAATTGTCTTAAAAAGGGAATTGTTCAATGATCAATAAAAATACGAAAAGAATCAACTCATTTTGCCCATGACAGCTCTAAAAAGCCATCTTTTATGAAGCGGTATCCTGCAACGTCTTTAATTCTTTTTGATGACGTCATACAATATTTTTTTGTCAGTTCAAGTGAATTTTTCTTTTAATTATACATATTCGAATAGAATAAGAGTTTTAAAGCACGAATAAACCTTCTTTTGTAAGTAACATTAAGTAACATTTACAAAAATATACAAAAACATCATTTATGTTTGTGTGTTTGGTTGATGCAGTGGTTGATGCGTTGTTTCTGGCGCATTAGAGACGATTCTAGTTGTCGTTTCGCGTGGCTAGTTTGATGGGTTTTGATGAGTGTTTCTCTGGGTGTTTTTGCATTATTTCGGCAAGTGTATCTTTCATTTTGCCTCTATGTTAAGGGACGTGGGATGTTCCAGGCCTAATTTCAAGTGCTGTAATGACAACTGTCCGTATAGCGGCGTGCAGTACCCAGTTAAAGAGCAAGGTAGCCGCCCAGCACGCAAAGCAAGATGTGAAGATATAGGGAGATATGATCGGATTTGCGCAGAAGGTGAGATCTGATTGAAATATTGATGAAGTAACGCCCAGAAAAGAATATTTTATTTACTTCTTTAATGTTCAATTATTATGTTACCTCTAAACCTTGATAGGTGACAACTGGCAACATTTGTACAGCGGGTTCGGCATGCACAATGATTGTAAATTCAAATTGTTGACCAGACTGATTAGCCAAATCAACCTGATTTCTTCCAAATACTTTCTGCCTGAGTAGGCCTTCTGAAAGAGTTTGACCTTCTGAATCCTAAAGGTGCTGGGATGCTGATAGGAAAATTCTAGGGCTCACTGGAGCTTCCTGGTGCTCCGGGGGGTGCTGGAACTTGCCCTGAGAAAACCCCACAGCAACTTATTTTGGTATTTGTATGCTTCCTACAAAGAGTAAGAAACAAGAAAAAGAATATTCACAGGGGGCAGAAGCAAGACACTGTATCTTTTTTTTGTGCGTGCAGCCAACTAAATCAAAACATTTAAAGCTCACTTTGAGAAAAGATAGAAAATGGTAGTGGTAAGTTCTGTCCAGAATTTCTATTGACTCGTAAAATCATTTTCTTTAGCAGAAATGATGTGAGGGACATTTGTGGCAATGTAGCTAATAAGAGTTTCTCGTAATATCTGGTATGTAGCAGATTCAGCATTTTTCCCAGCCCTGGGTCCACCTCGGTGATCACACCACACCGATCCCAGCGTTTCGTATTGTGATTCTGCACTGCCACTTGACTGCCGACACGCAGTCCCGGCAGGTCTCTCGCGTGTTGATTGTAGCGCCGCTCTTCACTGTTCTTGAGGTCGCTCCCAGCCGCATCAGCTTCGTCAGCCGCCCGCTGCCAGCAGAGATCGAAGGCACGTCGGTGCGCTGGTAGGGTGTCCCTGATTGGCCTGCCGAACACGATCTGGGCCGGGCTTCTGCCGTCCGGTCCCGGGGTGTTCCGCTGCTGCAGCACACCGCGTGTCCACCTCTCGACGTCCAGGCCTCCATCGGCGGTCCAGCACCGCCTGATCAGCTTACTCGCAGCCTTCACCGCCGCTTCTGCTCTACTATTGGATTGCGGGTAGTGCGGCGATGACGTGATATGTTCTATGCCCCACCGACTCAGGAATAACTGGAATGCCCTGGCGGTGAATTGCGGCCCGCCGTCACTGAACAACTTCTCAGGGGCTCCAGCAGTGCAAAAGACACTTCTCATTTCAGTGATCACTCGATTTGATGTGGCTTCTTTTCCCAGAGGCCTGCAGAACACCCAGCCAGAGAGTGGATCAACCACCACCAGGAAGTGCCGTCCTGCGTGCTGAAATAAATCAGCGCACAGGTGCTGGAATGGGCGACTGGGTGGCACTCTTCTGAGATATGTTTCTTTTGGAAGCGAGGGCAATTCGGTTTGACACGCTCTGCAGCCACGTGTGATGTTGGCAATGTCGTTGTCCATGCCAGGCCAATACATGATCTGCCTCGCTCGACTCTTGGTCTTCTCTTTTCCCATGTGTGATGAGTGTAGCTCCGTGAGGATGGCCGCCCGCATTGGTCTCGGGATGACCAAACGGCAGCCACACACCACAACACCGTCTTCAACAGTGAGACGGTCGTGTACCGCCCAATAGGGACGAATCGCATCCGGAAGGTCCGCCTTGCTGACAGGGAATCCCTCCATTACGGTTCGCAGCAGCAGGCGGGCCTCCTCGTCACGATCGGCCGATTCACGCACATCAGCGATGCGGATGTCGGTGCCCGCCTCGTCTAGGGCGCAGCATATCACAGTGCTGACACTAACGCCCCCATGGTCTTCGGCGATCTCGTCCTCTTCTGTCGGTAGATCGACGGGTGACCTGGACAAAGCGTCTGCAGCTTGATGGTCCTTGCCTTTCTTCCAGGATGCCGTGAACACATACATGCTGAGCCGCTCCCTGAGTCGTTGGAGGCGAGGATTCTCTATTTCGTCCATGTTTTTCGAGTTGAGTATGGCGATCAGAGGGCGGTGATCGACGAGGATGTCGAAGTGTTCCAGCCCATTGAGGAACAGTCGACATTTGCGGTTGACCGCCCATGCCTCGGCCAGCATCTCCAGTTCGATAGTCGCGTATCTCGTTTCGGTGTCTGTCAAAGCTCTGGATCCAGCTTGAATCACCCGCCATTCTCCAGTCGGTTGTTTTTGCTGCAGTATAAATCCAAGGCCATGGAGCCTGCTCGCGTCCGTCGACAGCAGTGTCGGCTTTGCTGGGTCGAAGTAAGCCAGTGATCTGGTCGACGATAACACCCGGCGAGCCTTCTCGAATGACTCCTGGTGGCAGGCATCCCAACTGAAGTTTCGCTTTGCGCTCAACAGAGGTCGCAGTGGTTCCATGTGTTCTGTCACTTCCTCAGAGAACGGAGCGATTTGATTGACAAGTCCGAAGAAACATCTCAGGTCACTCAGGGACTGCGGCGCGGGGAAGGCTTCGATCGCTCGCAGGAGCTCTGGGTCGGGTCTGTAACCGCCTTCAGTGACAATAAATCCCGCAAAGCGGACCTGCTGCTGCATGTGACGCGCCTTCGAGACGTTCAGCGTCACACCGCGCTCTCGGCACCGGTTCAGGAACTGCCTCACACGCTCTTCCAGCTGCTCCTTCGTGGACCCGCAGATCAAGACGTCGTCAACGACGCGTTGAATTCCCGGGATGTCGCGAAAGCATTCATCCATGCGCCGGTTGAAGAATTCGGAGATGGAGCTGACTCCAAATGGTGCTCTGGTCCACATGTAGCGGCCAAACGGAGTGATGAACGTGGTCAGGTGACGACTTTCTTCCTCCAGTGGGCACTGATTGTATCCTTTGGCTGCGTCAAATACGCTGAACCACTTGGCGTCAGATTCAGCTATCGACGCCACGCATTCTGCCGGGGTGTTTGATTGGTACAACTCCCGCTTGACCGACTGGTTCAGCTTTGTGAAGTCGACACACATTCGAATTCCTCCATCCTTCTTAGGTGCGATGACGATCGGCGCACAGTACTCTGTCGGTGACGTCACAGGCACTATCATGCCACTCTGCTGAAGTCGGTCCAACTCTCGCTTCAGAGGTTCCCGCAGAGCGAACGGAATGCGGCGCGGGGCGTGCACAGCAAATGGTCTGGCTCCTTCACGGAGGTTGATTTTGAATCGTTCTCCTGGCATCACCTTGATGTCGTCGCAGAAAACATCTTCGTAGTCCTTCAACAGCTGTTTCATGGGTTGCGGCGACGCGCTAACACCTGGCCGCTGAGCGTCTGATGACGCGCCGTCCTGCTGTAGTGCGTCCAGTGACGCGCTGAGTCCGCTGCTGATTGCGTCCAGCGACGCGCCGGTGCCGGTCCGCTGCTGTCGGGCGTCCGGTGACGCACCGGTCGGATACTGTCGGGCGCCTTGTGACGCGCCCGTCCGCTGCTGTGGTGCATCTGGCGCGCTGGTCCGCCCCCGCCGGGCGTCTGATGACACGCTGTCCTGCCGTGGTGCGTCCATTGGCGCGCTGAGTCCATCGTAGGTCCACTGAGAGCCCGGCGGCGCGCCGTCCCGCGCCCGCCGAGAGTCCGGCGGCGCGCCGTCCCGCGCCCGCCGAGAGTCCGGCGGCGCACCGTCCCGCGCCCGCCGAGAGTCCGGCGGCGCGCCGGTCTGCGTCGGCTGAGAGTCACGTAGGCTGACGCTGTGCTGGGCGGCGGCCGCCACGCCACCCATCCGAGTAGTGCTCGCTGCAGCAGCAGCCCCCGTCGCTTCCGCGGAGTTCATCTGTCTCGGATAGTTCGCTGGAACAAGCCCGAGATATTTCGTGACGTGCCAAGACAAAATCAATCGTCTTACACCGGGGATGATGTGCACTTGCTCGACAACTTGAGCGGGTCCTAGGCTAATGTTTACACCTATCTGTCCGATGGCGCAAGTGGCGCGACCATCGACCACCTTGGGATGGACTGTAGGTGGTGACATACAGCCGCGTCCAAATCTTTCAGCGAATTCGGGGCCCGCCAGGCTGATGTCGGCCCCGTGTCAGGAAGAGCGCGCACTTTGCCGTTACTTGTACCGCGCACAAACACCTCAACCGTGGGGGCAGACAGGTGATTGGTACCATGCACAGTGACTGCACTCATTTGGACGCATTCATCGCTCATATCCCCATCATCGAGTCCATCGTCACAAAATGACACAGTCTTCGCGTGTGCATACCTGTTCCCGAGTCTTCTGGTACACACTCGGCCCCAGTGGCCGAACTCACGGCAACGAAAACACTCACTGTCGAAAGCGGGGCAGGCGTCCTCCCCGCGGCATCCGTAGTAACCACAGCGGCGACAGGAGTCGTTCGGTGCGGCGCGCCGCCTGCACCCACCGCGGCTGGTGGGCTGCTGAGCCGAGGTTGGCGCGGCGCCAGGTCGGCGGCTGGAGGTGACGTCATTTGAGGCCGCTCGTCGACCTTGACCGCGCCCCGCTCCACTTGTGACGTCACAGGATAGCGTCCGCCGGCCTCGGCCGCGCGCTGCACCGCCCGGGGGCAACGGTGCCGCACGGCCGCGCGCAGCAGCCGAAACGTCTGGGCCGGTTCCGCCATCGGTGATGGTATAAGCATCGCGTGTCGCGCATTCTTCAGATCGGCAAATGGTGATCGCCTGATCGAGCGTAAGGCCGGGTACCGCACACAGACGTCTGATCACATCGGTATCTCTAATGCCGACCACGATTCTGTCACGGATCAAGCTGTCTCTGCAACCATCGCAGAAGCCACAGTCTTTGCTTAGATCCCTGAGACATGTTACGAAATCATCAAAGGTCTCGCCAGCATGTTGAGCGCGCAAATTAAACGTCCGTCTTTGCATCACTTGGCTCACCTGTCCAATAGCATGCCGTTCCAGGCGCTCGAGTACGACATCCAAGTTTGAACTTTCAGCCTGCGATAGTCCCATGTTCTCGACTATGCGAATGGTGTCATCCGATAGACATGAACGCAGCATTGCCATCTGCACCGCAACTGGCTGGGACGACAGACCAGATAGCGTGCAAAAATCCGTCCACCGAGTCTTCCATGCTCTGAACGTTGCTCCTCTATCCACTGCTAAGTCCAACTTATCCGGCTGAGTCAGCTTGCCGAGCCACTGTCCTGGTAGCGCTACAGCGCCCGAAACACCGGAGACCCCATCGGGGTTGGACCCTGCCGGCTGCGCCATGTGCGAGTCCGACTCGGCTCCCGCGCACGCAGAGACACACACGCCTCGGTCACTCAGAGATAACTGTATTGCCCGAGCGCCCGAACCCCATACCGATCGAAGAGCCACCTAGTGGCACTGGACACAACTCTCACACTCATAAGCTATCGAATGTGTGTGTGTGTTTTTTTAAGCTGTTTTTTTAAAGCTTTTTAGCTGTAACTTCAGTTACTTCACTTTAGAACACATTGCCCAGAATGCGTCACTGATCATGAGCTGGTATATCATATCATATGTAGCAAATACATAAATGAGAATAGTGTGTCATGAATTTTTGTGCATGCTTCTGGATCATCTGTAATTACATCAAAGGCTCGGCTCAAGAGTGTCCTGCCGACCAGCTTATGCCCAACCCTTTCTGTCCGCAGAACGTCGCCTGCGACTCCCGCACGCCGTTTGCCCCGGCCGTCCGTACTGGTCTTCGCGCTGCGAGCCGCGCTGGTCACCAGCTGTATGTACAGCCTCGGCCCCGACGACCCCGCTAATGGCCGAGACCGGCATACCCCCGGCATGGGTCCGCTGTCCGGCGCAGCGCTGGCCGCCCGCATGCTATGCTACTTTTGGCTGTATCGCTGCCCAGCGGGAGCGCGCTCCACGCTGCGGAAGAGGTACACGTTGCGACCCGACTGAGGACTGCAACCGGATGGTGACACGTCGGCCTCTGCGCCCTGGCTGGGGCAGGCGTGACCGACGTCACAGTGGAGGAACGCCCAAACAAGACCAGCCCACCGTCGGAGCAGCATGGAAATATCATGTTCTGCCTGGACGTCGGACCCGGCGGCCGCAGTGCACCTGCACACGTGCGGAGAGGGGCGCTGGAGGCTACTCTGGAGCTTCTGCCATTCCGCGGCGCGACTGCTGGCAAAACGGCGGCGATTGAGGCGGTTGGGAACAGCTGCAGCAATGGTGATGGCGGTGATGGCGACATGGCGGTTTGGGACTTCATCTCAGCGCGGCCGCCGCCCAGGCGCCGCTGCGCCCGGCTGCTCAGCCACCTACCGGATGGCGGGGTGGCCCTTACGGCCCTCACGCCCGTTCGGTCTGCGGCCACGTTGTGGGGTGGCGGTCGCGGGGTTAGCGGCGTTGGACTTCGTCCTTTATCCAGACTGCACCGTACCATCTGAACGGATGGATTTGCCAAGAAAGATGACATCCAAGGCGGCTATGAGGCGATCACAAAGCTTCACCAAGAGCTTCTCCTTCATGGGGCCGGCCGGCCGTTAAGTCGCAACACCGGCTGCCGAGTGCCAACAGCTGCGTGCGCTGGCGCCGACGCGTTGTGGGCAGCGCTGCTGACGCCCAAGCTGCGATATCAACCATCTATGAATAAGTGGCAGCGGTGGCGGCTTGTCAGTTGTTAACGTGCCTTAACAGACGTTGCGAACAGCCCGCGTTGGAATCGCATGGTTGGGAACACAACGCAAGTAAAAATGGGCTTCCTTGATGAACCTACTTTTTAAGCATTGTAGCCTTTGTAATTTTGGATGTTTTGCTGTAGATATTATTTTCTACATATATACTATATAGGCACTCACGTGCTTTAAATCGCGCAATGCAATTGAACCATGGTAAAGACAATGATAAATGAACTGAGAGCTGACATGCCCCATGCTTTGTGTGTGTATGTGTGTGTGTGTTTTTTTTTTTTTTTGGCGAGTCGATAAAAGTGGTTTTAGACACTGGATGAGTTTTTAGGGGTGTGGTGAGGGGGGATGTAATTCCACAGACCTTCTGTCAGATTCACTAATGCAGTAGGTCTGTGCGGTGGTTAGTTATCGGAGCATTCTTTGAAAGTCGTGAATAGGGCCACCGAGTACCTAAAGCCGTGATATTCCCCCACAAAAACTTCTTTTAACCCGCGCACCGACGGGGGGGGGGCGGATATCCGCCCCCCCCTTAGGTTTTTCGCGAATAGCGGGAAAACCGGCGAAATTTGGTATGACTATTCCCTTATCAATTTTACACATGGTGTGCAAGTTTGAACCTCCTACCTTTCCAGGTCAGGTCACCAGGTCACTTTGAATGACCCAACCTCAAGTCACTTTTTTGCAACTTTGTCACCGTGCCAGAGCTACAGTAGATGTCGGAGGCCTTTAAAAGTCGCAGGATGTTATTAGGTCATTAGTAGCTACAATTTGTATATCTCGGAATTTTGATATCGGTGACCTAAGGTCATGTCAATTTCGCGACCTCCTCATTATAAGTCAATGGGGGAAAAATCAACTCCCTGTTTTTACCACTAAAACGGGTCGGAATGGCCCCATATACCATACATGACTTCATATACGATCAACCTTCACTACCTTGAGGTCTGTTTTGCTGTTGGGCAGCTGTGAGGTCATGTGACGTCATCAAAGGTCACCAAAGGTTTTTGGCCAATAACTCCGTACAGGAACAAGATACAGACGCGTGGATGGTCTCATTGTGTTCAGCTCGTCAAGACGCATCGAATGATATACATGATGACCTCGAGGTCACGTGACCTGAGGTCAACCTTTGACCTTGACCTTTCGAGGTCAACATATATATCATTCGATGCGGATTGACGAGAGGATCACGATGATGCCCTTAGTTTGTTCCTATCTTGACTAATTCGAAAGTTATTCGAGAAAAACTCTCTCCATATTTAGCGCCGCCATTTTGACTTTTTCGACCCCTGTGACGTCATCTTTGACCTGACCTGAAAATGACCTTAGTAAAAATTGTAGATCTTGGCCGTGCGTATCCGATGCCGTTTACCGCTTGTCGCTATCTTGCTTGGTTCTCGAGATCTCAGGGGGGGGGGGCGGTCATCCGCCCCCCCCGTCGGTACTAAGTTGGCGCAGACCCCCGTCGGTGCGCGGGTTAAATAACCGGGGATAAGTACATGAGCAGAGTAAATGCTATTATGAACGCCTATCACAATGCTGAGCGAATAGGAAAATCCATAGATGGAGAATTGTGCCGCGTTACGGGTGCTCGGACGCAGCCAATCCACCGTTACCCCAGCGGTGACCTTGACCCGCATCGTCTGTCTCGGCTCCAAAGCCAAACCGGCGTGGAATTGGGAGCGTTCGAGCACTCATGGTCCAGCGCAATTCTCCACCTAAATCCATTCCTGATACACATTTGCTTGCTCATAGTCATGTAACCCCGGAAAATTCACCCAACGTTCATATTGGTCGCTCCATAGACAGATGGCCACAGAGATCAACTTAAAAGGCCATTTAATATATTTAATGGAATAACCTTCTGTTCAAAGTTCTAGAAATTGCCAAAAGTTACCAAAAACACTTGAATATATTTCGGAGGCGTTCCTTCATCGGTTCAAGTGATAAACATTTATAGCGCCACATTTGCCGTTAACATATCTGATCCATGTTTTTTAAATATAAATCTCGCGTCTAGGTTGAGATGTGTCTTCTAATTTACATCGACAGAATTACCTTTACAGCGTACGAACAAAATTAGCTCCTACACTTAACAGGTTAATAGGTCATAATGTTGATACTATTCACACTTACAATGTTAATAGGTTACAATATAGGGGGAGAGAAAGCGGGCAGGGATGAGGGGGGGGGGGAGAATTCTAGGCAGGTCACATCAGTACTATGCCTACCAAAAGTAAACACCGCTGCCTGACAGGATAAATAAGTATGCAAACGAATGAATGACTTGAATGAATGCACGAATGAATGAAGTATGAAAGAGAGGGGCATAAGCATATTATAGGTGAGCAGTCGAATAAGAGAGAGAGAGAGGGAGAAATACACACAATAATAATCGCTTCACATAAGAAGTGTGTCTGTGTGGGAGGGGGGGGGGGGGGTCGCTCAACAAATCGAAACACGTCTTATACCAGAGCCTATGATCAATAACCGTGTGGTATTCTAGCTCCTACCGGGGACCCGTAACGGACAACACTACTTGACGGTTTACACGATCGTCCATGATGCCACGTTTGTGTTGAGTGCTGGTCGCTCGTCTCTAATATGAAGAGATTCAGCAATCTTTCTCTCGCGCTCAGTCTTGCACACTTGTATTATTGCAGCTGTCACGTGTGATGGGCTCGGTTGTATGCCACGGTGATCTTCCCGGAAATGGTCCCCGAGAGGTGAATCTCTGCGTTGGTTTTTCGCGTCTCGTAAATGTTCATTGTACCGGAGTCGCACCATTCTGCCGGTTTCCCCGATGTATGTCTTCTGACAGAGGGTACACGTCAGTTGGTAGATGACTCCGGATGTGTGACATCGTCCTCGAAGACCCGCCGCGCACGCATGACAGCGAGCTCCTCCCGGGCAGGGTGGGGGTTTGAGGGCTGACCGTACCAGATGTTGTTTGATGGTGTTATCGTTCGTCCAGGCCACTCCCAGATCCTGCTGGCCGCTGCCCCTCACCACCGCCTGTACGGATCTTGTCAGCTGGTCGTCGATGAAGGGGAGAACTAGTCGGGTGATTGATGTTCTGTTCCTTTTTCTTTGGTCTGTGGATTTCATACAGTCCTCAATGGCTCTGTTGATTGTCTTGAGCTTGTATCCATTGTCGGTGAAAAGGTGTGTGATCCGTGCGATGCTACGCTGCCGTGCGTCTTCGTTGCTTGAGAGTTTAAGAGCACGTCGTATTTGAGCATAGATGACTGATTTCTTGACCTTCCATGGCTGTGCGGAGTCCGCATGGATGATGATGCCAGCGGACGTGGGTTTGATGTGGAGTTCGGTGACGTATCTTCCACTGTCGTCTACTGTGATGGCAGTGTCCAGGAACGGGATGGTCCCACTCTTCTCCGTTGTTTCGATAGTGAAACGTATCGCTGGGTGTGCGTCATTGATGTGCTGTAGGTATTGTTGGAGGTTGTCTGATCCAGTCGTCCATACTCCGAGTACATCATCAATGTACCGCATATATATGTCAGGCTTGGACGCTGCTGAACCGTTGAAGCGCTGCTCGAGCTGGTCCATGAAGATGATCGCGAGCGGAGGGGCAACTCTGCTACCCATGGCTAATCCGGTTGTTTGACGGTAGTACTTGTCCCCAAAACGAAGGTAGTTGTTTGACAGACAGTGGCGCAGGAGGCGGGTGACGTCATCCAAGTCCAGGCCAAACATGTCTATGTTTTGATCAGGGCATATTTTAAGGATTTTTCACTGCGTCCCAAAGGTGGCATAGGGCACATGCTTCGATCGGAAAGGGCACATATCACATTACAAGCGAAATAGTATATAATGCAGGTGAGATACACGTGTCATTGTGTAATGTGCCGGTGGAGGGACAGCAAGCGGGATATTGGGAGCGGGCTGTGATTGCTTTTGGCCAGTCTCGAAATTCGCCCAGTCATAGCGCGTTCTTTTTCCGCATTCAAAGGACGGACCGGCGAGTAAAGCTTCACAGGTACCGGTGTGATGCTCTCAGAGGCATTGGTGCGGGGCCCCCAGAGGTGCCGCTGTCAGCTGTGGGCCCTCAGAGGCGCCGGTGAGGGTCCTCACAGTTGCCGTTGTGGGCCCTCAGAGATACTGCAGTGTGGGGTTGTCACAGTCGGGTGTGGGACCCTTAGAGCTGCTGGCTCGAACCCTTTACAGGCCGACAGGGGCTCTCAGAGACCGACAAGGGGCTTTCAAGAGGTCTGCGGTGCCTTCGGGAGCCCTGTGGAGTCCTTAGAGACCAGCAAGGTACACTCAGACGCCAGTGGGGCCCTCAGAGTCGTCGGTGTGGGGCCCTCAAAAGTCACCGGTGAGTGGCCGTCCGATGCGGCTCCGGCGTTGAGCCCCCAGAGCCGCCGATATATGGCCTTAACCCTCGCCCGTATAGGGGGGGGGGGGGGTCGAACGGACCCCCCATGGTTTTTCGCGAATAACTCGCGTAAAAAGCGGCCGATCGCGACGAAACTTTCAGTACCCTCGCGTTAATGAATTTTACACCTACCCTGAAGATTTCATGACCCGGACCCCAATGACCTTTGACCTGTGACCTACTTTTCGAGACCATGTTTGGCCGGAATCGCGATTCGGCGTATGTCGGCTCGCATTAGCCGCACGTTTGCAGTCTTTTCGTGGTTTCAAGCGTTCAACCATGTGATATGATGTTGCCCCCATGCATTAGGGTGGGTGTTAAGGTCACCTGAAGGTCAGGTCAGGTCATTGACCTTTGATGACCTCGGTTCACTTTTTCGAGTTTTACATGTTTCTAGGCCAGTTTTTTGGAGCTGAATTCGAATCTAGCAACCATATGAACAAGTTTTGGTCTTTTCGTAACAAGTTACGAAGCTGTCAGAGGCGGTTGACACCTACTAGGAATACCCGGCAGGATCCCTACTGGTTGACCTGACCTGACCTGACCCGACCTCAACTAAATGCATGAAGACATCATCTGTGATCAAAACGAACATGATATTCGTGATCAGCACCCCGAAAAAAACCCATAGCAGCCACACTTTACGACGTTCTAACAGGTCCCGATTTTCCCGACTTTTGGGTCATTGACCTGACCTGCAAGGTCAACCAATGACCTAAGACCTTAAAATTAGGTATCATCAGCTTCCTCTCGTCACGGGCAACACGCTCGTTTTTTCCGCGAAGCTCTAGCTCAATCAGGGGCGAAACAGCAAGGGGGGGTTCCAACGGACCCCTCCCCCCTTATACGTTCGCGGATGGAAAAACACCAATACGGGCGAGGGTTAAGAAGCACTGGTTTCGGGACCTCATTCAGGGGTGCCGGTTGCACTCAGAGGTGGCGGTGTTGGGCCCTCAGCTAGGCACCGGTGTGGGGCATTCACAGCCGCCGGTGAGGGCCCTCGCAGGCGCCGTTATGGGGGCCTTCAACCATTGGTTTAGGGGGTCATCGCAGGCGTGTGTGGAACCCTTAGAGCTGCTGGTCTCTGATAGGCCGGTAAGGGCCCTCAGAGGCCGGCAAGTAGCCCTCAGTGGTCGCCAGTAGGCCCTGAGAAGCCGGCAAGGGGCCCTTAAAGGCCAACGAGGGACACTAAAAAGCCGGTGTGGGGCTCTTATGGAGAGAAGTGTGGCTCTTCGGAGCACATAAGGTGTTCTTCCGAGCCCTGTGGGGCCCTTCTGAGTCAAAAGATGCCAGCGGGGACCCTCAGCCGCCAATTGGCGTCGCAAGGCCCCTCTGGCCCGAGAGGCCCCCTGATCCGATGGGGGCACGTGCCCCCTGCTTCCCCTGCCCCACCCCCCCCCCCCGGATGCAGATAGAGAATGCAATCGGCGGTGCGGAACACAACAATTGCAATCGTTCCTCCTCCCGTCGCGAGGTCGCCCATCCGACCCATATTTCATGATTGTCAACCCTGGGGCTCGGGTCGGCAACGTACCGGCAAGGAAATCAGCTTTAGGTGAGTAAAAAAGTTATTAAGAGTCATTAGTTGTCGTTACGTTCAGTAATAATAACAACTATACGGTACCAGATGTACCCGACGTACAGCTTGGAGCCGGGCGCCGCCCGGTCTCCACCAGTGACGTCACGCTAATGCTTAGCGACCGGTCCATTGGAAATCGCGGGATGATTCTACCTGTCTTATACGGCCTTGGTTTCAATGGCCGGGAATTCCCGGAAGGGCGGGCGCTGATTCCGCCCGGGTCAGCCTAACATCCGGGCTCGCACGTCCGCCTCCGCTCCGACAGGTCCAGCACGGCGACTACGCGAATGTGAATCATGAATGGGTGGTGGGCGGCGGATGGTGCCATAGGGGAGGGGGAGCAGAGGGGATTAAAGGTGACACTTACCTATGTTGCTCGTGACAACTCGCCCCTCGCCTCCCTGGGTTTCGCCCAGGTCCAGTGATAATCTTCTCCAGCTTTAGCTTCAGTCTTATATTTGATTTTTTTATCAATGTACAGGGTGTCCCCAAAAAATGTACCTCATTTGAAATTAAGATATCTCAGTGTCTGAGCATACAATGATCCTAAATTTGGTACCATATGAAAGCTCATTCCATAGCATTTTGTTTGATATAAACTATTTTACTGTACGTTACGTGACAGCCGAGTGATAACGAAAGAGCAAAACCCTTGCAATTTCGCACTTGAATTGCTGCCACAAGTGTTTCTAAATTGTGTCCCATGTCAACTGAAGACATCTCAGAAAATACGCACGTGATGATAGCTATAATATATTTTATTAAAGCTAATTTCATGGCAATTAAGGCAATTAATGCTCAACATCTTTCATTTTGCACAATGGGGCAACTGAGCAAGGAGGAAAGGATTCAAGTTGCAAAATCCTACCCCCAAACCGGCTCTGTGGTGCAAACACAGCGGACCTCCACACACTTCCGAGATCAACGATGGTCTGGCTCAATGAGCGCATGGGTGATCGGATCATATCCCAGCGTGCCAACGTTAGCTTGAGCTGGCCGCCACACTCCCCAGACCTATCGACCTATCGCCCCTTGACTTGTATCTGTGGGGGTTCCTCAAGAGTGTGGCATACGCAAAGAATCCTTTAACTCTGGACCAGCTGAGGAGCTCGACCTGGACATGCATCCAGAAAATCCCGCTTGAAACATGTGCCCGCGTAGCCCAAGAGTCCTAAAGACGCTCCGCCATGTGTGCCGAGCAAAAGGGAGGGCTCTTCGAGCGTTAGCACGGCTGAACCTTTAACTGGGATGTGATGCGATGTGTGCTTGTTATGTTAGCAATGCATGAATGAAACCTAGTTTCAATATTTCTAATTGTTTTCTTCTGAGTTGCTGAAAATATCGGCAAAACAATTGAAAGCTTTCCCAGGAACACCCGTGGAAATAGCTGAAGAGCGAAAATGCAAGGGTTTTGCTCTTTCGTTATCACTCGGCTGTCACGTAACGTACAGTAAAATAGTTTATATCAAACAAAATGCTATGGAATGAGCTTTCATATGGCATCAAATTTAGGATCATTGTATGCTCAGACACTGAGATATCTTCATTTCAAATGAGATACATTTTTTTGGGACACCCTGTAAGTATTATTAGATCTGAGGGCGGGGCAAGGAACAGGACTAGATATGCACAATTTTCCCGAAATCCGGGCCCAGCACCGAACCGGCAGCAGCACCGAACGGATCCTTAAGACGGGAAGACAACAAGGTATCGGGTTTGAGGGCACTGGGCAGTGCAGAGATGGTCACAGGGCCTGAATGCAGAGCAGGGCGCAGGGCCTGAAGGAAGGACAGGGCAAGGTACAAGACCTTAGGACAGGGCACTGGGCAGGTCACATATCCTAGGGGTATAGTAGGGCAGGACATAACAAGGTGTACGACCCTAGGATAGGGCAAGGCACAAGGACTGGAGAGCGCATGTATGTGCTTAGGTGCATAGTAAATCAGGGCACCAAGCAATCAGAAATGAAACATCTGTTGCATAGTAAAAGATCGAGGCATGCTAATTACTTTTGCTGGCATTCCGCTGAAACCGTGACATTTCAGTGTGGGACGCAGTGGTCCAAATTTCGCGAGGGCTACGTCCCAAAGGCAGGGGGCTGCGTCCCAAAATGGGACGCAGTCAGTATGTTAAAATATGCCCTGGTTTTGATGGTGGAGTTCCAGAAGTTTTCTTGCGCTGTCGATTGCCTCGTTGTAAGGTATGTTGCCGTACAAGTTGGTTACGTCCACGCTGAAGACGATGCTACCGGGAGGCAACATGTACCCGGGGTATGCTTCAGAGAGTCGCCGTAAGTATTCGTCCGTGTTGGGAAGATGGGCTGGTACAAACTCCAGAAGCTGAGTGAGTATCCGTTCCAGTAGATGTGAGATCTGATCCAGCGGATCGCCACAGGCGGAGACAATCGGACGGAGCGGTACTCCCGGTTTGTGATCTTTAGGAAGTCCGTACAGTTCAGCTGTTCTCGAGCTTTGTGGTAACAGTGCTTGAATGATGTTGCCGTCCATTTTTCCATGTAAGGTTTCTTTGATGATACGTTTAGTAGCTGCTTCTGTTTTGTTGGTTGGGTTTTTATCTACTGGCTCATAGCTTTCAGTCATCTTATCTGCTTTAGCGATGTAATCACTTTTGTTTAGAATCACAAGTCCCTTGCATTTGTCAGAAGGCTTTATGATGATGTCATCGTTCCCCTGTAGATCTTTGAGTTCTCTTTTTTGCTCTTTGCTGTAGTTCACATATCCCGTCTTGGTGTGATTTTTGTACGTAGCGATCACTCTTTTCTTCAGCAGGGCAAGTTCCTGTTCTGTCACAACATCTGCCTTAGGAGCCTGCTGTCCCTTAGTTGGTAGGAAAGGAAGCCGCCGAGCACGTGGTGCGGTCATGGGCTGTTGGCTCCAGAAGCTTTTCCACCGAATAGAATTAAACGCCTTCTCAATGGCTGTTTCTACGTCACGTAATGTTTTCTTGGAGATTGTTTGTGTCAGCGCAAACTTTGGTCCCTTCTCAAGAAGACTAGTGATTTCATCCGGAGGTTGGAAAGAAGATAGATTCTTCAAACGAGTTTGATGGTGCTGCTGATTAACAGCATGTGTGTGCTGGTATCGTACGTGTTGGTTTCTGGGCGTCCTGAATTTCTTTTCTAATCTCTGATTACACGTCGCAGCAGTCTCTCTGAAGATAAGACAAGACTGGTGCTCTACCCAGTCTGTTAGTGGGCATCTGTAGTTCTTCCGTTCAGTCGTGAGACGACCTGATTCTCTTTTTAGAAATGCTCTTGTACGGTGCGTAGCACTGATGGCTTCGTTTAACAGATCGCGGCTGAAGCTATCTCGACGTTTTTCGAAAGTTCGGCTGTTCTTAAAGATCTTTTCAGTTCCACGTAGGCTGTTTTTAATGAAGTTAGGTGTCAAACTGTTCCGTCTGCACTGGATTAGAAAGTTAAGACGCTCTTCTGTGGTCGCTTGTTTTTCGGCATTTTTGATGGTTTTGGTGAGTACGTCTTTATGGTTAATGGTTACGGTAATTGCAATCAAATGACGAAGCACTCTGGTGAACAGCATTATATGTAATATATTTAATGGAATAACCTTCTGTTCAAAGTTCTAGAAATTGCCAAAAGTTACCAAAAACACTTGAATATATTTCGGAGGCGTTCCTTCATCGGTTCAAGTGATAAACATTTATAGCGCCACATTTGCCGTTAACATATCTGATCCATGTTTTTTAAATATAAATCTCGCGTCTAGGTTGAGATGTGTCTTCTAATTTACATCGACAGAATTACCTTTACAGCGTACGAACAAAATTAGCTCCTACACTTAACAGGTTAATAGGTCATAATGTTGATACTATTCACACTTACAATGTTAATAGGTTACAATATAGGGGGAGAGAAAGCGGGCAGGGATGAGGGGGGGGGGAGAATTCTAGGCAGGTCACATCAGTACTATGCCTACCAAAAGTAAACACCGCTGCCTGACAGGATAAATAAGTATGCAAACGAATGAATGACTTGAATGAATGCACGAATGAATGAAGTATGAAAGAGAGGGGCATAAGCATATTATAGGTGAGCAGTCGAATAAGAGAGAGAGAGAGGGAGAAATACACACAATAATAATCGCTTCACATAAGAAGTGTGTCTGTGTGGGAGGGGGGGGGGGGTCGCTCAACAAATCGAAACACGTCTTATACCAGAGCCTATGATCAATAACCGTGTGGTATTCTAGCTCCTACCGGGGACCCGTAACGGACAACACTACTTGACGGTTTACACGATCGTCCATGATGCCACGTTTGTGTTGAGTGCTGGTCGCTCGTCTCTAATATGAAGAGATTCAGCAATCTTTCTCTCGCGCTCAGTCTTGCACACTTGTATTATTGCAGCTGTCACGTGTGATGGGCTCGGTTGTATGCCACGGTGATCTTCCCGGAAATGGTCCCCGAGAGGTGAATCTCTGCGTTGGTTTTTCGCGTCTCGTAAATGTTCATTGTACCGGAGTCGCACCATTCTGCCGGTTTCCCCGATGTATGTCTTCTGACAGAGGGTACACGTCAGTTGGTAGATGACTCCGGATGTGTGACATCGTCCTCGAAGACCCGCCGCGCACGCATGACAGCGAGCTCCTCCCGGGCAGGGTGGGGGTTTGAGGGCTGACCGTACCAGATGTTGTTTGATGGTGTTATCGTTCGTCCAGGCCACTCCCAGATCCTGCTGGCCGCTGCCCCTCACCACCGCCTGTACGGATCTTGTCAGCTGGTCGTCGATGAAGGGGAGAACTAGTCGGGTGATTGATGTTCTGTTCCTTTTTCTTTGGTCTGTGGATTTCATACAGTCCTCAATGGCTCTGTTGATTGTCTTGAGCTTGTATCCATTGTCGGTGAAAAGGTGTGTGATCCGTGCGATGCTACGCTGCCGTGCGTCTTCGTTGCTTGAGAGTTTAAGAGCACGTCGTATTTGAGCATAGATGACTGATTTCTTGACCTTCCATGGCTGTGCGGAGTCCGCATGGATGATGATGCCAGCGGACGTGGGTTTGATGTGGAGTTCGGTGACGTATCTTCCACTGTCGTCTACTGTGATGGCAGTGTCCAGGAACGGGATGGTCCCACTCTTCTCCGTTGTTTCGATAGTGAAACGTATCGCTGGGTGTGCGTCATTGATGTGCTGTAGGTATTGTTGGAGGTTGTCTGATCCAGTCGTCCATACTCCGAGTACATCATCAATGTACCGCATATATATGTCAGGCTTGGACGCTGCTGAACCGTTGAAGCGCTGCTCGAGCTGGTCCATGAAGATGATCGCGAGCGGAGGGGCAACTCTGCTACCCATGGCTAATCCGGTTGTTTGACGGTAGTACTTGTCCCCAAAACGAAGGTAGTTGTTTGACAGACAGTGGCGCAGGAGGCGGGTGACGTCATCCAAGTCCAGGCCAAACATGTCTATGTTTTGATGGTGGAGTTCCAGAAGTTTTCTTGCGCTGTCGATTGCCTCGTTGTAAGGTATGTTGCCGTACAAGTTGGTTACGTCCACGCTGAAGACGATGCTACCGGGAGGCAACATGTACCCGGGGTATGCTTCAGAGAGTCGCCGTAAGTATTCGTCCGTGTTGGGAAGATGGGCTGGTACAAACTCCAGAAGCTGAGTGAGCTCATACACTCCCAATTACAGAATCTCGCAAGTGTCTTATTACACAAGTTCTTGAATGAAACCATTGAATGTAACGAATGAAATTGTGCTCTTATCGCCATTTTCACCACACAATTTGGTGATAGCTGCCTTTTATATCGTTGTTTTAATGCTAGTCTGAGCACAAAAACGCCTCTCATTGGTGTCAATGGCCCTGGAAGTCTAACGGTCAGAGGTGAAAAAAGTTCCGACTCGCCGACGCACGCAGGTGACAGCTTATGACATTTGATGAGACAGCTAGCGGCTTGTCAAATTGATAATTGACAACGAAAAGCTATTAACAGTCATCACGTCCACAACCCCTCACAATTCACATTCATTCCAAAGCATAATGCATATCCTAATGTGAAGTCACGTTAAAATCATACCAGCAAAAATATAGCAGACGGGTCCACCAGCTTCCGACATCCCTGCTGGCCAATGAAAAAGGCCGGCCGTGTCGTGAGTATATCGGTGGGTTCGATGAGTCAGCTACAATTATGGCGCGGCTCTTATAAATATTGGCTAGTGATTTGTTGCAACACATTGTATCACAACGTAAATGACGTCATTAAATTTGTGAATTATTTTTTCCCATCTGTAACAGTCCATGTAAAAACAGTTATTTGTTACCTATATATTTAGATTGTTTAATCCCCAAGTAATGTTTTCATGTGCTTTTTGAGCTACTTGCTAAACTACTCATAAGTTTTATTTGTCAACGACTCGCGTTTTTCTAGCAAGCAGACCACGTAAACTAACGAATGCAAGCTGTTTCTAGCAAGTAGCCAGTCGGTCACATTTTGAAGTTTATCAACCTGAATAAATCAACTATTTCAAATGGGGTTACCCGTGCTCACGCGAATGATCGCAGACTCTTTGTCCTGTTTGTGTGGCGGGATTGCGGCCGTTGGCGTTTTTGGTAATTTGTGTGCCACGTGGTTGTGCTCCACTGAAGATGGGAAAAGCCAGACATCGGACACCAACACAAACACCACGAATGATGCAAGTGGTGCCTCTGCATCTGTCTTATCTCAATCTCAGTCTCTGCAAACATGTCAGGTAAGTCAAAGCGTTTGGTTGGCTACCATTTTGCACGAAACCCAGCCGATCTTCTAGGGCGTATAGGGTAAATATTTTTCTGCACCCCACGAGCCGCCTCGCATCTCTCCAAGCGGTGCCGCCCGGGCCCATGTAGCGCAGTTGGTAGCGTCTCGGACTACGGATCCGTGGGTCGTGAGTTCGCATCTCGGAGGCAACGCATGTTTATGCGATGAAGTTCGAATCAGGTTTGCATTATAAAGAGGATAAGTAATTAACGGTGAACATATGTTATTTGTAATACCAGCTTGATCCTGAAGTCGATAACAAGCAAAAGTGCTATCTTGCTCAGCTGATATCAAACAATACTTTACGTTTTGTTTTTAGCTAAATGTAAATTAAATTAGCGGGGCATTTGTTAACGGTGATTCTATTCCCGAAAAAAAAAAACACTACAGACGCCCGATATAGGTACTTACGATGTTATACCAATGCGTAGCGCTAGTCACAATTCCTCTGCGCAATACTCGGCCTCACAACCGACACAACGAGGTTCGATCACTAAGACTTTTCAAATTCAACTGACCAGTAGGATCTTCGGGGAGCCATCGCCGGCGCCATAAACAGACCTCGGACGTTTTGGGATGGTAGGACTGAGACTCCGCCGGATCGTCATAAACCGTGGGCAAGGCAAGGCCGTATAAGAGGGACAAGGGACTGCGTTCTTCGCCGCTCGCCATGGACCTAACAACCGTATCTACTGGTGTCTCAAACAAGCTGAGATTGTTGGTGCTACATACTAATCAACTACTCTCTAACCGAACCGAGTTTTACAAGGAGCATGCTGAACGTCACTCGACGAGAGCCATCCGTGTTTTGAGGATTATGATCAACCGTTGTTCCATCTCCTTTTCTGGAAAACATTCACCTAAATGGAATGGCGGATGATCATCTTGTTTGTGATGCTTTTCGTCGTGTCGAAACGACCTCAAGCCATGCATTAAATAGAACGAAAATTTGCTTCCGCTTTGAACGGACAATACACTCAGCGCTGTTCTACACTTCTTCCTTTTATCTACGTGTCAGTCAGTAGCGGCGGAACACCTTCAATTAAGGGGGGGGGGGGCACTGCCGACTTTTGGTCCCATTCTTTCCATGCAACGCCCATAGGGCTAATGTTAAAATGCCAAAATCAAGGGGGGCACTGGTGCCCCGGTGCCCCCCCCCCGTTCCGCCGCCTATGGTGTCAGTGGTTTGTGATTCCAATAACTGCAGCACAATGATGTGAGTTGTGACTGTCGAAAATTGATTATTTCATGATAGGCGTGCATTGAGGTCCTCAGCGCATCTCAAACTTCATTTAGCTACTGCTCAAATGTCAAAATTAGGCGTGAGTCAGCTGGACCTACCGTCGGTGACAGCCTGAGACATTTTTTCACCCCTGCTAACGGTAAAACCGGCGTTTTTGTTTAAGTGCTTCAGTTGCACATACCAACTATTGCCGACATTGCGTTGCCGATACCGCGATATTCTGATCGAAAGTTGCACTGCATTTGCATTTGATTTTTAAAGTCAAGCAGATGACATTCCTTTGCGACTGCCACACTTGGGTGAGAGTCCGTCAGCCAACTGGCGTGGATGTCGCGTAACAGACTCTGAGTGAGTTTTGGCATTTGTGTTTTCACTCCCTAGTTTTGTAGATTTGATAATGTGCCTTTTCGAAAAAATCCTGAACTTGAACTACCTGCATAGCAATTGTTGCTGCTGTCGCAACTGCTATTCGATTACCCGAAATACTAAATCACGCACACATACATTGGCTACTTCGGAAGATCTTATCTCAAGACAACTAAAAAACTGATCTTACTTTGTAGTGAAAGGAGGCGACTACCACTGATCAAACTATGATTGGGTACAGAGGGTGATGCAGTTGTTGCAATAGTACAATTACCTGTGTCTTGCAGTGACGATTCGGACATAGACCAACCGCCGTCCAAGAGACACAATGGACCAACCACCATGCAGAAAGAGTCTGTGCCCGCGGATGTTCCAGAACCGAAGTCCGCAACATCCAGGTAGGCGTGATGAAGTTCGTTGCTCCTTGCGGTGTCATACCCCTCTGCTCTCCCTCCCACCCCCAACACATGCCAGCATTGCTTAGGAAGTTTTAGTCTTATTTCATTCATTCAAGTTGTTGCCCCCCCCCCCCCCACACACACACACATTTGTATTACGTTAAGGGGAATAGTTACCTTAAAGATAAATAAGTTTTGAGATTATCTCATACTGTTGCATGTAATTTAACCCTCGCCGGACCTATTGGTTTTCTACATACGCGCCGGCCGAGGGGGGGGGGGCGGGTACGACCCCCCCTCGCCGTTTCGCCCCTGGTGGAGCTAGCGCGTCGCGGAAAAAACGAGCGTGTGCGCCGTTACGAGACGCAGAGATTGGTACCCGATTTTAAGGTCCTAGGTCAACCGGTGACCTCTGAGGTCAGGTCAGGTGCCCAAAGGTACGGTTCAGTTTTTGGTGAATAACTTCGCAAAAAACGGCCGCAGAGCGCCGATTTTGGCAGCATCGTGTTCGCCTCGCTCAGGCGCGTCGAATGATATACTTTTTGTCCGGGTCAGGTCAACTTGGGATGTTGACCTCAGGTCAAGGTCAGGTCAGCACCCCCAGGTCACGAAGTTGGTCGAAAGAGGTCATGTCGCATATCATTCGATTCGGCAGGCCTTCCTGAGCAGGGGCGTCGCCACGGCTCCCCAACTTGTACGGACACATTCTGTCAGCCGTAACACTCGTCAGAGGTGTAAACCCACGCGGGCCCGTGGAGGGCATTTTTCGTCCTCCTCCCCCCACCCCGGACGAATAGTTGCGATAGCCCCCGAATGCCTAGGGGCTTCGGAAAAAATACAAACACATTTTTGATGCCTACATTAGGGTAGATGGCAGGTCAGCGACCCCGAGCTGCGGCTTTTTTGCGGAGTTCTTCAGCAAAGAAGGTGGTGCCAACGCATTAGTCATATCAAGATGCGTCGAATGACATATAGTTAGGTTGTTTGAAACGGTCAAGTCTTATGTTGACCTCATGTGACCTCGAATGGCCTTTGGTTGACTTTTGCACATGATCAGTCTCATTTGCTGTATTTGAAGTCGCTGGTCACGATTTTGTCATTTTCTTTTGCTCTAAGCATTCATTTAGTTTAGTAAGAGTCTCAGGATGACAAAACTCACAGAATTATTATGGCTGACGTATTAGTGAATTAGTCTATAGAATGACACAGAGTGTAACGAAATTATCCGCACACCTTTTTTTCCGCTGTAATTAAGAAACAAACAACCTGAGGTTGTTTCCCTTTGATGATGATATAGCCACCTTTCATAAGATCATATTTAGAAATGCCTAGAACATTCCAGCTACTGGGTTTTTAAGCACAGTGGGTTTGATGTGGACCAACGCCGTATTAGCATGTGCCTACTGCCTACATACAGTTGCTCTGTCCTGGTAGCGGGTGTCCCCTTATTAACCTCTTGCTGGACAAAAGTCCATAAGATCTCGATGGAATTAGGATGAAAACTATTTCCAAGCCGTAGTCCGTTAGTCCAGAAGGATAAGAGCTTCTCCCGGCGTCACTTCTCATTCTCCTACGGACTAATTTGTCTGACAGGATGTTGCTCCGGTAATACTCGTCAGTCGTCACTGTTAGTGGACTCGTCTGTCAATGGGTTGGTCAATACACAGCTGGAACATCGCACAGCAGCTGAAAGCTAAATATGCTCCAGATCTGGATCTCGGCCGCATGCTTAACGCCGGTGACGGCCGGGACGTTTGAGTTACTGGCAGCCAACACAAGGACGCTTTGACGGTTCAAAGGACAATACAGCGCGAATAGCTGCCCATTTCACCACACCATGCCTTGCTTATGTGTTCCTTCGACCAGTGGATGCGTCTTGGCGTGAGGCTAAAGGTGGTGCACCGGCTATTTTCCCGTCAATTTTGTTGTCTTTTTCAGTATAATGAGCAGAAGAACCAAGGTAAGGGGCGGATAGCGGTGGGTCATGATGTGGGCCCTCTTATCATCGGTCTTGAATTCAAGTCAATCTGCGTTGGCAAAGGGTGGCTTTTGCGGTCGCAGCCGGGCTGAGTTCACCAATCAAGTCCCAGCTTATTACGCCTCAGGCAGATGTGCAGTTGGCTGCTGCTGATGTCCATGGAGCTGCTGGCAGACCAGCTTCAGGCTTATTGCCGCAATGCCACAACCATGCTTCCTAACACAAAAGGAGAGAGTGTGCTCCTTTCTGTCTATTGCCTTTGACGAAAACTAGTTATCAAATGAACCCGTCGGTGACTCGACTAATTACTCAGAGCAAGAGTCATCTGGCAAAGGTAGGTCTTTGCTGAGTTGAGAGCCGATACAGGAGGCACTTATACAGCCAGTATTCCCACTTCTAACGTCAGAAAAGAAACTGTGCGAAAAGATATGACGAACAAATATAAGTCCGGATAATTTCTTTACACCCTAAATGCTAGTAGTAAATACTCTTGCTTGACATTGACTTTGGGGCTGCCTTGGATCGTAACTTTACCAACAAATAGGGGACTGATAAGCGTTAAGCTACTTCAAAACATGTGCAAAGACTGTTTTGCAGTCGTCGAAACTTGTACGGACATTCCGTACAAGTTTTCGGGCCTTCCAAAACTTGTACGGACACTGTCCGTAGTGTCCGTAGTGGTGGCGACGCCCATGTTCCTGAGTCCATTGGTGGCTTTCCCGACTCGCTAGCTCAATTTGATCGGGAGTTATTGACGAAAAACTAATATGACCTTGATGACGTCATAAATGACGTCATGGAAGGTCAACATTGCAAAAGTGACGCATCTAACCTTGCAAGGAGTGCATCAAATCACGATTCTGTGTGCTTGAGATAGTTGGAGATCGTTCCCGGCGCCAGAATAGCAGTTTTCATTTTTCCCCATTGACTTATAATGGTGAGGTCACGAAAATGACCTGACCTCATATGACCTTTAGGAAAAATCCGAGATATACAAGTTGTGAGACTCATAATGGATACTAGATCCTGTAAGTTTCATTTCCCAGTGACATCTCCTCTGGCAATGAGGGCGTTGCGAAGTTGCGACATCTGAAGACCGTGCAGAGGTTCACTTATGACGTCATAGGTCAGTGACCTGACCTGACTTAAAAATGCGGTTGGTGTCAAAAGATGCGGCTTGGATCAAAGGTCAGGTATGCCAAGTTTCAGCTCTCTATCACCAGCGTGTTCGGAGCTATCGCGAAAAAACCCTATGGGGGGCGGCACCCGCCCCCCCCCCCCCTCAGCCGGCGAGGGTTAACGGCAATATACGAAAGTTTTTTTCCCTTTTTAAGATCATTTCACAGTACTATTGTAGTACGAAAACTACGGAATTTTCCGCGAAAGGCGGCATGAAATCCAGCAGTTAAGACTGTGTATGTTCCACTCGCTAGCTGTATCGTCTGCTTGCTAGGATTCGGAATTGGTCTCTGGGAATAAGCACGATTTAACTGGAATGGAACGATTTGGTCGCAAGGAAGCTAATATCCGAGCCTGTGTAGCTTTTTCAAGCTGCAAAAATTAGCAGGTGGGTTCTTTTTATGTGGGCTAGAAAGCTGCTATCTCAGTATAGAACGCCATGAATAAGATGACCTTTTTCCTCTCATTCAAGGCGTGCTACCCTCAGCGCTCCAGACGACCAGCCCACTACTGCGACCGAGGCGGTTGGGAGAGACCCGCTTGGCGCGCCGACAAAGGACGCCATCTCAGCAGCGCAGATCGGGTGAGGACTAGTAGCATACTATTAACTGACCATAGTTAGTTCCTCAGTCACTTCTTGCTGTGTTCATTACCTGTGATAAGTTAAGGAGAAGACACTCTTTTAAAACATGACAGTGGCGCCTATCTTTCGGTATTTTTTATTTCTTTAAGGGACATCTATGTCCTCAGTGCAGAGCTTGCTCTACTAACTGAAACCCCCAGTTTTCATTAACAAGCCAGCTGTAATGTTTGCTCTTTTTTATTGAAACCATTTTGAAATCTGCACTCAGAAGAGACAGAAAAGTTCATGAGGTTGTCTCCGAGGCACGTGTCATGCCTTTGCAAAGAGCCATCCTTTTGTGGACCACTTCCATTTGGGCTTAAGTAAAGCCACTGATAATTTTTTGTCGCCTTGGAGATAATGCTTTTAGACCATACATCGGTGTTCAGAGAGCACTATAGGAAGTCTTATGAAAGCGGATGCCTCGAGGTAAACCAATCATCGAAAGTTTAAAAAACTGTTCTGGAAGACATGCTGTCATCACTGTTAGTATACTGAATGACATTTTGATCTCAGGCTCGAGATCCCGATGAGTGGGCTGGCTGCGGCAACGAGAGCACGCCTCTTTTCTGGAGGCAGCCTGGACCACGCCGATTTTAACCCGCGCCCTGCTGGGGGGGGGTGTTTGAACACCCCCCCTTGTGGTTTTTCGCGAATATCTCAAAAACGGCGGCGCGGAGCGCCGCCGTTTTTGGTACACCTTATCATACATCAATTCTACACATGTTGTGAAAATTTCAGACCAAGGTCATTCAAGGTCAGGTCACCAGGTCACTTGAAGTGACCTCACCTCATAAAAACTTTCAATGTCTGTCATAGCTACACCGAGTGACCGATCGCTTTAAAACTTTCAGCGATTGCTAAGAGCAATAGCATGTACAAAATGTATATCTCAGAATTTTGATATCGATGACCTAAGGTCAGGTCAATTTTGCGACCTCCCCATTATAAGTCAATGGGAGAAAATAGAAATGCGCCTCTTTCGGATGAAAGACATTATAAACACTCCCAAACACCGAATTACAAGTGGTTTAGACACACTGAACTTGAAAATGGTGTCCGTGACCCTTGTTTATGCCCTGAGGTCATCTTAGGTCACGAATGGTATCTAACAGTTTTTCGCAAATAACTTTTGATAGAGGCATGCTAGAGCGATGAAAACGCCTTAGATGTGTTCAGCTCGACGATACGGATCGACTGACATGCAACATGACCCTTCCCGGTCAGGTCATGACCTTGACCTGAGGTCAAATTTTCAAGTTGACCTTTCAAGGTCAAGTTATAGTTCATTCGATGCGTCTTGACGAGAGGAACACGATGCCGGTAAAAGTAAGCTCGTACAAGGCTTGGGTCAAAAGTTATTGCAGAAAAACTGTTTTCGAAAAAATCGGCTATTTTTGCAGTTTTTGCCCCCTGCAGGCAAAACCGTTGACGTTAGGTCAAATCTGAGAGAATTACTCAGAAAGGGCGTTAATAGAGCTATCGAATGCGCTTTTCCGCGACGCTGTAGCTCTATTGGTTCCCGAGTTATGCGTTGCCTTCTTGGAAATTTTCGACATTCGACCTGGAAATCGGCGAAATTTTGCCTTCAATGACCTCTGGTGACCTGACCTTTGACCTGACCAAAAAATTGACCGAAGTGATTTCGTCATTATTTTTTACGCTCTTTCGAACGCCGCCTTCGGCGTATCGCTACGTGGCCCAGGAGCCGAGTTACAAGGGGGGTGTTCAAACACCCCCCCCCCCAGCAGGGCGTGGAAATCCAGGACCCCCAGCAGGGCGCGGGTTAATGCCGTGGCCCAGGAGGTGTTTAATTGGTACCTGGCTGCAAATAAGACCTTGTAAGTGTCAACAGCATGTATGCGTTAAATGCCAGAGTGGGGTGGAGTGGATACCCCTACCCCACCTTTCTCAATAACTAATCGTTCAATATTGATTTTGGAAGTGTAATAAGCATGGTATGTGTTCATTTGTTTTGCAGCTTGACAAACCCAAATATTCTAATATCTAGGTGTTCTTATGCTGTTATTCAACTATCATCATGCATTGTTTCCAGCAACTTGCATGGTACTTAACACGCGCAGTGGAAAGGGGGGCGGATTTCGCCCACCCCTCCTGTTTTTCGCCAATAACTCGCGCCGCAAACATGATATTAATGTGAAATTTCGGCTACCTGTCCAGAATTGAACTGCGGATCTTCTCGTGCAAGAAATAAAAAAATCGGGTCACAACTTTTCTAGTAATAGCGGTGTAAAGTCAAACATCCTGCCGCCGCGGCGGCGCGGCGGCGCGGCGGCCGGCGCTAGCCGTTACGCGCCGCCTGAATTGTTGACTGTGCCGGGGCGGGACGGTTCCGTCTTTACATCGCGCTCCTTACCGCTGATTAAATTCCATTCGCGTCAAATTTTGTGAGAAGACTAAAAAATGTACAGGCAATCTTATGATCAAATAATTATGAAAATCGGCCGGTAACACCTTGAGTTATGAGTGTGTAAACACAAAATTGTGATTGCCGCGTTTCCCGCGTCCGCCGATCCCGCTTCAGCCGGCGACATCTTACGCTTAGCAGGCTTCTAAGTTCTAACTGCTATATTTATTGTTGGATTAACAAGAAATTCATCATACAGACTCACAAATGTATGTTCTTTCGTATAGTGAAAGAAAAAAGAAAATCGGCTGGTAACTTTTTGAGTTATCGGCGTGTAAACGAAAAAAAGTCGCTAATATTGCAGATTTGACCACTTTTGACCTCATTTGACCTTGAAGATATTGACCTAGGGTCATGAAATTCACACACAACAGAGTTCCCCTGGGCCTCCACCTACCCTCCAAATTTCGTCTTTCTAGCTCCAGTGGGAGCTGAGATCTTAGGGGGGGGGCGACATCCGCCCCCCCCCCTTCCACTGGGCGTAGTACTCGCAACCCTTCCACTGCGCGTGTTAAACATGGAGATTTTACCCGTGCCGGGGCAGTGGTCGAATCCTCCCTCCCCGGGTCGAGCCGAGGCCTTGGGAGGGTGTTTGAATACCCCTCCCCTTCTAACTCGGCCCCTGGCTTACGTAGAGACACGCCGCAGGCGGTGCTCAAATGCTCTTTCAAAATCATGACGAAAGTACTCCGATCATTTATTAGGTCAGGTCACCAGGGGCAGTGGAGGTATAATGTTAACGATTTTTTAAATTTCGATAATTATTCATTTACGACGCTGTAGTTCGTGAACCAGAAGAGCTAGAGCGGTGCGGAAAAACAGTGATAATACCGGTTATAGCCCTATCTGGGGTAGGTCGTCTGACTCAGGTTAACGATTTAGCCTCTAGTGATCAAATAATGTCAAAATGGCCATTTTTGGCCCGCAGTTTTTCTAACACAGCCACAAGAATCCAGCTAGAACAATATTCCAAGGACCATCGTATTGTTCTCGTCCAGACGAGACGAATGATAAATAAGATGACCTAAAGAAGTCATGTTGAAAATTTTACGTAAGTATTTCAGAGGCGAAGCTGAGGGTAATAAAACATTTTTCGGTCTTCACCCTCAGGCTTCAATGGCGTCATATCGGGCACTTTTTCCCCTTTTGACCGCACCCCATACAGTATTCATATAAAATGTGTTGACTCTGTACTCTCGTTCATGCCAATCATCAATCCTTTTTCT
This sequence comes from Amphibalanus amphitrite, assembly GCF_019059575.1. Classification (NCBI taxonomy): domain Eukaryota; kingdom Metazoa; phylum Arthropoda; class Thecostraca; order Balanomorpha; family Balanidae; genus Amphibalanus; species Amphibalanus amphitrite. The sequence goes on from NW_024881504.1 coordinate 1,455,791, forward strand.
AGCTACCCGCAGAGGGGGAACTACAAGACCCTCGCCGAGAACCTAATCCATCGCTTTCCCAACCTGTGCCGCGGCCTGCCACAGGTTTCCGCCACGGTAAGTTAAAGGGACTATCCCACCTTCTAAAATGTTGTTAAAACCAGTTAAATTGTGCCCGACTTTATAGATTGGATGACCAGGAACACGGTTCTGGCATTTATTTTTCATTAAACATCTTAGGCTTCCCATATTCCAAACACAAACTTTCGAATATGTGACGTCACAGCCCAAAATTACCTCCTTCCCCAGGCCACATTACTGTCATAAAGCTGATTCTTTTTACTCTGTAGGCACCACAACAAAGTTCAGACCAAGTTTTAAGCGATTTTTCAACGAACAAACCCATTTAAATCAGAATGACTAAACGAGGTGACGTCACACTAACGGTCGCTCCATGTTGAAGATAGGGCCTTGTACAAGGCCTATTTTCAAATGAAGGGAACGAATTTCTTCAACACCAAGAGGCCGCGGGGGTTGCAACCTAGATAGATAGTGGTTTCTGAACCTCGCCGCAAACTTGGCTATCTCAACTCAAACCCCATGTTAAATGTGGGATAGTCCCTTTAACCCTCGCCCGCACATGGGGGGGGGTGGTTGCCACCCCCCCCAGGTAGTCTTTCTGCTCTGCACTCAACATTTTTAGAGCTAGAAGCCTGATTTTTCGTATAGCTGCTCCTCTATCCTTTCTCAATGTCCACTGAAAATTTCAAGTTCCTGTGGTTTTTGGTTTCGGAGATATGACCTTGTTTTTCAGGTCATGTCATGACCCAAATGGCCAATTCTCAACATCTTGCGTTTGCCATGGGCCTTGTGAGCTTTTGACACCCTGATTTCGGCATTTTTGCCAGTCTTACCTCCCACCTATCATGGAACATGTTGTTCGACGATGTACAGGGGTCAAGGTCAGGGTCAGGGTCAACCTAGGTCATCTAAGATAATTGCGTTTTAGGCAAGCTGAATTTACTTTTTGTGAAGTTTTTTGACTGCATTTTTGGTAAAATCTTCTCAGATCATGATTTCATGTAATATGGACCCAAAAACAATCGGTGCACACATCAGCATACACACAGACACACACAGACATACAAACACATATCATTGACCTTGACCTGAAATGACCTCAGCAGCAAAAACCTGGTCGGGTAGTGTGAGAAAGAAGTTCTAGCTGGCTTGGCACCAGAAAACAGCATCGTCATCGGTATATGATAAGCAGCGCACTTGATATCCAACGGTGACCCAAAACAGCAACATTTTTTAGTTTGACCTGACCTGGAAGGTCAATGACTGACCTGAGAAGGTAAAACTGGTATCATTGGATTCGTCTCTTCCCAAAGAATCTTTTTGGTCTTTACTGCGAAGCTCTATCTCCAACAGGAACGAAATGGCGCGGGGGGGGGGTGACAACCACCCCCCCCCCCCCCCATGTGCGTTCTAGGATGGGAAAATAGCATGTGCGGGCGAGGGTTAAATATCTGGAATGGATATTGAATGCTCCGCCACATGATTTGTCATTCTTCGACGTTGTAGACTTTGGCGTGGCAATGCAAGCGTGGTAATGAGAGCCGACGTCAAACGCCGCTTTTTCACGTGGTAGTAGCGCTTGAGCTACAGAAATAGCGTGTTCAAAGATTCTTCTGACCAGAGGCTGACAGAACCCGAACATGCATGAATGAACCTACTAACCGTGTGAATGTGAGATAATTACTTTCTCATGTAGTACAGAACAGTCACATGCTGCTTTCAGCATTGACTACTATTGCTTCTTTTTATAACCACACCCACTACCTAACCTTTTTTTTTGTTCCTCTCCATTTCTTGGCAGGGTACGCCTAGTCTTTTTCATTTTTCTAAGATGTAAACGTAAGGTGCTGTGCGTCGCTGAGTTGAGGGTAGGACACTCCTGGTGACCTATTAAAGGGTGGCGGTGAATAAAAAAATCGTACCTCCGTTGTTGTCCGTTGTTGTTGAAATCGTACCTCCGTTGACATTGGTTGGATTAAATTTGGTCATAGTGGTCGTTAGTAGCGTCACACCGAACATGGTCAAAGTTGGCGGCTGGTGTTCAGCATCAGTTTGCCAATGGATATCGTCTGTCTTACCTGAAGTAATTGTGAAATGGTTAACTATTTGGCGGATCCCTGGTAATCCCCACAGTGTCTCGTCTTTGTTAACCAGTTTTCTTTATTTAGCAGTATGTAAACCCTGGTAGCGTATCCAGTCGCAGCTTCTGACAAGAATCGGACTTTGTTTTGATTTTTTTTTTTGCAGGAGGTTCTACGCGTGAAGCTGGTAAACAAATTTAAGAATGTCCGGCGGCGTTCTGCAGAATCGACTTCCCTCATCGCCGAGCGAAACAAGAGGGCGTCGGATGCGGGGCTGCCCGGCTACGCGCCCTCTCCAATGAGGGAGGCGCCTCTCAAAGTAGAGGACATGGTGACGAAACTGAAGGAAGACCCAGGCGGCCCTATGTTCAAGAGGCTGTTTGCCGAGCGCCGCCGTCGGCTGCTCGCGAGAGCAGGTCGGCGGCCCATGGTGGAGCTGAAAGAAGATTTCAGCCACCTCTTTACGTCCGAAGGGGTATGTTGTGCATTTTTAATGCCGTGTACTAATATTCTATGCATGTATTTGCTCTCTGTATAGATAGACTGACCTGTTACTCAAATTTCAAGATGGTTACTGTGTGAACTCAATGCAAGTAAATGCTTAAATAAATAGCCCAATAGACAACCAATAACCTGACATCCAGCTTGTAGCCTATAGACAATGGGTGCAGTGCTGTGTGTTTGTATCATTGGATGGGGGTCATGAACGCCTTATTTGACCGACTTTCTTGGGCGATGGGTCAGCTGATTCAGGCGTTCTGTGTCGAATATGTAATTAATCAGAATATCGACTAAGTTGCTCTAGTCACCATGGTACAAAACCAAGCTGATGTGACTGGAACCTGTATGTACGTTGAATTTTCGCATGGGAAGCAAAACTTGTTACTGGTGTTGGCGGACTTTCTCTGGACGAACTCTGTGTGTATGCATGCTTCTGTATTTCTTGTATTTGTAGAAGTGCATGGGTTGCAATTAATGTGACATTGCAGCTTACACTTTTTGTTTTATTTTCAAGTATGGACAGACTTCGGCATGATAACAGAAAAAGGTGCAACACCACAAGAGCACATGGAGACGATGCGCGAACTGCTGGACAAACTGAGATCCGATACCGGAGGTGAGGTGGCCCATCTCTTACCCCTCGCCCGCACATGCCATTTTCCCATCCTAGAACGCACATGGGGGGGGGGGGGTTGCCACTCCCCCCCCCCGCGCCATTTCGTTCCTGTTGGAGATAGAGCTTAGCAGTGAAGACCAAAAAGATTCTTTGGGAAGAGACGAATCCAATGATATCCAGTTTTACCTTCTCAGGTCAGTCATTGACCTTCCAGATCAGGTCAAACTAAAAAATGTTGCTGTTTTGGGTCACCGTTGGATATCAAGTGTGCTGCTTATCAAATACCGATGACGATGCTGTTTTCTGGTGCCAAGCCAGCTAGAACCTCTTTGTCACACTACCCGACCAGAATTTTGCTGCTGAGGTCATTTCAGGTCAAGTTAGGTCAAGGTCAATTATATGTGTTTGTATGTCTGTGTGTGTCTGTGTGTGTACTGATGTGTGCACCGATTGTTTTTGAAATCATGATCTGAGAAGCTTTTACCAAAAATGCCGTCAAAAAACTTCAAAAAAAGTAAATTCAGCTTGCCTAAAACGCAATTATCTTAGGTGACCTAGGTTGACCTTGACCCTGACCTTGACCCCTGTACATCGTCAAAGAACATGTTCCATGATAGGTAGGAGGTAAGACTGGCAAAAAAGGCCGAAATCAGGGTGTCAAAAGCTCATAAGGCCCATGGCAAACGCAAGATGCTGAGAATTGGCCATTTGGGTCATGACATGACCTGAAAAACAAGGTCATATCTCCGAAACCAAAAATCACAGAAACTTGAAATTTTCAGTGGACATCAAGAAAGGATAGGGGAGCAGCTATACGAAAAATAAGCCTTCTAGCTCTAAAAATGTTGAGTGCAGAGCAGAAAGACTACCTGGGGGGGGGGGGGGCAACCACCCCCCCATGTGCGGGCGAGGGTTACTAAGGATGATAACCCTATGTATGCTGTCATCTTGACCTCGGCCCAGCTATTCGTTACCGCATTTGTAATCTGATGTTCATGGTTTTCTATTAAAAAAAATATTCAGATTAATGATAGTGAAACTTGGCCCTAAGATATTAACCCTTGTCTGAGTGGGTTCATTTTCCCGTCTTCTCGGGTAATTTCGTTTTTTTATGCCACTGCATCTTTCTGCAGTATGGGAAAGTGCTTGCGAGGTGTGGCGATATGTCACCAGGCCATGAGTGACGTCAGCTAGTCAAACAGGCCCGGCTGTACCTACACACTGACTGCTTTTAAATGTTCACTGATTACTTAACTTAGCCCGTGCCGGACCGGGGGTGCTAGGATATCCCGTTACCATTCAGATGCTGTTCATTCCCGTATGGTTTGGGCTGATGTTCATGTGTGTTCTCTCTGTTCCCAGGGGATCCGCTGGACAAACTGTTGTCCGCTCTGGATTCTTCGTGGGGCCTTTTGTCGGCGGCCTACGGTCCCATCTCCATCGAAGAGGACGGCGGCAGTTTCATGCTATAAGTGTAGAGGGGGTCCGCTGTGCGGTGGTCACCAGCCGACTGGAGGCCGTCCTCGTTATGGCGGCGGCGCTCTATGTGTTCGCGCAGAAGCGGCCGGCGGCTTTGAAGAACATTACGATCTTCATAGACCTCATGGTGTTGGGCATCACCAAGACGGGGCCTGTTCCAGCGCGAGTTCAGAAGGTCATATCGGAGGTATCCTCTATGTAGATGAGTCATGGGATATGGCTAGCGTGTTCTAAGGCAGCGATTCGTCCGAAAACTTCTTTTGATGGAGGTGGAGCTTGATGGAGGTGGGGCGATTCGTCTGACACTTGTGGTTTTTGAGAGCCCAGATTGCGCCAACCGGCTACAGTAACATTGCTACAAGCAGGCATTTTGTGAAAGTTTTGGTTTTTGTCTCGTGTGATGGTCAGTATACTGGGCGTATGCTGTACAACGTGAACCTCATGGTGTCCGGTCCAAGACGGGACCTGTTCCAGCGCGAGTTCAGCAGGTCGTGTCGGAGCTGTCCTCTAGGTAGATGAGTGAGTCATGTGATATGACTAGCGTGCTCTAAGGCAGCGATTCGTCCGAAAACTTGTTTTACTGGGGGTGGAATGATTCGTCTGACACTAGTGGTTTTTGAGAGCCCAGATTGTGCCCACCGGCGACAGTAACATTGCTACAAGCAGGCATTTTGTGAAAGTTTTGGTTTGTGTCTGTACAAAGTTCTGGTTTGTTTTGTATGCTGTACCAGGCCCATGTCACTCCACCTTTGATGACATCATAAGGGGGCCTCAGGACAATTAACCCTCGCCGGCCGAGGGGGGGGGGGCGGGTGCCGCCCCCCCCATAGGGTTTTTTCGCGATAGCTCCGAACACGCTGGCGATAGAGAGCTGAAACTTGGCATACCTGACCTTTGATCCAAGCCGGATCTTTTGACACCAACTGCATTTTTGGGCCAGGTCAGGTCACTGACCTATGACGTCATAAGTGAACCTCTGCACGGTCTTCAGATGTCGCAACTTCGCAACGCCCTCACTGCCAGAGGAGATGTCACAGGGAAATGAAACTTGCAGGATCTAGTATCCATTATGAGTCCCACAACTTGTATATCTCGGATTTTTCCTAAGGGTCATATGAGGTCAGGTCATTTTCGTGACCTCACCATTATAAGTCAATGGGGAAAAATGAAAACTGCTATTCTGGCGCCGGGAACGATCTCCAACTATCTCAAGCACACAGAATCGTGATTTGATGCACTCCTTGCAAGGTTAGATGCGTCACTTTTGCAATGTTGACCTTGCGTGACGTCATTTATGACGTCATCAAGGTCATATTAGTTTTTCGTCAATAACTCTTGATTAAATTGAGCTAGCGAGTCGGGAAAGCCACCAATGGACTCAGGAAGACCTGCCGAATCGAATGATATGCGACATGACCCCTTTCGACCAACTTCGTGACCTGGGGGTGCTGACCTGACCTTGACCTGAGGTCAACACCCCAAATTGACCTGACCCGGACAAAAAGTATATCATTCGACGCGCCTGAGCGAGACGAACACGATGCTGCCAAAATCGGCGCTCTGCGGCCGTTTTTTGCGAAGTTATTCACCAAAAACTGAACCGTACCTTGGGGCACTTGACCTGACCTCAGAGGTCACCGGTTGACCTAGGACCTTAAAATCGGGTACCAATCTCTGCGTCTCGTAACGGCGCACACGCTCGTTTTTTCCGCGACGCGCTAGCTCCACCAGGGGCGAAACGGCGAGGGGGGGGGGTCGTACCCGCCCCCCCCCCCCCTCGGCCGGCGCGTATGTAGAAAACCAATAGGTCCGGCGAGGGTTAATTGCGCGGTGCGCCACAATCGCTCCCAAGCTTCTTGCCAACAGCTGCCATTTTTGAAAATATTATTTTGAAATAAAGTTTCAAATAATGAAAATATTGTAATAAAGTTGTAACTTAAATCTAAAACATATATAAAAACTTACTGAAAAATGATTTATTCATAGTAAAAATATAAGCTCGATGCGCTTTTACGTTGCTTTCCTGTTGCTGCAGAGGGATTTTAAATCGTCTATATCTTCAAAACCGGCCATTTCTTAGCACATTGCTGCTCTTTTTTGTCGCTGGAAAATTAGTTGAACTTTCCATTGACATCAACGGTTGAAGGGTATGTGTAGAGTGCCATCAAAAATCTTCAAATGAAGTTAGGCAATTTTACGTTGCAAAGGAATGGAGTACCCCCTGCGAGCATCAGGGGTGACGTCACTCAGGATCTGTCTCTGATTGGTCGGCAGGGGAGTGACTGTACCTTCTATAGAAGGCCTTGTGCTGTACAACGTGAACCTCATGGTGTCCGGTCCAAGACGAGGCCTGTTCCAGCGCGAGTTCAGCAGGTCGTGTCGGAGCTGTCCTCTAGGTAGATGAGTGAGTCATGTGATATGACTAGCGTGCTCTAACCCTCGCCCGCACATGGGGGGGGGGGGGTGGTTGCCACCCCCCCAGGTAGTCTTTCTGCTCTGCACTCAACATTTTTAGAGCTAGAAGGCTGAATTTTCGTATAGCTGCTCGTCTATCCTTTCTTGATGTCCACTGAAAATTTCAAGTTTCTGTGATTTTTGGTTTCGGAGATATGACCTTGTTTTTCAGGTCATGTCATGACCCAAATGGCCAATTCTCAACATCTTGCGTTTGCCATGGACCTTGTGAGCTTTTGACACCCTGATTTCGGCCTTTTTGCCAGTCTTACCTCCCACCTATCATGGAACATGTTGTTCGACGATGTACAGGGGTCAAGGTCAGGGTCAAGGTCAACCTAGGTCATCTAAGATAATTGCGTTTTAGGCAAGCTGAATTTACTTTTTGTGAAGTTTTTTGACTGCATTTTTGGTAAAATCTTCTCAGGTCATGATTTCATGTAATATGGACCCAAAAACAATCGGTGCACACATCAGTATACACACAGACACGCACAGACATACAAACACATATAATTGACCTTGACCTAACTTGACCTGAAATGACCTCAGCAGCAAAATTCTGGTCGGTTAGTGTGACAAAGAGGTTCTAGCTGGCTTGGCACCAGAAAACAGCATCGTCATCGGTATTTGATAAGCAGCGCACTTGATATTCAACGGTGACCCAAAACATCAACATTTTTTAGTTTGACCTGACCTGGAAGGTCAATGACTGACCTGAGAAGGTAAAACTGGGTATCATTGGATTTGTCTCTTCCCAAAGAATCTTTTTGGTCTTTACCGCTAAGCTCTATCTCCAACAGGAACGAAATGGCGCGGGGGGGGGTGGCAACCACCCCCCCCCCCATGTGCGTTCTAGGATGGGAAAATGGCATGTGCGGGCGCAGTGTCCCAAAAGTGAGTTTCGTCTTGGGTGTCAGAGGGGAAAAATACCCCCCAAAAAGAGGGGAGAGAGTGGAAAACTGCTGATGTGATTAGATCCAAAAAGAGTGAGAAACGACAAAAAGCATGCATTTTATTCTAGGGTGTAGAATGTTGGATGCTAAACCGGTCATCCACACCACTGCTCTTTCAATAGGTAAAAAATATAGGTTTTCTTGGTTGGGAGTGAAAATTTTTCTTCTTAAGAATTGGTGGTGAGAGTGGAAAATGAAATTCATTTGGATGTCGTTTCCCACCCAAGTCAACAAATTTTGGGACATTGTGCGGGCGAGGGCTAAGGCAGCGATTCGTCCGAAATTTTTGAGAGCCCAGATTGTGCCCACCGGCTACAGTAACATTGCTACAAACAGGCATTTTGTGAAAGTTTTGGTTTGTGTCTCGTGTGATGGTCAGTATACTGGGCGTATGCTGTGCACCGTGATGAATATACAGGGTGATCCAAAAAATTTGGAACCCCTAACTTAAAATGTCTATAATTCCGAAAGCATTCACTTTATTGACAAATTGCGAACACCATTAGAAAAAGCATTAAATCTTCCATAGCATGACGTTAAATTGGTGCATGTATGTTGTAAAGCATTGGCACACTATTAGCTTTTGGAATGAGCGTCAGAAAACTGAGTGAAACGAAATCGCCAAATGTTAACAATGCGCTGAAATCCGTTAGCACTCTATCTGTTGTCTTTTCGCGAATAACACCACATCCAAATTCAATTTTATTTCATAAAAGTTTATACAGAAGCACACAGTAGAACAGGTACACGCGTCCTAGCTTCCGCTGTTCATCACAGCATGTGCTCAACGCGAGCTCCGGGGGCCGTCACGCAGGCCTGCAGTCGCTTGGAGACGGTTCCGACTGCGCGGGCCAGCAGTCTCTGGGATGGGACAACTGGTCCCAGCAGGCCGTCAGCCTTTCCTTTCCTTACAATAGCATGTGAATGAGCTATTTTTATTCATGAACCGAACCTCCAACAAGAGACATGGTCAGAACAGCAAACCGTAAATCACTGGTTTGCGCATAATGTTCAAAACCGTTTCACTGAGTTTCGTGACACAAATTTTATAGGCATATGTCTAGGGCAATATTTATTATAATAAGTAAGTACAATTAACTTGGTTTTATAGAGAATTGAACGGTCTTTCTAATGGTGTTTGCAATTTATCAATAAAGTGAAAATTTTCTGACTTACAGACATTTTAAGTTAGGGGTTCCAAATTTTTTGGATCACCCTGTATGTCGCCGTGAATCAGTTCTGTGCCGGTGATTTTTAGTCGTGCAACCAGCAGTCACCGATGGTCGTAACGGCGACGTATAGCGTTTTCTCTGGCAAGGGTCTTATCATTTTTCATGTCTGGTTCCATTCTTAAAACTACGTTCCAGTATTAGTGCACCCTATAATTATGTTAATTTGTGTGTTTCGCCAGGCTGAATTGAAATGCAATTTGATAGCAGTTGTGAGCTCCGATGACCATTGGCGTCCGGGCGTCTGAAAACCCCAAAACATAAGCATGGCGGTTGTTTCCTTCAACCGATGTTTTGAGGTTAATTTCATAGTTAAATTATCCGCGTAAACATGTGAAGAAACTCCCATTGGGTGGCGGGTGTCATGCTGTGAAGACCCCCGTGGAGTGTAAGATGGGTGTCAACACCCAATGGTGAGGCGACACCATTGGGTATTGAGTTTAACACACACCCGAGCATTATTCCCGATGGGTGTCATTAACCCGCGCCCCTCTGGGGGGGGGGGGGCAGAATCTGCCCCCCTCCCGCTTTTCGCCAATAACTTCTAAACGCGTTATGCCAGCGACGTCAAACTTACAGTACCTTATCATACAACAATTTGACACGTTCCCTAAAAATTTGAGCGAAATCTGTCGGAAATTTTTTGAGAAATTGACGTTTTATTGACGTCATGTTCGCCATTTTCGCCTCAAAAACGGCAAAATTTCAAACGCCGCTAACATCTTCATTTTAAAAGGAATCAAGACGTAACAAAAAAGGTTATACGTGATTCTACTTTGTCTATCAAATGGCTATCTCGGTTTTTTGAAAATTTTGGATTTTGGCCCATTTTTTTTTTTCTTCAAAAAAACTGACTTTTTTGGGAAAATAATTATAAAATCCAAAATTTTTAGTGTATCGAAAAAAAACGGAATGTATGTTAGAGAAGTGGTCTATGTGCACATACATACCAATTTTTAGAAGAATCGGTTCAAAAATGTGGGAGTTATTCAAAATTTTATGACGTCACGACACACAAAAATTTTGAGAAATGAATTTTTTTGAAGTTCTAGACCTCGTACGCAAACAAAAATAGCACCATTCGATTAGCCGTGAAAAACTGCATAAGATAGACACCTTTTTAGGCCTTAACAACCAACTTCAAAATTTGACCTCACTTGACCTGACCTTGACCTGACCTCGACCTGAAATTCATCCATAGGTGGTCTATATCACTTATTGAGTGTGCCTATTGAATTCTATGAGTAAAATGACCCATAAAACATGTGTCGCACATGCCTATTTCTATATTTTGTTTTTGGTGACCTGACCTGACCTGACCTTGACCTTGACCTTTTAATGACATTGTATGCAACGAATATTGTCTTGGTAGTCTAAGAACACGTTTTGGGCAATCAGTCTCAGTCCATTCTTCGGCAACTACGGTGCAAGGCCGATACTGTAGAAACTTGCATTTTGTACACTTGACCTGACCTTGACCCGACCTCTGACCTACTTAAGCAAAAAAATTTAGGCTCTTAAGATCCGCCTTGTTGAGAGCTTTCGATTGCTGTTTTCCCCGTCTTTCTACGACCATCGGTTCGGAAGTTAGACAGGGGGGCAGAATCTGCCCCCCCCCCTGCAGGGCGCGTATGGCTGAATAGCCCAGCGGGGCGCGGGTTAAGTTACACCACTGAAAGTGTAACTAGGGTGTCATACGAGTGTATAAATATACCCATAGTGGGATATGCGACACCCTCAGGCGATTCCATTACTCCATAAGGGTGTCGTTTAACGGTGTATACAGACACCCTTATGAATGAATTTAGACAACCTTCAAAAACTCCCTTGGGTATGCAGAATAACCACTTACCCAGTTAACGGTGTTCAAAATTTTTTCAGTGTAGTTCTTTGACCTTTGACTTTGGAGTGTTGACCTTTGAACTCGATGTGTCAAGTGATGTGTTTTCATGCATATTCTGTGATATTTTGAAGTTGTTAAAAAGGTTCTACCACTGTTTTATGAGCGCGAGATAAACCGCGCTAATTTTTGAATTTGAAAACCGCGGGAATAAGTCTGCTGCATCATTTATTGTATTCTCGTACACTTGTGTACACTGTCTTATTCTGCAGAAGACCTGTTGGCCGAAATATCAATACAGTAATATTTGGCTATTCAAATAATTTTAAATGTCGAGGAGAGGTCAATTTTTAATATATTTTCTCTCTCTAATATTCATAATGTTCCTCGCAAGAGCGCTCCAAAGAATAAGTTCAGATTGTTTTCAAAGTGCCTAGACCGTTTGCAAATGGCCTGGTGCCTCGAAAGTTGTCATACGGCCTAGACGGTTTTCAAACAGCCTGGAATTTCGGGCGGTTTGCATATAGCCTGGAATTTCAGCCCGTATTCAAACGGCCTGACTTTTCAGTCCGTTTGCATACTGACTGGGCTGTCCATGCCGTTTGCAAACGGCCTGAATCGGACCAGGCCGTTTGCAAACGGACTGAGTTTTCATACGGCCTGTAACATATATACCAAAGAAACACGATATGTAATAATCGATGACGCGACATAGTTCTGCTTTATTGGGGTTAGCGGTGTAATCTGTGATGCCATCACAATGAAAATAGCCTAGTTTTGTAGAGCATCAAATTCTGATTCAATAACCACTCTCGCTAGTCCATTTTCAATTATAAATAAGCATTTTATTGTAATGCAAAGTCAAAGCTAAGCGGCGGTGCCACCTGTCCTCGTGTCCGCCTTGGACCGTAACGGTGGCCTCTTTTCAGAAGATTAAATATAACCCTCGCCGGACCTATTGTTTTTTTTTACAGACGCGCCGGCCGAGGGGGGGGGGGTGCGACCCCCCTCGCCGTTTCGCCCCTGGTGGAGCTAGCGCGTCGCGGAAAAACGAGCGTGTGCGCCGTTACGAGACGCAGAGATTGATACCCGATTTTAAGGTCCTAGGTCAACCGATGACCTCTGAGGTCAGGTAAAGTACCCCAAGGTACGGTTTCGTTTTTGGTGAATAACTTCGCAAAAAACGGTCACAGAGCCGCGATTTTGGCAGCATCGTGTTCGCCTCGCTCAGGCGCGTCGAATGATATAGTTTTTAATTGGGTGCGGTCAACTTAGGGTGTTGACCTCAGGTCACGGTCAGGTCAGCACCCCCAGGTCACGAAATCAGTCGAAGTAGGTCATGTCGCATATCATTCGATTCGGCAGGACGCCTTGAGTCCATTGGTGGCTTTCCCGACTCGCTAGCTCAATTTGATCTGGAGTTATTGACGAAAAACTAATATGGCCCTAATGACGTCATAAATGACGTCACGCAAGGTCAACATTGCAAAAGTAACGCATCTAACCTTGCAAGGAGTGCACCAAATCACGATTCAGTGTCTGTGTGCTTGAGATAGTTGGAGATCGTTCCCGGCGCCAGAATAGCAGTTTTCATTTTTCCCCGTTGACTTATAATGGTGAGGTCACGGAAATGACCTGACCTCATATGACCTCAAGGAAAAATCCGAGATATACAAGTTGTGAGACTAGTAATGGATATAAGATCCTGCAAGTTTCATTTCCCTGTGAAAGCTACTCTGGCAGTGAGGGCGTTACGAGGTTGCGATATCTGAAGACCGTGCAGAGGTTCACTTATGACGTGATAGGTCAGTGACCTGACCTGACCCGAAAATGCGGTTGGTGTCAAAAGATTCGGTTTGATTGAATCAAAGGTCAGGTATGCCAAGTTTTAGCTCTCTATCACCAGAGTGTTCGGAGCTATCGCGAAAAAAACCTATGGGGGCTGCACCCCCCCCCCCCCCCTCGGCCGGCAAGGGATAATTCAAGGATATATTTACACGATTGCTGCCTAAAACATCTTAAATAATACAGTTGTAACATTTATTACTTCTGTTTAACACGCGCAGTGGAAGAGGGGCGGATTTCGCCCACCCCTCCTGTTTTTCGCCAATAACTCGCGCCGCAAACATAATAATTTTGTGAAATTTTGGCAACCTGTCCAAAACTGAACTTTGGATCTTCTTGTGCAAGAAATAAGAAAATCGGGTCACAACTTTTCTAGTAATAGCGGTGTAAAGTAAAACATCCTGCCGCCACGGCGGGGCGGCGGCGCGGCGACGGTCGGCGCTAGCCGTTACGCGCCGCCTGACTGTAGACTGTGCCGGGGCGGGACGGTTCCGTCTTTACATTGTTCTCCCAGAGGCGGATCCAGCTCAGAGTTTTTTTTTGGGGGGGGGGGGCAAACCATAACAATTTATCGATTCTTTCCATGCCTCGTCCATAGGCGTAATGTTAAAATTATGCCGTTTGGGGGGCAAATGCCCATTTTGCCCCCCTCCCCCTGGATCCGCCACTGCGCGCTCCTTATCGCTGATTATATTTGATTCGCGTCAAATTTTGTGAGAAGACTAAGAAATTTACAGGCAATCTTATGATCAAAGAATTTTGAAAATCGGCCGGTAACAACTTGAGTTATGAGTGTGTAAACACAAAATTGTGATTGCCGCGTTTCCCGCGTAGGCCGATCCCGCTTCAGCCGGCGACATCTTACCCTTAGCAGGCTTCTAACTGCCATATTTATTGTTGGATTAACAAGAAATTCACCATACATACTAACAAATGTATATTCTTTCGTATAGTAAAACAGAAAAGAAAAAAAAACGGCCGGTAACTTTTTGAGTTATCGGCGTGTAAACGCAAAGAAGTCGCTTATATGGCAGATTTGACCACATTTGACCTTATTTGACCTTGAAGATATTGACCTAGGGTCATGAAATTCACTCACAACAGAGTTCCCCAGGGCCTTCACCTACCCTCCAATTCCGTCTTTCTAGCTCCAGTGGGAGCTGAGATCTGAGGGGGGGGGCGACATCCTCCCCCCTTCCACTGGGCGTAGTACTCGCAACCCTTTCACTGCGCGTGTTAACCCGGCAGTTGCTGGGGTATTTCACCACCCACCGTTTGCTGGGGGGGGGGGGGCGTTAAACGCCCCCAGCCGATAACTCGAGAACCAATAGGCGCAGCGTAACGCACGAGGCGGCAAACGAAAGAACGCGACGAGACGCTTCAGATGAGTGCTTAAAAATTGAATTTTGAGGTCACAGGTCGGGTCAAGGTCAGGTCAAACACCTGAAATCGGGCTTTCAGTAGCATGGACTTCAGGACTTCGCAATGGGCGCCTCTCGTCATAAACTCTGTCAAAACGGTGCACAATCCATCATATAAGGCCTACAAGAGTGTCAGCTCCATGTAGGGGTCAGTCAAGCATAGGTCAGGGTCAAGGTCAGGTCAACCGGGTAGACACATATCCCAGAAAATCAAAACTGATATTCGCAGCCTGTGACACATGTTTTATAATTAATTTGGGGCGTAGAACACGATGGTGACATTCATTTTATCATATGTGTACGTGTTTGGCTCAAAAAGTTCAATTTAAGAAATGCATGTATCATGGTCGTGAAGCAATCACGAGAAATTGCCAAGATTCAGTTCAAAATTATGGAAAATGCGGGACGATAATCAATAATCGAAGATAGCCATTTGATTGATCATGGTATTGGCAGTCTAATGGCGTTTACGGCATGTCTGTATGTCTATTCTGTGATTTTATATGATTTTTGAACATATGCCGTTTTTGGTCGAAAACTCAGAAATCATGACGTCACTAAAACCTCGATATCTCAAAAAAAATTCCGACCGATTTTTTTGAAACTTTGTCATAACAGATTTCAATTAATTCCCTACAGGTACCCAAAAATTGGCGCGCCTGCGGCGCGCCGTTTTTATGCTATGGCCCGGCGAAAAAAGTGGGGGCGTTTAACGCCCCCCCCCCCAGCAACTCGCGGGTTAAAGGGACTGTCCCACCTTAACATTAGATTTGAGTTGAGATAGCCATCTTGATGGACGTTCTTTGAAAATCAGTGCCGTAAAAACCGTTTCTCCAGCAATTACTTCATCGCAAAGAAATTTGAGTTTGATTTTGACATCTGTGCAAATAAGTGCCACAATGTATTGGTATTGGCACTTAACCCGCGCCCCGCTGGGCTATTCAGCCATACGCGCCCTGCTGGGGGGGGGGGGGGGGCAGATTCTGCCCCCCCTGTCTAACTTCCGAACGGATGGTCGTAGAAAGACGGGGAAAACGGCAACCGAAAGCTCTCAACAAGGCGGATCTTAAGAGCCCAAATTTTTTTGCTTAAGTAGGTCAGAGGTCAGGTCAAGGTCAGGTCAAGGGTACAAAATGCAAGTTTCTACAGTATCGGCCTTGCACCGTAGTTGCCGAAGAATGGACTGAGACTGATTGCCCAAAACGTGTTCTTAGACTACCAAGACAATATTCGTTGCACACAATGTCATTCAAAGGTCAAGGTCAAGGTCAAGGTCAGGTCAGGTCAGGTCACCAAAAACAAAATATAGAAAAGGGCATGTGCGACACATGTTTTATGGGTCATTTTACACATAGAATTCAATAGGCACACTCAATAAGCGATATGGACCACCTCTGGATGAAGTTCAGGTCGAGGTCAGGTCAAGGTCAGGTCAAGTGAGGTCAAATTTTGAAGTTGGTTGTTAAGGCCTAAAAAGGTGTCTATCCGATGCAGTTTTTCACGGCGAATCGAATGGTGCTATTTTTTTTTCCGTACGAGGTCTAGAACTTCCGAAAAAATCATTTTTTTCAAAATTTTTGTGTGTCGTGACGTCATGAAATTTTGAATAACTCCCACATTTTTGAACCGATTCTTCTAAAAATTGGTATGTAGGTGCACATAGACCACTTCTTTGACATATATTCCGGTTTTTTCGATAAACTCAAAATTTTGGATTTTATAAATATTTTCCCAAAAAAGTCAGTTTTTTGGAAAATTTTTGGCCAAAATCCAAAATTTTCAAAAAACCGAGATAGCCATTTGATAGCCAAAGTAGAATCACGTATAACCTTTTTTGTTACGTCTTGATTCCTTTAAAAATGAAGAAGTTAGCGGCCTTTGAACTTTTGCCGTTTTTGAGGCGAAAATGGCGAACATGACGTCACTAAAACGTCAATTTCTCAAAAATTTTCCGACAGATTTCGCTCAAATTTTCAGGGAACGTGTCAAATTGATGTATGATAAGGTACTGAAAGTTTGACGTCGCTGGCGTAACGCGTTTAGAAGTTATTGGCGAAAAACGGGAGGGGGGGCAGATTCTGCCCCCCCCCCCCCAGCGGGGCGCGGGTTAACCCGCGCACCGTTGGGGGGGCGGCGGATGGGGCGGATATCCGCCCCCCTGAGGTTTTTCGCGAATAGCGGGAAAACTGCGGCGCGTAGCGCCGCGAAATTTGGTACGACTATACCCTATCAATTTTACACATGGTGTGCAAGTTTGAACCTCCTACCTTTTAAGGTCAGGTCACCAGGTCACTTTGAATGACCCAACCTCAAGTCACTTTTTTGCAACTTTGTCACCGTGCCAGAGCTACAGTAGATGTCGGAGGCCTTTGAAAGTCGCAGGATATTATTAGGTCATTAGTAGCTACAATTTGTATATCTCGGAATTTTGATATCGGTGACCTAAGGTCAGGTCAATTTCGCGACCTCCCCATTATAAGTCAATGGGGGAAAAATCAACTCCCTGTTTTTACCACTAAAACGGGTCGGAATGGCCCCATATACCATACATGACTTCATATACGATCAACCTTCACTACCTTGAGGTCTGTTTTGCTGTTGGGCAGCTGTGAGGTCCAGTGGCGGATCCAGGGGGGGGGGGGCTGCGGGGGCTGGCAGCCCCCACCCAAGGAAAACTGGCGCCACTGCGCCGAAGGCGCAGTGGCGCCAATTTTCAATTCGCAACTCATCGGAGTGCCGCATACTAGGACTAGGATGCAAAAATCAGTCGAATAACGTCGTTTCAGTACGCTCCGCACCGATATTTCCAATCGTGTGGTGTCACTGTATAGTCTCTCTTGAAAGTATCGCGTCTTAGGCTGTGGTGGCTCGGTGAACTATTCCATTCAGTTTGAGGACCCCAGCAGTGAGGTCATGGCCTGTATCATAAAAAGTACACTGTAGCACGATTCTACGCCGGCGGTAGGAGGCAAACTACTATATGACGCAGGCACCAGCAGCTGACAACTGGGTCAAAACAGGTGGAGGCTGACCAAAGGTCATGCTCGTATCGCTCGCCTTGACCCCATCCACCGCCCCGGGGCGGATACCTGCGCCGCTTAGGTTCACCAGCCGGGCGCTCATTGGTCTGCCTTAGTGGGGGGCCAATCACTCAGTGTGCGTGACAGTTACGCCCTCAAAACCCTACTGTGAAGAGGGCTTCTGAACGACGTAAACAGGGCATGAGGTGTGGGGGGGAGGGGGGCAGCCTGACATCAAATAGTGCTAAAAAAGAAGACTGCTGAACGTTTTTTTTTTTTGTCGCCGTTCACTAACCGGCACATTAAAAAGAGAGAACTTCAAATATAGGACTACTTGGCTAGAGAGCGAATATGTGAATTGGCTAGAGAGATAATTTTTGTGATTTGAATCCGCTCGCGGGTGCATCTGCAACCACAGATGCATTCTGTTAGCGGGTGCAACTGATGATTTTTTCCGTATTCGGGCACGGGTTTCCGGATTTAACCAAAAACCTGTGACAGTCGTGCCGATGACGGGTCAAACTGTTAACTTTGCAATGAAACAAATCTCAACAAACCCTGTGCGAGTAGGGTGGCTTCCGTTGACCACATGCTTACTGCCATCACAAGTTACCGAACGGCGACTGCCACCTCCCCCACCCCTATCCCTCCGCAACCACTCCCCTCGCCCCGCCGCGCTGGCTGCCTCCGCGTGTCAGGCTCCGGTCAGTGCTACCAGCGGCTCTCAAACCTTTCCGCTCAACCGCGGCTGGGACGGTTGGCGCCTTCCCTCTGAGTCGCGATACTTTCAAGAGAGACTATACATACTGATCCTGGGCGCCTCTTGTCAGTGCCACTGGGCGCCAATATTTCAGCGCCAATACGATGCGACTATGGCGCCCATCCGGGGCGTGGCGCCCAATTATGACCTGCAGCCCCTCCCCAGTGAAAATCCTGGATCCGCCACTGGTGAGGTCATGTGACGTCATCAAAGGTCACCAAAGGTTTTTGGCCAATAACTCCGTACAGGAACAAGATACAGCCGCGCGGATGGTCTCATTGTGTTCAGCTCGTCAAGACGCATCGAATGATATACATGATGACCTCGAGGTCACGTGACCTGAGGTCAACTTTTGACCTTGACCTTTCGAGGTCAACATATATATTATTCGATGCGGATTGACGAGAGGATCACGATGATGCCCTTAGTTTGTTCCTATCTTGACTAATTCGAAAGTTATTCGAGAAAAACTCTCTCCATATCTAGCGCCGCCATTTTGACTTTTTCGACCCCTGTGACGTCATCTTTGATCTGACCTGAAAATGAACTTTGTAAAAATTGTAGATCTTGACCGTGCGTATCCGATGCCGTTTACCGCTTGTCGCTATCTTGCTTCGTTCTCGAGATCTCAGGGGGGGCGGTCATCCGCCCCCCCCCCCCGTCGGTGCGAAGTTGGCGCAGACCCCCGTCGGTGCGCGGGTTAAATATGATGACGTCATCAGGCTTTCGAACGTCCGTTAAATGTTTGACTAAAACGTTTTGTAGCACGCGGTGGTATATGCTGCGTTGCGCGCAACAAATGCCGCACTTTTAAATAAAGTCGCTAGGAACAGCGGAGATCCCAAAAAGTAAACAAAAGTAAAAGTCTAATATCTTGAAAACCGGTGAATATTTTTCGGTGAAATTTGGTAGATATTCGTTTTCGCTCTTTCTGAACCGAGCGACATCACTTTCATGCCAATTCATAAACTTTTTTAAAGGTGGGAGGGTCCCTTTAACCCGCGCGGGGCTGGGGTCTCCAGCCGAACGCGCGGGGCTGGGGGGGGGGGTAAATTTTACCCCCCTGTTATCTCCCGAACTAATGGTCCGATTTGGAAAATTCAAACGTCAATCGAAAGCTCTCATCACGAACTACTAAAAACATGTACTTAATTTAAAGTTTGAGGTCAAGGTCAAGGTCAGGTCAAGGGTACAAATTGCAAGTTTCTACAGTATCGGCCTTGCACCGTAGTTGCCGAAGAATGGAGTCATGGACTGAGACTGATCGCCCAAAACGTGTTCTTAGGCTACCAAGACAATATTCGTTGCATACAATAACATTCAGAGGTCAAGGTCAAGGTCAGGTCAGGTCAGGTCAGGTCACCAAAAAACAAAATATAGAAAAGGGCATGTGCGACACATGTTTTATGGGTCATTTTACTCATAGAATTCAATAGGCACACTCAATAAGTGATATGGACCACCTCTGGATGAATTTCAGGTCGAGGTCAGGTCAAGGTCAGGTCAAGTGAGGTCAAATTTTGAAGTTGGTTGTTAAGGCCTAAAAAGGTGTCTATCTGATGCAGTTTTGCACGGCGAATCGAATGGTGCTATTTTTGTTTCCGTACGAGGTCTAAAACTTCCAAAAAAGTCATTTTTCACAAAATTTGTGTGTCGTGACGTCATATAATTTTGAATAACTCCCACATTTATGAACTGATTCTTCTAAAATTTGGTATGTAGGTGCACATAGACCACTTCTCTGACATATATTCCGGTTTTTTCGATAGACTCAAAATTTTGGATTTTATAATGATTTTCCCAAAAAAATCAGTTTTTTGAAAAAATTTAGGCCAAAATCCAAACTTTTCAAAAAACCGAGATAACCAGTTGATAGACAAAGTAAAATTACGCATAACCTTTTTTGTTACGTCTTGATTCCTTTAAAAATGAAGATGTTAGCGCCGTTTGAACTTTTGCCGTTTTTGAGGCGAAAATGGCGAACATGACGTCACTAAAACGTCAATTTCTCAAAAATTTTCCGACGGATTTCGCTCAAATTTTCAGGGAACGTGTCAAATTGATGTAAGAAAAGGTACTGAAAGTTTGGCGGCGCTGCGCGCCGCCGTTTTTGAGATATCGCAAAAATTCGCGAGGGGGGGTAAAATTTACCCCCCCCCCCAGCCCCGCGCGGGTTAAGTCATATCATTGCGAAACAAAAAGTGTATCGTGGCAGTCACGTGACGAAAGGCATATTATGGATTGGGACAAACACTCAAAGGATTTCAAGTTTTTTAATTAAATTATATTCGTTTCATGATGAAATTGAAAGATTATGTGTTTTCCTAATAAAATACAAATTTTTGTTTGCAGAATATTTTCCTTATAGGTGAAATTATTTTTTTTTTTTTTTTTTTTTTTTTTTCTGGATACAAAGAATTGTATTCTGACCATATTCATAGAAACTGTTCGTCCCATTAAAAACATTCATAGGCAACCTTTTTTTTTTTTTTTTTTCCCACAGTTTTATTTACATAATTCGCATAAAAACACCGGCATGAAACATTGTTGTGGTCACCATCGGCGACCCGCCTGGCCAGGCCGGGACGGTGCCGTCCAAGGGTGAAATTATTCATATAAGAAATGTCAGTAGCGTCACCAGCTTTACTCAAAACATCCGACCTACCTGTTTCTTATAGGTATCTCGGTTCAGTCCAAGCTCAGTCTGGGTTTCGGTGGTTGTATGTATGTATGTATGTATTGCTTATCTTTGGAGAAACCACACAGGCACTTACACTCCAGCGTCAAGCACAATCATAGTAAGTTAAAATATGAAGCAAGCAGATCATTGTAAGAGGTCACACAGCCACACTGACATACCTATCGGGATCATTTGGACGCCAAACAACTGCGTATGCTTCGCTTGAACTTGGCCGCCCTCGACTGCCTCACCTCCGGTGGCAGGCGGTTCCAAGTCGCAATGGCTCGGTGAGGGAACGACATTTTTGTGCACTGCAGACGACACCTAGGGATTTGTAGCATAGTATCATCAGCGGTAGAGCGCGTCGGTCTCAGCGATACCTGTGACCGAGTCTCAACTCAAAGGATTTCAAGTTTTTTAATTAAATTATATTCGTTTCATGATGAAATTGAAAGATTATGTGTTTTCCTAATAAAATACAAATTTTTGTTTGCAGAATATTTTCCTTATAGGTGAAATTATTCATATAAGAAATGTCAGTAGCGTCACCAGCTTTACTCAAAACATCCGACCTACCTGTTTCTTATAGGTATCTCGGTTCAGTCCAAGCTCAGTCTGGGTTTCGGTGGTTGTATGTATGTATGTATGTATTGCTTATCTTTGGAGAAACCACACAGGCACTTACACTCCAGCGTCAAGCACAATCATAGTAAGTTAAAATATGAAGCAAGCAGATCATTGTAAGAGGTCACACAGCCACACTGACATACCTATCGGGATCATTTGGACGCCAAACAACTGCGTATGCTTCGCTTGAACTTGGCCGCCCTCGACTGCCTCACCTCCGGTGGCAGGCGGTTCCAAGTCGCAATGGCTCGGTGAGGGAACGACATTTTTGTGCACTGCAGACGACACCTAGGGATTTGTAGCATAGTATCATCAGCGGTAGAGCGCGTCGGTCTCAGCGATACCTGTGACCGAGTCTCAACGAGTGCCCTCAGCTGCCGGGATGCGTCCCTCTGCCGCATTACATGATAGATTCGCTGCACATCGCGCAGATCGACCATCGCATCGAACGTAGGCCAGCCTAGCTCCAATCGCGCTTCCGTGACGCGGTCAAATTTACGGAGCCCTGTGACGGTTCTGACTGCGAAATTTAACACCTTATCGATCCGTTTCCTGAGAGTCTTTGATTTGGGGGCCCAAACAGGAAGAGAGTACATGAGTGTGGGGAACACCAGCGCCTGAATCAACATTTTGGTTGTCTCCCGAGGTAAATTCAATTTCCAAATAGAAACAATAGCACCACTACACTTCTGTGCCACTGAGCTAACCTGTTTGTAACACTTGGTAGTCGTTGCCTATCCCATTTGCCCGGCAGACGTTCCCATCGCAATGCGTGAGCTCCCATGGACGCTGTTTTTTTCAGGGGTAGGGATGGCGTCCACCCGTCAAGGGACGGCTGGCGTCGCCTGCAAGCCCTCATTAACCATGTTGCTGCCATATAACTGTGGATACTAGCGGCCCCCTGTCTGTGTTGCGGTTATGTAACGCTCTCCGTCCGGCGATTGCGGCTTCTCTCGGCGCTATGGTGGGTGCACCGGTATTTTGAGCACGGCTCGCGCGGCCGCTCCGCGCGGCCACCGGTGTGGGTGCCCGCGTATGTGAAACGAGTGTGCCGTCACGTGATAGGCCGAGCCGAGGTCAGTCTGGAGGGACCCACCTTCACGTGGTGGACTCCGTGGGGCTCGTCCCCGCCCCCGCCGTGGAGAGCGGCGGGGGAAGCCAATCGGGTCCCAGCCCGCCCTCTCGGGGCCGGGCGCCGGCGGCCGACGCTCCACCGCGCCGTCGTCCCTACACCATCTGCACGTCGACCCGCACACTTGGTGCACGCTCAGCGGGCCGGTGCCGCGCGAGGGCATGCCGCCTGGAGGCTGTCTGCAGCGGCGCCGGCCTGCGCTGAATGAGTGAGTCGGCGCCCCCCGCCGCTAGTGCCGGCGGCGGGGGTGCGGCGGCGTCCGCCGGAAGGAGCTCCCGGGGTCGAAGCAGAAGAGCCAAGAACCGCCGATACCGCGCCAACCTCAAGACTCGAAGCCGCCTGCAGATCGCCTGCTGGAACGCCGAGGGACTACGTCGCAAGTTGACAGAGCTCCAAGGCTGGCTATCGGAGTCGAAAATCGACGTCATCGCGGTTCAAGAGGCACAGTTCAGCGCCTCATCTCTCACCGAGATCCCGGGGTTCCAGACGGCGGCCGTCCGCCGAAGGGCACGGGGGCGGAGGAACTCAGGCCCGGCCAAGGGGGGCGACGTAGCGATCTACGTCCGCAAGGGTCTCAACTTTGACAAGCTGGAGACCGCCCCCCTGGCCATGGCGGACACGACTACCGAGTGGTGCGGCATCCGCCTGTACCTCAGTAACTCTGCCCTGAAGAGCAGCAGTCCTGCGCCAACCCTGGACATCCACAATTTCTACCGGCCGCCAATCCGACCTGGCGAAGAAGACCAGAGGTCCGACTACTTCGACCCGTCGGCCCTCCCCACCAACCCAGACTCCCTACTGTTGGGGGACTGGAATGCCCACCACCCGGCCTGGGATCGGCACTGCATGGAGGAGGACGAGACGGGGCGCCGTCTGGCGGACTGGATGACACAAACCGGTGTCACCACCCTCAACGACGGCTCCCACACCAGGACCAGCTACAGGGGACAACCCAGCACTCCAGACGCCGTCTTCTGCCACCGTGACCTGGCCCGCCGCTGCACGTGGGCGGTGGGCACGGACATCGGCAGTGACCACCTGCCGATGGTCACCACCGTCACGATGAGCGGTCACCGCCCAAGACGGATACGCAAGACGCGCTGGGCCTTTCACAAGGCAAACTGGACTGGCTACGAGGACGACTGCGAGTCAACTCTCGCGGGGCTCCCGGAGGACGTCACGGCAGAGCGACTCAACGAGCTCTTCACTGCCGCGCTGCTGAAGTGCAGCGTGCTGCATGTCCCCCGCGGGGCCAGATCCGACCCCAAGCCCTGGGCCATGGACCCTGAACTGGAGGAGGCTGTGCGCGACCGCCGTAGCGCGAGGGCAGCACTGGACGCCGCTCCCGGATCGACAGATGCCAGAGACCGCTGGGTGGAGGCGAAACGCCGCGCAGCGAAGATCGAGGAGGAGGCGAAGGCGCGCTCTTTCAGGAACTTCGCGACCGAGGAGCTGAACCGGCCTGCCAACATCGGCAGAGTTCACAAGATTCTCCGGAAGATGGAGGGGGCGGAACAAGCTCCGCCCGGCCAAGCGCTCGGGGACCACGGACGTCGCGCCGTGGAGGACCGGACCAAGGCCGCGGCGTTCGCCAAACAGTACGCCAGTGTCAGCCGACAGGTCCGGAACAAGCTCCAAGACCGCAAGACGAAGTCCGAGCTGACAAGGCTCCGCGCCGAGCCCTGCGTCTGCTCCGATGCCCGTACCGAGGCCTGTTCCTTGTTTACGCCTCAGGAACTGGACACGCAGCTACGCAACATGAAGTGTGGGAAGGCGCCGGGCCCAGACGACATCTGCGCCGAGCACCTGCGCCACCTGGGCCCGGGTGCCAAGACCACTCTCCTCCGACTGCTGAACCTGTCCTGGTCCACAGGCCAGGTACCGTCTGCGTGGCGCCGGGCGACCATCATCCCAGTTCCCAAAGCTGGGAAGGACCCAAAGATGATCGCCAGCCATAGGCCGATTGCGCTCACTAGCCACCTGGCGAAGCTGGCCGAGCGCCTAATCGCCGCCCGCCTCAACCATCTGGTAGAGCGCGATGGGCTCGTGCCGCCCGAGCAGGTCGGCTTCCGACGAGGCAGATCGGCTGAAGAGAACCTGGCAAGACTGGTGCAGCGGGTCCAAGATGGCTGGAACAAGCCGAAACCGAGAGGACGACCGGAAGAGGGCAAGACCGCGGAAAAGTTTGTACTCCTCGCCTTCGACTTCTCACGGGCGTATGATGTCATCGATCACAAGATGCTCCGCCTCAAGCTCCTCCGCCTGGGGGTGCCCAAGTGCATGTCCGCATGGATATGGGCGTTCCTCCGGGACAGGAGAGCTGCGGTCGAGGTCAACGGCGCCCGAGGAGGCGAGCGCCCGTTCCGGGCCGGACTCCCGCAAGGCAGTGTTCTGGCCCCAACGCTTTACACGCTGTGGTCGGCCGACCTGATCACGGCGCTCAAGACCGTGCCAGGCACAGACATCTTCATGTATGCCGACGACACGGCGACGCTCAGCAGCGGCGCCTCCATCGAAGAGGCCGGCCGCCGAGCCCAGCGAGCTGCGGACATCATCGCCAGCTGGGCATCAAGATGGAAGATGCGGGTCGCCGGCGAGAAAACACAGGCCCTCGTCCTATCCCAATGGGCCCGCGACGCGTCGAGCTTGAGCATCAAGGTGTCTGGCGCCGTGGTGACTGCCGGCCCCTCCCTCAGACTCCTGGGCGTGACCTTTGACCGCCTCCTTCACTTCGGCGCCCACTGTGCCGAGCTGCGCAAGAAGGTCCGCCCCCGTGTCGCCCAGCTGCGACGCATGACCGGGAGGAGCTGGGGACTGGGTGAACGCCAATTGAGGTCGGTGGCCAACGGGTACATCAGGGGGGCCTTAGAGTACGCGGCGGGGGCGTGGATGCCTGCGGCCTCCGCTTCACACCTGGAGCTGGTCGACAGGGAGCTGCGGGCGGCGGCCCGGGTGATAACCGGCTGCCCCGCCTCAACACCCGCCTTCGCCCTGCTGTCGGAGGCGGGCATGCCCGCCGCATGCACGCGCCGCTCGGTGGTGGCAGCCAGGCTACTGGGCCTGGCGATGTCCCTGCCAGAGAGCGACCCTCTCCGAGCCCTGGCGGAGTCGACCCCGCCGCGCCGCCTCAAGACGACGACCGGATGGAGGGACCGCGGTCGTGAGGCCCTAGCACGGGTCTGCCGCGGCGGCGCGCCGCTGACCTTTGAAGCGCGGCTAGCAACCGCCGGGCCGCCGTGGCGCGATGTCCCCGGTGTGACCATCGTCCTGGAGGTGGGTCCCGGGGGACGCCGCGACTGCCACCCGGACACAAGACGAGAGGCAGCGGAGAGCCGTCTGGCGGAGCTTCCGGCCGAGGCGACCTGGTTATGGTCAGACGGCTCCGCTGCGGATGGGGTGCTGAATGGAGGAGGAGGAGCCACCATCATTTCCCCGAACGGCGACATCAGGGAGGTGCGTGTCGCGGCAGGCGCCCTCTGCTCCAGCACCCGCGCGGAGCTATTCGCCCTGAGAGCGGCGCTGGAGGAGCTCCTGAACATGGATGGCCGTGACACCTCCCTTCCGACTGTCGTCTGTACCGACTCGATGGCGGCGTTGGCCCTCCTGCGGAGCGGCCCGGCGGCCCAGAGGACTCCGCTGGCCGCAGATATATGGAGGCTGCTGGCCGCGCTCACCGAGGGGGGCCAGCCAGTAACCATGCAGTGGGTCCCTGCACACTGCGGGCTCCCCGGTAATGAGCGAGCGGACGCCCTCGCCCGCGAGGCCAGCGCCCTACCCCAACATGACACTCCGATCGACGGTGGCACGATATGCAAGGCCGTTGCACGAGACGCTGCGCGCGCCTGGCAGCGGAGCTGGCCGGACGGCTGGTACCGGGCGATATGGGCCGACCGCCGTCCCGGCCCCGTCCTGGAGGCCGACCGTGCCGTCGCGGTTGATATTCACCAGCTCCGAGCAGGACACTGGAGCGGCTCGGCGCAGTACCTGCACCGCATCGGCCGCCGTCCCGAGGCCGACTGCCCGCAGTGCAATGACATGGGCTGCCCTGCTGCACGATGCCGCGTCTGCCGCGAGGAGGCGGACACTCCACGACACGTCCTGCTCCGATGCCCGGCGCTGGCGGGACGCCGCCTGCGGCGCCTGGGTAATATTCACCTGGAAGCGTCTATGGCAAGGGACGACGGCGCGGTGGCGGCCTTGGCCGCCGGCTACCGCGCCCAATTGAGCCTCATCGGCTACGCCCCCTAGGGGGCTGGAGGGAACAACGACGACGACGACGACGAGCCGAGGTCAGGGTCTCCCGCCGGACGGTGCGTCAGTTAGTTTCCAGTACTGACTCAGACACCACCTCCCGCCGACCTCTGACCGCCGCCCATCCGACAGCCAGGCCGATTGGTTTATGGTACCATGAAGGCTGGTATCCTCTGCTTTTAACCTTCGCCCCAGTGCGGGGGGGGCATATGTTACCACCCTGTCGCGTTTTTTGCGTGTAAATAAAAAACCGCGGCGCGTAGCGCCGCGCCGCTTGGGGTAGCTTTTGGTACATCAATTTTGGACAAGGTGTAAAATTTTTGACCCCAGGTCATGTCAGGTCAGGTCACCAGGTCAAGCTAACTGACCAAGCTTAAAAAGTTTGCAATCATGTCCAGCCTGCAGTGTTTGTCAGAAAGGCTTTAAACTTGGTGGATTGCATGATGTTATGGGCGCCTACAATTTGTATATCTCAAATTTTTTATATCCGTGACCTAAGGTCAGGTCAGTGGCGTGACCTTTCCATTATATTAATCAACGGCAGAGGACACTTAAGGCAAACACGTTCTGGCGACAAAAAGACGCCGAACTGCTAAGCAATGGATGATTTCGAAGAGGTACATAGCCTTCAAAAACCCTCAGTACTAACAGCGTACTGATGCTTAAAAGGGTTTATTCATTTACTTTGATCTTTTTATGCATTGCGTATTTTATTATCTGTCAATAAGGGCTTCGATTTGCTATCGATGCCGAGAAACAAATTACATTATTTTGGGCTGCCAGGGGTTAAGGCAACCGCTAACGAAGGGCAACACTAGTCCAACACTAGTCCAGAGTATCACCAAAACTGCTCAGGAATGAGACAGCGATTGTGGCGCAATTCACACGCCTATTAATGTCCTTAGGTCTCTTTACGATGTGCTCAAAAGTGGAGTGACATGTCCCTGGGGACGAACTCAATGGGCAAAGCTAGCCGCGAACACGAGAAGCACAGGGCTGAAAAGTAAGGAGAGGACGGATCTCAGATGTCGCCTCGGCCGTTCCATTTATAAATGAGGCTAAACGTTGCTGAGATAAGCGCAGGCCCATGTCACTCCATATTTGATGACATCATAAGGGGGCCTCAGGACAATTAATGGCGCGGTGCGCCACAACTACTGGCAACAACTCGTTAGCGGTTGCCTTAACCCCTGGCAGCCCAAAATAATGTAATTTGGTTCTCGGCATCGATAGCAAATCGAAGCCCTTATTGACAGATAATAAAATACGCAATGCATAAAAAGATCACAGTAAATGAATAAACCCTTTTAAGCATCAGTTCGCTGTTAGTACTGAGGGTTTTTGAAGGCTATGTACCTCTTCGAAATCATCCATTGCTTAGCAGTTCGTCAACTACTGGCCAACAGCAGCCATTTTTGAAAATATTATTTTGAAATAAAGTTTCATGTAATGAAAATATTGTAATGAAGTTGTAGCTCAAATCTATACCATATCTAAAAATTTACTGAAAAATGAATTATCCATTGTAAAAATATAAGCTCGATGCGTTTTTACCTTGCTTTCCTGCCGCTGCAGAGGGTTTTTAAATCGTCTATATCTTCAAAACCGGCCATTTCTTAGCATATTGCTGCTCTTTTTTGTCGCTGGAAAATTAGTTGGGCTTTCCATTGAAGTCAACGGCTGAGTGGTATGTGTAGAGTGCCATCAATAATCTTCAAATGAAGTTAGTCATTTTTACGTTGCAAAGGAATGGAGTACCCCTTGCGAGCATCAGGGGTGACGTCACTCAGGATCAGTCTCTGATTGGTCGGCGGGGGAGTGACTGTACCTTCTATAGATGGCCTTGGATAAGCGGCGAAATGGACCAAAGAAGGATTGGAGACAAATACGCAATATTAACCCGCGCCCCGTTGGGCTCTGCCGAGCAACGCGCCCGGTTGGGGGGGGGGGGGGCATTTTGGACCCCCCTAAGATCTCGAGAACCACGCAACATAGCGACAAGCGGTAAACGGCGTTGGATAGCCCCAACGGGGAACTACCTTGTGACCCAATTTTATTGACCTAGGTCAAACCGATGACGTCACAGGTCAGGGCAAAGGTCCAATTTTCACCGTTTACAGGCACTTCAAGAAATACGTTGTAAAATCGAGTAAAATGCATTTCATTGAAAATCATCGATGGGGAAATGTTCTTCAAACACATATTTTGCTATTTGAGGTCACTGATACCAGGTCAGGTCACAGAGGTCAGGTCACGGGGGGGTCACAATATGAAAGTGTCGTGTGATACATGTTTTATGGTCCATTTTACATGACAAATGCGATTATATGGGTCAGGCAGCCTTTGGAGCCAGGTTAGATCACGTTTTGGTCAAGGTCAGGTCAAGGTCAGGTCAAGGTCAGGTCAAGGTCAGGTCAAATTAGGTCAAATTTCAAAGTTAATATTTTTGCATAAAATGGGTATCGAATCGATGCAGCTCGTCACGGGGAGTTCAATGGTGGTCTTTGTTTTGCCGTACGTGGTCTAGAATCGCTAAAAATTGAGTTCAAAAATTTGACGTCATCATTTTTGAACAGTTTTTTCGCTATAACTTTGCCAAAAAACAAGACATTGATCTGAAATTTGGTATGTAGATAGAAGACGGTAGGTACTATCACATATATTCCGGCTTTTTGAAACTCTTTTTTTGTGGATTTTTTGGCAAATATATAAGAAAATGCTTTTTTGATTTTTGGGGGTAAAACCTTTAAATTTAAAAAATCCGAGATAGCTGTTTTGTAGCCCTATCAATCCTACACCTTTTACATCTGGATCATTTTTTTGTATCTTCAAAGCTGTAGGCCTGACAGTTCTTCTCGCGAAGGTCTTTTTTCGGTCGAAAATGGCAGAACATGACGTCATTTTGACGTCATTTGTGGCCAACGTATCATAGCCTCTGGAAAATTATTTGGTCATAATGTGTAAAATTGATGCCCGGAGAGGTCTTGAAAGTTTGGTGGCGATATCTCTAGCCGTTTAGGAGATATCGACGGAAAAGGACAGGGGGAGGGCAGTTTCGGCCCCCTACGGGGCGCGGCCTAAGTGGTGTAAAACCAGACGATTTTTACGCTTGTAAAGCAAAAAAAGAAAAATGTACACTCACCACGGTGTTCAGGGAAGTACTGGGAACAATATAGATATAATTTAAAGCTAGTACGATGCAAACTGTTGGTTCCCTAGAGCAGGCGCGCACACAGGATTTTTGAATGGGGGGGCACGACCTTCGAACTGGGCCCCCATGCCGAAGGCCCCCCCCCAAAAAAGTACGGCCCACGGGGTTATACCTATTTCGGCTGGTTTGAAGCTTGAGCAGTTGGTTTGTCAATGCATGGTAAAACAATCATTTCGGTACCAGCTTAATTTCAAAACATTAATATTTTTACGCTATAACCTAACATGTTTTTTTTCTCTCAAATGCGACTCAGAGCCGGTATATATACCTAATCATCCAATTTATTACGTAAAACATTTCATTAATAAACATTTTTGCAAGTCCCTCAGAAATCAGCCCCGGGCAGCGACTGACTGCCGGCCGGCCGACCGGCCCCGGGTTGCTAGAAGCATGGGCATTGGGCCGGTCACTGTTTGGCCCGGATGTGTAGGAGCGGGAGCAGCACTCTTTTTTCACGAATATTCGCATATTTTTTAGGCACATCGACATGAAATATAATTATATCTGATACGATGCGGGATCAGAGACTAGAGATCCAGCTTATAACTTATTTATTAACTTATATTTAACCCATTAGAGCCGAAAACTTTTTTTGTCGACTTTCACTGCGATTTTAACATATGTTTGTCAGGATAACCGTTAAGACAGCCCATATTCAGCCCAGATTCAGCCCGGATTCAGCCCAGATTCGGGACACCTCCGATCAAACTGAAACTCGCACACAATGTAGGCCATGACATGCCTAATCCACAGTCTAAGTCATTCGGCGGCACTCCCAGCCGTTTGACCTACAGAGGTCAGCAAAGGTCACGTGGCCCAAATTTGCACAGCAGATTGTGGCCCACCCAGTAGAGCTAGAGCGCTAAAAATGGCATCAATCGACTCGCCAGCATCTAATCTTACTTTCCAAACACTCATTTGACCTCGCAAGGTCATGCGATGACCTAAGGTCATTTGTGGGCTATGTCGAAAATACCCTTGCACAGCAGTTTTCGAGTAGAGGGATTGAATGAATTCCAAATCAAAGCACATCATCGGGTAGCCCATAGGCCGTAGTAACTTTTGAATTGATTGGAATCGAAAATTGATTGGAATGTAAACAAGAATTGTCAAGGTTGTCTAAAAACAATATGGCGGCTGCTGATTTTCGGTCGCTAAATGACTGCTACGCGCGAAAAAGTTCAACCGGTCAGATTTTTTTTTCGGTCGTCGCGTAAACATCGTTTGGGCTGAATGCCTCCATAATATTGGCCGAGTGCACAGTCGATGTGTGGGTCATTCGGCCGATATAAACACTTGCGCGAGAAAATCGCCGCTGTAACGACCGAATGAACCGGCCGAATGGATAGTGTGCGGTGGCCTTAAAACTCGGCTGTGATTATCTCCCTTATGAAGTGCTACGGAACGCTGTCTTTAACGGCACGAAACAACGTCTTCTGAGCCATGCAAATGCTTTAATCGTAATCTTTGATGAATTTACTGTCGGCTAATGTGCGTTGTTTTCCAATTTTCGGGAAAAATGTCTTTGAGGTTTCGCGAAGCTAGACCGGCCGGATCGCCTACGATGCAGCGGAGCGAGAGTTAAGACATTTGCGAAAAAACCATAGAAGTGGGGTGTTCAACTCCCCAGCAGGGCTATGAGGACGTCATAAGATTCATCTGATCTTTGTTTAGACCAATTGCGTGCAAACGGTTCACGAAGAAAAGGCAGGAACTGTTTTGTGTTTGACGTTCGTGCTGCAGGTAATGTGATTCCAAAAAGTAGCCCAGAAGTGAGACTACAAGTCTAACCTGGATGAAGTTGTTCCTCTTCTCCTCGTTCCAAAAGGTCGGATGGTTAGCCACGTACTTGCTTGATGGTCTATCTTTTGGTAGTAGCCGTATCATTTCTGCGATCAGCGTCTTTGCTGAACCCTCTTGGAAAGCTTCTAGGCTGAAAAAGTAATTGAAATAATTCAATCCTTGCGCTGAAAAGGGGACAGCGAGATCCCCTCTTTTTTACGCATAACTCGCAAAAGGTGGTCGATCGCGATAGAAGTTTTAGTAGGTACTCTCGATTAACCCTCGCCCGCACATCGTAGCGTTGTCAGCGCGGCCACCGGCTGGGCGCCTTTCGTAATAACGGAACACCCGGGCCGCACGCACAGCCGTTCCGTAATTGGGGGATGTAGTGATGGCAATGAAAATAAAAGACGTAATGGCGAATAAAGTGGTACCAATCGAGTTGAAATAACATCAACAGAGTCCTAAAAACATTTTTTACAATATTGTCTTTCAATATTTCCAATATTCATCGCAAATGTCATATTTTCTGAGGATTTCCTTCCACCGTTGTGACACCTTCAGCACTATGGGCGCCATTGCTTCTTTGATCTTTAAATTAAGTACGCCTTGGAAAGGTCTTGGAGAGTCCTATCGAATGTCACCTCGCGGGGGACTTGGTAGGGATCATTGGCTCTTAACCCGCGCCCTGCTGGGGGGGGGGGGTGTTTGAACACCCCCCCTTGTGGTTTTTCGCGGATATCTCAAAAACGGCGGCGCGGAGCGCCGCTGTTTTTGGTACACCTTATCTTACATCAATTCTACACATGTTGTGAAAATTTCAGACCAAGGTCATTCAAGGTCAGGTCACCAGGTCACTTGAAGTGACCTCACCTCATAAAAAGTTTCAATGTCTGTCATAGCTACACCGAGTGACCGATCGCTTTGAAACTTTCATCGATTGCTAAGAGCAATAGCATGTACAAAATGTATATCTCAGAATTTTGATATCGATGACCTAAGGTCAGGTCAATTTTGCGACCTCCCCATTATAAGTCAATGGGAGAAAATTGAAATGCGCCTCTTTTGGACAAAAGACATTATAAACACTCCCAAACACCGAATTACAAGTGACTTAGACACACTGAACATGAAAATGGCGTCCGTGACCCTTGTTTATGCCCTGAGGTCATCTTAGGTCACGAATGGTATCTAACAGTTTTTCGCAAATAACTTTTGATAGAGGCATGCTAGAGCGATGAAAACGCCTTAGATGTGTTCAGCACGACGATACGGATCGACTGATATGCAACATGACCCTTTCCGGTCAGGTCATGACCTTGACCTGAGGTCAAATTTTCAAGTTGACCTTTCAAGGTCAACTTATAGTTCATTCGATGCGTCTTGACGAGAGGAACACAATGCCGGTAAAAGTAAGCTCGTACAAGGCTTGGGTCAAAAGTTATTGCAGAAAAACTGTTTCCGAAAAAATCGGCTATTTTTGCAATTTTTGCCCCCTGCAGGCAAAACCGTTGACGTTAGGTCAAATCTGAGAGAATTACTCAGAAAGGGCTTTAGTAGGGCTATCGAATGCGCTTTTCCGCGGCGCTGTAGCTCTATTGGTTCTCGAGTTATGCGTTGGCTTCTTGGAAATTTTCGACATTCGACCTGGAAATCGGCGAAATTTTGCCTTCAATGACCTCTGGTGACCTGACCTTTGACCTGACCAAAAAATTGACCGAAGTGATTTCGTCATTATTTTTGACGCTCTTTCGAACGCCGCCTTCCGCGTATCGCTACGTGGCCCAGGAGCCGAGTTACAAGGGGGGGTGTTCAAACACCCCCCCCCCCAGCAGGGCGTGGAAATCCAGGACCCCCAGCCGGGCGCGGGTTAAGATATCGGTGGTAAACGCGTTCGGTCATATTAACCCGCGCCCCACTGGGGGGGGGCTATTTATAGCCCCCCCTCTCGTTTTTCTGGAATATCTTCTCAACCGCTGGACGTATCAACACGAAACTTTCAGTACCTTCGCCTGCATCAATTTGACACCTTGTATCAAAACGAAAACTTTCTAGCTCCCATAGGTCGGCTGGAAATGACGTCAGAGTGACGTCATGTTCGGCCGATTTTGATGCAAAACATTGAACTACGGCAATCGCTCTCAAGAGCTCAGTTTTAAAGATAGATCCAAGTTCTTTGCATGAGAGGACTCAGAATAAACAGGGCTATCAAACTACTATCTCGGATTTTTAGAATTTTGAAATTTTCGAAAATTATACATATAAACTATAAAAAGTTATATTTTTGATATTTTTTCAAAAAAGTTTTTGTTTTTTTTCGAAAAAAAACCGGAAAATATGTGATAGATCACATACAGGTGACCTACTCTACGAAGTTCTGGACCGATATCTTTAAAAATAGCCAAGTTATACGCTATATAGTAAAAATATCCGTCATTATCAAATTTTCAAATCAATTTTTCGGTACGTTTTTGACATCGTACACCAAAATAAATAGCACGATCGTGTCCCTGAGCTCAAACTGCATCTGATAGTTACTTTTTTGTTGAAAAATTTTATCTTCAAAATTTGACCTTTTTTGACCTGAAAATGATTTGACCTCAGCTTTTTTCAGCTGAAAATGGCCTGATATGACATAGAAGACACTGATTTCGAAATCTATGGCCTAAATGGACCATAAAACATGTGTCACGTGACCGATTAAATATAATATTTCCGTGACCTAGGATGACCTGGCCGTGACCTGAAAAATTCAAAGAACAAGTTTGGTACCCTCAGGGTATCTTAGGCATGTCTTCATTAGTGTGTAAACCAAAAATGAGCCTGATCCGACTTTTGAGCCGGCGGCCAGAGCCCAAATAGTTAACAAGCCAAAATGTCGATAATTTTTACTTTGACCTGACCTGTGACGTCATCGGTGACCTCGAGGTCAATAAAATTAGGTTTCGCTCGACAGTTTTTCCAGGGCTATCAGACGCCGTTTGAATTTTGACAATCGGCCCAGTAGTTTCGGAGTTAGGAGGGGGCTATAAATAGCCCCCCCCCCAGTAGGGCGCGTTATAAAAAGACCCCAGTGGGGCGCGGGTTAATACCCGAACACGCAAAAACTCCGTCGCCGATGAGATTTGAACCATGATCTTCCTCTCATTTCCAGTCGGAAGTTTTTTTACCCCCAAGGTACCAGTTGGGTATTTGTCGAATGATGCCGAAACAAGCACCAGTAGTTTTAGAATTGATAGCTCTATCAGTATAGCTTGAAGGTGGCGTACCCACTGATATAATGTAAGACGAGGAAGCCAGCAAAGTCCCAAATCATAGAATTTCACCACCAACCCAATGCTAAAGAGATCCGACTTTGGGTGCTTCTACCCCCCAGGTACCACCTCAGTTTTTAAGAAATGCACGATTAGCCGACTGATATTGATAGAGCTTGAAACAAGGAACGTTTTGAGGCTGAAGGTGGCGGTACACATTGCGCCAGTTTTATTTGGGTTCAACTAAACTTCAATTTTGTACGTTTTTTCAATGGAAAAAGGGTAACGCCAGAACATACCAAAAAAGTCCGTGGCCACGCTGACAACGCTACGTGCCATTTTCCCATCCTAGAACGCACAAGGGGGGGGGGGGTGGTTGCCACCCCCCGCGCCATTTCGTTCCTGTTGGAGATAGAGCTCAGCGGTAGGACCAAAAAGATTCTTTGGGAAGAAACGAATCCAATGATACCCAGTTTTACCTTCTCAGGTCAGTCATTGACCTTCCAGGTCAGGTCAAACTAAAAAATGTTGCTGTTTTGGGTCACCGTTGGATATCAAGTGCGCTGCTTATCAAATACCGATGACGATGCTGTTTTCTGGTGCCAAGCCAGCTAGAACCTCTTTGTCACACTACCCGACCAGAATTTTGCTGCTGAGGTCATTTCAGGTCAAGTTAGGTCAAGGTCAATTATATGTGTTTGTATGTCTGTGTGTGTCTGTGTGTATACTGATGTGTGCACCGATTGTTTTTGGGTCCATATTACATGAAATCATGATCTGAGAAGATTTTACCAAAAATGCAGTCAAAAAACTTTACAAAAAGTAAATTCAGCTTGCCTAAAACGCAATTATCTTAGATGACCTAGGTTGACCTTGACCGTGACCTTGACCCCTGTACATCGTCGAACAACATGTTCCATGATAGGTGGGAGGTAAGACTGGCAAAAATGCCGAAATCAGGGTGTCAAAAGCTCACAAGGCCCATGGCAAACGCAAGATGTTGAGAATTGGCCATTTGGGTCATGACATGACCTGAAAAACAAGGTCATATCTCCGAAACCAAAAAATAACAGAAACTTGAAATTTTCAGTGGACATCAAAAAGGATAGAGGAGCAGCTATACGAAAAATCAGTCTTCTAGCTCTAAAAATGTTGAGTGCAGAGCAGAAAGACTACCTGGGGGGGGGGTGGCAACCCCCCCCCCCCATGTGCGGGCGAGGGTTAAATTGAAATAGAAAATTAAGAAAACTTCCCCCTCTCCGAAACTCCCCCGTATCCCTGTAACCTAATGGGGGGGGGGGGGTCGAGCGTACCGACACCCTCGGTTTTGGCGAATAACTCGAGTAAAAATTGGCCGATCGCAACGAAACTTCCAGTACACTCGCGTTAATCTGCGCCCTGGTAAGGCCTGACGTGGTGGTGGTGGTGGGGGGGGGGGGCTATTTTGTGCCCACCCTCGTATCTCCGAAAATATTGAACGGATCCGCAAAAATCAAACGGTGTTCGAAAGCTCTGTCAAATTTGTCGGGTGAACTTCAATTTCATTGACCTCCGGGTCAGCGATGATGTCACAGGTCAGATACCGCGCACCGACGGGGGTCCGCGCCAACTTAGAACTGTCGCGGGAGCCGATCACACTCAGACTCGATACTTCACTGTATTATCGGTAGAGGCCAAAACAAGAATAATAGAGCCAACCGCTCGTCACCACCGTCTGTCCGCCTCTCCCGGGTCGCCGCCCGCCCAGCCAGGGCCAGCCGCTGACCCCGCCCCAGGGCCACGCGACAGGGGCGGCGCCAGGCGCGGCCAGTCGGGGAGGCGCCACGGGCGGCGCCAGGCACGCCACAACGGGCGGTCACAGCCGCCCGTAACACCCTTCCCCCTCATGGAAACAATCATACATTGAACAATACGACACTTACGACACGCTATTTACATTACAAATATGTACACAATCACAGCTATCACCGCCTCCACCACATTTATAGTCCCGCCTGAAACCTTTCAGGCGGTCGCGACACTCGTCCTGATCTGGTCACGTATGGCACTGGCGGCAACACTCCGCTCTGAGCGACACCCTCATCACTGTGACACGGGCCAGCTCTCCCGAATAAATGCACTAGCGGCACCTCGAGTAGAACGTCGTGCTCGTTGTCATAGTCACTCATCGTGTCGACACCTACCGCCTCACCGCGTTCGACTGGACCACTTGAATCAGGAACCGGCTCCAAGTCCGCCCGACGAGGGATGAACTCCTTGAGGTCGTTGTGTGATGCCCCCAGGAAGTATAAATAGTATAATTCTGTTCCTCTTGAACAGCCGAGTCAAATGATATGCGACATTAACCCGCGCCGGGCCGGGGGGGGGGGTGTTTGAACACCCCCCCTGCGGTTTTTCGCAGATATCTCAAAAACGGCGGCGCGGAGCGCCGCCGTTTTTGGCACACCTGTTTGTGCATCTTTTCCGCACATGTTGTAAAAATTTCAGACCCAGGTCGCCTTAGGTCAGGTCACCAGGTCACGCCAAGTGACCTCACCTCAGAAAAAATAAGAATGCTCGTCATAGCTACACCGATTGATCGATTGCCTTGAAACTTTCAGCGATTGATTAGAGCAACATTATCTATAAAATGTATATCTCGGAATTTTGATATCGGTGACCTAAGGTCAGGTCAATTTTGCGACCTCTCCATTATAAGTCAATGGGAGAAAATTGAAAAGCGCCTGTTTTGCACGAACGCTATTCTAGACACTCTCAAACATCGAGATGTAGATAAAATGGACACACTGAACCGGAAAATGGCAACTGTGACCCCTCGTTATGTCCCCGAGGTCATCTCAGGTCACGAACAGAATCTAACAGTTTTTCGCTAATAACTTCTGATAGAGACGTGCTAGAGCGCTGAAAACGCCTTAGATGTGTTCGGCTCGACGTTGCGGATCGACTGATATGCAACATGACCTTTTCCGGTCAGGTCATGACCTTGACCTGAGGTCAAATTTTCAAGTTGACCTTTCAAGGTCAAATTATAGTTCATTCGACGCGTCTCGACGAGAGGAACACGATGGTGGCAAAAGTAATGTCATGGCTCTTTTGAGTCAAAAGTTATTGCCAAAAAAAAAGTTTTTCGTAAAAACGGCTATTTTTGGAGTTTTTGCCCTCTGGAGGCTAAACCGTTGACCTGAGGTCAAATCTGAGAACATTATTCAGAAAGGTCTGTAAAAGAGCTATCGAATGCGCTTTTCCGCGGCGCTGTAGCTCTATCGGTTCCCGAGATAGCCGTTGGCAGTTTCCAAAATGTTGAAATAGTGAACATTTGACCTTTGGTGACCTCTGGTGACCTGACCTTTGACCTGACCCAAAAAATGACCGAAGTGTTTTCGTCCTTATTTTGGACGTTCTTTCGATTGCCGCTTACCGCGTGTCGCTACGTGGCCCAGGAGCCGAGTTAGAAGGGGGGGGGGGGTGTTCAGACACCCCCCGGCCCGGCGCGGAATCTCAGAGCACCGGCCCGGCGCGGGTTAAGCATTTCGACCATTATTAACCCTCGCCAGTACTGGTGTTTTTCCAGCCACGGACGTATAAGAGGGGTTGGTACGACCCCCCTTGCCGTTTCCCCCTGATCGAGCTAGAGCTTCGCGGAAAAAAACGAGCGTGTTGCCCGTGACGAGAGGAAGCCGATGATACCCAATTTTAGGGTCCTAGGTCATCGGTTAACCTTCCAGGTCAGGTCAATGACCCAAAAGTCGGGAAAATCGGGACCTGTTAGAACGTCGTAAAACGTGGCTGCTATGTTTTTTTTTCTCGGGGTGCTGATAACGAATATCATGTCAGTTAGGATCATAGATGATGCATTTACGCATTTAGGGTAGGTCGGGTCAGGTCAGGTCAGGTCAACCAGTAAGGGGTTTGCCCGATATTCGTAGCAGGTGGCAACCGCCTCTGACAGCTTCGTAATATGTTACGAAGGCACCAAAACTACTTCGTAAATGTTCAAACGGTTACTAAATTCGAATTCAGCTCCAAAAACTAGCCTAGAAACATGTAAAACTCGAAAAAGTGAACCGAGGTCATCAAAGGTCAATGACCTGACCTGACATTCCGGTGACCTTGACACCCAACCTAATGCATGGGAGCGCAACATCATATCTCATGTTTGAACGTTTGAAACCACGAAAAGACTGCTAACGCGCGGCTAATGCGAGCCGACATACGCCGAATCGCGATTCCGGCCAAGCATGGTCTCGAAAAGCATGTCACAGGTCAAAGGTCATTGGGGTCAGGGTCATGCAATTGTCAGGGTACGTGTAAAATTGATTAAATCGAGGGTACTAAAAGTTTCGTTGCGATCGGCCGCTTTTTACGTGAGTTATTTGCGAAAAACCGAGGGGGTTCGTTCGACCTCCATACGGACGAGGGTTAAAACCCGCGCCCCGTAGGGAAGCCGAAACGGCCCCTCCCTGTCCTTTTCGGTCGATATCTCGTAAACGGCTGGAGATATCGCCACCAAACTTTCAGGACCCCTCCGAGCATCAATTTCACACATTGTGACAAAAAATTTTCCAACGACTACGATAGGTTGGCCACAAATGACGTCAGAATGACGTCATGTTGTCATTTTCGACCGAAAAAAGACCTTCGCGAGAAGACCTGTCAGGCGTACAGCTTTGAAGATACAGAAAAATGATCAGAACATAAGAGGTGTAGAATTGACAGGGCTACAAAACTGCTATCTCGGATTTTTGAAATTTTTGAGTTTTGACCCCCAAAAATCAAAAAAGCATTTTTTGGATATACTAGCCAAAAAATCCAAAAAGTTTTTTGAGTTTCGAAAAAAACCGGAATATATGTGATAGTACCTACCATCTTCGATCTACATACCAAATTTCAGATCGATACCTTGTTTTTTTGACAAGTTATAGCGAAAAAACTGTTCAAAAATGATGACGTCAAATTTTCAAACTCAATTTTTGGCAATTCTAGACCTTGTAGAGCAAAACAAAGACCACCATTAGACTCCCCGTGACGAGCTGCATCGAATCGATGCCCAATTTATGCAAAAATATCAACTTTGAAATTTGACCTAATTTGACCTGACCTTGACCTGACCTTCACCAAAACGTGACCTAGGCTGGCCCCAAAGGCTGCCTAACCCACATAATCGCATTTGTCATGTAAAATTGACCATAAAACATGTATCACACGACACTTTCATATTGTGACCCCCGGTGACCTGACCTCGCTGTGACCTGACCTGGTATTAGTGACCTCAGATACCAAAGTATGTGTTGGCGAACAATGTACCATCGATGGTTTTCAATAAATTACCAATTTACTCGATTTCACATCACATTTCTTGAAATGCCTGTGAACAGTGAAAAACTTACCTTTGACCTGATCTGTGACGTCATCGGTTTGACCTAGGTCAATGAAATTTGATCACAAGGTAGTTCCCGGGTGGGGCTATCAAACACCGTTTGAATTTTGAAAATCGGCCGGTAAATTTCCAAGATCTTAGGGGGGGGGCCGAAACGGCCCCTCCCTACGGGTGGTAGGGTCCGCCGGTAGCCCTACGGGGCGCGGGTTAAGACTCCCAGCCAGCAATTCGGTTGGGGAAACTTTTCCCCAAACTTTCCCCGGGAAAGTGCGGGGGCAGTGTTGGGGAAAGCTTGGGGAGAACGTATAATTCCCATATTGGATCGGGGGACGGTCCGTGTTCCCCATCCATTCCCCGACTGTATCGGTAATATGTTCAAAAGACATGGGGAAATCATACCGATCCCCGTACGGGGAAAGAGCAGCATTCCCCAATCAAACCCCACTGTTGGGGTTCGGTCTGGTAAAAGATCAGACTCCCCGTACGGGGAAGGGTGCGTTATCCCCGACCCATTTTCAAGAACAGTTTGATTGGGGAAAAGTAAAACTGTTGAAATTCCCCGTCCGGAATTTAAAACTTAA
Source organism: Amphibalanus amphitrite (assembly GCF_019059575.1). NCBI lineage: Eukaryota > Metazoa > Arthropoda > Thecostraca > Balanomorpha > Balanidae > Amphibalanus > Amphibalanus amphitrite. The sequence goes on from NW_024881504.1 coordinate 1,496,948, forward strand.
TCCCCAGACGAATCCCAACCGCCAGTAGGACGTCTTGAGATCGACTTCCAGCATGTAATTCCACAAGTATTCAATAAAGAAATATTGCATCTTGGGAATGCTAAAAGTAGTTTTAGGAGCAGTTCTAGAGCTATAGGCTCATGCATCGATTGAAGGGAGATAAACTAAAAATATAACGATATAACGATTTTTATAACGATATAACGATATAACGATATAACGATTTTTTATAATCGTTTTCATGACATTTGATCTGGCGAATGCATCAAACTTGACCAAATTTGCACCAAATGTCTTTTTCATATCTTCATATCATATACCTATTTATTTTAGTGTTTTAACACGCGCAGTGGAAGGGTTGCGAGTACTACGCCCAGTGGAAGGGGGGGGCGGATGGCGCCCCCCCCCCTAAGATCTCAGCTCCCACTGGAGCTAGAAAGACGGAATTGGAGCGTAGGTGGGGGCCCTGGGGAACTCTGTTGTGTGTGAATTTCATGACCCTAGGTCAATATCTTCAAGGTCAAATAAGGTCAAATATGGTCAAATCTGCAATATGAGTGACTTTTTGCGTTTACACGCCGATAACTCAACAAGTTATCGGCCGATTTTCTTTTTTCTTTCAATATACGAAAGAATAGACATTTGTGAGTATATACGAGTATGGTGAATTTCTAGTTAATCCAACAATAAATATGGCAGTGGGTAGCCTGCTAAGCGTAAAATGTCGCCGGCTGAAGCGGGATCGGCCGACGCGGGAAAGGCGGCAATCAAAGTTTTGTGTTTACACACTCATAACTCAAGTTGTTACCGGCCCATTTTCAAAATTCTTTGACCATAAGATTGCCTGTACATTTTTTTGTCTTCTCACAAAATTTGACGCGAATCGAATATAATCAACGGTAAGGAGCGCGATGTAAAGCCGGAACCGTCCCGCCCCGGCACAGTCTACAATTCAGGCGGCGCGTAACGGCTAGCGCCGGCCGCCGCTGACCCAAAATTTTGATTTTCCCGTAAAAAATTTTCCTATAGGGAAAAAGTGAAATTTTCCTGCAGGGCTCTGTCTGGGTAAACGAGAGCTTTCGATTGATACCCATTTTTACCATAGCACCACTTTTTTGTCCGTACAAAGGCGATTTTACGGATATTTTACGAGTCTAGGGGGCTTTACGGGCCTTAAACGTCAATGCAACGGGGACCGTTTTGGGGAAAGTTTCTCGTCTGGTGGTGGGGCGCCTGTGTGCCGAATTTGAACGAAATCGGGGGGACCCCCCATTGACCAAAAATTTTGATTTTCCCGTAAAAACTTTCCTATGGGGAAAAAGTGAAATTTTCCTGCAGGGCTGTGTCTGGGTTAACCAGAGCTTTCGATTGGTGTGGTTTTTAACCCGTTTGTGACGTCATTTCTAGGGGAAAACGGGTCATAAAGGTTTCCCCCCACCGAGCATGATTTTCCCCCTACCGAATCTGTGCTGTGCTGAATCTGTGCTGAATCTGTGCCAACTTCCGTTACATGTGGAGTTAATTCGTAATTGCTCGCATGAGCAACCGAAGAGCGACTTCCAGGCGAAGCTGGTAAGCAGTTTACATGGGAGTGGGGGGTTAGCTTAGAGCTGTTGAACAACCTGTCCTTCAACCAAGTCTTAAGGCTGAGACACACTCTTTCTACAGCCACACTCTTTCTACATACTCTTTCTCTCTTTCTATCGCATCAACCGCTTACATTGATGTGCGAACGATTGACGCGATTGTAGGAAATAACATGCATTTGCGACTTGCGTTTGATTTTCGAGCATACGCTGACTTTATGGCAGCCTATGCCCGATTTTCAATTGATTTTAATTTACCCTGACTTTTTAGGCAGGGTAAATCAAAACTAGTGTATTTTGATAGGAAACGTCCAGATCCGAGCTCATACTGATTTTGGAGCAGGTCAGCTTAAATCCTGCATACCCTGCCTTGGAAAATTGTAACATTTTGCTAGTTCCTATTCTATCCACCAGGTGGCAACACAGAAAGAAACTTTTTCCCTGTTTATTGAAAGTATGGCAGCAGCATTACTTCATTTGGCTACAATTCGAGTGCGAAAAAAGACGCTACGTTTGTGGCGCAGCGTGTGAAGGGGTTGTTGGGCCGTATATACCTTGGTATATACTCAAGTGAGTTTTGTGGAGTGGGGGCGTCGTCGGTTGGATTGCGAATTGCGATAAGTTTTCTTTAAACCGTGGATGCGTGGATGTTCAGTTCATTATATGTAGAGTTCAGTGCGTGGATGTGATGGTGGCAACCTAGGCAGGGCTACCTAATACCTGCCTTGTCAGCTGGATTTTCAGTGTCAAATTCTTTGTAGAGTATCTCAGACCACATCTCAAGACTCAAGGCCAGTTTCCAAGCAGTGTCGATGTGCTTTGTGGTATTTTGATTCTGCCTTTTCTCCTAGGGAATGCTGTCATGAACATACCTATTACCAACCATTAGACTTACTAATTGATCGTGCTTTTGCAACATGAATGAGTATTCTTCCTTACATAGACCACAGTAGATACTTGACAATTCTAATTAACCAAATCTGTGAAAAGCTGAGGTCCATGTGTTACCCCTACACTTAGCAATGTAACTTCTACCACAAAATGTATTTTGCAGTGGCTAAGAATTGACTGAACTTGGACTGAAATGCCATTTCCCATTACTTTCCATCATAATTTACCAAATAACTTAATTTTTGGGTAAAGTAATAGCAAATATAATTTCGGTCAAATTTCGGTCAAATTTTGGCTTGGGATGTTATCGGTCGGTATGCGGTCGGAAATTTTTCCCAAATTTCGGTTTCGGTCGGTATCGGTCAGACATTTTTGGGAAAATGACACCACTATCAGTCATTGACCTTCCAGGTCAGGTCAAACTAAAAAATGTTGCTGTTTTGGGTCACCGCTGGTTATCAAGTGCGCTGCTTATCATATACCGATGACGATGCCGTTCTCTGGTGCCAAGCCAGCTAGAACCTCTTTGTCACACTACCCGACCAGGTTTTTGCTGCTGAGGTCATTTCAGGTCAAGTTAGGTCAAGGTCAATGATATGTCTTTGTATGTCTGTGTGTGTCTGTGTGTATACTGATGTGTGCACCAATTGTTTATGTATCCATATTACATGAAAATAATGATCTGAGAAGCTTTTACCAAAAATGCAGTCAAAAAAATTAACGAAAAGTAAATTCTGCTTGCCTAAAACGCAATTATTTTAGATGACCTAGGTTGACCTTGACCCTGACCTTGACACCTGTACATCGTCGAACAACATGTTCCATGATAGGTGGGAGGTAAGACTGGCAAAAAAGGTCGAAATCAAGGTGTCAAAAGCTCACAAGGCCCATAGCCAACGCAAGATGTTGAGAATTGGTCATTTGGGTCATAACATGACCTGATAAACCAGGAGGTCATATCTCCGAAACCAAATACCACAGAAACTTGAAATTTTGAGTGGACATCAAGAAAGGATAGAGGAGCAGCTATACGAAACATCAGCCTTATAGCTCTAAAAATGTTGAGTGCAGAGCAGAAAACTACCTGGGGGGGGGGGGGTGGCAACCATCCCCCCCCCCCAATGTGCGGGCGAGGGTTAAATAGCAAGATATGTACTAGGCAACTGACGACCTATCACTGATTTTCGATAAAATGCGTTTTACGCGCATTCCCTAGAAGACCCGTGAACGGCAAAATATGTTATCTTTGACCTGACCTGTGACGTCATCGGTGACCCCGAGGTCAATGAAATTGGATTTCCCTCGACAAATTTGACAGGGCTTTGGAAGTCGTTCGAATTTTGCGGATCCGTCCAGTAGTTTCGGAGATACGGGGTGGGGCCAAAATCCCCCTCCCCCACCGCGCGGAAGGTGGCCGGGAGGCCTCCGCTTGCCGGGTAAGTAACTAATGACCTGATATGAACTAGGACCTATTTTTTCGGTAGTTATGTGAAATAGATGTCCGAAGAGGTACTGAAAGCGGCGAGTCGAAATTTACGGCCACTTTTGAGTTAGCTGTGAAAAAACACGCGGGGCCCCTTGCCCCTCCCCCCGAAGTAGTCTCGGGTTAACATTGCAGTAACTTACCATGCCTCTGCATCTCGAATGTTCATCTTCATGTGTCGTGCAGTTTTGAAAAATGGATGTCTTCCTTTGGAGAGGACGTAGAAGAAGACCAAGCCGAGGGAAAACACGTCCGCCGCACCAGGCTGAAAAGCAAACATTCTAATAAATGGCTGGATGGATAAAACCCAGAAAAATATTAGCCGTATTCCATGCACCCCATGATATTGGCCAAGGAATCCTCATATTATGCATTGACTAAGAATTGCCTCTCCAACCATGGTCATATTCATTTCTGGACAGGTAGTCGACATTAGACGCGAAAATAGCTACCACTGAAATCACAGGCTACCTGCGTTTACGTTGAATTCGTTCTCAAGCAACGACGAGAGTATAGCAGTGAGCCATGATTAACGGGTATTACACTGAGAGCGCGACCCCTGGTAACCCCTTAGTGTCAGCTTTTACCAGGTGGGGATGGTAACTTTTACTAGTAGAAACTAAAGTGGTACCAGAGGGTCACTTTTAGTCTGACCCCTGGCATCGACCTGGTCAAACCCTACCCTTGTAAGTGTCGAGGGCTGGTATACCCCTGATAATTTTCTCTCTCAGTGTATGGGTACTTACAGTTTCCTGCTCGCCCGCAATCACCTCCGGAGCCATCCATCCCTGAGTGCCGACGGTACCAGACATTGTCCATTTGCTCGTTGTCAGGTCCTTGGATACGCCAAAGTCGGCGAGTTTAGCCACGGTTTCACCTCTCTTGTTCTTAACCAGCAAAATGTTCGATGGCTTGATGTCCCTATGAACTGAAGAAGAAACGTGCTGAGTTTGTTTTGGGCAATAATTTGTGACACAAAAGGCCCAGTTAGTAACTTAGCTATCCAGTAGCGGCCGGTCTACTAAGGCATAAACGGCAGTAAAAATCTACCAAATGGGACACACTGCAACACAACACTCTTTGTCCCATGTGATCCACACATGTTACGCTTAACCCGCGCGGGGCTGGGGGGTAAATTTTACCCCCCTCGCGAATTTTTGCAATATCTCAAAAACGGCGGCGTGCGCACCGCCAAACTTTCAGTACCTTTTCTTACATCAATTTGACACGTTCCCTGAAAATTTGAGCGAAATCCGTGGGAGAAATTGACGTTTTAGTGACGTCATGTTCGCCATTTTCGCCTCAAAAACGGCAAAATTACAAACGCCGCTAACATCTTCATTTTTAAAGGAAACAAGACGTAACAAAAAAGGTTATACGTATTTTAAAACTTTGTCTATCAAATGGCTATCTCAGTTTTTAAAAATTTTGGATTTTGGCCCAATGTTTTTCAAAAAACTGACTTTTTTGGGAAAATAATTATATAATCCAAAATTTTGAGTATATCGAAAAAACCGGAATATATGTCAGAGAAGTGGTCTATGTGCACCTACATACCAATTTTTAGAAGAATCGGTTCAAAAATGTGGGAGTTATTCAAGATTTTATGACGTCACGACACACACAAATTTTGAAAAATAAGTTTTTCGGAAGTTATAGATCTCGTACGAAAACAAAAATAGCACCCTTCGATTCGCCGTGAAAAACTGCATCTGATAGACACCTTTTTAGGCCCTAACAACCAACTTCAAAATGTGACCTCACTTGACCTGACCTTGACCTGACCTCGACCTATAATTTATCCAGAGGTGGTCCATATCACTTATTGAGTGTGCCTATTGAATTCTATGAGTAAAATGACCCATAAAACATGTGTCGCACATGCCCTTTTCTATATTTTGTTTTTGGTGACCTGACCTGACCTGACCTGACCTTGACCTTGACCTCTGAATGATATTGTATGCAACGAACATTGTCTTGGTAGCCTAAGAACACGTTTTGGGCAATCAGTCTCAGTCGATGACTCCATTCTTCGGCAACTACGGTGCAAGGCCGATACTGTAGAAACTTGCAATTTGTACCCTTGACCTGACCTTGACCTTGACCTCAAACTTTAAATTAAGTACATGTTTTTAGTTGTTCGTGATGAGATCTTTCGATTGGCGTTTGATTTTTCCAAATAGGACCATTAGTTCGGGAGATAACAGGGGGGGGGTAAAATTTACCCCCCCAGCCCCGCGCGTTCGGCTGGAGACCCCAGCCCCGCGCGCGTTAACCTTCCAGGCGGGGGGGGGGAATTTTTTTGCCCCCTTTAGTTTTTTCGACATATCTCGAGAACCGCTGCGCCGATCGTCACCAAACTTTCAGTACCCTCCCGGGAGCAGCTAGCGCGAAGGTGACCAAAATTTTTTTCCAAAGGCTATGATAGGTTGGACGCTAATGACGTCAGAGTGACGTCATTTCTGCCATTTTCGACCAAAAAAAGGTTTCGCGAGAAGAGCTGTCAGGCCTACAGCTTTAGAGATACAAAAAAATGCTTCAGCTATAAAAGGTGTAGAATTTGAAGAACTACAAAACTGCTATCTCGGATTTTTGATTTTTTTTTTGTATTTTGACCCCCAAAATTAAAAAAAAAATTGAATATAATAGCCAAAGAAATCCAAAAAGTTTTTTTTTTAATTTCGAAAAAACGAAGATATGTGATAGTCCATACCGCCTTCTATCTACATACTAAATTTGAGATCTATACCTCTTTTTTGGCCAAGTTATAGCGAAAAAATTGTTCAAAATTGATGACGTCAAATTTTCAAACTCAATTTTTTGCAATTCTAGACCTCATAGCGCAAAAAAAGAACACCATTAGACTCCCCGTGACGAGCTGCATCGAAGCATTACCCATTTTAAGCAAAAATATCAACTTTGAAATTTGACCTTTTTGACCTGACCTTGACCAGACCTCCACCAGAAAGTGACCTAAACCGTACCTGATGGTCTTATAACGAACACCATTGAGTTGGAAATGAAAAACTGGCCATACAACATGCATCGCACAACCTTAGTAAAGTTGGGTTCATGTGGTGACCCTTGGTGACCTTTGGTGACCTGACCTGTGACCTGACCTTGTATGACCAGTGACCTCTAATAGCAACATATTTACTAGACAACTGACGCCCTATTGCTGATTTTCGACAAAATGCGTTTTACTCAGTGTTATAGCGCTTTCCTTAGAAGCCCCATGAACGGTGAAACATTTTATCTTTGACCTGACCTGTGACGTCATCGGTGACCCCGAGGTCAATGAAATTTGGTTTCCCTTGACAAATTTGACAGGGCTATCGAAGCTGTTTGCATTTTCCGGATCCGTCCAGTTGTGTTGGAGATACGGGGGGGGGGGGCAAAAAAATGCCCACCCCCACCGCGCGGAAGGTGGCCGGGAGGCCCACCGCCTACCGAGTTAAAAGGACCCTCCACCTTAACACGCGCACCGACGGGGGGATGTTGATATCCGCCCCCCTGAGGTTTTTCGCGAATAGCGGGAAAACGGCGGCGTGTAGCGCCGCGAAATTTGGTACGACTATTTTCTCATCAATTTTACACATGGTGTGCAAGTTTGAACCTCCTAACTTTTAAGGTCAGGTCACCAGGTTACTTTGAATGACCCAATCTCAAGTCACTTTTTTGCAACTTTGTCGCCGTGCCAGAGCACACTGGTCGGAAACGGTTTAGCGAGAGACCAGCGGCATTTCCGTAAGTGGTTTTTGCTTGTTATTTCACAAGTAGTGGACCGAACTCAATGAAACTTAGTATACCTCTTCTGCTATATGAAAGCTGTCATTTGGGTGTCGAGCACTAAATATATGACGCAAAACTGTTAAGTTATGACGTCATAACTGAGTATATTACAGGATCTAGCTCTATTATTTGTAAACATAGGAAACTGGAAGCTGCTCTTCGGGCACCAGGAATGTATTCATGCACTCCTTGCAAGGTCCGGTACTTCACTTTTGCATTGTTGACTTTGCGTGACGTCATTGATGGCGTCACTAAGACCATTTTAGTTTTGCGTAAATAACCCTCGATCAAATTGAGCTAATGAATCGGGAAAACCGGCAGTGATTTCAGAAATACCTGTGTAATTGAATGCTATGCGATATGATCTTCGACAAACTTAACCTTGGGAGACTCTGAACTAGCCTTGACCCTAGATCAACACCTTTATCTGACTTTACCCGAACAAGAAGTAGGTATAGCATTAGACGAGCCTGAGCTAGACAAACACGATGTTGCAAAAAATCGCTGCACTGCGACAATTTTTGGCGGTGTTATCAAGGGCGCACACAAGGGGGGGGGCACACGGGCCCGTGCCCCCCCATTCGAGTTGGGGGGCCCAACTCGAAGGAAGGGGCCCATTTGAGGCGGCGGCGGCCGAAGGCCGCCTCAAATGGGCCTCTAACTAATCCTTAGACCACCGAAGACCGTGTACAACGGGCCCTAAAATGGCCTTAAAGGGCCCTCAGATGGTCTCAAAAGGCCCTCAGATGGCCTCGAAGGGCCCTCAGTTAGCGTCATAGGGCCCTCATCTGGTGTCAAAGGGCCCTTAGATGGTGTCAAAGGGCCCTCAGATGGCCTTAGGGAGCCCTCAGATGACCTCAAAGGACTCTCAGATGGCCTTAAAGGGCCCTCAGATAGCCTCAAAGGGCCCTCAGCTAACGTCAAACGGACGTCAGAAGGCCTTAAAGGGTGTCAAAGGTCCCTGAGCTGGCGTCATAGGGCCATGCCCTTGCGTCAAATGGCTCTCCGAAGGCTCTAAAGGGTCCTTAGCTGGTGACAGAGGGCCCCCAGCTGGTGCCAGATGGCCACCAGCTGGCGCCAAATGGCCATCAGAAGGCCTCAAACGGTCCTCAGTTGGCGTCAAGCGACCCTCAAAAAGTCTCAAGGGGCCCTAAGAAGACCTCAAGGGGCCCTCCGAAGGCCTTAAAGAGCGTCAAAGGGCCTTGAGCTAGCGTCAGAGGGCCCCCCAGCTAATGTCAGAGGGCCCTGAGCTAGCGTCAAACTTAAAGTGCCCTTAGCTGGTGTCAGAGGGCCCCAGTTGGTGTCAGAGGGTCATCCATTGGCGTCTAATGGCCATCAGAAGGCCCAAAAACGATCCTCAGCTGGCGTCCAACGGTCCTCAGCTGACGTCAAGAGACCCTCAAAAGGCCTCAAAGGCCCCTCGACTGCTCAAAGGGCCCTTAGAAGGCCTCAATGGGAACTCCAGAGACGTTAAACGGCCCTCAAAAAGCTTGAAAGGGCCCTCTGCTGATGGCAAAGGGCTCGCGCCTGAGTCAATAAGAGCCTTGTCAAAAAACGGAGCTAGAAACCTTGCCGGCCCTGGTTATCTGCGGGACTCCTACACTTACCTGAGTGGCCCCCGTTTACTGAGGGACCCTGGTTATTGATGGGGTCCCTGGTTACTTAAGGGGCGCCTGGTTACCAGAGGGGCCCATGGTCACCTGGTGGGCCCCTGATCAATTGAAAACCCCTGGTCATCTGAAACGCCCCTGATTACCTAAAGGGTCCCATCACTTGGATTCAGTGACATATCAAGGGAGCGAGGGGGTACGTGCCCGTTCTCGGGTTTAGGGTTCCTTCGAAACCGAGGGGCCCTGCGGCGCCAGTTGGTAGCAGAGGGTTCGCGCTGGCCGCACTTCAACTCGGAAGGACACCACAGGGCTTGTGAGGGGACGTTATTGGCTCCTATGTAGCCACAATTTTCTTCATAAAGGCCCAATGCCGGTTTCTGAGAGACCTCGCCGGCCGCTCAGGGCCCTAAGTAGTAACGGCCAACGAGGGATTGGCTGCTATGGCTCCACATCCGTCTATGATAGACACACGGTCCACACCAGTGTTTCTAAAGGCACCCACAACGGCAACTGCGAGGCCCCTCGCCCCACCTCCAAGGGACCCCCACCAGCGCATCTTAACGCTATTCCTGGCGGGCTCCGCCGGGACAAGAAACTGGCGGGGGTGCCGATTCGGCCCCCCCTTCAGATCTCAAAAACTACACATCGCAGCGACAAACGGTAAACGGCATCGGGTACGCACGGTCAAGATCTACCATTTTTACAAAGGTCATTTTCGGGTCAGGTCAAAGATGACGTCACAGGGGTCGAAAAAGTCAAAATGGCGGCGCTAGATATGGAGAGTTTTTTCTCGAATAACTTTCGAATTAGTCAAGATAGGAACAAACTAAGGGCATCATCGTGATCCTCTCGTCAATCCGCATCGAATGATATATATGTTGACCTCGAAAGGTCAAGGTCAAAGGTTGACCTCAGGTCACGTGACGTCGAGGTCATCATGTATATCATTCGATGCGTCTTGACGAGCTGAACACAATGAGACCATCCACGCGTCTGTATCTTGTTCCTGTACGGAGTTATTGGCCAAAAACCTTTGGTGACCTTTGATGGCGTCACATGACCTCACAGCTGCCCAACAGCAAAACAGACCTCAAGGTAGTGAAGGTTGATCGTATATGAAGTCATGTATGGTATATGGGGCCATTCCGACCCGTTTTAGTGGTAAAAACAGGGAGTTGATTTTTCCCCCATTGACTTATAATGGGGAGGTCGCGAAACTGACCTGACCTTAGGTCACCGATATCAAAATTCCGAGATAAACAAATTGCACATACTGGTACCCTAACTAAAGCCTGAATAGAAGAAATTGATCGGTCAAAAACTCTAGCTCTGGCGTGATTGCAAACTTTTCTGAGGTAGGGTCACCAAACCGCCTCTGGTGACCTGACCTGAGGTCAGATCAACTCAAAATTTTCAGACATGTTGCGTAAAAGCCTTTTAGGAAAAGTCAGAAAATTTGAGCTTCCTAGCTCAACGCGTTTGGGAGAAATAACCAAAAAACCTCAGGGGGGGGCTCCTGAGGCCCCCCCCCGCCAGGAATAGGGTTAAAGGGACTATCCCACCTTTAACATGGGGTTTGAGCTGAGATAGCCAAGTTTGAGGCGAGGTTCAGAAACCATCATCATCATCATCATCACTTCGTTTATTGATCAAGGCATGCAAAAATAAAGTTGAACAAATAGATAAGACATGATTGGCCAAATAAGACAAATAGAAGACAAATAGAAGACAAATAGATAAGACTCGTTGGCCGTTACTACTTAGGGACCTGAGCGGCCGGCGAGGTCTCTCAGAAACCGGCATTGGGCCTTTATGAAGAAAATTGTGGCTACCACTATCTATCTAGGTTGCAACCCCCGCGGCCTCTTGGTGTTGAAGAAATTCGTTCCCTTCATTTGAAAATGGGCCTTGTGCAAGGCCCTATCTTCAACATGGAGCGACCGTTAGTGTGACGTCACCTTGTTTTAGTCATTCTGATTTAAATGGGTTTGTTCGTTGAAAAATCGCTTAAAACTTGGTCTGAACTTTGTTGTGGTGCCTACAGAGTAAAAAGAATCAGCTTTATGACAGTAATGTGGCCTGGGGAAGGAGGTAATTTTGGGCTGTGACGTCACATATTTGAAAGTTTGTGTTTGGAATATGGGAAGCCTAAGATGTTTAATGAAAAATAAATGCCAGAACCGTGTTCCTGGTCATCCAATCTATAAAGTCGGGCACAATTTAACTGGTTTTAACAACATTTTAGAAGGTGGGATAGTCCCTTTAAGGGCCTACATCGGCGGCTCTGAAAGTCCCCACACCGACGCCTCTGAGGGACACGTACCAGTGACTCTGAGGGCCTCTTACCAGCCTCCGAGTGTCCTTGCCAGCCTATGACGGGCCACTTTCCACTTGCAGGCCATTTTGCAGGGCCACACACATGCCAATGATGGCCCCACCAGTGTCTCTAAGCCTTGAGACCCCGCAACGGCGCCTGTGAGGACCCAACACCAGCGCATCTGACGGCCTTTCACTGGCACCTCTGAACGCGCCACACACCGGTGACTCTGAGGAGCTCGCTCGCTTCGCTCGCTCGTAAAATACCATGTAAATTAGGCATTAGTGTACATTAGGCACACTCCTCGGGCATAAATGATACTTTTGCTTGCCAATTTTCCACATTTTCTCATGCAAAGACCGTTTTAAAGAGACCCGTCTGCCAGTGAGACTAGACCCACCGTGCCTCCCTCCTCCCATCGAAAGGTCCTGGGTACATCCTTGCCTGAGCTGACCCCGGGCGCCCGGGTGACTCGCGGGCCCGGGGTCAGGTGACCAGCAGGTGACCCCCTCTTGGGCGAATTTCTGGGTACGTGTCCGACATGCATCGTACATAGTCCTGTTGATTTGATTCATTGGTTAAGCATTAAATATAAGTTATAAGCTGGATCTCTAGTCTGTGATCCCGCATCGTATCAGATATAATGACATTTCATGTCGATGTGCCTAAAAAAATATGCGAATATACGTGAAAAAGGAGTGCTGCTCCCGCTCCTACACATCTGGGCCAAACAGTGACCGGCCCCTGCTTCTAGCCACCCGGGGCCGGTCGGCCGGCCGGCAGTCAGTCGCTGCCCGGGGCTGATTTCTGAGGGACCTGCAAAAATGTTTATTAATGAAATGTTTTACGTAATAAATTATATGATTAGGTATATGTACCGGCTCTGAGTCGCATTTGAGAAAAAAACAGCCTAGCGTAAAAATATATATGTTTTGAAAACTAAGCTGGTACCGAAATAATTGTTTTACCATGCATTGACAAACCAATTGCTCAAGCTTCAAACCAACCGAAATATAGCCCCGTGGGCCGCATTTTTTTGGGGGGGGCCCTTCGGCATGGGGGGCCCAGTTCGAAGGTCGTGCCCCCCCCCCCCATTCAAAAATCCTGTGTGCGCGCCTGGGTGTTATTGACTTTAACCGAGCCCGTGCTTTAAGGCAGTTGCCTGGCCTCATATGTCACTGGTTGACCTAAGATGGGTAGTACTCGTTGCTTCTCGTAGCGATGCATGCGCTCGTTTTTACTCCGAGGCTCTAGCTCAATCAAAGGCGAAACGGCGAGGGGGTTGTAAGTACCAACCCCCTAGGCCAATGTAGGAAACCAACCGATCCGGTGAGGGTTAAATAACTACCGTAATTTCGATCTAATGTAAAGAACTAAATCGTAGCAATTACGATAGGCTAATGCCACGTTACGCCTGTTTGTTCCCATTTCCGCTCTCTCATCTCTTTCCCTTTCTGACACACTCCCTTCCCTGCTTCCTACCCCCCCCCCTCTCTCTCTCTCTCTCTCTCTCTCTCTCTCTCTCTCTCTCTCTCTCTCTCTCTCTCTACGTCAATCTTTTCTTACCTTTATAAGAGGGGTGCTACGTCAATCTTTTCTTACCTTTATAAGAGGGGTATGGGTACTCACTACTCACCTATTCGGTGTCATCCGATGACTCGGAGTCATCATGGCCAGGCAGCTGGTGTCGCTGAGTCTCTATCAGCAGTGGGTTCGCTCGCTCGCGGGCTGTAGTTGGGGATGTAGGCGACAGCCGCTCTCATATCAAGCTGCTTATTACAGGGTCACTCGTAACGAGCAGCTGCTGTGCCACGTCCGTCATCGTGTGCACGCGCGAATCTTTCCGCGCATGATGCAGCCGATAGGACCGGAGATGTTTATTCCGCGCCTCCTGCGCCTCCTCACTGAACATCCCGATCGGGAGCAGGAGACGGCTGACCACATCTGCCCCTGTGGACCAGCAGCTTGTGTGCCGATGCGGGCATGTGGTACCACGGGTACAGAGCGATGTAGTGACGAGCAGTGTCAAGCGCGTAGACGGCATACCTCTGCACATCTATCATGCTTTTGCTGTTGATGGCCTCCAGAATCACCCTGAGTCTCTCAATGAGCTCCTGGTCGACGCCCGTGATGGCACTGAAGACGGCTGGGTCAGCAAAGCCGCGCCGGGCTGTGTTTCCGTCATTGGACGACCCGGATCCTCCCGCTCGTGGTTGGTCTACATGAAGTCCCAGACGTGTTCTGAATTCGTCCTGGATTCTGTGTTTACGCTCCTTCATCACTTTTTGGTTTTCTGATCCTCTGACGGCCCACGTCTTTAGGGGGATGCGGTAGCCAACGTGCAGTATTCATTCGAACATCCGGATCCAAGCATGTAGCGTCGATAGACCGATCTGAAGAGCCTCTTCATCCTTTTCTCGCACGGTGACAACGTCGAGTCGGTTCATTTCTGCCGGCTTGGCACCGCAGATGTTGCAATTCATGGTTGACTTGGTGACATTCATTGGCCCGCTGATGATGTTAGCCACTTTGCCATCAATCATGGTGAGGTGAAAACTGTGGCTAACGATGAGGACGGCACCGTTGCGAAGTTTCACTTCAGTTGGCTGTAAGCGGGCAATCTGCTCCTTGATATGTTTCTCGTCTGTGAGTACCGCACCAGTCGTCTCCTTAACCGACTGGAAGTGGATAGGGCGGCACAGCCGTGTTGAAGAAGGCTTCGGGTTCTGCCATACTTCACTTTCTTGTACTCGAAGCTGCAGAGGCACGAGTGTGGAGCAGAAAATGTTGTCCTCGAATCGACCCAACTTCTCATCACAGGTTGTTCTGTAGAACATTTCTGCTTATATATAGACTGACCACCGGAACCGTCCATGCCCCATTTGTAGACCAACTGCGCCTTGAATATGCTCTGTTCCAATATAGGCTCCGATACGGATGTGGAAGGCATGTCTTGGGGTAGAATGTCGACTTGCAGGCTGTCTGTTTTGCTGATGAGGGCGCTCTCATTCGCACTGACCAGACGCCGGCAGGTGTGGTCAGCCAGGCTCTGCACCGGAACCTCGGCACTGGTATCGGTACATAATAAATCTGCCGGCCAACAACGTCTCTTTGCTTCTAACACCTTGTCGTACGACGGATAGACCTTCATTTTTGTTTTTTCATTCGTCACCGCTGCAAACATTGTGTATGTCCTCTTCGAAGTTTTCCCAGCAACTATCATTGACAGAGCTTCATCAGGGGATAAGCTGCCGGGAGTCTCCTTTTCACATTCTTCTCGATAAGCCACTCTAATTTTTCTCGGTCGATCTGGGGATGCGCCTGCTTCTTTGGCAATGTAAGCAAGGTGGGGCTTCTTTTCCTTCACTGCTCTTTGACCAGTTGCCTTTAGAAGCGCCTCACTTTCATACTGATTTGCGATCTCCATCGACTTTCGCCGTTTAGATCGCTCGCTGAGCCTTGAAAATGGTGTGTCTTGTTTCGTGCTACCACTGGCAGATCCTTTGGCATCCTGCAAATCATCTAAAGATTCGACGATCTCGACTGCTATCTTCTGCTGCACATCCATCCACTGAATATATCTGGCACGAAAGCGATCATCACGACGTCCGCATGCCACCCATCTGCTCAGTATCTTTGACAGATGACTTTTGACCACCATTTCCAAATTGTCTCTTGCATTTGAAGATATTGTCTTACCATTAAATTCCCCTAATAAACACAGCACGGCACGGGACACCGTTTCAGGCGAGGTTGCGCTTGCCCATCCGTTGTTTTTTATGACCTGTAATAGCTCCCATTTGTCTATGTAAACATCGCAAGATGTGATAGAGCTCGCCATATTCGCCACGCTCAAATTGGTTACACTCCCAGAACGCGCTCACTGTGTCCTATCACCACCTAGCTCTGTGTCATCACTAGTTAGCGATATGATATTGGAAAAATTGACCTGTGGCGGCGCTGTTGACCCGGCACAAGGTCACGTGACGCCAGTGACATGCGCCACGTATTTACAGCGTCTTATATTCGCGAGCGTTTCAACTTCACTTTTCAGTCGAGTGTTGGTTACCAACGTATAGCAAGGCTCTTTTAATACATATAGGCCGTTTTCACGACGGAACTTTCGCAGAGGAACTTATTTGACACCTAAAAAGTACCTACCTTTTGAGGCCTTAACATCCCTCAAACTGAAATATTTTATGTTCAAAATAATTTTAGAAGTTTAAATCTGGGCATTTTTTGCCCTCAAATCACTTATTTATTTACAAACACAGCAATTTTTGGTTCTAGTAGTCCACCTTTCGACTATGAGGTATCAAATCAGCGTGGCAACTTGCTCCCTCTTTGCTCCCTCGGGTATCTAATTCCGGAATTCTTAAAAACAAGGAAAGTATATATCGAGTTCTCTTTTATACCTATTCAGTTATGTTTTAATGGTGATTAAAATATGGCAAATTTTTTAATTACATTTCATATAAGAAAACACGCAAAACAATGAAACAAAAATAACTACGGCAGATAATTACCTTCAGGTATCTAATTCCGACCACTGAGCACCTCAGTAGGATATGATGTCATACAAGAATGGTGGTGAAGGCCGTTTGCAGTCCCGGCCGGTAGGTCACGTGACCGCCGGGCGCCTCGGGTCACGCGGCGGTCGGGAGTCGGACGCGGGGCGTGGTCGCGGGCGGACGCGCGGGGCATCATGCTTTGCTTTGCTTGCTTTGTCAACTTCATATAACTTACTATCGCATTCGTGTGAAAGCCAAACACTGCTCAGTGCCCTTAGAAATTGAGTTTTGGAAAGCTCAAGTCCCTATAGTTCCTCAGGTCGGCAACAGTTGAAGCCTCATCTGAACCCACGTGAAAAAAACGAGGGTAAGGAACCTTGTGTTGCTTTTTCTTTTACCGTCATAATTATCTCAAACCATCACAATTTTGAGTTGCCACATTGTCTGCTTCACTACATTCGTGTAAAACTTGGGTGAAGGCTGGTGGCTCAAAGAAAGGTGAAGATATTTCTTTAAGTGCCTAATCCGTGAAATATCCCGGCTTTACAAATCTACACTTTTCATTTTCTCCACGATACATTTTTTAAAATTGTTTAAATTTAATCTACATTTGTTAAACTCGGGGCTTTGGTTTTGTGTAAACTAGATCATAAAGTTTACTATAGTTTTGTGTAACCTGATGGCTGAAGAAAATAGTAATTTTGCTAAAATGATGTGCGGAAATGTGTTGCTTTCCAAATCAAATTTCTCATGCCTATATTTCATTCAAAATTAGGAGGCATTATTACTGTTTTTTTCTTGTAACATGAACTGAGTTTGGGTACAGTGCTCCGGAAACGTTGTGGAACTTTAAGCTAGCTAGAGCAGTTTCCATAAAAATTGTTTAGATAGTTGACATGACTTGTTGACAACTGTTTTGCTGTTTCTAAAAAAAAGTGAAAATATTTTCCTGCATTAAGCAGACAAGGCATGTTATTCTCATAAGCTACCGAATGTGTGTGCGTGTGCGTTTTTTTTAAAGCTGTCAATTGTAACTTCAGTTACTTCACTTTAGAACATATTACCAAGAATGCGTATTGCGTCACTGATCATGAGCTCGTATATCATATCATATGCAGCAAATGCATAAATGAGAATAGTGTGTCATGAATTTTTGTGCATGCTTCTGGATCATCTGTAATTACATCAAAGGCTCGGCTCAAGAGTGTCCTGCCGACCAGCTTATGCCCAACCCTTTCTGTCCGCAGAACGTTTTCACTCGCCTGCGACTCCCGCACGCCGTTTGCGCCCCGGCCGTCCGTACCGGTCTTCGCGCTGCGAGCCGCGCTGCTGGAGTTCGCGGCGGCGTCGTGGAGCTCCCATCGGGACGGCGTGGGATGCCCGCGTCGAGCTTATAAGCCGTGAACTTCGATTGGCGGCTCACGCGGTCACCAGCTGTATGTCACCAGCCTCGTATGTCACCAGCCGCGGTCACCAGCCTCGGCCCCGACGACCCTGCTAATGGCCGAGACCGGCATGGGTCCGCTGTCCGGCGCAGCGCTGGCCGCCCGCATGTTACGTTTGGCTGTATCGCTGCCCAGCGGGAGCGCGCTCCACGCTGCGGTAGAGGTACACGTTGCGACCTGACCGAGGACCGCAACCGGATGGTGAGACGTCGGCCTCTACGCCCTGGCCGGGGCAGGCGTGACCGACGTCACAGTGGAGGAACGCCCAAACAAGATAAGCCCACCGTCGGAGCAGCATGGAAATATCATGTTCTGCCTGGACGTCGGACCCGGCGGCCGCAGAGCACCTGCACACGTGCGGAGAGGGGCGCTGGAGGCTACTCTGGAGCTTCTGCCATCCCGCGGCGCGGCTGCTGGCAACACCTGACAACGGCGGCAATGGTCAATGGAGGCGGTTGGGAACAGCTGCAGCAAGGGTGATGGCGGTGATGGCGACATGGCGGTTTGGGACTTCATCTCAACGCGGCCGCCGCCCAGGCGCCGCTGCGCCCGGCTGCTCAGCCACCTACCGGGTGGCGGGGTGACCCTTACGGCCCTCACGCCCGTTCGGTCTGCGGCCACGTTCTTGGGTGGCGGTCGCGGGGTTAGCGGCGTTGGACTTCGTCCTTTATCCAGACTGCACCGTACCATCTGAACGGATGGATCTGCCAGGAAGGATGACATCCAAGGCGGCTATGAGGCGATCACAAAGCTTCAACAAGAGCTTCTCCTTCATGGGGCCGGCCGGCCGTTAAGTCGCAACACCGGCTGCCGAGTGCCAACAGCTGCGTGCGCTGGCGCCGACGCGTTGTGGGCCGCGCTGCTGACGCCCAAGCTGCGATATCAACGAATAAGTGGCAGCGGTGGCGGCTTTTCAGTTGTTAACGTGCCTTTGCAGACGTGAATAGCCCGCGTTGGAATCGCATGGTTGGCAACACCACGCAAGCTAAAATGGGCTTCCTTGATGAACCTACTTTTTGAGCATTGTAGCCTTTGTAATTTTGGATGTTTTGCTGCAGGCTACACATATACTATATAGGCACTCACGTGCTTTGAATCGCGCAATGCAATTGAACCATGGTAAAGACAATGATAAATGAACTGAGAGCTGACATGCCCCATGCTTTGTTTTCTTTTCTTTTTGGCGAGTCGATAAAAGTGGTTTTGGACACTGGATGAGTTTTTAGGGGTGTGGTGAGGGGGATGTAATTCCGCAGACCTTTTGTCAGATTCACTAATGCAGTAGGTCTGTGCGGTATTTAGTTATCAGAGCATTCTTTGAAAGTCGTGAATAGGGCCACTGAGTACCTATAGCCGTGATATCCCCCCACAAAAACTTCTTTTAACCCGCGCACCGACGGGGGGGGGCGGATATCCGCCCCCCCCTGAGGTTTTTCGCGAATAGCGGGAAAACCGCGGCGCGTAGCGCCGCGAAATTTGGTATGACTATACCCTCATCAATTTTACACATGGTGTGCAAGTTTGAACCTCCTAACTTTTAAGGTCAGGTCACCAGGTCACTTTGAATGACCCAACCTCAAGTCACTTTTTTGCAACTTTGTCACCGTGCCAGAGCTACAGTAGATGTCGGAGGCCTTTGAAAGTCGCAGGATATTATTAGGTCATTAGTAGCTACAATTTGTATATCTCGGAATTTTGATATCGGTGACCTAAGGTCAGGTCAATTTCGCGACCTCCCCATTATAAGTCAATGGGGGAAAAATCAACTCCCTGTTTTTACCACTAAAACGGGTCGGAAAGGCCCCATATACCATACATGACTTCATATACGATCAACCTTCACTACCTTGAGGTCTGTTTTGCTGTTGGGCAGCTGTGAGGTCATGTGACGTCATCAAAGGTCACCAAAGGTTTTTGGCCAATAACTCCGTACAGGAACAAGATACAGACGCGTGGATGGTCTCATTGTGTTCAGCTCGTCAAGACGCATCGAATGATATACATGATGACCTCGAGGTCACGTGACCTGAGGTCAACCTTTGACCTTGACCTTTCGAGGTCAACATATATATCATTCGATGCGGATTGACGAGAGGATCACGATGATGCCCTTAGTTTGTTCCTATCTTGACTAATTCGAAAGTTATTCGAGAAAACTCTCTCCATATCTAGCGCCGCCATTTTGACTTTTTCGACCCCTGTGACGTCATCTTTGACCTGACCTGAAAATGACCTTAGTAAAAATTGTAGATCTTGGCCGTGCGTATCTGATGCCGTTTACCGCTTGTCGCTATCTTGCTTCGTTCTCGAGATCTCAGGGGGGGGCGGTCATCCGCCCCCCCCCCCGTCGGTACTAAGTTGGCGCAGACCCCCGTCGGTGCGCGGGTTAAATAACCGGGGATAGATACATGAGCAGAGTAAATGCTATTACGAACGCCTGTCACAATGCTGAGCGAATAGGAAAATCCATAGATGGAGAATTGTGCCACGTTACGGGTGCTCGGGCGCAGCCAATCCACCGTTACCCCAGCGGTGACCTTGACCCGCATCGTCTGTCTCGGCTCCAAAGCCAAACCGGCGTGGAATTGGGAGCGCTCGAGCACTCATGATCCAGCGCAATTCTCCACCTAAATCCATTCCTGATACACATTTGCTTGCTCATAGTCATGTAACCCCGGTAAATTCACCCAACTTTCATATTGGTCGCTCCATAGACAGATGGCCAGAGATCAGAGGCCGTTGTTGCATTCAATTAGTGGAGATCAATAAAGAACCGTGATAGGCCACAAGTCGCGTGACATCATACGTGAAACAACCAATGATGTCGGCCTGCAAAACCCAATGGAAGCGGCTAGCAGCGTGCAATAAAACAGGGCGCTGCTTTCTAAATGTCTGTCGTGCGCCATAAATGAATATATTCTTTGTAGCGTGGCAACTCAGTATCTTTTTTTAACTATTGTACTATAGTTCGTTTTTCTTAAGTTTGCCCCTCACTGTAAACGTCTTTTTGAACACAGCACGAGAATTGCTAGCCGAATTACTGAGAAAACTGGTTGGCGCACATTGATTTCACCAGATTTCACAGACGATCAATTTTATCAAATTTATTTACTTTTTCACAGACTCGTAGCTCGTATTTGCCTGTGACCTACAGCCCCACAGGGATAGACGACTTCTCAGGAACTATGTCTGAACTAATAAATAAATTGCACGGCGCTTAACATAACGTTAAATCGTCGGTGTTCAAAAATTATTTTGAAAATATTATTAATATCTACAATACAATGTGCGCTAACCAGTTTTCTCAGTAATTCAGCTAGCAATTCTCGTGCTGTGTTCAAAAAGACGTTTACAGTGAGGGGCAAACTTAAGAAAAACGAACTATAGTAATTAATATTTTCATAATTTTATAATTGTGCTTACGCTTTATGTTGATATTAGTGATAAAGCCTTAGATAAAGTAAATCGATGTGATATTTAATAGAAAAATAGCAAACTAACGCACCATTCATTCGAAAGCTGGGAAATCTACTAAAAAGAACTACTAAAATTCCTGAGGAACCAAAGGATTAAATCGGTATCAAATAGATGCCTGCTATTCCGTCGTGAAAACGGCCAGTGGCCGTTTTCACGACGGAACTTTCGCAGAGGAACTTATTTGATACCTAAAAAGTACCTACCCTTTGAGGCCTTAACATCCCTCAAACTGAAATATTTTATGTTCAAAATAATTTTAGAAGTTTAAATCCGGACATTTTTTACCCTTAAATCACTTATTTATTTACAAACACAGCAATTTTTGGTTCTAGTAGCCCACCTTTCGACTATGAGGTATCAAATCAGCGTGGCAACTTGCTCCCTCTTTGCTCGCTCGGGTATCTAATTCCGGAATTCTTAAAGACAAGGAAAGTATATATCGAGTTCTCTTTTATACCTATTCAGTTATGTTTTAATGGTGATTAAAATATGGCAATTTTTTTAATTACATTTCATATCAGAAAACACGCAAAACAATGAAACAAAAATAACTACGGCAGATAATTACCTTCAGGTATATAATTCCCACCAATCAGCACCTCAGTAGGATATGACGTCATACAAGAATGGTGGTGAAGGCAGTTTGCAGTCCCGGCCGGTAGGTCACGTGACCGCCGGGCGCCTCGGGTCACGCGGCGGTCGGGAGTCGGAAGCGGGGCGTGGTCGCGGGCGGACGCGCGGGGCATCATGCTTTGCTTTGCTTGCTTTGTCAACTTCATATAACTTACTATCGCATTCGTGTGAAAGCCAAACACTGCTCAGTGCCCTTAGAAATTGAGTTTTGGAAAGCTCAAGTCCCTATAGCTCCTCAGGTCGGCAACAGTTGAAGCCTCAGCTGAACCCATGTGAAAAAAACGAGGGTAAGGAACCTTGTGTTGCTTTTTCTTTTACCGTCATAATTATCTCAAACCATCACAATTTTGAGTTGCCACATTGTCTGCTTCACTACATTCGTGTAAAACTTGGGTGAAGGCTGGTGGCTCAAAGAAAGGTGAAGATATTTCTTTAACCCTCGCCGGACCTATTGGTTTTCTACATACGCGCCGGCCGAGGGGGGGGGGGGGGGCGGGTACGACCCCCCCTCGCCGTTTCGCCCCTGGTGGAGCTAGCGCGTCGCGGAAAAAACGAGCGTGTGCGCCGTTACGAGACGCAGAGATTGGTACCCGATTTTAAGGTCCTAGGTCAACCGGTGACCTCTGAGGTTAGGTCAAGTGCCCCAAGGTACGGTTCGGTTTTTGGTGAATAACTTCGCAAAAAACGGCCGCAGAGCGCCGATTTTGGCAGCATCGTGTTCGTCTCGCTCAGGCGCGTCGAATGATATACTTTTTGTCCGGGTCAGGTCAACTTGGGGTGTTGACCTCAGGTCAAGGTCAGGTCAGCACCCCCAGGTCACGAAGTTGGTTGAAAGAGGTCATGTCGCATATCATTCGATTCGGCAGGTCTTCCTGAGTCCATTGGTGGCTTTCCCGACTCGCTAGCTCAATTTGATCAAGAGTTATTGACGAAAAACTAATATGACCTTGATGACGTCATAAATGACGTCACGCAAGGTCAACATTGCAAAAGTGACGCATCTAACCTTGCAAGGAGTGCATCAAATCACGATTCTGTGTGCTTGAGATAGTTGGAGATCGTTCCCGGCGTCAGAATAGCAGTTTGAATTTTTCCCCATTGACTTATAATGGTGAGGTCACGAAAATGACCTGACCTCATATGACCTTTAGGAAAAATCCGAGATATACAAGTTGTGGGACTCATAATGGATACTAGATCCTGCAAGTTTCATTTCCCTGTGACATCTCCTCTGGCAGTGAGGGCGTTGCGAAGTTGCGACATCTGAAGACCGTGCAGAGGTTCACTTATGACGTCATAGGTCAGTGACCTGACCTGACCCAAAAATGCGGTTGGTGTCAAAAGATGCGGCTTGGATCAAAGGTCAGGTATGCCAAGCTTCAGCTCTCTATCGCCAGCGTGTTCGGAGCTATCGCGAAAAAACCCTATGGGGGGGGGGGGCGGCACCCGCCCCCCCCTCGGCCGGCGAGGGTTAAGTGCCTAATCCGTGAAATATCCCGGCTTTACAAATCTACACTTTTCATTTTCTCCACGATACATTTTTTAAAATTGTTTAAATTTACCCCGCGTTCGATGTCTCTCGGACGACGAAGATTCTACGTCGTCCGGCCAATCCCGTTCAAGGTCAGCGGGGGCTCGGCTGTGGTTATGGAACGTGATTGGCCGGACGGCGTAGAATCTTCGCCGTCCGAGAGACATCGAACGCGGGGTTAATCTACATTTGTTAAAATCGGGGCTTTGGTTTTGTGTAAACTAGATCATAAAGTTTACTATAGTTTTGTGTAACCTGATGGCTGAAGAAAATAGTAATTTTGCTAAAATGATGTGCGGAAATTTGTTGCTTTCCAAATCAAATTACTCATACCTATATTTCATTCAAAATTAGGAGGCATTATTAGGGTAAGGTGCCTAATTAGCGACCCCCTTAATTTGAACCGTCATTGCTCACGCTCTGTGGGTGCCACTGTATTACTGGCTTGATTTTCGGAGAGATTGTTCATTTTTCTATTAAAATATAGTCATTTTCTGCCCCAATATTCACTAACTTATTTGTAGTGAGCATTTTGGCAAACCATTGCAAAAAACGCTAATAGGGAACTCTTCCCGATTAGCGACCGGGGAGGGTCGCTAATAAGTTATGGGTTTCCCCATATTAAAAATGGCAAAAAAATGCGACGCCTGAAAAGATGAAATATGATCTCAAAAAGGTAACCTATACGCAAAGCACTCAATTACTCGAACAGGAACGTTTATTCAACACATTTGCGTAAGTAAAAACTGATCACGTGATGCACCGAAGGCGAAAAGAAGGCGGAAACCCAAATTTTGCGGGCTATCTCGTATGATATTCGAGGTCCGCGCTGAATTCGGCACCCCTGCAGTCGGTGACGACATTTGGCATCCCCTGCCACACATTGCAAGCTTCAGCAACACCTCATTTTCATTTCTCTCTTTTCCCCTTTCTTTCCCTTCTTGAGCTATTTGCGACCATGTCGGGCGCAAATAGGAAATATGAGTTGCGACACATTTTTAACCGTCATGCTGTGCACAGCTGAGCGATTCACTATGGGAAAACGGCAATCAATTGAAAAAGGAATGTCGATTCAGAATAATAAAGGTGCATTATCCTAATGTGCATCGCTTTTCATCAGAGAGGGCCCAAACATACACGCTTTGGATAAGAAACTCGTCATTTTTATTTAAACTCACCTGAAACGTCCCACCAGAAATATCGACGACCGGAAAATAATTTAATTTGATAACCAAAGTATGGCTGAGCTTTTGACGATATTTTACCCCGTTTTCTCCTGCCAGTTTTTCTGTAGGGAGGTAGGTCGCAAATCGGAAAGGGTCGCTAATTAGGCACCTTACCCTACTGTTT
The DNA here is from genome assembly GCF_019059575.1 of Amphibalanus amphitrite. Classification (NCBI taxonomy): domain Eukaryota; kingdom Metazoa; phylum Arthropoda; class Thecostraca; order Balanomorpha; family Balanidae; genus Amphibalanus; species Amphibalanus amphitrite. The sequence goes on from NW_024881504.1 coordinate 1,521,574, forward strand.
TTTCTTGTAACATGAACTGAGTTTGGGTACGGTGCTCCGGAAACGTTGTGGAACTTTAAGCTAACTAGAGCAGTTTCCATAAAAATTGTTTAGATAGTTGACATGGCTTGTTGACAACTCTTTTGCTGTTTCTAAAAAAAGTGAAAAAAAATATTTTCCTGCATTAAGCAAACAAGGCATGTTATTCTCATAAGCTATCGAATGTGTGTGTGTTTTTTTAAGCTGTTTTTTAAGCTTTTAAGCTGTAACTTCAGTTACTTCACTTTAGAACATATTGCCCAGAATGCGTCACTGATCATGAGCTGGTATATCATATCATATGTAGCAAATACATAAATGAGAATAGTGTGTCATGAATTTTTGTGCATGCTTCTGGATCATCTGTAATTACATCAAAGGCTCGGCTCAAGAGTGTCCTGCCGACCAGCTTATGCCCAACCCTTTCTGTCCGCAGAACGTCGCCTGCGACTCCCGCACGCCGTTTGCCCCGGCCGTCCGTACTGGTCTTCGCGCTGCGAGCCGCGCTGGAGTTCGCGGCGGCGTCGTGGAGGTCCCATCGGGACGGCGTGTGATGCCCGCGTCGAGCTTATAAGCCGTGAGCTTCGATTGGCGGCTCACGCGGTCACCAGCTGTATGTACAGCCTCGGCCCCGACGACCCCGCTAATGGCCGAGACCGGCATACCCCCCGCATGGGTCCGCTGTCCGGCGCAGCGCTGGCCGCCCGCATGCTACTTTTGGCTGTATCGCTGCCCAGCGGGAGCGCGCTCCACGCTGCGGAAGAGGTACACGTTGCGACCCGACTGAGGACCGCAACCGGATGGTGACACGTCGGCCTCTGCGCCCTGGCCGGGGCAGGCGTGACCGACGTCACAGTGGAGGAACGCCCAAACAAGACCAGCCCACCGTCGGAGCAGCATGGAAATATCATGTTCTGCCTGGACGTCGGACCCGGCGGCCGCAGTGCACCTGCACACGTGCGGAGAGGGGCGCTGGAGGCTACTCTGGAGCTTCTGCCATTCCGCGGCGCGACTGCTGGCAAAACGGCGGCGATTGAGGCGGTTGGGAACAGCTGCAGCAATGGTGATGGCGGTGATGGCGACATGGCGGTTTGGGACTTCATCTCAGCGCGGCCGCCGCCCAGGCGCCGCTGCGTCCGGCTGCTCAGCCACCTACCGGATGGCGGGGTGGCCCTTACGGCCCTCACGCCCGTTCGGTCTGCGGCCACGTTGTGGGGTGGCGGTCGCGGGGTTAGCGGCGTTGGACTTCGTCCTTTATCCAGACTGCACCGTACCATCTGAACGGATGGATCTGCCAAGAAAGATGACATCCAAGGCGGCTATGAGGCGATCACAAAGCTTCACCAAGAGCTTCTCCTTCATGGGGCCGGCCGGCCGTTAAGTCGCAACACCGGCTGCCGAGTGCCAACAGCTGCGTGCGCTGGCGCCGACGCGTTGTGGGCCGCGCTGCTGACGCCCAAGCTGCGATATCAACCATCTATGAATAAGTGGCAGCGGTGGCGGCTTGTCAGTTGTTAACGTGCCTTAACAGACGTTGCGAATAGCCCGCGTTGGAATCGCATGGTTGGCAACACAACGCAAGTAAAAATGGGCTTCCTTGATGAACCTACTTTTTAAGCATTGTAGCCTTTGTAATTTTGGATGTTTTGTTGTAGATATTATTTACTACATATATACTATATAGGCACTCACGTGCTTTAAATCGCGCAATGCAATTGAACCATGGTAAAGACAATGATAAATGAACTGAGAGCTGACATGCCCCATGCTTTGTGTGTGTATGTGTGTGTGTTTTTTTTTTTTTGGCGAGTCGATAAAAGTGGTTTTGGACACTGGATGAGTTTTTAGGGGTGTGGTGAGGGGGGATGTAATTCCACAGACCTTCTGTCAGATTCACTAATGCAGTAGGTCTGTGCGGTGTTTAGTCATCGGAGCATTCTTTGAAAGTCGTGAATAGGGCCACCGAGTACCTAAAGCCGTGATATTCCCCCACAAAAACTTCTTTTAAATAACCGGGGATATAGGTACATGAGCAGAGTAAATGCTATTACGAACGCCTATCACAATGCTGAGCGAATAGGAAAATCCATAGATGGAGAATTGTGCCGCGTTACGGGTGCTCGGGCGCAGCCAATCCACCGTTACCCCAGCGGTGGACCTTGACCCGCATCGTCTGTCTCGGCTCCAAAGCCAAACCGGCGTGGAATTGGGAGCGTTCGAGCACTCATGGTCCAGCGCAATTCTCCACCTAAATCCATTACTGATACACATTTGCTTGCTCATAGTCATGTAACCCCGGTAAATTCACCCAATACTTTCATATTGGTCGCTCCATAGACAGATGGCCACAGAGATCAACTTAAAAGGCCATTGTTGCATTCATTTAGTGGAGATCATTAAAGAGCCGTGACAGGTCACAAGTCGCGTGACATCATACGTGTAACGACCAATGACGTCGGCCTGCAAAACCCAATGGAAGCGGCTAGCAGCGTGCAATAAAACAGGGCGCTGCTTTCTAAATGTCTGTCGTGCGCCATAGATGAATATATTCTTTGTAGCCTGGCAACTCAGTATCTTTTTTTTAACTATTGTACTAGTATTTAATCAGAATCAGAATCAGAATGTATTTCGTAACAAATCCATTAAATCATGGTTTTTCGTCGTCACACGTCATATTATCAAAAAACGTATGTACAGGTAGCCGGTAGGTAGGCGCTACAGTACCAGTACAGTGCATGCATCTACAATCACATATCGTCACGTCCAAATGACTATTGCACAACGCGCAGATCACGGCGCTCGAACACCGCCGTGCTGGACGCGCAACAGATGGCGTCTCAGCCGGGACCTGAAGCCCCGAGCGTTCACGTCAAATGGCAGCCGGTTGTACTCCTGCACGCCACTGTAGCACAGACGGCGGCGACCTAGCTCCGTCCGTATTCTCGTTAGGGCGCGCTGCGAGGAGCCTCGTGTCTGGTATTGGTGCTCAGCGACTCCACCGATGCAACCAGCTACGCTCTCAGGTCTCCCCGTGGTTATCGCAGTGTGAACCAGGCACAGCCGGTGGTACATGACAAGGCTTGGCGCGTCTAGCCAGTTAAGTTGTCGAAACACATCAGATATGTGGTCATGTTTCCGCCTGCCGCTGACGACTCGAGCTCCAAAGTTCAACAGCTTTTGCACTCTATGGAGCTGCGTCGCGTTACACGTGTCGTACACTGAGATGCAATATCTGACAACAGACGTGACAAGGCCTTGCACGATGGTTACAAGAGTACTTTTTGGTATGGTGTGTTTGGCGTGCATTAAACCTACGAGAATGCCCGTACACTTCGCTGTAACATGGTCGACATGTGGCTGGAAATTTAAATGGCAGTCCATGATCACTCCTAAGTTTCGTACCACCCTGGAATCTGGCACGACGGTACCCAAGAAGTTCATCGCGACCGGCGGTAAGCCCCTCAGCATTCCAGGGGTCCCCATTACCAGTGCCTGCGTTTTGGCTGCGTTCAGCTTCATGCCGTGAGAGCAAAACCACGTGTATACACACTCGAGTGCGCGTTCCATGAGAGCGGTTATGCGCGGCAGGTCGCTTTTCTGGCCGCTGACGAGCAGTTGTGTATCGTCCGCAAACTGCACCACTCGGACTCCGTCCGGCACAAACAGACTTAGCTCGTTCGTAAACACCGTGTACAGGATGCAGCTGAGTGAGCCGCCCTGAAAGACGCCGATCGAGTTCGGCTTCGCCGCAGAGCGCACAGGCACACCGCTGCTACCGACGATCTGGACCTGCTGGGTGTGGCCACGTAAATAGTCGGCGAACCACGCCGTGTCCACGCCGTACAGCGCCAGCTTATCCAACAGAATCTGGTGCGGCACCACATCGAAACACTTCGACAGATCTAACAGTACCAGTATGGATATCTGGCCGGAGTCCATCGCACCTAGAACATGTTCGGTAATTACACTGAGTGCGGTCTCGGTGCTGTGTCCCTTCCTGTAGCCGTGCTGTGTGTTGGAGAGCAGACCATTGGTTTCCAGATGTTGAACGAGCTGGAGCTGGACCACACGCTCGACGACCTTCATCATTCCTGGTAAGATGGAGATCGGACGCGTGTTGGCTGGGTCAGACGGTCCCTTGCCCTTGGGGATCGGAGTCACGAGCGCATGCTTCCAGGCACCGGGTACTTGTGATGTAGTTAGGCTGGCGTTGACGATGTCCAGGAGCACATGTCCGATGCCCCAGAAGAATTTACGAAACATATCAACGCTAATCCCGTCGATTCCGGTGGCGGTAGATGGCTTCATCGCCGACAGAATCAGGCACAGCGTGTCAAAATCGATGGAGTTCGGCTTGAAGCCGGCGGTCGTCACCCGTGGCAGTCGTACCGGTACCGGTGTCGCTGGTCTCGGTACGCTGGCGGCCGTGACGGGACCAACGCTCACGTAATAATCATTAAGCGCGTCCGGCGTGGCGCTGGGCACTGCCGCCTCCTTCTTGCTGCCAATGACAGGCCGCAGCACGCGCCAGACGCCACCCGGGCCGGCTCTGTCCAACTCTCTCTGCAGGTGAGCGGTCTGGTCTCTCCGTACAGCTGCACGACACTGCCGGTTCAGCTCCTTGTAGTGGTCGCGCTGTCCGCCAAGGCGGAGCGCCCGTCTCCGGTCCGACAGCAGCCGGCGGGTGTCATCTGTCAGCGGCGGCACCCCGGGCGGCCGCAGCCGCACCCTGGTCAGCGGGGCCACCGTGTCCAGCTCCGAGAGGAAAATCGTGCGAAATTCCTCCCACTTCTCCTCAGGTCTCTGCCGCCGGAATACGGGACTCCAGTCGGTGTCAGAGAGTTGTCGGTTAAACTGGTCGGGATCGATGCGTCGCAGGCACCGGCGCTGAATAGTCGGACTGACCCGCCGCCTCGCGCCGCCAAACCGCAGTCTCACACGGGTGATATCATGTGGTGTGCCGTAATGGCACCGGGTCACCCCAGCACGTGTCACGACGTCTGGCTGATTGGTTGCCACAATATCCAGCAGCGAGTTCGCTGGTCGGTAAGTCGGCCGCACCAGCCGCTGGCCGGGCGAGTCGGTGGCGGGCTTCAGCAGACAGCAGTTCAGGTCACCCGCCAGTACCACCGTTGCACCGAGGTGACTCGCCAGCATATGCTGCAGCTGTGACTCCAGGTCCTCGAGATCGGCGGTGATCTGGGCTGACGTGTTCTTGGGCACTCGGTAAACACTCGCGAAAAATAAACCGCGGCATTTCCCCACGAACACTTTTGCCCAAATCACCTCTACATTGGAGTTCGCGACTCCGGTCACGGGCGTCGGTAACACCTCTACTCTGTGCGCCTCGCGGACCAGCAACGCCACCCCACCGTGTCCCCGAGCCAGTCCACGATCACTCTGGCGATCACTCCTGTACAGCCGATAACCGCCAATCGTGAGTAGCCTGCTGGGCACATTGGGCGAAAGCCATGTTTCACAAACAGCCAGCACATCGAAACCATACACATCACTCAAATCACTGCCAGGTCCGGTATTTTTGGTTTCAATGATTGAACGTTGAGCTGTCCCACAAGCACCGTGTCGGCGGAGTGCTCGCCGTGCCGGTGCCAGTTCACTCCTCCCCTCCTGCGGCGCGGCCGGGCTCGCTTTCTGCCACCCCGACGGGTCCTCCTCCGCGTCAGGCCGGGGACGACCGCCCCACCGTACGCAGGTAAGCAGGCAGCGCCGGGCCGGCCCGCACTCGCAGGCGGGCCGGGGCGGCCACCGCCACGGGTCAGCCGATCGGCGGGGCAAGGCCGCGCGCGGTCGAGGTCACTGAGCGCGGGAGCGGAGCGCCGGGGCAGAGGACGGAGCCGTCCGGAGCTGCTCTGAGAAGCGGCGGTAGCGGTCGGGCTGACACCGGGGTCAAGGTCACGGCCCGCGGCTACAACGGTCAGCGGTGAGAGACGCCGGCGGGCGGCTGGACGCCACGGGTCGGCTGCGGGAACAGCGGCGGCACACACACACTGAACAGCGTACAGAACTGCTATGCTGTACATTAAGTCGAGATGGAAGCTCCATGAATATGACGAGACGTGACACGGCATACCGCTGATGGCCAGGGCGGTGCCGGCTCGGTCGGTTGTTGAGATCTTGAAGTTGTGTAGATCCTGCCGTCCGTGAGGTGGGTAGGTCGCTAGCCACCGCAGATCAGTCACCCAGCTCGACATCCATCACTAACACCGGGTAGTCATCACAGATTAGGTCACTGTCAAGTCAAAAGCAGATATCACGCCACTATTAATAATTGAAATTAATAATTTCACAATTTTATAATTGTGCTTACGCTTTATGTTGATATTAGTGATAAATCCTTAGACCAGTATAACGCCTTTTCGGGCGACTAACGGAGCGAGCGAGAGGGTGAGCCTTGCACGTGCGGAATTTCGAGGGGGTACCTCCAACTGACTTGTGCACGGCACCCTACTAACCGGTCTCTAGCGATGTGCCAAATTTGGGCACAATCGGCCCAGCCGTTCTCGAGATCTGGAAGCGGCACCCTGCACGTGCGCACGTGCAAAATGGGTCCCAACTGACTTGTGCACGGCACCCTACTTACCGGTCCCTAACCGTGTACCAAATTTGAGCGCAATCGGTCGAGCCGTTCTCGAGATCTGGAAACGACCCCTGCACGTGCGCACGTGCAGCAGCACCCCAACTCTGGCACATGGATATGCAGTGCCTAGTGGGTGCCTACCTACATGCCAACTTTGAGCGCAATCGGCCAAGTAGTTACCGAGATATTGCAACAATTGCAAAACTGACACCTCTTCGTTTTGCACGTGGCACGTGCATAAGGGGTCACCCGCATGCATCGGGAATAGTCCAATACTTGGTAGAAGGAATGAAGCTACCCTACAAAAATTACCGCATGTAAATCGGTCAAGTGGTTGCTGAGATATAAGCCTCGCAAAAGCGTCCGCACGGCCGGCCGGCCGGCCGGCCGGCCGGCCGCTCATACTCAGAAATTTCCGTTAGTGTCATGCGGGGCAGCTGATGTAGATGGCGCAGGTGTAGTTACCTACCACCTACCTTGGTTGTTTTCTCTTTTGGCGGAAACACGGTCTCGACTTCCCCTCCTCGCTCGCCCAGGTGTCTGTGTCTGCCGATTCCTTCTTGCGTAGCTGAAAGAAAGGCGCAGTTGGTGGCGAATGGCGAGCCGGCTGGGCTGGCGGGCCGAACTAGCTGTGGAGTGAACATTTATGTTAGGTTACCGCCCAGCCCCAGCGACAGGCCAGGTGCAGGGTGCACTGCCACCTGGTGGCAGCACAACTCAAAGTGTATGGTGGCATTCTGTAGCTGTCGTAAGTACATATCGGGCACTGGTACTTACAGGCTAAAGGATGTGTAACGGGCCACCCCACTGAGGGTGTTAATTGTGGAGCGCCTAACGGATAGTTTTTTGGCGAGAGCCAGACTGTGAGATCACAGTGAACGGCAGTGAATGGTCACGAGAGCCGTAGGTGACCAGGTGGGTTATGCGGACAGCCTCCATGTCTAAGTGGGCAAACGCGGACAGCCTGGTGTATCACAATGTGGGGGCTATCGCGGACAGCCGGGCATGTCTACAGGTGGGGCTATCGCGAACGGCCCTGCATGGATGGATGTGGGGCTATCGTGGACGGCCCGGGGCTATCGCGGACAGCCCTGCATGTACGTAGGTGGGGCGATCGCGGACAGCCCTGCATGTATGTAGGTAGGGCTATCGCGGACAGCCGGGCATTTTTTAGGTGGGGCTATCGGAGACAGCCCTGCATGTATGTAGGCAGGGGGTAGCGCGGACAGCCTGACCTGTCACAATGTGGGGCCATCGCGGACAACCGTCCACGTCTGCAGGTGAGGCCATCGCGGACAGCCGTGCACGTCTGCAGGTGTGACTATCGCGGACAGCCGTGCAATGTGCATGTCTGCAGGTGAGACTACCGCGGACAGTCGTGCCCTTTGTAGCCTCGCTATCGCGGAACGCCGGGCATGTCTGGAGGTGAGACTATCGCGGACAGTCGGGCATGTCTATAGGTTGGGCTATCTCGGACAGCCCTGCATGTATGTAGGTAGGGCTATCGCGGACAGCCTGACATGTCATAATGTGGGGCCATCGCGGACAGCCGTCCATGTCTACATGTGATGCTATCGCGGGCAGCCGTGCACGTCTGCAGGTGAGACTCGCGGACAGCCGTGCATGTCTGCAGGTGAGGCTATCGCGGACAGCCGTGCCTTTTTGTAGCCTCGCTATCGCGGACAGCCGTGCATGTCTGGAGGTGAGGCTATCGCGGACAGCCGGGCATGTCTATAGGTGGGGCTATCTCGGACAGACTTGCATGTATGTAGGTAGGGCTATCGCGGACAGCCTGACGTGTCACAATGTGGGGCCATCGCGGACAGCCGGCCATGTCTGCAGGTGAGGCTATCGCGGACAACCGTGCCTTTTTGTAGGTGAGGCTATTGCGGACAGCCTGACGTGTTACAATGTGGGGCCATCGAGGACAGCCGTCCATGTCTGCAGGTGAGGCTATCGCGGACAGCCGTGCATGTCTGCAGGGGAGGCTATCGCGGACAGCCGTGCCTTTTTGTAGGTGAGGCTATCGCGGACAGCCGTGCCTTTTTGTAGGTGAGGCTATCGCGGACAGCCCGACGTGTTACAGTGTGGGGCCATCGTGGACAGCCGTCCATGTCTGCAGGTGAGGCTATCGCGGACAGCCACGCACGTCTGCAGGTGAGACTATCGCGGACAGCCGTGCATGTCGGCATGTGAGGCTATCGCGGACAGCCTGACGTGTTACAATGTGGGGTTATCGCGGACAGCCGTCCATGTCTGCAGGTGAGGCTATCGAGGACAGCCGAGCACGTCTGCAGGTGAGACTATCGCGGACAGCCGTGCATGTCGGCATGTGAGGCTATCGCGGACAGCCGTGCCTTTTGCAGGTGAGGCTATCGCGGACAGCCGTGCACGTCTGCAGGTGAGACTATCGCGGATGGCTGTGCATGTGTGCAGGTGAGGCTATCGCGGACAGCCGTGCCTTTCTTATCCTCGCTAACGCGGACAGCCGTGCATGTCTGGAGGTGAGGTCTCGGACAGCCTTGCATGTATGTAGGTAGGGCTATCGCGGACAGCCTGACGTGTTACAATGTGCGGCCATCGCGGACAGCCGGCCATGTCTGCAGGTGAGGCTATCGCGGACAACCGTGCCTTTTTAGGTGAGGCTATCGCCGACAGCCTGACGTGTCACAGTGTGGGCCAACGCGGACAGCCGTCCATGTCTGCAGGTGAGGCCATCGCGGACAGCCGTGCATGTCTGCAGGTGAGGCTATCGCGGACAGCCGTGCCTTCTTGTAGGTGAGGCTATCGCGGACAGCCTGACGTTACAATGTGGGGCCATCGCGGACAGCCGTGCCTTTTTGTAGGTGAGGCTATCGCGGACAGCCTGACGTGTGACAATGTGGGGCCGTCGCGGACAACCGTCCATGTCTGCAGGTGAGGCTATCGCGGACAGCCACGCACATCTGTAGGTGAGACTATCGCGGACAGCTGTGTATGTCGGCATGTGAGGCTATTGTGGACAGCCGTCCATGTCTGCAGGTGAGGCTATCGCGGACAGCCGCGCACGTCTGCAGGTGAGACTATCGTCGGTATGTGAGGCTATCGCGGACAGCCGTGCATGTCTGCAGGTGAGGCTATCGCGGACAGCCGTGCACGTCTGCAGGTGAGACTATCGCGGACAGCCGTGCATGTCGGTATGTGAGGCTATCGCGGACAGCCGTGCATGTCTGCAGGTGAGGCTATCGCGGACAGCCGTGCCTTTTTGTGGGTGAGGCTATCGCGGACAGCCTGACGTGTGACAATGTGGGGCCATCGCGGACAGCCGTCCATGTCTGCAGGTGAGGCTATCGCGGACAGCCACGCACGTCTGCAGGTGAGACTATCGCGGACAGCCGTGCATGTCATGTCGGCATGTGAGGCTATCGCGGACAGCCGTGCCTTTTGTAGGTGAGGCTATCGCGGACAGCCGTGCCTGTTTGTAGGTGGGGCTATCGCGGACAGCCGTGCATGTGTGTAGATGCAGCTATCACAAACAGCCGTTGATGTCTGTAGGGGAGTCTAAGTGGACAGGTGAGGGGATGGGACAGGGCCACTACTGCAAACAGGCGCCGCCGGAAGGGGTGTCAGTGTGGCACATTACCAGCAGTGACCTGACCCCCAGTCGGTCCGCTGCAGACCGGTGAAAGGCAACACCCCCGATCAACGGCAGTCCGACCGCCGGCCACAGGCCCGTCATGGCCTTTTCAAGGGCAGCTGACGTCACGCCGGATGAGTCACCCGGCCGCCCCCGGTGCGGAGGACGGTCAAGTGTCACACGCCCGCGCCTGCGCCGCTGGCAACCACGTGACCATCAGTAGCTATTGTTGCTGCCGCCGCCCGCGGCGCTACCAGCGTTGGAAGTGCCACGTAGAGCTGACGTCACGATCACGCTATGGCTGGTCGGACCCGCCAAGATGGCGTCAGGGCGACAGGGCATTGGGCGTAGGCCATGGACATCAATACTGATGCCAGGCAAGCAAAGAGTATATAGGGCTAAAAATGCATGGCAGGCTAAGAAACGTCAATGACTGGGGCCAGGCAAGCAATGACATTGGTGGAAAGAACCATTGTAGGTACGGAAGAGGAGGTCATCCTGGTTGGCCGGGCACAAGATAAATGTACAGAAAGTCACAGGTTCATACACTGAGCAAATCACACCGGGGTGAGCTGATCCCCAGGCACATTGCAGGTGGTGAGACACCTGATTGCAGTCAGTGTGGGGCTCGTTATAGTCAGTAATGTGGCGCACGGCGCACGGCCTCGGCTAGGGGGGGGGGGGGCGCCATGGGGGCAAACTCTTATCATGTATGCTATATTGAATCGCCGTTAGCGATCACGTGAGTGAGTAAGGTGCAAGTGGCAATCACCACCGGCGTGTTATGGGACGCGGCGAGGAACGGGCGAGACAAAATGGCGCCCGGCGCCGGGGGGGGGGGGTAATCTCCCCATGCACGCGGTGAAAGCCGTCGACAGACCTAATTAGGTAGCAGGGAATATCCAGTAACATACCTGCAGTTTTTGCTGGCGAGGGGCCATCGCGACCACAGTAGGATCCTAGTTTTACTCTCGCTGATGCACGTTGGTGTGAAACTCGTTCGGCGTAGGAAGACTATGGTGGTGATGTTTGCCAGCGTTGCCTTTCTTTCACGGATTTGTTTTCTTGTTGGATTTTGCTGCTCACATATCGATTCACACATACATCACTCGCACTCAAGACTGAACAGTGAACATTCAACTCGACTAATGTGCCCCGCGCCCTTGCCGACGGCTCGCCGGCGGGCACCCGACTCCGTCTCCCGGCCGGCCCGGGCGCGGCGCCGCGGCGCGGCCGTCCCGGTTACCTGACCCGGCCGGCCAAAGGTCGGACCGGCTCCGGCCGCCGCTGTCAGCCCGCGGCGGGCCCGGGGAGGGGTACTACACTACATTCTCCCATTGTCGTGGTAACATGCTTGGTGAGGGCAAACATTGGCATGATTTCTTTCCCATTAATATTAAAGTATTGCCTGATTATCTCGTCTAGTGCTGCCATCTGTCGAATGTTGTTCTCCCTAGTTGTTCTTCCTAGGGGTCGCCGCAGTCTGCCCCGCCGCAGTCTCCCCCACACTAATGTTCCGTGATTATCGCCGGCTCTAATACGGTCCCATTAATCTAAGGAAAGACTCCGCTCGCTTCGCTCGCTCCGTAATAAAGTAAATCGATGTGATATTTAATAGAAAAATAGCAAACTAACGCACCATTCATTCGAAAGCTGGGGAACCTACTAAAAAGAACTACTAAAATTCCTGAGGAACCAAAGGATTAAATGGGGATCAAATAGATGCCTGCTATTCCGTCGTGAAAACGGCCAGTAAGTTGTTTTTAGTTGAAACATATAGCCAAAAGCACATTGCAATGGGCTATAGATTCTCAAGCTCATGAAGCATCATAGGTTAAGTGGTATGTATCTGGCTTTAGGCCGAAGGCCTGAAGCCTGATGCGCACCGCATGCCTACACAAGCCCTTGCAAGGGGTTAAGAAAGATGGGTAGGTAGGTACCTACATCAACAGAAAACATAAACAACAAACCAGAATAGAAGCACTAGCAGTGTAGACATCTAATGCCAAATCCTGAAGCATGGTTGTGGGACAGAACAACAGACCCTGATGCTTTTCATTATCAATGTTAGGCATGGAAAATGAAACTGAAGTTGATGGACTGTCAAACAGTGATTGTCTAGTCAAAACTCTTGCTTCTTTCTTACCTTGCATATTTTCTGAGGTGTGATATGCCAGGCTTGAAGCAGCCTTCTGAGCAAGTCTCAAACTAATTTGATATGCAAGGCATCAAAACACTAGTGAGCATCCAAGAAAGAAAAACATTCATCTATTTTGATTTTTCCAAATAATGATCTTCGCTCAAATCCCCAAGAACGTGCGATCCACAACTGCCTCTTTCAATCAAAAATTTTAATTGAGTTTTTAATGACGTCAATAGCAAAGAAGTGGCAAAAAATTGTTTTAAGTCACTATAAACAGCCATAAAAACTATAATTAATAAAAAATAATGCTATACAGTTAAAAACTTGCTCTCAAACAAAGATTAAGTATCAAATTTTTACATTTTTAGAAGAAGACGTCATTTTATTAGTAAAGTCAACAGCTCGCGTAAGAAATATTGTGTTCAGGGTTTTCACCGTCATGTGAATTACGTGTTCAGGGTTTCCACCATCATGTGAATTAACCGTAAGTAAGGTTCATGCTCACTTATAATCTAATTCCATTGGCTTCGTTGATCAGCATTTTCTGTTAGCGGTCACTCGCACACCAGTTAGAACATAAAGCGCCAGTTTTATATTATGTAATTGGACTTGCCGAAAATCCAGAAATAAATCTAAGAGTTATTTTAGATGATATTTTATGAAGCCTTTACCTGCCTTTACCTAGGCGTGATTTCCTTTTCTATTACCTGAAAGAATTATTGAACGCTCGTCTTCAGTAGCTGTGAGGTGCTCTCCTGATGACCAGGTGAGATTGATTTGAGAGGGATGTGACAATGCAACATGTTGCATTTTCTGAAGCTGTCAAGCTCTTGATGATGAGAAACAATTGGTACCTATAATTAGTATTCTGTACCAGAGTGCAAACTCCCCTACAGCAAATGGTAAAATCATTACAGGTTTTCAAAGGCTTCACCACTTTCAATGTTGCTGGGCATCCTTTGCATGATTTTTACAGGCCAGACTGCTTATCAGAATGTAAGATTAAGGATTTAAGATTTTATATTTGAGTACTTAAGATTGAGCTTGAAATCTCACAGCCGTGGCCACAGCCGTAGCCGTGTTTTTGGAGATATTTGCAGCCGCCCCGACCCACAGCCGTGGGGCTGCAGCCAGCCGCGGCTGCAGCCGGCCGGTGCAGACCTCTAATAACCACCTTGTATTTCAGTTGGAACGGTAGTATTTCAGTTGGAACGGTAGTTTATATATATTTAACCGCGAGTAGGTAGAACAAATTTTCTAAACGTCGAGTCGATAGGCGAGACTTTAAAAATGCTTGTCTACCTACGAGTGGCTTAATAATTTTATCCCGCACCGCCGGCATCTTTCGGTCACTTAAGTTAAAAAATACATTTTATGTAAAATACGGCATATTTCAGACTAGACAAACGTCTAGACGTTTAACAAATCAGGTAAACATCTGACAATTTTCTCTCTTTGCACGTGGAGGAATTGTTAACACTGTCTACGGTGCGGAATAATGACAAAAAAGAACTCCAATATCTATGTAACGTCGTTTATGACGTTGCACATGGTTCACAACGCAAAAGTTGAACATCGATCTTGCAAGGAGTGAAGCGACACGAGCACGACTCCATGTGCAAACGATAGTCGTAAATATTTTTTTTTTTTGTCATCAACATAAATTTTAATATTTCCCTTGTTGAATTATGATGGTGAGGGAGGTCACGTCATTGACCTAGCTTTACGTGAACTTCTAGAAATTACGAGACATAAAAGTTGCAAGGTCTCGGAAGAATATGAAGTCCTGTGAGTTTTATTTATCTGCAGAAGTTGACCTAGCAATGGCGGAGTTGCCAAGCCGCAACATTTTGGGACCGAGTGAAGCCTTTTATGACGTCATAGGTCAGTGAGTCGACAAGAGTTAAAAATGTAATTGGTCGTTGGTGTCACCAGAGAATCGGCTTGAATCAAGTCAGGTGTGCTATTTTTCATTTATTATTCGGGTTTCCTTGTTGAGAGCAATCGCAAGAAGTCTGGGGTAGGTACCACCCGTCACCCTCATCTATGGAAAGTTATGCTTATGCGGAGCGACCTTCAAAGCTAGTGCGCCCCATGCACTGTCGTGTTTTCAGCTTGCTGTCGGTTTTCCAATATATGGAAGCCAGTTACAGGCGTCTCTGAGTCTCATTGGTCAATCGCACACACCACGTGTGGTTCATCAACGACCAATGAGAAGATGAGAAACGCCAGCAAACTGACAGCATGCTGATTTGGTGATCAAACAGCACCCTGACCACACCCCTCCCATCTATCGCTGACACCCTGCTCGGTAACTCGTCTCGAGACGCGACTGAGCCAGGCCCTTCGACTGGTTACCGCCGCCGGCATAATTCCGCCTGATTCCGACTGCACCGCTGGACACCACACTGAGCTGCGGCGAGCGACCCCGCTGTCAGGCTCGGGCCGAACGCACCCCCTCCCCTACCCCCGCTCCAGCTGTGGCGAGGGTGAGGGCATTCACCGCATCAAACCTACAGGCCGCCTGGACCCTTATCTTGAGACCAATAGTACATATAACATAAGGATTATATATGCCCTGAGAAATAGCTCCTTTAAATATAACATTCATTATGAAAGACCCTGTACCCCCCCCCCCCTCCCCCCCATGTGCGGGCGAGTGTTAACATAAAATTAGCCTTAACCCGGCATCGCCTGGGCTATTTCCGTACCCACGACAGCCTGGAAGGGGGGGGGGTAAGCACTCTTAAGATTTCAAGATTGAGGTCAACTTTCGGGTCAATGTCAGGTCAAAGGTCAAATTCTGGGGTTTTGCATGATTAGGCTTACGGACAGCGGAATGGATAGCTGCTGCTCGAAACTCACCAAAAATGACCTCAAATACCTAGTGAAGGTACCATGTGCGTATAGGGGTCATACCAAGTACGAGTCAAGGTCAGGTCAGGTCATGAAAGGTCACGGTTTTCACTTTCTGCTACATGGGCGTGCGACACATGTTTTATGGCTTATTGTTCACGCCGAATCCGATGGTAATGGTTATATGTGACCCCAAGTCACTGTGCTGGTGAAGAGTGTGCATTGAAAGCATAGAAAATTGTTTTTACATAACTAAACGAGGGCTAAGAACAAAGATCAATTTTTCAACTTGTTATTTTTGACATAACAATGCACTTTTCTAGACGAGCTTGGCCTCAGGAATCTAGTGGCGCCATTTGTTTTCACATGCGATGTTCAGAAGTGCCTCTAATGCACGGAACTGCTTATGACGTCACCATGCTCTATGCATGCTGGAGCTATTTTTTACAATTTGGGGGTCAAAAATCAAGATAGAAAGTTGATATTTGGGACATCTAATTTTCAAATGGAGCTCTATAACATATAATCCGTTTTTTTTTTAATTCTCAAAATTTTTCATTTTATTAGCTGTTTTCCAAAAAAAATACAGTTTTTTGAATTTTTAGGGGTGAAAACGCATTTTATGAAAAATCCGAGATAGCCATTTTAAAGAACTCGTTGAGCTGCGTCTATTCATGTCCTTAATTTAGAATTTGCTTTAAACCTTGTTTTTTGGCGATGTTTTAAACATTTACCACTTTTTGACTGAAAACGCCATGTAGTTACATCACTTAAATCGATATAGGTATCTAATAAAAATTTGAAAAAATCTTAACCCGCGCCCTGATGGGGTCTGCCGGGCAACGCGGTCTGATGGGGAAGGCACTTTGGCCCCTCCTAAGATCTCGAGAACCACGCAACGTAGCGACAAGCGGCAAACGGCGTTGGATAGCCCCAACTGGGAACTACCTTGTGACCCAATTTCATTGACCTCGGTCTAACCGATGACGTCACAGGTCAGGTCAAAGGTCAAATTTTCACCGTTTACAGACATTTCAAGAAATGCGTCGTAAAATCGAGTAAAATGTATGTCATTGAAAATCATCGATGGGGAATTGTCCATACAACACAATTTTTGCTATCTGAGGTCACTGATGCCAGGTCAGGTCACAGAGGTCAGGTCACTGAGGGTCAAAATATGAAAATATCATGTGATGCATGTTTTATGGTCCATTTTACATGACAAATTCGATTATGTGGGTCAGGCAGCCTTTAGGGCCAGTTTAGGTTATGTTCTGGTGAAGGTCAGGTCAAGGTCAGGTCAAATAAGGTCAAATTTCAAACTTGATATTTTTGCATAAAATGGGTATCTATTCGATGCAGCTCGTCACGAGGAGTCTAATGGTGGTCTTTGTTTTGCGCTACGTGATCTAGAATTGCTAAAAATTGAGTTTAAAAAATTTGATGTCATTAAATTTGAACAGTTTTTTCGCTATAACTTGGCCAAAAAAAAGAGATATCGATCTGAAATTTGGTATGTAGATAGAAGAGTACAGGTACCTACTATAATAAGTATTCCGTTTTTTTCAAAATTCGAAAAAATGGGAAATTTTTGAGTTTTTTTTCTGAAAAAAAATCAATTTTTGGGGGGTCAAAATACAAAAATTTTGAAAATCTGAGATAGCAGTTTTGTAGCGCCGTTTTTTTCTACACGACCACATAAAGAATTTTAAAATTGCTTGTAAACTGTAGATTTGCTGAGCGTTTCAAGATGTAATGTTTTTTGCTCATTTTTGCTCGAACATGACCTCAGTTTGACCTCAATAACTTCTGACCCAAGGTGACCTGTGACTTAAAATTTTGTGTGAAGGTGTCAAATTGATGCCCGGGAAGGTACTGGAAATTGCCGTTTTTTTGCTATTCAAGAAAAACCACAGGGGGGGGGGGGGGCAAAATGGCCCCCCCATCAGGGCGCGGGTAAATATCCCATTCTCGTAAAAAGACTTTTCCAGAAAACATTTCATTAAAAGCCCCCATCGTCATGGGTTTGCCAACTTTGTAAAAATAATCTTTTTTGGGCACGAGATGTTTGCACGTGGCATGGGCATAATTCGTGCCGGACAATACAAACCGACGTACCATAACAAATTCAACAATTCTCTTCTGAAAAACATATCAGTAAATATCCTAGCATAATACCTTTCCAAGATATAATGATTCTTTATCGCCTCGTTTTTTTAGACACCCTGTATATGATAGTCCCTACCCTCTTCTATCTACATACCAAATTTTAGATCGATACCTCTTTTTGTGGCCAAGTTATAGCAAAAAAACAGCTGTTCAAAATTGATGACGTCAAATTTTAACTACAATTCTAGACCACGTAGCGAAAAACAAAGACCACCATCAGACTCCTCGTGACGAGCTGCGTCGAATCGATACCCATTTTATGCAAAAATATCATGTTTGAAATTTGACCTAATTTGACCTGACCTTGACCTGACCTCCACCAGAACATAACCTAAACTGGCCCTAAAAGTTGGCTGACCCACATAATCGCATTTGTCATGTAAAATGGACCATAAAACATGCATCACATGATATTTTCATATTGTGACCCTCAGTGACCTGACCTCTGTAACCTGACCTAGTATCAGTGACCTCAAATAGCAAATATGTGTTTGACGAACAATTCTCCATCGATGATTTTCAATGATATGCATTTTACTCGATTTTACAACACATTTCTTGAAATGCCTGAAAAACGGTGAAAATTCGACATTTGACCTGACCTGTGACGTCATCGGTTTGACCGAGGTCAATGAAATTGGTTCACAAGGTTGTTCCCTGTTGGGGCTATCCAACGCTGTTTGCTGCTTGTCGCTATGTTGCGTGGTTCTCGAGATCTTAGGAGGGGGTGGTGCAAATTGCCCCCCAGCGGGGCGCGTTGCTCGGCAGACCCCAGCGGGGTGCGGGTTATTGGAGAAAAACGAGAGGGGGACTATGAATAGCCCCCCCCTCCACCAGTGGGGCGTGGGTTATCTCAAAGGTATTGAAAGTTTCGTCGTGATCGGCCGCTTTTTGCTCGGGTTATTCGCGAAAAAACGAGGGGGATGGGTCCATCCGACCTCCTACAAGTGCGAGGGTTATGATGCCACTTACTTATAGTCTGGCCGTGTAGCCATTCAAGTGCAATGGACGAGTCTCGGAGGATGGCAATTTCATCAACCTCTGAAGTGTGCTGCTTTCTTTCCACGTAGTCGTCCACTGTGCCGACTGCTAGCTCCATAGCGATGAAGTAGAATCTTTTTGACTTTTCCACGTGGTAGTACCTTGTAAATAAATAAGAAAATAACGTTAACAACAGCTACTGTAGATTTCACACTTAACCCGCGCCCTGGTGGGGTCTGTTTATAACGCGACCTGGTGGGGGGGGCTATTTTTTGCCCCCCCTCGTATCTCCGAAACTACTGGACGGATCCGAAAAATTCAAACGGCGTTCGAAAGGCCTGTCAAATTTGTTGAGGGAAACCAAATTTTATTGACCTCGGGGTCACCGATGACGTCACAGGTCAGGTCAAAGATGAAATGTTTCACCGTTCACGGGTCTTCTAGGGAATGCGCTATAACACCGAGGAAAACGCATTTTGTCGGGAATCAGCGATAGGCCGTCAGTTGCCTAGTAGATATGTTGCTGTTAGAGGTCATTGGTCATACCAGGTCAGGTCACAGGTCAGGTCACCAAAGGTCACCAAGGGTCACCACATGAACCCAACTTTACTAAGGTTATGCGATGCATGTTTTATGGCCAGTTTTTCATTTCCAACTCAATAGTGTTGGTTATAAGACCATCAGGTACGGTTTAGGTTACTTTCTGGTGGAGGTCAGGTCAAGGTCAGGTCAAAAAAGGTCAAATTTCAAAGTTGATATTTTTGCATAAAATGGGTATTGATTCGATGCAGCTCGTCACGGGGAGTCTAATGGTGGTCTTTGTTTTGCGCTACGAGGTCTAGAATTGCTGAAAATCGAGTTTGAAAATTTGACGTCATCAATTTTGAACAGTTTTTTCGCTATAACTTGGCCAAAAAAAGAGGTATCGATCTCAAATTTGGTATGTAGATAGAAGGCGGTAAGGACTATCACATATATTCCGGTTTTTTCGAAATTCAAAAAACTTTTTGGATTTTTTGGCTATTATATTCAAAAAATCTATTTTTTAATTTTTTGGGGTCAAAATCCAAAAATTTCAAAAATCCGAGATAGCAGTTTTGTAGCCCTGTCCATTCTACAGCTTTTATGTCTGTATCATTTTTCTGTATTTGCAAAGCTATAGGCCTGACAGCTCTTCCCGCGAAACCCTTTTTTGGGTCGAAAACGGCAGAACATGACGTCACTCTGACGTCATTTCCGGCCAACCTATCATAGCCTTTGGAAAAATTTTTGGTCACAATGTGTAAAATTGATGTCCGGGAGGGTACTGAAAGTTTGGTGACGATCGGCGCAGTGGTTCTGGAGATATATCGAAAAGTCCGGAGGGGGGGCAAAAAATAGCCCCCCCCCACCAGGGCGCGGGTTAACCCGCGCCCTGCTGGGGGGGGGGGGTGTTTGAACACCCCCCCTTGTGGTTTTTCGCGAATATCTCAAAAACGGCGGCGCGGAGCGCCGCCGTTTTTTGTATACCTTATCATACATCAATTCTACACATGTTGTGAAAATTTCAGACCAAGGTCATTCAAGGTCAGGTCACCAGGTCACTTGAAGTGACCTCACCTCATAAAAAGTTTCAATGTCTGTCATAGCTACACCGAGTGACCGATCGCTTTGAAACTTTCAGCGATTGATAAGAGTAACAGTATCTATAAAATGTATATCTCGGAATTTTGATATCGGTGATCTAAGGTCAGGTCAATTTTGCGACCTCCCCACTATAAGTCAATGGGAGAAAATTGAAATGCGCCTCTTTTGGACGAAAGACATTATAAACACTCCCAAACACTGAATTACAAGTGGTTTAGACACACTGAACATGAAAATGGTGTCCGTGACCCTTGTTTATGCCCTGAGGTCATCTTAGGTCACGAATTGTATCTAACAGTTTTTCGCAAATAACTTTTGATAGAGGCATGATAGAGCGATGAAAACGCCTTAGCTGTGTTCAGCTCGACGATACGGATCGACTGATATGCAACATGACCCTTTCCGGTCAGGTCATGACCTTGACCTGAGGTCAAATTTTCAAGTTGACCTTTCAAGGTCAAGTTATAGTTCATTCGATGCGTCTTGACGAGAGGAACACGATGCCGGTAAAAGTAAGCTCGTACAAGGCTTGGGTCAAAAGTTATTGCCAAAAAACTGTTTCCAAAAAAATCGGCTATTTTTGCAGTTTTTGCCCCCTGCAGGCAAAACCATTGACGTTAGGTCAAATCTGAGAGAATTACTCAGAAAGGGCGTTAATAGGGCTATCGAATGCGCTTTTCCGCGGCGCTGTAGCTCTATTGGTTCCCGAGTTATGCGTTGGCTTCTTGGAAATTTTCGATATTCGACCTGGAAATCGGCGAAATTTTGCCTTCAATGACCTGTGGTGACCTGACCTTTGACCTGACCAAAAAATTGACCGAAGTGATTTCGTCATTATTTTTGACGCTCTTTCGAACGCCGCCTTCGGCGTATCGCTACGTGGCCCAGGAGCCGAGTTACAAGGGGGGGGGTGTTCAAACACCCCCCCCCCCCAGCAGGGCGTGGAAATCCAGGACCCCCAGCCGGGCGCGGGTTAAGCGTTTCCTATGCGCAGGCGGATCCGCGTCAAAACAGCTAGTGACAATTGAGCTAGTGATTTTTGCTAAGTTTTGACCTAGTACGAAATTCGCAACAGAAAGCGAAAGGCAACAAATGCTGAACTTTTGCTCGGCAAATAATATTAACTTTCACCTTCCAACAATTTTGGGAGACGAGCATCCAAATTTGCTAAAGAAGTCTTCAACTTCATAAAGAAAACGAAAATCGACGTTTAACCCGCGCACCGACGGGGGTCTGCGCCAACTTAGTACCGACGGGGGGGGGGGGGGGGCGGATGACCGCCCCCCCTGAGATCTCGAGAACGAAGCAAGATAGCGACAAGCGGTAAACGGCATCGGATACGCACGGTCAAGATCTACAATTTTTACAAAGGTCATTTTCAGGTCAGGTCAAAGATGACGTCACAGGGGTCGAAAAAGTCAAAATGGCGGCGCTAAATATGGAGAGAGTTTTTCTCGAATAA
Organism: Amphibalanus amphitrite; assembly: GCF_019059575.1. NCBI lineage: Eukaryota > Metazoa > Arthropoda > Thecostraca > Balanomorpha > Balanidae > Amphibalanus > Amphibalanus amphitrite. The sequence goes on from NW_024881504.1 coordinate 1,543,043, forward strand.
CTTTCGAATTAGTCAAGATAGGAACAAACTAAGGGCATCATCGTGATCCTCTCGTCAATCCGCATCGAATGATATATATGTTGACCTCGAAAGGTCAAGGTCAAAGGTTGACCTCAGGTCACGTGACCTCGAGGTCATCATGTATATCATTCGATGCGTCTTGACGAGCTGAACACAATGAGACCATCCACGCGTCTGTATCTTGTTCCTGTACGGAGTTATTGGCCAAAAACCTTTGGTGACCTTTGATGACGTCACATGACCTCACAGCTGCCCAACAGCAAAACAGACCTCAAGGTAGTGAAGGTTGATCGTATATGAAGTCATGTATGGTATATGGGGCCATTCCGACCCGTTTTAGTGGTAAAAACAGGGAGTTGATTTTTCCCCCATTGACTTATAATGGGGAGGTCGCGAAATTGACCTGACCTTAGGTCACCGATATCAAAATTCCGAGATATACAAATTGTAGCTACTAATGACCTAATAACATCCTGCGACTTTCAAAGGCCTCCGACATCTACTGTAGCTCTGGCACGGTGACAAAGTTGCAAAAAAGTGACTTGAGGTTGGGTCATTCAAAGTGACCTGGTGACCTGACCTTGAAAGGTAGGAGGTTCAAACTTGCACACCATGTGTAAAATTGATAAGGGAATAGTCATACCAAATTTCGCGGCGCTACGCGCCGCGGTTTTCCCGCTATTCGCGAAAAACCTCAGGGGGGGGGGCGGATATCCGCCCCCCCGTCGGTGCGCGGGTTAAATCAATAAATATTTATAAATATTAATAAATATTCAAAAAAGTGGAAACTAAAAATGACTCAATTAACCCGCACCGGACCGGGAGGGGGGGGGGGCGGGGGTGTTTGAACACCCTCTTGCGGTTTTTCGCAGATATCTAAAAAAACGCCAGCATCTTTTCCACACATTTGTTAAAATTTAGCACCAAGGGTCACCAGGTCACGTCAAGTGACCTCACCTCAGAAAAAGTTTGAATCCTCGTCATAGCTACACCGAGTGAACTATCACCTTTAACCCTCGCCCTGGCAGGGCATTTTTCATAACACGGCCTGGCAGGGGGGGGGGGTCGATGCGACCCCCCCTCGCGATTGGCTCCTATGGCACCTAGAAACACCAAATTTGTTAGGTAGGTGAGCCCCCTGGAGTTCTCGCCCCTGTGAAAATTTGGTTGCTCTAGGTCAATATTTAGGGGGGTTTTGGGGGGTATAAATGTAAAAATTTCGCTAAAAACAGGTCAAAAGTTTTTCGCTTATAACTTTTGATCTAATTAAGATAGAGCAAAAAGAAAAGCACCAGTGAACTCAGCACGTCAAGGCGCATCGAATGATATACTTTTTAGCTTGCTTAAGTGTACTTAACGTTTTTCTTAAATTTTAACCCGCGCCCTGCTGGGGGGGTGTTTGAACACCCCCCCTTGTGGTTTTTCGCGAATATCTCAAAAACGGCGGCGCGGAGCGCCGCCGTTTTTGGTACACCTTATCATACATCAATTCTACAAATGTTGTGAAAATTTCAGACCAAGGTCATTCAAGGTCAGGTCACCAGGTCACTTGAAGTGACCTCACCTCATAAAAAGTTTCAATGTCTATCATAGCTACACCGAGTGACCGATCGCTTTGAAACTTTCAGCGATTGCTAAGAGCAATAGCATGTACAAAATGTATATCTCAGAATTTTGATATCGATGACCTAAGGTCAGGTCAATTTTGCGACCTCCCCATTATAAGTCAATGGGAGAAAAATGAAATGCGTCTCTTTCGGACGAAAGACATTATAAACACTCCCAAACACCGAATTACAAGTGGTTTAGACACACAGAACATGAAAATGGTGTCCGTGACCCTTGTTTATGCCCTGAGGTCATCTTAGGTCACGAATGGTATCTAACAGTTTTTCGCAAATAACTTTTGATAGAGGCATGCTAGAGCGATGAAAACGCCTTAGATGTGTTCAGCTCGACGATACGGATCGACTGATATGCAACATGACCCTTTCCGGTCAGGTCATGACCTTGACCTAAGGTCAAATTTTCAAGTTGACCTTTCAAGGTCAAGTTATATTTCATTCGATGCGTCTTGACGAGAGGAACACGATGCCGCTAAAAGTAAGCTCGTACAAGGCTCGGGTCAAAAGTTATTGCAGAAAAACTATTTCCGAAAAAAAATCGGCTATTTTTGCAGTTTTTGCCCCCTGCAGGCAAAACCGTTGACGTTAGGTCAAATCTGAGAGAATTACTCAGAAAGGGCGTTAATAGGGCTATCGAATGCGCTTTTCTGCGGCGCTGTAGCTCTATTGGTTCCCGAGTTATGCGTTGGCTTCTTGGAAATTGTCGACATTCGACCTGGAAATCGGCGAAATTTTGCCCTCAATGACCTCTGGTGACCTGACCTTTGACCTGACCAGAAAATTGACCGAAGTGATTTCGTCATTATTTTTGACGCTCTTTCGAACGCCGCCTTCTGCGTATCGCTGCGTGGCCCAGGAGCCGAGTTAGAAGGGGAGGTGTTCAAACACCCCCCCCCCCCCCAGCAGGGCGTGGAAATCCAGGACCCCCAGCAGGGCGCGGGTTAAGTAAACTTAAATTAATAAATTAAGTTAAAGTTACCTAAATTGCATTATATCGCATATCATTAGATTCGGCTGATCACCAGGAACACAATGATACCATTTTTTAAGCTCTAGCGTCATTATGTGCCAAGTTATTGGCAAAAACGTCATTTGACCTCAGTTGACCTCATTTGACCTGACCCATGGATAAGTACACCAAACAAAGAAGCACCAAGTGACCTGCTGTTAAGTACTGTGGTTTCAAAGCACAAAAGTGATAGAACGAAGCGGATATCTCCAGTATTTTCCGAATTTAGTATTTTCCCATGGGCTTAACATTACGACGTAATGACCTCTAACTGACCTCCGGTCAGTGACCTCAAAAAGCCCGAACTATATGTTATGCAACTTGGTGAACTTAGCACATCCTGAAAGTTTGAAGGAAATCAGTGCAAAACTGTGAGTTGGACAGGTGCAAAAAGAAAATTGAAATTTGACCATGACCTTGTACCGGTTTTTCTGACCTGGTGACCTGACCCAAGGTCACACGGACCTGAAATTTTCAGGTCATATGTAAAAAGGCTGCCCCATAGGCTGTGCCAAACTTGGCGACGCTGCGCGCCGCCGTTTTTACGCTATCTTCGAAAACCCTTAGGGGGGGGGGTCACATCGACCCCCCCCCTGCCAGGGCGAGGGTTAAACCTTCAGAGATCACCTTTAAACCTTTAGAGATTTATGAGATAAATAGTATCTACATAATGTTTATCTCGGAATTTTGATATCGGTGACCTAAGGTCAGGTCAATTTTGATAACTCTCCATTACCTATAAAAACACCTCAGATGTGTTTAGCTCGACGATACGATCGACCGATAAGCAACATGACCTTTTTCGACCAGGTAATGACCTTGACCTAATGTCAAATTTTCAAAATGACCTTTAACCCTGGCCGGCACAGGCCATTTTGCGTCCTTCGACGGCACAAGTGGGTACGACCCCCCCCCCCTCGCGTTTGGCCCCTGATCGAGCTAGAGCTTCGCGGAAAAAACGAGCGTGCTGCACGTCACGAGAGGAAGCCGATGATACCCAATTTTAAGGTCCTAGGTTATCGGGTGACCTTCCAGGTCCGGTCAATGACCCAAAAATCAAGAAAATCGGGACCTGTTAGAAAGTCGTAAAGTGTGGCTGCTATGGGGATTTCCGGGGTGCTGATCACGAATATCGTGTTAGTTTTGACCAGAGATGATGCCTTTAAGCATTTAGACCAGGTCGGGTCAGGTCAGGTCAGACTCAGGTCAACCGGTAGGGGTCGTGACGGAAGGGACCCTTCCTGATCACCACTATTATTGGTGGTGGTAAGCGTAGAGTGATCAGATAAACACTCACAGATAAACAGATAAACAGCTTGCAAACACCAAGTAGCCCGCGCGGGGCTGGGAGGGTAAATTTTCCCCCCCCCCTCGCGAATTATTGCAATATCTCAAAAACGGCGACCTTTTCTTACATCAATTTGACACGTCCCCTGAAAATTTGAGCGAAATCCTTCGGAACTTTTTTTAAGAAAATGACGTTTTAGTGACGTCATGTTCGCCATTTTCGCCTCAAAATCGGCAAAATTGCAAACGCCGCTAACATCTTCATTTTTTAAGGGAATCAAGACGTAACAAAAAATGTTATACGTAATTCTACTTTCTCTATCAAATTGCTGTCTCAATTTTTTGAAATTTTTTGATTTTGGCCCAATTTTTTTTTAAACTGACTTTTGTGAAAATAATTATAAAATCCAAAATTTTGCGTGTATCAAAAAAAACGGAATATATGTCAGAGAAGTGGTCGATGTGCACCTACATACTAATTTTTAGAAGAATCGGTTCAAAAATGTGGGAGGTATTCAAAATTTTATGACATCACGACAAACAATTTTTTTTAGAAAATGATTTTTTGATGTTCTAGACCTTGTACGGAAACAAAAATAGCATCATTCGATTCGCCGTGAAAAACTGCATCAGATAGACACCTTTTTAGGCCTTAACAACCAACTTCAAAATTTGACCTCACTTGACCTGACCTTGACCTGACCTCGACCCTAAATTCATCCAGATGTGGTCCATATCACATATTGAGTGTGCCTATTGAATTTTAAGATTAAAATGACCCATAAAACATGTGTCGCACATGCCCTTTTTTATATTTTGTTTTTTTGTGACCTGACCTGACCCGACCTGACCTTGACCTTGACCTCTAAATGCAACGAATATTGTCTTGGTAGCCTAAGAACACGTTTTGAGCAATCAGTCTCAGTCCATTCTTCGGCAACTACGGTGCAAGGCCCATACTGATACTGTAGAAACTTGCAATTTGTACCCTTGACCTGGCCTTGACCTTGACATCAAACTTTAAATTAAGTACATGTTTTTAGTTGTTCGTGATGAGATCTTTCGATTGGCGTTTGAATTTTCCAAACCATTAGTTCGGGAGATAACAGGGGGGGGGGGGTAAAATTTACCACCCCCAGCCCTCGCGTTCGGCTGGAGACCCCAGCCCCGCGCGGGTTAAGCACTTGTACTGGCACGCGCACATGTGACAATGCTTGACGTAACAGTTAACCCGCGCCCCGTAGGGCTACCGGCGGACCCTACCACCCGTAGGGGGGGGGGGGCCGTTTCGGCCCCCCCCTAAGATCTCGGAAAGTTACCGGCCGATTTTCAAAATTCAAACGGCGTTCGATAGCCCCACCCGGGAACTACCTTGTGACCAAATTTCATTGACCTAGGTCAAACCGATGACGTCACAGGTCAGGTCAAAGGTCAGATTTTCACCGTTCACAGGCATTTCAAGAAATGTGTTGTGAAATCGAGTTAATTGGTAATTTATTGAAAACCATCGATGGTACATTGTTCGTCAAACACATACTTTGCTATCTGAGGTCACTGATACCAGGTCAGGTCACAGCGAGGTCAGGTCACCGGGGTCACAATATGAAAGTGTCGTGTGATACATGTTTTATGGTCCATTTTACATGACAAATGCGATTATGTGGGTTAGGCAGCCTTTGGGGCCAGCCTAGGTCACGTTTTGGTGAAAGTCAGGTCAAGGTCAGGTCAAATAAGGTCAAATTTCAAAGTTGATATTTTTGCATAAAATGGGTATCGATTCGATGCAGCTCGTCACGGGGAGTCTAATGGTGGTCTTTGTTTTGCTCTACGAGGTCTAGAACTGCCAAAAATTGAGTTTGAAAATTTGACGTCATCAATTTTGAACAGTTTTTTCGCTATAACTTGGCCAAAAAACGAGGTATCGATCTGAAATTCTTTATGTAGATAGAAGACGGTAGGTACTATCACATATATTCCGGTTTTTTTGAAACTCAAAAAACTTTTTTTGATTTTTTGGCTAATATATCTAAAAAAATGTTTTTTTTATTTTTGGGGTTCAAAACTCAAAAATTTCAAAAATCCGAGATAGCAGTTTTGTAGCCCTGTCAATTCTACACCTTTTATGTCTTGATCATTTGTCTGTATCTTCAAAGCTGTAGGCCTGACAGGTCTTCTCGCGAAGGTCTTTTTTCGGTCGAAAATGACAGAACATGACGTCATTCTGACGTCATTTGTGGCCAACCTATCATAGCCTCTGGAAAAATTTTGGGTCACAATGTGTAAAATTGATGCCCGGAGGGGTCCTGAAAGTTTGGTGGCGATATCTGAAGCGGTTTAGGAGATATCGACCGAAAAGGACAGGGGGGGCCGTTTCGGCCCCCCCCCTACGGGGCGCGGGTTAACCCGCGCCCCACTGGGGGGGCTATTTATAGCCCCCCCTCTCGTTTTTTCTGGAATATCTTCTAAACCGCTGGACGTATCAACACGAAACTTTCAGTACCTTCGCCTGCATCAATTTGACACCTTGTGTCCAAACAAAACTTTCTAGCTTTAATAGGTCGGCCGGAAATGACGTCAGAGTGACGTCATGTTCGGCCGATTTTAATGCAAAACATTGAACTACGGCAATCGCTCTCAAGAGCTCAGTTTTAACCCTCGCCGGCCGAGGGGGGGGGGCGGGTGCCGCCCCCCCCCCCATAGGGTTTTTTCGCGATAGCTCCGAACACGCTGGCGATAGAGAGCTGAAACTTGGCATACCTGACCTTTGATCCAAGCCGCATCTTTTGACACCAACCGCATTTTTGGGTCAGGTCAGGTCACTGACCTATGACGTCATAAGTGAACCTCTGCACGGTCTTCAGATGTCGCAACTTCGCAACGCCCTCACTGCCAGAGGAGATGGCACAGGGAAATGAAACTTGCAGGATCTAGTATCCATTATGAGTCTCACAACTTGTATATCTCGGATTTTTCCTAGAGGTCATATGAGGTCAGGTCATTTTCGTGACCTCACCATTATAAGTCAATGGGGAAAAATTCAAACTGCTATTCTGGCGCCGGGAACGACCTCCAAGTATCTCAAGCACACAGAATCGTGGTTTGATGCACTCCTTGCAAGGTTAGATGCGTCACTTTTGCAATGTTGACCTTCCGTGACGTCATTTATGACGTCATCAAGGTCATATTAGTTTTTCGTCAATAACTCCCGATCAAATTGAGCTAGCGAGTCGGGAAAGCCACCAATGGACTCAGGAAGACCTGCCGAATCGAATGATATGCGACATGACCTCTTTCGACCAACTTCGTGACCTGGGGGTGCTGACCTGACCTTGACCTGAGGTCAACACCCCAAGTTGACCTGACCCGGACAAAAAGTATATCATTCGACGCGCCTGATCAAGGCGAACACGATGCTGCCAAAATCGCGGCTCTGCGGCCGTTTTTTGCGAAGTTATTCACCAAAAACTGAACCGTACCCTGGGGCACTTGACCTGACCTCAGAGGTCACCGGTTGACCTAGGTCCTTAAAATCGGGTACCAATCTCTGCGTCTCGTAACGGCGCACACGCTCGTTTTTTCCGCGACGCGCTAGCTCCACCAGGGGCGAAACGGCGAGGGGGGGGTCGTACCCGCCCCCCCCCCTCGGCCGGCGCGTATGTAGAAAACCAATAGGTCCGGCGAGGGTTAAAGATAGATCCAAGTTCTTTGCATAAGAGTCCACTCAGAATGAACAGGGCTATGAAACTGCTATCTCGGATTTTTAGATTTTGAAAATTTCAAAAATTGTACATATAAACTCTAAAAAGTTATATTTTTGAAATATTTGAAAAAAGTTTTTGCTTTTTCGAAAAAACGGAATATATGTGATAGAACACATCCCGGTGACCTACACTACGAAGTTTTGGACCGATATCTTCAAAAATAGCCAAGTTATACGCTATATAGTAAAAATATCCGTCATTATCAAATTTTCTCGGTACGTTTTTGACATCGTACACCAAATTAAATAGCACCATCGTGTTCCTGAGCTCAAACTGCATCTGATAGACACTTTTTTTGTTAAAAATTTTAACTTCAAAATTTGACCTTTTTTGACCTGAAAATCACCTGACCTCAGCTTTTTTCAACTGAAAATGGCCTGATATGACAGAGGACACTGATTTCGAAATCTATGTCCTAAATGGACCATGAAACATGTGTCACGTGACCGATTAAGTATAATATTTCCGTGACCTAGGATGACCTGGCCGTGACCTGAAAAATTCAAAGTACAAGTTTGGTACCCTCAGGGTATCTTAAGCATGTCTTCATGAGTGTGTAAACCAAAAATGAGCCGGATACAACTTTTGAGCCGGCGGCCAGAGCCCAAATAGTTAACCCGCGCCGGGCCGGTGCTCTGAGATTCCGCGCCGGGCCGGGGGGTGTCTGAACACCCCCCCCCCTTCTAACTCGGCTCCTGGGCCACGTAGCGACACGCGGTAAGCGGCAATCGAAAGAACGTCCAAAATAAGGACGAAAACACTTCGGTCATTTTTTGGGTCAGGTCAAAGGTCAGGTCACCAGAGGTCACCAAAGGTCAAATGTCCACTATTTCAACATTTTGGAAACTGCCAACGGCTATCTCGGGAACCGATAGAGCTACAGCGCCGCGGAAAAGCGCATTCGATAGCCCTTTTACAGACCTTTCTGAGTAATGTTCTCAGATTTGACCTCAGTGTAGTGTATCGAGTACCTAGTGCATCGGGTGTCCGAGGCTCGGCATCGGGCCCCCGGTAATACGAGTGTGAGGCGGCCGCACCCTGCTCGGCTCCAGTCAGAGCCAGCAGTCGAGAGGCTCCGCCCGGCCGCACAGCACGACAGTGCCTTAGTGTTTTGCCCGCTCGAGTTTGTGAGAATACATCGGAACCCGGAGACGGCGGTGGACACTACATCTGGCGACGAGGACGAGATCCTGAATACTACCGACGATGAACGTCGAGGGGGTGTCGCCGCCAACTCCGTTCCTGGCGAGACCAGGAAAACCAGCACTGCCCTGGAGTGACTGGATTTTCAGTTTCCACAACTACCTGACTGCCCTGGGAGGTGAGGCCTACAGCACGGAGAGGAAGACGGCTCTCCTTCTGCACTGTGTCGGCGCCGAGGCGCAACGGGTGTACCGTACCCTACCGGTCCAGCCGAGGAGAGAAGACGAAGACGAGTTCCATGCGGCTGAGCGGCAGCTCGCCGAGTTTTATGAACCTCAGGTCAACGTGATCGCGGAGCGGTTCTTCTTCCGGCAGCGACGGCAAGAGTCGCACGAGCCGACGGCCGACTACGTGGCGGCGCTGCGCCGCCTGGCAGTAAACTGCTCGTTTGGACAAATGACAGACGCAATGATACGTGACCAAGTCGTGGAAGCAACAGTGCATCCGATTCTCCGCGAGCGTTTTCTGCAGGATAAGGGCCTGACCCTGGACCGCGTTCTGGAGATCGCCGAGGCATTCGAGCGATCCCGACGCGAGGCGACCGCCATGGCCGGGCCGGCGCGGCCCGCCGCCGACGGAGCGCAGTCACTGCATCAGATATCTGACGCTCGTCAGCGCCGCGGGCGCCGGCCCTGGCGACCCGCCCGGCGGCAAGACGACCGCCGCCCCGCCCCTGCCCAGTTGCAAGCCGACCGTCGTCCCGGACCTGCCCAGCTGCAACCGGACACGTGCCCCAGCTGCGGCCGGCGCCAGCACAATGAGCGCGGTCGGTGTCCCGCTACCGGTGCCAGGTGCAGGCAGTGTGGGCGGACGGGTCACTTTGCCGTGGTCTGCTGGTCTGGTGAACGGAACGACGACAGAAGGTGTCACGAGCTGACTGTTCTCTGCTGCGCCGTACCAAATACTGATAAGATGATGTGCGAAGTACAGATGGAGGTACCAGGTATCACGCAGACCGTGAATCTGCAAGTTGACACGGGTGCCACGGTGTCCGCTTTAGGACTCGGCATCGCCAGACGTCTCTTCAAAGGCAGTCGTCTCAATAGAACGTCTGCTCGTCTGTTCGGTTTTGGTCGACACCAGCTTCAAGTGCTTGGCACGCTGCCAGCGCTGGTGACCTACCGTGGACGGCGAGCCAACACAGAGTTCTTCATCATAGATTCCGACGGTGAAGAAGCCGTCATGGGACTGGACCTGCTGAAGCAGTTGGACGTAAACCTGCACCCCGCGAGTGGGGCAATCGATCAGCTGGCGGTCACTGGGAGCGCAGAAGTCCCGGAACCGCCACCGTCTCAGGCCGACCCTGGCGAGATATGCTCACTGACGACAGTCCGTGGCTACCAGCACAGGATTGTTCTCCGTCCTGATGCTGTACCGGTGCGTCACAAGCTCCGCCGACTCCCGTATGCTGTTCGTGAAGAGGTCAGCCGCGAGCTGGACCGACTCCAGGAGGAAGGAGTCATCGAACCGGTCGAAGTCAGCGACTGGGTTCACCCGATGGTCGTCAGCAGGAAAAGGAACGGGAAGCTGCGCATCTGCGTGGATCTCAGGGACCTGAATCGACAGGTCATCGCCGAAGTTCATCCCCTGCCGACGGCAGAGGAGCTCCAAGACCAGCTGAAGGGCAACATCTTCACAGTTATCGACCTGCAGAGCGCATACCATCAGCTGGAGCTGGAGCCTGCTTCCCGTCAGCTCACCACGTTCCTGACTCACCGAGGCCTACGACGGTTCACGAGGGTTCCGTTTGGTCTGGTCTCGGCAGGATCTGCGTTCCAGAGATTGCTGGACAACCTGCTGGACGGCATCCCGGGATGTGTTCACTACATGGACGACGTCGCGGTCGTGGGAGTGTCACAGGAAGAACACGACGACCGTCTTCGGCGCGTCATGGCCCGACTGAAGGAGGCCAACTTGACAGTCAACAGAGAGAAGTCTGTGTTCAGCAAAGCAGCTGTCGACTTCTGTGGCTTCACGCTGTCTGCGTCGGGAGTCACACCACTGCAGTCACAGATCAAGGCCGTGACTGACGCACCACCGCCGGAGAACGCCAAGGAGCTGAAGTCGTTCCTGGGGATGTGTGGATGGTTTCTCAGGTTCGTCCCTGGGTACGCCGAGACCGTCCATCCACTGTACCGGCTGCTGAAGAAGGGCACCAAGTTCGTCTGGGACGACACAGCGAACCGAGCTTTCAACGAGGTCAAGCTGAAGATAGCTGCAAGCCCGACACTGAAGCCGTTCGACCAGAGCCTGCCTACATTCGTCACGTCCGACGGCAGCGGCAAGGGCGCTGGAGCTGTACTCACGCAGCTGAGCTCCGATGGAGAAGAAAACGCCGTAGCGTTCTGGTCTCGGGCGTTCACCCCTACCGAGCAGCGCTACTCAGTGTCTGAGCTGGAAGCACTGAGCGCTGTTCTCGCCGTGGAACACTGGAAACTGTATCTGTGGGGACGTCCGTTCACTCTCCGCACAGATCATTCGGCGCTGCAGACACTGCTCTCGCCCAGCTTCTCGGGGAGAGCGGGCGCGAGGATCGCGCGCTGGCAGGCACGCCTGCTGCCGTATGCGTACACAGTCCAGTACGTGCCTGGCCGGAACCTAACTCCTGCAGCAGACGCCCTCTCCAGGATGCCAGTTCCTGCCGAAGAAGCGGACCTGCATGAAGACAGCTCCACTGAAGAAGAGGTGATCGCTCTTCTGACAAATGAAGAGAGCGTGCTGACCGAGCAAGACGTCCGCGCCGCATCAGCTGCTGATCCTGAGCTGCAGCAGCTGCGTCATCAGATCAAGCGCGGCTGGCCGAGCAGCGCCAAGGCCTGCCCGGTTGAAGTCCAGCCGTACTTCAAGCTGAGACACGAGTTGTGGGTGCGCAACGACGACGTCATCCTGAGAGGAGCCCAACAAGTTGTTGTGCCCGTTCAGCTCCGCCGCAGATACCTGGAGCTGGCGCACAGCGCGCACGACGGAATCGTCCGCATGAAACAGGCGCTACGGAATCTGGCGTGGTGGCCCGGCATCAACCGTGAGGTGGAGGAGCTGTGCCGAAGTTGCGAGCGCTGCCAGCACAGCGACGCAGTCCTCTCCCAGCGCGCACGCCCTGCGCCCATGCAGCCAGTCGACCTGCCGGACCGCGCCTGGTCGAAACTGGGAATGGATATCGTTGGTCCAATCAACGGAGCACCAGCGACTGCCCGTTACGCCATCACTCTGATTGACTACAAAAGCAAATGGGCGGAAGTCTGCCTGACGTCATCGACTGAGACTGAAGACGTCATCAAGTTCTTGTCAACTGTGTGGGCCAAAGAGGGCTATCCCGACGAGATCGTGACGGACAATGGGCCCCAGTTCACGAGCAGGGAGTTCACTGCGTATCTGGCCGCCCGAGGGGTGAAGCACACCAAATCGTCCGTCTACTGGCCTAGAGGCAACTCCGCCGTAGAGCGCTTCAACAAAACGTTCAAGTCGTGGATCACAGACTGTCCACCAGCAGCGTTCATTGACGAGGTACGCAAGAGCCTGGCGGTGTATCGAGCCACCCCACACACGACAACTGGGAAGTCACCGTCAGAGCTCCTGCATGGACGACAGATGAGGCTGAACCTGCCTGTCATTCAGCCGTCAACACCAGGAGCCGACAGTGTGGCGTCTCGAGTTCGACGCCGACAGCAGTCCAACAAGAGGTCCTACGACCGCCGCCGTGGCGTGACGACGCCGCGCATCACTGAGGGCGACTACGTCTGCGTGAGACGGCAGGGACACCGCTCGAAGACGTCCTGTCGGTTCACGTCTCCGGTGCGAGTCACTGGGCGCGTCGGTCCCGCAACGTACCGTCTGGCTGACGGCCGGACCTGGAACGCCGCCCATCTGGCCCGTCTCCCATACGCGCCGGCGTCTCCCTCAGCATTTCCCCCCGCTGGGCCCGGCGAGACCACGTCGACCGCCACGACTTCCGAGGCCGACGCCGCTGGCCCGCTGACCTCGCTCGCCGCTGCTTCTCGCCCGTCGACCGAGACAGCTTGCGAGCCGTCGCCGGACGCCGCCGATGTGAGCGTGCAGCGTCCCAGGCGAAGCGACCGTGCCTGTAGACGACCGGACTACTACGTGTCGCAGTGATGCTGTTCCTTTTTTTGCGAGAGGGGGGAATGTGTAGTGTATCGAGTACCTAGTGCATCGGGTGTCCGAGGCTCGGCATCGGGCCCCCGGTAATACGAGTGTGAGGCGGCCGCACCCTGCTCGGCTCCAGTCAGAGCCAGCAGTCGAGAGGCTCCGCCCGGCCGCACAGCACGACAGTGCCTTAGTGTTTTGCCCGCGCGAGTTTGTGAGAATACATCGGAACCCGGAGACGGCGGTGGACACTACACTCAGGTCAACGGTTTAGCCTCCAGGGGGCAAAAACTCCAAAAATAGCCGTTTTTACGAAAAACGTTTTTTTCGGCAATAACTTTTGACTCAAAAAAGTCATGACATTACTTTTGCCACCATCGTGTTCCTCTTGTCGAGACGCGTCGAATGAACTATAATTTGACCTTGAAAGGTCAACTTGAAAATTTGACCTCAGGTCAAGGTCATGACCTGACCGGAAAAGGTCATGTTGCATATCAGTCGATCCGCAACGTCGAGCCGAACTCATCTAAGGCGTTTTCAGCGCTCTAGCACGTCTCTATCAGAAGTTATTAGCGAAAAACTGTTAGATTCTGTTCGTGACCTGAGATGACCTCGGGGACATAACGAGGGGTCACAGTTGCCATTTTCCGGTTCAGTGAGTCCATTTTACCTACATCTCGATGTTTGAGAGTGTCTAGAATAACGTTCGTGCAAAACAGACGCTTTTCAATTTTCTCCCATTGACTTATAATGGAGAGGTCGCAAAATTGACCTGACCTTAGGTCACCGATATCAAAATTCCGAGATATACATTTTATAGATAATGTTGCTCTAATCAATCGCTGAAAGTTTCAAGGCAATCGATCAATCGGTATAGCTATGACGAGCATTCTTATTTTTTCTGAGGTGAGGTCACTTGGCGTGACCTGGTGACCTGACCTAAGGTGACCTGGGTTTGAAATTTTCACAACATGTGCGGAAAAGATGCACAAACAGGTGTGCCAAAAACGGCGGCGCTCCGCGCCGCCGTTTTTGAGATATCTGCGAAAAACCGCAGGGGGGGGGGGTGTTCAAACACCCCCCCCGGCCCGGCGCGGGTTAACAAGCCAAAACGTCGATAATTTTTACTTTGACCTGACCTGTGACGTCATCGGTGACCTCGAGGTCAATAAAATTAGGTTTTGCTCTACAGTTTTTCCAGGACTATCAGACGCCGTTTGAATTTTGACAATCGGCCCAGTAGTTTCGGAGTTAGGAGGGGGGGCTATAAATAGCCCCCCCCCCCAGTAGGGCGCGTTATAAAAAGACCCCAGTGGGGCGCGGGTTAATTATTGTGTACTCTTATTAGCGTCACGTGCATACATGCACTCACACACGCGCGCACACACCCACACATCACATTTTCAAACAGTGACACTCCATCATACGGATCATACATTCGCACACAATCAGTCAATGTCTCGCGTTCATTGTACATCAGCGACCGCCGCACAAGGAGGGACACCCGTCCACAGCGCCCCGGAACAGCCGCCGGGAGCCGCCGCCCCACGCGCCCGAGAGGAGATTTGTGATCAAAATCTGTGGGAATTAATTATGTACATATTTCTGGAAACAGCTTGCCACCTCTCGTCCGCTACCCGGGCTGAGTAACTCGCTACGAAGTAGCATCTTAAGTTGCTTGGATGTTGGCAAAGTTCGGAAGTCAAGATTGAGAATTGTGGATAGTTCTTCGAAAAGCGTTTGTTGAATACTGTTGTATGAAGTGCAATGAAAAATGTAGTGTTCCGCAATTTCAAGTGGATGGCCGCATGGACAGGAGGGTGAATCTGAAAGGAGTAATTTATGGAGGTGTGCGTTGAGTTTAGATGCTCCGACGCGTAGTCTGGTGTGCAGGAGATTGCCGCGCTTGGAGCCGAAGGTAAAGTACTCAGGCGGTCGTCAGTCGTGGAGGGCCAAAATGTTCATGAATTTGTCGTTTGAAGGAGAAAAGGTTTGGATGGTGGACAGAGGGGGAAGGTCGTTCCAGAGCCTGGTTGTGCTTGGTATGAATGACTTCCTGAAGAGAGTAGTTCTAGTAAAGGATTGTGTGAGAGTGCTGGAATTTCGTAAATTTCTACCTGTCTGGTATGCTCGTGTGTCAGGAAAAATTGAAAGAACATACGATGGTATTTGAGGATCAGCTGATTTTAGGTGATGGTAAAGTAGAAGCCTGTGATAACAGGGCTGGTAAAAAAGCAAATTGCGTCCCCGACCAAAAAATGAGAGCGAAAAATGACCCCGACCTTTTTACGATTCATGTATGCATGCTGCATGCAACTACGATGCGCGTTTCCTTAGGTTTCATTTCTATATTATTTTTTTTTTACGAGCATTCATATGTTCTAAATTGCTTATCAGACTCGCGCTTCGAAATTTCCAGTTTGTTAATTAAATGTCACGGCATCACTCGGTCAGCGGGTAGCGTAACAGACGAAGAACCCGTAAAGGGTAGGGGGCGCTACGATCGTCGAACAGATGCAATAGGTGTCGCTATTGTATCGGTAGCTCACAACGACGACGGCTAGAAACTATCGACCCCGCATGAATTTACCATGTCCAACCGGTCCGACCCCGGTTCCGAATCTAGTCGTTTGTCTAGTCGTATAGCTGGCTACAACTGGTCGTCAATCAACCCCGCTTGAAATAGCACAGCCGACAGCGGGGTCAGTGTCTAAGCGTCTGTTAGTATGTGTTTGATCATCTAGTTTGATCTAGTTTTCGTTAGCAACTGTCGACGGTAGTTTTGCTGTTAACCCGCGCGGGGCTGGGGGGGGGGGTAAATTTTACCCCCCCTCGCGAATTTTTGCAATATCTCAAAAACGGCGGCGCGCAGCGCCGCCAAACTTTCAGTACTTTTTCTTACATCAATTTGACACGTTCCCTGAAAATTTGAGCGAAATCCGTCGGAAAATTTTTGAGAAATTGACGTTTTAGTGACGTCATGTTCGCCATTTTCGCCTCAAAAACGGCAAAAGTTCAAACGCCGCTAACATCTTCATTTTTAAAGGAATCAAGACGTAACAAAAAAGGATATACGTAATTCTACTTTGTCTATCGAATGGCTATCTCGGTTTTTTGAAACTTTTGGATTTTGGCCCAAATTTTTTCCAAAAAACTGACTTTTTGGGAAAATAGCTATAAAATCCAAAATTTTGAGTGTATTGAAAAAACCGGAATATATTTCAGAGAAGTGGTCTATGTGTACCTACATACCAAGTTTTAGAAGAATCGGTTAAAAAATGTGGGAGTTATTCAAAATTGTATGACGTCACGACACACAAAAATTTTGAAAAATGACTTTTTGGGAAGTTCTAGACCTCTTACGGAAACAAAAAATAGCACCATTCGACTCGCCGTGAAAAACTGCATCAGATAGACACCTTTTTAGGCCTTAGCAACCAACTTCAAAATTTGACCTCACTTGACCTGACCTTGACCTGACCTCGACCTGAAATTCATCCAGAGGTGGTCCATATCACTTATTGAGTGTGCCTATTGAATTCTATGAGTAAAATGACCCATAAAACATGTGTCGCACATGCCCTTTTCCATATTTTGTTTTGGTGACCTGACCTGACCTGACCTGACCTTGACCTTGACCTCTGAATGATATTGTATGCAACGAATATTGTCTTGGTAGCCTAAGAACACGTTTTGGGCGTTCAGTCTCAGTCCATGACTCCATTCTTCGGCAACTACGGTGCAAGGCCGATACTGTAGGAACTTGCAATTTGTACCCTTGACCTGACCTTGACCTTGACCTCAAACTTAAAATTAAGTACATGTTATTAGTTGTTCGTGATGAGATCTTTCGATTGGCGTTTGAATTTTCCAAATCGGACCATTAGTTCGGGAGATAACAGGGGGGGTAAAATTTACCCCCCCCCCCCAGCCCCGCGCGTTCGGCTGGAGACCCCAGCCCCGCGCGGGTTAACGGAAGTGAGTTGTGGCTACTAATTGTTCATAACCATGTTGTATGTATGTATTAGGTATAGGGTCTTTTTATGTCCTTGTTAAAGGGGATATACGTTGTGGATTCAATGATATCTTTTACTTGCGTTTAGTTTCTGCTTTATTTGAAAGTTATTTATTACTGTAAAAGTTTACTAAATGTGGTAATTTTGACCCCGGGTACTTGAACTTTTACTGGCACTGTGTCCCCGACGACGTCAATAGGACATTACACTTTACCAGCCCTGCCTGTGAACTTTGCGCCTGTTTTCCATGGAAGTCCAGCCCAGTTCCTCCCTCAGTCTGTTCGTCGGTGTTCTTGTCATTGTTCCTGTAATAAGTCGGGCTGCGCGATTTTGAAGTCGTTCAAGTCTGTTAGTGTCGTTCCTAGTTATCAGTCCGTCATATACTACGTCGCAATAGTCGAAAAAGGGCCGTATGTAGGTTATGTATATTTGGAGGAGAATATTTCTTGGTACGTGTTTTGCGATAGTATAGAGAGGACCTAGAGCTTTGGTTACTTTCTTTATTATCTCGTTTATGTGTGTTTTAAATTTGAGATCAGAAGACAGGGAGATGCCAAGATGTTTGTGATTCTCGTGGACGGGGATAGGTTGACCATCAAAAACTAGTTTGGGAATGTTTGGGGCGTTTTTGAGTGAGAATGTTTGTTGTATCGTTTTTGATGCGTTAAAGGTGACCATCCAATCATGGCCGTATTGCTGAATGTTGTCGAGGTCGCGCTGTAACGAGGTTTGTGTCAAGGCGAAACTGTCATTGTTGTGTATGTGTACCGCATAGGTACGAGTCTGCATGTAAGTTTGTATGTTTGTGAATGAGTGTGCACGGAGAGAGGTGCCCCGAGTTAAGCCTTGAGCTTCTGCACCAATCTCCGATTTACTCTTTTGTTCCAGTACTTTCTGTTCAATAAATATCATCATCATCATCATCATCACCACCCGCATAAACGACGTCGTTTACCGAGTGAAAGAAAATGGCGGCAGGGAGCCGTTGATTTTACATAGCGACCGATTGAAGCCGTATGTCAGACGATTAAGGCTTTCTCCGGGACGGTTAGAAAGCTTAGAGGGGGGGGGGGTGTTCCAGATACCGGTTGAGAGAAGTGCCGGTGTATATCTCTATCGCGGGCGGCTAACTAGTTAATCGTGCAGAAAAGATGATTGGGATTGAATGAGTGGTGTGTGTAGTGATATATGGCTGAAAGGAAAATGGGCATGATTTGTGTAGGTTAGCGTATCGCTATTTTTAATTGCCGGTACAGTCTTTTGTTGATTGTGCAATAAACGTTTACTTAACCCTCGCCCGTAAACGGTGTTTTGCCACCTTCGCCCATGCAGGGGGGGGGGTTGGTGCGACCCCCCCCCCCCTGGCGTTTGATAACGGAGCGTCGTAGAGCTTAGCGGAAAAGACCAACGGATTGCTCTCAACGAGATCTCGCGATTGGTGGTATATTTTTTGGGCCTAGGTCAACATTTGACCTACTTATGACCGGTCAAAGGTCAAATTTTCGGAAAAATCTAACTTTTTCAGATTTCCGCGCCGATTGCGGCAAAACGGTAATAGATATCGACTTGAAACCTTCACTATCGTGATCCTTCATCAATTCTCTATCGTTTGGTGTATATTTTGATGTCATAACTCTAAAAATGATGCGTTGGGAGCATCGGAAGTCTGCAAGGTCATTTGTGCATTGGGTCACGTCAAGCGTAAGACGTCACTGACCTGACCCTGACCCAAAATGAACTACAAGAAACAGCCGACGATGCCTGAAATGGATAGCAAATTCGAATTCAGGGCATCAAAATACCCCGAAAAGGCATACAAGTGCAAGAAGTCATTACAGGTCAACCGAGGTTACTGACCTAACCTTGACCTTTAGTAACCTTCAAAATGTCAACGGACATTGTGCCAATGTAAAATCAGCCAGTTATGATTCTAAAACAATCCATCAGTGTGTCCGGTCAGTCGGCATTTATACCAATGTGAAGCAATCTCCAATTTAGCGTAAATCTGGCCGGAGGTTGTTCCCTTTATGACGTCATAACTCCGTGACCTGACATGATCTTGACATTTTTTTTTTACCAAAAGTTTCGCAAAGGATGCCCCAAAGGGTACTGAAAATTTGAGCAGGCTAGCTGAAACGGTTCGGCGTGTAGCTAAGAAAAACCTCAGGGGGGGGGGGGGGTTGCACCAACCCCCCCCCCCTACATGGGCGAGGGTTAATTGTAACAATATTTTGTTTCAGGGGATTTCGACCGTCGGCGATCGCCTTACTGAGCCTCGCCGGACCTGTTCGAGATGACCCCCGTTTCGTTCAGTGCACAGTATAGCCCGGAGCAGCGCGGCCTCTGTTGCAGCACGGCACACGGAAGGTGGCAGGCTGCGCACCGCCGACCTCACTGCACCCTTCAGGTCTTTGGGACTTCTTGGGCGGTTTGGTTACACCTGGAACTTGAGGTGGTCCTATACATGAAATAGTCCGGTGGGGTCAAATCCGGGGAGCTCGCTGGTCACGGGAGTGTCTCGAACCTCGAGGTCACACGCTGCCCGGAGCGCTCCTGCAGCCACTCCCGGATTTGTTTAGCGGTATTGGCCGCATGGCACCGTCTAGCTGGAATATTGGCACTTAAGTGCTTTCGGATCTCTGCCCATTGTGGTCTGCACAGGGGCGGATCCAGGGAAACTTCAAGGGGAGGGTCATGAATCCAAGGGCGGATCTAGGGGAACGTTTGGGGGGGGGTCACAACTAAGTCGGCCGACATGCCGGGTCTGATGGATGAATTCTGACCACCGGGGGGGGGGGGGGGTAGGTAGCGAGTATGTCGAGATCAAATGACATTTGATCTTCGTCGTTTCTAAGATGAAATTTTATCGTTGTAAGTCACCCGGCTCAGTAGTTTCAGTTGGTGAAACCCACCTATACAGGTGCGTCGCCACGGATTTTTTTCTAGGGGGGGGGGGGATCAACCGACTTAAACTAACCCAGAAATAGATATAGTAGTTACCTCACGTTTAGCCTAATGCATTAGTAACATACAGTTACGATCTGTGTTATTGACCTGTGTATGAATCGGCGGCGCGAAGCGCCGTAAAAATTTGAAAACAAAACATTTGTCAAACCACAGCTCTAAAACACAATTACAACCATTTTAGCATGCTAGTACAAGCCGGAATTCCTTCACAGTACACATATGAATTCTGATTCAATTTGACACGGTTGGTGTTATTACAGTCACGATCTCTCTTATTGATTGGTGTATAAATCGGCGGCGCGAAGCGCCGAGAAAATTTGCAAAAGAATGTGTCAAAACACAGCTCCAAAACACAAATTTTACCACCCTTTTAGCATGGCAGTACAAGCCGGAGTTCCTTCACAGTATGTACACATGAATTCTGATTCAATTTGACACGGCTGGTTTATGTAATTACAGTCACGATTTCGTATAGACCTGTACGTTTGTACATGAATCGGCGGCGCGAAGCGCCGCGAAAAATTTGCAAAAACATTTGTCAAAACACAGAGGGGGCCTCCTCTCTACAGAGGACCACCGATCTCTACTGCGGGCCCACTCTTTTCACATGGCCTCTTAACCCGCGCCGGGCCGGTGCTCTGAGATTCCGCGCCGGGCCGGGGGGGGGGGTGTCTGAACACCCCCCCTTCTAACTCGGCTCCTGGGCCACGTAGCGACACGCGGTAAGCGGCAATCGAAAGAACGTCCAAAATAAGGACGAAAACACTTCGGTCATTTTTTGGGTCAGGTCAAAGGTCAGGTCACCAGAGGTCACCAAAGGTCAAATGTCTACTATTTCAACATTTTGGAAACTGCCAACGGCTATCTCGGGAACCGATAGAGCTACAGCGCCGCGGAAAAGCGCATTCGATAGCCCTTTTACAGACCTTTCGGAGTGATGGTCTCAGATTTGACCTCAGGTCAACGGTTTAGCCTCCAGAGGGCAAAAACTCCAAAAATAGCCGTTTTTACGAAAAACGTTTTTCGGCAATAACTTTTGACTCAAACGAGCCACGACATTACTTTTGCCACCATCGTGATCCTCTCGTCGAGACGCGTCGAATGAACTATAATTTGACCTTGAAAGGTCAACTTGAAAATTTGACCTCAGGTCAAGGTCATGACCTGACCGGAAAAGGTCATGTTGCATATCAGTCGATCCGCAACGTCGAGCCGAACACATCTAAGGTGTTTTCAGCGCTCTAGCACGTCTCTATCAGAAGTTATTAGCGAAAAACTGTTAGATTCTGTTCGTGACCTGAGATGACCTCCGGGACATAACGAGAGGTCACAGTTGCCATTTTCCGGTTCAGTGTGTCCATTTTACCTACATCTCGATGTTTGAGAGTGTCTAGAAGAGCGTTCGTGCAAAACAGACGCTTTTCAATTTTCTCCCATTGACTTATAATGGAGAGGTCGCAAAATCGACCTGACCTTAGGTCACCGATATCAAAATTCCGAGATATACATTTTATAGATAATGTTGCTCTAATCAATCGCTGAAAGTTTCAAGGCAATCGATCAATCGGTGTAGCTATGACGAGCATTCTTATTTTTTCTGAGGTGAGGTCACTTGGCGTGACCTGGTGACCTGACCTAAGGTGACCTGGGTCTGAAATTTTCAAAACATGTGCGGAAAAGATGCACGAACAGGTGTGCCAAAAACAGCGGCGCTCCGCGCCGCCGTTTTTGAGATATCTGCGAAAAACCGCAGGGGGGTGTTCAAACACCCCCCCCCCCGGCCCGGCGCGGGTTAACTACAGAAGGCCTCCTCTCTACAGAGGGCCTCCTCTCTACTGAGGGAGTCCTCCTCTCTACAGAGGGCCTCCTTTCTTCAGAGGGCCTCCTCTCTACAGCGGGTCTCCTCTCTACAGCGGGTCTCCTCTCTTCAGAGAGCCTTCTGCTTTCAGGTGGTCTCCTTTCCACAGAGGGCCTCCACTCTACACAGGGCCTCCTCTCTTCATGGAGCCTTCTCTCTACAGATGGTTTCCTCTCTACAGAGGGCCTCCTCTTTAACCCGCGACCGCCGGGGGGGGGGGGGGGTTCGGATCCGAAACTTCGTATAGCTTCTCCCTCATCAATTTGACGTCTTTTGTCAAATTTTATGCATATTTGTAAAAGTTTTTGATTTATATATATATATATATATATATATGTTACGGGCAAAGTGCGAAGTTGGGCAATTCGCGAATTGCCTAGGCCATTCGCGAACTGCCGGCAATTCGCGAATGGCCTAGGCAAAGTCCGGTTTTTCACTTGGCCTAGGCAATTCGCGAATGGACTGACTTTGTGCTCACAGGCAAAGTGCGTAATTGGGCATTTCGCGAATTGCCCAGGCAAAGTGAGTAACTATATCACAAAAGTTTTCTACCGTGCTAAAATGAGTATATTCATTAACATTAGGACATTTGCTTATGGCTAAGTCTATCTGAGGCGGCCAGAAACTTGCTGTTCTGTAATTTTAGGGAATTTTCAAATAAATCTGATAGTACTAAGGTTCTCCTTCCGAACTCGTTGCCATTTATAGTGGGAGGGGGCTGGTGTGTAGTACTTACCATCGTCCCTCTTGTATCCTAATTTAAATAGGTGTGCAGACGTGCGAAAATGATTGTCCTTTGTGGGGCGCGCGGGGTGGCAAATAAATGCGATCGAAGATACATTTTTATGACTCATTTGAATTTTATTGGATCAAAAGTTTAATCATATGAGGTATCTGTATAACGCGAAAGTGTTTAGGTTAAGAGAGGTTGTGTACGCAGTTATCAAGTTCCGTAGCACGTGGTCTTTAAACTATTCGATAATTTCCGTCAAAAACAAAACCATGCCAAATCACAAACAACAGTCTGACTTTCTTACTATTTATTATTGCAGTGAGCGCCTTTATGGCAGCGACTGATACAAGTAACGCCCGCCTTGATGCACTTGCATCGGCCTTTACATACACCCCTCCTGCACTTGCAGGAAAACATCCCCTGACCCTTCCCCCCTGAGACCAGGCGAGCACATTCTCTAAGTGTGATCGAGATGTCGGGGACGTCGGAGGAGGAGATGAAGTGCCCGGCACACGGTTGTACTGCTTCTGGGCCGTAGACGCCGGACAGCTTCCCCTTCGTCGTGCCAATTATATACTGTGACTCGCCGACACACTGCGAACACGGTCATCTATGTCAACGAGCGATACAAAGTTTTTACAGCATCAGCAATTAATTTACTGCAGATAATATTGATATGATTTATAATTATTGCGACCAGTGCCAGACACCTACAGTTTCGATCTGTGTTAAAAACGTTTTGTTGTTGACATCAAATCTAATTGAACCGACAATGTCCTTTCAGCGCCTTATACACTTGAAATCATGATGAAAAATAACTAAGCAACTATTTTTACAGATATTAAATCGTTTCAACATTGAGAACAATATTCATATTGATTGAAAATCATTTTATATACTTAATTCACAGTAAAAAGTTATCGAACTAAAAAATTGAAAATATAGCAATAGAAAGCGTGGCGAGAAAGAGCAACCAATAGTACAAGCAGCTGCAAAAAGAAAATTACTCCAGACTCACCTCCAATATCACTCCGATAACATTTTTCTGTTGCGTCCTCGCCCTGTCCACGTCGGGAATGCCAATGCGTACATTTTGACCCACAGATAGAATCTTCTTCGCCTTCCTCGTCCGAGCCAGCATGAGATTCGCCTGTTTTTTCTGAGATGCCGAGGCGATCTCCCGCTCTTCAAGTGCCCTCTTAGCACGAGAACACAGATCGCAAAAGCCGTCAGATGCAGGTGCCGGCCCATAACAGTGAGTGCAGCGCCTGCTTCTTAGTGTTCGCTTAACAGGCTGTGCAGCTACCGGTGACTGCTGCATGCCCTTGTTGCTGCCGGCTACCGCCACTGTGGGACCGCTCCTCCCTGGAGTGCAGCTAGCTGGCTCCTCGTCGCTGCTGCTGCTGCCGGCTACCGCCACTGTGGGACCGCTCCTCCCTGGAGTGCAGCTAGCTGGCTCCTCGTCGCTGCTGCTGCTGCCGGCTACCGCCACTGTGGGACCGCTCCTCCCTGGAGTGCAGCTAGCTGGCTCCTCGTCGCTGCTGCTGCTGCCGGCTACCGCCACTGTGGGACCGCTCCTCCCTGGAGTGCAGCTAGCTGGCTCCTCGTCGCTGCTGCTGCTGCCGGCTACCGCCACTGTGGGACCGCTCCTCCCTGGAGTGCAGCTAGCTGGCTCCTCGTCGCTGCTGCTGCTGCCGGCTACCGCCACTGTGGGACCGCTCCTCCCTGGAGTGCAGCTAGCTGGCTCCTCGTCGCTGCTGCTGCTGCCGGCTACCGCCACTGTGGGACCGCTCCTCCCTGGAGTGCAGCTAGCTGGCTCCTCGTCGCTGCTGCTGCTGCCGGCTACCGCCACTGTGGGACCGCTCCTCCCTGGAGTGCAGCTAGCTGGCTCCTCGTCGCTGCTGCTGCTGCTGCTGCTGCTGCTGCATACTACAGCACGACCGCTCCTTCTCCTCCCTGCATGGGCGCGGCCAGCCGGCTGCCAGTCGCTGCTGCTGCTGCTGCCCGATTGACTGTCCAGTCCTGCATCTGTGGCCGTCTGGCGACTTCCATCAGCCACCAGTCCCAGCATATCCGCCAGCTCCTGCTCAGTCCTCAACAGTCTGGCGGGCGCTCCTCTGAGCTGCGTGTCCCTCAGGCCCATGTGGGGCTCAACACCGAACATCGCTTTGTAGGGAGCAGTTCCAATCCCGTCGTTCTTCTGAAACAGTCAGAACATATTCAAGATATTAACAACAGAATGTTCACACAAAAATACGAGACTGTGCAGTTAAAGGGACAGTATCACCATTTTGATGAAATTTGACATTGCATAGGCCCCACCTTTCTGGTCCGGGAACTGAAGACCGATCCTCGAAGCTCCGCACCGTTATCCCGCTATCGCCGCTCAAAGTACGAAAGGTGTACCACACTTTGAATCGTGCTTCACTATCTTCACTGTTTAAATGTTTGCGCCGTTTTGAATTGACCGCCAGTAATAAAACTTTTACCCTGGTCATTTTATCAAATTTTATAAAGCCAAAACGTTTTTCGCACTTATTCATCACCGTTAAATTCATTAAATAGTCGTAGGCAATTTCCGCTGTTTCCTTCGGATTCTAGCGGCTCAACAAAGGAATTCCTCCAGCTTGAATCACAATCTCCCTCCAATGTATGACGTTTATCACGTGATTGTCACGTGATATTTTCTCCCATTGTCAATTGTCACGTCCAATTGTCACTCTCTCCAATTTTCACGTTATATTTTTTATAGGCAATACCTAAGGCTACCTCTCCCTAAGGACAACTCAATCAGAAGAACGACCGCGTAAGCGTAGCGTCAATAATGTATTATCTGCGCCAGTTCTGTAGTAGTTTTGCATGCTTCCAAACTGGCGGCCATGCTTGTATAGTGGTGGTTCGCTCATGAAAATGAATCATGAAAATGAAATGTGGTTGCAATATTTTTCACCGAGTTCGGTCCTCATACTATGTTTTTCTGATTCAGAAAAATAAGAAATGCTAGTTTAAAAAAAATCAGCTCCATACATGGATTTTTTTTTCGATGATACTGTCCCTTTAAGCGTAACCAGCTAATACTTTACACTTCTCCCGCTTTGACTTAAATTACAGCTAATGATTGGAAATATTTTTTTTCTTCAAAACATATGTTTTAAACGAATGAGGAAAATTTCAAATGATATTTTTTGTAACTAATACAGATGAAGGCTATATACCTGCGTGTTTATCATCCACTGAACAAAGCGTAGTCCCTCGGGCCAATTACTTTCCGGGTTATCGGCAAGCCAGCACCGAAGCTTTTCCTGAACCAGCCGATTCGCCCTTTCGACAGATCCCTGGAAACATTAAATGTGTCAATTTACCACATGCCGAGATATCCCTTTAACATTAGCACGTGATTTTGGGAAAAGCTTCCGGACCGCTCACGGCTAATGTTTAAGGTATTTGGGAAAAGGTTCTTGACCACGGTCATTTTGATTTTCCCAGACAATTTTTAAGAGAATATTCAAGATGAAAGTAGCAATTAACGGCATGTAGTAACTATCTTCCCACCCTTTGGGCTGGGAAAATGCTTAATTTATTCACCTCGAATTTTTTGCTACAGACCTCGTGCCTGCCGGCACTCGGTACTTCCGCAAAAAAACCTTGGTAAATAAAATGCATTTTCCCAGCCCCGGGCGGAAATAAATATTACTATATCCGTACATGAGAAAGTCAAGCATGCACATGGCGGCGAATATTACATGGTACAGTTTGCATTGACCTCTTTTAACTCTCGATTTATTTATTCATGTTCTTTCCACTTCTATTTATTTGCGCAGGCATTGATATTGAATAGTCACTTTTTGAGCAATCAAATAAGGGCGCTTGATAGCCTATTTGCGCTTTAGCGTCCGTCCATAAACCCCAGCACAAACATGCACACGATCAATTCAATATGAATATCTATTTTAAAGACTTCAAAAATCCATGTAGGAACAACAAGCTAATTCTATACCAAATCTAAATTCGTATATTGGTGAATAGCCAATCTGGCTTATACCTATCAATCGCTCACCTGGGACTGCGAATGGCGAGGTCGTCCACGAACGAGCTGGAGCGATGGCCACATGGCTGTGCACTGCTTTATTACTTTGTTGCGAAACTCGCGTCCGTTGTCGCTCTGAAACACATTTAGGTTTTCTGTTTTAACGAATTTTTAACGCAATCTTAGCCTTTATCTGAACTACTTTCATGTTTTTATTGCGATGTTTCACACAGTGGTTGTGCAGTTACCTTCATGAATCACGAGCGAATCATTGTAAAAGTGACTTAGAACAGTTCAAATTACCCTAATCTTGACCTTAGGTGAAAAGGTCATCAAAGGTAATCCTAGGTCAGTGACCTCAGATGACCTCGGATGACCACGGATGACCTTGACACATGGCGGGTCAACTATAGTGTATTCATAGGCGCTGAGCTCGAATCTGACATCCATTCACCTCTAAGCAATCATCCTGACGCTCAAACTCGCAAAAAAAAAACAGCTAATTGAAGCGACTAAATTGACCTAGAAGATGCTCCTAACAAGCGTGACCTTGCGTGACCTTGACCTTGAGTCAACTGTATGCGATGTCTAGACATCCATAAACACCAATAAACTCTCATAGAATGCATACTCATGCGCTGGGAAGCAAGAACGCGCACCATCGTGCGACAGATCGCAAAACCTGCCGATTTCGTCCAAACATGACCTGACATATGACGTCATGACTTGATGACCTGACATGACATCGACTTGAAATTTCCACAGTACGTGTCAGATTGATCAACGCGAGGGTACTGTAAGTTTCGCGGCGATCCGCCGCGTTTTACGCGAGTTATTCGCGAAAAACCATGGGGGGGGGTCATCCGACCCCCCTACAAGTGCGAGGGTTAATCTGAAACTATGTATGTCTCTGGTTTTCTTCTAATCAAGTCAGTTATATCAACTCCAGCATCTGCTATAATGCGCAAAAGAACGACCAGTGCATGTTCCGCTCATATCCAAGTAATTTTCTAAAGACTGAAGCGGCCAACCCCACCCTAATATCTTGGAGAGCCGTACATATTTTACGAATAAGCGCATGCTGGCTGCTGCTGCTGATGAGATGGAATATATTAAAACAACCGGTAATACATGATAGTATAGTACAGATGCAGACCATAGACAAAATGTAGGGTCTTAATGATGAAATTCCCTTAACATTCAATGAGGGTGAGATAAACTGTTTTTGCACTTAAAAACAGAGAAAAAATAAAAACAGAGAACGTTCATGATTGCTTTCACCTATATATCGGTAAAAAAATACAATATGACAAAGCTACTTTACCTGCAAGATGTTTGGAGCCCCAAACAGGCAGAATATGTCGATGAGATGAAATACCACCTCTTCCGCCCTTTTTGATTTTAAGGGCCGCAAAACGACAAACTTGGTTAGGTGGTCTTGATATGTTAAAATGTATCTGAATCCCTTTGAGCTTTCACTCGTCCAGTCTATTAGATCAACCTGGGCTCTGGAGTTCATGTCGTTGCTGAGAATAGGCTTAGTCACTACCTTCTGGCCAGGCCTAGGCTTTTTCTGCTCGCACGTTTGGCAAGTTGAGAGGAATGCCCAGACGACTTTTCTGCTGACGCTTGCATAGTGCTTTTGAACTTCCATAAGCGTCTTGTCTCTTCCGCAATGCCCAGTCAAAGAATGGAGTTCATTAATCACATCAAACAAATCTGATTCCCGCACGATTTCTTTTGCACTTTTCTTATCTACAACCTTTTCAATTGATCCGAACTTGACTAGCCTGTACTTCTGCCAGATGCGATAGCGTTTCGCGGTGCCCGACGGTTTTGCGCCTTTGCTGATTCCCTGCAGTTCTTCCTTTATAATCTCGTACTTTTCATCGGTAATCAAAGCAGAGTTTGAAGATATTTTGGTTTCGTGAACCAGTTTATAGAACTGTTCTTTTTGAGACATCTTTGCAGAAACGACGAACGGTCTACCTGCGAAAGATAGAGATGTATGCAAGATTACAATAACAAATTGACTTTATGAATTTAAAAAATATTGATAAATATTATATAATATACAAAGAATGATAATTACGAGCGAGCGCGAAGTGCGAGCGAGTCCTTTGTGGTTTAGTGGAAAAATGTAAGTATTAGCAGCCCGACCCGGCCAAACGACGCTAATTGACAGCTTATAACTTTGCAACCACATGTCTGATTGACAAGTGGCTTTCATTGATGGGGAGCTACATCCCTTTGCCACGAATGGAGCATACCCCGAACCATGTGGGTACCAAATTTAGCACGTGGCACGTGCAGAGTGAGGGGTGTCGAAAAAAATACAATGCTACAGCCTTGGAACGTCTGCGCCGATAGTGTTGAAATTTGGCATGCTACTAGGTACTCATAGGCCTAACCCTCCACAAGAGTGAGAAGGGAGATTGTGCCGCGCGCGCGCACGTGCGCACTCCACCTTCGATTTTCAATAACTGCAGCGTCTGTCATGGGCGTAGAAACGGCTAGAACATTGTGGGCGCATAGGTGCAGATTGCAGGAGTCTAGCCATAGCTGGTTGAGCGGGGGGGGGGGGGTAGGAAGCGGCAATTGGATGTGATATACCGACTTTACCATTTTTAACCCGCACCCTATTTTCCCCTGAATATCAATAAGAAACAAACAAACAAACGAAAACGGTGAGCTTCACGCCGCTTTTTTTTTACAAAAAAAGCGGCAAAAATCGGTGACCAGATGACCTAAGGACAGGTCAATTTTGCATCCTCTCTTGTAGGTCAATGGAAGAAAATTAAAAGGTGTCTCTTTTGAACGAACGTCATTCTCAATAATTTCAAACACCAAATTATACCTAAGTTAGCACGACACACAACAGAACCGAAAAATGGCACGTGTGACACCTCTTTTAGCAGCTGAGGTCATCTTTGGTGGGGAATTGTATCTAACTTTTTCGTAAATAACTTTTGGGAGAGGCATGATAGAGTAAAGTTTAAAACACCTTAGTTTTGTTCGGCTAGACGATATACAGATCGGCTGATATGCAACACGATCTTTAACCCGCGCCCCGCTGGGGGTCCTGGATTTCCACGCCCTGCTGGGGGAGTGTTTGAACACCCCCCCCCCCCTTCTAACTCGGCTCCTGGGCCACGTAGCGATACCGGAAAGGCGGCGTTCGAAGAGCGTCAAAAATAAGGAAGAAATCACTTCGGTCACTTTTTTGTTCAGGTCAGAGGTCAGGTCACCAGAGGTCATTAACACGTCCCCTGGAGAGGGTCTGAGAATTACGCGCCCTCGAGGGGGGGCATATTCTGCCCCCCTGCTATCTCGGCTCCCAGAAATGCTAGAAACACGAAACTTGGGGGGTGGGTAGGCTTGCATAAGAACTCTTTGTGGTGCAAATTTGGTGATCCTAGGTCAACATCTTCAAGGTCAAATGACGTCATCAATGCAAAATTTTCGCACTTTTTGGTCAAACGTGCAGCGCTTTGCTTTAGCCGGTCTCGCGCCCAAACTAAGACAGATAGCTTTGATCTGCAAAAAAGGTAAGATGCGCAATGAATTGGGCTATCTGAAGTAAGTCGTCAGATTTGACCTCAGGTCAACCGTTTAGGCGCTAGAGGTCAAAGTTCACATCAACGGAAGCGTCTTGTCACGAGTTTTCGTTTGCCGCCTCGCCCTTGTCGCTGCGGCTATTGGTTCTCGAGTTGTCGACTGGGGACGTTTACCCCCCCCCCCCCCCCAGCAAGTGGCGGGTGACGAAATATCCCAGCTGCTGCCGAGTGTGGAAATCCTGGACCTCCAACGGGGCGTTGGTTAAAATAACGGGCTAAAACCATCTGGAGTGGGTCATCATAAGGTATGTGTTATATCACATGTGCTATGGCTTCTTCCACCTGAGCGGATATATGTGTAAGCTTTGAAGACCATCTTGCAGAGGGCAAAATATCCTATGTAGTTTCGTGGTACTCATGGGATTATTGGGAGTTAGTGTTGACGCGAAAAGGGGCTTTTGTTCCAGATTATTGTGGGTGCAGAATACATTGCCTGCACCCACTGCCAAATTATTGTGGGTGCAGCTGCACCCACTGCACCCATGGTTCCTACGCTTTTGGCGTCTGTAACTCGGTAACGGCTTGACCGATCGGGCTCAAATTTGGTATGTGGTTAGAAACCCACCGTCTCAGTGACTTCCAATTGTCACGAAAGAGGTGCCTCACCACTAATGCGCACGTGGGGAATATAAATTTTGCCATATGGTTTGCATGTTAAATTCACCTCGCTCGTTCCTCGCCATCCATGACGTCTTACTGGTATAAGTATGAACACAATTACAATATAAAGGAGTAACTTCATTTAAAAATAACCTACAATATAAATGAGTAATATGAGTAACCCCTACAGGCAGAGGGTTAAACAACCCTGCACGAACACATCCACACAGACAGTCGTTGGACCACTTACCTGACCTCTGCACACAGCGACCAGCGACCCTCCTGCGATCCAGCACAAAACAGAGTGAGCGGCCAGCCGACAAATCCGACCGAGGTCGGGTCAGGTGGTGCCACTTGTAGAGATGCAACTTTTTCTCCAAAGCTATTACCGGCACCAAAACCGGCACCGTAGACGTGAAGAAATGTTCATTTCAGCAGCGCTATTACGAATTTTCGTTTCAAAAATGTTCTATCACCACCAGGCAATTCGCGAATTGCCTAGGCCATTCGCGAATTGCCGGCAATGTGCAAAATGCCTAGGCCATTCGCGAATTGCCGGCAGTTCGCGAATGGCCTAGGCAATTCGCGAATTGCCCAACTTCGCACTTTGCCCGTAACATATATATATATATATATATATATATATATATATATATATATATATATATATATATATATATATATATATATATATATATATATATATATATATATTATTGATGTAACTACATTACTTTTTTCGTCAAAAATGGTAAATTTTCAACAAATTGCCAAAAATCAAGGGTTTAAGCAAATTGCAAATTAAAGACATGAATAGATGCAGCTTAACCCGCGCCCTGCTGGGGGGGGGGTGTTTGAACACTCCCCCCCCCTGTGGTTTTTCGCGAATATCTCAAAAACGGCGGCGCTGGTACACCTTATCATACATCAATTCTACACATGTTGTGAAAATTTCAGACCAAGGTCATTTAAGGTCAGGTCACCAGGTCACTTGAAGTGACCTCACCTCATAAAAAGTTTCAATGTCTGCCATAGCTACACCGAGTGACCGATCGCTTTGAAACTTTCAGCGATTGCTAACAGCAATAGCATGTACAAAATGTTTATCTCAGAATTTTGATGTCGGTGACCTAAGGTCAGGTCAATTTTGCGACCTCCCCATTATAAGTCAATGGGAGAAAATTGAAATGCGCCTCTTTTGGACAAAAGACATTATAAACACTCCCAAACACTGAATTACAAGTAGTTTAAACACACTGAACATGAAAATGGTGTCCGTGACCCATGTTTATGCCCCTGAGGTCATCTCAGGTCACCAATGGTATCTAACAGTTTTTCGCAAATAACTTTTGATAGAGGCACGCTAGAGCGATGAAAACGCCTTAGATGTGTTCAGCTCGACGATACGGATCGACTGATATGCAACATGACCCTTTCCGGTCAGGTCATGACCTTGACCTGAGGTCAAATTTTCAAGTTGACCTTTCAAGGTCAAGTTATATTTCATTCGATGCGTCTTGACGAGAGGAACACGATGCCGTTAAAAGTAAGCTCGTACAAGGCTTGGGTCAAAAGTTATTGCAGAAAAACTGTTTCCGAAAAACGGTTATTTTTGCACTTTTTGCCCCCTGCAGGCAAAACCGTTGACGTTAGTGTTACGCGGCGTTTCCATCCTTTGTATTGATATTTCGATGTGATGATGCGATGTTGATTTTTGTCGTGTCTCCTTCCTGTTTCCTTTGGTTCTGGTCGTAATGCTCTCAACTAGTCTTCCTGTTTTCTTTGTTCAACATCATCGCCGCCGCGTAACGCCTCTCACGCTCGCCCGTCAGTTTGTCGGCAGATCATTAAGCAGTTTAGATTCCCAAAGCCCAAAATGCATAAAAGCAACAAGCTGTCGTGACTGACTAATTTTGTTAAAGTCTGAATTGTGTCAATTTGCACTCTCATATCTCGGTAAACGTTCAGTGCCTACGCATCATAGGTAAATTAAACCAAAAGCGCACCAATAATGCCAGGAAAACTCAATAGCCCCATTTACTGCTCCGCTACAAGCACGTTACGGAACTGTGAAGACAGAGGGAGGGAGAGGGAGAGTGAAAGAGAGAGAATAAGAGTGAGTGAGTGAGTGAGTGAGAGAGAGAGAGAGAGAGAGAGAGAGGGGGGGAGAGAGAGAGATAGAGAGAGAGAGAGAGAGAGAGAGAGAGAGAGAGAGAGAGAGAGAGAGAGAGAGGAGGAGGCTGTTTAGTTTCGACAACTATCGATTCGGCGTTTATGCCATAAAACGGCTAGCGGACACGACGAGTGATCACGGCCACACTTGTCCAAGTACCAGTTCCCTCTCGAAACTTGTCGACTTTGGTGACCTGATGAGACTTTGTTGGACGCGCGGAGAGAACAGGCTAGAGGCGAGTTACTAATTCGTTTCGTTCTGAGCCAAGGTTGTATCAGTCAAGTACGTGGTGGTGACACTTGTCAATTCTATACTGGGTGGAACGAGACAACATCGCAATATAATGACGCCTCCTCGGTCCTGCGGCGCGCGCGGCTCGGCGCGGCTCGGCGCGGCTGTAAAACGATTATCGATTCGGATTGTTACTAAGCGATGAGTGCAGTGGCACCTGCACACTGTCGGTCGGCCGTACTGAGAGCCGTGCTATTCTCTCTGGGGTTGAGTATCGATTTCACTGTTCAGCGTCATAAACGAGCAGCTGGTGATGCTGTGCTACTGGTGGACACGCCCGGGCAATACAGGCCCACTCAGAGCGGTCACAAACAATATCGATCAAGAGTAGTTCATCTGACTTTTTGGCAAGTGTTAAATGGTCGGGGTGGGCAGCTAGCATCATCATCTCTGGGCTTCCGCAACTGACATTATTGCATGCATGCACCTCTCAATCATTATTCAGGTCATCCTGGAAGCAGCCTGCAGCTGAAATTGACCACAGAGTCAGCCCACTCTGAAGGCAATTAGGAGCTTCCGGAACGAGCTAGTAATAATCACATTCGCACGACAACCATACTTCGGAAGTGAATTCCAGAAATTAGTAGCCCCCTCCATGCGGCTAATCATGGCACCACCATGTAGCCCCGTTACATGAGATACCCTTTTGTCGTGATTCCTTACTTCACGGAACTCTAACCACCTCGGGGTACGTCCGGAAAACCACAGCGGACTACTCCCGGAAACCGTAACGGGGTACGTCTGGAATACCACAGCAGACTACACCCAGAAAACCACATCGGGACTGTCCGGAATACCACAGCGGACTTGACCCGGCAACATAACGGGGTACGTCTGGAATACCACAGCAGACTACACCCGGAAAACCACATCGGGACTGTCCGGAATACCACAGCGGACTTAACCCGGCAACATAACGGGGTACGTCTGGAATACCACAGCAGACTACACCCGGAAAACCACATCGGGACTGTCCGGAATACCACAGCGGACTTAACCCGGCAACATAAGGGCATACGTCTGGAATACCACAGCAGACTTCACCCGGAAAACCACATCGGGACCGTCCGGAATACCACAGCGGACTTCACCCGGATATCCATCAACGGCGTCAGCGTGATGCATCACCCTACATCCGGGTTAGCTAATCAGGCACGCACCCTGCACCGCCGCTTCTCACCAGCGGCAGCACAGGCAATCGAACAACGACGCCTGCCCGTTTCACTGCCGGCTCACGACAGTACGGGCCCCCAAACTGGATCTGACCCTCAGCCAGCCAATGGCACGTCTCCAATCATTCGGAAATGTGTGGAGGCATGCAAGTGGTATCTCCACGCAACGACCAACACTGCCTTAAGTACAATTGCACTACCTTGACCAGAACAGGGAGGACAGCACTTATTCCTCATTCCCCGACAATTGAAAAAGTGTAATCCAGTCGATTGTGTATACCGTACCAACACGCTTCAGCTCGCTTCCATAGAGAGGTAATTACGGCCACGCATGGCCAGCCGTCGCTGTCTCATTTATGGGGGGCAGTAAACCCAGCGCTCACAGAGCAGTCGGGAGATCTGGGTTGGTGCTGTAGAAACTTTACAGTAAATAGGCGTCACACACCATTGCAGGTGTCCTAGAAGTGGACTCGTCGCAGCTCTCACTGGTGCGGGGCATGATGCCAATAATGACAATTAGTAGTAATAATCTACCCCATTCGATATAATGGTAACGACTGGACTATTTTCCTGGTAAGGGCGGCTGGTGTAACGCCAGGCCGTATGTCTCTCTTAACCACTACAATTGTTGTCCCGTAAATTAGTCGCTGAATAGAGGAATGGAGCCAACTGACAATGATAGTTTATCTTATTGACTTGGTCCCAAAATCGTTCGGTTATCTGCTGCACTTACAATTTACATGAATGATAACGATGCGGCGTCCCCCACCAAATGGCTGACGCTAATAGGCGAGCCGGCGCGCCTGGAATCCTGTTGAGTTTGGCGGAGTAGTATTGACGTAGCTTTCCAAATATACCAGACGCACTGAATGTCGATTGTATGAAAGTCTTTTCAACAAGTATAGGGCATTAATTAATGAATGATAATAACGCGACGTTCGCTGAACTACGCGGCCGCGGCTAATTGGGTGAAACGGCGCGCCTGGAATTTTCTGAATTAGGCAGAGTGATATTGACGTAGTTTACCAAATATGCCAGACGCACTGAATGTCAATTAGGTGAATGGTCCTTCAGCAAGTATAGGACATTACTAAATGATAATGATACGGCGTCCCCGAAACTAAGCGGCTGCGACTACTTGGGTGAACTGGAATTCTACTGAATTAGGCAAAGTGATATTGACGTAGTTAACCAAATCTACCGGTCACACTGAATGACAATTGACTGACAGCATTGCCTAATTTGCTTTGTTGGAAACGTAGGAGTTTAAATGATAGTCATAAATAATTAAGCCAGAATTGTTTATTGTTTTACATCGCTGCCCGTTCACACGATTGTAACTATGAAAAAGTAGTACCAGGGGGATTTCAGTTTATGGGGAAATTACTTGACAAGTTTGCTCAACTTCCGTTCCGAAACTTCGTATAATAGAGCGTTCTGGGTCCGTTGTCAATTTGTAAGGTTTTTCTTGGTGAAATAGTTAGTAATTTATAGGGTTGTTGTAACTTGTTTGTAACATGTTGAGAGGTTCCGTGGATTGCAATCACGATTGTTAGTATGTACGGTCTGTAACTCAAGGTTTCATTACTTTTCGTTATTTACTTCAGTTCTCTTAAATCAGCGTTTGATTTTTAATTCGTCAATAATGAACTTACTTCAAAGTTTCTGAGTACCACGCTATTGTAAAGTATGCTAGTACAAAATGAAATATGGCTCTCGTCAATGTAGGAGGGAATGGGGCGAAACATGTTTAGTTCGAACCGCGGAAATCAGTAAATCGGTAGGGCCGGTTACTTGAACGATTTTATTGCCACCATGGTATACTGGTTTCAATTTGGCTCAGTGAATTATAAGTAGTTGTACACATTCCATTGAATTACTTGTTGCAGATTTTTGAACTCCAAATTACTCGACAATTTACGTTAATCCGTTAACGAGTCATCTACGAAAAACAAAACAGAAAAATCGAACGCTCAATCATTACTTCAAATATGGGAAGGTGTTTCATTTTGGACCTCCTTGAGCTGCAATTGATGAATAAGCGAACTGAGACCTACTAGCGAGTAACAACTATCCGGATAATTGCGACTGCATACAGGAAAACTACCGTCAAATGGCATGCTGAGCTCTGAAGATTTTTTTTTTTAACAAGATGTTGATTACTGAAATTATCTGGTATTGTCAGTTGACGTCATCCAAGCGTTAATATGAGCTAATGACGGCAGGTTAATAGCAAAGAAATAAGAGGACAACCCCCGGATCCTCAACGCTCAAATCGACCCACTCCCCTTGATAGTTGACCAAGATATATCATTTGTTGGCCTTGCTACCCAATTATAGACCACAATTTCTGAAACCCGTTCTACTCTACTCATCTACCCGACCTCGTCAAACCATCGCTTCGATCATTCCCCTTTCGTTATAACCCCTCATTCACCATCATAGTCTAGTTTCGTCAGTGGGTTATATTGTATGTTGCGTGCTAATTTCAAGAGGAGGGAGTAGGGGTGGCAGTGGGAGCACGACATATTTGGCTGGTACGACCATCAAACCCTTGGGTATACACAAACACACACACACACACACACACACACACACACAAACACACGAAAATCGACTTCGCAAAGGGAACAAAACGCTAGCGGCTTCGAAATGAATGCTTGCAACGGCAAGAATAGCGCGCAAAATAATGCTGAAGGCGGAAATTTGCAAGCAGGTGAACATTTACCGAGATATTTGGATCAATTGACATATTCAGATTTTATGTTAGTGCGCCAAAAATAAAGCATTCCATAGGCCGGAGAAATCTAAGGCCGCCGAATGACCGGCGACGCGCTGCTGGACTTACATGATAGCAGTTCGTCGGTTTCAGCACCGGACTGGCACCCACGCTGACAAATCGGCAACCGCGTCGCACCGCATCGGCCGAAGCGGGTGTTCACACTAGGCAGAGTCACACATGGAGCGAGTGTCTCAACGTCCGGGACAAATGTCCCGGACCGGATGGTCCTGCGACCCACACGGCACCAACAGTAGAGTCCGGTGACGAGGTTCGAGTGTCCAACCAGAGAGTGTGTGTAAGTGTCTTGACGTCCGGGACGAATGTCCCGGACCGAATGGTCCGGCGACCCACGCGGTGTACCGCCACCAGTAGAGTCCAGTGACGAGTGTCCGACGGAGAGACAGAGTGTGTGCGCGCTCGTGTCGCCGCTGCTTTTATATGGAGCAGCGAAGCGCATCGAGAATCGATCGGTCCACATGGCTCGGAGATAGGACAGTGTGTTACATGAAATTCGGTTCGAAAGAAAGTACGGCGTGTCACATCAGAAAAACCCTGGAAAAATTCCGTCCTCGGAATTTCGAACAAAAAGGTGATGACATCGATATCGAAAGAAAGTACGGCGTGTCACATCAGAAACAACCTTGGAAAAATTCCGTCCTCGGAATTTCGGAGAAAGGTGGTACCATCGATTCTGAGAAGCACGTCACATACAAATACCTCTTGACGTAAATCCCGCCCCCGGGATTTCGACATTGCGGTACAACAGGCGTAGTACATCGAGGTGAGCATGGTTCGCTGAAGTACAACGGAAATCGGGCGCGTGTTACATTATTGATCCAAATATCTCGGTATTTCTTACAAGCTATCGCGACGTCTGCGACCTTGCCGTTGCAGGCACGCTTGCTACAACTAAATACCATGGTGCAAGCGGCGGCGACCCACACACCACTAGTGCACATGTACTACAGTATACACACACCGCTACAGTTCTACAGTATGCATACGTGCTAGTCTCTTGTCTCCTTCTTCCTCCGGTCATCACTCGTCTTCTCCCCTTTCTCTTCTCCCTCCTTCCTTGTCGTATTCCTCGTCCTTGTATTCCTCCTTTTTCTCATCTTCCTCCTCGCTTCCCGTCCTCGTCTTGCTCCTTATCCTCCTACTCCTCTTCTATCTTTTTCTTGTCCCTCTTGCTTCTCTTCTTTCTTCTTTTCCTTCGTTGTGAACTGGCAGTGGCCTGGTTTGGTGTGTCGAGGTCGGGAAGCAGTAACTGTTTCCGTCGGTAGACTGTTGGGCGGGTGGTGAACTCCCAGTTCAGATGTAACCGGTACTGGGTTTCCGGCTGATTTGGTGGCTGACTTCCGGCTCCAGTTGGAAACGGCTGAGAAGTGACGGCCGTTCGGCTGAGAGGTGACGGCCGGACCAGACACGGTTAGCGGCCATGACTGGACAGACCACCGGACGGCGTGCGAGTGTAGCCGTCCCCTCAGCTATCCGCTCCCGTTGCCGCCAGTCCGGGTGTGGCGTCACCGACCGACGGAATCTGTGGAAGTATGTGCTGGCAGTATCATGTTGCAAAATAATAAAGAATGGGTAGGATATGCCACGGGTAAGGAAAGCGGGTCAAGGACTTGACGAAGGTTACGTTTATGTTTGGTTTGACTCCTTATAGCTGATAATTTTTCATTCTGTTTAATTCCCTCCATAACTTTAGTATTTCCGTATCTTGAGCCTCGACGCGTTGTTGCCTGTTGGAGTGAAACTATGCCTTTCTGTTCCGGACCGCCTCTCGTGGTGTTGTTGACGGTCACGACGCTGGGGACTGAATCCGGTGTCACTTCAAACAGCTTGATTCCCAGTTACGATATTGACGATGCTGGTTGACATATTGACGATGCTGGTTGACATATTGACGATGCTGGTTGACAAAATGCCTACGCTGATCTCGTAAATGGCGTGGCTGCTGGTGAATTGGTGTGTGTTCGTCTCTAGTCGTCGCCCATTGCTATGCAACATCTCTGATCAACTTATGACAGAAGCACCGTCCGAAGTCGGTCAACTTAGATCTGGCGTTGGTTTCGTTGTCGTGCCGCTACTCGTTCAATCCAGGGTTGGCGCTGCCGATAGGTTAATAAAGCGGCTCTAACTATGTTTTGTTCTCTATGAGCCCGGATGTACGGTCGCCTAGCCCAACAGACAGTGGCAGGAACACGAGTAGAACAGACGGAAGTCATCTGAGTACTGGAAGGTCTGTAGTGGGAAGCATTCTGGCTCCACAATAACTGACTCCGGCTGGCTGTAGCACCGTTTCATGACTGAACTGTAGTCTGGCAGACTGATCATCGTTAATTGTAACCGTATGCTGACACGTTCCTGAAGACTTTGACTGCTACGAAGAGTTCATTTTCCTACCTGACATCAAAAGGATCGTCGGTTGTTCGCGACTCCCATGTCTCATCAGAGTCGTCTATACTGCAACCACAACAGTTCAAAGAAGTAGCCATAAAGTATTTGTCTGGCATCTAGGGGACAACTGAGCTTTCCGAAATCGTAGTGTCGAAGTGACCTGCGTGGCATTGTAGACGCATTTAAATTCACCTCGAAGCGGGTCTCAGGTAACCGCTTGCACCTCGATCTGATACGTCTTCTTCTCTTCATCATCATTCATCATCTTCTTCATATTGGTCCTTATCTCATCACCAACAATCGTCTTCTTCATCTTGATCCTCTGCATAATCATCTTTCATCTTCACATTGGTCCTAATCATCGTTCATCTCCTTCAAATTGTCCTCTTCATCGTCATTCATCTTCTTCGTATCGGTCCTCTTCATCACCATTCGTTTTTTTCAAAATGGGGTTCGGCACGACGCTTGGAGCGGCAATGGGAATCTTCAACTTGCTTGATCATACCGCTTCTTTTCTTCAACCCCCCACACTGGCCACCATTATGTTACGCGGCGTTTCCGATTAATGGATTGGTATTGATATTTCGATGTGATGAGGTGTCGATGCTGATTTTTGTCGTGGTACCGTGATTTTCTTCCTGTTTCCTTTGGTTCTGGTCGTAATGCTCTCAACTAGTCTTCCTGTTTTCTTTGTTCAACATCATCGCCGCCGCGTAACGCCTCTCACGCTCGCCCGTCAGTTTGTCGGC
Organism: Amphibalanus amphitrite; assembly: GCF_019059575.1. Taxonomy (NCBI): domain Eukaryota; kingdom Metazoa; phylum Arthropoda; class Thecostraca; order Balanomorpha; family Balanidae; genus Amphibalanus; species Amphibalanus amphitrite. The sequence continues at coordinate 1,583,441 of NW_024881504.1, forward strand.
AGATCATTAAGCAGTTTAGATTCCCAAAGCCCAAAATGCATAAAAGCAACAAGCTGTCGTGACTGACTAATTTTGTTAAAGTCTGAATTGTGTCAATTTGCACTCTCATATCTCGGTAAACGTTCAGTGTCTACGCATCATAGGTAGATTAAACCAAAAGCGCACCAATAATGCCAGGAAAACTCAATAGCCCCATTTACTGCTCCGCTACAAGCACGTTACGGAACTGTGAAGACAGAGGGAGGGAGAGGGAGAGTGAAAGAGAGAGAATAAGAGTGAGTGAGTGAGTGAGTGAGAGAGAGAGAGAGAGAGAGAGAGAGAGAGAGAGAGGGGAGAGAGAGAGAGAGAGAGAGAGAGAGAGAGAGAGAGAGAGAGAGAGAGAGAGAGAGAGAGAGAGAGAGAGAGAGAGAGAGGAGGAGGAGGAGGCTGTTTAGTTTCGACAACTGTCGATTCGGCGTTTATGCCATAAAACGGCTAGCTGACACGCCGAGTGATCCCGGCCGCACCTGCTCAGTACTACTGTCTTACTTGTAAAACTTGACGGCCCGGGTGACCTGACGAGACTTTGTTAGACGCGCGGAGAGAACAGGCTAAAAGCAAGTTACTAATTCGTTTCGTTACGAGCCAAAGTTGTATCAGTCAAGTACGTGGTGGTGACACTTGTCAATTCTGTACTGGGTGGAACGAAACAACAGTCACAATAAAACGACGCCTCGCCGGTCCTGCCGGCGCGCGCGGCTCGGCACGGTTGTAAAACGATTACCGATTTGGATTGTTAACAAGCGATGAGTGCAGTGGCACCTGCACACTGTCGGTCGGCTGCACTGAGAGCCGTGCTGTTCTCTCTGGGATTGAGTATCGATTTCACTGTTCATCGTCATGAACTAGCAGCTGGTGATGCTGTGCGACTGGTGGACACGCCCGGGCAATACAGGCCCACTCAGAGCGGTCCGAACAATATCGATCCGATTATATGGAGTAGTCCAATAAACCTTTTTGGCAAGTGTTTAACGGTCGGGATGGGCAGTTAGCATCATTATCTCTGGACTTCCGCAACTGGCAATATTGCATGCATGCACCTCTCAATCATTATTCAGGTCATCCTGGAAGCAGCCTGCAGCTGAAATTGACCACAGAGTCAGCCCACTCTGAAGGCAATTAGGAGCTTCCGGAACGAGCTAGTAATAATCACATTCGCACGACAACCATACTTCGGAAGTGAATTCCAGAAATTAGTAACCCCCTCCATGCGGCTAATCATGGCACCACCATGTAGCCCCGTTACATGAGATACCCTTTTGTCGTGATTCCTTAGACTCACGGAACTCTAAGCACCTCGGGGTACGTCCGGAAAACCACAGCGGACTACTCCCGGAAACCGTAACGGGGTACGTCTGGAATACCACAGCAGACTACACCCGGAAAACCACATCGGGACTGTCCGGAATACCACAGCGGACTTAAACCCGCAACATAACGGGGTACGTCTGGAATACCACAGCAGACTACACCCGGAAAACCACATCGGGACTGTCCGGAATACCACAGCGGACTTAACCCAGCAACATAACGGGGAACGTCTGGAATACCACAGCAGACTACACCCAGAAAACCACATCGGGACTGTCCGGAATACCGCAGCGGACTTGACCCGGCAACATAACGGGGTACGTCTGGAATACCACAGCAGACTACACCCGGAAAACCACATCGGGACTGTCCGGAATACCACAGCGGACTTAACCCGGCAACATAACGGGGTACGTCTGGAATACCACAGCAGACTACACCCGGAAAACCACATCGGGACCGTCCGGAATACCACAGCGGACTTCACCCGGATATCTATCAACGGCGTCAGCGTGATGCATCACCCTACATCCAGGTTAGCTAATCAGGCACGCACCCTGCACCGCCGCTTCTCACCAGCGGCAGCACAGGCAATCGAACAACGACGCCTGCCCGTTTCACTGCCGGCTCACGACAGTACGGGCCCCCAAACTGGATCTGACCCTAAGCCAGCCAATGGCACGTCTCCAACCATTCGAAAATGTGTGGAGGCATGCAAGTGGTATCTCCATGCAACGACCAACACTGCCTTAAGTACAATTGCACTACCTTGACCAGAACAGGGAGGACAGCACTTATTTCTCATTCCCCGACAATTGAAAAAGTGTAATCCAGTCGATTGTGTATACCGTACCAACACGCTTCAGCTCGCTTCCATAGAGAGGTAATTACGGCCACGCATGGCCAGCCGTCGCTGTCTCATTTATGGGGGCAGTAAACCCAGCGCTCACAGAGCAGTCGGGAGATCTGGGCTGGTGCTGTAGAAACTTTACAGTAAATAGGCGTCACATACTATTACATATCTCCTAGAACTGGACTCGTCGCAGCTCTCACTGGTGCAGGGCATGATGTCAATAACCCGGTTTACATAGCATATTTGACGAGGCTCTAGCTCGTTAATTTGGCGATAATTTCGATGCAGTGGTCTTCAAATATTTAGAGGGGATCATTTTGTAAATTGTTAAGCACCATTGGCATCTTTTGCAACATCACGGACGGAGATATAAGCTTGCAACAAATCCTATGTAAACGCGTCTAACAATGACAATTAGTAGTAATAATCTACCCCATTCGATATAATGGTAACGACTGGACTATTCTCCTGGTAAGGGCGGCTGGTGTAACGCCAGGCCGTATGTCTCTCTTAACCACTACAATTGTTGTCCCGTAAATTAGTCGCTGAATAGAGGAATGGAGCCAACTGACAATGATTGTTTATCTTATTGACTTGGTCCCAAAATCGTTCGGTTATCTGCTGCACTAACAATTTACATAAATGATAACGATGCGGCGTCCCCTACTAAATGGCTGACACTAAATAGGCGAACCGGCGCGCCTGGAATTCTGTTGAGTTTGGCGGAGTGATATTGACGTAGTTTACCAAATATGCCAGACGCACTGAATGTCAATTAGGTGAATGGTCCTTCAGCAAGTATAGGACATTACTAAATGATAATGATACGGCGTCCCCGAAACTAAGCGGCTGCGACTACTTGGGTGAACTGGAATTCTACTGAATTAGGCAAAGTGATATTGACGTAGTTAACCAAATCTACCGGTCACACTGAATGACAATTGACTGACAGCATTGCCTAATTTGCTTTGTTGAAAACGTAGGAGTTTAAATGATAGTCATAAATAATTAAGCCAGAATTGTTTATTGTTTTACATCGCTGCCCGTTCACACGATTGTAACTATGAAAAAGTAGTACCAGGGGGATTTCAGTTTATGGGGAAATTACTTGACAAGTTTGCTCAACTTCCGTTCCGAAACTTCGTATAATAGAGCGTTCTGGGTCCGTTGTCAATTTGTAAGGTTTTTCTTGGTGAAATAGTAATTTATAGGGTTGTTGTAACTTGTTTGTAACATGTTGAGAGGTTCCGTGGATTGCAATCACGATTGTTAGTATGTACGGTCTGTAACTCAAGGTTTCATTACTTTTCGTTATTTACTTCAGTTCTCTTAAATCAGCGTTTGATTTTTAATTCGTCAATAATGAACTTACTTCAAAGTTTCTGAGTACCACGCTATTGTTAAGTATGCTAGTACAAAATGAAATATGGCTCTCGTCAATGTAGGAGGGAATGGGGCGAAACATGTTTAGTTCGAACCGCGGAAATCAGTAAATCGGTAGGGCCGGTTACTTGAACGATTTTATTGCCACCATGGTATACTGGTTTCGATTTGGCTCAGTGAATTATAAGTAGTTGTACACATTCCATTGAATTACTTGTTGCAGATTTTTGAACTCCAAATTACTCGACAATTTACGTTAATCCGTTAACGAGTCATCTACGAAAAACAAAACAGAAAAATCGAACGCTCAATCATTACTTCAAATATGGGAAGGTGTTTCATTTTGGACCTCCTTGAGCTGCAATTGATGAATAAGCGAACTGAGACCTACTAGCGAGTAACAACTATCCGGATAATTGCGACTGCATACAGGAAAACTACCGTCAAATGGCATGCTGAGCTCTGAAGATTTTTTTTTAACAAGATGTTGATTACTGAAATTATCTGGTATTGTCAGTTGACGTCATCCAAGCGTTAATATGAGCTAATGACGGCAGGTTAATAGCAAAGAAATAAGAGGACAACCCCCGGATCCTCAACGCTCAAATCGACCCACTCCCCTTGATAGTTGACCAAGATATATCATTTGTTGGCCTTGCTACCCAATTATAGACCACAATTTCTGAAACCCGTTCTACTCTACTCATCTACCCGACCTCGTCAAACCATCGCTTCGATCATTCCCCTTTCGTTATAACCCCTCATTCACCATCATAGTCTAGTTTCGTCAGTGGGTTATATTGTATGTTGCGTGCTAATTTCAAGAGGAGGGAGTAGGGGTGGCAGTGGGAGCACGACATATTTGGCTGGTACGACCATCAAACCCTTGGGTATACATGTTGATTACTGAAATTATCTGGTATTGTCAGTTGACGTCATCCAAGCGTTAATATGAGCTAATGACGGCAGATTAATAGCAAAGTAATAAAAAGACAACCCCCAGATCCTCAACGCTCAAATCGACCCACTCCCCTTGATATTTGACCAAGATATATCATTTGTTAGCCTTGCTACCCAATTATAGACCACAGTTTCCGAACCCCGTTCTACTCTACTCATCTACCCGACCTCGTCAACCCATCGCTTCGATCATTCCCCTTTCGTTATAGCCCCTCATTCACCATCATAGTCTAGTTTCGTCAGTGGGTTATATTGTATGTTACGTGCTAATTTCAAGAGGAGGGAGTAGGGGTGGCAGTGGGAGCATGACATATTTGGCTGGTATGACCATCAAACACTTGGGTATACACAAACACACACACACACACACGAAAATCAACTTCGCAAAGGGAACCAAACGCTAACGGCTACAAAATGAATGCTTGGAACGGCCTGAAGAGCGTGCAAAATAATGCTGAAGGCGGAAATTTACTTGCAGGTGAACATTTACCGAGATATTTGGATCAATTGACAAATTCATATTTAATGTTAGTGCGCCAAAAATAAAGCATTCGATAGGCTGGAAAATCTAAGGCCGCCGAATGACCGGCGACGCCCTGCCGGACTTACATGATAGCAGTTCGTCGGTTTCAGCACCGGACTGGCACCCACGCTGACAAATCGGCAACCGCGTCGCACCGCATCGGCCGAAGCGGGTGTTCACAGGCAGAGTCACACAGAGCGAGTGTCTCAACGTCCGGGACAAATGTCCCGGACCGGATGGTCCTGCGACCCACACGGCTTCAACAGTAGAGTCCGGTGACGAGGTTCGAGTGTCCAACCAGAGAGTGTGTGTAAGTGTCTTGACGTCCGGGACGAATGTCCCGGACCGAATGGTCCGGCGACCCACGCGGTGTACCGCCACCAGTAGAGTCCAGTGACGAGTGTCCGACGGAGAGACAGAGTGTGTGCGCGCTCGTGTCGCCGCTGCTTTTATATGGAGCAGCGAAGCGCATCGAGAATCGATCGGTCCACATGGCTCGGAGATAGGACAGATTACATGAAATTCGGTTCGAAAGAAAGTACGGCGTGTCACATCAGAAACAACCCTGGAAAAATTCCGTCCTCGGAATTTCGAACAAAAAGGTGATGACATCGATATCGAAAGAAAGTACGGCGTGTCACAGTTAGGTCAAATCTGAGAGAATCACTCAGAAAGGGCGTTAATAGGGCTATCGATTGCGCTTTTCCGCGGCGCTGTAGCTCTATTGGTTCCCGAGTTATGCGTTGGCTTCTTGGAAATTATCGACATTCGACCTGGAAATCGGCGAAATTTTGCCTTCAATGACCTCTGGTGACCTGACCTTTGACCTGACCAAAAAAGTGCCCAAAGTGATTTCGTCATTATTTTTGACGCTCTTTCGAACGCCGCCTTCCGCGTATCGCTACGTGGCCCAGGAGCCGAGGTAGAAGGGGGGGGGGGGTCAAACACCCCCAGCAGGGCGTGGAAATCCATGACCCCCAGCCGGGCGCGGGTTAATGAGTTCCTAAAAATTGCTTTCACGTTTTTCCCATAAAATACGTTTTTGACCCCTAAAAATTCAAAAAACTATATTTTTGTAAAAAAGCTAATCAAATCAAAAATTTTCATTTTTTTTACCGGAATATATGTTTAAGAGCTCTATTAGATTATAGGATGTCCCAAATTTCAACTTTCTATCTTGATTTTTGACCCCCAAATTGTAAAAAAATGGCTCCAACATGTATAGGGCATGGTGACGTCATCAGCATTTTCTTGAGTTTTAGGCACTTCTGAACATCGCATGAAAAAAAAACAAACGGCAGCATTAGATCCTGGGACAAGCTCGTCTAGAAAAGTGCATTTTTATGTCAAAAGTAAAAAATGAAAAAATGACTTTTTCTTAGTCCTCACTTGGTGATGTATAATATCAAGGGCTCCGCCACCGGGGGGACGGGGGGGACATGTCCCACCCAACCAAAATGTTGGGGGACGTTCTATTTTTTGTCCCCCACCCAATAATCGGCTCTCCAGCTAGTAGATAAATCGACTCTATATTGTTCCTGACACCGAAAGCAGAACATGGTGCAAAGATTCTCCGAAAAAAACTGATGATAATCTAATTAACCTGTCGTCAATAACTATATTGTCGCTATGCTTTTTAACCCGCGCCCCAGTGGCGGTCTCAGCCAACTTCGCCCTAGTGGGGGGGGGGGGGGGCATATGTTACCACCCACCTCTAACTAAAAAACTAAGAGGGCTAGACAGACGCGGTAAAAATCAGTCGATAGCTCTCAATGCGTACATTTGAAAGTTTTCCAGTCATTGTTCACCTTAGAGCAATATTGGGGGTCACCAGAGGTCATCAAAGGTCAAAATTTGCCAATTGTCATTATATTTTTCAGAAAACTCAGGAACTATGGTAGCTAGAAAAACGCATGGAAGAGCAATCGATAGCTTTTGAACTCTTCTTGTGAAAAGGTCATTATCAATATTGACCTCAGGTCAACGGTTTAGCCTCCAGAGGGCAAAAACTCCAAAAATAGCTGTTTTTACGAAAAGTGTTTTTCGACAATAACTTTCGACTACAAAAAGCCAAGACATTTCTATTGCTAGAATCGTGTTCCCCTCGCCGAGACGCGTCGAATGAACTATAATTTGACCTTGAAAGGTCAACTTGGAAATTTGACCTCAGGTCAAGGTCATGACCTTACCGGAAAAGGTCATGTTGCATATCAGTCGATGCGTCTCAACACGACAAACACAATGAGACCATCCCCAGCGTTCTATCTCTTTCCAATCACGAGTTATTGGCAAAACTGTTTGTAGCCTCAAGTGACCTCGGATGACCTGTCTAGAGGCTATTAGCAAAAATGACACCTTGGTCATCACGAGTGGACTAAATCATTGTGATTCTGAAATAGTTGGACTGTTCCGATGCGTACACACGGATCTAGAGGCATTTTCATTTTTCTCCATTGACTTGTAATGGAAAGGTCACGCCACTGACCTGACCTTAGGTCACGGATATAAAAAATCCGAGATATACAAATTGTGGGCGCCCATAACAGCATGCAATCCACCAAGCTTCAAACCTTTCTGACAAACACTGCAGGCTGGACATGATTGCAAACTTTTGTTTAGGCTTGGTCAGTTAACTTGACCTGGTGACCTGACCTGACATGACCTGGGGTCAAAAATTTCACACATTGTGCAAAATTGATGTACTAAAAGCTACCCCAAGCGGCGCGGCTCTACTCGCCGCGGTTTTTTTATTCACACGCAAAAAAACGCGACAGGGTTGTAACATATGCCTCCCCCACTGGGACTGTTCCAAATAAACTCATAATCCTCAGCAAGAGTCTATTCTGCCATGTGCGACCATCTTCCACCGAACAACGTACAACAATAACCCTGCGTAAGACCAAAAACCGAAAAGACCACGCCGAACACAAACTGACGCATTTCATACGAAATGCGACGCAATCAAGCGAAACCCAGCTAAAGCACTGCTACTTTTCGACAGTAACAGACAACTAAATAAAAATCCATAACATACTCCCCGCCTTTGGATGTAACACCATCCAAACAAACATACAACGCTGCTCTAACTTGGTGTGACCTACCAGGCAGAGGGAGGAACACAGGAGCATTTCCATGGCAAACTCGTGACCAGGCGGCAAGACAGGTAGTGTCAGGTGGGTACATTCACGGGTCATATACCTCCATATCATGCAATCGCTGGACGGCTCGGGTCTTCACTTGTCCCCCCTGAGTCCTGATCTGGGCAGACCTAGCCAGACCGTCCCTGCCCGGAAACAGTTTAGTTACCACCCCGATCATCCACTTCATACGGGGAAGGTTGTCCTCTCTGATCAGTACTACTGAACCCTGCCGTAACTCACCGTGCTCTCTGAACCTACGGACCGACTGAGGGAGGGTCCGCAGGTATTCAGTCTGCCAAACAGACCAAAAGCGGTTCAGCCGTCTCTCCCTCACACGCGCTCTGTCACAAAGCATCTTGGCGTTCACTGCCTCCGGATCCTCGAGCACTCTCGACTGAAAGCCTGTGCCGCGTCCCGTCAAAAAATGGGAGGGCGTCAGCGGACTGTCACCCTCCAATGAGTCGGTCACCGGAGTGAGCGGTCGGGAATTGATGCAGGCCTCAACCTCAAGGAGCACCGTCTCCAGCTCGGTGCGAGAGAGACACCTGGAGCCGCACGACTTCCGCAGACCCACCTTCACCGTGCGAACCAGTCGCTCCCACCAGCCGCCCCACCACGGTGAGCGCGGCACAATGAATTTCCACTTGGGAGCGAGGTGTCCAAAGTAGCGCGTCAGCATCGCGTCGGCTCCACAAAACGTCCGCGCGTTATCGGAGTAAATAACGGACGGGAGTCCCCTTCGGGCCGCAAACCGCCTGAGGGCCATCAAGAACTCTGCTTGGCACAAAGATGCTGTGAGCTCAAGATGAACCGCGCGCGTCACAGCGCAGGTAAAGAGGCACACATAAAACTTGCGACGCGGAAAATCTACAGCGAAAATGGGCCCCGCAAAGTCCACCCCTGTGACGGCGAACGGTGGCGCTCGGGTCACTCTGTCACGCGGCAGCGGCGCCGCCGGTTTGTTGCAGGCTAGAGCATCCTGCCGCTTACAACTAACACAGAAGCGCTTGACTCGCTTAGCGAGGCAGCGCAGACCCACTATCCAGTACGCTGCTCGGACAGCGGAGATGAGCGTAGATACACCGCAGTGATTCATCAGGCGGTGCTGGTCCCGAACCAGCAGCTCGGCGACCCATCCCTTGGGAAGCAGAATCGGATGCCGCTCATCATAGGACAAGTCGGACTGCTGCAGCCGGCCTCTGATCCGCAGAAGTCCATCACCATCTAGAAATGGAGTCAGCGAGTGCACGCTCGAGCTCCTCGCAACCTCTTTGCCTTGCTGCAGCGCTTTCAGCTCAGTAGCGAACGCCAGCCGCTGCTCCTCCCGTAGCAGCACCAGCCGGGCAGACACGACCTCATCAGAGGACAGGTCGGGAAGGGCGCACTTCTGACGCGCGTTTCGCGCGTTGTTACAAAATCTGCGCACCCAGCCCACGACTCTGACCGCCTTCGATAAAGACGACCAGCGGGTCGTGCAGAACACAGGCTGCTCACCTGTACCAGCCACCAGACAGCTGCCGCCAACTGCCTCCGCTGTCTCTGATCTGACCTCCACTGGGACACTAGTCACCTGACCAGACTCAGTCGGCTCATCACAAGCCTCGCCACTGTCGGGCCGAGCCCGAGGAGAGGCCAACCAGCTCGGGCCGCTCCACCACTGCTCGGATTCAAGCAGTTCCGCAGCCGACACCCCTCGAGTCGTCAAGTCAGCAGGGTTCTCATCCCCCGGACAGTGGCCCCAGTCGGACGGAGTCGTCAGACTCTGAATGGAACGCACTCTGTTGGCCACAAACTGCTTCCAGCGCTGTGGATCTCCCCTTATCCAGCCCAGCGCAATCATCGAGTCCGACCAGCACCTGATTACCGTGTCCTCGGGAAGTCTCAGTGCCTGGCGCACGAGAGCGACGAGGCGAGCTGCCAGTAGGCTGCCCAGCAGCTCGAGTCGCGGCACCGTCACTCGCTTCAACGGCGCGAGCCGCGCCTTTGCCAGCACCAGTCTGACCTCGCCGGAACCATCAGGCCTGGCTGTACGGAGGTACACAACCGCTCCGTACCCTCTGGGAGAAGCGTCACCGAAGGCGTGTAGGGACACACCCTCACCGTGTCGCCAGCCGGAAGTCGAGTAGCAGCGCGGTATCCGCAGCTGCTTCAGCGAGTCAACACCTCTCAGCCAATCTGAAAAGATTTGACTACGGTCCGCCGGGATGACCTGATCCCAGGCGAGCCCCAGTTGCCAAAGCTCTTGGAACAGACTCTTGGCCACCATCACAAACGGAGCCACGAACCCCAGCGGGTCGAAAAGCCGGGCAATACAACTGAGCACCACACGTTTGGTCGGCGTTACATCAGCGGGGACGGTGAGGCCCTCGAACGAGAACACGTCCTCACCGCTGCGCCACATGACTCCCAGAACCTTGGAGCTCTCACGCTCGCCAGAGCCGTTAGCGGCGTGAGTCTTGTCAAATACAACTGCGCTGTTGGAGACACACTTTGTCAAAGTCATTCCCGCTCCAGCCATCACGTCCTGAGCTTGACTAAGCAGCGAGCTAGCCTCCTCCTCGGAATCGGCCCCAGACAGCAGATCGTCGACGTAAAAGTTCTCGGCCATCTCCCGTACAGCCCTGGACGGAGCGCTCTTGGACAGGTGATGCCGGATAGTAGCGTTTAGCAGGAACGGGCTGCTCCTCACGCCGAACGTTACCCTGCGAAAGCGCATCACACGTGTTCTTCCCTCGTGGACCCACAGAAACCTGTGGACGTCCCTGTCTTCCACTTTGAGACTTAGCTGGAGGAAAGCCTTAGAGATGTCTGCAGTCACTGCGACCTGCCAGCGTCTGAATCTCAGCAGCACATCCACTAACGACGGAATGAGACAAGGCCCCACCTCCAGACACTCATTGAGGGAGACGCCATTGGGACCGGCAGCGGAAGCATCAAAAACCGGCCTCACCCTTGTCGACTCGCTAGACTCTTTAACGACAGGGCGATGTGGCAGATAGAACGTCGGGCGCGAGACGTCCAGCTGGTGACTGGGCACCTCCTCAATGACGCCCGCGCTCTCCATTTCCTGCAGCGCCTCAGAATATGCTGCCCCAAGCTCCGGATCCCTCGCCAAGCGGCGCGACAGACCCTGCAGACGCGCCTCGGCGGCGGGTCGGTTGTCCATCAGGTGCTCGGCGGCACCTGCCTTCCACGGCAGGGCGACCTGATACCTGCCATCAGCCTTCACCACCGAGGAGTTGAACTCCTTCAAAACCTGGTCCTGCTCTGCATCATCCGAGTCACAGACGCCGATGCCCTCGAGAGACCACAGCCGGCGAAGAGAGTGCTCGTGAATGTCTCCGAGACATAGCAGCTGACTGGTGACGCCACCAGACGACTTCCCACTTACCTTGCCTGAGATGACCCACCCCAGGGAGGTTTCCTGAGCCACGGGTCCCCCGCTCAGCCTGATCTCACCTTGTCGGATGAAGTCCCAGTAGCTGTCCAGCCCTACCAGCAGGTCCACAGACAGCTGCCTGTCGGACGGAGGATCAGCCAACTCCAGATGGCTGAAGGACTGGAGGACATCAGGAGGCAAGAGCGGGCGCTGCAGAGGCAGGCAGATGACTGGAACTCTGATAGCCTGGACAGAGTGGACAGATGGAGAGGTCACATTAGAGCCAATCATGTTCACATGGTACACGTCCCTGTGCTTAGAGGATGAGCCGGTCCCTCCAAAAGCAGCATAGGACACAGCCTCCGAGCCTACCCACACAGGTTCAGCTGCCTTTACGAGCTTATCACTAATGTAAGTTCTGTCACTGCCTGAATCAAAAAGCACTGTGGCTTGGACACGCCTTCCATCCCGACCTAGCACAGTTACTTGGGCAGTAGGCAGCACAGTACAACTCCTCTCATGTCCACCACTCTGACAAGCCAGTGATGGGCGCTGCACTGGGTTAGAGTCACTGCTGCGGAGCATGCTGTCGCTGCCGCCTGCAGCACCATCATGCTCACGCTGCACACCCCCTCCATGAATCCTGAAGCAGCACACCACATTATGTCGCCCACCACACTCAGCACACACTGTACTACATCTACGGGCGACGTGACCCGCACGCAGGCAGCGGAAGCAAAGTCCTGCCTGCCTGATCATGTCTCTGCGGTCTGGTACTGTCAGGGGCTGCAGCTTCACACATACCTCAGGGTGATGGGCCTGTCCACAGAAAGCACATACAGGCCTTGCACCTGTCTGCAGAGCTGCAGCTGCTGGCATCCTCTCTCGCTGTTCCCTCTTCCTCCTATGCTGAGGACCGCTTGTGGCCTTTGTTCGACTTTCACCAGATGCAGTTGTCTGTTGAGCTGAAGCCACCTGGAGCTTGCTGAATGCGGAGGATCGCTCCCTGCGGCTGATCTCCTTCGACAAGAAGCTCAGCAGCCAGTCCAGGTCTGCTTCCCTGCCTGAGCCCTCACGGGCCCACTCAAGACGAATGTCAGGGGTCAGCTTGGAAAGGATCATAGGAACAAGAATAATGCCATACCTGTCACCGTCGACGTCTAACGATGCCAGGCTTCGGATGTGGACAAGGAGGCGATCTTGCAGCTCTCGGAGGGATTGGACTTCAGAGGACGAGGCATCTGGAACAGAGAGGAGTTCTTGAATGTGGGAGAAAATCACCATCTCCGTCCTTCCAAAACGCGCCTTCAGCAACTCACAGGCACTTTTGTAGTTGGTCCCAGTCAGCGGCAGACCAGCAACACTCTCTTTGGCCTCACCAATCAGGAATGACCTGAGATAGGCAAACTTAGACACATCAGGCAAGTCAGAGCAATGCACTGCAGCTTCGAAAGATTCCCAAAAAGACTGCCACTGGAGAACATTTCCATCAAACTTGGGCAATTCTAATTTAGGGAGCTGCAGGTGACCTGATGAGCCCACAGAGCTTGGTGCCTTTACATTCAGGGCAGCATTGGCTTTGCAAAGCACTTCAGAAATTCCCTCTCTTAGTACGGCAGCGCTCTCAATGTCAGATATCATCTCTGCCTCAGAGGGAAAACTCAGTTCAACTTCTGACTGGACTTCATCTAAAATATTCAGTCTTTTCTCACAGTCAGCCTTTGCAGCCTGAATGGCTTCAATGTTCAAGTCCTTGCACTCTAAAAGCTCTTCCAGCTTACGGCGGCAGCGACTTACCCATCCTCGCGCTGCCGCCCTCTTCCTTAGTAGCTCTGCACTCATTATCGGAAATGGAACCACTCCAGTCTAATCACATCAATAAATCAAAAGGTTCCTGGTCCCGGGTCGATGGCACCAAAAATTGTTCCAAATAAACTCATAATCCTCAGCAAGAGTCTATTCTGCCATGTGCGACCATCTTCCACCGAACAAAGTACAACAATAACCCTGCGTAAGACCAAAAACCGAAAAGACCACGCCGAACACAAACTGACGCATTTCATACGAAATGCGACGCAATCAAGCGAAACCCAGCTAAAGCACTGCTACTTTTCGACAGTAACAGACAACTAAATAAAAATCCATAACAGGGACGAAGGTTAACCCTCGCCCCGCTGGGGGGGGGGGGGCAATTTGCCCCCCTGTGGTTTTTCCTGAATAGCAAGAAAACGGCGTCGCGCAGCGCCGCCAAATTTTGGGTACCTTCCCGGGCATCAATTTGACACCTTCACACAAAATGTCAAGTCACAGGTCACCTTGAGTCAGGAGTTATTGAGGTCAAACTGAGGTCATGTTCGAGCAAAAATGAGCAAAAACATGACATCTTGAAACGCTCACCAAATCTACAGTTAACAAGCAATTTTAAAGTTCTTGATATGGTCGTGTAGAGGAAAGATAGCGCTACACAACTACTGTCTCGGATTTTCAAAATTTTGGGATTTTGACCCCCAAAAACTAAAAAAAATGATTTTTTAGAAAAACTCGAAAAATTTCCATTTTTTTAGAATTTCGAAAAAAACGGAATATATATGATAGCCCCTACCCTCTTCTATCTAAATACCTAATTTTGGATCGATACCTTTTTTTGGCCATGTTATAGCAAAAAAACTGTAAAATTTATAACGTCAATTTTCCAAACTCAATTTTTAGCAATTCTCGACCACGTAGCAAAAAACAAAGACCACCCGTGACTTCCCGTGACTTCCCGTGACGAGCTGCATCGAATCGATACCCATTTTATGCAAAAATATCAAGTTTGAAATTTGACCTTTTTTGACCTGACCTTGACTTGACCTTGACCTTAACTTCACCAGAACATAACCCAAACTGGCCCCAAAGGCTGCCTGACCCACATAATCGCATTTGTCATGTAAAATGGACCATAAAACATGCATCACATGATATTTTCATATTGTGACCCTCAGTGACCTGACCTCTGTGACCTGAACTGGTATCAGGGAGCTCAAATAGCAAAATATGTGTTTGACGAACAATTCCCCATCGATGATTTTCAATGATATGCATTCAACTAGATTTTACAGCACATTTCTTGAAATGCCTGCAAACGGTGAAAATTCGACCATTGACCTGACCTGTGACGTCATCGGTTTGACCGAGGTCAATGAAATTGGGTCACCAAGTAGTTCCCCGTTGGGGCTATCCAACGCCGTTTGCTGCTTGTCGCTATGTTGCGTGGTTCTCGAGATCTTAGGGGGGCCAAATTGCCCCCCCCCCCCAAGCGGGGCGCGTTGCTCGGCAGACCCCAGCGGGGCGCGGGTTAACCTTTTTCTGTTGTGGGGGGTTAAGAATTTCACTTACTTTTCACGTACTTTTTGGAGATGATGTCGAATTAAGCATCCATTTGAACATTTGAGAAGTAGTTTTGGTACCAACCAATACAACATGTTACGAAGCTGTCTGCGGTGGTTCGGACACCTCCTTTGGCTAGCCGGCGGGACACGTACTTGTTGATCTCACCTAACCTGACCCGACCTACGCCAAATGATAAAAAGGGATTCAGATTCAGCGCAAAACTATGAGCCAGATACCATTAAAAATTTGAGGTCTGTTTTTCAAGTTTTTTTTTTTCGTCTGGTGTGACAGTGTGAGGAAGCTACAACCTAATATAAAATCATGGGTCAGGTGGGCTACCATTTTTTTTATTTTTTTTTCTTTAGTAAAAAAAAACATCGTATCAGGGCTATGACGAAAACAAGTGGCCTAAATCCGATGAGAAAGCTGGATTTGGGGGTATCCTAGGTTAACCCGCGCGGGGCTGGGGGGGGTAAATTTTACCCCCCCCTCGCGAATTTTTGCGATATCTCAAAACGGCGGCGCGCAGCGCCGCCAAACTTTCAGTACCTTTTCTTACATCAATTTGACACGTTCCCTGAAAATTTGAGCGATATCCGTCGGAAATTTTTTTGAGAAATTGACGTTTTAGTGACGTCATGTTCGCCATTTTCGCCTAAAAAACGGCAAAAGTTCAAACGCCGCTAACATCTTCATTTTTAAAGGAATCAAGACGCAACAAAAAAGGTTATACGTAATTTTAGTTTGTCTATCAAATGGCTATCTCGGTTTTTTGAAAATTTTGGATTTTGGCCTAAATTTTTTTCAAAAAACTGACTTTTTTGGGAAAATCATTATAAAATCCAAAATTTTGAGTCTATCGAAAAAAACCGGAATATATGTCAGAGAAGTGGTCTATGTGCACCTACATACCAAATTTTAGAAGAATCGGTTCAAAAATGTGGGAGTTATTCAAAATTTTATGACGTCACGACACACAAATTTTTTGAAAAATGACTTTTTTGGAAGTTCTAGACCTCGTACGGAAACAAAAATAGCACCATTCGATTTGCCGTGAAAAACTGCATCAGATAGACACCTTTTTAGGCCTTAACAACCAACTTCAAAATTTGACCTCACTTGACCTGACCTTGACCTGACCTCGACCTGAAATTCATCCAGAGGTGGTCCATATCACTTATTGAGTGTGCCTATTGAATTCTATGAGTAAAATGACCCATAAAACATGTGTCGCACATGCCCTTTTCTATATTTTGTTTTTTTGGTGACCTGACCTGACCTGACATGACCTTGACCTTGACCTCTGAATGATATTGTATGCAACGAATATTGTCTTGGTAGCCTAAGAACACGTTTTGGGCGATCAGTCTCAGTCCATGACTTCATTCTTCGGCAACTACGGTGCAAGGCCGATACTGTAGAAACTTGCAATTTGTACCCTTGACCTGACCTTGACCTTGACCTCAAACTTTACATTAAGTACATGTTTTTAGTAGTTCGTGATGAGAGCTTTCGATTGGCGTTTGAATTTTCTAAATCGGACCATTAGTTCGGGAGATAACAGGGGGGGGGGGTAAAATTTACCCCCCCCCCAGCCCCGCGCGTTCGGCTGGAGACCCTAGCCCCGCGCGGGTTAAGAGGAGACACTAGGGCGATGGGCGAAGATCAGACCGTCCCCCCAACCAAAAGTCCGTGGCGGAGCCCTTGTATAATATATACGATTTTTATGCTTGCTGATGACCAGGACAGTGACCTTGGGTCACATATAACCATGACCATCGAATTCGGTGTGAAAAATGGTACCTTCATTAGGCCTTTGAGGTCATTTTTGGTGAGTTTTAAGCAAGAGCTATCGATTCCGCTGCCCGTAAGCCTCATCATGCAAAACCTTAGAATTTGACCTTTGACCTGGCCTTGACCCGAAAGTTGACCTCAATCTTAGAATCTTAACCATCGCCGGCACAGGCCATTTCGCGTCCTTCGACGGCACAAGGGGGGGGGGGTTGGTATTATTGCTTCCAAATTAAGGTTGATCCTCACTTCGCTCCAGTACTGTAGTGAATACCCTACCGAAGCCCGAGTTTTACCGAGATACCCGGCTCGGCGAGCCGTGCACGGTAGGCCAGAGGTTAAACATCCGGGGCCTTGTGACATCCGGGAGTTTCAAACGCGCGGGTAGGGGTGCGGACGTGACCTGTGGTCGGCCAGCGATCGGCGATTTTGGCCTCGGGCGCCTCTGGCGTCAGAGGCATTACCCGGGGCTCGGGCGCAGCGCCCGGCGAGAGACGGGCCGCGCGGCCGCAACCGTGGTGCAGCTGGACGCGCGATCGGAACGGAATTCAGCCAGGACACGCATCGTAGGTCAAAGGTCAAGGGCACATGTGGCCGGCGGGCGAGACCCAACGGTCGAAACAGAAGTCGCTGTAAGGCGAGGGAAGTGATCCGACCCCGGCCCGGGCCTGGACGGTGTCTGATGTTTTTTTTTTTTGCTCTGCTGCGGGGTGCTTTGACTGCGCTAGTTTTAATATTGCGTTTAATAATCATAACCACAGGTTTATTTAAAACAATAATGCCAATATAATCGTAACATATATTATAAATATTTATCAGATAATTATTTACCCGCGCCAGGCAAGTGCTCGGCGCCAACCACGTCGCACCCCTCCCCCCCCCCACCCCACCCCTATTTTTCTAGCCCGCAACAAGCCCAACCAGCGCACAGTGGGCCGATATGCCATTCTAGCGCGACGGGGCCTGAATCTTCGAACGGAACCCTTGGTTTTTCGCGAGTAATTCGCGTAAAAAGAGGCCGATCGCAACGAAACTTTCAGTACCCTCGCGATAACTACTTTTACAGTTAACCTGAAAATTTCATGACCCTGACCTTAATGATCTTTGACCTGTGACCTTCCTTCGAGACCATGTTTGACCGGAATCGCGATTCAGCGTATGTCGGGCTCGCATTAGCCGCGGGTTTGCAGTCTTTTCTTGGTTTAAAGCGTTCAAATATGGGATTATTATGTTGCTCCCATGCATTAGGGTGGGTATCAAGGTCACCAGAAGGTAAGGTAAGGTCATTGACCTTTAATGACCTTGGTTCACTTTTTCGAGTTTTACATGTTTCTAGGCTAGTTTTTGGAGCTGAATTCGAATCTAGCAACCATTTGAACATTTACTATGTAGCTTTGGTGCCTTCGTAACATGTTACAAAGCTGTCAGAGGCGGTTGCCACCTACTGCAAATACCCGGCAAAACCCTTACTGGTTGACCTGACCTGACCTGACCCGACCTGGCCTAAATGTATGAAGACATCATCTATGATCGTAAATAACATTATATTCGTGATCAGCACCCAAAAAACTCATAGCAGCCACCCTTTACGACGTTCTAACAGGTCCCGATTTTCCCGACTTTTGGGTCATTGACCTGGCCTGGAAGGTCAACCAATGACCTAGGACCTTACAATTGGGTATCATCAGCTTCCTCTTGTCACGGGCAACACGCTCGTCTTTTCCGCGAAGCTCTAGCTCTATCAGGGGCGAAACGGCGGGGGGGGGGGTCCAACGGACCCCTTCTATACGTTCGCGGCTGGAAAAACACCACTAGGGGCGAGGGTTAAGCCAAATGTGAGGGCTTATTTCAGAAAGACCGCTAAAAGAGCAATTGAATGCATTTTTCCGCGACGATGTAGCTCTATTGGTCCCCGAGGTAAGGGCCGGTTTTCGAGAAATGTTGATATATGCAACATTTTACCTTTGATGACCTCTGGTGACGTGACCTTTGACCTGACCTAGAAATGACTAAATACTCCATCTGGAATTTCGGGCGCTCTTTCGAATGCCACTTACTACGTGTCGCTATGTGGCCCAAGAGCCGAATTAGAAGGGGAGTGTTCAATCAACATCTCCCAGCCCGGCGCGTTTGACGCCGAGCACCGGTCCGGCGCGGGTTGATGTTTGGCTACTACATCCAAAGTCGCAAAAAGTCGCAAAAAATGACTGTTGGATCTTGTAGTGCAATGAATCATTGACATGTAGCGAGATTTTCGAAGCGGTAATCCGCGGTACTTTTTTTAAAAGTCTATTTGTGTGTGACATCAATTATGTGAAATTATATTTTCGTCTTTAAATCTTTGCGGTGCCAATACATCATAACCAAGTAAGAGTTCGCCATTTTCATGTGGTTATGTGTGTTTTGCAGACCCGGAGCTATCGTTTGATGTATATAAATGTGGAAATCCTCCTCAAATTGTGATTGTTTTCGTGGATCAAAGATACGTTGTCGAAGAGCGCGGGGGACGAGTTCGGTCCAAACGATTCCGAAGTTCGTGTTTAAGCTGAGTTTTCGCCATGAAATAGCAATTGTGTTGGACAACAAAGACCACAGCAATGTAGTATTATCATTTTTGAACAAATTGGTATAGGTTTCATTGCACATCCACAAAAATCGATTTTTTTACCCATGTCGTGCTAGACCTGGCGATCGGCCCAGTGTGCAGCGCTCCCCCGGTCATCGGCCTGACCACTGCACTGTGGCGCTCTCATCGTCCCTGATTGGATAGAATGGGTCAGCTATGCGTCACGCTCACGTGCCCGCCATTATCACAGGTCACACCCGTGTCCCCGCCCCAGGCGCGGACTGACAGTCACAAGGTCGACGCACTGCTTCAGTCTGACACGCACCTCACCGGGACAGCTACCCTGGCGATACGGGAGGGGCTCGGGAGGGTATTCAATGCAGTACTAGAGCCAGACGCGAATCAAGCTTAAAGGTAGTGTACCAGCTTTCTTGGACCATATGGAGTTAATGACCCGGATAAGGAGAACCGGATTTTTAGAACTTATCCATACCTTCAAAACTCATGGAAACGTCTTAAATTCTTCAAATTTTGAGTACCCCAGTGCGAAATTCGCCCCGACGGGTTGTCGGTCGTACCCCAACCACATTTCACACCACTATGAACAATAAATGCACACACTAAAATCGCTATTACCGATAGGCTCATCCAATCAAGTTTCGATAAACCCGTTCATCATCATCTCCTGCGGTTTCGAACACGCCTGTTAGGTGGCTTCTTGATGCTCGTCGAGGTCGGAATTTCCAAATACGCGTGGTGCGTCGGGCCGCGCGCTCTGACTTCGGCCAAGAAAAATGCGTCAGCTGATCATTGTCATTTCTGCCACTTGCGTGTGGTGAAATGGGGTCATAACTTAAGAGACGGCTGTTTCATATCAATTATTTTTACATAAAATCATATTTCAAACCACAAATTAATGTCCGACAGCCAAATTAAAGAAACAATACCAATACAGGCTTACAGTTTAAGTTCCACTTGCGTTGTCTACGATTAGACAGCTGATAACTCATTCCCGTACGTCGTAACTCTATAATGACCTTTGCTTATTGTCACATGTGCGCCGCATTCGCGATTGTTGCCGACGCCTGTTTACACGTCAGCCCACTACAGTTGTTAGACATATCGAAAAACCGATAAACTTTTAGGCAAAAAAGGCACTATTCCAGGCCCATTTTTGATTTTTTTTTGCGATATTAGGTAAAAACAGAAGCTTCTTATCCTAGGAAAAATAAAATGGGAAATCATTGGAAGGTGGCACACTACCTTTAATTTGGAAGCAATAGTACGACCCCCCCCCCCTCGCGTTTCGCCCCTGATCGAGCTAGAGCTTCGCGGAAAAAAAACGAGCGTGTTGCCCGTCACGAGAGGAAGCCGAAGATACCCGATTTTAAGGTCCTAGGTCATTGATTGACCTTCCAGGTTAGGTCAATGACTCAAAAGTCGGGAAAATCGGGACCTGTTAGAACGTCGTAAAGTGTGGCTGCCATGGGGTTTTTCGGGGTGCTGATCACGAATATCATGTCAGTTTTGATCACAGATGATGTCTTTATGCATTTAGGCCAGGTCAGGTCAGGTCAGGTCAGGTCAACCAGTCAGGGTTTTGCCGGGTATTCATAGTAGGTGGCAATCGCCTCTGACAGCTTCGTAACATGTTACGAAGGCACCAAATTTACATCGCAAATGTTCAAATGGTTGCTAAATTCGAATTCAGCTCAAAAAACTAGCCTAGAAACATGTAAAACTCGAAAAAGTGAACCAAGGTCATCAAAGGTCAATGACCTGAACTGACCTTCCGGTGACCTTGACACCCACCCTAATGCATGGGAGCAACATCAAATCACATGTCTGAACGCTTGAAACCACCAAAAGACTGCAAACGCGCGGCTAATGCGAGCCGACATACGCCGAATCGCGATTCCGGCCAAACATGGTCTCGGAAAATAGGTCAAAGGTCAAAGGTCATTTGGGTCAGGGTCATGAAATTTTCAGGGTAGGTGTAAAATTGATCAATGCGAGGGTACTAAAAGTTTAGTCGCGATCGGCCGCTTTTTACGCGAGTTACTCGCGAAAAACCTTAGGGGGGGTTACATCAACCCCCCCTGTGCCGGCGAGGGTTAAGAATGGTTTGGGAAGGTCTCGTAGAGACCTTTCGAACGCCGCCTCGCGGGGCTCGATACGACCATTGGTTCTCGAGTTAGCAGGTCGGATCCCCCCCCCCCCTCCAGGCTGTCGTGGATACGGAAATAGCCCAGACGGTGCCGGGTTATGAGCATGAGTGTCGATTCTGCTGAGATGGAGGTGTCCGAGCACTGCAAATCCGCCGTGGAGTGTGGAGAGCTCGGGCACCCGCAACTGGACAGAAATCGACCTCCATGGACGAAGTTATAGTTGTATGACTTTTTTATTTCGCATGTGCTATGTGTCACAAATCGCCAGGCAATTCGTGATGAACATTTTTGGAACTTGCAATCTTACCTGATGACATTGATGCCATCTTCTTCTAGTTTTTGAAGGTGTCTGATTTCTTTTTCAATGAAGTCTTCTTGCTTTTCATCGATGTAGAGTATACGTTTCACTGCCACATTTTCCCGCCTTCCGCACTGTCCCCTGTGTGCAAAAACATCCATAGTGTCACTACTTCCAGACAAAAGGGACATATTTAACCATATTACCGGCTAGATGAGGAAGCGATATCGCATGGAAATGCCAAAAACAGGTTGCACAAGCTGCATGGAGTTCGTTTTTTAACCCTATTAGTGGCAGGCTCCTGGCTACCCCTATTAGTGGCAAGGGTGGCTGTTTACGACCCCCCCCCCCTTGATATCTCGAGATCTAACGGACCGATTTACAAAATTCAAACGGCATTCGATTTCACTCAACGTGATCTACATTTCAAAGAAGAGAAAAATTCAAAAATATAAATAGGGGGTAGCAGGGGGTAAAAATGGCAAATTGAAGATGCTTTTTTGATCGTTTATCACGGCCAAGTTTCTCAACCATTTTTGACACAACTTTTACCGATCGATGCAGAATGGACCAGAAATTCACATGTATCCTAAAAATAAGCATTGTGAAAAATCATAGGCGGATACAGGTCACTGAATTAGGGAGTACACAAAAAGCATAATAAATAAGGTTTTTGTTTGTACTGTTTCTAAAGGGGGTTGGCAATGGTCTTGTTGTGTTACAATGATGTGAGATAACATAACTAAAATTATATTAGTCATGCATAGGCGGCGTCAGGGCACCGATGTTGGGAGGTGAAACATAACCAATGCTGTATTGTGAAACATTACGATGAATCGGTGCTAGATAGCTACCTTATGCCTTGTTGAATCGTATGCGTCGCCATAAATGTGTCGACGAGTAAATATATGGTTGTGTATGTGTCAGAGGCGGTTCCAGGAAAGAAGATAGGGGTGACATACCTTTTACCTACCGAACGTCATGCTCCAAGAAGCAAACAATCACTGTCTGTAATTACTCCCCAATATTCAGCACCTGGACGCGCCTATGATTTTTGGGAATAAAAACCTGATATGGCGAATTCGATCGCTCCCTGGCAATATAAATACTACCAAATCGCTCATCAGATGGTAAAGTGCGCATCTACTTGACACCCCTTTTTTGGATACCTGGATCCGCCTATTACAGGAAAATGTATAAAAAGAACATGCACAATCACTGTGTATATGTTTTCACATGATATGCTTCAGTCGCTGTTTGCAAAACTGGTGTAAACAACTATAATGCATCAGCATCGTAATGTTCATCCAAAAGACTCACTTTACGAACAGGACCTCCAATTCCCGGTGCCCTGGAACCGCCCCTGTTACAGTTATCAACTTGAAATTTTCAGGGAACATGCCCCGTTTAGTTTTAGGAAAAGTCATAAAATTTCAGCATCCTATCTCCAGCCGTTCTGGAGATATTCCAGAAAAACCTGAGGGGTGGATGAAAACAACCCCCCTGCCACTAATAGGGTTAACCCGCGCCCTGCTGGAAGGGTGGGGTGGGGGGTGAACACCCCTCCCCCTGTGGTTTTTGGGACATGTCACACTTCTCTCTGTCTCTGTCTGTCTGTCTGTCTGTCTGTCTGTCTGTCTGTCTGTCTGTCTGTCTGTCTGTCTGTCTGTCTGTCTGTCTGTCTGTCTGTCTGTCTGTCTCTCTCTCTCTCTCTCTCTCTCTCTCTCTCTCTCTCTCTCTCTCTCTCTCTCTCTCTCTCTCTCTCTCTCTCTCTCTCTCTCTCTCTCTCTCTCTCTCCAAAAACACTCCCTGTCTAACTCCTTAAAAAGGAACTACGGAAACAAAAGCGGTACCAAACAAAAGGTCTCCGCTAAACGATTCTAAAGCACCTAAAATTTTTAACCTCATATGTCAAGGTCAAATGGTAAAACCGGCAAATGTGTAGTGATCTCAAAGCAAGCGTTCAAGAGGACGGCAGGATGCATAAAACTGGCTAAAGATGGGTATGAAACGGAAAAAAGAGAAACGGAGGAATTCGGAAATGTACTCAAAATTAAAGGGTAAGGTCAAGGTCATGCTAAAAATTGACCTCAAACTTCACTTTTTTAACATCTTGCGTACTAAATTCCAAGATGTTTTAAAATGTTTTGAGGCTTATCAGGTCCCTTTATGTGGTTCATATTACGATAAAAGGCTGCTCCAAGGTCAAGGTCACGGAAGAGTATCCTTGCTAGAGGCTATTTCACAATTTTGTCATCCGGAAGCTCTAAATGAATGCTTAGAGGAAAATAGATGTTAAATGCGTGATCAGCGGCTACGAATCCATCATGAAGGACCTTTCATGTGTCAAGGTAAATCAAAGGTCATTCGAAGTCAATGAGGTAAACATAAAACCTGATCGTTTTCAAACAAAATATTTATCATTCGACGCGGCTTGACAAGGCAAATGTTATGGTACTTACCACTGTTGTGGCTCTATGACCATTTTTGCTGAAGTTATTTGCGAAAAAAAACTCAGACCCCAGGCTAAGGGTCGTTGACCTGACATCTAACCTAAGGTCACCAAAAGTACTTTCTCTTTTTTTTCTGGGTCAAACGCTACACAACTGTGTTCGTAATTTTTATTCATACTTGCAGGATATAGGAGTCTAGAAAAATCAACCATGTGACGTCATCAAAGGGGCTAGGTCCATTTTTTACTACAGAAGATGTCAAATTGATGGGAGAAAAGGTATTGGAAGTTTCGTTTTCCTATTCCTATGTGTTCGGGAGCTATCGCCAATATTCGCCAGGGGTCGGAACTCGGAAACGTCCCCCCTGGCCCGCGCGGTTTAATCGTATATCGGTACGATTTGGCCTTCCCTGAACTTTAGTCATAGGGCGAACGAAAATGGACAAGGAGGATTATGTGACTTCAAATGTATGACATACTTTCATTACGACCCTAATGCTTATTCAAATGGCAGCATGTCGTACCACTCGTAACGCGCATACGTCTTTTTGTTGGTCGAGGGCTCGGGTGTTAACCCGCGCCCCGCTGGGGTATTCAGCACTACGCGCCCCGCTGGGGGGGGGGGGGCGATTCTGCCCCCTCTGCCTAACTTCCGAACGGAGGGTCGTAGAGAGACAGGGAAAGCGGCAAACAAAAGGTCTCAACGAGGCCGATCTTAAGAGCACCAAAAATTTTACTTAAGTAGGTCAAAAGTCAGGTCAAAGTCAGGTCAAAGGTCAAAATGACAGGTTTTCACAGCATTGGCGTCTGAGCCCCGTTGGTGAAGAGGCGATTGAAGGCGCTCACCCAGAACGCATCCTTAGGGTAGGAAGACGATGTCCTTTACCTAAAGCGCCATGCAAAGTTCAAGGTCAAGGTCAGGTCAGGTCAACAAAGGTCATCACAATGTAGCCACTGAACGGACTATGTGCGACACATGTTTTACGGGTCATTTTGCCCATAGAATGCAATGGCGATACTCACTAAATGATTTTGATCATCTTTGGACGAAATTCAGGTCTAGGTCAGGCCAAGTCAGGTCAAACTAGGTCAAATTTCGAAATTGGTCTTTTCAAACAAAATTGGTGTCTATCTGATTCAGATTTTGATAGAGAATCCAACAGTGGTATTTTTGTTGTCGTAGGTGGTCGATAACTTCCAAAATTAGCAATCAAAAATTTTGTCATGTGTTGTTTTGGCGGTTTTTTGGCCATTCTGTGACCAAAAATTGACGGATTGTCTCAAAATTTGGTATGAGCATAGCAAATACTGGTCTTCATAACATATAGGTACTGCGGCTTTTTGAAAATTCAAAAAAAACCTTTGGTTTTTTATAGTTTTTTTTCTAAAAAAAGAAGATTTAAAAAAATTGGAGTCAAAGCTCAAAATTTTGAAAATCTAAAATAGCCGTTTGGTAGCGCGCTTTATTTTACATATTTGCTAGCTTTTTCGCGAGGTTTGCTTCACAAATGTAATTTTTGTGAATTTATAAACATTTAGACAATTTTGACCAAAAATGGCATGAAGTGACGTCACAAAAACGCCAGTTTTTCAAAACTTCTCAAAGGGATTTCGATGAAACTTGCACAGTCGATGTCAAATTGATGTAGGATAAGGTACCCTAAATTTCGTAGCGATATCTGCAACGGTTTTGGAGTTGTCACGAAAATCCGGGATGGGGGCAGAATCTGCCCCCCCCCCCCCCCCCCAGCAGGGCGCGGGTTAATGGGATCGACACGAACTTCTGACACTACAGGGTGGGGCAGAAAGATTTACCTCTTGATTTTTTAAAATATTACAGACCAGAACAGATATTCAAATGATTTTTGGTACACATATTCAGTAGCACGTACACATCTCAGCAACAGCACTATGAACCAATATGGCCACCTTTGGTCTTCACCCCTGCCCCGAAACCTCCACCTGCGGAGTGGCACGAGCGCCGCACGGTGTCCTCGTCGAAATTCGACCGTGCCGTGTCGAGGGCCAGCTTCAGAGCGGCGATGCTGCTGTGTGGTGTTGCACACATCTCCCTCTCCAGGATGGCTCAGGTGGTGAAGTCCATCGGGCTCAGGTCTGGACTTGATGGTGGCCACATGACCTTGTCCCAGGACCCAGGCATGTGGGTCTTGCACCACTGTTGAGTGAAGTTGGCCGTGTGAGACGACGCAACGTCCTGGACGACGACGTATCCGTCTCGGAACGACTGACTGACCCAAGGCAGAGCATGTTCCTCCAGCTGATGGACATAAACGTGTGAGTTGACTTTCACACCCGCCTCGATGAAGATCAAGGGTCCTTTTGAGCCGTCGGATGCGACGGCAGCTCAAACCATGACACCAGCAGGGTTGTGGCGACCAAAACTGGTCCGGATAGCAGGATCAATACTGGATGTACCATCTGCCAAGGTTATGTCGCTTTGGGAGTTCATCTGGGGCTCAACCGTGGGAATCTTTTCATCGGATCAGAGGAAGACCTTGTTACCGGCGCTTCTGATTTCCTCCAATATCTTTTGGGCCCTGTGTAGCCACTTTTCCTTGGATGCGGCTGAAATCAGGTGTCGACGTTGCATCATGTATTACTTAATGCCCAAATCGTTGTTTATGATTCTTCTGATCATTTTGGGCGAAAAATCGAGGTCCCTTGCCACTTGCCAGTTTGCGCCTGCTTCGCCTAGGATTTCGAGACACCATCTTGTGCACGATATCAACCAGCTTTTTGGTGCGGACATGCCTTGTTCTGCCTGGGATGGACTTCATCGACACTGTACCTGTCTTTTTAAGGTATTCAATTATATCGTTAGCAGTTTTATGGCAACACCGAGCTGTTTTCATAACAGTTATACACGAGTCAATTGGGAAGCCGCATGCAAAATTTCACTAAAATCCGTCCAAAACTTTTTGAGTTATGGGCTGAAAACAAAGAGGTAAATCTTTCTGCCCCACCCTGTAACTACGACTTATTGTTCAGAAATATGTGTGGTAACTTTGTGCTTTTCTATATATCCGTATTGGGACCGAATCGTCGAAGAAGTAGCGAGGAACAACACGGTATATCATCCCCCCCCCACCCTCAGCGGCTGGTGTTTGACGCGGAGTTTACCACTGCTTGATTATATAGTGCGGAATATTGCATCGGACCGACTATGCATCGCTGCGAAGCTGGCCCATATGTGGCCCGTGCTTTGAGCTGGTGCGCGGATTGTCTTGTCTTGTAGGTAAATCTATCGAATTAGGGATGACTTACTGATAAACAGCCGTCCCAAAGCTTCCTTCTCCCAGAAGTTTCTTCTTATTATACTTGATGGAGCCGACAGAAATCACTTCTCCTTTACGAACCTGTTGACAAATATGTAAAAAAATATTATTTCCGCTCTGTGGTACCTACACAGACAAAAACAGAAACCGTCATCCGTGGGTTTCTCCAAATGAAGATTTGATTATTTGAACAAGGCAGTGACTAAGTACCTATTGCATTGTTATGTCGCAAAACTCCAGACGTGCATATATTTGGATGCAGGCATTGTACTTACCTCTTTCACAACTCGCAGCTCTGAAGAAACCTGGCCACCCATCGGCAGCTAACCGGAGAAACCGTCTGTCTGGAAATGGTTCAGAGTAATTGGTAGAGTTCAGCTTGGCGAAGAGTGGTGGGCGTTGCGATGTCAGGACATAGTCTCATATTCATTAGAGACAAGGTTGGACGGAATTTAGACGGAATTTGACATAGGCTTCTGTTTTAAATTCCGTACGGACCGCAAGCCCTCCACACAGTGGAGGCGGCCTCTACTTTTCGAGACCATGTTTGGCCGGAATCGCGATTCAGCGTATGTCGGCTAGCATTAGCCGCGCGTTTGCAGTCTTTTCGTGGTTTCAAGCGTTCTAACATGTGATTCGATGTTGCTTCCATTGCATAAGAGTGGATGAAAAGGTCACCTAAAGGTCAGGTCAGATCATTGACCTTGGATGGCCTCGGTCCACTTTTTCGATTTTTAGATGTTCCTAGGCAATTTTTTTTAGCTGAATTCGAATTTAGCAACCATTTGAACATTTACGAAGTAGTTTTGGTGCCTTCGTAGCATGTTACGAAGCTGTCAGAGGCGGTTGACATGTACTACGAATACCCGGCAGGACCCCTACTGGTTGACCTGACCTGAACTGACTCGACCTGGCCTAAATGCATAAAGACATCATCTGTGATCCAGACTAGCATGATATTCGTGATCAGCACCCCGAAAACCCCCATAGCAGCCACACTTTACGATGTTCTAACCAGTCCCGATTTTCCGACCTTTTGGGTCATTGACCAAACCCGCCAGTTGCTGGGCGTTAAACGCCCCCACTTTTTTCGCCGGGCCATCAAATTTCGGGTACCTGTAGGAAATTGATTGAAGTTTATTGTGACAGCGCCCGCGCCGGGCCGCGAGTTACCTAAGTGTGGAACTACAAGTCGATTCTAGGGCTCTGATTGGTGACTTTGGTCGGGGGATGACGCTTATAGCATGACGTCACTCGCGTACTTGGCCGGACCAACGGCGCAGCGCAGGCGCGCCGAGCCAACCCAGAGGCTCTCAAACTCAATTGTACAGATCCTGCGCATTGAATAGCGAAACTTCGGCGAGTTCGCTTGAGTTTGGAAGCCCCTGCCAGAGAACTGGAGACGGCCGGATTATTTGCTGGACAGTGGGCAGCCCAGATGCCAGATGGCGATTGACGGTGCCAAAAAGATGATAGGGAAAAAGGGGTTGAAACTTGAGCAGTGAATTATAAACCTGTTGCATAGCTGAGTGGTAAATTGTAAAATACTTAAGGTTTGAAGAGATGCAGTGTAGTTTAGCCGACTCAGGGGCATTCTGCCGAGTTATGTAAGGCGGAAGGGTCGCAACTCGCAAGTCGTTTGTTTACATGATTGCCTGATTAAAATGTAAAGCGTACCTAATGTTTAGTTGATAATACAGCGAGGTTGGGCATCTGCTCAATCCATTTCTTCTCTGCAATAGTGCATTCGCCACTGTAATTCATTGTAAGAGGCACTGGGCTGCGCCGCCTGTTAATTATTCCGAAACCACCAGTGAATTGTCACAGTCACTCACAACAATACGAATCGTTCAGTCGTGTGCTGGGGGTCCGCCAGAGTGTGCTGCAGAATGCAGACTGGGCCGCCGAGAATATAACACTTCCGTCTCCCTGGGCGAGCGGCGCATTGGAGCGGAAGGAAACTGCTTCAGTTTTTTTTTGTGGGGAAGATACACATGTTTGAAAATTATGTTCTGGAATGATGCGATAAGGAAAAGGGCGGTTTCTTGAATTGAGGCAAGGCCCTATATACCAGGTAGGGTCGTCCGGCGATTCTACCTGATCGTGACGTCAGCTCGTGACGTCATCTGGGGGCAAGTCCTGAAGTCCCGTTTAAGTCCTATGCAAATGGGCGATTTTTGAAGCGCTGTAGAACAAACTCTGCTAAAGCTAGCACAA
The DNA here is from genome assembly GCF_019059575.1 of Amphibalanus amphitrite. Lineage (NCBI taxonomy): Eukaryota > Metazoa > Arthropoda > Thecostraca > Balanomorpha > Balanidae > Amphibalanus > Amphibalanus amphitrite. The sequence continues at coordinate 1,613,189 of NW_024881504.1, forward strand.
AACTAAGTGCGTCATCGGAAAGCCAAGACATTTTTCTTCGAATTATCTAAGAAGCGTTTTTCACTAAACCCATTAGTTTTTCCAAAAATGCGTAAAAAAGCCCACATGCCTCCGCCGCCTCCCATCCGCCGGCCGCCACGCCGCCGCGGTAGTGTAGTGGTTAGGATGCTTGCGCCGTAATCCAAAGATCGTGCGTTCGAATCTAGGCGCGGGTCGTACTTAAATCGAAATTGCAAGCAGAATATGTGTTTTTTCTTGATAAATCACTTATATTACAGCTAACCGTTCATAAAACTATCGATAAAAATTGACTGAAACCTAAAATATAGAATACATTCTAATAAAACAAATTCAAATATGGCGGCCGTTGCGCCAGGCTCCGCCCCTGACTCCGCCCCTTCGTGTGACGTCATCTGTGCACTTGGACACGCAGGGAGATAGGGGACAACATGGGCCTGAATTGAGGGCTGTGGAGAAGAAGCAGATTTTCTCATTTGCTACCCGATACAACGCGAAAAGACGCAAATGTTGCACATTGGGCTTAATAAGTCTAATAAAAGATAAGGGACTTCGTGAATCATGCCTAACTGACCGCGACCCAGTTATTTGCCACTGCAGGTAGGTACTAGGTAGGTAGATACTCATTTGTAAACAGAGCGTTCCACCAACCCTCGCCAGAAATTCAATCAGCAGTTGCTTATCTTAAAACGTTTGAGTGCACCTAACAACCTTTAAAAATGACGTCCTCCCTTTCAATGGTTCGTTCGAAGACACAAAGCCAGAATCAGCCAAGCAATATCGGAATCCATTGCGCAGTGTGTCGACTGTCGGATGTGCCCATCCACATAGCATAGCACACACTGCTAAATGCAGGTACGCTCACCTACACATTAGGTATTCGAAGGACTTGATAGCTCATACACATGGAAGAAGCGCATGAAATGTGATTAATGGCTGCAGCAGAAGTCTGATTTGGCGTCTGATACCTCTTCGCCAAGTTAACCCTCGCCCGTATAGGGGGGGGGGGGTCGAACGGACCCCCCCCCCATGGTTTTTCGCGAATAATTCGCGTAAAAAGCGGCCGATCGCGACGAAACTTTCAGTACCCTCGCGTTAATCAATTTTACATCTACTCTGAAAATTTCATGACCCTGACCCCAATGACCTTTGACCTGTGACCTACTTTTCGAGACCATGTTTGGCCGGAATCGCGATTCGGCGTATGTCGGCTCGCATTAGCCGCGCGTTTGCAGTCTTTTCGTGGTTTCAAGCGTTCAAACATGTGATATGATGTTGCCCCCATGCGTTAGAGTGGGTGTCAAGGTCACCTGAAGGTCAAGTCAGGTCATTGACCTTTGATGACCTCGGTACACTTTTTCGAGTTTTACATGTTTCTAGGTCAGTTTTTGCAGCTGAATTCGAATTTAGCAACCATTTGAACATTTACGAAGTAGTTTTGGTGCCTTCGTAACATGTTACGAAGCTATCAGAGGCGGTTGACACCTACTAGGAATACCCGGCAGGACCCCTATTGGTTGACCTGACCTGACCTGACCCGACCCGGACTAAATGCATGAAGACATCATCTGTGATCAAAACTAACATGATATTCGTGATCAGCACCCCGAAAAACCCCGTAGCAGCCACACTTTACGACGTTCTAACAGGTCCCGATTTTCCCGACTTTTGGGTCATTGACCTGACCTGCAAGGTCAACCAATGACCTAGGACCTTAAAATTAGGTATCATCGGCTTCCTCTCGTCACGGGCAACACGCTCGTTTTTTCCGCGAAGCTCTAGCTCGATCAGGGGCGAAACGGCAAGGGGGGGGTCCAACGGACCCCCCCCCCCCTTATACGTTCTCGGCTGGAAAAACACCAATACGGGCGAGGGTTAAGACCATGCCAATCTCGGCCAGTCTGCCGCCGCGCCGGCACTGGCCGTGGTGTGACGTCATCCGGCCGGCTCGGCGCTGGGTAGTTCCACACTTAGGTAACTCGCCGCCGGGCCGGGGGGGTGTTTGAACACCCCCCCCCCTGCGGTTTTTCGCAGATATCTCAAACACGGCGGCGCGGAGCGCCGCCGTTTTTTGCACACCTGTTCGTGCATCTTTTCCGCACATGTTGTGAAAATTTCAGACCCAGGTCACCTTAGGTCAGGTCACCAGGTCACGCCAAGTGACCTCACCTCAGAAAAAATAAGAATGCTCGTCATAGCTACACCGATTGATCGATTGCCTTGAAACTTTCAGCGATTGATTAGAGCAACAATATCTATAAAATGTTTATCTCGGAATTTTGATATCGGTGACCTAAGGTCAGGTCGATTTTGCGACCTGTCCATTATAAGTCAATGGGAGTAAATTGAAAAGCGTCTGTTTTGCACGAACGTTATTCTAGACACTCTCAAACATCGAGATGTAGGTAAAATGGACACACTGAACCGGAAAATGGCAAATGTGACCCCTCGTTATGTCCCCGAGGTCATCTCAGGTCACGAACAGAATCTAACAGTTTTTCGCTAATAACTTTTGATAGAGACGTGCTAGAGCGCTGAAAACGCCTTAGATGTGTTCGGCTCGACGTTGCGGATCGACTGATATGCAACAACATGACCTTTTGCGGTCAGGTAATGACCTTGACCTGAGGTCAAATTTTCAAGTTGACCTTTCAAGGTCAAATTATAGTTCATTCGACGCGTCTCGACGAGAGGAACACGATGGTGGCAAAAGTAATGTCATGACTCTTTTGAGTCAAACGTTATTGCCGAAAAAACGTTTTTCGTAAAAACGGCTATTTTTGGAGTTTTTGCCCCCTGGAGGCTAAACCGTTGACTGAGGTCAAATCTGAGAACATTACTCAGAAAGGTCTGTAAAAGGGCTATCGAATGCGCTTTTCTGCGGCGCTGTAGCTCTATCGGTTCCCGAGATAGCCGTTGGCAGTTTCCAAAATATTGAAATAGTAGACATTTGACCTTTGGTGACCTCTGGTGACCTGACCTTTGACCTGACCCAAAAAATGACCGAAGTGTTTTCGTCCTTATTTTGGACGTTCTTTCGATTGCCGCTTACCGCGTGTCGCTACGTGGCCCAGGAGCCGAGTTAGAAGGGGGGGGGTGTTCAGACACCCCCCCCCCGGCCCGGCGCGGAATCTCAGAGCACCGGCCCGGCGCTCTGATTATCTGATGAAAAAAAAAATCGGTCGGAAATTTTTTGAGATATCGAGGTTTAACTCTCGCCCGTTAACGGTGTTTTGCCACCTTCGCCCATGCAGGGGGGGGGGGTGTTGGTGCAAGTTGCAACCCCCCCCCCCTGGCGTTTGAAAACGGAGCGTCGTAGAGCTTAGCGGAAAGACCAACGGATTGCTTTCTCAACGAGATCTCGCGATTGGTGGTATATTTGTTTATCCTTGGTGAACATTTGACCTACTTATGACCGGTCAAAGGTCAAATTTTCGGGAAAAAATCTACCTTTTTTTTTTTAGATTTCCGCGCCGAATTGCGGCAAAACGGTACGAGATATCGACTTGAAACCTTCACTATCGTGATCCTTGATCAATTTTCTATCGTTTGGTGTGTATTTCGATGTCATAACTCTAAAAATGATGCGTTGGGGGCATCGGAAGTCTGCAAGGTCAATTGTGCATTGGGTCACGTCAGGCGTGTGACGTCACTGACCTGATCCTGACCCAAAATGAACTACAATAAACAACCGACGATGCCTTAACCCGCGCCCTGGTGGGGTCTGTTTATAACGCGACCTGGTGGGGGGGGGGGCTATTTTTTGCCCCCCCTCGTATCTCCGAAACTACTGGACGGATCCGAAAAATTCAAACGGTGTTCGAAAGGCCTGTCAAATTTGTCGAAGGAAACCAAATTTTATTGACCTCGGGGTCACCGATGACGTCATAGGTCAGGTCAAAGATGAAATGTTTCACCGTTCACGGGTCTTCTAGGGAATGCGCTATAACACCGAGGAAAACGCATTTTGTCGGGAATCAGCGATAGGGCGTCAGTTGCCTAGTAGATATGTTGCTGTTAGAGGTCACTGGTCATACCAGGTCAGGTCACAGGTCAGGTCACCAAAGGTCACCAAGGGTCACCACATGAACCCAACTTTACTAAGGTTATGCGATGCATGTTTTATGGCCAGTTTTTCATTTCCACCTCAATGGTGTTGGTTATAAGACCATCAGGCACGGTTTAGGTCACTTTCTGGTGGAGGTCAGGTCAAGGTCAGGTCAAAAAAGGTCAAATTTCAAAGTTGACATTTTTGCATAAAATGGGTATTGATTCGATGCAACTCGTCACGGGGAGTCTAATGGTGGTCTTTGTTTTGCGCTAAGAGGTCTAGAATTGCTGAAAATTGAGTTTGAAAATTTGACGTCATCAATTTTGAACAGTTTTTTCGCTATAACTTGGCCAAAAACGAGGTATCGATCTCAAATTTGGTATGTAGATAGAAGGCGGTAAGGACTATCACATATATTCCGGTTTTTTTCGAAATTCAAAAAACTTTTTGGATTTTTTGGCTATTATATTCAAAAAATCTATTTTTTGATTTTTGGGGGTCAAAATCCAAAAATTTTAAAAATCCGAGATGGCAGTTTTGTAGCCCTGTCCATTCTACAGCTTTTATGTTTGTATCTTTTTTCTGTATTTGCAAAGCTATAGGCCTGACAGATCTTCCCGCGAAATTCTTTTTTGGGTCGAAAACGGCAGAACATGACGTCATTCTGACGTCATTTCCGGCCAACCTATCATAGTCTTTGGGAAAATTTTTGGTCACAGTGTGTAAAATTGATGTCCGGGAGGGTACTGAAAGTTTGGTGACGATCGGCGCAGTGGTTCTGGAGATATATCGAAAAGTCTGGAGGGGGGGCAAAAAATAGCCCCCCCCCCACCAGGTCGATGGTTAAATGGATAGCAAATTCGAATTCAGGGCATCAAAATACCGAATCGTGTTCCTCTCGCCGAGACACGTCGAATGAACTATAATTTGACCTTAAAAGGTCAACTTAAAAATTTGACCTCAGGTCAAGGTCATGACCTGACTGGAAAAGGTCATGTTGCATATCAGTCGATGCGTCTCAACAAGACAAACACAATGGGACCATCCCCAGAGCTCTATCTCTTTCCAATCGCGAGTTATTGGCAAAAAAAAACTGTTTGTAGCCTCAAATGACCTCGGATGATGTTTCTAGAGGCTATCAGCAAAAATGACACCTTGGTCATCACGAATGGTCTAAATCATTGTGATTCTGAAATATTTGGACTGTTTCTATGCGTACACACGGATCTAGAGGCATTTTCATTTTTCTCCATTGACTTGTAATGGTAAGGTCACGCCACTGACCTGACCTTAGGTCACGGATATAAAAAAATCCGAGAGATACAAATTGTAGGCGCCTATAGCAGCATGCAATCCACCAAGTTTAAAACCTTTCTGACAAACACTGCAGGCTGGACAGGATTGCAAACTTTTTTTAGGCTTTGTCAGTTAACTTGACCTGGTGACCTGACCTGACATGACTTGGGGTCAAAAATTTCACACATTGTCCAAAATTGATGTACCAAAAGATACCCCAAGCGGAGAGGCGCTACGCGCCGCGTTTTTTTATTCACACGTTTATGACGAGAGGCACCCATTGCGAAGTCCTGAAGTCCATGCTACTGAAAGTCCGATTTCAGGTGTTTGACCTGACCTTGACCCGACCTGTGACCTCAAAATTCAACTTTAAAGTACTCATCTGAAGCGTCTCGTCGTGTTCTTTCGTTTGACGCCTAGTGCGTTTCGCTGCGCATATTGGTTCTCGAGTTATCGGCTGGGGGCGTTTAACGTCCCCCCCCCCCCCCAGCAAACGGTGGGTGGCGAACTACCCCAGCAACTGCCGGGCTGGAAGGTCAACCGATGATCTAGGACCTTAAAATTGGGTATCATCGGCTTCATCTCGTCACGGGCAACACGCTCGTTATTTTTTGCGAAGCTCTTGCTTGACCAGGGGCCAAACGCCAGGGGGTCGTATCAGCCCCCACCCCCTTGTGCCGTCGAAGGACGCAAAATGGCCTGTGCCGGCGAGAGTTCAAATTGGGTATCATCCGTTCACCTCGTCACGGGCAACACGCTTGTTTTTTCCGCTTACCTCTAGCTCGATCAAGGGCGAAACGGCAAGGGGGGATCCAACGGACACCCCCCCCCCTTTATACGTTCGCAGCTGGCAATACACCAATACGGGGAGTGTTAACCCTCGCCGGCCGAGGGGGGGACGGGTGCCGCCCCCCCCCCCCATAGGGTTTTTTCGCGATAGCTCCGAACACGCTGGCGATAGAGAGCTGAAACTTGGCATACCTAACCTTTGATCCAGCCGCATCTTTTGACACCAACCGCATTTTTGGGTCAGGTCAGGTCACTGACCTATGACGTCATAAGTGAACCTCTGCACGGTCTTCAGATGTCGCAACTTCGCAAGGCCCTCACTGCCAGAGGAGATGTCACAGGGAAATGAAACTTGCAGGATCTAGTATCCATTATGAGTCTCACAACTTGTATATCTCGGATTTTTCCTAAAGGTCATATGAGGTCAGGTCATTTTCGTGACCTCACCATTATAAGTCAATGGGGGAAAATGAAAACTGCTATTCTGGCGCCGGGAACGATCTCCAACTATCTCAAGCACACAGAATCGTGATTTGATGCACTCCTTGCAAGGTTAGATGCGTCACTTTTGCAATGTTGACCTTGCGTGACGTCATTTATGACGTCATCAAGGTCATATTAGTTTTTCGTCAATAACTCTTGATCAAATTGAGCTAGCGAGTCGAGAAAGCCACCAATGGACTCAGGAAGACCTGCCGAATCGAATGATATGCAACATGACCTCTTTCGACCAACTTCGTGACCTTTGGGTGCTGACCTGACCTTGACCTGAGGTCAACACCCCAAGTTGACCTGACCCGGACAAAAAGTATATCATTCGACGCGCCTGAGCGAGGCGAACACGATGCTGCCAAAATCGCGGCTCTGCGGCCGTTTTTTGCGAAGTTATTCGCCAAAAACTGAACCGTACCCTGGGGCACTTGACCTGACCTCAGAGGTCACCGGTTGACCTAGGACCTTAACCCGCGCCGGGCCGGTGCTCTGAGATTCCGCGCCGGGCCGGGGGGGTGTCTGAACACCCCCCCCCCCCTTCTAACTCGGCTCCTGGGCCACGTAGCGACACGCGGTAAGCGGCAATCGAAAGAACGTCCAAAATAAGGACGAAAACACTTCGTCATTTTTTGGGTCAGGTCAAAGGTCAGGTCACCAGAGGTCACCAAAGGTCAAATGTCCACTATTTCAACATTTTGGAAACTGCCAACGGCTATCTCGGGAACCGATAGAGCTACAGCGCCGCGGAAAAGCGCATTCGATAGCCCTTTTACAGACCTTTCTGAGTAATGTTCTCAGATTTGACCTCAGTCAACGGTTTAGCCTCCAGGGGGCAAAAACTCCAAAAATGGCCGTTTTTACGAAAAACGTTTTTTCGGCAATAACTTTTGACTCAAAAGAGCCATGACATTACTTTTGCCACCATCGTGTTCCTCTCGTCGAGACGCGTCGAATGAACTATAATTTGACCTTGAAAGGTCAACCTGAAAATTTGACCTCAGGTCAAGGTCATGACCTGACCGGAAAAGGTCATGTTGCATATCAGTTGATCCGCAACGTCGAGCCGAACACATCTAAGGCGTTTTCAGCGCTCTAGCACGTCTCTATCAGAAGTTATTAGCGAAAAACTGTTAGATTCTGTTCGTGACCTGAGATGACCTCGGGGACATAACGAGGGGTCAAAGTTGCCATTTTCCGGTTCAGTGTGTCCATTTTACCTACATCTCGATGTTTGAGAGTGTCTAGAATAACGTTCGTGCAAAACAGACGCTTTTCAATTTTCTCCCATTGACTTATAATGGAGAGGTCGCAAAATTGACCTGACCTTAGGTCACCGATATCAAAATTCCGAGATCAACATTTTATAGATATTGTTGCTCTAATCAATCGCTGAAAGTTTCAAGGCAATCGATCAATCGGTGTAGCTATGACGAGCATTCTTATTTTTTCTGAGGTGAGGTCACTTGGCGTGACCTGGTGACCTGACCTAAGGTGACATGGGTCTGAAATTTTCGCAACATGTGCGGAAAAGATGCACGAACAGGTGTGCCAAAAACGGCGGCGCTCCGCGCCGCCGTTTTTGAGATATCTGCGAAAAACCGCAGGGGGGGTGTTCAAACACCCCCCCCCCCGGCCCGGCGCGGGTTAAAATCGGGTACCAATCTCTGCGTCTCGTAACGGCGCACACGCTCGTTTTTTCCGCGACGCGCTAGCTCCACCAGGGGCGAAACGGCGAGGGGGGGGTCGTACCCGCCCCCCCCCTCGGCCGGCGCGTATGTAGAAAACCAATATGTCCGGCGAGGGTTAACCCGCGCGGGGCTGGGGTCTCCAGCCGAACGCGCGGGGCTGGGGGGGGGGGGGGTAAATTTTACCCCCCCCCCCCCGTTATCTCCCGAACTAATGGTCCGATTTGGAAAATTCAAACGCCAATCGAAAGCTCTCATCACGAACTACTAAAAACATGTACTTAATTTAAAGTTTGAGGTCAAGGTCAAGGTCAGGTCAAGGGTACAAATTGCAAGTTTCTACAGTATCGGCCTTGCACCGTAGTTGCCGAAGAATGGAGTCATGGACTGAGACTGATCGCCCAAAACGTGTTCTTAGGCTACCAAGACAATATTCGTTCCATACAATATCATTCAGAGGTCAAGGTCAAGGTCAGGTCAGGTCAGGTCAGGTCACCAAAAAACAAAATATAGAAAAGGGCATGTGCGACACATGTTTATGGGTCATTTTATTCATAGAATTCAATAGGCACACTCAATAAGTGATATGGACCACCTCTGGATGAATTTCAGGTCGAGGTCAGGTCAAGGTCAGGTCAAGTGAGGTCAAATTTTGAAGTTGGTTGTTAAGGCCTAAAAAGGTGTCTATCTGATGCAGTTTTTCACGGCGAATCGAATGGTGCTATTTTTGTTTCCGTACGAGGTATAGAACTTCCAAAAAAGTCATTTTTCAAAAAAATGTGTGTCGTGACGTCATAAAATTTTGAATAACTCCCACATTTTTGAACCGATTCTTCTAAAATTTGGTATGTAGGTGCACATAGACCACTTCTCTGACATATATTCCGGTTTTTTCGATAGACTCAAAATTTTGGATTTTATAATGATTTTCCCAAAAAAGTCAATTTTTTGAAAAAATTTAGGCCAAAATTCAAAATTTTCAAAAAACCGAGATAGCCATTTGATAGACAAAGTAAAATTACGTATAACCTTTTTTGTTACGTCTTGATTCCTTTAAAAATGAAGATGTTAGCGGCGTTTGAACTTTTGCCGTTTTTGAGGCGAAAATGGCGAGCATGACGTCACTAAAACGTCAATTTCTCAAAAATTTTCCGACGGATTTCGCTCAAATTTTCAGGGAACGTGTAAAATTGATGTAAGAAAAGGTACTGAAAGTTTGGCGGCGCTGCGCGGCGCCGTTTTTGAGATATCGCAAAAATTCGCGAGGGGGGGTAAAATTTACCCCCCCCCCCCAGCCCCGCGCGGGTTAACCCTCGCATGTGTAGGGGGGGGGGTCGGATGGACCCCCCCCCCATGGTTTTTCGCGAATAACTCGCGTAAAAAGCGGCCGATCGCGACGAAACTTTCAGTACCCTCGCATTGATCAATTTTACACCTACCCTGAAAATTTCATGACCCTGACCCAAATGACCTTTGACCTGTGACCTCTTTTCCGAGACCATGTTTGGCCGGAATCGCGATTTCGCGTATGTCGGCTCGCACTAGCCGCGTGTTTGCAAGCTTTTCGTGGTTTCAAACGTTCAAACATGTGATTTGATGTTACTCCCGTGTGTGTCAAGGTCACCTGAAGGTCAGGTCAGGTCATTGACCTTTGGTGACCTCGGGTGACCTCGGGTCACTTTTTCGAGTTTTACATGTTTCTAGGCTAGTTTTTGGAGCTAAATTCGAATTTAGCAACCATTTGAACATTTACGAAGTAGTTTTGGTGACTTCGTAACATGTTACGAAGCTGTCAGAGGCGGTTGACACGTACTACGAATACCCGTCACGACGCCTACTGGTTGACCTGACCTGACCTGACCCGACCTGGTCTAAATGCTTCAAGACATCATCTGTGATCAAAACTAACACGATATTCGTGATCAGCACCCCGAAAAACCCCTTAGCAGCCACACTTTACGACTTTCTAACAGGTCCCGATTTTCCCGACTTTGGGTCATTGACCTGACCTGGAAGGTCAACCAATGACCTAGGACCTTAAAATTGGGTATCATCGGCTTCCTCTCGTCACGGGCAACACGCTCGTTTTTTCCGCGAAGCTCTAGCTCGATCAGGGGCCAAACGGCAAGGGGGGGGTCCAACCGACCCCCCCCCCCTACACATTAGAAGCTGGCAAACGCCGCACACATGCGAGGGTTAAAACTGCATACACAATACACATATCCACGGCCATATATCACAGGATACTCATACGTGCCGCCGCGGCCGGTGCAGTCTTGGAGACTGGTAAGGAAAGAATAGCGAGATGAGGTGAAAAAATCTGCTGACGGACAGGATCTTAGGAATGAGTTGGTGTGCGTTGGGATACAGCAGAGGAGACTACAGAGGACGGTGTTGACTCTGTCAAAAGGAACAGAACAGTGAGATGAGCCGCGAGTTCGCTTCTCTTTACTGTCATCACCTGGGAACAACCCCAATCATTTTCGATCTAGTCGGTCTCGGGTCTCGATGCACTTAACACGCGCACTGCAGCGGGTCTGAGCCGAACACGAACTACAGGGGGGGGGAGGTTGAAAACAACTACCCCTGAGATCTCAAAAACGGTGCAACGTAGCGACAAGCGGTAAACGGCGTTGGACAGGTTGAGATGAGATCTACAAGAAATACTGAGATCATTTTTGGGTCAGGTCAAAAACGAGGTCAGCAGAGGTCACCAAACTCAAAATGTTGCGATTTTTAGCGATCTCGACATCCCTCCATATTTCCCGCTTTATCTCGGGAACTAGATGAGCTAGAAAGTTGCGAAAAAAAAACATTCGATAGCTGTTGAAACGCTCTTTCGCTAATCTGTCCTCATATTTGACCTAAGGTGCCTATAGAGGTCATGTAATGTCAGATCAATATTGCAAATTTTCCGGAAATGTTTTTTCTGCAATAACTTTTCTTCCCAAAGAGATAGAGAAATAATTCACACACCATCGTTCTTAGCTCGTCAAGGCGCATCGAATGGTATATAATATGACCTCGAAAGGTCAAGTTCAAAAGTTGACCTCAGGTGAAGGTCATGACCTGACCGAAATAGGTCATGTTGCATATCATTCGATCCGCATTGACGAGACAAACACGATAAACGTCGAACGGAGTCTCTACCTCTATTCAATCAAAAGTTATTGAAGAAAAACCGTTGGTGACCTGAGATCGAGGTCATGTTAGGTTAAACATTGACCAAACTAGGTCAAGTTGCATCTTGATCGACGCGTCTTGATAAAATAAGCGGGATGGTGAAAGAATGACGTTTCTATGTCCCATACTTCTCGAGTTATGTCCGAAATTGCATGCCGGGCCCCAAAAAGTGACCTGACCTAAGGTCACAAAAATAAAAATTTCGAAATATACAAAATGTTCCTTATGGTCTCATAATATGTTTCTGAAAGTTTCATAGCAATCAGACAAATGGTGTGGATGTAGCACAGCGTCAAACTTTTTATGAGGTGAGGTCACTTATCGTGACCTGGTGACCTGACCTTGCATGACCTAACACTAATTTTTTTCAGAGGTGATGTAAAATTGTTTGATAAACAGCTATACAAAGTTTCAAAGTCGTAGCTTCACTGGCTTTTGAGTTACAGCGAAAAAACCAGAGGGGGGGGGGTTGAAAACAACCCCCCCCCTGCAGTGCGCGTGTTAATACGTACAGTCCACAGAAGAAGTAATGTGTGGTTTCAGTCATGGGTATGTTCTGCTTCTGAAGCCTAGGAACGATTAACCAGACTAACGAGACTTTAAATATAGCTTACATGTATCTTCACCCTTGCAGCTACAACTTTATCTATTGACGTCTTCTTTTCAATCAGTTCGCATTAAAAAATCGTCGGTCAAAGCCATCCGTTGAGATTGGTAAAACCACAAATTTCTTTAGCGGTGGGCTGTACGAGCAGTATTCGAAATTGCGACGCTTAGGTACAGGTCTCGCGGGTTTTAGCGGTAGGTTTTGCACCTAGAACATTTAGCGTTCTTCAGGGTATAGCTTCGTCGTCTTAAGCTTTTAACCCGCGCGGGGCTGGGGTCTCCAGCCGAACGCGCGGGGCTGGGGGGGTAAATTTCCCCCCCCCCCTGTTATCTCCCGAACTAATGGTCCGATTTGGAAAATTCAAACGCCAATCGAAAGATCTCATCACGAACAACTAAAAACATGTACTTAATTTAAAGTTTGAGGTCAAGGTCAAGGTCAGGTCAAGGGTACAAATTGGAAGTTTCTACAGTATCGGCCTTGCACCGTAGTTGCCGAAGAATGGAGTCATGGACTGAGACTGATTGCCCAAAACGTGTTCTTAGGCTACCAGGACAATATTCATTGCATACAATATCAATCAGAGTTCAAGGTCAAGGTCAGGTCAGGTCAGGTCACGAAAAACAAGATATAGAAAAGGGCATGTGCGACACATGTTTTATGGGTCATTTTACTCATAGAATTCAATAGGCATACTCAATAAGTGATATGGACCACCTCTGGATGAATTTCAGGTCAAGGTCAGGTCGAGGTCAGGTCAAGTGAGGTTTAATTTTGAAGTTGGTTGTTAAGGCCTAAAAAGGTGTATATCTGATGCAGTTTTCACGGCGAATCGAATGGTGCTATTTTTGTTTCCGTACGAGGTCTAGAACTTCCAAAGAAATCTTTTTCAAAAATTTTGTGTGTCGTGACGTCATAAAACTTTTAATAACTCCCACATTTTTGAACCGATTCTTCTAAAAATTGGTATGTAGGTGCGCATAGACCACTTCTCTGACATATATTCCGGTTTTTTCGATACACTCAAAATTTTGGATTTTATTTTTTTTTTTAAATTCCAAAAAGTCAGTTTTCTTAAAAAAAATTGGGCCAAAATCTGAAATTTTCAAAAAACCGAGATAGCCATTTGATAGACAAAGTAGAATTACGTATAACCTTTTTTGTTGCGTCTTGATTCCTTTAAAAATGAAGATGTTAGCGGCGTTTGAAATTTTGCCGCTTTTGAGGCGAAAATGGCGAACATGACGTCACTAAAACGTCAATTTCTCAAAACATTTCCGACGGATTTCGCTCAAATTCTCAGGGAACGTGTCAAATTGATATATGAAAAGGTACTGAAAGTTTGGCGGCGCTGCGCGCCGCCGTTTTTGAGATATTGCAAAAATTCGCGAGGGGGGGTAAAATTTACCCCCCAGCCCCGCGCGGGTTAAGTGTTGAAGATGCGATCGACTTGTTAGGTAACAAGCCGGCCATGATCGTGTAAAATGGCTTCGTCGTAGATCGATTAGTTTCTGAGATATAAACGGAAATGTAAAAGTGCAAAACCTACCGCTTAATCTCGCGAGAGCCGTTATTGTTGCTAGGACGACAGCGCACACGCTACCCATTCGTCAAAAACCTTTTCTTGCGTAGCTGTTGCCGTTGCATACTCGTACATAAGTTTCCTCTATGGCTCAATAGACTCGCTTCGTGCTCACTTTCATCTATCCCAAAGAAAGTTGACTGGATATGCTCTGTTCCCATGACTTACCTAGGACGGGTCGGCAGCAGCGGGCGTCTGACGGATGGCCGCGTCGTCTGTCTGAGCTTCCACCCCGATAGTCCTGAGCAGACGCCGCTCCCAGATAGCCACTATCGGGCTGCAGTGACTCCGGTTATCAGACCAGACCAGTCCCGTGCAACAGCGTCTCAGATAGACAGAGGCCCGGTATGTATGTTCTATTGGTCTAACGATAACTAGCCGCGTTTACATAGGGCTAGTTGCCAGATAGTGGAATTTCCACTAACAGAGGGTTCCCGAGAAATACGCCATGACCAATATCCTGGACGCAATTCGGTGTGCAGACGAAAATATGCATGTGAGTGCTAGAAATTCGTAAATTACATAATTTCATTGACTGTTTTTGTTAAAAACACGTGATGACAAGCTCAGCAAATCTATTCATGGTGGCTTACGTGGCAAATTGGCTTTCCTTTGTGGGATAATGCCATTTTCACTAGCTCTACTTTGATTAGCGTATGACAGGTGTTCGTGTAAAATAAGCAATTTTACCTATTTCCTTCATCAGTTTGGTAGCTGAAACAGCTACCAATTTACTTCCACTATGACAGTTTCCAGTAACATATGCTACTGATTGGCTAATATTAGCCAATCAGATCTCTGGAGTTCCCCGCAGTGCGTTACAACTATGACGCGGCAAAGACATATTTGGACAAATCAAATTTCTATATTGATATGCCTATCTACACTGCATTGGCCTTGCGTGGATGTCATCAAGTGAAATAGTTTGGCCTAAGGTCAGTGAGACGCTAGTCGCTACTCTTCTATACGCTATGCCCTTTTTCAATATGAATACGGTGTCGTGTTCTGACTGCAGACTCCTGGTAAGTTTGTGCAGGTCTCACGGAAGGGGCGAGGGCGCTCTTTCGCTTTTCGATCCAGCAGGCAACAACAGATTTTTTGTAAAGGAGTAGGAGTGGAAGTCACAAATTTATTTAAAAGTTGGTAAAGTTGTTTTGGTTTAAAAGTTGGTGCATTTGCCTTGTCAAGGGTATGGAACCTCAATATATTGCTAAGTCATATTTCCAGGATGTTGATAGGTATGTTTGGAAAAAGATGTTTTGATAATGTCGAGAAATGTAGCAAGGACTTTCCTATCTTAAAATCAGTTGCTCGCTACAGTTTCATGATTTTAAGGTGTGCATGAAATAATGAGAAAAGGTAAAAACAAAAATATGAATAAAAATTTTGTTAATTCATGATGCATCCTAGAATTTTTTTTTCGTTGATTAAAGCAAGGCTTGCGACTGAACCATAATGTACATTGACTGATGCGCAGTGTCCCAAAATTTGTAGATGTGGGTGGGAAACGACATCGAAATGCAAATCATTTTCCACTCTCACCTCCAGTTTTCAAGCCCAATTTTCCACTCCCAATCCCACTGAGAAGGAGCAATTGCGGGAATGGTTGTTTTACATCTGTCACAATTGTAGATAGATTAATGTTTTTGATCATTTTCCCACTCTTTTTGGGCCTTACCTGGCCGACAATTTTCACTCTCATCCTTTTTTTTTTTTTGGTCAGCAATTTTCCCCTCTGACACCCAAGCAAAAATATGATTTTAGTACACTGCAGTGAGTGCTCCGAGTACCTACAAAACCAACAGCATGATGAATGGCTGAATCCTGTCCGAGTGGTTGCATTACCTAGTTGCATTTTTTCAATTCACCACACTCCTGTATCATGCAGGCATGGGAGTTATTTCAGAATTAAAATTAATATTTAATATATCTTGTTTATGAGACTCCTCACGGGCCAGACTGGAAAACATCCATACACTACGCCGGACGCCCGTGAGACCATCTTGCGCCGAATTTCGGCGCAAGCGATTTTGCGCCGAAATTTTTGAGTGATTTGCGCCAAAAATTAGGTGGCTATTTGTGCGAAAATTAAGCCCTTTTCATATAAAGCACATGTGCACATATACTGATCAAGGCTGTATCAACCAGGCAGAGTGTTTCGGGGCTTTGTACACTATCCCATGTTTGAGCGTCCGAATTAGATTTTATTTCCACGTAAACCCAATACCTCGACGGGAGCCAGCGAGGGCCCGGCAGCGGAGCAGCACGTGCTCCGCGTGCTGCTATGAGACTCCTCACGGGTATGGTTATGGCTGCTGGCAGGCTGTAGCCAGCCTTTGTCAGTAAGGGATTGGCTATGCATGGTTTTGTGCGTACATATGATTTCAGACCAAATTCTGCCCTAGCCCAGTATGTGTGCTTAGAATGTGGAGGGCATGCCAACATGTTCCTCTCAGCGGGGACTATGTCCTTGTGAACCCTTCCATTCAGAAGATTCAGATCAAATTGATAACATAAAGCCTTGGCTAGAGTGGCTGCTGGGGTGCTAAGACTTAAAATATGCGCTAAGGTCAGGTGTCAGCCAGTAGCGGCGGAACACCTTCAATTAGGTGGGGGGGACACTGCCGACTTTTGGTCCAAGTCCCATTCTTTCCATGCAACGCCCATAGGGCTAATGTTAAAATGCCAAAGCCAAAGGGGGGCACGGCACGGTGCCCCGGTGCCCTCCTCGTTCGGCCGCCCATGGTGTCTGCTCAAGCTACAGAGCTGCCATTCCAGCTGTTCTAAACCCATAATAAAAGTGGTATTTCTCCTGACAGCTGAATCCTCTCCAGTGACAGCTGATCCTCGCCATCTGATCCTCCCCAAAGACAGCTGACACTCCCTGGTGGGGGATGACCTTGCCCGGTAGCTGGTGGCAGCGAACCCTTCCCAGTGATAGCTGACCTTCCCCGGTGGGAGGTCACAGCTAACCCCTCCGACGGATCACCCTCCCGGTTCTGAGCCCCGGCGTCACTGCCTCCCATTGACAGACTTTTCTGGCGGCAGCAGAAAAGTACTCCAGCCCAGCAGACTCCAGCCGAGCCGCACCCAGTGGCGGCCGACGCCGACCACGGCGGGCGTTGCGGCGCGCGCCGGACGCTTCACCAGCACACGCAACGTCATCGCGTCGCTCGCCACCGAGCAGGTCCAGTTTCGGGCTTGCCGGCTCGTCGCTGATAACAGACTGCCGTTCTCGCGGATGGCGGTGCCTAGCTGCGCCAGCGGCCGGTCAGCGCTCCAGACGGGTCGCGCCGCCGGCCAGCCCACCGCCAGGCACTGCACCAGTAGCGGCCGCGCCTGCTCGGCCAGTACCAGTCGCGAGAACCAGGCTATTTTTTCGTGCCGCAATGTTTGTGTTGGGCCGATAGAGCAGCGCTCGGGATGGCGCGCCCTGCCCGGCTTGGTTGACGGCCGCCACCCACACCTCGTAGCTCTGGTGGTGGTCTAGATCCTTCAGCTTCATCTTCAATCGCCCGGCCAGGCCGGGCGGCGCCCAGACCGCCGTAGAGGCCGGCGGCCTAGCTGGCCGCGCGGCAACCATTCGCTGGCCGTCCACCGCCTGGAGACGGTCGGCGCAGAGTTCTACAGTAGCCTGGTGTTCCAGTGCGTGCGAGCCGACCAGGCTGCGGCCAACGCGGTAACCGGCAGCCGCCACTCGGACTCGGCCGAGCTCCGCGTCAGAGTGCCGCCGCGCTGGCTTCACCAGATGGTGGACAGGGAAGTGGCACTGGGCGGCAGCGTCGTGACTTCAACTGTTCGGCGGCCGATCAGCCACCGTCCATTGTCTCATGGACTGGACTTTCACTTCAGCCGCCGCGCTCCGGGGCTCCGCCGACAGGCGGCTCATCCTCCGTCGACAGGCGGCTCATCCTCCGTCGGGCGGCGCCGACGGCTGCCTGTCGCCGCTGACGGTCGCCGAGATCGGCGGCAGAGAAAACGGCTACAGCGCCGACAAAGGCGTGGACGAGCCGCTGCGGCGCGCCGCGCCGCACGGCATTACCGTGCCGGCCCGTTTCCAGCAGCGTCAGAGAGCCGCCTCGGTGGTGTCTGGCGCCGTTCGGTGACCGGCCGCTACAGCTGAGCTGGTACCGGCGCAGCCATCTGCTGGCGACCCCGACCGAGCTCCGGTGAACCCGGCGGACGGAGACGTCACTGTGCAGGTAACAGCTGCGGACGGCTCATCCCAGCTGACACTGACGGCGGCGCGACGGACCGACGGCGGCACCTACACGTACGCAACAGTCACGGCGAGGACAGCACCGCGCGGCACGTGATAGTGACGGAGCGGCCGGAGCCGCCCTCCGATCGGCGGCTGGCGTCCGTCACCTTGCGATCCGTGCTGGTGGCCTGGCCGCCCAGGTACGACGGCAACAGCGTCGTGGCGCACTACGTGGTTCAGTGCGTCGCCGCCGGCCGGGTCTGGCAGCTGGGAGTCAATGAGACAGTGTTGGCCCGGCAGCGGAGTGCGCTGGTGGCCGGCCTCCAGCCCAGCGCCTCGTACCGGCTGCATGTGTTCGTCGTGAATCGGCACGGCAGCAGCGAGCCAGCGGCGCGCTGAGGGTGCACACCGAGCCGGAGCCGCCCGGCGGGCCGCCGCTCGGCGCCCGGCTACGACCTGCCGGGCCGCGCACCCTGCGGCTGACGTGGAGCCCACCGCCGCCGCAGTCGCTGACCCACGGACGGATACAGGCCACCTACGTCCGGCTGGCCGACCAGATCACCCTGACCAGGTCTGTCCGCCGACCGGAGCTGGTGCTGCTCCTCAAACACCTGCAGCCCAACACGGCATACTCAGTCCCGATGAGCGCCTGTAACCGAGCCGGCCAGGGTCCTGCCAGCTCGCCCGTCACCGCCACCACAGAGGAGGGAGTGCCGGAGGTGGCGCCGCGTCAGCTGACCTGCCGGGTTGTGTCACCCTCCTCCATCGGTCTCAGCTGCCTGTGGCTGGCCGGCGGCGCGAGGGCCCGTTCCCGGCCGACCTGGACGTGGCCGAATTGTGCAGTCTGCTGCCGGTCACAGTCTACCAGCTGTTGGTGAGCGCCCACAGCGCGGCCGGCACCACAGAGTCTACCACCCGGCTGGCCATCCACGCCGCAGACGGAGCAATGATATCTCCGCTGCCGCCGCCAGAAAAGTCTGTCAATGGGAGGCAGTGACCCCGGAGCTCAGAACCGGGAGGGTGATCCGTCGGAGGGGTTAGCTGTGACACCTGCTGAAACGGGACACCTGCTGAATCGTCAGCTGACTAGTGACGTCCTTAACTCCAGAGGTGCTGTCCTGGATGTGGAACCTGCCGCCCAGCTGGTCGGCGCTGACGCCGTCCCTCGTCCAGGTGACAGCCGGCGGCGGTGACGAGGTGGCCGCACAGGTGAATGTGATCGCAGTGTCCACCACCGGCTGCACCGTCTGCTGAACCAGCGACAACAGCAGCCGAGCCGGCAACGCTCCGATCCTGACCTGGGTGGTGGCGAGGTCATCGGTCACGTGACACTGGTACATGCCGGCCACGGAGCGGTTGCCGCCGGTCAGCTGCAGAGCCGGCCGGCTGGCGGCGGCGGGCAGACGGCGGCCGTCCTTGAACCAGACGATGTCGCTGGCTGCCAGGGGCGGCGTCACGTGACAGGTCAGCTGAGCGGGCTGTCTGGTGGTCACCAGCAGCTGACCGGGCTCGATGACAGCGCGGCGTGTCACTGTCACCTCCAGTCGCGTGTTCCGCGCTGCGCTGCCCACCTCCGAGCTCGGCGATCTCGGCATACGCCCGCGTCCCCTGACCTGACCCGGCGCACCACCAGCTGCTGGCCACTGACCTCGACATGACCAGAGTGGAGCAGCGGCGTCAGCTCAGCGCCGCGCACCTGTTGTTGTTGTTGTGGTTCCATCCAGCCGCGTTACCGTGGTGTAGCCGTGCGGCTCTGGAGGTCCCTCACGGCGGCCGCCAGGGCCGCCACCTCTCCGTCTGGTAGCGAAGCTCTTCGCCAAGGCGCACGCGCTCCCCGAGGGCAAGCCCTCAGGACTATCGCGGAAGATGGGCCGCCCAGCCGACTGAAGTCGATGACGGGCTGGCGTGGAGTGGGGCACGAAACCTGGCGAGCGGCTGGGATCGCCCTGCCGCTCGACCCCGCTGGTTGCATGCCAGTGCGCCGCCGTGGGAGGTGGCCGCCTTCCCAGACTTCACCTTCAGGCTGGACATCGGGACACTGCAGCGCGACGCCGCTAATACTAGAGATGTCAATCGCAGCCATTTTTTTGGTATACCGATACCAAACCGTTACCAACTTGGTATTTGGTATTTCAATCCTAATGTAGGTACTTGGTATTTTGTTGGCATTATGAACCCTCACTTATGTATAAGAGGCTGAGAAATTGGTTAAAAGTCGGTATTTCCCTCATGTTATGAAGTTGGTTCGGTATCGGTATTTCTTCACGGTTTATGTTGGTATTTGGTTTGGAATTGGTATTCATATTTTCTATAATTGACATCACTAATAAATACTGAACCGCTTTGGATTGTTTGTATTCCAAATGTTTACTTTCAGGACGAGTACTCCTTGTCATTCGGTCGTCAACTCCTCTCTCCGACTCCGGCTTAGCGCAGGCACGTATAACCTAGAATTGGCCGAGGGGGGGGGGGGAGCGGAGGAATCCCGTAGAGAGAGCCTCCTACCTACAGAGGGCCCTCTACCCGAGGAGTCAGAGGGGCCCTAGTGGTCAGACACAGACACTAGCGGTTATTCACAGGAGGCCCCATGTAGTAAATTGAAGGACCCTAGGTGGCAGGCGAGTCGGAGAGCCTTGATTGCTCTGACGTAATTTTTTGGGGATTCCCATGAATTTCGTTCGTCTCCGACGTGATTTTGGCCAACGTGGGCCTTCTGCCAGCATGGGCCCTGAAAACCCCTACAGGGAGGCGCACCCCGTCCGTCCCCCCTTCTGTACGTCCCCGGTCGGTCCAGCGGCTCCACACGCGCCTACCGACACACAAGAAACTCTTGCCATTATGTTTGCTTCTGACGCAATCATGACAGAATTACGTTCTATTGATATGCATGCTGCCATTGCTTTGGAGTCGGTCTTTTGAATTTCTGCGTTTTTTTTTTTTTTTTGATCGGCTCCACTCTCCAGACAGCTGGCTCAGCCTGATCGACCAGAGCAATGCGACACCTATACCAACTTGATACCAACCTACTTGGAGGGGTGGTCAATTCATGAAGTGCGAATGCGAAACATGGCAATAGATGGCGGCAGGCGGAACGAACAGCATGGGGAAGGCTGGGACACGCATTGAGAAATGAAATCCTTCACTTCCCAGATTTCGAACGCATCCATAGAGTGCATTACTTTTATGTGCTTGCGTTCGGTCTTGGGATTTCTCAGCAGATTTCGCCAACAGTAGAGAGATTGATCTAGAATGTCTCGTTATCGGAAAAGTATGGTAGCCATACACCAAATGGTTTTTGCGTATAGCTACCATATTACTTCCGATATGACTGTTGACATTACTGCGGATATGACGGAGCAGTGCATTGGCAATATGCCAAGGGCAGTAACATGCCGTCAGTCACGTCAGTCATCGGCCTTGGCTATCTGTAAGAATCTTGGCAGGAATCTTGGCCTTTTCTTGGACCCATAGCCTCGGCCTTCGACCAATCATATCGCCGAATTCGCAGGCGGTGAGAGACAAATACGGCGTGCCAAAGACATATTGGGTGTCTCAAAATCACTGAGAACTCTATAGCTCAAAACTGAAGCCCTGCACTCTTTTAGATCTACCCCGTAACCCGTTGAGTGGCATTCTTGTGAAAATTATGTGAAGATATTTATCAGAATAAGGTAGAAGTGTAGGGGGTGGCAGGTGAGGTGCAGAAGGAGAAGAAGAAGAAGTTGTACCTATCCAGTAATTTTATCTTGATTTGTGGATGGACTAGACGAAGACTAGATTTTGATGAAGAAATCGACAAACTTGAACTGCAGGCAAGGTGTTGGTTTGTCATGCCGATTGTCTTGAAACCCTTTCCTTTTAATCTTTCAATTAAAATCATCAACTCCTATCCAAACCACCAAAGAAACGACAGATCTCACTCAGTCCAAATTTTCGTTCAGAGGCCAGTATTACTTTACCCGATTTACCAACAAAAATAGCTGCCTGGAATTTTTCTCCTCATATATCCATTCCACGTAGGTACAACATACAGAGGGTAAACGCGATAGGCATGTAGGTAAGCAGGGAGGGCTTCACCATTTACACTCCATATGTGAATTAGCCTTTAGGCAAAATAATCCGGCAGGTGCCCAGTAAACATGCCGACGTCGGCCCGACGTCGGGCCGAGGCTCGGCCCGACGTCGGCCCAGCGTCGGATCAACCTCGGCCCGACATCGGCTGGACGTCGGATATGCCCGCATGTTCCGACGTCCAGCCGAAGTCCAGCCGACGTCGAACCGACGTCGGGCCGAGATCGTTTGCCGAGGTTGACGAGATCGTTTGTCGTTGGACCGACGGGGCCGACGTCGGCATGTTTATTGGGACAACGCGCCAAAAATATCAACCGGCGGCGGGATTCGAGCCCCCCAGTCGCCGACGTCGGCATGTTTACTGGGACAACACGCCAAAAGCATCAGCCGGCGATGGGATTCGAACCCCGTGTCATTCGAATGCGAGGTTAGTGCGCTAACCACTACACCACGCAGCCAGCTAATGAATTTGGTTTGTTTTGTTGGCTTATGTCCTTTCGGTCTGACAAGACCATTTCAGAGCCGGAAGGATCATAGGATGGAGACATTGGTCTTCTTGGCGAGCACCCTGGGTCCAGTTCATATAGAGTCCCTGGTCGCATTGCTGTTACGGACACTTATTGGAAAGGGCGACCCCACAATGGATTCATATAGCCACTCTTACACACCTGCACCAACGTTTCCCAAAGTGTCCCTTTGATAAGTGGCACTTTGGCAAAGTGACACTTGCCGACTGGCCTTTCTATATGAACTGGGCCCGGCCCTGGTGAGTTGCCGGGGCTGAGCCTGACCAAAGGATAGGCCGAGCAGCCCCCAAGCACTCACCGCACCCGGCTACGGGCGAGCTCGGCTTACGGGCTCGCCCGACTGGCAAATGGGATAAAGTTTCCCGTCCAGTCCGGATCAGGGGGTTGCGGCGTGGAGGAAGATTTGAGTTTCCTGAGGATATTTTGAATACAGAAGCTCTTTATGAAACATGAAACATGTATTTTATATTATTTTAACGGTCAAAACAGCGGCCGATGTCGGTCCGACGTCGCCCCGACGTCGGCCCGACGTCGGCTGGACCTCAGCAATTCATCTCGGTCCGACGTCGGCCCGACGTCGGCTGGACCTCGGCTGGACGTCGGAACATGCGGGCATATCCGACATCCAGCCGACGTCGTGCCGAGGTTGGACCGACGTCGGGCCGACGTCGGCATGCTGATGCCGAGTTGCCGACGTCACCCCGACGTCGGGCCGACGTCGGCATGTTTACTGGGTGGCTATTTTCTGTTTGTAAAACTGGCCTCAGATGGAGTGCTATTAGGTATTTGATTTACCATTACACGATCAGGCATCAACTAAGTTTGTGGTTTTAGAATCTTGAAAAACTTTCTTGGGAGTGGCACTTGGTAGACATCCGTTTGAGATTCTGCTAGAGCAATAGCATCGCGCTCAAGCCAGCCAAATTTTAGACTGCCAACACAAGAAAAAAATGCTTGGTTAATCAGATTTCAGGCTTCAAAATATTAGGTAAAGCATCAATAGGCATTTAATTCAATTCTGGTGGTAAAAATCATGACCATATGTTGGCATGACATCAATTTTTAATTTGTTGTGGTACAACTTGCTGTTTATTGAGGCTTGAAGATGCTCAAATAGATGATATTTTTGATGCGTGTGTTGATTAAGACTGAAGTCCAATGAAAATAAAAAGCAGAAATTATCCTGACCTTACCTTCCCTAAATACTAACCTTCAACCTCCAACCTATCAGCCTACAAACCACCGTTCAGGCTTCATCTACACGCAGGTTTAACATTTTATGATAAAGTAAAAAAAAATCTCAGCTTGTAATACAATGTCTTTCAAAACCAATTGGGCTTTTTGGCCTTGCGAATGGTAAACGGAGAGAGAGAGAGAGAGAGTTACCTAACTCTATCATGTAAAAACTGTTTTGAGAAAATAGCACTGTGTTGTATCCTGGCTTCATGACTCTCTAACGCTCCTTGAAACACCTGCTTGTTTTCTGACAATTGGTGATACAGAGAGGGTCTGCATTAATGTCCAAGTATGGTCATTTAGGATCAATTTTTGGTGCCCTCGTTTTATATTATTCCATCAGCCTTAGTTTGCCCAACTGACATGCGCTGAATTTGTCGCATGTGACGTTACACCTGACGTGCGCCGAAATTTTAGGTGGAACCCTGCCACTACGCCAAACATAAGTTATGGCATGATCACTGCTCAGTTGGGCAGGTTCACCAGAACAGCTTCATGGGTGCAAAATGACCACCGCAGCGCCCGTAAACCCTAATAAACAAACAAGCAAACATCAGTTGCGCAGTTAATGCCAATTTTTACAATTTTGATTGTCTATTGATATTGTTTGGTCTTTTCAGGACTCGTGGCGCTGCTCGCCTCTTCGCCAATGCGAATGCGTTCTCTGAGGACAACCCGCCCAAGGCTACCATGACGAAGCCACGCCACCGCGCCGGCTATAGACTCACGGCCTGAAGCGAGTTTGGGCGCGACGGCTGGCGAGCCAAGGCGGCGGAAAGTCGTCTGGCGGAGCTCCCGTCTGAGGCGAGCTTGATCTGGTCAGACAGCTCCGCCACCGATGGTGTGCTAGATGGAGGAGGAGGGGCCACCCCCCCCCCTGAACCGCGACATCCGAGAGGTGCGTGTCGCGGCAGGCGCCCTCTGCTTTAGCACGCGCGGCGAGCTATTCGCCCTAAGAGCGGTGTTGGAGGAGCTGGCCGGACGGATGGTACCGGTCGATATGGGTCGACCGCCGTCTATCCCAACGGTTCGACGTGGGCACTTTCTGCAAGGCAGGCGCGCGCGCGCGACAGGCGCGCCACGGCAGGCGCGCGCGCGACGCTGCGCGCGCCTGGCAGCGGAACTGGCCGGACGGATGGTACCGGTCGATATGGGTCGACCGCTGTCCTGGCTCCGTCCTGGAGGCCGACCGTGCAGTCGTTATCGACATCCGCCAGTACCTGCTCTGCATCGGCCGCCTCCCGAGGCCGGATGCCCACAATGCAACGACGTGGAGTGCCCTGCTGCCCGATGCCGCGTCTGCCGCGAAGAGGCTGGCACTCCACGGTATGTGCTGCTGCGATGCGCGGCGCTGGCGGTGTTGCGACAAAGAGCCTCGGCAGCTGAACTGTTTCAAGCGACGTAACGATATCTGCCCTCCCCTCCCCTATCGAGCCGCGTGGGTGTGGACGGACGGGTCGGCAGACGCGAGAACCTGCAGCGAAGGAGCTGGGGTCTACGGGGAGTAGCAGCACGAATGGACTGATGAGCCGCGTGTCCCGGCCGGTCCATTCTGCTGTTCCAGCTCCAGGACCGGCCGCGCCGTCGCCACCCGTCCGGCGTCAGTGGAGGACCGCTCATCAGCTGTCGATTTTCATCAGTTTCGTTTGGACCACTGGTCGGGCTCCTGCCAGTGCCGACATTGGGTTGGGCGGAGTCCTACCGATGAATGCCGCGAGTGCTGCAACATTGGCTCGGTACATCTCGGTACATTTTCCCGAGTCTGGTGTGGCTACGGGGAGACGGATTTGGTGACCCTGGCTGCCGCCGTGAGAACCATCCAGAACCGTACGGCTATGCTGCGGCAGCGGCTGAAAGGAACGCAACAACAATAACTACAACAGCAGCTGCTAATGAAAGGGGAAATCATGGAGCCGGATGACCCGGCACATGGCGCTCAGCCAGCTGAGAATGAGAGCCGCTATCAAATCGCCAGCAGGGTGCTGCGGCTGGTAACTGACGACCTTGGTAGAGAGAGCGCCTCCGCTGATGCGGATGAAACTACCCCCTCTCGGGTTTGTTTGACGCCGTCTCCGTCGACTCTTTCGCCTGGGCCGGCTGGCGACCGCGACATTTCTTGTGCAGTGACTCGTAACTATGTTCACCAAACTTTTAAAACTCCTCACGTTAGCATCTTTAAAGAATGTTTCCCTTTGTACACTGCTGCAATGTCTTATGTAGGCATATTGTAGGTACAGTCTAAACGAGTGTGGAATGCTTTGTTGTGCTTGTTCTGTATTTCGTTTGCTATTTATCACGGTGACTATAATTTATTTTGACCAACCCTTGCCTTGTTACAATTTTAGTGGATGGTTTCTGAACTGCTGTTTGCATTATAGATGTTGCTAGTGCGTAGACGCCAAAGATTACTTTATACCTATTGACGCGCCAGATAAAGGAGGTGAAGTATTCCTCTGATCTATACCTACGAAATTCCTTTATGTGTGTTTTGTAATCGATATTGGCGGTTTTCTTATGTGATGCGGTGTAGAGCGTGGCTGAGGAAGGCGATGTTTAAAGTTGCTAGTTATTTTTCAATACATCTATGATCGCACTGTCGTGCTTGCTGTAGGTCGGACTTCCGTTCTTGATGGTGATTGGACGCACGTGCCGGTAGTTCACAACAATGCGGCTTTCGATTATAGTATAGATTTAGATACTTTTAAAGTGTTTGTATGCGTAGTCCTGAGTTTCGAGATATTATCCTTGCGGGCTCCTTGCCAACAGATTGTCCACTTCTGTGTCCAGTACTCATCCCACTCACGAGGCTCAGTTGTGTTTGCCAACCCCTATACGGAAACATTGGCCAGATAACTGACTACTACGAAATTTTAAGAAGCGTGGGCAGTAGGGCATAACGAACGGTCCTCAGGTTCAGTAGCCGCGGAGCACCTTCAATTAAGGGGGGGGGGGGCACCGCCGACTTTTGGTCCCATTCTTTCCATGCAGCGCCCATAGGGCTAATGTTAAAATGCCAAAATCAAAGGGGGGCACGGTGCCCCGGTGCCCTCCCCGTTCCGCCGCCTATGCTCAGGTTATTTCTGACCTGACAGGCTCAGGGAGGATTGCTCTTTGTTGTTTTTCTCCGATGAACCCTCTTGCTGCACACTGGCTGATCCAAAGGATGGAAGGGACGGGGGGGGGGGGGGTGCAGACGTAAGGAAAAAGAAGACAATGTTCTTTCCCTAGCGCACGAAATCAATTCTTAAATGAAAATAAAACGAATAAGCTTCCGTTAAGAAGCCCCCGTTCCGTATCTTCCGTTCCATTCCACGACTCCCACGTTCCAGTGACTTGCTGCAGTAGCGTCATCTATACCTCGCCCTTACTGCCGGGAAGGCCGCGAGTTGCGACATCTATACTATGTCTAGGCCTGAAGTATTCATCCGCCACGATGTATTTATTTTTGTCAATCGGTTTGGTCCTTCTGGCCGGATAGGTCGTCAGAATTATCTGAAGGTGCCTGAAATGTCTCGTTAGTGGAAAAAATGTCTCGTTAGTGGAATTCCACTATCTGGCAACTAGCCCTATGTAAACGCGGCTACTGATAGGCGTTACACCGACCATCAGGTTGGATCCGTGGCGCAGGCAAAGGGGTCAGAAAGGGGGCAGCTGACCCTCACCCAGGCCGGAATTTCTGTCCGGGTCGGCCGTACACTGAGGTATTTAACCCTCGCCCGGCGAGGGGGGTGATGCAACCCTCCCTAAGGTTTTTCGCAAATAACGTAAAAACGGCAGTTAAACGTTAATTAAAAACTTAACATGCCTGACCAGTAACCGGCCTGACCAGTGTAGCGTACTGGGAGCAGCGAGGTCTGAGGCTGTCACCTCGGCGCCGCGGGCAGCGTCGGCCGGCCGCCGCCTGCCCTGTCCTCTCCGGTGTGGACGGAGACGAACATCGGACACAGGAGCGTCCCCGGCGGCCGTTTGTCCCAGTTGTGGGGCCATGCCGGCGCGTCGGACGGCACGGAGGGAAGTCGGGTCGAAGACATGTGACTGCACGGTGGTGTGTAAGGTCGATCGACGAACACAAGGTGCATTGGAGAAGACACCCAGTTGACCACGTGACCTCGAGCGACCCTGCACAGCGGACTGGGGAGAGGAGAAGGACAGGGTTGGGGGCTCAGCGGCCGCCGCAGAAACGGACACTCACATATAGGGAAGGGACAGTCGGCAGAGACAGTCCCACCGGTCCCACTCATGGGGTAGGGACAGTCGGCAGAGACAGTCCCACCGGTCCCACTCATGGGGTAGGGACAGTCGGCAGAGACAGTCCCACCGGTCCCACTCATGGGGTAGGGACAGTCGACAGAGACAGTCCCACCGGTCCCACTCATGGGGTGGGACAGTCGGCAGAGACAGTCCCACCGGTCCCACTCATGGGGTAGGACAGTCGGCAGAGACAGTCCCACCGGTCCCACTCATGGGGTAGGGACAGTCGTCAGAGACAGTCCCACCGGTCCCACTCATGGGGTAGGGACAGTCGGCAGAGACAGTCCCACCGGTCCCACTCATGGGGTGGGGACAGTCGGCAGAGAAAGTCCCACCGGTCCCACTCATGGGGTAGGGACAGTCGGCAGAGACAGTCCCACCGGTCCCACTCATGGGGTAGGGACAGTCGGCAGAGACAGTCCCACCGGTCCCACTCATGGGGTAGGGACAGTCGGCAGGGACAGTCCCACCGGTCCCACTCATGGGGTAGAGACAGTCGGCAGAGACAGTCCCACCGGTCCCACTCATGGGGTAGGGACAGTCGGCAGAGACAGTCCCACCGGTCCCACTCATGGGGTAGGGACAGTCGGCAGAGAAAGTCCCACCGGTCCCACTCATGGGGTAGGGACAGTCGGCAGAGACAGTCCCACCGGTCCCACTCATGGGGTAGGGACAGTCGGCAGAGACAGCCCCACCGGTCCCACTCATGGGGTAGGGACAGTCGGCAGAGACAGTCCCTCCGGTCCCACTCATGGGGTAGGGACAGTCGTCAGAGACAGTCCCCACCGGTCCCGCCCTCAGAGGCCGGTGGGCGACTCCCACCACGAGTCCCCGGTGGGTGATGGTACCGGTGGGCGACTCCCACCACCAGTCCCCGGTGGGTGATGGGACCGGTGGGCGACTCCCACCACCAGTCCCCGGTGGGTGATGGGACCGGTGGGCGACTCCCACCACGAGTCCCCGGTGGGTGATGGGACCGGTGGGCGACTCCCACCACGAGTCCGCGGTGGGTGATGGGACCGGTGGGCGACTCCCACCACCAGTCCCCGGTGGGTGATGGGACCGGTGGGCAACTCCCACCACCAGTCCCCGGTGGGTGATGGGACCGGTGGGCGACTCCCACCACCAGTCCCCGGTGGGTGATGGGACCGGTGGGCGACTCCCACCACCAGTCCCCGGTGGGTGATGGGACCGGTCTGATCTTGGATCCGATGGGATCCTAGATCCAGCCAAATGGCTCGAGACGGCAGCTGATTTACCCGAGGCGGCTCTCAGACCTGATCCCAAATGACGGCGGGTTAAAACAGTGTGTCGTATACAGGTTATCGTCCGCCCGGCACAGGGGAAGGCGGTGAAATACGGCGAGTGGCGATCCAGCCAGTCAGTGTGTGGCCGCCGGTTAACGGTGAACTGCCACGCTGGGCCCGTATTATAGATATATACGACACCTGTTGATGATGTGCACGGAACAAAAGGACCAGGCCTCGACGGCCGACGGTGTGCTCTGGAGCCGGGACCGCAGCTCGGCAGGTCACAGCAGCGGCGGCACAGCGGCGCAGAAACACCCCCCCCCCCCCTGGTGGAGCCAAACTGTACTCAGGTCACCAGGACATTAGCACAAATGATGAGGTAAGCTCCGAAGGTAGCTGTTTTCCAGGACAAAGACCGGACGTGTGTAAAATGTATTAGTCAAAGCGCAGCCGATTATCAGTAGCGTGGCCAAGTGATAACTAAAATCTAAAAAGCCGTTCCGGAGTCGGAGTCAAGGCAGCTTGATCGACACGGACTCCGACTCCGAGTCCCAATCGGTCGGTAGCCCAATTACCCCCCTGTACGAAGCAGAGGACACCAAACATGGCGGCGCACACCCGGGCCGTGACGGCGTGCTTCCGTGAACCGAGTCGGACAGACGCGAGGACACTCGTTATGACCGGTGCCGTAAGAGCTCTACACAATTCAGTAGCATCCAGCTGACTATATCCGACCGTCGAATAGCCGGCTATATCATACCCAGGGTTACATTATCCACAATACCCGACCGGTAATTACCCACTACATCGCATCACTTCATCCAATTACCCACAATACTCGCCCGGTAACTAATTGCCCTAGGCTACAGATGGTACAGCTGAAGCGTTTGTTTGTTTTTGTTTTGTTGGGTTAGACCCTTTCGGTCGACAAGACCATTGCAGAGCCGAAAGGATGATAGGAATTAGGGGGAGACATTGGTCTGGGCAGGCACCCTAGAGAGTCGCCGGGGCTGAGCCCGTCCATAGGACAGGCCGACCAGCCCCCCAAGCACTCTCTGCACCCGGCTACGGGGTGCAGCTCCCTCGGGAGCAGCGGTGCCGCTCCAAGAGAGCAGCCCGCATGAGATAAAGTTGCCTGTCCAGCCCGGAAGGGGGTTGGGGCGTGGAGGAGAAGGATTTCAGTATCCTGAGGATAGAAGCACGGATAGGTGAAGCTGAAGCGTCTCCTCTCGTGTATTTAATAGACATCTGACTGACCAATCTGACTGACCAATCAGCTGACGGACCAATCAGCTGACTGACCAATTAGCTGACTGACCAATCAGCAGACGGAGCAATCAGCTGACGGACCAATCAGCTGACGGACCAATCAGCTGACGGACCAATCAGCTTAGAGTTCTGCACGGCTGCAATTTTCCACAGCCTAGCCGCCCCGCAGCCGTGGCTCCACAGCCACAGCCGCCCACAGCCGTGGCAAACTGTGGGCAGCCAGCCGTCAGCCGGCCGTGGATACTTTCAATGAAATGCAGCCAAATAGTATATAATAAGTTGTTTTTAGTTGAAACATATAGCCAAAAGCACATTGCAATGGGCTATAGATTTTCAAGCTCATGGAGCATCATAGGTTAAGTGGTTGAGTATCTGGCTTTAGGCCGAAGGCCTGAAGCCTGATGCCCAACGCATGCCTACACAAACCCTTGCAAGGGGTTAAGAAAGATGGGTAGGTAGGTACCTACATCAACAGAAAACATAAACAATGAACCAGAATAGAAGCACTAGCAGTGTAGGCATCTAATGCCAAATCCTGAAGCATGGTTGTGGGACAGAACAACAGACCCTGATGCTTTTCATTATCAATGTTAGGTATGGAAAATGAAACTGAAGTTGATGGACTGTCATACAGTGATTGTCTAGTCAAAACTCTTGCTTCTTTCTTACCTTGCATATTTTCTGGGCTGTGATATGCCAGGCTTGAAGCCTTCTGAGCAAGTCTCAAACTAATTTGATATGCAAGGCATCAAAACACTACCTAGTGATCATCCAAGAAAGAAAAACATTCATCTATTTTGATTTTTCCAAATAATGATCTTCGCTCAAATCCCCAAGTACGTGCGAGCCACAATTGCCTCTTTCAATCAAAAATTTTAATTGAGTTTTTAATGACGTCAATAGCAAAGAAGTGACAATAAATTGTTTTGTTTCACTATAAACAGCCTTAAAAATATGATTAATAAATAGTAATGCTATACAATTAGAAAACTTGCTCTCAAACAAAGATTGAGTATTAAATTATAACATTTTTAGAAAAAGACGTCATTTTATTAGTAAAGTCTACAGCTCGCGTAAGAAATATTGTGTTCAGGGTTTTCACCGTCATGTGAATTACGTGTTCAGGGTTTTCACCATCATGAGAATTAACCGTAAGTAAGGTTCATGCTCACTTATAATCTAATTCCATTGGCTTCGTTGATCAGCATTTTCTGTTAGCGGTCACTCACACACCAGTTAGAACATAAAGCGCCAGTTTTATATTATGTAATTGGACTTGCCGAAAATCCAGAAATATATCTAAGAGTTATTTTAGATATCTTTACCTGCCTTTACCTAGGCGTGATTTCTTTTTTCTATTACGTGAAAGAATTATTGAACGCTTGTCTTCAATAGCTGTAAGGTGCTCTCCTAATGACCAGGTGAGATTGATTTGAGAGGGATGTGACAATGCAACATGTTGCATTTTCTGAAACTGTCAAGCTCTTGATGATGAAGGAACAATTGGTACCTATAATTAGCATTCTGTATCAGAGTGCAAACTCCCCTACAGCAAATGGTAAAACTATTACAGGTTTTCAAAGGCTTTACCACTTTCAGTGTTGCTGGGCATCCTTTGCATGATTTTCACAGGCTAGACTGCTTATAAGAATGTAAGATTAAGGATTTAAAATTTTATATTTGAGTACTTAAAGGGATTATCAGGGTTTAAAAATTGAAAGGAATCGGCATAAATTTCCAATCAATGAACTCCCCAGACTCTGCCGATTCTAAATATATGCATAAAATGTAAATCGGTACCAAAATTTGCGAGATATAGCCGTTTCAAAATTGACAAAATTGTACTTACTCACGCAAAACAAGTACTTGGGCGGCCAAGTTGGCCCATCACTAAAATGTAAACAAAGAGCAGCCTTGGGAAATTTCGCCAAGCCCGCCGCACCGCACTGTCGATTTCCACAAGACGGGCCTTGTCTGTTTTGTTTTTGTCTGTTGTTTTTAGGGCCTTGCAACAAGATTTCAGTGCTTGGCATTGAATTTGGATATGAACAAATTGAAGATTTGCTTTTCAATAAGACAGCAAGAGTTATCAACATTGCCAAAGTTATTATTTTGATTTGGGTGTGATTTGAATAGCTTGAGCTTGTTTGCTGATCATCAAATCTTGATTAATATCATTTAAATGTCAACAATTTTCAAGGGTAAATTTGAGTGTTTTATTTCAATAAATTGAAATGTAAGTGCATCAGGCACAAGAGCTAAGTTTCAATCTGATTATTTTGTCAAGAGTGGTCAGTCTAATGTAACGTCTTGCGAGAAAGCTTACCTAAGTGACTGAAGAAAGCGCTACCTACAGTTTTTCAAGATCTATGTTGATCTGTTTTTTCGAACAACAGGTTGTACAACATGATGTTGTGACATGACCTCTGTGTCCTGTACGTCTCCCCTGCTGCTGCAGCAGAGCCCCGGCTTCAAATACCGTGGCTTCAACTATAGTTTGTTATGGGTGGGCTCTCCGTGAACGTCTTGGTGCGTTTCTACATATTGCTGCTGTGAAAGGACGGTACATGAAAAAATATGTAACTTGTATGTTTTTTATTGCCCTGGTACCTACTTAATGTATATTTTTGTTGTTTATGAGTGATAAATGAATATATTTTGAGGAAAATTGAGGCATTTCAGTTTTAGTTTGTGGAACAGAACAGAAGAAGCTGCTGAGTGCGGATCATGCTTCAATTGAGAGAATCATCCTCAGTTATCTACATATAGGCATGCTTTGTAAGCTCCTTGCATTTTGCCAGCTTCTACTTGCTAGTCAAAGTTGTAAGAAGGGTTAGGGAGAACAATTGGTACACATGCCACCATGTGCAATCACCAAACGAATGAACGTGAGGGCCAAGTCCTTCACACAGCATGGATGCTTATAGGTACTGCACTAATGTATAATGTTCATTATGTTCATATTAGCAACTCACCCAGGCAGCCTGCCTTGTGGTATTTCTGAGTTTAAGATTTTGTAAGACTCACACTAATCATAAGGTAAATTATAGTGATATGTATGGATGAACAATGTGCAAAGGGGTCGCACGTGCCTGCTCAGTGCTCAGCCATGGATGCACGTGCCTTCTCAACAATGGGCGTGCTTGCAGACATCTCCATGGACGAACAATGTGCAAAGGGGGGGGGGGGCGTGCCTCCGCGGCCGCCTGTTGGCTCAGCCGCTGCTGCTGCTTGGCGCCGCTGCTGAGCGCTGCCGGAGACGCCGCTCGCTGCCGGAGCTGCCGGAACAGTCACCGGAGCTGCCGCCCGCTGCCGGAGCTGCGGGAGCCGGGCCCGCCGCTCATCTGTCAGGACCGCCGACGGCAGCACGCCCGTCTGTCAGGGTCTGTCAGTGCCGGCAGTGGACGCGCGCGGGTGCGGGCCGGGTACGGACGCGCGCGGGTGCGCACCAGGTACGGGTGCGCGCCGGCTATGGACGCGTGCGCGCTTGCGTGCCGACGATGGGCGCGCGCGCGTGTATGCCGTCATGCCGACCATGGCTGCCGCCCGCTGCCGGAGCTGCGGGAGTCGGGCCCGCCGCTCATCTGTCAGGACCGCCGACGGCAGCACGCCCGTCTGTCAGGGTCTGTCAGTGCCGGCAGTGGACGCGCGCGGGTGCGGGCCGGGTACGGACGCGCGCGGGTGCGCGCCGGTACGTGCCGGGTACGAACTCGCTTGGGTGATGGGCGATGGGCGCGCGCGCGTGCATGCCGGCCATGGCCGCGCGCGTGGGCCCCAGCCATGGACGCGCGCTAATGCGCGCCGGCGATGGGCACGCACGTGCCTGCTCGGCAATGGATGAGCGACGAGCGTGCCTTCTCGGAAATGAGTATACATGCAGACATTTCATGGATGAACGCTTTCAATATGTTCAATGTGTTGAGACGGATCTGAGTAAACTGGAGAGAAACTAGGATAGTTTTAGTCCTGCTCAACTAGTTCTGCCAATAAGTACAAACACCACCTTGCTGCCAACTGCTTACCAAATACCGCATCTGTTGTACCCTTGCATGATGCATATGTACATACAGAAAAAAATACAGTCTGTTGAAATCTGAAAACATACACTGCTGAGCACTGTGGATGAATCTGTATGAACCCTGTGGCTCAGCGAAACCTTCTGGCCCAGGTTATAATTGACAGTGAATTAGGAATCAATCCTTGCGAAGAGAAAATACATCATTGTGCTTTAGATGAGCATAATGAAGAAGCGTTCCTGAAGTTGAGTTAGTGACTTTCCATCATCCATGCCAGATGGCCAAAACACACCATTTCAATACTGTCCCAAAAATATATTTCAAAACACTTATTGCATGGCTATACACACCAGCTTACTCAGTCACCACACTCAAACCAAGGCCATATAAGGGTAGTAGTATAGCAGGCGTCACACTTGTTTTTTTTTGCAACCATGAACGAACGAAGAGAGGCGCTGTAGGTTAGGTTTGGTTTGGTAAGATTTGGTGAGAAAGCATCTCTGGGTATAGCGCATCTCCTTGGTTGCAAAAAGAAGTGTGACGCCTGCTTTATGACTACCCATATAAGTAGACTCAAACACAGTCTACTGATACAAATCACTGGTCTCAAGTCTGCGCTCAATGCACCAGATGTACACTACTCACAATACGTCAGGACTCAACGTCAGCCACCAATTTTCTACATCAAAATTCACATCAGGTTTTCAAAGTAACAATGTATGTGCCACTTCTGTACTTTGTGCTACAAACACAGAATAAATGATATCAGTCAGCAATGCATTGCTCATTGTCAGCCAAAGTCTGCAAAGTCAGTCCGCAGGCTTTGCAAGTAAGTGCAAAGTCTGCGGAGATCAGTTGCTTTACACACCACCAATATCATGCTGCAATGTGCTCAAAACATGCCTATACACCAACAACAAAGCACAACCATGAAGCACCACTGATAACACTTAACCTCAAAGCACACAACATGATAATTTATTTATTTTGAGTACCTACAGAAACAATGTCTCAAGGCCACTCGTGCTCACTCCGAAATCTGCCAGTCGCTCAGCCTTGAACATTGACATTATTTCATCTGAAATCTATTTTCTTCACTTGATCAAAGTTGATCTGCGTCATACATCTTACAACGGATGTCTCGAATTATTGGTAACGTTCAGCACTTAGCATTAAAAATGATAGGTAACTTTGATTCAACACTAGTTCCATCCAAGCTTCTTCATTGCTTGAGCTATATCACTTTCAAGTTTAATTACTTGAACTAAGACATTCTTGAATTACACTCGGGATGAGCTTAGTTTGAACGCACACAACACAATTTTTTAATTTGAATTATTTTGATAACCCACAGGATATCTAGAATGAGAAGCTGAGAAGAATGAGAAGAAGGTTGTGTTCGTTGTGTTACGGACCTGTGCTATATTTCCCTATTTTGTCTTGGGAAAATATAATGGAGCATGAAATCCATTATATTTTCCCTAGATCCATTATATTTTCCCTAGATCCATTATATTTTCCCTAGAAATATTTAGAAAAGTCTCCGCTAGTGTAAACCCTATGGGCGTTTAGAGATGGACCACCAAGTACTCGCAAGTTTACGCGGCTGGCAGCCGCGAAAACTTTGGAGGCCCACCATTGGAAAATTAGGCAATTTTGAGACGAATGACTTTGGATTGGGGCTTCAGTCACCTTCTTCTACACGTTTCACTGAGTAAGTCCGAAATTTTGGAAAAAACCCTGATAATACCTTTAAGATTGGGCTTCAAATCTCACAGCCGTGGCCACAGCCGTAGCCGTGTTCTTGGAGATATTTGCAGCCGCCCCGGCCCACAGCCGTGGGGCTGCAGCCAGCCGCGGCTGCAGCCGGCCGGTGCAGACCTCTAAATCAGCTGACGGACCAATGGTCAGCTGACGGACCAGTGGTCAGCTGACTGACCAATGGTCAGCTGACGGACCGGTCCCCGCCCCGGGCCGGGTGACGGCCGCCGGCCGGGACCGGAGCGGGCGGGCGCGGCGCGGCCGGCCGCCGTCTGAACTGGCACCGCGTGTATACTGCCAGCTCGGACGGCAGCTAGCCAGTAGTCTAGTAGAGCTGTCCGTGTGGGACGTGTCACAACACGCTCAGCACGGCGCTCAGCACCGCCGAGCCGAGGTGCAGCCAGACCCGGGGGGAGCGGTCACGTGACCGAGCTGTCCGACTCCACCGGGGGAGCGGTCACGTGACCGAGGCCGGCCGTGCCGCCGGGACCAGGCGCGGTGAACCGAGTCGGACGGTCAGAGACGTGTGTTCTACATACGGAATAGCGTAATGCCACGATCGGTAGTCTCTCCAGCACATCACTTTTCACTGTCCAATTACCCACAATACCCGCCCGGTAATTACCCACTACATCACATCTCACTGTCCAGTTACCCACAATACACGCCCGGTAATTACCCACTACATCACATCCGTGTACTACTACTACATCTACACTACTACTACAACTACATGACTACACTAGAGCGGACACGGGGGCCGTGTGCCGGCTGACCGGCGCCGCTCTCAGTGCCGGCTGGTGCAGCCCACACGGCAGCAGTCAGCTGGCGGCCCCGGCCGACTGGCTCGGCCTCTCTGCAGTCAGCTCATCACTGCACGGTCGGTAGTAGTGGTGTCAATCGGTTACCAAAATTTCGGTATACCGATACCGAACCAATACCGATTCGGTATTCGGTATTATATACCAAAAGCATTTGGTATTTTGTCGGTATCATGAAAATCAACTACTGTCATAAAATATTTGAAAGCATTTTTGATATACCTTCTGAACTCAAACTCATTCTGAACTCATTTTGCTAAATGACACTGGATGAAGAAAAATGGCAATCATGACACATTTCTGCAAAATGCATGATGTCCTAACAAATGGGCAAACACATCAACTGTAATATCAAATACATCAGTCTACCAATGTTAAATGGCAACTTATTAGTGTTAGCAAATTCCAATACCATGAGGATAATTATCCTACAAAGAAAGCCAATGTGCAAGACATAAACATTAATTAATGTTTAACTCACTGTATGCTGGAAAACATACTTAAACTACCTTTCTCAAAATTTCCAAAGCATTTATTAGCAACAAATTTGACTTTGTTTTGAGGAGTCTGTGATTGATCTTGACCTTGTCTTCCTCTTCATTTTGCTGCAATGCAATTACATTATCCAAAACCCTGTTTAATACAGCACTAGCTTCACCATTATCATCTAATATTTAAGGCAGCATTTGTCAATTCATCATCACCTGCATCACCCCACAAATCTTCAACTTCGCTCAACTTCAAAAAGCCTTGTAGTGAGCGATGCTGTCATGATCCTGTGGATAATTTATTTTCTTCAATTAGTGTTCTCTTTCCTGCTCTCTCAACAGATACAGATCGCTAGCAATTTAATCATAAGCTTGATAAAATATAATTGGCTTTTGGCTTGACTCGCACACAGCAGTTTCAAAACTGAACACATCTAAAAACATTTCAATGTCGCAGCTGCGCCAGGTTGAGGAACCGCTATAGCTCGTTTTTCTGGTACTTCATTTTTCAGCAAAAGCGGCCTACAACTTTCTTGAATTAATTTTAATAAGTCAAAATTTATACAAGGAATTTTAATTTAAGTGGACTTAAGCAAAAAAGAAAAGAAAAACTTTATTTTATACAGTTTTATCATTAATGCAAATGGCCGCCGCCTCCAAGGCCGCCATTATGGAAGAGATGACACGTGACGTGTGCCAATTCCTCCGTAAAATTATGGACATTTTACAAAGATTTCATCGCGGTATCATTACAGTGGTGTCTGCTATCTATCAGTGTGCCTCGTAAGTAATTATTTATCAAGTTTTGTTGTGTTACACATTTGTTGATGAAGAAAAATTGGCTGCGTCAGTATCGTCACCAATCACCATGCTACTTGGGCTGAACTGTAGGTATCATGGGCTTTGTTTATATTAATGGTGTAGCCCAAGGTGTAGCCCAATTATCAATTGGGTCACCACTTTTGGATCATGATAACACACTTAACCCTGTCTTGACTGGACTCGAAATGAATGACTTGAATTGAAAGAAGGTTTGATGGTTCAGGCATGGACAAGATTCAGGGTTCAAGTTATTTTCCTAACACCTCATGCAGTTGACTTGAATCCACATTCCAGTAAAATAACTGACCTGAATATTTGTTAATAGTTGCAAAATAAGTTATAAATGTATTTTTTGCAATGCAAATAATCAAGAGATTGCCTGATTTGTTTTTGTTACCTTATTTCAAAGTATTAGGTACCTTTCAAGGCTTATCATATGTCTTGAGAAAGTTTGAAGCATTTGTTTGATAATTCCCTGATTTCGGTATCTAGTCGGTATTTCCCCCTATTTCTGAAAATCGGTTCGGTTTTGGTATACTCTCAGTGATTTTGGTCGGTATCGGTTTGGTATTGGTTTGCAAAATTTCTGAAATTGACATCACTAGTCGGTAGTGCAGCGCATCATTACCTCCACTCACTCACTCTGACCCGACCGCCTTCCTGGCTCTTCAGCTGATCGTACAGCTCCCCTGTGGACAGAGCAGAGACACGTCTGAGGTGGACACCTCACACACAGACAGACACACAGACAGCGGTACAGCCATGTCCACACACCGCCGGCCAGTGACGTCACACACAGGACAGACGACTGACGTGACGTCACCGTCGGCCGTGGTGGCCGTGACGCGTCACGTCACCGTCCGTGACGCGGCCTGCAGCGGTGGTCGAGTGTGTGTGTCTGAGAGGCCGGTGGCGCCGTGCAGCGTCTGTTGTGAGGGACTGACTGGTCAGAGGCGCGGCGCGCGGCGCCCTCTCACCTACCGGGGACATAGAGCTCGATGGTACGGGGCCGGCCATCCCAGTTCCGGCCCAGGTCTGCCTCCTTCAGGGCGGTCAGCACGGCCCGGGTGGTGTCTGCCGTGCAGTGAAGGTACAGCGACCACAGCTCCCGACACGACTTCACCAGTCTGTAACAGAGCAGAGCAGCAGAGCCGTCACACACAAACACAGCGGCACCAGCCGGCCGGACGTACGAGTCAGTGTCAGTGTGTCAGTATTTCAGTGTCGGTGTGTTGGAGTCAGTGACAGCGTCAGTGTCAGTGTGTCCGTGTCAGCGTGTCAGTGTCAGTGTCAGCGTCAGTGTCAGTGTGTCAGTGTCAGTGTGTCAGTGTCAATATGTCAGTGTCAGTGTGTCATTGTCAGTGTGTCAGTGTCAGTGTGTCAGTGTCAGTGTGTCACTGTCAGTGTGTCAGTGTCAGTGTCTGACAGGACACCCCTCGCCAGTGTCTGCTGACTGACCTGCTGACCGCTGCTGCTGTGAAGGCCGTCTCTGCCGGCCGCTGGCGGTCCCCCAGTCTAAGGAGCTCCAGCCCGGGGCAGCCGCTGAGACTGTCCAGCACGGCGTCAGGGACGCCGCCGGACAGAGTGAGACACCCCAGCCTAGGGCACCTGGTGAGGGGCTCCAGGCTCACGGTGTCAGGGACGCCGCCGGACAGGGTGAAAATCCGCAGCTCAGGGCACCTGGTTAGGGGCTCCAGGCTGCCTGCCGTGAGATCAGGACAGTCTGGAAAACACAGACACACATACAGACAGGATCAGCCGACTGTAATACATGTCGATATATGGAAAAAACAAACAGCTATGAATTCGCATGGTTTTATGGACACAATAGACAATGGTATAACAGTAGTACCATATGATAGCAATCAGTTCAGCCAATGCATTGAAGTGCATTGAACATTGCATTACAATCGCTATATGTATGTTCAACTAACTATGAGCGAATATGTCACTGATTGAACAGTCCTCCTCCATTTTCCTCCTCCTGTCCGTGCTGCCGCTGCTCACCGTATATCTCCAGTAGTTTGACCGTCCGACCCAGGTCAGCCAGGTGACTGATGGTGTCGGCAGCCACCCCCTGGAGCGACACTGACAGACCATACAGGTACCATTCCGGCCACCTCGACTTCGTCACCTCCGGCCCTGTCGGACAAATCAGCTGCAGTCGGACAGAGCTGCCGCCAGCTCCCCGCTGCACCACTGACACCAGAGTGTCAGACACTGACACAGCCAGCACTGACACAGCCGAGCGGCCGCACAGCAATTTTTAGCACCAGCACTCAGCAGTCATAGGTAGGTATGTAGAATGTGAATATGAACATAATAAGTACCTATATGCGATAAGTATATGCGTAGTACAATAGTCTATGAAACTACTTATACTACTGTCATTGGTTGCACTATGTCTATAATCATTCCCCATTGAAATACCTGCTCACTTATTGTAACAATGCCTGCATTCCCGTGCTGGCCGCCTTCGATCGTGGCGCCACCTATACTCTGTATAACCGCCGCGCCAGGGCCGCGGCCAGTCGGGGCCAGTCAGTCTCGTCAGTCTGCTCAGACTCGTCGTCAGCGAGCTATCTATGTAGTCAGTCAGTGTCAGTCGTCGATTAATACTCAATACGCTTGTTCGGAAATTTGCTGCTTGTGACAATGCAACTATCGCTAGTACCTCAACTTTTAAATCACCCCGTGACGTTACACTAATATTCCACGCATATGCCACAAGCATGAACACTATCGAAGGCATGCATTGAACCCCTTCCCCCTCTCACCACAATACGAGTAATATACACGATTAACGACGAAACTTGCTAGTTGAGGCTGATTGGTTCGTCCATTTGCCGTCTTCGCTGACCATTTGCATATACCGGCATTACATGTGTAATCTGCGTTATATCACCTCTGACATTGAGGAGCATGAGGCCTTCCGGCAGCTGCCCCCTCAGTCGCGGGAGGTCGGTGGCGGTGACTGATAGGTCCTGCAGCCCACGGCACCTGGTGAGGGGCTCCAGGCTGCCGGCCGTGTGATCAGTAAAATCTGGAAAACACACAGACACACATACAGACAGGATCAGTTGGCTGTAATACATGTCGATATATGACAAAACGAAACAACACCTAATAATTCACATGGTTTCATGGACACAGTAGACAATGGTAAAACAGTGCTATTATATGATATATGCAATGTTAAGCAAATGCATTGAACTTCATTGAACAGTGCAACACAATTGTTATGAGTATGATCAACTAACTCTGAACGAATATGTCACTGAGTGAACAGTCCTCCTCTATTTTGTTTGGAGCTCAGTTAGCTTCATTATATCGCAAAGCACATTGGCTATGTATCACACCTGTCTCCATGAGGTGCGACAACGGCACACCGTTACTCGGTGTCCGCCATTCGCTGATCTCGTATATCAGCGGCCTGTCCGTGCTGCCGCTGCTCACCGTATATCTCCAGTCGGTTGACCCTCCGTCCCAGGTCAGCCAGGTGACTGATGGTGTCGGCAGCCACCCCCTGGAGCGACACTGACAGACCATCCGACGGGCACCGTTCCGGCCACCTCGGCTTCGTCACCTCCGGCCCTGTCGGACAGAACTGTGTCAGCTGACTGCAGTCGGACAGAGCTGCCGCCAGCTCCCCGCTGCACCACTGACACCAGAGTGTCAGACACTGACACAGCCAGCACCAGACATGTGCACGGATCCCAGACAACCAATCACGGAAATCGAGATGGCCTTTAGATTGACGGTCTTCAAGCATGAAATTATGGTGGAAAACATGGCTCATAGAAGCCTCTCAATGAACCAACTATTTTGCATTCCTTCAGGGTTAACAGTTCTGAGAAAATCCCTCAAGATCCATCTCGGATCCATGATTCGTGGCCATGGATCCGAGATGGATCTTGAGGGATTTTCTCAAAACTGTGAACTCTGAGGGAATGCAAAATAGTTGGTTCGTTGAGAGGCATCTATTAGCCATGTTTTCCACCATAATTCTATGCTTAAAGTCCACTAATCTAGTGGCCATCTTGATTTTCGTGTTTGGTCGTCTGGGATCCGTGCCCATGTCTGGCCAGAACTAACACATCCGGGCGGCTGCACAACGATATTTTTAGCAA
Source organism: Amphibalanus amphitrite (assembly GCF_019059575.1). NCBI lineage: Eukaryota > Metazoa > Arthropoda > Thecostraca > Balanomorpha > Balanidae > Amphibalanus > Amphibalanus amphitrite. Next base: position 1,655,735 of record NW_024881504.1, read on the forward strand.
CAGCATACATACGTAAATATGAAAATATGAGCAACATAAGTATTACGATTTTTGCAAGGCACATTGGCTTAGGCACTGGGCAGCCAGTCATGGTATAGTAACGGATCAAGTTGGTAGACTACATAAATATATGGTTCGCAGTGGTTGCAATGAAACCATTTCAAATTACCATAATTGCTAGGTACAATAATATTTCATGCATGCACTTAATGCTCACACTATATGCAAATGCATGCATTGCATCACTCTAACAATACCATATAACACAAACAAGGCTGTAAGATGTTGGCTGAATTCGAACGGTTCGTCCATTTGCCGTCTGTCTCCCTGTTCATTTGTATATCCATATGCATTGTCCATTATACCGGCATTGCATGCATGATGCGTGGCATCTCACCTCTGACATTGAGGCACCTGAGACCCTTCGGCAGCTGCTCCCTCAGTCGCGGGAGGTCGGCGGCGGTGACTGACAGCCGCTCCACAGTCTCCCGTGAGATCTGCAGCTCCGTCAGCTCGCTGTCACCGACTCCGGCCGGAAGGATGATAGTGTTTGGGCCCACCCTGATGATGGCACCACGAAGTTGACTTGGAATAGTAGTAACTTGTGCTGGAAAGGTGATTAAACCAATGTCAGGCATTTGTCTAGGTCAGTACACTTACCTACAGGTGTAGAAAACACAGAGTGAAAATTGTTTGTGGCTACAATGCTGTGATAATTCAGTGTCTGAGTGAATATGTACTTTATCAAAACGATGTGAATTTCATAAATTACGGCGACTTTCCATAACAGAATATTCAACAAATAAAATTATAATGGGTCTTTGACATATAAAACAAAAATCACCATTAATTAGTGCATTATATTCAGAAAAAGGCATATTTTCATTATGTCAATTAATCAATCTGCCAGTTTTTGAAACCTTTTCACATAAGTATTTTGTTCAGCACTTACCTATGTGTAGCTAATTATTTCAATTTTGTATCGTTATAAATTTTGTAGCGTACATATTACGTATTGAATGGCAAGCATTCAGCGTGGACTGCTGTCCAGTCCGGCGTGCCCGAAGGCAGCATTTTGGGCCCTTTGTTGTTCGCGTGCTTCGTCGCTGATATTCCGAAGTGTATGAAGACTGGCTGCCTGTTATATGCAGATGATGTGAAACTGTTCCACCGAGTGGGGTCCGATGATGATGTCGCTCTACTTCAGGCTGACTTAGACAATCTTCATAACTGGTGTAAAACATGGAAGCTAAAACTCAATCCGGTTAATTGTCAGACGATCACTTTCACCCTCAGGACATCTCCCATTCAGTCGACCTACAGTGTGAAAGGTCATGAGCTCACTCGTTGTCAAGAGGTGCGCGATTTAGGGATCCTTTTGGACGCTAAGCTTACATTTGCGCAGCATGTTGACGCCACCATACGGAAATGTAATAAGATGTTAGGCCTAATAATGCGCAGTGTGCAGTTGCCTCGATGTCCCCGGCGGGTCAAATTCAATCGAACTGCGCTGCTTGCCGCCTACAAGGCTCACGTTCGCTCGATTGCTGAGTACGGCAGCGTTATTTGGAGCGGCGCAGCAAAAACCCACCTTGTGCGACTTGAGCGAATGCAGCATCGTTTTTTGATGTGGCTGGCATCGAATTCGGATGGAGATGGCTCCAGTCTCGATTACGTGCGCCTCTTGAACCGCTTTGGTCTGTGCTCGATTAAGTCCCGCTTTGTACAGGCCGACCTTTCTTTCCTACTCAACGTGTATCGCAGTAGGATCGACTGTCCCTACCTGATGGCAGTCTTTGGCCTAGCAGTCCCCAACAGACGCTCTCGACAGACAGGGCTGTTCCATGTACCGTTCGGTCGTGTGAATACTGTGAAGTCAGGGTTCACTGTCCGTATCCCTGCACTTTGTAATCGCTTCTTGCAGCATACACCCACTGCTGACATGTTGGCATCATCGGGTTCCGTTTTATCGGACATCCGTGAGTTTGCTCGCTCTCAGGGGACGTACATGTAATGTGCAGAATTCATTGTAATGTGCAACGTGCATGTGCTGTGTCACCTATTTTAATCGTGACTGCCACTGTAAATGGGCTGCAAGGCCTGTAGTCGGCTATAACAAATACAAGAAATACAAGAAATACAAGAAATACAGGCCCAAATCATTGACCATCACCATTCACCACACGGCACACGACTTGTCATCCTACGGCTTACCATGGCTTATGGCTTCCGTCTTACCTTAGGATGAGGCAGCATTACCTGCAATACATGTAATATGTGTTGCATCCAGATATTCTTTGTTTGATTTAGGCTTCGGATTTTCAAGGATGAACTGCTTCTCCACGTTATGTATGAACATTTTCTAGAAAAAAACAATTCCTTAAATCAAACATAACAAGCAAGGAGCGGTGCCGCCGGCCAGTTTTCCTGTTCTTCGTGTCCCTGTGTCGCCCCTGGCCCCTGCCCCGTTCAGGAGCGCCCGGCAGCGCCACCTGCACCTGACCAGTCCGGCAGCGTTTGGGGTCGCCGCGCAGTGCGCACCGCCGACAATCAGCTGACGCGGCCGGCAGCGCGTCTCAAGGTCACTGGAGGTCAGCCGGGCCGCGGCCCGCCGGGGTGGCCGTGACGTCACAGAGAGCGAGCGCCGGAACAGCTACTGTTGTTTATCCCTTCCTAGCCATTCATATATGAGTAACTTCAATCGCTGCTCACCATCTGTGACTAGCAGCGCAATCCGCGACCCCAGCTCCGTGGCCAGGTGACTGATGGTGTCGGCAGCCACCCCCTGGAGAGATACCGACAGACCACTCCCGTACCGTCCCGGCCACCTCGGCTCCGTCACCTCCGGCCCTGTCGGACAGAGCTGTGTCAGCTGACTGCAGTCGGACAGAGCTGCCGCTAGCTCTCCGCTGCACCACTGACACCAGAGTGTCAGGCACTAACACAGCCAGCACTGACATAGCCGAGCGGCTGGACAACAATATTTATCGCCAGGAGGAGGCATATGTAAATATGTTAACCCGCGCACCGACGGGGGTCCGCGCCAACTTAGAACCGACGGGGGGGGGGGCGGATGACCGGCTTGACCGCCCCCCCCCTGAGATCTCGAAAACAAAGCAAGATAGCGACAAGCGGTAAACGGCATGGGGTACGCACGGACAAGGTCTACAATTTTTAATAAGGTAATTTTCAGGTCAGGTCAAAGATGACGTCACAGGGGTCAAAAAAGTCGAAATGGCGGCGATAGATACGGAGTTTTTCTCGAATAACTTTCAAATTAGCCAAGCTAGGAACAAACTAAGGGCATCATCGTGATCCCCTCGTCAACCCACATCGAATCATATATATATGTTGACCTCGAAAGGTCAAGATCAAAGGTTGACCTTAGGTCACGTGACCTCGAGGTCATCATGTATATCATTCGATGCGCCTTGGAGCTGAACACAATGAGACCATCCGCGCGGCTGTATCTCGTTTCTGTAAGAAGTTATCGGCAAAAAACCTTTGGTGACCTTTGATGACGTCACATGACCTTACAGCTGCCCAACAGCAAAACAGGCCTCAAGGTAGTGAAGGTTGATCGTATATGAAGTCATATATGGTATATGGGGCCATTCCGACGCGTTTTAGTGGAAAAAACAGGGAGTTGATTTTTCCCCCATTGACTTATAATGGGGAGGTCGAGAAATTGACCTGACCTTAGGTCATTGATATCAAAATTCCGAGAAATGCAAATTGTAGCTACTAATGACCTAATAACATCCTGTGACTTTCAAAGGCCTGTGTCATCTACTGTAGCTCTGACACGGTGACAAAGTTGCAAAAAAGTGATTTGAGGTTGGGTCATTCGAAGTGACCTGCTGACCTGACCTTAGAAGTTAGGAGGTTCAAACTTGCACACCATGTGTAAAATTGATGGGTGAATAGTCATGCCAAATTTCGCGGCGCTACGCCGCCGCGATTTTCCCGCTATTTACGAAAAACCTCAGGGGGGCGGATAACCGCCCCCCCCCCCGTCGGTGCGCGGGTTAATATCAACAACATAAGTCGGTATATGCGATATATTCAAAGCGAATGCGACGGTTTACGTACTACGTTCTTGTGGCATTGTATGGTATGACACTGGCAAACCAGAAAAGGTATGATAATTGGTAATAGATTGAATTAGTATTTGAACTTTTTATAATACACACAGACCACAGTGGTTGCCATGTAAACATTCCTCATTGTAACGAATGCTTACTAATATTTCATGCACGAACCACATGTATGTACTATGTGCAAGTGCATGCAATGCAGCCCCCTACCAATATGATACACAAGCAACACTAAGCTAATGGCTGAATGAATCTGATCGGTTCCTCCATGTGTCGTCTCCGTTGCCGATTTGTGTATACCGGCATTACATGTGTGATCCGTGGTATCTCACCTCTGACATTGAAATACTTGAGGCCCTCCGGCAGCTGCCCCCTCAGTCGCGGGAGGTCGGCGGCGGAGACTGACAGGCGTTTCACAGTCTCCCGTGAGCTCCGCAGCTTCGTCAGCTCGCTGTCACCGACTCCGGCCGGAAGGATGACAGTGTCTGGCTCCACCCTGATGATGGCACCACGAAGTTGACTTGGAATAGTAGTAATTTGTGCTGGAAAGGTGATTGAACCAATGTCAGGCATTTGTCTAGCTCAATTATAGTACACTTACCTACAGGTGTAGAAAACACAAAGTGAAAACTATTTGTGGCTACAATGCTGTGATAATTCCGTGTCTGAGTGAATATGTACTTTATCAAAACGATGTGAATTTCATAAATTACGGCGACTTTCCATAACAGAATATTCAACAAATAAAATGATAATGGGTTTTTGACATATAAAATAAAAATCGCAAATAAATTAGTAGATTATATTCCGAAATAAGACATATTTTCATGATGTCAATTGATCAATCTGACAGCTTTTGAATCCTTTTCACTTAAGTATTTTGTTCAGCTATTATGTGTAGGGGAGAGCGGGGCCAGTTGAACCACTTTTTATATATTGACATGCACAGCGAGATCTAGTTTTCATATCGAAAAATGCACAATGCCATGAAAAAATATGCTCTTTTGGCTTTATTTTAAGATATGTAAAATTATGTTTCAAACATATTTTGCTGCCAAACGCATGCTTATAAAACAGCTCTACGCCCGTTTCAAATGACCCCGATGCGAGGGTCAATTGAACCAGCCCATGGGGTCAATTGCACCTATCCTTAACAATGGGATGTTTTCCTCTTTAAGACCACTTTCTTAAGGAGATATTTTGTCCGGCTTACTTTTCCAAATGCTACATTCAATAGGTCGTTGGAAAGCTAAAAGTGCAAAGTTCCTCATAATAGGTGACATAAAGTACATAGACTATGGTAAAATGGGCGGATGAGGAAAATGAGAAATATTTCAGGCTATAGTGTGCTTTCAAGCAAAAGGCTGGAGAAAAAGGGGTCAAAAAGTGAGCTCTATCAAACTACTATTTCAGTTTAAAAGCTCATTTCAAAGGTGGACTATTTCCTGTAATGTTTACAGCCCCTGAACAATAACCATTGCAAAGGTCACTGGGGTCCATTGAAACGGCCTGTGGCCCTGTTTCAACTGACCCTCAGAGAAGCGTTTCAATTGACCCCATCCGCTCCCGCCATCTCGCACGCGCCGTAAAGCACATGTCAAACGAGCTGGAGGGACGGCATCATGCTGAATGAAGGGCCAAATAAGGTGTTATTCCCGAGCCAGGAGTTCTTCTTTCAGCAAACAAAGGTATATGAGATATCACAAAATATTCATGAAAACGATTTCTCCCAAACGCCCCTCAAAAACACAAAAACAGGTGTCAAATCAAAATTACCGTCCGTTTGCCGCCCAAACGCCGTTGACAAATGAAGTGGTCGAGCGCGGATGCGCACTGGTGTCGGCAACGCCATATGTTGCATACTGTTGAAAATAAAGCCATGTTTCATCTGACCCCGTGTTTCAACTGGCCCCGCTCTCCCCTAGCTAATTATTTCAACTTTGTATCGTTATAAATTTTGTAGCGTAAATATTACGTCCATGGCAGGCCCAAATTATTGACCAGCACCATTCACCACACGACTTGTCATTCTACGGCTTCCCAAACACCATGGCTTATGGTTTCCGTCTTACCTGGATGAGGGAGGCAGCATTACCTACAGTACATGTAATATGTGTTGTATCCAGTTATTCCTGGTTTGATTTAGGCTTCAGAGTGTCGGGGATAAACTGCTTCCCCACGTTATTTATAAGCATTTGCTAGAAAAAAAATAGACAGTACCTTAGAGCAAAAATCACAAGCAAGGAGCGTTGCCGCCGGCCAGTTTTCCTGTTCTTCGTGTCCCTGTGTCGCCCGCTGCCCCGTTCAGGAGCTCCCGGCAGCGCCACCTGCACCTGACCAGTCCGGCAGCGTTTGGGGTTGCCGCCGGCCGCGCACCGCTGACAATCAGCTGACGCGGCCGGCGGCGCGTCTCAAGGTCACTGGAGGTCAGCCGGGCCGCGGCCCGCTGGGGTGGCCGTGACATCACAGCCAGCGAGCGCTGAGTGCCGGAACACCCACTGTTGTTTATCCCTTCCTAACCATTCATATACATATGAGTAACTTCAATCGCTGCTCACCATCTGTGACTAGTAGGGTAATCCGTGACCCCAGCTCCGTGGCCAGGTGACTGGTGGTGTCGGCAGCCACCCCCTGGAGCGACACTGACAGACCACTCCCGTACCATCCCGGCCACCTCGGCTCCGTCACCTTCGGCCCTGTCGGACAGAGCTGTGTCAGCTGACTGCAGTCGGACAGAGCTGCCGCCAGCTCTCCGCTGCACCACTGACTGACAACAGGGTGTCAGACACTGACACAGACAGCACTGACACAGCCGAGCGGCACAGCCGGAGACACAGTTACACCTTTACAAATGTGACGTATGCGGATGAAAACCCGCTGATTGCGGATTCTGTGTCAAATATATGTCTACATATGTCTACGTCTATGTCTATGTCTGGACAGCGACCAGCAGTGATGCAAACATGTGAATATCTTTCTAGAGGAGATTTACTTGCCATTGGGTCTACAGTGCAGGGATATAGAGGATTATCTATTGCTCGGAGTGGAAGATAAGGGGCCTGTTCCAGTCGCGCTTCCTAACGCCTCTAACCTCCTCTAAGCTCGGAGCTCCTCCAAGATCGCTTCTCCGTTCCAGTGGCAGCACTAACCGGTTCCAAGTCAGCAAAAGTACACACCTTCCCTCATCCATCCTCCTCCAGCCCGCTCCCAGCCCAAAGGTGGGTCAGGATGGAAGAGACCAGATTAGCACACTTATGGCGCATGTGTGACATAAGAAAAGTCGCATATGCGTAGGCGAGGTGTCGTGAAAATAAAGAAAACTTACTTATAGAATTGCATAATTTCAACATATTATGTCTTAACCCGCGCCCCGTAGGGGGGGGGGGCCGAAACGGCCCCCCCCCCTGCCCTTTTCGGTCGATATCTCCTAAACGGCTGGAGATATCGCCACGAAACTTTCAGGACCCCTCCGGGTATCAATTTTACACATTGTGACCAAAAATTTTTCCAGAGGCTATGATAGGTTGGCCACAAATGACGTCAGAGTGACGTCATGTTCTGTCATTTTCGACCGAAAAAAGACCTTCGCGAGAAGACCTGTCAGGACTACAGCTTTGAAGATACAGAAAAATGATCAAGACATAAAAGGTGTAGAGTTGACAGGGCTACAAAACTGCTATCTCGAATTTTTGAAATTTTTGAGTTTTGACCCCCAAAAATCGAAAAAGCATTTTTTTGGATATATTCGCCAAAAAATCCAAAAAGTTTTTTGAGTTTCGAAAAAAACGGAATATATGTTATAGCGCCTACCGTCTTCTATCTACATACCAAATTTCAGATCGATACCTCGTTTTTTGGCCAAGTTATAGCGAAAAAACTGTTCAAAAATGATGACGTCAAATTTTCAAACTCAATTTTTGGCAATTCTAGAACTCGTAGAGCAAAACGAAGACCACCATTAGACTCCCCGTGACGAGCTGCATCGAATCGATACCCATTTTATGCAAAAATATCAACTTTGAAATTTGACCTAATTTGACCTGACCTTGACCTGACCTTCACAAGAACGTGACCTAGGCTGGCCCCAAAGGCTGCCTAACCCACATAATCGCATTTGTCATGTAAAATGGACCATAAAACATGTATCACACGACACATTCATATTGTGACCCCCGGTGACCTGACCTCGCTGTGACCTGACCTGGTATCAGTGACCTCAGATAGCAAAGTATGTGTTTGACGAACAATGTACCATCGATGGTTTTCAATAAATTACCAATTTACTCGCTTTCACAGCACATTTCTTGAATTGCCTGTGAACGGTGAAAATCTGACCTTTGACCTGACCTGTGACGTCATCGGTTTGACCTAGGTCAATGAAATTTGGTCACAAGGTAGTTCCCGGGTGGGGCTATCGAACGCCGTTTGAATTTTGAAAATCGGCCGGTAACTTTCCGAGATCTTAGGGGGGGGGGGCCGAAACGCCCCCCCCCCCCTACGGGTGGTAGGGTCCGCCGGTAGCCCTACGGGGCGCGGGTTAACCCGGCAGTTGCTTGGGTATTTCGCAAACCGCCGTTTGCTGGGGGGGGGGGGGGAGCGTTAACCCGCGCACCGACGGGGGTCTGCGCCAACTTCGCACCGACGGGGGGGGGGGCCGGATGACCGCCCCCCCTGAGATCTCGAGAACGAAGCAAGATAGCGACAAGCGGTAAACGGCATCGGATACGCACGGCCAAGATCTACAATTTTTACAAAGGTCATTTTCAGGTCAGGTCAAAGATGACGTCACAGGGGTCGAAAAAGTCAAAATGGCGGCGCTAGATATGGAGAGAGTTTTTCTCGAATAACTTTCGAATTAGTCAAGATAGGAACAAACTAAGGGCATCATCGTGATCCTCTCGTCAATCCGCATCAAATGATATATATGTTGACCTCGAAAGGTCAAGGTCAAAGGTTGACCTCAGGTCACGTGACCTCGAGGTCATCATGTATATCATTCGATGCGTCTTGACGAGCTGAACACAATGAGACCATCCACGCGTCTGTATCTTGTTCCTGTACGGAGTTATTGGCCAAAAACCTTGGGTGACCTTTGATGACGTCACATGACCTCACAGCTGCCCAACAGCAAAACAGACCTCAAGGTAGTGAAGGTTGATCGTATATGAAGTCATGTATGGTATATGGGGCCATTCCGACCCGTTTTAGTGGTAAAAACAGGGAGTTGATTTTCCCCCATTGACTTATAATGGGGAGGTCGCGAAATTGACCTGACCTTAGGTCACCGATATCAAAATTCCGAGATATACAAATTGTAGCTACTAATGACCTAATAATATCCTGCGACTTTCAAAGGCCTCCGACATCTACTGTAGCTCTGGCACGGTGACAAAGTTGCAAAAAAGTGACTTGAGGTTGGGTCATTCAAAGTGACCTGGTGACCTGACCTTAAAAGGTAGGAGGTCCAAACTTGCACACCATGTGTAAAATTGATGAGGTTATAGTCACACCAAATTTCCGCGAAAAACCTCAGGGGGGGGGCGGATATCCGCCCCCCCCCCCCCGTCGGTGCGCGGGTTAAACGCCCCCAGCCGATAACTCGAAAATCAATAGGCGCAGCGAAAAGCACGAGGCGACAAACGAAATAACGCGACAAAACGCTTCAAATGAGTACTTGAAAGTTGAATTGTGAGGTCACAGGTCGGGTCAAGGTCAGGTCAAACATCTGAAATCGGGCTTTCAGTAGCATGGACTTCAGAACCTCACGATGGGCGCCTCTCGTCATAAACTCTGTCAAAACGGTGCACAATCCTTCATATAAGGCCAGAGGCCTACAAGAGTGTCAGATCCATGTAGGGGTCAGTCAAACATAGGTCAGGGTCAAGGTCAGGTCAGTCAGGTAAGCACATATCCCCGAATATCAAAACTGGTATTCGCAGTCTATGACACATGTTTTATGGGTACTTTTGGGCGTAGAACACGATGGTGACATTGATTTTGTCATATGTGTACGTGCCAAAAAGTTCAACTTAACCCGGCACCGCCTGGGCTATTTCCGTACCCACGGCAGCCTGGGGGCGGGGGGTCGGATCCGACCCCCCTGCTATCTCGAGAACCAATGGTCGCATTGAGCCCCGCGAGGCGGCGTTCGAAAGGTCTCTACGAGACCTTCCCAAAGCACTCTTAACCCGCACCCCACTGGGGGGGCTATTTATAGCCCCCCTCCCGTTTTTCTGCAATAACTTCCAAACCGCTTGACGTATCGACGCCAAACTTTCAGTACCTTCGGCTGCATCCACTTGACATCTTGTGTCAAAATTTGAACTTCGTAGCTACCATAGGTCGGCCGGAAATGACGTCAGAGTGACGTCATGTTCGTCCGATTTCGACGCAAAACATTGAACCACGGCAATCGCTCCCAAGAGCTCAGTTTTTAAGCTAGATCCAATTTCTTTGCATGAAAGGACTCAGAATTGACCGCGCTATCAAACTGATATCTCGAATTTTCAAAATTTTGAAAATTTCGAAAATTTGATATAATAATATTCAAAATTTGTATTTTTATATTTTTTTCCAAAAGTTTTTGACTTTTCGAAAAAAACCGGAATATATGTGACAGAACGCATGATTATGACTAACTCTAGCAAGTTTTAGCTAAATACCTTCAAAAATGGCCAAGTTATACGCATTATTGCAAAAAATTCACAATTATTAATTTTCAAATCACTTTTTCAGTACGTATTTGACATCGTACACCAATATAAATGGCACCATCGTGTTCCTGAGCTCAAACTGCATCCAATAGACACCTTTTTTGTTGAAAAATTTTAACTTCAAAATTTGACCTTTTTTGACCTGAAAGTGACCTGACCTAAGCTAAATTCGACTCAAAATGACCTCGAATGACACAGACGACATCAAATTCGAAATCTATGGCCTAAATGGACCATAAAACATGTGTCACGTGACCGACGCATGATATAATATTTTCGTGACCTGTGATGACCTGACCCTGACCTGAAAATCAAAGTACAAGTTTGGTACCCTCAAGGTATCTAGAGCATCTGTTCACGAGTGTGGAAACCAAAAATGAGCCTGATCTGACTTGTAAGACGGCGGCCAGAGCCCAAAATGTGAACAAGCCAAAGTGCTAATAATTTTTACTTTGACCTGACCTGTGACGTCATCGGTGACCTCGAGGTCAATGAAATTAGGTTTCGCTCGACAGTTTTTCCGGGGCTATCAGACGCCGTTTGAATTTTGACGATCGGCCCAGTAGTTTCGGAGTTAGGAGGGGGGGCTATGAATAGCCCCCCCCCCAGTAGGGCGTGTTATACACAGACCCCAGTGGGGCGCGGGTTAAGATTTTAAGATTGAGGTCTACTTTCGGGTCAAGGTCAGGTCAAAGGTCAAATTCTGAGGTTTTGCATGATTAGGCTTACGGACAGCGGAATCGACAGCTGCTGCTCGAAACTCACCAAAAATGACATCAAAGACCTAGTGAAGGTACCATGTGCGTATTGGGGTCGGGGAGCATTCATTCTGGCCAGGGTTCATAATGTCCAGGGTACGCTATGCCCAGTGTCAAAATGGCCAGTGCCTTGAGTGGGCCAGAGTTCATAATGTCCAGGGATTGCATGGTCCAAATGTGGCCAACTGGCTGCAGATAGGGTATATTCAAAGAGGCCAGGGTTCATAATGTCCAGGGCACGATGTGTCCAGTGTTCAAAATGGCCAGGGTTCATAATGTCCAGGGCACGATGTGTCCAGTATTCGAAATGGCCAGGGTTCATAATGTCCAGGGCACGATGTGTCCAGTGTTCAAAATGGCCAGTGCCTTGAATGGGCCAGAGTTCATAATGTCCAGGGATTACATAGTCACTGAAAGTGACGTCATTATGTAAAAAACACGGAATCAGCTCAATGCAAAGCAGTGCAGTGCCGAAGGCAATGCCTTAGGAGAGATTACAGGCAATAGTAAATCAAATATTTTTAGGTTAAGTGGTTATGTATCTGGCTTCAGGCCGAAGGCCTGAAGCCTGATGCATAACCACTTAACCTAAAAATATTTGATTTACTATTGCTTGCAATCTATTCATGCGAGAAACTATTTCCTTATCCCTGGTAGGCAAACATCATTACCTTAGGTTAGGTTAGGTTAGGTTAGGTTAGGTTAGGTTAGGTTAGGTTAGGTTAGGTTAGGTTAGGTTAGGTTTGGTTTGGTTGGGTGGGTTGACTATGTAATCCCTGGACACTTTGAACTCTGGCCCATTCAAGGCACTGGCCATTTTGAACACTGGACACATCGTGCCCTGGACATTATGAACCCTGGCCATTTCGAACACTGGACACATCGTGCCCTGGACATTATGAACCCTGGCCATTTTGAACACTGGACACATCGTGCCCTGGACATTATGAACCCTGGCCTCTTTGAATTTACCCTATCTGCAGCCAGTTGGCCACTTTTGGACCATGTAATCCCTGGACAATGTGAACACTGGCCAATTCAAGGCACTGGCCAATTCGAGCACTGGACACATTGTGCCCTGGACATTATGAACCCTGGCCTAAATAATACGCACCCATTGGGGTCATACTAAGTACGGGTCAAGGTCAGGTCAGGTCACGAGAGGTCACGGTTTTCACTTTCTGCTACATGGGCGTGCGACACATGTTTTATGGCTTATTTTTCACGCCGAATCCGATGGTAATGGTTACATGTGACCCCAACTCACTGTGCTGGTGATAAGTGTGCATTGAAAGCATAAAAAATCGTTTACACCATACATAACTAAACGAGGGCTAAGAAAAAAGGTCAATTTTTCAACTTTTTATTTTTTACATAAAATGCTTTTTTCTAGACCAGCTTTGTCCCAGGAATCTAGTGGTGCCATTTGTTTTCACATGCGATGTTCAGAAGTGCCTCTAATTCACGAAAATGCTTATGACGTCACCCTGCCCTATGCATGTTGGAGCTTTTTTTACAATTTGGGGGTCAAAAATCAAGATAGAAAGTTGAAATTTGGGACATATAATGTTCTTATAGAGCTCTATGACGTTTATTCCGTTTTTTTTGGAAATTCTCAAAATATTGGATTTATTAGCTGTTTTCCAAAAAAAAAAAAATGTAGTTTACTGAATTTTTAGGGGTGAAACACGCAGTTTATGGAAAATCCTAGATAGCCATTTTAAAGAACTCGTTAAGCTGCGTCTATTCATGTCCTTAATTTGCAATTTGCTTTAAACCCTGATTTTTGGCGATTTTTAAAACAATTACCACTTTTTTACTGTAAACGCCATGTAGGGGAGAGCGGGGCCAGTTGAAACACGGGGTCAGATGAAACATGGCCTTATTTTCAACAGTATGCAACATATGGCGTTGCCGACACCACTGCGCATCCGCGCTCGACCACTTCCTTTGTCAACGGCGTTTGGGCGGCAAACGGACAGTAATTTTGATTTGACACTTGTTTTTGTGTTTTTGAGGGGCGTTTGGGAGAAATCGTTCTTATGAATATTTTGTGATATCTCATATACCTTTGTTTGCTGAAAGAAGAACTCCTGGCTCCGGAATAACACCTTATTTGGCCCTTCATTCAGCATGATGCCGTCCCTCCAGCTCGTTTGACATGTGCTTTACGGCGCGTGCGAGATGGCGGGAGCGGATGGGGTCAATTGAAACGCTTCTCTGAGGGTCAGTTGAAACAGGGCCACAGGCCGTTTCAATGGACCCCGGTGACCTTTGCAATGGTTATTGTTCAGGGGCTGTAAACATTAAAGGAAAAAGTCCACCTTTGAAATGAGCTTTTAAACTGAAATAGTAGTTTAATATAGCTCAATTTTTGACCCCTTTTTCTCCAGCCTTTTGCTTGAAAGCACACTATAGCCTGAGATATTTCTCATTTTTCTCATCCGCCCATTTTACCATAGTCTATGTACTTTATGTCACCTATTATGAGGAACTTTGCACTTTTAGCTTTCCAACGACCTATTGAATGTAGCATTTGGAAAAGTAAACCGGACAAAATATCTCCTTAAGAAAGTGGCCTTAAAGAGGAAAACATCCCATTGTTAAGGATAGGTGCAATTGACCCCATGGGCTGGTTCAATTGACCCTCGCATCGGGGTCATTTGAAACGGGCGTAGAGCTGTTTTATAAGCATGCGTTTGGCAGCAAAATATGTTTCAAACATAATTTTACATATCGTAAAATAAAGCCAAAAGAGCATATTTTTTCATGGCATTGTGCATTTTTCGATATGACAACTAGATCTCGCTGTGCATGTCAATATATAAAAAGTGGTTCAACTGGCCCCGCTCTCCCCTAGTTACGTCACTAAAATCGATATATCTCAATTTTTTTTAGAATTTTTCTTAAAAATTGCACAGGAAACGTCAAATTGATGGGAGAGAAGGTATGCCAAGTTTCAAGTCGATAGCGTAAGCGGTTCATAAGTTATTCAAGAAAAACGGAGGGGGGGGGGTCGGATCCGACCCCCCAGGCGGTCGCGGGTAAAGAAAGGCATGTAGCATGGTCGTGAAGTAGTCACGAGAAATGGCCAGGATTCAGTTCAAGGTTTTTGAAAATGTGGAAACATCAAAAATCGAAGATAGCTATTTGATTGTGCATAGTATTGGCAGTCTAATGGCGTTTACGGCATGTCTGTATGTCTATTGTGTGATTTTATATGATTTTTTAAACATATGCCGTTGCCTGTAGCGCGCCGTTTTTGTGCTATAGCGCGGCGAAAAAAGTGGGCTCGTTTACGCCCCCCCCCCCCCCCAGCAGCTCGCGGGTTAAAATATTATTTCTTACATTTCGAACACAAATCTTATTTTAAGTTTATCAAAGCAATTATTTATCGTGAGTGCGCCGTTAACCCGCGCACAGACGGGGGGGGGGGCGGGGGCGGATATCCGCCCCCCCTGCGGGTTTTCATAGATAGCGGGAAAACCGCGGCGCATAGCGCCGCGAAATTTGGTACGACTATTCTCCTATCAATTTTACACATGTTGTGCAAGTTTAAATCTTCTAACTTTTCAGGTCAGGTCACCAGGTCACTTTGAATGACCCAACCTCAAGTCACTTTTTTGCTATTTTGTCACCGTGCCAGAGCTAGAGTAGATGTCGGAGGGCTTTGAAAGTCGCAGAATGTTATAAGGTCATTGGTAGCTACAATCTTTATATCTCGAAATTTTGATATCGATGACCTAAGGTCAAGTCAATTTCTCGACCTCCCCATTATAAGTCAATGGGGGAAAAACAAATCACTTTTTTACCACTAAAACGGGTCCGAATGGCCCCATAAACCATACATGACTTCATATACGATCAACCTTCACTACCTTGAGGTCTGTTTTGCTGTTGGGCAGCTGTAAGGTCATGTGACGTCATCAAAGGTCACCAAAGTTTTTTTTTGCCAATAATTCCGTACAGGAACAAGACACAGCCGCGCAGATGGTCTCATTGTGTTCATCTCGTCAAGGCGCATCAAATGATATACATGATGACCTCGAGGTCACGTGACCTGTGGTAAACCTTTGAATTTGACCTTTCGAGGTCAACATATATATCATTCGATGCGGATTGACGAGAGGATCACGATGATGCCCTTAGTTTGCTCGTATCATGACTAGTTCGAAAGTCATTCGAGCAAAAACTCTCCATATCTAGCGCCGCCATTTTGACTTTTTTGACTTCTGTGACGTCATCTTTGACCTGACCTGAAAATGACCTTTGTAAAAATTGTAGACCTTGTCCGTGCGTACCTCATGCCGTTTACCGCTTGTCGCTATCTTGCTTCGTTCTCCAGATCTCAGGGGGGGGGGGGGGCGGTCATCCGCCCCCCGTCGGTTCTAAGTTGGCGCAGATCCCCGTCGGTGCGCCAGAGCCTATTTTAAGGGAATTTGACTGGGGGGGGGGGGGCAGCCTGGAAAATTGTCTTTCATAATCCATTAACCCTAACACGCCTAGGGGGGGGGGGGTTGTATCAACCCCCCCCCCCCTGAGGTTTTTCGAAGTGCACGCTAAACGGCTTGTCGTAGCGGGCTGAAATTTTCCATACCCTCTGGGGCAACCTTTGCGCATCTTTTGCCGAAAAAAAAACGATCTCCAACTATCTCAAGCACACAGAATCGTGATTTGATGCACTCCTTGCAAGGTTAGATGCGTCACTTTTGCAATGTTGACCTTGTGTGACGTCATTTATGACGTCATCAAGGTCACATTAGTTTTTCGTCAATAACTCTTGATCAAATTGAGCTAGCGAGTCGAGAAAGCCACCAATGGACTCAGGAAGACCTGCCGAATCGAATGATATGCGACATGACCTCTTTCGACCAACTTCGTGACCTTGGGGTGCTGACCTGACCTTGACCTGAGGTCAACACCCCAAGTTGACCTGACCCGGATAAAAAGTATATCATTCGACGCGCCTGAGCGAGGTGAACACGATGCTGCCAAAATCGCGGCTCTGCGGCCGTTTTTTGCGAAGTTATTCACGAAAAACTGAACCGTACCCTGGGGCACTTGACCTGACCTCGGAGGTCACCGGTTGACCTAGGACCTTAAAATCGGGTACCAATCTCTGCGTCTCGTAACGGCGCACACGCTCGTTTTTTCCGCGACACGCTAGCTCCACCAGGGGCGAAACGGCGAGGGGGGGGGGGGTCGTACCCGCCCCCCCCCCCTCGGCCGGCGCGTATGTAGAAAACCAATAGGTCCGGCGAGGGTTAAGGCCAGGTCGGGTCAGGTCAGGTCAGTTCAACCAATAAGGATTTTGCCGGGTATTCGCAGTAGCAGTAGGTGGCAACCGCCTCTGACAGCTTCGTAACATGTTACGAAGGCGCCAAAACTACTTCGTAAACGGTAAACTGGTTGCCAAATTCGAATTCGGCTCCAAAAACTAGCTAGAAACATATAAAAGTTAAAACTCGAAAATGTGAACCGAGGTCATTTTTTTACGCCGCCACCCATTAATAGGTGACCAGGAGTGCCCCCACCCTCAAACCTAGCGACACAGAAAAACAAAAAGTAGCAATGTCGCGCCACTCCCAGCTAAGAAATGGAAAATAACTAAAGAAAAATCAAAGTCATCAAAGGTAAATGACCTGACCTGACCTTCCGGTGACTTTGACACCCACCCTAATGCATGGGAGCAGCATCATATCCCATGTTTGAACGTTTGAAACCACGAAAAGACTGCAAACGCGCGGCTAATGCGAGGCGACATACGCCTAGCACCATGGCACCATGTTTGGACGGGATCGCGATTCGCGAATCACGATCCCGGCCAAACATGGTGCCATGGTGCTAGGCCGCCAGTGCATCTGAAAGAAGTAAGAACTGTGGTGCTCCTGACAAGCCTGAAGTTCCAATGACAGGTCCGTGGTGCCCCTGACAGGCCCATGATGCCCTTGCGAGGCCGGTGGTGTCCCTGCTAGGCCGGTGGTGCCTCTGCTAGGCCGCTGGTGCCCTTGGGCCCTGACAGGACTGTAGTGCTCCTGACAAGCCTGGAGTGTCCCCGACAGGCACGTGGTGCCACTAACAGGCCCAAGGTGTCCCTGCGAGCGAGGCCGGTGGTGCCCCTGCCAGGCATGTGGTGTCCCTGCTAGGCCTGTGGTGTCCCTTGGCTCTGACAAGCCTGAGGTGCCCCCGACAGGCCCGTGGTGCCCCTAACAGGCCCAAGGTGCCCTTGCTAGGCCTGTGGTGCCTCTGGCAGGCCTGTGGTGCCCCTGGCCGGCCTGTGGTGGTACCCCTGACGGGCCCAAGGTGGTGCCCCTGCGATGCCGGTGGGGCCCCTGGCAGGTCTGTGGTGCCCCTGGCAGACCTATGGTGCTCTTGCTAGGCCGATGGTGCTCCTGACAGGTCTGTGGTGCCCCTGACAAACTTGTGGTGCCCCTGACAGGCCCGTGGTGCCCCTGACAGGCCCAAGGTGCCCCTGCGAGGTCGGTGGGGCCCCTGGCAGGTCTGTGGTGCCCCTGGCAGACCTATGGTGCTCTTGCTAGTTCGATGAAGCTCCCAACAGGCCTGTGGTGCCCCTGACAGGCCGGTGGTGCCCCTGGCAGGCCTGTAATGTCCCCGGACCCCAAGGGGGCGGGGGTCATGACCCATATGACCCACCCCTGGATCCACCACTGGTCATTACTTGCAGACTGACTCATTTGACATCCATTGCAAAACAAGTCACAGTAGTATGTTTGTCATCCTGTTCCTTTATGCCTATTTTTATAGTGGGCAAATCTCGACGACTGCGGGGGGGGGGGGCAATTCTGTTGAATGCGGGGCATTTGCCCCCCACCCCCCAGTTAACATGCTAAAATAGGCTCTGCGGTGCGCGGGTTAACCCGCGCCCCGTAGGGCTATCGGCGGACCCTACCACCCGTAGGGGGGGGGGGGCGTTTCGCCCCCACCCTGAGATCTCGGAAGTTTACCGGCCGATTTTAAAAATTCAAACGGCGTTCAATAGCCCTACCCAGAAACTACCTTGTGACCAAATTTCATTGACCTATCTCAAACCGATGACGTCACAGGTCAGGACAAAGGTCGGATTTTCACCGTTTACAGGCATTTCAAGAAACGTGTTGTGAAATCGAGTAAATTGGTGAGTTATTGAAAACCATCGATGGTACATTGTTCGTCAAACACATACTTTGCTATCTGAAGTCACTGATACCAGGTCAGGTCACAGAGGTCAGGTCACTGGGGGTCATAATATGAAAGTGTCGTGTGATAAATGTTTTATGGTCCATTTTACATGACAAATGCGATTATGTGGGTCAGGCAGCCTTTGGGACCAGCTTAGGTTACGTTCTGGTGAAGGTCAGGTCAAGGTCAGGTCAAATTAGGTCAAAGTTAAAAGTTGATATTGTTGCATAAAATGGGTATCGATTCGATGCAGCTTGTCACGGGGAGTCTAATGGTGGTCTTTGTTTTGCCCTACGTGGTCTAGAATTGCCAAAAATTGAGTTTGAAAATTTTACGTCATCATTTTTGAACAGTTCTTTTTCGCTATAACTTGACCAAAAAAAAAAGATATCTATCTGAAATTTGGTATGTAGATAGAAGACGGTAGGTACTATCATATATATTCCGTTTTTTGAAATTCAAAAAACTTTTGCGATTTTTTGGCTAATGTATCCAAGAAATTACTTTTTTTATTTTTGGGGTCAACCCCACTAAGGTTTTTCGCAAATAACTCGCGTAAAAAGCGGCCGATAGCGACGAAACTTTCAGTACCCTCGCATTGATCAATGTTACACCTACCCTGAAAATTTCATGACCCTAACCCAAATGACCCTTGACCTGTGACCTCTTTTCCGAGACCATGTTTGGCCGGAATCGCGATTCGGCGTATGTCGGCTCGCATTAGCCGCGCGTTTGCAAGCTTTTCGTGGTTTCAAACAATCAAACATGTGATTTGACGTTGCTCCCATACATAAGGGTGGCTCTCAAGGTCACCTGAAGGTCAGGTCAGGTCACTGACCTTTGGTGACCTCGGGTGAGCTCGGTTCACTTTTTCGAGTTTTACATGTTTCTAGGCTAGTTTTTGGAGCTGAATTCGAATTTAGCAACCATTTGAACATTTACGAAGTCGTTTTGGTGCCTTCGTAACATGTTACGAAACTGTCTGAGGCGGTTAACACGTATTACGAATACCCGTCACAACCCCTACCGGCTGACCTGACCTGACCTGACCCGGCCTGGTCTAATTGCTTAAAGACATCATCTCTGATCAAAACTAACACGATATTCGTGATCAGCACCCCGGAAAACCACATAGCAGCCACATTTTACGACTTTCTAACAGGTCCCGATTTTCCCGGTTTTCGAGTCATTGACCTGACCTGGAAGGTCACCCGATGACCTAGGACTTTAAAATTGAGTATCATCGGCTTCCTCTCGTGACGGGCAACACGCTCGTTTTTTTCTGCGAAGCTCTAGCTCGATCAGGGGCCAAACGCGAGGGGGGTCGTACCAGCCCCCCCCCCTTGTGCCGTCGAAGGACGCAAAATGGCCTGTGTCGGCGAGGGCTAGGACTTACAAACAGTTTTCAGGCCAGATAGCCCCCCTATAGCCCGCGCACCGACGGGGGTCTGCGCCAACTTCGCACCGACGGGGGGGGGGCGGATGACCGCCCCCCCCCCTGAGATCTCGAGAACGAAGCAAGATAGCGACAAGCGGTAAACGGCATCGGATACGCACGGCCAAGATCTACAATTTTTACAAAGGTCATTTTCAGGTCAGGTGAAAGATGACGTCACAGGGGTCGAAAAAGTCAAAATGGCGGCGATAGATATGGAGAGAGTTTTTCTCGAATAACTTTCGAATTAGCAAGATAGGAACAAACTAAGGGCATCATCGTGATCCTCTCGTCAATCCGCATCGAATGATATATATGTTGACCTCGAAAGGTCAAGGTCAAAGGTTGACCTCAGGTCACGTGACCTCGAGGTCATCATGCATATCATTCGATGCGTCTTGACGAGCTGAACACAATGAGACCATCCACGCGTCTGTATCTTGTTCCTGTACGGAGTTATTGGCCAAAACCCTTTGGTGACCTTTGATGACGTCACATGACCTCACAGCTGCCCAACAGCAAAACAGACCTCAAGGTAGTGAAGGTTGATCGTATATGAAGTCATGTATGGTATATGGGGCCATTCCGACCCGTTTTAGTGGTAAAAACTGGCAGTTGATTTTTCCCCCATTGACTTATAATGGGGAGTTCGTGAAATTTACCTGACCTTAGGTCACCGATATCAAAATTTCGAGATATACAAATTGTAGCTACTAATGACCTAATAATATCCTGCGACTTTCAAAGGCCTCCGACATCTACTGTAGCTCTGGCACGGTGACAAAGTTGCAAAAAAGTGACTTGAGGTTGGGTCATTCAAAGTGACCTGGTGACCTGACCTTAAAAGGTAGGAGGTTCAAACTTGCACACCATGTGTAAAATTGATGAGGTTATAGTCATACCAAATTTCGCGGCGCTACGCGCCGCGGTTTTCCCGCTATTTGCAAAAAAAAACCTCAGGGGGGGGGGGGGCGGATATCCGCCCCCCCCGTCGGTGCGAGGGATAGGATTTATAGTCCCATTATATGATTCAAGAGGGTACATCCAATCCCCGATTGAGCTAATCCATGGCCTACATAGGAGGGCCCGTTCCATGGCATGAGAGGGCCTTTTTAGGCCTGAGAGGGCCCATTTCAGGCCTGAGGGGGCCATTTGAAGCTTGAGAGGGCCCATTTCAGGCCCTATAGGGCCTGCTTGAGGCCTGAGAGGGGCCTGTCATATGTATTCGCGAGCACAGCGAGCGGGAAACTGCCGACCGGTCAGTGGTCCCGTTGGAGCGGGGCCGCAGGGGCGCGTCCAGTACACGTAAGTGGGGATGTGACAGCTCCCCCCCCCCAAAAAAAAATGGCGGCAACCAGACGACATTTGACAAGTGATTAACAGTAAGATTTCCGCTAAAGATCAATCATCAGTCTTTCTGGTGGTCTGCGAAGCCGACCACTCCGGCGCGGGCCGGGCTACTCAGGCTCGGAGCCACGGTCGCGATACATGGGATCACATCGAACACGCGGCAGCGGGCCGGTCGGCAATACAGTGGCATCATCGGCGGCGGGTCGCGAGAGCGGCAACAAAAAACGACATGGACGGAGAAAACGCCGGTTTCGCCAGTAAACACGACCACTAGGCAGTTTGACCAGATAGTCGCGGCGCGCACCAATACCGACAATAGTCCCAGTGCGGTCGCAGAACCCCGTCTGAGGGTCTTGCACGTCGACAGTTGCACCGAGACGAATACCGGCGAGCGGCCGGGCCGCGCGGTCGTACTGATCGCACACTCGGCCGTGGATCGCAGAAGCTCGCTTGTCACACTCTTCCGCCGACGCCTGCCACTCCGCGGCGAATGCCCGGTGGTGAGCTGGCACACATGACGGCAGCGGGAGCCCGAAGAGTATCTGCGCAGGCGAGCGGCCATCGGCGCGCGGTGAGTTCCTCAACTCCAAGAGGCCTCTCGCGAAGGCATCGCTGTCTAGATCACCCCGCTCGGTGATCTTCGCGATGAGGTGCTTAACCCGCGCCCTGGTGTGGGTCTGAGCCACCTTCGCCCTGGTGGGGGGGGGGCCAAAATGACCCCCCCCGTCTAACTCGAAAACGAAGAGGGCTAGGAAGACGCGGAAAAAAGCAAACGAAAGCCCATAACAAGTACGTTCGAAAGTATTTCGGTCATTTTTTCGCTAAGGTCAATATTGAGGTCGCTAGAGGTCATCATAGGTCAAATTTCAGTGTTTTCGGTGTTGCCGGACATATTCCGCTGTAGCTCGGAAACTAGAAGAGCTAGAGAGCCGCGGAAAAAAGCAATCGATAGCTCTTTTCAAGCTCTTTCGCCAAGGTTCGTCAGATTTGACCTCAGCTCAACGGTTTGGCCTACAGAGGTCATGCAAGGTCAACTTGGCAAATTTCGTTGAAAATGTTTTTAACTATAGCATGCATTCACGAGAAAATAGAGAAACGATTCATGCACCATCGTGCTTGGCTCGTCGAGACGCGTCGAATGATATATAGTTTGACCTCGAAAGGTCATTTTGAAAATTTGACCTCAGGTCAAGGTCATGACCTTACCGAAATAGGTCATGCTGCATATCATTCGATCCGCATTGACGAGACAAACACGATAAACGTCGAACGGAGTCTCTATCTCTATTCAATAACAAGTAAGTGCAGAAAAACCGCTGGTGACCTCTGGTGACCAGGGAGATGACCTAGCGTGACCTCAGCGAGGTCACAAGCAAATGGTTTCACATGGGCTGTGATTTGCTGACCCAAGATACTTCAATAACGAAATATAGGAACAATCACGCCCGATTTAGCTGAAAAACAACTACTTTTCGATTCTCCCATTGACTTATAATGGGGAGCAGCGATGACCTGACCTGACCTTAGGTCACATTTATAAAAAATCCGAGATAGCCATTTTGTAGAGCTGGGTGACATCTTCAAGTACTGTAAATTTTACATCGATCGGATAAAAGCTGTGCCTTTGAGAGAGCTTTGAACTTTTTTAGAGGTGGTGTCAGTTTTGGTGACCTTGTGACCTGACCTGACCTGACCCGAACCCCCCAAAAAAGGACATGATGTAAAAATGTTGAATAAACAGCTATACAAAGTTTCAGGGCGCTAACTCAAGTGGTTTCTGAGTTATCGCTGAAAAACCACAGGGGGGGGGGCCAAAATGGCCCCCCCACCAGGGCGAAGGTTAACGGACTTGACAGCGGCTTCGGCGTGCCCGTTACTCTGCGGGTAATGTGGAGTCGACAGCACGTGGGTCACACCCCACCTGCGCACGAACTCTCTTGTCCGTTTTGCAGCGAACTGTGGGCCACCGTCGGAGCGTAGAACAGACGGCACGCCCGTGGAGGAGAATGCATCTCGTAGAACGCTGATTAGAAAACGAGATGTCGCGTCTCCGTCACAGTCGTGCACGATTGGCCATCCGGAGAGTCGATCCACGTATACGAGGTACGTTCTTCCGGCGTGACGAAAATAGTCAGCCGATACTGATTCAAAAACTCGACTCGGAGGTGGGTCGGTCATCATCGGCTCCTTTTGAAGGCTCGGAAGGCGTTGCCTGCAGGCACGGCAGGAACCAACAATGTTAGCGATATCATTGTCGATATTCGGCTAATACACCGTCTGCCGAGCACGCATTTTGGTACGTTGAATGCCTTGGTGGCTGTCATGAAGGCGGTGCAAAACGCCACTCCTCATCGTACGTGGAATCACCAGGCGGGGGCCGCATACAATCAAGTCATGATCGATCGTGAGGCGATCACGCATTGCCCAGTACGGCCTTACAGCGTCCCTTACTTCTCCCTTAGTGCCGGGGAAGCCGGTGATGATCGTCTGGGGTGTTTCAGCTGTTGGTACTCATCGTCGCGTTCAGCTGCTGCACGTACCTGGGCAGCGGTGAGAAGCGGACACCCTCCTCAGTGTTGGCAAGAATGTTGCGCATCACCGTCTGTCTGAGCAGATAATTCAGCTCCTTCTCTTCTTCGGCGTCTTCTGCAGACGGCTGCTCCACTGGTGCCCTGGAGAGTGCGTCAGGGATTGAGTGCTGAGCGCCACTCCTCCATTCGGCTGTGAACTGGTCAGGCAGCAGTTTTTCTCTTAATCTGAGCAGCCTGGGGCTGTCTATGTCACAAATGGAGCGGGAGTTTAAGATGGGGACGAGCGGCTTCTGATCAGTGAGCAGGACATACTTTGGACAGCAAGCCAAGTACATACGACATTTTGCAGTAGCCCACACGGCAGCTAGCATCTCGAGCTCAATGACAGAATACCTGCTCTCGGTGTCGGAGATGAAGCGGGACCCGCACTGGACCAGCTTCCAGTCATCTCCGTGTCGTTGCAGCAGTGCGTAGCCGAGGCCGTGCCGTCTGGAGGCGTCGGTCTGCAGCATCGTCGGCAGCTCCGGTGAGAAGTAGGCCAGCACTGGCGGCGAGGTGAGCGCCTGTTTCACCGCAGCGAAGGCGCTGTCATGCTGGGCTGTCAACCGCCACTCGTTCTTCGGCTTGAGAAGATCGCTCAGAGGCTCGGCGGAATCGTAGATGGCCATGGAGAGAATTCCCCGAGCTGGCCAACCATACCCATGAAACTACGGAGGTCGCTGATGTTTGCGGGTGTCGGGAACTCCGAGATTGCTGCCACTTTGTGGTTCTCTGGAGTGTATCCTGCTGCGCTCAACTGGTACCCGCAATAACTGACCGTTGGTTCTGCGAAGGCTACCTTATCCGGGTTCAGCGTGATGCCGAACGTGTCGCAGCGCTCCAGGATTGTCCACACATGCTCCAGGTGGGAGGCGTAGTCTGCGTCGTGGGCGAGTATGTCATCGACGACTTTCCCGGTTTTTGGAATCCCACCGAGAATCTGATCTCCTCTTCTCAGATATTCGTCTCCGGAGGACACCAGTCCCATCGGCGCTCTGCAGAACATGTACCGCTTCCAAGGAGTGATGAACGTTGTTAGTGGTTGATCCTCCTCTGCGATGGTGATTTGGAAGTAGCCACTTTTTGCATCCAATGTGGTGAAGTACCGGCTGTCTCCATCGATCCCCGAGACGACTTCGTGTGGAGTCGTGACGGGATGTGGCCCCCGTTGTACATGTTGGTTGAGTTTTGTCAGGTCCACACAGAGGCGAGCTTCGTTGGAGTTTTTCTTCGGTACGACCACCATCGGGTGACACCAGTCGGTAGGAGACTGCACCTCCTTGATTATTCCCTGGGCTTCTAGCTCGTCGAGCTCTCGCTTGACTTGTGCTTGCCAGGAAAAAGGAATTTTCCTTGCGGCGGTGACGGCAAATGGTCTGGCGTCCTCTGATAGGTGTATTTTCATGGGACCTCCGGACATTTCTCCGAGTTTTGACGTGTCGAAGACTCGTGGGAACGCTTCCTTCAGCTGCTGGAGGTGTGCTACACGCTGCAGGCTGGACGGTTCTCCCAGCGCTGCACAGTGGGCCGATATGCCATTCTAGCGCGACAGGGCCTGAATCTTCGAACGGAACCCTTGGTTTTTCGCGAGTAATTCGCGTAAAAAGCGGCCGATCGCAACGCAACTTTCAGTATCCTCGCGAGAACTACTTTTACAGCTAACCTGAAAATTTCATGACCCTGCTGACCTTAATGATCTTTGACCTGTGACCTTCTTTCGAGACCATGTTTGGCCGGAATCGCGATTCAGCGTATGTCGGCTCGCATTAGCCGCGGGTTTGCAGTCTTTTCTTGGTTTAACCCTCGCACCGACGGGGGGGCGGATATCCGCCCCCTGAGGTTTTTCACGAATAGCGGAAAAACCGCGGCGCGTAGCGCCGCGAAATTTAGTATGACTATAACCTCATCAATTTTACACATGGTGTGCAAGTTTGAACCTCCTACCTTTTAAGGTCAGGTCACCAGGTCACTTTGAATGACCCAACCTCAAGTCACTTTTTTGCAACTTTGTCACCGTGCCAGAGCTACAGTAGATGTCGGAGGCTTTTGAAAGTCGCAGGATATCATTAGGTCATTAGTAGCTACAATTTGTATATCTCGGAATTTTGATATCGGTGACCTAAGGTCAGGTCAATTTCGCGACCTCCCCATTATAAGTCAATGGGGGAAAAATCAACTCCCTGTTTTTACCACTAAAACGGGTCGGAATGGCCCCATATACCATACATGACTTCATATCCGATCAACCTTCACTACCTTGAGGTCTGTTTTGCTGTTGGGCAGCTGTGAGGTCATGTGACGTCATCAAAGGTCACCAAAGGTTTTTGGCCAATAACTCCGTACAGGAACAAGATACAGACGCGTGGATGGTCTCATTGTGTTCAGCTCGTCAAGACGCATCGAATGATATACATGATGACCTCGAGGTCACGTGACCTGAGGTCAACCTTTGACCTAGCCTTTCGAGGTCAACATATATATCATTCGATGCGGATTGACGAGAGGATCACGATGATGCCCTTAGTTTGTTCCTATCTTGACTAATTCGAAAGTTATTCGAGAAAAACTCTCCATATCTAGCGCCGCCATTTTGACTTTTTCGACCCCTGTGACGTCATCTTTGACCTGACCTGAAAATGACCTGTTTAAAAATTGTAGATCTTGGCCGTGCGTATCCGATGCCGTTTACCGCTTGTCGCTATCTTGCTTCGTTCTCGAGATCTCAGGGGGGGGGGGCGGTCATCCGCCTCCCCCGTCGGTGCGAAGTTGGCGCAGACCCCCGTCGGTGCGCGGGTTAAAGCGTTCAAACATGGGATATTATGTTGCTCCCATGCATTAGGGTGGGTGTCAAGGTCACCAGAAGGTCAGGTAAGGTCATTGACCTTTGATGACCTTGGTTCACTTTTCGAGTTTTACATGTTTTTAGGCTAGTGTTTGGAGCTGAATTCGAATCTACAGGGTGTTTCACAATAAATGTTACTTTTGAATAGCTTAAATGAAGATCTTACTTGTTCGTAAGCGCGTAAATTGTATATGCATTTTGCTGCAAATTTGTAGCGGTTTTTAGTCCTTACATTTTTTTTTACAAACCGTCAACGGTTCCATCAGTATGGACGTGCAATGCCAACACCGTCAAAACGGGTCAATTCGCCGTGTACAGATGATGAGGCGGTATGGGTGGTCATGCATTACGGCGCTTTGCGGAGTCTGACCGCAGTGCGAAGGAGTTTCGGTAGCCATTTAAAAGGAGGAAGGATATTCCGTCAAAAATGTCTTTCAAACGGGTAGTAGAAAGGTTCCAGAAGACTGGAAACACGAGACCAGCCCCGACTCCTGGCCGGACGGCGATCCCAGAGAATCTGGTTGAAAAAGTCAGACGGAAGGGTGGCATAGTGGAGAACCCGTGAAGGGTGCTGAACTGAAAGTTATATGTTCATCAGTCCTACTGTTCTGCTGTCTCATGAGGTAATACTCATGAGCCATATTGTAATACATGTCACTGAAACATCGTCGTTTGAAAAGCAACATTCATTGTGAAGGACCCTGAAGCTTAACAGCGAATTGACCT
This sequence comes from Amphibalanus amphitrite, assembly GCF_019059575.1. Taxonomy (NCBI): domain Eukaryota; kingdom Metazoa; phylum Arthropoda; class Thecostraca; order Balanomorpha; family Balanidae; genus Amphibalanus; species Amphibalanus amphitrite. Next base: position 1,683,405 of record NW_024881504.1, read on the forward strand.
GTTTTGATGGTGTGGACATTGCACGTACATAAAGAATGCAGTTGATGATTCGTCATAGTTTTTGTAAGGATAAAAAAACCCGAAAGAATTTGCAACAAAATGAATATGGAATTTATGGGCATACGAATAGCTGAGGTCATTTTAAAAGCTTATCAAAAGTAACGTTTATTGTGAAACACCCTGTAGCAACCATTTGAACATTTACTATGTAGCTTTGGTGCCTTCTTAACATGTTACAAAGCTGTCAGAGGCGGTTGCCACCTACTGCAAATACCCGGCAAAACCATTACTGGTTGACCTGACCTGACCTGACCCAACCTGGTCTAAATGTATGAAGACATCATCTCAGTCCAACACACAAGGGGGAAAAGCTCAAAAAATTGAGCGCTCAAAAAAATTGAGCGGGCCCATTATGAAGGAATAGGCGAAACGATGGTATTTTACAATGCCTTTAGCGTCACACTACGGCAAATATCGTATCCAAATAAGGTATCAATGGCAAGAGAGAGCAACAAGGTTTCTTTTCGAACACTCGCCGTGATAATTTATATCGGTGTTTTTTTAAAGAAAATGCCCTAAAGACGCTCAACTTTTTGAGCGCCACTTGTCGTTCGGGACCGCGATACTCAATACATTGAGCGCCACGCGATAGGCGTTATCACTAGTGTATTCGCGGCCATTGGGGCGACGTAAGAAAAGAGGAAAACAACTGGCCCCAAGAACTTTAACCCTCGCATGTGTAGGGGGGGTCGGATGGACCCCCCCCATGGTTTTTCGCGAATAACTCGCGTAAAAAGCGGCCGATCGCGACGAAACTTTCAGTACCCTCGCATTGATCAATTTTACACCTACCCTGAAAATTTCATGACCCTGACCCAAATGACCTTTGACCTGTGACCTCTTTTCCGAGACCATGTTTGGCCGGAATCGCGATTTCGCGTATGTCGGCTCGCACTAGCCGCGTGTTTGCAAGCTTTTCGTGGTTTCAAACGTTCAAACATGTGATTTGATGTTACTCCCATGTGTGTCAAGGTCACCTGAAGGTCAGGTCAGGTCATTGACCTTTGGTGACCTCGGGTGACCTCGGGTCACTTTTTCGAGTTTTACATGTTTCTAGGCTAGTTTTTGGAGCTGAATTCGATTTTAGCAACCATTTGAACATTTACGAAGTAGTTTTGGTGCCTTCGTAACATGTTACGAAGCTGTCAGAGGCGGTTGACACGTACTACGAATACCCGTCACGACGCCTACAGGTTGACCTGACCTGACCTGACCCGACCTGGTCTAAATGCTTCAAGACATCATCTGTGATAAAAACAACTAACACGATATTCGTGATCAGCACCCCGAAAAACCCCTTAGCAGCCACACTTTACGACTTTCTAACAGGTCCCGATTTTCCCGACTTTGGGTCATTGACCTGACCTGGAAGGTCAACCAATGACCTAGGACCTTAAAATTGGGTATCATCGGCTTCCTCTCGTCACGGGCAACACCCTCGTTTTTTCCGCGAAGCTCTAGCTCGATCAGGGGCCAAACGGCAAGGGGGGGGGTCCAACCGACCCCCCCCCCCCCCCTACACATTAGAAGCTGGCAAACGCCGCACACATGCGAGGGTTAAATTATCAGTTAGCATGCATCTTTACCTTGATATGTAGATAATTTACCATTAATTGTTAGAGAAAATTGCATATAAAATCTTCCATTTATGCTTTTTTCATCGTTTGCATAATATGTTCTTTTACTAAGCTCAAGGGCTCCGCCACCGGGGGGACGGGTGGGACATGTCCCCCCCAACCAAAATGTTGGGTGGGACATACTATCTTTTGTCCCCCCCAATAATCGGCTCCTCCGCTGGTAGATAAATCGACTCTTGTTCCTGACACCGAATACAGAACATAAGTGCAAAGAATCTCCGAAGAAAAAAAAACGTGATGAGAATCTAATTAACCTGTCGTCGACAACCTATATTGTCGCCTTGTGCTTTAAGTCTTTTTCTGTTATGGGGGCCACGGATTTCAATTTTTTTAGTAGACAATATCGACAGGCATTTTCGCAGCTCAGGCTACACTACCAGCGTTTTTTTCGGTTTCTGCGTGATTTCGGTTTCCGCGTTTTTATGGTTTCTGCGTTTTTTCGTTCCGGGCGGCCGCCGCGTGGACGTTGTTGTTTATAGCATAGTGATGGATAAGTGATCGAATTAATTAATTATTCAGGTTAAATATTATCGTGTTTTAACAAAATCATGATTAAATAATTGTTTTAAAGATTTTACAACTAACAAATATATATTTTCGATCATAATCATTTGTCAGCTTAAAGGGACCCTCCCACCTTCAAAAAGTTAATGAATTGGCATGAAAGTGATGTCGCTCGGTTCAGAAAGAGCAAAAATGAATATCTACCAAATTTCATCGAAAAATATTCACCGGTTTTCAAGATATTAGACCTTTACTTTTGTTTACTTTTTGGGATCTCCGCTGTTCCTAGCGACTTTATTTGAAAGTGCGGCATTTGTTGCGCGCAAAGCAGCATATACCACCGCGTGCTGCCAAACGTTTTAGTAAAAGATTTAAAAATCGTTAGATCTCCGCTGACGTCACAAATTCTAAGGGGGCATACCAATGCATTAGCCCCTTAGAATCCGAAAACTGCAAGTTTGAAATTCCATATCTCCGAATTAAAGCATTTTTCGATGTTGTGAATGCCCAAACCGGTATTTTCAGGCCATGGCCACCAATTTGGCTATCTCAACTCAAAACTAATGTTAAGGTGGGAGGGTCCCTTTAATTACAATTATCACATCTGAAGAAGAATGATGAGTTTTGAAACACATCTTGTCCTCTTTATTCATGAATTACACCATTTTCATTATTTACACTTGAAACTGTTCCATCGTCACACTATTATTAGCAACAATCACTTCTAATCATTCATCACTAAAACGAAATCCCGCAGAAACCGAAAAAAGTTCACAGCTCTGAACTTTTTTTCGGTTCCGACTCGTCGGTTTTTGCGGGTTTTCGTTCCACGGGACGCCAGACTGGCAGTGTAGCTTGCGCAATGCATTCGCTATGAGGCGAACTTGACTACGCGAACCGAAATACCGCAGAAACCGAAAAAACGTCGGAATTCATGCTAGTGTAGCTTAGGCGTATATCAACGCGAGTCTACTGCAACGAATGTTCGCAATCATACGTCCCAGTCCGATGATGAATCCAGTAGGTATATCCAGTAGGTAATCCAGTAGGTATATCAAATAAGGATCTCTCAAATTCAATCAATTAAACAATCAATACGGAGATTATTTTTTTCGGGTAAACGCTGTCGTTCTTTAAGAGGAAACTTCCATCGGTCAAATAAGAATATCGCAGAACTGTAGGATGAGAGAAGCTGTTTGTTTAAAGTGTTTGAGAGGTTAACCCTCGTTCTTATATGGACTATGGTGGGTCGGATTGACCCACCACTCAGTTTTTCACAAGTAACTCGCGTAAAAAGTGGTTTATCGTGACGAAACTATTAGTATTTCCCGGGAATTTTGCACATCCTCTGAAAATTTTATGATCCTAAGTCCTAACCCCATGGGCCATGACTTTTCGGCCTGTGGCCTATTTCTGGAGACCATGTCAGGCCGAACCACCGATTCGGTGTATGTTAGCGCACATTATCTGTACGTTTCCAGACTTGTTATGTCATAAAACCGAGCCAACATGTGAAATGACGGTAGACACATGCATTCTGGTAGGTGTCAAGGTCACGTGAATTAGACACATGCATTCTAGTAGGTGTCAAGGTCACATGAATATCAGGTCAAGGTCATTACCGTTAGATGAATTTGGTTCACTTTTTCGAGCTTGGCATGTTACTAGGAAACTTTTTGGAGATGATGTCGAATTAAGCATATAACATTGAGAAGTAGTTTTGGTACCAATGCAACATGTTACGAAGCTGTCTGTGGTTGACACCTACTTTGGCTAGCCGGAGGGACACGCACTTGTTGATCTCACCTAACCTGATCCGACCTTCGCCAAATGCTAAAAATGGATTCAGATTCAGCGCAAAACTATGAGCCAGATACCATTAAAAAATTGAAGCTGGTCTTTCAAGTTTTTTTTTCTGTCTGGTGTGTCAATATGATGAAGGTACAATGACTAGGTACAATCTAATATTGGGTAATATTACATGGGTCAGGTGGCCTACCATTTCTCTATTTTTTATTTTTCTAGTTAAAAAATCATCGTATCAGGGCTATGACGAAAAACAAGTGGCCTAAATCCGATGAGAAAACTGGATTTGGGGGTACCCTAGGTTTAGAGGAGACACTAGGGCGATGGGCGAAGAGCAGACCGTCCCCCCCAACCAAAAGTCCGTGGCGGAGCCCTTGACTAAGCTAGAAACACTAATTAGAAATAGTTCCCGCATCTCGTCAAGAACAATAGGAAAGGCTTGAAGTGAATAGAATAATCTAAATGGTTTCGTAATCTATGTGAAGACACTTCTAAAATTGCCTGTAAAAATATTGAAGGCAAAAGTTCAACTTTTTCACAAGACGGATGTCTATAAACCTATTCAACGTGTGACAACTCAGCCGGTATTTCGTCGCCTACAGCCAAGCTTTCCCTAGTGACCGATAGAGGCGCTGCTATCGATGTCCGCCCGTGCCGCCTAACGGACAGACGACAGTCAGCTGGCGCTCAAAAAATTGAGTGCCGGCCAGCATCTACACTCAATTTTTTTAGCGTTCTCCGTGACATGTGAAGCCGGTACTGGCTGCCTTTTTTGATGTTATGTTCGTTGAAATACGTTAAACTGAGTTGAAACAGAAATGCAGGAAGTTCAATGCTACGTGGTAGCTAAACTTTTCACAAACCCATGGCATCATGTCACATTTTCCGCTAGTAGTTTTATCGGTCGCCTTTCGGATTCGGCACACCCCAAATAATTATACAGGGCTTGAATAATCTGTATGAATGCTGTATTGATATTATCTGACTGTACTAGGAGAAGGAAATACGTGAATACAGAAAGATATCCACCCACGCTTGAATATTGGAGAATTATAGCAGGAAAAACTGTATTGCCACGCTTACATACAACTTACAAGGCCATCGGCCGCAAACAAACAAAAATACTATAAAATGTGGGTTAGATTCACAAACATCATCAAGTGTGGAACACAGAGACGAGCAAAACAACATCACATTATCGCATGCCAGCCCGACCACATTGGAACCGGGTGACCTGCGACCGGAACCTGCGTCTTGCCAGCATACATCACACAAGCAGGAGGCAGTGTCGTACTGCTTTGATGCAAAATATGCCATATAACAAATGATATAAACCACAGTGTATATAAATACAGTGTCGGCAAATGAGCCTGGTCACGTGACCGGCGGACTCGCTGTTTTTCGAGGGATCCGCACGTGCGGTTGTGGCGGGGGCACCTCCCGGTAACTGTGGTGCCGACTCGCTCTCGGCCCCCATAGGGATACAATGGGACCTACTTTTTGATTAGCTCTCCTGACTAAACTAGGACGAATTTTTCAAAGATACAACTAGCACCACATGCAGTCGTGTGTAAGCTTTCTAACGGTACCAAAAATATATTTTTATCGGCAAAATTGAATAAGTACAGGCCCATTTTAGGTTCGATTCGCGCTTATGACGGAAGAGAAGCCACCACTAATTATAAATACAACGAACAAGTGTTGAAAACCGGAGTATAAATGCAGTTTTGAATTACATTAAAGCCATTTTCAGTCACTGCAACCGATGAGTGGAAGTGATCGGTGTATTAGGTCACCCGTTACCGTTAGGTATTACTTTTTAACTACCTACCAACAACACCCATAGGTATTGTTCTGATCTATTCCAGACAACAAACTAAGGTTTTGTGTTGAACTGTGCCAGAAAAAGCAGTTAGATCAAATATGGATACGAAGGTAAATAGGACTATACGAGCATCCATGTTGATACGTTTATGCTGGAGCTAGTAGTTGATAGGTGTTCCGTTCTATTGATGCGGGCAAACAACGAATCGGGGTTGTCATGGGCGAATCTGTAGGTATAATTGTGTCTTGTATGAAACATGCACGGTATCTGCAAATACTAGAATGCTGCTGCTAAGCTGAAAGAAGGCTCAGCCGGACTTTTATACTATGAACCGGCCATGTTTAGTTTATGCCGGGCTCGAGGGTGCAGTGTTCGTCACGGGCCAGCCAACCCACAGAACACAGCCCATCCCAAGCGGGGCCCATGGGCGCCGAACCCAGCCCAGCTCAGGCCCATTGAATTTCACACGCTTTTGAGGCTTTTATGGCGGTCGCCGGAATAGGCAAATGGTAGATCAACTCTTCAAAAATTGTTTCAATATCTACTTCGCTGGGAGGAAATGAGCTTTGATTGTCAAAAAATGCAAAACTTTGCATTTGTTACAGGCACAACATCCGAAATGCAACATGTGCTTACAGTTGTACGCCCGTCCTTAACATGGTTGTCATGAAAGTTGGGGGAGGGGGGAGGCGGCCGCACGTTGAGGGGTCACAGTCCGGTATTTTGACGCCCCCCCCCCCCTTTACCGCCTGAACGGGAACCTTCACTCCATCCCGTCCTCTGTATTAACCGCCTTTAAGCCCGCCCGATGACCCTGCCGTTTTCAAAGCCAACCTGAGCTGAGCAAGATAATTCGGTGTAAACGTCGACAACTGCAGTGAGTTGTGTGCAGTCCCGGTGTTCCGCTACAACATTATTGCACCTCTCGTTTTCGCCATCATCGACGCCGTGCACTTCCGAAACATGGATGCTCCGGGACAGTTTGAAACAAGTAGATGTCCTACACGGACGCTTTGCACATCCAGTGTCTATACATATTTCCATATTTCAAACAAATCGAGCAGAAAATATTATAACGAAACAGTGGCGTACAGCGTACAGCGTGCAGCGGGGATATCTGAACAATGCACCATACATGACGAAGAGCCAGCAGACCCTGGTGCAGCTCAAGACGGCGGTCGTTGATACCACTCTTGTGCCTGCGCCCAATGCGCGCCAACGTTGGCGGGGGGGGGGGGGGAGCAGTGAGTCATTCAATACGTTGAGCTACTTTGAACATGTTCCATAGCGGCCTGACAGTAGCAAATGTGTGTTGGCTAGCTGCGCAACTGAGTAAATTTTCACACAATTTTACTTCCTTTGATTTGCAAATCCTTTTATCTGGTAAACATGCTTTAATTAAGTAGAATGATAATGAAGTGATTCAGTTTTTGGAAACGTTTCAGAACAAAACATATTAAAACAATGTCTCATACGTATTATCAGAATAACAACAAAGACCGCCGGCCATCGGTCATGAACACCGTTCACCTGTCACTATCACTGCCAGTGGAAACGCACACACACACGCGCGCACACGGACACACACGTCAGCCGCAGTCAGTTACAGGTAAGTTCCCAGAGGCCTCTCCGACGGCGGCCGGCCGGCTCCCAGAGGCTGCTCCGACAGCGGCTGGCCGTGGCTCCCAGGGACTGCTCCGACGGCGCGGCGGCTGTCGCTACCAGGGGCTGCTCCGACGGCGCCTGGCGCGCCGCTCGCAGATCCTCCTTGGAGTTCTAGCGCACTGATGGTGGCTGTGTGATCCGCTTTCCCTTTCTGAGCTTGGTGTAGCACAGGCGACCTGCAACCACATCACAAAAACTGAGTTTGTGAATTTGAATCAACTTTGAACTGAACCACAACTATTATGTTTTTTTATGAAGATTTACCAAACCAACAATTTCAACTTCCACACTGCGCTGACAGGTATACACATAATACACAAATAAAGGCTAAAACCGTTTTTCCACTTCTTCCACTTGTCATCAATACATTTTGCCCAAGATATGAGTGTGCAACAAGTAATACATATGACTAGCCTGCTGCATCGCTTTGATGGCTTCGTGCAAAATGTAAGCCTAAAAATTTCGCTCTTTCTGATTTATGGCACATCACTTTTATGCCAATTTATTAACTTTTTGGAAGGTGGCATTGTCCCTTTAACACAGGCAAGCCCTTGCCGAGCCCGGCATATGCCCGGCCTCCTCGAGCTTAGGCCCGGCAAAAGTCCGGCGGGTCCGATTTTAAGCCCGACACCGGGGCCCTGTTTCACCGGTGATAGCAGCACGATGCTTTTACACGTGTCAAATTGGGTTTCCATGGAGACATGAACAGGCCCATTGCTCCAACACTACCACAAGTGTGACGTCAGCTCGCGCAATTTGATAGCAGCGTGGTAGCAGCGTCCCGTGAAACACCGCCCGGGCCCGTAGGCTCAAGACTTGCATCATTACTATGTATATACTGGTATGGTAAGCAACCTGGCATATGAGTTGGACTCAAACAATGAAGTTAAGTGGCTAGTGCTTACCGGAAATGAGCAATCTGGTACCCGATGTCCCGTTGTACTGGAAGAGTGTTGGGATGCAGCTGCCCTCCTCAAAATGACAGGAACAGAGCTGGGAAGTGCTCCTGGGAACTGCATCTGCACGTCTGTAAATGACAGATGCAACAAATGTAACAACTGGCATACTGTTCTTGCACGTGGACTTTTACATACAAAATGCCTTGTGTTTAGAGGTAAGATATTGACTCAGACAGCACAGCCACAGCTTCTAAACAAGATGGTATCACTGACACTGTATCATGTTATTTTGGCTCCAGAATCCAGAATCAGAAGGTTGACATCCTCACCTAGCAATCAAAATGTAGTTAATTGGCTTTATATCAATGTGAGGTGCTAAGAGTGAACAATTATGATTATTTACAATGCTTCAGAACATGGTCAAACCTTAACTAACCCAACCTACAGTGGTTCGCTAGCAACATTCGTAGCACGTCTTTTTTGTACATAGTAACTGGAATATATGCTAGGTAAGAGTACCTACATCTTTTCTTCTTTTTTTTGTTAAAGAGGTATGCATTTGGCCTGTAGCCTATAACACACCTCTTCAACCAAAAATATTTTCCTTACCCATCCCAACACATCCCTTAGAGCTGCCTGCGGCATTACACTCAACGGATTACCAGGTCAAAGCATTACCTTCATTAGGTAACTTGTGGTAAACATGATAAGCTTTTAATGGATTTCATGTTCTCTTTCCTGTAATTAGTTTTATGCAATGGATTTGATTTGTTATGCTCATTATGATCAGCACAAAAATAAAACCTTTATATAAATAATATTTTCTGTATTTTAATAAAAGAAGAACTATATTTGGTAGTAGTAAAGCAGGCGTCACACTTCTTTTTGCAACCAAGGAGAGGTGCTGTAGGTTAGGTTGTAGGTTCTAAGTTGTAGGTACCTAGGTTGTAGAGTTTAGGTTGTAGGTATGGCTAGGTCAGGTTTAGTTAGGTTTGTTTTGGCTTGGTTCAATTAGAAAGCATCTCTGGGTATAGCACCTCTCCTTCATTGCAAAAAGTAGTGTGACGCCTGCTTTACAACTACCCAATATTCTATAGAAAATATTGTTTGACGCGGAAGCTTGCATTGATTAATCATGTTGTAAAATTCAAACCCATTGGCTGTTAGCAGCATGCCAATGCTGATTAGCTGACGATGACATGGCTGCATTCCTCAGCAAATTCCTCAAGAAGGCACTTTTCAGGATGAGAAATGGAATCTTTGCCTATGGTGATCATTGGGCTGTAAAAGCTCCTGGTTTGTGCTTGTCATTACATAACATTTATTACATTTATCATTACTACATAATGTATTGCATTTATCAATACAGCTAACAAGGACACATCTGGATCTTACCAAGGACACATCTGGATCTTACCTGACAGCCCTCACCCAAGCGACCCTCATCTTCTCCTCTCTTGGAAACCTCCTAAATGTACCTACATCTTGCAGCAACACAAAACTGAATCAGAGTAAGAGCTCTGCAATCTGCAATAAAATACTAGGCAGGTCACAGCAAAATACAAGAGAAAAGATTGAAAATCTGATACAAGTTTAAAATTGTATAAGATTTGGAGCAAGCAGTTTGTTGACGCCATCAAATGTATCAACCGCGCAGTATTTGTCATCAAATTTTGGTGCCGAGTCAAGGTCAAATGTCACGTGACATTTGGCCGACAGTTGATATAAACGACCTAAGCTCGGACTAAGCTAATCATTATCAAATCCTTAACATGTAAAGGACGAATGGAAACATCGAGTCTCAGACCAGCGGTAGCAACCATCACTGTAGCAACATCACAAAGAACACGCGGCATTATCAGACAGCTGTTTTGTTATCGGGCTACAGGTGGCGACGGCGTGGTTGCAGACCAGCTGCGAGGTAGCGGCGTGCGGGCAAAAGGCGCGGGCACACCTCCATGTGGCCGTGCGGACAGTGCGCGGTCGGCGTCGCATAGTGGGCGGCATCGGGCTGTCCCGGGGCCGTCGAAGCCGCACAGGTTGTCGGCGCATGTGGGCGCGCGCGGTCACCACGGCCAGCTGCTCACCGCCAGCACAGACTGCGCAGCGTCGCCGCTCCGCCGGCCAGAACACGCAGACAACCCTTCTTGCAGTCGCACAACACGTCGCCAAACTCATTCACCTGCTCCAACATGTTGTTGATGTCACCGAGTCGTTCAAGTTGTGGCTCGTGCCGTCGAGCATGACCTGCCCGATCGGACACGGGTCAGCGGCTTCTGCTCCAGCGAAGTCTTCATCTTGGTGACGTCTTGCTGATCTCCACAAAGGCTGAGCAGATGACCTTCCCCACAGGGACGGCCGACCGCCGACGTCCTCGCCAGCGACCGCTTGGTTGTGCAGACCTGCCAGAAAAAGAAAAGCTGTTTGGTGATCTCAAACGATTTTTTTTTCTTTATGCAGTGGAACAAAATGGAAAATATGTCATACAACAGGAACTAAAAAAAGATGCAGCCTAGGTCGTCTAAGAAATGGGTGCAACATTGATAAAATTCTTCATTGAATGAATTCTGCAAATGCTTTTGATAAAATGTGTGGTGATTATAAGACCACTTTACTATAAAATTGCTCAGGATTCCCTATCTGGACCTGTCAAAAAATCCTGACTGCACACCAACAATGAGCATTAAATCCGAAACCTCTACCAGGTACCTAGGGATAATTAAATTCTGATTCAGGAAAATATTTCACATCATACAAATAAAAACCTTTACTATATTGAAACTGAAAATGTGATGCCGATCCAGTGACCTAAGGGTCTCAAAGTATAATAATGAATTAATCTATTATAAATTTGGTGGTGACTGCCGACTGGCATCTGGCGGCCTAGACCTTGAGGCTTGAAAGTGGCCTTCCTTTTCCGTTGACTCCGATCCTCCAGATGGAAATGATATAAAGGATCATTTTTATCTTATTTCATATGAGCTACTATGTATTTCAGACCCCATGAGACCCTGCTTTTCGGCGATAATTTCTTCAATTTTTGTCCAATTAGCTTGAAATTTTGGCAGACGATATTTCAGCTCAAGCGCCAATTTTTGTCAATATGGTCTCTTAACAGAATATCAAAATTTAGAGCACTTGTCGTTGGCTCGTAATGTTAATCAGTTTTTGCACCCGGATAGAGGCTCGCTCGCTACCGCACCGGATTGGATAGGAGCGCTGGCCAATCACGTTGCGCCGGGCCCAACTAAACTCCGCCCACTGGCCGTGACCGCGATGGGTCTATGCCGCTTCAGTCGGTGTCAGCACCGCGGAGAGGTCGGAGCGGGACCACATGCTGGAGACAAGTGAAGCTGGCAAAGTTGTTTCGGGACGAAAGCCAAAAAATTATCCGTTTGAGGGCATTTGGTATCCTCTTCACCTTATTTTGGTATTTAAACGTCGAACCAGCTCAGAATATTCAGAATGATCAGAATCAAGGTAGGATCTATTGGAACGGAACCGGCCGTAGAAGGAAAGATGGATAGACTCTTGGACTCTGAACATTTATTTAAGCCGGAGTTACACCTAGTCAGGCTGGGTCAGGTCACTACCCGATTACCTATAAGATCATGTGTAAGCCTGAGCTTAACCCAAAAATATTGATATATTTGGCAGTTCCAAATGCCAATAAATGTTTCTGAGGAAGGCGCAGAAAGCAACAAAGTAGGATGAAGAGTCTCGGACACGGCCGATTGCCTGGGGCATCGCTCCAGCGAAACGACCGTATTCGTGATTCGTGAAGCGGTGCGGGGCGTCGGGTGGGGCAGAAGCGGCCCCCGCCGAAGTTAGTTGGTAGCACTGCTGCTCCACGGCGTACATTTCCTACCAGCCCATAGGGTTTACATGTTAAATGGCCTGTTTTCGGCGAGCGATATCTCGGTCAACCTTTGAAGGAATCAATGGTTCTTAGTCTCAAATGATAGATCGATGATTTTTCTTTCGACAATTCCTCTACCATTTTTCACGAAACCCAGCCGATCTTCTACGGCGTACAGGGTAAAGATTTCTCTGCACGCCAGCACCCCCGATCCGCCTCTCCGATCGTCGGCGCGCGGTCCTCGGTAGCGCAGTCGGTAGCGTATCGGGCTACGGATCCGAGAGTCGTGAGTTCGAATCTTGGGAGCGCCGAGTGATTTTTGGCTAGAATTGAATGATGTAGATTCTTGAATGTTTGCATAATCAATTATTAATAGCTAATTGAATGTACCTGCTCACTAATCGGCCCCTAAAACCTGTTAGTTAAGAAATTTAAGAAATGATTGTCACGTGCGCGTCACGACTGCTAACCATAAACGCTACCATATTCTAGTTTGAACTAACTTTTTGCTAGTCCCGACCACATATAGTAGGTTTTCTAGTAGTTATACTAGAAATTCCTACCAAAGTTCGTCCTACCCTTCACTCAATATACCCTGGGGCAGAAGCGTAATGTGCCGTATGGTAGAAATGGCCTTTATCGCGGTGTCATGTGTGTGTTATATTGTTAAGACGTGCACAAAAAGAAATAGCAATGTGGCAGGCGGACGTTGGGCACTACACGAGAACGATCATCAATAAACTCGTATCTTTTTTGTAAAACTTAAGTAACAGTAGGTATGTCCTCAATGGTGAGGAAACTATCTCTAGGCTTTTACTTTTCATGTTTGCATTTCAACACACAAGCTCTGGGGGCAAAGTTAGTCTGGCGACCTCCTCAACCTAAGTCGATGATTAAATAGATTAGTCCTGAAGGTGTTCTTCCTGAAATTAGTCCTTAGTTGCACCGGGATAATATGAATCGATCACGCCGGCATACATTCCTAACCAAATTTCATATATCAAACACATAAATTGCATCATGTGAATGGTGATTCTGTTTTGCAATTTTGACGCAGTCTGACGCGATACATAATCTTACGTTATCATTTGCAATCAACAGCGTCTTTTATGCGCGTTTTTCACAAGCCCCGAATCTTGTGTGGAAATATATATTTTTTGTGACTGAACAAGGTGTACGTACATTTGTGATTGATACAATTAGTCGAGGGCTTCAGCTGGTGCGTTACTTATGCGCGCTATTTAGCTCATTCGATGAAATTACGGCTGCAACGACAACTGCACGGCAGCTACGGTCCATGCGAGCCGCCCCGGTGCGACAGCTACTGCCCCGCCCGCTCCACGCAGCCGACTGACCGGCCAAGGTCACTATACCCCGTCCGCCGGGAGGGCGGAGCTTAATGGTCACGTGTTTGTGACGTCACACCTACGCACGGATAGCCTCTACTCCACTGACGGATTTACGGAGCCGATTTTAACATTACGAGGCAACGACAAGTAGGGGAGGACCGTACAAGAGTACGCACCTAATGCATTTTGTCGTCTCATGCCGTTCGGTTTTGGTTTACGGCTACGATCAGTATATTCCCATAAAGCCTGATCATTTGTCCACAAACTGTCATGACCACAGCGGCCTACGTCCAATTTAAAGCATGACCGTAAGCAATTTTCTAACACCCTGCATTTGCGTACTCTTGCCCGATAGGCAGTACAAGAGTACGCACTTCGTGTGGGTGGAGTACGCACTACGTGTATGCATTCCTACTCGCTGGAATCAATGCATTCATGCAAGTAATTAAACTATTGTTATCTTTATTGCCGCAGCCACTAAAACGGTCACTCTTAACAGAGTCGAGGCGCCCCGCTGTGGTCGTGCAAATGCCCCCTGGTCTACCAGAAACAGTGATGCTCTTCGTGGTTTCCCCAACTGCTCGGCGTCCCCCCGAGTGTCATCCACCTTGTTGGCCAATCCAGTGAATCTGCTGAGGGGTTGCGCGCCTGATACACTAAGTTGGATTAATGCAACACAAACACGCACTCGGAAAACTGCGTACTCTTGTCCGCCACGGCAATGCGTACTCATGGCAGACACATACGGTAGACACAAAGCGGGCTGAGAGCTGGCGCCACAGTCGTCGCGTAAACAATTGGGACTTGGCACACGCACCAGATTCCCCGTGGTATCTTGATAGGAAAAAATGAAAATTCTATTGCCACTCCCTGAGGAATGTCACACCTTTTCCTGCACCCCAAAAAGTCTAAAAGCAATGTGAAAAACACGTCTAAGCCTCTAAAAAAGACAAGTGAACCCGTAGCGCGCCCACTTTCCACCATCGAAGCCGCGTGAGAGGCAGCTTCCTTAGGACTCGAGATGACACTGATGAGGCGTTGCTAAGCAACCGAAACAGCTGCTGCGTACTCTTGTCGTCTGCGTCTTCTTACCCGCCCTTACCCTACCCTAAATTTTGATATTTTGTTAAAAGACCATATTGGCGAAAATTGGCGCTTGAGCTGAAATGTGCATTGTGAAAATTTGAAGCAAATTGGACAAATAGTAAATAAATTATCGCCGAAAATTAGGGTCTCATGGGGTCTGAAAAGCATAGTAGTCAGCAAAGTGGCTATCCTGTTTCAGCATTCACACACACAATAGTTGACTGTCAGTCTGTCGTGCTGTCAGTGTTGTGAAGTAACGAAGGAGTTGAGTTTTGTTGATTATAAATTTTGATGTTATGTAAAGGATTGGAAAATGAATGTGAAAACTATGGAAACATATTGGCAGAGTATTGTCACTTACTATCAGGACATATGGATAGAGAATACATTCAAATTAATAAGAAATGCCAAATATCAAGGTACTCAATCACTGATAGCAGTGGACTATCATATGTTTTAATGTCAATTATATGAAAGTTAAGACTGAAACTACCTTTTACCTCATCATACCTAATGAAAAATTGTGTGAAGAAAACATTCACAGCCTCTTTGAAGCACTTAGACCACTAAAAAACAAAAATTTTCACGTAAATATGTTGTGTCTCCTTCCCTCAAAACATCATATCGGATGGCGCCACTTTCGTCGACAGTTACTTATATGCACGCAAATCGAGGAAAACGTGAATTGATTGACGTTTACGTGTTTCCAAATTTAAAATCACAGCATATTCAAACTTTTCAGTGTACCATTTAACAGCTAAGTATAACTAAAACGATACAAACTTACCTTCAACACAAGGATGACGACAACTACGCGACCGGAGACGTCGCGACGAAGTAAACAAACGGCGCCGCCAAATGAAAAATATTCTCCGATATGGGTAATGTAAAATTGAGTCGCAATCATTTTGGGTAGTATGAAAAATACTCTTTCCAACAGAACCCTAGTAAAAAACGTGAATTGACAAAAAATCACTTTTATTTCAATATAAATATTGGCCTGTTTTTAAGTCATCCTGGTATGCCGTAAGATTTCGACCTATAAATTGGTGTTCCCCCAATCATTGAAGCTTGAGCAGTGAAAAATATGAAAGCCTAATCTGTTTTGCATCATTAGTGATTCTCCTAGGGTGTTGCCATTTCTCCCTAGGTGTTGCGAGTTGCTTTTGCAAAACGTGTTCCTGAAACGGCTCAATTTTTTTAGCCCTCAGCATTACGCCTATGGGAGCCTCTGACGTCACACGCTCAATATTTTGAGCGATCAATAATTTGAGCTTTTCCCCCTTGTGTGTGCAACTGATCTATGATCGTAAATTACATTATATTCGTGATCAGCACCCAAAAAAAATTCATAGCAGCCACCCTTTACGACGTTCTAAGAGGTCCCGATTTTCCCGACTTTTGGGTCATTGACCTGACCTGGAAGGTCAACCGATGACCTAGGACCTTACAATTGGGTATCATCAGCTTCCTCTTGTCACGGGCAACACGCTCGTCTTTTCCGCTAAGCTCTAGCTCGATCAGGGGCGAAACGGCGGTGGGGGGGGGGGGGGGGTCCAACGGACCCCTGCTATACGTTCGCGGCTGGAAAAACACCACTAGGGGCGAGGGTTAAGCCAAATCTGAGGGCTTATTTCAGAAAGACCGCTAAAAGAGCAATTGAATGCACTTTTCCGCGACGATGTAGCTCAATTGGTCCCCGAGGTAAGGGCCGGTTTTCGAGAAATGTTGATTTATGCAACATTTTACCTTTGATGACCTCTGTTGACGTGACCTTTGACCTGACCTAGAAATGACTAATTACTCCATCTGGAATTTCGGGCGCTCTTTCGAATGCCACTTTCTACGTGTCGCTATGTGGCCCAAGAGCCGAGTTAGAAGGGCAGTGTTCAATCAACACCTCCCGGCCCGGCGCGTTTGACGCCGAGCACCGGTCCGGCGCGGGTTGATGTTTGGCTGCTACATCCAAAGTCGCAAAAAGTCGCAAAAAATGACTGTTGGATCTTGTAGTGCAATGAATCATTGACATGTAGCGAGATTTTCGAAGCGGTACTCTGCGGTACTTTTTTTAAAGTCTATTTGTGTGTGACATCAATTATGTGAAATTATATTTTCGTCTTTAAATCTTTGCGATGCCAATACATCATAACCAAGTAAGAGTTCGCCATTTTCATGTGGTTATGTGTGTTCTGCAGACCCGGAGCTATCGTTTGATGTATATAAATGTGGAATTCCTCCTCAAATTGTGATTGTTTTCGTGGATCAAAGATACGTTGTCGAAGAGTGCGGGAGACGAGTTCGGTCCAAACGATTCCGAAGTTCGTGTTTAAGCTGAGTTTTCGCCATGAAATAGCAATTGTGTTGGAAAACAAAGACCACAGCAATGTAGTATGATCATTTTTGAACAAATTGGTATAGGTTTCATTGCACATCCACAAAGTTCGATTTTTTACCCATGTCGTGCTAGACCTGGCGATCGGCCCAGTGTGCGCTGGGTCCCACGCTAGTTTTTGAGTCACCATTCGGAGGGGATTTGCGTTGTCCGTCGCATGGTGGCACTTGGAAGAGGCAGCGATGGCAGCGCCCCCTTCACATGCTGAGCTTCCGGGTTCTGACGCGTGGTGGCGCTAGTGGGCGGCACCGAGGCGTGCGAGGGTGTCGAGACAGCAGCGGCTGCCCGGGAGATCGTTGGCGACGCCTCTCTGCGTTCCAGGTCCCGAATGGAGTCTGCAGCTTCTGCCGATGGTGGAGAGCTGGTGGCGACACTGCGTTCAGCAGTGTCTGTGGCCGAGGGATGGGCGACTACGCCGCTGGGCTGTGCAGACTTATGACGAGCGTCTGTGGTCGATGATCGAGTTCTGTTGGTTAATGAGTGGTAGACGGTCTCCGACAGTGGAGGCGTGCAGGCCTGGGTCGTCTGCAGCATCGGCTGCGGATAGCACGCGGGCAGTATTCCCAGGTCCTTCGCAAGGAACCAGGATAGGAGAGCTGAACGGACGCCGTCGATGACGTAGATGGGCGTGTTTACTTCGTTGTGGCCGAGACTGAGCGTGGCTTGGATCGTACCGAGACATCGTAGCTCTGTCCCGTCTGCCGAGAAAAGTGCATGGTCAGTCGGCGCCAGATTGCGCAAGTTTCCACCAACGGCTTCAAACAGTTCCGGGCCGATTACGGTCGATTCTGCGCCGGTGTCGGGTATGAATGACAACACACCGTCACCGTTACGGTGTTTGATGAGGATGTGTATCTCCGGCGGTTTGTGAGACTGGCTGGACACTGCAGAGATATCCGCGATCGTGATCTCCCGCAGGTGGTCTCCCTGGGTCCGCCTCTGGGAGCGAGGCCTCTGACCCGGTCCGCCGGGCGGGGCGCCGCCGCCGCCGCGCCGGTCGGGCTCGGACGCCCAAGCCTGGGCCGGGCGGCCGCCTCTGCAGACCTCCGCCAGGTGGCCGCGTCTGGAACACAGCTTGTTGTTGTTGTTGTTGTTCCTCCCGGGCGACCCTAGGGTCGCCCGTCAGCAAGCGGCTCCAGATGGCGCCTGAAGCCACGGGCCAAGGCCGCGACGACGTCGCCGTCGCACAGCTGCGCAGGCTCCACGTAGATGTTGCCGAGCAGTCGAAGGCGGAGGCCAGTGAGGCTCGGGCACCGGAGCAGCACGTGCTCCGGTGTATCCGCCTCTTCCTTACACACGATGCATCGCGCCGCTGGGCAGCCCTTCTCAGGGCAGCCGGGACACGAGTTCGTCGGGAGGCGGCCGATGCGGTGGAGGTACTGGCGGGCCATACCCCAGTGACCGGCCCTCAGTTGTTGGAGGTCCACCGCCTCGCTCCTGCTCACACCGGAGACGGGGCCCGGCATCCGGTCTTCCCAAATGCGCCGGAAGGAAGAGTCCGGGCATGACCTGCGCCATGCCTGTGCAGCCATCCTGGCCACGGCGCTTGTGATGGTGCGGACGTCCGCTGGCGCCTCTGGAGGCCGGCTGCTTCCCTCGCCAGCTCATCCGCCTTCTCATTTCCGGGGATACCGCAATGCGCGGGCACCCACTGCAGCATCACCTCTTGGTCTCTGGCGGAGATGCTTAGCTTGCACTCTGGCCGTAGCTTCGGGCATCGTGGCGCCTGCACTCAAGGTCGCCGTGTCGTCCGCGTAGGCGAAAACGGACGTCCTGGATACGCGACGGAGGTCGTCGATGAGGTCGGCGGACCAGAGGGTGAAGAGGGTGGGGGCCAGGACCGACCCCTGTGGCAGGCCCGCTCGGAAGGGGCGCTCCGAGCTGCGCACCCCGTTCACCTCAGCTCTGGCCCGGCGGTCCCTCAGGAAGCCGAACACCCACGTGGCCATACACCTCGGGAGGTGATGGAGGAGCTTCGAGTAGAGCATTCGGTGGTCGACGGCAGGGTTGTGCTCGACTAAAAAAAAAATTGCCGACTCGACTCAGCATTCAACTTCAGAAAGCCCTGACTCAACTCTGACTCAAACAAGGAGCTGATTTTTTCCCTTGACTCGACTCATGACTCAAGCGGCTCAATGAAAATATGAGTCGACTCAAACTTGACTCAAATTTTTTGTTGAGTCAAGTGAGTTGACTCAAAATTGACTCAGATAAAAAAGCTGTTAAGCGGGGGGGGGGGGACAAAAAAATCCGGTAGCAGGGCCACGGCTAAGTTGTTAAGCGGGGGGATGAAAGCTTATATATATATATATATATATATATATATATATATATATATATATATATATATATATATATATATATATATATATATATATATATATATATATATTCGAATAGTTCGGAAGCAGGTTCTCTTTTATGCAAGTTTTGTTAAACACAACAGCATAATGGGCACTTATCTTCTTCTTATTAAGACTTTCGAGGCGGCGAATGCACTGTCGAGGTTCGGGTTCGTGAAAATGTAAAATATTACCAAAAGATGTCATAAATACAAAATATCATAGCTATATTGTTGTTCGACGTTTCGATCTATCAGAGATCATTTTCAAGAAAATTACAGTCACACAGTTTTAGAAGTCATACTTTGAGATAAATGGGTTCAATTACATTTTTGGAACAAATATTACGGATATGATACTAAAACTATTCAGTCGATTAGTCACAGCATTCAAAACAAAATAACACACTTTTGTTTTCGTACATGAGCTATAACCCTAAACACATTCGTTCATCCTCCGCGAAGGAAGGTCACATCAAAAACACCACAGCGAGATACGTACGCGCATATGACAGATAACTCAGTCAACCCGCCGCGAGTACTTTGTCGTACAGTGATAAAGATGTGTTCTGCTTTGTCTGAATGTTGATGATTGGCTTTTTGTCGCGAATGTACACTGTTTCAAGTGTGACGAGCCGTCTACGATCCTGACAGTGTGCTAGGATGGATGTGTTGGTCACGAGATCGTCACGTGTGAGTGCGGTGTTGTGATGCTCTGTGTAGTGTTTCTTGGGGGCTCCGTCCTGCAGGTGCATTGTGAGACGTCTACTCAGAGACGTTGTGGTGTGACCAATGTAGTATACTTCGCGGGTCGCGCAGTCCCCGGCTGTACATTTAAACTGGTATACTACATTGGTCTGCTTGAGTGTTGCCGTGCTGCGTGTGGGATTGTTTTGCATCACCAGTGAGGATGTCTTGGGGCTAGTGTAGTAGACCTGAACTACCAGTCGCTGTTCCCCATCCGTAGGTTGGCAGTTACGGCGAACAATACCGCGGATCACCTGCTCATCCGTCTTCCATGTTGGAGACATCGTGCTGCGGTAGTACACTTTTAGCTCGTCTTTCTTTGTCTTTGGCTCCTTGTTTGTCACATGGTTCTCAAGCATGTTTTTTACAGCATCGTCAAACATGGAATTGCTGTACCCATTATCTACTAGGATCTTACGAACCCTCTCAAGTTCAGTGTGAAGTAGATCCCAAGTAGAGCAGTGTTTCATGGCCCGTCTAATGTACGCCCTTATGACACCTGATTTGTACGAGTCAGTGACGTCACCATCCCCATTCGCCGCCTCGAAAGTCTTAATAAGAAGAAGATAAGTGCCCATTATGCTGTTGTGTTTAACAAAACTTGCATATATATATATATATATATATATATATATATATATATATATCCCTCGCCCTGGCAGGGCATTTTTCATAACACGGCCTGGCAGGGGGGGGGGGGTCGATGCGACCCCCCCCTCGCGATTGGCTCCTATGGCACCTAGAAACACCAAATTTGGTAGGTAAATGGGCCATCTGGAGTTCTCGCCCCTGTGCAAATTTGGTTGCTCTAGGTCAATATTTAGGGGGGTTTTGGGGGGTATAAATGTAAAAATTTCGCTAAAAACAGGTCAAAAGTTTTTCGCTTATAACTTTTGATACAATTAAGATAGCGCAAAACGAAAAGCACCAGTGAACTCAGCACGTCAAGGCGCGTCGAATGATATACTTTTTAGCCTGCTTAAGTGTACTTAAAGTTTTTCTTAAATTTTAAGTAAACTTAAATTAATAAATTAAGTTCAAGTTAACCAAATTGCCTCATATTGCATATCATTCGATTCGGCTGATCACTAGGAACACAATGATACCATTTTTTAAGCTCTAGCGTCATTATGTGCCAAGTTATTGGCAAAAACGTCATTTGACCTCAGTTGACCTCATTTGACCTGACCCATGGATAAGTACACCAAACAAAGAAGCACCAAGTGACCTGCTGTTAAGTACTATGGTTTCAAAGCACAAAGTGATAGAACGGAGCGGATATCTCCAGTATTTTCCGAATTTAGTATTTTCCCATAGGCTTAACATTACGACGTAATGACCTCTAACTGACCTCAGGTCAGTGACCTCAAAAAACCCGAACTATATGTTATACAACTCGGTGAACTTAGCACATCCTGAAAGTTTGAAGGAAATCAGTGCAAAACTGTGAGTTGGACAGGTGCAAAAAGAAAATCGAAATTTGACCATGACCTTGTACCGGTTTTTCTGACCTGGTGACCTGACCCAAGGTCACCCGGACCTGAAATTTTCAGGTCATATGTAAAAAGGTTGCCCCATAGGCTGTGCCAAATTTGGCGGCGCTGCGCGCCGCCGTTTTTACGCTATCTTCGAAAAACCTTAGGGGGGGGGTCGCATCGACCCCCCCCCTGCCAGGGCGAGGGATATGTTGCGGGCCAAGTGCGAAGGCTAGTCCATTCGCGAATGGCCTAGTCCAAGTGCGATAACGCACTTGGACTAGGCCGTTTGCGAATGGACTAGTCCATGTGCGTTATTGCAGTTGGCCTAGGCCGTTTGCGAATGAACGGGCGTTTATGCTCCCAGTCCAAGTGCGAAGTCAGGCCAAGTGCGAAATATCCAGCAAAGTGACGTCAACTTGGCAAGTCAACTTGGCATGTGCAAAGTCCCGTGGTCCCAAGGTCAGGTCGGGTCATCAGCGGGGAGCCCGGAGCACGGTACTAATGGTCTCCGCACACCACGCGACTCTCCGCTGTTCGAAGGTCACGGGGATATTTGACCTCCCCAGATCCAGATCGGTGGCCGAAGCCTGGCCAGCGGCAACACGTTGCTATAATTTCCGCGTTGTGCAGGGTTCAGCGGAAAGTCGCATCCCGAATGGACCTGGTGTGTGGAGTCCTTAACCCGCGCCCGGCTGGGGGTCCTGGATTTCCACGCCCTGCTGGGGGGGGGGGTGTTTGAACACCCCCCCTTGTAACTCGGCCCCTGGGCCACGTAGCGATACGCGGAAGGCGGCGTTCGAAAGAGCGTCAAAAATAATGACGAAATCACTTCGGTCAATTTTTTGGTCAGGTCAAAGGTCAGGTCACTAGAGGTCATTGAAGGCAAAATTTCGCCGATTTCCAGGTCGAATGTCAAAAATTTCCAAGAAGCCAACGCATAACTCGGGAACCAATAGAGCTACAGCGCCGCGGAAAAGCGCATTCGATAGCCCTATTAACGCCCTTTCTGAGTAATTCTCTCAGATTTGACCTAACGTCAACGGTTTTGCCTGCAGGGGGCAAAAACTGCAAAAATAGCCGATTTTTTCGGAAACAGTTTTTCTGCAATAACTTTTGACCCAAGCCCTGTACGAGCTTATTTTTACCGGCATCGTGTTCCTCTCGTCAAGACGCATCGAATGAACTATAATTTGACCTTGAAAGGTCAACTTGAAAATTTGACCTCAGGTCAAGGTCATGACCTGACCGGAAAGGGTCATGTTGCATATCAGTCGATCCGTATCGTCGAGCTGAACACATCTAAGGCGTTTTCACCGCTCTAGCATGCCTCTATCAAAAGTTATTTGCGAAAAACTGATAGATACCATTCGTGACCTAAGATGACCTCAGGGCATAAACAAGGGTCACGGACACTATTTTCATGTTCAGTGTGTCTAAACCACTTGTAATTCGGTGTTTGGGAGTGTTTATAATGTCTTTCGTCCAAAAGAGGCGCATTTCAATTTTCTCCCATTGACTTATAATGGGGAGGTCGCAAAATTGACCTGACCTTAGGTCATCGATATCAAAATTCTGAGATATACATTTTGTACATGCTATTGCTCTTAGCGATCGCTGAAAGTTTCAAAGCGATCGGTCACTCGGTGTAGCTATGACAGACATTGAAACTTTTTATGAGGTGAGGTCACTTCAAGTGACCTGGTGACCTGACCTTGAATGACCTTGGTCTGAAATTTTCACAACATGTGTAGAATTGATGTATGATAAGGTGTACCAAAAACGGCGGCGCTCCGCGCCGCCGTTTTTGAGATATTCGCGAAAAACCACAAGGGGGGGTGTTCAAACACCCCCCCCCAGCAGGGCGCGGGTTAACCCAGAGTTGCGCCAGCTCGCAGATCTGCTCCGGAGAACAAACTAAACATATAGACGCAGTGGCGTCGCCACGGATTTTCGACTGGGGGATCTGGGGCCGTATTCACGTCGATCATTTTCGTAAGAATTTTCTTAAGTTTGGCCTACTTCTTAAGTATTTTCTTTTTATTCACGTGAACTCCATTGATAAAAACTTAAGAAGTGTCGACGTGAATATCAAATTATACTTACGAAAGAAAATCGACTTACGAAGTCGACGTGAATACGGCCCCTGGTCGGACGGTCAGACAAAGTAATCCCCATCAAATACTGAAAACTCCTCGGATTTAGACAATTTTATTTTGAGAATGCACCAAAATCGTTTTCAAAATATTTTATTTTATTCTTGATCGATTTTCGTGGCCAAAAGTGTGTGTGTGGGGGGAGGGGGGCGTCGGACCGGCATATTTTCAAGAATGTGTGTGTGGGGGGGGGGGGGGGGGGGTCCGGACCCCTCCGACCCCCCCGTCGGCGACGCCCCTGCATCGACCAGCGGTCCCCCATTCATTCGAAATCGTACCCCAATCCGAGGATCCATGCTTCCGGCGGCTAAGTGCAACGCCACAAACCCGTCCGTTCGCAAACGGCCTAGGCCATTCGCGAATGGCCGGCCATTCGCAAACGGACTAGTCCGTTTGCAAACGGACCGCCATTCGCAAACGGCCTAGTCCATTCGCGAATGGACTAGTCCGTTCGCAAACGTACTAGCCTTCGCACTTGGCCCGTAACACATATATAGTTTCTAGAAAATTGAGTCGAGTCAGCTGACTCATGTTTCTAAATGTTTGACTCAACTCAATGTCAAAAGTTAGTTTACTGACTCAACTCTGACTCAACTCAACACCTTAATATTTTTGTCCGACTCAACTCTAACTCAACTCAACAGCTCAACATTTTATCCGACTCGACTCAAATCTGACTCATTTGAGTCAGAGTTGAGTCAAATTTCTGACTCGACTCATGAGTCAAGCACAACCCTGGTCGACGGTATCATAGGCGCGGCTGAAATCGAAAGCCAGGAGGACGAACTTATCGGCCGTAGTACCATCTTTCGGGCGTCCTCGTGGCTTCGGCCGGTTGGGTTCCAGCCGTCTTGGAACACAGCTCGCAGATACTGTTTCTGGCGGGGCAGTCACTGAGCTGGGCATGCCACGGGCCGCCGCAGTAGGCGCAGCGCCGACCCCGGTCGGCCGGACGAGTCGCCCGTGAGCGCTGGCGGGGTGACACTCGACTGATGAACGCCATGCCAGGCGGCACAAGGCCGTGACTCGGTCCGTGCAGCGCCTCACGCCCACTTTGCGCGTTTTCACGCGCCTGACAGATGCTGACTGCACGGGCCAGTGTGAGAGACTCTGTCGCCAGTAGCTCCTCCAGCGTGTCACTGTCACGAATCCCGGTCACAATCTTATCACGGAGTTGTTCATCTTGGCAGTTTGAACAGAAACCACAGAACTCGTAAATCTCCTTCACTGCTATCATGAAATCATTGAATGACTCGTCAGGTGCCTGTGATCGCATATAAAACTCTCTTCTGTCCAGTATTACGTTGCGCTGTTTACGCAGATATGCTTCCATTTCTGCTATAATGGCCTACGTCGTGATCGCGTCATCATTGATGTCGAGCCGAAGACTGAACTTAACTATCTTGATCCAGTCATCATCCAGCAATGCGAAGAGAGCTGCTTTCTTTTCTGCGAGTGAAACATCCCTGATACCGGTCAACAGGCAATATCCTTGATATCGGTCTTTCCAGGCCGAGAACTCACGAAGCGACGCTCCGGAGAAGAGGCGGGGGGCCGGTGTGGCTGCCGAGCTCAGACGGCCGGTCGGGCGGCTCTCGGGCTGCGGTGTGTGAGCGGGTACCAGCTGCAGGAGGCGCTCCGTCAGACGGGCCTCGCGCTCTTTGGCCTCCTGGCGCTCCTCCGCCATCGCCTGCAGCTGCTGGGACAGGAGAACGCCGAGCTGCTCGACGGCATCAGCCATAGTCACGAACACTGCGGTAGTCGAGTCACTAACGTGAAAGGTTCACACTTCACTGCTCGGGGTTACATGAGCAGAGTTAATACGCATTACAAACGGACTACAATGGTGAGCGAATAGGAAAATCCGTTCCTGATACGCATTTACTTGCTCATGTAACCCCGGTAACTGACTGCCAACCGCGCCATGTCATATGTATTCGCGAGCACAGCGAGCGGGCAACTGCCGACCGGTCAGCGGTCCCGTTGGAGCGGGGCCGCAGGGGCGCGTCCAGGTACACGTAAGCGGTAAGTGGGGATGTGACGGGGCCCATTTCAGGCCTGAGAGGGCCCATTTGATACCTGTGAGGGCCCACTTCAGGCCTGAATGGGTCCATTTCAGGCCCTAGAGGGCATGTTTGAGGTCTGAGAGGGCTCATTTCAGGCCCGAGAGGGGCCCATTTCAGGCCTGAGAGGGGCCAATTTCAGGCCTGAGGGGGCCATTTCAGGCCCGAGGGGGCCATTTCAAGCTTGAGACGGCCCATTTCATGCCCTAGAGGGCCCATTTGAGGCCTGGGAGAGGCCCATTTCAGGGATAAGAGGCACCATTTCAGACCTGAGATGGCCCAGTTACGGTATGAGGGGGCCCTTTTTCGACATGATAGGGACCATTTCCGGGCTGAGAAGGCCCATTTCAGGTCTGAGAGGGCCAAGATCAGGCCTGAAAGGGCCCATTTCAGGCCCTAGAGGACCTATTTGAGGCCTGAGACGGTCCATTTCAGGCCTGAGAGGGCCCATTTCAGGTCTGAGAGGGCCCAGTTCAGACCTGAGAAAACTGACACCTGAGGCTCCTGCACCGGCTTTTGAGGGGCCCACCGGCCTCTGATAGCCGGCACGCAGGTCTCAAAGGACCATTCGATTGTCGATATCTAAACCCCCAAGTATTGGAAGGCCTGTACTCTATGCAGACTCTTGAGGGCTTTACGTGGGCTTGTAAATGCCCCAAACTGGCCCTAGTCCAGCTCGACTGCGCCCCGCAGAGCATGGGGCCCTAAGCTTTCCAGCTTTACGCCCCTGAGGGGTGTTTGAATATTCCCTTCTAACTTGACTCCAGGGTCACGTAGCGACAAGCGCGGCGGTAGGCGGCTTTATAAAGAGCGTTGAAAATCATGGAGAAATTACTTCAGTCATGTTGCAGTTCAGACCAAAGCCAACGTCGTCATGTTCATTGTTCATCGAAGGAAAAGCTTCGCCTATTTCGACATTCGAGGACATATAAAGCTTTAGCGCGCTGAAAGTGGGTTCGATAGCTCTCTAACGCACGCAATCAGCCATGGGTGGGAAGGGGGCGTATCGGCCAAACCCGATCATCTAACAAAAAATTTAACCCTCGCTGGCCGAGGGGGAGGGGGGCGGGTGCCGCCCCCCCCCCATAGGGTTTTTTCGCGATAGCTCCGACCACGCTGGCGATAGAGAGCTGAAACTTGGCATACCTGACCTTTGATTCAAGCCAGATCTTTTGACACCAACCGACTTTTTGGGTCAGGTCAGGTTACTGACCTATGACGTCATAAGTGAACCTCTGCACGGTCTTTAGATGTCGCAACTTCGCAACGCCCTCACTGCCAGAGGAGATGTCACAGGGAAATGAAACTTGCAGGATCTAGTATCCATTATGAGTCTCACACCTAGTATATCTCGGATTTTTCCTAAAGGTCATATGAGGTCAGGTCATTTTCGTGACCTCACCATTATAAGTCAATGGGGAAAAATGAAAACTGCTATTCTGGCGCCGGGAACGATCTCCAACTATCTCAAGCACACAGAATCGTGATTTGATGCACTCCTTGCCAGGTCAGATGCGTCACTTTTGCAATGTTGACCTTGCGTGACGTCATTTATGACGTCATCAAGGTCATATTAGTTTTTCGTCAATAGCTCTTGATCAAATTGAGCTAGCGAGTCGGGAAAGCCACCAATGGACTCAGGAAGACCTGAAGACCTGCCGAATCGAATGATATGCGACATGACCTCTTTCGACCAAGTTATTGACCTGGGGGTGCTGACCTGTCCTTGACCTGAGGTCAACACCCCAAGTTGACCTGACCCGGACAAAAAGTATATCATTCGACGCGCCTGAGCAAGGCGAGCACGATGCTGCCAAAATCGCGGCTCTGCGGCTGGTTTTTGCGAAGTTATTCACCAAAAACTTAACCGTACCTTGGGGCACTTGACCTGACGTCAGAGGTCACCGGTTGACCTAGGACCTTAAAATCGGGTACCAATCTCTGCGTCTCGTGACCGCAGATGAAGGTCATGCCCTTAACTACTTGGAAAGTTCATGATGGTCATCAACCGATCCGTAAGGACGACCTTAACCCGGCAGTTGCTGGGGTATTTCGCCACCCACCGTTTGCTGGGGGGGGGGGGGGCGTTAAACGCCCCCAGCCAATAACTCGAGAACCAATAGGCGCAGCGAAACGCACGAGGCGGCAAACGAAAGAACGCGACGAGACGCTTCAGATGAGTACTTCAAAGTTGAATTTTGAGGTCACAGGTCGGGTCAAGGTCAGGTCAAACACCTGAAATCGGGCTTTCAGTAGCATAGATTTCAGGACTTCGCAATGGGCGCCTCTCGTCATAAACTCTGTCAAAACGGTGCACAATCCATCATATAAGGCCTACAAGAGTGTCAGCTCCATGTAGGGGTCAATCAAGCATAGGTCAGGGTCAAGGTCAGGTCAACCGGGTAGGCACATATCCCCGAAAATCAAAACTGATATTCGCAGCCTGTGACACATGTTTTATGGGTAATTTGGGGCGTAGAACACGATGGTGACCTTCATTTTATCATATGTGTACGTGTTTGGCTCAAAAAGTTCAATTTAAGAAATTCATGTATCATGGTGGTGAAGTAGTCACGAGAAATTGCCAAGATTCAGTTCAAGATTTTGGAAAATGCGGAACGATAATCAATAATCGAAGATAGCCATCTGATTGTGCATGGTATTGGCAGTCTAATGGCGTTTACGACATGTCTATATGTCTATTCTGTGATTTTATATGATTTTTTGAACATATGCCGTTTTTGGTCGAAAACTCAGAAATCATGACGTCACTAAAACCTCGATATCTCAAAAATTTTCCGATCGATTTTTTTGAAACTTTGGCACAATAAACTTCAATCAATTCCCTACAGGTACCCAAAATTTGGCGCGCCTGCGGCGCGCCGTTTTTATGGTATGGCCCGGCGAAAAAAGTGGGGGCGTTTAACGCCCCCCCCCCCCAGCAACTCGCGGGTTAACACCTTCAAAACCATGTCATTACTCTACCTCGTCTCCTATATCAAAAGTAATAGTCGAAAAACTGATAATGAACTTTTTGACCTAGCCCGACCCTTTGAGTGGCCGCTGGCCATCAATTGCACGCTGTCCATCAAATATGGGCAGAATGGTCGTGTTTCTGTGAATATGCTGTTGTTTTTTACGTGTTTCTTCAGATCAAGAGATATTTGTCTTTTTCCCCGATTTGGCTGGTAATGATGAGGACAAAGATCTGACCTGAGTCTGACCACAGATCAGAGTGTTATCACGCGCAGCGACGGGGGGCGGATATCCGCCCCCCCTGAGGTTTTTCGCGAATAGCGGAAAAACTGCGGCGCGTAGCGCCGCGAAACTTGGTATGCCTATTCTCTCATCAATTTTACACATGGTGTGCGAGATTGAACCTCCGAACTTTAAAGGTCAGGTCACCAGGTCACTTTGAATGACCCAACCTCAAGTCACTTTTTTGCAACTTTGTCACCGTAACAGAGCTACAGTAGATGTCGGAGGCCTTTGAAAGTCGCAGGATGTTATTAGGTCACTAGTATCTACAATTTGTATATCTCGGAATTTTGATATCGGTGACCTAAGGTCAGATCAATTTCTCGACCTCCCCATTATAAGTCAATGGGGAAAAAAATCAACTCCCTGTTTTTACCACTAAAACGGGTCGGAATGGCCCCATATACCATACATAACTTCATATACGATCAACCTTCACTACCTTGAGGTCAGTTTTGCTGTTGGGCAGCTGCAAGGTCATGTGACGTCATCAAAGGTCACCAAAGGTTTTTTGCCAATAACTCCGTACAGAAACAAGATACAGCCGCGCAGATAGTCTCATTGTGTTCAGCTCGTCAAGACGCATCGAATGATATACATAATGATCTCGAGGTCACGTGACCTGAGGTCAACCTTTGACCTTGACCTTTCGAGGTCAGCATATATATCATTCGATGCGGATTGACGAGAGGATCACGATGATGCCCTTAGTTTGTTCCTATCTTGACTAATTCGAAAGTTATTCGAGAAAAACTCCATATCTAGCGCCGCCATTTTGACTTTTTGACCCCTGTGACGTCATCTTTGACCTGACCTGAAAATGACCTCAGTAAAAATTGTAGACCTTGTCGGCGTGCGCATCCGATGCCGTTTACTGCTTGTCGCTATCTTGCTTCGTTCTCGAGATCTCAGGGGGGGGCGGTCATCCGCCCCCCCCCCCCGTCGCACTATGGTTGGAAACGGCCTCACGGATGGCCGTGGGCAATTTCGGAATATATGTATATTTGGGGTGTCATTCTGTTGGAAATTGATGAAATGTTTTGAATTCGGCAGAAAAAAAAAATATTTAGTTACGCATTTAGTCTACATTATCGTACGTGGAATCGGGACTTTCTGATAGTGGCTTTTTTGGTGCGCCGTCAAAGGTTTAAACAACCGCGCTGGTGATAGCATGTGGAGTACCTCCATGACGTTGTAAAACTGGATTATTATATGTCAAAATAATCCTTGTTATGTTGGCTATCGAGTGGAGTGACTGTTTTCCCCATGCGTGTTCAAAATCAGGAACGACATTGCATTCTGTTTGCAGTGTCACCACAGCAACATTTGCAAAATTACGTTTATGTTTCATTGGACATACAAAAAGTTCTCCATCGACCTCCATTGAGCTTTTTGGCAGAATAAATCTCTGTTCAATTCTGCGTAAGGGGATCGTAAAAGCAGACTGCGCACTTGTGCGCAAAATCGTCCGTGAAGCTTCATCTCCCGAGGCGTACCTACCCGTCGCTTCGTTAGCACCAGGTCGGGTCGTCAGTCGTGCAATCGCTTATCCTAATAAATGATGGTAAGAAGCAGGGTTGCGGAGTCGTGGTGGCGCCAAATCCGACTCCGACTACGACTCCGACTCCTGAATCGTTGCCATGACTCCGGCCGACTCTGTCTCCGACTCCGGACCCCTGCCAGTGTTTCGGAGTCGTGATGGAGCTGTTCCGATTCGGACCGACTCCGACTTCCACTGCGGGCTCCTGACCGACCCCGACTCCGACTCCGACTCCTGGCTCGTTGCCACGACTCTGAGTGACTCTGACTCCGACTCTGACTCTGACTCCGACTCTGACTCTGACTCCGACTCTGACTTCGACTCCGCACCCCTCGTAAGAAGTAACTGCTCGCCCCTGCACCTGGAGTATGGATATCGTGCAAACGTGTATGGATATCGTGGAGTATGGATATGGATATCCACTGACAGAGCAGACATACAAACATGCTGTAAGCGCCATAGTACACTGCCAATACCATGGCAAATCAAATGGCTATCTATGGTTTTTGATCATCGTTCTACATTTTCCAAAATCTTGAACTGGATGTTGGCAATTTCTCGTGACTACTTCACGACCATGATGCATGCATTTCTGAAATTGATCTTTTTTCAACCAAGCACGTACTCGTATGATAAAATGAATGTCACCATCGTGTTCTACGCCCAAAAGTACCCATAAAACATGTGTCATGGGCTGAGAATAGGTACCTACCAGTTTTAATATTCGGGGTTATGTGCTAACCTGATTGACCTGACTTTGACCCTGGCCAGTGGCCTATGTTTGACTGACCCCTACATTGATCTGACACTCTTTTAGCACTTATATGAAGGGTTGTGACAGTTGTGACAGTTGTGACAGATTGTTTAGGACCAACTGATGACTGAATTTATTTAGGACCAACTGATGACGATATAATCGAAACGCGAAACGCGAGGCACCGATTGCGAGGTTCTAAAGTCCATGCTACTGAAAGCCCGATTTCAAGTGTTTGACCTGACCTTGACCCGACTTGTGACCTCGAAATTCAACTTTAAAGTATTCATGTGAATCGTCTCGTCGCGTTCTTCTTTCGTTTGCCGCCTCGTGCGTTTCGCTGCGCCTATTTGTTCGCGAGTTATCGGCTGGGGGCGTTGAACGCCCCCCCCCCCCCCCGGCAAACGGCGAATGGGGAAATACCCCAGCAACTGCCGGGTTAATCTGACGCATGTTTTGTCATTTGATTGTCATTTTATTTCTTACTTTTTTGCCCAATCTAAAAAAAATCATAAATACTCTTTCTCCAAATTTTTTACCCCTTAGGACCAATAGTATGACACTGTGCGTCACTACGTTGATATTTCTCGCCCTAAAGCATAACAACAATATCCATTCAGTAAAAGCAGTATTCAAAACATGTTCAAAATGCCTCGCGATATCGATATTATAACGAAAGACATAGGCGACTTATAACATACTTGCAATGATGACGTCACACACGCGTGACGTGACGTGACCTCGCAATTTCTGAGTTACTGTATGATGCACGAATAACACTGGTATACCTATGCAAAGTTTCATCGCAGTCAGTCTACGCATTAATTAACAAGTTATGGGCAAAACATTTTTTCGCGTTGACCCCCGGCCATCCGTGAGGCCGTTTCCAACCATAGTGCGTCGGTACGAAATTGGCGCAGACCCCCGTCGGTGCGCGTGTTAACAAAGCTTAAAGTGCGAAATTAATATTCAATGATTATTCAGATGGTTTCAGATGGTGTGATTTTCCAAAAATACTCGGCAAAACAGCAACCATTTTCGTTGTTGGTAAGGGACCACCATTTAGGGGGCCCACTTTGTTGGGGGGCCCATCGCGAACGTTTCTCACCCCCGTCACCAGAGTTCTGGCTGCGCCACTGGGTGTACGTACAAGTGCGTGCATTGCAAGCCCCCCCCCCGGGGGGCCCTTCCACCACAATAATGTACACGATCAATGGTGGAGCTTGCTAGTTGAGGTTGATCGGTTCATCCATTTGCCATCAACGCTGTCCATTTGCATATAGTTACCGGCATTGCATGTGTGATCTGCGGTATCTCACCTCTGACATTGAGGCACCAGAGGCCCTCCGGCAGCTGGCCCCTCAGTAGCGGGAGGTCGGCGGCGGTAACTGATAGGCATCGCAGCCCACGGCACCTGGTGAGGGGCTCCAGGCTGCCAGCCGTGTGATCAGTACAATCTGGAAAACACGCAGACACACATACAGACAGGATCAGTTGGCTGTAATACATGTCGATATATGATAAAACGAAAAAAACACCTAATAATTCACATGGTTTTATGGACACAGTAGACAATGGTAAGACAGTGCTATTATATGATACCTATATGCAATGTTAAGCAAATGCATTGAACTTCATTGAACAGTGCAACACAATTGTTATGAGTATGATCAACTAACTCTGAACGAATATGTCACTGAGTGAACAGTCCTCCATTTTGGAGCTCAATTGGCTTCATTATTTCGCAAAGCACATTGGCTATGTATCACTTCTGTCTCCATTAGGTGCGACACCGGCACACAGTTACTCGATGTCCGCCATTCGCTGAGCCCGTATATCAGCGGCCTGTCCGTGCTGCCGCTGCTCACCGTATATCTCCAGTCGTGTGACCGTCCGTCCCAGGTCAGCCAGGTGACTGATGGTGTCGGCAGTCACCCCCTGGAGCGACACTGACAGACCATCATCCTCGTACCATTCCGGCCACCTCGGCTCCGTCACCTCCGGCCCTGTCGGACAGAGCTGTGTCAGCTGACTGCAGTCGGACAGAGCTGCCGCCAGCTCCCCGCTGCACCACTGACACCAGAGTGTCAGACACTGACACAGCCTACACTGACATAGCCGAGCGGCCGCACAGCAATTTTTAGCACCAGCAGTCATATGTAGAATGTGAATATGAACATATTCATAATATGTATATGCGATAAGTATATGCATAATACAGTAGTCTATGAAACTACTTGTGCTACTCTCATTGTTTGCACTATATCTATCTTCATTCCTCATTGGAATAACTGCTCACTAATTGTAGCAATGGCCAATGCCTGCATTCCCGTGCTGGCCGCCTTCGATCGTGGCGCCACCTATACTCTGTATAACCGCCGCGCCAGGGCCGCGGCCAGTCAGTCCTGTCAGTCTGCTCAGACTCGTCGTCAGCGAGCTCTCTCTATGTAGTCAGTCAGTGTCAGTCGTCGATTAATACTCAATACGTTTGTTCGGAAATTTGCTGCTTGTGACAATGCAACTATTCCTAGTAGGTACCTCAACTTTTAAATCACCCCGTGACGTTACACTAATATTCCTCGCATATGCCACAAGCATGAACACTATCGAAGGGCATGCATGAGCCCCTTCCCCCTCTCACCACAATACGAGTAATAGACACGATTAACGATGAAACCTGCTAGTTGAGGCTGAATGGTTCGGCCATTTCCCGTCTCCGTTGTAAATTTGCATAAGAGGCATTACACGTGTAATCTGCGTTATCTCACCTCTAACATTGAGGAGTATGAGGCCCTCCGGCAGCTGTCCCCTCAGTCGCGGGAGGTCGGCGGCGGAGACTGATAGGCGCTCCAGCCCAGTGCACCTGGTGAGGGGCTCCAGGCTCACGGTGTCAGGGACGCCGCCGGACAGGGTGAGATACCGCAGCTTAGGGCACCTGGTGAGGGGCTCCAGGCTCACGGTGTCAGGGACGCCGCCGGACAGGGTGAGATACCGCAGCTTAGGGCACCTGGTGAGGGGCTCCAGGCTCACGGTGTCAGGGACGCCGCCGGACAGGGTGAGATATTGCAGCTTAGGGCACCTGGTGAGGGGCTCCAGGCTGCCGGCCGTGAGATCAGGACAGTCTGGAAAACACACAGACACACATACATACAGGATCAGCCGACTGGGGTGATGACTAGCAGACGCCAAGGCTGATGCATGATAAAATGGAAAAATACAATCACCTCGCACTTTGCAGACTTCCATCGGATCTCAATATAATGGCACAATCCTGCTTTTACGACCAAAATATGCAATGCGTTCAGCTAATGAAATCTGTTTTCTCGCGAACAGCAACAGCATTATAATGTGTATGTGGTATGAGACTTCATATATATCGTGGGTTTATGTCTGCCTGAATTTATATCAAGTGCACTAACTCCACTATTTCGAGAAAAAAAATCATAATGGGACAGTGTTTTACGTTGTAAGTACCTAACGGCATCTCTACACGTATGTTACTATTTACACGTCCAGTCATAACACCACACCGTTACTCGGTGACGGGCGACGGCCACTCGCTGAGCTCGTATATCAGTGGCCTGTCCGTGCTGCCGCTGCTCACCGTATATCTCCCGTACTGTGACCGTCCGTCCCAGGTCAGCCAGGTGACTGATGGTGTCGGCAGCCACCCCCTGGAGCGACACTGACAGAACACTCCCGTACCATTCCGGCCACCTCGGCTCCGCCACCTCCGGCCCTGTCGGACAGAGCTGTGTCAGCTGACTGCAGTCGGACAGAGCTGCCGCCAGCTCCTCGCTGCACCACTGACACCAGAGTTTCAGACACTGACACAGCCAGAACTGACACAGCCGAGCGGCTTGAGAGCGATATTTAGCACCACCTATCATATGCAAATATGCGAATATCAACAAAAGTGCGACATTCCCTCAGGCCTCAGCTCAGCACATGCGTTATTAAACAGTAAAAGTATAAGGGTAACATCAAATTGGCAGTTTAACGAATTACACTACTCGAAGCAGTTGCAAGGTAAAATTAGCCCTCATCTATATGATTGTTAACTATATACCTATTACAAACATATAGACACTAGAGATGTCAATCGGATACCAACTTTTTGGTATACCGATACCAAACCGATACCAACTTGGTATTTGGTATTTCAATCGTAATGTGTTTGGTAATTTGTTGGTATCATAAGCCCTCACTAATGTATAAGAGGCTAAGAAATCGGTAAAAAGTTGGTATTTCCCTCAGTTTCCCAAGTTGGTTTGGTTTCGGTATTTTCCCGCGGTTTTGGTTGGTATTTGGTTTGGTATCGGTATTCCGATTTTCCGTAATTGACATCACTAATAGACACCACGTATGTATTGGTATAACTTTGGATGCTTATGTATAACATGCATGTACTTCATACAACTGTAAGCATTGCAAGTTGCAACCCATCCCCCAATATCATGCACATGCAACGTTGTGTGTTGTTGACCGAATCTGATCGGTTCGTCAATTTGCCGTCTTCGCTGACCATTTGCATATACCGGCATTACATGTGTGATCCGCGGTATGTACCTCACCTCTGACATGGAGGACTCTGAGGCCCTCCGGCAGCTGCCCCCTCAGTCGCGGGAGGTCGGCGGCGGAGACTGACAGGCATTTCACAGTCTCCAGTGAGCTCCGCAGCTCCGTCAGCTCGATGAGACCGACTCCGGCCGGAAGGATGATCGTGTTTGGGTCAACCTTGATGATGGCATCCACAGCTAAAAAAGTGACACAGAAGTAAAACGGTTTTATTTTAAACGGATTTATCCACAGACTTTCACAGAATACCATAACATACCTATAGGCAAAAGTGTAATAAAATTGGCATTACCTATCAACTCGCGCCCTCTGCGGGGGCCCTGCGCGCCCTGAATTATATGTGGTCAGCTCGACGATACGGATCGACTGATATGCAACATGGGATTTTCAGGTCAGGTCTTGACCTTGACGTAAGGTCACATTTTCAAGTTGACCTTTCAATGTCAAAATATAGTTCATTTGAAGCGTCTTTACGAGAGGAACTCGATGCCGGTAATGGTTAACTCGTGGAAGGTTGAAGTCAAAAATTATGTCAGAATTACTGTTTCTGAAAGAATTGTCTATTGTGACAGTTTTTTCCCCGGCAATACCGTGGACCTTAGGTCAAATCTGAGAGAATAACTCAGAAATAGCGTTAACCCGCGCCCCACTGGGGTCTGCGTATAACACGCCCTACTGGGGGGGGGGGGGGGCTATTCATAGCCCCCTCCTAACTCCGAAACTACTGGGCCGATCGTCGAAATTCAAACGGCGTCTGATAGCCCCGGAAAAACTGTCGAGCGAAACCTAATTTCATTGACCTCGAGGTCACCGATGACGTCACAGGTCAGGTCAAAGTAAAAATTATTAGCATTTTGGCTTCTTCACGTTTTGGGCTCTGGCCGCCGTCTTACAAGTCAGATCAGGCTCATTTTTGGTTCACACACTCGTGAACAGATGCTCTAGAAACTCTGAGGGTACCAAACTTGTACTTTGATTTTCAGGTCAAGATCAGGTCATCACAGGTCACGAAAATATTATATCATCCGTCGGTCACGTGACACATGTTTTATGGTCCAGTTAGGCCAAAAATTTCGAATTTGATGTCGTCTGTGTCATTCGAAGTCATTTTGAGTCAAATGTAGCTTAGGTCAGGTCACTTTCAGGTCAAAAAAGGTCAAATTTTGAAGTTAAAATTTTTCAACCAAAAAGGTGTCTATTGGATGCAGTTTGAGCTCAGGAACACGATGGTGCTATTTATATTGGCGTACGATGTCAAATTCGTGCTGAAAAATTGATTTGAAAAATTAATAATTGTTAATTTTTTGCAATAATGCGTATAACTTGGCCATTTTTGAAGATATTTAGCTAAAACTTGCTAGAGTTAGTCATAATAATGCGTTCTATCACATATGTTCCGTTTTTTTCGAAAAGTCAAAAAAGAATTGAAAAAATGTAAAAATATAAATTTTGAATTTTATTATATCAAATTTTCAAAATTTTCAAAATTTCGAAAATCCGAGATAGCAGTTTGATAGCGCAGTCTATTTTGAGTCCTCTCATGCAAAGAAATTGGATCTAGCTTAAAAACTAAGCTCTTGGGAGCGATTGCCGTGGTTCAATGTTTTGCGTCGAAATCGGCCGAACATGACGTCACTCTGACGTCATTTCCGGCCGACTTATAATAGGTACGAAGTTCAAATTTTGACATAAGGTGTCAAATTGATGCAGCCAAAGGTACTGAAAGTTTGGCGTCGATACGTCAAGCGGTTTGGAAGTTATTGCAGAAAAACGAGAGGGGGGCTATAAATAGCCCCCCCCCAGTGGGGCGCGGGTTAATAGGGTTATCAAATGCGCTTTCCCGAGGCGCTGTAGCTCTATTGCGGTTTCAGACTTATGCGCCGGCTCATTCTCATTCTCATTCTCATTCTCATTCTCATTCTCATTCTCATTCTCATTCTCATTCTCATTCTCATTCTCATTCTCATTCTCATTCTCATTCTCATTCTCATTCTCATTCTCATTCTCATTCTCATTCTCATTCTCATTCTCATTCTCATTCTCATTCTCATTCTCATTCTCATTCTCATTCTCATTCTCATTCTCATTCTCATTCTCATTCTCATTCTCATTCTCTCTCTCTCTCTCTCTCTCTCTCTCTCTCTCTCTCTCTCTCTCTCTCTCTCTCTCTCTCTCTCTCTCTCTCTCTCTCTCTCTCTCTCTCTCTCTCTCTCTCTCTCTCTCTCTCTCTCTCTCTTTCTCACTCTCTCTCTCTCTCTCTCTCTCTCTCCTCTCTCTCTCTCTCTTTCGCTCT
This sequence comes from Amphibalanus amphitrite, assembly GCF_019059575.1. Lineage (NCBI taxonomy): Eukaryota > Metazoa > Arthropoda > Thecostraca > Balanomorpha > Balanidae > Amphibalanus > Amphibalanus amphitrite. The sequence continues at coordinate 1,721,692 of NW_024881504.1, forward strand.
CTCTCCGCCTCTCTCTCTCTCTCTCTCTCTCTCTCTCTCTCTCTCTCTCTCTCTCTCTCTCTCTCTCTCTGCCTATCGCTAATATTTTTTTTCTCGCCTAAATTTGTTTGCTTCGGAGGCCGATTCGGATAACTTTATAGCCGATTTGGATAACTTTAGCAGTTGTGAAGTCATGGGATCAGTGACGGAGAATAGCATTTTAACCCTATTACTGGTGGGCTCTCTGGACTACGTTAACTGGTGGAGGGGGGCCGATTCGGCCCCCTTGATATCTCAAAAACCAAATGCCCGATCTTAACCCGCGCCCTGGTGGGGTCTGTTTATAACGCGACCTGGTGGAGGGGGGGCTATTTTTTGCCCCCCCCCTCGTATCTCCGAAACTACTGGACGGATCCGCAAAATTCAAACGGCGTTCGAAAGGCCTGTCAAATTTGTCGAAGGAAACCAAATTTCATTGACCTCGGGGTCACCGATGACGTCACAGGTCAGGTCAAAGATGAAATGTTTCACCGTTCACGGGTCTTCTAGGGAATGCGCTATAACACCGAGGAAAACGCATTTTGTCGAGAATCAGCGATAGGGCGTCATTTGCCTAGTAGATATGTTGCTATTAGAGGTCACTGACAATACCAGGTCAGGTCACAGGTCAGGTCACCAAGGGTCACAGGTCAGGTCACATGAGCCCAACTTTACTAAGGTTGTGTGATGCATGTTTTATGGCCAATTTTTCATTTCGAACTCAATGGTGTTGGTTATAAGACTATCAGGTACGGCTTAGGTCACTGTCTGGTGAAGTTCAGGTCAAGGTCAGGTCAAGGTCAGGCCAAAAAAGGTCATATTTTAAAGTTGATAGTTTTGCATAAAATGGGTATTGATTCGATGCAGCTCGTCACGGGGAGTCTAATGGTGGTCTTTGTTTTGCGCTACGGGTTCTAGAATTGCTAAAAATTGAGTTTGAAAATTTAACGTCATCAATTTTTTACAGTTTTTTTCGCTATAACTTCGCCAAAAAATAATGTATCAATCTCAAATTTGGTATGTAGATGGAAGGCGGTAAGGACTATTACATATATTCCGGTTTTTGCGAAATTCAAAAAAACTTTTTGGATTTTTCGATTATTATATCCAAAAAAATCATTTTTTGATTTTTGGGGGTCAAAATCCAAAAATTTCAAAAATCCGAGATAGCAGTTTTGTAGCCCTTTTGATTCTACAGCTTTTATGTCTTTACCATTTTTCTGTATTCGCAAAGCTATAGGTCTGACAGCTCTTCTCGCGAAACCCTTTTTTGGGTCGAAAACGGCAGAACATGACGTCACTCTGACGTCATTTCCGGCCAACCTATCATAGCCTTTGGAAAAATATTTGGTCACAATGTATAAAATTGATGTCCGGGAGGGTACTGAAAGTTTGGTGACGATCAGCGCAGCGGTTCTCGAGATATATTGAAAGGTCTGGAGGGGTGGGGGGCAAAAAATAGCCCCCCCCCCCCCACCAGGTCGCAGGTTAATGGGACAAACGCTATTCGATTGCTCTCATCGTTAACCCGCGCCCCGCTGGGCTATTCAGCCATACGCGCCCTGCTGGGGGGGGGGGCAGATTCTGCCCCCCCTGTCTAACTTCCGAACCGATGGTCGTAGAAAGACGGGGAAAACGGCAATCGAAAGCTCTCAACAAGGCGGATCTTAACCCGCGCCCTGCTGGGGGGGGGTGTTTGAACACCCCCCCTTGTGGTTTTTCGCGAATATCTCAAAAACGGCGGCGCGGAGCGCCGCCGATTTTGGTACAACTTATCATACATCAATTCTACACATGTTGTGAAAATTTCAGACCAAGGTCATTCAAGGTCAGGTCACCAGGTCACTTGAAGTGACCTCACCTCATAAAAAGTTTCAATGTCTGTCATAGCTACACCGAGTGACCGATCGCTTTGAAACTTTCAGCGATTGCTAAGAGCAATAGCATGTACAAAATGTATATCTCAGAATTTTGATATCGATGACCTAAGGTCAGGTCAATTTTGCGACCTCCCCATTATAAGTCAATGGGAGAAAATTGAAATGCGCCTCTTTTGGACGAAAGACATTATAAACACTCCCAAACACTGAATTACAAGTGGTTTAGATACACTGAACATGAAAATGGTGTCCGTGACCCCTGTTTATGCCCTGAGGTCATCTTAGGTCACGAATGGTATCTAACAGTTTTTCGCAAATAACTTTTGATAGAGGCATGCTAGAGCGATGAAAACGCCTTAGATGTGTTCAGCTCGACGATACGGATCGACTGATATGCAACATGACCCTTTCCGGTCAGGTCATGACCTTGACCTGAGGTCAAATTTTCAAGTTGACCTTTCAAGGTCAACTTATAGTTCATTCGATGCGTCTTGACGAGAGGAACACGATGCCGGTGAAAGTAAGCTCGTACAAGGCTTGGGTCAAAAGTTATTGCAGAAAAACTGTTTCCGAAAAAAATCGGCTATTTTTGCAGTTTTTGCCCCCTGCAGGCAAAACCGTTGACGTTAGGTCAAATCTGAGAACATTACTCAGAAAGGGCGCTAATAGGGCTATCGAATGCGCTTTTCCGCGGCGCTGTAGCTCTATTGGTTCCCGAGTTATGCGTTGGCTTCTTGGAAATTGTCGACATTCGACCTGGAAATCGGCGAAATTTTGCCTTCAATGACCTCTGGTGACCTGACCTTTGACTTGACCAAAAAATTGACCGAAGTGATTTCCTCATTATTTTTGACGCTCTTTCGAACGCCGCCTTCCGCGTATCGCTACGTGGCCCAGGAGCCGAGTTAGAAGGGGGGTGTTCAAACACCCCCCCCCCCCCCAGCAGGGCGTGGAAATCCAGGACTCCCAGCAGGGCGCGGGTTAACCCGCGCCCCGTTGGGCTCTGCCGAGCAACGCGCCCGGTTGGGGGGGGGGCATTTTGGCCCCCCCCCCCTAAGATCTCGAGAACCACGCAACATAGCGACAAGCGGTAATTAACGGCGTTGGATAGGCCCAACGGGGAACTACCTTGTAACCCAATTTTATTGACCTAGGTCAAACCGATGACGTCACAGGTCAGGTCAAAGGTCCAATTTTCACCGTTTACAGGCACTTCAAGAAATGCGTTGTAAAATCGAGTAAAATGCATTTCATTGAAAATCATCGATGGGGAAATGTTCTTCAAAGACATATTTTGCTATTTGAGGTCACTGATACCAAGTCAGGTCACAGAGGTCAGGTCACGGGGGGGTCACAATATGAAAGTGTCGTGTGATACATGTTTATGGTCCATTTTACATGACAAATGCGATCAAATGGGTCAGGCAGCCTTTGGGGCCAGCTTAGATCACGTTTTGGTCAAGGTCAGGTCAAGGTCAGGTCAAGGTCAGGTCAAATTAGGTCAAATTTTAAAGTTCATATTTTTGCATAAAATCGGTATCGAATCGATGCAGCTCGTCACGGGGAGTTCAATGGTGGTCTTTGTTTTGCCGTACGTGGTCTAGAATTGCTAAAAATTGAGTTCAAAAATTTGACGTCATCATTTTTGAACAGTTTTTTTCGCTATAACTTGGCCAAAAAACGAGATATCGATCTGAAATTTAGTATGTATATAGAAGAGCGCTGGGACTATCACATATATTCCGGTTTTTCGAAATTCGGAAAAATGTTGAATTTTTTCAAAGTTTTTCTAAAAAAATCAATTTTTTGATTTTTTTTTTGTCAAAAACCAAAAATTTTGAAAATCCGAGATAGCAGTTTTGTAGCGCCGCATTTTGTCTACTAGACCATATAAAGAACTTTGAAATTGCTTGATAACTGTAGATTTGGTGAGCGTTTCAAGATTGCATGTTTTTTGCTCATTTTTGCTCGAACATGACCTCAGTTTGACCTCAATAACTCCTGACCTAAGGTGACCTAAGACTTGAAAGTTGGTGTGAAGGTGTCAAATTGATGCCCGGGAAGGTACTGAAAATTTGGCGGCGCTGTGCGCCGCCGTTTTCTTGCTATTCAGGAAAAACCACAGGGGGGGGCAAAATGGCCCCCCCCAACGGGGCGAGGGTTAAGAGCCCATTTTTTTTGCTTAAGTAGGTCAGAGGTCAGGTCAAGGTCAGGTCAAGGGTACAAGATGCAAGTTTCTACAGTATCAGCCTTGCACCGTAGTTGCCGAAGAATGGACTGAGACTGATCGCCCAAAACGTGTTCTTAGACTACCAAGACAATATTAGTTGCATACAAGCCATTCAAAGGTCAAGGTCAAGGTCAGGTCAGGTCATGTCAGGTCACCAAAAACAAAATATAGAAAAGGGCATGTGCGACACATGTTTTATGGGTCATTTTACTCATAGAATTCAATAGGCGCACTCAATAAGTGATATGGACCACCTCTGGATGAATTTCAGGTCGAGGTCAGGTCAAGGTCAGGTCAAGTGAGGTCAAATTTTGAAGTTGGTTGTTAAGGCTTAAAAAGGTGTCTATCTGATGCAGTTTTTCACGGCAAATCGAATGGTGCTATTTTTGTTTCCGTACGTGGTCTAGAACTTCCAAAAAAATCATTTTTCAATTTTTTTGTCTGTCGTGACGTCATAAAATTTTGTATAACTTCCACATTTCTGAACCGATTCTTCTAAAAGTTGGTATGTAGGTGCACATTGACCACTTCTTTGACATGTATTCCGGTTTTTTTGATACACCCAAAATTTTGGATTTGATAAATATTTTCCCAAAAAAATCAGTATTTTTAAAAAAAAATTGGGTCAAAATTCTAAATTTTCAAACAACCGAGATAGCCATTTGATAGACAAAGTAGAATCACGTATAACCTTTTTTGTTACGTCTTGATTCCTTTAAAAATGAAGATGTTAGCGGCGTTTGAAATTTTTCCATTTTTGAGGCGAAAATGGCGAACATGACGTCACTAAAACGTCAATTTCTCAACAATTTTCCGACAGATTTCGCTCAAATTTTCAGGGAACGTGTCAAATTGATGTGTGATAAGGTACTGAAAGTTTGACGTCGCTGGCGTAACGCGTTTAGAAGTTATTGGCGAAAAACGGGACGGGGGGCAGATTCTGCCCCCCCCCAGCGGGGCGCGGGTTAACTTTCAAGTTGACTTTAAAAAGTAAAAACAAAAAAAAATCAAAATTGGGGGTCCTGGAAGCAAAAATTTTCGGGGATGAACTTTTTTTTTGATGAACTGAGACCATCCGCGCGGCTGTATCTTGTTCCTGTACGGAGTTATCGGCAAAAAAACCGCTGGTGAACTTTAATGACGTCACATAACCTTACAGCTGCCCAACAGCAAAACAGACCTCAAGGTAGTGAAGGTTGATCGTATATGAAGTCATGTATGGTATATGGGGCCATTCCGACCCGTTTTAGCGGTAAAAACAGGGCGTTGATTTTCCCCCATTGACTTATAATGGGGAGGTCGATAAATTGACCTGACCTTAGGTTATCGATATCAAAATTCCGAGATATACAAATTGTAGCTAAAATAAAATAGTTATACTAATGACTTAACCCTCGCCCGTATAGGGGGGGTCGAACGGACCCCCCCCCATGGTTTTTCGCGAATAACTCGCGTAAAAAGCGGCCGATCGCGACGAAACTTTCAGTACCCTCGCGTTATTCAATTTTACACCTACCCTGAAAACTTCATGACCCTGACCCAAATGACCTTTGACCTGTGACCTACTTTTCGAGACAATGTTTGGCCAGAATCGCGATTCTGCGTATGTCGGCTCGCATTAGCGGCGCGTTTGCAGTCTTTTCGTGGTTTCAAGCGTTCAAACATGTGATATGGTGTTGCCCCCATGCATTAGAGTGGGTGTCAAGGTCACCTGAAGGTCAGGTCAGGTCATTGACCTTTGATGACCTCGGTTCACTTTTTTGAGTTTTACATGTTTCTAGGCCAGTTTTTGGAGCTGAATTCGAATTTAGCAACCATATGAACATTTACGAAGTAGTTTTGGTGCCTTTGTAACATGTTACGAAGCTGTCAGAGGCGGTTGACACCTACTAGGAATACCCGGTAGGACCCCTACTGGTTGACCTGACCTGACCTGACCCGACCTGGACTAAATGCATGAAGACATCATCTGTGATCAAAACTAACATGATATTCGTGATCAGCACCCCGAAAAACCCCATAGCAGCCACACTTTACGACGTTCTAACAGGTCCCGATTTTCCCGACTTTTGGGTCATTGACCTGACCTGCAAGGTCAACCAATGACCTAGGACCTTAAAATTGGGTAGCATCGGCTCCCTCTCGTCACGGGCAACACGCTCGTTTTTTCCGCGAAGCTCTAGCTCGATCAGGGGCGAAACGGCAAGGGGGGGGGGTGTCCAACGGACCCCCCCCTTATACGTTCGCGTCTGGAAAAACACCAATACGGGCGAGGGTTGACCCTCGCCGGACCTATTGGTTTTCTACATACGCGCCGGCCGAGGGGGGGGGGGGGGCGGGTACGACCCCCTCTCGCCGTTTCGCCCCTGGTGGAGCTAGCGCGTCGCGGAAAAAACGAGCGTGTGCGCCGTTACGAGACGCAGAGATTGGTACCCGATTTTAAGGTCCTAGGTCAACCGGTGACCTCTGAGGTCAGGTCAAGGGCCCCAAGGTACGGTTCAGTTTTTGGAGAATAACTTCGCAAAAAACGGCCGCAGAGCGCCGATTTTGGCAGCATCGTGTTCGTCTCGCTCAGGCGCGTCGAATGATATACTTTTTGTCCGGGTCAGGTCAACTTGGGGTGTTGACCTCAGGTCAAGGTCAGGCCAACACCCCCAGGTCACGAAGTTGGTCGAAAGAGGTCATGTCGCATATCATTCGATTCGGCAGGTCTTCCTGAGTCCATTGGTGGCTTTCCCGACTCGCTAGCTCAATTTGATCAAAAGTTATTGACGAAAAACTAATATGACCTTGATGACGTCATAAATGACGTCACGCAAGGTCAACATTGCAAAAGTGACGCATCTAACCTTGCAAGGAGTGCATCAAATCACGATTCTGTGTGCTTGAGATAGTTGGAGATCGTTCCCGGCGCCAGAATAGCAGTTTTCATTTTTCCCCATTGACTTATAATGGTGAGGTCACGAAAATGACCTGACCTCATATGACCTTTAGGAAAAATCCGAGATATACAAATTGTGGGACTCATAATGGATACTAGATCCTGCAAGTTTCATTTCCCTGTGACATCTCCTCTGGCAGTGAGGGCGTTGCGAAGTTGCGACATCTGAAGACCGTGCAGAGGTTCACTTATGACGTCATAGGTCAGTGACCTGACCTGACCCAAAAATGCGGTTGGTGTCAAAAAATCCGGCTTGGATCAAAGGTCAGGTATGCCAAGTTTCAGCTCTCTATCGCCAGCTGTTCGGAGATATCGCGAAAAAAACCTATGGTGGGGCGGCACCCGCCCCCCCCCCCCCTCGGCCGGCGAGTGTTAACCCTCGAGGGCATAGGCCATTTTGAGTCCTTCGACGGCACAAGGGGGGGGGGGGGTTATGTATGTATGTATGTATGTATGTATGTATTGATCTAAAATCCATCCATATAACATGGTTTTTCAGGATTCAGCGTCATGCACAATACAGTAAAATGCAAGAAGGCAATAGGCACTGGCAGATAAAATAAGACAACTAATTGCACTAAAACCGGAATAAAACACAGCACCCCAAGACCTCAGGCTTCGCTGGCCGCCACTGCGCGGCGAAACGCGGTCAGCGTGGGCTGCTCCCTGACGGCCGGCGGCAGCCGGTTCCACGCGGCAGCAGCGCGGTAACTAAACGTTCTCTGTGTGGAAGAGAGCCTACACTTCTGCAGCTCCAGGGCGCCAGCTTCTACAGAGCGTGTGACCCGGCCAGACACCTCAGAGCGGGACACAAACATGAGGCGGATGGAGAGAGGGTAAGCTGGTATGTGGAGCGCCTTCCACACCTTCAGTAGGTCTCTCTCCCACACCAGACGCTCCACTCTGGGCCAGCCCAGGGATGCCAGAGCCGGCCCGATCCTCTCCCGACGCCGCACGCCTGTCACGATCCGAGCACTGAAGTTGATGAGTTTTTGGATCCGAGTGAGCTGATTTTTTGTGGTTCCGCCCCACACCGAAATGCAGTACAGAATGTGAGGGAACACGTGGGTCTCAATGAGTAACTTTAGCGTTTCCTGGTCAAAATGGTGGCGGAGCTTGGAGAGGGATATGAGGAGGGCATTGCACTCCCTGACGATGTGACTGATGTTGGCGTCCCAGGCCAAACACGAGTCGACAGTCACCCCCAACAATTTGATGGTTGGTGACGGTTTTAAGACTGACTCAGCTATGCAGATATGAAAGTTTTCGATCTTGCTGAGAGTCTGACGGGTTCCGATGAGAATGAAGTCGGTCTTTTGAGGGTTCATTTTAAGAGAATTTGAGCTAAACCAGTGTTTCATGACATCCAAGGAGTTTTCGACACGTTGTTTTAGTGATGCTAAATTTTGAGGGTCAGGACGCGAGTGATCGAGCAGCTGGGCATCGTCAGCATATGCGATCACCCGACAGTCCGGCAGATGGCAGTGCAGGTCGTTCGTTAGCAGGCTGAAGAGGATCGGCCCGGCTATGGATCCCTGCGGAACCCCGCAGGGGACCGGCAGGACTGTTCTGCCGCCCCTGACCAGCTGCCCCCGGCCGCCAAGATAACTACCAAACCAGGTCGGGTCGATCCCGTACCACTCCAGCTTGCGCAGGAGGACGCCGTGGTCGACGCTGTCGAAGGCCTTGCTGAGGTCAGCTGCCGTGACTGAGGAGACCTCTCCCCGCTCTGAGTTCTGGCTGATCCATTCGACAGCGTCGAGCACGGCGTCCTCCGTGCTGTGACATGATCGGTAGGCGTACTGGTTGTAAAATAAAATGTTGTGGTCCGATAGGTACCGCGACAGTTGGTCACACACAACCTTTTCAACAACTTTTGACAAGTGAGATAAAAGTGATATCGGTCTGTGGCTAGATGGTTCGTGTACATCACCGCGTGGCTTAAGGATCGGCACCACCTCGGCAGTTTTCCACGCCTCAGGGAAAACACCTTTGGTTAGGGACACATTCACAAGTCGCAGCAGGTGGGGGCCAATCACATCAAAACAGCGCTTCACCGCACCGAGTGGCACCCCGTCCAGCCCCACCGCCCCAGACGAGTTCATCCGCCTCACAGCTCGCGCCAGCTCCGGTAGGGTCGCAGGCTGGAGCCGGAACGCCGCTGAGACTACTATAGGCGGCCGCGGGGCTAGGCCCGCAGTGACGTCATCATTCAAGTCGGCCGCGATGCGAGAGCCCACCGACGCGAAGAACTCGTTGAATCGGTCAGCGCGGGCCCGCTGCTCGGCTGCACTCTTGTCTGAAGTCGAGTGTGCTGAAGCGGAGGGCGCCAGGTAGAACCTCCTGAGGCTGGACCAGAACTCCTTGCGGTCAGAGGCCAGCAGCTGGCGCCCCAGGAACTCCCTGCGCGCCTGAGCCAGCTGAGCCTTGACGGAGTTCCGCAGGCGGCAGTAGTCCTCGCGGGACTCGGGAGTGTGTAGGTCCAGCCACGCCTGGTACGCCTCGTCACGCTCCAGCATGGCCTGTCGCAGCTCGTGGTTGTCGGTTATCCACGGACAGCCTCTGCGTCGGTCGCGTCGGGTGCGCGCCGGACAGTGACGGTCAATGACTGTCCACCATATCTGCATGAAGATGTCGACCATGCTGTTGACGTCCTCGTTGCTGTCGAAGTTGGACCAGTCAGCCAGCAGCAGGTCTAAGCAGACAGCGTCCCAGTCTGTTCGGCCCCAGTTCCGAGTGGTGCGCTCCGTCGGCTGCTTCCGGAGTCGGCCGATAGGTGCGCTGACTGCTATCGGCTGGTGGTCACTGATAGGTGTTGTGAGGACGTCAGCGCGAGATGATGAGATGTTAGTGATGATGTGATCCAGGGCCGATGGGTTTGGCCGCAGATGGGTCGGCCGGTCGATCAGCTGGGTCACGTTCAGCTCCGAGAGAGCAGTCTTGTAGCGCCGGGTGTCGGAGGACTGGGCGTTCAGAACGTCGATGTTGAGGTCTCCCAGCAGGTAGGTCGGCTTGCCCCTGGCCAGGACGTCTCTCAGCTGCTCCTGGAGCTCGTCTACGGCCTGGGAGACGGAGCCAGCCGGAGGCCGGTATGCGACTCCAATGATGGCCGGCCGGCCGCCGCGCCACGACACTGAGACCCACAGCGTCTCCAGCAGGCTGGTCACCGGCGTCGACAGCACCTGGCAGTGTATCTCCTCCCTATGGATGACCGCCACCCCGCCACCTCTGACACGCTGGCCTTCAGTCGATTCGGCCCGGTCGCGTCTCACCATGACATAGCCTGGAAACACTATAAAACGTGACAGAGTGTCAGGCGTCAGCCACGATTCAGAGACACAGAGAATATCAAACTGCTCTGAGTCGAGGAGGCTGTTGATGGCGTCGACCTTGGGGGCGAGCGACTGGGCGTTAATGTGGCCGATTCTCACCCCTCGGCCGGTTCCGGAGTCAGAGCGGCGCTCGTCACGAGACTCAGTGCTGGTCTGGTTCTGCTGGGCAGAGGGGGCGCCACCGGCGGCCTCTTGCTCCGCAGGGACTAGCTGTATCTCGCGCAGGCAGCGGTCTCGGAGTGCCGCTCCACCGCTGGTCACGGTTGGTACGACCCTGCCTCGCGTTTGGCCCCTGATCGAGCTAGAGCTTCGCGGAAAAAACGAGCGTGTTGCCCGTCACGAGAAGAAGCCGATGATACCCAATTTTAAGGTCCTAGGTCATCGGGCGACCTTCCAGGTCAGGCCAATGACCCGAAAACCGGGAAAATCGGGACCTGTTAGAGAGTCGTAAAGTATGGCTTCTATGTGGTTTTCCGGGATGCTGATCACGAATATCGTGTTAGTTTTGATCAGAGATGATGTTTTAAGCATTTAGACCAGGTCGGGTCAGGTCAGGTCAGGTCAACCGGTAGGGGTTGTAGCGGGTATTCGTAATACGTGTCAACCGCCTCTGACAGCTTCGTAACATGTTACGAAGGTACCAAAACTACTTCGTAAATGTTCAAATGGTTGCTAAATTCGAATTCAGCTCCAAAAACTAGCCTAGAAACATGTAAAACTCGAAAAAGTGAACCGAGGTCACCCGAGGTCACCAAAGGTCAATGACCTGACCTGACCTTCAGGTGACCTTGACACCCACCCTAATGCATGGGAGCAACATCAAATCACATGTTTGAACGTTTGAAACCACGAAAAGCTTGCAAACGCGCGGCTAATGCGAGCCGACATGCGTCGAACCGCGATTTCGGCCAAACATGGTCACAGAAAAGAGGTCACAGGTCAAAGGTCATTGGGGTCAGGGTCATCAAATTTTCAGGGTACGTGTAAAATTGATCAATGCGAGGGTACTGAAAGTTTCGTCGCGATCGGCCGCTTTTTACGCGAGATATTCGCGAAAAACCTTAGGGGGGTTGCATCAACCCCCCGTGCCGGCGAGGGTTAATATTATCCTGCGACTTTCAAAGGCCTCCGACATATACTGTAGCTCTGGTACGGTGACAAATGTGCAAAAAGTGACTTGAGGTTGGGTCATTCAAAGTGACCTGGTGACCTGACCTTAACACGCGCAGTGGAAGGGTTGCGAGTACTACGCCCAGTGGAAGGGGGGGGGCGGATGCCGCCCCCCCTAAGATCTCAGCTCCCACTGGAGCTAGAAAAACGAAATTTGAAGGGTAGGTGGGGGCCTTGGGGAACTCTGTTGTGTGTGAATTTCATGACCCTAGGTCAATATCTTCAAGGTCAAATGAGGTCAAATGTGGTCAAATCTGCCATATTTGCGACTTTTTTGCGTTTACACGCCGACAACTCAAAAAGTTACCGGCCGATTTTCTTTTTTCTTTCGCTATACGAAAGACCAAACATTTGTGAGTATGTATGGTGAATTTCTAGTTAATCCAACAATAAATATGGCAGTTAGAAGCCTGGTAAGGGTAAGATGTCGCCGGCTGAAGCGGGATCGGCCGACGCGGGAAACGCGGCATTCACAATTTTGTGTTTACACACTCATAACTCAAGTTGTTACCGGCCGATTTTCAAAATTCTTTGACCATATGATTGCCTGAACATTTCTCAGTCTTCTCACCAAATTTGACGCGAATCTAATGTAATCAGCGGTAAGGAGCGCGATGTAAAGACGGAACCGTCCCGCCCCGGTACAGTCTACAATTCAGGTGGCGCGTAACGGCTAGCGCCGGCCGCCGCGCCGCCGCGCCGCCGCCGCGGCAGGATGTTTGACTTTACACCGCTATTACTAGAAAAGTGGTGAACCGATTTTCTTATTTCTGACACGGTAAGATCCGCAATTCAATTCTAGACAGGTAGCCAAAATTTCACATTAATATTATTTTTGCGGCGCGAGTTATTGGCGAAAAACAGGAGGGGTGGGCGAAATCCGCCCCCTTCCACTGCGCGTGTTAACCCGCGCACCGACGGGGGGGCGGATATCCGCCCCCCCCTGAGGTTTTTCGCGAATAGCGGGAAAACCGCGGCGCGTAGCGCCGCGAAATTAGGTACGACTATTCTCTCATCAATTTTACACATGATGTGCAAGTTTAAACTTCCTAACTTTTAAGGTCAGGTCACCAGGTCACTTTGAATGACCCAACCTCAAGTCACTTTTTTGCAATTTTGTCACCGTGCCAGAGCTACAGTAGATGTCGGAGGCCTTTGAAAGTCGCAGGATGTTATTAGGTCATTAGTAGCTACAATTGGTATGTCTCGGAATTTTGATATCGGTGACCTAAGGTCAGGTCAATTTCTCGACCTCCCCATTATAAGTCAATAGGGAAAAATCAGCTCCCTGTTTTTACCACTAAAACGGGTCGGAATGGCCCCATATACCATACATGACTTCATATACGACCAACCTTCACTACCTTGAGGTCTGTTTTGCTATTGGGCAGCTGTTAGGTCATGTGACGTCATCAAAGGTCACCAAAGGTTTTTGCCAATAACTCCGTACAGGAACAAGATACAGCCGCGCGGATGGTCTCATTGTGTTCAGCTCGTCAAGACGCATCGAATGATATACATGATGACCTCGAGGTCACGTGACCTGAGGTCGACCTTTGACCTTGACCTTTCGAGGTCAACTTATATATCATTCGATGCGGATTGACGAGAGAATCACGATGCTGCCCTTAGATTGTTTCTATCTTGACTAGTTCGAAAGTTATTCGAGAAAAACACTCTCCATATTTAGCGCCGCCATTTTGACTTTTTTGACCCCTGTGACGTCATCTTTGACCTGACCTGAAAATGACCTTTGTAAAAGTTGTAGACCTTGTCCGTGCGTATCCGATGCCGTTTACCGCTTGTCGCTATGTTGCTTCGTTTTCGAAATCTCAGGGGGGGGGCGGTCATCCGCCCCCCCCCCGTCGGTGCGAAGTTGGCGCAGACCCCCGTCGGTGCGCGGGTTAAAAGTTAGGAGGTTCAACTTGCACACCATGTGTAAAAGTGATGAGAGAATAATCGTACCAAATTTCGTTTTCCCGCCATTTGCGAAAAACCTCAGGGGGTGGGCGGAAACCCGCCCCCCCCCCCGTCGGTACGCGTGTTAACCCGCGCCCCGCTGGGCTCTGCCGAGCAACGCGCCCCGTTGGGGGGGCAATTTGGCCCCCCTAAAGATCTCGAGAACCACGCAACCTAGCGACAAGCGGCAAACGGTGTTGGATAGCACTATCAGGGAACTACCTTGTGACCCAATTTTATTGACCTAGGTCAAACCGATGACGTTACAGGTCAGGTCAAAGGTCGAATTTTCGCCGTTTACAGCAGTGTTCGCCACGGGCCGGGCCAGCCCAACGGGCCATGGGCCAGGCTGGGCTACGGGCTGGGCCGGGCCCCCAAATATCATTAGTTAACGGGCTATGGACGGGCCGGGCCAAGAGCTTTGTGGATTATGGGTTTTGAGACTAATGTCAATTTAAGAAAATTTGGAAACTGATGCAAACAAAACCCACTGGGAAAATACTAAAGCTAAACCAAATTTAAGCAATTTGAAAGAAAACCTACTTGATATTGAATTTTGGGAATCTTGAGAATTATCCAATATCACATCATATTCATGTCACACATTGACATAGGAGGGTTTTCATAAAAATTCCGCAACCAAAAAGATCAGAGAATCTCTAGCATCATTAGTTTGTTAATAAAAGTTAAAATGTAGTTATCAGAATAACTTACTTAGCACTACAACTCCAAAAACTAAGAAGCCACTCAACAATGATGGGCTACAGGGCTACATTAAGTTTAACACTTATATATGGCGATAGTGAGACAATTCCAACACAGCTTTTTTCCTTCACCGACGGCTTTTTAACGAACAGAACCTTAAAAGGATACTCACGAAACACACTGTAAGTAACGAGGAATTCTACAGAGTATTTCGCAATGAAAGCTTCTTTAAATGTCCATAAATTTGTCAAAATAAATAACAACAAACCAGCCCCTTCTCAACAAAATTTGCGATCATGGCGCTATGTTTATGTGGCGGCATCGGCGGCATATAGGTAGTATACACAACAGTATATCACATAAATACGCTTTTTAAGTAAATATCAAGGTGAAAACAAAATCGAACAAATAAAAAATAAAACCTAAATCACGAAGTCTGAAAACTCGAACGAAAAACAAAATAAAAACTTGATCATATATGTTTTATTATAAAATTGGTCAGAATCGGGACCTGCCGCAGCTGCGACAATCAAGAAGTGTTCGCTCATTTTCAATTGATGATGATGATGCGTAAAAGCATACGTAAAAGTCGCAAAAGTACACGGTCGTCAAGTTAGATGTAAGTGAATCCTAATCTATAATCTAAGATTCGGAATCAGGTGAGCCCCTACGATTTGGACCAAACTTGGTCAGTGGATAGTACGTAACGTCCTGATTACGATGCACCCAAAATCTAAGCTCGGCCCGCCATATTTACGAAGTTAGGGATGTTTGAATTTCAAGGTCATTCGGGAGAGCCCCTGGGGCATTCCACGATAGATCGTACCAGGCCCGTCACCCTCATCTCTCAGATTTTAATGAAAATCGGTTCTAGGGGTAATCATAGACCCCAAAGACGCCTGGCAAAATATCAGACTTCTCAGATCAAAACTTTTTGAGTTATATTGCATTACATTTTTTTAACTTCGGTATGTAACGGTGAGTTTGATGGACTATAACTCAAGAACGGATTAAGCAACCAACAAAAAGTAAACAACACTAAGCTTACGATGAATCAAAAATTAATATTACTATTTAAAAATTCCAAAGAAAAAATTTCATTGTTGAGCAAAAACCTTAATCTTTTTTCATTTGCCTCTAATGACTTTTGGGACCAAAATTTTTCACATTTTTATTTTTTCAAAATAATCTTCATGTCATTGCAAATCGACATGCAAAAAATTAGAAAGGTGTTCTTTCTATAAGTTTCTTATTTTCCTGCAAACAAAATGGGTTTCGGAGGGGTTGATACGACCCCAGCACGCCGTTTCGCTTCTAGTAGAGCTAGAGCCTCGCGGAAAAAACGAGCGTGTGTGCCGTTACAAGTCGCAGCGATTGGTACCCGATTTTAAGGTCTCAGGTTAACCGGTAGCGTCTGAGGTCAGGTCACGTGACTGAAGTTACGGGTTCGGTTTTTAGTAAATAGCTTCGCAAAAAATGGCCGCAGAGCCGCGATTTTGGCATCATTGTGTTCGCCTAGCTCAGGTGCATCGAATGGTATACTTTTTGCTAGGGTGAGGTCAACTTAAGTAGTTGACCTCGGGTCAAGGTCAGGTCAGAGCCCCTCAGGTCACGAAGCTGGGCAAAGGGTATCATATGGCATATCATTCGATTCGGAAGGTCTTCCTGAGTCCATTGGTGGCTTTCCCGACTCTCTAGCTCGATTTGATCGGGAGTTATTGACGAAAAACTCGTGCGACCCTAGTGACGTCATAAATGACGTCACGCAAGGTTAACAATGCAAAAGTAAAGCATTGGACTTTGCAAGGAGTGCATGAAATCACGATACCATGTACGTGGGATAGTTTTAGATCATTCTCGGCGCCAAAATAACAGTTTTTATATTTCCCCATTGATTTATAACAGTGATGTCACGTGACCGACCTGACATCATGTAACCTTGAAAAATTCCCAGATATACAAGTTGTGAGACCTCTGGAGGACACCATGTATGCGTCCTGTAACTTTCATCTTGGACAGCTATGGTCATTGGCGTCCAAAACAATGTCAGAACCAAACAGCCTTTTTCACCCTCGCACTTATAGGAAAGAGGGTTGAATGAACCCTCTTTTCACTTTTTTCAGATGACTCAGACTTGAATTGAAATTTCAGCAACCCGTGATGTCACTAGGCAGCTTTACCACGCCATTTGTAAGCTCACCTCCTGAAATCACTATTCGAAACCGTTATCGTGACGTAAAATAAATACATTTATAGAAAGAACACCTTCCTAATTTTTTGCATGCTTCTTAACAATGAACCAAATATTTTTTTAAAGAAATAAAAATTCAAAAAAATTTGGTCCCAAAGTCCAAAAAATACAAATGAAAGAAAACTCGATATGTAATATATCAAAAATAGCGTATTTTTCGAAATTTCAAAAATACATATTAATCTCTGTTTCATTGCAAGTTCAATGTTATGTAACACTTGGCATTTGAATAATCCGTCTCAGAGTTACAGCCCGCCAAACTTAGCGCTGCAAAGCAAGATCCAAAAAATGTTATACACCATAACTCAAAAAATACTTATCTGATAAGCCTGAAATTGTTACAGGTGGATTCAGAGCCCCTGATTACCCCTGAGACCAATTCTCGTCAAATTCCGAGAGATGAGGGTGTCAAATTGGAAAAAAGTGGTACGATCTATCGTGGAATGCCCCCCCTGCGATTTCCGTCAAAATTTGTGTACGGACACTCTAGATGCTCTTCATTACGAATATCACAAAATTTAAGCTCGGCCCGCCATATTTACGAAGTTACGGAGGTTTGAATTTCAAGGTCATTTGGGTGAGCCCCTGCGATTTCCGTCAAAATTGGTAAACGGACATATTACATCCTCCTCATTACAAATATCATAAAAGTTAAGCTCGGCCCGCCATATTTTTCAAGTTACGGAGTCACAAAGTTACGGAATTTCAAGGTCATTGGGAGAGCCCCTCCGATTTTCGTCAAAATTTGTATGCGGACACATTACATGCTCCTCATTACGAATATCGTAAAAGCTAAGCTCGGCCCGCACTATTTCAAAAGTTAGAGATGTTTGAATTTCAGTGAGTTTCAAACGTCAGTAACTTTTGAAATAGTGCGGGCCAAGCTTAGCTTTTACGATATTCGTAATGAGGAGCATGTAATGTGTCCGCATACAAATTTTGACGAAAATCGGAGGGGCTCTCCAAATGACCTTGAAATTCCGTAACTTTGTGACTCCGTAACTTGGAAAATATGGCGGGCCGAGCTTAACTTTTATGATATTTGTAATGAGGAGGATGTAATATGTCCGTATACCAATTTTGACGGAAATCGCAGGGGCTCACCCAAATGACCTTGAAATTCAAACCTCCGTAACTTCGTAAATATGGCGGGCCGAGCATAAATTTTGTGATATGCGTAATGAGGAGCATCTAGAGTGTCCGTACACAAATTTTGACGGAAATCGCAGGGGCTCTCCCGAATGACCTTGAAATTCAAACATCCATAACTTCGTAAATATGGCGGGCCGAGCTTAGATTTTGGGTGCATCGTAATCAGGACGTTACGTACTATCCACTGACCAAGTTTGGTCCAAATGGTAGGGGCTCACCTGATTCCGAATCTTAGATTATAGATTAGGATTCACTTACATCTAACTTGACGACCGTCAAAAGAACCCAATGACATTTCAAGCTTACCATGTTTTCTGCTTACGCTGCGAGCGATACCCATATCTTGAAAAGAGCCTAACATAAAATAGCAAGGAAAGCAGCAGATAGTTGTCCACAGAGATTCGGCTGACACGTGGGAATGAATTAAAATAGATTAAGTCAGTTTTGCTGATAAATGGATGGATTTTCTCTTTTTTGGAAGACAGTGCTAAAGCTAGTGTCACCTATTTTGTATGCTTTCTCAGGCTTTTGATATTGCAGCATCAATGGAGTGAATTTAACAGCAAGGTCAATCCCAGACAGATTCATCAATTCCCATAAGTCAAGCTTTTTTTCTGCTGGTAAGTGCTGGGAAATATAGAGTAAGTTGCAAATATTTCCTTCAAGTATGCATTAGAGTCACCAATTATGCATGATAATGTTCACACACATCAGCTTGCAAGATAACTTTACTCATAGAATGTAGTTAATATACCTAATCATGTAAACCTTTTATAGGTGTGTAATCATGACCTAATTGACTGAGGTACTTGCTGTTACTGTTAAAATTTGTGCCATAGGTACTTGAAATGAATATATTCATTGAAAAGAAGGGAGTCATGATTGCCATGTCAATATTCATGCAATTTGAATTGTTCTCAAAATAGTGTAATCAATCATGCTTATTATAGCAATAGACTAAGACAATAACTAGATTGCTATTTTTGACGAGCCGGGCCGGGCTGGGCTTGGACATATTTGCCAAGAGCGGGCTACGGGCTGGGCCGGGCTCTGAACCCATGGGCCCGGGCCGGGCTGGGCTGGGGATTTTGGGGCCCTTGGCGAACACTGGTTTACAGGCATTTCAAGAAATACGTTGTAAAATCGAGTTAAATGCATGACATTGAAAATGATCGATGGGGAAATTTTCTTCAAACACATATTTTGCTATTTGAGGTCACTGATACCAGGTCAGGTCACAGAGGTCAGGGCACTGGGGGTCACAATATGAAAGTGTCGTGTGATACATGTTTATGGTCCATTTTACATGACAAATGCGATTATGTGGGTCAGGCAGACTTTTGGGCCAGCTTAGGTCACGTTTTGGTCAAGGTCAGGTCAAATTAGGTAAAATATCAAAGTTGATATTTCTCCATAAAATGGGTATCGATTCGATGCAGCTCGTCACGGGGAGTTCAATGGTGGCCTTTGTTTTTCCCTACGTGGGCTAGAATCGCTAAAAATTGAGTTAAAAAATTTGACATCATCATTTTTTAAGTTTTTTTTTTCGCTATAACTTGGCCAAAAAACAAGATTGGACGGATAGGGGTTTCGTCCGGGTCGGACGTGTTTGGAAGTGCTCTATGGTTTTGCATATTTTTGCGGTCCTATTCCGCCTTGTGATATGCGATTAATAGCATACAGCTCCTAATTTAACGTAGAATAAGATGGGTCCACTTGCATCTAATTTAATTTGAAAAACACCCTATTATAAGCTTGTAAAGTTTGATAATTTTTGACCCAGTTACCGAATTTTCTAATTTCCGCTCAGCGACTTTGCTCTTGATTTTCTTCTGTGACTCTCGTGCTAATTTTTGACACTTCTCTCTCGGAATACGTGTAAGTCGAATCACTGCGATTCTGCGGTGCTTTGAATTAGTTCATTGGCCTAGTTTAGCCATGGAAGAGACAGCTCCGATAAGAGTGGAAACACAGGAGCCGGTAAGCATCTATGCTAGCCACAATTTAGAGTCTGGTGGTCAGGCTCTGGCTCCTCTAGACGTCCTACTCCCCGCCCAGGCCTCTTCTGCTGAGAAGGCGGCCATCTTATCGGCTCCAAACGATATCTTTTCCGGTCGGTATGAGCCCGCCAAGGTCTGTGGAGTTTTGTTGACTCTAGAGGAGAGCGACCTGCGAAAACTGAGAGAGCAGCTGTACACCGCGCTGTGCTCCGCCATGCCTATCGTCGCAGGGCGTCAGCTCAGCCGCCGGGTGACGGGCAACACCAGCGCTCTCGCTGAGGACTGTTGGGCCCTCGGGTACTCTGTGGCTCAGGGTGTGCTGACCCAACGCGCAGACAGCAACACTCTGAAGTCGGCCGGCCGTGATCCGCTGCCTCCTCCCGGTCCGATTCGTCCGCCTTCTACTGATTCGTCAAGTGGCTCTGAAGCAACGGCTTCAATGGAGGCAATCATTGCCATGCAGCTCAGCCTTGAGCGGGAGGTGGCCGAGCTCAGGCGCAACAAGTCCAACGTTGATACTCGCCTCCGTTTCATGGAGACAGAGACTGCTAGACTGCGCGAAGAATGCACGGCACGCGATACACGCATTGCCGAACTAGTGGCATTGGTAGAGAATCTTCTTGCCCGGGATGTGGTTTTACCACCCCAGCGCACTGCAGGTGATGATCACGCGGCTGGAGAAGCCCAGCCACAGAACAGGTCCTCCCCAAACACCGCCGCGTCTCACGCTAGCGGGGCTCCTGAGCATCACCCGGAGGCCAGTCTGGCAGCGGACATTGCTGCTGGTATTGACCTCCGTGCACTGGGTGGCGCTATCGCGGACGCGCTGCAGTGGCGCGTTGGCGACTCCGACGCCGACAGCGAGCCGGATCTGTCTGCGCCAACGACTGGTCATCCAAGCGGTCAGCACGGTCGTGCCGGTCACTCGGGCCGTGCACTGGGTGTAGCCGTGGGTGTCCAGCCTGTCGCAACAGATGCTGATCAGCCTGAGGAGGAACTTCGTGCGACTGGTTCTGCACGCCCTACTTCAGTGACAGGTGCGGGGACGGCATCGGCTCTGGTGATGAGCTCTGCAACCCGTTTTAAGCCTCGTAAGAGGTTTATGCTGGATGGCTTCCGACCTGATGTCTCTGACCGAGACGTGCTCGGTTTGGTGCATGGAGCTGTTCATATTTTGCACAGCTTCCACCAGCTGCCACGTCACGGCACAGATGGCGCACCTAAAGCGTACATCATCGAAGTTAACGCTGATGAGGCAGGCCGTGTTATGGACCCGTGTAACTGGCCTGCTGGCCTCACAGTTCGTCCACATCCACTGAATCGGCGGCGTCGCAGGCGTGCTTTTCGTACCTCAGAGCCGACCTTCTCCGACCGCAGTCCCGCAGCCTGGCCGCCGGCGGGGCCTGTCCGTCATCAGATCCACGAGGAGGACGGAGGACTGTGCAGAGCCGCCGCCTCTACAGCAGCTCAGCAGCGCCAACATACGTACGCGGACGCTGTCACTGGATACGGACAGGAGCACGGCCAGTGGCAAGTTGCGAGGAACCGCCGTAACCGAGGACAGCACCACATCGGCAACAACGGCAACAACAGAGGCCGCGCACAGCAGACGTACTGGGACCAGCGGCCCGGTAATGGAGAACTGCAGCGCCGGCAGCAGTCTCACTATAGGCGCATATAATTGCGAGGGCTTCCTCTCAGCAGCGCATTACATCGCTGATGAATTACTGTCCCAGTGCGACATTCTATTTCTGGCAGAAGTCTGGCTATCACGTGCTGAGGAATCATACCTGCCCACCATTTTGTCGTCTCTAGAACCTGCTGATTTTTACTGCGTGCAGCAGTTTGCCATGGAGATACCCCCGCGTGCCGGAGAGGGCCGGCCGCGGGGTGGAGTGGCTCTGATCTGCCGCCGTCGCCCAGGTCTCAGTTACCGCTCTGTGGACTGTGGTGATTCGCGCCTCTGTGGTGTCACCGTTATTGCTGACGACCGCCCGCTACTCAGCGTTGTGGGGTGCTACATGCCCTACTGGGACTCGTCCAGCGCTAATACAGGTGAATATGCTGACGTCACGGGGAAATTGTCCGCCATTCTCTCCTCTCTTCGGCCGAGCGCGCCCGCAGTGCTGCTCGGCGACTTCAATTGTGCTTTATGCCCGCTGCCTCGAGAATCTCGCCCATCCACCTGGCACCGCCTCCGAGGCTACACGCCGAACAGTATGGCCATGCAGGAGCTCCTGGATGATCATGAATTATCGGTTGCTGAGTTCAATTTTAACCAACCGGTTAGTTATACATACTCACGCGCTGGCAATCGGTCACACATTGACCATGTCGCTGTGCTCAAACTTCTCATGCCGCAAGTGCTAAGCTGCAAGATTGTGCCTCCAGATCTGAACAACCTGAGTCCTCATCTGCCGCTCATCTGCAGGCTGGCCGTCTCTGCCCCTGCTAGCAGGAACCCACTACTGCATCAGGATGTCGGCCTTGCAAAGCATCCAGACATCCTCGATTGGAGTTGTCCTAAAAAGAACGAAACTTACAGAGCAGTACTGAGCGGGCTGCTGTCTGAAGTTCTTCCAGCCTGCGACGACTCCCTTGATGCCCTTGACGCAGCCATTTCGCAATGCGCCCATGATGCTGCTCGCATCGCCGAATGCTCGAAGCCACGCCGTTCGCCAAAGTCTTGGTGGACTGCAAGCGCTGCAGCGGCTCGGGATCGCTCTCGCTTCTGGTACCGACTCTGGGTCTGTGCCGGTCGCCCAGATTCAGCTCCTGTCGCCGACTGCTACCGTGAAGCTAGACGATCGTATCGTCACGCACGCCGTAAGGCCGCCACCTCACACATCGAGAAGCAGGCGCGGCTACTCCGTCTTCTGCGTCGTGATCGCAAGCTGAACAAGTTCTGGCACCGCGTCCAGCTGGCTCGGCGAGGCGGTCTTGCGGTCGGCTCTGCCTGCTCCGTGGTTGATTTCTATACCCACTTCAAGACTGTCCACCACGACAGCCGGGAGCAGCTCAGCGACGAGCAGCGGCTCATTGCTGACGGTGTCGAAGCTCGTGTCTTAGAAGCTCGTGCGGAGATCACCCACCGAACTGTAACGCCAGATGAGGTCACTCATCTGCTGAATCGCCTTCATCCTGGCAAGGCACCTGGTGTGGATGGAGTGTCAGCCGAGCACTTAATGTTCGGCTCTTCTCCCCCTCTTCAAGACGCGCTGGCTCGCCTATTGACTGGCTGCCTATCTTCCTGCACTGTCCCGGCTTCTTTCACCGAGAGTATAGTGGTGCCGCTTCTAAAGAATAGTCGTCTCGATCCCAGTTGTCTTGATAACTACCGGCCCATCTCAATCACAACGTGTGCTTCAAAGCTCCTGGAACTGCTGATTTTGGAGGAACTGCAGTCTTCTTTTCACCCGCACGACCTGCAGTTTGGCTTCATCCCTAATCGTGGCACAGCGGAAGCTTCTATGCTCGTCGAAGAGACCGTACATTATAACCGGCGCGCTGGTCTCCCTGTGTTCGCTGCCAACCTGGACGCACGCAAATGTTTTGACAAGATTTGGCATGACGGACTGTTTTACCGACTCACAGAACATATGAGCGTCAACTGCTGGCTCCTGATCGTCTACTGGTATCGGCATCTATCCGCCAGAGTTACATTTGGTGGCACCAGCTCCGAAACTTTTGAGGTTTTACGAGGAACCAGACAAGGCACTCTCCTCTCGCCGACCTTTGCAAATGTGTTCTTGCGTCCATTATTGGCGACGCTAGACCGCAGCGGCGACGGCGCTTACCTTCATCAGCACCACGTGCCGGGAGTGTGTTATGCTGATGACCTGCTCCTACTGTCAACGAACGCCGCTCATCTCAGTGCACTATTGGTCCAGGTCGGTGACTTTGCGCGGGACTGGCGACTAGAATTCGTCCATCCAGACCATCAGAAGACAAAAAGCCACTGCATCGTCTTCGGTGGCGAGCTTCTGGCGCAGTCACCAACGTGGAAGCTAGCTGGCCAACCGCTCCAAACACGGCCTTATTACGAGCACCTCGGCGTGACGCTCAACGCCCGCTCCGCGGCTTCCCGACACGTCGACCAGCGTGTCAAAAGGGCTCGAGCTGCCTTTTATGGCCTAGCACCAGCTGGCATACTGGCCAAAAGCTTAAGCCCGGCTGACAAAGCTTACCTATGGAAGGCTGTTGTCCTCCCTACTTTGATGTACGGGTGTAGCACAACTCCTCTTCGTCCATCCGAGGTGGACCGCCTGGATGCCCTTCAAGCCGGATGTGTGAAGGTGGCATTCGGGCTGCCCCGCTTCGCACATCACTCTGCCCTCCTGACGGCCGCTGGTTTGGCGCCGGTTCGAGAGTTGTTGAGAGGCGCAATATTCTCTGCTCTCAGGTCAGCGATGGTAGCGGAGCATCGCTTAAAACAGACCATGATCACCTCCCTAGCGAAGCTGGCCATGTGCCCCAGAGAACTTGAGGGCTCATTCCTCCTACAAGTGTTTGAAATGTACAACAGGGACTTTCGAGCAGTAATGGAGCTGGCGGCTGGTGGGCCGGTGGACCCTGACCGTGTGCGGGCTCCGCGGTTGGAGGACGGCTTGGCGGATAGCATTCGGCTGGTCCTTCAAGGAACATGTGAGGCCTCCAGGCGCCTATTGAGGCTCCTCACGTGCTCACATTGAGCACCTATACCTGAGATACCAGCTTTTCAGGCTCCCATCATTTGTGACCACAAACATGTATATATTTGTATTTGTCGCTGTAAAAGCGGTGCATAATAAAGAATGATGATGATGATGACGATCTGAAATTTGGTATGTATATAGAAGAGCACAGGGACTATCATGTATATTCCGTTTTTTTCGAAATTTTCATTATAATTTGGATTTTTTAGTTTTTCTAAAAAATCATTTTTTTTTAATTTTGGGGGGTCAAAAAACCAAAATTTTGAAATTCCGAGATAGCAGTTTTGTAGCGCCGCTTTGTCTACTAGACCATGTAAATAACTTTGAAATTGCTTGGTAACTGTAGATTTGGTGAGCGTTTCAACATTCCATGTTTTTTGCTCATTTGTGCTCGAACATGACCTCAGTTTGACCTCAATAACTCCTGACCAAAGGTGACCTAAGACTTGAAATTATGTGTGAAGGTGTCAAATTGATGCCCGGGAAGGTTGTGAAAATTTGGCGGCGCTGCGCGCCGCCGTTTTCTTGCTATTCAGAAAAAACACAGGGAGGGGCAAATTGCCCCCCCCCCCAACGGGGCGACGGTTAAGGCGCATACATATGACGGGTGGTGCCACTGGTCACAAATATAAACCTAAGTAAGTCGCTGCTTAGCGGCAAATGTTGAACAGTCAAATCTGGGCCAAATCTACCCCCGAGAAACACGTCCTGGAGACGCCTCTGAGCAAGGTAGAAACTCAAAAATAGGTGGGGGCCGATTCCCCCCCCCCCCCACCACCACCACCAGTAATATAACTTTGACTTTTCGTGCAGTACGCGGACGACACTCAGGTTCTCGTGGGCGGGAGGCCCGGAGACATTGGCGCCCTGATCGGATCCATGGAACGAAATTTGTCACTGCTCTCGAACTGGTTTGGCAAAAATGGTATGAAAATCAACGCTCAGAAAACTCAGCTCATTGTTCTCGGCACTCGTCAAAATCTCCGGCAGCTTCCAACAGTCAGCATCAACTTGATGGGCGCCACTGTCTCCGGCTCTCCCGCGGTGCGGAATCTGGGTGTCGTATTTGACCAATGTATGTCGTTTGCCGCCCATACCGATGATGTCGTCCGGCGCTGCACAGGCATTTTAATCGGATTGAGTCACTCTAGACATATTTTACCGCATTCGACGCTCACCACCCTAGTCCAAAGTCTAGTCATTTCGCTCATCCGCTATTGTATCAGTGTGTACGGCTCCTGCAATACCACTCAGCTCGCACGTCTGCAAAAGCTGCTGAATTTCTCAGCCCGTGTGATATCGGGGCGTCGGAAGTTTGATCATGTTAGTGACGTACTGCGTGACCTGGGATGGCTGTCCGCGCGTAACATGTACTCATACCATGTGCTGACCCTATTGAAACGTATGCTGGTCACTGCGCAGCCCGAGTCAATCGCGAGTAGAATAGTGCATAGACGTGACGTACATCAGCGAGCCACAAGACAGATAGATATGCTACATGTGCCCAGAATCAAATCGGAGTCCGGGAGGAGACGATTCCTCTTTACCGCCGTGACAGCTTTTAATAGCCTACCACCGGCGATGTGTGACCTGAACCTGCGCGCGTTCAAGGCAGAGTTGCGCCGGCACTTGTTGCGACAACAGGCGGCCGACCGTTAGCAATACTTCATGACGACACGTTTGTGAGAGAGTGACTGCGAACGAATGTCTGTCTGTGTGCGTGCGTGCGTATGTTTTTCCCACGACACCCATCATTTTATATTGCGACCCTGGTTCAGGAATAGCCATTTTTGTGGAATGAGCCTACGATGTCAAATAAATAAATAATAAATAGACTCAAAACAGCCATGACACTACTTTTGCCAGCATCGTGTTCCTCTTGTCGAGACGCGTCGAATGAACTATAATTTGACCTTGAAAGGTCAACGTCAAAATTTGACCTCAGGTCAAGGTCATGACCTGACCGGAATAGGTCATGTTGCATATCAGTCGATCCGCAACGTCGAGCCGAACACATCTAAGGCGTTTTCAGCGCTCTAGCACGCCTCTAACAGAAGTTATTAGCGAAAAACTGTTAGATTCTGTTCGTGAGCTGAGATGACCTCGGGGGCATAACGAGGGGTCACAGTTGCCATTTTCTGGTTCAGTGTGTCAATTTTACCTACATCTCGATGTTTGAGAGTGCCTAAAATAGCGTTCGTGCAAAACAGACGCTTTTCAAATTTTCTCCATTTGACTTACATATAATGGAGGAGGCCGCAAAATCGACCTGACCTTAGGTCACCGACATCAAACTTCCGAGATATACATTTTATAGATATTTTCCTCTAATCAATCGCTGAAAGTTTCAAGGCAATCGTTCAGTCGGTGTAGCTATGACGAGCATTCTTATTTTTTCTGAGGTGAGGTCACTTGGTGTGACCTGGTGACCTGACCTAAGGTGACCTGGGTCTGAAATTTTCACAACATGTGCGGAAAAGATGCACGAACAGGTGTCCTAAAAACGGCGGCGGAGATATCTGCGAAAAACCGCAGGGGGGGTGTTAAAACACCCCCCCCCCCGGCCCGCCGCGGGATAAGATTGGGCCCAGCTGACGAGACGGCATAGGACCCTATGAAACTGTCATGGGGACCTCAGAGTCAGAGTCAGTAGGGGACCCCCAAAAGGCCTGTGTTGGTCAAAGAGTCGGTATGGGGTCCCAGCTGAGTGTACTTGGGGATCGGACGTCACGGTTATGCCATCTCTTAGAACCCAACATGTGTCTTATGGGCCCGATCCGGTCAGCAGTTTTCCAGAAAAAATGCATGATTTTGTTGAATGAGCGTCTTAACCCGCGCGGGGCTGGGGTCTCCAGCCGAACGCGCGGGGCTGGGGGTGGGTAAATTTTACCCCCCCCCCCTGTTATCTCCCGAACTAATGGTCCGATTTGGAAAATTGAACCGCCAATCGAAAGATCTTATCACGAACAACTAAAAACATATACTTAATTTAAAGTTTGAGCCTTGAAGTCAAGGTCAAGGTCAGGTCAAGGGTACAAATTGCAAGTTTCTACAGTATCGGTCTTGCACCGTAGTTGCCGAAGAATGGACTGAGACTGATTGCCCAAAACGTGTTCTTAGGCTACCAAGAATATTTGCTGCAAACAATATCATTCAGAGGTCAAGGTCAAGGTCAGGTCAGGTCAGGTCAGGTCAGGTCACTATATAGAAAAGGGCAGAATATAGAAAAGGGCATAAATATAGAAAATATAGAAAAGGGCATGTGCGACACATGTTTTATGGGTCATTTTATTCATAGAATTGAATAGGCACACTCAATAGGTGATATGGACCACCTCTGGATGAATTTCAGGTCGAGGTCAGGTCAAGGTCAGGTCAAATGAGGTCAAATTTTGAAGTTGGTTGTTAAGGCCTAAAAAGGTGTCTACCTGATGCAGTTTTTTACGGCAAATCGAATGGTGCTATTTTTGTTTCCGTACAAGGTCTAGAACTTCCAAAAATTCATTTTTTTTCAAAATTTTTGTGTGTCGTGACTAGTGATGTCAATTACGGAAAATCGGAATACCGATACCAAACCAAATGCCAATCAAAACCACGGGAAAATTCCGAAACCAAATCATCATGGGAAAATGAAGGAAATGCCAACTTTTTACCGATCTCTTAGCCTCTTATACATTAGTGAGGGATCATGATACCAACAAAATACCAAACACATTACGATTGAAATACCAAATACCAAGTTGGTATCGGTTTGGTATCGGTATACCAAAAAGTTGGTATCCGATTGACATCTCTAGTCGTGACGTCATAAAATTTTTAATAACTCCCACATTTTTGAACCGATTCTTCTAAAAATTGGTATGAAGGTCCACATAGACTACGTCTCTGACATATATTCCGCTTTTTTTCGATACACTCAAAATTTTGGATTTTATAATTATTTTCCCAAAAAGTCAGTTTTTTGAAGAAAAAAAATGGCAAAAATCCAAAATTTTGAAAAAACGAGATAGCCATTTGATAGACAAAGTAGAATTACGTATAACCTTTTTTGTTACGTCTTGATTCCTTTTAAAATGAAGATGTTAGCGGCGTTTGAAATTTTGCCGTTTTTGAGGCGAAAGTGGCGAACGTGACGTCACTTAAACGTCAATTTCTCAAAAATTGTCCGACGGATTTCGCTTAAATTTTCAGGGAACGTGTCAAATTGATGTAGAAAAAGGTTCTGAAAGTTTGGCGGCGCTGCGCGCCGCTGTTTTTCAGTTATTGCAAAAATTCGCGAGGGTGCGTAAAATTTACCCCCAGCCCCGCGCGGGTTAAAGGGCATCCTTCCAGGTTTGGGGTGCAAGTTGTTTGCAGTTTGCAAAACTACTCTTTTTTATTCAGACCTCCCACCAACAGGCAACTTGGCGGCCCTTCCGCCGTCAATGCCTCTGAGGGCCCTATGCGCACAGGACTTTTGAGGTGCACACCGGCCCTGTGGGGCTCGACATTGACAGCGTCTCGACTCCGTCGGCCCTCAGATTGGCTAGAGATCGGCATGTTTTTATCTGTGTAGGCCAATGTTGCAAAAAAAAAACGGTTCCGGAACAATTGGGCCTTGAATAAGGCCTTAGAGGCCGGTGAGGACGGTTCGGCGGCCGTGTGTGGTCTCAAACGACTGACTGGGACCTCAGAGACGGGGAGAACCAGGCCACGTGGGTCGTGGGGCCCTCAGAGGTCCCAAGATAGGACTTCACCAATGTGGGGGTCCTCAGAGGCCTAAATGGGGCTTTCGAAGATTGGCGTGGACCAGCAGAACCCTGCGTAAGATCCATAGAGACTAGTAGGGGACGTCGGGCCGACAAATGGGGTCTCTTAGTTTGATAGTTCTTGTAGATCAGTAGCGAGAAATTAGCAAGCCGAATAGTGAGCCCTTCACAGCACTTCCTTAACCCTCGCACGCACATGATATTTTCCCATCCTAGAACGCACATGGGGGGGGGGGGTTGCGACCCCCCCGCGCCATTTCGTTCCTGTTGGAGATAGAGCTTAGCGGTAAAGACCAAAAAGAAAAAAAGATTCCCTTTGCCCCCCCCCCCCCCAACAACAGACGTGGAACCTGCCAGACCTCAACGGGGCGCGGGTTAAAAGGTCAAATTTCTGTGGTTTTTGGCTTCGGAGATATCACCTTGTTCTTCAGGTCATGTAATAACCCTCGCCCCGTTGGGGGGGGGGGCCATTTTGGCCCCCCTGTGGTTTTTCCTGAACAGCAAGAAAACGGCGGCGCGCAGCGCCGCCAAATTTTCAGCACCTTCCCGGGCATCAACTTGACACCTTCACACCAAATTTCAAGTCTTAGGTCACCTTAGGTCAGGGGTTATTGAGGTCAATTTGAGGTCATGTTCGAGCAAAAATGAGCAAAAAACATGCAATCTTGAAACGCTCACCAAATCTACAGTTATCAAGCAATTTTAAAGTTCTTTATATGGTCTAGTAGATAAAAGGCGGCGCTACAAAACGGCTATCTCGGATTTTCAAAATTTTCGGTTTTTGACAAAAAAATCAAAAAATTGGAAAAAAATAATTTTGTTTAGAAAAACTAGAAAAAAATCCAAAAATTTTCCAAATTTCGAAAAAATCGGAATATATGTGATAGTCCCAGCGCTCTTCTATATACATACCAAATTTCAGATCGATATCTCGTTTTTTGGCCAAGTTATAACGAAAAAACTGTTAAAAAATGATGACGTCAAATTTTTGAACTCAATTTTTAGCGATTCTAGAACACGTACGGCAAAACAAAGACCACCATTGAACTCCGCGTGACGAGCTGCATCGATTTGATACCCATTTAATGCAAAAATATTATTTTTGAAATTTGACCTAATTTGACCTGACCTTGACCTGACCTTGACCTGACCTTGACCAAAACGTGACCTAAGCTGGCCGCAAAGGCTGCCTGACCCACATAATCGCATTTGTCATGTAAAATGGACCATAAAACATGTATCACACGACACTTTCATATTGTGACCCCCCCCCCCCCCCCGTGACCTGACCTCTGTGACCTGACCTGGTATCAGCGTCCTCAAATAGCAAAATATGTGTTTGAAGAACATTTCCCCATTGATGATTTGCAATGAAATGCATTTTACTCGATTTTACAACGCATTTCTTGAAATGCCTGTAAACGGTGAAAATTGGACCTTTGACCTGACCTGTGACGTCATCGGTTTGACCTAGGTCAATAAAATTGGGTCACAAGGTAGTTCCCCGTTGGGGCTATCCAACACCGTTTACCGCTTGTCGCTATGTTGCGTGGTTCTCGAGATCTTAGGGGGGGGGGCAAAATGCCCCCCCCCCAACCGGGCGCGTTGCTCGGCAGAGCCCAACGGGGCGCGGGATAACCCAAATGACACATACCCAACATCTAGCGAAGGCTATAGGTCTTGTGAGCTTTTGACACCTTGATTTATGCCTTTTTTGCCAGTCTTACCTCCCACCTATCATGGAACATGTCGTTCGACGATGTACAGATTGTATTGCCAGCAAAAATCCAAAATTTGTTGCACCGAGATGTGTAATTTATTTCAAAGAAAATCAACAAAATCAAAAAGGTTCATAATAAATTTCATCCTGAAACGAAGAACAGAACAGGACGTCAGTACCAGATGACACACCGATGAATTAAACGAATTATTGAATAATTTAACAAAATCATAAGAATCCAATACATACTACAGTGCGCCTGTTTCCACCAAAATATAAGTTGCGACCGAAAATAAATGAGCACAAGAAAGGGAGAAAAGTTTTGGCGATGCTCGTGACAAAAATTCAGGTCGTTTCTCGGCCGAAAGAGGAGTCGTCGTTCGCTCAATCAGTCGCTCGATACACTCCCCCCACGCTGAGGTCCCAGGGTCACGCTGGGGTCACGCTGAGGTCCCGAGGTCACGCTGGGGTCACGCTGAGGCTCCGGGGCGCCCGGAGTGCGTTCGTCTGTTTCGATGATCAGTATCAGGCGGTGTGTCGATCGTTTGATGAGTATGTCTGGCCGTCCGTTGTACTCTGATCCGCTTGTCAGTGGCTTGTATCTCAGGGTAACATCCCTGACCAATCCATCAGAACTCGGTTCGATCTTGCTTATTTCTGCCATCCTCCAAGTCGCGCGCGCGGGGTTGTTCTCTTGGACAATCACGATGTCTCCGACTTGAAAATTTCGCTGTTGGATGTGCCATTTTTGTCGAACAATCATTTGTGTGAAGTAATCCCGGTACCACTTCTTCCAGAATGTTGTAACGATCCTTTGCAAAAATAAGAATCGGCTTGCCAACCTCGATGTTTCAGGCCATTCCCCTTGTGGTGCGTCGATGCCCGTGCGTCCAAGCAAGAGATCATTTGGTGACAGGTAAGCACCACTGAGTGGATCCGCTCCCGGTTTTCTTCCAATTGGTCGCTGATTCAGGATGTTCGCTACTTCGAAAAGGACTGTCTGCAGCTCACTGAAAGTCAGTTTGCTATCACCCACTGCTATCGCCAATGCCCGTTTGATAAGGCGAATGAGGGACTCGCTGCATCCGTTCTCCCAAGGGGCATCTGCCGACTTGGTAAATTTCCATGTCAAGCCGTGGTTGACTCCAGCATCCACCAACTCATTGACATTCCACTGATTGGTCATGTCTTGAATTTCCCTGCTGGCAGCCGTTAGTTGCGAACCGGCATCCGAATATATGGTGGCAGGATACCCGCGAATCGTTGCGAAGCGGCGAAGCGTCAGGAGAAAATCCTGCGTGCTGTAACCCTCTACCAAATCTATGTACGATGCTCTTGAGGACAGGCACGTAAACACTAAACAGCACTCCATATGTCTTGGTTGTTGTTCTTCTTTTCACTGTATCCTTTATCAAAAAGGGGCCGAACATGTCTAGCGCTGTATGGTGAAATGCAGGACTGGGTTTGAGTCTGTTGGGATTGACCGGTCCCATCACTTGAGGTGAAGGCTTATGAAAAAGCCTTCTACACACGATGCACTCTCGCCTGATGCTTTTAATCACTCGTCTCGCTCCCGGCACCCAGAATTTCGTCTGTAACTGTGCTAGCGTGCTATCAATACCGCCATGATCCCGGCAGTGGATTTTGCGGACGATCAGATGTGTTAACGGGTGATTTGATGGTAGAAGCGTGTAACAATCTCGATTCTAATTCTCCTTGAGCCAGTTGGCAATGCGACTTCCTACAATGATGATACCGTCATCCGTTAGGCTAGGACCGAGCCTCCTAAACCGAACTTGCCAGTTTTCCAAAACTGTTCTTTGAGCTTGTCTGATCCATAATTCCTCGGCCTTTGATAGAACTTCCACTGTCAATGGTTTGCCGATGCTCTTCAGGGATCTTGTATCCGATTCCACAATGCTCAACAATCTCGCAGTGACTGTGATAGTTTATCATAGCTGCTGAAATTTTCAATTGCAATGTCATTGCAAATGTCGTGCCTGGCAGTGTTGGTTCCAATCGTCGTGAGATTGACGACGATACTGTCGGGCAATTCGTGTTCATACAGCTTTTGGCTCATGGGCCACGATTCTCTCGGAAAATTCAAGAACTGTGGTCCTGATTGCCACACACAATTCACGTCCAGCTCCTCCAGCTTGGTATATCTGGTCGTCAGGTCAGCCGGATTGTTGCGACCTCCGGTCCACCACCATTCAGTTGGACTTGATTTCTCTTGTATTTCTGCGATGCGGGTTGCCACGAACGTCCCGAATCCGTATGACTGCCTTTGTATTTGTGACCGAACAATCATTGAATCGACCACGTATAAAACTTCCTGAAACTTGTAAGTCATTTCTTTCAAAATCGTTTGACCTAAACGACAGGCTAACACAGCTCCACATAACTCCAACCTCGGAATACTGAGCTGACGGTTAGGTGATATTTTGCTTTTTGCTGTTATTAAACAGGTCTTGTATTGTCCAGATTTAACCCTCGCCGGACCTATTGGTTTTCTACATACGGCGCCGGCCGAGGGGGGGGGGGCGGGTACGACCCCCCCTCGCCGTTTCGCCCCTGGTGGAGCTAGCGCGTCGCGGAAAAAAACGAGCGTGTGCGCCGTTACGAGACGCAGAGATTGGTACCCAATTTTAAGGTCCTAGGTCAACCGGTGACCTCTGAGGTCAGGTCAAGTGCCCCAGGGTACGGTTCAGTTTTTGGTGAATAACTTCGCAAAAAACGGCCGCAGAGCCGCGATTTTGGCAGCATCGTGTTCGCCTCGCTCAGGCGCGTCGAATGGTATACTTTTTGTCCGGGTCAGGTCAACTTGGGGTGTTGACCTCAGGTCAAGGTCAGTTCAGCATCCCCAGGTCACGAAGTTGGTCGAAAGAGGTCATGTCGCATATCATTCGATTCGGCAGGTCTTCCTGAGTCCATTGGTGGCTTTCTCGACTCGCTAGCTCAATTTGATCGGGAGTTATTGACGAAAAACTAATATGACCTTGATGACGTCATAAATGACGTCACGGAAGGTCAACATTGCAAAAGTGACGCATCTAACCTTGCAAGGAGTGCATCAAATCACGATTCTGTGTGCTTGAGATAGTTGGAGATCGTTCCCGGCGCCAGAATAGCAGTTTTCATTTTTCCCCATTGACTTATAATGGTGAGGTCACGAAAATGACCTGACCTCATATGACCTTTAGGAAAAATCCGAGATATACAAGTTGTGAGACTCATAATGGATACTAGATCCTGCAAGTTTCATTTCCCTGTGGCATCTCCTCTGGCAGTGAGGGCGTTGCGAAGTTGCGACATCTGAAGACCGTGCAGAGGTTCACTTATGACGTCATAGGTCAGTGACCTGACCTGACCCAAAAATGCGGTTGGTGTCAAAAGATGCGGCTTGGATCAAAGGTCAGGTATGCCAAGTTTCAGCTCTCTATCGCCAGCGTGTTCGGAGCTATCGCGAAAAAACCCTATGGGGGGGCGGCACCCGCCCCCCCTCGGCCGGCGAGGGTTAGGGCCGCCCCACACGAGTGCGTTTTTCATGCGGTACGGTTGCGGTGCGGCGCGGTGCGGCATGATGCGGCACGTCGCGATGCGGTGCGGCACGTCACGATACGGCTCAATGCGGCAGGATGTACCGAGATGCGGCGAGATGCGGCTGCCGCAAGCTTGCCGCATCGGTGCCGTACGGCGTCGTCTCCATGGCAACGGCATAAACAAATGCGCGCTCCTCTTCTTTTCTTGGCCTAATGGTTAGCAAACTCGCCTCGCAATTCAAAGGTCCCGGGTTCGCGGCTGGTCACTTCCACACTGCAGCATGTTTCGATGCCACGTTGCAAATTGCGTGTGGTATTTTGTGATTTGCGACTAGACTCTTTTGTGAAGCTTATATTTCCACAACCACTGGACCGATTCACTTGCGGTAACTTTTGTAGGGTAGCTTCATTCCTTCCACCAAGAATTGGACTATTTTCGATACATATGGGTGAACCCTTATGCACGTGCTACGTGCAAAACGAAGAGGTGTCACTTTTGTAGCATTGCAATATCTCGGTGACTACTGAGCTGAATACGCTGAAACTTGGCATACAAGTAGGCACCCACTAGACAATGTACATATTTCCATGTGCCACAGTTGGGGTGCTGCTGCACGTGCGCACGTGCAGGGATCGATTCCAGATCTCGAGAACGGCTGGACCGATTACGCTCAAATTTGGCACACGGTTAGGGACCGGTTAGTAGGGTGCCGTGCAAAAGTCAGTTGGGAGTTGGGACCCAGTTGGCACGTGCGCACTGCGAACGTGCAGGGTGCCGCTTCCAGATCTCTAGAACGGCTCGGCCGATTGGACTCACATTTGGCACATCGCTAGAAACCGGTTAGTAGGGTGCAGTGCACAAGTCAGTTGGAAGTATCCCCCCGCAATGCCACACGTGCAAGGCTCATCACCCTTTCGCTCGCTCGCTTGTCGCCCAAAGGACGTTTTACTAGTACCTATGCTGAAGCAGTTTGATACCAATAATTCAATCGTGTCAAGAGACCCCAAACGACATTTTCAGCGACATCGCCCAGAAACTTGCTGAGTTATTGCATAATGAAACAAACTTGATGCCTCTTCGCTCCTCACATGGCACGTGCATTTGAAGTCATCCATATGCATCGGAGTAGTCCGATGTTTCGTAGTCGGGATGCAGCTACCCTACAAAAAAAAAAAAACGCCGATCGAGTGGTTGCATTGCACGGCACCCTGCTAATCGGCTCCATAACAATGCATGTAGGTACATACCAAATTGAGGGTCATGGGCGCAGCCGTTCTGAAGATATTAAACTTGCACCCTGAACGTGCGCATGTGCAGTAGTTTCCCAACCATACTGACATTATGGTTGATTCATACATCATGATGATTGATGATGTATGAAAATTTGGTGTGCGTTTACCGACATGCCAAGTTACAGCGCAATCGGTTCAATATTTGCCTAGTTATAGCAGCCCGAACTCCGAACAAGCCTGACGCCTCTTCATTTTTGCAAGTGACACGGATAGTGGTGCATCTCTATGCATTGGGAGTATTCCGATACTGGTCTGGATATTCGGGCATGTCTGTAATCAGTTCATGATCGATAGTTTAATAGGGGCCTCAAAGTTACCCACTACAGGGTGGACCAAAAAGGATGGAAACATTTTGAACTCGCATAAAACGTGCATTATTGCATGCATGTGACTGGAAACGGTACCAAACGAGAGTACATTTCGTGGAAATTCATAACGGCATCACTATCATATGCTTTCTCTCGTTTTCAGTCTCTCACAGCAAATGTTCGAAGAGACCGCCTTCGCGAGACAGGCACAGAGCGGCCGGTCTGGTGGCTGACGCGATAGCCCGACGACACATGTTCGCTGGTATGCTTCACACAGTCTTGGTGATCGCTCTCTTCAGGTCACAGAGACCTTCCTTGTAGACCTGGCCCTTGAGATGAGATGATAAAGAAGTCACTGCACAGCAGCAAGGTCACCGAAATGGTGTGACCTCAGCGGAAAAAGAATCGTGGGTCCACTTTGGTTCGAGGATGGAAGCGGCGACACCGTGACCGTTAATCAACAGCGCTACCAGGCGGCGCTGAGGAAGTTCTGAGAGCGAGTCCAAACGAAGCATGGCAGCCTCATCATAGACCTTATGTGGTTCCAGCAAGACGGTGCGCCTCCTCACATAGCAAAAACAACGCTCAAGTGCATCGAAAACCACTTCGGTGACCGGCTGATATCCCGCGGTGCCAGTCGGAACTGGCCTACCTGCTCATCCGACCTGACCCCTATGGATGTTTTACTGTGGGGTCATCTCAAGGGCCAGGTCTACAAGGAAGGTCCAGAAAGCCTCTGAACTGAAGAGAGCGATCAGCAAGGCTGTGTGAGCCATACAAGCGGGCTATCGTGTCAGCAGCCAGGCTGGTCGCTCTTTGCCTGTCTCGCGAAGGTGGTTACTTCGAACATCTGCTGTGAGAGACTGAAAACGAGAGAAAGCATATGAGAGTGATGCCATTATGAATTTCCACGAAATGTACTCTCGTTTGGTATCATTCCCAGTCACATGCATGCAATGATACATGTTTTATAAGAGTTTAAAATGTTTCCATCCTTTTTGGTCCACCCTGTAGTGGTGATAAGGGTCAATATTATTGACGGGCTACCGATGTGACGGAAGTAAGTGTGGACAGTGATGGGCTGACAGCTTGCGGTGGGTTGCGGAAAGTAGGAACCATTTCTACTTTCCGCAACGCGACGCACGGCACCGTGGACAGCATATCACAGATTGATATATTTTGGCTGGGAGCAGTCAAAGTTCACTATGAAAAAGGATTAGCTAGACTCTGAATTCAACAGCGGGTATGCTAAAACGTCATTTGTTAACCCGCGCCGTGCTGGGGGGGGGGGGGGCGTTTTTACGCCCCCCCTCAGGTTTTTCGCAAATATCTCAAAAACGGCGGCGCGCAGCGCCGCCGTTTTTGGTACACGTGTTCCTACATCATTTCCGCACATGTTGTGAAAATTTCAGACCTAGGCCGTTCAAGGTCAGGTCACCAGGTCACGTCAAGTGACCTTACCTCAGAAAAAGTTCAAAGGCTCGCTATAGCTACACCGACTGAACGATCACTTTGAAACTTTCAGCGATTGATATGAGTAACAGTATGTATAAAATGTATATCTCGGATTTTTGATATCTGTGACCTAAGGTCAGGTCAATTTTGCGACCTCTCCATTATAAGTCAAGGGGAGAAAATTGAAATGCGCCTCTTTTGGACGAATATCGTTCAAAACGCTCTCAAACATCGGTTCATAGGTAAACATGACACACTGAATAGGAAAAATGCACCTGTGACCCCTCTGTGTGCCCCTGAGGTCATCTCAGGTCATGAACGGTCGCCAGCAGTTTTTTGGCTATAACTTTTGATAGAGACGTGCTAGAGCGGTGAAAACACATCAGATGTGTTCAGCTCGACGATACGGATCGACTGATATGCAACATGACCCTTTTCGGTCAGGTCATGACCTTGACCTGAGGTCAAATTTTCAAAATGACCTTTCAAGGTCAACGAATAGTTCATTCGACGCGTCTCGACGAGAGAAACACGATGCTGGCAAAAGTAATGTCATGGCGCTTATGAGTCAAAAGTTATTGACGAAAAAACGTTTTTCGTAAAAACGGCTATTTTTGGAGTTTTTGCCCTCTGGAGGCTAAACCGTTGACCTGAGGTCAAATCTGAGGACATTACTCAGAAAGGTCTGTAAAAGGGCTATCGAATGCGCTTTTCCGCGGCGCTGTAGCTCTATCGGTTCCCGAGATAGCCGTTGGCAGTTTCCAAAATGTTGAAATAGTCAACATTTTACCTTTGGTGACCTCTGGTGACCTGACCTTTGACCTGACCCAAAAAATGACCGAAGTGTTTTCGTCCTTATTTTTGACGCTCTTTCGATTGCCGCTTACCGCGTGTCGCTACGTGGCCCAGGAGCCGAGTTAGACGGGGGGGGGGCGTGAAAACGCCCCCCCCCCAGCACTCGGCGGAAAGTTCAGGCCACCAGCACGGCGCGGGTTAACTTTGCATACGTTGGTGTATTTAAAACCTATTTTTCTTGTCAGCCGCGACTCATGGCAAGAAACCGCACCGTATCGCATAGACGCCGCACCGCGCCGTATGGATGACGCATGGCGCCGCAAGATGCCGTACGATAGCCGCACGGTAGCCGCATGGCGCCGCATCTTGACGTACGGCAGCCGCACCGCAACCGTACCGCATGAAAAACGCACTCGTGTGGGGCGGCCCTTAACCCTCGCCGGCCGAGGGGGGGGGGGGGCGGGTGCCGCCCCCCCCCATAGGGTTTTTTCGCGATAGCTCCGAACACGCTGGCGATAGAAAGCTGAAACTTGGCATACCTGACCTTTGATCCAAGCCGCATCTTTTGACACCAACCGCATTTTTGGGTCAGGTCAGGTCACTGACCTATGACGTCATAAGTGAACCTCTGCACGGTCTTCAGATGTCGCAACTTCGCAACGCCCTCACTGCCAGAGGAGATGTCACAGGGAAATGAAACTTGCAGGATCTAGTATCCATTATGAGTCCCACAACTTGTATATCTCGGATTTTTCCTAAAGGTCATATGAGGTCAGGTCATTTTCGTGACCTCACCATTATAAGTCAATGGGGAAAAATGAAAACTGCTATTCTGGCGCCGGGAACGATCTCCAACTATCTCAAGCACACAGAATCGTGATTTGATGCACTCCTTGCAAGGTTAGATGCGTCACTTTTGCAATGTTGACCTTGCGTGACGTCATTTATGACGTCATCAAGGTCATTTTAGTTTTTCGTCAATAACTCTTGATCAAATTGAGCTAGCGAGTCGAGAAAGCCACCAATGGACTCAGGAAGGCCTGCCGAATCGAATGATATGCGACATGACCTCTTTCGACCAACTTCGTGACCTTGGGGTGCTGACCTGACCTTGACCTGAGGTCAACACCCCAAGTTGACCTGACCCGGACAAAAAGTATATCATTCGACGCGCCTGGACGAGACGAACACGATGCTGCCAAAATCGACGCTCTGCGGCCATTTTTTGCGAAGTTATTCACCAAAAACTGAACCGTACCTTGGGGCACTTGACCTGACCTCAGAGGTCACCGGTTGACCTAGGACCTTAAAATCGGGTACCAATCTCTGCGTCTCGTAACGGCGCACACGCTCGTTTTTTCCGCGACGCGCTAGCTCCACCAGGGGCGAAACGGCGAGGGGGGGGGTCGTACCCGCCCCCCCCCCCCCTCGGCCGGCGCGGATGTAGAAAACCAATAGGTCCGGCGAGGGTTAAGCTTCCATCGGGCGTATGCACACGCTCCGTAGGCCTGTGAGCTGGCGTCGGAAAAGATGATGAGGATTGGATCGCTGTCTGCGTCTGGGGGCTGTAGACATCTTGTAAAATGTATGCGGTTCAGTCTAAACATATCCGCTAAGTAAGTGATCCATTCGCCTTTGCATTCTTCTGGTATGGACTCGTCCCAGTCAAGCTGCTGATTTGGGACTTGACGGGTTATAAGTTTTCTCATCAAAACTTTACCTTGAATGGTGAAGGGTACAATGAGGCCGAGTGGGTCAAAGATGGTTGCTGTCTGCCGTAACAACATCCTTCGTGTCAACACGGGCGGTATCACGTAATATTTCCGTAATATTTCGTAATATTTCGGGCGGTAATATTTCCTCCATGGACGGATTCGAGCTGATGGTGATCTTTTCTTCTTTTGTA
This sequence comes from Amphibalanus amphitrite, assembly GCF_019059575.1. Taxonomy (NCBI): domain Eukaryota; kingdom Metazoa; phylum Arthropoda; class Thecostraca; order Balanomorpha; family Balanidae; genus Amphibalanus; species Amphibalanus amphitrite. The sequence goes on from NW_024881504.1 coordinate 1,761,791, forward strand.
AGGTTAAGTTTCATTTCAAACGCAAACCAGTCAGTCGCTGGCTTCCATAACATTCCAAGTATCCTTTCATTGCTTTCGTTTGACACACGAATGTTTGCATCATTCAATTCAATTTGCCCCGAAATTGTCCAATATTTGATCATGAAGTTGCCACTTGCTAGAATATCTTGCACCTGTGAGGCGATTGCTAGAGCCTCGTCTGGATTATGAACTGAGTGCACCAAGTCATCCACATAGCTGTTTCTAGTGATCATGGCAGCTGCTTCTGGGTACTGTCCTCTGAACCTCTCTGCTATTGTATGGAGAGCGGTTAACGCGATAGTGCCACTTGGCCGGTCACCGAATGGAACGGCCGTCAGAATATAATGATCCGGCTCTCGATTTTTATCCATATCGCGCCAGAGGTATCGGTGGACATGTTGATCGCGCGTTGAGAGCTGTATCGAGTTATACATCTTCGAGATGTCTGCCGTGATAGCTACTGGATATTCCCTGAATCGCAGAAGTATACCATATAAATTGTTTATAAAATCCGGTCCTTTGGCCCAATATTCATTGAGCACGTGGCCCATATACGAAGCTGATGAGTTGAATACTATACGTATTGGGGTAGATTTTGTTTGATCACTTCATGATGGTGAATGTAATGCACCGGTCCCTGATAACTGTCAATTTCTTCGTTTGATAATTTCCTTGCCACTCCGCGTTTCTCCATGTCTGTCATTTGATCGCAGTAAGCCTTACGATAACCATGATCTAATCTTTGTAATCGATTCTCCATTGACCGTAGCTTTGCTCTTGCTGCTCCTATATTATTTGGGATATTGTTCGGATCTTTGATCCAGGGATATTCAATCGTGAACTTGTTGCTTTCACTATCATATCTCAATCCACTTCGAATCATTTGCAGCTCATGTTCTTCTCTCAAAGTGAAATTATGCGTTCCGGTTATACATTTTCCGCATCGACAACCACCACACTTCGGTATATGTCTTGTACCGAGACTTTCAATTTCAAAGAAGTTCTCTAATTCGGTTACAATGTGTTTTGGGGACTCTCTCTTGATTCCGTCTTGGTGTGGGTCGAAGCTCGTGTAGTTGATTCGGATCGTCGCATTAGTATGTTCGGTTTCTTCTGTCGTCGCTCCAAACGATCCCCTTATACAGAATCCGAATTGGTTTTCTAACAGTTGACTGTTCCCAACTGTTTTTACAACTGTCGGCATCATTGTGCAAAAAATCTACGCCGATTAACATGTCGATTTTTCCTTCAGGTTTGGTGAATTTCGAAACATCAATACCAGGGAACCGGCCCTCAACTTGCCGTATGTCCACGCGCTGGAGATTTGAAGTGATATCGTCTATTCCGTATGCATTCACTATCCAGATCTTTCCGACCAGATCAACGAGAGGCGCTTTGTATTCCTTGGTGGTATATGACGTGAGTTCTCCCCCTACCACAGTGATGCAAATGGGGTTCACGAGTGGCCATAAATACCCTAAAGTCAAGTTTACCAAATCGAGTTAATTGCGATATGGCCGAGTAGACAAATGTTTGGGGCATCTGAAATCACATGGTTTTCATGTTTTTGTCAAAACCGGCCTATTGTATAATCGTCAGAAGTCGTGACATTTTCTAGGTCGTAAAATGACGGTCAAACACTCGCAAGTTCAAACGCCGCTGGTTTGCGTTCATTTCGTACAAATTGAAAAAATTATGCATGGGAATGATCCCCAAAGCCTTCTGCTTCTAATGCCGGGTCACAAAAAGTCGTATCTCATTCGCTTTGGCGGTAATCTGACTATTTATCATCATGTTGCAATCGCAGTTTTTTACTAAGAAAAAAAATGCTTTCGTTTCACCTATAGCACTTAACACAGTGTGTGCCCGTTAGTCCACCATACCATAACCTTCCCTAATCATTTCTGAGTCGCATCGTGAAAGAATTAAGGCGCTAGCACAGGGCTAACCGGCGCTACGGAGGTTTTTGTCCGGGCGGTCGGGTGCCGCAGTGGGCGCGCAGTGGGCGGGTGGGTGCCGCCGCGCGGCGTCCGGGCGGCGCGGCGGCGCGGCCGCCCGGGCCGCCCGCTGCGCCGCGGCACCCGACCGTGCCGGACGAAAACTTCTGTAGCGCCGGTCAGCCCTGTGCTAGCGCCTTAATTCTTTCACTATGCGACTCAGAAATGATTAGGGAATGCTATGATATGGTGCACTAACGGGCACACACTGTGTGCAGTGCTGTAGGTGAATTGAAAGCAAATATTTTTGGTAAAAAACTGCGGTTGCAACATGATTACAAATAGTTAGCTCACCGCCAAAGCAAAATAGATACGGATTTTTATGACATGCCATTAGAAGCAGCAGGTTTCGGGAATCATTTTAATGTATAATTTTTGCAGTTTGTATGACATGAACCCACGCTAGCGGCACTTGAATTTCAAGTACCTGACAGTCATTTTACGACATCGAAAATGTCTCGCCTTCTGACAATCATACACGAGGCCGGTTTTGACAAAAACATTAAAATCATACTTTTTCAGACACCCCAAACATTTGCCTGACTGACCATATTACGATTTATTCGATTAAGTGAACTTGAATTTTGGGCCTTTTTTGTATTTATGGCCACTCGTGATCCCCATTTGCATCACTGTGCCTACCTTGACTATGGATAGGCTGACTTCATTGCCTTGTAATCCGAGTCGTTCAGCTGCCTGGTGGGTGATAAGAGATATGTTCGCTCCCGAGTCCCACATAACAGTAACTCGCTGCTTGTTACATTGAACCGCAGTAGCTGCCAACAAAGGACGATTTTCTTTTACTTGTACATTACTAATTTGGCTGGCTTGAGGTTCTTTACGTTCCGGTAGATATGCTTTGTGCAGTAGAGGATGGTGCCGTCTTCCACATCTTTGATTTGCTTCTATGACGTCACACTTGTTTGATTCCGAACAATTTTTAGCTATGTGTCTGGTAGCTCGAAGGCAATTAAAACAAGCACCAAATTTTCGTGCGGCTTCAAATTTTTCTGTAAACGTCATCTTCAAAAATTCGCTACAATTTTCAATCAAATGTCCGTTAGTTTTATGCAACCAGCACCATGGACGTGATGTAAAAACGATACTGGAATGATTTTGATTATCTTGCGTCTGGACAGGTGCGTAATGATTATAGGGTCGATGAGATGAATGTGATGTAGACGGTCGATCGATTTGATTTACAGTCGCAGGATGAGGCGTTCGTGATTTGTCGGTTCGGAGGTCGACTTGGTTTCAGGATCATTTGCCAAAACTTCGTGTTCTTTGACGTCGGAAGTTGGCCAGTTGTGTTCCTCCTCTCGGAGAAACTTTGGGCCACTGACCCACGGCCTGGCAGGCTTCAGATCCGCCAGGTCTTGTCCTCTGGACGCGCCGTCTGCAGCATTCAGCTCAGTAGGCACGCACCGCCAGTCCTCCGGCCTCGAGACGTCACGTACTTCTGCCACTCGATTGGCAACAAAAACGTGGTGGCGTCGTGCAGAGGACTGTATCCAGGCGAGGACGTTCTTTGAGTCGGACCAGCAGGTCGTTGACGTGATCTCAACACGTGCTTCTCTCCTTAGAGTGGCGAGCATTCGAGTCCCAAGAACCGCAGCTTGCAGCTCAAGCCTCGGAATGGTCAGCTTCTTTGCTGGCGCTACTCGTGTCTTAGCACCTACAAAGCTGACGTTGATCTTGCCGTCTTCTGCTCTCCATCTGTAGTAGAGTACAGCTGCGAAACCTTTCTCGCTCGCGTCGCAAAACATGTGCAGCTCTACTGTGCTGACACACATGTTGTTGAACAGGTGTCTTGGAAGGCGTAGATCATGAATCCGCCTCAGCTCTCCCGTCCACTTCTGCCACTCTGCTGTCAACTCCTCTGGAACTCCTTCATCCCAGCTGATGCCTTGTTGCCAGAGTTGTTGCAGCAGAAGTTTCCCTCGTAGCAGCCAAACGGAGAGGTAGCCGATGGGATCGAATACCGACATCACGGTGGACATGACTGTCCGCTTGGTCACGATTTCTGGTGGAACATGCTCTCGGTACGTTAGCATGTCCAGGCTTGACTTCCACACGAATCCAAGAGCTCGGTGGTCGTCTGTCTTCCCCACACTGAAGTCATTTTCACTGCGCTGCTCCGGCTTCAGCATATTGAGCTCTTCTGAGGAATTCGACCCCCAGGGGCCCAGCTCGAAGCCTCCTTGTCGGAGTGTCACTGTCAGCTTCTTGATCAGCTGTTCAGCTTCAGCTTCTGTCGCTGCTCCACTCAGTAGGTATGTCATCGACATAGCTTTCTTTATGCACCGCTCTGACCAACAGCGGGCTGCCGTCGCCGAAATCAGTTGCTGTGCGCCTGTAGCAGTAGCTTGCGATGCTCGGTGAGCACGCTGCGCCGAAGATCAGCACGGGCGACTCAAAAACGTCAAAATCGCCGTCACGGGGATCGTCTCGCCAGAGAAATCTGAGACTGGGCCGGTCCCGCTTGTTAACACTGATCTGGCTAAACATGGCGACTATATCTGACGGCAGAGCGATCCGTTTCTCACGCCAGCGAGTCAGGACGCCAATCAGCGAATTGATGTTATGTGGTCGCATAAGACTGTCGTTGAGACTCATTCCGTGACTCTTTGCAGCCGCGTCCAATACCAGACGTACTTTGTTCGGCTTGTTAGGATTTTTGACAGCCATGAGGGGTAGATACCAGACAGTTACCGGGGTTACATGAGCAAGTAAATGCGTATCAGGAACGGATTTTCCTATTCGCTCACCATTGTAGTCCGTTTGTAATGCGTATTAACCGTCGCCGGACCTATTGGTTTTCTACATACGCGCCGGCCGAGGGGGGGGGGGGGGGGTACGACCCCCCACTCGCCGTTTCGCCCCTGGTGGAGCTAGCGCGTCGCGGAAAAAACGAGCGTGTGCGCCGTTACGAGACGCAGAGATTGGTACCCGATTTTAAGGTCCTAGGTCAACCGGTGACCTCTGAGGTCAGGTCAAGTGCCCCAAGGTACGGTTCAGTTTTTGGTGAATAACTTCGCAAAAAACGGCCGCAGAGCGCCGATTTTGGCAGCATCGTGTTCGTCTCGCTCAGGCGCGTCGAATGATATACTTTTTGTCCGGGTCAGGTCAATTTGGGGTGTTGACCTCAGGTCAAGGTCAGGTCAGCACCCCCAGGTCACGAAGTTGGTCGAAAGGAATCATGTCGCATATCATTCGATTCGGCAGGTCTTCCTGAGTCCATTGGTGGCTTTTCCGACTCGCTAGCTCAATTTGATCAAGAGTTATTGACGAAAAACTAATATGACCTTGATGACGTCATAAATGACGTCACGCAAGGTCAACATTGCAAAAGTGACGCATCTAACCTTGCAAGGAGTGCATCAAATCACGATTCTGTGTGCTTGAGATAGTTGGAGATCGTTCCCGGCGCCAGAATAGCAGTTTGAATTTTTCCCCATTGACTTATAATGGTGAGGTCACGAAAATGACCTGACCTCATATGACCTTAACCCTATTCCTGGCGGGGGGGGCCTCAGGAGCCCCCCTGAGGTTTTTTGGTTATTTCTCCCAAACGCGTTGAGCTAGGAAGCTCAAATTTTCTGACTTTTCCTTAACTCGCGCCCCACTGGGGTCTGTGTATAACACGCCCTACTGGGGGGGGGGGGGCTATTCATAGCCCCCCCTCCTAACTCCGAAACTACTGGGCCGATCGTCAAAATTCGAACGGCGTCTGATAGCCCCGGAAAAACTGTCGAGCGAAACCTAATTTCATTGACCTCGAGGTCACCGATGACGTCACAGGTCAGGTCAAAATAAAAATTATTAGCACTTTGGCTTGTTCACATTTTGGGCTCTGGCCGCCGTCTTACAAGTCAGATCAGGCTCATTTTTGGTTTCCACACTCGTGAACAGATGCGCTAGCTACCTTGAGGGTACCAAACTTGTACCTTGATTTTCAGGTCAGGGTCAGGTCATCACAGGTCACGAAAATATTATATCATGCGTCGGTCACGTGACACATGTTTTATGGTCCATTTAGGCCATAGATTTCGAATTTGATGTCGTCTGTGTCATTCGAGGTCATTTTGAGTCGAATTTAGCTTAGGTCAGGTCACTTCCAGGTCAAAAAAGGTCAAATTTTGAAGTTAAAATTTTTCAACAAAAAAGGTGTCTATTGGATGCAGTTTGAGCTCAGGAACACGATGGTGCCATTTATATTGGTGTACGATGTCAAATACGTACTGAAAAATTGATTTGAAAAATAATAAATGTGAATTTTTTGCAATAATGCGTATACCTTGGCCATTTTTGAAGATATTTAGCTAAAACTTGCTAGAGTTAGTCATAATCATGCGTTCTGTCACATATATTCCGCTTTTTTCAAAAAGTCAAAAACTTTTTGAAAAAAATATAAAAATATAAATTTTGAATATTATTATATAGAATTTTCAAAATTTTCAAAATTTTGAAAATCCGAGATAGCAGTTTGATAGCGCGGTCGATTCTGAGTCCTTTCATGCAAAGAAATTGGATCTAGCTTAAAAACTGAGCTCTTGGGAGCGATTGCCGTGGTTCAATGTTTTGCGTCGAAATCGAACATGACGTCACTCTGACGTCATTTCCGGCCGACCTATGGTAGCTACGAAGTTCAAATTTTGACACAAGGTGTCAAATTGATGCAGCCGGAGGTACTGAAAGTTTGGCGTCGATTCGTCAAGCGGTTTGGAAGTTATTGCAGAAAAACGGGAGGGGGTGCTATAAATAGCCCCCCCCCCAGTGGGGCGCGGGTTAAAGGCTTCTACGCAACATGTCTGAAAATTTTGAGTTGATCTGACATCAGGTCAGGTCACCAGAGGCGGTTTGGTGACCCTACCTCAGAAAAGTTTGCAATCACGCCAGAGCTAGAGTTTTTGACCGATCAATTTCTTCTCTTCAGGCTTTAGTTAGGGTACCAGTATGTGCAATTTGTGTATCTCGGAATTTTGATATCGGTGACCTAAGGTCAGGTCAGTTTCGCGACCTCCCGATTATAAGTCAATTGGGGAAAAATCAACTCCCTGTTTTTACCACTAAAACGGGTCGGAATGGCCCCATATACCATACATGACTTCATATACGATCAACCTTCACTACCTTGAGGTCTGTTTTGCTGTTGGGCAGCTGTGAGGTCATGTGACGTCATCAAAGGTCACCAAAGGTTTTTGGCCAATAACTCCGTACAGGAACAAGATACAGACGCGTGGATGGTCTCATTGTGTTCAGCTCGTCAAGACGCATCGAATGATATACATGATGACCTCGAGGTCACGTGACCTGAGGTCAACCTTTGACCTTGACCTTTCGAGGTCAACATATATATCATTCGATGCGGATTGACGAGAGGATCACGATTATGCCCTTAGTTTGTTCCTATCTTGACAAATTCGAAAGTTATTCGAGAAAAACTCTCTCCATATCTAGCGCCCCCATTTTGACTTTTTCGACCCCTGTGACGTCATCTTTGACCTGACCTGAAAATGACATTTGTAAAAATTGTAGATCTTGACCGTGCGTATCCGATGCCGTTTACCGTTTGTCGCTGCGATGTGTAGTTTTTGAGATCTGAAGGGGGGCCGAATCGGCCCCCCCCGCCAGTTTCTTGTCCCGGCGGAGCCCGCCAGGAATAGGCAGAGGTGAAAAAACCCTGCTACTCGCCTGCGTGCGTAGGTGACAGCCATAGGCATAAAGAGACAGATTCGAGAATCTCAGTTGATGCATTTAAAGTAGATAAATAGTCCGTTTCCGCTAAAATCAGAGCTGTCTTCCCATATAGGACCACTATGGACCACGGCACAAAAATTTAACAGCGTCATCTCTTTGTAGACAGCTGGGGCTGAAAAATCCCGCCGGTGCGACAGCCGGTGCGTTGTGAAGCGCCATAGATAACGCAGGAAAAACGGCGACAGCGCGACAGCTCGTCCCCGCTCGTCGCCGGTTGAACGGTGGCGGGGACCGGCGCGGCCGGCGCGGCCTTGGCCGCGGCCGGCGCGGCCTTGGCCGCCGCCGGAGTAGGGGAGGACCGGGCGACTGGGACGGGGGACGTCACATCTGGGCCACAACTGGGGTGAGGTCCATGGTCATCGGTCCCAGAAACTTGGTAGGAGCGTTGATAATTGGTTCTGACTACTGAAGCAAAGGCAAGTGAATCAGTGACAACTGACAATCCTTTCGTGAGTTCTGATTGAACTGGATCAGTAAGCCAGGACGAGCTAGGACGTCGATCAGACCTATGGGTAAGTTGGATGGTAGTGATTTATATTTGTTGTGTTGTGTAACTTCAATGTGGCGATGCGTTGTCCGAAATCTGAAAGGTCCGAAGTTTGAAAGGTCCCAGAGTCCGAAATTTGAAAGGTCAGTTTCTTAACATTCTAGCTTCATTTTCAATTTTTTTTAAAGCCTAAAAATGTGATGAAAAGACGTCAAAAAGTACCTTCTGTTTCAAGATTACTTGTAGAAAATTGGTGACAGCTAGACATCGCGCAGGTGACAGCTTTTGGGTTTTATTCACCTCTGGGAATAGGGTTAAGGAAAAATCCGAGATATACAAGTTGTGGGACTCATAATGGATACTAGATCCTGCAAGTTTCATTTCCCTGTGACATCTCCTCTGGCAGTGAGGGCGTTGCGAAGTTGCGACATCTGAAGACCGTGCAGAGGTTCACTTATGACGTCATAGGTCAGTGACCTGACCTGACCCAAAAATGCAGTTGGGGTCAAAAGATCCGGCTTGGATCAAAGGTCAGGTATGCCAAGTTTCAGCTCTCTATCGCCAGCGTGTTCGGAGCTATCGCGAAAAAAAAACCCTATGGGGGGGGCGGCACCCGCCCCCCCCCTCGGCCGGCGAGGGTTAACTCTGCTCATGTAACCCCGAGCATTGGCTCGTGTGAGGCTTCCGTGGCGGTCAGCTTACGGAAATGACCTTCTGAGATCATCTTCGTTATCCTTTCTCTTGTCATTTCACCGAGGCTCGGCTCAGCTCCCAGGCGCTCGGACTTTTCCATCCGTTTTTCAAAAGCCTTTGCTCTCTTCTGAGCCATCTGTCTGCTGGGTGGGAATGGCTCGTCACGATCTCGCCGTAGCAGCGGGGCCACCCAGCGCGTGCCGTCGTGGTACACCTCACTGTTCAGGATGTTGTCTGCTTTTCTGTCATCTGGGCTGAACGGCGTGTCGAAGTCGTACTTGCAGCCGAACTGCTCCGTATCCACATGTCTTCTGTGTGGAGAAAGTTCACCTCTGGTTGGTGGGTGTTTCACGGTGTCATGTCTCATGACCACTCTTCCTGTCACGGTCCATCCCAGGAGCGTTCGCTGCAGAAGCGGACCGTTCTTCGAGCTCGTCCTGCGCACTTCACGTGCGGCAATCAGTGCCGCCTGGTCCAGACCGATCAGGATCTTCGGAGCCTCGTTGAGCTCCGGTAGATTTAGCTCCTGAAGTTCCGGGTACAGCGTCTTCAGCCGTTTGTCGCTAACAGTTGGAGGTGACAGGGCTAAATTACGGATACATGTTACGGTTTTCAGTTTGAATTTATGGCCGTTCTCGGGATTTTCAATGCGCAGCTCGACTGTCATCGTCTCCACTGTTTTCACTTCAGTGACCGTCTTCATGTCCATGAGTCCCTCTGGTCCTGAAAGCTGAAGCTCGTCAGCCAGTGACCTGTCCATAAGCGTCACCGAGCTTCCTTCGTCTAGGAAGGCTCGGCACCGGTGTCTTCCCTCAGGCGTCACTATATTGATGACGCAGGTCTTCATCATGACCCAGGACGCCGCGGCACCCTGAGTGACACCAATCACCTCAGTTGATGACGCCGTGCCATGAAACATTCTGTGATGAAGCTCACAGCACCCGTCAATGCTACAAGCTCGTTTTCTGTGGCACGAACCGGTCGGGTGTGTCTTGGACAGGCATCGCAGACAGCCACGTCGTTCAGTGACCCAGCGATGGCGCTCGTCCACTCCCAGAGCCTTGAACTCTGGACAACGCTGAATGTAGTGCGACTTATCGCAGTAGTAGCATTTCAGCTGTTCGGTATTTGTGCATGTCGTCTGACGAGGGCGTGACGTCATCCGGTTCTTGTCCGTTTCTGTCCGTTTTTGATTCGGCAGACTTCGACTCTTGCTGTCGAGCGGCTGATAACCAGCGCCGCTGCAGAAACGCCGGTCCTCGATGTGTCCTTTCAGGAAGGCAGCGAATAAATCACAGGTCGGCAAGCCTCCCTCGGTCTTAAAGGGACTATCCCACCTTCTAAAATGGTGTTAAAACCGGTTAAATTGTTCCCGACTTTATAGATTGGATGACCAGGAACACGGCTCTGGCATTTATTTTTCATTAAACATCTTAGGCTTCCCATATTCCAAACACAAACTTTCAAATATGTGACGTCACAGCCCAAAATTACCTCCTTCCCCAGGCCACATTACTATCATAAAGCTGATTCTTTTTACTCTGTAGGCACCACAACAAAGTTCAGACCAAGTTTTAAGCGATTTTTCAACGAACAAACCCATTTAACCCGGCCGGGCCCGGGGGGTAATCCCAACCACCGCAGCCCGGGGGGGCGTTTTTCGCCCCCCCCCCCCTGTCTAACTCCGTAAACAAGGGAGCTACGGAAACAACAGCGATACCAAACGAAAGGTCCTTACGAGACGATTCTAATGCACCTAAAATTTTTGACCTCAGGTCAATTTTCAAGGTCAGAGGTCAAGGTCAAAGGCCAAAACCGGCACATGTGTAGTGATCTCAAAGTAAGCCTTCTGGAGGACGGCAGGCTGCATCAAACCGGCAAAATTGGGTGTCAAACGAAAGAAGAGAATCTGAGGATTCTGAAAATGTGCTCTAAATCAAAGGTCAAGGTCAAGGTCACGCTCAAAATTGACCTCAAACTTGGCACTATTTCGCACATCTTGCGTGCTAACTTCCAAGATGTTTTGAAATGTTTTGAGGCTTATCAGTTCCCTATTTGTGGTTCATCTTACGATACAAGGCTGCTCAAAGGTCAAGGTCACTGAAGAGTATCCCTGCTAGAGGCTATTTCACTGATTCAAGTTAGTAATAATAAATAAGACAATTTTGCCATCCGGAAGCTCTAAATGAAGGCTTAGAGGAAAATAGATGCCAGATTCGTGATCAGCGGGTACAAATCCATCACAAACGACCTTTCATGTGTCAAGGTCAACCAGAGGTCATTCGAGGTCACATGAGGTCAACATGAAACTTGACCTTTTCCGAACAAAATATATATCATTCGACGCGGCTTGACAAGGCGAATGCGATGGTACCACTGCCGTAGCTCTAGGACCATTTTTGTCGAAGTTATTTGCGAGAAACTAAAACCACATTTCGTGGTCGTTGACCTGACCTCTGACCTCAGGTCACCAAAACTATTTTTCTATTTTTCTCTAGGTCAAACGCTACACAGCCGTGCTCGTAATTTGTCTTTATCTCTAAAACTCTATTTTTAGCAGCTATTTGAAGTTTGCGTCTGTGACGCCGAAGTTTGCCGTGCAGGGGTCTGGAAAAATGGACCTTGTGACGTCATCAAGGGGGCTAGGTCCAAATTTTTTACTTCAGAAGATGTCAAATTGATGGGAGAAAAGGTACTAAAAGTTTCGCTTTCCTATCCCTAAGTGTTCGGGAGTTATCGCAAATATTCGCCAGGGGGGGGGGCGAAAAACGCCCCCCCGGGCCCGCGAGGGTTAAATCAGAGTGACTAAACGAGGTGACGTCACACTAACGGTCGCTCCATGTTGAAGATAGGGCCTTGTACGCGGCCCATTTTCAAATGAAGGGAACGAATTTCTTCAACACCAAGAGGCCGCGGGGGTTGCAACCTAGATAGATAGTGGTTTCTGAACCTCGCCGCAAACTTGGCTATCTCAACTCAAACCCCATGTTAACCCTATTCCTGGCGGGCTCCGCCGGGACAAGAAACTGGCGGGGGGGGGCCGATTCGGCCCCCCCCCCTGAGATCTCGAGAACGAAGCAAGATAGCGACAAGCTGTAAACGGCATCGGATACGCACGGCCAAGATCTACAATTTTTACTAAGGTCATTTTCAGGTCAGGTCAAAGATGACGTCACAGGGGTCGAAAAAGTCAAAATGGCGGCGCTAGATATGGAGAGAGTTTTTCTCGAATAACTTTCGAATCAGTCAAGATAGGAACAAACTAAGGGCATCATCGTGATCCTCTCGTCAATCCGCATCGAATGATATATATGTTGACCTCGAAAGGTCAAGGTCAAAGGTTGACCTCAGGTCACGTGACCTCGAGGTCATCATGTATATCATTCGATGCGTCTTGACGAGCTGAACACAATGAGACCATCCACGCGTCTGTATCTTGTTCCTGTACGGAGTTATTGGCCAAAAACCTTTGGTGACCTTTGATGACGTCACATGACCTCACAGCTGCCCAACAGCAAAACAGACCTCAAGGTAGTGAAGGTTGATCGTATATGAAGTCATGTATGGTATATGGGGCCATTCCGACCCGTTTTAGTGGTAAAAACAGGGAGTTGATTTTTCCCCCATTGACTTATAATGGGGAGGTCGCGAAATTGACCTGACCTTAGGTCACCGATATCAAAATTCCGAGATATACAAATTGCACATACTGGTACCCTAACTAAACCCTGAAGAGAAGAAATTGATCGGTCAAAAACTCTAGCTCTGGCGTGATTGCAAACTTTTCTGAGGTAGGGTCACCAAACCGCCTCTGGTGACCTGACCTGAGGTCAGATCAACTCAAAATTTTCAGACATGTTGCGTAGAAGCCTTTTAGGAAAAGTCAGAAAATTTGAGCTTCCTAGCTCAACGCGTTTGGGAGAAATAACCAAAAAACCTCAGGGGGGGGGGCTCCTGAGGCCCCCCCCCCCGCCAGGAATAGGGTTAAAGGTGGGATAGTCCCTTTAATGCGGCAGTAGGTTCCCCATTCGGCTAGACTGTCCCGAGGCAGCTTGCTCGTCAGGGCTTGAATCACCGGTAGGTTGTTCAGCTAATTTGACTGGCCCACGTGTCTGGTGATCGCTATCGCATTAGATACCTCGGTCGAAAACCGCTCTAGTGCATCGACATCACCTTCCCTCACTGGTGGACTGTCCAAGAGTTTCCTCACCGTTTGGTTAACCCGCGCATGACTGGGGTATTTTCCATAACGCGAGTGACTGGGGGGGGGGGCTCTCCAGAGCCCCCCTCCTATCTCCGAAACTACTGGGCCGATCGTCAAAATTCAAATGGTGTCTGATAGCCCTGGAAAAACTGTCGAACGAAACCTATTTTCATTGACCTCGAGGTCACCGATGACGTCACAAGTCAGGTCAAAGTAAAAATTATCGGCATTTTCGCTTGTTCACAATTTAGGCTCTGACCGCCGGCTGACATGTCCCATCAGGCTCATTTTTGGTTTACGCACTCCTTGTTAGATGCCCTAGATACCCTGCGGGTACCAAACTTTAACTTCGAATTTTTAAGGTCAAGGCCAGGTCATCCTAGGTCACGAAAATTGTATATCATGTATCGGTCACGTGACGCATGTTTTATGGTCCATTTTACTCGTAGATTTAGAAAATAGTGTCGTCTGTGTCATTTGAGGTCATTGTCAGCTGAATTTATGGGAGGTCAGGTCACTTTCAGGTCAGAAAAGGTCAAATTTTGAAAATGAAATTTTTCAACAAAAAAGGTGCCTATCAGATGCAGTTTGAGGTCACAAACACGATGGGGCCATTTATATTGTTGTACGACGTCAAAAAAGTACTGAAAAATTGATTTGAAAAATATATATTTGTAAAATTTTGACAATAATGCGAATAACATGGCTATTTTTGAAGATATTGTGCTAAAACTTGCAAATGTAGTTCATCAGTATGTGTTCTATCACATATATTCCGGTTTTTGCGAAAAGTCAAAAACTTTTTGAATAAATCAAAAAATATTTTTTTTGTTATTGTAAATACATAATTTTCAAAATTTTCAAAATTTCAAAAATTTGAGATATTAGTTTGATAGCTACCTGTATTTGTAGTCCACTCATGCAAAGAAAATGGATCTAGCTTTTAAAACTGAGCTCTCGAGAGCGTTTGCCGTAATTCAGTATTTGCATCAAAATCGGCCGACATGACGTCACTCTGACGTCATTTCCGGCCAAACTATGGTAGCTAGAAAGTTGAAATTTTAACACAAGGTGTCAAATTAATGCTTCTGAGGGTACCGCAAGTGTCGTGTTGATCTGTAAAACGGTTTAGAAGATATTGTTGAAAACGGGAGGGGCGCTCTGTAGAGCCCCCTCCCCCCAGTCATGCGCGGGTTAACCCTCGCCGGCACAGGCCATTTTGAGTCCTTCGACGGCACAAGGGGGGGGTTGGTTGGTACGACCCCCCCCCCTCGCGTTTGGCCCCTGATCGAGCTAGAGCTTCGCGGAAAAAAACGAGCGTGTTGCCCGTCACGAGAGGAAGCCAATGATACCCAATTTTAAGGTCTTAGGTCATCGGGTGACCTTCCAGGTCAGGTCAATGACCCGAAAACCGGGAAAATCGGGACCTGTTAGAAAGTCGTAAAGTGTGGCTGCTATGTGGTTTTCTGGGGTGCTGATCACGAATATCGTGTTAGTTTTGATCAGAGATGATGTCTTTAAGCATTTAGACCAGGTCGGGTCAGGTCAGGTCAGGTCAACCGGTAGGGGTTGTGACGGGTATTCGTAATACGTGTCAACCGCCTCGGACAGCTTCGTAAAATGTTACGAAGGCACCAAAACTACTTCGTAAATGTTCAAATGGTTGTTAAATTCGAATTCAGCTTCAAAAACTAGCCTAGAAACATGTAAAACTCGAAAAAGTGAACCGAGGTCACCCGAGGTCACCAAAGGTCAATGACCTGACCTGACCTTCAGGTGACCTTGACACCCATCCTAATGCATGGGAGCAACATCAAATCACATGTTTGAACGTTTGAAGCCACGAAAAGCTTGCAAACGCGCGGCTAATGCGAGCCGACATGCGTCGAACCGCGATTTCGGCCAAACATGGTCACAGAAAAGAGGTCACAGGTCAAAGGTCATCGGGGTCAGGGTCACGAAAATTTCAGGGTAGGTGTAAAATTGATCAATGCGAGGGTACTGAAAGTTTCGTCGCGATCGGCCGCATTTTTACGCGAGTTATTCGCGAAAAACCTTAGGTGGGGGTTGCATCAACCCCCCCCCCCCTGTGCCGGCGAGGGTTAACAATGATTTGAGGATCTCCGAAACGCTCCTTCAGGATCGTCCATACGTCATCAAAGAAGCCACCAGTAAGCAGGGCTCCGTGAACTGCGTGGAAGGCGTCTCCCTTTAACCCGCGCACCGACGGGGGGGCGGATATCCGCCCCCCCTGAGGTTTTTCGCGAATAGCGGGAAAACAGCGGCGCGTAGCGCCGCGAAATTTGGTATGACTATAACCTCATCAATTTTACACATGGTGTGCAAGTTTGAACCTACTACCTTTTAAGGTCAGGTCACCAGGTCACTTTGAATGACCCAACCCCAAGTCACTTTTTTGCAAATTTGTCACCGTGCCAGAGCTACAGTAGATGTCGGAGGCCTTTGAAAGTCGCAGGATATTATTAGGTCATTAGTAGCTACAATTTATATATCTCGGAATTTTGATATCGGTGACCTAAGGTCAGGTCAATTTCGCGACCTCCCCATTATAAGTCAATGGGGGAAAAATCAACTCCCTGTTTTTACCACTAAAACGGGTCGGAATGGCCCCATATGCCATACATGACTTCATATACGATCAACCTTCACTACCTTGAGGTCTGTTTTGCTGTTGGGCAGCTGTAAGGTCATGTGACGTCATCAAAGGTCACCAAAGGTTTTTTGCCAATAACTCCTTACAGGAACAAGATACAGCCGCGCGGATGGTCTCAATGTGTTCAGCTCGTCAAGACGCATCGAATGATATACATGATGACCTCGAGGTCACGTGACCTGAGGTCAACCTTTGACCTTGACCTTTCGAGGTCAACATATATATCATTCGATGCGCATTGACGAGAGGATCACGATGATGCCCTTAGTTTGTTCCTATCTTGACTACTTCGAAAGTTATTCGAGAAAAACCCTCTCCATATCTAGCGCCGCCATTTTGACTTTTTCGACCCCTGTGACGTCATCTTTGACCTGACCTGAAAATGACCTTTGTAAAAATTGTAGATCTTGGCCGTGCGTATCCGATGCCGTTTACCGCTTGTCGCTATCTTGCTTCGTTCTCGAGATATCAGGGGGGCGGTCATCCGCCCCCCCCCCCCGTCGGTGCGAAGTTGGCGCAGACCCCCGTCGATGCGCGGGTTAATCTCTCTTTCAGATGTCGCAGGATGTGTGTCTCAGAAAAGTGAAGCTGTATCGCCTCCTTCACCTGTGCTTCGAAGAATGGGAACTCTTCGTACTTCCTATCAAACGTGGAGAAGTCCAGCTTCGCTGCTTCTTGCAGGTACAGTCGCGTCGGTGGCTTGCCTAGCTCAGGTCCTGGGATCGGTAAACTGCCATGTCGTTCGGCATTGGTCTGTATAAAGTCGTGATCCGCGTCGTGTTCGCGGCCGGACGCTACAGACGTCACAGACGAGTCGCCGTCGCTCGGCGCCCGAGACAGCCGAGCGCGACACAACTGAGTACGGTGTCTTTCCTTCACTCTATTGAGCTCCAGCTTAGCATCTCTACTCGTTCAAGACGCTCCTCTTCGTCGATCTGCTCTTGAAGCATCGACGCATCGCTCACACTCGCTACGCTCTCTTCATTGGCTGCCACCTCGGAAATCGTTCGCCAGCTTCGACTGCTGCGCGGCAGAGGAGTAACTAGGTCGATAACCAGGCTCCAAACTGCGCCGAGGTGCCGGTGTTGGCCTTTCATTTACGCTATAACTCATCGTTTACGTTAAATGTGATTGATACGCATTGAAAGAACCAACTCATTGAGGCTAGTGCGCAAGCGAGTTTCGAATATAAAATTAGACAAGCATTACGTTAAACCTCGCCGGCCGAGGGGGGGGGGAGCGGGTGCCGGAGCTATCGCGCACCCGCCCGGGAGCGGGTGCGCGATAGCTCCGAACACGCTGGCGATAGAGAGCTGAAACTTGGCATACCTGACCTTTGATTCAAGCCGGATCTTTTGACACCAACTGCATTTTTGGGTCAGGTCAGGTCACTGACCTATGACGTCATAAGCGAACCTCTGCACGGTCTTCAGATGTCGCAACTTCTCAACGCCCTCACTGCCAGAGGAGATGTCACAGGGAAATGAAACTTGCAGGATCTAGTATCCATTATGAGTCTCACAACTTGTACATCTCGGATTTTTCCTAAAGGTCATATGAGGTCAGGTCATTTTCGTGACCTCACCATTATAAGTCAATGGGGAAAAATTCAAACTGCTATTCTGGCGCCGGAAACGATCTCTCACTATCTCAAGCACACAGAATCGTGATTTGATGCACTCCTTGCAAGGTTAGAAGCGTCACTTTTGCAATGTTGACCTTGCGTGACGTCATTTATGACGTCATCAAGGTCATATTAGTTTTTCGTCAATAACTCTTGATCAAATTGAGCTAGCGAGTGGGGGAAGCCACCAATGGACTCAGGAAGTCCTGCCGAATCGAATGATATGCGACATGACCCCTTTCGACCAACTTCGTGACCTTAGGGTGGTGACCTGACCTTGACCTGAGGTCAACACCCCAAGTTGACCTGACCCGAACAAAAAGTATATCATTCGACGCGCCTGAGCGAGGCAAACACGATGCTGCCAAAATCGCGGCTCTGCGGCCGTTTTTTGCGAAGTTATTCACCAAAAACTGAACGGTACCTTGGGGCACTTGAACTGACCTCAGAGGTCACCGGTTGACCTAGGACCTTAAAATCGGGTACCAATCTCTGCGTCTTGTAACGGCGCACACGCTCGTTTTTTCCGCGACGCGCTAGCTCCACCAGGGGCGAAACGGCGAGGGGGGGTCGTACTCGCCCCCCCCCCTCGGCCGGAGCGTGTGTAGAAAACCAATAGGTCCGGCGAGGGTTAATCCTACGTTAATGCTGGCAATCAAGAAGCAATTAACTATTTTCATAAATTGTTGCGTACGGCAACGGGAAAAGTTTTCATTAGCCAGCCAAACAATGTTTATTTTCGTATCATAAACAAAGTGACTCGACACTCACACAATGAAAATAGTTTTTCCTCTTAGACCTGTTTCACTAACAAATAAGACTTGTTATTACAAAGGAAAAGCTCGAGTTTAAAATAAATAATTACCAACATTTGAGATTTGGATTTCACGAAACCTTTGGACATGAATTTTGAGCTTAACCCGCGCACCGACGGGGGGGGCGGATATCCGCCCCCCCTGAGGTTTTTCGCGGATAGCGGGAAAACCGCGGCGCGCAGCGCCGCGAAATTTGGTATGACTATTCTCTTATCAATTTTACACATGGTGTGCAAGTTTGAACCTCCTAACTTTTAAGGTCAGGTCACCAGGTCACTTTGAATGACCCAACCTCAAGTCACTTTTTTGCAACTTTGTCACCGTGCCAGAGCTACAGTAGATGTCGGAGGCCTTTGAAAGTCGCAGGATGTTATTAGGTCATTAGTAGCTACAATTTGTATATCTCGGAATTTTGATGTCGGTGACCTAAGGTCAGGTCAATTTCGCGACCTCCCCATTATAAGTCAATGGGGGAAAAATCAACTCCCTGTTTTTACCACTAAAACGGGTCGGAATGGCCCCATATACCATACATGACTTCACATACGATCAACCTTCACTACCTTGAGGTCTGTTTTGCTGTTGGGCAGCTGTAAGGTCATGTGACGTCATCAAAGGTCACCAAAGGTTTTTTGCCAATAACTCCTTACAGGAACAAGATACAGCCGCGCGGATGGTCTCAATGTGTTCAGCTCGTCAAGACGCATCGAAAGATATACATGATGACCTCGAGGTCACGTGACCTGAGGTCAACCTTTGACCTTGACCTTTCGAGGTCAACATATATATCATTCGATGCGGATTGACGAGAGGATCACGATGATGCCCTTAGTTTGTTCCTATCTTGACTACTTCGAAAGTTATTCGAGAAAAACCCTCTCCATATCTAGCGCCGCCATTTTGACTTTTTCGACCCTTGTGACGTCATCTTTGACCTGACCTGAAAATGACCTTAGTAAAAATTGTAGACCTTGTCCGTGCGTATCCGATGCCGTTTACCGCTTGTCGCTATCTTGCTTCGTTCTCGAGATCTCAGGGGGGGCGCTCATCCGCCCCCCCCCCCCGTCGGTACTAAGTTGGCGCAGACCCCCGTCGGTGCGCGGGTTAAAATTTGCAAACTTTTTTACAAGAAAAAGTTTGCTTGAAAACATGGGAATCGCAAACTTTCTGTTTTACGAAGATCAGAAACTTGAAAGAAAACATCGTTATTACAAACCTGAAATTCCAGTGCTCCTGACGTTCGGAATTTTGATACTTTTTGTGCAATAATGCAAAACAGTCATATACTTGGAACAACTATGCTTTGTTGCGTCGTTTCATGCTCTTTTTTACTTAGCACACACCCTAAGAAGCAAAATAATCGGTATTAAAATATTGTCATGTTTTGTCATTCGCGCGCCATAATTGTATTCAACAGTCTTCTGCTGTCAAATATTTTGCGTGTTATTTTCTTTCAATAGTAGGATAATGTGAACAATCATTTATATGTTTTCCAACAGCATCATTATTATTTTTTTTTTGCAGCATTTGACATGAATGCTATAGACAAAAGTTGATAAAAAGAAGCAATATATTTAACCCGCGACCCGCTTGGGGGGGGGATCGGATCCGACCCCCCCCCCCCTCGTTTTTCTTGAATAACTCATGAACCGCTTACGCTATCAACTTGAAACTTGGCATACCTTCTCCCCCATCAATTTCTTGTACTTTTGTATTCTTGTATTTGTAATAGCCGACTACAGGCCTTGCAGCCCATTTACAGTGGCAGTCACGATTAACCCTCGCGGGCCCGGGGGGGGGGCGTTTTTCGCCCCCCCTGGCGAATATTTGCGATAACTCCCGAACGCTTAGGGATAGGAAGGCGAAACTTTCAGTACCTTTTCTCCCATCAATTTGACATCTTCTGAAGTAAAAAATTTGAACCTAGCCCCCTTGATGACGTCACAAGGTCCATTTTTTTAGACCCCGGCACGGCAAAAATCGGCGTCACAGACGCAAACTACAAATAGCTGCTAAAAATAGAGTTTTAGAGATAAAGACAAATTACGAGCACGGCTGTGTAGCGTTTGACCTAGAGAAAAATAGAAAAATAGTTTTGGTGACCTGAGGTCAGAGGTCAGGTCAACGACCCCGAAATGTGGTTTTAGTTTTTCGCAAATAACTTCGACAAAAATGGTCCTAGAGCTACGGCAGTGGTACCATCGCATTCGCCTTGTCAAGCCGCGTCGAATGATATATATTTTGCTCGGAAAAGGTCAAGTTTCATGTTGACCTCATGTGACCTCGAAATGACCTCTGGTTGACCTTGACACATGAAAGGTTGTTTATGATGGATTTGTACCCGCTGATCACGAATCTGGCATCTATTTTCCTCTAAGCCTTCATTTAGAGCTTCCGGATGGCAAAATTGTCTTATTTATTATTACTAACTTGAATCAGTGAAATAGCCTCTAGCAGGGATACTCTTCTGTGACCTTGACCTTTGAGCAGCCTTGTATCGTAAGATGAACCACAAATAGGGAACTGATAAGCCTCAAAACATTTCAAAACATCTTGGAAGTTAGCACGCAAGATGTGCGAAAAAGTGCCAAGTTTGAGGTCAATTTTGAGCGTGGCCTTGACCTTGACCTTTGATTTGGAGCACATTTTCAGAATCCTCAGATTCTCTTCTTTCGTTTGACACCCAATTTTGCCGGTTTCATGCAGCCTGCCGTCCTCTAGAAGGCTTACATTGAGATCACTACACATGTGCCGGTTTTGGCCTTTGACCTTGACCTCTGACCTTGAAAATTGACCTGAGGTCAAAAATTTTAGTTGCATTAGAATCGTCTCGTAAGGACCTTTCGTTTGGTATCGCTTTTGTTTCCGTAGCTCCCTTATTTACGGAGTTAGACAGGGGGGGGGGGGCGAAAAACGCCCCCCGGGCTGCGGTGGTTGGGATTACCCCCCGGGCCCGGCCGGGTTAAAATAGGTGACACAGCACATGCACATTGCACATTACAATGAATACTGCACAACGTCCCCTGAGAGCGAGCAAACTCACGGATGTCCGATAAAACGGAACCCGATGATGCCAACATGTCAGCAGTGGGTGTATGCTGCAAGAAGCGATTACAAAGTGCAGGGATACGGACAGTGAACCCTGACTTCACAGTATTCACACGACCGAACGGTACATGGAACAGCCCTGTCTGTCGAGAGCGTCTGTTGGGGACTGCTAGGCCAAAGACTGCCATCAGGTAGGGACAGTCGATCCTACTGCGATACACGTTGAGTAGGAAAGAAAGGTCGGCCTGTACAAAGCGGGACTTAATCGAGCACAGACCAAAGCGGTTCAAGAGGCGCACGTAATCGAGACTGGAGCCATCTCCATCCGAATTCGATGCCAGCCACATCAAAAAACGATGCTGCATTCGCTCAAGTCGCACAAGGTGGGTTTTTGCTGCGCCGCTCCAAATAACGCTGCCGTACTCAGCAATTGAGCGAACGTGAGCCTTGTAGGCGGCAAGCAGCGCAGTTCGATTGAATTCGACCCGCCGGGGACATCGAGGCAACTTCACACTGCGCATTATTAGGCCTAACATCTTATTACATTTCCGTATGGTGGCGTCAACATGCTGCGCAAATGTAAGCTTAGTGTCATATGGCCTTGTTAGTGTCCAAAAGGATCCCTAAATCGCGCACCTCTTGACAACGAGTGAGCTCGTGACCATTCACACTGTAGGTCGACTGAATGGGAGATGTCCTGAGGGTGAAAGTGATCGTCTGACAATTAACTGGTTACTGGATTGAGTTTTAGCTTCCATGGTTTACACCAGTTATGAAGATTGTCTAAGTCAGCCTGAAGTAGAGCGACATCATCATCGGACCCCACTCGGTGGAACAGTTTCACATCATCTGCATATAACAGGCAGCCAGTCTTCATACACTTCGGAATATCAGCCACGAAGCACGCGAACAACAAAGGGCCCAAAATGCTCCTTCGGGCACGCCGGACTGGACAGCAGTCCACGCTGAATGCTTGCCATTCAATACGACGCGCTGCATGCGATCACTGAGGTAGGATGTAAGCCAGGAGTGAGCAGTTCCGGTGATATGAAAGGATGAGCGGAGTTTGTGTAAAAGTAGGACATGGTTTACAGACGTGAATGCGGACGAAAAGTCAGTGTAAATGGCGTCTGTCTGTTTACCTTTGGAAATGGAGGGCCAGCAATGATCAAGGAAGCAGGATAGGTTAGTGACACATGAGCGGCCTGGCAGCAATCCGTGTTGGTTGGCGGGGATGGCAGGGAGACAGGCCGGCAGAAGATTCTCCAAGACTATCTTCTCTAGGACCTTGAGTAGATCGACAGCAAGGAAACGGGTCGGTAATTGTCTGGGATTTTCTTGGAACCTTTCTTGTGAATGGCAACGACATTAGCCCGCCTCCAGTAAGATGGGAAGAATCCACAAGACACAGACATCTCACAAATAATTTCAAGAGGGACGGCTATCTCATCAGCACATTCGCGCAATATGCGAGCGCTGAGGTCATCCGGACCGCAGGCCTTATGCGGGGACAGCTCCCGCAGTAACTGAGCCACCCAGCCGCGAGGCACAGTAACGCGGTCAGTTCCAAGGGCACCGAGCACCGGCACAACCGGCAGTGCCTCAACAGTCGGGTCACTAAACTTACGGACAAAACAAGCGTTCAGACAGTTGGCACGCTCACTATCTCCCCTATATACACGGCCGTCACGTTCCAAGACAGGAGACACTTGTGCTGATGACTTAATGGCTTTTACAAACGACCAGTAACGTTTTGGGTTGTCTTTAAAGTCGCCAACAAGACTCAGTAGGTACTGACGGTATTTCGCGGCTGCTACCGATTTAACCCGCGCACCGACGGGGGTCTGCCTGCGCCAACTTCGTACCGACGGGGGGGGGGCGGATGACCGCCCCCCTGAGATCTCAAGAACGAATCAAGATAGCGACAAGCGGTAAACGGCAAAGGATACGCACGGACAAGGTCTACAATTTTTACAAAGGTCATTTTCAGGTCAGGTCAAAGATGACGTCACATGGGTCAAAAAAGTCAAAATGGCGGCGCTAGGTATGGAGAGAGTTTTTCTCGAATAACTTTCGAACTAGTCAATATAGGAACAAACCAAGGGCAGCATCGTGATCCTCTCGTCAATCCGCATCGAATGATATATACATTATATATATATATATATATATATATATATATATATATATATATATATATATATATATATATATATATATATATATATATATATATATATATATATTGCTCTCAACGAGATCTCGCGATTGGTGGTATATTTTTTGGTCCTAGGTCAACATTTGACCTACTTATGACCGGTCAAGGGTCAGATTTTCGGGAAAATCTAACTTTTTCATATTTCCGCGCCGATTGCGGCAAAACGGTAAGAGATATCGACTTGAAACCTTCACTGTCGTGATCCTTGATCAATTCTTTATCGTTTGGTGTGTATTTCGACGTCATAACTCTAAAAATGATGCGTTGGGAGCATCGGAAGTCTGCAAGGTCATTTGTGCATTGGGTCACGTCAGGCATGTGACGTCACTGACCTGACCCTGACCCGAAATGAACTACAAGAAACAACCGACGATGCCTGAAATGGATAGCAAATTCGAATTCAGGGCATCAAAATACCCCGAAAAGGCATACAAGTGCAAGAAGTCATTACAGGTCAACCGAGGTCACTGACCTGACCTTGACCTTTAGTAGCCTTGAAAAGGTCAACGGACATTGTGCCTATGTCAAATCAGCCAGTTATGATTCTAAAACAATCCATCAGTTTGTCAGGTCAGTCGGCATTTATACCAATGTGAAGCAATCTCCAATTTAGCGTAAATCTGGCCGGAGGCTGTTCCCTTTATGACGTCATAACTCCGTGACCTGACATGACCTTGACAAAAAAAACAAAAGTTGCGCAAAGGATGCCCCATAGGGTACTGAAAATTTGAGCAGGCTATCTGAAACGGTTCGGCGTGTAGCTAAGAAAAACCTCAGGGGGGGGGGTTGCACCGACCCCCCCTACATGGGCGAGGGTTAACCCGGCACCGCCTGGGCTATTTCCGTACCCACATCAGCCTGGGGGGGGGGGGTCGGATCCGACCCCCCCTGTTATCTCGAGAACCAATGGTCGTATCGAGCCCCGCAAGGCGGCGTTCGAAAGTTCTCTACGAGACCTTCCCAAAGCACTCTTAAGTTTTAACCCTCGCCGGCCGAGGGGGGGGGGGGCGGGTGCCGCCCCCCCCCATAGGGTTTTTTCGCGATAGCTCCGAACACGCTGGCGATAGAGAGCTGAAACTTGGCATACCTGACCTTTGATCCAAGCCGCATCTTTTGACACCAACCGCATTTTTGGGTAAGGTCAGGTCACTGACCTATGACGTCATAAGTGAACCTCTGCACGGTCTTCAGATGTCGCAACTTCGCAACGCCCTCACTGCCAGAGGAGATGTCACAGGGAAATGAAACTTGCAGGATCTAGTATCCATTATGAGTCTCACAACTTGTATATCTCGGATTTTTCCTAAAGGTCATATGAGGTCAGGTCATTTTCGTGACCTCACCATTATAAGTCAATGGGGAAAAATTCAAACTGCTATTCTGGCGCCGGGAACGATCTCCAACTATCTCAAGCACACAGAATCGTGATTTGATGCACTCCTTGCAAGGTTAGATGCGTCACTTTTGCAATGTTGACCTTCCGTGACGTCATTTATGACGTCATCAAGGTCATATTAGTTTTTCGTCAATAACTCCCGATCAAATTGAGCTAGCGAGTCGGGAAAGCCACCAATGGACTCAGGAAGACCTGCCGAATCGAATGATATGCGACATGACCTCTTTCGACCAACTTCGTGACATGGGGGTGCTGACCTGACCTTGACCTGAGGTCAACACCCTAAGTTGACCTGACCCGAACAAAAAGTATATCATTCGACTCGCCTGAGGAAGGCGAACACGATGCTGCCAAAATCGCGGCTCTGCGGCCGTTTTTTGCGAAGTTATTCACCAAAAACTGAACCGTACCCTGGGGCACTTGACCTGACCTCAGAGGTCACCGGTTGACCTAGGACCTTAAAATCGGGTACCAATCTCTGCGTCTCGTAACGGCGCACACGCTCGTTTTTTTCCGCGACGCGCTAGCTCCACCAGGGGCGAAACGGCGAGGGGGGGTCGTACCCGCCCCCCCCCCCCCTCGGCCGGCGCGTATGTAGAAAACCAATAGGTCCGGCGAGGGTTAAGATTGAGGTCAACTTTCGGGTCAAGGTCAGGTCAAAGGTCAAATTCAGGGGTTTTGCATGATTAGGCTTACGGACAGCGGAATCGATAGCTGCTGCTCGAAACTCACCACAAATGACCTCAAAGACCTAGTGAAGGTACCATGTGCGTATAGGGTCATACTAAGTACGGGTCAAGGTCAGGTCAGGTCACGAATGGTCACGGTTTTCACTTTCTGTTACATGGGCGTGCGACACATGTTTTATGGCTTATTTTTCACGCCAAATCCGATGGTAATGGTTATATGTGACCCCAAGTCACTGTGCTGGTGATAAGTGTGCATTAAAAGCATAAAAAAATCGTTTATACCATACATAACTAAACGAGGGCTAATAAAAAAGTCAATTTTTCAACTTTTTATTTTTGACATAAAAATGCACTTCTAGACCAGCTTTGTCCCAGAAATCTAGTGGTGCCATTTGTTTTCACATGTGATGTTCAAAAGTGCCTCTAATTCGCGAGAATGCTTATGACGTCACCATGCCCTATGCATGTTGGAGCTATTTTTTACAATTTGGGGGTCAAAAATCAAGATAGAAAGTTGAAGTTTGGGACATCTAATGTTCTAATAGAGCTCTATAACATATATTCCGGTTTTTTGGAAATTCTCGAAATTTTGGATTTTTTAGCTGTTTTCCAAAAAAATATAGTTTTTTAAATTTTTAGGGGTGAAAAACGCATTTTATGGAAAATCCGAGATAGCCATTTTAAAGAACTCGTTGAGTTGCGTCTTTTCATGTCCTTAATTTGCAATTTAATTAAAACCTCGATTTTTGGCGATTTTTTTAAACATTTACCATTTTTTGACTGAAAACGCCATGTAGTTACATCACTAAAATCGATATATCTCAAAAATTTTTGATTTTTTTTGTTCTTAAAAATTGCACAGGAGACGTCAAATTGATGGGGGAGAAGGTATGCCAAGTTTCAAGTTGATAGCGCAAGCGGTTCATGAGTTATTCAAGAAAAACGGAGGGGGGGGGGGTCGGATCCGACCCCCCAGGCGGTCGCGGGTTAAAATATACTTCATTGAAAATCATCGGTAGGGAAATGTTTTTCAAACACATTCTGCTATTTAACCCGCGCCCTGCTGGGGTCCTGGATTTCCACGCCCTGCTGGGGGGGGTGTTTGAACACCCCCCTTGTAACTCGGCTCCTGGGCCACGTAGCGATACGCGGAAGGCGGCGTTCGAAAGAACGTAAAAAATAATGAGGAAATCACTTCGGTCAATTTTTTGGTCAGGTCAAAGGTCAGGTCACCAGAGGTCATTGAAGGCAAAATTTCGCCGATTTCAGGTCGAATGTCGAAAATTTCCAAGAAGCCAACGCATAACTCGGGAACCAATAGAGCTACAGCGCCGCGGAAAAGCGCATTCGATAGCCCTATTAACGCCCTTTCTGAGTAATTCTCTCAGATTTGACCTAACGTCAACGGTTTTGCCTGCAGGGGGCAAAAACTGCAAAAATAGCCGATTTTTTCGAGAACAGTTTTTCTGCTATAACTTTTGACCCAAGCCTTGTACGAGCTTACTTTTACCGGCATCGTGTTCCTCTTGTCAAGACGCATCGAATGAACAATAACTTGGCCTTGAAAGGTCAACTTGAAAATTTGACCTCAGGTCAAGGTCATGACCTGACCGGAAAGGGTCATGTTGCATATCAGTCGATCCGTATCGTCGAGCTGAACACATCTAAGGCGTTTTCATCGCTCTAGCATCATGCCTCTATCAAAAGTTATTTGCGAAAAACTGTTGGATACCATTCGTGACCTAAGATGACCTCAAGGCATAAACAAGGGTCACGGACACCATTTTCAAGCTCAGTGTGTCTAAACCACTTGTAATTCGGTGTTTGGGAGTGTTTATAATGTCTTTCATCCAAAAGAGGCGCATTTCAATTTTATCCCATTGACTTATAATGGGAAGGTCGCAAAATTGACCTGACCTTAGGTCATCGATATCAGAATTCTGCGATATACATTTTGTACATGCTATTGCTCTTAGCAATCGCTGAAAGTTTCAAAGCGATCGGTCACTCGGTGTAGCTATGACAGACATTGAAAGTTTTTATGAGGTGAGGTTACTTCAAGTGACCTGGTGACCTGACCTTGAATGACCTTGGTCTGAAATTTTCACAACATGTGTAGAATTGATGTATGATAAGGTGTACCAAAAACGGCGGCGCTCCGCGCCGCCATTTTTGAGATATTCGCGAAAAACCACAAGGGGGGGTGTTCAAACACCCCCCCAGCAGGGCGCGGGTTAAGGTCACTGGTACCATTTCAGGTCACAGATGTCAGGTCACTGAGGTTCACAATATGAAAATATCATGTGATGCATGTTTTATGGTCCATTTTATATGCCAAATACGATTTTATGGGTCAGGCAGCCTATGAGGTCAGGTTAGATTATGTTTGGTGAAGGTCAGGCCAAGGTCAGGTCAAGGACAGGTCAAGGTCAGGTCAAGCTCAGGTCAAGGTCAGGTCAAGGTCAGGTCAAGGTCAGGTCAAGGTCAGGTCTAATAATGTCAAATTTCAAAGTTTATATTTTTGCATAAAATGCCCGGGCAGCGCTTGTCGAACAGCTCTGCGGATCCGAAGGTTGGGACTGGGGGCCAAATTGCCCCCCCCCCCCCAGCAGGGCGCGTTGCTCGGCAGACCCCAGCGGGGCGCGGGTTAACCCTCGCCCTGGCAGGGGGGGGGGGTAAGCCTTGCATGACGACCACGAGAAAAAGGAATTTTGAATTTCACTTTCTACAGACAGTCGACAATTGTTGTGCATTTCACTCGCTACTTTTGTCTTGTACGATTTAACCCGCGCCCTGCTGGGGGGGGGGGGTGTTTGAACACCCCCCTTGTGGTTTTTTCGCGAATATCTCAAAAACGGCGGCGCGGAGCGCCGCCGTTTTTGGTACACCTTATCATACATCAATTCTACACAAAGCCAGACTGGACAAACACTGGGCACATTTGAAACACACAACTCACCTTAACGACTGAGTCAGGACACTGAGTCAGTAAGGAGCTCGATAGGACCGGATCCTTGAGGCCAAGTGGCCTTTCAAAATTCCGAACTTTATAAGTATAAGTATAAGTAAGTATGTTGTAAAAATTTCAGACCAAGGTCATTCAAGGTCAGGTCACCAGGTCACTTGAAGTGACCTCACCTCATAAAAAAATTTCAATGTCTGTCATAGCTACACCGAGTGACCGATCGCTTTGAAACTTTCAGCGATTGCTAAGAGCAATAGCATGTACAAAATGTATATCTCAGAATTTTGATATCGATGACCTAAGGTCAGGTCAATTTTGCGACCTCCCCATTATAAGTCAATGGGAGAAAATTGAAATGCGGCTCTTTTGGATAAAAGACATTATAAACACTCCCAAACACCGAATTACAAGTGGTTTAGACACACTGAACTTGAAAATGGTGTCCGTGACCCTTGTTTATGCCCTGAGGTCATCTTAGGTCACGAATGGTATCTAACAGTTTTTCGCAAATAACTTTTGATAGAGGCATGCTAGAGCGATGAAAACGCCTTAGATGTGTTCAGCTCGACGATACGGATCGACTGATATGCAACATGACCCTTTCCGGTCAGGTCATGACCTTGACCTGAGGTCAAATTTTCAAGTTGACCTTTAAAGGTCAAGTCATAATTCATTCGATGCGTCTTGACGAGAGGAACACGATGCCGGTAAAAGTAAGCTCGTACAAGGCTTGGGTCAAAAGTTATTGCAGAAAAACTGTTTTCGAAAAAATCGGCTATTTTTGCAGTTTTTGCCCCCTGCAGGCAAAACCGTTGACGTTAGGTCAAATCTGAGAGAATTACTCAGAAAGGGCGTTAATAGGGCTATCGAACCCGCTTTTCCGCGGCGCTATAGCTCTATTGGTTCCCGAGTTATGCGTTGGCTTCTTGTAAATTTTCGACATTCGACCTGGAAATCGGCGAAATTTTGCCTTCAATGACCTCTGGTGACCTGACCTTTGACCTGACCAAAAAATTGACAGAAGTGATTTCGTCATTATTTTTTACGCTCTTTCGAACGCCGCCTTCCGCGTATCGCTACGTGGCCCAGGAGCCGAGTTACAAGGGGGGTGTTCAAACACCCCCCCCCCCCAGCAGGGCGTGGAAATCCAGGACCCCCAGCAGGGCGCGGGTTAACCCGCGCCCTGGTGGGGTCTGTTTATAACGCGACCTGGGGGGGGGGCTATTTTTTGCCCCCCTCGTATCTCCGAAACTACTGGACGGATCCGCAAAATTCAAACGGCGTTCGAAAGGCCTGTCAAATTTGTCGAACGAAACCAAATTTCATTGACCTCGGGGTCACCGATGACGTCACAGGTCAGTCCAAAGATGAAATGTTTCACCGTTCACGGGTCTACTAGGGAATGCGTTATAACACCGAGTAAAACGCATTTTGTCGAGAATCAGCGATAGGGCGTCAGTTGCCCAGTACATATGTTGCTATTAGAGGTCATTGATAATACCAGGGGCCGTATTCACGTCGACTTCGTAAGTCAATTTTCTTTCGTAAGTATAATTTGGTATTTATGTCGACACTTCTTAAGTTTTTTCTTACGAAATGTCTGGATATCTACAAAAATCGATATTCACGTCAAAATTCGTAGGAATATCTTAAGAAATTCGTAAGAAGCGTTTGGTGCATTGACCTTTGCCTTAATCATTGAGATTTAGGCATCCTCCTTGTAGGGATTTACACAACTATCCATTTAGACATTGTTCATTGAACCGTAGTGCGAAATCTGCTTTTATGAGCTTCCGATTTGTGTGTTCGTATTTTCGGATCGTTTTCTTGAGAGATGTTGATAATTGTCCGATTATATTGGCAAAGGTTTCAGACATAACATGTATACAAAATTAAATTCCTTAAGCTTTCGAAGACATCTACATCTTCATGATCACAAGGTTAAATTGTAAAAGCACAGAGCCTAAGTTTGCTATTAGAATGGAAGGGAGAAAAACTAAATACATATTGTGCGTGATAAATTGCTAAGGCCTCTTGCAGTTGTCACATTCAGTAAACACACTAACTAATATACCTACATCGTTCCACACTTGGATGCATGACACATGACACATTTTGGTAATATGACACCCTTCTATGCACAGATACATAGATACTCTAAACGTCATATAGCCCTCCTAAATCCGATATCACTAATACCCATCGCATTGTTCAGCTCCAAAGCGTGAGTGTCGTGCACCCCGACTTGTAGAGCTGCTTGTTGATGTGAGGCGAGTACTCACGGATGTACAGCGCCTCCAACACCCACAGTCTTCGCTGGTCATGGGTAGAGCACAGTATTTCGGTATTGTCCACCAAAATTTGTCGTGTGATGTCCTTGTCATGTTCTTTGTGCATGTGATTCTTCAGTGCGCCTTGTTGTTTATGCATTGTAAGTCGTCTGGACAGGGATGTGGTAGTCGCGCCAATGTATTTATCTTTGTTGAGAAGTCTACAACCTTCTTCGGGGCAACTGAATTGATAAATTACATTGGCTTGCTGTAAGTGTCTGTTGTCCTTGTCTCGTGTCTTCTTCTTGAACATGTTGTTGACCATGACGAGATCTGCGGTTTTCCTCGTGTTGTAATATATGATGAGTGTCACTTTCTTCGCCTGGTCTGTCGGCTTGACGTTAGTCAAGATGAGATCTCGGATGACCCTCTCTTCCGTTTTGTAGGCTGTGTTCATTTGACTGCGGTAGAGCAGTTTGATTTTCTCCGTTTTCTCCGTTTTGTCTTGACTTTTCTCATCGTTCTTCTGTCCACTTTCCTCGCACTCTTGCTGCTCACTCTGCTCACCTTTCTCGCTCCTCTGATGGCAGGCATCAAGTTGTCTTTTGATTTCATTATCGACGAGGTGATTGCTGTATCCATTGTTGACGAGGATTTGACGAGATCTGGTGAGCTCTGCATGGACATGTTGCCAAGATGAACTGTTGTTAACAGCCCGCCTGACAAATGCCTTGATCACACTCAGCTCATAAAAGCAGATTTCGCACTACGGTTCAATGAACAATGTCTAAATGAAGATACTCTGCCTATCTACACAAACAACTATCCATTGTATATAATTGATAGAGACAAGTAGAAAAACACGGAACAAATAGTGCATGGACGCGTTTCGATTATTAAATCTTCATCATCTTTTTTATAAAAAAAAAAAATCAATTTTTGAATTTTTTGGGGTCAAAACCCCAAAATTATGAAAATCCGAGATAGCAGTTTTGTAGCGCCGCTTTTTGTCTACTAGACCATATAAAGAACTTTGAAATTGCTTGATAACTGTAGATTTGGTGAGCGTTTCAAGATTGCATGTTTTTTGCTCATTTTTGCTCGAACATGACCTCAGTTTGACCTCAATAACTCCTGACCTAAGGTGACCTAAGACTTGAAATTTGGTGTGAAGGTGTCAAATTTATGCCCGGGAAGGTACTGAAAATTTGGCGGCGCTGCGCGCCGCCGCTTTCTTGCTATTCAGGAAAAACTACACTTAACCCTCGCCCCCAACGGGGCGAGGGTTAAGTGTTGGGGGCGTCCCTCTTCTAATGGGCAAGTCCAACTTCTGTATGAGGTGCCTTATTTCTTGTCATTGATGGACATGCACTTTTAGTGGATGGGGAAGCACCTGTACCCCCATACATATAGAAAGTTACAAGAAAGCCTTTTTGAAGGCTTTCTTGCCTTTTTTTAAGTTTTTTTTTTTTAGAAAGAAAGCCTTTTTGCCGCTGATCGGCTTGGCCGCTGACCAAACTTGAGCGCAATCAGCCCAGCTGTTCTTGAGATGTAGAAGCGGCACCCTGCACGTGAGCACGTGTAAAATGGTTCAAACTGGATTTTGCCCGGCACCCTTCGCACCGGTCCCTATAACCGTGTGCCAAGTTTGAGTGCAAACGGTCCAGGCGTTCTCGACATCTGGAAGCGACCCCTGCTCGTGCGCACGTGCAGTAGCACCTCAACCGTGACATATGACAACGCATTTCCCGGTAGGTGCCTACCCACATGCCAAGTTTCAACACAATCGGGCCGGTAATTGCCGAGTTATTGTAATAAGAACAAACGTGACACCTGTTTGTACTTTGCACGTGCAGCGGGTGGTCACTCACATGAATCAAAAGTACCCGATGTTTAGTAGAAGGGCTACAGCTACCCTATAAAAATTACCGCAAGTCAAACGTCCTAATGCAGTGGTTGCTGTGATATAAGCCCACTTTGAGAAATTGGTAGTCTCAAAAGCGCTACTTCTGCAAAACAGCTTGGACGCCCTTGACTTCTCACGTGGCACGTGCCACGATGGTCAATTAGATGCATCAAGATAGTAAATTGCGGGTTAGAAGGGATGGGGCAGCCCAACAAAAAGACCACAGGTCTATCAGTCCAGCGGTTGATGAGATATAGGCCTCCAAAAGCATTACAGGCCGGGCCGGGCCGCTCATACTGATATTTTCCCGTTTTATTGAAAAGACTTCGCTTCACTCGCTCGCTGGTAATAATTTTGCTGAATAATAACAGCCATTCTTAGTCCAGACAACCATTAGTGTCAATTCTTGAAATAATTCGTCATTTTAGTCTTAGCCTACTGCACTGATTTATCGTTGCGTCAGTTTACGACAGCTCGGTGAGTATTCGTAAGTCCACCATACCGTTAACATTATGTTCTTACGAAAAACTTAAGAAATTCTTAACCCTAGAACGCCTAGGGGGGGTTGTATCAACCCCCCCCCCCTGAGGTTTTTTCGAAGTGCACGCTAAACGGCTTGTCGTAGCGGGCTGAAATTTTCAATACCCTTTGGGGCAACCTTTGCGCATCTTTTGCCGAAAAAAAATTGATCGGGTCATGTCAGGTCACGGAGTTATGACGTCATAAGAGGTACAGCCTCCGGCCGGATTTTCACAAACTGAGTGCCAACGCCCGAGGTTTCCTGCCGGTGGTACGGACATTGGTTGATGGATCGTGATGAAACTTCCCATGCATGTTGGGGCAAGTATTGGCTATCATATGGTATAAGAAATTTGACCGGGTCAGGTCAGGTCACGGATCTATGACGTCACAAGAGGAACAGCGTCCGGTACTATTTTTGAAAAGCGCCCGAACCACTATTTTGCTAATTCTTGTCACCTCAATGGGAATATGCAGCAATATTAGCTTCTATAGGGAGCAAATGGACCTCCCAAATCCAAAAATACAATCAGATTTCAAAAATTTAAATTTTGATTTTTCGAATTTCTGCCGCCGACTGTGACCTTGCCGACTTCCGGCGCTCCCAACGCGCCATTTTTAGAGCTAGGGAAACGAAATACATACCAAACGATAGAGAATTGATCAAGGAACACGATAGTGAAGGTTTCAAGTCGATATCTCCCACCGTTTTGCCGCAATCGCCGCCGAAAGTTGAAAAAAGTCTATTTTTCCGAAAATTTGACATTTGACCGGTCAAAAGTAGGTCAAATGTTGACCTAGGACCAAAAAATATACCACCAATCGCGAGATCTCGTTGAGAGCAATCCGTTGGTTTTTTCCGCTAAGCTCTACGATCTTCCGTTTCGAAACGCCAGGGGGGGGTCGTAACAACCCCCCCCCTGGTCGTTCGTGTTATGAGAAATGGCCTGGTCGTGCGAGGGTTAAGATGACACGACGTGAATCGCACTTACGACATTCTTACGAGAATTCTTAAGAAAAGGTCGACGTGAATCGCAAACTGTCTACGAGATTTTTTTTATTCGTAAGATATTTTTGCTGTCGACGTGAATACCAAATTTTCGTAAGAAGTAGGTCGTGCGTAAGAAAATTCTTACGAAAATGATCGACGTGAATACGGCCCCAGGTCATGTAACAAATCAGGGCCCGTATTCACGTCGACATCTTACGATCAGTTTTCATCGTACGATCGATTTGGTATTCATGTTGACCATCTTAACTTTTTATCGTACGATCAGTCTGGATATTTAGGATACTTCTAATTCACGTTGACAATCTTAAGATAATTTGGTATTCATGTCAAAAGTCCTAGGATTTATCCTACGACCCAACTTAAGATGTCGTAGCAGTTCCGAAGATTTGATTTTTAGCAGCATATTCCGGGACGACATAGAAAATGGATCCTCCGTCAAATGATACAGCAAACGAAATAGATTCAAACAGTGAGCTATTCTTAACATTATAAAAGTACCAGTAAAACGCCTTTTGGGCGAAGAACGAGCGAGCGAGATAGTGAGCCCTGCACGTGCGGAAGGGCGAGAGGGTGCTTCCAACGGGCTTGTGCATAGCACCCTTCTAACCGGTCGCTAGCGGTGTGCCAAATTTGAACGCAATCGGCCCAGCCGTTCCTGAGATCTGGAAGCGGCATTCTGCACGTGCGCACGTGCAAACGGGGTCCAAAATGACTTTTGCACGGCACCCTACTAACTGGTCCCCAACCGTGTACCAAATTTGAGCGCAATCGGCCCAGCCGTTCTCGAGATCTGGTACCGCCCCCTGCACGTGCGCACGTGCAGTAGCACCCTAACCGCAACACATGGGAATGCAATGCTTGGTGGGTGCCTACCTGTATGCCAAGTTTCAGCGAAATCGCCCCAGTAATTACCGAGTTACTGAAATGGGAACAAATTTGGCACCTCTTATTGTTGTATTTTGCACGTGCACTAGGGGTGACCCACATACATCGAGAGTATCCTATTTTGGGTAGAAGGGATGCTGCTACCCTACAAAAATTACCGCAAGTCAATCGCCCAAGCGGCTGCTGAGATATGAGCCTCTCAAAATCACTACTTTTGCAAAACAGCTTGAACACCCCTGACTTTTCACGTGGCACGTGCCACGACGGTCACTGAGATGTATCAAAAGTAGTCAATTACGGGGTAGAAGGGATGGGGCTACTCAACAAAAAAGACCGCAGGCCAATCGGTCCAGCGGTTGCTGAGATATAAGCCTCTCAAAAGCGTTACAGGCCGGGCCGGGCCGGGCCGGGCCGGGCCGCTCATACTGAGATTTTTCCGTTATATTGAAAAGACTCACTTCGCTCGCTGCGCTCGCTCGCTCGTAACCACAGATTTAGTATGCTTCAAAGTTATTATGGATATTATTTTACCATTAGGTATTATAGAAACTATATTATCATATTACAAATCATTATATGGAGAATAAATCGATAAAACATGCATTTTAACCCTCGCCGGCACAGGGGGGAGGTTGATGCAACCCCCCTAAGGTTTTTCGCGGTTAACTCGCGTAAAAAGCGGCGGATCGCGACGAAACTTTCAGTACCCCCGCATTGATCAATTTTACACCTACCCTGAAAATTTCATGACCCTGACCCAAATGACCTTTGACCTGTGACTTCTTTTCCGAGACCATGTTTGGCCAGAACCGCGATTCGGCGTATGTCGGCTCGCATTAGCCGCGCGTTTGCAAGCTTTTCGTGGTTTCAAAGGTTCAAACATGTGATTTGATGTTGCTCCCATGCATTAGGGTGGGTGTTAAGGTAACCTGAAGGTCAGGTCAGGTCATTGACCTTTGGTGACCTCGGTTCACTTGTTCGAGTTTTACATATCTCTAGGCTAGTTTTTGGAGCTGAATTCGAATTTAGCAGCCATGTGAACATATACGAAGTAGTTTTGGTGCCTTCGTAATATGTTACGAAGCTGTCAGAGGCGGATGACAGGTACTACTAATACCCGTCATGACCCCTACCGGTTGACCTGACCTGACCCGACCTGGTCTAAATGCTTAAAGACATCATCTGTGATCAAAACTAACAAGACATTCGTGATCAGCACCCTGAAAACCCTCATAGCAGCCACACTTTACGACGTTCTAACAGGTCCCGATTTTCCCGACTTTTGGGTCATTGACATGACCTGCAAGGTCAACCAAAGACCTAGGACCTTAAAATTGGGCATCATCGGCTTCCTCTCGTCACGGGCAACACCCTCGTTTTTTCCGCGAAGCTCTAGCTCGATCAGGGGCGAAACGGCAAAGGGGGTGGTCCAACGGACCCCTCTTATACGTTCGCGGCTGGCAAAACTTAATACGGGCGAGGGTTAACATTAGTTTTGAGTTGAGATTGCCAAAATGGGGTCCCTGGCCTGCACTTACTGGTCTGGGCACTCACAACATCGAGAAAAGTTTTAACTCAGAGATATTTAATTTCAAAGTTGCAGCACTTTGGATTCAAGGGCGGATCCAGGGGGGCCATATGGCCCCCCTTTGGCTCTGAAAGGGGGCCAACATATCTTTTGGCCCCCCTTTCATCTGTGCTGTTTCTCACAGCCGGCTAATTTTTCAGAATTATTTTCACCATTTTCACTCGGCACCCTCCTAAGCGATTCCTAAAGGTGTACCAAATTTAACCCGGCAGTTGCTGGGGTATTTCGCCACCCACCGTTTGCTGGGGGGGGGGCGTTAAACGCCCCCAGCCGATAACTCGAGAACCAATAGGCGCAGCGAAACGCACGAGGCGGCAAACGAAAGAACGCGACGAGACGCTTCAGATGAGTACTTTAAAGTTGAATTTTGAGGTCACAGGTCGGGTCAAGGTCAGGTCAAAGACCTGAAATCGTGCTTTCAGTAGCATGGACTTCAGGACTTCGCAATGGGCGCCTCTCGTCATAAACTCTGTCAAAACGGTGCACAATCCATCATATAAGGCCTACAAGAGTGTCAGCTCCATGTAGGGGTCAGTCAAGCATAGGTCAGGGTCAAGGTCAGGTCAACCGGGTAGGCAAATATCCCCGAAAATCAAAACTGATATTCGCAGCCTGTGACACATGTTTAATGGGTAATTTGGGGCGTAGAACACGATGGTGACATTCATTTTATCATATGTGTACGTGTTTGGCTCAAAAAGTTCAATTTAAGAAATGCATGTAACATGGTCGTGAAGTAGTCACGAGAAATTGCCAAGATTCAGTTAAGATTTTGGAAAATGCGGCACGATAATCAATAATCGAAGATAGCCATTTGATTGTTCATGGTATTGGCAGTCTAATGACGTTTACAGCATGTCTGTATGTCTATTCTGTGATTTTATATGATTTTTTGAACATATGCCGTTTTTGGTCGAAAACTCAGAAATCATGACGTCACTAAAACCTCGATATCTCAAAAAATTTCCGACCGATTTTTTTAAAACTTTGTCACAATACACTTCAACCAATTCCCTACAGGTACCCAAAATTTGGCGCGCCTGCGGCGCGCCGTTTTTATGCTATGGCCCGGCGAAAAAAGTGGGGGCGTTTAACGCCCCCCCCCCCAGCAACTCGCGGGTTAAGCGCAATCGGCCCAGCCGTTCTCGAGATCCGGAAGCGGCCTCTTGCGCGTTCGCACGTGCGAAGTGCGAGCAGGGTCACAACTGACTTTTGCTCGACAACCTCCTGAGCGATTCCTAAAGGCGTACCAAATTTAAGCGCAATCGGCCTAGCCGTCCTCGAGATCCGGAAGCGGCCTGCTGCGCGCGCGCACGTGCAACCGGTTACCGGAGTCACAAATGACATTTGCTCGGCACCCTCTTAAGCGGTTCCTAAAGGTGTACCAAATTTGGGCGCAATCAGCCTCGCCGTTCTCTACAGGGTGGGGCAGAAAGATTTACCTCTTGATTTTTGAAAATATTTCGGTCCAGAACTAAGATATTCAAATGATTTTTGGTACACGTATTCAGAAGCATGTACACATCTCAGCAACGGCACTATGAACCAATATGGCCACCTTTAGTCTTCACCCCTGCCCCGAAACCTCCCCCTGCGGAGAGGCGCGAGCGCCGCACGGTGTCCTCGTCGAAATTCGACCATGCCGTCTCGAGGGCCAGCTTCAGAGCGGCGATGCTGCTGTGTGGTGTTGCGCACATCTCGCTCTCCAGGATGGCTCAGGTGGTGAAGTCCATCGGGTTCAGGTCTGGACTTGATGGTGGCCACATATCCTTGTCCCAGAATCCAGGCATGTGGGTCTTGCACCACTGTTGAGTGAAGTTGGCCGTATGAGACGACGCAACGTCCTGGACGACGACGTATCCGTCTCGGAACGACTGAGCGATCCAAGGCAGAGCATGTTCCTCTAGCAGATGGACATTAACGTGTGAACTGACTTTCACACCCGCCTCGATGAAGATCAAGGGTCCTTTTGAGCCGTCGGATGCGACGGCAGCTCAAATCATGACACCAGCAGGGTTGTGGCGACCAAAACTGGCCTGGATAGCAGAATTAATGCTGCATGTACCATCTGCCAAGATTATGTCGCCTTGAGAGTTCATCTGGGGCTGAACCGTGGAAATCTTTTTTATCAGATCAGCGGAAGACCTTGCTACCGGCGCTTCTGATTTCCTCTAATATCTTTTGGGCCCTGTGAAGCCGCCTCTCCTTGGATGCCGCCGAAATTAGGTGTCGACGTTGCATCGTGTACGACTCAAGGCTCAAAACGTCGTTTATGATTCTTCTGATCGTTTTGGGCGAAAAATCGAGGTCCTTTGCCAGTTTGCGCATGTTTCGCCAAGGATTTCGAGACACCATCTTGTGTACGATATCAACCAGCTTTTTGGTGCGGAAATGTCTTGTTCTGCCTGGGATGGGCTTCGTCGACACTGTACCTGTCCCTTTAAGGCATTTCATTAGATTGTTAACAGTTTTCATGGCAACACCGAGCTGTTTTGGAACGCTTCGGACGCTGTGGCCAGCCTGCATCGGCGCCGCAACTTGGGCTCTTTTTGTAATCTCCGCCTAGCTCATAAACAACCACGACGGAATTAAAACCGATCAGAACAATTATACACGAATCAGTTGGGAAGCCGCATGCAAAATTTTACTAAAATCCGTCCAAAACTTTTTGAGTTATGGGCTAAAAACAAACAGGTAAATCTTTCTGCCCCACCCTGTATGTATGGAAGCGGCCTCCTGCACGTGCGCACGTGCAAAGGGGTCCCAAACGACTTTTGCCCGGCACGCTACTAAGCGGTCCCTACCGATGTGCCAATTTTGAGCGCAATTGGTCCAGCCGTTCCCGAGATCTAGGAGCGACCACTGCACGTGCGCACGTGCAGTAGTACCCCTAACGTGACACATAGAAATGCATTGCCCGATGAGTGCCTACCCACATGCTAAGTTTCAGCGCAATGGGCACGATAATTACATAGTTATTGTAATTGCTACAAACATGACATCTCCTTATTATGCACGTGGCATGTGCAGCCATGGTCACCCACATGCATCGAGAAAAATCGTGTCCTTGGCAGAATGGATGAATATACCCTACAAACATATTTCCTAGTAAATCGATCCTGTGCTTACTCAGACATAATCCTCTCAAAAACGTAAATTCAGCAGAACGACTTTGGGTTCTGAGTTGACACCCTTGGCTTTGCAAGAGCCACATGACACGGCGATCACCCAGGTGCATCAAGAGTAGTCAATTACGAGGTAGGAGGGATGGGGCTACCAAACAAAAAAGACCGCGGTTCAGTCGGCCCAGCGGTGGCCGAGATAAAAGCTTCTCAAAAGCGTTATAGGCTGTACGCTTATAGGCTTATAGGCTGTACGCTATATAAGCGTTGTAGGCTGTTCCGAGCTGTACTGCTCATACTGATATTTTCCCATTACATTGAAAACTCTTTTTCGCGCTCGCTCGCAAGAACAAAAAAATCATAAACAACAATTTCAATACCTAAATATACAATTCATAAGCATAGGTGACGTCTTACGACAGCTCAGTGAGTAGTCGTATCTTCCCAATACCTTCATCATTAACCCGCGCCCTGCTGGGGGGGTGTTTGAACACCCCCCTTGTGGTTTTTCGCGAATAGCTCAAAAACGGCGGCGCGGAGCGCCGCCGTTTTTGGTACACCTTATCATACATCAATTCTACACATGTTGTGAAAATTTCAGACCAAGGTCATTCAAGGTCAGGTCACCAGGTCACTTGAAGTGACCTCACCTCATAAAAAGTTTCAATGTCTGTCATAGCTACACCGAGTGACCGATCGCTTTGAAACTTTCAGCGATTGCTAAGAGCAATAGCATGTACAAAATGTATATCTCAGAATTTTGATATCGATGACCTAAGGTCAGGTCAATTTTGCGACCTCTCCATTATAAGTCAATGGGAGAAAATTGAAATGCGCCTCTTTTGGACGGAAAACATTATAAACACTCCCAAACACCGAATTACAAGTGTTTTAGACACACAGAACATGAAAATGGTGTCCGTGACCCTTGTTTATGCCCTGAGGTCATCTTAGGTCACGAATGGTATCTAACAGTTTTTCGCAAATAACTTTTGATAGAGGCATGCTAGAGCGATGAAAACGCCTTAGATGTGTTCAGCTCGACGATACGGATCGACCGATATGCAACATGACCCTTTCCGGTCAGGTCATGACCTTGACCTGAGGTCAAATTTTCAAGTTGACCTTTCAAGGTCAAGTTATAGTTCATTCGATGCGTCTTGACGAGAGGAACACGATGCCGGTAAAAGTAAGCTCGTACAAGGCCTGGGTCAAAAGTTATTGCAGAAAAACTGTTTCCGAAAAAAAATCGGCTATTTTGGCAGTTTTTGCCCCCTGCAGGCCAAACCGTTGACGTTAGGTCAAATCTGAGAGAATTACTCAGAAAGGGCGTTAATAGGGCTATCGAATGCGCTTTTCCGCGGCGCTGTAGCTCTATTGGTTCCCGAGTTATGCGTTGGCTTCTGGGAAATTTTCGACATTCGACCTGGAAATCGGCGAAATTTTGCCTTCAATGACCTCTGGTGACCTGACCTTTGACCTGACCAAAAAAATGACCGAAGTAATTTCGTCATTATTTTTGACGCCCTTTCGAACGCCGCCTTCCTCGTATCGCTACGTGGCCTAGGAGCCGAGTTACAAGGGGGGTGTTCAAACACCCCCCCCCCCAGCAGGGCGTGGAAATCCAGGACCCCCAGCCGGGCGCGGGTTAACCCTCGCCCGTATTGGTGTTTTTCCAGCCGCGAACGTATAAGGGGGGGGGGTCCTTTGGACCCCCCCTTGCCGTTTCGCCCCTGATCGAGCTAGAGCTTCGCGGAAAAAACGAGCGTGTTGCCCGTGACGAGAGGAAGCCGATGATACCTAATTTTAAGGTCCTAGGTCATTGGTTGACCTTGCAGGTCAGGTCAATGACCCAAAAGTCGGGAAAATCGGGACCTGTTAGAACGTCGTAAAGTGTGGCTGCAATGGGGGTTTTCGGGGCGCTGATCACGAATATTATGTTAGTTTTGATCACAGATGATGTCTTTATGCATTAAGTTCAGGTCGGGTCAGGTCAGGTCAGGTCAACCAGTAGGGGTCCTGCCGGGTATTCCTAGTAGGTGTCAACCGCCTCTGACAG
This sequence comes from Amphibalanus amphitrite, assembly GCF_019059575.1. NCBI lineage: Eukaryota > Metazoa > Arthropoda > Thecostraca > Balanomorpha > Balanidae > Amphibalanus > Amphibalanus amphitrite. The sequence goes on from NW_024881504.1 coordinate 1,803,743, forward strand.
CTTCGTAACATGTTACGAAGGTACCAAAACTACTTCGTAAACGTTCATATGGTTGCTAAATTCGAATTCAGCTCCAAAAACTGGCCTAGAAACATGTAAAACTCGAAAAAGTGAACCGAGGTCACCAAAGGTCAATGACCTGACCTGACCTTCAGGTGACCTTGACACCCACCCTAATGCATGGGGGCAACATCATATCACATGTTTGAACGCTTGAAACCACGAAAAGACTGCAAACGCGCGGCTAATGCGAGCCGACATACGCCGAATCGCGATTCCGGCCAAACATGGTCTCGAAAAGTAGGTCACAGGTCAAAGGTCATTGGGGTCAGGGTCATGAAATTTTCAGGGTAGGTGTCAAATTGATTAACGCGAGGGTACTGAAAGTTTCGTCGCGATCGGCCGCTTTTTACGCGAGTTATTCGCGAAAAACCATGGGGGGGGGGTCCGTTCGACCCCCCCCCCCCTATACGGGCGAGGGTTAAGATCTTACGATCATCTTAAGATTCGACGTAAGATGTCCCGACGTGAATCGCACTTACGATCGATCGTACGACAAATGTCTACGAACAAAATTTTGATCGTAAGATAAATCTTAACTGTTTGCGATGCCAACGCGAATACCAAATTATCGTACGACAAAGAGCGATCGTAAGATAAATCTTACGAAAAATTCCGACGTGAATACGGGCCCAGTTCACCAAGGGTCAGCACATGAACCAAGCTTTACTAAGGTTGTGTGATGCATGTTTTATGGCCAATTTTTCATTTCCAACTCAATGGTGTTGGTTATAAGACTATCAGGTACGGCTTAAGTTACTTTCTGGTGAAGGTCAGGTCAACGTCAGGTCAAGGTCAGGCAAAAAAAGGTCAAATTTTAAAGTTGATAGATTTGCATAAAATGAGCATGGATTCGATGCAACTCGTCACGGGGAGTCTAATGATGGTCTTTGTTTTGCGCTACGGGGTCTAGATTGCTAAAAATTGAGTTTAAAAATTTGACGTCATCAATTTTGAACAGTTTTTTCGCTACAACTTCGCCAAAAAAGAGGTATCAATCTAAAATTTCGTATGTGGATGGAAGGCGGTAAGGACTATCACATATATTCCGGTTTTTGCGAAATTAAAAAAAAGGATTTTTCGACTATTATATCCAAAGAATCTATTTTTTTATTTAAAAAATTTAAACATCCGAGATAGCAGTTTTGTAGCCCTGTTAATTCTACAGCTTTTATGTCCTTATCATGTTTCTGTAATTGCAAAGCTATAGGCCTGACAGCTTTTCCCGCGAAACCCTTTTTTGGGTCGAAAACGGCAAACATGACGTCACTCTGACGTCATTTCCGGCCAACCTATCATAGCTTTTGGAAAAAAAAAATTTGGTCACAATGTGTAAAATTGATGTCCGGGATGGGTACTGAAAGTTTGGTGACGATCGGCGCAGCGGTTCTGGAGATATATCGAAAAGTCTGGAGGGGGGGGGGGGGCAAAAAATAGCTTCCCCCACCAGGTCGCGGGTTATCGAATTCGATTTAGACGAAGGCCTGCGACCGAAATATCATCAATTTATCAATAAATAATCATTTTCATTCATTTTGTCATTTTCCGAGGAGAAGGTCATATATTCTAATGATACTTCCTACATTTATAATGCTCCTCGCAGCAGCTCTGAACGATATACGAAATATTGTATCTAATATCAGTCCAATGTCTAGCATTTTCGTTAAGTTGTCGTCCAAAACTGTTCAAGTCAGCCATTTGTCCAAATATCTCCGAAAATTACACAGTAATCAACACTCAAAACTGTCATTTGAATTGCTTATCATGTAACTTTGGCAGCGAAGAAGTGTTCATTATATTGAGAACTTAACAAACCATTCCATTCGCCAATCAATGCAATGCATGATTACTTTATAAAAACGCTGAAGTGTAGCAAGCCATCGTCCGATGCTGTACAATCTCCTACCTTTGCCCAACCAATTCCGAAAAGGACTTTGGACGGAATCGGCGTAGCGTTGTCAGCGTGGGCACGGACCTTTTTGGTATGTTCTGGGGCTACCCTTTTTCCATTGAAAAAAAACGTACAAAATTGAAGTTTACTTGAACCCAAATAAAACTGGAGCAATGTGTACCGCCACCTTCAGCTTCAAAACGTTCCTTGTTTCAAGCTCTATCAATATCAGTCGGCTAATCGTGCATTTTTTAAAAACTGAGGTGGTACTACCTGGGGGGTAGAAGCACCCAAAGTCGGGTCTCTTTAACATTGGGTTGGTGGTGAAATTATATGATTTGGGACTTTGCTGGCTTCCTCGTCTTGCATTATATCAGTGCCGGCACGCCACCTTCAAGCTATACTGATAGAGCTATCAATTCTAAAACTACTGGTGCTTGTTTCGGCATCATTCGACAAATACCCAACTGGTACCTTGGGGGTAAAAAAAAACTTCCGACTGACAAATATAGAGGAAGGTCATGGGTTCAAATCCCATCGCCGACGGATTTTTTGCGTGTTCGGGTATTAATATGACCGAACGCGTTTACCACCGATATCTTAACCCTCTGCCTGGCAGGGGGGGGGGGGGGTCGATGCGACACCCCCTAAGGTCGCCGCCAAATTTGGCACAGCCTATGGGGAAGTCTTTTTACATATGACCTGAAAAAGTTCAGGTCCGGGTGACCTTGGGTCAGGTCACCAGATCAGAAAAACCGGTACAAGGTCATGGTCAAATTTCAATTTTCTTTTTGCACCTGTCCAACTCACAGTTTTGAACTGATTTCCTTCAAACTTTCAGGATGTGCTAAGTTCACCGAGTTGTATAACATATAGTTCGGGTTTTTTGAGGTCACTGACCTGAGGTCAGTTAGAGGTCATTACGTCGTAATGTTAAGCCTATTGGAAAATACTAAATTCGGAAAATACTGGAGATATCCGCTTCGTTCTATCACTTTTGTGCTTTGAAACCACAGTGTTTAACAGCAGGTCACTTGGTGCTTCTTTGTTTGGTGTACTTATCCATGGGTCAGGTCAAATGAGGTCAACTGAGGTCAAATGACGTTTTTGCCAATAACTTGGCACATAATGACGCTAGAGCTTAAAAAATGGTTTCATTGTGTTCCTAGTGATCAGCCGAATCGAATGATATGCAATATGAAGCAATTTGATTAACTTGAAATTAATTTATTAATTTAAGTTTACTTAAAATTTAAGAAAAACTTTAAGTACACTTAAGCAGGTTAAAAAGTATATCATTCGACGCGCCTTGACGTGCTGAGTTCACTGGTGCTTTTGTTTTTGCGCTATCTTAATTAGATGAAAAGTTATAAGCGAAAAACTTTTGACCTGTTTTTAGCGAAATTTTTACATTCATACCCCCCAAAACCCCCCTAAATATTGACCTAGAGCAACCAAATTTGCACAGGGGCGAGAAATCCATGGGGCCCACCTACCTACCAAATTTGGTATTTCTAGGTGCCATAGGAGCCAATCACGAGTGGGGGTCGCATCGACCCCCCTGACAGGCCGTGTTATGACAAATGCCCTGCCAGGGCGAGGGTTAATTAAAAGCCAATGATCCCTTCCCTACCAAGTCCCGCGAGGTGACATTCGATAGAACTCTCCAAGACCTTTCCAAGGCGTACTTAACCCTCGGCGGCACAGGGGGGGGGGGTTTATGCAACCCCCTCTAAGGTTTTTCGCGAATAACTCGCGTAAAAAGCGGCCGATCGCGACGAAACTTTCGGTGCCCTCGCACTGATCAATTTTACACGTTCAAAATTTCGTGAACCTGACCCCAATGACCTTTGACCTGTGACCGTTTTTCCGTGACCATGTTTGGCCGAAATCGCAATTCGGCGTATGTTGGCTCGCATTAGCCGCGCGTTTGCAAGCTTTTCGTGGTTTCAAACGTTCAAACATGTGATTTGATGTTGCTCCCATACATAAGGGTGGGTGTCAAGTTGGTGACCTCGGGTGACCTCGGTTCACTTTTTCGAGTTTTACATGTTTCTAGGCTAGTTTTTGGAGATGATTTCGAATTTAGCAACCATTTGAACATTTACGAAGTAGTTTTGGTGCCTTCGTAACATGTTACGATGCTGTCAGAGGCGGTTGACACGTATTACAAATACCCGTCACAACCCCTACCGGTTGACCTGACCTGACCTGACCCGACCTGGTCTAAATGCCCAAAAACATCATCGCGGATAAAAACTAACACGATATTCGTGATCAGCACCCCGGAAAACCGTATAGCAGCCACACTTAACGACTTTCTAACAGGTCCCGATTTTCCCGGTTTTTGAGTCATTGACCTGACCTGGAAGGTCACCCGATGACCTAGGACCTTAAAATTGGATATCATCGGCTTCCTCTTGTGACGGGCAACACGCTCATTTTTTCCGCGAAGCTCTAGCTCGATCAGGGGCCAAACGCGTGGGGGGTCGTACCAACCCCCCCCCCCCTTGTGCCGTCGAAGGACGCAAAATGGCCTGTGCCGGCGAGGGTTAATTTAAAAACACACTCGTCTTCAAAGAAGCAATGGCGCCCATAGTGCTGAAGGCGTCTCAACAGTGGAAGAAAATCCTCAGAAAATAAGATATTTGCGATGAATATTGGAAATATTGAAAGACAATATTGTACAAAAAAAAGTTTTTAGGACTCTGTTGATGGTATTTCAACTCGATTGGTACCATTACTAAGTGCTCGAGCGAGGAACATATTGAATATAATTAGATAAATAAAAGAAGTTGACCTTTTCCTCGACATCAACCGTTTTTTTTTTTAAATATATTATTCGGCTTTTTACATTTTTGATGTCGAGGAAAAGGTCAACTTCTTTTATTTATCGATTGGTACCACTTAATTCGCCATGACGTCTTTTATTTTCATGGCCATCACTACATCCCCCAATTACGGAACGGCTGTACGTGCGGCCCGGGTGTTCCGTTATTACGGAAGGAAGGCGCCCAGCCGGTGGCCGCGCTGACAACGCTACGGAACTCCGAATGTCCAGGTTCCGATTGGCACCACTACTATGGACGTCAAACCCCTTGAGACCCCACTTTTTTGCGATAATTTTTAAATGCGTCAACTCTTGTTGACAATATTCTGGCAATGTGTGTTTCAGAACCTGCCGAAACTTTAATTACTAAGGTATTTTGACGCCAAACGATTATGGAAGATACTTCTCATTCACTCGTAATGCTAAGGTCAATTCAGGCCCGGGCAGAGGCTTGCGCTCGGCCACACTCGAGCCCCGCCACCAGCGCCATCTGCTCTAAGTGTCATCTACCAGCGCCCGCTACCGCTACCAGCTACCGCCCACCATCAAGCCTGAATGGAGCGAGAGACGCGAGTGACCGGTCGCCGGGCAAGGAGCGCCGGAGGGGTAGGGTGGAGCTTAGCGCTGACGTCATTACGTGGCTCCGCCCCATGAGCGCGTAGCCTCTACCCAAACAGCAGATTCGTTCCGTGAAATTTAACATTACGAGTGAATGAGAAGTACCTTTCATAATCGTTTGGCGTCAAAATACCTTAGTAATAAAAGTTTCGGCAGGTTCTGAAACACACATTGCCAGAATATTGTCAACGAGAGTTGACGCATTTAAAAATTATCGCGAAAAAGTGTGGTCTCAAGGGGTTTGACGTCCATAGTAGAACAGATGAAGTAAGGTTGGGGGAGCTTTTATCGAACGGGAAGGATAGACGTTCTGTTAATTGAAGAGAGGCGACTTATGTCAACTGACCGATGTGCAGCGTGCAGATATTGATACTCTGCAACTGTTGTTTTTGTTGTTGTGTTTGTTTTCAAATGATTTTACCATTCCGTAGTAAGCGGCTGTCAGCTGAGCTCATTGAAGGCATGACAGGGACGGTTCTAGGAGGGGGCAAAAAACTTAGTCTCAGGACGGAAAATACAGACTTTTGTCATGTTGCGGTTATGTAACGCTCTCCAACCGGCGATTGTGGCTTTACCCGGCACGGCGGCTGGGTGCACCGGTACTTTGAGCACGGCTCGCGCGGCCGCTCCGCGCGGCCACCGTTGCGGGTGCTCGCGTATGTGAAATGAGTGTGCTGTCACGTGATAGGCCGAGCCGAGGTCAGGATCTCCCGCCGGACGGTGCGTCAGTTAGTTTTCAGTACTGACTCAGACAGCACCTCCCGCCGACCTCTGACCTCCGCCCATCCGATAGCCATGTCAACTGCAGCCGCACGGGAAGGTCGGGGAGGTAGCTCTAGTCAACAAGGGGCTCAAACAAAGTGGTGTGGTATTGCGCGTCCCTCCGTTAGGACTTCCGCACGCTCGATGGCAGAGCCTTTGAGATATTGGCCGGTTTTGTTGAAACAAGTATAGCCTACCATGCAGTGAGCAGAGGGCTGTACAACACTGCTGACTGCTAAACCAAAAACTCACCAGTGTAGAACTTCGATAGGTGTGTTTTTGTCCGACGGATTCTTGCTGCCTCCCACACATGCACCAGCAGAAGAGGGAACTATATAGTCGACAAGTCCACTCGGAGTGTGACCCACATTGGATCGTACCTTTTCAGGCAGTTCATCGAAGTGGTGAATCTGCAAAAAAGGTGCAAAACTGTTGATTTCGTTGCACGTGAGCCAAAGCATGCTATCAACAGTAAAGCATAACAGTAAACAACAGTAAATCAACAGTAAACAAAGCAATGCCAATCGTAAAGCACCCCAAGACGAAACGACGGAACTTTCAGTGCCTTACCCACATCAATCTGACATCTTCTGGAGTGAAAAATGGACCTAGCACCTATTGAACACGTCACAGGGTCGATTTTCCCAGACCCCTGTTCAGCAACATTCGACGTCACAAACGTGAATTTCGAACAGCTGCCAAAAATATAGCTTTAGAGATAAAGACAAATTAAAAGCACAGTTGTGTAGTGTATGACCTAGGGAAAAATACAAAAATAGCTTTGCTAAACTGAGGTCAGAGGTCAGGTCAACGACCCCGAGCTGGAGTTTTATTTCTTTCGAAAATAAATTCAACAAAAAACAGGCCTAGAGCCACGGCAGTGGTACCGTCGCATTCGTCCTGTCAAGACACGTCGAACCACATACATTTTGTTTGAAAAAGGTCAAATTTATCCCTCGCCCGTATTGGTGTTTTTTCCAGCCGCGAACGTATGAGGGGGGGGGGGTCCCTTGGACCACCCCATGGATGATATAACACTGGATTGGTGTCTTGTGGAAATTAACATTGGGATCCGCGACATTGGGATTAGGCCTGCCATCTGGCGAGAGAATTATCGTAAGTTAGGAGCAAGCCGAGTGAACGCTATCTCTCAGCATTATGACACACGTGGGTGTGGTGTGTTAGTTGGCTCGAAGTGCATATTCCCACGAGTTGGAGGTAATCTAACTGGACCTGAGACGACAAAAATGTCTTAAATGCTTGAAAGCCAAAAACGTCAAGCAGCCTTTAGGTAATAACGAAAATAAAATGCGTAAGACGGTGTGCATTGAAACGCCCAGTCCCATTGGCTTGTACGAGCTTTTATATGGCCATTTACTCACAATGGTACAGCAGTTTGACAATATGTCATACATATTTGGTAGGGGCTTATTCCTTCTTCTCCGAATTTCGCCCGATTTTCTTCATCTTAGTTAATGTTACGGCACGTGCCACGTGCCAACTTAGGGGTGTCGAAATTGTTCCACATGAAGTAACTCCGCAATGGCTGGGCCCATTACAGTAAAATTTCGTCAATAGTTAGGCACCCAGGGCCAGTGGCCAATGCATTTCCATGTGTCACTATGGGGGTGCTACTGCACGTGCGCACGTGCGGGCTGCCGCCTCCATATCTCAAGAAGGGCTGGGCGGATAACACTCAAACTTGGTACACAAATGTCACATCGATGCTCGCACTGCATTGATCAGTGCTTACATTGGTGCAGAGTCGTAAAGAAAACGAGGAAATGAGATGCGTGGTGTTTATGCCTTTCTGTTCCAGCAACTGATTGATCCGCAACAGGAGATCCTTGTTTGTGAAGGCTTCGTCTCCCTTTTCCACTCCTTGTTTAAAATAACTTTAACAATGTACGAAGAAGATCACACATCAAAGTTGTTTTAGGCGGCTATCTTAGGCCAGGACTGCGGAGTTGTAGTCAGAGCCAGCGGTTCTGTTCCGACTCGGAATCGGTTGATTTTTAAAAGCTGTAGTCGGAGTATGAGTCGAACGTCACCGAAAAGTCATCGACTCCACAGACTTACCAGGGCTGCAGAGTCGGAGTCTGTGTGAATCGACAGTTCTGCCCGAAGGAGTCGGAGTCGATATCTGGATACCGGAATCGGAGTTGGAGCCAAAGTCACTGAAATTTCATCGACTACGCAGCACTGGTTGGGTCCTTTTCATAGAGCGTCTTGAATGGCATATTGAGCGGCAATGACGTTAGCAATTCCGTTTAACCTTTTCATTAGACTTATAGATAGTACTTACGTTCGTTTTGTTCTTTGATCGGACAATTTGTTTGATTTAGGCCAAGTAAAGACTCATGTGAAAAATAGCGAAAACGACACGTGCTGGCGAAGTCTCCAATAACTCCCTGTTTCACGATTTAATGGGGAAATAACATGGAACTGCTTATCTTATTACTGACCCTGCACATAAATCTATTAATTTCTTCGCTTTTACTGACATATAAAGACCGAACCTTTTGAAAAATTGCACAACAAGCCTGCTACTACACCACACTCCCGTGTGTCACAATGCTAATCAGCGGCGTTCACTCGGCTTGCTCCTAACTTACGACAATTCTCCCGCTAGATGGCAGGCCTGAGCTCAATGTCGCCAAAAACAGCGAAGACACCAATCCATTATTATCTCATCCATGACCACCCCTTGCCGTTTCGCCCCTGATCAAGCTAGGGCTTTGCAGAAAAAACGAGCGTATTGCCCGTGACGAGAGGAAGCCGATGATACCCAATTTTAACCCTCGCCGGCCGAGGGGGGGGGGGCGGGTGCCGCCCCACATAGTTTTTTTTTTTCGCGATAGCTCCGAACACGCTGGCGATGGAGAGATGAAACTTAGCATACCTGACCTTTGATCCAAGCCGCCTTGCCGTTTGGCCCCTGATCGAGCTAGAGCTTCGCGGAAAAAACGAGCGTGTTGCCCGTGACGAGAGGAAGCCGATGATACCCAATTTTAAGGTCCTAGGTCATTGGTTGACCTTGCAGGTCAGGTCAATGACCCAAAGTCGGGAAAATCGGGACCTGTTAGAAAGTCGTAAAGTGTGGCTGCTAAGGGGTTTTTGGGGGTGCTGATCACGAATATCGTGTTAGTTTTGATCACAGATGATGTATTGAAGCATTTAGACCAGGTCGGGTCAGGTCAGGTCAGGTCAACCAGTAGGCGTCGTGACGGGTATTCGTAATACGTGTCAACCGCCTCTGACAGCTTCGTAACATGTTACGAAGTCACCAAAACTACTTCGTAAATGTTCAAATGGTTGCTAAATTCGAATTCAGCTCTAAAAACTAGCCTAGAAACATGTAAAACTCGAAAAAGTGACCCGAGGTCACCCGAGGTCACCAAAGGTCAATGACCTGACCTGACCTTCAGGTGACCTTGACACACACGGGAGTAACATCAAATCACATGTTTGAACGTTTGAAACCACGAAAAGCTTGCAAACACGCGGCTAGTGCGAGCCGACATACGCGAAATCGCGATTCCGGCCAAACATGGTCTCGGAAAAGAGGTCACAGGTCAAAGGTCATTTGGGTCAGGGTCATGAAATTTTCAGGGTAGGTGTAAAATTGATCAATGCGAGGGTACTGAAAGTTTCGTCGCGATCGGCCGCTTTTTACGCGAGTTATTCGCGAAAAACCATGGGGGGGGTCCATCCGACCCCCCCTACACATGCGAGGGTTAAGAAACAATACCAATACAGGCTTACAGTTTAAGGCTCGACATTGTGTTGTCTACGATTAGACAGCTGATAACTCATTCCCGTACGTCGTATGGTCGTAACACTATAATGACCTTTGCTTATTGTCACAAGTGCGCCGCATTCGCGATTGTTGCCCGACGCCTGTTTGCAGGTGAGCCCACTACAGTTGTTATGCATATCTAAAAACCGATAAACTTTTAGGCGAAAAAGGCACTATTCCAGGCCCATTTTTGATTTTTTTTTGCGATATTAGGTAAAAACAGAAGCTTCTTATCCTAGGAAAAATAAAATGGGAAATCTTTCAAAGGTGGCACACTACCTTTAACGATGGTCGTGCTGGTTACTAGTTCCGGCGCTAGTTACTGCTCCAGTTTTGCACCCGGCACAAACTCAGGCGGCCCCATGGCTCGACCAGTGAGGGTCGGACCGAGCCGACCGCCTGGGGCGCGATTAGGTGGAAGGCTCCACTGGGGAAGGGGACGGGAGTAAAGGGGAGGGGAGGAGGTGGTCACGTGATCCGTCCAAACTCGATCACGATCTGTCCCGTGTTCCGTGATCCAAAATGGCACTAATGAGCTGTGTACTCGTAATTCGTGGAGGAGACGCTCCGAAAGTGTACTGCACTATTTTAACTCTCGCCCTGCTGGGGGGGGGGGTGTTTGAACACCCCCCTGTGGTTTTTCGCAAATGTCTTAAAATCGGCGGCGCGGAGCGCCGCCGTTTTTGGCACACCTTATCATGCATCAATTCTACACATGTAAAAATTTCAGACCAAGGTCATTCAAGTTCAGATCACCAGGTCACTTGAAGTGACCCCACCTCATAAAAAGTTTCAATGTCTGCCATAGCTACACCGAGTGACCGATCGCTTTGAAACTTTCAGCGATTGCTAAAAGTAATAGTATGTACATAATGTATATCTCAAAATTTTGATTTCGATGACCTAAGGTCAGGTCAATTTTGCGACCTCTCCATTATAAGTCAATGGGAGAAAATTCAAAAGCGTCTGTTTTGCACGAACGCTTTTCTAGACACTCTCAAACATTGAGATGTAGGTAGAATTGACACACTGAACGGGAAAATGGCAACTGTGACCCTCGTTATGTCCCCGAGGTCATATCAGGTCACGAACAGAATCTAGCAGTTTTTTGCTAATAACTTCTGATAGAGGCGTGCTAGTGCGCTGAAAACACCTTAGATGTGTTCGGCTCGACGTTGCGGATCGACTGATATGCAATATGACCTTTTCCGGTCAGGTCATGACTTTGACCTTAGGTCAAATTTTCAAGTTGACCTTTCAAGGTCAAATTATAGTTCATTCGACGCGTGTCGACAAGAGGAACACGATGCTGGCAAAAGTAATGTCATGGCTCTTTTGAGTCAAAAGTTATCGCCGAAAAACCGATTTTCGTAAAAACGGCTATTTTTGGAGTTTTTGCCCTCTGGAGGCTAAACCGTTGACCTGAGGTCAAATCTGAAAACATTATTCAGAAAGGTCTGTAAAAGGGCTATCGAATGCGCTTTTCCGCGGCGCTGTAGCTCTATCGATTCCCGAGATAGCCGTTGGCAGTTTCCAAAATGTTGAAATAGTCAACATTTTACCTTTGGTGACCTCTGGTGACCTGACCTTTGACCTGACCCAAAAAATGGCCGAAGTGTTTTCGTCCTTATTTTTGACGTTCTTTCGATTGCCGCTTACCGCGTGTCGCTACGTGGCCCAGGAGCCGAGTTAGAAGAGGGGTGTTCAAACACCCCCCCCCCCCCCCACACACACACCAGGTCGTGGAAAATCCAGACTGACACTGGGGCGCGAGTTTAAAGTCAATGGGAGAAAATTGAAAGGCGCTGTTTTTGCACGAAAGCCATTATAAACACTCCCTCACATGCGGAACTTTATATACTGTGGTGGTTGTAGCTACAACCCCAAATTTTATAAGTACAACCCCAATGGCAAAACTACAACCCCAACATTGGAAAATTCAGAATCAGCCTAAAACACATGAAAATAAACAAAATATGTATCATACAGAAGGAGATAATTGAGATAGATCAAGAAAGTGAAGATATCAATAAATTAGGACATCTTTTTGAACTCCAGAAGCTAAAAACAGTGAAAGTGCTCTGTTAACCCTAGAACGCCTAGGGGGGGGGGTTGTATCAACCCCCCCCCCCTGAGGTTTTTTCGAAGTGCACGCTAAACGGCTTGTCGTAGCGGGCTGAAATTTTCAATACCCTCTGGGGCAGCCTTTGCGCATCTTTTGCCGAAAAAAAAATTGATCGGGTCATGTCAGGTCACGGAGTTATGACGTCATAAGAGGTACAGCCTCCGGCCGACAGTTACCAAACGTGTGCGCCGAATCCCTAGGTTTTCTGCCGGTGATACCCACATTGTTTGATGGATCATGATGAAACTTCCCATGCATGTTGGGGCAAGCATTGGCTATCGTGTGGTGCAAGAAAATTGACCGGGTCAGGTCAGGTCACGGAGCTATGACGTCACAAGAGGAACAGCGTCCGGTACTATTTTTGAAAAGCGCCCGAACCACTATTTTGCTAATTCTTGTCACCTCAATGGGAATATGCAGCAATATTAGCTTCTATAGGGAGCAAATGGACCTCCCAAATCCAAAAATACAATCAGATTTCAAAAATTTAAATTTTGATTTTTCGAATTTCTGCCGCCGACTGTGACCTTGCCGACTTCCGGCGCTCCCAACGCGCAATTTTTAGAGCTAGGGAAACGAAATACATACCAAACGATAGAGAATTGATCAAGGAACACGATAGTGAAGGTTTCAAGTCGATATCTCCCACCGTTTTGCCGCAATCGCAGCGGAAAGTTGAAAAAGTTTGATTTTTTCGGAAAATTTGACCTTTGACCGGTCATAAGTAGGTCAAATGTTGACCTAGGACCAAAAAATATACCACCAATCGCGAGATCTCGTTGAGAGCAATCCGTTGGTTTTTTCCGCTAAGCTCTACGACCTTCCGTTTCGAAACGCCAGGGGGGGTCGTAACAACCCCCCCCCCTGGTCGTTCGTGTTATGAGAAATGGCCTGGTCGTGCGAGGGTTAAGAACATATTATTCCGCTGAGACAGTGAGCATGATATGAAAGTTAATCACTTCACACTTCTTAAGCATACTAAGTGAATCATATTGAAAGTGTTCCAAAAAAATCTTAACATGTAACATGAAAGTATGAAGCAAAAAATCATAACATTCATCATACTTTTGCAGTGGCGGATGCAGCTCAGAGTTTTTATGGGGGGGGGGGGGGCAAACCATAACAATTTATCGATTCTTTCCATGCCTCGTCCATAGGCGTGATGTTAAAATTATGCCGTTTGGGAGGGGCAAATGCCCATTTTGCCCCCCCCCCTGGATCCACCACTGTACTTTTGGGTTTTCTCATTAATATTTCATACCTGTGGGCTGTGCTTATCAAATAGATAAGCATAGATGAAAAGTTTGACACAAAACAGTAAGCTTCAGAAATAAATTAACCCTCGCATGTGTGCGGCGTTTGCCAGCTTCTAATGTGTAGGGGGGGGGGGGGGTCGGTTGGACCCCCCTTGCCGTTTGGCCCCTGATCGAGCTAGAGCTTCGCGGAAAAAACGAGCGTGTTGCCCGTGACGAGAGGAAGCCGATGATACCCAATTTTAAGGTCCTAGGTCATTGGTTGACCTTCCAGGTCAGGTCAATGACCCAAAGTCGGGAAAATCGGGACCTGTTAGAAAGTCGTAAAGTGTGGCTGCTAAGGGGTTTTTCGGGGTGCTGATCACGAATATCGTGTTAGTTTTGATCACAGATGATGTCTTTGAGCATTTAGACCAGGTCGGGTCAGGTCAGGTCAGGTCAACCAGTAGGCGTCGTGACGGGTATTCGTAGTACGTGTCAACCGCCTCTGACAGCTTCGTAACATGTTACGAAGGCACCAAAACTACTTCGTAAATGATCAAATGGTTGCTAAATTCGAATTCAGCTCCAAAAACTAGCCTAGAAATATGTACAGCTCGAAAAAGGGAACCGAGGTCACCCGAGGTCCCCAAAGGTCAATGACCTGACCTTTAGGTGACCTTGACACCCACCCTAATGCATGGAAGCAACATCAAATCACATGTTTGAACGTTTGAAACCACGAAAAGCTTGCAAACGCGCGGCTAATGCGAGCCGACATACGCAGAATCGCGATTCCGGCCAAACATGGTCTCGGAAAAGAGGTCACAGGTCAAAGGTCATTTGGGTCAGGGTCATGAAATTTTAAGGGTAGGTGTAAAATTGATCAATGTGAGGGTACTGAAAGTTTCGTCGCGATCGGCCGCTTTTTACGCGAGTTATTCGCGAAAAACCATGGGGGGTCAATCAGACCCCCCCCCCCTACACATGCGAGGGTTAACCCGGCGGCCGCTGGGCCTCCGCGCCACCCGCCGGCCGCTGGGGGGGGGGGCATATAGTTGCCCCCCCCCCCTTTACTTCCGCGGCGATATCGTCGCAACGCGAAGAGATAGAGAAGCGAAACTTTGCACACATCTTCCTGAATACCTAGCCAAGGTTGTGTCCAAATTTGGTGTCGATCCCATTTGAAATGACGTCACAGTGACGTCATAAGTCAAATTATAGATTTGCGACTCTCAGTTCCCTCACGATACATCAGGTATATGGGACCGAATATAAAGGGCCGATTATTGGTTAGGAACTACTACTAGATGGAAGTGTACTTAGATGTTTTAGGATGACAGCAGGTGCTGTCTAGTTCATTTACAGTTGAGTTTCATGCTCAGCGTCATCAGAAACGGTCCATATCGGAAAACGACAAAACTTTATGACGTCACTGTGACGTCATCTTAGATGCTACAACCACCAAACTTTCTTCAAACGTTGCCGAGCTATTCATTTGAAGCTATGCCAAGTTTCACGTTCGTAGCTCATCAGGTTTCGGAGATATTCCACAAAACGTAAAGGGGGGGGCAACTTTATGCCCCCCCCCCCAGCGGCTCGTGGGTTAACCTAACCTAAGCCTTCACCCTATGTAACATTCTATCACCATAATCTGACCATAATAATGCGTGTCAACGACCACAGAACGCACAATCAAAATACATTTCTAAAATATCACTCTGTTCGCAATTTTGTCAGTTGGCACAATACCACCAATCAGCACGAATATTTGGCTAAAATAACGACCCTTAAAACCAACGTTGACGACCATAAAACCAATTCTGTGCAATAATTAGTGCTGATAATCTTACTGACAGGTTCGCGAACAGAACGCAAACTAAGTCACATGTATGCCAACATGACGCATCTGATACAAATGCAAGGTTTCGGCGACGTCTGTCAATTCAGCAGCAACGAATATCAGCCTCACAGCAGCATATTTCGGGGTCTTTCGATTTGGCTGAACAGGGTCTCCTCGATGCGCTGATTCCGAAAATATGCCTCTTTGGGGTGGTATTTTGCACCGTTAACGAGTTGACGACCAATTAGCATTTAACTGGAAACGGCGGGGTCTTTCGATTTAGCTGAAAATCGGTGTACAGGGCCTCCTCGATGCGCTGATTCCGAAAATGTACCTCTTCGGGGTGGTATTTTGCACCGTTAACGAGTAAGCGGCCAATTAACATTTTAACGGGAAACGGCGGGGTCTTTCGATTTAGCTGAAAAGCGGTGTACAGGGCCTCCTCGATGCGCTTATTCCGAAAATGTACCTCTTAGGGATGGTATTTTGCACCGTTAACGAATTAACGGCCAATTAACATTTTAACGGTAAACGGTCTTTCGATTTAGTTGAAAATCGGTGTACGTTCAGTGTCTCAGGGGCAGACAGACAAGCCGTTATGTGTTCCTAGCCATCGTGGCTGTGAAGAGTATGCGTTTTGTTTACGATTCGCCAAACAATGCATAATACATTTGCTCGTTGAAAAAAGAAGATCATCTAGTTAATTGAAGTATTCGGTGATATGAAAAGGCTGTGGCATTTATTATTTAATTTCCTCAGGTTGATTTTATTTAGATCCAGTGTTAGGTTTTTGCGGCATTGTGTTCGGTATGTTGTCCTCGTTTGCAAAATATCTCATGTCTGATCAGTCACTATTCCGGTTTCTACTACCCGTTTCCGTAATAGACGTATTCCAGACGACAGTGGCATTAATATACAAATATGGACTCGTTTTAAGTTTTTTAGTATAAAAATAACGTATTCCTGTTTAGGTCTTTGTTGTCAATTGCCACGAGTGGCTTAACCCTCGCGGGCCCGGGGGGGGCGTTTTTCGCCCCCCCCCCCCCCTGGCGAATATTTGCGATAACTCACGAACGCTTAGGGATAGGAAGGCGAAACTTTCAGTACCTTTTCTCCCATCAATTTGACATCTTCTGAAGTAAAAAATTTGGACCTAGCCCCCTTGATGACGTCACAAGGTCCATTTTTCTAGACCCCTGCACGGCAAACTTCGGCGTCACAGACGCAAACTTCAAATAGCTGCTAAAAATAGAGTTTTAGAGATAAAGACAAATTACGAGCACGGCTGTGTAGCGTTTGACCTAGAGAAAAATATAAAAATAGTTTCGGTGACCTGAGGTCAGAGGTCAGGTCAACGACCCCGAAATGTGGTTTTAGTTTTTCGCAAATAACTTCGCCAAAAATGGTCCTAGAGCTACGGCAGTGGTACCATCGCATTCGCCTTGTCAAGCCGCGTCGAATGATATATATTTTGTTCGGAAAAGGTCAAGTTTCATGTTGACCTCATGTGACCTCGAATGACCTCTGGTTGACCTTGACACATGAAAGGTCTTTTATGATGGATTTGTACCCGCTGATCACGAATCTGGCATCTATTTTCCTCTAAGCCTTCATTTAGAGCTTCCGGATGGCAAAATTGTCTTATTTATTATTACTAACTTGAATCAGTGAAATAGCCTCTAGCAGGGATACTCTTCTGTGGCCTTGACCTTTGAGCAGCCTTGTATCGTAAGATGAACCACAAATAGGGAACTGATAAGCCTCAAAACATTTCAAAACATCTTGGAAGTTAGCACGCAAGAAGTGCGAAAAAGTGCCAAGTTTGAGGTCAATTTTGAGCGTGACCTTGACCTTGACCTTTGATTTGGAGCACATTTTCAGAATCCTCAGATTCTCTTCTTTCATTTGACACCCAATTTTGCCGGTTTGATGCAGCCTGCCGTCCTCTAGAATGCTTACTTTGAGATCACTACACATGTGCCGGTTTTGGCCTTTGACCTTGACCTCTGACCTTGAAAATTGACCTGAGGTCAAAAATTTTGGGTGCATTATAATCGTCTCGTAAGGACCTTTCGTTTGGTATCGCTTTTGTTTCCGTAGCTCCCTTATTTACGGAGTTAGACAGGGGGGGGGGGCGAAAAACGCCCCCCCCCCCGGGCTGCGGTGGTTGGGATTACCCCCCGGGCCCGGCCGGGTTATATTGTTACTCGTAGGGAAAGAGCCTTGCTCCAATACTGAGTAATGTTTGTGTCAAATGTGGAAAGAAACAAGTATTCATAGGGACTGTGATTTTGGGCTTACCTACCGTTTCCGAATCGCCACGACCAGGAGCGGCGGAACACCCTCAATTAAGGGGGCACTGCCGAATTTTGGTCCCAATCTTTCCATGCAACGCCCATAGGGCTAATGTTAAAATGCCAAAATCAAGGGGGGTACGGTGCCCCGGTGCCCTCCCCGTTCCGCCGTCTATGGCCACGAGTCACGACCATGGTGGCGATACCCGAGTAGGTACCTACAACCAGGCACATAGCCAATGGAGGGACGACAGCGGAACGGTATCCGTCTCTCCCTGGAGATGGACCACTTTTATTTTATTTATTTTTATATTTTTTGTAACTGAAAATGTGGGCCCCTCCCGAAAAATAATGGGCCGAATCCGGGGACTTTTCGGGTTTTGGTGGGGGTATACCCTGGGCTCCGGCAAACTACAACCCCAATGAAAAACAAAAAGTTCCACCTCTACTCCCTAACACTGAATAACAAGTAACTAAGACACACTGAACATGAAAATGGCATCTGTGATCCCTGTTTATGCCCTTGAGGTCATCTCAGGTCACGGATGGTATCTAACATTTTTTTCGCAAATAACTTTTGATAGAGGCGTGCTAGAGCGATGAAAACGCCTTGGATGTGTTCAGCTCGACCACGGAATATATAGTCTACGACATGGAATGGACAGGAGCTTCGATTAGCATTGCCACGTGTGTAACCAAAAATCAAGGATTTTGCCGGATGAATATCCGGAGATCCGGAGGATGCGGATGAATTTCTTTCCACGTGGGTTTACATTTTCATATATTTTCTTAACATTTCATACATTTTTTCTTAACAATCGTCGAATGATTCGTCTTCAAGGGCCAAGTTGTGACTGGGACTTTGAAATGGTAACCGTATATTTCATTGGAAACTTTTAGCACACATTGTTACGGGAGCATTTATACATATTCATTGCATTTGAGTTTTAACATTGGTCTAAAATTAAATGAAATTCGTCTAAAATTTGATGATGATGAGGAAGTGCGAGCACTCGCGCTCTACTTTCAGGGTCCCAGGACTACATATATATGGCCTTGGTCCCAGGGCGTATCGGTTCCTACAAAAACGGTACGTCCTTCCCCATCCTCGAACTCTGCGGAGGAAGATGGAAAAAATACAGATGCGACCTGGCTTTCATGACGCTATCTTGGCTCTCATAAAAGAGAAGTTCGCCGGAGCAAGTGCCAAGGACAAGCTGTGCATCATTTCGTTCGACGAAATGCAGCTGAAACCAAGGTTGGCCTACCAGCGGGGTGATGACGTCATCGAGGGCTTCACTGATCATGGCTCTCTCTGCCGCGCCAATGCCTGCGCCGACCACGCCTTGGTCATGATGGTGCGGGGCGTCAGTGTCACCAAGCGCTGGAAACAGCCCATCGGTTTCTTTCTGAGTTCCGGAACGACCAAGGCCGTTGTGCAGCAGCAGCTGTTAACACAGTGTGTCCAACGTGTAACAACAACAGCGGGATTCACTGTGCTAGCTACAACTTGTGACATGTCAAAGAACAGCCAGGCGACCTACAGACTGCTCGGAGCTGCGGAAACCGGCTTGTTCACCGTGGACGGGCACGAGGTTGTTGCTCTGTATGACTTGCCTCACATCTTCAAATGCATACGAAATGCATTAATGAAATACGATATTGAAGTAGACGGTGAAGTAGCCTCTTGGAGTCATTTAGAAACACTCTACGCACTGGAATGCGCTTCTTTCCTACGGGCTGCTCCAAAACTAAGCCAGAAACACATCAGGCCAAACAGCTTTGAAAAATGAAAGTCAGCTATGCCCTACAGGTGATGAGCCGGACAGTAGCAGCAGCAATCACATTGCATGCGACCCACGGCAAGCTCCCGCGCACTGCACTCCCGACTGCTACTCTCCTGCTGCGCCTCAACGACCTGCTCGATGTGCTAAACTCTTCCGCCCGGTTCGACCCCTGCTCAAAGCGACGCGCGATATCCAGCCTCCATCCAGCAACGACGGGAGAACACATGCAGTTTCTTCAGGAGAGCGACGCCTGGCTGCAGCGGTGGACGGTCGGTGGCGGCGCCAGCATCGACTCCATTCGAGGACTGCGACAAACGATAAAAGGCGTGGTGAAAATCTGGGACTTGTGTCAGGCTGCTGGGTGCACGTTCCTGTGCACTCGCCGCTTAAACCAAGATCCAAGCTACTGAAAATGAAAGAGTTTATCTCGGCAAAAATATATATAAGGCACATACACGGTGCCTGTGTACCTACTTATAATGAAGAAACATTATGACAACGTTTGAAACGTTTAACACAACCCCTCCTCTAAATGCATTTATGAAACGTGAGTGGGCCAATAAAGGCAACTAGTTTTAACTGTAACAAAAAAGTTCTTCTGGGCACGTAAATGGGGTAAATGTGGTAAAATTCACCACCCCATATCGCCTCTACCGGAAACCCGTTTTAACCCCCGAAGGACATTGGCAATAGAGCAGGATCGTTCATGTTTATCAAAACAGCCGGCAACTTTCTATCGCAGCGAAAGGTTGGCTAGGACGAGAGTCATTGCTTTCACTGACTATGACAAACCTACTCGAACGGATTTTCAACTAGGAAGTTACCAAACGAATGTTGAAAAATACATCAGCACCATGAAAAAACCTTACCCACCATCCTCAGCAACGCCGCCTCCCGCCGGCGTCCACCGGAAAAGGGCGGGAAACGAGCGAAGTTTAAATTGTCAGAAGTGATTCCAGACAGCAACACCTGATTAGAATAAAATGCACCTTCTCATATTGCCCCGGTACCCCGTTATGCCCCACCTTCCCCTATTAGTTATAGGTCTGGCAACTATACTTTCATCCTCGTAAAGGAAGTAACCACAGCAAATCCGCACGACTAAATCATCAGGTCGCCAAAAACTCGGCAGTTACAGGAAATCTCGATCTTGTCCATTCCATGTCGTAGACTATATATTCCGTGGCTCGACGATACGGATCGACTGATATGCAGCATGACCCTTCCCGGTCAGGTCATGACCTTGACCTGAGGTCAAATTTTCAAGTTGACCTTTCAAGGTCAATTTACAGTTCATTCGATGCGTCTTGACGAGAGGAACACGATGCCGGTAAAAGTAACTCGTGCAAGGCTTGGGTCAAAAGTTATTGCAAAAAATCTGTTTTCGAAAAAAATCGGCTATTTTGGCAGTTTTTGCTCCATGCAGGCAAAACCGTTGATGATAAGTCAAATCTGAGAGAACTATTCAGAAAGAGTGGTAATAGGGCTATCGAATGCGCTTTTCCGCGGCGCTGTAGCTCTATTGGTTCCCGAGTTATGCGTTGGCATCTTGGAAATTGTCGACATTCGACCTGAAAATCGGCGAAATTTTGCCTTCAATGACCTTTGGTGACCTGACCTGTGACCTGACCAAAAAAGTGACAGAAGTGATTTCGTCATTATTTTTGGCGCTCTTTCGAACGCCGCCTTCCGCGTATCGCTACGTGGCCCAGGAGCCGAGTTAGAAGGGTGGTGTTCAAACATCCCCCCCCCCAGCAGGGCGTGGAAATCCAGGACCCCCCGCCGGGCGCGGTTTAACATTTTCTGTGGAGATAAATGAATATTGCCTTGATGCAGAAAAAGATGGTATGCCTAAGCTGTATCTTTTGAAAAACTGTAAACGGGATTATTTTCAGGGACTTATAGTCTTCGTAATCGTATACACAGTGAAGTGTTACATTGAACCGTTTTACTCTTATGGTTAGAAGAGTTAAACATTGTTTTTTCTCACAGGCAATGACAATACAATAACAATACAAATAACATCAGAAGTTTCGGACCACAAAGTGCCTTCGTCAGTGGAGAAAATAAGTATAGTTTTAACATGGATGATATGTAGATAACTGTACTTCATCGATGTAAAACCTATACCTATAGTTACTTATTTCTTCCCACTGACGGGAAGCACTTTGTTGTCCGAAACGACTGGTTTTATTCGTGTTGTTATTGTGCCGTCATTGTCTGTGAGAAAAAGATACTCATGTGGACTGCTCACAGTTCTTGTAAAAATCATCGCACATTCATTACCATAGATACAATAAATATGAACCCTCACACACATAAGGAAAAGTAAGTAGACCCCATCCCCGGTTTTTCACGAATAAATCGCGGGAAAAGGGACGAATCGCGACAATTCTTTGGTGCCCTGAAGCTAATCAATTTTACATTTTCCTTGAAAACTAACCCGCGCGGGGCTGGGGGGTGAATTTTACCCCCTCGCGAACTTTTGCAATATTTCAAAAACGGCGGCGCGCAGCGCCGCCAAAGTTTCAGTACCTTTTCTTACATCACTTTGACACGTTCCCCAAAAATTTGAGCGAAATCCTTTGATTTTTTTTAGAAAATGACGTTTTAGTGACGTCATTTTCACCATTTTTGCCTCAAAAACAGCAAAATTTCCAACGCAGCTAACATCTTCATTTTTAACCCGCGCCCCGTTGGGCTCTGCCAAGCAATGCGCCCCGTTGGGGGGGGGGCATTTTGGCCCCCCTAAGATCTCGAGAACCACGCAACCTAGCGACAAGCGGCAAACGGTGTTGGATAGCCCTATCAGGGAACTACCTTGTGACTCAATTTTATTGACCTAGGTCAAACCGATGACGTCACAGGTCAGGTCAAAGGTCCAATTTTCACCGTTTACAGGCATTTCAAGAAATGCGTTGTAAAATCGAGTAAAATGCATTTCATTGAAAATCATCGATGGAGAAATGTTCAAACACATATTTTGCTAGTTGAGGTCACTGATACCCGGTCAGGTCACAGAGGTCAGGTCACTGGGGGGTCACAATATGAAAGTGTCGTGTGGTACATGTTTTATGGTCTATTTTACATGACAAATGCGATTATGTGGGTCAGGCATCCTCTGGGGCCAGCTTAGGTCACGTTTTGGTTAAGGTCAGGTCAAGGTCAGGTCAAATTAGGTCAACTTTCAAAGTTGATATTTTTGCATAAAATGGGTATCAAATTGATGCAGCTCGTCACGGGGAGTTCAATGGTGGACTTTGTTTTGCCGTAAGAGGTCTAGAATCGCTAAAAAATGAGTTAAAAAAATTTGACGTCATCATTTTTGAACAGATTTTTCGCTATAACTTGGCCAAAAAAAGAGATACCGATCTGAAATTTGGTATGTATATAGAAGAGCGCAGGGACTATTACATATATTCCGGTTTTTTCATAATTCGGAAAAATTTTGGATTTTTTTAGTTTTTCTAAAAAAAATCAATTTTTTGATTTTTTTTGGGTCAAAAACCAAAAAGTTCAAAAATCCGAGAGAGCAGTTTTGTAGCGCCGCTTTTTGTCTCCGAGACCATATAAAGAACGTTGAAATTGCTTGATAACTGTAGATTTATTGAGCGTTTCAAGATTGCATGTTTTTTGCTCATTTTTTGCTCGATTATGACCTCAGTTTGACCTTAATAACTCCTGACCTAAGGTGACCTAAGACTTGAAATTTGGTGTGAAGGTGTCAAATTGATGCCCGAGAAGGTCCTGTAAGTTTGGCGGCGCTGCGCTGCCGTTTTCTTGCTATTCAGGAAAAACCACAGGGGGGGGGGCAAAATGGCCCCCCAACGGGGCGAGGGTTAAGGGAATCAAGACGTAACAAAAAGTTTATACGTGATTCCACTTTGTCTATCAAATGGCGATCTCGTTTTTTTTGGAAAATTTTGGTATTGGTCCAATTTTTTTTTCAAAAAAACTGACTTTTTTGGGAAAATAATTATGAAATCCAAAATTTTGCGTGTATCGAAAAAACGAAATATATGGCAGCGAAGTGGTATATGTGCACCTACATACCAATTTTTAGAAGAATCGGTTCAAAAATGTGGAAGTTATTCAAAATTTTATGACGTCACGAGAAACAATTTTTTGAAAAAAAATGATTTTTTGAAGTTGTAGACCTCGTACGGAAGCAAAAATAGCACCATTCGATTCGCCGTTAAAAACTGCATCATTTTTAATCGTTTGGATGGTTGGCATGAGTGAAGACATAGTCAAAATTGATGTGAAAATGATCAATAACATGCCAAAAATTGTATTGGTTCTTTAGTTTACCAAAGAGAAACAAAAGAGACAAGCTTTCGACAACACTGTCATCATCAGCTCATGACCTGACATCAGACCTGATGATGACAGTGTTGTCGAAAGCTTGTCTCTTTTGTTTCTCTTTGGTAAACTAAAGAACCAATACAATTTTTGGCATGTTATTGATCATTTTCACATCAATTTTGACTACAAAAACTACATCAGATAGACACCTTTTTAGGCCTAAACAACCAACTTCAAGATTTGACCTTACTTGACCTGACCTTGACCTGACCTCGACCTGAAATTCATCCAGATGTGGTCCATATCACCTATTTATTGTGCCTTTTGAATTCTATGAATAAATTGACCCATAAAACATGTGTCGCACATGCCCTTTTCTATATTTTGTTTTTGGTGACATGACCTGACCTGACCTTGACCTTGACCTCTGAATGATATTGTATGCAAGGAATATTGTCTTGGTAGCCTAAGAACATGTTTTGGGCAATCAGTCTCAGTCCATGACTCCATTCTTCGGCAACTACGGTGCAAGGCCAATACTGTAGAAACTTGTAGTTTTTACCCTTGACCTGACCTTGACCTTGACCTCAAACTTTAAATAAAGTACATGTTTTTAGTTGTTCGTAATGAGATCTTTCGATTGGCGTTTGAATTTTCCAAATCGGACCATTAGTTCGGGAGATAACAGGGGGGTGTAAAATTGACCCCCCCCCCCCCAGCCCCGCGCGTTCGGCTGGAGACCCCAGCCGCGCGCGGGTTAATATCAGTTTTGCACCTTCCCCCAAAAATTGATATCCCTGAACCAAGTAACCTTTGACCTGTTATTTTTGTTTCTCGAGATCATGTCAGGCCAGAATAAATAGCGATTCAAAGTCAGTCAGCGCACATCTTCTTTTTTTTTTGTCTCATTAATTGTTGTGCATGTCTGGGAAGGGTTAAGGTCATTTACTTTATTGATGTGAAAATGAAAATGAAAAACGATGATGAAAAACGATAAAAAACTTTCATTTACTTTAGCTGACCTCGGTAAACTTCCTTAGTTTTAAACCATTTTACTGTGGTTTTTAGTGCTTGTTTGAAATTTAGCAACCATTTTAGCATTTGAGAACTATAGTTAGTCATCAGTTATGGTGTCTATGCAACATGTTGCAAGGCTGTCAAGTGTCAGTGCTTCTTGGAGGTAAGCTATGGTATTTCTGAGCATGATTAATAATGTAAATAGAGTGAATAACCTTATGCTGATGTTATATGTTGCAAATTGATATAATTAAACTAAATTGATATGTTTCGATATTGCACCGTCATCAGAATAAGAATAGAAATTAAGCAGCGAAACAAAGCTGACTCAAACGGAATACAAAACGTGCAGGATTTTAGCGCAAACGGAAACGGACAACAGTAGCGGTATTTTTAAACATCGCAGCAACTATAAAAAATAGGCATGTCTCGGAGCGTTCAAGCCCTGGACCCACTTGTGAAAGTGGGACATGCGCATGCTCCGGGGCAGCACAGAGAGGAGGACCGAGAGCGTGTCACGCGTCGCTCCTCACGAAAGCCGTCCGCAGGGGTCGGTGGTGGTGGGTGTGTCGGCGGATCAGCCTCTGAATCGAGTGGCGGCCCCGCAACTGGCTCTTCTTCCGGTGCCTGGAGTGACTGAGGGATCCTGGTCGGGGTCAGTCCGGACGATGGCGGCGGCGACGGTCCCGGTCTGGTGCCCACTGCTGGCCTGGCTGTGGCCAGCACAGAGGCAGCGTTACCTCTGGCCACGGCGATGGAGACTCTTTGTGAGAGCCAGACTGTTTCGCGCTTGTCGCCGGTGCGGGCTGTCAGTCGACGGCCAAGCTCCTTCAGGAGACCGGCTGTAGCCGGACCCAGCACACCAGACGTTTCGACCGCAAAAGGGACGAAGACGTATCGCTCACAGAGAGCTGCATATCGGGTGCGCTTGCGCTCTTCCGCACAGCGGGCGGCGCTCCCAGGATTCAAGGCGGAGCTGATGATGGCCGTTGATGAGTAAGTGTCGCAGCAGGTAGCGTCCCATACGAGGCTCATTCCCCGGCTGAAAGGGAAGAGTGTAATCCCATCGGGACGTCGGCCATCTCCTCTGTCAAGGCCGGTGGGCTCCAGCACACTCTCAAGTCCTGCGCTGCTGAGTGCTCGCCGTAGCACGTCATTAAGGTTAGCGTGACGTGCGTGGCGGCCATCACTCTTGGCAAAGGAGAGACCGTGGTGTCCCAGTTGGTCAACAGGGCGATGGCAGAGCTGACAGTTATGTGGCTCACATACTGATCCCCCAAGACGCAGCGCCACCGCTACCCGGAGAGTTTCGTTATCCAGGTGGAGCCCTAGACTGGTGACGGGGAGGGCCTGCTCCCAGGCAGCGGTGTGGGGCTCTGCGGCAGCAAGGAGACGTGCCCGGACCACCTGGTTTGCCCCGTCCAGCAGACGCTTCTGTGCCATCTTGGAGAAGGCATCATCCCAAGCGCGCTGTTTTTTCTCTTCTGATATGGGCACAAGGTGAGCGGCCTCGCCGAGCTTCGCGACGGCATCGGCCTTGACTCGCTGGAGTGCTCGAGTAGGCTGGCGAGGCTCGGTGGCGTGGAGGATCTCCTGCGCCAGTGGCAAGCAAGCATGGAGTGATGCCACGTGACACGGCAGGGCTAATGCCGTGACTGACCGGACTCCAAGTCCTCCGAAACGCAGTGGCAGGGTCGCCTGTTCCCACGCTCCGTCATCGATGGTGACGTTGGTGACGGTGGCGAGCGTGACCCGTACCGTCTCGTCTACAGCCAGCAGTGGTCCCGGCTCGCGGTACAGCGGCGCCGACCGCAGAAGGTAGGTTAGCCGGGGGGCTGCCGTGTAGTGTGTCAAAAGGAAAAGACCGGTGTGAGCGTCGAGATGGCTGATGCGGGCGCACATCCGGTCTATGACAGCTGCAGTCTTGGTGGTAGCGGTGGGCAGCGCAGCTTCGGTCAATGGAGATCCCAGGAGAGAGAGATCCCTAGCTGGAGTCTCCTTCAGCCCTGGGAGTGTGGCACGTAGTGATTCCGAGAGTGATGATGGCGGCGCTGGACCGGCAAATGTGACCTCACACTTGCTGGCGTTCAGCTGCAGGCCAATGGTTGGCAGAGCTGTCGCCAGGACTGCTAGGTCAGCGGTGACGAGGTCGGCCGGACCTCCGATGGTTCCGTCATCGAGGTACCACACGTTTAGTGGTGACCTCATTCTTCTGATGATGGGGTCTAGTGCCAGCGCGAAAGCCGCCGGGCCGAGTGGATCGCCCTGTTGCACGCCACTGCACGAGGAAATGGTTTGGTCACCGATGCAGAGGGGAGTGGGCTCACTGTATGCGCACCACAGGAGAGGATATGCCATGGGCACACGCGTCTTCACTTGCTCCAAAAAGGTGTCGCGTCTCACGGTGTTGAAGGCGTTTCGGACGTCCACCTTCACCAGCACGTAGGGAGCGTGGGCTTCTGCGGCTGCCGTCAGAAATTCTCGCGTGGCGTGCACGGCAGCCTCACAACCCTGAGGTGTGCCGACTCCAAGCTGCACGGGACGTAGCTCCTCTCCCACTGCAGCAGCGACTTGACGTGCGGCGATGCGGCCGGCAAGGCGGCGGTAAATGCTCCCCACTGCGATCGGCCGCAGTCCGCCGTCACTCTTCCGAATCGCGCATAGAGACGCGCCGAACAGCGCTTGCCGTGCACAATCCGGTACTGCCCCTTGGAGTAGGTTGGTGAGACGGACAAGACAGCGAATGAGACGGCGTCCGCTCTCGGCGGCCTCCTTCGAGATCAACTGCTGCAAATGTAGGGCACGAATGCCGTCTAGACCGGCTGTTGATCCTGGCCGCATGCTGGTGATGGCCGCCTCAACGTCGGCTTCGGAGACGATGATCGGGGCAGGGTCAGTGTTTGAAGGTGGTGGTGGTGGTATCAGGTCGTCTGGAGCCGGTGGGTGTTTCGCTCGTAGTGAGGTCACAATTTCCTGATCCAGTGACACCAACTTTTCGTCAGTGGTCAGTGTTTGTAGCGCTGCCCTGATGTCGCCATCTGCCAGCTTGCCTGCAATTCGGCGGGCCAGCGCGTCATCTCTGGTGGCTTCAGTTGCAGAGCCTGCTCGCGGCATCCGTCCCCGGTGGTTGGTAGTGTCGGTTGCTTTGTCCGTCACAGTCGCCGGCGTCTCGCCGGAGATCTGACGCCGGATACTGGTCGCCGCTGTGCAGTTACCACTGGGGG
This sequence comes from Amphibalanus amphitrite, assembly GCF_019059575.1. Lineage (NCBI taxonomy): Eukaryota > Metazoa > Arthropoda > Thecostraca > Balanomorpha > Balanidae > Amphibalanus > Amphibalanus amphitrite. The sequence goes on from NW_024881504.1 coordinate 1,831,530, forward strand.
CCGGGGCTTGCAGCTTGCGGTGTGCAAAGGACAACAGTTCCCACCACCGGTCACCCGAGTCGGACTGTATGGCTCCGTCCATCGTCTCAGCCAGGGCGTCAGCAACCAGTGGTCGGATAGCCTTGGGCAGCCGGGACACAATGCGTCCCTTTCTTCTCATCTTGGCGAGGGTCTCCGGGAAATTGCCTGCTGCTGGATTTGCTGGCGAGGAGCTTGGTTGTGTAAGGGGTCCGTGGCCTAAGCAGTCCCGACAGTGCCAGACGCCCCCTTCGGCCTGGAGCTCACGTGCCTTCTTGGCCGGCACCCTTACACAGAGCGCGTGCCAGCGACGTTTACAGGAGCCGCAAGTAATGGTCGTCCTTTGAGTGCTGCGGCTGGGACAGCCTTCACAGACCTTCTCTTCCATACCTATTCTTTGACACTTTTTTTTATCTGCTTATCATACCTTGTTTTGAAATGCAGCAGCAGACCTACAAAAACGCTCCTGCATAGTGCATATTGTTAAAAATCTTGAAAATGAGGCATCGTCAAATCCTATTGTTCAGCGCAAAACCTCCGGTATGCGACGTTCTTGGGGAATAACGTCACGTTCTTGTTTGCAATAAAATTATGCATCCTTTCCTTGGGCGCCCTAATGTTCGGCAAAAATACACAAAATAGCCAAATTTCAAACAAATGAATCACTCCAGGGTCTTACCTACAGGGGTTCAAGTTTCGGCCCCTGGGAGAAAATGCATCAAAAAATCATGTTGCAAAAACTGTAGCCAATGAACTTCATCTTCATTCTTGAATGACAGCGATGCAAACCCGCGCCAAGGACCGTCTCAACTCATCACAATTGTCGAAGAATAGAAGTTTGAAGCTTGTGAGTTACTATAAATGTTTTATGGGAAGCATCGGCCGGCTAATGAGCCCAAACACCAAAGGAAAACTATGAGTGGAACAAGTTGGGCAAAAAACCGTGAAACATCAATGATAAAGACGGACCGAGTAAGGAGATGTTTCCTCACCGATGACGTCACGGGAGAATAAATTTGCGCTAAAATCCTGTGCCAATGCTGTGTGCTTGGTTCTGTTCCCGGTGAAATATACATACTCCTATTCTAAAAAAAACGTGCATCTTTTGATATGGTTCTCGTTGGATAAGGTCCATCAGTACGTACAATAATTCAGGTGCGCGTCAACATTTGCACATTATACATGATAGTGCTTTCAAATATACATGATGTACACAATGCCAAAAATACATATACGTATAAAATATACATACTTTACGTAATAGATGGATACATACATATGCGCATACAATATACAATATACATAATAGATACCTACATACATAATGTGCATATACAATATACATAATACACATAATATATAGTTGTCTATTGCTACTCATACATACTCATGACATATGACAATGTTATACAGTAGGTATTCTACAATATTGTATGTTAAGCTGGAGCTACCGGAGCCACTGGGGGTGCGTATGGCGGGGGATTGAGGAGAGGCCATGATGAGGTTTGTGTGTTGAGGTGGGGTCGCTGGTTTCTGATTTCGATTGACTCGGCTATTTTGAGGTTTGGTACATCTTTGCACACTTTTTCGATCGACACGCTAAACGACTCGGGCCCTACTATGCTGGTTCGGTGTGTCCTAGCTACATGATCTCCGAGTGGAGTGTCCTTGTTTTTTTTTGTTTTTTTTTTGCGTCCCTCAAATGCTCGTGGAAACGCTCCCGGATGCGTGCTTTAGTTTCTCCTGTATTCACAGCTTCTACGCGCTAAACGTCTGGGATCTGACAAGGCGGCACAAAAGCGGGGTATGGCTAAGATCGAAACGCTGTTCCGGCATAACGGGTACCCCAACAAACTCATTCAGAGAACTAAGAATCGGGTTCTATTTAGTAGTGAGCAGAACGGCAGAAACAGAGCAAAAAAAAAAACAGAACAAAAAACAGCCTACATATATCACACTCCCATACATCGACGAAACCCTAGCACGACGGGTGGATGGAGTCTTCAGGGGCTCGGGTTTGAATGCGCGGGTCGCTTGGACCAGTGGAAAAACACTAGCGCAACACCTCACCAGGTCAGCCATGCAAAGTCCTCCCTGCCCGGCAGGTACAAGGAAATGCCACACTTGTGAGGCGGGGCTGCCTGGTCGCTGCCACACGGGTGAGACTAAATGCTTACTTCGAAATCTAAGCTGTGTTGCGGCATTGGCGGTTATGTGCGGCTTGTATGCCGCATGATTAGTAAGCGGCGACCACTAAATTAAAGACTTAAACGCTCCAACCTGTTTTCAACGAATAACACTGCATACCAAAAATGCCAATCGCTCTCGTCATAAGATATTTAGATTTAAATATCTAAGTTATCTGCATCATCATTTTGAACCAAATTAATGCTTTCAACTTAGTACTCACTCATTCCTTCCTTCGTTGGCTCCAAACAGTCTTTCGATTGTCTGGAAATCGTATGCCAAATCCCGCACCTGTATAGGACTGGTGCATATAAAGGCCGATGTAAGAATTTGAATAGGCTCTCGCATGCGATTTCCTGGCTACCCAAAAAAGTCTGTTTCAGTCATGCTATCAAAACATGGTATGTCAGCCCTGTCACCAGCTTATGACTGCTCTGCTTGTAGTGCCCCTGGCCGTCACCGACTCCCTTCCCTCCTTAAAAGCCTAGTTTCCCTCCATCATCTCTACTAGATTTAGGTGATGCTCCGACAAATTCACAAACAAGACCGAACTTGTTCGGAGTTCGGACTGTGAGTTAACCCTCGCCCTTTAGGGCAGGGGGGGGGGGGGGTCGAACGGACTCCCCTCGGTTTTTCGCGAATAACTCGCGTAAAAAGAGGCCGATCACGACGTAACTTTTAGTACCCTCGCGTTCATCGATTTTACACCTACCCTGAAAATTTCATGACCCTGACGCAAATAACCTTTGACCTGTGACCTACTTTTCGAGACTACGTTTGGCCGGAACCGCGATTCAGCGTATGTCGGCTCGCATTAGCAGCGCGTTTGCAGTCTTTTCGTAGTTTCAAGCGTTCGAACATGTGATATGATGTTGCCCCCATGCATTAGGGTGGGTGTCAAGGTCACCTGAAGGTCAGGTCATTGACCTTTGGTGACCTCGGTTCACTTTTTCGAGTTTGACATGTTTCTAGGCCAGTTTTTCGAGCTGAATTCGAATTTAGCAACCACATGAACGTTTACAAAGTAGTTTTGGTGCCTTCGTAACATGTTACGAGGCTGTCAGAGGCGGTTGACACCTACTACAAATACCCGGCAGGACCTCTACTGGTTGACCTGAACTGACCTGACCCGACCTGGCCTAAATGAATGAAGACATCATCTGTGATCAAAACTAGCATAATATTCGTGATCAGCACCCCGAAAAAACCCATAGCAGCCACACTACGACGTTCTAACAGGTCCCCATTTTCCCGCCTTGGTCATTGACCTGACCTGGAAGGTCAACGGATGACCTAGGACCTTAAAATTGGGTATCATCGGCTTTCTCTCGTCACGGGCAACACGCTCGTTTTTTTGCGAAGCTCTAGCTTGATCAGGAGCGAAACGGCAAGGGGTTATACCTTATACGTTCGCGGCTGGAAAAACACCAATACGGGGGAGGGTCAAATTGAAAGTATTAACCCACGCACCGACGGGGGTCTGCGCCAACTTCGCACCGACGGGGGGGGGGCGGATGACCGCCCCCCTGAGATCTCGAGAACGAAGCAAGATAGCGACAAGCGGTAAACGGCATCGGATACGCACGGTCAAGATCTACAATTTTTACAAAGGTCATTTTCAGGTCAGGTCAAAGATGACGTCACAGGGGTCGAAAAAGTCAAAATGGCGGCGCTAGATATGGAGAGTTTTTCTCGAATAACTTTCGAATTAGTCAAGATAGGAACAAACTAAGGGCATCATCGTGATCCTCTCGTCAATCCGCATCGAATGATATATATATATATATATATATATATATATATATATATATATATATATATATATATATATATATATATATATATATATATATATATATATATATATATATATATATATATATGTGTTGACCTCGAAAGGTCAAGGTCAAAGGTTGACCTCAGGTCACGTGACCTCGAGGTCATCATGTATATCATTCGATGCGTCTTGACGAGCTGAACACAATGAGACCATCTGCGCGGCTGTATCTTGTTTCTGTACGGAGTTATTGGCCAAAAACCTTCGGTGACCTTTGATGACGTCACATGACCTCACAGCTGCCCAACAGCAAAACAGACCTCAAGGTAGTAAAGGTTGATCGTATATGAAGTCATGTATGGTATATGGGGCCATTCCGACCCGTTTTAGTGGTAAAATCAGGGAGTTGATTTTCCCCCCATTGACTTATAATGGGGAGGTCGCGAAATTGACCTGACCTTAGGTCACCGATATCAAAATTCCGAGATAACCAAATTGTAGCTACTAATGACCTAATAACATCCTGCGACTTTCAAAGGCCTCCGACATCTACTGTAGCTCTGGCACGGTGACAAAGTTGCAAAAAAGTGACTTGAGGTTGGGTCATTCAATGTGACCTGGTGACCTGACCTTAAAAGGTAGGAGATTCAAACTTGCACACCATGTGTAAAATTGATGAGGAAATAGTCATACCAAATTTCGCGGCGCTACGCGCCGCGGTTCTCCCGCTATTTGCGAAAAACCTCAAGGGGGGGCGGATATCCGCCCCCCCCCGTCGGTGCGCGGGTTAATTTCGTTCAAAACGATGATGTAGATAAGTTAGTTATTTAAATCTAAATATCCTATGACGAGAGCGATGGACATTTTTGGTATGCAGTGTTATCCATTGAAAACAGGACAAAGCTATCGTGTTTTTAATTTAGTGGTCGCCGCTTACTAATCATGCGGCATACACGCCGCTCATAACCGCCAATGCCGCAACGCAGCTTAGATTTCGAAGTAAGCATTTAGTCTCACCCCTGCCACACCAAAAACGTTGTGCACAAAAGCGTGTGTAACATGTGCCAAGACAAACTAGTATTTATATAGGAGAAACTAAAAGACGCATCCGGGAGCGTTTCCACGAGCATTTGAGGGACGCAAAAAACCAAACCAAGGACACTCCACTCGGAGATCATGTAGCTAGGACACACCGAACCAGCATAGTAGGACCCGAGTCGTTTAGCGTGTCGATCGAAAAAGTGTGCAAAGATGTACCAAACCTCAAAATACCCGAGTCAATCGAAATCAGAAGCCAGCGACCCCACCTCAACACACAAACCTCATCATGGCCTCTCCTCAATCCCCCGCCATACACACCCCCAGTGGCTCCGGTAGCTCCAGCTTAACCCTCGCCCGTATAAGGGGGGGGGGTCGAACGGACCCCCCCATGGCTTTTCGCGAATAACTCGCGTAAAAAGCGGCCGATCGCGACGAAACCTTCAGTACCCTCGCGTTAATCAACTTTACACCTACCCTTAAAATTTCATGACCCTGACCCCAATGACCTTTGACCTGTGACCTACTTTTCGAGACCATGTAAGGCCGGAATCGCGATTCGGCGTATGTCGGCTCGCATTAGCCGCGCGTTTGGAGTCTTTTCGTGGTTTCAAGCGTTCAAACATGTGATATGATTTTGCCCCCATGCATTAGGGTGGGTGTCAAGGTCACCTGAAGGTCAGGTCAGGTCATTGACCTTTGGTGACCTCGGTTCACTTTTTAGAGTTTTACATGTTTCTAGGCCAGTTTTTGGAGCTGAATTCGAATTTAGCAACCATATGAACATTTACGAAGTAGTTTTGGTGCCTTCGTAACATGTTACGAAACTGTCAGAGGCGGTTGACACCTACTAGGAATACCCGGCAGGACCGCTACTGGTTGACCTGACCTGACCTGACCCGACCTGGACTAAATGCATAAAGACATCATCTGTGATCAAAACTAGCATAATATTCGTGATCAGCGCCCCGAAAAAAAACCCGTAGCAGCCACACTTTACGACGTTCTAACAGGTTCCGATTTTCCGACTTTCGGGTCATTGACCTGACCTGCACGGTCAACCAATGACCTAGGACCTTAACCCGCGCACCGACGGGGGGCGGATATCCGCCCCCCTGAGGTTTTTCGCGCGCCGCGAAATTTGCATGGTGTGTCAAAAGTGGAAATAGCCGGTGCGCCGTCTGGCAACCCGGCAGCCTGCCTCCATAGGGAAATTCATGCTTTTTGTCGCTTTTTCGCTCCCTATGAGTCACTTGATCTAATTAGAGCTTAACTAGGAACGAGGCGGGTCACTTGGACGTATTCGGGAGCCGAATACGGTGTTTTGGAGCCAATACCTGGAAAACCCTATCCGCCCAATGCGAGTTTTTAAGAGTCTGCATGCCCAAATTAACGTTGAGCGCGGCCGTTTTCGGTCGGTTTTCCGCGACCTTGTGGCGAAATAGCCTTATTTATTCAACCAGGGTGGGCTAATTCGCTTAACTAGGAATGAGGCGTTGAAGAGAATTATTCAAGGAATAGAGCTGTGCAAAAATATTTTTTGTATTGTTAAAACTGTATCCGCCCTCGAACGATAAATATTGTTGACCCATCAGAAACACATCACCTGGAATGCGTTTGGACTTGGCTGGATCTAATATTAGCGAGTATCTGCTAATGCAGTTTCTTGGCTTACATAGTGCGCACACAAGCATACATACTTCCTGACCTTGGTTATTCCTCACTTGAATGAAAATTTTGCTATAATAACTATTCCAAGCAGTTAACAGGTTTTAATGCAGTGCCAATTCGGAACCGTTCAGCGCCGATAGTCTCCCAGGCGGCGCGTAACGGCTGCCGCCGGCCGCCGCGCCGCCGCTCTGGCAGGGTGTTTGACTTCATATCTCTGTTGCTAGAAAAGTTGTGGACCGATTTACTTGATTCTTGCACGAAAAGATCCGCCATTCAATTCTTAGCAGACAACGAAATTTTGACGTCAATTGCACGATCCGCTGCCCATATTGTGGTACTGCCATCTATTGACAAGGCTGGCGAACTAAAGCCGGGCGGCTATTTCCACTTTTGACACACCATGGGTACGACTATTTCCTCATCAATTTTACACATGGTGTGCAAGTTTGAACCTCCTACCTTTTAAGGTCAGGTCACCAGGTCACTTTGAATGACCCAACCTCAAGTCACTTTTTTGCAGCTTTGTCACCGTGCCAGGGCTACAGTAGATGTCAGAGGCCTTTAAAAGTCGCAGGATGTTATAAGGTCATTAGTAGCTACAATTTGCATATCTCGGAATTTTGATGTCGATGACCTAAGGTCAGGTCAATTTCGCGACCTCCCCATTATAATTCAATGGGGGAAAAATCAACTCCCTGTTTTTACCACTAAAACGGGTCGGAATGGCCCCATATACCATACATGACTTCATATACGATCAACCTTCACTACCTTGAGGTCTGTTTTGCTGTTGGGCAGCTGTGAGGTCATATGACGTCATCAAAGGTCACCAAAGGTTTTTGGCCAATATCTCCGTACAGGAACAAGATACAGACGCGTGGATGGTCTCATTGTGTTAAGCTCGTCAAGACGCATCGAATGATATACATGATGACCTCGAGGTCACGTGACCTGAGGTCAACCTTTGACCTTGACCTTTCGAGGTCAACATATATATCATTCGATGTGGATTTACGAGAGGATCACGATGATGCCCTTAGTTTGTTCCTATCTTGACTAATTCGAAAGTTATTCGAGAAAAACTCTCTCGATATCTAGCGCCGCCATTTTGACTTTTTCGACCCCTCTGACGTCATCTTTGACCTGACCTGAAAATGACCTTTGTAAAAATTGTAGATCCTGACCGTGCATATCCGATGCCGTTTACCGCTTGTCGCTATCTTGCTTCGTTCTCGAGATCTCAGGGGGGGGCGGTCATCCGCCCCCCCCCCCCCGTCGGTGCGAAGTTGGCGCAGACCCCCGTCGGTGCGCGGGTTAAAATTGGGTGTCATCGGCTTCCTCTCGTCACGGGCAACACCCTCGTTTTTTCCGCGAAGCTCTAGCTCGATCAGGGGCAAAACGGCCAAGAAGGGGGGGGGGGGGTCCAACGGACCCCCCCCCCCCCCTTATACGTTCGCGGCTGAAAAAAAAAACACCAATACGGGCGAGGGTTAATATATATTATAACGACTTTGCGCCGTTCACGCATGTTAAAGTATGGCTAAATCTTGATAGCACAAGTATTTTTTTGCAGCATCGGAGGGCTGTCTCTAAACGCGCGCGTGATTTCAGTTTTTTAAGTAAAACGTCGGTATAACAGAAATTAATCCCGGGAATAATATTGTTAATCAGACTTTTTCTTTCCGTGGTGGAGCCCGAATGGTTTCACAAGAATGGTTTCAAGCTGCTCGCTGAAAAAAAAAGAATATTGGCCTGCATTGAGATTGAATGTTAAGTGCACCGAAGGCAACACAGAGCTAAATCAAATTCAGAGAGAGCTTTGAGACGCCTTCTTATTTTTTTTTTTAATCTGATAGACCCACTGCTTTGTCCGATCACTCAAAGGTGATGCTCATAATGCAGAAAATGGATACGAATGGTACAGACAGCGAGAAAAAACTGCAGTTTGCTCTCCCAAGAGCTGGCGAACAGAGAAGCAGAAGGTGTTCCAACCAACACAAGGAAGACCTAGAATGGGCTGTAGCCACTTATCGTGATAGGAGCAGCGCAGGCCAAGTGTCTGATAGGTATACCCAGGCACACATGATACAGAGATGATGGAATAGATCAGAGCTTGTAAATACGCGTTTTCAGTATAAGGTTCTCACAGAAGGCGGCCCTGGGTGCATAAGTTCTTTACAAGTGCTGCAAGAGGGCCTGCATATGAATATAAGAGACTGACCGAGACATTGCACAGTCCACACATTACACTATTGCATTTCCTAATTGGCGCTATTAATTACGGAGCGAGCGAAGCGAGCGTAGTCTTTCCTTAGATTAACGGAAATTTCTGAGTATGAGCGGCCGGCCGGCCGGCCGGCCGGCCGGCCGTGGTCACGCTTTTGCGAGGCTTATATCTCAGCAACCACTTGACCGATTTACATGCGGTAATTTTTGTAGGGTAGCTGCATTCCTTCTACCAAGTATTGGACTATTCCCGATGCATGTGGGTGACCCCTTATGCACGTGCCACGTGCAAAACGAAGAGGTGTCACTTTTGTAATTGTTGCAATATCTCGGTAACTACTTGGCCGATTGTGCTGAAAGTTGGCATGTAGGTAGGCACCCACTAGGCAATGCATATCCATGTGCCAGAGTGGGGGTGCTGCTGCACGTGCGCACGTGCAGGGGTCGATTCCAGATCTCGAGAACGGCTGGACCGATGGCGCTCAAATTTGGCACATGGTTAGGGACCGGTTAGTAGGGTGCCGTGCAAAAGTCAGTTGGGACCCATTTTGCACGTGCGCACGTGCAGGGTGTCGCTTCCAGATCTCGAGAACGGCTGGGTCGATTGTGCTCAAATTTGGCACATTGCTAGAGACCGGTTAGTAGGGTGCCGTGCACAAGTCAGTTGGAGGTACCCCCTCGAAATTTTGCACGTGCAAGGCTCACCCTCTCGCTCGCTCCGTTAGTCGCCCCAAAAGGCGTTATACTGGTTTGATTAATTAGTACACACTTCGTTATTAACAAATGTTCCCCGAAAACAAAACCAAGCCCCGTTTCTTTTCCCAATCCCTCAATGTAGCCCTTTTAAACAGACGAGCTGAGCAACGAACGGCGCAAAGTCGTTATAATAAATGTAATCGGACCGCCTCCTCGGTACACCAGGCATTATTCGGTGTGCCTAACCAAGAGTGTTTATATTTAATGCACTCGCAGGCTCGTGCATCAAATACAAAAATAACACTCATTTCATTCGTGTTATTTTTGAAAATATTAACCTCACTTCGTTCGGTTAATATTTTAGAAAAAATAATGCCCGAACGGAGTGAGGGCATTATTTAAAACACCCTTGGCTAGGCACACCGAATAATACCTGGTATATCGAGGAGGCGGTCCGATTAAATATATAATATTGTAGAATGCACTGTAAAAAATCTTACAAGCCCCTTGTAGGAAAACCGCTGGCGCAAAAATGAGCATGCAGCGACGTGTAAAAATCGCCTCATATTTAGCTAGTAAGAGGGTACAAGCTTGTTTTGTTAGCAAATGACAAGCCCAAGCCTCATAAACCGAGCACCCCCGTGTCGGCCCCTCGTTTCGTTATTCGGTACCTCGTTTGAAAACGAGGACAAAACCAGCAGATCGGTACGGCGATTAGGTTCCTTGGCAGGACTCGCATAGTAACTCAAACAGCTAGCGCCTGCTATTGCTGCCCAGTAGTAATACTAGCTCAATTGCGTCACCTCCCCCCCCCCCCTCTTCTTCCCAGCTTGCTCCGTAATAAGGGCCCCACAGCGGTCTCCGAACGCCACCACGGAGGCTTGTTTGGCCGCGCTGAACTATGATGGCTCTAACGATGACCTCTGAAACCCCTTACGACTACTTTTGAGAGCCCTTACAATGACGTTTAGTGTCTATTGCAGGCTCGAAGGGAATACTGATTCGTTTAGGCGATTCATGTGCCCATTTATGTCACTTATAGTGCAGGGGCATATTCCTTAACGCCAGGGGGCGTATTTCCCACCCTGTGGGGTAAGATGCCCCCTTTCACTTCTTCAGGAAAATGCTTAATAGCATAAAAGATAAGATATTATATTTCAGGTACGAAAGTGTGCTATTTTTTGGAGAAAAATGATGTCGGCTACCTTTGAAACTCCAAGTTTTTGCTTTCCGATCGTCATTTTCGAATAATATATGATATTGTAAAACCCTGGGCATCTTACCCCACTCTCCCCTATCGTTACGAAATAATTTGAATTAGCATAGGATGCGTTACGATAATTCCGGCCGGCCGCCGATGGTGGCGCTGGTGTCGCTCCGGCCGTTACGGCCGCGGCCGCCGCGCCGCCTAGCGTCTGAGACATTGGGTTACACAATCGTCACTACCCTTAAAAATATAGGTATAATGTCTTCATGAAAAATGTACTTAGCCAAGTATAAAGGTAGTTATGATAGATTCAGTTGCAAAGCTTTTAAAACTTCAACCATGTTAACAGGGCTGGGAAATCTCTCATACTTTCATACCCCAGTAGGTAGCAGATATCGCTTTATTGTTCCATCAATTGTAGCAAAATCAACATTTCTCTCTTCCGTACATCATAAAGAAAAATACAATAAAAACATCAAAATTCGCACATTTTTAAAATAGAGGTACCACCAGCCAGTGATCTCGTCGGCGAATAAGAACAAAACATCTGTAAGACTAGCACAAGCTCAAAACGTCAGCTTTGTGCTCCATTTTATGACGAATCTGGCGGCTCTTTGTAGCAGTTTCCATTGTAGCATCACTAATTCTTCATACTCTGGTCGTGTAACAAAAGGTATCTGCTACGCCTTTTATGCGCTATCTTTCTTATGAATATCGCAAAAAGGAGTTTCATTATTTGTGAAATATTCAAATGACATATTTACGAAACAAAACAAATTGTTTTTAACCCGCGCACCGACGGGGGGCGGATATCCGCCCCCCCCCCTGAGGTTTTTCGCGAGTAGCGGGAAAACCGCGGCGCGTAGCGCCGCGAAATTTGGTATGACTATTCCCTTATCAATTTTACACATGGTGTGCAAGTTTGAACCTCCTACCTTTCAAGGTCAGGTCACCAGGTCACTTTGAATGACCCAACCTCAAGTCACTTTTTTGCAACTTTGTCACCGTGCCAGAGCTACAGTAGATGTCGGAGGCCTTTGAAAGTCGCAGGATGTTATTAGGTCATTAGTAGCTACAATTTGTTTATCTCGGAATTTTGATATCGGTGACCTAAGGTCAGGTCAATTTCGCGACCTCCCCATTATAAGTCAATGGGGGAAAAATCAACTCCCTGTTTTTACCACTAAAACGGGTCGGAATGGCCCCATATACCATATATGACTTCATATACGATCAACCTTCACTACCTTGAGGTCTGTTTTGCTGTTGGGCAGCTGTGAGGTCATGTGACGTCATCAAAGGTCACCAAAGGTTTCTGGCCAATAACTCCGTACAGGAACAAGATACAGACGCGTGGATGGTCTCATTGTGTTCAGCTCGTCAAGACGCATCGAATGATATGCATGATGACCTCGAGGTCACGTGACCTGAGGTCAACCTTTGACCTTGACCTTTCGAGGTCAACATATATATCATTCGATGCGGATTGACGAGAGGATCACGATGATGCCCTTAGTTTGTTCCTATCTTGACTAATTCGAAAGTTATTCGAGAAAAACTCTCTCCATATTTAGCGCCGCCATTTTGACTTTTTCGACCCCTGTGACGTCATCTTTGACCTGACCTGAAAATGACCTTTGTAAAAATTGTAGATCTTGACCGTGCATATCCGATGCCGTTTACCGCTTGTCGCTATCTTGCTTCGTTCTCGAGATCTCAGGGGGGGGGGCGGTCATCCGCCCCCCCCCCCCCCGTCGGTACTAAGTTGGCGCAGACCCCCGTCGGTGCGCGGGTTGTTCAATGGGCATTGTTCAAAAGGGCATTGTTCAATGATCAATAAAAATACGAAAACAATCAACTCATTCTGCCCATGGCATCTCTAAAAAGCCATCTTTTATGATACAGTGTCCTGTAACGTCTTTAATCCTTTTTGATGACGTTATACACAATTCTATACAGTTTTCAATGTATTTTGTTGTTAAAATCACACTTGTTTGAACCAAATTAGAGTTTAAAAAAACTAATGAACTTTTTTGTAAGTTTTATTAAGAAATATTGTCAAAAATATGCAAATTACGTCATTGCTGTTTGTGTATTTTGTTGATGCATTGTTTCAGGCGCATTAGAGACAATTCTAGTTGTCGTTTCGCGTGGATAGTTCAGTTGAGTTTGATGAGTGTTTCTGGGTGTTTTTGAATTATTTCAGCTATTTTAGCTTTTATTTTGCCTCTATTTTAGGAAAGTGGGATATTCCAGGCCTAATTTCAAGTGTTGCAATGACAACTGTCCCTAAAGCGGCGTGCAGTACACAGTTAAAGAGCAAGGTAGCCGCCCAGCACGCAAAGCAAGATGTGTGAAGATATAGGGAGATAGGTACCTATGATCGAATTTGCGCAGAAGGTGAGATCTGATTGAAATATTGATCAAGTAACGCCCAGAAAAGAATTTGTTATTTACTTCTTTACATGTTCAATTATTGTATTAACTCTAAACCTTCATTGGTGGCAACTGGCAACTTTTGTACAGTGGGTTCGGCATGCACAATGATTGTAAATTGTTGACCAGGCTGAGCAGCCAAATCAACCTGATTTCTTTCAAATACTTTCTGCCTGAGTAGGCTGATACCATCTGAATCCTGAAGTTGCTGGAATGCTGAAAGGAAAATTCTAGGGCTCACTGGAGCTTTCTGGTGCTCTCAGGTGGTGCTGGAGCTTGTCCTGAGAAAGCCCTACAGCACCTTATTTTGATATTTGTATGCTTTTTCTAAACCTGAGTAGTGAGTACCTACAAAGAGTAAAAAATAAGAAAAAGAACATTCACAGGGGCATAAGCAAGACACTGTATCTGTTTGTTTGTGCAACCAACTAAATAAAAACATTCAAAGCTCAATTTGAGAATAGATAGAAAATGAAAGTGGAAAGCTCTGTCCAGAATTTTGATTACTTGTAAAATCATTTTCTCTAGCAGAAATGATGTGAGGAACATTTTTGGCAATGTAGCTAATAAAGAGTTTCTCGTAATATCTGGTATGTAGCAGATTCAGCATTTTCCCAGCCCTGCATGTTAACCCGCGCCCCGCTGGGCTATTCAGCCATACGCGCCCTGCTGGGGGGGGGGGGGCAGATTCTGCTCCCTGTCTAACTTCCGAACCGATGGTCGTAGAAAGACGGGGAAAACGGCAATCGAAAGCTCTCAACGAGGCGAATCTAAAGAGCTCAACTTTTTTGCTTAACCCGCGCCCCGTAGGGGGGGGCCGAAACGGCCCCCCCCCCCTGTCCTTTTCGGTCGATATCTCCTAAACGGCTGGAGATATCGCCACCAAACTTTCAGGACCCCTCCGGGCATCAATTTTGCACATTGTGACCAAAAATTTTTCCAGAGGCTATGATAGGTTGGCCACAAATGACGTCAGAGTGACGTCATGTTCTGTCATTTTCGACCGAAAAAAGACCTTCGCGAGAAGACCTGTCAGGACTACAGCTTTGAAGATACAGAAAAATGATCAAGACCTAAAAGGTGTAGAATTGACAGGGCTACAAAACTGCTATCTCGAATTTTTGAAATTTTTGAGTTTTGACCCCCAAAAATCAAAAAAGCATTTTCTTGGATATATTCGCCAAAAAATCCAAAAAGTTTTTTGAGTTTCGAAAAAACCGGAATATATGTGATAGTGCCTACCGTCTTCTATCTACATACCAAATTTCAGATCGATACCTCGTTTTTTGGCCAAGTTATAGCGAAAAAACTGTTCAAAAATGATGACGTCAAATTTTCAAACTCAATTTTTGGCAATTCTAGAACTCGTAGAGCAAAACGAAGACCACCATTAGACTCCCCGTGACGAGCTGCATCGAATCGATACCCATTTAATGCAAAAATATCAACTTTGAAATTTGACCTAATTTGACCTGACCTTGACCTGACCTTCACAAAAACGTGACCTAGGCTGGCCCCAAAGGCTGCCTAACCCACATAATCGCATTTGTCATGTAAAATGGACCATAAAACATGTATCACACGACACATTCATATTGTGACCCCCGGTGACCTGACCTCGCTGTGACCTGACCTGGTATCAGTGACCTCAGATAGCAAAGTATGTGTTTGACGAACAATGTACCATCGATGGTTTTCAATAAATTACCAATTTACTCGCTTTCACAGCACATTTCTTGAATTGCCTGTGAACGGTGAAAATCTTACCTTTGACCTGACCTGTGACGTCATCGGTTTGACCTAGGTCAATGAAATTTGGTCACAAGGTAGTTCCCGGGTGGGGCTATCGAACGCCGTTTGAATTTTGAAAATCGGCCGGTAACTTTCCGAGATCTTAGGGGGGGGGGCCGATACGGCCCCCCCCCCCTACGAGTGGTAGGGTCCGCCGGTAGCCCTACGGGGCGCGGGTTAAGTATGTCAGAGGTCAGGTCAAGGTCAGGTCAAGGGTACAAAATGCAAGTTTCTACAGTATCGGCCTTGCACCGTAATTGCCGAAGAATGTACTGAGACTGATTGCCCAAAACGTCTTCTTAGGCTGCCAAGACAATATTCGTTGCATACAATATCATTCAAAGGTCAAGGTCAAGGTCAGGTCAGGTCAGGTCAGGTCACCAAAAACAAAATATAGAAAAGGGCATGTGCGACACATGTTTTATGGGTCAAATTATTCATAGATTTCAATAGGCACACTAGTGATATGGACCATCTCTGGATGAATTTCAGGTCGAGGTCAGGTCAAGGTCAGGTCAAGTGACGTCAAATTTTGAAGTTGGTTGTTAAGGCCTAAAATGGTGTCTATCTGATGCAGTTTTTCACGGCGAGTCGAATGGTGCTATTTTTGTTTCCGTACGAGGTCTAGAACTTCCAAAGAATCCATTTTTCAAAAATATTGTGTGTCGTGACGTCATAAAATTTTGAATAACTCCCACATTTTTTAACCGATTCTTCTCAAAAATGGTATGTACGTGCATATAGACCACCTTTGTGACATATATTCCGGTTTTTCGATACACTCAAAATTTTGGATTTTATAATTATTTTCCCAAAAAAGTCGGTTTTTTTAGAAAAAAAAATTGGGCCAAAGTCCAAAATTTTCAAAACACCGAGATAGCCATTTGAAAGACAAAGTAGAATCACGTGTAACCTTTTTGTTACGTCTTGATTCCTTTAATAATGAAGATGTAAGCGGCTTTTGAAATTTTGCGATTTTTGAGGCGAAAATGGTGAACATGACGTCACTAAAACGTCATTTTCTCAATAATTTGCCGACGGATTTCGCTCAAACTTTCAGGAAACGTGTCAAATTGATGTAAGATAAGGTACTGAAAGTTTGACGTCGCTGGCGTAACGCGTTGATAAGTTATTGGCGAAAAACGGGAGGGGGGCAGATTCTGCCTCCCCAGCGGGCCGCGGGTTAACCTTCCAGGCGGTGGGGGGCATTTTTTGCCCCCCTTTAGTTTTTTTCGATATATCTCGAGAACCGCTGCGCCGATCATCACCAAACTTTCAGTACCTTCCCGGGAGCAGCTAGCGCACATGGTGACCAAATTTTTTCCAAAGGCTATGATAGGTTGGCCGCTAATGACGTCAGAGTGACGTCATTTTTGCCGTTTTCGATCCAAAAAAAGGTTTCGCGGGAAGAGCTGTCAGGCCTACATCTTTAGAGATACAGAAAAATGTTTGAGACATAAAAGATGTGGAATTAAAAGGGCTACTAAACTGCTATTTCGGTTTTTCGAATTTAATGGATTTTGACCCCCAAAAATCAAATAATAGTTTTTTTGAATATAATAGCCAAAAAATCCAAAAAAAATTTGAATTTCGAAAAAAACGGTATATATGTGATAGCCCCTACCGCCTTCTATCTACATACCAAATTTGAGATCGATACCTCTTTTTTTGGCCAAGTTATAGCGAAAAAACTGTTCAAAATTGATGACGTCAAATTTTCAAACTTAATTTTTAGCAATTCTAGACCACGTAGCGCAAAACAAAGACCACCATTAGACTCCCCGTGACGAGCTGCATCGAATCAATACCCATTTTATGCAAAAATATCAACTTTGAAATTTGACCTTTTTTGACCTGACCTTGACCTGACCTCCACCAGAAAGTGACCTAAACCGTATCTGATGGTCTTATAACCAACACCATTGAGTCGGAAATGAAAAACTGGCCATAAAACATGCATCGCATAACCCTAGTAAAGTTGGGCTCATGTGGTGACCCTTGGTGACCTTTGGTGACCTGACCTGTGACCTGACCTGGTATGACCAGTGACCTCTAATAGCAACATATGCACTAGACAACTGACGCCTTATCGCTGATTTTCGACAAAATGCGTTTTACTCGGTGTTATAGCGCTTTCCCTAGAAGCCCCGTGAACGGTGAAACATTTTATCTTTGACCTGACCTGTGACGTCATCGGTGACCCCGAGGTCAATGAAATTTGGTTTCTTTCGAAAAATTTGACAGGGCTATCGAACGCCGTTTGAATTTTCTAGATCCGTCCAGTAGTTTCGGAGATACGGGGGGGGGGCAAAAAAATGCCCCCCCCCCCCCCCACACACACACACCGCGCGGAAGGTGGCTGGTAGGCCCACCGCCTGCCGGGTTAAAGCTGCAGGTAGGGGTGCTTTTCGTATAACTTAAGTTTTGGTTTTTCTGTATTTCTCATTTAACCCTCGCCGGACCTATTGGTTTTCTACATACGCGCCGGCCGAGGGGGGGGGGCGTGTACGACCCCCCCGCCGTTTCACCCCTGGTGGAGCTAGCGCGTCGTGGAAAAAACGAGCATATGCGCCGTTACGAGACGCAGAGATTTGTATCCGATTTTAAGGTCCTCGGTCAACCGGTGACCTCTGAGGTCAGGTCAAGTGCTTCAAGGTACGGTTCAGTTTTTGGTGAATTACTTCTCAAAAAAACGGCCGCAGAGCCGCGATGTTGGCAGCATCGTGTTCGGCTTGCTCAGACGCGTCGAAAAATATACTTTTTGTTCAGGTCAGGTCAACTTAGGGTGTTGACCTCAGGTCAAGGTCAGGTCAGCACCCCCAAGTCACGAAGCTGGTCGAAAGAGGTCATGTCGCATATCATTCGATTCGGTAGGTCTTCCTAAGTCCATTGGTGGCGTTCCCGACTCGCTAGCTCAATTTGGTCAAGAGTTATTGACGGATAACTAATATGACCTTGATGACGTCATAAATGACGTCACGCAAGGTCAACATTGCAAAAGTGACGCATCTAACCTTGCAAGTAGTGCTTAAAATCACGATTCTGTGTGCTTGAGATAGTTGGAGATCGTTTCCGGCGCCAGAATAGCAGTTTTCATTTTTCCCCATTGACTTATAATGGTGAGGTCACGAAAATGACCTGACCTCATATGACGTTTAGAAAAAATCCGAGATATACAAGTTGTGAGACTCATTATGGACACTAGATCCTGCAAGTTTCAGTTCCCTGTGACATCTCCTCCGGCAGTGAGGGCGTTGCGAATTTGCGACATCTGAAGACCGTGCAGAGGTTCACTTATGACGTCATAGGTCAGTGACCTGACCTGACCCAAAAATGCAGTTGGGGTCAAAAGATCCGGCTTGAATCAAAAGTCAGGTATGCCAAGTTTCAGCTCTCTATTGCCAGCGTGTTCGGAGCTATCGCGAAAAAACACTATGGGGGGGGGGGGGCACCCGCCCTCCCCCCTCGGCTGGTGAGGGTTAATGCCAAATTTCTTTAAAAAAATCTCAATTTTCAAAAAAACTTATTCATGGCACTCAACGTTCAATTCCACATCAGCCTGAGCAAAAATGATAAAAAACATGAAACGGTTTTCATTATACAACGATTTTACTAAACCACTGCAGTACTGTTTCAAATAGCCCCACTGTCTTAACCCGCGACCGGCTGGGGGGCCTGGATTTCCACGCCAGAGGCCAGAGGTGTTTGAATAGGTACCCCCCCCCCCTTCTAACACGGCTCCCATGGGTCAAGTAGTGACACGCAGTAATCGGCATTCGAAAGAATGCCCAAAATCAGGGTGAATATACACCGGTCATTTTGAGGTCAGGTCACCAGTGGTCATCAAAGGTAAAATTTTGCCTATTTCACCATTTTTCGAAACACCGGCTCATAACTCGGGAACCAATAGAGCTACAGCGCCGCAGAATAGCGCATTCGATGGCCCTTTTAACGTTCTTTCTGGATCATGACCTCAGATTTGACCTCATGTCAACGGTTCAGCCTCCAGAGAGCGAAAACTGGGAAAATAACAGTTTACTACGAAAAATGTTCTTCTGCAATAACTTTTGACTCAAGAAAGAATGACATTTATATTGACATTTGACAACATCATGTTCCACTCGTCGAGACGCGTCGGATTAACTGTAATTTGACCTTTAACCCGCGCCCGGCTGGGGTCCTGGATTTCCACGCCCTGCTGGGGGGTGTTTTAACACCCCCCTTCTAACTCGGCTCCTGGGCCACGTAGCGATACGCGGAAGGCGGCGTTCGAAAGAGCGCCAAAAATAATGACGAAATCACTTGGTCACTTTTTTGGTCAGGTCAAAGGTCAGGTCACCAGAGGTCATTGAAGGGAAAATTTCGCCCATTTTCAGGTCGAATGTCGACAATTTCCAGGAAGCCAACGCATAACTCGGGAACCAATAAAGCCACAGCGCCGCGAAAAAGCGCATTCGATAGCCCTATTAACGCCCTTTCTGAATAATTCTCTCAGATTTGACCTAACGTCAACGGTTTTGCCTGCAGGGGGCAAAAACTGCAAAAATAGCCGATTTTTCAGAAACAGTTTTTCTGCAATAACTTTTGACCCAAGCCTTGTACGAGCATACTTTTACCGGCATCGTGTTCCTCTTGTCAAGACGCATCGAATGCACTATAACTTGACCTTGAAAGGTCAACTTGAAAATTTGACCTCAGGTCAAGGTCATGACCTGACCGGAAAGGGTCATGTTGCATATCAGTCGATCCGTATCGTCGAGCTGAGCACAACTAAGGCGTTTTCACCGCTCTATCATGCCTCTATCAAAAGTTATTTGCGAAAACTGTTAGACACCATTCGTGACCTGAGATGACCTCAGGGGCATAAATAGGGGTCACGGACACCATTTTCATGTTCAGTGTGTCTAAACCACTTGTAATTCAGGGTTTGGGAGTGTTTATTATGTCTTTCGTCCAAAAGAGGCGCATTTCAATTTTCTCCCATTGACTTATCCCTATTAGTGGCAGGGGGGTTGTTTTTATCCACCCCTCAGGTTTTCGGGAATATCTCCGAAACCGCTGAAGCTACGATGCTGAAATTTTCTGACTTTTCCTAAAACTAAATTGGGCACATTCCCTGAAAATTTCAAGTTCATAACTTTACCAGGGGCGGCTCCAGAGCACTGGGAATTGGGGGGTCCTATTCGTGAAGTGAGTCATTTGGGCGAAGATCACGATGCTGCACCAGTTTTACGAACAGTGAATGAAAGGTATCATGTGATAACATATACAGTTATTGTGCATCCTCTTTTGACACGTTTTTGCTATAATAGGCGGATCCAGGCGTCCAAAAAGGGGGGTTATGTTTTACCTCCCAACATAGGTGCCCTGACACCGCCTATGCATGACCAATACAATTGTAGTCGTTCTCTCATAAGAAGATTGTAACACAACAAGACCATTACCACCCTTTTTAGAAACAGTACCAACAAAAACCTTATTTACTATACTTTTTGTGTACCCCCAATCTCAATGATCTGTATCCGCCTATTATTTTTGAAAATGCATATTTTTAGGATCCATGTGAATTCCTGGTTCATTCTCTATCGATCGGCAAAAGTTGCGTTAAGATTGGTTCAGAAACCTGGCCGTGATAAACAGTCTAAAATGTATCTGCAATTTGCCCGTTTTTACCCCCTCTACCCCCCTATTGACATCTTTTTAATTTTTGTTTTTTAGAAATGTAGATCACGCTGAGCGAAATCGAATGCCGTTTGAATTTTGAAAATCGGCCCGTTAGATCTCGAGATATCAAGGGGGGTCGTAAACAACCCCCCTGCCACTAATAGGGGTAGCCAGGAGCCTGCCACTAATAGGGTTATAATGGGGAGGTCGCAAAATTGACCCGACCTTAGGTCACCGATATCAAAATTCCGAGATATTTGTATTTGTATTTGTATTTTACATCATCGGCACTCTTCCACTCAAGGTGGCTATTCCGAGCCCTCGTCAAAACAGTAAGCGCGTTAAAAAGACACATAAACAGTTAAACCTGCAAAAGTATAAAAGCACGCTAAAACTAAAAGCACAGCTAAAATGTTTGTATGGTCGCCTATCCATCTAGCTGACTAGTGACTTTTAATACCTTTCTTAAAGCGCGGTCCAGACATGACCTGAAGCTCCGTTCCTATAACATGTTCGTTGTACAGTTTACACGCTCGCTGCTTAAAAGTTCTTTGGCCAAGGCTGGTTCGAACACGCGGTACATGTAAATGACCGGACTGCCTAGTCTGGCGCTCGGAAACATCTCTATTGTACGATATGTCCTGTCGCAGTACCTCAGGCTCACCCCTGCTAATCACCCCGTGTAGCAGACATACGTCGTTCATGTCAATCAACGCACTGACGGGGAGCCACTCCAAATTCCTAATCACGTCGGACACATGATCATACTTCCGTCTGCCAGATATCACTCTGGCAGCAAAGTTTTGCACTTTCTGCAGTCGCTTTAAGCTCGTTTTGCTGGCACAGCCGAATACCTGACTTTAATAGCGCACATGTGACATGACTAAGGCGTCCAGTATAGTCGGAAGTACACTTGGAGGAAGCACATGCCTGGCGTGCATCAGGCCGACAAGAACGCCTAAACATTTGGTGACGATATAATCAATGTGTGGTTCAAAGGTCAGTCGGCTATCAAAGATTACACCTAGATTTTTAACAGTTGACACCGGTTGCAGAGTCTCTCCCAGGAACTGCACTCGGACCGGATCCCTTTCGGCAGCCTGTAGCGCCGATCGGCCTCCGGCGACCATCATCTCGGTTTTTGCAGCGTTTATCTTCATGCCGTTCTGGAGAAAGTAGGTGGCCAGAGTGTCCAGGACACCCTCCAGTGCAGTCTGGATCTCTGGCAGCCTCTCCTTGGGTCCTGAGACGATCAGCTGGGTGTCATCGGCATACCTGGCCATCCTGACCAAACTGCCATTCACCTCGGACGGCACGTAGCAGGCGGCGCCGATGGAGGCGATGTTGTACAACATCGGTCCCAGGCAGGATCCCTGGAAGATGCCGATGTTGATGGGGAGCAGCGTCGATCTCTCCCCTCCTGGCACTTGAACACACTGCTTGTGTCCGGTGAGATAGCTCCGAAACCAGCCCGGGTCTATCTGAAGCAGTTGAAGTTGATTCAGCAGGGTTTGATGGTCCACAACATCAAACGCGCGGCTGAGATCAATCAGCGTCAGGATGCTGATGTCGCCCCTGTCTGCTGCTTCCAACAAGCTGTCGTCCACACTGACGAGTGCTGTAGCGGTGCTGTGCTTTTGTCTGAATCCATGCTGCTCCAGGCTATACAGATGGTTTCGGTTTAGATAGCCATCAACTTGACGGCAGACGACCTTTTCGACAATCTTACTGATAACAGGAACGTTGGTGATGGGTCTGAAATTTCCTGCAGTGCTCAGGTCACCTTTTTTATATATATGGGGGGCATATAGATATACGTTTATTAGATACTGTTATCCTTATCAATCGCTGAAGGTTTCAAAGCGATCGGTCACTCGGTGTAGCTATGGCAGACATTGAAACTTTTTATGAGGTGAGGTCACTTCAAGTGACCTGGTGACCTGACCTTGAATGACCTTGGTCTGAAATTTTAACAACATGTGTAGAATTGATGTATGATAAGGTGTACCAAAAAAGGCGGCGCGGAGCGCCGCCGTTTTTGAGATATTCGCAAAAAACCACAAGGGGGTGTTCAAACACCCCCCAGCAGGGCGCGGGTTTTAAAAAGCCTCACTTTACGGTTCATCATGTTGTGAATCGTGGTAGTAATTAGCGTCATGCGACTAAAATAAAAAAGTCAGGAGACTTGCGTGTCTCCGACCCTCACCTTATTTCGAACCAACCGCAGCAGCTCAGATGTGGTCTCCTTGTAGCTCTTGAAGGAGCCTTTGTCCAGTGAGCGGTCGATTACTTCCCTCCAGTCCTTGGGTTTGCCTTGGTCCTCCTCGAAAACCCGAGTGGGATCTTCATTGACAGCCGTTTTCAGCTCTTCGTCTTTTGCCGTGATGAGGTCACTAATGGCCTGAAAACAAAGACAGGTATGTATGTAAGGCTTTCCTTCTTCCTGTAGACCTGAGTCGGTTATGTTTTTCGAAAATAGTTATCTTGTTAACCTTCCAGACGGTGGGGGGCATTTTTTTGCCCCCCCCCCCTTTAGTTTTTTCAATATATCTCGAGAACCGCTGCGCCGATCGTCACCAAACTTTCAGTACCCTCCCGGGAGCAGCTAGCGCACATGGTGACCAAATATTTTTTCCAAAGGCTATGATAGGTTGGCTACTAATGACGTCAGAATAACGTCATTTTTGCCATTTTCGACCCAAAAAAAGGTTTCGCGGGGAGAGCTGTCAGGCCTACAGCTTTAGAGATACAGAAAAATGTTTCAGACATAAGAGATATGGGATCAATAGGGCTACAAAACTGCTATTTCGGTTTTTCGAAATTTTTGGATTTTGACCCCCAAAAATCAAAAAATATATTTTTTGAATAAAATAGCCAAAAATTCCAAAAAGTTTTTTGAATTTCGAAAAAACGGAATATATGTGATAGTCCCTACCGCCTTCTATCTACATATCAAATTTGAAATCGATACCTCTTTTTTGGCCAAGTTATAGCGAAAAAAACTGTTCAAAATTGATGACCTTAAATTTTTAAACTCAATTTTTAGCAATTCTAGACCTTGTAACGCAAAACCAAGACCACCATTAGACTCCCCGTGACGAGCTGCATCGAATCGATACCCATTTTATGCAAAAATATCAACTTTGAAATTTGACCTTTTTTGACCTGACATTGACCTGACCTCCACCAGAAAGTGACCTAAACCGTACCTGATGGCCGTATAACCAACACCATTGAGTTGGAAATGAAAAACTTGCCATAAAACATGCATCGCATAACCTTAGTAAAGTTGGGCTCATGTGGTGACCCTTGGTGACCTTTGGTGACCTGACCTGTTACCTGACCTGGTATGACCAGTGACCTCTAATATCAACGTATGCACTAGACAACTGACGCCTTATCGCTGATTTTCGACAAAATGCGTTTTACTCGGTGTTATAGCGCTTTCCCTAGAAGCCCCGTGAACGGTAAAACATTTTATCTGTGACCTGACCTGTGACGTCATCGGTGACCCCGAGGTCAATGAAATTTGGTTTCCCTTGACAAATTTGACAGGGCTATCGAACGCCGTTTGAATTTTCCGGATCCGCCCAGTAGTTTCGGAGATACGGGGGGGCAAAAAATGCCCCCCCCCCCACCGCGCGGAAGGTGGCTGTTAGGCCCACCGCCTGCCGGGTTAACTTCAACTTAACATTCTTTAAGGGATTATCAGGGTTTCAAAATTGACGGTAATCGGCATAAATTGCCTATTAATGAACTCCCCAAACTCTGCCGATTCTAGCGATATGCATAAAATTCAAATTGGTATGGACTAAACTTTGCGAGCTATAGCCGTTTCAAAATTGACAAAATTGTACTTAGGCAAAACAAGTACTTGGGCGGTCAAGTTGGCCCATTACTAAAATGTAAACAAAGAGCAGCCTTGGGAAATTTCGCCGCACTGACGATTTTCACAAGATCTTAGGGCCTTGTCTGTTTTTGTTTTTGTCTGTTGTTTTTAGGGCCTTGCCACAAGATTTGGATGCTTGGCATTGGATTTGGATCTAGGAGGATGTTATTGGAGTCTGAAGTGCAATTATACCATAGGTAGGTATCTTGATAATACATTCTCGTGAAGTAGGTACATGACAACAATGAAACAAATTGAATATTTGCTTTTTATAAGACAGCAAGATTTATCAACTTCGCCAAGTTGTCATATGGGTGAGGTTTGAATAGTTTGTTTGTTGATCAGGAAACCCGTGATGTTAATATTCAAATGTCAACGATTTTCAAGGGTAGATTCGAGTGTTTCATTTTAACAACTCGAAATATAAATGCATCAGGCACAAAAGCTTATCCTCTTAACCCTCGCCGGACCTATTGGCTTTCTACATACGCGCCGGCCGAGGGGGGGAGGGGCGGGTACAACTTCCCCCCTCGCCGTTTCGCCCCTGGTGGAGCTAGCGCGTCGCGAAAAAAAACAAGCGTGTGCGCCGTTACGAGACGCAGAGATTGGTACCTGATTTTAAAGTCCTAGGTCAACCGGTGACCTCTGAGGTCAGTTCAAGAGCCCCAAGGTACTGTTCAGTTTTTGGTGAATAACTTCGCAAGAAAACGGCCGCAGAGCCGCGATTTTGGCAGCATCGTGTTCGCCTTGCTCAGGCGCGTCGAATGCTATACTTTTTGTTCGGGTCAAAGCAACTTAGGGTGTTGACCTCAGGTCAAGGTCAGGTCAGCACCCCCAGGTCACGAAGTTGGTCGAAAGAGGTCATGTCGCATATCATTCGATTCAGTAGGTCTTCCTGAGTCCATCGGTGGCTTTCTCGACTCGCTAGCTCAATTTGATCGGGAGTTATTGACGAAAAACTAATATGACCTTGATGACGTCATAAATGACGTTACGCAAGGTCAATATTGCAAAAGTGACGCATCTAACCTTACAAGGAGTGCATCAAATCACGATTCTGTGTGCATGAGATAGTTGGAGATCGTTCCCGGCGCCAGAATAGCATTTTTTTTAATTTTTCCCCATTGACTTATAAGTTATAATGGTGAGGTCACGAAAATGACCTGACCTCATATGACCTTTAGGAAAAATTGGTGATACACAAGTTGTGAGACTCATAATGGATACTAAATCCTGCAAGTTTCATTTCCCTGTGACATCTCCTCTGGCAGTGAGGGCGTTGCGAAGTTGCGACATCTGAAGACCGTGCAGAGGTTCACTTATGACGTCATAGGTCAGTGACCTGACCTGACCCAAAAATTTGGTTGGTGTCAAAAGATGCAGCTTTAATCAAAGGTCAGATATGCCAAGTTTCAGCTCTCTATCGGCAGCGTGTTCGGGGCTATCGTGAAAAAAAACTATGGGGGGCGGCACCCGCCCCTCCCCCCCCCCCCTCGGCCGGCGAGGCTTAAAGCTTCAATCTGGTTGTTTTGTGGAGTGGTGAAAAGCCAATGTAATATCTTGAGAGAAATATAAAGTGACTGAAGCAAGCGCTAGAGTTTTTTTTTTCAAGATCTGACCTCTGTGCTCTGTACAAACCCAATGCGGCAGAGCCCCTGCTTCAGTGCTCTGCGTGGACGTCGTGGCGTGTTTCTATATGATGATGCTGTGAAAGGATGGTACATGCAAAATATGTAACTTGTATGTGTTTTTTTCCCCATGGCACCTACCTTTATGTATATAAATATGCGCACAGATTTCAAATTTGACATAGTAAACATCGCAAATAAAATCACGCGGGTAAATGACATGGAACTTTCGAATTGCGCACCTCGTGAACTAAACTTCACGATACACTCCCCCACCCGCTAATGAGTCGGCCTCGATCAGTAGAACGAGACGATGCACGGACCTCTTGATAACTGTATCCGGTTGCCCTGTGTAAGTGCGTCCCTCAGTCTGGGTCTTGTAGCGTAGAGTGACGTCTCGAACGTTGCCGTCACTGCTCGGCTCGACATCCACAACTTCGGCCAATTTCCACTTGCCGCGTAGGGGCTTGTTCTCTTGGACAAGCACTATATCTCCCGGTCGAAGATTGCGCAGTTTCTCATGCCACTTCTGCCGAGTTATCAATGTGCTGAAATTGTCACGATACCATTTTTCCCAAAACGAAGAGACAATTCGCTGAAGAAATAGGAATCGTTCAGCTAGTCGCAAATTGTCGGCCCACCTTCCCTGTGGCGGGGCTTTTGATCACAGATGACGTCTTCATGCATTTAGGCCAGGTCGGGTCAGGTCAGGTCCGGTCAACCAGTAAGGGTATTCGTAGTAGGTGGCAACCGTTTCTGACAGCTTCGTAACATGTTACGAAGGTGCCAAAACTACTTCGTAAATGTTCATATAGTTGCTAAATTCGAATTCAGCTCCAAAAACTGGCCTAAGAACATGTAAAACACGAAAAAGTGAACCGAGGTCATCAAAGGTCAATGACCTGACCTGACCTTCCGGTGATCTTGACACCCACCCTAATGAATGGGAGGAACATCATATCCCATGTTTGAACGCTTAAAACCACGAAAAGACTGCAAACGCGCGGCTAATGCGAGCCGACATACGCCGAATCGCGATTCCGGCCAAACATGGTCTCGAAAAGTAGGTCACAGGTCAAAGGTCATTAGGGTCATGGTCATGAAAATTTCAGGAGAGGTGTAACATTGATAACCGCGAGGGTAATGAAAGTTTCGTCGCGATCGGCCGCTTTTTACGCGAGTTATTCGCGAAAAACCGAGGGGGAAGGGTCCGTTCGACCCACCCCTATACGGGCGAGGGTCAAATTAGTGCTTCATTTGAGAGTGTTAACCTTCCTGGCGGTGGAGGGGGGACATTTTTTGCCCCCCCCCTCCTTTATATTTTTTTCGATATATCTCGAGAACCGCTGCGCCGATCGTCACCAAACTTTCAGTACCCTCCCGGGAGTAGCTAGCGCACATTGTGACAAAACAAATTCCAAAGGCTATGATACGTTGGCCGCTAATGACGTCAGAGTGACGTCATTTCTGCCATTTTCGACCCCCAAAAAAGGTTTCGCGGGAAAAGCTGTCAGGCCTACAGCTTTAGAGATACAGAAAAAATGTTTCAAATATATAAGAGGTGTGGAATTGAGAGGGCTACAAAACTGCAATTTCGGTTTTTGGAATTTTTTGGATTTTGACCCCCAACAATAAAAATGGATTTTTTCAATATATTGCCCGAAAAATCCAAAAAGTTTTTTGAATTTCGAAAAAAAAACGGAATATATGATAGTCCCTACCGCCTTCTATCTACCTACCAAATTTGAGATCAATACCTCTTTTTTTGGCCAAGTTATAGCGAAAAAAAAAACTGTTCAAAATTGATGTACTCAAATTTTCAAATTCAATTTTTAGCAATTCTAGACCTCATAGCGCAAAACAAAGACCACCATTAGACTCCCCGTGACGAGCGGCATCGAATCAATGCCCATTTTATACAAAAATATCAACTTTGAAATTTGACCTTTTTTTACCTGACCTTGACCTCAACTCCACCAGAAAGTGACCTAAACCGTATCTGATGATCTTATAACTCTTAGGTGTTGTTTTTATCCGCTGGAACTGAGAGCGTGAGATGATGTTTTTCGTACTCCAGCGTAGATGGGTAGGCCATTCGGCTGCCACGGTTGACAGTGATAGTCATCCTTTGCAAGCTCGTTAAAGATTTGGGCTATACGGGGATTCGAACCCCGGTCCTTTGGATTAGCGCTCCAATGCTCTACCTCTGAGCTATATAGACCAAGTACTTTAACCCGCGCACCGACGGGGGTCTGCGCCAACTTCGCACCGACGGGGGGGGGCGGATGACCGCCCCCCCCCCCCTGAGATCTCGAGAACGAAGCAAGATAGCGATAAGCGGTAAACGGCAACGGATACGCACGGACATGGTCTACAATTTTTACAAAGGTCATTTTCAGGTCAGGTCAAAGATGACGTCACAGGGGTCGAAAAAGTCAAAATGGCGGCGCTAGATATGGAGAAGTTTTTCTCGAATAACTTTCGAATTAGTCCAGAAAGGAACAAACTAAGGGCATCATCGTGATCCTCTCGTCAATCCGCATCGAATGATATATATGTTGACCTCGAAAGGTCAAGGTCAAAGGTTGACCTCAGGTCACGTGACCTCGAGGTCATCATGTATATCATTCGATGCGTCTTGACGAGCTGAACACAATGAGACCATCCGCGCGGCTGTATCTTGTTCCTGTACGGAGTTATCGGCAAAAAACCTTTGGTGACCTTTGATGACGTCACATGACCTTACAGCTGCCCAACAGCAAAACAGACCTCAAGGTAGTGAAGGTTGATCGTATATGAAGTCATGTATGGTATATGGGGCCATTCCGACCCGTTTTAGTGGTAAAAACAGGGAGTTGATTTTTCCCCCATTGACTTATAATGGGGAGGTCGCGAAATTGACCTGACCTTAGGTCACCGACATCAAAATTCCGAGATATACAAATTGTAGCTACTAATGACCTAATAACATCCTGCGATTTTCAAAGGCCTCCGACATCTACTGTAGCTCTGGCACGATGACAAAGTTGCAAAAAAGTGACTTGAGGTTGGGTCATTCAAAGTGACCTGGTGACCTGACCTTAAAAGTTAGGAGGTTCAAACTTGCACACCATGTGTAAAATTGATGAGAGAATAGTCATACAAAATTTCGCGGCGTTACGCGCCGCGGTTTTCCCGCTATCCGCGAAAACCTCAGGGGGGGGGGCGGATATCCGCCCCCCCCCCCCGTTGGTGCGCGGGTTAACGAGCTTTCTGCCAAGTTTTATGCGGATCATTCTTAGGTGTTGTTTTTATCCGCTGGGACTGAGAGCGTGAGATGATGTTTTTCGTACTCCAGCGTAGATGGGTAGCCATTCGGCTGCCACGGTTGACAGTGATGACATCAGTCATCTTTTGTCACTGTCAGT
Organism: Amphibalanus amphitrite; assembly: GCF_019059575.1. Taxonomy (NCBI): domain Eukaryota; kingdom Metazoa; phylum Arthropoda; class Thecostraca; order Balanomorpha; family Balanidae; genus Amphibalanus; species Amphibalanus amphitrite. The sequence goes on from NW_024881504.1 coordinate 1,861,165, forward strand.
CATTGAGTTGGAAATGAAAAACTGGCCATAAAACATGCATCGCACAACCTTGGTAATAGCCGTGTTTACATAGGGCTAGTTGCCAGATACTGGAATTTCCACTAACAGAGGGTTCACAAGAAATACGCCATGGCCAATATCCTGGACGCAATTCGGTGTGCAGACGAAAATATGCATGTGAGTGCTAGAAATTCGTAAATTACATTATTTCATTGACTTTTTTTGTTAAAAACACGTGATGACAAGCCAACAAATCTATTCATGGTGGCTTACGTGGCAAATTGGCTTTCCTTTGTGGGATAATGCCATTTTCATTAGCTCTACTTTGATTAGCGTATGACAGGTGTTCGTGTAAAATAAGCAATTTTACCTATTTCCTTCATCAGTTTGGTAGCTGAAACAGCTACCAATTTACTTCCACTATGACAGTTTCCAGTAACACATGCTACTGATTGGCTAATATTAGCCAATCAGATCTCTGGAGTTCCCCGCAGTGCGTTACAACTATGACGCGGCAAAGACATATTTGGACATATCATTTCTATGTTGATATGCCCAAGATCTTACAGATAGCCTATCTACACTGCATTGGCCTTGCGTTGATGTCATCAAGTGAAATATTTTGGCCTAAGGTCAGTGAGACGCTAGTCGCTACTCTTCTATACGCTATGCCCTTTTTCAATATGAATACGGTGTCGTGTTCTGACTGCAGGCACCTGGTAAGTTTGTGCAGGTCTCACGTAAATAGGGTGTGGGGCGAGAGCGCTCTATTGCTTTTCGATCCAGCAGGCAAGGATTTTGTTTTTTTTTTTGTAAGGGAGTATAAGTTGAAGTCAAAAATTTATTTAAGAGTTAGTACAGTTGTTTTGGTTTAAAAGTTGGTGCATTTGCCTTGTCAAGGGTATGGAACCTCAATATATTGCTAAGTCATATTTTCAGGATGTTGATAGGTATGTTTGGAAAAAGATGTTTTGATAATGTCGAGAAATGTAGCAAGGACATTCCTATCTTCCAATCAGTTGCTCGCTACAGTTTCATGATTTTAAAGGGACCCTCCCACCTTCAAAAAAGTTTATGAATTGGCATGAAAGTGATGTCGCTCGGTTCAGAAAGAGCGAAAACGAATATCTACCAAATTTCACCGAAAAACATTCACCGGTTTTCAAGATATTAGACTTTTACTTTTGTTTACTTTTTTTGTATCTCCGCTGTTTCTAGCGACTTTATTTTAGAAGTGCGGCGTTTGCGGCAGATGTTGCGCGCAAATAGCATATACCACCGCGTGCTACAAAACGTTTTAGTCAAACATTTAAAAATCGTTAGATATTTGCGCTGACGTCACACATTCAGAGGGGTATTCCTAAGCATTAGCCCCTCTGAATCAAAATGCTGCAATTTTGAAATTCAATATTTCCGATTTAAGGCATTTCTCGGTGTTGTGAGTGCCGAAACCGGTAATTGTGAGCCAGGGACCCCATTTTGGCTATCTCAACTCAAATATAATGTTAAGGTGGGAGGGTCCCTTTAAAGGGACCATCCCACCTTAACATTAGTTTTGAGTTGAGATAGCCAAGTTTGCGGCCAGGCTCAGAAACCACCATTTATCCTGGTCGCAACCCCCGCAGCTTTATGGTGTTCAATAAATTTCTTCCCTTTACTTGCAGGGTGGGACCAGCTTAGTCCCTATCTCTTAACCATTAGCGGTTTGTTGATGACGTCAGCAGTCATTTCAACGCCCGCCATTCCTTGAACCCGAGTTTTGCTGACCTTGAGCTCCCTTTTTATCAACGTGAAATCCGTCGTCGGCGCTGAGAAAGCCTATTGCTTTTCATTTTAATTTGAATATTAGAAGATACCCACCACTGGAACTTGGACTGATCTTATACCAAGGCCGAAGATGATCAAGCTGCCTGCTATATCTGGAGCTTGGTGTTCAACTTCAACATGGAATGAAAAACAAAATATCAAAGCAAACTGGATATGGTACTGCAAGTTTAAGTCCAAAGAAATTTGAAGAGCTGACAATTGACATTAATTCTTTTCCCGCAAGGTTTCCATAGGAGATCACACCATGAAGAAATATTTTTGATGTTAACAGTTGAAAGGGGATTGATCTTCCAGTTTTGACGAAAGACGCTGCTGACTGTCTTTGGAAAAGGATGTCGGCATGAGGTGCAATTGTGCTTGTGAAGTGGTTATAACTGGTCTTTTCACAGTGTTAAATTAAATGTGCCATTGCAGCCAAGTGTGTTATCATGTAAGGTAAAATCAAAACTACAATGTTGGTTTTACGAGCATTGAGAAGGCTGGTAGGTAACACCTGCCTGTGCTCGTAAATCATGCTGCCAAAGTATTCTAAATTAATTTTATCATACACTTTTGTTGTCCAGAATGGTTGCACTATTGTTTGGTATCATATTATTCCATGTACAGTCACCAGCAGTTGCTACCCATCACCCCCGGACGGCGGGGGAGCAAGCTACCTCCGCCCCTGCGAGACTAGCGCCGCCATGCGCCAAGAAGTGGAAACACCACGTGACTGAGGCCACGTGAGGGCAGGGTCACGTGATGGAGGGGCGGAGCATAGTAGCTTTTGCGCCCGACACTAACTGAAATGCGGCGCTGTGATTGGGCGCCTTAGCATGAATGAAGCCCCGGCGCCAGAATCAGCCGTTCGCCTTATATGGAAATTGAGCCTGTGCGTCTCACTGCTCTGTGTTGGTTTGAGAGCCACGGCACCATACGAATTGTGAGCCCCTTTGAACGGGTCACCGCCCGAGGCACTGAGGCGACGGCTGTGCCGAGCAAAGTCTAGCCTGGCTGGAGAGGTGGGCCAGGGCCCAGGAAAATTGCGATCGAGCAGCCACTGGGACTTGGATTGGTATTTGGTATTATTATCTAATCGCGACAAACGATGTCAGCAGCCTCTACTCGTGTCATAGACAGACAACGTGGGCAGTGCCCAATCAAAAGCTAATAAACGATTCAGTCAAGAAGTTGGCGAGGTAACCAGACCCAATAAAAAAATTAATTCGATTTTGGTTGACAAATGACATACAAGCCCGCTGTGATGGACCAAAAAAGGAGCTGAACAGTTCATACAGCTTCTAAAAAGCTCAACGGTTTGAAAATTGTAAAGTTTAATGTTAAAATTCAGCCTGAATGTTTGAACTCTGGTCCGGCGCTGGCAGGAAGCTTATATCGCCACTTGCAATTCAACTGCGTTGTAATATAACCAAGAGTTATGTGAGAGCAGCAACTGAAAGCCTCGAGCCTCGTTGGGGGGGGAACATGTATCACATCACACGACCCTAGCATAGTTGGATTCATATTTTGACCCTTAGTGACCTGACCTCTGTGACCTGACCTGGCATCAGTGACCACTTTAGGCAACATATGTATTAGGCAACCAACGCTCCATCGATGTTTTTCGATAGCATGTCTTTTATTTGATGTGTTAACTGACTGTAACACATTCCTTAGACTAAATCGGTGAAAAACGCTACCTTTGACCTGACTTGTGACGTCATGGGTTGCACCTAGGTCAACGAAACCTGGTAACAAGGTAGTTCCCTGGTGGGGCTATCGAACGCTCTTTGAATTTTCAAAATCGATCGGTAACTTTCCGAGATCTCAGGTGGAGGGCGAAACGGCTGCACCACCCCATCAGGTGGTAGAGTCCGCCAATAGCCCAAGGAGGCGCGGATTATTTATTCACTCATACTGTGTCATTTATTTTGAGAACACCTTTCTCAAGCCATGACATGGTCCTCTTGTAATAGATCGAGATGAGGAGAGTGTTTTCACGCCTCCTTATGCACGGCTCTAGTGTCATTGAGCTATCAACTGTTGGCGGTTTTCGGACAATGAAGGAAGGCTTTGGGTCGTTTTTAGGTTAGATCTTGGGTCAGATCATTTTGCACCCATCTCAATTCGAATCCTTCAATAAATTTTGGTTAAGTGTGTTATTACAATTTCACGTCTTATTTTTTCACATCCGAGGCGCACTTTTCGTGAAAGAACCATGCTGCTCATCAGCTGATCTGTAATGATGATATGAGCACATTAGATGTCTTTTCATATGCCTTTTTATACATTGGATCTAGAGCTTAGAATATGCTTTGAACACGAATCTAGCGTATGTATTTAAGATTGCAGTATAAACAATCGCTCATGATCTTTCCTGACATTAGATGACCTAGGATGTAAAATAGGTCTCTCCCTCTCTCTCTATCTGTCTACCTCTCCCCCTCTCTCTCTCTCTCTCTCCCTCCCTCCCTCCCTCCCTCCCTCCCTCCCTCTCTCTCTCTCTCTCTCTATCTCTCTCTCCCTCTCTATCTCTCCCTCTGTCCCTCTCTCTCTCCCTCTCCATCTCTATATCTCTCCCTCTCTCTCTCTATCTTTCTCCCTCTCTCTCTCTATCTCTCCCTCTCTCTCTCCCTCTCTATTTCTCCCTCTCTCCCTCTCTCTCTCCCTCTCTATCTCTATCTCTCTCCCTCTCTCTCTCTATCTCTCTCCCTCTCTCTCTATCTCTCTCTCCCTCTCTCTCTCTCTCTCTCCCCCTCTCTCTCTCCCTCTCTCCCTCCCTCTCTCTCCCTCTTTCTCTCTCCCTCTCTCTCCCTCTCTCTCCTTTCCTCACAATATTCTCGACTGCCACAGCGTTGTAGAACTTGTTTCCAGACAGGTCCAGGCGCTCCCCACTCCGCAGGCCGAAGCCCACACGGCTCAACCGCCCAAATACCCTCCAGCGGATGACCTCTGACCTCGGCGACCTGACCCCAGCCGACCGATCGCGTCCCTCTCCACGCCTCCGCCCCGCTTCCCCCTTTACAGCTGCGTAGTAATTGTAGCGTGTGCAAAAGTCACGTGACATTATTTACTTCTGCGGTTTGTTCGGCTGACAAGAGATGGCACTAGTGGTCTGTGGATCAGAGGCGGGGCTAGGTTCTACGACTTCTTGGGGCACACTTTAGGGCAGAAAAGAGGTTTTTTGGCTCCTCATCCCAAAAGGCTTCGAATATACAAAAACAAGTTAGATATTCGAAAATCAGAGGACCAAACGGATCGTTTGACGCATCTTGCTCGACTGAGAATTGATCGGTCTTCAAACTGCTGAACAAAAACGAGGTGATTAGTAGCAAGTGCTGGTGACTGTACATATGGTAGTGTTAAGTCCGACCAACATGTTACCAGATTTGAAGCTGTTACGTTACCTAAGTACCTACCTGTTTTTTTTTACTGGCGTGGTGAATGTCACCTGGATTTTGTTTTGAGGTGCAGACCTAGTAACTCTGACTACATGGGTTTGAAGCTATTATCTATTCTGTTTTTACTGGCCTGGTGAATGGCGACTGATGTTGTCTGTGGATGGCACTGAAACAAATTTTGAGTGTCATGTACAGTGTTTTATTTTAATACAATGCTGAGGGCTGAAAGTTGTCTTGTTTAGAGTGGTGAAAGTTCAGGATATGCCAGCCACCATGGTGGGTCAGAGTTAATGTGTTGCAGTCAGTTCGGCTTCGGCAAGCACACGGATGGGCATACGCATCAAGACCTGCTCTGCCATACTTTCAGCCAATTTTACCTAGGCAAGTCTTTTCTTTTTTTTCTGCCAAAAGCTATGACATTGTGAATTTCAGTGCTGTGGCCTGTGTGTAGCTTTCAGGAAAGCAATTCTAAATAAAGCTCTGATAAAGTGCATGAAATCAGCAATGCAGCCCTCTATTACATTTTCTACAACATCTTACTTGTTCCTTGCATGGAGAGAAAAATGCAATGTTATGAATTCGTTTATTCACATAATTTGACAAGCATGCAGTTACCTGCTACTATCACTGCACAAAACAGAGCAGAAAACATCAGTTGATCAAACACAAGACACAACAGAAGTTTACAACATAGGCCTGCCGAACCTGCTTCCTCCCACCACAGTTGATGCCATTTCCTAGCCTGGCTTGATGTGTCCCAAAATTTGTAGATGTGGGTGGGAAACGGCATAGAAATGCAAAAAGCATTTTCCACTCTCACCTCCAGTTTTCAAGCTCAATTTTCCACTCGCAATTCCACCGAGAAGGAGCAATTGTAGATAGATTAATGTTTTTTATCATTTTCCCACTATTCTTGGGCCTTACCTGACCGACAATTTTTCACTCTCATCCTTTTTTTTGGTCAGCAATTTTCCCCTCTGACACCCAAAATATGATTTTGGTACACTGCAGTGCTCCGAGTACCTACAAAACCAACAGCATGATGAATGGCTGAATTCTGCCCGAGTGGCTGCATTACCTAGTTGTTTTTTCAATTCACCACACTCCTCTGTATTATGCAGGCATGGGAGTTATTTCAGAATTAAAATTAATATTTAATATATCTTGTTTATGAGACTCCTCACGGGCCAGACTGGAAAACATCCATACACTACGCCTGACGCCCGTGAGACCATTTTGCGCCGAAATTTCTGAGTGATTTGCGCCAAAAATTAGGTGCCTCTTTGTGCGAAAATCAAGCCCTTTTCATATAAAGCACATGTGCTCATATACTGATCAAGGCTATATCAACCAGGCAGAGTGTTTCGGGGCTTTGTACGCTATCCCATGTTTGAGCGTCCGAATTAGTTTTTATTTCCACGTAAACCCAATACTTCGACGGGAGCCAGCGAGGGCCCGGCAGCGGAGCAGCACGTGCTCCGGCACATCAGCCTCTTCTCGGCTCACGGTGCAGAGCGCCGCTGGGCACCGCTTGTCTGGGCACTGCTGGCACGCGGCGGAGTGGAGACAGCCGATTCGGTGCCGTATTGGAGCGAGCGGCCCCGGTGGCCCGCCCTCATCTGGTTCACCGAAATGGCATCCTCTCGGTCCTCTCCGGGGAGAGGGGAGCGGCGGCGTGCTCCCGAGGAGTGGCTTGAATAGTGATTCTGAGCAGTTGTCGCGCCACTGATGCGAGGCCGGACAATGAACCGCCCTGGTCAGCGATCGGGCGTTTGAGGGCAGGGCGGCCGCCAGTTTTGCCAGATCGTCCACGCTCTCATTCCCCTCGATACTGCAGTGGGCAGGAACCCACTGCTATTGCTTAACGACGCTTGGCGACGTTCAACAAGGTTTTCCATGCCTATTTCCATGCCGAAGGTTGAGGCCTCACCTAGGCGGCCGTTCCTCCGCTGAGTAGACTCAGGGCGGCTCGCCAGTTCGAGCACGCGACGACCGGGGCGGGGACGTGTCGTCCCGAAACCTCTCCAGAGCCGCCCGCGGGGTGAATCTGCTGCTAGATTGACCAGCGTACCGCATAAATTCGGTGACTGTCTTTCGCCAAAAATTTATGCGACCACCCTGCACCGAAAAATTCTTCCGCCGCCATGCGCTGAATTCGGCGCATGCGAAGTTACGCCAGACGTGCGCTTAAATTTTCGGCGCAATCCCGCCACTACGCCGGACATATTCGGCATAACGTGTATTTTTTCCAGTCTGGCTCACGGGTATGGATATGGCTGCTGGCAGGCTGTAGCCGGCCTTTGTCAGTAAGGGATTGGCTATGCATGGTTTTGTGCGTACATATGATTTCAGACCAAATTCTGCCCTAGCCCAGTATGCGCGCTTAGAATGTGGAGGGCATGCCAACATGCTCCTCTCAGCGGGGACTATGTCCTTGTGAACCCTTCCATTCAGAAGATTCAGAGCAAATTGATAACATAAATCCTTGGCTGGAGTGGTTGCTGGGGTGCTAAGACTTAACCCTCGCATGTGTGCGGCGTTTTCCAGCTTCTAATGTGTAGGGGGGGGGGTCGGTTGGACCCCCCCCTTGCCGTTTGGCCCCTGATCGAGCTAGAGCTTCGCGGAAAAAACGAGCGTGTTGCCCGTGACGAGAGGAAGCCGATGATACCCAATTTTAAGGTCCTAGGTCATTGGTTGACCTTCCAGGTCAGGTCAATGACCCAAGGTCGGGAAAATCGGGACCTGTTAGAAAGTCGTAAAGTGTGGCTGCTAAGGGGTTTTTCGGGGTGCTGATCACGAATATCGTGTTAGTTTTGATCACAGATGATGTCTTTAAGCATTTAGACCAGGTCGGGTCAGGTCAGGTCAGGTCAACCAGTAGGCGTCGTGACGGGTTGTATTACGTGTCAACCGCCTCTGACAGCTTCGTAACATGTTACGAAGTCACCAAAACTACTTCGTAAATGTTCAAATGGTTGCTAAATTCGAATTCAGCTCCAAAAACTAGCCTAGAAACATGTAAAACTCGAAAAAGTGAACCGAGGTCACCAAAGGTCAATGACCTGACCTGACCTTCAGGTGACCTTGACACCCACCCTAATACATGGGAGCAACATCAAATCACATGTTTGAACGTTTGAAACCACGAAAAGCTTGCAAACGCGCGGCTAATGCGAGCCGACATACGCGGAATCGCGATTCCGGCCAAACATGGTCTCGGAAAAGAGGTCACAGGTCAAAGGTCATTGGGGTCAGGGTCATGAAATTTTCAGGGTAGGTGTAAAATTGATCAATGCGAGGGTACTGAAAGTTTCGTCGCGATCTGCCGCTTTTTACGCGAGTTATTCGCGAAAAACCATGGGGGGGGTCCATCCGACCCCCCCCCCCCCCTACACATGCGAGGGTTAAAATATGCGCTAATGTCAGGTGTCAGCCAGTAGCGGCGGAACACCTTCAATTAGGGGGGGCACTGCCCACTTTTGGTCCCAGTCCCATTCTTTCCATGCAACGCCCATAGGGCTAATGTTAAAATGCCAAAGCCAAAGGGGGGCACGGCACGGTGCCCCGGTGCCCTCCTCGTTTCGCCGCCCATGGTGTCAGCTCAAGCTACAGAGCTGCCATTCCAGCTGTTCTAAACCCCATAATAAAGGTGGTATTCCTCCTGACAGCTGAATCCTCTCCAGTGACAGCTGATCCTCGCCATCTGATCCTCCCCAAAGACAGCTGACACTCCCTGGTGGGGGATGACCTTGCCCGGTGGCTGGTGGCAGCGAACCCTTCCCAGTGATAGCTGACCTTCCCCGGTGGGAGGTCACAGCTAACCCCTCCGACGGATCACCCTCCCGGTTCTGAGCCCCGGCGTCACTGCCTCCCATTGACAGACTTTTCTGGCGGCAGCAGAAAAGTACTCCAGCCCAGCAGACTCCAGCCGAGCCGCACCCAGTGACGGCCCACGCCGAGCGGCCGGTCGGCGCTCCAGACGGGCCGCGCCGCCGGCCAGCCCACCGCCAGGCACTGCACCAGTAGCGGCCGCGCCTGCCCGGCCAGTACCCGGGCCGCGCACACTGCGGCTGACGTGCATCCCGCCGCCGCCGCAGTCGCCGACCCACGGACGGATACACGGCCACCTACGTCCGGCTGGCCGACCAGACCACCCTGACCAGGTCTATCCGCCGACCGGAGCTGGTGCTGCTCCTCAAACACCTGCGGCCCAACACGGCATACTCAGTCCCGATGAGCGCCTGTAACCGAGCCGGCCAGGGTCCTGCCAGCTCGCCCGTCACCGCCACCACAGAGGAGGGAGTGCCGGAGGTGGCGCCGCGTCAGCTGACCTACCGGGTCGTGTCACCCTCCTCCATCGGTCTCAGCTGCCTGTGGCTGGCCGGCGGCGCGTGCTGGCGGCGCGAGGGCCAGTTCCCGGCCGACCTGGACGTGGCCGAGTTGTGCAGTATGCTGCCGGTCACAGTCTACCAGCTGTTGGTGAGCGCCCACAGCGCGGCCGGCACCACAGAGTCTACCACCCGGCTGGCCATCCACGCCGCAGACGGAGCAATGATATCTCCGCTGCCGCCGCCAGAAAAGTCTGTCAATGGGAGGCAGTGACGCCGGGGCTCAGGACCGGGAGGGTGATCCGTCAGAGCGGTTAGCTGTGAACTGGCCACAGCCGGGTAGAGCCCACCGTACTCCCGGGACACCTGCTGAATCGTCAGCTGACTAGTGACGTCCTTAACTCCAGAGGTGCTGTCTTGGACGTGGAACCTGCCGCCCAGCTGGTCGGCGCTAACGCCGTCCCTCGTCCAGGTGACAGCCGGCGGCGGTGACGCGGTGGCCGCACAGGTGAATGCGACCGCAGTGTCCACCACCGGCTGCACCGTCTGCTGAACCAGCGACAACAGCAGCCGAGCCGGCAACGCTCCGATCCTGACCTGGGTGGTGGCGAGGTCATCGGTCACGTGACACTGGTACATGCCGGCCACGGACGGGTTGCCGCCGGTCAGCTGCAGAGCCGGCCGGCTGGCGGCGGCGGGCAGACGGCGGCCGTCCTTGAACCAGATGATGTCGCCGGCTGCCAGGGGCGGCGTCACGTGACAGGTCAGCAGTGCGGGCTGTCTGGTGGTCACCAGCAGCTGACTGGGTTCGATGACAGCGCGGCGTGTCACTGTCACCTACAGTCGCGTGTTCCGCGCCGCGCTGCCCACCTCCGAGCTCGGCGATCTCGGCATACGCCCGCGTCCCCTGACCTGACCCGGCGTACCACCAGCTGCTGGCCACTGACCTCGACATGACCAGAGTGGAGCAGCGGCGTCAGCTCAGCGCCGCGCACCTGTTGTTGTTGTTGTTGTTGTGGTTCCCTCCAGCCGCGTTACCGCGGTGTAGCCGTGCGGCTCTGGAGGTCCCTCACGGCGGCCGCCAGGGCCGCCACCTCTCCGTCGTCGCGGACGTCTTCCGGGCTCGGGAAAATCGTCCCGTACCTCCGGAGACGCCAGCCCATGAGGGCTGGGCACCGGAAGAAGAGGTGCCGGGACGTGTCGGCCTCCTCCCGGCACACGGTGCACCGGCCCGCCGTACAGTCGGTGTCAGGGCACTGGCGGCAATCGTCGGAAGAGTTCCGTCCAACCCGGTGGAGGTATTGGCGGGAGCCCGACCAGTGGCCCGCGCGGAGTTGGTGGACGTCGACGGCCGACGATCTGTCCCTCGCCGCGACCGGTGGCCGCAGCCGGTTCCCCATCAGGGTCCTGTACCAGCCCTCCGGCCAGGCGGCGGTGGTGCGGTCGCGGGCCAATCTGACGGCCGCACGGTGGGCGGTAGCGACGTCAACCGGGACCGCCGCCTGGGGGAACGCGGCCGCCTCCTTGGCGATCTGGTCGGCGCGATCGTTACCGTCGACGCCGCGCCGGCGGGCCGGCGCTGCGGGCCACCGTGCGCGGCGTCACACACTGGCGGTGTGGTAGGTGACATCCCATCGTCGCCGCGTCCCATCTCAGAGTGTAAAACATAGTGTTATGCCACTATTATTGATGCTCATTGCTCAGTACGATACAGATAATGGCACATAGATTTAGCATCATCAACTAGGAAAGCATTTTTAGTCACCTGTCTTGTCCTCTGTCGACGATGGATCGTGCCACACAGTACAGTCAGTCTTTAAAAGTACCGCCGTATCGGTGCGGTGGATTTCCGACGGATGAAAGGCTGTTTGATTTTAGAGTAGCCGGACCAGTGGACCTGGGGATGGATAAAGGCTCACTTTGGCTCAGTGACTCTCAACTTTAGCAGCCTTTCCTCGATCGGGCTTGATGGATCCACCGCACCGATGCGCGGTGCTTGGGATGTACATACAGTACATTGGCAAAAGCGTGTAGATACTATTGAGCAGCCTGAACGCCTAAAGAGACCCTCCCACCTTCAAAAAAGTTAATGAATTGCAGGGGCGGTCGCAGACTTGGAGTTTGGGGGGGCCAACTTGGCAAAGGAGCCCCTGCGCTGACCCGGGGGGCCCGGTGCTAGCTTAAAGGGGCCCACGGGCGTAGTGCACGGGTGCAGAAACCTAGGCCATGGCCAGTGAAGCGGGGGGGGGGGGGGGTAGGCAGCGGCACCCGAGCGGAGGCTCATTGAGAGCTTTGAGGGTGCACCATGTCGAAAAGGTACCGAAAAGTGCATTTTGAAGCATTGATTATGCCAATAATTCACGCAACTGTGAATGGACTACCGCAAAAATAAAGCCGGCTAACTTTGCAATTTTCTTTGCAAAAAAAAATTGCTATTTTTTAAGATCATCGTGCTAAAACTTTTATCAGTGGCTCATCGGTATCTGTTCACACATGTGTTCCGACTTCCGTTAAATCTTTTTTCACTTGAGCACAAATGCAAATTTTGAAGACCATTACAGTAGCAAATGCTTCCAAAGACGGATAGTGGGCAAAATATCCTAAATTTGTCGTGCTGCATGGAAAGTAGTGTTGCTTAGGAAAGGGGGTTTTGTTCCAGATTATTGTGGATGCAGAATACATTGTCTGCACTCACTGCAGAATTATTGTTGGTGCAACTGCGCCCACTGCACCCATGGTTCCTACACTTATGGGCCCATCGATAGCGCTTCGGCGATACCTATCGCCTAGAGGCTGCAATGGGGCCCTTAGAGTACGGTGTCAGACCCCCAGAGGCCGGCGTTGAACCCAAGGGTCAGCGAAGGGCCTCAAAGGCCCCAGGTAGGGCCCCACAGGCTGATGTGGGCCTTCATAAGCAAGTGCGTGACGCCCAAAGGTAAGGCTTGAGCCCCCCAGAGAACATAATAGGGCCATCAGTGGCCGGTGTAGAGACCTTATAGGCCAGTTTGCGGGCCCCTCAGAGGCTAGTGTGGGGCCTCAGGTGTCGCTATGAGGCACTTAACCCTATTCCTGGCGGGGGGGGGGGGGGCATCAGGAGCCCCCCCCTGAGGTTTTTTGGTTATTTCTCCCAAACGCGTTGAGCTAGGAAGCTCAAATTTTCTGACTTTTCCTAAAAGGCTTCTACGCAACATGTCTGAAAATTTTGAGTTGATCTGACCTCAGGTCAGGTCACCAGAGGCGGTTTGGTGACCCTACCTCAGAAAAGTTTGCAATCACGCCAGAGCTAGAGTTTTTGACCGATCAATTTCTTCTCTTCAGGCTTTAGTTAGGGTACCAGTATGTGCAATTTGTATATCTCGGAATTTTGATATCGGTGACCTAAGGTCAGGTCAGTTTCGCGACCTCCCCATTATAAGTCAATGGGGGAAAAATCAACTCCCTGTTTTTACCACTAAAACGAGTCGGAATGGCCCCATATACCATACATGAGTTCATATACGATCAACCTTCACTACCTTGAGGTCTGTTTTGCTGTTGGGCAGCTGTGAGGTCATGTGACGTCATCAAAGGTCACCAAAGGTTTTTGGCCAATAACTCCGTACAGGAACAAGATACAGACGCGTGGATGGTCTCATTGTGTTCAGCTCGTCAAGACGCATCGAATGATATACATGATGACCTCGAGGTCACGTGACCTGAGGTCAACCTTTGACCTTGACCTTGCGAGGTCAACATATATATCATTCGATGCGGATTGACGAGAGGATCACGATGATGCCCTTAGTTTGTTCCTATCTTGACTAATTCGAAAGTTATTCGAGAAAAACTCTCTCCATATCTAGCGCCGCCATTTTGACTTTTTCGACCCCTGTGACGTCATCTTTGACCTGACCTGAAAATGACCTTTATAAAAATTGTAGATCTTGACCGTGCGTATCCGATGCCGTTTACCGTTTGTCGCTATCTTGCTTCGTTCTCGAGATCTCAGGGGGGGCCGAATCGGCCCCCCCGCCAGTTTCTTGTCCCGGCGGAGCCCGCCAGGAATAGGGTTAAAGACCGGTATGGGTCCTCAGAAGCCGGCATCGATCCTTCAGAAGCCAGTACGGGGCCCTCAGAGGCACATAAGGGCAGTTTCGGTCCAAGAGACAGAAATGGGACCATCAGAGGCCGGTGTGGGTCGTGGGACCTTTAGAGGCTGGTTTGGGCTCTTAGGGGCCAGTTTAGACCTCTCAGAGACCAGTACAGGGCCTGCAAAGGGCAGTTTGAGACCATCAGAGACCGAATTGGGCACTCAGAGGCTAATATGGATCCTTACAGGCCAGCATGGAGCCCTCAGAGGTTAGGGTGGGGCCCTAAAAGACCGACTTGGGCCGGCGTTGGACCCCAGAGGCCAGAAGAGGGCCCTCAAAGACCAAGATGGGCCCTCAGACTAAGCCGATGCGGGCCCTTAGAGGCCGGCATCAGGTCTTCAGAAGCCCGTGCGGGGCCCTCAGAGGCTAAGGTGGGTCCTTACAGGCCAGCACGGGCCCTCAGAGGTCAGTGTGGGGCCCTAAAAAACCGGTATGGGCCGGCGTTGGACCCCAGAGGCCAACAGAAGGCCCTCAAAGGCCAAGATGGGCCCGCAGAAGCCGATGCTGACCCTTAGAGGCCGGCATCGGGTCTTCAGAATCCAGTGTGGGGCCCATAGAGGCTAATGTGTATCCTTACAGGCCAGCATGGGGCCCTCAAAGATCAGAATGGGACCCTAAAAGACTGGCATTGGCCGGCGTTGGACCCCAGAGGCCAGCAGAGGGCCCTCAAAGGCCAAGATGGGCCTTCAGAGGCCGATGCGGACCCTTAGAGGCCGGCATCGGGTCTTCAGAATCCAGTGTGGGGCCCATAGAGGCTAATGTGTATCCTTACAGGCCAGCATGGGCCCTCAGAGGTCAGTGTGGGGCCCTAAAAGACCGGCATGGGCCGGCGTTGGACCCCAGAGGCCAGCGGAGGGCCCTCAAAGGCCAAGATGGGCCCTCAGACGCCGATGCGGGCCCTGAGCGGCCGGCATTGGGTCATCAGAATCCAGTGCGGGGGGCCCTTAGAGGCTAATGTGGGTCCTTACAGGCCAGCATGGGCCCTTAGAGGTCAGTGTGGGGTCCTAAAAGGCCGGTATGGGCCGGCGTTGAACCCCAGAGACCGGCGGAGGGCCCTCAAAGGCCAAGAGGGGCCCCCAGAGGCCGATGCTGGCTCGACATCGGGTCTTCAGAATCCAGTGCGGGACCCTCAGAGACACTTAAAGGCTAGTCTTGGGACTCGAGAGACAGAAATGAGGCCACCAGAGGCCGGTGTGAGGCTCTCAGACGCCGGTTGGGCCCCTGAGGCCGGTTTAGGGGCCCTCAAAGGCCAGTGGAGGGCCCTCAGAGGTCAATACGGGTCCTCAGCGGTCAATGTGGACGCTTGACCGCCACTGAAGGGCCCTCAGAGGTCAGTGTAGGGCCCTCAAAGACTGGTATGGGAGCTGTTAATAGCTGGCGTGGGTTTCTCGAGCCTCGTGACAATCGAATACGGGCCAGGGCCCCATACGGCCATGGGGGCCCATCGGTTGTTTGGGGGGGGGGCCAAATGATATGATGGCCCCCCCCTGATTTGCCTTTGGGGGGCCATGGCCCTGATGGCCCCCCCCCCCCCCTGCGACCGCCACTGATGAATTGGCATAAAAGTGATGTCCAATGGATGAGAGTGAGCAAAAAGGAATATCTACTGGTGTACATTAATTTCCATCGAAAAATATTCAATGTTTTTTTATATAGATATTACACTTATTATTTATTTCCCGGGGCCTACGCTGTTCATACGAAGTCATTGGGAAACAGTTATTTGGTATTTTAAAAGTGCGACCGATGTTGCGCGCAAAGTAGTATATACCACCACTGCTTCTTGAAGATGTTAGGATGTACAAAACTATGGTCCTTTTAAAGAAGATAATGTATTTTACTTGACGAGAATGCTGCAAAAATTCCTCCAATAATAATAACCGGTAATTACTTCTATGATATACGTATGAAGGTACCTATTTTGCAACTGTGTCAAAGCACAAAAGAACAGCATTCTGACAGCTCACTGTGTTATGTTGAAATGGCAAGTTTGGTTAACCCTCGCGGGCCCGGGGGGGCGTTTTTCGCCCCCCCCCCCCCCGGCGAATATTTGCGATAGCTTCCGAACGCTTAGGGATAGGAAGGCGAAACTTTCAGTACCTTTTCTCCCATCAATTTGACATCTTCTGAAGTAAAAAATTTGGACCTAGCCCCCTTGATGACGTCACAAGGTCCATTTTTCTAGACCCTGCACGGCAAACTTCGGCGTCACAGACGCAAACTTCAAATAGCTGCTAAAAATAGAGTTTTAGAGATAAAGACAAATTACGAGCACGGTTGTGTAGCGTTTGACCTAGAGAAAAATAGAAAAATAGTTTTGGTGACCTGAGGTCAGAGGTCAGGTCAACGACCCCGAAATGTGGTTTCAGTTTTTCGCAAATAACTTCGACAAAAATGGTCCTAGAGCTACGGCAGTGGTACCATCGCATTTGCCTTGTCAAGCCGCGTCGAATGATATATATTTTGTTCGGAAAAGGTCAAATTTTATGTTGACCTCATGTGACCTCGAATGACCTCTGGTTGACCTTGACACATGAAAGGTCGCTTATGATGGATTTGTACCCGCTGATCACGAATCTGGCATCTATTTTCATCTAAGCCTTCATTTAGAGCTTCCGGTTTGCAAAATTGTCTTATTTATTATTACTAACTTGAATCAGTGAAATAGCCTCTAGCAATGATACTCTTCTGTGACCTTGACCTTTGAGCAGCCTTGTATCGTAAGATGAACCACAAATAGGGAACTGATAAGCCTCAAAACATTTCAAAACATCTTGGAAGTTAGCATGCAAGATATGCGAAAAAGTGCCAAGTTTGAGGTCAATTTTGAGCGTGACCTTGACCTTGACCTTTCACTTTGAGCACATTTTCAGAATCCTCAGATTCTCTTCTTTCGTTTGACAGCCAATTTTGCCGGTTTGATGCAGCCTGCCGTCCTCTAGAAGGCTTACTTTGAGATCACTACACATGTGGCGGTTTTTGCCTTTGACCTTGACCTCTGACCTTGAAAATTGACCTGAGGTCAAAAATTTTAGGTGCATTAGAATCGTCTCGTAAGGACCTTTCGTTTGGTATCGCTTTTGTTTCCGTAGCTTCCTTATTTACGGAGTTAGACAGGGGGGGGGCGAAAAACGCCCCCCCCCCCCCGGGCTGCGGTGGTTGGGATTACCCCCGGGCCCGGCCGGGTTAAACTTGGTCAGTGCTGAACTTTGATTTTAATTGCTAATTGTTTTGTCATTTCAGAGTGTTAATGGAAACAGACGACGCTGAGCTGGGGCCGGACGCAGCAGGCGACGGACGCTGTAGTGTGCTGGGCAAAATAGTCCAAGATGCTGGTAGCGGGTGAAATACGCAGCTGCTCGTCGTCTTCAAGAGCGCCGCGGACGCCGTGGACTGCGCCATCAAAGTCGACGGAAAGTCGGTTCCAGCAGCCGACCGTCTCAAACTACTCGGAGCCACCCCCTCAACCTGCTCCTTCACGTCGGGGCCCATTGCCGCAGTCACCGCTCCCGAGTGTGCCCCGGATCCAGCAGCTTCGCAAGCTGACAGCGCGGGGCTGGGGACTAGAGGAACGACAGCTCTGCGCTGTAGCGTCTGGATACGTCCGTGGAGTGCTGGTGCACGCGGCCGCCACCTGGCTCCTGGTGACGCCACAATCCCACGTGGAACTCCTCCAGAGGGAGATGCGGGCGGTTACCCGTATATCACCGGCTGCCCCTTGTTTACCCCAGCCCACGCAGTGATGGCGGAGGCCGGACTGACGCCTGTGCCCGCTGGCCGCCCGGCGAGACGTGCTGGTAGCGAAGCTCTTCGCCAAGGCGCACGCGCTCCCCGAGGGCAAGCCCTCAGGACTATCGCGGAAGATGGGCCGCCCAGCCGACTGAAGTCGGTGACGGGCTGGCGTGGGGTGGGGCACGAAACCTGGCGAGCGGCTGGGATCGCCCTGCTGCTCGACCCCCTGGTTGCATGCCAGCGCGCCGCCGTGGGAGGTGGCCGCCTTCCCAGACTTCACCTTCAGGCTGGACATCGGGACACTGCAGCGCGACGCCTCGGCTGATGAACTACACCTGGCGGCACAGCGACACTTGGCCACCCTCCCCAGCAAGCCATCAGGGTATGAACTGACGCATCGGCGGAAGCGGGAGTCCGCAGCGGAGAAGCCTTCGTGGAGTGTACACGGGTGTGGGAAATGAATGCTAAGTGTATCCAAATTGAAGGCACTGCTCTCGAAGGATATAAATACTGAACAGCTTTGGATTGTTTGTATTCCAAATGTTTACTTTCAGGACGAGTACTCCTTGTCATTCGGTCGTCAACTCCTCTCTCCGACGCCGGCTTAGCGCAGGCACGTATAACCTAAAATTTGGCCGGGGGGGGGGAGCGGAGGAATCCCGTAGAGAGAGCCTCCTACCTACAGAGGGCCCTCTACCCGAGGAGTCAGAGGTGGTCAGACACAGACACTAGCGGCTATTCACAGGAGGCCCCATGTAGTAAATTGAATGACCCTAGGTGGCAGGCGAGTCGGAGAGCCTTGATTGTCCTGACGTGATTTTTTGGGGATTCCCATGAATTTCGTTCGTCTCCGACGTGATTTTGGCCAACGTGGGCCTTCTGTCAGCATGGGCCCTGAAAACCCCTAGGGGGGAGGCGCACCCCGTCCGTCCCCCCTTGAGTACGTCCCCGGTCGGTCCAGCGGCTCCACACGCGCCTACCGACACTCAAGAAACTCTTGCCATTATGTTTGCTTCTGACGCAATCATGACAGAATTACGCTCTATTGATATGCATGCTGCCATTGCTTTGGAGTCGGTCTTTTGAATTTCTGCGTTTTTTTTTCGGATCGGCTCCACTCTCCAGACAGCTGGCTCAGCCTGATCGACCAGAGCGATGCGACACCTATACCAACTTGATACCAACCTACTTGGCGGGGTGGTGAATTCATGAAATGCGAATGCGAAACATGGCAATAGATGGCGGAACGAACGGCATGGGGAAGGCTGGAGTGGGACACGCATTGAGAAATGAAATCCGTCACTTCCCAGATTTCGAACGCATCCTTAGAGTGCATTACTTTTATGTGCTTGCGTTCGGTCTTGGGATTTCTCAGCAGATGTCGCCAACAGCAGAGAGATTGATCTAGAATGTCTCGTTATCGGAAAAGTAGGTATGGTAGCTATGCGCCAAATGGTTTTTGCGTATAGTTACCATATTACTTCCGATATGACTGTTGACATTACTGCGGATATGACCGAGCAGTGCATTGGCAATATGCCAAGGGCAGTAACATGCCGTCAGTCACGTCAGTCATCGGCCTTGGCTATCTGTAAGAATCTTGGCAGGAATCTTGGCCTTTTCTTGGACCCATAGCGTCGGCCTTCGACCAATCATATCGCCGAATTCGCAGGCAGTGAGAGACAAATACGGCGTGCCGAAGACATATTGGGTGTCTTAAAATCACTGAGAACTCTATAGCTCAAAATTTAAGCCCTGCACATTTTGATTTTTAGATCTACCCCGTTGAGTGGCATTTTTGTGAAAATTATGTAAATATTTTTATCAGAATAGGGGAGAGCGGGGAGAGTTGTATCATGTCCAAGTTGTATCAGGGCGAATTGTGCCAAACTTATCCAATAGATAGCGCTCGTGACACGACCAGCCGACGAGGTTTTCCGGGCGCCATCTTTCCCTGTCCTGTCGTGTGGCTGGGTGGACGCGTCTCGAGGTGAGAGCCGATTTTATGTTTTTTTTAATGTCATTCTAAAAAATTGAGTTGCAAGAAAATGTGTGTTTTGGGCATTTAGATGTGCACGAATTTGAAAGATCTCCGTAGCGGTGGTGAGGGTAGGTTCTAAGGCTGCGTTAGTGAAAATGGATTTCTCCAGCTGTCCGCTGTTTTTGAGCACGAGGATGTTTTTTTTCCAAGATGGCGGCGAGGTACATGTTGTATCAGAGCCGGGTGGGGTATGTTGTAACATGTATGTATGTATGGGTATGTTGCTTTTGATCGCGAAAGCTAAGCCCTGTCTCGCGTTTGTAGGTAGCTAGTCAATACTCGTTCCATTTCGGCACAATGTGTTGGCTTCTTTGCTCTTAACGGGCCACTTTTGCATCTACACTGTAAAAAATATTGACTAGCCCCTCGTCAAATGATTCTCAACGCTAAATGTCGGGGGTACAGACTAGTTTTGCATCCTACTTTTGACACACGCTGCGAGCCCCTGTCTTGTTTTGTGTTCGTCAGATGACAGTTACCAGGTGTCGGTTAGTTTTTAACACGTCCCAAAAATAGCTGGAGCGTTTCTGCCTTGTTTTGGAAGCAGGTCCTCGTTAATGCTGTGTATGAAAACAAAGTACCTAGTAACAATAATAACGAAAAACAATGTCAAAACGAGGGTGGCTTGTTTAGTGACGATGCTCAAAAGAGGCATCGTCTTGTTCCTACTTAACGAATGAAGCTCAAACTAGGTCAAAACTAACGTATTGCTCAACCCATAGTCAGATGACCAGCAGATCCTACGCCGCCCAAGACAGTCATCGAATTTGCCAGCGAATTCGTTTGAAGACCATCATATTATTAAATATCGGTGGTCTTCAAACGAAATCCCTTGCCAGTTTGATGACGAATTCATCCGGCCCATTCCAAAAACGCTCAAGATAAAATGAAAGTGTATTTCTGAAATAATGTGCTTTCTTGCAATGCACCTTTCGTATATCAAGCGAACCTTTCACTTCCAGCGCCCGTTTACAGTTATCAATCGAATCAGAAGCATGCACATACCTATCGATAGATCTGAACCTAAGAACACAGAAGACATTTTGTAGAGTACCTGTCTGAGCCTATGCAGTGGAGCCCGTGAGCCGCCCAACCGCAGCTGCCTCATGAACTTGATGATAGGTCTGAACCTCAGATTGGCCAGAGCTTGGCCGTCAATAACCAGCTTATTTATATCCACAGTTGTAGTGACTTAGGGTTTGGAATTTGCCAAACCTAAGTTTTGATTACCAAGAGAAGTTTTGCTTCTTGCACTTGCCTTTTCTTCATAACTTTGGCGGAAATCGTCGTAGTGAAACTTCAGTGTTCCGTGAGCTGTCGGTTCTTGAGAGAGTTGGCCAGGCCGGACACCGGGGGCGGCTCCACAACTTTCGAAAAATTAAACCAAAGTCCTATTGCACTGCATGGAGAGCAATTCATTTAAAATCGCTCTTGTTCCCCCCCCCCCCCCCTCGACAACTTTGCAAACGTCTCTGCGCGATTTGGTTGAGAATAATGGCTTATGGCAAGTTATTGAATCAGAACGTCGATCACTGCAGGTCATATATCGGCAAGCAATTCTTCATAACTAGACACTGCACAAATGGAAACGATACAGGTTTGCCCAGTGATAAACACTCGCACTGCACAGACGCGCTCACCCCCGACCGAACGCGGCACGGCACAGCGCAACTGGCGCCGGGAAGCCGGGAACGCATTAAGTGAAGGATTCACAGGTGCGCAACTTTATTGCGAACAATAAAAAACTACCGCAAACGATTAAAAAAAAGCTTTAGGGCAATCGGAAATACAAATGTATTGACTTATAGAAATATAATTGTCATTCACCTTCCAAATAACCCAACAATTTATTTGCCGTAAAAAGTGTCTGGAAATGGAAAGTTGCAAACATGATTCAGCAAGTAGGGAAACGCAGCAGCTACCTGGCGAATAATCTCAGGCTGGTTTAGTGACGAGTGCATTGCTACGGCTTGTTCCTCACCCTTCACAGATTACTATGACAAAACTACCCCTAGTATTTTGATCATCCTGAGCCTGGCTTTCACCTAATAATTTGATGAGGGTCTTCCTCGTTTCGGATTGAGGCGAAAACAAACGTCAAACAACCTTGATAGTTAATTCAGCACTTCAAAACAAAGGTACACCTAGGGTATCATTACAATACCGGATCATAACGATCTGGATAGTTCTCAGCCTGTAAGCTAACTAAGCGGTAACTAGTCAAGTGGTAGGTACCGGAAGCATTGACAACCTGATGACTGTTTCGAGACCCTTGTTTTGACACATAGCTCGTCAATATTTTTTACAGTGTAGTCTGTTGATGTTTCGTTCGTTTCGATGTTTCCTTCGGATTGCATTGACCTAAGTTTGGTCTAATAAAAGTGAAGCCTTAGAGCATATACATTGTATTAACCCCATTTAATGTTGTTATTATGTTCAAAACCAGTAGCAAGCACACTCCCTGAAACGTGAAATACCTAGTGATACAAATTACCCCACCATGTGATACAACTCACCCAAGCCATGGGGCAAGTTGTATCAAAAACATTGTTCTATTCGGCAGACCGTAGAAGAAAAACTGGTAGAGGTAGCGGAAAAGTTACTTTGCACAAAAAAGCAGAAGAATCAAGGAAGGAGATAGTATGGAAATAATGAGTTTATCACGGAAAGTTACGAGGTTATGGGTCTCGGAGTAAAAACTGATACAACCCACCCCACTCTCCCCTAAGGGAGAAGTGTAGGGGGCGGCGGGTGAGGTGCAGAAGAAGAATAAGAAGAAGTTGTACATATCCAGTAATTTTATCTTGATTTGTGGATTAGACGAAGACTAGATTTTGATAAAGAAATCGACAAACTTGAACTGCAGGTAAGGTGTTGGTTTGTCATGCCGATTGTCTTGAAACCTGTTCCTTTTAAACCTTGGCTTCACCATTTACGCTCCATATGTGAATTAGCCTTGAGGCAAAATAATCCGGCAGGTGGCTATTTTCTGTTTGTAAAACTGGCCTCAGATGGAGTGCTATCATTTGATTAACCATCACATGATCAGGCAGCAACAAAGTTTGTGGTTTTAGAATATTGAAAAACTTTCTTGGGAATGGCACTTGGTAGACATCTGTTTGAGATTCTGCTAGAGCAATAGCGTCGTGCTCAAGCCAGCCAAATTTTAGACTGCCAATTCACAAGAAAAAATGCTTGGTTAATCAGATTTCAGGTATCAAAATATTAGGTAAGGCATCAATAGGCATTTAATTCAATTCTGGTGGTAAAAATCATGACCATATATTGGCATATCATCAATTTTTAATTTGTTGTGGCACACCTTGTTGTATATTGAGGCTTGAAGATGCTCAAGTAAATATTTTTGATGCGTGTGTTGATGAAGGCTAAAGTCCAATGAAAATAAAAGCAGAAATTATCCTGACCTTCCCTTCCCTACTAACCTCCAACCTCCAACCTATCAGCCTACAAACCACCGTTCAGACTTCATCTACACGCAGGTTTAACCCTATTCCTGGCGGGCTCCGCCGGGACAAGAAACTGGCGGGGGGGGGGGCCGATTCGGCCCCCCCCTGAGATCTCGAGAACGAAGCAAGATAGCGACAAGCGGTAAACGGCATCGGATACGCACGGCCAAGATCTACAATTTTTACAAAGGTCATTTTCAGGTCAGGTCAAAGATGACGTCACAGGGGTCGAAAAAGTCAAAATGGCGGCACTAGATATGGAGAGAGTTTTTCTCGAATAACTTTCGAATTAGTCAAGATAGGAACAAACTAAGGGCATCATCGTGATCCTCTCGTCAATCCGCATCGAATGATATATATGTTGACCTCGAAAGGTCAAGGTCAAAGGTTGACCTCAGGTCACGTGACCTCGAGGTCATCATGTATAGCATTCGATGCGTCTTGACGAGCTGAACACAATGAGACCATCCACGCGTCTGTATCTTGTTCCTGTACGGAGTTATTGGCCAAAAACCTTTGGTGACCTTTGATGACGTCACATGACCTCACAGCTGCCCAACAGCAAAACAGACCTCAAGGTAGTGAAGGTTGATCGTATATGAAGTCATGTATGGTATATGGGGCCATTCCGACCCGTTTTAGTGGTAAAAACAGGGAGTTGATTTTTCCCCCATTGACTTATAATGGGGAGGTCGCGAAATTGACCTGACCTTAGGTCACCGATATCAAAATTCCGAGATATACAAATTGCACATACTGGTACCCTAACTAAACCCTGAAGAGAAGAAATTGATCGGTCAAAAACTCTAGCTCTGGCGTGATTGCAAACTTTTCTGAGGTAGGGTCACCAAACCGCCTCTGGTGACCTGACCTGAGGTCAGATCAACTCAAAATTTTCAGACATGTTGCGTAGAAGCCTTTTAGGAAAAGTCAGAAAATTTGAGCTTCCTAGCTCAACGCGTTTGGGAGATATAACCAAAAAACCTCAGGGGGGGCTCCTGAGGCCCCCCCCCCCGCCAGGAATAGGGTTAACCCGCGCCCCGTAGGGCTACCGGCGGACCCTACCACCCGTAGGGGGGGGGGCCGTTTCGGCCCCCCCCTAAGATCTCGGAAAGTTACCGGCCGATTTTCAAAATTCAAACGGCGTTCGATAGCCCCACCCGGGAACTACCTTGTGACCAAATTTCATTGACCTAGGTCAAACCGATGACGTCACAGGTCAGGTCAAAGGTCAGATTTTCACCGTTCACAGGCAATTCAAGAAATGTGCTGTGAAAGCGAGTAAATTGGTAATTTATTGAAAACCATCGATGGTACAGTCCACAGCAGAAGTAATGTGGGGTTTCAGTCATGGGTATGTTCTGCTTCTGAAGCTTAGGAGCGATTAGCCAGACTACAATGAAACTTTGAAATAGCTTATATGTATCGTCACCCTTGCAGCTGCAACTTTAGCTATTGACATCTTCTTTTCGATCACTCCGCATTAACCAATCGCCAGTCAAAGCCAACCGTTGAGATTGGTAAAACCCTACATTACTTTAGCGGTGGGCTGTACATTGTTCGACAAACACATACTTTGCTATCTGAGGTCACTGATACCAGGTCAGGTCACAGCGAGGTCAGGTCACCGGGGGTCACAATATGAATGTGTC
Organism: Amphibalanus amphitrite; assembly: GCF_019059575.1. Lineage (NCBI taxonomy): Eukaryota > Metazoa > Arthropoda > Thecostraca > Balanomorpha > Balanidae > Amphibalanus > Amphibalanus amphitrite. The sequence continues at coordinate 1,885,722 of NW_024881504.1, forward strand.
GTGTGATACATGTTTTATGGTCCATTTTACATGACAAATGCGATTATGTGGGTTAGGCAGCCTTTGGGGCCAGCCTAGGTCACGTTTTGGTGAAGGTCAGGTCAAGGTCAGGTCAAATTAGGTCAAATTTCAAAGTTGATATTTTTGCATAAAATGGGCATCGATTCGATGCAGCTCGTCACGGGGAGTCTAATGGTGGTCTTCGTTTTGCTCTACGAGTTCTAGAATTGCCAAAAATTGAGTTTGAAAATTTGACGTCATCATTTTTGAACAGTTTTTTCGCTATAACTTGGCCAAAAAACGAGGTATCGATCTGAAATTTGGTATGTAGATAGAAGACGGTAGGCACTATCATATATATTCCGGTTTTTTCGAAACTCAAAAAACTTTTTGGATTTTTTGGCAAATATATCCAAAAAATGCTTTTTTGATTTTTGGGGGCCAAAACTCAAAAACTTCAAAAATTCGAGATAGCAGTTTTGTAGCCCTGTCAATTTTACACCTTTTATTTTTTATCATTTTTCTGTATCTTCAAAGCTGTAGTCCTGACAGGTCTTCTCGCAAAGGTCTTTTTTCGGTCGAAAATGACAGAACATGACGTCACTCTGACGTCATTTGTGGCCAACCTATCATAGCCTCTGGAAAAATTTTTGGTCACAATGTGTAAAATTGATGCCCGGAGGGGTCCTGAAAGTTTGGTGGCGATTTATCCAGCCGTTTAGGAGATATCGACCGAAAAGGACAGGGGGGCCGTTTCGCCCCCCCCCCTACGGGGCGCGGGTTAACATTTTATGATAAAGTAAAAAGTGCTCAGCTTGTAATCCAATGTCTTTCAAAACCAATAGGCCTTTTTGGCCTTGCGAATGGTTAACGGAGAGAGAGAGAGTTACCTAACTCTATCATGTAAAAGCTGCTTTGAGAAAATAGCACTGTGTTTTATCCTGGCTTCATGACTCTCTAACGCTCTTTCAAACACATGGTTGTTTTCTGACAATTGGTGATACAGAGAGGGTCTGCATTAATGTCCAAGTATGGTCATTTAGGATCAATTTTTGGTGCCCTCGTTTTATATTATTCCAGCACTCCAGCAGCCTTACCCCGCGTTCGATGTCTCTCGGATAACGAAGATTCTACGTCGTCCAGCCAATCCCGTCCAAGGTCAGCGGGGGCTCGGCTGTGGTTATGAAACGTGATTGGCCGGACGGCGTAGAATCTTTGCCGTCCGGGAGACATCGAACGCGGGGTTAGTCTCCCCAACTGACATGCGCTGAATTTGTCGCATGTAACTTTACACCTGACGTGCGCCGAAATTTTAGGTGGAACCGTGCCACTACGCCAAATATAAGTTATGGCATGATCACTGCTCAGTTGCGCAGGTTCACCAGAACAGCGTCATGGGTGCAAAATGACCACCGTAGCGCCCGTAAACCCTAATAAACAAAGAAGCAAACATCAGTTGCGCAGTTAATGCCAATTTTCACAATTTTGATTGTCTATTGATATTGTTTGGTCATTTCAGGACTCGTGGCGCTGCTCGCCTCCTCGCCAATGCGAACGCGTTCTCTGAGGACAACCCGCCCAAGGCTAGTATGGCGAAGCCACGCCACCGCGCCGGCTATAGACTCACGGCCTGAAGCGAGTTTGGGCGCGACGGCTGGCGAGCCAAGGCGGCGGAAAGTCGTCTGGCGGAGCTCCCGTCTGAGGCGAGCTTGATCTGGTCAGACAGCTCCGCCACCGATGGTGTGCTAGATGGAGGAGGAGGGGCCACCCCCCCCCCCCTGAACCGCGACATCCGGGAGGTGCGTGTCGCGGCAGGCGCCCTCTGCTCTAGCACGCGCGGCGAGCTATTCGCCCTAAGAGCGGTGTTGGAGGAGCTGTTGACCAAGACTGGTCGCGACACCTCTCTTCCGATAATTATCGTCTGTACCGACTCGATGGCGGCGCTGGCCCTCCTGCGGAGCGGCGCGGCGGCCCAGAGAGCCCCTTTGGCCGCAGACATATGGGGGCTGCTGGCAGCGCTCACCGAGGGGGCCAGCCAGTGATAATGCAGTGGGTTCCTGCACACTGCGGGCTTCCGGGCAACGAGCGGATGGACGCCCTCGCGCGTGAGGCTGGCGCCCTATCCCAACGGTAGCGCCGTCCGCCGATCGACTTGGGCAGCACTATCTGCAAGGCAGGCGCGCGCGACGCTGCGCGCGCCTGGCGGCGGAGCTGGCAGGACGGATGACCCTGGCTGCCGCCGTGAGAACCATCCAGAACCGTACGGCTATGCTGCGGCAGCGGCTGAAAGGAACGCAACAACAATAACTACAACAGCAGCTGCTAATGAAAGGGGAAATCATGGAGCCGGATGACCCGGCACATGGCGCTCAGCCAGCTGAGAATGAGAGCAGCTATCAAATCGCCAGCAGGGTGCTGCGGCTGGTAACTGACGACCTTGGTAGAGAGAGCGCCTCCGCTGATGCGGATGAAACTACCCCCTCTCGGGTTTGTTTGACGCCGTCTCCGTCGACTCTTTCGCCTGGGCCGGCTGGCGACCGCGCTACATTTCTTGTGCAGTGACTCGTAACTGTGTTCACCAAACTTTTAAAACTCCCCACGTTAGCATCTTTAAAGAATGTTTTCCTTGTACACTGCTGCAATGTCTTATGTAGGCATGTTGTACAGTCTAAACGAGTGTGGAATGCTTTGTTGTGCTTGTTCTGTATTTCGTTTGCTATTTATCACGGTGACTATAATTTATTTTGACCAACCCTTGCCTTGTTACAATTGTAGTGGATGGTTTCTGAACTGCTGTTTGCATTATAGATGTTGCTAGTGCGTAGACGCCAAAGATTACTTTATACCTATTGACGCGCCAGATAAAGGAGGTGAAGTATTCCTCTGATCTATACCTACGGAATTCCTTTATGTGTGTTTTGTAATCGATATTGGCGGTTTTCTTATGTGATGCGGTGTAGAGCGTGGCTGAGGAAGGCGATGTTTTAAGTTGCTAGTTATTTTTCAATACATCTTTGATCGGACTGTCGTGCTTGCTGTAGGTCGGACTTCCGTTCTTGACGGTGATTGGACGCACGTGCCGGTAGTTCACAACAATGCGGCTTTCGATTATAGTATAGATTTAGATGCATTTAAAGTGTTTGTATACGTAGTCCTGAGTTTCGAGATATTATCCTTGCGGGCTTCTTGCCAACAGATTGTCCACTTCTGTGTCCAGTACTCATCCCACTCACGAGGCTCAGTTGTGTTTGCCAGCCCCTACACGGAAACATTGGCCAGATAACTGACTACTACTGAAATTTTAACCCGCGCACCGACGGGGGTCTGCGCCAACTTCGCACCGACGGGGGGGGGCGGATGACCGCCCCCCCTGAGATCTCGAGAACGAAGCAAGATAGCGACAAGCGGTAAACGGCATCGGATACGCACGGCCAAGATCTACAATTTTTACCAAGGTCATTTTCAGGTCAGGTCAAAGATGACGTCACAGGGGTCGAAAAAGTCAAAATGGCGGCGCTTGATATGGAGAGTTTTTCTCGAATAACTTTCGAATTAGTCAAGATAGGAACAAACTAAGGGCATCATCGTGATCCTCTCGTCAATCCGCATCGAATGATATATATGTTGACCTCGAAAGGTCAAGGTCAAAGGTTGACCTCAGGTCACGTGACCTCGAGGTTATCATGTATATCATTCGATGCGTCTTGACGAGCTGAACACAATGAGACCATCCACGCGTCTGTATCTTGTTCCTGTACGGAGTTATTGGCCAAAAACCTTTGGTGACCTTTGATGACGTCACATGACCTCACAGCTGCCCAACAGCAAAACAGACCTCAAGGTAGTGAAGGTTGATCGTATATGAAGTCATGTATGGTATATGGGGCCATTCCGACCCGTTTTAGTGGTAAAAACAGGGAGTTGATTTTTCCCCCATTGACTTATAATGGGGAGGTCGCGAAATTGACCTGACCTTAGGTCACCGACATCAAAATTCCGAGATATACAAATTGTAGCTACTAATGACCTAATAATATCCTGCGACTTTCAAAGGCCTCCGACATCTACTGTAGCTCTGGAGCGGTGACAAATTTGCAAAAAAGTGACTTGAGGTTGGGTCATTCAAAGTGACCTGGTGACCTGACCTTAAAAGATAGGAGGTTCAAACTTGCACACCATGTGTAAAATTGATGGGGTTATAGTCATACCAAATTTCGCGGCGCTACGCGCCGCGGTTTTCCCGATATTCACGAAAAACCTCAGGGGGGGGGGCGGATATCCGCCCCCCCCCGTCGGTGCGCGGGTTAAGAAGCGTGGGCAGTAGGGCATAACGAACGGTCCTCAGCTTCAGTAGCCGCGGAGGGGGGGGGGGGGCACCGCCGACTTTTGGTCCCATTTTTTCCATGCAGGCCAAAATCAAAGGGGGGCACGGTGCCCCGGTGCCCTCCCCGTTCCGTCGCCTATGCTCAGGTTATTTTTGACCTGACAGGCTCAGGGAGGATTGCTCTTTGTTGTTTTTCTCCGATGAACCCTCTTGCTGCACACTGGCTGATCCAAAGGATGGAGGGGATGGGGGGGGGGGTGCAGACGTATGAAAAAGAAGACAATGTTCTTTCCCTAGCGCACGAAATCAATTCTTAAATGAAAATTAAACGAATAAGCTTCCGTTAAGAAGCCCCCGTTCCGTATCTTCCGTTCCATTCCACGACTCGCACCCAGTGACTTGCTGCAGTAGCGTCATCTATACCTCGCCCTTACTGCCGGGAAGGCCGCGAGTTGCGACATCTATACTATGTCTAGGCCTGAAGTACCTCTTAGTGTTCTTCCGCCACGATGTATTTATTTTTGTCAATCGGTTTGGTCCTTCTGGCCGGATAGGTCGTCAGAATTATCTGAAGGTGCCTGAAATGTCTCGTTAGTGGAAAAAATGTCTCGTTAGTGGAATTCCACTATCTGGCAACTAGCCCTATGTAAACGCGGCTATTGTTGGGTTCATGTAGTGACCCTTGGTGACCTTTGGTGACCTGACCTGTGACCTGACCTGGTATAACCAGTGACCTCTAATAGCAACATATGTACTAGACAACTGACGTCTTATCGCTGATTTTCGACAAAATGCGTTTTACTCGGTGTTATAGCGCTTTCCCTAGAAGCCCCGTGAACGGTGAAACATTTTATCTTTGACCTGACCTGTGACGTCATCGGTGACCCCGAGGTCAATAAAATTTGGTTTCCTTCGACAATTTGACAGGGCTATCGAACGCCGTTTGAATTTTCCGGATCCGTCCAGTAGTTTGGGAGATACGGGGGGGGGCAAAACAATGCCCCCCCACCCACCGCGCGGAAGGTGGCCGGGAGGCCCACCGCCTGCCGGGTTAATCCTAAATGCCAAGCGAGTTACCGTTCGATGTGCGTGACAATGACACATTGTCACCTTGCCATGTACACGACTGCTCACGTGTTGTGGGACCTATGTAGTGTATATGCGACAAGAATGCGACTCTCAGTCACGATATTTGTCACCGGGTGCACCACATTTTGTCACCATTTACAATGGCACAACGGCAACTTTTTTCAGCCCTCCGCTCTGCATGTAATGTGATTAACCCTCGCCAGCACATGCCATTTTCCCATCCTAGAACGCACATGGGGGGGGGGGGGGTTGCCACCCCCCGCGCCATTTCGTTCCTGTTGGAGATAGAGCTTAGCAGTAGAGACCAAAAAGATTTTTTGGGAAGAGACGAATCCAATGATACCCAATTTTACCTTCTCGGGTCAGTCATTGACCTTCCAGGTCAGGTCAAACTAAAAAATGTTGCTGTTTTGGGTCACCGTTGGATATCAAGTGCGCTGCTTATCAAATACCGATGACGATGCTGTTTTCTGGTGCCAAGCCAGCTAGAACCTTTTTGTCACACTATCCGACCATAATTTTGCTGCTGAGGTCATTTCAGGTCAAGTTAGGTCAAGGTCAATTATATGTGTTTGTATGTCTGTGTGTGTCTGTGTGTATACTGATGTGTGCACCGATTGTTTTTGGGTCCATATCACATGAAATCATGATCTGAGAAGCGTTTTGCAGTCAAAAAAACTTCACAAAAAGTAAATTCAGCTTGCCTAAAACGCAATTATCTTAGATGACCTAGGTTGACCTTGACCCTGACCTTGACCCCTGTATATCGTCGAACAACATGTTCCATGATAGGTGGGAGGTAAGACAGGCAAAAAAGACCGAAATCAGGGTGTCAAAAGCTCACAAGGCCCATGGCAAACGCAAGATGTTGAGAATTGGCCATTTGGGTCATGACATGACCTGAAAAACAAGGTCATATCTCCGAAACCAAAAATCACAGAAACTTGAAATTTTCAGTGGACATCAAGAAAGGATAGACGAGCAGCTATACGAAAAATCAGCCTTCTAGCTCTAAAAATGTTGAGTGCAGAGCAGAAAGACTGCCTGGGGGGGGTGGCAACCACCCCCCCCCCCCATGTGCGGGCGAGGGTTAAAAAAAGAATTGTGAGAATACAAATCTGACCTGGATGAAGTTGTTCCTCTTCTCCTCGTTCCAAAAGGTCGGATGGTTAGCCACGTACTTGCTTGATGGTCTGTCTTTTGGTAGTAGCCGTATCATTTCTGCGATCAGCGTCCTCCCTGATCCCTCTTGTAAAGTTTCCAGGCTGAAAAAATAAATAATTAAAATAATTAAATCCTTGCGGTTAAAGGGGGACAGGTGAAACCCCTCTTTTTTCGCAATAAGTCGCAAAAGGTGGTCGATCGCGATGAAAGTTTTAGTAGGTACTCCCGATTAAATTGAACTAACCCTCGCCGGACCTATTGGTTTTCTACATACGCGCCGGCCGAGGGGGGCGCGTATGTACGACCCTCCTCTCCGTTTCGGAGCCCCCCGCCTGTTATCTCGAGAACCAATGGTCGTATCGGACTCCGCGAGGCGGCGTTCGAAAGGTCTCTACGAGACCTTCCCAAACCACTCTTAAGATTTTAAGATTGAGGTCAACTTTCGGGTCAAGGTCAGGTCAAAGGTCAAATTCTGAGGTTTTGCATGATTAGGCTTACGGACAGCGAAATCGATAGCTGCTGCTCGAAACTCACCAAAAATGACCTCAAAGACCTAGTGAAGGTGCCATTTGCGTATAGGGGTCATACTAAGTACGGGTCAAGGTCAGGTATGGTCACGAAAGGTCACGGTTTTAACTTTCTGCTACATGGGCGTGCGACGCATGTTTTATGGCTTATTTTTTTCACGCCGAATCGGATGGAAATGGTTATATGTGACCCCAAGTCACTATGCTGGTGATAAGTGTTCATTGAAAGCATAAAAAATCGTTTATATGATACATATCTAAACGAGGGCTAAGAAAAAAGGTCAATTTTTCAACTCTGCTTTTGACATAGGATTGCACTTTTCTAGACGAGCTTTGTCCCAGGAATCTAGTGGTGCCATTTGTTTTGACATGCGATGTCTGGGAATCTTTTTTTTTTTTTTTTTAACTTCTAGCCATTTATTTGATCATTTGACCACCATTAACCACGCAAAACAAACGCACACAAACATTACATACAAAATTACAACATAATATGACACACATAGCTTAACAGCTTTACTAACAGACCTTTTAACAAAAAACACAAAACACAAAACCAAACAAAGCAAAAAAAGAAAAGAAAAAAATAAGCAAACGAACCCAAATAAAAGTGACGACATACGTAAGCATTCGGATCAACTAATAACGGCATTCGTGACCCTCCACAGGGCATCATATCTATCCATTTTGTCATTTATTTGCGCCACATGCTTTTCCATAAGACTGTATTGTTGCAGCGTGCTGATAAAGGTCTGGAAGGTTACCGGTCGGTTACTAACTCTACAATTCCAAATATACTGTTTGGCTACCAAAATCAGTAGATTTAAGCGATCAACAAAGTGAGCTTTGCCTTCGACCCCGCATATTATCTGTTGTAGAGACAGCTCCTCTCTTACCCTGAATCTGTCCTTCAACTGACGCCAGAAACTCGCCACTACCTGACAATGCCAAAAAAGATGTCCAATAGATTCTTGATACATTGGACAACTCCGACACTTGTTTGTTTCAATTAGGCCATACATATACAGACGCTTATTCGTGGGTAAGAAACGATGTAAACACTGATATTGCAACCATCTTAACTTTCGATCTTCACTAATTGCGTACACAAAGTTAAATGCTCTATCCCAATCATAAGTTGCTGGTAACCCCAGTTCTTCCTGCCACTTAATGCATGCAATCGGCTTCGCCTGATTTTCTCTGATAATTTTCAGATACGCCCATCTTACTACTTTCTTTGTTTCTAATAGTTCTTGCGTGACCTTATTTCTGACCCTTGTGATAGGCTCCTCTACGTTCAGCAGTTCACGCCAATTCTCGGGGATTGTCCTAATCAACGATTGACATGGTAATGGGTGTAAGTCGTACTTTAATGCCAACTCATTTGCAGACAACATTCGATGTCTATCGTAATCGTACAAATCGCTCACTTTGACCATTCCCTTAGCAATGTATACACTTCTCCTTATCCCCTGAATTTTCTCTATTCGTATATTTCTATTGAACCATATCACTTCATTAAGCACATCGCCAGCTGTTAGGGATTCTTTTGTAGCTACTTCTCGCCAGGCTAATACGGTTTCTCTCCAAAAACTATTACTCACGCGCCCCTGTACCTGTCTTAGGTCAGGGTTGCATTGGAATATACTGACATCGCCGTTAACCGTCAAAACTGGGCTTATAACCTTTTTCCAACTAGAAACATTATCTTTGTCGAGATATCGTTTGACCCATCCAATCTTCAGACTTTTTACTACCGTCAAAACATCTGGCACCTTTAGGCCTCCTTTTTTGTATTCCATTTTGAGAACTTCTTTCTTAACCCTAGCTCTTTTCTTGCTCCAAATGAACTGGAAAATAATATCATCTATACGTTTGATCATATCGGCTCTTGGTTGTGGGAGTACAGACATTACGTAAATTAATTGCGACAATGCGACAGATTTGACCAAATGGATCTTGCCATATGGCGTCAATCCTCTTTGCAGCCACGGGTTAAGACGTTGTTGCAATTTATCAATCTTATTTGTATAATTTTTCTGCAAGATATCCTCCTGGAGTTCGGTATCAATTAGCAAGCCTAAAATCTCGATCGGCTCCCTCGTCCATTTCAAGCCAATTTCTTCGCAAATGAAGTCTTTTGTCTGTGATTCATTGCCAATCCACGTGCAGTGGGTTTTATGTTTATTTAACTTCAATCCCGACACTGCTTCAAAACTATCGAAGGTCGCTATACACTGTCTGAGTGAGTTCGTTGTTCCGTCCAAAAATACCGTAAGATCATCAGCGTAAGCTGTAACCTTCACAGTGATGGAGCCCGACAGGTCCACCCCCTTGACCTCATCGTTATTTCGTAATGTGCGAATGAGGGGCTCTATACACAACAAAAACAGGTAACAACTCAGTGGGCAGCCTTGCCGTAGTCCCCTTTTAATCACATACGGCTCAGACAAAAAGCCGTTTACTTGGACTCTAGCCGTAGGGTAATGTTCAGGCAGATCGGTATACAGTATATCTATCCACTTTTGGAAATTTGGTCCAAACCCGTTCCTTCGAACTACCTCTTTGAGATAAGACCAGCTCACGCTATCGTACGCTTTTTGCATATCACATGCCAAGAGTAAAGCAGAAATCTTATTCTCTTTACACTGTTGTATAGTATCCAGAATTAATCTGACATTTTCACCAATGTATCTCCCTTGTATAAACCCAGTTTGGTCTTCATGAATCAAGTCCTTAATCACATTCCTCACCCTTAAAGCAATCGCTTTCGTTATTAATTTGTAAAGAACATTTAATAGACTGATCGGTCTTAGATTTTCAACGTGCCTCCTAGCGATGTCTGGGAATCAAAGCTCTCCCATCTTCATCACAACCGGGAAACATTCGAACTTCGAATTGGGTTTATTGCGCCCTTGAACTCTGACGCAGCAATCACCCAAAGGTCTCCCATCACAGGCACGGGAGCCATCAAACAAGCAACTGACCGCCACGCAGTCACAAAAATCCAACTCAACAATGCAACGTCATCGCCGCACTCGTCTCAACTGCGCCGTTCACGTGTCAACCCCGCCACGCCGACCACACCCAAGAGCTATGCTACGCACGTCCTGTCCTCTGTCTCATCACCTCTAATTTGTGGCTAAGAGTTGTGCCACCAGGCGGCAGCACCCGTCGGCCTATAGCTCTCGCCACTGCCGCACCGAGCAATGAGCGTACGGTTCTCCAGTAAAAGTCTTGTTGGTTTTGCTTTTTCGGACATATCTGGTCCTATATAATGTTCAAATGCATAAGTATCAACCCGAATTATGTGTATGTGTTACAGGCAAAGTGAAAACTCGGGCATTTTGCAAAATGCCTAGGCAATTTGTAAAATGCCTGACCCGCCAGGCATTTTGCAAATTGCCTAGGCAGTTTGCAAACTGCCTGACCCACCAGGCATTTTGCAAACTGCCTAGGCATTTTACAAAATGCCTGACCTGCCAGGCATTTTGCAAAATACCTGAGTTTCCATATATTCCACCGTTTTTGTTGACTACAGGCGTTGATCATAAACGTTCCACTGTGACTGTGCCCACAACACATTTCACATGTGTTGTGGCCTGTGGGCACATGTGACACATTCCACGGTCACGAATACAGGGTGTCACGAAATTGTTGCGGGATGTTGTACCTACTTGTGTCCCGAAATGTATTGCATCGTAGTTGCGTCATGTGTTCTCCAGCACCTCGCTGACAAGTTATCAGCGGCCACATGGTCTGTCCCCGCGGCACCTGGTGAAGCTCAAATAGGCCTCTGTAGCCCATCATGCCCCAAACGAGAATCCCCAGTGCCCAGTGGGTGCTTCACCATCTCGACAGTGTAGCGCCTCTGAGCTGCTGTTGGCCCAGAACTGGTTGTCGGGACGGTTAGTGACTAAGAAGAACTCTAATAGCCGTTTTCACGACGGGCTATCCGGCGAGTGCACCTTATTTGACCAAATCTGCACCTAATCTCTTTTACAGCAATATCTTTATTTTATGAATTTATTTCAGTGTTTTGACCGATGATGCTCTCTGATAATATGACAAAGGAGGCATATAAGCAATTAGTACAACCCTAGCTGATAGCTACTAAGAGACACACTGAACCTAATTTGACCAAATCTGCGCCTAATCTGCACCAGATGTGAACCAAATGTGTACCAGATGGCCGTCGTGAAAGCAGCTAATATCGCCTCACGGCCTCATTATTGAAAAGTCTGAATCTCTAGTCCTGAATGGTTCAGATTTGGTGGGTTTTGTCGACATCCAGCTGCATCACTTATGGATGACAGTAAGTCAGGGTTGCAGCCTGAGGTTGAGCGGCTTCAGCTTCAGGGTAAAGTCTTCAGATACCGGGAGATGGCCGATTTAGATGCCGAGTGCCCTGGTCCAGATGCCCTGGTGCCGGACCCGTTAAAATTACATCCATTCAGCGCTAAGGAGGGGCATGGAGGGACAAGACCGCGTCAACCGCGCATCAAGTTCGTGACACTTTGTATACCTACGTCTTGCGTCAATTCTGTCGAGATGGAGCCACCGCTGAATGGACTTGAGCCACCGTCTCCGTACCTTACGTATATACGGAGTTGTAGCCGTGTGTATAAAAGTTGCGATGTCCAGTATTCTGCCCTGGTGGACAACTGTTCCGGCAGAGACGATTGTAAACGTGTTACAATCAAATTTTCGTAAATTGGAAGAGTATTCTTTTCTGATCAATATCCACTCATAGTATTTTCAAAAAGCCACCAAGAGCTCTTAGAAACAGTACAATCATTGTACCGAGCGCATCATTCCCCACGAAACCACGCCCGGTGCTCGGCACCCGACGGCCGCTGGGGCTCAGTGACCTGAACTCGGCGGCGCTACCCGGAGAACACAGTGTCCCCTCCCTCACTTGGTGCGCATTGACAGCGATTAACTTTTGTAAGCGGCAGTTACAAATGACGCTTACCTATGCATCGTCGCTAGTGCGAGTTTGATGTCAGACATTTTGCAAAATGCCTGGGAAAATAATTCAGGCAGTTTGCAAAATGCCTGATGGGTCAGGCAGTTTGCAAACTGCCTAGGCATTTTGCCTGGCCGGTCAGGCATTTTGCAAATTGCCTAGGCATTTTGCAAAATGCCCGAGTTTTCACTTTGCCTGTAACATATGCACATTTACCACGAGACTGTGAAATTGCATCGTTGTATGCCAAATACTTTCCGAGATATTCACCAAAAACCACATTTTCTGCCGTTTGGGGTATTCCGGCCGCAATCTGCCTGGGATCGCCTATGACATCAGTAGAGCCATCTAACGAGAGGAACGCGGCAACACAGAATCATGAATGAATCGAGTGCGTAGTAAACGGTGTATGAAAGGGAGACTCGGCAGAGGCTATCCGGGTGGCCGGCGCGCGGCGCGCCCTCAGGCATCGGCCGACCCTTCGGACCGCGTGGGGTCAGAGGTCGCGCTCGGGAAGCCTCGGCTCTGGGTTTTAGCGCTGTGCAGTGTGCAGTCAGGAAGGGAGCATAGGATAGCGCTAGCCCGACTGACTAGTATCTCGGCTGATTCGTGTGGGTTGAAGGGAGCACAGAACCGGAACTGGTTGCCCTCCCGCCCGCCGAGCGACCAACGACTAATACCCTGGAGAACCGTACTCATCTCGGCCACACTACCTATACCTATATTTCTCAACATGCGATGTTCAGAAGGGCCTCTAATTCACGAAAATGCTTATGACGTCACAATGCCCTATGCATGTTGGAGCTATTTTTTTACAATTTGGCGGTCAAAAATCAAGATAGAAAGATGAAATTTGGGACATCTAATGTTTCGATAGAGCCCCATAACATATAGCTATTCTATTTTTTGGTAATTCTCAAAATTTTGGATTTATTAGCTGTTTTCCAAAAAAATATACAGTTTTTTAAAAAATTTTAGGGGTAAAAACGCATTTTATGGAAAATCCGAAATAGCCGTTTTAACCATATTCCTGGCGGGGGGGGGGGGGCCTCAGGAGCCCCCCCTGAGGTTTTTTGGCTATTTCTCCCAAACGCGTTGAGCTAGGAAGCTCAAATTTTCTGACTTTTCCTAAAAGGCTTCTACGCAACATGTCTGAAAACTTTGAGTTGATCTGACCTCAGGTCAGGTCACCAGAGGCGGTTTGGTGACCCTACCTCAGAAAAGTTTGCAATCACGCCAGAGCTAGAGTTTTTGACCGATCAATTTCTTCTCTTCAGGCTTTAGTTAGGGTACCAGTATGTGCAATTTGAATATCTCGGAATTTTGATATCGGTGCCCTAAGGTCAGGTCAGTTTCGAGACCTCCCCATTATAAGTCAATGGGGGAAAAATCAACTCCCTGTTTTTACCACTAAAACGGGTCGGAATGGCCCCATATGCCATACATGACTTCATATACGATCAACCTTCACTACCTTGAGGTCTGTTTTGCTGTTGGGCAGCTGTGAGGTCATGTGACGTCATCAAAAGTCACCAAAGGTTTTTGGCCAATAACTCAGTACAGGAACAAGATACAGACGCGTGGATGGTCTCATTGTGTTCAGCTCGTCAAGATATGATATTAATGATATACATGATGACCTCGAGGTCACGTGACCTGAGGTCAACCTTTGACCTTGACCTTTCGAGGTCAACATATATATCATTCGGTGCGGATTGACGAGAGGATCACGATGATGCCCTTTGTTCGTTCCTATCTTGACTAATTCGAAAGTTATTCGAGAAAAACTCTCTCCATATCTAGCGCCGCCATTTTGACTTTTTCGACCCCTGTGACGTCATCTTTGACCTGACCTGAAAATGACCTTAGTAAAAATTGTAGATCTTGACCGTGCGTATCCGATGCCGTTTACCGTTTGTCGCTGCGATGTGTAGTTTTTTAGATCTGAAGGGGGGCCGAATCGCCCCCCCCCCCCCGCCAGTTTCTTGTCCCGGCGGAGCCCGCCAGGAATAGGGTTAAAGAACTCGTTGAGCTGCGTCTTTTTATGTCCTTAATTTGCAAATTGCTTTAAACCCTGATTTTTGGTGATTTTTTAAACATTTACCATTTTTTGACTGAAAACGCCATGAGTTACATCACTAAAATCGATATGTTACAGGGAGTATGCGATTTCAGTTAGTTTGCAACGACCCTAGGGTGGTTGTAACCTCCCTGAACGATCAGTTTGTTTGCAACGACCCTAGGGACGTTACAAAATAACTGCTCGTTCCGGGACGTTGTAACGAAACTAGGGTCGTTGCAACCTCCCTAGTTAGTATGCAACGAACCTAGGGTTGTTACAAAATAACTAGGGAGTTTAAGAATTCATCGAGTCTTGTTTCACAGGAGGGCCGTCAACAATCTTGACCAATGAAAATCTTGTTCAATCTACATAGTTCTGTTTAACCCTATTCCTGGCGGGCTCCGCCGAAACAAGAAACTGGCGGGGGGGGGGCCGATTCGGCCCCCTTCATATCTCAAAAACTACACATCGCAGCGACAAACAGTAAACGGCATCGGATACGCACGGTCAAGATCTACAATTTTTACTAAGGTCATTTTCAGGTCAGGTCAAAGATGACGTCACAGGGGTCGAAAAAGTCAAAATGGCGGCGCTAGATATGGAGAGAGTTTTTGTCGAATAACTTTCGAATTAGTCAAGATAGGAACAAACTAAGGGCATCATCGTGATCCTCCCGTCAATCCGCATCGAATGATATATATGTTGACCTCGAAAGGTCAAGGTCAAAGGTTGACCTCAGGTCACGTGACCTCGAGGTCATCATGTATATCATTCGATGCGTCTTGACGAGCTGAACACAATGAGACCATCCACGCGTCTGTATCTTGTTCCTGTACGGAGTTATTGGCCAAAAACCTTTGGTGACCTTTGATGACGTCACATGACCTCACAGCTGCAAAACAGACCTCAAGGTAGTAAAGGTTGATCGTATATGAAGTCATGTATGGTATATGGGGCCATTCCGACCCGTTTTAGTGGTAAAAACAGGGAGTTGATTTTTCCCCCATTGACTTATAATGGGGAGGTCGCGAAACTGGTCACCGATATCAAAATTCCGAGATATACAAATTGCACATACTGGTACCCTAACTAAAGCCTGAAGAGAAGAAATTGATCGGTGAAAAACTCTAGCTCTGGCGTGATTGCAAACTTTTCTGAGGTAGGGTCACCAAACCGCCTCTGGTGACCTGACCTGAGGTCAGATCAACTCAAAATTTTCAGGCCTGTTGCGTAGAAGCCTTTTAGGAAAAGTCAGAAAATTTGAGCTTCCTAGCTCAACGCGTTTGGGAGAAATAACCAAAAAAACCTCAGGGGGGGGGCTCCTGAGGCCCCCCCCGCCAGGAATAGGGTTAAAAGAAAAGAACAAAATTTGAACATTCAGCCAAGGAGTACATGTGGTGCCCGGGACAAAGCACGTAACTGTTATAATTTTGGCTGCATTATATCGCCAGCATATGCTTACATGTAGAAAATATAGTTACTGGGGTAGGTGTGATGGATTTCCGTCGCTATCCGTTTGCGAGTTATCCCTCACACTTTTAGGGGTGCGGGTCGCGTATTTACAAATTGCAACCGAGCTCCGCCGTAGGGTATTTTATTTCCGCCGTAGTGCATTTCACTTGGGGGATTTCCTACCATAAATCTGCCTGAGCTTAGGGTAATTACAATTTGTCGGCGACATTCAAAAATGATGCACCTTTTTTCGCAGTATAGGATATCGCATGTGCATATTTCTGCCTTTTTGGGTGCGCTTTTCCATCCATCGGTTTTTCGTGGGTAACTCACTTAAAAACCGTCCGATCGCGACGAAACTTTCAATACCCCCGATTTTATCAATTTTACACCTACCCTGAAAATTTCATGACCCTGACCCAAATGACCTTTGACCTGTGACCTATTTCTCGAGACCATGTTTGGCCCGAATCGCGATTCGGCGTATGTCGGCTCGCATTAGCCGCGCGGTTGCTGTCTTCACGTAGTTTCAAGCGTTGAATCATGTGATATGATGCTGGTCCCATGCATTAGGGTGGGTGTCAAGGTCACCTGAAGGTCAGGTCAGCTCAATGACCTTTGATGACCTCGGTTCACTTTTTCGAGTTTTGCATGTTTCTAGGCTAGTTTTTGGAGCTGATTTCGAATTTAGCAACCATTTGAACATTACATGGGGGTGTAACGAAATTATCCGGACACCTTTCTTCCCGCTGTAATTAAAAAGCAAAACAATCTGGTACTTTTCCTTTTAACTGAGCATGTAGCCACCTTTCATAAAAACACAGTGGCGAATGTTCTGGAGCATTTCAGCCAATTGATTCTCCAGCACACTGGCTTTGATGCGGACCAACGCCGTCTAAACCTGTGCCTGCGGTTGAGCGGTGCTTATGGCGGGTGGCTCTTCATACACCTCCTGCTGAACAAGAGCCCACAGGTTTTCGATTGAATTGGGATCGCGACTTTTTCCAAGTCATAAGCGTTAGCCCAGAATGATTGAAGGTTCTATCGGCATCACTTCCCGTTCTTTTAGGGACTTTTAAGTAGCGCGCCGCCCCGCATGAAGACAGCGTGGCTTGAATCAGGCATCAGTGCGCGTTCAAAAACCGTGCCCTCCTATGCCGTCTGGTTGAGCGCCTCCAATAATTCATTGGCCAGTATGTTGCTCCGGTAATGCTTGGCGTTGATGGCGGTATTCTGTGACACTATGTCCTGTTGGAGCATTGCTAAGCAGCTGAACATGCTTCAGATCTGGATATTACCCGGATGTTTGACGGCGGCGAAGGCCAGCAAGTTCGAGCGGCTGGCCGCCACATGGCCGATTTGACGGTTCAAAGGATAATACAGCTCAAACGGCTACCCATCCAACCAGATCACCCCACCGTTATCTTTCTTCGACCAGTGGACGCGATCTGAAGTGAGGCGAAAGGTGGTGAACTGGTTGTTTTTCCGTCAGTTTCGTTGTCTTTTCCAGTTTGAAGGGCACTAGAACCAAGTGGGCGGGTAGCGGTGAACCATGATATGGGACCTCTTATTATCTGACTTGGTAAGAATTCGAGTCAATTTGCGGATTGATTGGTGCCGTTTCCTTGCCGCTATCTTGATGACTCTCCTCACCACTTGAAAAAGGGCGGCTTTTGTGGTCGCGACCGGGCTGAGTCTGCCACCGAAGTCCCAGCTTATTACGCCTCAGGCAGATGTGCAATTGGCTGCTGCTGATGTCCAGCTTCTGGCTCATGACGCCGTGGATGCCGCCATGCAATTTTACCACGAAAGAAGAGATTGTATCCCTTTCTCGCAACTGCCTTAGACGAAAATACAGGGTGGGCCGAAATAAAGTACCTTGAAATTTTTGTCTCGTGCTTTTCAAGCGCACGTGCTGCATTTGTGATTTTTCGCATGCCGACTGCAAACCATATGGCAAGATAGATTATCAGAAAACTTCACTTGAAAAATGTGGTCCGACACACACAAATCGTTTTGCGTTGAGACTTATGTCTTGACGAACTCTCTTGATGAGACCAGGCGGCAGTATCTAAAGAAGTTCGGTCTGGACCATCGGAGGCTCGACCTTGCACCGGGGAACAAGTCTATCCAGAAGTGGGTAGCTAAGTTTCGAAATTTCGGAACGGTGGTAAAAACCAAGCCGCCCGGGAGAGGTCGCACGGTCAGATCTGAGGCCAACATTCAACGGGTATCCGCCTCTACCCTTCAGAGCCCAAAAAGATCCACTCGGCGTCGCTCTCAGGCACTGAATATCAGCAGGACAACTCTGCGGAGAATCATGAAAGAAGATCTTGGACTGTACCCGTACCGGCTTTCAATACATCAGAAGCTATCATCATGCGACAGGGAGCGTCGGGTCGCCATGGCCGAGTGGTTCGAACACAACCCACGTGTGTTCAGCAAGCTGTGGTTCAGTGACGAGGCTCACTTCTGGCTGAACGGATATGTCAACACCCACAATTCTGTGCACTGGGGCAAGGAACCACCAGATGAGGTCCTCTGCAGGCCTCTTCACTGCGAGAAGGTTACGGCGTGGTTGGCGATGCGGCACGGCGGGGGAACTATCGGTCCCTTCTTCTTTGAAAATGAAAACGAAGTGGCGACAACGATCAACTCTGCTCGCTATGTCAGCACAGCGCTGGAGCCGTTCTGGAGAGAACTCGGGGAGAGGCCACTCAGGCGTAACCAAGAGTGGTTCCAGCAGGATGGTGCCACACCCCACACTGCTTGCGCATCGATGGATTGGGTTCGAAGTCACTTCCCGGATCGACACATCAGCCTGAAGTCGGCCGTTCCATGGGCCCCTCACTCTCCTGACCTGAGTCCCCTGGACTTTTTCATGTGGGGATATCTTAAGGACCGGGTATATGCGGGAAGACCGGCAACCACTCACGAGCTCAAGACCGCCATAGTCCAGGAGGTGGACCGTATCCCCGCTGACATGGTCGACAAGGCCATCATCCATCTCAAGGAAGTTCGTCTGCCGCTGGTGAAGCAGCGCCGCGGTGCCCACCTGGAGCACATCCTGTGAGGTGTGAGCGGCTGACAGATGCGAACAATAGTGCGCAGTGAGTTTTGCCATTTCATTGTAATTCGAAATATACCTGGTTTACCATTGTACCATTGTAAATATACATGTTATCGAAAGAAAACTGAAGGTACTTTATTTCGGCCCACCCTGTACCATGTGAACCCGTCTGTGAATCGACTCCTACTCAGAGCAAGAGTCACATTCACATGACAAGGTCAGATCACTGCTGAGTTGAAAACCGATAGCAGAGGCACGTATTCATCTCCAATATTCCCACTTCTAACATCAGAAAGGATAAGGAAACTGTGCAAACAGATATGGCGAAAAATGGATGTCCGGATAATTTCGTTGCACCCTGTACTGAAGTAGTTTTGGTGCCTTCGTAACATGTTAAGAAGCTGTCAGAGAAAAAAATTAGCGTTCTGCCCCTCCAACTTTTGCTGATTTGTAGAACTTCATTGTTTAGCAAACCAATCTTGTTCGCATTGAGGAGCTTTGAAATGTCTGTGTTATTCATAATGTTAGTACTGCAATTAAAAAAAAAAGATTCAGTGCTGCACATTATCTAACTTAACCCTCGCATGTGTGCGGCGTTTGCCAGCTTCTAATGTGTAGGGGGGGGGGGGTCGGTTGGACCCCCCCTTGCCGTTTGGCCCCTGATCGAGCTAGAGCTTCGCGGAAAAAACGAGCGTGTTGCCCGTGACGAGAGGAAGCCGATGATACCCAATTTTAAGGTCCTAGGTCATTGATTGACCTTCCAGGTCAGGTCAATGACCCAAAGTCGGGAAAATCGGGACCAGTTAGAAAGTCGTAAAGTGTGGCTGCTAAGGGGTTTTTCGGGGTACTGATCACGAATATCGTGTTAGTTTTGATCACAGATGATGTCTTGAAGCATTTAGACCAGGTCGGGTCAGGTCAGGTCAGGTCAACCAGTAGGCGTCGTGACGGGTATTCGTAGTACATGTCAACCGCCTCTGACAGCTTCGTAACATGTTACGAAGTCACCAAAACTACTTCGTAAATGTTCAAATGGTTGCTAAATTCGAATTCAGCTCCAAAAACTAGCCTAGAAACATGTAAAACTCGAAAAAGTGACCCGAGGTCACCCGAGGTCACCAAAGGTCAATGACCTGACCTGACCTTCAGGTGACCTTGACACACACGGGAGTAACATCAAATCACATGTTTGAACGCTTGAAACCACGAAAAGCTTGCAAACACGCGGCTAGTGCGAGCCGACATACGCGAAATCGCGATTCCGGCCAAACATGGTCTTGGAAAAGAGGTCAAAGGTCATTTGGGTCAGGGTCATGAAATTTTCAGGGTAGGTGTAAAATTGATCAATGCGAGGGTACTGAAAATTTCGTCGCGATCGGCCGCTTTTTACGCGAGTTATTCGCGAAAAACCATGGGGGGGGTCCATCCGACCCCCCCCCCTACACATGCGAGGGTTAACAACCGGGCATCGCAAGTTTGACGACTTTTGCTCCACCACCTTCCCTGGAAAAGCTCCACCCTTGCCTATGGGGCAGAATATAAGGGACAACAACACAAAACAAGACAGATAAAAAACAAAGCAAAATTAACTCTTTACCTAATGAAATTCAGGCTGGAGCAAAAACATAGGTAAAAGGTATCTATGTCAAATTAGAATGAAAGATTAAAATCAACCTGACCAGGCCTTATGGTCTGACCTGGTCCTAACCACCTTACTTCGCCCAACTTTACCCAATTCAACCTAGCCTACCACAACACCTGCAGAGGTACCTTCCTGGAAAAATGACGCCCAGGGAGATGACTGTCCAACTCATTGGAATCACGGACGTATAAATAAACTGGACCCGCAACCACCTCCATTCAGGTGAAGCCGACAAGGCGCCATTTTACGTTGCCAAAAAACCGTGCTCTGGAAGGTCATCGAGCCAATACAATTAGAATTGCGTCCAAACGGATGATCGGATCGAGATGCTGGTGGTACCGTTCGACGGGTAATTCCTTGAGGCAGGTGATGATGGATGTCACATGTCACCCGGTGTCACATGGCGCGTGCCACGTGCCGACAAACTTACAAAGGGCAAAAACCTTTAAGCGACGCTTCAAATCAAACGAAGGGCGGCACAGGTGCCAAACTCACAGGTCACATGTCCCAGTGTTCGACCACTAACATATGGTATGCTCGGCATCAGGGGGTGCGGAATGCACGCGCTAGTGGCGAAAAACATGTTTTGAGGAGACGTCCTCCGATTCCGGAAAACCTTGACCTAGGAACACCAAATTTGGCACACTGACACTACTGGACACGCGCTTTAAGGTGCTGTACAAATAGGCGTGCTGGGATACACGGTGCACGTGCTGTGCACGTGCAAACCTTTTGATGTTGCACTCCAGGTGTCACATATGCGGGTAGGGCGGGTAGCGCTGGCAAGCTCAAAGTGCCAAATTTACACAGGCCACCCAGAATGCATTCCAGCATAGTTATTGAGCATATCCATCTCCTGGTGGCCCCCAAAGGTGCGCTCTGCACGTGCAAAAAATTATCCGCGCCGGGCGGTGGGGATGCTTGGACACCCTATGTGGATTTATGTAAATATCTCGAAAACGGCGTTGTGTAGCGCCGCCGTTTTTGGCACACCTTTTCATGCATCTTTTTCACACATGCTGCGTAACTTTCAGACTTGTGTCACTCAAGGTTAGGTCATCAGGTTACGTCCAAGTGACCTTACCTTAGGAAAAGTTATAGTGCCCGTCATAGCTACACAGACTGAACAATCGGTTTAAAACGTGCAGCGATTGATAAGAGCAACAGTATATACGTAGAGTACCTCAACCTCGGAATTTCAATCAGTGGCGGCGGAACACCTTCAATTAAAGGGGGCACTGCCGACTTTTGGTCCCATTCTTTCCATGCAACGCCCTATGGGCGTTGCATGGAAAGGGAAGGGCTATGTTAAAATGCCAAAATTAAAGGGGGGCACGGTGCCCCGGTGCCCCCTCGTTCCGCCGCCTATGATTTAAATATCACTTGCTTGCTCAATGCTCATTGCTCAGCTCGTATTGTAAGAGCACTGCGGCACAGCATAGATGCAGGCGCTTTGCTACTGCCATCTATGGGTGAAAGATGAAGATAATGGTTATTGCGGTACAGTATTACTGCAGGCGCAAACAACGTAGATAACAAAGATGCCTATGCTGCGCTGGCCGGCGATTGAGCGGCGTAAATTTGCGTTGCTGGGTAGCAAAAAGTTTAGGAGCCCGAATTTGACAAAATACCTAAATGATCTGCCGTCCTGGTGGTCTGAGGTCGCAAAATCAACAGAACCCTAGTTCAGTGATATTGTAATTTCGAGGTAGAGGTAGGTACTCTACGTATATACTGTTCTGTTGATCTTATCAATTGCTGCACGTTTTAAGCCGATTGTAGGAGTCTGTGTAGCTATGACGGGCATTATAATTTTTCCTAAGGTAAGGCCGATTGGACGTAACCTGGTGACCTAACCTTGTGCGACCTAAGTCTGAAAGTTATGCAGCATTTGTGAAAAAGTTGTATGAAAAGGTGTGCCGAAAACGGCGGCGCTACACAACGCCGTTTTCGAGATATTTACATAAATCCACATAGGGTGTCCAAGCATCCCCACCGCCCGGCGCGGATAATTTTTTGCACGTGCAGAGCGTACCTTTGGGGGCCACCAGGAGATGGATATGCTCAATAACTATGCTGGAATGCATTCTGGGTGGCCTGTGTAAATTTGGCACTTTGAGCTTGCCAGCGCTACCCGCCCTACCCGCATATGTGACACCTGGAGTGCAACATCAAAAGGTTTGCACGTGCACAGCACGTGCACCGTGTATCCCAGCACGCCTATTTGTACAGCACCTTAAAGCGCGTGTCCAGTAGTGTCAGTGTGCCAAATTTGGTGTTCCTAGGTCAAGGTTTTCCGGAATCGGAGGATGCCTCCTCAAAACATGTTTTTTCGCCACTAGCGCGTGCATTCCGCACCCCCTGATGCCGAGCATACCATATGTTAGTGGTCGAACACTGGGACATGTGACCTGTGAGTTTGGCACCTGTGCCGCCCTTCGTTTGATTTGAAGCGTCGCTTAAAGGTTTTTGCCCTTTGTAAGTTTGTCGGCACGTGGCACGCGCCATGTGACACCGGGTGACATGTGATATCCATCATCACCTGCCTCAAGGAATTATCCGTCGAACGGTACCACCAGCATCTCGATCCGATCATCCGTTTGGACGCAATTCTAATTGTATTGGCTCGATGACCTTCCAGAGCACGGTTTTTTGGCAACGTAAAATGGCGCCTTGTCGGCTTCACTATCTTCCATAGGAGGTCCATTGGGATTGTCAGTCCAGTTTATTTATACGTCCGTGATTGGAATACTACCATGATTGCTTGTCAAAATGTGTGTCATCATGCTCTTGTTTGACAAGTGATGTATGATAAATGTGATATTCAATAATTGTCTCCAGGCTGTTGACTGGAGTGATCAAAATATCCAAATAATCAGGGTACAATGCTGTGCATAGTGCACACTAATCATGTTGTTTTTGTGTAGGCCCTCTGCGCATTGTTGTGTGCACTGCTATGTGCACCGTAAGTAAAAAAGTGACTGGTGGTACATGACAAAAGGTTGTACAACGTGAAGTTCATGCCCTTGGTCTTGCTGGTGTTAAATGCCTATAGCTATAGCAGGATCAGTGAGGGTTGTAGACATGCTACATACATTGTGCATTGAAGATATTGGCACAAAGTTCATCCGTAATTACTATGCTTAACACCTAATGTAAGAAGCAACATAAATGTCCAGATGATAAAGCTCTCTGGTCAACATCACACAAATTTATTGACATAGTTTGCAGGTACATATTTACATTCATAGCAAATACTTTCAATTTGATTCAGAAACTAGGTGCTAGTAAGCTTGCATTTTTGTAGGTACAACAATGACCATATATTAAATCATAAAAACCTTCTCATGGCATTCATCACATACCTTTTTACCGAACAAGTACCTATCTACCATGCAATGATTCTAAATTGTGTCCGCAATCCATCTATATCTCAACTACTGGCACAATGTATTTGAAATACCCTAACAAAACCTATAACTGTACATAAGAAGAATGCAATACTACAAGAACTATGAATTTCTGAAGTTATTCTCACATGCTGGAATGTTGAAACTCTACTTTTGTCATCCATTTCCACTTTTGATTGAGCCATCATATATAACTGTTTTCGCTCTTCAGTCATAAGCTTTCGCACAAATCTTGAATTTTTACACATCATCTTGAACCATGCTCCAGTCTTTCCAGCAAGGTACTATGTAACATCAAAGCAATTTTGATTTGTTACAACAGCTTCAGATCATGATAGGCTTGAGGTTTGTTACACCATTTGCCAGACAAACCTCTACAAAATGTGTATCAATTTCCAAACTAAGTAATTGATCATATCAGTATTTGCAGTTTCCACACAATGTTTCATAATATTATTCTATGTTTATATAAAGAAACTTAAATAATCCACAAATTGTTATTGAAACACTCCCACTTCAAGAATTCACAGCAATAACAGTACAAGTTCAGATTTCAGAAGCAAACAAACATTGCGCCAGATTTCGTATGAAACGCGCCATCATCCTGAAGTTTCTACCACAGACGGTAGTTTTACCGCAGCCGTAGTGCGAAAACCCCTGCCCACCTTACCCCACGGCGGAGCTCGGTTGCAATTTGTAAATACGCTTGCGGGTCGCATAAAACCCCTCGTTTTATTTCGCGATTATCTCGCGCTAAAAGCGGCCGATCGTGACGAAACTTTGAGTGTCCTCGAACTTATCTACGTTACTGGTTACACATTCCCTATACAGTTCATGATCCTGAAACCAATGGCATTTGATCTTTGATCTGATTTCTGAGACCATGGCAGACCGAAATTATTTGCCATATATGTTAGCGCACATAAAATTGCGTTTCCGGACTTCTATTGTGATTACATATAAACGTGCCAACATGTGAACTGATGGTTGTCCCATGCATCATGATGGGTTTCAAGTTGAATTGTCAGTTGTCGGCCAGGTCAAGGTCATTGACGTTTGGTGACTTCGGGTGACTGTTTCAAATTTTACGATTTTAAGGGATTTTTTTTAGCTTATTTTGAATCCAGCATTCGTTGAGACATTTGAGAAGTACGTAGGTATAGTTGTAACGCCAATGCAACTTGCTACGAAGCTGTTGCTGGTGGTTTAGGTACACCTGCTAATATAAACAGGTTGTGCGGGTGGGACGCTTCTACTTTACCCAAACTTACCCAAAACCCAACCCAGCCTGGCTTTATCCTCGCCCCCCTCCAAGTTTTTTTTTTCGCGATAGCTCCGAACACGCCAGCAACAGAGAGCTGAAACTACGCATACCTGACCTTTGATTCAAGCCAGATCTCGTGATATCAACCAGATTTTCAGGTCAGGTCAGGTTACTGACCTATGACGTCATAAGTGGACGGTCCTCAGATGCCGCAACTTCGCAACGCCCTCAGTCCCAGAGGAGTTTTTACAGGGTGATGAAGCTTACAGTACGTGCATCTTCTAGAAGTCTCACATTGTACCTCTAGGATTTTTCCTAAAGATCACATGAGGTCAGGTCGGTCACGTGACCTCACCACTAAAAGTCCATTGAGAAAAATGAAAACTGCTATTCTGGCGCCGGGAACGATCTCAAACTATCTCAAGCACACGGATCGTGATTTAATGCACTCCTTGCAAGGTTAGATGCTTCAATTTTGCATTGTTGACGTTGCATGACGTCATTTATGACGTCACTAGGGTCATACGAGCTTTTCGTCAATAACTCCCGATCAAACTGAGCTAGCGAGACGGTTAAGCCACCGATGGACACAGGAAGACCTGCCGAATCGAATAATATGCAACATGACCTCCTTTGACCAATTTCGCGACCTAGGGGTCTTTGACCTGACCTTGACCCGAGGTCAACACCTCAAGTTGACCTCACCCGAACAAAAAGTATACCATTCGATGTGCGTAAGCAAGGCGAGCACGTTGATGCTAAAATCGCGCTCAGCGACTGTTTTTTAAGAAGTTATTAATCAAAAAACGAACCCGTGTCTTGGGTCACTTGACCTGACGGTCACCGGTTGACGTGAGACCTTAAACTCGGGTACATAGTTGCTGTGTCTCCTAACGGCACACACGCTCGTTTTTTTCCGCGACGCTCTAACTCCATCAGGGGTGAAAAACGACGAGAGGGTCGTACCAACCCTCCCCCCGGCCAGCGCGTATGTAGAAAACCAGGTCCTGCGGTGTTAACCCTATTCCTGGCGGGCTCCGCCGGGACAAGAAACTGGCGGGGGGGCCGATTCGGCCCCCCCCCCCTGAGATCTCGAGAACGAAGCAAGATAGCGACAAGCGGTAAACGGCATCGGATACGCACGGCCAAGATCTACAATTTTTACTAAGGTCATTTTCAGGTCAGGTCAAAGATGACGTCACAGGGGTCGAAAAAGTCAAAATGGCGGCACTAGATATGGAGAGAGTTTTTCTCGAATAACTTTCGAATTAGTCAAGATAGGAACAAACTAAGGGCATCATCGTGATCCTCTCGTCAATCCGCATCGAATGATATATATGTTGACCTCGAAAGGTCAAGGTCAAAGGTTGACCTCAGGTCACGTGACCTCGAGGTCATCATGTATATCATTCGATGCGTCTTGACGAGCTGAACACAATGAGACCATCCACGCGTCTGTATCTTGTTCCTGTACGGAGTTATTGGCCAAAAACCTTTGGTGACCTTTGATGACGTCACATGACCTCACAGCTGCCCAACAGCAAAACAGACCTCAAGGTAGTGAAGGTTGATCGTATATGAAGTCATGTATGGTATATGGGGCCATTCCGACCCGTTTTAGTGGTAAAAACAGGGAGTTGATTTTTCCCCCATTGACTTATAATGGGGAGGTCGCGAAATTGACCTGACCTTAGGTCACCGATATCAAAATTCCGAGATATACAAATTGCACATACTGGTACCCTAACTAAACCCTGAAGAGAAGAAATTGATCGGTCAAAAACTCTAGCTCTGGCGTGATTGCAAACTTTTCTGAGGTAGCGTCACCAAACCGCCTCTGGTGACCTGACCTGAGGTCAGATCAACTCAAAATTTTCAGACATGTTGCGTAGAAGCCTTTTAGGAAAAGTCAGAAAATTTGAGCTTCCTAGCTCAACGCGTTTGGGAGATATAACCAAAAAACCTCAGGGGGGGGGCTCCTGAGGCCCCCCCCCCCGCCAGGAATAGGGTTAACTCTCGCCCTTATTGGTGTTTTGCTAGCCGCAAACGCACAGGGCGGGGATAGGTTATGGGTTGACCTTCCAGGTCAGGTCAGTGACTCAAAAGTCGGGAAAATCGGGACCTGTTAAAACTTTGGAGAGTTAGGTTGTTACGAGTTTTTTTTTCGGGGCGCTGATCACGAATTTCATATTAGCTTTGATCACCGATGATGTCTTGATGTTTTTAGGCCAGGTCGGGTCAGGTCAGGTCAGGTCAACCAGTAGGTGTCTTGCTAGCTGTCCATATAAGGTGTCAATCATCACTGGCAGCTTCGTGACATGGTACGAAGGCGCCAAAATTACTTCTTTAATGTTCAAATGGGTGCTAAATTCGAAATCAGCTCCAAAAACTAGCCTAAAAATATATGAACCCAGAAAAAGTGAACTAAGGTCATCAAAGGTCAATGACATTGACCTGACCTTCACGTGACCTTGACACCCACCATAATGCATGGAACCACCATCATTTCACATGTCTGAACGTTTATAATCACAAAAAGACTGGAAACGAGCGGATAATAGCCGTTTTTACGGAGGGCTTCCTGGCGAATGCCCATCTAATTTGAACAAATCTGCACCAAATGTGCACCTAATCTGCACAAAATGTGCACTAGATGGCCGTCGTGAAATACTCCTAAGCTGAATGTTTAAATTTTGTTCTCTTTTTCTTTTAGACTGAACTAGATTAGATTGAACAAGATTTTCATTGGTCAAGATTGTTGACGGCCCTCCTGTGAAACGAGACTCGATGAATTCTTAACCCTCGCCGGCCGAGGGGGGGGGGCGGGTGCCGCCCCCCCCATAGGGTTTTTTCGCGATAGCTCCGAACACGCTGGCGATAGAGAGCTGAAACTTGGCATACCTGACCTTTGATCCAAGCCGCATCTTTTGACACCAACCGCATTTTTGGGTCAGGTCAGGTCACTGACCTATGACGTCATAAGTGAACCTCTGCACGGTCTTCAGATGTCGCAACTTCGCAACGCCCTCACTGCCAGAGGAGATGTCACAGGGAAATGAAACTTGCAGGATCTAGTATCCATTATGAGTCCCACAACTTGTATATCTCGGATTTTTCCTAAAGGTCATATGAGGTCAGGTCATTTTCGTGACCTCACCATTATAAGTCAATGGGGAAAAATGAAAACTGCTATTCTGGCGCCGGGAACGATCTCCAACTATCTCAAGCACACAGAATCGTGATTTTATGCACTCCTTGCAAGGTTAGATGCGTCACTTTTGCAATGTTGACCTTGCGTGACGTCATTTATGACGTCATCAAGGTCATATTAGTTTTTCGTCAATAACTCTTGATCAAATTGAGCTAGCGAGTCGGAAAAGCCACCAATGGACTCAGGAAGATCTGCCGAATCGAATGATATGCGACATGACCTCTTTCGACCAACTTCGTGACCTGGGGGTGCTGACCTGACCTTGACCTGAGGTCAACACCCCAAGTTGACCTGACCCGGACAAAAAGTATACCATTCGACGCGCCTGAGCGAGACGAACACGATGCTGCCAAAATCGGCGCTCTGCGGCCGTTTTTTGCGAAGTTATTCACCAAAAACTGAACCGTACCTTGGGGCACTTGACCTGACCTCAGAGGTCACCGGTTGACATAGGACCTTAAAATCGGGTACCAATCTCTGCGTCTCGTAACGGCGCACACGCTCGTTTTTTCCGCGACGCGCTAGCTCCACCAGGGGCGAAACGGCGAGGGGGGGGTCGTACCCGCCCCCCCCCTCGGCCGGCGCGTATGTAGAAAACCAATAGGTCCGGCGAGGGTTAAACTCCCTAGTTATTTTGTAACAACCCTAGGTTCGTTGCATACTAACTAGGGAGGTTGCAACGACCCTAATTTCGTTACAACGTCCCGGAACGAGCAGTTATTTTGTAACGTCCCTAGGGTCGTTGCAAACAAACTGATCGTTCAGGGAGGTTACAACCACCCTAGGGTCGTTGCAAACTAACTGAAATCGCATACTCCCTGTAACAGATATATCTAAAAAAGTTTTGGAAAAATTTTCTTACAAATTACACAGGAGACGTCAAATTGAGGGGGGAGAAGGTATGCCAAGTTTCAGTTTGATAGCGTACCTAAGCGGTTCATGAGTTATTCGAGAAAAACGGAGGAGGGGGTCGGATCCGACCCCCCCCCCCCTCCCCCAGGCGGTCGCGGGTTAAAAAATGATGTCATTATGTTCCTGGTGATCAGCCGAATCGAATGATTTGCGATATGATGCAATTTGGGTAACTTGAACTTAATTAATTAATTAAAGTTTACTTAAAAATTAAGAAAAAAACTTTAAGTACACTTAAGCAAGCAAAAAAGTATATCATTCGACGCGCCTTGACGTGCTGAGTTTACTGGTGCTTTTCTTTTTTCTCTTTCTTATTTAGATCAAAAGTTATAAGCAAAAAACTTTTGACCTATTTTCAGCGAAATTTTTTTACATTTACATCCCCCAAAAAATCCCTAAATATTGACATAGAGCAAACAAATTTGTACAGGGGCGAGAATTCCAAAAGTTCACCTACCTACCAAAGTTGGTGTTTCTAAGTGTCATAGGAGCCAATCGCGAGGGGGGGGGGGTCGCATCAACCCTCCCCCTACCAGGCCGTGTTATGAAAAATGCCCTGCCAGGGAGAGGGTTAACATTGGTGTAACTTACCACGCCTTTTCAGCTCGACTGTTCATCTTCATGTCCCGTGCAGTTTTGAAAAATGGGTGTCTTCCTTTGGAGAGGACGTAGAAGAAGACCAAGCCGAGGGCAAACACGTCCGCTGCACCAGGCTGAAAAAAAACAAACTGCCTCTTAAAAAGCTGGATGGGTGAGACTTATAAAATGTTAGCCGTACTCCACGCACCCCATGATATTGGCCAAGGCATTAGGCACCCCGATACCATGTACGTACATGTATTGGCCAAACAATGCCTTTCCAAGCATGGTTAGGGGAAGCGGGTTCAACCCTGCCATGTGGGGAACCCGCTATACCCCATATTGGCGAGATTATAGACTAAACAATGCCATCAGCGTCATTTTTTTGTCACCACACTACGCACGACGCGGGGGAGGCGGAGATGTGACACATCAAATGAGTTTAACCCTCGCCCGCACAAGCCATTTTCCCATCCTAAAACACACATGGGGGGTTGCCTTGCCACCCCCGCGCTATTTCGTTCCTGCTAGTCAAAATAGGTTTGGCTGTACCTTTTGATCTAATAAAGAAAGAGACGTGGAACAGGCACCATTGTGTTTGCTTTGGCCTAGCGCCAGTTCGCTTTAAATTTCGATATCGATGACCTAAGGTCAGGTCAATTTCTTGACCATCCCATTGAAAGTCAATTGGGGAAAAATCGGCTCGCTTACTTTTAACCCGCGCCCCAGTGGCGGTCTCAGCCAACTTCGCCCTAGTGGGGAGGGGGGGGGGGGCATATGTTACCACCCACCTTTAACTCAAAAACTAAGAGGGCTAGGAAGACGCAGTAAAAAGCAGTCGATAGCTCTCAATGCGTACGTTTGAAAGTACTTAGGTCATTTTCATCTTAGAACAATATTGGGGTCACTGGAGGTCATCAAAGGTCAAAATTTGCCAAATGTCAGTATATTTCTCAGAAAACATGGATTTATCTCAGGAACTATGATAGCTAGAAAAACGAATGGAAAAGCAATCGATAGCTTTTAAACTCTTCTTATGAAAAGGTCATCATCAAAATTGACCTCAGGTCAACGGTTTAGCCTCCAGAGGGCAAAAACTCCAAAAATAGCTGTTTTTATGAAAAGTGTTTTTCGACAATAACGTTAGATTAAAAAAAGCCACGACATTTCTATTGCCAGAATCGTGTTCCTCTCGCCGAGACGCGTCGAATGAACTATAATTTGACCTTGAAAGGTCAACTTGAAAATTTGACCTCAGGTCAAGGTCATGACCTGACCGGAAAAGGTCATGCTGCATATCAATCGATGCGTCTCGGGACGACAAACACAATGAGACCGTCCCCAGCGGCTATCAGCAAAAATGACACCTTGGTCATCACGAGTGGACTTAATCATTGTGATTCTGAAATATTTGGACTGTTCCTATGCGTACACACGGATCTAGAGACATTTGCATTTTTCTCCATTGCCTTATAATGGTAAGGTCACGACACTGACCTGACCTTAGGTCACAGATATAGAAAATCCGAGACATACAAATTGTCGGCGTCTATAACATCATGCAATCCACCAAGTTTGAAACCTTTCTGACAAACACTGCAGGCTGGACATGATCGCAAACTTTTTAGGCTTGGTCAGTTAACCCGGCCGGGCCCGGGGGGTAATCCCAACCACCGCAGCCCAGGGGGGGGGGGCGTTTTTCGCCCCCCCTGTCTAACTCCGTAAATAAGGGAGCTACGGAAACAAAAGCGATACCAAACGAAAGGTCCTTACGAGACGATTCTAAAGCACCCAAAATTTTTGACCTCAGGTCAATTTTCAAGGTCAGATGTCAAGGTCAAAGGCAAAAACCGACACATGTGTAGTGATCTCAAAGTAAGCGTTCTAGACGACGGCAGGATGCATAAAACCGGCAAAATTGGGTGTCAAACGAAAGAAGAGAATCTGAGGATTCCGAAAATGTGCTCAAAATTAAAGGTCAAGGTCAAGATCATGCTTAAAATTGACCTCAAACTTTGCACTTTTTCGTACATCTTGCGTGCTAACTTCCAAGATGTTTTGAAATGTTTTGAGGCTTATCAGGTCCCTATTTGTGGTTCATCTTACGATACAAGGCTGCTCAACGGCCAAGGTCACAGAAGAGTATCCTTGCTAGAGGCTATTTCACTGATTCAAGTTGGTAATAATAAATAAGACAATTTTGCCATCCAGAGGCTCTAAATGAAGGCTTAGAGGAAAATAGATGCCAGATTCGTGATCAGCGGGTACGAATCCATCATAAATGACCTTTCATGTGTCAAGGTCAACCAGAGGTCATTCGAGGTCACGTGAGGTCAACATAAAACTTGACCTTTTCCAAATAAAATATATATCATTCGACGCGGCTTGACAAGGCGAATGCGATGGTACAGGGTGTCCAGAAAAAACGGATACTATTATTTTTTGCTGTAATTCCGAAAATAAACACCTTACATTTTAAAATGGCACATGCTTGTATTCGCCAAAATATGGCAAAACTGACAGCAGGTGCCACATAGCATGTAAGCTCTTTGGTAAGTTGCGGCAGCTCCTCAAAGCAGATACTCAATGTGAGCGGCCTTACGGCGGATCAGCTCCAGCACTAGCACAGTCTGCAGGTGACTGATGGTCATGTTGACCATCTCGGAGGGCAAGCAGACAACCTTCCAACGACGCATTACAGTGCTCATGAGTTTTGCCAACTCTTGCACTATAAGCACATAAATTTGGAACAAAATCGGCACGTGCGTTAATGAATGCGACTTAATTTCCGTAGTATCTTTTTTTCCTGGACACCCTGTACCACTGCCGTAGCTCTAGGACCATTTTTGTCGAAGTTATTTGCGAAAAACTAAAACCACAGCTCGGGGTCGTTGACCTGACCTGTGACCTCAGGTCACCGAAACTATTTTTCTATTTTTCTCTAGGTCAAACGCTACACAACCGTGCTCGTAATTTGTCTTTATCTCTAAAACTCTATTTTTGGCAGCTATTTGAAGTTCGCGTCTGTGACGCCGAAGTTTGCCATGCAGGGGTGTAGAAAAATCGACCCTGTGACGTCATCAATGGGACTAGGTCCAAATTTTTTACTTCAGAAGATGTCAAATTGATGGGAGAAAAGGTACTGAAAGTTTCGCTTTCCTATCCCTAAGCGTTCGGGAGCTATCGCAAATATTCGCCAGGGGGGGGGGGGCGAAAAACGCCCCCCGGGCCCGCGAGGGTTAAAGGTAGACTGCCACCTTTTTTCACAAAACGGTTTTCACTAGAGCTGAGCCACCTATGTCCCAGACTGAAGTCGGTTTTCCGAAATTCGAACCCGTTTGCGAGAAATCGGAGACCAAAGTTCAGTTTGATGCCATTTTTTTAGTCCAAGAAAACCGACATCTCTACTGTTTATCGATAACTTTGAAACATGAATTTTCTTATCTTTTGGCAAATATATGTCAAAACTTTGATTGTTACGAGATCACAGAAGAATTTTGGAGTGTCAAAATAAACGTTAAACTTAAATATTCAGTAGTTCATTTTTTCCAAAAAAGTGTGGGAAATGGGGTTTAACATGGGCCAGACCCATTCCAAATGAGCCATGATTTTTAAATGTTTTACGAAGTTAAATGCAAAATAAATTAAACATGGCCAATTTCTTATGAAATCATATATTAGTAAATCATAAAATACCTTACTTTTTCAAATAAAATGTAATAATCTTATGACCTTGAAGTCTAGTGATGTGTAAACATTGTCGCTAGACATTAACCGATTGATAATTGTATGATAATCGATAATTTTTTCGCGATTCACGTGATGATACTTTGTCAGGTGAATTCTAAAATTTTGTTTTATCCAGGGAATAAATCATAGGCCGATCTGAGAAAACTTTTTGAAGGTGGCAGTCTTCCTTTAAAGGGACTGTCCCACCTTCAAAAAATTGCTTTGATTTACTGTTCTTGTGTTGCAAGACATAGATTAGGGGCCCCTTTACACGAAATTGGCAAACATTCGGCCCATAGTTGACTATTTGTTTAACCCTCGCCCATGTAGGGGGGGGGTTGGTGCAACCCCCCCCCCCTGAGGTTTTTCGGAAATAGTGCAGAAACGGCGGCGCGCAGCGCCGCCAAATTTTGGGTACCTTATGGGGCAAGCCTTGCGGATCTTTTGATAAAAAAAATTTGACCGGGTCATGTCAGGTCACGGAGTTATGACGTCACAAAGGGAACAGCCTCCGGCCGGATTTTCACAAACTGAGTGCCAACGCCCGAGGTTTCCTGCCGGTGGTACAGACATCGGTTGATGGACCGTGATGAAACTTCCCATGCATGTTGGGGCATGTATTGGCTATCATATGGTATAAGAAACTTGACCGGGTCAGGTCAGGTCACGGAGCTATGACGTCACAAGAGGAACAGCGTCCGGTACTATTTTTGAAAAGCGCCCGAACCACTATCTTGCTAATTCTTGTCACCTCAATGGGAATATGCAGCAATATTAGCTTCTATAGGGAGCAAATGGACATCCCAAATCCAAAAATACAATCAGATTTCAAAAATTTAAATTTTGATTTTTCGAATTTCTGCCGCCGACTGTGACCTTGCCGACTTCCGGCGCTCCCAACGCGCCATTTTTAGAGCTAGGGAAACGAAATACATACCAAACGATAGAGAATTGATCAAGGAACACGATAGTGAAGGTTTCAAGTCGATATCTCCCACCGTTTTGCCGCAATCGCCGCGGAAAATTTGAAAAAGTCTATTTTTCCGAAAATTTGACCTTTGACCGGTCAAAAGTAGGTCAAATGTTGACCTAGGACCAAAAAATCTACCACCAATCGCGAGATCTCGGCGAGAGCAATCCGTTGGTTATTTCCGCTAAGCTCTACGACGCTCCGTTTTCAAACGCCAGGGGGGGGTCGCACCAACCCCCCCCCCCCCCCCCCCTGCATGGGCGAAGGTGGCAGATCGCCGTTTACGGGCGAGGGTTAAAAATTCCAATTTAAAGCTTTTGGATCGATTACGTCATATGATTGTTTTTATCGGGCAAAGTTTTTTTCCTAGCTGCCAAATCGGTGGCACAAAGTTTTGTTACGCTTCTGCCGCGAATAGTACAAACATTGCGCATGAAATCAAATATCAGGAACTTGGTATTTTAATAACATTGTAACAAAGTTCATTCCCAGCCCCCTGCCCTTACTAACAATGTCCTTTTATGGTCCTCGTTCCTTACCTGTGACGCCTATCCTGACCCGCTTCTGATTGGTGTTATGATATGACGTACATGTGTGACGTATGTATGACGCGTGGTATATGTCGCGCCGGAGCGGGCCGAAGCCCCGGCAGTCGCAGTCGCAGTCGGACCGAGTGAGGGCCGCTCCCTAGCCGGTCGCTTATCTTCACTTGTTCTTTTCGGCTCGTCATCTCGATTGAACTCATTATCTCGGACATTCAAATATAACGTGAAAAGTGAAACGCTGCATTTTATTCAAGAACTTTATTACAAGATATTTGGTGCCGTGACCCGGATAACGTCGGGCAAAGACTTTTGAAAAATTTTGCGCGTCTTCGACTCATCTCTGGCGGACTTCTGGGCATCTAGAGACATCTCTTCACTACAAAGCAGCGGAACAGTGAGCCATTCCATCCTTTTCTTCTTTAAAAACACTCTCGCTTTCATTGTTTGTTTCTTTGTGTCACTGAATTGTTTGAAAAATGACCGAGGCCTCAATTGTTACGACAGCTCTTAATAGTGTAGTGCAAGAGATCCGAATATCAAGCTTAACTAAACACGTCAGGCCCTTCCACGGCGAGGGGACAGCTAAATTTTATCAATGGCTAACGGATATGGACCAGCTTTCGAACACAGTTGACTCAGACAGGATGTGTGTTCTGGCCACCCTTACTCTCGGGGGACCAGCCGGGCTTTTCGTGGCCCGCCTGACAAAAACTCACGTTTCTTGGACAGAACTACGAGAAAAGCTCAGGAAAAGGTACGGAGAGACGGAGGATCCTCGTATCTCAAAAGAAAAAATCCGTCATATTAAATAGGTTTACAGACATCCGTCTTGTGAAAAAGATGAACTTTTGCCTTCAATATTTCTACAGGCAATTTTAGAAGTGCCCTCACATAGATTACAAAACCGTTTAACCCTAGAACGCCTAGGGGGGGGGGGTTGTATCAACCCCCCCCCCCCCCTGAGGTTTTTTTCGAAGTGCACGCTAAACGGCTTGTCGTAGCGGGCTGAAATTTTCAATAACCTCTGGGGCAACCTTTGCGCATCTTTTGCCGAAAAAAAATTGATCGGGTCATGTCAGGTCACGGAGTTATGCCGTCATAAGAGGTACAGCCTCCGGCCGGATTTTTACAAACTGAGTGCCAACGCCCGAGGTTTCCTGCCGGTGGTACGGACATCGGTTGATGGATCGTGATGAAACTTCCCATGCATGTTGGGGCAAGTATTTGCTATCATATGGTATAAGAAATTTGACCGGGTAAGGTCAGGTCACGGAGCTATGACGTCACAAGAGGAATAGCGTCCGGTACTATTTTTGAAAAGCGCCCGAACCACTATTTTGCTAATTCTTGTCACCTCAATGGGAATATGCAGCAATATTAGCTTCTATAGGGAGCAAATGGACCTCCCAAATCCAAAAATACAATCAGATTTCAAAAATTTAAATTTTGATTTTTCGAATTTCTGCCGCCGACTGTGACCTTGCCGACTTCCGGCGCTCCCAACGCGCCATTTCATAAAACCAACGTTACTGTGACCCGCCTTACATGTATTACAACAAACAACGCAATACAGCGTACATGCTAGGCTCTCCGCTGCCCGGACGCTCCACAGATCCCGTCACCTCAACATTTGCATCAACCTTCAACCGACATTAGCCAGCAACCAACCACGGCAAGGGCGAGCACGCACTGCTGGGGCGGGTCAGACTGACCCGCTACCAGCTCCACTAGCGGCGGGTCACGTAACTACGGTTTCATAAAACCAACGTTACTGTGACCCGCCTTACATGTATTACAACAAACAACGCAATAAACACTGGAGAGAGAGAGAAACAAAAGGAAAACGTGAACGAATCGCACAAGTGCCTGGCTCTAGAAGGACGAACACACACACGACTGATCAGACTGACACGATCACTTGAGCATTTGCTCCGTGTACGAGCTTTGAATCGCGTTGTGCACGTAATGCTCCAAAAAGACTGAACGTGTTTTCCAGCGGCCAAGACGTTGTACATCATCAGTGTCAAAGCCTAATTGAACCGCCCGAGTAGCCCCTGTCGGCCGAAAATCTTTCGGCCGATGGCCAGTCGGCAGGCCAAACTTTTCGGCGGCAGTGATGGCCTGTTGCAGAACTTCAGCGACTGTGCTAGCAGATATAGCCTTGAAAGGCCTAACGAGAGTTAAAAACGCCGGTTTAGTAGTCGGACAACGCACCGATTCCGTACGAGCCAGATAAACCCTGAGTGCTTCCACAGGATTTAACTTGCTATCAGGACTGGGGGGCAAAGTAACTTGGAAGCCCGTACGCTGGCTGTCATTTTTGACGCCGAGAAAGGTCACACCGAGAGAACCGTCCGCGTTAAACTGAAATTGGTCCGTTGACATAACAAAATCAGAGATAACACCGGTACTGGACTCGTACCTCTTAGCCAGTGGCGCGACGTCAGACGGCCTCAGCATTAAAGCTAGCGATAACAAAGTAATGGTTTTCAGCCGTAGCTGTTTGGTAGACAGTTCTGCACTGTCTGGCCAAGACTGAAACATGCGGACGAACGCCGAAACATCCATGATTGCAGATCGAACCATCGGGGCGCGCGTGCCCCCTTTAACGATGGCCTGCAGGAGTCTCACAATGAACGGATCCCTAGCAGGGTTATCCGCTCCGAACGCTTCATACAAAGCTGAAATGGCCGCAGAAACACACCGAACGGTGGAGTGCGGCCGGTCCGACGACCCGCACCGGTGCATGAAGAAATCAGCCAGCACAGCGGAATCATCTGGCGGAAACGATACTCCACGAGCACCGCAGAAAACAAAGAAATCACGAATGTATCGGTCATACGTTGCGAGTGTGCTGCTCGCCAAGCTCACCCGTAAATAGTTGCTAGCGGCTCGCGACCATCCTCGTGCCTCTAGCCGTGTGCACCAGAGATTCTCCAGGCGCACAGCGTCCACCTGCGGTTCTGATGTGGCTCGATCCGCTGCTGCTCCGATAGAGGGAGACACGAACGTGTTACCGGCGGCAGCCGGATCGGCGGTGCCGTGCACAGCCGTCGGAGGCGTGCCATCCACGGCTGGCCTGGCCACATCGGCGCGATCAGCGTCGCGTCGGCACGTTGCGCCTCGATGACGTCGAGAACCCTCGGGATCAGGCGAAACGGCGGGTTTACCCAATTGTTCTCGGCGCCCCAGTCCGTCTGCCCCAGCGCGTCCACTCCTGACGAGCATGGGTCCGCGAACCGACTGTTGTAGGTAGGCAACAGGGCCGTGCCAACCGCCGCGAAGCGGTCCACCGTGTGCGGCCCGAACATCCGGTCCAGCTGTCGAAAGATGGACGGGTGCAACACCCACTCATGACGCGCCGACATACGAGACAGGGTGTCGGGGCCCGTGTTCGAGACACCTGCAATGTGATGCGCTACCAGCGAAACGTTATTGTCAAAAGCAAACGACCAGATGTTCTGTGCGATGCTATCTAAGCTAACATTGGATGAACCGAATTTGTTTATATGAGCGACTGTAGTAACATTGTCCGACAGAACTTCTACTGTTTTTCCAACTATCGAAAAACGGAACGAGCGAAGAGCAAAATAAACCGCTAATAGCTCTCGATAATTCGCCGACTGTCTGCTCACCAGCTGATCCCAGAATCCGGACGCCAGCTGACAGCTGGGCGTGGAGAGAACGGCCCCCCAGCCGGAGCCCGACGCGTCGGTGGAGAGCTGCAGCTCGCAGACAGCCGGCGGCACCAGCAGCCTGCCGTTCCAGCCGTCGAGGGAGGACACCCACCACGACAGGTCCTCTCTCGCTCCTGGCGACCACAGAAGCCGAGCCTCCCAGGATGACCTGGAATTGAGGAGACGGTACACATTCCTCAATTTCAGCTTTGCCGGAAAGACTGCCGCCAGCATGCTGATGCACCGGCCAGCGATCCGAGCTAGCAAACGAGCCGAAATGAAACTACGCTTCAGCGCCCTCGAAATGTCTTGCTTCAACTTTCGAACTTTACACTTAGGAACCGTAATCACAGGAGGGCTCAAAGCGGTAGCACAGCGAATTTCAAAGCCTAAATAAGTTACCGACTCCGAGGGCGTGAGATGTGACTTTTCAAAATTCACAGCGAGACCTAAGGTACTGAGCGTCTCTAACAACACACCAAGGTCTCGATCAATGCTTGCTTTTGTGGAGCATAAATAAAAATCGTCAACATAGGCCATGAGTGACAATGATTTGACATCACGCAAATATTTAACAACGGCACGAATACATTTGTGAAAATAAAACGGAGAGCATTGTAACCCAAAAGGTAAGCAGCACCACACCCACCAAGAACCACCGTACTGAAACCCTAAATACTTGCGATATTGTGGCTCGATCTGAAAATGAAAAAATCCGTCACGTAAATCTAAAGTTACAGCCTGCTCAGCATCACGTACTATTTCGGGTAAAACATCGATACCTTCAGACGAAAATCGTGGTGTATCACAGTGTGAGTTCACATACCTGAGGTCACATATCAGTCTGAACTTCCCACTAGGTTTCGGCACAACCTTTAGTGGGGACACGCAGTGAGGCGTCTCTGACACTCTCTGAACGACACCTCTAGATTCCAGGTTAATGAGTTCATTGTTCAAAAAATCAACTTCAGTATCAGTGAACCTTGGATTAGAAAATACTTTTGGTTCAGGCTCACTTGAAAACGGTATGGGAACCCCATCCGTTACCCATTCGATTACCACATCAGACGCGCCGATCTCCGACCAGGCCGCCGGCCGAAGCACCATGGTTCCCGTCACTCAGCGGCGTGCGGCCCCGGCCCCGCTCCGTGCTGCAGCTGACCGGGCCGGGACAGGTCACGTGACGGCTGCGGGTAGCCCGGGCCGGGACGACCGCGGCTCCTCCAATCAGCCGACGCTGGGCCCGCGCCGAACCGCGCGGCCGCCGGCGGCGGACCGCGCCAGCGGGCACGGTCGGGCACGTGACTGACCTGGCGTGACTGCTGCCGCGCCCCGGCGATCGTTACCGCCCGCTGAAGGTTTTCCACCGCGCCCGGCGGGAAAGCCGCCGGGTTTTGTTGCAGAGTCTTGAAAAGCTGAGCGGTCGTATCGTCGAACTGATTTGAGACAAGCAAGTTGGTATATTCTTCTTGTAAGTAACGGGTTTGGGCTAACGCGACTATAGTGAGTTGGTTTATCACAGGATCCGTAGCAGAAGCGGTTGACAAAACCTTAAGAACGGTTTCCTGGAACCTCGCGCACCTTTGAATCACTTGGAAACGCGACAGGTCGTTCTTCCCCACGCCGGCGCGGGAATCTCCAACGACCAAGTCCTGCGGTAACTTGATCTTGGCCACTCCTTCACGAACAGTCTTTAGTTCTGCCTGGAGATCACTGTAGGATCCAAAATCGAACCCCTCTGCACTCACGGGTTCAGTCGGCTCAATAGCCTGTTCTGGTTGAGCCACGTGCCGACGACCGGCGTTGGGCTCCTCAAGGCGGTCGTTGATTGCACTCACTGACGCCTCAATCACAGTGAACCTGTCTGACAGGGCACGGATAGCCGTACTCAGCTCTTCCATCACTGGACACGGAGTCCCACACCGCCTCTAATACCGGCGACCGGGGAGCGCCCGAGCTGCGCGAAGGGCGAGCACGCACTGCTGGGGCGGGTCAGACTGACCCGCTACCAGCTCCACTAGCGGCGGGTCACGTAACTACGGTTTTTAGAGCTAGGGAAACGAAATACATACCAAACGATAGAGAATTGATCAACGAACACGATAGTGAAGGTTTCAAGTCGATATCTCCCACCGTTTTGCCGCAATCGCCGCCAAAAGTTGAAAAAAGTCTATTTTTCCGAAAATTTGACCTTTGACCGGTCAAAAGTAGGTCAAATGTTGACCTAGGACCAAAAAATGTACCACCAATCGCAAGATCTCGTTGAGAGCAATCCGTTGGTTTTTTCCGCTAAGCTCTGCGACCTTCCGTTTCGAAACGCCAGGGGGGGGGGGTCGTAACAACCCCCCCCCCTGGTCGTTCGTGTTATGAGAAATGGCCTGGTCGTGCGAGGGTTAAATTATTTTATTCACTTCAAGCCTTCCCTATTGTTCTTGATGATGCGGGAACTATTTTTAATTAGTGTTTCTAGCTTAGTAAAAGAACATATTGTGTTAAAGATGAAAAAAGCATAAATGGAAGATTTTAAATGCAATTTTCTGTAACAAATAATGGTAAATTATCTACACATCAAGGAAAAGGTGCATGCTAACTGATAATTTAAAGTTCTTGGGGCCAGTTGGTTTCTTCTTTTCTTACGTCGCCCCAATG
Organism: Amphibalanus amphitrite; assembly: GCF_019059575.1. Classification (NCBI taxonomy): domain Eukaryota; kingdom Metazoa; phylum Arthropoda; class Thecostraca; order Balanomorpha; family Balanidae; genus Amphibalanus; species Amphibalanus amphitrite. Next base: position 1,926,967 of record NW_024881504.1, read on the forward strand.
GCCGCGAATACACTTGTGATAACGCCTATCGAATACGTCAAATTTAGAGATGCTAGATCTAGCCTTAAAAAAATAGAAATGGGTGTCCCACAAGGCTCTATATTTGGGCCACTCCTTTTCATCCTCTTCATCAATGATATTCCTAAAATGTCCTCTAACTTCACGCCTTTTCTTTATGATGATGATACAACACTTCTTTTCCAAGCACATTCATCAAATGAGCTACAGTCACTCTTGAATGAGGAACTCCCAAAAGTGTGTAAATGGCTAGACGTGAATCAATTATCCTTAAATGCTAACAAAACCTGCTTTCAGCTATATTGCAACCATACAACCAAACCCACAATTAATGTTGAGCTGAATGGAACAAAAATTGAAGAATCGCAAACAATAAGATACCTTGGTGTCCTTATTGATAGCGACATGAAATGGAGTAGTCACATCCTGCACACCTCAAAAATTGTAAGCCGAAATATCGGAATCATCAATCGCTCTAGATACTTCCTGAAACAAAAACACAGACTCATGTTATATAATGCTTTGATTTTGCCCTATCTTAACTACTGCTGTTTATTATGGGGACACTCCCCGAAAACACACTTAGCAAAACTTGTAAACCTCCAGAAAAAAAATTTTTCGAATTATTGATGATAAACCGAGGCTTACTCACAGCAGTCCTCTATTTGCAAAACATAAAATCCTTAAGCTAGAAGATATTCCTAAACAACAAACAATAGCTGTCATGCATAATGTTCTCAATGGAAGTGCACCATCATCGATTAAATCTCTTTTCCATCCTGCTATCCCCACGCATTGAGAAAACAGAAGAGTTAAACACTTCCTTGAGCCGTTTACTGCCAAACTTTACCCGCACGGCGCACCCATACGATTACATGGATTGGTCCAAGAATTTGGAATGCTATGATAACTCCACTCTTTCCACATGCCAAAACTGAACGAGCATCAAAACAGAAAATCAAAGAAACATCAAAACAACTAATAATTGCGGAATACTAAAAGCAACTACATGTTACTCTGTGTGATAGGAGAGTTATCACATATAGTGGATATAACAAAAAATAGCACAAAATAATACAAAATACCTCAAAACAGTCACCTAGCAAATAAATACGCACATTGCCAATAAATACAATAGCTTACAATAAATGTATTGTATACCCATACAGTCAAGTCATAGAGTACTTTATGTTGAAGTTTATCCTTAATATAACACAAAATAACACAACATAATACAAAATAGTACCGAATAGTCACCCACAGATGATGTTAAAGGCAGGTGGGCCTCTCGGCAACAAGCTCCGCTTAGCTGAGGGCCACCCTGTGCTTTAACAATGACCTCTGCGTGAACCTGACCAGAGCCTCACCTACCCGTGGAAAAACTTCTTGAGTATGAAAGTATATTGCATGTCTTGGTTATTTCACTCAATGCCTAATCCCTCCTTTCTTCTGTGTCCCATGTATGCATGCCTTTCTTATATAGACAGTCATTTCGGGATCGTAGTGGGGGGCCAGTCAGTGGCTTATGAGCACATTGACTAATTTCTGACTTCTTACTGAGCCTTGCCTAATTCCTTGCTGCCTTCTTGGTTTACTTTTATGTTTTTTTTCCATTTCTTAGCAGGGAGTGCCACGACATTGCTTCTTTTGTTTCTTGGTGTTAACGCAAGGTTCTGTGTGTCGTTGGGTTCGAGGGTGGGGGCACTCCTGGTCACCTATTGATGGGTGGCGGTGTATTTCTTAAAAAAAGTCTATCTCCCCCCAAGTCTTTGGGAGCCTGACGGACAAAAACTCACAATCTACAAACTAGTAACAATATGCACTGCTGACGTTACTGACAACTCGCTCGTAGCTACCGAACGAAGGTGACGGGAATCGAAAGGCGAAGCCGCGAAGAGCAACGCGAGAGCGGACGCGGATACGGTTGATGCGCGTCGCTGAGATAGTACCGGCGGATCACTGCATAAAGTCAGGGTCACGGTATTTTGCGGGTTTGGGTGCTCGTCGCCGGCCGCTGCGACGCGGAGCTTGAGGCTCCGGGGACGATACAGGCGCAGGTGGGATATCAAGCATCGGTGGTTGCTGTGAGGGCGGGCTGTCGGACACCTCCCGCATCGGCGGTCGAGCGCGCTGCTGGTTTTGCGGGGACGCGGGGGAACGCGATGGGGTGCGAGGTGTGCGCACTGGGGCCGGAGACGGAGACTGCGTCGGTGATGAAGGTGTCGGCTCCATCTGAGGGGCGGCCGTCGGCCGCACGGGTGACTCCACCCGCGGAACCAGTGTCGGCGACGAGGGCGTCGTTGCCGTCCGGGGGGCATCAGGCAGCCGCGCAGGGGGTAGCTGACTTCGTTGTAGGCTGTCAAGTAGATCATCGAGACGAGCGCCGCGGCTGGGGATGACGGGGCTGTATCTCCGGAGAAACTGGCGGTTTCGCAGAGTGACCCGACCGCTCCCGTCGACACGCACGACGTATGTACTGGTTGTGTTGACCGACCTCGATGATGCGCCCTGTTTTATCCCACTTTTTGGGATCTCGTCCAGTCTGGTTCTGTAAGCGAACTGTGTCGCCGACCTTGAGAGGAGGGAGCCGTTTGGTGTGTTCAGACCAGCGCTCGTGTGAGCGCATGTGCCGATTCCTCAGGGCCTCTTCGCGGGCGAGTAAAGTCTCTCTCCAGGTAGGATGAGGAAGGTACTGGCGTGGGTGGATGGGGATGAAATCTCGCACCGGGCGCCCGAACACGCATTGTGCCGGCGATAGTTTAGTGGAAGGATTGGGGGCGTTGCGGTACGTTAGTATCGCCCGTTGGAACTTATCCACGTCCAGCTCGCCGCTGTTGCCGGTGTTGCCCACAATGAGGCGTTTAATCGTCTTCACTCCGACTTCGGCCCGACAGTTGGCGTGAGGAAATGCCACAGAGGATAGTCGATGACGCACTCCCCAGGCTTCCAGGAAAGCCTCAGTCTCCTTTGCCGTGAATTCAGGGCCGCCGTCACTGGTGAGTTCGTCGGCGATGCCGAAGGTGGAGAACGTCCGTCGGAGACAGGCGATAAGTCCCTTGCTGCCGCCGCTCGCTCTCTCGACGACAGGCCAGCCAGAGTACCGGTCGACGACGACGAGATACGTTTGCCCCATGTATGTGAAGAAGTCAGCGCACACTTGCTGGAAGGGATATTCCGGCGGGTGAATGTCTTCCGGGGGTGCGCACGGTTGCGAAGGGGCGTTGCGGTTGCACGGTCCACATCGGTCCCGCATGGAACGGATGTCCGCCGTGATGCCTGGCCAGTAGACGCTCACGGCTGCTCGGGCCAGCATCATTCCCACACCTTGATGGGCGCTGTGCAGACTTGACAGCACCTCTCCCCGCAAGCAGGGCGGGACGATGACCCTCTGGTCGTATAAGACCACACCGTCGCTGGTGTATAGACCATCTCGAATGGCGTGGAAGGCACGGATAGCCTCTGGCATGTCCTTGCGTTGTGGTGGCACGCTGCCATCTTCGATCATCTCAAGCAGTTGATGCATCGCGGGATCGCTGGCGGTCGCTTCTCGGATGCGATCCCAGGTGATGGAGCGGAGTGTGGATACTGCTGCGACGGCGATGCTGCCGGACTCGTCGACAGTGGTGTCATCGCGGAGGGTGAGACCGATTGCGTCTCCGGCGGGGTAACGGGATGTTGCGTCAGGAACGCGGTTCTTGACCCCGGGCACGTACCGAACTGTGAACTTGAAGCGGAGTGTTTTTTCCTTCAGGTTGCGTAGACCGGCGTTCGGCATATCAGCCAGCGACCGGTCGCCGAGGACCTTCAGCAGTGGCTTATGGTCAACCACGATGGTGAGATTGGTGCATCCCAGTACGAAGAATCGCGTCTTTTCAAGCGCGTCGGCGACGGCGAGTGCTTCGCCCTCGATTGGGGCGTACCGGGATTCGGCACCTGTCGTGAACCGGCTCCCCACCATGGTCGTCTTCCATCCTGTGGCGCAACACATGGGCGACTGGCTGTCACACGCACAGTGCTTTTGCAGGAGCCAGAAGCCGACACCTGTGCGGGACCAATCGGTAGCCAGGACGGTGGGCCTGTGCTTGTCAAAAATTTGCACTCCTGCGTTGACTTCCTGGATGATGATGCGTTTTGAGTCTTCGAACAGTTGCTCGTGCTTCTCCGTCCATTCGAACTTGCCCGGTTTGAGCAGCTCGCGGAATGGTAGCATCACGTCAGCCATGGCGAAGGCGTACGACACGTGATTCACCACCCCGAACCAGGCTCGCACATCAGTCAGGTTCTTCGGGGTAGGGAACTCGGCGATGCTCCTGAGGAACTCGCGGCAGGGTCGGACTGCCTCAGGGGAGATCTCAAAGCCGGCAAATTCCACGGTCTGCCGAGCGAATGTGAACTTGTCGGCGTTCAAGGTGATGCCATGTCTCCCGCACATGTCGAGCCACTCCACCGTGCGCCAGAAGGTTTCGGTGATGTTGTCACCCCAGATCAGGGTGTCGTCCACGCACTTGGTGTATGAACCATGTGACAGGCCGGTGGACACGATGATTTCGTCGTAGCGTCTGGTGTAGCCGTCCCCGCTTGAGATGTAACCTTGGGGGGCCACCCGGTAGCGATATCGGCCCCATGGGGTGAGGAATGTCGTAAGATGCCTGTCGTCTGGGTGTAGGGGGACGCTGTGATAGCCGTTCCAGGCGTCCAGTACGGTCTTGTAGGTGTTGCTTGGAACAGAGCGTGCTTGATGAAACGGGCTCGCCGTGTGATGCGTTTCCCTCACGGCGTGTCGGTTTAGTGGCTGGAGGTCCACGCATCGTCGTGGTTTGCCGTTTTTCTTGGAGACCACCACCATTCGGTGACACCAGGTTACTGGGTCGCCCACAGGTACCGGTTCGATCACCCCAAGCTGCACATCTTTGTCGAGGGCTTCTTTGACTTCAGTCTGCCAGTGCAAAGGCACAGGGATGGCCTTGTGACACGCCACCGGGTCGGCGTCTTTGTCGATCATGAGGCGTAGAGGCGTAGTCCATCTTCGTGAGGGGTTGGTGTTCACACGTGTTGAACGTACTCGATGAGTAATAGTTCACCAACCACTTCCGCAGGTTTTCGGTGTTCTCCTCGGTGGCCGCCATGGGGAGCTCGGTGGGCATGGGAGGTGGCGGTTGGCGGGTTGGACATGAGCATGGTTGGTGGTCGGTGGGAGGAACATCATCGGCCAGCATAGAAACCAGTCCAATGGACGGGAACGCCGAGTCGATGATGCCTAGGTCGCGGCAGGCGTCACGGCTCAGGTAGACGGCCGTTGTTGACGGCGTGATATACACAAATTGACGTGTCTCACGACGGAGCCCATGACTTTGCCCGGAGATTCGCAGGATGATAGCTCCTCGGAGGTCGATGGGGTTTCCGTTCGCGGCGTGCATCCGCATGGAGGTGGGGACGAGCTCGTCTTCCGCGATTCCCAGCCGGCGCAACAGGTTTGTGCCTGCTAGACAACTCTGGCAGCCGGTGTCTGCGATGACCTGCTGCGTGATCGTGGTTGTCCGATTGGGGTGCTCCAAACCAAGACTGCTGTAGTCGGTAGGGTCGACCGACAGCTCCAGGTCGACGGTTGGTTGTGGTTGGCTGGTCTGTCGACATCAGCGCTGTGACTCGTCGTCGAACATGTGATGCGCGAGGGTTGCAGAACACGAGGCCGCATCTGTGTGAGTTGAGTCAGTATTTGGAGTGACAGTGTGATCGGTTATGCCGCACAGGGCGCCGAAATCATTGTCTTCATGCCTCGTGACAGCGCTGTCCCCAGTGACTGCGGCAGTCTTCTGTTGTCGGCAAACCTCCGTGAAGTGACCGCGACGGCGACAGTTACGGCACTGATGCTTGAAAGCGGGGCAGGGGGTGGCACGAACGCTGTGTGGCGCTTTCGCGCCGTGTCCCTCTTGGCCACAGTACTGACAGGCACCGGCATGGGTCGCCACATGGGGTCGCCTCTGATCCGGAGATGCAGGTGTGTTCTTGGCGCGACGGTACTGACTGCGGGCGGCAGCCATCCCTTGTGACTGGAGAAGACGCTGAGCTGAACGTTTACCGGTCTCTTTGGCTTCGATAAAGCTGATAGTCTCCTCCAGTGACATACGCTGGTTCTGATTTCCCAGCAGCTCCAGCTGGATGTCGCTGTCGTTGATGCCGCGCGCAATGATGTCGCGGATAACCTCGTCTTGGTATGATATGTCCTTACCGCAGGCGCTGTTGGGACACTGGATCGTAAAGTGGCACACCGCAGCCTGGCCTCGCAGACGGGCGGCGAAGGTTCGAATGGATTCGTCGGTGTCTTGGGTCATGTTTTGCAGCGCGACACGTGCAACCATAGTGTTCTCCTCGCGAACCGCCAAGCGGCGCATGGCTGCCAAGACATCTTTCTCGGGTTTCGTCGCTAGGCTGCCCCCAGACGCCCTGGTCAGGTCGCGGCGTAGGGCTTCATCGCAGCATTCCAGTAGTTGTAGAACGCAGTCGGAACCGGTGAGATGGACACCTTCCTTGTAGTCAGTCCATCTGCTGAGGAAGTAAGTCCACTCTTCGCTGGAGCCCGCGGCAGACACCTGTGGCCGGCGGACTTTGTCGGCCGTGAAGGAGACGGAGGGCCGCGCGTGTGAGGCGGCCTCGTGCATTCTCAGCAGCTGAACCACGACATTGGCGTCAGTGTCTTCGGCGATGCTGTATGAGCAGTCCTCGAAGGGGCATCTGGTGGCCGACATCCTGAAGTTCGTCAGTGTTGATGCTCTCTTTAACCCTATTCCTGGCGGGCTCCGCCGGGACAAGAAACTGGCGGGGGGGGGCCGATTCGGCCCCCCCCCTGAGATCTCGAGAACGAAGCAAGATAGCGACAAGCGGTAAACGGCATCGGATACGCACGGCCAAGATCTACAATTTTTACTAAGGTCATTTTCAGGTCAGGTCAAAGATGACGTCACAGGGGTCGAAAAAGTCAAAATGGCGGCACTAGATATGGAGAGAGTTTTTCTCGAATAACTTTCGAATTAGTCAAGATAGGAACAAACTAAGGGCATCATCGTGATCCTCTCGTCAATCCGCATCGAATGATATATATGTTGACCTCGAAAGGTCAAGGTCAAAGGTTGACCTCAGGTCACGTGACCTCGAGGTCATCATGTATATCATTCGATGCGTCTTGACGAGCTGAACACAATGAGACCATCCACGCGTCTGTATCTTGTTCCTGTACGGAGTTATTGGCCAAAAACCTTTGGTGACCTTTGATGACGTCACATGACCTCACAGCTGCCCAACAGCAAAACAGACCTCAAGGTAGTGAAGGTTGATCGTATATGAAGTCATGTATGGTATATGGGGCCATTCCGACGCGTTTTAGTGGTAAAAACAGGGAGTTGATTTTTCCCCCATTGACTTATAATGGGGAGGTCGCGAAATTGACCTGACCTTAGGTCACCGATATCAAAATTCCGAGATATACAAATTGCACATACTGGTACCCTAACTAAACCCTGAAGAGAAGAAATTGATCGGTCAAAAACTCTAGCTCTGGCGTGATTGCAAACTTTTCTGAGGTAGCGTCACCAAACCGCCTCTGGTGACCTGACCTGAGGTCAGATCAACTCAAAATTTTCAGACATGTTGCGTAGAAGCCTTTTAGGAAAAGTCAGAAAATTTGAGCTTCCTAGCTCAACGCGTTTGGGAGATATAACCAAAAAACCTCAGGGGGGGGGGGGCTCCTGAGGCCCCCCCCCCCCGCCAGGAATAGGGTTAAGAGTTACTCTTGTAACGTGTAATGATATGTGTGCCCAGCATAGATAGGCAAGTTGCACATTTCAATCATGTATTAATGTATTGAATGCTGGGCACACATCTGAAACAGAGACACACAGGTATATCAGCGTTATGCCCGTCTAGTAGCATTGTGGGGATTTGAGGTCAGTGCAGATTTTGACTGGCCATTTTGGGGTTTGGTGCATTTTTTGTGTTCTCTCAGCCCCCTTTGGTGTGAATTTTCGGGCTCTGTTTGAAGGGTTTGTGTCAATTTTGAACTTGGGAGTTGGGCCTGTGCTCCTTGGCGACCTGCGAGCCATACTCTGCAGTACTGGCCTGGGCCCATGAGCAAAGTAATTAAATATAGTCTGTTCAAGATTCAATATAATAAGTCTGCAAAACACATCCCAGCAATTGTAATTGGATCAGAATGAATTGTAGTGACCTGCATTTGTATTTTTGTTGTGTCTGTGAAGAATAATAAATATACCTACCTATTGGAAAAATCGTGGCCTTTCAGCACATTTGGCACTTTGGCAGAGTTGTGTGACTCTGATTTAGTGGCTCATGTGGAACGCAACGAGCTGCGGAACAAGCTTGAATAGCATTTTGCCTCAGCGCTATCTGCCAGAAACATTTCATCTGCAAAAATTTGCCTACAGGCAAGTCTGACAAATTTGTGGATTAACTGGGGACCTTGTAAGCATGCATATTAAATTCTAGCCCACCAGCTCAGCCCTATTCTCAGTTTCAGCATTCAGCATGATAACAGTTCTGATCAAGTTCTGATTGTCACCACTGAGACACCAATGGAGTCCTATGAAATTTTGCCTTTTTATTAGATTATTTGTAAGAGTTTCAGCTACATTTAGACCAAACGTTTCACTCTCAAAGATCTGCGACCTACCCCACTCGTCCAGTAGGATGCCTGGCGCGCAAACAGTCCAGCAGTGAGCTGCCAGCCGGCACGCAGGGCAGTAGCAGGCGGCGGCAGCAACGGCAACTAGTGAACATGTCTTGGACTGCATCCACGACATGATCTAGGCTAGCATCTATTCAATTTGTCCATGTACAAGTCCCACAGCTCCTGCGCGAGGTCGCGCAAGCCAGGGAACTGACCACCTCCAGCCCAGGCGTGGTTCACTGACTCGAGACATTTCAACTGACCAGTCAGAGTTCATGTTTTGCAACTTTTATCCAAGTTATTTGTAATTGTAATATTCTAAACTGAATTTTAGGCATGACTTCATTTTTCAAGAGCTACACAGAACACACCTTCCCTGTACAGCACGTCTCTATTGTCCTAACATTAGTCACATAGTTGCAAGAAGCGACTTGAATGCGGAACCTGCCTGTTTTGAAGCCCTGTTGTCTTGTTGGGTGACACTGCACAGAGGTAAGGATGGGGTGTGATTTTGCTGCTGTTTGTCAGGTGCAATATGTGTGTCAATGATCACAAAGTACTCTAAAGGTTTAAAAAATGCACAGCATGGCCTAACAAAGCACATTACCTAGGTTTTGACAAGCAGCGCAGCGACTGTGGTACAAAGGCCCAGTCCCATGCTCATGTTAGTAGCTGGATCTGCTCCCAGGAAACAAAGGTAAAACACTATTGACAGCTTTAACCCGCGCCCCGTAGGGCTACCGGCGGACCCTACCACCCGTAGGGGGGGGGGCGTTTCGGCCCCCCCCTAAGATCTCGGAAAGTTACCGGCCGATTTTCAAAATTCCAACGGCGTTCGATAGCCCCACCCGGGAACTACCTTGTGACCAAATTTCATTGACCTAGGTCAAACCGATGACGTCACAGGTCAGGTCAAAGGTCAGATTTTCACCGTTCACAGGCATTTCAAGAAATGTGTTGTGAAATCGAGTTAATTGGTAATTTATTGAAAACCATCGATGGTACATTGTTCGTCAAACACATACTTTGCTATCTGAGGTCACTGATACCAGGTCAGGTCACAGCGAGGTCAGGTCACCGGGGTCACAATATGAAAGTGTCGTGTGATACATGTTTTATGGTCCATTTTACATGACAAATGCGATTATGTGGGTTAGGCAGCCTTTGGGGCCAGCCTAGGTCACGTTTTGGTGAAGGTCAGGTCAAGGTCAGGTCAAATAAGGTCAAATTTCAAAGTTGATATTTTTGCATAAAATGGGTATCTATTCGATGCAGCTCGTCACGGGGAGTCTAATGGTGGTCTTTGTTTTGCTCTACGAGGTCTAGAACTGCCAAAAATTGAGTTTGAAAATTTGACGTCATCAATTTTGAACAGTTTTTTCGCTATAACTTGGCCAAAAAACGAGGTATCGATCTGAAATTCGGTATGTAGATAGAAGACGGTAGGTACTATCACATATATTCCGGTTTTTTTGAAACTCAAAAAACTTTTTGGATTTTTTGGCTAATATATCCAAAAAAATGTTTTTTTGATTTTTGGGGTTCAAAACTCAAAAATTTCAAAAATCCGAGATAGCAGTTTTGTAGCCCTGTCAATTCTACACCTTTTATGTTTTGATCATTTTTCTGTATCTTCAAAGCTGTAGGCCTGACAGGTCTTCTCGCGAAGGTCTTTACTCGGTCGAAAATGACAGAACATGACGTCATTCTGACGTCATTTGTGGCCAACCTATCATAGCCTCTGGAAAAATTTTTGGTCACAATGTGTAAAATTGATGCCCGGAGGGGTCCTGAAAGTTTGGTGGCGATATCTGAAGCGGTTTAGGAGATATCGACCGAAAAGGACAGGGGGGGGGCCGTTTCGGCCCCCCCCCTACGGGGCGCGGGTTAAGATGAAATCTGCAGGAAAACTAAAGGTCGCCGTCCACTGCACATTGGCATCCGCCGAAAGTAAGCGCGTAATCGTCGATAAGCGCGTATTTTCGGCGTTTCCTAAAATGACGCCGTCCACTGCACAAAAAGCATCGGCAGAGGTGCTGAAAGTACGCGCTTATGTTAGTATCAAGTGTTTTGTTAATATAGGGTGCGCAAGCCACCTGAAGTCATAGAATGATAGTAATTCTGTAGGAAATAAAAAATAAAAATATAAAAAAATGATTTAGCAGGTAAACCATGATGCAATAGATAAAAAAATAAAATCATTCGAAAATAAGCACGCGATATTTTTCTTAATACTCTTGGGTTAAATACGAAGCAAATACCGCCGTCAGGAAAACCAATGTAAACAAAACATCTCAGGTAGTACCTTTTCTTGTTATTGCTTCTATACTTTATATATCTTCTTGTTATTGCTTCTATACTTTATATATCGAGAATGGACGTCGGCCTAAGTTTGGCCCAAGCCGAGCTATTGATGATGGAGTATGATGAGGAGTGCCGTCCGAAACGTCGGCACAAGAGCTGGGTCGCTGACGTGAACCGCCGCCGCCGAGCTCGGGGGGAATTTTTCAACCTCGTACAAGAGTTGCGTACCAACGACCCTGAGCGGCACCGCACCTACTTCCGGATGACCCGCGACACTTTCGATCTCCTTCTTAGCAAGATCGGGCCAACTATCGCCAGAAAACACACCAACTTCAGAGAGCTCATCGACCCCGCGCAGCGCCTGGCCGTTACCCTTCGGTATCTGGCGTCAGGGATGGAGTTTTCGGCTCTAGCTCCCACGTACCGCCTGGGAGAGAAGACGGTCCGCGCCATAGTCTACGACACGTGTGCCGCGATCATCACCGCCGTCGGTCCGGAGGTGTTGGCCTCCCCTACTCGCCATACCTGGGAGAGGAGCGAGGCCACCTTCCGAGACCGGTGGAACTTCCCAAACTGTGTGGCAGCACTCGACGGAAAACATGTCGTCCTGCAGGCGCCAGCCAACACCGGCAGCGAATATTTCAATTACAAACACACGTTCAGCACGGTTCTCCTGGCCGCTGTGGACGGCGACTACCGATTCGTATACGTGTCGGTGGGAAGTGCCGGCAGGGAATCGGACGGCGGCGTATTCCGCCGCAGCGACCTGGCCGCCGCCCTCCGAGACGACTCTCTGCAGCTGCCGCCGCCCAAAGCCCTGCCCGGGACCAACACCATCATGCCGCACGTCATCGTCGCCGACGAGGCGTTCCCGCTCACCACCGCCATCATGCGGCCGTATCCCGGGCGTACAGAGGCAAGACTTGGAGTCCGAGCCACGGTATTCAACTACCGCCTCTCGCGCGCTCGTCGCATCGTGGAAAATGCTTTCGGCATTCTCGCACAAACCTGGCGGATATATCGTCGGCCAATGAACGTGAACGTCCAGCACGCCTGCAAGATCGTGCACGCCACGTGCATTTTGCACAACTTCCTCCACGCGGACGAAGTCGTCGCACTGCAGGGAAGGCCTGAACTCGACCAGCAAGATCGAGCCACCGCCCCGGCCGGGCTGGCTGACGCGCTCCACCGTCTCGGGGCCAACAACTACACGCGAGCTGCCGAGCACGTGCGCGATCAGTTCGCGCGCTACTTCGCCGGTGAGGGCGCTGTACCATGGCAGATGGAGCACGCTGTCTGAGCTGCAGTCAGCTGCGCTGCAAGTGCAGCTGTTCGCCACCTACGTCTGCTGGCGCTACAGGAGGACGTGGTTGCCGTCTAGGGCATGGGGAAGTTCTGCCGTCTGCGAGTCCTACGACGACGATTGTCTGCAGCCGCCGTGCTCTCCTGCCGGCGCCTTGCACGGCGCTCTTCGCTGTTCGGCGGCTACGACTGGAACTGCTTGTTACGTGCCCTTGTTACGTTTTTATCTATATTGTTACATGTTATCTGTGACTATGCAAGAGCAGCATTCCTTTTCTTGCGATCAAAAATATAATACGATGAGGTTCCAATGCAAGACGTTTATTTTAATCGCCCACATTTATTACGTTACAAAGATCAAACCGAATAAAACAAATGTAAAGTATGCAAAAGACATGACGAAATATGCAAAAAATAATCAGATACAACCACTCGTGATCAGATAAAACCACAATGCGTGTAATGAATTTGAACGGTAATGAATATGAATCAACACGAGTACAAAATTGATGTACAAATAAATAATTACGACGATTCTATAACCTAAGATAATGATGAAAAGCCGTAGCCTTATAATAAAGTTCAATGTATTGCCGAATATAATTAAACCAGAATGAGACGACAGTTTCGGGCGTAGCCCATTATTATCAAGTCTGACAAGTCCGGATTTGAAATTTCAAATCCGGAATTGTCAGACGATAATGGGCTACGCCCGAAACTGTCGTCTCATTCTGGTTTAATTATATTCGGCAATACATTGAGCTTTATTATAAGGCTACGGATTCTTATCATAATCTTATTAACAATAAGCCTGAGAAAAGCGCTTGCTAACATTATCAAACATAAGCCTAGCGATTCTATAACACATTAAAACAGCATTGATTTAAAGCAAAACAAATGCCGGGCCCTGTAGCTGTTGCAGGACTGGATATCACTTATTCCTCATATGCCGCAGCGTGGATCAGCTGCATGATTTGGATTTTAAGAAGGGACTTCTTCCTAGTTGCCACTTGCCTGATATCCTGACCCACCAAATGTCCAAAGATGGCATCATCGTCCTCTAGCCTCTCGACGGCTTGCTGCACCTGCTCAATCGCCCGCTGCAGGATCTCCCTGGTCCCTTCGTCGGCAGCCACCCGACGGGCACGCCGGCGAGGCCTCTGGGGCTGGACTTCGCCCTGCTCTGGTCGGTCAGCGGTCGGCGCCCGAGGAGCAGATGCCTCCTGCGCGCGATCAGCAGGCGGCGTGCGGGGTGCGGAGGCCTGCTGCGGGCGACCAGCGGTCGGCGCCCGAGGAGCAGATGCCTCCTGCGCGCGATCAGCAGGCGGCGTGCGGGGTGCGGAGGCCTGCTGCGGGCGACCAGCGGTCGGCGCCCGAGGAGCAGAGGCCTCCTGCGCACGATCAGCAGGCGGCGTGCGGGGTGCGGAGGCCTGCTGCGGGCGATCAGCAGATGGCTCCCGAGGTGTAGAGGCCCTCTGCGGGCCAGCAGGCGGCGCGCGGGGTGCGGAGTCCTGCTCCCACTCGTCGTCCACTGTCGAGAAAGAAGAAAAATTATCCATTTGCAGAGTCTGGAATCGACGACCGCTTTTCTCTAGTTCTTGTGTATAAGGTACATGATAATTTCGACCCTTGTGGGAAGGGGCATTTAATGCATTACCTTCGAATTCTGTTTTTCATCTTTAGTAAAAACAAGCATCAAGTTAGATAGAGCCATTAGTACATCAATCACACCTGCTATTTTCTTTCCGAAACAAGCTTTGGTATTTGTTGATGCTTTAATGGTCTACGGCCAACACACATCAAGTACGTTTGGATAGCCTACATACATAAAACCTTCGCTGTGATCTCAAGAACTCTAAATGCATAATACACATAATTAATATCTCCATCATACTGCATAACATACGTAGACATTATAGCCTTAGTAAGAAACTGTTAACTGACCTTCCGAGAATACGAGCCATGGATCACCAGAGTGTTCCTCTTCTATGTCAGGGTTCCCCTGAAAAAGAGATTAGCATGGCTTTGACCGTGGCGCTGAGTATACAGAACGGTAATCTGTGTACCCTCGTACTTTCAGTCCTGTTCCGCCTAAACGACATAACTAGTTACAAGTAAGTTAGACATAAACGCCCTTCTCTTCTCCACCTCGCCCAGCTGGCCGTCGTCGAACTTCACCCGGACCGTGTCACCTCGGCCGGCATCGATCACAGATGCTTTTTAGCGGACGCATATCAGGGGCGCCGCCTGGCCGTTGACGCCGTTGTGGCCGTTCTCCTGCTTGGACCGCTTCGCCTCGTCGTCGGCTGACGCATCCGAGGGACGCCGGGCCCGCTGTCGCCGCCGCAGCCGACACCCGGCGGCGGCCGTCCGTCGTGGACCATCGGCAGTGCGCCGGCCGTCCGGCTCTGTCGCTCCCGTCGGTAGACGGCGTTGTCTTGTTCCACGGCAGCTCGCAGCGGGCCAGGCAGGGCAGCCAGCGCCGACAAGCCGCCCGCCGCCCCCGCCACCGCTGCATCGGTCAGCCGGTACAGCAGCGTGTAGGCTGCCTCGGTGGAGCGGCGCGGCCGGCCCAGCGCGGTGGCCGCCGGCACCGGCACCGCTGACGTATCGTCCAGCCGCCACCAGCCGGTATCGTCCATCCCATCAATACCACCGCCACCGGAGGCGCGACAGAATGAGAAATAGTGGCCAGCGTCTAGCGAATGGCCCGCGTGGACTATCACTGCATACAGCCGGTACTGGGCGGGCGGGCCGGTGGCTAGCGGCACTGTCAGCCACTCGGTGAGCTCCACAGGGGTGAGAACCTTGCGGCGTGCACCGGTGCGCCGGTCAACCGCGAACCTCATCAAGGAGACGACCAGGTTGGCTGGCGGAGAGAGCAGTCGCAGCTGGCGCTCGGCGTCCCGCAGGCCGGTGCACTTGGTACAGTAATACTGGTTATCACCGCACAGTCGTTCCGGCGTCAGGTAGTCGAGCAGCAGCTGCGATACGGTTAGCTCGATCTCTGTCTGGTTGTCCGTCGGTGGCGTGTCCCGCCAGCCGACCGGCCGCGGCGCGGGGCCGAACGCCGGCGCAGTTTCGGCTCCCCCGGCGCCCGCGGCAGCTGCCGTCAGTGACCGTGTCACCGACTCCGGCAGAGCCAGGTGCAGGTCCGTCACGCTGTTCTCGTGGCGCGAAGCGCCGCCGCACGTGAGACAGGTGAACGTAGTCTCAGCCCGTCCGGTCAGTAGCCGACGGACCAGGCCGGCGGGCGGCTCCTCAGCTCCGGCATCGCCAGTACCGTGCTCACGCACCACCTCGCCCTGCGCCTGGCCGTCCGGATCAGTCTGCTGCTTCCCGCCGGTGTCCGGTGACTCTGTGGGCTCCCCCTCCGCGGCAGTCCGCTCCGCCCTGTCTCCGGCCGGCTCTGCCATCACCACATCGTCGCTGGCCAGGTCAGAGAGCTGCACCGGCGGCGATCTCCCGCCGGCCCGCGCAGTGTCGCAGGAACGGTGCCGGCGCCGGGACCGCGGCCGCTCCATCGCCGCTGCTCCCGGCACGCTGGAGTCGTCTCTGGTGCGTGCGGCGGCAGCAGCTGGAGGGACTGGCGGCGGGACCGCGACCGGTGCGGCAGGGGAAGCTGCCGGAGACCGCTCCTCCTCATGCAAGGCGTCCAGAAAGCATCGGAGGAACTCTGAGCAGTCGTGCTGCCGGCCCCGCTCAAAACAGGGCGGCAGAGCGGTCCGCTGGAACTCGCCCGGGCTGTAGACGGGCCGCTCCGAGAACGCCAGGAAAGCGAACACTCGCTGTAGTGCCGCCAGGTGCGGGCGGGAGGGGGACGGCCGCGCTGCCAGCACCTCGCCGCGCAGCTGATCTGAATGGAACAGCGCCTGTAGCACGGTGTTCATGAAGCACGTGTTCCCAAGGTTGACCAGGCCGCGCCGGTAGCACGAGTTGCCCAGGTTGATCTCAGTCGGAGAATCTGCCTTGGGCGGCGTGGCTCTTGTGCTCCTCTTGCCGCTGGTTTCGACCTCAGGCGCACAGCTAGCCGATGGCGTAGCCGCCGTTACCGCGTGGCTCCGCGGCCACCGGCGCGTCGTCCCTGGGTTGCTCCCAGCGGTGGAGGCAGCCCTGCGGGTTTGGCCTGCTTGTTCTATGCCAGATTGGGGAGCGGTGGCGAGGACGGAGGCCGCGTTGCCACGAGCGATGGCCACGGACAGCCGCTGTCGCAGCCACTCCGTCTCGCGACGCTCACCCGTGCAGGTTGCCAGGCGTCTCCCCAGGTCCTGGACGAAAGCGGCGGCGGCCGGACCATAGACACCGGTTGTCTCCAGTGCCACCGGAACAAAGCTATACCTCCTGGCTAGGTCCGCATAACGCTGCCGCTTTCGCTCTTCGGCTTGCCTTGCAGCTGCACCCGGTTTCAGTGCGGACTCCACCGCTATGTGGTCGGCGAAAGTGTCGACGCAGGTCGCGTCCCACGTCAGACACTTGCCCTCGCGGAAGGGGAAGACGGTGATGCCATCCGGTCGTCTGCCGTCGCCCCGGTCGAGGCCGACTGGCTCCAGAATGGCGGGAAAGCCAGCGCCGGAGAGAGCGCGACGCACCACGTCGTTCAAGTGGGCATGACGCGAGTGGCGACCCGCACTTTTCTGGCAGGAGAGGCCATGATGTCCCAGCGGGGTGACGGGGCGCGCACACAGACGGCACCGATGCGGCTCGCAAACCGGGGCGCCGAGTCTCAGGGCCACAGCGACGCGGACGGTTTCGTCGTCAAGGTGAAGCCCGAGACTCGGCACCGGCACCGCCTGGATCCAGGCCGCTGTGTGCGGCTGGCCGGCGGCGATGAGCCGAGCTCGGTCGATCTGGTTGGCTGGTACCAGTAGGCGACTTTGGACCACCGTACAGGCGACGGTGTCCCACGCGCGCTGACTACTGACCAGCTCACCGTCCGGCAGCTGCTGTCGGTCCACCCCTGTGCGATGAAGGAACGCGCTGACTGCGGTCTCCAAGGTGTCTGAGAGTTCATCAGTCACACTCGGACAGATGGAACGGATGAGGGGGCGTGCTGCGTTTACCGACGCAATGTACGCTGGTAGCGCCAGTGCCTCGACTGACCGGATGCCCAGGCCGCCGAACTTCACTGGAAGCGACGCCTGCTCCCATGCCGCAGGGTTTATGGCCACGTTGCAGACCGCTTCTAGTGTGCTGCGCACCATTTCGTCAGTAGCCTGGAGTACGTGTGGGGCTTTGAACGCCGGTGCGGAGCGCAGCAGGTACGTCAGACGCGGTGCCGATACGTGGTGCGCCAAGAAAAACACCGCAGTGTGGCTGTCTAGCTCGCGCAGCCGGGTGCAAAGGCGTTGCACCATAGCAGAGGCTGCCTCCCCTGCTGCTCCTATGCTGCCGTCGGTCAGGGGAGAGCCAAGCAGAGATAGGTTTGTGAGCTCAGTCTCTTTGACGTCAGGCAGCGCAGAGCAGATGGCGCCGATGGCAGCGTGGCGGTGGTCCGAATCTTCAGCGCCAATGAAGGCCACCTCACACTTGGACGCGTTCAGTGAGAGACCAGCGGCTGCCAGCGCTGTTGGAAGTGTTGCGATGTCAGCAGCGACCGCGCTGGCTGGACCGGCCAGCGTTGCATCGTCCAAGTACCAGATGTTCAGAGGTGCTGACACTGCTCTGGCACAGGAATCAATGGCGATAGCAAACGCGGCCGGTCCGAGCGGGTCGCCTTGCTGGACACCGCAGGCCGAAGCGATGGTCTGCCCTCCGATGATGAGTGGGCTGGGTGAGCTGTAGGCCTGGTAGGCTAGGTAGTACACCTCCGGACATCGCTCCCTAATGCGGGTCAAGAAGACGTCGCGCCGCACCGTGTTAAAAGCATTTGACACGTCAAGTTTGACCAGCACGTGTGGAGCAGCTGACTGTCGGCTGGCTTCAACGAAACTGCGCGTTGCATGGACCGCCGCCTCGCAGCCCAGGGGCGTTCCTACCCCGAGCTGGACAGGACGGAGTTCGGCACCAAGGCTGTCTGCCACGAAGCGTGCTCCGATGCGGGATGGCAGGCGTCGGTAGACGCTCCCGACTGCAATGGGCCGCAATCCGCCGCTCTTCTTCCTGAGTGCGCATAGTGAGGCGCTGAAAAGGGCGTCCCTGGCACAATCCGGCACCTCGCCGGCCAGCACCAGGTTGGTGAGTACCGTCAAAGAGTGCAAAAGACGGCGGCCGCTCTCAGCCGCCTCCCTGGATATAAGCTGGCGTAGATGTAGCGGCCTGATGCCGTCTAGGCCTGCTGATGATCCCGGAGGTGATCATGATGATGATAATGATGATAATGAGGATGATAATGATGATTAAGTCTAAACAGTTAAGTCCCATGCTTTTCATGGTTTTTACTTTTAGCTTTAGTGTTTATTTTCGCTTTATATATGTGTCTACCTATTTACAGTATGACACTTGGACTGAAAAGCCGTGAGTGCATGGAGCTTCCAAACGAAATAAATGATGATGATGATGATAAGTAGCTACCTGACAGGATTACGCTACTACACAAAGGCCATTATTACAAGAGCGCGTCATGCAAACCGTATCGACTGCGCAAAGCATCAAACCTACCAAGTGAGGATCCTCTACAGTCGATAAGGGATCAGGATCAGCATGTGGCGCCGTCAGGTTTGTTGTCACGCTGTGAAAGGACCGTCATAAGGCAAGCATGGTGTGATTCAGCATTGGACGATAAAATGTTCATCGGGGAAAGGGAAAGTTCATTGTGGATGGGGCGTTCAGTTGGCCGACCGTCACCAGACGGAATAGACCGCACCCCGTACGTGTAATCTAACTTTCCGTCCAACGTTACAAATCTTATTGCGTACTGAAATATGTTAAGTACAGAACTATTGATAACTAATTTCAATACAGAACAGTGAAGCGAAAACAAGCTATTCAAGCAGGGGAGGTCATTTCATCTAACCTACATATTGCAACCCAAATGTTGTACTATAAAGCCCTCAGCGAAGCCCGTTTTAAAAACAATTAACTTTTTATAGAGGGGGTCACAATCAGCTCTTGTCCCACATAACATCTACAACTATAGAAAAACTATACATTCATATCCATTTACATATCTGAGCTAAGCAAGCTGACAACTGGCAATAAACAATACAGAAAATGCACGCATTGTACGAATTTATCTATTACGAAAGGGAAAAACGGTAAGAGTAAAAAAAAAAACTCACGGCTTTGGCTTGACAGAATCATTGAGGAAACTCAGCTCCCTCTGCGTGGCGCCGTCGATGGTCGAGCTGGCAGCAGAGCCGCTCGGCGGGGCCTGCCGACACTTCATAAAATAGTCCCGGATGGACTTCCATCTTGACTTTACCTCAGCAACTGAAAAAAAACGAAGTATTTAGTATACTTTTATTTTTTACTACATCTCTATCCCGGTATCCATTCACATGTATGCATATATACATGCATGCATACATACATACATACATACATACATACATACATACATACATAAATACATACATACGTTTTGATTTCGATGATAATGATGATTAAGTATAAACAATGGTGGATAGTTCGTCAGAAATCTTGATATGAATGTGAAAAAAAAAACAGATTAGATGTCATACAGATGGTGATTGGATTAGATATGGCGCCAGGGGAGGAGCTTCCTATTCAGTTGGTGGGGCGGCTACCCCACCAACTTGCCATTTTGCCCCACCAATAAGCGTTTGGCCCCCACCAACTTAAGCTCAGTTGTAGGACTTTGTTGCTTAGCAGACCAATCTTTTTCGCATTGAGGAGCTTTGAAATGTTTGTGTAGTGCAAAATATTATCTCTGTAATGAAAACAATCGATTCAGTGTTGCACCTTAAAGGGACTATCCCACCTTTAACCCTCGCCCGCACATGCCATTTTCCCATCCTAGAACGCACATGGGGGGGGGTGGTTGCCACCCCCCCCGCGCCATTTCGTTCCTGTTGGAGATAGAGCTTAGCGGTAAAGACCAAAAAGATTCCTTGGGAAGAGACGAATCCAATGATACCCAGTTTTACCTTCTCAGGTCAGTCATTGACCTTCCAGGTCAGCTCAAACTAAAAAATGTTGCTGTTTTGGGTCACCGTTGGATATCAAGTGCGCTGCTTATCATATACCGATAACGATGCCGTTTTCTGGTGCCAAGCCAGCTAGAACCTCTTTCTCACACTACCCGACCAGGTTTTTGCTGCTGAGGTCATTTCAGGTCAAGTTAGGTCAAGGTCAATTATATGTGTTTGTATGTCTGTGTGTGTCTGTGTGTATACTGATGTGTGCACCGATTGTTTATGTGTCCATATTACATGAAATCATGATCTGAGAAGCTTTTACCAAAAATGCAGTCAAAAAACTTCACAAAAAGTAAATTCCGCTTGCCTAAAACGCAATTATCTTAGATGACCTAGGTTGACCTTGACCTTGACATCTGTGCATCGTCGAACAACATGTTCCATGATGGGTGGGAGGTAAGACTGGTAAAAAAGGCCGAAATCAAGGTGTCAAAAGCTCACAAGGCCCATAGCCAACGCAAGATGTCGAGAATTGGCCATTTGGGTCATGACATGACCTGAAAAACAAGGTCATATCTCCGAAACCAAAGGTCACAGAAACTTGAAATTTTCAGTGGACATCAAGAAAGGATAGAGGAGCAGCTATACGAAAAATCAGCCTTCTAGCTCTAAAAATGTTGAGTGCAGAGCAGAAAGACTACCTGGGGGGGGGTGGGGGTGGCAACCACCCCCCCCCCCCCATGTGCGGGCGAGGGTTAACATGAGGTTTGAGTTGAGATAGCCAAGTTTGCGGCGAGGTTCAGAAACCACTATCTATCTAGGTTGCAACCCCCGCGGCCTCTTGGTGTTGAAGAAATTCGTTCCCTTCATTTGAAAATGGGCCTTGTACAAGGCCCTATCTTCAACATGGAGCGACCGTTAGTGTGACGTCACCACCCGAACTGTTATAACCGGGAACGCGTGCTCTCACCACACGGAGTCCAACGCTCTACCAACTGATCTACGGTACCGCCATACAAAGGCTCCGCCTATGTACGGCGCCGCCGACTTCATGCTGTGTGACGTGCGTGCGTTTACGCTGGTGTTGCCCTCTATTGGTTGGTGTCTACAAGCTCCGCCAGATGTCAGTGGGGTGGTGGCTAGGCGAGCTCATTGATGTCTCCAGACCTGTATAGATCGTCTTGTGAAACGACCATTATACGCCCAAAACAAAGTCAATGTAAAAATGCATTTCAGAAAATGCTCACCATTTCGTCCGGTCTCTGCCGCCACCTCCGCCCATAGCCGCAGCTTGTGCTTGCGCTGGTGATATGCTGCCTGCCGCACATTCCAAAGTGCCTCCCGCTTACGAACAGCTTCGACCAGTTGGCTGTCTCCGGGCCTATCGTGACAGAAAAGGAAGATGTCAGAGCAACAGCAGTGGGATAATTTTTGACAGATGTTGTAATAAGTTGGAGGCAAGTCTGAGAAATCTTTGAGCTTGAGAAATCTAAGATCCCCCCCCCCACACACACACACACGTCATCGAAATACCAGCATTTAAAAATGACATTACCTTGGGAAAGATTTTGGTAATGATAGTGTCCCAAAATTTGTCGATTTGGGTGGCAAATAACACCGAAATGAAACCCATTTTCACTCTTACCTCCAATTTTTAGGAGCAATTTTGCACTCCCAATTTTCTGAGAATAAATATTTGCGTCAGATGTTCGCATTATATCATAGACCTACATTCTAATACACTTGTACATCATTTTATGCTCTTGTTCTCTTTCCCACCTTTTTTGGACCCGTTATCTGACCGGCAATTTTCCAATCTCATTTCCTTTTAGGTGGAGAATTTTCCCCTCTGACACCCACACCAAAATACATTTTTGGGACACTGTAATGTTAACAAAATACCTAGAGTGGTCATCTTTGGCTTCATGCAAAATACTGAACACCTGATACACAATCACTCAACCTAAAATATGACTGGCAATGAAACTGCCATGTAACTTGCCAGTCACAGGCTGCGCCGAAAAATTCAGCAGCCACCATGTGCTGACTTTGGTGCATGCGAAGTTATGATGGACATACATTGAAATTTT
Source organism: Amphibalanus amphitrite (assembly GCF_019059575.1). Lineage (NCBI taxonomy): Eukaryota > Metazoa > Arthropoda > Thecostraca > Balanomorpha > Balanidae > Amphibalanus > Amphibalanus amphitrite. Next base: position 1,949,397 of record NW_024881504.1, read on the forward strand.
GGTATTAGTATATATTAGGTCCGAGTGGACAATTGTGACGCTGTTGATACAAATATGTAACAGCAAAAAATTTAGGTTTTAGGTTAGGTTAGGTTGTAGGTTTGTAGGTTTTAGGTTTTAGGTTGGTAGGTTTGTAGGTTAGGTTAGGTTAGGTTAGGTTGTAGGTTTGTAGGTTGTAGGTTGTAGGTTGGTAGGTTGTAGGTAAATAGGTAAGGTTAGGTCAGGTTTGATTATGTTTTTCTTTTATTTCCAGGACATAAAGTATCATTTTTTGATTCAGGATGTCAAATAATGTAAGAATATGAAAACTAAATCTTTTTACAGTCACTCGGACTCAATGTATACTTTTACCGAAATTTTTGGCACAATCCTGCCACTACGCTGGACACATTCGGCATAACATGTTTTTCCAGGTTGGCAAACTCACAGTTGTTAAGAAACACATTTTATTTCTTCACTTTTATTCAAATGTGCTACAGAAATGGATATTGATCAATGCAACTTTGAGAAAGAAGGAATGCCCATGTCAACATAAATAAATTTGGGGAAATAATCTACTTGAACATACCAGATCTGGAGTGGATTAGATACCAACAGTCTCATCCCAGACTACCTATCCCAAGTTCCATTCAGAAATAGGTATATCAATATTCAGTGGCACCTTTGAGTGGAACCCAGCAGAAGGCTGCCTGCGTCTGGAATATTGTGAATTTATTTGAGATGATCTATGATTCAATATCAGCCTGCCACCTACCAAGGAATAAGCACTTACAGCATACCACGCCCATGATGAGTTTATGTCAGAGGTGGAGATCTCGGGGGGGGGGGTCGGGGGGTCAGGACTCCCCCCCTGAAAACAAATTACTGCTATGCAAGTCAATGGTACTGCATCCAGCCCGCCTCCATTGCCATCTGCCCAGCCTGGAACCCCTTGAAATAATGACAGATCTCCACCCCTGTTTATGTCATGCATATAATAAAATTGTCAACAAAATGCTATCATTTGAAAGTCTACAAGACACAAATAATTCGAAAAAATGCTGAGATGTCGTTGCGGAGGATGAATAGAAAATCCTTGCACAATGATTTTTCCCCTTTATAGCATGAAAATAAACCTCAATTGGGTTTTTACAGGTTGTTGCTATATCAATATATAAAATATACTCACTTCATTTCAAGAAATCCCGATACCGCCGTCTTTATTCACCGCAAAAGATAATAGTATGGGCTCGAATCTTGCGCAGTCGGCGTCAACAGCGGCGAAAAAGCTCCCACGATCCAACTTTTCCGCCACTAAATTAAGAGCGTAAAGTAAGCGATGAAAAGATAAACATGCCGAAAGTCGTTGTCGGCGGCTGGGCCGTTTCGGCGTCTACAGATTCTGCTCCTACCATTGCCTCTGTAGTTAATTCTGCCAATAAGCGCTTATTTTCGGCGGATAAAAGTGCAGTGGACGGCGACCTTTAGCCATCTATAAAATCTAACATAAGCTTAAAAGCGCAACAGAGCATTTCTGATTCAACATGCAGCACTTCCGCTTTCATCCGCCATCAGCAACTCAGTTCAAAGAATGATACATTACATCACTAAAATTTATTTCAAAACGCCTCTGCATGGTGTTTACACAAACAACAGTTCTTTACTAGGCATGGTCGACCTCAGGCCACCCACACTTCAGCATACAGGGTATTATCAATGTTTAACGGCTCAAGGTTAGTCGTCTTGGATGCTCAGAAATAAAAAGGTGAACATTCATTGTCTCTTCCTTAGCCCTCGCCCGCACATGAGGGGGGGGGGTGGTAGCCACCCCCCCAGGCAGTCTTTCTGCTCTGCACTCAACATTTTTAGAGTTAGAAGGCTGATTTTTCGTATAGCTGCTTGTCCATCCTTTCTTGATGTCCACTGAAAATTTCAAGTTTCTTTGATTTTTGGTTTCGGAGATATGACCTTGTTTTTCAGGTCATGTCATGACCCAAATGGCCAATTCTCAACATCTTGCGTTTGCCATGGGCCTTGTGAGCTTTTGACACCCTGATTTCGGCCTTTTTTGCCAGTCTTACCTCCCACCTATCATGGAACATGTTGTTCGACGATGTACAGGGGTCAAGGTCAGGGTCAAGGTCAACCTAGGTCATCTAAGATAATTGCGTCTTAGGCAAGCGGAATTTACTTTTTGTGAAGTTTTTTGACTGCATTTTTGATAAAAGCTTCTCAGATCATGATTTCATGTGATATGGACCCAAAAACAATCGGTGCACACATCAGTATACACACAGACACACACAGACATACAAATACATATAATTGACCTTGACCTAACTTGACCTGAAATGACCTCAGCAGCAAAATTCTGGTCGGATAGTGTGACAAAGAGGTTCTAGCTGGCTTGGCACCAGAAAACAGCATCGTCATCGGTATTTGATAAGCAGCGCACTTGATATCCAACGGTGACCCAAAACAGCAACATTTTTTAGTTTGACCTGACCTGGAAGGTCAATGACTGACCTGAGAAGGTAAAACTGGGTATCATTGGATTCGTCTCTTCCCAAAGAATCTTTTTGGTCCTTACTGCTAAGCTCTATCTCCAACAGGAACGAAATGGCGGGGGGGGGGGGGTGGCAACCACCCCCCCCCCCCATGTGCGTTCTAGGATGGGAAAATGGCATGTGCGGGCGAGGGTTAGTAGTCACCATCAATAGATTGTGGACTCCTCAGAGCATGTCTTGATTATGGAGTTGAAACAGCAGTGAGCAAATCATTTATCATTTTGATACTATGATTAATTTTAGAGAGTTGCACACTTGAACTTGACACCTGCCATTGATAAGTTCATGGCTCTTGCATTCTTCAGTCACATTTAGGACGGCCTCTTAACTATTTAAATACAAAAATAAAAATACTACAAGAATTAGAAGACTATTAGAATTAGTTTGGCATATCAATTTATTTCTCCACCTCGTGGCATCGGGGGCGCTGTTCCAAGAGGCGTTGTTATTTTTCAAGGTTTCAATAAAAAACAAGTCGACAGATACAGTAACTTCGGAAAAGGCGGTGACGTCACAGGTTTTAAGTGCCAATACCAATACATTGTGGCACTTATTTGCACAGATGTCAAAATCAAACACAATTTTATTTGCGATGAAGTAATTGACGGAGAAACGGTTTTCACGGCTCTGATTTTCGAAGAACGCCCATCAAGATGGCTATCTCAACTCAATTCTAATGTTAAGGTGGGACAGTCCCTTTAACTTGACCTGGTGACCTGACCTGACATGACCTGTGGTCAAAAATTTCACACATTGTCCAAAATTGATGTACCAAAAGCTACCCCAAGCGGCGCGGCGCCGCGGTTTTTTATTTACACGCAAAAAACGCGACAGGGTGGTAACATATGCCCCCCCCCCACTGGGGCTTAACCCGCGCCCCGTTGGGCTCTGCCGAGCAACGCGCCCTGTTGGTGGGGGCAATTTTGCACCCCTAAGATCTCGAGAACCACGCAACTTAGCGACAAGCGGCAAACGGTGTTGGATAACCCTATCAGGGAACTACCTTGTGACCCAATTTTATCGACCTAGGTCAAACCGATGACGTCACAGGTCAGAGGCCTGTTTCACTAACAAATAAAACTTGTATTTACAAAGAAAAAGCTTGAGTTTAAGAGAAATAATTACCAACATTTGAGATTTGGATTTCACAAAACCTTTGAACATGAATTTTGAGTTTAAAATTTGCAAACTGTTTTACAAGAAAAAGTTTGCTAGAAAACATGGGAATCGCAAACTTTCTGTTTCACGAAGACCAGAAACTTGAAAGAAAACATCGTAATTACAAACCTGATATTCCAGTGGTCCTGACGTTCGGAATTTTGATACTTCTAGTACAATAATGCAAAACAGTCATATATTTAGAACAACTATGCTTTGTTGAGTCGTTTCATGCTCAATTTTTACTTAGCACACACCCTAAGAAGCAAAATAATCGGTATTAAAATATCGTCATGTTTTGTCATTCGCGCGCCATAATTGCATTCAACAGTCTTCTGCTGTCAAATGTTTTGCGTGTTATTTTCTTTCAATAATAGGACAATGTTAACTATCATTTATATCTTTTTCCAACAGCATCATTATTTATAATTTAATTAGGCAGCTTTTGACATGAATACTAGACAATATTTAATACAAAGAAGCAATATCTTTAACATGCTATAGTTCTTGATTAAAAACAATTTTACTGTTTACAAGTTTATTTGCAAACATTTTCTTATCGGAGGTGCCACTGGCGATGAAGCTTAGTGAAATCGGTTTTTACGTAATTGGTAAAAATACGTATGAATTGTAAACTACAAACACTTGTAAATACAAGTTTTTAGTGAAACAGGCCTCTGGTCAAAGGTCCAATTTTCACCGTTTACAGGCATTTCAAGAAATGCGTTGTACTTGTACAATCGAGTAAAATGCATTTCTTTGAAAATCATTCATTGGGAAATGTTCTTCAAACACATATTTTGCTATTTGAGGTCATTGATACCAGGTCAGGTCACAGAGGTCAGGTCACTGGGGGTTCACAATATGAAAGTGTCGTGTAATACATGTTTTATGGTCCATTTTACATGACAAATGCGATTATGTGGGTCAGGCAGCCTTTGGGGCAAGGTTAGGTCACGATTTGGCCAAGGTCAGGTCAAGGTCAGGTCAAGGTCAGGTCTAGTGATGTCAATTACGGAAAATCGGAATACCGATACCAAACCAAATACCAACCAAAACCACGGGAAAATACCGAAACCAAACAAACTTGGGAAACTGAGGGAAATACCAACTTTTTACCGATTTCTTAGCCTCTTATACATTAGTGAGGGCTTATGATACCAACAAAATACCAAACACATTACGATTGAAATACCAAATACCAAGTTGGTATCGGTTTGGTATCGTTATACCAAAAAGTTGGTATCCGATTGACATCTCTAGTCAGGTCAAATTAGGTCAAATTTCAAAGTTGATATTTTTGCATAAAATGGGTATCGAGTCGATGCAGCTCGTCACGGGGAGTTCAATGGTGGTCTTTGTTTTGCCCTACATGGTCTAGAATCGCTAAAAATTGAGTTCAAAAATTTGACGTTATCATTTTTGAACATTTTTTTTTCGCTATAACTTGGCCAAAAAACGAGATATCGATCTGAAATTTGGTATCTATATAGAAGAGCGCAGGGACTATCACATATATTCCGTTTTTTTCGAAATTCGGAAATTTTTGGGATTTTTTGAGTTTTTCGAAAAAAACAATATTTTGTTGAATTTTTGGGGGTCAAAAACCCAAAATTTTGAAAATCCGAGATAGAAGTTTAGTATCGCCGCTCTTTGTCTACTAGACCATATAAAGAACTTTGAAATTGCTTGATAACTGTAGATTTGGTGAGCGTTTCAAGATTGCATGTTTTTACTCATTTTTGCTCGAACATGACCTCAGTTTGACCTCAATAACTCCTGACCTAAGGTGACCTTAGACTTGAAATTTTGTGTGAAGGTGTCAAATTGATGCCCGGGAAGGTAACCAAAATTTGGTGGCGCTGAGGACCGCTGTTTTCTCGCTATTTAAGAAAAAACACAGGGGGGCCAAAATGCCCCCCATCAGGGCGCAGGTTAATAATGATTCTCCAACAGGCACTTAAACAAATGCAATATATCTATTTCTGGTCAAAAATTCAATATAAGACGCGAAAATTGCAAATTACTGACATAACGAGCTACGTGAATTTAGTTATCAAGCAATGACGAGGGCGTCAATATTGACCAAGTCTAGATGACCGGGTATCCCGCGCACCGACGGGGGTCTGCGCCAACTTCGCACCGACGGGGGGGCGGATGACCGCCCCCCCCCTGAGATCTCGAGAACGAAGCAAGATAGCGACAAGCGGTAAACGGCATCGGATACGCACGGACAAGGTCTACAATTTTTACAAAGGTCATTTTCAGGTCAGGTCAAAGATGACGTCACAGGGGTCGAAAAAGTCAAAATGGCGGCACTAGATATGGAGAGTTTTTCTCGAATAACTTTCGAATTAGTCAAGATAGGAACAAACTAAGGGCATCATCGTGATCCTCTCGTCAATCCGCATCGAATGATATATATGTTGACCTCGAAAGGTCAAGGTCAAAGGTTGACCTCAGGTCACGTGACCTCGAGGTCATCATGTATATCATTCGATGCGTCTTGACGAGCTGAACACAATGAGACCATCCGCGCGGCTGTATCTTGTTCGTGTACGGAGTTATTGGCAAAAAACCGCTGGTGACCTTTGATGACGTCACATGACCTTACAGCTGCCCAACAGCAAAACAGACCTCAAGGTAGTGAAGGTTGATCGTATATGAAGTCATGTATGGTATATGGGGCCATTCCGACCTGTTTTAGGGGTAAAAACAGGGAGTTGATTTTTCCCCCATTGACTTATAATGGGGAGGTCGCGAAATTGACCTGACCTTAGGTCACCGACATCAAAATTCCGAGATATACAAATTGTAGCTACTAATGACCTAATAACATCCTGCGACTTTCAAAGGCCTCCGACATCTACTGTAGCTCTGGCACGGTGACAAAGTTGCAAAAAAGTGACTTGAGGTTGGGTCATTCAAAGTGACCTGGTGACCTGACCTTGAAAGTTAGGAGGTTCAAACTTGCACACCATGTGCAAAATTGATGAGAGAATAGTCGTACCAAATTTCGCGGCGCTACGCGCCGCGGTTTTCCCGCTATCCGCGAAAAACCTCAGGGGGCGGATATCCCCCCCCCGTCGGTGCGCGGGGTATTATGGGTACTTACCGTTTCCTGCTCGCCCGCGATCACCTCAGGGGCTATCCATCCCTGAGTACCGTGATGACCGGTCATTGTCCATCCACTTGTTGTCAGGTCCTTGGATACGCCAAAGTCGGCGAGTTTAGCCAGGGTTTCACCTCTCTTGTTTTTAACCAGCAAAATGTTCGATGGTTTGATGTCCCTATGAACTGAAGAAGAACCGTGCTGAGTTTATTTTGGGTAAAAATGTGTGACGATAAAGAACCAGCTACTAGCCATCCAGTGACGGTACGTCTACAGAAGCATAAAGAGCAGTACAAACGTACCAAATGTGCAACACAACACTCTTTTTTGTTGTTCATTTTGCCAAATGTTTAGTTTAATGAAAAACGATATCAAAATAATTTATGTACTCTATGTAAATGCGTTTCGATTATTTATTTATCAATACATTGGCACAATACGGATATAATTATCAACGTACAATGTATTTCATCAAACTAAACAACTTTGCTTTATGTGATCCACACATTACACACATGCGTAGAACATGGTCAGCGGATCATATTTTGGTTTCACAAAAAAATGAGGGCAACACACAAAATAAAAAAAGACTTCAACGCCAGAACGAATTTTGCCTCTTTGCAACAAGACTACACAAGAAGAAGTTTTGTTCTTAAGTTTTTCTCATACAGCTCGTTTTTTTTACAATCCTAGCCCTACCCTGTATAGGGGGGGGGGGGTTGCGAACGGACCCCCTTCTGTTTTTCGCGTATAACTCGCGTAAAAAGAGCCTGATCGCGACGACATTTACAGTACCCTAGTGTTGATAAATGTTACACCTACCCTAAAAATGTCACGACCCTGACCAAAATGACCTTTGACCTGTGGCCTACTTTTCGAGACCATGTTTGGCCGGAATCGCGATTCGGCGTATGTCGGCTCGCATTAGCCGCGCGTTTGCAGTCTTTTCATGGTTTCAAGCGTTCAAACATGTGATATGATGTTGGCCATTAGGGTGGGTGTCAAGGTCACCTGAAGGTCAGGTCAGGTCATTGAACTTTTATGACCTCGGTTCACCTTTTCGAGTTTTACATATAGAATACAATACAATACAATTTTATTAGGTCCCTCCATTACATGGGTTTTGTGGTGACCACGTCGTATACATGCGAAAACACATCTGGATAAAACATTGCAGTAAAACCGGATAGAAGTGAAACCACAGAGTAAAATACACATCTAAGACATCTTCCGGTACACTAACCAGTCGACCACACCTACTGTTGACGCGCTCCTGAGGACTCGTTCCAGTGCTGGCTGGCGCGAAACAAAAATCCACGACGGCCGAACTCGGTTCGGACCCGGGGCAGACGCAGCTGTCCCCGCTCGGTCACACGCGTGGTGCGAGCTGACTCGTCGGAGCTGAGCACCAACTTGCTCCGCAGGATTTGTGGTGCACTGTCCGAAGTAAGTAGGCGACTAACCACAGCTACGTCACTGTCACGAATCAAGTCGTCCACACACTTCCAACCCAGCTCGTTAAGCACAGGAGTCACGTGATCTCTTCGGCTGAGGCCAGACACGACACGTGCGCCGAAATTCAGCACCTTTTGGATGCGTTTCCTCTGAGCGATGCAGCAGGCACCCCATACGCTAATACAGTATTGTATGTGCGGAAACACTAACGCTTCGATAAGCAGGCGCTTAGTCTCCGTCGGCAGCCTGTTCCGCATTCTCGCTAGGCTAACAAGTATCATGTTGCAGCGCTGGACGACAGACGTGACATGTGAATCCCACGTCAGGTGAGAGTCGATGGTGATGCCCAGAACCTTGACGCTCGGTGAAGGTGAAACTACGTCACCGCCAAAGTGGATCGAGAAACTGGTGTTAGTTTTTTGACGACTGGATTTCAAAATGGTCATTTCAGTTTTGGATGGGTTAATTTTCAGCCGGTTCTGAGTGAACCACTGCACGAGTACAGATAGGTCACTTTCGATGCGGTTTTTGATAGCCAAGACGTTACTGGGAGTGTCAGCGTCAAGGATCTGGACATCATCAGCGTACATCACTAGTTTGACATTTGACAGATGTTGGGCCAGGTCGTTGGTGAAAAGCAAATACAGGCTCGGTCCCAAAATGGACCCCTGTATCACGCCGTGCGTCACGCTCAGCGGACACGACCCGATAGCCTGACTGCGCCCACTCAACCAGTCAGAAAACCAGTCAGTTCGAATCCCGTACCAGCCCAGCTTGTCCAGGAGGCGGCCATGCTCGACGCTGTCGAACGCCTTGGACGTATCGGCTGTCACGAGTGACGTCACGAGGCCTTTGTCGATATTGTCAGTGACATACGTGACAACGTCAAGCATAGCCGCCCCCGTGGACATGCCGGGCCTGAAGCCATACTGCTGCGGGCAGAGCAGAGCGTTGCGGTCTAGGTACGACGTCAACTGGGAACATACCACGCGCTCACACAACTTGGCAACAACAGGAATGATAGATATCGGCCGGTAGTTGCTCGGGTCCTGCCGGTCGCCCTTCTTATACAGCGGGATGATGACGGCAGACTTCCACTGGTCAGGCATGTCGCATTTAGTGACGCAAGAGTTAATCAGGTGTAGCAGATGGGGCCCCACAACAGCAAACGTCTTCCTCAGCATATCGACAGTTATGCCGTCGTGGCCACTCGCGCGGGACGAGCTCATCTGTCGCAGCGCGGCAGACAGTTCCGGTAGCTGGGCAGGCCGCGGCGAGAACGCGTCACTGCAAACCCGCGGCGGGCGCGGCGGCAGTGGCTCCCCGGTGTCGGCGGCCGCCAGCGACCTCGCCACGTCTCCCCCCACTGACGCGAAGAAGCTGTTAAGACGGCTGTTCCATTCCGAGTCCTTGCCCGATTCGGTGCTTGCCCGGGGCGCTGCCTTCCCTGATGAGACGAGAAATTGACGGATATCACGCCATGTCTTCGATCTCGAGTTCCTGAATGATGTCTGGAAGTATGAAGCGCACGCCCGGTTTAGTACCACCTTGACGGCGTTTCGGCGTAACCGAAACTCGGCCTCGGTGGCGTCACATGGAGTCAGCTGGCGGTCCACACGCGCCTGGTCACGCGCAGCCATCGCCTCTCTGACGTCGTCGTCTTGCAACCACGGGTACGGTCTGTGCTTCAGCTTGATTACACGCATCGGCATATGGGCGTCGATAATGGGGCTCCATGTGCTCAGGAAGCAGCTCCACTTGTCAGACGTGGAGTTGGCGCCGTACAGCGGTGACCAGTCTGCTTGGAGCAGGTCCAGACACAGGGCGTCTGTGTTGACGCGCCTGGTGGACCGCACGTTGATGGTGTTCACCACGTGGCGCGTCTTGACGACAGAGACCGTCGCGGCGATGAGGTCGTGGTCGCTGATGTTGCACGACACGACTCGCGCGTTTGAAGTTAGTTCTGGCTTGTTCGTGATGAAGTGGTCTATCAGCGTAGGATTCTGTCCGGGGCGAGTTGGTGCGGTGATGAGCTGTGTCAGCGACAGGTCACTCAGCTGCTGCAGGTATGACGTCACACCCTGCTTCTCCGGCCGTGAGACGTCGATGTTGGTGTCTCCGAGCAAGTAGACTGGCAGGGTACATGTTTCTAGGCTAGTTTTTTTTTTTTTTAGTTGAATTCGAATTTAACAACCACTTGAACATTTACGAAGTAGTTTTGGTGCCTTCGTGAAATGTTACGAAGCTGTCAGAGGCGGTTGACACCTACTACGAATACCCGGCAGGATCCCTACTAGTTGACCTAAACTGAACTGGCCCGACATGGCCTAAATGCAAGAAGACATCATCTGTGATTAAACTTAACATGAAATTCGTGATCGATCGGCACCCCGAAAAAAAAACATAGCAACATCACTTTGCGATATTCTAACAGGTCCCGATTTTCCCTACTTTTGGGTCATTGACCTAACCTTCCAGGTCAGGTAAATCTGGAATGACCTAGGACGTTAACCCGCGCCCGGCTGGGGCTCCTGGATTTCCACGCCCTGCTGGGGGGAGGGTGTGTAAACACCCCCCTTCTAACTCGGCTCCTGGGCCACGTAACGATACGCGAAAGGCGGCGTTCTAAAGAGCACCAAAAATAATGACGAAATCACTTCCGTCACTTTTTTGGTCAGGTCAAAGGTCAGGTCACCAGAGGTCATTGAAGGTCAAATCTCGCCAATTTTCAGGTCGAATGTCGACAATTTCCAGGAAGCCAACGCATAACTCGGGAACCAATAGAGCTACAGCGCCGCGGAAAAGCGCATTCGATGGCCCTATTAACGCCCTTTCTGAATAATTTTCTCAGATTTGACCTAACGTCAACGGTTTTGCCTGCAGGGGGCAAAAACTGCAAAAATAAGCTGTTTTTTCGGAAACAGTTTTTCTGCAATAACTTTTGACCCAACCCTTGTACGACCTTACTTTTATAGGTATCGTGTTCCTCTCGTCAAGACGCAGCGAATGAACTATAATCTGACCTTGAAAGGTCAACTTAAAAATTTGACCTCAGGTCAAGGTCATGACCTGACCGGAAAGGGTCATGTTGCATATCAGTCGATCCGTATCGTCGAGTTGAACACATCTAACTAAGGCGTTTTTACTGCTCTAGCATGCTTCTATCAAAAGTTATTTGCGAAAAACTGTTAGACACCATTCGTGACCTGAGATGACCTCAGGGGCATAAATAAGGGGTCACGGACACCATTTTCATGTTTAGTATGTCTAAGATACTTGTAATTCAATGTTTGGGAGTGTTTATACTGTCTTTCGTCCAAAACAGGCGCATTTCAATTTTCTCCCATTGACAATGGGGAGGTCGCAAAATTGACCTGACCTTAGGTCACCGATATCAAAATTCCGAGATATACAGTTTATAGATACTGTTACCCTTATCAATCGCTGAAAGTTTCAAAGCGATCGGTCACTAGGTGTGGCTATGGCAGACATTTAAACTTTTTATAAGGTGAGGTCACTGTACCTATAGCGAATATTCGTACGACAGCCCGTCTTCGCTTCGTCACGAGACGTTAAGTCAAAACTCCTCAAATTCTCTTGCAACGTTTTCTTGATTTCAGATTTGAGTACGATTTTGTTATTTTCGGCACTGTAGTAAGTTATATGATTTTGTTGTTGTATTTGATCATTTCATTTACATTTTTCTATATCCTTTCTTGATTAAAAGCTGTGTTGATTCCCTATCTTACTGACGGCTTCTTTCTTTCAGGATGAAACTTTTACTTTTGAAACTTTGAAACTTTTACAATACGAAACGAAGAAATATGAATGAATAAAGTTATACGTCTCAGTGCTATTATGATTTGTTTTTCCCATGGTGATTTTGCGAAACAGACAAAACATTTCATCTACAGGCAATAAATTAACGTAAAGTAACGCTAGTAATTTCCAAATATTAGGTGCTAAGAATAATACAAGAAGGCACAAAATGAAAGGAAGTCAAGAACGAAGTCAATATCCATTGGAAAGAGCAAAACGAACGCGTACTAACGCCAAATGTAAGTTTACAAGAAAATGCAATGCTTTTGTGGAACTTAGTAACCGTGGAGAACAATTTTTGGTGATACAGGACAAATTTAACGACGTTTATGAAGCCTTCAAGGTATTGGATACTGCGAATGATTCTCTCAATGAGCTCATTAACGAGACTGCTCCGCATCATACAATGGATGACTGCTTCAAGACTGTGACAGTTATATGAATGATGTGGAATCATCGCTGGACAAAATCAGGGGTATGTATGCCTCGCATGTGTCAGACAATTCCTCTAAATCGTCACAAATTCATGTCAAAGCCCTAGAAGCCCGTCGCTTCACAGGAAACATTAGGGAATATTCCAATTTCAAGCAAGATTTTGATAGATTAACCCTCGCCCTGGCAGGGGGGGGGGGGTCGATGCGACCTAAGGTTTTTCGAAGATAGCGTAAAAACGGCGGCGCGCAGCGCCGCCAAATTTGGCACAGCCTATGGGGCAACCTTTTTACATATGACCTGAAAATTTCAGGTCCGGGTGACCTTGGGTCAGGTCACCAGGTCAGAAAAACCGGTACAAGGTCATGGTCAAATTTCAATTTTCTTTTTGCACCTCTCCAACTCACAGTTTTCGACTGATTTCCTTCAAACTTTCAGGATGTGCTAAGTTCACCGAGTTGTACAACATATAGTCCGGCTTTTTTGAGGTCACTGACCTGAGGTCAGTTAGAGGTCATTACGTCGTAATGTTAAGCCTATGGGAAAATACTAAATTCGGAAAATACTGGAGATATTCGCTTCGTTCTATCACTTTTGTGCTTTGAAACCACGGTACTTAACAGCAGGTCACTTGGTGCTTCTTTGTTTGGTGTACTTACCCATGGGTCAGGTCAAATGAGGTCAACTGAGGTCAAATGACGTTTTTGCCAATAACTTGGCACATAATGACGCTAGAGCTTAAAAAATGGTACCATTGTGTTCCTGGTGATCAGCCGAATCGAATGATATGCGATATGATGCAATTTGGTTAACTTGAACTTAATTTATTAATTTAAGTTTACTTAAAAGTTAAGAAAAACTCTGAGTACACTTAAGCAAGCAAAAAAGTATATCATTCGACGCGCCTTGACGTGCTGAGTTCACTGGTGCTTTTCTTTTTTCTCTATCTTAATTAGATCAAAAGTTATAAGCGAAAAACTTTTGACCTGTTTTTAGCGAAATTTTTACATTTATACCCCCCAAAACCCCCCTAAATATTGACCTAGGGCAACCAAATTTGCACAGGGGCGAGAACTTCAGGGGGCCCACCTTCCTACCAAATTTGGTGTTTCTAGGTGCCATAGGAGCCAATCGCGAGGGGGGGGTCGCATCGACCCCCCCCCCCCCTGCCAGGCCGTGTTATGAAAAATGCCCTGCCAGGGCGAGGGTTAATGGTCAAATCGTATGGCAAAGATTCGTACGCTCTGAGATCTTGTCTTCACGGGTCAGCACTTGACGTTGTCAAAGGAGTGGAAGATGACTACGATAAGATGTTTCAAAGACTAGACAGTGTTTATGGAGACCCGAGAAAATTTGTTGATACTATCGTTAACCCGGCAGTTGCTGGGGTATTTCGCCACCCACCTGTTGAGAAATATAGGTATAGATAGTGTGGCCGAGATGAGTACGCTCATCGCTCGGTGCAGCAGTGGCGACAGCTATAGGCTGAGAGGCCGACGGGTGCTGCCGCCTGGTGGCACAACTCTTAGCCACAAATTACAGGTAGAGGAGACAGAGGACAGGACGTGCGTAGCATAGCTCTTGGGTGTGGTCGGCGTGGCGGGGTTGACACGTGAACGGCGCAGCTGAGACGAGTGCGGCGATGACGTTGCTTTGTTGAGTTGGATTTGTGTGACTGCGTGGCGGTCAGTTGCTTGTTTGATGGCTCCCGTGCCTGTGATGGGAGACCGGTGGGTGATTGATGCGTCAAAGTTCAAGGGCGCAATAAACCCAATTCGAAGTTCGAATGTTTCCCGGTTGTGATGAAGATGGGAGAGCTTTGATTCCCACACATTGGTGCCGAAACCCGGGAGGTGACCAGAAGATTTCAGCTGTGTTGTGAGCTGAAAGGGTGGTGACATTTGTTTATTATTAGCCTACTGATTTGATGGCTGATTTTTTGTCACCCTGAAGAGTTAAAGTGATAAAAGTTGATCAGTCAAGCCTGGTGATTGGTGAGGATAGACCTTCACCCAGGTTCTGAAGCCCTGGCCTGGTGTTCCGAGTTCCGACTTTCGAAGGATAGGCCATTTTGAGTTGTTTTGGCCTTGGCGGAACTTTGGACGTGTTGACCAGTGGTCCTGGCTGGTGTTTGAGACCACGTGACTGTGGTGAAGCCTCGTTGAGTGCATAAGTGATCCTAAACCTGCTGAAGCTTCATGATTGGTTTCTTGGAGTTTTGTTTGTTTCTTTGAGCCATTAATTTGATGTGTGAAGACCATCGTAGCGTTGTCAGCGCGGCCACCGGCTGGGCGCCTTCCGTAATAACGGAACACCCGGGCCGCACGCACAGCCGTTCCGTAATTGAGGGATGTAGTGATGGCCATGAAAATAAAAGACGTCATGGCGAATAAAGTGGTACCAATCGAGTTGAAATACCATTGACAGAGTCCTAAAAACATTTTTTACAATATTGTCTTTCAATATTTCCAATATTCATCGCAAATGTCTTATTTTCTGAGGATTTTCTTCCACTGTTGACACCTTCAGCACTATGGGCGCCATTGCTTCTTTGAAGACGAGTGTGTCTTTAAATCAAGTAGCCTTGGAAAGGTCTTGGAGATTCCTATCGAATGTCACCTCGCGGGACTTGGTAGGGATCATTGGCTCTTAAGATATCGGTGGTAAACGCGTTCGGTCATATTAATACCCTAACACGCAAAAACTCCGTCGGCGATGAGATTTGAACCCATGACCTTCCTCTATATTTTCCAGTCGGAAGTTTTTTTACCCCCAAGGTACCAGTTGGGTATTTGTCGAATGATGCCGAAACAAGCACCAGTAGTTTTATAATTGATAGCTCTATCAGCATAGCTTGAAGGTGGCGTACCCACTGATATAATGTAAGACGAGGAAGCCAGCAAAGTCCCAAATCATAGAATTTCACCACCAACCCAATGTTAAAGAGAGCCGACTTTGGGTGCTTCTACCCCCAGGTACCACCTCAGTTTTTAAGAAATGCACGATTAGCCGACTGATATTGATAGAGCTTGAAACAAGGAACGTTTTGAGGCTGAAGGTGGCGGTACACATTGCGCCAGTTTTATTTGGGTTCAAGTAAACTTCAATTTTGTACGTTTTTTCAATGGAAAAAGGGTAACGCCAGAACATACCAAAAAGGTCCGTGGCCACGCTGACAACGCTACGTAACTTGTGTTTCTGATAGTTGTGGCAATGGCGCAGGATCTAACAACACTTATCAAGAGGAGAGTGGCTGCCAAAGGGTGGCTAACACGGACTATCAGTCGTGCGAACGACGCCATGAAGGAAGATAAGCCTGATCGTGATGTGTTGAAAGACATTAATCCGCGCCCCACTGGGGTCTGCGTATAACACGCCCTACTGGGGGGCTATTCATAGCCCCCTCTCCTAACTCCGAAACTACTGGGCCGATCGTCAAAATTCAAATGGCGTCTGATAGCCCCGGAAAAACTGTCGAGCGAAACCTAATTTCATTGACCTCGAGGTCACCGATGACGTCACAGGTCAGGTCAAAGTAAAAATTATTAGCATTTTGGCTTCTTCACGTTTTGGGCTCTGGCCGCCGTCTTGCAAGTCAGATCAGGCTCATTTTTGGTTCACACACTCGTGAACAGATGCTCTAGATACTCTGAGGGTACCAAACTTGTACTTTGATTTTCAGGTCAAGGTCAGGTCATCACAGGTCACGAAAATATTATATCATCCGTCGGTCACGTGACACATGTTTTATGGTCCATTTAGGCCAAACATTTCGAATTTGATGTCGTCTGTGTCATTCGAGGTCATTTTGAGTCAAATTGAGCTTAGGTCAGGTCACTTTCAGGTCAAAAACGGTCAAATTTTGAAGTTAAAATTTTTCAACAAAAAAGGTGTCTATTGGATGCAGTTTGAGCTCAGGAACACGATGGTGCTATCTATATTCGCGTAAGATGTCAAATTTGTGCTAAAAAATTGATTTGAAAAATTAATAGTTGGTAATTTTTTGCAATAATGCGTATAACTTGGCCATTTTTGAAGATATTTAGCTAAAACTTGCTAGAGCTAGTCGTAATAATGCGTTCTATCACATATTCCGGTTTTTTCGAAAAGTCAAAAATGTTATGAAAAAAAAATGTAAAAATATAAATTTTGAATTTAATTATAAACATTTTTTCGAAATTTTCAAAATTTCGAAAATCCGAGATAGCAGTTTGATAGCGCAGTCTATTCTGAGTCCTCTCATGCAAAAAATTGGATCTAGCTTAAAAACTGAGCTCTTGGGAGCGATTGCCGTGGTTCAATGTTTTGCGTCGAAATCGGCCGAAGATGACGTCACTCTGACGTCATTTCCGGCCGACCTATGGTAGGTACGAAGTTCAAATTTTGACACAAGGTGTCAAATTGATGCAGCCGAAGTTTCCGAAAGTTTGGCGTCGATACGTCAAACGGTTTGGAAGTTATTGCAGAAAAACGGGAGGGGGCTATAAATAGCCCCCCCCAGTGGGGCGCGGGTTAAGAGAGAACTGGAGATGCGCCTGAACACGCTGGATGAGATCCAGGGTGATCTGGAGATGATGATAGAATCTGAGTCAGAAATGTTGGATGATATAGAGAAAGCTGGATGTTTCCGTGACTCTGTAGTTGGTGTTATCTCGAGTGTGAACAAGGTGGTGGCTCGGGGGGAGACTGGGTCTGAGACTGGTGTCTCTGGTAGTCAGAATGTGAAGCTGCCAAAGCTGAACTTACCAAAGTTCAAGAGTGATGTGTCAGAGTGGCAGTCTTTCTGGGAGATGTTTAAAGCTGCTGTACACGACTCAGACCTACCCGATGTGACTAAGTTTTCATATTTGAGATCCTTGCTGGATGGGGAGGCAGCCATGTGCATTGCAGGGTTACCATTGAGTGCAGATAACTATGCTGCTGCATGTAAACTGCTGGCTGACCGCTTCGGTAGGACTGAACGGATCATATTTAACCATATTTAACAGCTGCTCTCCATCCCTGCCCCCTCTGTACCTGACGTGCATGTTTTGAGGGGTTTACAGGATAAGCTGTTGACTCATGTGAGGGCTTTGGAGGCGTTAGGTGTGAAGGGTGATGCATATGGTGTGATGCTAGTACCTGTGATTTTACAAAGACTGCCATCTGCCATTAGGATGGAGTGGGCACGGGATGGCGTTGGACATGAGAGTGACCTGAGTTGGTTACTGGAGTTCCTTGACTCAGAGATCGGGCGACGCGAGAGATCAGGTACCTACTCTCAGCACCTGGCTGCTCCTGCTGCCTCGGAGTTGAGGCGCAGCCAACGTGTGACCCGACCACAGAGAGCCTTGCACCAACGAGCCCCTACAGCTGCTGCGGCTCTCCAGGCTGTCTCTACAGTCTGCTCCTTCTGCGGAGGACAGCATGTGCCAGCTAAGTGTGCTCATTTTTTGTCGATCGATCCAAAGGCAAGGTACAGGGACCCGCAGTTGCTTCTGTACACACTAGTATTTCAGCGTATTCTTTGCCTGTGACACCGTTGGAGGCGAATTGGGAAATGATTGTGTGCTTATTAAAACCACCATCTGAAGGGCTTTAAACTGATGTGCTGCTCTCCTAATCCGGTGAACTTTTTATGGCTATATCAGCAAAACATTGTTTTCAGCGCTTTTTCCTGCCCCATTCCTTCTGAAACCTGGAACCGCTTATTCCATTTACTCCTGCCATCTGACGATGGTCGTGCTGACTACTAGTTCCGGCGCTAGTTACTACTCCAGTTTTGCACCCGGCACAAACCCAGGCGGCACCGGGCCGTGGCTCGACCATGGGGAGGGTCGGACCGAGCCGACTGCCTGGGGCGCGGTTAGATCGGACGCCCTGCTGGGGAAGGGGACGGGAGTGAGGGGGAGTGGAGGAGGTGGTCACGTGGTCCGTCCAAGCTCGCAGACGACCTGTCCTGCGCCCAGCCATGTTCCGTGATCCAAAATGGCACGAGAGCTGTGGAATGCCTGGAGGAGACGCTGCGAAAGCGAACTTCAGCATAGCACTAATTTACCATATTCTGCGGAGATAAATTAATATTATCTTAATGCAGAAAAAAAAATTGTTTGCCCAAGCTGTATAAGCTGTATCTGTTTAAAAGTTGTAAATATAATTATTTTTAGCCTTTAGGGACTTAGTATAGGTTTCGTATACACAGTGAATTGTGTTACAATAAGCCGTTTCGCTGTTATGGTTACTAACTGAAGAGTTATCCTTTTTTTCTCACAGGGAATGACAATACAATAACAATACGAATAAAACCAGACGTTTCGTACAAAAAAAGTGCCTCCGTCAGTGGCAAGAAATAAGTAATTAGGCATACATGTTTTCTTTCGATAAAATCGATGAAGTAGCTATCTTTATTTTTTAAAAGATATATTTTCAGCAGTTTTTAAAGCACATCATGGAAGCTCATAAACATTTGTGTATTTTATCGGCAACCCGGCTGGCCAGACCGAGACGGTGCCGCATTTAGTTCTCATCGATGTCAAACCTATACACTTCTTTTTCTCCACTGACGAAGGCACGTTGTTGTCCGAAACGTTTGATTTTATTCGTATTGTTTTTATATTGTCATTGTCCGTGAGAAAAACATACTCATATGGACTGGTCTCAGTTCATATAGAAATTGTTGCACATTCATCAACACAGATAAAATGAATATTAGCCCTCAGTCACCACACATATAAGTAGAGGCAAGTAGACCGCGCCCCCTGTTTTTCACCAATAAATCGCGGCAAAGCGAAGGATTGTGACGATTCTTTGGTGCCCTGGAGTTAATCAAATTTACAACTTCCCGGAAAATTAAATAGCCCTTATCATTTTTGCATCTTGTCTGAGAATTTTAAATCCCTGAACCAAATTACCTTTAACCTGTGATTATTTTTCTCAAGATCGTGTCAGGCCAGAATAGCAATTGAAAGTCAGCGCACATCTTCTGTGCGTTTCCATAGTCGTTTCTTGATTAGCAACGTGACAACATGTGAAATATACCATCTAATGTTTGTCTCATTGGTTGTTGTGGGTGCCAAGGTCACGTGAAACTCAGGTTAAGGTCATTTACTTGAAATGATCTCGATTAACTTCCTTAAATTTACACCTTTTTACTGTGGTTTTTAGGAAGTGTTGGTTTGAAATTTAGCACCCATTTTAGCATTTGAAAACTAGGCATACTTAGGTATCAGTTATAGTGCCTATGCAATATGTTGCAAGGCTGTAAGTGCTGGTTAACATTCTATGGATAGCCGGCAGAACGACTAATGGGTGATCTGGCGTGACCCGTCCTACCCCAAATGCTTTGATACATCATCTTTGATCAAAGCAAGTGCAAATTCGGAGTCAGAAGCAAGCCAAGTCCCAGCAAACTTCACTTGTAGAAATTCTAGCAGGACCCAATTTTCCGTGCTTTTGGGTTATTAAAACCTGATCTGGGAGGTCAACCAGTGACCTAGGATCTCAGCATTGACCAGGACATAAAAATAACTGGCTTTTTCTCGTCAGCGATGACCGGGACTCTCAAATCATCGGATTTCTCTCGTCACGAGCAGCTCGCTCTTTTTTAATTTTCAGCGAAGCTCTGGCTCTTTTTATCAAGGGCCGAATGGCTGAGGGTTTCTACGCCCCTCCGCTACATGTAAGACGCTGAAAAGAAATGCCTAAATAGGTGACGGTTAAATATCGATTGGTTTTTAAGTGCCCAAGCCCGAAGCACTTTAATTTACTTCGATAGCAGTTTTTAAGACCAACGAGCTCGAATACTATGTATAACTTCTTGAACAATGTAAGCACCACATAAAATGAATCGTGAGAGAAGCGGCTCAAGATTAAGGAGCTATGAGACACTTAATAAAAAACGGGATAGATTAGAAACTGCACCTAACTTGCACTGGTTTTTAAACCTTTTCATTGCAGACTGGTAGATTAAATTTTAGGATTGATTTCAGCTGATGCTCAAATGGAGCTATTCATTCGTTCATTCATGCGACCATCCAATTCCATTAAAAAAGAAGCCAGTGACTAAATTGTTCATTTTAGATAAGTGTGAAATACAAACTCAATAAAAGTTTAATGATACGGCAAATTTGACAGATCTTTATAATGAACAGACGAATAACTTTAACAAATCAAGGCTGAGAGCCCCAAATAGGGGAGAGTGAGGTAAGATGAGCCAAGGGGCAAGTTTAGCCACCCCATGTTTCTCAGCTCCTATGGCGCTAATTGACTTGAGCTTCCATGTGCCGTCCGTTTACGATGCTGCAGTCTTTCACGTTGAGACGGCAACGTTCTCACGCTCAGCACCCGGTAACATTTGGTATCGCCCCTGATAACTAAGACATGTTTTGCCTTTAAAATGAGATGGTTGTTATCTGCGGTGCATGATTATTTTCCTTAGCGGGTGTCATTAATCGAAAATGGCCACGGGTGGGGCAAGATGAGCCATTTTCACCTAGGGGAAGATGAGCCGGATAAGCCATTGTTGTCTCCGCTGGCGAAAACCAAACTGAGCTGCGCTTGTTTCTGCTGAATAAAAATGGTAGGATATTGTTTTTCTTTGTTGATTACACAAGTTGTAGGTGATTTGCAGATTATCTGAAGGATAAAATGATTTCTTCCGTGATAGAAAACTTGACGAGTTATTGGAAGGCTTAAAACAGTCACTTTTTGATGGAGGAAAAAAACTTTGCCATAAGTATGTATGCCATGGAGTAAATAAAAGAGCCCACTCTTCGCCGCGCCCGGGAAAAGAAGACGTTCGCTTTTTCTATCCATGCTCAACTTTCCCCACGACGTGTCTCAACTTACTCCGCCCATGGGGTAAGATGAGCAACGTGCAAGATGATTTTTGACGTAGCCTTTCAGTACAAAAATAAGCGGTATGAAACATTTCTGGCCACCATTACATGCGCAATGACCACTCTGTCCGTCCAACCCGTAAACGCAGAAAAATGATCAGTAAGTTAGCCTGTAGCTTACGAAAAACAAAAAGCGGCTCAACTTACCTCATTCTTCCCTACGTTACACAATTGAGGGCATTTTTTAGGCCATCACAGTATTTGTCAACAATTGTTGTTTGGGGGACTAGGGAGGGTGGTTACTGGCTCATAAACTGTCCCCCCCCCCAAAAAAAAAGAAAACGAAACCGATCATCCGCGAAAAGAACTATTGAGCTCGAACCAAGGTGATGAATCGATTTATAGGTATGCAGGATGACTAACGATGACACTTTTTGACTTCTTGTGTCAAATAAATTCCATCATCTGGATAGCACGTCAATATTCTATTTGACATTTTACAACAAACGTATACTATTTGGCGCGACTAGCCTCATAAATGTCCTGAAACTAAAACCGTTTCTTCGCAATTAACTTGGACCACGTCATCCCAGCTTATGCACGACAAAAATAAAATAATGCTTCAGGATCACTGGCCTGAATTCCAATGCTTAAAGTTTACTCAAAACCGGTGTGGCACTCTTCGCTACATCTCGTGACGGCCACCATTGTGTTGCATTTTTTCGGTAAGCTATAAGTTAATAAGGAAATGATTGGTGAGTGGGTTGAAAATAGCCCTCATCCTCCACCCTCCCCCTCCTTTTTCTGGAAACATAAGTAACCGAAAGATCTGGCGATGGTTTATCCACCTCCTCTGCCGCCGCGCTGCGAGGCCTCGATTCGTTCGGTATGTGGCTTCCTGAGCGGTCCTCCCCGGAGGCAAGGTGAAAGGTCATGGCCTGTATCAAAAATTTATACGTTGCTGAATATGTTTTATAGTTCTTCCAAGGCCTTGGACACCGTTTTATTATATCGGATAAGCATTGCACTTTCTTGTCAATCAATACATTTAAAGAAACTTGATCATAATCTTATACTGCGGCAATTGTAGTTCTGCTTACGGTTGCCTCTTTATGATACGGGCCACCACTACCTCCACTGCGCTGGAGCTCTGGCGTTCTACCCCTCCCCGCTACGGACCGGCCCTCGGGCTAGGTGTGTTAGTACTGAGCGCAAACCTGTAGTAGTCACGTGACTTTCATTCACGTAGCGGGAACGGAAGCTATAGGCGATACCAAGGACGGGCTCTGGGGAGGCAACCGGCGCGGAAAAATAGCACGATTGTAGTTTTGGAAGAATATCTGGTGCGGTAAGAGGAATTATACAAAACATAAGTGCTAGGAGCAAACATGTGTTATTCCTCCATACTTTGCGCTACATTTTCTTTCTCCAATGGCCAGCACTTAGCAAATAATAGCGCAATTCTAAATTGGTAATATATGTGTACAGTAGCAACTGCGGGTCCCTGTACCAGGAAGTAAGGGCTAAAAATGTGTGTATGTCCTGTCTGCAGACTGGACATCATGCGAAACAGTGCGCTAAGAGATGTGACTGTGGTGGCAGACACCACCCTCTACTGTGCTGGTGTAGGGGAACTGATGGCCTGGTGGGATCCAGGGGTGGTGAGGGTGCAGGTAGACCTCCTCAGTCCACCTCCTTCAGACCTCAGCGGTCTGACGGGGGAAACGACTCAGTCTTGTCAGGAGCCACAAGCTAGAGTGTCTCTGTCTTGTACTACGGGTAGTGTGTCACTGCTTCCCATTGCTCATGTACTATTGAGCGCAGAATCCGCGCTCATACCGGGACCGAAGCGGGACAGGTCTGGTGTATCAGAGAGTGTACCGATAGTGTGCTGCGGAACAGTATCCCATCCAGGCGGCTGCTGTCTGGTGAACTTGGGTCAGCCGCCGCACGGAAGGCAGCCGCCCCGGCCTCCCTCCCCCCCCCCCCCCGAGTGGGGGAGGGAGGCCGGGGAAGGGGAGCGATTCATGCAGTCGCAGCCCGCGCGGAGTTAGTGCGGCAGTGTGTACTGTGTATATTGGGATTATGTCTCCAGCAAAGTTTTGGGTTTGCTTGAAGTCCACTGATCACGGTGGCTGTTTGCGGGGAGCGGGCCCGGGCGGTGTCAGCAGATAGCTGTTCCCCTACACAGGCAGGCCACAGACATGGTGAAACGGTGTATTACTGTAATATGGCCGACCAGCCGGGGAAAGACCCCTTTCTGTAGGAATGCGATTAAAGAGGCTTCTGTGTTTTAAGGTGTGCCGTTACGTAGTTTCGGATCGTCCTTAAATTCATCGCCCTCTTTGCTCTCACCGCAACGTTTTATAGAAAAACTCCTGATGTTTTCGGCCTTGCTCCTTGCTCTTAACCTAGGCTCTTCCAGACCATGGGCACACTTTTTATTTACTATAAATGGAAGTTTGCTATGTTTCTCAAAAATGCTCATCTCACCTTAATGAAAAAAAAAAAATCCGTTCCTATCAAATAAGTACCGGAAGCACAGATCTCACCAGAAGTCTGAGCCGAACTATAAGCGAAAATGCCACAACTTCCCTATGGCCACCACCATTCTGTCTGAACTAGACTTTTTGTTTCTCCAAACTATATGGTAACATAACGTCAATGTGGCATAACAATTCACATTTATTGAGCATGCGTCACGAATGCGTGCCCCTCGTTATTACCGTTATGAAAGTTGCCCGAATCGGCGCTTAAGAACTTTGCAATTTAAAAATCTAGCCCTCACCCGTGGACGGCATTTCGCCATCCTTTCCAGTGGAGGGGGGGGGGGGGGTACGACCCCTTCTGCCGTTTCGAAACGCGTCGTCGTAGAGCTTAGCGGAAACACAGCGTATTGCTCTCGACGAGAGCTCGCGATTGCGCATATTACTTTTGACCATATAGGTCAATCTTTGACCTACAGGGTGGAAAGTAATTACGCGAACATACTTTTTCGTCTTCTAGTAATGAAAAAAACGGTGGTGACATAAACAATACATGTTTTACTTTATCCTTATCTAGTTGCGATGCATTGACATAGGCGTTCCGCCATGATTTACATCAGCATGTGAAGATCTGTTGGCCAAAGCTCAGCCCACACCTTATGGAGCTATCCAGTGAGGCAATCGGTATTGGTGGCTCCTTGCAGCTTTTAGACGGTCTCCTGAGGAGTCATCTGGAGATTTTTAATCGAATTGAGGCCCAGGCGTTTCCCAGATCAGCTTTTGTATGTCCTGAAGAAAAACAGGTTCTCACAGCACCAGTATTGCGTTTTGTTGGCCGTGAAAGTAAGGATTTCACAAATCACGAAGAGCAGTTTCTTTGCGTCAGGCACAAAAGTGCGCTCAGTCATTTTGCCCCTTTCGTTGCACGGTGGATTAGACAGAGACACTCGTCTTGGAGGATGTTCCACCGGTTGTATACTTTATTTTTAGTGACCTTTTTTAGCGCTACACGCTATTCTGACACCACCCGGGGGCTCGTGACCCACTGATGAGTTCCTTTGCCGGATGTTTGAAGGTTGGGACGGACGGGACATAGGACGCAACAGCAGCCCTCAGAGCAGTTGTTCTGCAGGTTTGACGGATGAAACAGTTTCACAGATGTCTCACCCAACCACAAATCCAGCTGCCTGTCCTCCTCTGTCCATCTTTGATGGTCTTTGAAAAGCTTCAATTAACAATTCTGCTGTTAATTCGTGAATTTTGGTCATCCCGGGGGTTTGTACGTTATTAATTTTTGAATTTTTGCGTATTAATGTGCGAATCGTGATATCCTAGATCGGGTACCCGACCAGAGTAAGCTATTTTGCCAGTTTTCGGGTCGACTGGCGTCGTTTTGTCGCCGACATGGTGACCACCCGCCCGGCGACAGAATTCGCCGAGGGATTGCTGCCCGGGCGGCTTTGCTTTTTAAGTCCTCTCAAGTGTTATTATGTTTTTAAAAAAACGTATAATTGTGCAATGCTGGTGCTGAGACCGCTACAAATCCCTTCTCCGCCAGTCCAGCGAAAATAATCACAAACGCTTTCCCTGGCAGCTCCAAATTGAGCTCTTTGCCCATTTCGGTCTTGTGCAGCGTATGGCGTCTGCACCATTTTAAGTCGAGAGGTGTTTAAGACCTTCCAGGTCATTGTTCAAAGTTAGGTCACTTTTGGTAGATGAGGCGACAACAAACACGACCAATTATGTTCCATGACAGCCCGTACTCATAAAAATGCTCCACTGATGGTCAAAATTGTAAGAAAATACATGTTCGCGTAATTACTTTCCACCCTGTAGGTTTGGCAGGTTAAAGATCAAAGTTCGGGAAAATCGGCATTTTTAACTTCGCGCGCCTGTAGCGTCGCCGCTATGGCAGATATCGTCATGGAATTTTCACCATCGTATTTCTGGATGAATTTGGTGCATTTTGGTGTATAGTTTGTCACATTTTACGCGGTAACTTCCGGGGCAGAGCGCCCGGTAGCCGGCGGGGTCGCGTTCGCGCCCCGGGTGGTCGAAAATGTCGTCTGACAGTTGGGGTCGGAAATGTGATCTAACCTGTCGGCGACTTCTCCTTGACCCTGAGACGCTCAATAAACCAAGTGCCCGAGCTTTATTTGGCCGTCAGATTCGAATTCAGGGCCAGAAATTACCGCCGGAAAGTCAACTTCAAGAGGTCACCAGAGGTCACCGACCTGAACTAGACCTGACCTGACCTTGACCCTACATGTAGGTCAATGGAGGGTGTGTCAGTGCCATGTCAGTCACTTTTGACCCAAACAATGCCAAAGTGTAGCCGATATCATCGTTAAAAGCACGAAAAACTACGATTTCGTGCAAAATCGGCCTGAACTTGTTACCTTTGTGACGTCATAGCTCTGTTACCTGACCTGACCCGGTCATTTTTTTTTCGCCAAAATTTGCGCAAAGGATGGCCCATAAGGTAGCCGGAAACCTGACGGCACTACGTGCCGCCTTTTTTCGCTATTCGTGAAAAACCTCAGGAGGGTGCGGCCCTTTCCACGGGCGACAATTAAAATAAATATCACATGGTGCACCAATCTTCCTTTTCATCTTTTGCACAACCGTTTTAGGAATCCTCAATGCAAAAGATGTCGAAGCCGGAACCGTAGTCGGTCGGAGTGAACAGTTTTATTAGTAGTCGGAGTCATTCAAAATTTGTCGAAGCCCTGGGTGCTGATAAAACTCTCGCTTTCAATGAATTAGAGTTGACTAATTCATTGTTAGAGCCTAGAGGAAATGACTGCAATAGAGGAATGACTGCATGCTAGTAGCACCTACGTCTAAAAACGAAGCTTAACATTTTTTCAAATAATAAAACAAGACATGCCAAGAGTGTCAGCTATATATTTCTTCAAGTGAAGTCCTGGGGTTTGTCAGGTTGAGTAATCAAGTCTATTCTGACTGCACATAATCCAGCGATGCTATATACAAGTGCTGCTGATCATAGCACTCCTAGCTTGCACTAATAGTTGAGACGTTTCAAGCCCCCTGAATATCACATCACGAAAGAAAAAAATCAGGCATCAGCCTCTTGTCACTGAGTCACATTTGTACTAATATACATCTTGCACACTAATCACATGTAGGTAACATAAGTAAAATTTATAAACAAATCACTGTTCTTTAACATCAGATGACAAAAAAAAAACAACGGTTTAGTAGGAGGTGTGGCCGCCCACTGCCTCGGAGCACTGCTCCAGCCGCTGCCTCATCGAGGCCACCAGGCTCCGGAAGTAGCCGGGGCGGCGGCGGAGCTCCTCCCATTTCGCCAAGACGGCGGCTCAGAGCTCGTCCTGGTTGAGCTGCCTGGCTGGCGCAGCTCCTCCTCCAGCTCATGAACCATTAGAGACCACACATTTTCGATAGGGTTCAGGTCTGGGCTCATTGAGGGCCAGGGGATGGCACGAACCTGCGAACAAAACCGTGTTTGTTACTCACTGTAACGTGATATAGGTTGACACCTCGGTCATGACTATATGAAGCTGTATGGTGCAACGAATAACACCTGTTTGAAAGTGTTTGATCATTTCTGAGCAATTTTGTAAGGCATCTTAAGAACTTTTTAAATAATTGTTTAAGTTATCTCAATAAGTTTATAACAGGCGGGGACGAGGCGACCAGGGACAAAGCGGCCTCCCGCACATAGCCGTAGGCCTCGCCTCCTCTAATTGGGATGCATTGCTGTTGGGGTGAAAATGAATAAACAGATAAATAAATAAACAGCATCTCAATATTTTTTTTTAATAATGCCATCAGGTCTCCGGTCACCTAGCTAAAGGCCGCCCCACACTGGACCTCACATGCGGGTTGCGAGTTTTTGGGTTTTCGAGTTTCTCCAAAATCAAATAATACAATCTAAGCTAAGTGACCCACACTATAACCACCACACTATATACCATCTAACAAGTGAGTGTGCATGTTTTTAGCTTGCGAGCGGCCTTGCATCGCATTCCAAAAGTTGATTTTGAGTCAACTTTTGATTTTCCTCGCTGCGAGGTCTGCGAGTTCTGCGAGGTTTGCGGGTTTTTCGTTGGAGTCGAATTTTGGTTCGTTGCGCTGGTATTGCGACTATATGTAAGTTTCTGAAGGTGTACCGGCTTCACTGCATTCATGAAGTTACCATAAGGGAACGGTCTAATCACTCATGAATAAGTATTATGCCCGCAAACTCAAAACCCGCAAACTCGCAACCGCATGCGAGGTCCAGTGTGGGGCAGCCTTTAGAGCTAGCAGCCATGATAGGTTTATGATGCCACTTACTGAGTCTGCGTGGTCTTCGAACCACTGCTTGACTGCCCTCGCTGTGTGGATAGGGGCGTTGTCTTGCATTAGAGTCCAGACTCCAGGGTCACTCCTCGTCGGGGCGCATTTCCTCCACGGAGGGCAAAAACACCTGCCGAAATAGTGAAGACATATTTAACAACAATGAAAAAATTCACATGTTCACAAGGGCATACAGTTAACTCAACCAGTGACAACTTAACCAACGTGGTTTGTGACAATAGAGCCGATGCATTTAGCACACTGGTTGAGTTGTCACTGGTTGTCACTGGTTGTCACTGGTTGAAATGCCGCTGGTTGAGTTGTCACTGGTTGAGTTGTTACTGGTTGAGTTGTCAATGGTTGAGTTGTCACTGGTTCAGTTGTCACTGGTTCAGATGTCACTGATTGAGTTGTCACTGATTGAAATGTCACTGGTTGAGTAGTTGTCACTGGTTTGACCTGCTTGAAATATCACTGGTGGAATTGACATAGAACCGTTTGCAAGAGTGCGGAGAAGACGGCGTGCTGGGCAAAAACGATATCTACCTGGATATGACTTGTGCAATCGAACGTTTACTGGCATTTGACCTGTTACACAAAGACCATAAAACGTTTATCTTAGGTTTTGTCTCTTAGACACCCAGAGGGCAGGAAACCGCCAACCATTGTTCAGTTGGTTCGATTTTTTATGTGCTCTGATTTTGTCTCACAAACTTTACAAGCATTCAACATGAACATAAAATGTTTGAGCTGTGGCTCTGGCGTCATTAAGCGAGATCCGAAAAAAAATTACTCGCTATTTTTATCAATCCTATCTTGAAGTAAATAGTTTGACACTTTTCTAATTTGAAAATGCTTGAAAAAGACCTGTGGTCGAAATAAATATGACATTCTGTCAAGTAAAGTATATATTTGTACAGCATTAGTTTTGGTAATTATCGAGGAAAAAGGGTGATGTTTTTACATTTTCTACTATTTATAAACATGTTCCTCGTACAAGCACTAACCTCATTAAATAGTTTGACACGTTTAATCAATTAGACATGCTGTTTAATCGACATATTATCATTATATGCTGGCCCGATTAGTCATTATGGCCCGATATTATCATTATGCTGGCCCGATTAGTCATCTGATACTACACGCTCGTCTTGACCTAGAAATGCAGAGACAACAGCAACAAATAATAAAAGAAAAGTACGAACCTCCACCATGCGCCTGTCTTCCTCCTCCGTCGTCTTCCGTTTTCTTCCACACTGATCATAGCGCGCTTTCAAACCCCTTTCCCCTTCCTGCTCATAACGGTGTTTCCACCGTCTGGCAGTAGTTAGAGCTACACCGAGAATCTCTGCCGCCTGCTTGACAGAGTGACCTTGATCGAAAAGCAAGATGAGCCTGCCCTTGTCAAGATCACTGAGGTGTGCCATCACGCTCACGTTGACGTCTAGCCGCACACACTCCACGCGGGCTGCGGCCGCATACTGCGGCTCTCCTTCCCCGGCTTTCCGCCCCACTCGGAACAGAAACAGCCAGGTCATGTCATTCCGTGACCCTCAAAGGATACTGTGCCGCATCACACTAATCGGTACACTCTCTGACACACCAGGCCTGCCCCGCCGTGGCCCAGCCTCGGTCCCGGTATGAGCGCGGATTCTGCGCTCAATAGTACTTGTTGAGGGCAAAGATGGCCCTGTACCTGCTACCCTGATTTATGACAGTGGTGCTGACAAAAGTTTTGTGACCGAGAGGCTGATGAAACAAGTGAAAGGGGAGTATCAGGGGTCAGTGGACATAACATGTGCATCGTTTGGTGGGGGTAGAACCTCAAATGTGTGTAATGTGTATGAGCACAATGTTTCTGCCGCAAATGCTGCTTGTGTGCCGACAGCTACTAAGGTTCGAGTGGTGGAGGTGCCAGTGATATGCGCGCCACTGATGCGGCCTCGAGTCCCTGCCCAGCTCCTTCAGCCCTTCAGCCATCTCCAGCTCGCAGCAGACTGCACGTCGGACTGCCCACTGCACATTTGTTGTTGGACAAGACCAATACTGGTCACTGGTAAGATCTGGACTTGTCAGAGGCCCTGACGGGCTGGCTGCTATGGAGACACCATTTGGGTGGGTCCTCTCTGGTTCAGTGGAGGGGGGCCCTGCTGGTGTTGACTCAGGCATGGGATGTCAACTGCTTCTGATGACCGCCCCAACTCCCAGTGCTAGTGCGATGTGGTCTCGGGATGGGTTTGATCCTGGTACTGAGATGGAGTCGGATGATGATGATGGTGCCGCGTTGAAGGCGTTCAACAAGTCCATCCAGTATGATGGCAGCAGGTACGTTGTTAGTGTGCCCTGGAGGGACAACAAAAGTCGGTTGATGGAGAATCGTGATTCCGCACAAAGGTGGCTGATGAGTCTAGAGCGCAAACTGGACAGGAACCCCCAGCTGCGAGCTGACTATGATTCGGCTCTCAGTCAGATGGTGAGTGATGGTGTCATCAGTGAGGTGCCACCTGATCAGATGACGACCAGTGACGTCATGTTCTATATCCCGCACAGACCAGTGGTTAAGGAAACCAGTGGTACAACAAAGGTTCGACCTGTCTTTGACGCTAGTGCAAAGGGGCCCAACGGTGTCTCTTTGAATGATGTAGTATATGTGGGACCCTCTCTGATGCCGAGCCTGCTGGAGGTGTTACTTCGTTTCAGACGATGGCGGTTCGGGTATTCGGCTGACATTGTGAAAGCATTTCATCAGGTTCGTCTGACGTCACATGACCGAGATGCCCATCGCTTCCTATGGAGACAAGGGGGCCAGATTCGGACCATGCGGTTCGAGCGGGTGACGATGGGTGTCGCCTGCAGCCCGTTCTTAATGAACGCCACCATCAGGTATCACCTATCGCTGTACCCAGAGAGTCCGGTCGTCACCGAACTGAAAGAACCGCTGTATGTTGATGACCTGCTGTCAGGCTCGGATACAGAACAGGGCGCTGTGGAGATGTTCCAGGGGGCTAATGAGATTAACCGCAGGTTGTTTGAAAAGACGTCACCGAACTGAAAGAATCGCTGTATGTTGATGACCTGCTGTCAGGCTCGGATACAGAACAGGGCGCTGTGGAGATGTTCCAGGGGGCTAATGAGATTAACCGCAGGTTGTTTGAAAAGACAAACACTATTCGTTAG
The DNA here is from genome assembly GCF_019059575.1 of Amphibalanus amphitrite. Taxonomy (NCBI): domain Eukaryota; kingdom Metazoa; phylum Arthropoda; class Thecostraca; order Balanomorpha; family Balanidae; genus Amphibalanus; species Amphibalanus amphitrite. The sequence goes on from NW_024881504.1 coordinate 1,980,724, forward strand.
AATTGTGTTTTTCTATTGAAAAACAACCGGAGTGGTCCTTCTCCGGGCTATGTTTTGCATGTCTGGCCGCGAATTGGGGCAACTTGATTGGGGCCTAAACTTGTGGCTCGATTTTCGTAAAAATTTCAGTGTATGGGCTCCCGCAGGCGATCTACCTGTTGGCACCGGTCGCTACTCGCTTAAAACCTCGTGGCACGTGGCACGTGCGATTCCATTTTCCCCATGTTAAGTCAATGGGGTTTTGAACACTTTTTGCGCGATCGCGAATAGCGGAAAAAATCGCGGAACAAGGTATGGTTTGCTGCACACCATTTTATGACCGACACGTTCAGGTACACGCCCGTGTGCGCCGTATACCCGTAAGAATTCGTTAACTTGAGATGCACGAGTTTGAAGTTGAACTTTTTTCGCTCCCCATGTTAAGTCAATGGGCGTTTTTGCAGAGACATTTTCATTCGCGATCTCGAAAACGGCCGGGTCGATTGCACTCAAATTTGGCACACCGCTAGAGACCGGTTAGCAGAGTGCAGTGCACGTCAGTTCGTAGCACACCCACTCCGATCTGCACGTGCAAGGCTCATCCTCTCGTTTGGCGGGTGGCGTTTTTGCGGCGTTACAGAGGTGCTTGCTCAAACAACCTGCGGTCCCGCGATGCGGAGCCCAGCATCGCAGATGCTGGTAACCGCAGGTTGTTTGAAAAGACAAACACTATTCGTTAGAATTGTGTTTTTCTATTGAAAAACAACCGGAGCGGTCCTTCTCCGGGCTATGTTTTGCAAGTCTGGCCGCGAATTGGGGCAACTTGACGGGGGCCTAACCGCAGGTTGTTTGAAAAGACAAACACTATTCGTTAGAATTGTGTTTTTCTATTGCAAGTCTGGCCGCGAATTGGGGCAACTTGACGGGGGCCTAACCGCAGGTTGTTTGAAAAGACAAACACTATTCGTTAGAATTGTGTTTTTCTATTGAAAAACAACCGGAGCGGTCCTTCTCCGGGCTATGTTTTGAAAGTCTGGCAGCGAATCGAGACATCTTGACCGGGGCCTAAACGAATCGCTCAATCTTCGTAAAAATTTCAGGGTATGGGCTCCCGCAGGCGATCTACCTGATGGCATCTGTCGCTACTCGCTTAAAACCTCGTGGCACGTGGCACGTAACCGCAGGTTGTTTGAAAAGACAAACACTATTCGTTAGAATTGTGTTTTTCTATTGAAAAACAACCGGAGCAGTCGTTCATCGGGCTATGTTTTGCATGGCTGGCCGCGAATCTAACCGCAGGTTGTTTGAAAAGACAAACACTATTCGTTAGAATTGTGTTTTTCTATTGAAAAACAACCGGAGCAGTCGTTCATCGGGCTATGTTTTGCATGGCTGGCCGCGAATCAGTACAACTTGATTCCAGCCAAAACTTCTGCAACGATTTTCGTAAAAATCTCAGGGTATAGAATTTCGAAGGCGATCTAGCTGATGGCACCGGTCGCTACTCGCTCAGAATTATTTTGCGCGTGGCGCGTGCGTTTGAATTTTCGCCCATGTTAAGTCAATGGGGGTTTGGGGCACTTTTTGCGCCATCGGGAATGGCGGACAAACGAGCCAAGAAAGGGGTGGTTTTCATCCCAGCATTTTATGGCAAACATGTTCCGGTACACGCCAGTGTGCGCCGTATACCCTTCAGAATCTCGGAACGTTTCTTTGCACGAGGTCAAAGTTGGAATTTTGCTGTGTCCCATGTTAAGTGAATGGACAATTTTGCAGAGATATTTTCATTCGCGCATTGTAAAAAATTATGTGTCACGATTTCGTCCAAACTTTCGAGAGTTGTTGAGAAAGGAGCATAGTATATGCTGTTGTGCTTCGTTAAGCTGTGCAAAATCGTTTTTTCTTTAAAAGCTTGTTTAAAAATGACAATTTTTAACATGGAAGGTCAATGGGAGCGTCTTTGTTGCTTAATAAGTTTTTACGTTGCAGATATATAACATTGAAAAGCTAATACAATATACAACTTTCGATGCTCTTTCCAACGATGTATAGCCCGTCACTGCACGATGTGCCGTTTTTAAGAAAAGCTGTAAAAAATCAGGGCTCGACTGTGACTTGAACCCAACCACGTTAGAGTATACGAACAGGTGACGGGGATACCTCCCGTGTGCGGATGCGACACTGATTATTGCTAAATATTAGCAGTCGGCCGCCGTGGAGGCGCCTTGCAAAGCTTCTATCTCCACAACTGCTTGACTGATTCACTCGCGGTCTTTTGTGTGGGATAGCTCCTTCCTTTCTTACACGTAGTGTGCTATTCTCGATGCGTATGGGTGACCCCTAATGCACGTGCCACGTGCAAAACGATAAGGTGTCAGTTCGGTAACAAGTCTAATAACTCTGTAGTTATTTTGCCGATTGCGCTGATACTTGGCATGGATGTAGGCAACCGCCGGGCAATGCATTTCCATGTGTCACGGTTGGGGTGCAGCTGCACGTGCGCACGGGCAGGGTGACGATTCCAGATCTCGAGAACGGCTGGGCCGATTGTGATCAAAGTTGGCACACCGTTAGGGATCGGCGAGTAGGGTGCCGTGCACAAGTCAGATGGGACCCATTTGGCACGTGCGCACGAGCAGGCTGACGCTTCCAGATCTCAAGAACGGCTGGGCCGACTGTGCTCAAATTTGGCATACCGCTTGATACCGATCAGTAGGGCGCCGTCCACCAGTCATTTAGTATGTATTTCCATGCGCCACGATTGGGGTGCAACTGCACGTGCGCACATGCAGGGCGACGCTTCCAGATCTCGAGAACGGGCGGGCCTATTGTGCTCAGATTTGGCACACCGCTAGAGACCGGCGAATAGAGTGCCGTGCACAAGTCAATTGGGACCCAGGTTGCACGTGCGCACGTGCAGGGTGTCGCTTCCAGAGCTCGAAAACGGCCGAGTCGATTGCACTTAAATTTGGCACACCGCTATAGACCGGCGAATAGGGTGCCGTGCACGTCAGTCCGTAGCACACCGACTCCGGTCTGCACGAGCAAGGCTTATCCTCTCGTTTGGCGGCGGACGTTTTTGCTGCGTTTACAAAGGTGCTTGCTCAAACAACCTGCGGTCCCGCGATGCGGAGCCCAGCATCGCAGATGCTGGTATTCGTTAGAATAACCGCAGGTTGTTTGAAAAGACAAACACTATTCGTTAGAATTGTGTTTTTCTATTGAAAAACAACCGGAGCGGTCCTTCTCCGGGCTATGTTTTGCATGTCTGGCCGCGAATTGGGGCAACTTGGGTCAGGCCTAAACTTGTGGCTCGATTTTCTTAAAAATTTCAGTGTATGGGCTCCCGCAGGCGATCTACCTGTTGGCACCGGTCGCTACTCGCTTAAAACCTCGTGGCACGTGGCACGTGCGATTCCATTTTCCCCATGTTAAGTCAATGGGGTTTTGAACACTTTTTGCGCGATCGCGAATAGCGGGAAAACGAGCCAAGAAGGAGGTGGTTTTCTTCCCAGCATTTTATGGCAAACACGTTCAGGTACACGCTAGTGTGCTCCGTATACCCCTCAGAACTTCGTAACGTGTCTTTGCACGAGGTCAAAGTTGAACTTTTTTCGCTCCCCATGTTAAGTCAATGGGCGTTTTTGCAGAGACTTTTTCATTCGCTCATTGTACAAAATTATATGATACGATTTTGTTTAAACTTTCAGGACTTGTTGAGAAAAGACCATAGAACATGTTGTTATGCTTCTTTAAGCTGTGCAAATTCGTTTGTTGTCTTTAGGCTTCTTTAAAAATGAAAAATTTTAACATGGAAAGTCAATGGGAGCGTCTTTGGTGCTTAATAACTTTGTACCTTGAAGACATATTCAAGTGAAAAGTTGATATTTTATACAACTTTTGATGCTCTTTCCAATGATATATACAACTTTATTGCACGTGGTGCCGTTTTTGAGAAATATAGTAAAAAAGCACGACATTACCGAGATTTGAGCTCAGACCTATATCGTTACGGTGTCAGGCGGACACGAGGACAGGTGGCGCCGCCGCCGCCCGCATAGCGGCGGGAATGTGAACTAACCTGTTTACCATCTATGGTATGGTACCATCGGGGGACCGGCCGCCGTCGGCACCATTTCGGGACTTTGCATCGCAATAAAAGGCTTATTTACAATTGAAAATGGACTAGCGAGAGTCGTTATGGAATCAGAATTTGATGCTGTACAAAACTAGGCGCCTATTTTCATTGTGATGGCATCACAGACTACACCGCTAACCCCAATAAAGCAGATTTATGTCGCGTCATCGATGATTACATATAATGTTTCTTTGATATATATGTAGTCGGGTCTTTCAGCTGCGTTCCTCCCCTCCCTCGCCGCGCTGGCGGGTCGGCCATCCGCGCCCTGCCGCCCGCCGGCTGCTGGCCGGTCAGCTGGCCGGTCAGCTGGTCGCCCGCGGCTGTCGGTGCAGTGCGGGATGCCTACTTGCGGGGGGCCGTCGTGGCGGCGGCCCGGGTGGACTGGGCGAGCAGTGAGTTGGGGAGCGCTGCGCTGTCGGTGCTCTAGTTTGCATTGCGTTCGCATGATACGGCTTGAGCCAATACAGAGTGAACTGATTGAGCTGAGCAAGTCTTTATATACATTGAAAAGTAAAGCACTTTTTACTGCATCTACGGTGAGATGCTAGATAAAATTTATGGTCTACCTAATGGTACCCATTACTTAACAATTAAGTGAATCATTTCGTCGCTAAACTCTCGTAAATTCGTATGTCCGCCTCACTATGGAGTTTGGACCGTAACGTATGGTCTTTGCTCAGACAGTATACGAACAGGTGACGGGGATACCTCCCATAGAAGGATGCGACACGATTTTACTGCTAAATAGCGGCCGGCCGCCGTGGGGACGTTTTTGTACGACTTATATCTCGGCAACCACTGGGCTGATACACGTGCGGTTTTTTGTGTTGGGTAGCTTTTTTCCTTCTTTCACATAGTGTGCTACTCTCGATGCATATGGGTGACCCCTAACGCACGTTCCACGTGCAAAGCCAAGAGGTGCCTGTTTTGTAATAAGTGCAATAGCTCGCGGTAATTACTGGGCCGATTGCGCTAAAACTTGGCATGGAGGTAGACACATTCCAGGCGATGCATTTCCACGTGTCTTGGTAGGGGTGCAACTGCACGTGCGCACGGGCAGGGTGACGCTTCCAGATGTCGAGAACGGCTGGGCCGATTGTGATCAAACTTGGCACACCGCTAGAGGCTGGTAAGTAGGGTGCCGTGCACAAGTCAGATGGGACCCGCTATGCACGTGCGCACGTGCAGGCTGACGCTTCCAGATCTCAAGAACGGCTGGGCCGACTCTGCTGAAATTTGGCATACCGCTAGAGACTGGTTAGTAGGGTGCCGTACACAAGTCAGTTAGTATGTATTTTCATGTGCCACGGTTGGGGTGCAGTTGCACCAGCGCACGTGTAGGGGTCGCTTCCAGATCTTGAAATTGACGGGGCTGATTGAGCTCCAATTTGGTACACCGCTAGAAACCGGCGAATAGAGTGCCGTGCACAAGTCAATTGGGGCCTAGGCTGCACGTGCGCACGTGCAGGGTGTCGCTTCCAGATCTCGAAAACGGCCGGGTCGATTGCACTCAAATTTGGCACACCGCTATAGACCGACGAATAGGGTGCCGTGCACGTCAGTCCGTAGCACACCGACTGCGGTCTGCACGTGCAAGGCTCATCCTCTCGTTTGGTGGCGGGCGTTTTTGCTGCGTTTACAAAGGTGCTTGCTCAAACAACCTGCGGTCCCGCGATGCGGAGCCCGGCATCGCAGATGCCGGTATTCGTTAGAATTGTGTTTTTCTATTGAAAAACAACCGGAGCGGTCCTTCTCCGGGCTATATTTTGAAAGTCTGGCAGCGAATCGAGACATCTTGACCGGGGCCTAAACGAATCGCTCAATCTTCGTAAAAATTTCAGGGTATGGGCTCCCGCAGGCGATCTACCTGATGGCATCTGTCGCTACTCGCTTAAAACCTCGTGGCACGTGGCACGTGCGATTCCATTTTCCCCATGTTAAGTCAACGGGGTTTTGGACACTTTTTGCGCGATCGCCAATAGCGGGAAAACGAGCCAAGGAAGAGGTGATTTTCTTCCACGCATTTTATGGCAAACACGTTCTGGTACACGCCAGTGTGCGCCGTATACCCGTCAGAATTCGTTAACTTGAGTTGCACGAGTTTGAAGTTGAACTTTTTTCGCTCCCCATGTTAAGTCAATGGGCGTTTTTGCAGAGACATTTTCATTCGCTCATTGTACAAAATTATATGATACGATTTTGCTTTAACTTTCAGAACTTGTTGAGAAAAGACCATAGAACATGTTGTTATGCTTCGTTAAGCTGTCAGAATTCGTTTGCTCTTTTGAAGCTCGTTTAAAAATGAAAAATTTTAACATGGAAAGTCAATGGGAGCGTCTTTGCTGCTTAATAACTTTTTACGTTTAAGATATGTTTAAGTCAAAAGTTGATATTTTATACAACTTTTGATGCTCTTTCCAATGATATATACAACTTTATTGCACGTGCTGCCGTTTTTGAGAAATTTCGTAAAAAAGCACGACATCACCGAGATTTGAGCTCAGACCTATATCGTTACGGTGTTAGGCGGACACGAGGACAGGTGGCGCCGCCGCCGCCCGCATAGCGGCGGGAATGTGAACTAACCTGTTTACCATCTATGGTATGGTACCATCGGGGGACCGGCCGCCGTCGGCACCATTTCGGGACTTTGCATCGCAATAAAAGGCTTATTTACAATTGAAAATGGACTAGCGAGAGTCGTTATGGAATCAGAATTTGATGCTCTACAAAACTAGGCTATTTTCATTGTGATGGCATCACAGACTACACCGCTAACCCCAATAAAGCAGATTTATGTCGCGTCATCGATGATTACATATAATGTTTCTTTGATATATATGTAGTCGGGTCTTTCAGCTGCGTCCCTCCCCTCCCTCGCCGCGCCGGCGGGTCGGCCATCCGCGGCTTGCCGCCCGCCGGCTGCTGGCCGGTCAGCTGTCGCCCGCGGCTGTCGGTGCAGTGCGGGATGCCTACTTGCGGGGGGCCGTCGTGGCGGCGGCCCGGGTGGACTGGGCGAGCAGTGAGTTGGGGAGCGCTGCGCTGTCGGTGCTCTAGTTTGTATTGCGTTCGCATGATACGGCTTGAGCCAATACAGAGTGAACTGATTGAGCTGAGCAAGTCTTTATATACATTGAAAAGCACTTTTTACATTGCACTTTTTACTGCATCTACGGTGAGATGCTAGATAAAATTTATGGTCTACCTAATGGTACCCATTACTTAACAATTAAGTGAATCATTTCGTCGCTAAACTCTCGTAAATTCGTATGTCCGCCTCACTATGGAGTTTGGACCGTAACGTATGGCCTTTGCTCAGACAGTATACGAACAGGTGACGGGGATACCTCCCATAGAAGGATGCGACGCGATTTTACTGCTAAATAGCGGCCGGCCGCCGTGGGGACGTTTTTGTACGACTTATATCTCGGCAACCACTGGGCTGATACACGTGCGGTTTTTTGTGTGGGGTAGCTTTTTCCCTTCTTTCACATAGTGTGCTACTCTCGATGCATATGGGTGACCCCTAACGCACGTTCCACGTGCAAAGCCAAGAGGTGCCTGTTTTGTGATAAGCGCAATAGCTCGCGGTAATTACTGGGCCGATTGCGCTAAAACTTGGCATGGAGGTAGACACTTTCCAGGCGATGCATTTCCATGTGTCTTGGTAGGGGTGCAACTGCACGTGCGCACGTGCAGGGTGACGCTTCCAGATCTCGAGAACGGCTGGACCGATTGTGTTCAAATTTGGCATAACGCTTGATACCGATCAGTAGGTTGCAGTCATTTAGTATGCATTTCCATTTGCCACGATTGGGGTGCAACTGCACGTGCGCACGTGCAGGGTGACGCTTCCAGATCTCGAGAACGGCCGGGCCAATTGTGCTCAGATTTGGCACACCGCTAGAGATCGCGTAGTAGGGTGTCTTGCACAGGTCTGCTGGGCCCCAGGTTGCACGTGCGCACGTGCAGGGTGACGCTTCCAGATCTCAGGAACGGCTGGGCCGATTGCATTCAAATTCGGCACACCTTTAGAGACCGGTTAGTAGGGTGCTGTGCACAAGTCAGTTAGTATGTATACTCATGTGTCTCGGTTGGGGTGCAACTGCACGTGCGCACGTGTAGGGGTCGCTTCCAGATCTTGAAAACGGCTTTGCCGATTGAGCTTAAATTCGGTACACCGCTAGAGACCGGCAACTAGGGTGCCGTCCACAAGTCATTTGGGACCCAGCTTGCACGTGCGCACGTGCAGGGTGAGGCTTTCAGATCTCAGAAACGGCTGGGCTGATTGCATTCAAATTCGGCACACCTTTAGCGGCGTTACAGAGGTGCTTGCTCAAACAACCTGCGGTCCCGCGATGCGGAGCCCAGCATCGCAGATGCTGGTAACCGCAGGTTGTTTCTTCATAACCGCAGGTTGTTTGAAAAGACAAACACTATTCGTTAGAATTGTGTTTTTCTATTGAAAAACAACCGGAGCGGTCCTTCTCCGGGCTATGTTTTGCAAGTCTGGCCGCGAATCAGTAACCGCAGGTTGTTTGAAAAGACAAACACTATTCGTTAGAATTGTGTTTTTCTATTGAAAAACAACCGGAGCGGTCGTTCTCCGGGGTATGTTTTGCAAAGTTGGCCGCGAATCAGTACAACTTGGGTGGGGCCTAAACGTGCATTGCGATTTTCGTAAAAAGTTCAGGGTATGGGCTCCCGCTAACCGCAGGTTGTTTGAAAAGACAAACACTATTCGTTAGAATTGTGTTTTTCTATTGAAAAACAACCGGAGCGGTCGTTCTCCGGGGTATGTTTTGCAAAGTTGGCCGCGAATCAGTACAACTTGGGTGGGGCCTAAACGTGCATTGCGATTTTCGTAAAAAGTTCAGGGTATGGGCTCCCGCAGGCGATCTACCTGATGGCACCGGTCGCTACTCGCTTAAAACCTCGTGGCACGTGGCACGTGCGTTTCAATTTTCGCCCATGTTAAGTCAATGGGGTTTTGGACACTTTTGCGCGATCGCGAATAGCGGAAAAAAATCGCCGATCAAGGTATGGTTTGCTGCACACCATTTTATGACCGACACGTTCAGGTACACGCCCGTGGGCGCCGTATACCCGTCAGAATTCGTTAACTTGAGTTGCACGAGTTTGAAGTTCAACTTTTTTTGCTCCCCATGTTAAGTCAATGGACGTTTTTGCAGAGACATTTTCATTCGTTCATTGCACAAAATTATATGATACGATTTTGTTTAAACTTTCAGGACCTGTTGAGAAACGACCATAGAACATGTTGTTATGCTTCATTATGAAATATAATGGGTATAATGGGCCCGTTTTGGGGTAATCGGCACGTGCATTTTCCCATAGGGTTAGCATGGGGAAAATTCAAAATGCGATTTGCGAAAAATTTCGTCAATTATTGTGATTTAATGTTACCGCTTGAAAGGGCGTTGTTTCAAAAGTGCACGTGAACTGGTCATTTATTTGTTAAGTGAATTGAATGTTCTGCTTTTTGGGTCAGGTGGGGTGAGGCCCTGGCAAGAAGGGAAGATTGCTTGGGGCTTAGGGGCATCTGGGAGGAGTATGACTTATGAGTAAAGTGATTGTGTGGAAGACTCGTGTGGAAAAGGCGTAGGCCGGCTTTGGTGATCCGGTGATTCTTAGTGTCAATTGTGAGTACTGATCATGTTTGTTCATTAATACGAAAGATAACTTATCGGACTGCGGACAGTTTTGGTGTCGAAGAGATCAAAGGACGATAAATCTAATCAAATTCCTACAAGCTATTTCGGCATTCCTTTTCGTTTTAGACATTATTTCAATTCAACCATGGCAAGTTTCGATGTGAGATTGATCCCAGAATTCGACGGTACTGGGGATGTTGTCGACTGGATCGAAAAGGTGGAAATGGTATGCAATCTTCAGCAACCGGCTGCAGATCAAGTGGTAGTCATACCACTGCGATTGAAGGGTGGCGCTTCTGCTGTTTATCGGCAGCTGCCTGAAGTGGACAGGAGAGAGGCGGTTAAAGTAAAGGCGGCTCTACGACGCGCCTTTGCCGCTGATAAATACACTGCGTATGAAATGTTCAGCGCACGTCGGCTGGGCACGGGAGAATCGGTAGATGTGTATTTGGCAGACTTGCAACGGCTGTCAACCCTCTTTGGAGGGCTCTCCGAAGAAGGGATGGGATGCGCTTTCGTTGCCGGCCTACCCGAATCTGTGAAGCAAATTCTACGGGCCGGCGCTCGCATGGAGTCATTGACTCTATCTGAAGTCGTGGATAGGGCCAGAGCCATCCTACGGGAAGACTGCAAGGTACCCGATATAACGGCTATGGTGGTGCGACGGGGAAGAGACGGCCAAGACCAGCGCTTCAATGGAGGGAGGAAGGAGCGAGGGCCGTGTTACGCGTGCGGTCGTCTGGGACATATCGCGCGTGAATGTCAGGCGCGTGAAGGAAACGGTCCAAGCATGGTGAGATGTTTCCGGTGCAACAAGCGTGGGCATATCGCGGCTCAGTGCCCGGAAAACGAGGAGCGAGAGGCGGTCCATGCGCCGGCCTCCTTTCGGGACTGAGATGGAACGGCGCGCTGCCGGTGAGGGAGCTATCGATGAACGGAGTTGACTGTGATGTCTTAATTGACACGGGATGTACTCGCACTGTGATTCATTCGTCACTCTGCGCTGTTTGGGAGAAGCGGGACGTGTACGTGCTGACGGCCAACGGGGAGAGGCTGGAATGTGCGGGTACGGCTGGTGTTCGTGTGCAGGTTCCGGGGATGGCACCAGTAGTTGTTGATGCACTTGTGGTTGCTAAGAAGCCGCTGGGATTCAGTGCGATTCTCGGCATGGATGGAGTGGGGGCTCTCGGGGGAGTAGCGGTGCGATCGCCCTCTGAGGTAAAGTTCGCCGGCGAGAACGAAGCATGTGGCTGTGTGGGGGACCTGCAAGATCTGACTGTTGATAAGGAAGACTTCCGTGTCGTTTTCGCTGCGGAGCTGCAGCGCTGGACAGTGGAATGGAAGTGGTCCGGTGAGGAGCCACCAGTTCGCCTCAAGAATGGAGTGAGCGAGTATACTGTGCCGGATGAGGTCAGAAAGGACTATGAAGAGGAGATTGAGACCTGGATCAAGAACGGATGGCTACTAGAATACGATGAAGAAGAACACGGTCCCCCGAAAAGCCTGATTCCACTCATGGCAGTGGTCCAAGAGAATAAAGGGAAGGTGCGACCCGTGCTTGACTTCCGCGAGATCAACACATTTGTCGACACGTACACGGCAGATGTTGATGTGTGTGACGAGAAGCTCCGCGAATGGCGTCAGATGGGAGCGAACGTAGCGCTTCTGGACCTCCAGAAAGCATACCTTCAGATACATGTAGACGAATCTCTGTGGCCTTACCAGACTGTCGAGTACAAAGGAACAAGATACTGTCTGAGTCGACTTGGATTTGGCCTGAACATCGCACCAAGGGTGATGAAGACAGTCCTCGAGGCAGTGGTGAATCAAGACAAGGACGTGGCAAAGGCAGTGTCATCATATGTCGACGATGTCTTGGTCAATGAGGATGTGATGTCCGCGGAAAATGTGAGCAAACATCTTCGAGCCTTTGGGCTCCAGTGCAAGGAACCAGTACGACCAAAAGAAGGCGCTCGGATTCTCGGTCTCCGAGTTCAGGAAGAGCATGGCAACCTCAAATGGAAGAGGGACAACGACGTCCGAGAGATCGACGGGCCGGTGACGAAACGCAAGGTGTTCTCGCTTTGCGGCCGTTTGACTGGACACCTTCCGGTGTGTGGCTGGCTGCGGCCAGCGGTGTCGTTCTTGAAGCGAAAGGCTAATGAAGCGGCGAACGCTTGGGACGACGTCATCGAGGACAGTTTAGTGAATGGGCTGATCGAAGAGATAATGACGCAAATTAACACAGATGACCCAGCGAGAGGTCAGTGGGACGTCAAAGGGAACGAGGTGACGGTCTGGGCGGACGCCAGCATGTTGGCCTTGGGAGTGGTCCTCGAGATCGAGGGCGAGGTGGTGGAGGACGGATGCTGGCTGCGACCAACCGACGGAACACATATCAACATGGCAGAACTTGATGCCGCGCTGAAGGGCGTCAACATGGCCATCCTCTGGGGTGCTAAGAGAGTTCGACTGATGACGGATTCGCGTACTGTGTACCATTGGATCACTGACCTCCTGAGCGGCAAAGCACGGTTAAAGACGAAGGCCGTCTCGGAAATGCTTATCAGGCGAAGGCTGAGTACACTGAAGATGCTGGCCGACGAGTACAGCCTGGAGATCAGCGTTCACAGCGTGGCCTCTGCTGACAACAAAGCTGATAAGCTCACCAGAGTGCCGGAGCGGTGGCGAGACACGCGTGCAGGCAGCGGTCCGGCTTGCATCATGGCGGGTGCAGAAGGAGACGAAGATGAAGCCGGGCTAGTGAAGGAGGTGGAGCGGGTGCATCATGCCGCTGGACACCCAGGTGTCAGAAGAACTTTGTACTTTTCCAAGAGGGCAAACTTGCGGGTCACCAAGCGTATGGCACGATCTGTTGTATCAGCTTGTCAGACGTGCCGGTCGATCGACCCGGCACCGGAGAAGTGGACTGGCGGACAGCTGTCGGTAGACATTGTCTGGGAGCGCGTCGCAGTTGATGTCACGCACTTCCAGGGGCGCCTCTATCTGACGATGGTAGACTGCGGACCATCAAGGTTCGCGATTTGGCGCCAGCTGCGATGTGAGAGCGCGGCGTACGTCACAGGGGAGATGTCATCGATTTTCTACGAGAGGGGAGCACCTTCAGAGCTGCTGGCCGATAATGCTACCGTATTCCGCAGCCGCGCATTTCAGGCATTCGTCCGTGAATGGGGCACCCGGGTGCGGTACCGAGCAGCGTACGCACCATCGGGTAATGGCATCGTCGAACGAAATCACCGCTCCGTGAAGGTGATTGCTGCGAGGAAGGGATGTGGCGTGCCGGAGGCGGTGTATTTGTACAATGCGACTCCGAGGGACGACTCGACCGACGCAGCAACCCCTGTCAGCATGGTGTACAAGTACACAGTGAGAGTCAAGGCAGTGGATCCGGTTCAGCCCGCTGAAGAGCCCGAGCCAGATACATGCAGGTACAGCGTGGGAGATGCGGTGTGGGTGAAATCAGCGCGGGGGCGATGTGACGATCAGTACAACGAGGGAGTGGTGACTGGGCGAGTGTCACTGCAGACTGTGGAAGTGGATGGGGTGCCAAGACATGTGCGCCACCTGCAGCCCCGTGAGGCGCACGTGGAACAGCCTCAGAGTGATACCGCAGATGACGAAGGGCCGCTCCTTGTGCGTCTCCCAGAGGAGAACCGGGAGGAGATGGGTCAGGGAGAGGGACAGTGCCGGCGGTCCCAGCGGCAGGTGCGGGCTCCCATGCGGTACGGTTTCGATCAGGATCGGGGAGGAGTGTGATTTAATGTTACCGCTTGAAAGGGCGTTGTTTCAAAAGTGCACGTGAACTGGTCATTTATTTGTTAAGTGAATTGAATGTTCTGCTTTTTGGGTCAGGTGGGGTGAGGCCCTGGCAAGAAGGGAAGATTGCTTGGGGCTTAGGGGCATCTGGGAGGAGTATGACTTATGAGTAAAGTGATTGTGTGGAAGACTCGTGTGGAAAAGGCGTAGGCCGGCTTTGGTGATCCGGTGATTCTTAGTGTCAATTGTGAGTACTGATCATGTTTGTTCATTAATACGAAAGATAACTTATCGGACTGCGGACAGTTTTGGTGTCGAAGAGATCAAAGGACGATAAATCTAATCAAATTCCTACAATTATATTTGCTGATATTTTTAGGGTCTGATCTCGGGCTGGCACCCCAACTGACGGTGGTAATTATTTAAAATATAATTGACAAAATTTCGGGTAATCGTCACGAACAGTTACCCCATGTTGAGCCTATGGCGATTTCGAAATATTATTTTCAAATCGATTTTGTCAAAAATTTCCACGTTAGATTTTGAAAATGTTCCAATATGTTGTGCCCCGGGGTGTCGGCTACCACATGGTATGGGTCAGATATGGGGCGATTGAAAAGCACGTGCCACGTGCAAACGTGTTTGATGGGGTAACCTCCGGGAAAATCCGATATTGGCCTACTCGGGGTCCTATGGCGTGGAAACGACTTCAACTAGCGACACCAAATCAGTGCAGCCGGTGAGCAGATGAGTCCAGCTTGTCGCACTAGTGGTCACGTGTCGCACGTGCTATTGCACGTGCCGTGGCACGGGGTCAATTTTGGTGCTTAAACATACTAGCATTGTGAAATGCAAGGAGTGGGGGAAATAGCCGTCAGGCCGTCAGTTTTTATGATAGGGTCGATCTGAAAATGGGTTTAGGCACAGAATGAAGGGGGCTACAAAACTGCTATCTCGGATTTTTTGTAAAATGAAAAATTTAAAATTCTGGGGAAATTATATATTCGGAAGGTGAAATTTCCCTAGATTTTCCCGTTTTTCGAGTTTAGCCGTCCACTGTTCAGAGACGGTGACACCGGCCGGGGTCATTTTTTACATGCTGATGGCCACGTCAATGGGTCATCACGTGGCGTGAACGGTGAAACTATCAGAGGTCCGGCACGTGCCACGTGGCCACGTGTTTGAGTCGCGTACCTCCCAGATTATCGTGTGTTTGCCGATTTGTGGCCTTATAGCACGAAAACTGCACAAGCCAGGAACACTGAAATGGTGCAATCAGTGAGGGGACAAGTCCTGCTTACACCACCGGCGGTCACTAGGCACACGTGCAGATTTGGGCACCTCCGTTGCGGAGATATTTTATTGTGAAATATTCAAATGAACATAACTTTGTCAGTTTAAGTCCAATTGGGCTAGACTTTGGTGGGTGGATAAAATTGTTAAGTGACAGGAACGAATGCGCCACGTTTGTCGCAGTGCGCCACGTTTGTCGCAGTGCGCCACGTTTGTCGCAGTGCGCCACGTTTGTCTCAAAGCGCCATTTTTGCCGCAAATCACAGAATGTGCGTAACTTTATCGAACATGGGACGATTAGGATGCGCTTTGATTGAGGGATGGCTGCCTAAACGGCAAATATGAATACACCACACTTGCCGCAAGGCGCCATATTTGTCTTAATGCGTCAGTGTTTACGTTTAACGGACGGTATTTGCATGTGCCACGGTTGGGGTGCCGCTGCACGTGCGCACGTGTAGGGGTCGCTTCAAGATAGCACACCGACTCCGGTCTGCACGTGCAAGGCTCATCCTCTCGTTTGGCGGCGGGCGTTTTTGCTGCGTTTACTAAGGTGCTTGCTCAAACAACCTGCGGTCCCGCGATGCGGAGCCCAGCATCGCAGATGCTGGGCTAACCGCAGGTTGTTTCTTCATTGACAAACACTATTCGTTAGAATTGTGTTTTTCTATTGAAAAACAACCGGAGCGGTCCTTCTCCGGGCTATGTTTTGCAAAGTTGGCCTGAAATTGGGGCAACTTGACGGGGGCCTAAACGTGCATTGCGATTTTCGTAAAAAGTTCAGTGTATGGGTTCCAGCAGGCGATCTACCTGATGGCACCGGTCGCTACTCGCTTAACCCGCGCCCTGCTGGGGGGGTGTTTGAACACCCCCCCTTGTGGTTTTTCGCGAATATCTCAAAAACGGCGGCGCGGAGCGCCGCCGTTTTTGGTACACCTTATCATACATCAATTCTACACATGTTGTGAAAATTTCAGACCAAGGTCATTCAAGGTCAGGTCACCAGGTCACTTGAAGTGACCTCACCTCATAAAAACTTTCAATGTCTGTCATAGCTACACCGAGTGACCGATCGCTTTGAAACTTTCAGCGATTGCTAAGAGCAATAGCATGTACAAAATGTATATCTCAGAATTTTGATATCGATGACCTAAGGTCAGGTCAATTTTGCGACCTCCCCATTATAAGTCAATGGGAGAAAATTGAAATGCGCCTCTTTTGGATGAAAGACATTATAAACACTCCCAAACACTGAATTACAAGTGGTTTAGACACACTGAACTTGAAAATGGTGTCCGTGACCCTTGTTTATGCCCTGAGGTCATCTTAGGTCACGAATGGTATATAACAGTTTTTCGCAAATAACTTTTGATAGAGGCATGCTAGAGCGCTGAAAACGCCTTAGATGTGTTCAGCTCGACGATACGGATCGACTGATATGCAACATGACCCTTTCCGGTCAGGTCATGACCTTGACCTGAGGTCAAATTTTCAAGTTGACCTTTCAAGGTCAAGTCATAGTTCATTCGATGCGTCTTGACGAGAGAAACACGATGCCGGTAAAAGTAAGCTCGTACAAGGCTTGGGTCAAAAGTTATTGCAGAAAAACTGTTTTCGAAAAAATCGGCTATTTTTGCAGTTTTTGCCCCCTGCAGGCAAAACTGTTGACGTTAGGTCAAATCTGAGAGAATTACTCAGAAAGGGTGTTAATAGGGCTATCGAATGCGCTTTTCCGCGGCGCTGTAGCTCTATTGGTTCCCGAGTTATGCGTTGGCTTCTTGGAAATTTTCGACATTCGACCTGGGAATCGGCGAAATTTTGCCTTCAATGACCTCTGGTGACCTGACCTTTGACCTGACCAAAAAATTGACCGAAGTGATTTCGTCATTATTTTTGACGCTCTTTCGAACGCCGCCTTCCGCGTATCGCTACGTGGCCCAGGAGCCGAGTTACAAGGGGGGGTGTTCAAACACCCCCCCCCCCCCAGCAGGGCGTGGAAATCCAGGACCCCCAGCAGGGCGCGGGTTAAAACCTCGTGGCACGTGGCACGTGCGTTTCAATTTTCGCCCATGTTAAGTCAACGGGGTTTTGGACACTTTTTGCGCGATCGCGAATAGCGTAAAAAATCGCCGATCAAGGTATGGTTTGCTGCACACCATTTTATGACCGACACGTTCAGGTACACGCCCTTGGGCGCCGTATACCCGTCAGAATTCGTTAACTTGAGTTGCACGAGTTTGAAGTTGAACTTTTTTTGCTCCCCATGCTAAGTCAATGGACGTTTTTGCAGAGACATTTTCATTCGTTCATTGCACAAAATTATATGATACGATTTTGTTTAAACTTTCAGGACCTGTTGAGAAACGACCATAGAACATGTTGTTATGCTTCGTTATGAAATATAATGGCCCGTTTTGGGGTAATCGGCACGTGCATTTTCCCATAGGGTTAACATGGGAAAAAATTAAAATGCGATTTGCGAAAAATTTCGTCAATTATATTTGCTGATATTTTTAGGGTCGGATCTCGGGCTGGCACCCCAACTGACGGTGGTAATTACTTAAAATATAATTGACAAAATTTCGGGTAATCGTCACAAACAGTTACCCCATGTTGAGCCTATGGCGATTTCGAAAAATTATTTTCAAATCGATTTTGTCAAAAATTTCCACGTTAGATTTTGAAAATGTTCCAATATGTTGTGCCCCAGGGTGTCGGCTACCACATGGTATGGGTCAGATATGGGGCGATTGAAAAGCACGTGCCACGTGCAAACGTGTTCGATGGGGTAACCTCCGGGAAAATCCGACATTGGCCAACTGGGGGTCCTATGGCGTGGAAACGACTTCAACTAGCGAGACCAAATCAGTGCAGCCGGTGAGCAGATGAATCCAGCTTGTCGCACTAGTGGTCACGTGTCGCACGTGCTATTGCACGTGCCGTGGCACGGGGTCAATTTTGGTGCTTAAATATACTAGCATTGTGAAATGCAAGGAATGGGGGAAATAGCCGTCAGGCCGTCAGTTTTTATGATAGGGTCGATCTGAAAACGGGTTTAGGCACAGAATGAAGGGGGCTAAAAAACTGCTATCTCGGATTTTTTGTAAAATGAATAATTTAAAATTCTGGAGAAATTATACATTCGAAAGGTGAAATTTCCCTAAATTTTCCCGTTTTTCGAGTTTAGCCGTCCACTGTTCAGGGACGGTGACACCAGCCGGGGTCATTTTTTACATGCTGATGGCCACGTCGATGAGTCATCACGTGGCGTGAACGGTGAAACTATCAGAGGTCCGGCACGTGCCACGTGGCCACGTGTTTGAGTCGCGTACCTCCCAGATTATCGTGTGTTTGCCGATTTGTGGCCTTATAGCACGAAAACAGCACAAGCCAGGAATACTGAAATGGTGCAATCAGTGAGGAGACAAGTCCTGCTTACACCACCGGTGGTCACGTGGCACACGTGCAAATTTGGGCACCTCCGTTGCGGATGTATTTTATAGTGAAATATTCAAATGTACACAACTTTGTCAGTTTAAGTCCGATTGGACTAGAATTTGGTTGGTTGATGAATTGTTAAGCGACATGAACGAATGCGGCACGTTTGTTGCAGTGCGCCACGTTTGTCTCAAAGCGCCATTTTTGCCACAAAGTGCAGAATGTGCGTAACTTTGTCGAACATTGGACGATTAGGATGCGCTGTAATTAAGGGATGGCTGCTTAAACGGCAGATATGAATGCACCACATTTGCCACAGGGCGCCATATTTGTCTTAATGCGTCAGTGTTTGCGTTTTGCCTACGGCGGGCGTTTTTGCGGCGGTGTTTGCGTTTTTTCGGTGTTTGCGTTTGGCGGTAGGCGTCCGTTTTTGCGTTTTTGCGGTGTTTTCGTTTGGCGGCGGGCGGCCTTTTTTTGCAGCGTTTTGCGGTTGGTGGCGGGCGGGCGTGCGTTGCGGGCGTTTTTTGCGGCGGTGTTTGCGTTTTTTTGCGTTTTTTTGTGTTTGGCGGCGGGCGGGCGGGCGATGCGGGTGTTTTGCGGTGTTTGCGTTTGGCGGCGGGCGGCCGTTTTAGCGGCGGTTTGCGGCGGGCGGCCGTTTTTTGCGGCGTTTTGCGGTTTGCGGCGGGCGGCCGTTTTTTGCGGCGTTTTGTAGTTAACGGCGGGCGGCCGTTTTTTGCGGCGTTTTGCGGTCGCCGGCGGCCGGGCGTTATTTGCGGTGTTGCGGTTTTAGGCGGGCGGCCGTGTTTTGCGGCGTTTTGCCTTTGGCGGCGGGCGATGCAGGCGATTTTTGTGGCGGTGGTATTTGTGTTTTTTGGGGTGTTTGCGTTTTGCGGCGGAGGGCGATTTTGCGGCTTTTTTGCGTTTTTTCTGCGGTTTTGTGCCTGCGGGCGATTGTTTTTTTGCGGCTTTTGCGTTGGCGTTTTGAGCGTGCGTTTTGCGAGTTTTGCGGTTTTGCGTTTTGCGGCGGGCGGGCGGTTTTCACAATTGAAGTCCCAACCTTCGGATCCGCAGTGCTGTTCGACAAGCGCTGCCCGGGCCTAGAGTGCAGTGCATGTCAGTTCGTAGCACACCCATTCCGGTCTGCACGTGCAAGGCTCATCCTCTCGTTTGGCGGCGGGCTTTTTTGCGGCGTTACAGAGGTGCTTGCTCAAACAACCTGCGGTCCCGCGATGCGGAGCCCAGCATTGCAGATGCTGGTAACCGCAGGTTGTTTGAAAAGACAAACACTATTCGTTAGAATTGTGTTTTTCTATTGAAAAACAACCGGAGCGGTCCTTCTCCGGGCTATGTTTTGCAAGTCTGGCAGCGAATTGGGGCAACTTGAGCGGGGCCTAGACGAATCGCTCAATCTTCGTAAAAATTTCAGGGTATGGGCTCCCGCAGGCGATCTACCTGATGGCACCGGTCGCTACTCGCTTAAAACCTCGTGGCACGTGGCACGTGCGATTCCATTTTCCCCATGTTAAGTCAACGGGGTTTTGGACACTTTTTGCGCGATCGCCAATGGTGGGAAAACGGGCCAAGGAAGAGGTGGTTTTCTTCCCAGCATTTTATGGCAAACACGTTCCGGTACACGCCAGTGTGCGCGGTATACACGTCAGAACTTCGTAACGTGTCTTTGCACGAGGTCAAAGTTGAACTTTTTTCGCTCCCCATGTTAAGTCTATGGGCGTTTTTGCAGAGACTTTTTCATTCGCTCATTGTACAAAATTATATGATACGATTTTGTTTAAACTTTCAGGACCTGTTGAGAAGAGACCATAGAACATGTTGTTTTGCTTCGTTAAGCTGTCAGAATTCGTTTGTTCTTTTTAAGCTCGTTTAAAAATGAAAAATTTTAACATGGAAAGTCAATGAGGGCGTCTTTGGTGCCTAATAACTTTGTACGTTGATGATATATTTAAGTGAAAAGTTGATAGGATATACAACTTTTGATGCTCTTTCCAATGATATATAGAGCGTTATTGCACGTCGTGCCGTTTTTGAGAAATTTAGTAAAAAAGCACGACATTACCGAGATTTGAGCTCACACCTATATATGGTCTTGCTCAGACAGTATACGAACAGGTGACGGGGATACCTCCCATTGAAGGATGCGATTTAATGCTAAATATTAGCGGCCGGCCTCCGTGGGGACGTTTTTGTACGACTTATATCTCCGCAAGCAGGGGACCGATACACTTGCGGTTTTTTGTGTGGGGTAGCGTATACCCTTCTTAGAAGTATTTACTATGGATAATGCATGCGGGTGACCCCTACTGCACGTGACACGTGTAAAACGGAGAGGTGTCACTTTTGTTGTAATGACAATAACACGGTAATTACTTGGCTGATTGCACTGAAACCACACAAGGATGTAGGCACCCGCCGGACCATGCCCTTCCATGTGCTACGGTTGGGGTGCAACTGCACGTGCGCACGTGCAGGGTGACGCTTCGAGATCTCGAGAACGGCCGGGCCGATTGAGTTCAAATTTGGTACACCGCTAGAGACCGCGCAGTAGGGTGCCTTGCACAGGTCATCTGGGCCCCAGGTTGCACGAGCGCACGTGCAGGGTGACGCTTCCAGATCTCAGGAACGGCTGGGCCGATTGCATTCAGATTCGGCACACCTTTAGAGACCGATCAGTGGTAACATGTTACGAAGCTGTCAGAGGCGGATGACAGGTACTATGAATACCCGTCACGACCCCTACCGGTTGACCTGACCTGACTCAAATTTGGCACACCGCTATAGACCGGCGAATAGGGTGCCGTGCACGTCAGTTTGTAGCACACCCGAAACCACTGGACCGATTCACTCGCGGTCTTTTGTGTGGGATAGTTTCTTCCTTTCCCAAACGTAGTGTGCTCCTCTCGATGCGTATGGGTGACCCCTAATGCACGTGCCACGTGCAAAACGAAGAGGTGTCAGTTCGGTAGCAAGTGTAATAACTCTGTAGTTATTTTGCCGATTGCGCTGATCCTTGGCATGGATGTAGGCACACGCCCCGCAATGCATTTCCATGTGTCACGGTTGGGGTGCCGCTGCACGTACGCACGGGCAGGGTGACGCTTCCAGATCTCAAAAACGGCTGGGCCGATTGTGATCAAAGTTGGCACACCGTTAGGGCTCGGCGAGTAGGGTGCCGTGCACAAGTCAGATGGGACCCAGTTTGCACGTGCGCACGTGCAGGCTGACGCTTCCATATCTCAAGAATGGCTGGACCGACTGTGCTCAAATTTGGCATACCACTAGAGACTGGTTAGTAGGGTGCCGTGCACAAGTCAGTAAGAATGTATTTTCATGTGCTGCGGTTGGGATTCAGCTGCACGTGCGCACGTGTAGGGGTCGTTTCCCGATCTTGGAAACGGCTGGGCCGATTCAGATTAAATTTGGTACATCGCTAGAAACCGGCGAATAGAGTGCCGTGCACAAGTCAATTGGGGCCCAGGCTGCACGTGCGCACGTGCAGGGTGTCGCTTCCAGATCTCGAAAACGGCCGGGTCGATTGCACTCAAATTTGGCACACCGCTATAGACCGGCGAATAGGGTGCCGTGCACGTCAGTCCGTAGCACACCGACTCCGGTCTGCACGTGCAAGGCTCATCCTCTCGTTTGGCGGCGGGCGTTTTTGCTGCGTTTACAAAGGTGCTTGCTCAAACAACCTGCGGTCCCGCGATGCGGAGCCCAGCATCGCAGATGCTGGTAACCGCAGGTTGTTTGAAAAGACAAACACTATTCGTTAGAATTGTGTTTTTCTATTGAAAAACAACCGGAGCGGTCGTTCTCCGGGGTATGTTTTGCAAAGTTGGCCGCGAATCGAGACATCTTGACGGGGGCCTAGACGAATCGCTCAATTTCCGTAAAAAGTTCAGGGTATGGGCTCCCGGGGGCGATCTACCTGATGGCACCGGTCGCTACTCGCTTAAAACCTCGTGGCACGTGGCACGTGCGTTTCCATTTTCCCCATGTTAAGTCAACGGGGTTTTGGACACTTTTTGCGCGATCGCGAATAGCGGGAAAAATCGCAGGTCAAGGTATGGTTTGCTGCACACCATTTTATGGCGGACACGTTCAGGTACACGCCCCTGTGTACCGTATACCCGTAAGAAGTCGATATTTTTTGTAGTACGACTTTGAAGTTGAACATTTTTCGCTCCCCATGTTATGTCTATGGACGTTTTTGCAGAGACATTTTCATTCGTTCATTGCACAAAATTATATGATACGATTTTGTTTTAACTTTCAGGACCTGTTGAAAAACGACCATAGAACATGTTGTTATGCTTCGTTAAGATGTCAGAATTCGTTTGTTGTCTTTAGGCTTCTTTAAAATTGAAAAATGTTAACATGGAAAGTCAATGGGAGCGTCTTTGGTGCTTAATAACTGTGTACATTGAATATATATTTAAGTGAAAAGTTGATAGGATATACAACTTTTGATGCTCTTTCCAATGATATATAGAACGTTATTGCACGTTGTGCCGTTTTTGAGAAATTTAGTAAAAAAGCACGACATTACCGAGATTTGAGCTCAGACCTATATATGGCCTTGGCTCAGACAGTACGAGTATACGAACAGGTGACGGGGATACCTCCCATAGAAGGATGCGACACGAATTCAATGCTAATTATTAGCGGCCGGCCGCCGTGGGGACGTTTTCGTACCACTTATATCTCCGCAGCCACTGAACCGATGCACTTGCAGTTTTTTGTAAGGGGTAGCGTATACCCTTCTTACAAGTACTTTACTATGGACGATGCATGCGGGTGACCCCTATTGCACGTGACACGTGTAAAACGGAGAGGTGTCAGTTTTGTAATAAGTGCAATAACTCGGTAATTACTGGGCCGATTGCGCTGAAACTTGGTATGAAGGTAGTCACCTACTAGGCGATCCATTTTTATGTGCCACGGTAGGGGTGCCGCTGCACGTGCGCACGTGAAGGGTGACGCTTCCAGATCTCGTGATCGGCCGGGCCGATTGAGTTCAAATTTGGTACACCGCTAGAGACCGGTTAGTAGGGTGCCGTGCGGAGGTCAGTAAGGACCAATCTTGCACGTGCGCACGTGCAGGGTGAGGCTTTCAGATCTCAGGAACGGCCGGGACGATTGAACTCAAATTCGGCACACTTCTAGGGACCTATCAGTAGGGTGACGTGCACAAGTCAGTTAGTATGTATTTCCATGTGCCCAGACTGGGGTGCAGCTGCACGTGCGCACGTGCAGGGTGACGCTTTCAGATCTCGAGAACGGCCAGGCCGATTGAGCTCAAATTTGGTACACCGCTAGAGACCGGCGAATAGGGTGCCGTGCAAAAGTCAGATGGGACCATTTTGCACGTGCGCACGTGCAGGGTGTCGCTTCCAGATCTCGGAAACGGCCGGGTCGATTGCACTCAAATTTGGCACACCGCTAGAGACCGGTTAGTTGAGTGCAGTGCACGTCAGTTCGTAGCACACCCACTCCGATCTGCACGTGCAAGGCTCATTCTCTCGTTTGGCGGCGGGCGTTTTTGCGGCGTTACAGAGGTGCTTGCTCAAACAACCTGCGGTCCCGCGATGCGGAGCCCAGCATCGCAGATGCTGGTAACCGCAGGTTGTTTGAAAAGACAAACACTATTCGTTAGAATTGTGTTTTTCTATTGAAAAACAACCGGAGCGGTCGTTCTCCGGGCTATGTTTTGCAAGTCTGGCCGCGAATTGGGGCAACTTGATTCCAGCCTAGACGAATCGCTCAATCTTCGTAAAAAGTTCAGGGTATGGGCTCCCGGGGGCGATCTACCTGATGGCACCGGTCGCTACTCCCTTAAAACCTCGTGGCACGTGGCACGTGCGATTCCATTTTCCCCATGTTAAGTCAACGGGGTTTTGGACACTTTTTGCGCGATCGCCAATGGCGGGAAAACGAGCCAAGGAAGAGGTGGTTTTCTTCCCAGCATTTTATGGCAAACACGTTTGGGTACACGCTGGTGTGCGCCGTATACCCCTCAGAACTTCGTAACGTGTCTTTGCACGAGGTCAAAGTTGAATTTTTTTCGCTCCCCATGTTAAGTCAATGGGCGTTTTTGCAGAGACTTTTTTATTCGCTCATTGTACAAAATTATATGATACGATTTTGTTTAAACTTTCAGGACTTGTTGAGAAAAGACCATAGAACATGGTGTTATGCTTCGTTAAGCTGTCAGAATTCGTTTGCTCTTTTGAAGCTCGTTTAAAAATGAAAAATTTTAACATGGGAAGTCAATGGGAGCGTCTTTGCTGCTTTATAACTTTTTACGTTAAAGATATGTTTAAGTCAAAAGTTGATATCTTATACAACTTTTGATGCTCTTTCCATTGATATATACAACTTTATTGCACGTGGTGCCGTTTTTGAGAAATATAGTAAAAAAGCACGACATTACCGAGATTTGAGCTCAGACCTATATCGTTACGGTGTCAGGCGGACACGAGGACAGGTGGCGCCGCCGCCGCCCGCATAGCGGCGGGAATGTGAACTAACCTGTTTACCATCTATAGTATGGTACCATCGGGGGACCGGCCGCCGTCGGCACCATTTCGGGACTTTGCATCGCAATAAAAGGCTTATTTACAAT
The DNA here is from genome assembly GCF_019059575.1 of Amphibalanus amphitrite. NCBI lineage: Eukaryota > Metazoa > Arthropoda > Thecostraca > Balanomorpha > Balanidae > Amphibalanus > Amphibalanus amphitrite. The sequence continues at coordinate 2,005,667 of NW_024881504.1, forward strand.
TGAAAATGGACTAGCGAGAGTCGTTATGGAATCAGAATTTGATGCTCTACAAAACTAGGCTATTTTCATTGTGATGGCATCACAGACTACACCGCTAACCCCAATAAAGCAGATTTATGTCGCGTCATCGATGATTACATATAATGTTTCTGTGAATTGTGATATATATGTAGTCGGGTCTTTCAGCTGCGTCCCTCCTCTCCCTCGCCGCGCCGGCGGGTCGGCCATCCGCGGCTTGCCGCCCGCCGGCTGCTGGCCGGTCAGCTGGCCGGTCAGCTGGTCGCCCGCGGCTGTCGGTGCAGTGCGGGATGCCTACTTGCGGGGGCCGTCGTGGCGGCGGCCCGGGTGGACTGGGCGAGCAGTGAGTTGGGGAGCGCTGCGCTGTCGGTGCTCTAGTTTGTATTGCGTTCGCATGATACGGCTTGAGCCAATACAGAGTGAACTGATTGAGCTGAGCAAGTCTTTATATACATTGAAAAGTAAAGCACTTTTTACTGCATCTACGGTGAGATGCTAGAGAAAATTTATGGCCTACCTAATGGTACCCATTACTTAACAATTGAGTGAATCATTTCGTCGCTAAACTCTCGTAAATTCCTATGTCCGCCTCACTATGGAGTTTGGACCGTAACGTATAGCCTTTGCTCAGACAGTATACGAACAGGTGACGGGGATACCTCCCATAGAAGGATGCGACACGATTTTACTGCTAAATAGCGGCCGGCCGCCGTGGGGACGTTTTTGTACGACTTATATCTCGGCAACCACTGGGCTGATACACGTGCGGTTTTTTGTGTGGGGTAGCTTTTTCCCTTCTTTCACATAGTGTGCTACTCTCGATGCATATGGGTGACCCCTAACGCACGTTCCACGTGCAAAGCCAAGAGGTGCCTGTTTTGTAATAAGCGCAATAGCTCGCGGTAATTACTGGGCCGATTGCGCTAAAACTTGGCATGGAGGTAGACACTTTCCAGGCGATGCATTTCCATGTGTCTTGGTAGGGGTGCAACTGCACGTGCGCACGTGCAGGGTAACGCTTCCATATCTCGAGAACGGCTGGACCGATTGTGTTCAAATTTGGCATAACGCTTGATACCGATCAGTAGGTTGCAGTCATTTAGTATGTATTTCCATGTGCCACGATTGCGGTGCAACTGCACGTGCGCACGTGCAGGGTGACGCTTCCAGATCTCGAGAGCGGCCGGGCCAATTGTGCTCAGATTTGGCACACCGCTAGAGATCGCGTAGTAGGGTGTCTTGCACAGGTCTGCTGGGCCCCAGGTTGCACGTGCGCACGTGCAGGGTGACGCTTCTAGATCTCAGGAACGGCTGGGCCGATTGCATTCAAATTCGGCACACCTTTAGAGACCGGTTAGTAGGGTGCTGTGCACAACTCAGTTAGTATGTATACTCATGTGTCTCGGTTGGGGTGCAACTGCACATGCGCACGTGTAGGGGTCGCTTCCAGATCTTGAAAACGGCTGGGCCGATTGAGCTTAAATTCGGTACACCGCTAGAGACCGGCAACTAGGGTGCCGTGCACAAGTCATTTGGGACCCAGCTTGCACGTGCGCACGTGCAGGGTGAGGCTTTCAGATCTCAGAAACGGCTGGGCTGATTGCATTCAAATTCGGCACACCTTTAGAGACCAGTGAGTAGGGTGCTGTGCACAAGTCAGTTAGTATGTATATTCATGTGTCATGGTTGGATTGCAACTGCACGTGCGCACGTGCCGGGGTCGCTTCCAGATCTTGAAATTGACTGGGCCGATTGAGTTCAAATTTGGTACACCGCTAGAGAACGGCTAAATGTGTCCCATGCAAAAGTGAATTGGACACAGCTTGCACGTGCGCACGTGCAGGGTGACGCTTCCAGACCTCAAAAATGTCCGGGCCAATGGCACTCAAATTTGGCACACCGCTATAGACCGGCGAATAGGATGCCGTGCACGTCAGTTTGTAGCACACCCACTCCGCTCTGCACGTGTAATGCTCGTTCTCTCGTTTGGCGGCGGGCTAGCACACCCACCCTGGTCTGCACGTGCAATGCTCGTCCTCTCGTTTGGCGGTGGGCGTTTTTGCTGCGTTCACAGAGGTGCTTGCTCAAACAACCTGCGGTCCCGCGATGCGGAGCCCAGCATCGCAGATGCTGGTAACCGCAGGTTGTTTGAAAAGACAAACACTATTCGTTAGAATTGTGTTTTTCTATTGAAAAACAACCGGAGCGGTCGTTCTCCGGGCTATGTTTTGCAAGTCTGGCCGCGAATCAGTACAACTTGACAGGGGCCTAAACAAATCGCTCAATCTTCGTAAAAATTTCAGGGTATGGGCTCCCGCAGGCGATCTACCTGATGGCACCGGTCGCTACTCGCTCAGAATTCTTTTGCGCGTGGCACGTGCGATTCCATTTTCCCCATGTTAAGTCAACGGGGTTTTGGACACTTTTTGCGCGATCGGGAATAGCGGAAAAAATCGCGGATCAAGGTATGGTTTGCTGCCCACCATTTTATGGCCCACACATTCAGGTACACGCCCGTGTGCGTCGTATACCCGTCAGAATTCGTTAATTTGAGTTGCACGAGTTTGAAGTTGAAGTTTTTTTGCTCCCCATGTTAAGTCAATGGGCGATTTTGCAGAGACCTTTTCATTCGCTCATTGTACAAAATTATATGATACGATTTTGTTTAAACTTTCAGGACTTGTTGAGAAAAGACAATAGAACTTGTTATTATGCTTCGTTAAGCTGTCAGAATTCGTTTGTTCTTTTTAAGCTCGTTTAAAAATGAAAAATTTTAACATGTAAAGTCAATGGGAGCGTATTTGCTGCTTAATAAATTTGTACGTTAAAGATATATTTAAGTAAAAAGTTGATAGGATATATAACTTTTGATGCTCTTTCCAATGTTATATAGAACGTTATTGCATGTTGTGCCGTTTTTGAGAAATTTAGTAAAAAAGCACGACATAACCGAGATTTGAGCTCAGACCTATGGCCTTTGCTCAGACAGTATACGAACAGGTGACAGGGATACCTCTCATAGAAGGATGCGACATGAATTTACTGCTAAATAGCGTCCGGCCGCCGTGGGTACGTTTTTGTACGACTTATATCTCCGCAGCCACTGGACCGATACACTTGCGGTTTTATGTGTGGGGTAGCTTATACCCTTCTCACAAGTTTTTTACTATGGACGATGCATGCGGGTGACCCCTACTGCACGTGACACGTGTAAAACGGAGAGGTGTCACTTTTGTTGTTATGACAATAACACGGTAAGTGCTGGGCTGATTGCGCTGAAACTTAACAAGGTTGTAGGCACACACCGAACCATGCGTTTCCATGTGCTACGGTTGGGGTGCAACTGCACGTGCGCACGTGCAGGGTGACGCTTCCAGATCTCGAGAACGGCCGGGCCGATTGTGCTCAGATTTGGCACACCGCTAGAGACCGCGCAGTGGGGTGCCTTGCACGGGTCAGCTGGGCCCCAGGTTGCACGTGCGCACGTGCAGGGTGACGCTTCCAGATCTCAGGTGCGACTGGGCCGATTGAATTCAAATTCGGCACACCTTTAGAGACCGGTTAGTAGGGTGCTGTGCACAAGTCAGCTAGTATGTATATTCATGTGCCACGGTTGGGGTGCAACTGCACGTGCGGCCGTGTAGGGGTCGCTTCCAGATCTTGAAAATGGCAGGGCCGATTTAACTCAAATTCGGTACACCGCTAGAAACCGGCAACTAGGGTGCCGTGCACAACACAATTGGGACCCAACTTGCACGTGCGCACGTGAAGCGTGCCGCTTCAAGATCTCGAAAACGGCCGGGCCGATTGCACTCAAATGTTGCACACCGCTATAGACCGGCGAATAGGGTGCCGTGCACGTCAGTTTGTAGCACACCCACTCCGGTCTGCACGTGCAATGCTCATTCTCTCGTTTGGCGGCGGGCGTTTTTGCTGCGTTTACAAAGGTGCTTGCTCAAACAACCTGCGGTCCCGCGATGCGGAGCCCAGCATCGCAGATGCTGGGTAACCGCAGGTTGTTTCAAAAGACAAACACTACAAAAGACAAACACTATTCGTTAGAATTGTGTTTTTCTATTGAAAAACAACCGGAGCGGTCGTTCTCCGGGCTATGTTTTGCAAGTCTGGCAGCGAATTGGGGCAACTTGACCGGGGCCTAAACGTGCATTGCGATTTCCGTAAAAAGTTCAGAGTATGGACTCTCGGGGGCGATCTACCTGATGGCATCGGTCGCTACTCGCTTAAAACCTCGTGGCACGTGGCACGTGCGATTCAATTTTTCCCATAGTAAGTCAATGGGGGTTTGGGACACTTTTTGCGCAATCGCGAATAGCGGAAAAAATCGCCGATCAAGGTATGGTTTGCTGCACACCATTTTATGGCCGACACATTCAGGTACACGCCCATGTGCGCCGTCTACCCGTAAGAAGTCGATATTTTTTGTAGTACGACTTTGAAGTTGAACTTTTTTCGCTCCCCATGTTAAGTCTATGGACGTTTTTGCAGAGACATTTTCATTCGCTCATTGTACAAAATTATATGATACGATTTTGTTTAAACTTCCAGGACTTGTTGAGAAAAGACCATAGAACATGTTGTTATGCTTCTTTAAGCTGTGCAAATTCGTTTCTTCTTTTTAAGCTCGTTTGAAAAAGAAAAATTTTAACATGGAAAGTCAATGGGAGCGTCTTTCTTGCTTAATAACTTTTTACAGTTGAGATATATTTAAGTGAAAAGTTGATAGGTTAAACAACTTTTGATGCTCTTTCCAATGATATATAGAACGTTATTGCACGTCGTGCCGTTTTCGAGGAATTTGGTAAAAAAGCACGACTTTACCGAGATTTGAGCTCAGACCTATAGATGGCCTTGACTCAGACAGTATACGAACAGGTGACAGGGATACCTCCCATTGAAGGATGCGATTTAATACTAAACATTAGCAGCCGGCCGCCGTGGGGACGTTTTTGTACGACTTATATCTCCGCAGCCACTGGACCAATACACTTGCGGTTTTTTGTGTGGGGTAGCGTATACCCTTCTTAGATGTATTTTACTATGGACGATGCATGCGGGTGACCCCTACTGCACGTGACACGTGTAAAACGGAGAGGTGTCAGTTTTGTAATAAGTGCAATAACTCGGTAATTACTGGGCCGATTGCGCTGAAACTTGGTATGGAGGTCGAGGTAGTCACCTACTACTGTTAACGCCAGACCCCTTGAGACCCTAATTTTTCGCGATTATTTTTAAATGCGTGGAGGAATTTCAACCAAGCTCAGGACATGGCCGTTTTAAGGCAGGCCGAAACTTTTACAATTTAGATATTTTATCGCCATTTCAATATTTCAGGCACTTGTCATTGACTCGTAATGTTAACTGTTTTTCCATCCTGGATAGAGGCTTTCTACGTCATATGACATTAGGCTCCGCCCACGACTGCGGCATTGACCCGTGCCCATCAGCGACCTCTGTACAAACGACACTTCTGCCATCTGTGAAGGACTATGAATTTCGCTGACGCTTCACGTGCTATGAGTCAATTGCAGCAGACGGTCAAGTAAATGTTAGGCTCTTGTTGACTCTTGTATATAGGACCAAGAGGACCATCACTCCTCAACCTACTACTCAGTCGTGCTTCGAACAAACGTTAACGATTCCTAACAAATACGATTTTCGATGTAGGGTATCTGTTTGAAATACGAGCGAGCCGTATGATGTGAAGCTCAGGCAATTAACTTATTATTGCGTTGTTCGATGGTTGCATAGCGATGTACAAATCGGCAGCTACTTGGTGACATCCGACATCCCATTATCGCATTATCTGCAACGCCATAGGCTTTAAATACAGGTGAATATTTCCTAACCTTATGTCAGTTATATGCCATCTGCCCGTCATTTGCAGCTTATAAAAAAATATATATCAGCGAACATATCAGCATTGTAGAAGCAATGCGCATTGAGCATTTATGACTCCTTAGTCATCATGTCGCTCTCTGGGCACTGTCAGCCAAGACGCTACGCACAACTCCGCCGGCTTTCGGCACCGCTCGACCGTCGCCCGTCCCCGCTCCCCGCCACAGCGAGAGTGACCGCGCGCCGGCCCGAAACCGCCGCAGGCCAAGACCACAGAGGCGGGGCTTAGCTGTGACGTCATAACGTATCACAAACTGACTGGTGATAGCCTCTACACACCGGATGAAAATCTTGCTCGAAATTTAACATTACGAGTCAATGACAAGTGCCTGAAATATTGAAATGGCGATAAAATATCTAAATTGTAAAAGTTTCGGCCTGTCTTGAAACGGCCATGTCCTGAGCTTGGTTGAAATTCCTTCACGCATTTAAAAGTAATCGCGAAAAATTAGGGTCTCAAGGGGTCTGGCGCTAACAGTAGGCGATCCATTTTTATGTGCCACGGTAGGGGTGCCGCTGCACGTGCGCACGTGCAGGGTGACGCTTCCAGATCTCATGACCGGCCGGGCCGATTGAGTTCAAATTTGATACACCGCTAGAGACCGGTTAGTAGGGTGCCGTGCGGAGGTCAGTAAGAACCAATCTTGCACGTGCGCACGTGCAGGGTGAGGCTTTCAGATCTAAGGAACGGCCGGGACGATTGAACTCAAATTCGGCACACTTCTAGTGACCGATCAGTAGGGTGCCGTGCACAAGTCAGTTAGTATGTATTTCCATGTGCCCAGACTGGGGTGCAGCTGCACGTGCGCACGTGCAGGGTGACGCTTTCAGATCTCGAGAACGGCCAGGCCGATTGAGCTGAAATTTGGTACACCGCTAGAGACCGGCGAATAGGGTGCCGTGCAAAAGTCAGATGGGACCATTTTGCACGTGCGCACGTGCAGGGTGTCGCTTCCAGATCTCAAAAACGGCCGGGTCGATTGCACTCAAATTTGGCACACCGCTAGCGACCGGTTAGTTGAGTGCAGTGCACGTCAGTTCGTAGCACACCCACTCCGATCTGCACGTGCAAGGCTCATCCTCTCGTTTGGCGGCGGGCGTTTTTGCGGCGCTACAGAGGTGCTTGCTCAAACAACCTGCGGTCCCGCGATGCGGATAACCGCAGGTTGTTTGAAAAGACAAACACTATTCGTTAGAATTGTGTTTTTCTATTGAAAAACAACCGGAGCGGTCCTTCTCCGGGCTATGTTTTGCAAGTCTGGCCGCGAATCAGTACAACTTGGGTGGGGCCTAAACGTGCATTGCGATTTTCGTAAAAAGTTCAGGGTATGGGCTCCCGCAGGCGATCTACCTGATAGCACCGGTCGCTACTCGCTTAAAACCTCGTGGCACGTGGCACGTGCGTTTCAATTTTCGCCCATGTTAAGTCAACGGGGTTTTGGACACTTTTTGCGCGATCGCGAATAGCGGAAAAAATCGCCGATCAAGGTATGGTTTGCTGTACACCATTTTATGACCGACACGTTCAGGTACACGCCCGTGGGCGCCGTATACCCGTCAGAATTCGTTAACTTGAGTTGCACGAGTTTGAAGTTGAACCTTTTTTGCTCCCCATGCTAAGTCAATGGACGTTTTTGCAGAGACATTTTCATTCATTCATTGCACAAAATTATATGATACGATTTTGTTTAAACCTTCAGGACCTGTTGAGAACGACCATAGAACATGTTGTTATGCTTCGTTATGAAATATAATGGGCCCGTTTTGGGGTCATCGGCACGTGCATTTTCCCATAGGGTTAACATGGGAAAAATTTAAAATGCGATTTGCGAAAAATTTCGTCAATTATATTTGCTGACATTTTTAGGTTCGGATCTCGGGCTGGCACCCCAACTGACGGTGGTAATTACTTAAAATATAATTGACAAAATTTCGGGTAATCGTCACAAACAGTTACCCCATGTTGAGCCTATGGCGATTTCGAAAAATTATTTTCAAATCGATTTTGTCAAAAATTTCCACGTTAGATTTTGAAAATGTTCCAATATGTTGTGCCCCAGGGTGTCGGCTACCACATGGTATGGGTCAGATATGGGGCGATTGAAAAGCACGTGCCACGTGCAAACGTGTTTGGTGGGGTAACCTCCGGGAAAATCCGACATTGGCCTACTCTGGGTCCTCTGGCGTGGAAACGACTTCAACTAGCGACACCAAATCAGTGCAGCCGGTGAGCAGATGAGTCCAGCTTGTCGCACTAGTGGTCACGTGTCGCACGTGCTATTGCACGTGCCGTGGCACGGGGTCAATTTTGGTGCTTAAATATACTAGCATTGTGAAATGCAAGGAGTGGGGGAAATAGCCGTCAGGCCGTCAGTTTTTATGATAGGGTCGATCTGAAAACGGGTTTAGGCACAGAATGAAGGGGTCTAAAAAACTGCTATCTCGGATTTTTTGTAAAATAAAAAATTTAAAATTCTGGGGAAGTTATATATTCGAAAGGTGAAATTTCCCTAGATTTTCCCGTTTTTCGAGTTTAGCCGTCCACTGTTCAGAGACGGTGACACCGGCCGGGGTCATCTTTTACATGCTGATGGCCACGTCGATGGGTCATCACGTGGCGTGAACGGTGAAGCTATCAGAGGTCCGGCACGTGCCACGTGGCCACGTGTTTGAGTCCCGTACCTCCCAGATTATCGTGTGTTTGCCGATTTGTGGCCTTATAGCACGAAAACAGCACAAGCCAGGAACACTGAAATGGTGCAATCAGTGAGCGGACAAGTCCTGCTTACACCACCGGCGGTCACGTGGCACACGTGCAAATTTGGGCACCTCCGTTGCGGAGATATTTTATAGTGAAATATTCAAATGAACATAACATTGTCAGTTTAAGTCCAATTGGGCTAGATTTTGGTGGGTGGATAAAATTGTTAAGCGACAGGAACGAATGCGCCACGTTTGTCGCAGTGCGCCACGTTTGTCTCAAAGCGCCATTTTTGCCGCAAATCACAGAATGTGCCTAACTTTATCGAACATGGGACGATTAGGATGCGCTTTGATTGAGGGATGGCTGCTTAAACGGCAGATATGAATGCACCACACTTGCCGCAAGGCGCCATATTTGTCTTAATGCGTCAGTGTTTAGTTTAACGGACGGTGTGCGTTTTTTTGCGGCAGTGTTTGTAGCACACTGACTCCCGTGTGCACGTGCAAGGCTCATCCCCTCGTTTGGCGGCGGGCGTTTTTGCTGCGTTTTCAAAGGTGCTTGCTCAAACAACCTGCGGTCCCGCGATGCGGAGCCCAGCATCGCAGATGCTGGGTATGCGAGCGGCTGGGATGGAGTTGTCCAAGTGCAACAGCAACTCATCTGTGCTGGCGGAAAAGTGTCAAAAGGGACATGTGACTACAGAAGGTGTGATGAAAGTTCTTGGGGTGACCTGGTGTAGGGAGGAGGATGTTTTCTCTTTCACAGGAGACGAGCTGCCTGCTGGCATAGTGCCAACGAAGCGTGTGGTCCTCAGCATGATGGCGCGGATCTTCGATCCAGTAGGATTTTTGACGCCATTTAGTGTGGTCGCTAAGTGCCTGTTTCAGAAGCTGTGGGAGCTCCAGCTGGAATGGGACGATGAGCTGCCGCCTGAATATGCAGAGGTGTTCACCAGGTGGTTGGACGGTTGTCAGATTTTGAAGAACATGAAGGTCCCACGATGTTTCACAGTGCACTCTGTTTCAGACTGGTCAGCTGCACCGTCTCTCGAGCTGTGTGTATTTGCTGATGCATCCCCAAAGGCGTATGGTGCATGTGTGTACATCCGTATCAAACAGCCTGATGACTCGCACAGCGTGTCCTTCGTCATATCGAAGGGGAGGGTGGCCCCCCTGCGTCAGAGGCTCACGATGCCGCGCTTGGAGCTCTCGGCCTGTGTGCTGGCGGCTCAACTGGTGCAGTTTGTTCGTACGGCACTGCACTTGCCTGATGACACACCGTACAGGTGCTGGAGTGACTCCATGATTGCTCTGGGATGGCTACGTGGTAACCCGAGCAGGTGGAAGCAGTTTGTATCCAACCGGGTCAGCGAGATCCAACGGCTTACTGACACAAAGAACTGGTTGCACTGCAGGTCAGCCGAAAATCCGGCGGATCTCATGACACGCGGCCTGTTAGCAGAGGATCTGGTGGCATTCCCTGTGTGGATCAGCGGACCCGACTGGTTGAGGGAGGCTGATGGTGATCCGAGCGTGACGCGAGAGCCGGAGGTTGGTCTGGATATGACCGAGAGCACTTCTGTCCCGCAGAGACCAGACGCAGAGCCGGATTCGACTCCGGACCAGGGACAGAACCTTGACACTGATGGTCAGAAAGAGGCTGATTCTCTGGATTCCTTACCAGAGTCAATTGTTTGTGACAATGTTGGTGTTTTCACGGCGGCGAGTGTAGCAGCCGCCGCCGTGAAAACACGGCGGCGAAAAACACATCCGATTTTCTGCAGGTGGAACGCTACAGTACGCTCAGCCGAGCAACCCGTGTCATGGGCTGGATCTTGAGATTTGTTCACAACGTGAGACAAAGTTCGCAGCGCCGTCAGGGAGATCTCTCAGCCGAGGAGTTCTCGACGGCTCGCGTGGAGCTGTTACGCTTGGTGCAGGCGGACAGTTACCCTGAAGAACTGAAACTGCTCAGGCAGGGCAGTCCGGAGCACCGAAGTTCCCATATTTACAGACTGACGCCGTTTCTCGGCGATGACGGGCTGCTACGTGTGCGCGGCCGTTTGCAGTTGTCAGAGTTTTCCTACGAGGAAAAGCACCCGGTGATTTTGCCAAAAGGCCACCTGGCCGTCCTGATTGTTCGTGAGCAACACCTGTGTATGAAGCATGCTGGTGTGTCAACTCTGATAACTGCAGTGAGATCAGAGTTCTGGATCGTGGGTCTGCGCACCATCGCACGGCGGGTCGTGAGGGGATGTGTGGCGTGCCGCAGGCAGGATTCTCAGCCGTGCTGTGAGCCCGCCGCCCCTCTCCCTCGAGACAGATACCGGGGTTACATGAGCGATCCGTTCCAAATACGCACCACGCTAATGCGCATCAGCTCCCCACAAACGTATCTACGGCACCGGTTACATGAGACTAGTTCGTTTTATCTACGTCAAACGGATCTTGTTTGGCTCACCCGGGCTGACTCCTCGAAAGCCGGTTATTCGCATCACAAACGGAATAGGATTAGCGTACAGTCATGGCACAGTTGCGGCATTTACCGGGACGACTGAACTAATTTTAAATACTTATATCATTTGATAGGCTCAAAAACATTTAAAATTAACATGAAATCAAAAATGAAAACAAAGTTTTCTTGTTTTAAGTCACTGTGCACTGATTCGCCATGCAGCGACAGCAGGTTGGTCAGAAAAAAATTATCTATCAAAATATTTCATTCATTTTATTTTTGATCTTTATCAAATTCACCTTCAAAGACTTAACCGAAATACCAACATTTCTTTTGCTATTTTCTACGAGGCAGCCAAAAAGAAATCGCTTAGTATTTTGCATTTTGACGCTTCCATTCAGCAAAGAATAGTTCTTGTGAAATAAGGACCATTCGATTCGCCGTGAAAAACTGCATCGGATAGACACCTTTTAAGGCCTTAACAACCGACTTCAAAATTTGACCTCACTTGACCTGACCTTGACCTGACTTCGACCTGAAATTCATCCAGAGGTGGTCCATATCACTTATTGAGTGTGCCTATTGAATTCCATGAGTAAAATGACCCATAAAACATGTGTCGCACATGCCCTTTTCTATATTTTGTTTTTGGTGACCTGACCTGACCTGACCTGGCCTTGACCTTGACCTTTGAATGACATTGTGCGCAACGAATATTGTCTTGGTAGTCTAAGAACACGTTTTGGGCAATCAGTCTCAGTCCATTCTTCGGCAACTACGGTGCAAGGCCGATACTGTAGAAACTTGCATTTTGTACCCTTGACCTGACCTTGACCTAACCTCTGACCTACTTAACCCGCGACCGCCTGGGGGGAAGGGGTCGGATCCGACCCCCCCCCCCTCCGTTTTTCTTGAATAACTCATGAATAACTTTCGCTATCTACTTGAAACTTGGCATACCTTCTCCCCCATCAATTTGACGTCTCCTGTGCAATTTTTAAGAAAAATTTCCAAAATTTGTTGAGATATATCGATTTTGGTGATGTAACTACATGGCGTTTTTAGTCAAAAAGTGGTAAATGTTTAAAAAATCGCCAAAAATCAGGGTTAAAAGCAAATTGCAAATTAAGGACATGAAAAGACGCAGCTCAACGAGTTCTTTAAAATGGCTATCTCGGATTTTCCATAAAATGCGTTTTTCGCCATTAAAAATTCAAAAAACTATATTCTTTGGAAAACAGCTAATAAAATCCAAAATTTTGGGAATTTCCAAAAAACGGAATATATGTTGTAGAGCTCTATTAGAACAATAGATGCCCCAAATTTCAACTTTCTATCTTGATTTTTGACCCCCAAATTGTAAAAAATAGCTCCAACATGTATAGGGCATGGTGACGTCATCAGCATTTTCGTGAATTAGAGGTACTTCTGAACATCGCATGTGAAAACAAATGGCATCACTAGATTTCTGGGACAAAGCTCGTCTAGAAAAGTGCATTTTTATGTCCAAAATAAAAAGTTGAAAAATTGACCTTTTCTCTCAGCCCTCGTATAGTATAAACGATTTTTTATGCTTTCAATGCACACTTATCACCAGCACAGTGACTTGGGGTCACATATAACCATTACCATCGGATTCGGCGTGAAAATAAGCCATAAAACATGTGTCGCACGCCCATGTAGCAGAAATTGAAAACCGTGACCTTTCGTGACCTGACCTGACCTTGACCCGTACTCAGTATGACCCCTATACACACATGGTACCTTCACTAGGCCTTTGAGGTCATTTTTGGTGAGTTTCGAGCAGCAGCTATCGATTCCGCTGTCCGTAAGCCTAATCATGCAAAACCCCTGAATTTGACCTTTGACCTGACCTTGACCCGAAAGTTGACCTCAATCTTAAAATCTTAAGAGTGCTTTGGGAAGGTCTCGTAAGACCTTTCGAACGCCGCCTCGCGGGGCTCGATACGACCATTGGTTCTCGAGATAACAGGGGGGGGTCGGATCCGACCCCCCCCCCAGGCTGTCGTGGGTACGGAAATAGCCCAGGCGGTGCCGGGTTAAGCAAAAAAATTTGGGCTCTTAAGATCCGCCTTGTTGAGAGCTTTCGATTGCCGTTTTCCCCGTCTTTCTAAGACCATCGGTTCGGAAGTTAGACAGGGGGGGGGGCAGAATCTGCCCCCCCCCCCCAGCAGGGCGCGTATGGCTGAATAGCCCAGCGGGGCTCGGGTTAATTCTACACCTTTTTATTCTGGAAAATTTGTTCAACCTCTAAAACTGTAGACATGACAATTGACAGCTCTTCGCGCAAAACCTTTTTTGTCGAAAATGGCAGAACATGATGTCACTTTGACGTCATTTGCGGCCAACCTATCGGAAGCTTTGGAAAAAAATGGTCACAAGATTTAACATGCGCACTGCAAGGGGAAGGAGGGTTGTTTTCAACCCCCCCTCTGTTTTTTCGCTGTAACTCAAAAACCAGTGAAGCTACCACTTTGAAACTTTGTATAGCTGTTCATCAAACAATTTTACATCACCTCTAAAAAAATTAGTGTTAGGTCATGCAAGGTCAGGTCACCAGGTCACGATAAGTGACCTCACCTCATAAAAAGTTTGACGCTGTGCTACATCCACAACATTTGACTAAATGCGATGAAACTTTCAGGAACATATTAGGAGACCATAAGGAACATTTTGTTCATTTCAAAATTTTTATTTCTGTGACCTTAGGTCAGGTCACTTTTTGGGGCCCGGCATGCAATTTCGGACATAACTCGAGAAGTATGGGACATAGAAACGTCATTCTTTCACCATCTCGCTTATTTTATCAAGACGCGTCGAGCAAGATGCAACTTGACCTAGTTTGGTCAATGTTTGACCTAACATGACCTCGATCTCAGGTCACCTCAGGTCACCAGGTGACCTGAGGTGACGGTTTTTCTTCAATAACTTTTAATTGAAATAGAGATAGAGACTCCGTTCGACGTTTATCGTGTTTGTCACGTCAATGCGGATCGAATGCTATGCAACATGACCTATTTCGGTCAGGTTGACCTTGACCTGAGGTCAAATTTTGAACTTGACCTTTCGAGGTCATATTATATACCATTCGATGCGTCTTGACGAGCTAAAAACGATTGTGTGTGAATTTTTTCTCTATCTCTTTGGGAAGAAAAGTTATTGCAGAAAAAGCATTTCCGGGAAATTTGCAATATTGATCTGATATTACATGACCTCTATAGGCTTAACCGTTGACCTTAGGTCAAATCTGAGGAGAGTTTAGCGAAAGGGCGTTGCAACAGCTATCAAATGCTTTTTTTGCAACTTTCTAGCTCATCTAGTTCCCGAGATAAAGCGGGAAATATGGAGGGATGTCGAGATCGCTAAAAAATCGCAACATTTTGAGTTTGGTGACCACTGCTGACCTCGTTTTTGACCTGACCCATAAATGATCTACGTATTTCTTGTAGATCTCATTTCAACCTATCCAACGCCGTTTACCGCTTGTCGCTACGTTGCGCCGTTTTCGAGATCTCAGGGGGGTTGTTTTCACCCCCGCCCCTGCAGTTCGTGTTCGGCTCACACCCGCTGCAGTGCGCGTGTTAAAATTGATGCCCGGAGTGGTCCTGAAAGTTCCCTGGCGATATCTGCTATACTTTGGAAGATATCGACTGAAAAGGAGAGAGGCAGGGGCGTCGTTTCGTATAGGCCTGGTAGGACTCGAGCCCTACCAATGTTCCGTGAGCCCTACCAGGGGCGGCGCCACGGGTTTTCGATAGGGGGGACGGGGACGGGGCTTGCCTGACCGAAAATTCCAAAAGTAGATACTTATCGTGTATGCAAAAAAATACGAGGCACGTAACGCCGCGAAACTTGGCAATGCCCAAAACACATCGAATGGTGCATCCCGTTTCCAAACTTATCCTAGGACACCTAAGATCGATCACCTTTTCAAGCATCCTTGCCTCTAAATCAAAATTTGCAGTCTTGCCAACTCAAAGCTAGTTTCCTACAAGCTGCGCATTGCTTAGGTATGAGTAGCAGTGCCAACTATTCTTACGTTTCGTACTTTCAAATTTTCGATCTTACGTCTGGTCAGCTTCATGGCTTCACCATCATATAGTTAGTCATGGAGGAAAAGTGGGAATGTCTTCTGCCCTGACAAGTGCGCCAAAACTGCAATGTAATTTCAGAATCATGACATCACCACCTGATCCATATGCAACGGGCAGGGTGCAGCTAATGGCTAGCCGTCAGTGGTCATGCCATCGGTGGTCACTCAAAAGGTCATGCTAGGTCATGGAAGGTCACCAGCCGTTATTTGATCACACTTTCTGATGGATTTTACTTACCAAGAGCTTCGCAGGAAAAACGAGCGCATGCACCGTTGAAAAAAATCGAGTGAAAGGGTCTCAGGTCCGGCGACCTCTGCAGGTGAAATGCCCCAGGGTAGGATTCCGATCCTTGTTGATTAACTTCGTCAAAAATGGCAGTAGAGCTGTGATGTCGGCACCATTGTGTTCGCCATGATCGAGCTGGCACGACCTGCATCGTTCTCATATTCACCCTCCAATCGTAACAACTACAGCAGGGATTTGCAAATGGCGGGGCACCCCCTTTGGGAGGTAATGAAGGTCTCTGTAAACCTCATCCCTCATCTCTTTAGCATTAGTGGCTCTCCTTATGGAACAGGTTTCTTGACTGGTCTGTTTCACCCCAGAATTCGAAGACTAGTCAAGGTAAAACCGAGCGCACCACAGTGAGCACAATTTGATAAGCTGGTGTATCTCAATTTTCATGTAGAACCTTTCACGTATCACGTAACTACCTAAAACCCTTTCGTGCACTCATGCAAAAGCAACTGCCATGTTTCAACAGCTGGTAATGGCATTCTCACAGCCGCTGACGTAAGAAGGGGAGGGGGGGGCTCGATTAGACCCCCAGCCGTTCGGCCGCCGACCGAACTTAGTTTTGCAGGAAAAAAACGAGTGCTATCGAACCCCTTGACGAGAGGGAGCCGATGCTACCCAATTATAAGGTCTTGGGCTACTGCGTGCTTTTTTGGTCCTGCCTGTGATCTATCCGAACACTTCTCCCCACAAGTGCTGGGGTTAAATGGCATATATTTCAAATGGTTCCTGTGGTAGAACTGCCATGCTTGAATTTGACTAATTAGGAATGGAAAATATCCATATAGTAACGGAAATCTATGGAATTTCAGTAAACTTGGTTTTGTCGGCAATGGGGTCTGGCAGTGGGGTGGGGAGGTAATAACCCTGCCTGGCGCCCCAAAAAGGGGGCACGATCCCCGAGGCCCTGCCGATCACCTTATAGCTACAGGCATCACAGCTCCACACCTTTTGCAGATGGCCAGGACCCCCTGCGATACATCCCAACAGCAATCTTTATTCAGAACCTGCCTTGATTAACCAACGATGCATTAAATGCGACGAATAACTCTACATACAACGCATTATTATCAACTATTGAACGGGCCTCGCCGATAGGGGGGGGGGGTACTGTACCCCCCTAACTTTCGATAGCGGGGGACTTGTCCCCCCCCCGTCCCCCCGGTGGCGCCGCCCATGAGCCCTACCAATATTCTGTCAGATATCACTTGATGAAAAGGGCAATTATGAACCCTTCGGTCCCTGATCGAGCTAGAGCTTCGCGGGAAAAAACGAGCGTGTCCTGTGACACTAGCCTTCCAGGCGGTGGGGGGGGGGGGGGCATTTTTTGCCCCCTTACATTTTCGATATATCTCGAGAACAGCTGCGCCGATCGTCACCAAATTTTCAGTACCCTCCCGTGAATAGCTATTGCACATTGTGACCAAAAATGTTTCCAAAGGCTATGATAGGTTAGACGCTAATACGTCAGAGTGACGTCATTTCTGCCATTTTCGACCCAAAAAAGGTTTCGCGAGAAGAGCTGTCAGGCCTACAGCCTTAGAGATACATAAAAAGTTTCAAACAGAAAAGGTGTAGAATTTAGAGTGCTACAAAACTGCGATCTTGGATGTTTTCAATTGTTTTGATTTTCACCCCCCCCCCAAAAAAAAAAATGAATATAATAGCCGAAAAACCAAAAACGTTTTTGAATTTAAAAATACGGTAATATGTGATTGTCCCTATCGTCTTCTATCTACATACCAAAGTTGAGATCGATACCTCTTTTTTGGCCAAGTTATAGCGAAAAACTGTTCAAAATTGATGACGTCAAATTTTCAAACTCAATTTTTAGCAATTCTAGACCTCATAACGCAAAACAATGACCACCATTAGACTCCCCGTGACGAGCTGCATCGAATCGATACCCATTTTAATGCAAAAATATCAACTTTGAAAATTGATCTTTTTTACCTGACTTTTTCATATTTTTTTATGAATTTAGTCCGAACCTTTTGATGGGAAGGATTCACAAGGACAGAGCCACCGCTAAGCGAAGCTTGTTGCGATGACCCTGCCCTCTTCCCTCCGATCGCGCAATTCCGATTCTATGGCAGAATTTAGAGTCCAAAGTTTAACGTGCGCACAAAGCCGCGCACGGCAGGTCCCCTCGCTGACTTCGCCTGGCTACGGCCTGCCACCAACCGCAACCATACCTGTCAGGAGGCCCATAAATGACAGACCTTGACCTGACCTCCACCAGAACGTGACCTTAACCCTATTCCTGGCGGGCTCCGCCGGGACAAGAAACTGGCGGGGGAGGGCCGATTCGGCCCCCCCCCCTGAGATCTCGAGAACGAAGCAAGATAGCGACAAACGGTAAACGGCATCGGATGCGCACGGTCAAGATCTACAATTTTTACTAAGGTCATTTTCAGGTCAGGTCAAAGATGACGTCACAGGGGTCGAAAAAGTCAAAATGGCGGCGCTAGATATGGAGAGAGTTTTTCTCGAATAACTTTCGAATTAGTCAAGATAGGAACAAACTAAGGGCATCATCGTGATCCTCTCGTCAATCCGCATCGAATGATATATATGTTGACCTCGCAAGGTCAAGGTCAAAGGTTGACCTCAGGTCACGTGACCTCGAGGTCATCATGTATATCATTCGATGCGTCTTGACGAGCTGAACACAATGAGACCATCCACGCGTCTGTATCTTGTTCCTGTACGGAGTTATTGGCCAAAAACCTTTGGTGACCTTTGATGACGTCACATGACCTCACAGCTGCCCAACAGCAAAACAGACCTCAAGGTAGTGAAGGTTGATCGTATATGAAGTCATGTATGGTATATGGGGCCATTCCGACCCGTTTTAGTGGTAAAAACAGGGAGTTGATTTTTCCCCCATTGACTTATAATGGGGAGGTCGCGAAACTGACCTGACCTTAGGTCACCGATATCAAAATTCCGAGATATACAAATTGCACATACTGGTACCCTAACTAAAGCCTGAAGAGAAGAAATTGATCGGTCAAAAACTCTAGCTCTGGCGTGATTGCAAACTTTTCTGAGGTAGGGTCACCAAACCGCCTCTGGTGACCTGACCTGAGGTCAGATCAACTCAAACTTTTCAGACATGTTGCGTAGAAGCCTTTTAGGAAAAGTCAGAAAATTTGAGCTTCCTAGCTCAACGCGTTTGGGAGAAATAACCGAAAAACCTCAGGGGGGGGGCTCCTGAGGCCCCCCCCCCCGCCAGGAATAGGGTTAACAGTGCCTGATGGTCTTATAACCAACAACATTGAGTTGGAAATGACAAACTGGCCATAAAACATGCATGGCACAACCTTAGTAAAGTTGGGTTCATGTGGTGACCCTTGATGACCTTTGGTGACCTGACCTGTGACCTAGCCTGGTATGACCAGTGACCTCTAATAGCAACATATGTACTAGACAACTGACGCCCTATCGCTGATTTTCGACAAAATGCGTTCTACTCGGTGTTATAGCGCTTTCCCTAGAAGCCCCGTGAACGGTGAAACATTTTATCTTTGACCTGACCTGTGACGTCATCGGTGACCCTGAGGTCAATGATATGTGGTTTCCCTCATCAAATTGGACAGGGCTATCGAACGCCGTTTGAAGTTTCCGGATCCGTCCAGTATTTCGGAGATACGGGGGGGGGGGGGCAAAAAATGCCCCCCCCCCCCCACCGCGCGGAAGGTGGCCGGGAGGCCCACCGTCTGCCGGGCTAATGCCTACATAGACACGCGTTTTGTGCATTGGGTTTGGTGGTATGTACCTAGATCTCCAAGCAGTTTTTTGAATGTTTTAATTTTTATTGTCAAATTCAATCACCAAACCGGAAAAATAGTGGCTGAAATCTGATGAGAAAGGCAAGTTTAGTGGTACCCTACCTTTGTAAGCGCGTCATAAATGGCGTCCCCCGTTTTTGGACCCTACCAATCATTTTTGGAAAACGGCACCCCTGGAGAGAGGGGGCCGTTTCAGCGCTCCCCCCCAAAAAAGGGGCGCGGGTTAAATCAAGAGTACTTAACGTCTCGTCGTGCTCGGCCGCTTTTCGCTCGAGTTATTCGCGAAAAACCGAGGGGGAGGGGTCCATCCGACCCACCTACAAGTGCGTGGGTTATGATGCAACTTACTGATAGTCTGGTCGTGTAGCCATTCAAGTGCAATGGACGAGTCTCGGAGGATGGCCATTTCATCAATCTCTGAAGTGTGCTGCTTCCTTTCCACGTATTCTTCCACTGTGCCGGCTGCCAGCTCCATAGCGATGAAGTAGAATCTTTTTGACTTTTCCACGTGGTAGTACCTTGTAAATGAATAAGAAAATAAAGTTAACCACAGCCATTTTAAATATCACACTTCAGCATTTGCAATGTGCAGGCTTGTCGCCGACTCAAAGTCATATACGTTTATTCATGGTGGCACGGAACGTTTTTTTTTTTTTTTTACTATAACAAATTTCATGTGCCTTTTACTTGGCTTTCAAAGTCTTTAGCATGTGTGCTTTGGGCTGTTTCTCGTTCCCAATCCTTTCGAGTTTCACCAAATGTTAGCTGAAACACAAAATGCTTACAAATATCACAAAACGATGCGCGCTCTGATTGGACGTACAAAACGCGACTGTATCCCACCACTTCTAGGACACAACGGGGACATTTTGACTGACGACAAAGAAAAGGCGACACTTCTTAACGACTTGTTTGCTCTGCAATCGACGCTAGACATACCGAACGACCGAATGCATCAATCCAGCACAATCCAACTAGACCAAGAACCAGTTCCAACGCTTCACGAAATTACAACAAACGAAGAAGAGGTACTAGAAATGCTAAACTCACTAGACTCCAACAAATCAACCGGACCAGACGGCCTCCCTGTAAAATTTATCAAACTAACAGCGTTTTGATAGCAGGACCACTGCCTCAATTATTCAACTGAACTCCAATTACACTACTTAGCCCGGCCGGGCCCGGGGGTAATCCCAACCACCGCAGCCCGGGGGGCGTTTTTCGCCCCGCCCCCTCTCTAACTCCGTAAATAAGGGAGCTACGGAAACAAAAGCGATATCATACGAAAGGTCCCTACACAACGATTCTAAAGCACCTACAATGTTTGACCTCAGGTCAATTTTCAAGGTCATAGGTCAAGGTCAAAGGCAAAAACCGGCACAAGTGTGGTGATCTCAAAGTAAGCCTTCTAGAGGACGGCAGGCTGCATCAAACCGGCAAAATTGGGTGTCAAATGAAAGAAGAGAATCTGAGGATTCCGAAAAGGTGCTCAACATCAAAGGTCAAGGTCAAGCTCACGCTCATAATTGACCTCAAACTTGGCACTTTTTCACACATCTTGCGTGCTAACTTCCAAGATGTTTTGAGGCTTATCAGTTCCCTATTTGTGGTTCATCTTACGATACAAGGCTGCTCAAAGGTCAAGGTCACAGAAGAGTGTCCCTGCTAGAGGCTATTTCACTGATTCAAGTTAGTAATAATAAATAAGACAATTTTGCCATCGGGAAGCTCTAAATGAAGGCTTAGAGGAAAATAGATGCCAGATTCGTGATCAGCGGGTACAAATTTATTATAAACGACCTTTCATGTGTCAAGGTCAACCAGAGGTCATTCGAGGTCACATGAGGTCAACATAAAACTTGACCTTTTCCAAACAAAATATATATCATTCGACGCGGCTTGAAAAGGCGAATGCGATGGTACCACTGCCGTAGCTTTAGGACCATTTTTGTCGAAGTTATTTGCGAAAAACTAAAACCACATTTTGGGGTCGTTGACCTGACCTCTGACCTCACCAAAATTATTTTTCTATTTTTCTCTAGGTCAAACGCTATACAACCGTGCTCGTAATTTGTCTTTATATCTAAAACTTTTTTTAGCAGCTATTTGAAGTTTGAGTCTGTGACGCCGAAGTTTGCCGTGCAGGTGTCTAAAAAAATTAACCTTGTGACGTCATCAATGGGGCTAGGTCCAAATTTGTTACTTCAGAAGATGTCAAATTGATGGAAGAAAAGGTACTGAAAGTTTCGCTTTCCTATCCCTAAGCGTTCGGGAGCTATCGCAAATATTCGCCAGGGGGCGAAAAACGCCCCCCGGGCCCGCGAGGGTTAACCCGCGCCCTGCTGGGGGGGTGTTTGAACACCCCCCCTTGTGGTTTTCACGAATATCTCAAAAACGGCGGCGCGGAGCGTCGCCGTTTTTGGTACACCTTATCACACATCAATTCTACACATGTTGTGAAAATTTCAGACCAAGGTCATTCAAGGTCAGGTCACCAGGTCACTTGAAGTGACCTCACCTCATAAAAACTTTCAATGTCCGTCATAGCTACACCGAGTGACCGATCGCTTTGAAACTATCAGCGATTGCTAAGAGCAATAGCATGTACAAAATGTATATCTCAGAATTTTGATATCGATGACCTAAGGTCAGGTCAATTTTGCGACCTCCCCATTATAAGTCAATGGGAGAAAATTGAAATGCGCCTCTTTTGGATGAAAGACATTATAAACACTCCCAAACACCGAATTACAAGTGGTTTAGACACACTGAACTTGAAAATGGTGTCCGTGACCCTTGTTTTTGCCCTGAGGTCATCTTAGGTCACGAATGGTATCTAACAGTTTTTCGCAAATAACTTTTGATAGAGGCATGCTAGAGCGATGAAAACGCCTTAGACGTGTTTAGCTCGACGATACGGATCGACTGATATGCAACATGACCATTTCCGGTCAGGTCATGACCTTGACCTGAGGTCAAATTTTCAAGTTGTCCTTTCAAGGTCAAGTTATAGTTCATTCGATGCGTCTTGACGAGAGGAACACGGTGCCGGTAAAAGTAAGCTCGTACAAGGCTTGGGTCAAAAGTTATTGTAGAAAAACTGTTTTCGAAAAAATCGGGTATTTTTGCAGTTTTTGCCCCCTGCAGGCAAAACCGTTGACGTTAGGTCAAATCTGAGAAAATTATTCAGAAAGGGCGTTAATAGGGCTATCGAATGCGCTTTTCCGCGGCGCTGTAGCTCTATTGGTTCCCGAGTTATGCGTTGGCTTCTTGGAAATTTTCGACATTCGACCTGAAAATCGGCGAAATTTTGCCTTCGATGACCTCTGGTGACCTGACCTTTGACCTGACCAAAAAGTTGACCTAAGTGATTTCGTCATTACTTTTTACGCTCTTTCGAACGCCGCCTTCTGCGTATCGCTACATGGCCCAGGAGCCGAGTTACAAGGGGGGGGGGTGTTCAAACACCCCCCCCCCCCAGCAGGGCGTGGAAATCCAGGACCCCCAGCCGGGCGCGGGTTAACCCGCGCCCCGTAGGGCTATCGGCGGACCCTACCACCCGCAGGGGACGGCGGGGGGACCCGTTTCGGCCCCCCCCCCCCCCTAAGATCTCGGAAATTTACCGTCCGATTTTCAACATTCAAACGACGTTCGATATCCCCACCGGGGAACTACCTTGTGACCAAATGTCACTGACCTAGGTCAAACCGATGACGTCACAGGTTAGGTCAAATGTCGGATTATCACCGTTCACAGGCATTTCAAGAAATGTGTTGTAAAATCGAGTAAATTGGTAATTTATTGAAAACCATCGATGGTACCTTGTTCGTCAAACGCATACTTTGCTATCTGAGGTCACTGATATCAGGTCAGGTCACAGCGAGGTCAGGTCACCGGGGTCACAATATGAAAGTGTCGTGCGATAAATGTTTTATGGTCCATTTTACATGACAAATGCGATTATGTGGGTTAGGCAGCCTTTGGGGCCAGCCTAGGTCACGTTTTGGTGAAGGTCAGGTCAAGGTCAGGTCAAATTAGGTCAAATTTCAAAGTTGATATTTTTGCATAAAATGGGTATCGATTTGATGCCGCTCGTCACGGGGAGTCTAGTGAAGGTCTTTGATTTGCTCTACGAGGTCTAGAATTGCCAAAAAAATAAGTTTGAAAATTTGACGTCATCATTTTTGAACAGTTTTTTTGCTATAACTTGGCCAAAAAACGAGTTATCGATCTGAAATTGTGTATGTAGATAGGAGACGGTAGGTTCTATCACATATATTCCGGTTTTTTGAAACTAAAAAAACTTTTTGATTTTTTGGCTAATATATAAAAATGCTTTTTTGATTTTTGGGGGTCAAAACTCGAAAATTTCAAAAATCCGAGATGACAGTTGTGTAGCCATGTCAATTTTACACCTTTTATGTTCCGATCATGTGTCTGTATCTTCAAAGCTGTAGGCCTGACAGGTCTTCTCGCGAAGGTCTTTTTTTCGGTCGAAAGTGACAGAACATGACGTCATGCTGACGTCATTTGTGGCCAACCTATCATAGCCTTAATAATTTGTTTTTGGTCACAATGTGTAAAATTGATGCCCGGAGGGGTCCTGAAAGTTTAGTGGCGATATCTCAAGCCGTTGAGGAGATATCGACGAAAAGGGCAGGGGGGCGTTTCCCCCCCCCCCCCCTACGGGGCGCGGGTTTACCCATATCTTGTACAATTCTCTTGATTCCGGCCTCGACTTTACTGCAGTTTACTAAGACATTTAAAAATATTTCGATAAAATCTGACACAAAGTACTATTGTTTAACCCTCGCCGGCCGAGGGGGGGGGGGCGGGTGCCGCCCCCCCCCATAGGGTTTTTTTCGCGATAGCTCCGAACACGCTGGCGATAGAGAGCTGAAACTTGGCATACCTGACCTTTGATCCAAGCCGAATCTTTTGACACCAACCGCATTTTTGAGTCAGGTCAGGTCACTGACCTATGACGTCATAAGTGAACCTCTGCACGGTCTTCAGATGTCGCAACTTCGCAACGCCCTCACTGCCAGAGGAGATGTCACAGGGAAATGAAACTTGCAGGATCTAGTATCCATTATGAGTCCCACAACTTGTATATCTCGGATTTTTCCTAAAGGTCATATGAGGTCAGGTCATTTTCGTGACCTCACCATTATAAGTCAAAGGGGAAAAATTCAAACTGCTATTCTGGCGCCGGGAACGATCTCCAACTATCTCAAGCACACAGAATCGTGATTTGGTGCACTCCTTGCAAGGTTAGATGCGTCACTTTTGCAATGTTGACCTTGCGTGACGTCATTTATGACGTCATCAAGGTCAAATTAGTTTTTCGTCAATAACTCTTGATCAAATTGAGCTAGCGAGTCGGGAAAGGCACCAATGGACTCAGGAAGGCCTGCCGAATCGAATGATATGCGACATGACCTCTTTCGACCAACTTCGTGACCTGGGGGTGCTGACCTGACCTTGACCTGAGGTCAACACCCCAAGTTGACCTGACCCGGACAAAAAGTATATCATTCGACGCGCCTGAGCGAGGCGAACACGATGCTGCCAAAATCGGCGCTCTGCGGCCGTTTTTTGCGAAGTTATTCACCAAAAACTGAACCGTACCCTGGGGCACTTGACCTGACCTCAGAGGTCACCGGTTGACCTAGGACCTTAAAATCGGGTACCAATCTCTGCGTCTCGTAACGGCGCACACACTCGTTTTTTCCGCGACGCGCTAGCTCCACCAGGGGCGAAACGGCGAGGGGGGGGGTCGTACCCGCCCCCCCCCCCCCCCTCGGCCGGCGCGTATGTAGAAAACCAATAGGTCCGGCGAGGGTTAAATGTAAACATGAATTTTGAATCTCTGGTAAACTTCTTCAATGGTTGACTGTTAGTGCGGTAAGAAACAAAATCCCGAAATCAGAAGTTGAGTGAAGATTTGGAGGACAACGAACGTGCGTGAAAGAAAATTCAAATATTTTAATTTGGGCCAGTGACAACAAGAAAAGGAAATTGTGAAATCGAAATATCGAAATGACCTAAGGCGAAACCTCGAAACGAAAATTAACGATAATGCGAAAAATGAGCTAGCGACACGAACGAACGAAGAAACGAAACGAAGACGTTAAATTCAAGTGATATTTCGTTCGCCATCAACCATCATTATAGTGTCAAATGTGATTGACAATAAACCGCATTGCTCATTTTAATTGGAACTTTCGTATCGAACATTTGGTCATTTGATGCCAATAGGCAATAACAGTTTCGAGGAGCCTAACTTTGTTCTATCGACTTGAAGATATTGAAGACTAAGTATTGCTCTTTGAAGATATTTATTTCAAGAAAGACTTGATTTTGAAGCATTTTGTCGAGTGAGGTGTTGAACGACCGCTAGTTCACCTTCACAAGCGAAGAGTTCAGCAAGATTTGTTTGTTTGTTTACGACAGATTTGATCGCTCCAAAAGCGGCCCTTCCTGCTATCGAGGTAAGGTGTCTCGATCATCTATGATTTCGTCCATTGAGTCGAGGGGCGCCTAGCTCCTTACGACCATGTCCTATCAGCCTGTGGTTCACCATTGATTTGATTCACCATTGTTTAACGCAATTTAACTATGGATAAATTGAAGGTTGCTGAATTGAAAACGATACTAAAATCTCGCGGCCTCAGTTGCAAAGGAAATAAGGCCGTTCTTCTTGATAGATTGACAAACTCACTAGGCCAGAGTAATACGTCCGATGCCGAGCCATGTGTAGATAATAACGTAGTTCGTCCTATTGATAGTATGTCTGATGTTCATTCTGAGTCTGCTTCCACGTCTCATTCAAATGCTCAATCAGAATTAAAGCATGCTGAAGAGGCAGCTGATAGAGCTGCTCTTGTTGAGCGACTAAAATCTTTGAAAGAAAAACAGTACTATTGAGAGTCAGATTGCTGAACTTAGACATGGGCAGGAATTATTAGAAATTCAAGCAACGTTAAATGAATTAACTGCGAGGGACCGAGTGTTGAAAACATATCAACATGACGATGCAAGCCCAATTCCAGCGAGCTTTCACTTACTACACTCACATGATACACAACACGTCCCACCTACCTCCTTTACTCACACAAAGCCCACGCCACGATACGAGTCAACCCCATATCAACATCACCTCACACATGATAGCTCGTCCGCTGCTCTGATAGCAGAGAGAGAACGAACCGCAGCCTTGATGCGTCTGCCTCCCATTGAAATAAAGAAATTCGGGGGTGATATCACTCAATTCGTTCAGTTTATTCGAAGTTTCGAAATGAAGATTGCCTCAAAGCTCGATGATGACAGAGAAAAACTACATTATTTGGAGCAAAACTTAATACCTGGGAGCAAGCCTCACACTATCGTTGAAAGTTGCATGTATCTGGAAGATGGATACCAGCAAGCGATGCAAATTTTGAATAAGCGTTATGGCCAGCGGACTACAATTGCGGCAGCATTCATGGACCGAATAGCCAGCCGGCAACAGCTCAGTGCAGACAACGGCGAAGCCCTAGACAAGTTCTCGTTACTACTTCTTAGCTGCAAAAACGCACTGGGAAACGACTGCAGCTTTATGAGCGACCCTCGCACTTTACGTAACATAACAGTTAAATTACCAACACCACTACTCCATAGATGGCGACGTCGTGCAGACGATTTAGAAGAAAACCAGGGAAGGCCAGCGGTATTCGAAGATTTGGTTGATTTTGTTGCAAGAGAGGCCAGAATAGCGACAAATGCCTCATTTGGACAGCATATGTATGACAGCCAACAAGCAGACAAGACGAAGCAATTTGATAAAGAAGTTTCTAGGCGTTACCAGAAACCTTTCGTTGCAGTAACGAATTCACAGGCTGGCACCAAGCATAATTGTTTGTTTTGCGGCGAGGACACCCATGGCACAGTGGAATGCACTAAATTGAACGGCGCCTCAACTGATGAAAGGAGAAATTTTGTGATGAGTAATGCCTTGTGTTTTGGATGCCTCCGGAAGGGACACAGACGTGCGTTGTGTCGCACACCAGCTACTTGTCAAACATGTCACAAAAACCACCCAACGGCGCTTCATGAGAGCACTGGAAGAGATCGGCAGAAACCGCTGAACCAGACACAGATACACCAGGACGTGGGCGAGGCCAGTGCAACATCCTGCCGGATTGCGACCATCAAGCCCAAGGGCGGCGCTGTTTTGCCTCTAGTCGCCGTTAAAATCCACAGCCGTTGCAGGCAGATCACTACATACGCTTTTCTTGACAGCGGTTCAACGCATTCTTTTATATCGACGTCACTATTGAGCCAGCTCGGTATCGAGCACCTTCCTAGTCGGCAGCTGGCACTGACTACGGTAGATCGTGCTGTCTCTGTCCCAACGCGGATAGCACACGGTCTGTCCATTACCGATCTCCAGGGCGGCAACGAGCTGCAGCTGCCTCCGCTTTACTCTCTGGCGAGTATACCAGTTGACCCCAGTCAGTTCCCCAATATGCACGACATTGAACGGTGGACTCATTTACAAGACGTTACCTTCCCGGACTCAAATATATCCGACGTTGGTTTGCTGTTAGAAGCCAACGCGTTTTTAGCAATGGAGCCACTGAAGGTTATTCCTAGTGCTCATGGCAGCCCTTACGCCACATTAACAAGATTTGGTTGGATAGTCAGCGGCCTAAATCAAAGGCGAGAACGAACGGACACAACGGCGGTTTTTAAGACAACCATAACTGCAAGTGCAGCAATAGAAGATATGATTAAGTCTTTGTATAACACCAGTATGAGGAGAGTCTTCACTGTACACGGAGGGGCTTATCGGCGGAAGATCGTTTATGGCTTCAAATGGTCGAAAATTCTATTTCGCATTTCGGCCATCACTACAGCATTTCTCTACCATTAGCCGACAAGAATGTAGAATTGCCAAATAATGTCTCGATTGCAAGAATACGCTTAAACAAGTTGAAAGTACGATTAGAGAGGGATCAGCAGTTTGCCTCTGACTACAAAAAATTCATGAGCGAGATGTTAGAAAAGGGAATCGCAGGAGTGGTACCAAAGGGAAGTGAGAACAGAAATGACGGCAGGGTATGGTTACTACCCCACCATGCGGTATATCACCCACACAAACCGGACAAAATTCGAGTGGTCTTTGACTGTGCTGCTCAATTTCAAGGAATATCACTGAACGACTGCTTGCTTCAGGGCCCGGACCAAACGAATACACTTTTAGACGTGCTTTTACGTTTTCGGATGGAGAGGATCGCTTTTATTGCTGACATAGAGGGCATGTTTAACCAAGTATATGTCCACGAAGCAGACAGAGATTTTCTGAGGTTTTTGTGGTGGCAAGATGGAAACACATCTAATGAAATACGGCAACTTCGAATGAAAGTACATATTTTTGGCGCTAAATCATCCCCAAGTGTCGCATGTTACGCATTAAGGAGAACAGCAGAAGACAATAAGGAAGACTTTTCTGAGGAGGCTATAGAGACCATTCAACAAAACTTTTACGTTGACGATGTATTGAAGTCAGCTTCGGACGAACAGACTGCTGTTCGTCTCGTACATGAGCTCAAGGAGCTATGTAGCAGGGGAGGCTTTAATCTTACAAAGATGTCAAGCAACAGTCAAGCGGTAGTCAATACGATCTCACCTGATGACAAGTCCAAAAATTTGAGAAACTGTATAAATAGCGACGGTCATCGCCCTGATGAAAAGGCTTTGGGTATTGTCTGGAAAACCGAGGAAGATGTTTTGTCCATCTCACTGGACATTGCAAGTCTGAAATCAAGACCGATGACCAGACGAGGATTATTATCCGCAGTCAGTTGCCTCTACGATCCGCTAGGGGTGATCGCGCCGACAATCCTTCGTGGGAAGAAAATTCTTCAAGATCTTGCAAGAAAACAATTCAGTTGGGAGCTGGAAATTCCAGAAGAAGATCAACAAAGCTGGTTGGCATGGCTAGCGGATGTCTCTGAGACAAGCCTCCTATCAATTGCACGCTGCATCAAACCAACGCCATTTGAAGACATTGCGTCATTCGAGCTACACCACTTCGCGGATGCCAGCGAAACGGCATATGGAACGGTTTCTTACGTTCGCATTGTTGATAAGGGAGGAGATATTTACTGTTCATTCTTGAAAGGAAAGGCACATTTAGCTCCACTGAAGACTGTGACTATTCCGCGCCTAGAGTTGATGGCAGCAGTTACCGCCGTGCGAGTCAGCGCGCTACTCTCTCATGCGATAGCTTATGCAGGGTCGACCTGCAAGATCACACAGGAGTTTTTCTGGACGGATAGCACGACAGTGCTTCGCTATATTGCTAACAAGAAAACCCGTTTTCACACCTTTGTAGCGAACAGACTAGCTATCATCCACGATGGATCCACTCAGGAACAGTGGATGTTTGTACCAAGTGAAATGAATCCTGCGGATGACGTTTCAAGAGGCGACCAAAGCAATCGGTGGCTAAAAGGGCCAGAATTTCTGTGGAAATCCCAAAATCATTGGCCAAAGAAACCTGTAGTTTTGCTAGAAACACAGCAAGATGACCCAGAGGTCAAGACAGTTTTGGTGAGCGCAACGGGTGTCATCGATGACAGCGCGAGAAACATAGTAAATGCAGTAAATGAGCAAGACAAATTCAGCGATCCGATTCAAAAGCTGATTTCACACTATAGTGACAGGAGGAAGCTTGTGCGAGCAGTAGCTTGGATTCTTAAGACTAAGGAATTCTTGAAATCACGCGTAGTTCATGGGGAAGGAATCAACTCACGTCTGACGAGCGCTGATCTTTGGGCAGCCGAGGAAGAAATATTCAAGTCAGTTCAGGCAAACGCGTTTCCAAAGGACCTTGCTGAACTACAAGATGGAAAAAGCGTTCGTCCCTCAAGCAAGTTATACAAGTTGGACCCATTCCTCAAAGACGGCTTACTACGAGTCGGAGGGAGACTGAAGAACGCCGAGATAGCGTACAATGCTGCACATCCCGTTATTTTGCCCTCGCATGGGAACTACATTGACATGCTCGTCCGTGACGCGCACCAAAGATCCGAGCATGCAGGGAGACAGCATGTGCTCACCGAGTTGAGAAACAATTTTTGGATTTTGAAGGGAAACGCTACGGTGAGAAGGATACTGAAATCATGCGTTTTCTGCAAGAAAAGATTTCACCAGCCTGAAGTACAAAAATGTGCAAACTTACCGGAGGACCGAGTCAAGGCATTTGAAAAGCCCTTTACGAGAACTGGAGTTGACTACTTTGGACCATTTTATGTACGACATGGACGTGGTCAGATTAAGCATTATGGAGTACTGTTTACTTGCTTATCTGTTCGAGCTATACATATTGAAGTGGCTGATGATCTATCGTCTGATTCATTCATTTGCGCCCTCAAGAGATTTGTCTGCAGAAGAGGTCGTGTGAAGGTGCTACGTTCGGACAAGGGTACCAATTTCGTGGGAGCAAATAATGAGCTGAAGCAAGAGCTCCAAAGACAAGAACAAAACGAAGCATGGATCCATTACAAGGTCCTAGCCATGAGCATTGACTGGGTGTTCAATGTGGCTGGGGCGTCCCATCATGGAGGAGCATGGGAGAGACAAATAAGGTCCGTTCGAAGAATCCTCGAGACAATGATCACAAGCGCTCCAATGAAAGCAGAGACGCTACGGACTTTCATGTGTGAGGTTGAATACACTCTCAACAGCAGACCACTGACACCACTTTCAGCCGACCCACGTGACACTACACCACTTTCACCAAACCACATTTTGTTCGCTGGAAATGGGTACGATTTCGTGCCCACAAACATATTTGACAGAGGAGACTGTCACAGTCGTAAGCGGTGGAAGCAGGCGGCATTCTATGCAGACATGTTTTGGAAACGCTGGAGAGCTGAATATCTCCCGTTTCTCCAAGAACGGTCACCAAAATTTGCTACAGATAGGCAAAATTTTGCTGTGGGAGACGTGGCACTCATTGTTGACAATAGTGTGCCTCGAGGCCAGTGGCCACTAGGTAAAGTATCAATGGTGAAACACAGTGCGGATGGCTTGGTGCGTTCGGCTGTCCTGAACGTCAAAGGGACAACTTTAGAGCGTCCTGTCACAAAGCTCGTCAAGATCACGCAAGCCTGAATTGAACCCTCAAGACCCCGAGAGGCTTCAAGGGGAGGGTGTTAGTGCGGTAAGAAACAAAATCCCGAAATCAGAAGTTGAGTGAAGATTTGGAGGACAACGAACGTGCGTGAAAGAAAATTCAAATATTTTAATTTGGGCCAGTGACAACAAGAAAAGGAAATTGTGAAATCGAAATATCGAAATGACCTAAGGCGAAACCTCGAAACGAAAATTAACGATAATGCGAAAAATGAGCTAGCGACACGAACGAACGAAGAAACGAAACGAAGACGTTAAATTCAAGTGATATTTCGTTCGCCATCAACCATCATTATAGTGTCAAATGTGATTGACAATAAACCGCATTGCTCATTTTAATTGGAACTTTCGTATCGAACATTTGGTCATTTGATGCCAATAGGCAATAACAGTTGACCTCTTACCTGAACAACATAACGCAACAAGTAAAAATTCAAAATGCCGCTTCTCATTCTCACAAAATCAATGCAGGCTGTCCTCAGGGATCAGTTTTAGGACCTTTACTTCTGCTTATTTACCTGAACGATCTTTCTGACCGCACTGACAATGACATACTATTTTTTTTTTTTTTGCGGACGACACATCACTATACGCATCTCACTCAGCAGCAACATTACAACAAACACAACTCTCGTTACAACGCGACCTGGACAAAATCTACAAATATGGAGAAACATGGGCAATCACGTTTAACGAAACTAAAACCATACAACAGACATTTTCCGGGGAACATTCATTTTGCCCAGGGTTCATAATGTCCAGGGTACGATATGCCCAGTGTCGAAATGGCCAGTGCCTTGAATGGGCCAGAGTTCAAAATGTCCAGGGATAGCATGGTCCAAATGTGGCCAACTGGATACAGATAGGGTAAATTCAAAGAGGCCAGGGTTCATAATGTCCAGGGCACGATGTGTCCACTGTTCGAAATGGCCAGGGCTCATAATGTCCAGGGCACGATGTGTCCAGTGTTCAAAATGGCCAGGGCCCACAATGTCCAGGACACGATGTATCCAGCGTTCAAAGTGCCCAGTGCCTTGAATGGGCCAGAGTTCATAATGTCCAGGGATTAAGGAGAGTTAGGGTTAGGGGTAGGTTAGGTTAGGTTAGGTTAGGTTGGGTTAGGTTAGGTTAGGTTAGGTTAGGTTAGGTTAGATTAGGTTTGGTTGGGTTGGCTGGACTATGCAGACACCTTTTTTAAACCCCACATCTGCTGTCCCGTGAATTTCCGGGAGGCACGAAAGATCTCCTTTTAAAAGTGTCCAATCGTCCGATCCTGATCAAATATGTGTGTTCGTAGGCCTGTTCTGGTATTGCTTTATCTGCCAAGACAGACAAACTTGAAAAAAATCGAGTGATTGTACCTTTTTTGAAGGTCTCTAAGCAACTTGTCTGAAATTCACCGGAGAACAAATGTGGGGTTTAAAAAAAAGGTGTCGATGTAATCCCTGGACACTATGAACTCTGGCCCATTCAAGGCACTGGCCATTTTGGGCACTGGACACATCGTGCCCTGGACATTATGAACCCTGGCCATTTCGAACACTGGACACATCGTGTCCTGGACTTTATGAACCCTGGCCATTTCGAACACTGGACACATCGTGCCCTGGACATTATGAACCCTGGCCTCTTTGAATTTACCCTATCTGCAGCCATTTGGCCACATTTGGACCATGCCATCCCTGGACAATATGAACACTGGCCAATAGGGCTCGGTCCTCATTTTTTCCACCATACAAGTTGGTTATATTTGAAAAGATAATAATTTTTTGTACATTCTGGCTGATTTCTGTATGTAAGATATGTATGCTTTTCTCGAAATTCCTAAAACAGTTTTCGAATTTTTTTGGCCCTGATTGGTCCTCCGGGACGTGACGTCACTAACTAGCGCGCTCAACGTCAAGAGCGGCCACTTGTGGAGAATCTCGAGTAGTTTTCGTTGTTTGGTCGCTTGTTAAGTTAATTGAAACGGCTTTTATCCATTTTGTGCTTTGGGGGCGGATGACCGTCCCCCCCCCCTGAGATCTCGAGAACGAAGCAAGATAGCGACAAGCGGTAAACGGCATCGGATACGCACGGACAAGGTCTACAATTTTTACACAGGTCATTTTCGGGTCAGGTCAAAGATGACGTCACAGGGGTCGAAAAAAATGGCGACGCTTGATATGGAGAGTTTTTCTCGACTAACTTTCGAATTAGTCAAGATAGGAGATAGGAACAAACTAAGGGCATCATCGTGATCCTCTCGTCAATCCGCATCGAATGATATATATGTTGACCTCGAAAGGTCAAGGTCAAAAGTTGACCTCAGGTCACGTGACCTCGAGGTCATCATGTATATCATTCGATGCGTCTTGACGAGCTGAACACAATGAGACCATCCGCGCGGCTGTATCTTGTTCCTGTACGGAGTTATTGGCAAAAAAAACCTTTGGTGACCTTTGATGACGTCACATGACCTTACAGCTGCCCAACAGCAAAACAGACCTCAAGGTAGTGAAGGTTGATCGTATATGAACTATGAAGTCATGTATGGTATATGGGGCCATTCCGACCCGTTTTAGTGGTAAAAACAGGGAGTTGATTTTTCCCCCATTGACTTATAATGGGGAGGTCGCGAAATTGACCTGACCTTAGGTCACCGACATCAAAATTCCGAGATATACAAATTGTAGCTACTAATGACCTAATAACATCCTGCGACTTTCAAAGGCTTCCGACATCTACTGTAGCTCTGGCACGGTGACAAAGTTGCAAAAAAGTGACTTGAGGTTGGGTCATTCAAAGTGACCTGGTGACCTGACCTTAAAAGTTAGGAGGTTCAAACTTGCACACCATGTGTAAAATTGATGAGAAAATAGTCGTACAAAATTGCACGGTGCTACGCGCCGCGGTTTTCCCGCTATCCTCGAAAAAACTCAGGGGAGCGGATATCCGCCCCCCCCCCCGTCGGTGCGCGGGTTATCTTATATAAGCGATCATGGAAGATGGCTTTCAAAAGGTTACAACACAAAACTTACCATCCGTCGACATGTTTGATGTGCTCAACTTCTTCATGGCACATGACGCTTACGTCTCTGCTGAATTTCGTATGAAGAAATTGGAGAAGTAAGTAAATAATGCCTCGCTGAAGATATAAATGACCAAATAACTGTTACTAATACACTTGGCTGCATCTGTGTCAGAACTTGAGGAGGAAGCCTATAGCAGTTTGGTAAATGTGAAGAGGAAGCCTGACAAGGCTTATTCATAACATTTACCGAGCTTAAGCACTATTGAATTAAAAACAATCTAAACTTGCCTGAACTTTCCTATTATTCTAACACCTACATTATACATGCCCATAACCTACCAACCTGCCGACTGCGAAGCATAGGTGGCGGAACGAGTGCGACACTGGGGCACCATGCCCCCCCCCCTTAGATTTTGACATTTTAACATTATCCCTATTGGCATTGCATGGAAAGAATGGGACCAAAAGTTGGCAGTGCCCCCTCAATTGAAGTTGTTCCGCCACCACTGCTGCCAAGTCTAACATTGACGTATAACCTAGGTATCAGCATACAACCTACATGCTGATGATGATGTTTTCGGGGTATCACCTGAGCATCGGCACGACCGGCACCTGTTGTGTTTGGATTTGTCTAGGCATGGTCTGGGGTACTGGGAGTGGATACAGGAAGGAGTGTGCCAGCTGCTGTCGTCAGCTTTTGTGACCATTATCTTCTGTCTGGCCCGCCATAGTTGATATAGCCACTCCTGACTCCTTCCTTCTTTCCATCTCCTTGTCCTGGTTCATGCTGAACAGGAATTATGTCAGTGTCTCTTACTCTTCTTCTTTGTGTGAGTGCTGCAGCCGGGAATTTTCATCCGCTTGTCTGTCAGTTTCTTGCAGTGCAGTACAAAGTGGGCTACATCCACTCGGACTTCATGTGAATGAATCATGTGTAGCTGGTACCAGCATTTCTTTAGGTGTGACAAACCTCCATGATCTTATTTATAACCAAACCCTGGACAATATATTGCTATGTGTAACTTCAAAGACACAGCTCACAGATGGTCAGGGTTCACATCAAAAGTAGCAATGTTCATGGCCGTGTGATGTAGGTACCTACCAATGTGTATCTCTTCGTGGGACCTAGAGAAGTCTATAAATTACTTCATTTAATATTTTCCTCAGTTTGTTTTGTTGTATTGTTATCAGTTATATGGACCCCACCCCTGCTCTCTTAGCTATTAAAAATGATGGTACTGATTGCTGTATCTTTTCCAGATCTGCACAACCAGAATATGGAGACGATGCAGTCGGCTATGTACAAGTAAAGAACACTGCCACTGGGAGTACTGTGCGCAGTAAAATCATCCCAGAACACCGCATTGTGAGAGTCTTAAGTTATAGTCGTACGAGTGACCGCCAGATGACAGGTCACTCGTTGTGTTACTCTTGTCCCCGCCAGGTGTCAGGGGAGTCGGCCGGGTCATGGCACAATAAACAGTATGCGGCTAGACACGAGAGAGTGCGTTTGTGCGCAACGCGCGGGACACACGGAGCGAACTCGCACATGGCGCCGCCGGCAGTGAACCCCGATGGGGACCCTGTGAGTGGTGCTGTGGCTGCCTTACCGAGTCAGTGGCTCAGTCGACTGACGCAGCCAGATAAACTCGACCTATCTGTGGACAGAGGAGCCACTTTCAAGACGTGGAAGACACGATGGACCGACTTCTGCACGCTCCTCTGGCCTGGCCGCGCAGCCGAGCGCGGTGCAGCTGGCAATGCTCCGGTCCTGCCTCTCGGACGAGACAATCCACATTGTGGAAAACATGGGACTGTCGAGGGAGGACAGCGAGGACGTGAAAATCATCATCGAGCGCCTGGAGCGACATGCAGTAGGACAAGTGAGCCAGGTAATGCAACTGACGAGCATTCAACCTGAGAAGCCAACAGGAGGGAGAGACTTTCGATGATTACGTGACGTGTTTGAGAGACTTAAGCAGAGACTGTGGGTATTGTGACCGGTGCAGAGACAGTCTGATTCGCGACCGAATCGTAGTGGGAATCCGCGATGCAGATGTGATACGTCGTTTGTGTGCCATCCAAAACCTGACACTCGACGAAGCGATTAATATGTGTCGCTCGGAAGAGTGTGCGGCTCGGGATGCCTTCGAGATCACCGACAGAGGGGCTGGCCCGGGCGTGGCGGCCGCGCGGCGTGGCCGTTCGGCGGGGCCGCCCCCGGGCGCCACCGGACGGAGTCGGCGGCCGGCCCCTGACGTCACAGACTGCGGCCGACCTGGCAGCCGGCCAGCGCCGGTGGAGCGGCGGTGGCCTCCCCCCGACCCCGACCGGCCATGGGACGGGCCGACAGCTGACCGGCGGTCACGTGACCGCCCGAGTGAGGCGTGCCGCCGCTGCGGTCGCGTGCGGTGCCGTGGGGAAAACAGCTGCCCTGCCTTTGACAGCGGGGGCATTCCACGTCAAATCGAACAAAAATCGGCTGTTTTGCACCTTACCATCAGCGATTTCATTATAAATTTGTGAGCGAGTTCCTGTGTGGCCCCGGACATTACATTGATGTTTTTTGCACATTCTGACCACAGGTCTTCTAAATATAGGGCATCAAATTTTTACAAAATGTTGCATCTTTATATTTTTGAACGACCATAACTTTGGTTGTACTTGTTTGATTTGAATGAAATAACCCTTACTGTTTAGGTAATTTCTTAACCCTCGCCCTGGCAGGGGGGTCGATGCGACCCCCCCTAAGGTTTTTCGAAGATAGCGTAAAAACGGCGGCGCGCAGCGCCGCCAAATTTGGCACAGCCTATGGGGCAACCTTTTTACATATGACCTGAAAATTTCAGGTCCGGGTGACCTTGGGTCAGGTCACCAGGTCAGAAAAACCGGTACAAGGTCATGGTCAAATTTCAATTTTCTTTTTGCACCTGTCCAACTCACAGTTTTGCACTGATTTCCTTCAAACTTTCAGGATGTGCTAAGTTCACCGAGTTGTATAACATATAGTTCGGGTTTTTTGAGGTCACTGACCTGAGGTCAGTTAGAGGTCATTACGTCGTAATGTTAAGCCTATGGGAAAATACTAAATTCGGAAAATACTGGAGATATCCGATTCGTTTTATCACTTTTGTGCTTTGAAACCACAGTACTTAACAGCAGGTCACTTGGTGCTTCTTTGTTTGGTGTACTTATCCATGGGTCAGGTCAAATGAGGTCAACTGAGGTCAAATGACGTTTTTGCCAATAACTTGGCACATAATGACGCTAGAGCTTCAAAAATGGTATCATTGTGTTCCTGGTGATCAGCCGAATCGAATGATATGCGATATGATGCAATTTGGTCAACTTTAACTTAATTTATTAATTTAAGTTTACTTAAAATTTAAGAAAAACTTTAAGTACACTTAAGCAAGCTAAAAAGTATATCATTCGACGTGCCTTGACGTGCTGAGTTCACTGGTGCTTTTCTTTTTGCTCTATCTTAATTAGATCAAAAGTTATAAGCGAAAAACTTTTGACCTGTTTTTAGCGAAATTTTTACATTTATACCCCCCAAAACCCCCCTAAATATTGACCTAGAGCAACCAAATTTGCACAGGGGCGAGAACTCCAGGGGGCCCACCTACCTACCAAATTTGGTGTTTCTAGGTGCCATAGGGACCAATCGCGAGGGGGGGGGGGGTCGCATCGACCCCCCCCCCCCTGCCAGGCCGT
The DNA here is from genome assembly GCF_019059575.1 of Amphibalanus amphitrite. NCBI lineage: Eukaryota > Metazoa > Arthropoda > Thecostraca > Balanomorpha > Balanidae > Amphibalanus > Amphibalanus amphitrite. The sequence goes on from NW_024881504.1 coordinate 2,043,878, forward strand.
GTTATGAAAAATGCCCTGCCAGGGCGAGGGTTAAGCATTTGTTTAGAATTGCACCTACTTAAATATATGACCTTGAAATTTGCTTAACTCTGTTCTTAAGCACAAATATCGAAATAGCAAAAAACACGTCACCTTCGATTTGGCTCATTTTCATATATTTTATTGCCTACCATATTCTTAACAACCTGTGAAAAAATTACAGTGGGCCATTCATAAGTTTTGAAGAAAATTGCACATATGCAAACATATGTTAGCACGCGCAGTGGAGGAGGAAGAGCGAATTTCGCTCACCCCTCCTGTTTTTTCTCCAATATCTCATAAGATTAATGCGAAATTAATTATGGCTACCTGTCAAGAATTGAATTGGACATCTCATCGTGCAAGCAAATAAGAAAATCGGTTCACAACTGTTCTAGTAATAGCGGTGTAAAGTGAACATCCTGTCGCCGCAGCGACGCGGCGACTCGGCAGCCGGCGCCGACCGCTACGCGCCGCCTGAATTGTAGACTGTGCCGGGACGGAACGGAGCGGTTCCGTCTTTACATCGCGCTCCTTACCGCTGATTACGTTCGATTCGCGTCCAATTTTGTGAGAAGACTAAGAAATGTACAGGCAATCTTATGGTGAAAGAATTTTGAAAATCGGTTGGTAAACAATTGAAATATGAACGTGTAAACAGAAAATTGTGATTGCTGCATTTCCCGCATCGGCCGAGCCCGCCTTGCAGCCGGCGACATGTTACTCTTAGCAGGCCTTTAACTGCCATATTTATTATTGGATTAACTAGAAATTCCTCATACATACTATAAAATGTATGTTCTTTCGTATAGTGAAGATCAAAAGACGTGAAGATATCGTTGCGTGATAATGTTTTCGTTGAATTTACTTCATGATGCATTTCCACACGGCTCAAAATTCACCGCAAAATACCGTTTGCCTGAGACACTTTTACTATGGAACGTGAATGCTTGACTACGATGACTATGCATTTCCATTCTCGCAGAGTTTAGGATATCACTAATCAGCAATCATTCATTTCAGAAAGTGTACACAAGCAAGCATGTCTTGACTCTGTCTTTCAAGGTCACGCGCTGTTGCGTGATGTTGATGCATGAAAACGGCGTTTGCCGCGAAAGTTATGAATGGCCCACTCCAATTTTTTCACAGAATGTTAGGAACATTGTGACGGACATAATATGTAAAAATAAGCCAAATCGAAGGTGACGTGTTTTTTGCTATTTAAATTTTGCTGTTTTAATTCAAGGTCAAAAGCATTTCAAGGTCACTTCAATTTAATTTTATAATTAAAAATCAAAGCCTTATCAATTGCCTATAAGACCCTGTTAATATCATTTTGATACCAGAAAAGGAACCAGAGTTATAGCCATTTAAAAAATTGACGTGTGGCATTTTTCGCTATATTCGATGACCTATATCTCAGCGATACGTTATCAAATTTCGAAAATATTATACGTAACTCAGTTTTGAACCATGCCCAGTCTGCCTACAAAGTTTCAGAAAAATCGAAGGGGATGACGGATTTCGGTGTTTGATTTGACGTGGAATGCCCCAGCGAGTGTTTCCGCTGCGGCGACTACGGGCACTGGGGCCGTATGTGTAATAAAAGATCTCCGAGAAGAGCCAATGCGGTGTCGCTCGACGAGAGCACCTCCATGGACGGCCGCACTCAGTTGAATATGGTGACTGTGAACAGTGCCCAGCACAGATCGGCTCCAACGATTGAAGTTTATGTGTTCGGCAAGAGGCATGGGAAAGTACGTGCGCTCCCCGACACTGGAGCCGACATAAGCCTGGCTGGTCCTGAGTTTGCGGAGAATTATGGCCAAGGTCACATGACTCCACCCACAGTGCACCCCACAGTAGTTGATGGTCGCGGGTGCACTGCTATCGGCACGGTGCATGTCAGAATTAGACTGGGGAAAATCGAAGTCAGCGAAGAGATCCATATCATTCCTGGAGTGAAGCGGCTGATTCTGTCGTGGAAGACAACACAGCGTCTCGGACTCATCCCAGCAGACTACCCCGAGCAGGGAAGCGCCGCTCCGGGCGGCACCAACGATGAGGACATCTCTGCGGCGGCGGCGACTTTTGGGAGTGACGGAGGCAGCGTGCGGGATCGACCGCGGGCTGCCGCGCGCCCGCCGGCAGCCCGGCGCGTCACAGGTGGCGCGAGAGGCGCCGGCCGGCTCGCCATCGGAGGCGCGGGCGGCACCGGCCTGCGCACCACCGGCGGTTCAGGAGACGCTGCCGGAGCAGACGGCACCGCCGCCGGCAGCGCAGATGCTAAATGCGCCGCTCGGCCAGCTGGTGAAGGAGTACAACGATGTCTTTAGCGAGAAGATCAAGATGATTCCAGGGGAGCAGTACAAGATTGTCCTGAGCTATGGCGCCCAGCCATTTGCTGTTCATGCCCCCCGACGCATCCCGTTCGCTTTAAGAGAGCCTCTAAAGCAGGAACTGGATAAACTGGAGAGAGACGGCATGATAGTGCCAGTGACCACACCGACGGAGTACTGCGCACCAATTGTCGTGGCTCCAAAGAAAGATGGGGGCATCCGCATGTGCGTCGATTTTACGAAGCTCAACAAGTCTGTGCAGAGAGAGCTCTATCAGTCTAACACTCCAGCCGAGTGTGTGGCGTCGATCGTCGGCTCCGACGCAAAGTGGTTCAGTGTTTTTGATGCATCTAAGGGATACCATCAGTGTCCACTGGAGGAACAGAGCCGTCCTCTCACGACCTTCATAACGCCGTTCGGTCGATATATGTGGACTCGGGCACCGTTCGGCATCAGCTCGATCTCGGAGTTTTTCAACCGACGCATGGACGAATGCTTCCGAGACATCCCTGGGATCCAGCGCGTCGTGGATGACGTTTTGATCTGCGGTGCAACAAGGGAGGAGCTGGAAGAGCGCGTGAGGCTCTTCCTGGACAGATGCCGTGCACGTGGCGTGACACTGAACGTGAAGAAGGCACAGCACATGCAGTCGGAGGTGCGCTTCGCAGGCTTCATGGTGACTCGTGGCGGCTACAGACCGGACCCGGAGCTGCTGCGAGCTATCGCCGCCTTCCCAGCACCGCAAAACGTCACGGATCTGAGGAGCTTCTTTGGACTCGTGAATCAAGTCGCACCATTCTCAGAGGAAGTAGCACATCACTTGGAGCCTCTGCGCCACCTACTGAGCACAAAGCGAAGCTTCAGCTGGGACAGTGTTCACCAGGTGGCATTCGAGGCTGCCAGAATGGCGCTGTCCTCGACCAGGACTCTGGCATACTTCGATCCCACACGACCGACGCTGCTATCGACTGATGCCAGCAGACTTCATGGACTGGGGTTCATCCTTCAACAGAAGCAGCAGAACGGGGAATGGCGCGTGATCCAGGCAGGATCACGGTCACTGACGGACGCTGAAACACGCTATGCCACCATAGAGCTGGAATTGTTGGCAGTGGTGTGGGCGGTTAATCGCAAATGTCGACTCTACCTGAGTGGAATGCAGCACTTCGACATCCTGATCGACCATCGTCCATTAATCAGCATCCTGAACTCCAAGAACATGGATGAAATCGAAAACCCAAGGCTGCAGCGCCTTCGAGAACGAGTCAGCATGTACAACTTCACGGCAACTTGGAGGAGGGGAAAGGAGCACAAGGCAGCTGACGCCCTGTCGAGATCGCCGGTGGACTCTCCCACAGCTGCAGATGAGCTCGCTGAAGACCACATGGCCGTCAGAGTCAGCACAGCGGTGTGCAGTGCGCTGGCAGAAACGAACACGGACATTCGTATGGATGACGTGCGCCGGGCGGCCGACCATGACGAAGAAGCTAGACAGCTGTTGCAGACAGTCCTTCATGGATTTCCGGCGTGCAAGACGGACCTCCCGGAAGTGATTCGGCCGTACTGGGCAGTACACGATCGGCTGACAGTGGAAGACGATGTTGTCCTTTGTGGATGTCGGTTGGTTATACCGAGACCGATGCGAGCCACAGTCCTCGCCGAACTGCATGCATCTCACATGGGAAAGGAAAAAACAAAGAGCCGGGCGCGACAAATTGTATACTGGCCGGGAATGGACAATGATATTGAAAATATCACCCGGCAGTGCAAGGCATGTCAGTCGGAACTGCCATCGCTCCCCAAGGAAACTTACCTCAAGAGGGAGCCTCCCACACGACCGTTCCAGCACCTGTGCACAGATCTGTTCCAGCACGCGGGCCACTACTTCATGGTGGCGGTGGGCCCGTTTTCCGGATGGCAGTTCTCGCGGCACCTGGGCCGAGAGGCCACATCAGCTCGTGTGATTGCGGAACTGAAGAGAATCTTCTGCATGACGGGCGCACCAGAGAAGATCTTCAGCGACGGTGGTCCACAGTACTCTTCCTTGGCGTTCAAGTTGTTTATGGAACAGTGGAAAGTGGAGCACGTTTTATCATCACCGCACTACCCGCAGTCCAATGGACGAGCGGAAGCTGGCGTCAAGGCCGCGAGCAAGTTGATTCGAAGATGCTGGACCGCTTCCGGTGGTCTAGATGTCGATTTGTGGACTCGTGGGGTACTGCAGCAGCGAAATACTCCAGGGCCGGATGGCAAGAGCCCGGCTCAGATAGTGTTCGGCCGACCAGTCCGGGACACTCTGCCGGCACACCGACGTGCTTTCGATCCTCGCTGGCAACGGACCGCTGACGAGGCTGACGCAGCTGCCAACGATATGAGAGACGACGCAGAGCGGCGCTACAATCAGCACGCAAGAGACCTGCCTGTCCTGGGTGTCGGAAGCCAGGTGATGGTGCAGAACCACGTCACTAAACGCTGGGACCGTTGCGGAGTGGTCACTGAAGTTGACCGCAGGCGGCGGAGGTACTTCATCCGTCTCCCCAGCGGGCGCGTGCTCACCAGAAACCGCCGGTTCCTACGCCAGCGATACGCCTACGCTGAGCCTCCCAAGCCCAACCAGACACCGGCAGCTGACAAGCAGGCCACTCTGAAGACCGCGCCTGCCGAACAGCAGCTGCGACGATCTACCAGAATTAGAAGAAGGCCGCGCAGACTCATTGAGGAAATGTAGTCACAGCGCCTGACGTGCGTGATTTGCAAAGGTTTATGGAATAGCGTTGGTAACCGGTGTGGGGATGTTGTGTTGGTTGTGTTATGCCTGTTGTTTTGTGCTAAATCGTGTTTAATAGGTGATCAGCCTTATCATGTTTAACTTATCTATATCCGCTTTTGTTCACCCTTGTTCTGTAACTGAGTCTGGAACTGGTGTGGGGGTGTGAGAGTCTTAAGTTATAGTCGTACGAGTGACCGCCAGATGACAGGTCACTCGTTGTGTTACTCTTGTCCCCGCCAGGTGTCAGGGGAGTCGGCCGGGTCATGGCACAATAAACAGTATGCGGCTAGACACGAGAGAGTGCGTTTGTGCGCAACGCGCGGGACACACGGAGCGAACTCGCACACGCATCAGCAAAGGCTCCTATACTGTGTATGTAGAACTGGACTGTAGTGGCACTGTCAAGAAGGCAGAATGTGAGGGATGCAAGGCACAACAGGGAGGATGCAAACATGTAGTAGCATTTCTCTTCTGGCTGCACAGGCGCAGTTGTGACAAGGCAACGACGGAGGTGAAGTGCTACTGGACTCGGCCAAAGTTGGCAGAAGTGCCTTCAATGAAGCCTTTGAAAGTGAAGAAAATGTTTGGAGAAAGGTCAGCCCAAAAGCGAGGCAGTATGGCTGGTCCGAAGCCCAGCTTTTTGCGTGCAGTCCTGAATGAGGTCGATGGTCCTGACCGACATACATACAAGGTCTAGAGATCTGAGGAGACTTTGTATCGGAGATTTGGTGAAGGAGTGCCCATCTGGCTCAGATCCGGTTGCCCACATGGCATATCATCTGACGGATGACGACATTAGAGCTGCAGAGGTAGAGACGAGGGAGCAGGCTGAGAGCCCACTGTGGTTCTATCTCCGTGCAGGGAGGCTAACAGCATCTCGGATTTATGATGTTTCAAGATGTAAGAGTCCTGCTGGATCACTCTTGGAGATGATATTAGGAGCGAAATGCTTCACTGGAACAGAGGCAATGCAGAGAGGCAAGCTGTTGGAGCACGAGATGCTCAGAGCTGTCGAAACTCACCTGGGCATCAAGATCCGTAGCTGTGGGCTGATGATTGACAGATCTAATCCAGTGCCCGCTGCAAGTCCTGATGGACTTTGTGACATTGACGGCGAAGCGACAGTGGTGGAAGTGAAGTGTCCCACAGAAAAGATGATAGATGCGTACCTGGACAACACTGGTACCACAGCCAGGAAGGTGCGTGCCCAGCTGAATCTACAAATGAAAGTGTTGGGCATAAAACGAGGGCTGCTGTGCGTAGCAGACCCGCGTTTTGAGGAGACTAAGAAGGTACATCTCGTTCATACACGCTATGAAGCTCCATTCATCGATGATGTCGTCAGCAGTGCCATGCTGTTCTGGAAGAGCTATGTGCTGCCCGTCATAGTGGCCTCGGAGCATGGCCATGTCAGTGTGCCACCTGCTCAAGCAGCTGCCAGATCTGCGTCCAAGGCTGCGGCTCGCCCAGTGCCCCAGCCGACTGGTCACCCACCTGCTGCTGCTCGCCAGGTGCTCCAGCCGGCTGGTGAGGCAGCTGCTACTTCTGCTCGCTCGGTAGTGATCGGCCGTCCACTTCCAGCCTCTACAACAGTCGGCCGCCTGCCTCCCGCTGGCGTGCCCGTGATCGTGAGAACGCCTAACAGTAAAGTTCGTGTGTTGAAGTTTGTGTCAAACACGTCGCTGTCCAATGGCGAGTAAAACCTCCGTGCCTTCGTCAGAGTGAGCCTCAAGTGTTGGTCAAGTGAGGGAGGGTGTGCCACTGTGCTAGTATGTAGCATATACCACAGCCAGATGTTTGTAGGTGGTGTTTTTGTATTGAATTGATGCACGTATTCGCCATATCAGGTATTGTTGAAGCAATAGCTGTTAATTGCTTAGTAGTACCTGCTAATTATTGATGTTACCTAACTGTAAATAAATGTGATTGTGCTTACACATCGGACTGTATCACATGCGCTGATGCCGAGGTGCCTGAGGTTCTCAATTCGTAGCCATCACCGTCATTCGTCAAACCAGTCAACACTTCATGTGAGCTGATGTCTACAAATGTATTGGCAACCGCAAACACCGAAGTGAACAGAGCATAGTCTTACAGCAGATGACAACGAACACATAAAACGGTTGACTGTTCGTCAAAGCCAAAACCGTCACTGGTCAGCACGACCAGGACGAAGCACTCTTGCCCCGTAACATGTTCGACAGCACGCTCACATGACTACACCTTTACCAGTGGCGGCTGCATATTAATTAAACCACAAGCACATAGAACGCAATCGTCAAGGAGAGACAGCAGCTGGTGCTCTACGCAAGCGTGGGGGCGGAGCATGTCGAACTCGCGTATCCTGCGGATCGCACGCTCCACGTGTATTCGCAAACTAGCTACTTGCTCAGTCCATTCGACCTCTTCTTTTGACATCAGCGATTGGCTGCTTACAGACGATGGCCGCACTAGACTACAACCTTTCTTGGCCAGCAACGGCTCTAAACTCTTAAAACCTCGGTCGGCCATCACCATATCCCAGGCTCGAGGTGGTCAAGGAACCCAGAGTCCTCGAGAATGGCCATATCCGAAACTCTTCCGCCGTACCCGCTGGATACAAAGTTCACAAACCCATTTGGAGTAACGGACACTAAATATTTAACCCTGTTGCATGCTTTGTAGGATGAAAACGTGATTGACTGGTTTACAGATGCGCCTGGCTTTTCCGCCTGAATCTCCAGACAATCAATGATGCACGTAGTACGTGCAAAACGAGCCTTAAAGGCAAGCGGTAGAGCCTGCCTGATAGCCTCGGCAGGAGGCCAAAACACTAGCTCTCCCAGCGCCTCTGCAATGCATGGCAAATGCTTAGCAAAGAGTTTGCCTACGTAACCTCGCGATACTCCAAAGTCATCAGCTATGGCGTCGAAACTCCTGTTCAGCTTGATTTTCATCAACACAATCAAACACACATCATAAGCGGTCAGATCTGATCCAGCGGGGTGCTGAACATGGTCACGAGCCAAAATATGTATAGCTTTTAGGTAGCCTGGAGGCACACCAATATATCTCTTTGGGTCCTTCTCTACCAGACTCCTAATCCTATCACGGACAAACAGTGGCGGATCCAGGGGGGGGGGCTGCGGGGGCTGGCAGCCCCCACCCAAGGAAAACTGGCGCCACTGCGCCGAAGGCGCAGTGGCGCCAATTTTCAATTCGCAACTCATCGGAGTGCCGCATACTAGGACTAGGATGCAAAAATCAGTCGAATAACGTCGTTTCAGTACGCTCCGCACCGATATTTCCAATCGTGTGGTGTCACTGTACATACTGATCCTGGACGCCTCTTGTCAGGGCCACTGGGCGCCAATATTTCAGCGCCAATACGATGCGACTATGGCGCCCATCCGGGGCGTGGCGCCCAATTATGACCTGCAGCCCCTCCCCAGTGAAAATCCTGGATCCGCCACTGCGGACAAAGTAGTTCAACTCAAAGTCGTCCCCCATATCCTCATGAAGTCCATCCCCACTGGGTTCATAATCTTGGTCAGTGGGATCATATGCATGAGGGACATCAAACTCATCACCTGATTCATCATCGGCAAGAGAAGACGCAGTCTGGCAGCCTGCATACACTGTGGGCGTCTCTGTTTGGCACGCTACTGACACCACTGGAGTCTCTGTCTGGCGGTAGCAGTCCTTCATGGATGGTGTAGCAGTTGCCAGGGAGTTCTCTTGCTCCTCTGCAGGCTCGGCGCCTCCAGCACCTTGTACTTCATCACTGATCTGGGGAAAAAAAAAACATTGCAAATAGTGGTGACTTGTGAGGTATAGCATGATTCGTAGGTAATGCCCAGGGTATATTGAATTAGGGGGTAGGACCAAGTTTAGTAGGCATGATCTTAGCCATAGATATAAAAGACTAGATGGGACATTGGCAGTGTTTTAGTGCGTGCGACTGGCCGCCATGTTTGTGAGGGCGGGAATCTGCGGCGCTGTGTAAACACTACGGGAGGAGGGGGGTATTTGAGACTGATTTTGTGGTATTTTTCGATCGAAAAGTGCTAATCTTTTTTGCTCACGGCATTCTTTGGAATGTGTAGATTGTGGAACAAGTGCTGAAATATGCTTATCAATTGTAATTTGGCTACGTTAGCCTTAGACATGTTGCACTGTCGACGCTGATGAAGAATAGGCGGCACCAAAGGTAGATTTGCTTGGCATGCCTGTTTTAGATTTAATTCAGTTCCCATGTTTTTTTTGTGCACACCACAATCCTTTAATTATTCTTGCATGGATAGAGCATCAGTCATATGATTTTTCACAAAGAAAGCTTACCTAGATAGGTACCAGAACATTGGCAGCAGAAAGCAGACTCATTACCTACACTTGCTTTGCCTGCTCACTTTCTACTGTTGCCTTCAATGGACAATATTTATGAAGTAAGAAGGTTTTATGATTATAGGTTTTAAATAAGTACTTTACTTAATGTCATCAGTTAGTATTCTCACCTGGTTCTCTCACCTGGTAGGGTTCTCCTTGCCTAGCAGCCATAAGGATATGGTAGTAGACATGATGGGAACCCATGATCAAAGGACACGCCAGTTCACCAACAAACATTGCCCGTCGTCTGTCGCTGTGGTTTAACTGGATTTGATGTGTCCACTGGTAACATGTCTGTGTAGAACAATCACTGATTTCCCGATAATAAATGCTTTTAACAAGTCGTTGAAGTGAGTTGAGTGAGTTGGAACTCACTCAGCAAACTTGTACAGGTCATCATGTATCGCTCGAGACAATGCAGTTTTGAAGGTGCTCAGGCTTCCTGTGGCTACTACATTATCAGGCAGTCCGTTCCAGAGGGCTACGCTTCTGTGTGAAAAACATCGCTTGCGCACATCTGAGACCGCTCGTGTTACATGTATTTTGAAGCGATGCCCTCTAGTGCCACTATGAGGAGGCCGAGTGAACATATCCTCAGGCTTAATACAGCTAAGATCATGGAATATTTTCCAATATTGGATTAGATCAGCTCTCAAGAGCCTACCTTGCACTGAGTACAAGTTCAGTTCACTCAGCCTCTCTCCATAGGACAATCCCTCGAGACCTCTGATATTCCTAGTCCACATGCGCTGTACCCGTTCAAGTTTCCTGAGATCCTCTTTGTACCCGGTGTTCCATAAACATGACGCATATTCTATCAATGGTCTGACATGTGTTGTAAGCAAAAACATCATAAATTCAGGTGTTCGGCACACAGTTGACTTTAAGAAGCTCTGACAAAGTCCAAATGCTTTGTGCGAAACAGAAGATACATGTTCATGAAATTTGAGCCTATCGTCTACCAGCAAGCCTAGGTCGCCATGAGCCTTGCGGGTCGGTAAAGGGCTGCCATCCAAAAAGTACTCTGGAGGAGCCTGCTCTCTAGAATTACGAGTGAAGCGCAACACAGCACATTTGTCTCTGTTTAAAGTCAACCCCCAAGACTCGGATGTACAGTGCAGTGTGCAAATATCTGTTTGAATGGATTGAGCAGCACCAGGACAAGCATCTGACATAGGTGGATTAACACATGCATATAGCTTCAAGTCATCAGCGAAGATCTTATAACTAGAAGTTAAATTCGAGCCGATATGGTTTATATATATAAGAAATAACAATGGACCAAGCACAGAACCTTGAGGGACCCCGCTTTCAACTGGTCTGTAGCTACTGAGCTGACCTTTTACAGCAACCTGCATTTCCCGTCCTTCCAAGAAACTGGCGATCCACTTTAAGAGTTTCCCATCAATACCAATAGATTTCAGCTTGTCAAGCAGGATTTTATGACAGACTTTGTCAAAGGCCTTACTGTAGTCAAACAAGATGAGGTCCACTGTCTTCCCTGAGTCAACCAATCTGTAGATTTCCTCATATACCAGAAGCAATTGCTCAACCGTTGATCTTCCCCGTCTAAAACCAAACTGGTGGTGGGACAATATGTTGTGTTCACTCAGGTAGTTCATCAGATGATCAGCAATCAAGTGCTCGAGAGTTTTACAGCATATAGGAGTAAGACTCACAGGTCTATAGTTAAGGGGGACAAATCTGTGACCTTTCTTGAAAATGGGTATTACCACTGACCTTTTCCATGCCTTGGGAACCAAACCCTCGCCCAAGGAGCGCTTGAAGATTACGCTCAGAGGGCGGGCTAGCTGTTTAGCACAATTTTTCAACACCAGAGGGTGAATACCATCAGGCCCCATGGCAGTACTAGAATCAAGTGATAACAGCCTTGCTTCAACACCTTCAACAGACACATTTACAGGGTCAATGTGTTCATCATGTACCTGATGTGGCTCTTGACGTGTTGGGACAACTTTGCAAAACACGGATGAAAAGGACGAGGCTAAACATTCGGCCATGGCTAATGGGTCAGAGCAGAGCTCTCCACTTGGGAGCCTAAGAGGGCCCACCGATGAAGGATTAGATTTTTTACTGCTAATGTATGAATGGAGGAGCTTAGGGTTTTCCTTGAACCTGTCAATGAGGCCATTCTCATACTGCGCACGTGACTTGACTTCAAAACACCTCAAATCCTTATTAATAGTAGCAAATGATGAAAAGGCCTCCATTGCTGCTGAAGACTTGCGCCCACTGCACAGTCTCGCCCTTTTATATTTTGCCCACGCCTTTTGTTTAACTCTGATCAGGCTGGGAGGCGGAATTGTTCGCCATGGTGGCTTGTCTTTTGCTTGTACTTTCTTACGAGGAATGCATTCTTTGACACTGGTTTGGACGATACTTGCAAACTTATCAAAAGAACTACAAGCATTTAGATGAGTAAGTTCAAACCTCCAGTCAACCTCAGAAAACATGGCATTCAGTCTGAGATAGTTACCTCTGTGCCAAGCAAAATTTTCCTGGCCAACAGCAGCTCTATCAGCATGATCCCCTTCAAACACATAATCAAAGAGCACTGGGCAGTGGTCGCAAGCTGGCAGCGGTTCAACAGCGTCAACCCTCCCCACCCTGTCCTTCTCCGTTGTCAATAGAAGGTCCAAAGTATTTCCTGAACTGGGGAATGTCGGCACTGACACCCACTGCACCAAGCCGCAGGATGTAAAAACATCCAAGAACATGGAATCCAAAGGAGGCATATGATTCGATGAGATTATCTGTGATGTCCATTCTATGTTAGGAAGGTTAAAATCCCCTAGTATAATCATTTCCTTTCCAGAAATGACTTCCTGCAGCACGCATGCAAGTTCATCATTTTCTGCAGCTGAGTACGAAGGTGGCCGATAGACCACGAGAAAATAAACATCATACTTGGCCAGACGGAATAATAAAGCATTTGACATTGGATAACTGACCTTATCAATTAGTATATCTTCATGTACAAAAGCACAAACTCCATGTTTGTGTACATGGCCTTTGACATCACTTCTTATCAAATTGAAATGAGGAACCTTAACAAAAGAACTGGCTACAGCTGATGTTAAATGGGACTCTGTAATACACAATACCATAATATTATTTTTCTCAATAAAGTTTATTACAGAGTCCATTTTAGTGCTCAAACCTTTAACATTTACTGTGCAGCACTTCAAAACAAAGTGTCGTGACACAGGTGTCAGGCCACTCAGTTTACCTGAGCATTCCCTGATGGGGATGTGGGAGTGGCATTATTATATTAAATAGTAGTTCAGTGCCAAACGAAAAATCCATGCACTATGCCAGATGCCTCGGGGGCTCTTATCCGCTCTGGGTTCAGAGTGCAGTGGCATACCACGCTCACCCTCAACCAGAGCTGATAGATAGTGAAAATGCCAGACGTCGTGATATCTGCACCAGCGAACCGTGTCGCACATTTGATCCTAATAATGAACAGGACAGGGGTGACGTAAAAATGTGCGTTAGTTGGAGCACCTAAACTCAGATTGTCATTACCTAATTAGTTTTCACATTGTAAAGCTTAAACTACACTTCATGCTCTTTTGGCTCACCTGTTATCAGTATCAGTAAATAGGGTATTAGTAAATCTGGCGTTACCATCAATGCTAAGTGCTAACAAGTAAATATGAAGTCCAAGGAAGATAAAAATCATAATCTTACTTGACCTAACCTTACCTACTAACCTAACTAACCTACAACCTACAAACCTCAACCTACATACAACCTCCATACCTACAACCTACCCACCTACAACCTACCAACCTTATATATGCCGACGGTGGCACCAGATTTATGGATACCCTTATTTGTTAGGTACTTCACTCCACTTCTCATTTTATTTGAAGCTCATTTAAATTCTTGTATTTAAGTCTGTGTAAACTATTATTTTAAAAGCCTGATGCTTTTCCATGACTGTAATCTCACTGTTTGCTATGTGTATTTTGTAGTGTGTACTGTGTGCAAATCCAGTATCCTACACTTGTATGCTACAGGCCTTGTTTTGATCTGAATAACTGTTAATATGTTTCAGCTTTAAAGACTAGTATCTTTTGAAATTGAAATTTGCCTCTCAGTCTCTCAAGAATCAAGATGCCAAATAGATGTGCAGGATTTGATTGCTGACAAACAGGGATGAGGCTCAAGAGTCAAGAGATCACCCTGCATTGGCAAGTAAAAGCTACAGACTCTTGATTTTTTATATTGTTACAGGTTATCTGTCACCGAGAGCGATTGCTGTAGTTCAATTTCTTGCATCAAAATTGGCAGAATATGACTTCACTGATCACTCTGACGTCATTTACGGCCGACCTATGGTAGCTACACAATTTTTATTTCTATAAAATGTTTCAGATTGATGCAGCCGAAGGTACTGCAAGTTTCGTATTGACACGTCTAGTGGTTTAGAAATATTGCAACAAATATATATTTTAATTTTTTCAATATATAAATGTAAATATTTTATTGCAGAAAACAGGAGAGGGGCTCTGTAGAGCCCCACCCTCCAGTCATGCGTGGGTAAAGGCCCATCCAGGGTTGTTACGAGCAAAAACCCAACCCACTGGGTTTTTGGGTTTTGGGTGGGTAATTGAAAGCAAAAACCCAGGGCAAAAACCCAGGGTGGGTACTTTGATGTTTCGATCACCACAATCACTTCTACATTTCAGTATTTCATGCTTTGGGCCAAATTCAATGTTTAATTTATGCTAGCATCTTATAGTGTGTTACAGAGACGCTGAATCAATGCCTGTTATAAGTAAAAACCCAACCTGGTGGGTTTTTGGGTTTCTAAGCTGCTTTTTATATTTAGAATGGGAACTGAAGCAAGCAACTAATAGGAAACAATAGTAAAATGTTTCGTTGTCCATGTGCACCAGTACGTGGACTGGATGAGGTCGACCACTCCTCTGGATTGGCGGGAATCTGCAATTATGTGGTGTGGTGTCAGCGCTGCTCTCGGCGGAGGCTGCCGGGCGCGCCTCGTGTTATAGACGCCCTGCAACATAAGGCGCGAGATGCAGCGGGCCGCCGGCTAGGCTGGGGCAGGGGGGGACAAAGTTTAGTTCATACCAGTCTGGCTGCTCCCGTACCTACGTCGCCAAACCAAGAGAACACCTGAGGGCATTTACGTGCTGAAGATCGGGAACATCCGCGATATTCAAGAACGCCTGTGGCCTGATCTGCGCATAGCTTCGTGGAAAACTGGACACCGATACATTCATCAATGTCTCCTGTAGCGATTTCCGTGTCCAAAATATGCACAAGTAGTCAAAATTTCGGATGGCAGGGCAAGAAAGGTGACTCTGAAACTCGGTTAACAAGAGCGTTTATACTGTGGTTTCGGCGGCATTATCACTTTTACGCATCCGTGCGCTCCCTCCCGTGCGCTCGATGTAAGGCTACCTTAGGAAGCAACAATGCAACAAGGAAGAGAGTCAGTTTGGCGCTCATCATAAGTGCAAGAACAAGTGTCTTTGCAGCTCGTATCCTTCTGTATAAATCATTTATAATACGTAGATAATGGTGATGGTGAACATTAGCTCATTCACTCTATGATACTTTAAAACGGGCTATTACATATATCAATAACTGATTTGATTACCACCACTGCTCGACAGTGCCATCGACGATGGCAGAATGACCAGTGCATCATCATGGAAGTACCTTCTGCACTGGAGATTACATACCTAAGTGCATAGCACACAATGCTACCTGCTGGAGGTCCACCCTAGAACCTAATGAAACATCACAGCTAAAACAACCAAAGTGTGAACAAAAATATCAAAAAGCCTCCAGTAATATCAAAAACCCACCAAAAAAAAAAAAAAACACACACACACACACGAAAAACCCACCAAGAACACCAAAAACCCACCAAAAACCCATGAAAAACCCTGGGTTTTTGCAAAAACCCAGGGTTTTTGGGTTTTTCACCAAAAACCCTGGGTTTTTAACAACCCTGGGCCCATCAGTCACTAAAACCAGAATAAGTGCAAAAAATTATTACCAAATGCCCGGAGACTGCTTTACCATTGCCAACATGTGTGTGTGTGTGCGTGTGTGTGTGCGTGTGCGTGTGTGTCAACAATGTGTTAACAACAAATACAACACTTGTGCCTGGCGTATGTTAACACTAAACACTATTAGCCATATTTTATTGATACTAATCGAACCTTCCAGGTGGCTGGAACAACCCCAGTGCCGCACAGTTCTGCGGGATATTCCGGCACCTGCTCCACCGCTGCGGCGTCCGGCCCGGCAGCACAGGGAAAGTGGCAGCCCTCGACCCGACCAGCATCCTGGCAGTCGGTCACACGACCAGCGGACGAGGAGCCAGCCTTACTACCTCGGCCTCCACCACCTCAGACAACGGTGCCACGGCACTCCACATCATCACGGAGCACGACTTCCAGCCTGGGCTGTCGTCTGGTGGGCAACATCGTCACCTACATCGCAGGGTTCGTGGTGAAGAAGGCGCTCGACTCTGTCAGCTGTAGCACCTGTCAGGAGGCCCTGGTGAGCGACATCCAGCCGGACGACATGACACAGCTTTACCACCTCTTCATCATCTCTGCCAGATGAGCTAAGGTGGGGACGGGTTACATGCCTGGGATCTGACTGAGACCCGCTCATACCCTGCCGAAGTGTTGGTGATTTCAGCGGTCAGCTGTCTCTAGCCGGTGTCAGTGAGTCGCGGCCAGCTGCCGCTGGAGTGGGTATCTACCGTCGATAGCTGCTGTGTGGCGGATAGCGTGGATTTGGATGGACACTTCATATTAATGAACAGATCAATGTCTGGCCGATAAAAGACGTATTTTGTCGATGATTGCTTAGTGACTGAGTGGGTCCACTGGCGACCAATGCAGTGGGCGCTGGGTTAACGCCTCGCCTCTTGTGACCGTGTCGATATGTAGCACTGTTAATTGCCGATTCGTTGCCGGCCGTCTCTGCTCCGTGGCTGGCTGATCCGGCACAAACTGGTGTTCGTGGCTGTAGGCGCGGCTACAGTTACACTAGCTCGCCACGTGCCTGTGCGACTATCGTCGGTGCTGTCTGCAAGGGCGATGTCGGTGCCTGTAGGGGGCGCGGATTGATTCAAAGTGAGGAATGGGTCATCGGAGCTCGGGTCAGGTCATGTTCGGCTAAAATAAGCGGATTTTGCGATTTGCCGCATCCGGGTGAATTTCCTTGCCTTCTAGTGCATGTTTATGCATTTTACATGCGTTTTTTTTTAGTGTTGATGTCTAGATAACGTGCATTTGCCTCGAGGTCAAGGCTGCGCTTCATATGGGCAGTTTTCGGAGCATCTTGCTCATTTTATTCGTAATCCTTAATTATGTTTGCGGATTTGTGCCCGCAAATCATTTTTTAAAGTAAGATTGACACGGGATTCGAGATCGGCGCCCATAAATACACTTCACATGACCCGCCATGTGTCAAGGCCATCCGAGGTCATCTAAGGTCGCTGACCTTGTATGACCTTATGTGACCCGGTTCGCTAGATTTCGAGATGAGGTTGATTGGGAATGATGTAACCCATTTCGCCGACAGTTCACGCGTTTTGGTCGATTTTATAGCGAAAGATCTCAAACTCCAGTGACTTTACTGGTTCGATTTCCAGTGTTTGACCTGACCTCTGAGTTCACCCGTTGACCTAGTACCCTGAAATTTGGTATCACTGGTTTACTCACATCGCGGACAGCATACCTATTTTTTTCCGTTCTTGCTCCGTCGAGGGGCGAACGGCTGGAGTTCACTCCGTTCACCCTGGCTTCCCCTACTCGTAAGACGCTGACAAACTACGAACGGGTGAGGGCTAAAATTGCACTTATTGTCGATCATTGTCCATTGCATACTGCATACATAGATATAAAGTATGGTAGCCATAATGGGAAACGAATTTAATCTTAAATTAGCATGCCAATTGCATCTACCTTCGGTGCCGCAGATCCTTTATCAGCGTCTTCAGGGCTATATGTCTAGGGCTGATGTAATTACATTACTATAAATACACATGTTTCTGCCCTTGTTTCACAATCTACTCATTCCAAAGAATGCCATAGGTAAAAAAGATTAACACTTTTCGGTCGAAAAATACCACAAAATCTGTCCCAAACACCCCCCTCCTCCCATAGTGTTTACACAGCGCCGCAGATTCTCGCCCTCACCAACATGGCGGCCGCTGCTACGTATTCGCGAGTCGCTCCCGACATGGGGGTGCCATGGATGAGATAATAATGGATTGGTGTCTTCGCAGTTTTTGGCGACATTGAGCTCAGGCCTGCCATCTAGCGGGAGAATTGTCGTAAGTTAGGAGCAAGCCGAGTGAACGCCGCTGATAAGCATTGTGACACACGGGAGTGTGGTGTAGTAGCAGGCTTGTTTTGCAATTTTTCAAAAGGTTATGTCTTTATATGTCAGTAAAAGCAAAGAAATTAATAGATTTATGTGCAGGGTCAGTAATAAGATAAACAGTTCCATGTTATTTGCTCATTAAATCGTGAAACAGGAAGTTATTGGAGACTTCGCCAGCACGTGTCGTTTTCGCTATTTTTCACATGAGTCTTTACTTGGCCCAAATCAAACAAATTGTCCGATCAAAGAACAAAACGAACGTAAGTACTATCTATAAGTCTAATGAAAAACTTAAACGGAATTGCTAACGTCATTGCCGCTCAATATGTCATTCAAGACGCTCTATGAAAAGGACCCAACCGGTGGTGCGTAGTCGATGAAATTTCAGTAACTTTGGCTCCAACTCCGATTCCGGTACCTATCCAAATATCGACTCCGACTCCTCCGGGCAGAACTGTCAATTCACACGGACTCCTACTCTGACTCCGACTCTGCAGCCCTGGTAAGTCTGTGGAGTGATGACTTTTCGGTGACGTTCGACTCATACTCGGGCTATACAGATTTTAAAAATCAACCGACTTCGAGTCGGAACAGAACCGCTGGCTCTGACTACAAATTCGCAGCCCTGGCCCAAGATAGCCGCCTAAAACAACTTTTATGTGTGATCTTCTTCGTACATTGTTAATGTTATTTTAAACAAGGGGTGGAAAAGGGAGACGAAGCCTTCGTAAACAAGGATCTCCTGTTGCGAATCAATCAGCTACTGGAAAAGAAAGGCATAAACACCACGCATCTCATTTCATCGTTTTCCTAACAGCTCTGCACCAATGTAAGCACTGATCAATGCAGTGCGAGCATTGATGTGACATTTGTGTACCAAGTTTGAGTGTTATCCGCCCAGCCGTTCTTGAGATATGGAAGCGGCACCCCGCACGTGCGCACGTGCAGTAGCACCCCCATAGTGACACATGGAAATGCATTGGCCACTGGGTGCCTAACACTATTGACGAAGTTTTACTGTAATTGGCCCAGCCATTGCGGAGTTACTTTATGTGGAACAATTTCGACACCCCTAAGTTGGCACGTGACACGTGCCGTAACATTAACTAAGATGAAGAAAATCGGGCGAAATTCGGAGAAGAAGGAATAAGCCTACCAAATATGTAAGTGACATATTGTGAAACTGCTGTACCATTGTGAGTAAATGGCCATATAAAAGGTCGTACAAGCCGATGGGACTGGGCGTTTCAATACACACCGTCTTACGCATTTTATTTTCGTTATTACCTAAAGGCTGCTTGACGTTTTTGGCTTTCAAGCATTTAAGACGTTTTTTGTCGTCTCAGGTCCAGTAAGATTACCTCCAACTCGTGGGAATATGCACTTCAAGCCAACTAACACACCACACCCACGTGTGTCATAATGCTGAGAGATGGCGTTCACTCGGCTTGCTCCTAACTTACGATAATTCTCTCGCTAGATGGCATGCCTGATCCCAATGTCGCGGATCCCAATGTTAATTTCCACGAGACACCAATCCAGTGTTATATCATCCATGGGGGTGCCCTATCTAGTCTTTATATCTATGATCTTAGCAATTATCTTGTTTTATATGGCGGTTTTCATTATCACAATATTATTTTTGATATCATGAAGTTTGTATATCTCGGTTTTACGAAAAATAGTAGGGCAACAAAGATAAATTTCGCGAAAAAATAATTTTAGTTGGAAACATCCATTCTGGTATGCAACATTCAGTATGAAGCCCAGTATGGTGACCGTCTACTGTGCTTCCAAGGGTGAGTACCTGATATCAACAGAAGTTGTTTACTATTTTGCCTTACGTTGCTAGGTGGTTGCTAGGGAGCTAGGGATACTCTCTTGCGCGATCATTTGCACTTATTTTTCCTCATTATATCGACATGTTGCTGTTTCTGAGACCTAACTCATGCTAAGAAAAAAGTAGTTTTCTTAAAATGTGTATTTAAGTGCCGTAGTATTAACACAGCTCCGCAATTCTGCTTAATATCTGCAAAATCCTGACTTCCCGGAAAATTGTTGGTGGTGATGGGGATCGAGCCCGTCGATGAAAAGTAAGTCAATATTCAAAGGCTTCAAAACGTTATTTCTTGTTGTTCTGTGAAATAGCAATGCGAAGACCGATGATAGTGCCAGTGTTGAGCTTTCTAATGAAGCATTGCAATTAGTAGTAATGTTATTATCATCTAACTAAGATATCTTCCACCAAATATTAGAATTCTGCCATTGTCTTGCTGTAGAACAGGGTTACTTTCAGTCTCTTGGGAACACGATTTGCCGGTCTCAGATCGAAAAACACTTCAAAAAGCGGTAATAGACAATGAACTTTCCCACCTGATAGCATCTCGGGTTTTTTTATATCCTGTCTAGAATTTTCATAAATCAGACGTAAAAATGGCCAATTTCGTCAGATTCCGAATTTTTGCCATTGGGTCTAATGTAAAGCATGGCTACTTTCAGTCTCTTGGGAACACGATTTCCGTACCTCCGATTGAAAAACACTTCAAAAGTCGCAGATAGTAGACGATTTAATCTACAAGATAGCATCTCTCTTTTTTCTGTATCTGGTCGTGTATCTTCATAAAACCCTCTCAAATACAGTCAATTTAGCATTAAAGCCTATGGATTTAGAAGAATTTTCATATCCGACTAGATTTGGGCTACCATGTCTGTTGACCGGGGGCCGGGTAATGCCTTTTTGTTGCCCATAATACTTGTCTTGATGGACATAACAATTACTTAAACATTACAACAGGTAATGTAAATACATTGTGCTGTCGATGAAGAATGGTCCTTTCTACCCTACTGAGGTTATCACATCGCTTAGGTTAAAGGGACCCTCCCACCTTCAAAAAAGTTAATGAATTGGCACGAAAGTGATGTCGCTCGGTTCAGAAAGAGCGAAAACGAATATCTACCAAATTTCATCGAAAAATATTCACCGGTTTTCAAGATATTAGACTTTTACTTTTGTTTACTTTTTGGGATCTCCGCTGTTCCTAGCGACTTTATTTGAAAGTGCGGCATTTGTTGCGCGCAAAGCAGCATATACCACCGCGTGCTACCAAACGTTTTAGTAAAAGATTTAAAAATCGTTAGATCTCCGCTGACGTCACAAATTCTAAGGGGGCATACCAATGCACTAGCCCCTTAGAATCCGAAAACTGCAAGTTTGAAATTCCATATCTCCGAATTAAAGCATTTGTCGATGTTGTGAGTACCCAAACCGGTAGGGTAAGGGCGGGTAAGAGTACGCGGGCGATAAGAGTACGCATCAGCTGTTTCGGTTGCTTAGCAACGCGGGTTTGTCGAGTTCATGAAGTGACATGAAGCCGCCAGTGCGTGATTGTCACCAACGGAACGTGGGCGTTGAGCGGCGACGCTGTTGAGTTTAAGGCGATGAATATTATTTTCGAGCGTTATGATATTATTATGGTATGATACAATAATTTTGATACTTGGCAGTTGAGATAAGGTACATTTCCGTGATTGTTGTGGGAAACTTGTGAGGTTATCTGGGGAAATACTGTGCAGTGCAATATTCTGTTTGCGAAGTTTTGCACAACGTTTCGGGGTTGTTTTGTGCGCGAATTGCATGTACGGTAAGAGGACGCACTGTTCGGGAGGGTAAGAGTACGCAGAATTATACATTAAATCGAATATACAGAAATATTAAATTATTAATCTATCGCTCAATGACGTTTGTTTTGTAGGTATATCATTAATGGAGCACTGTGATGCAGATGCGTACCCGAAATTCTTCCAAATACGAGTTATTCTCCCTTTTGATTGTGCATTTTTTAAGAAACACACGGCATGATTATTTCCTCCTGATTTATAGACTTAAAAGATTTATTTTATGCTTTTCTTTTTGGATACTAGAATTAAATTAAATGCCTTCTGAGTTTGAAGTTAAGCATTTGGACAGTACAAGCTGCATAGGTGTGTGCTCATATGCTTGCGTACTCCACCTGCCTGGCGTGCGTACTCTTACACACCCCATGTGGTAAGAGTACGCAACTGCAGCGGTTCAGAAAATGTCAGTTTTAGACCACTTCCATTTACGCTGAAGGATCGTTGCCCCATGGGTTGATGGCTAATTCAATGAAGTTTAATATTTCCTATTTGCGATTTCTTTCTTTCAAATATTAAACAAATGAGAGCAAGAAATCCACTAAGTGCGTACTCTTATACGACTTCACCCTATTTGCAGGCCATGGCCACCAATTTGGCTATCTCAACTCAAAACTAATGTTAAGGTGGGAGTGTCCCTTTAAACTGAAACTATTCATTCAAAATAACTATAAAATTCAAACAGTCAAACATTTCACCCTGTCAAGCACATAATAGCCATTTACACCAGCAGCCCAGCAAGGAAGGCACCATACCTCTTGTGCAGCTTGAAGTGCATCCTTCAACTGTGCACGATGATGCCTGATGGCACTGGGCCTCTCCTTCCGTTTGGCACGTCCTGGTTGACACTGAAACTTGTGCGGAACAGCTTCCTTTTTCAGACACAGGTTTCCTCCAACCATGCAGTATTTTCTGTAGTTTTGGATGTCATCTTCCAGCTGAAAAAGGTTGTTGTGATTGTGGTCAGGGATGTCACATGTGTAGCCTGCAGGTGAAAGTCTGGTGTCACCTATGACCTATTAATCTCATCATATTGACACACAGATCATATACCTATTCATATAATGAGAGAGAGAGAGAGAGAGAGAGAGAGAGAGAGAGAGAGAGAGAGAGAGAGAGAGAGAGAGAGAGAGAGAGAGAGAGAGAGAGAGAGAGAGAGAGAGAGAGTGAGAGAAAGAGAGAGAGTTAGCACTTTTTCATAGCCATAACCATATTTTCTACATTAAAAAATGTACATATTATGATACAAAAGGTCTGATTGCCGAAGTGATCAGACCAGGTGATGTCTTTGGATCTCCTGATGTAACATTTGATTGTTATTCATGGATTGCTTGCAAATGAGGGCCCGGCTTCACCTGTGAAACCACAGGTGAAACCACCTATTCACATCTTGTGAGCTGACGTAATGTGACGAGGCCATACTAACAACGTATTGGGTAGCTCCGGCGCACGCTTGCCGCAACATTGAGTGACGTTATCAGCCTAAAAGTAAGAGTCGGTCAGTGGCGTATCCAGGGGGGAGGCCAAGAGGCCATGGCCTCCCCCTTTGGCATCAAACATGCAAGTGGGCCCTTTGGGTCACTTGAGTACAGTGACGTACCCAAGGGAGGCCATGGGGGCCCTGAGGGGCGCCCTGGTTACCTGAGGGTCCCCCTGGTCACCTGAGGGGTCCCTGATTAGCTGAGGGGCCCCTGGTTACCTGAGTGGCCCCTGGTTATCTGAGGGGCCCATGGTTATCTGAGAGGCCCCTGGTTATCTGAGGGGACCCTGGCTACCTGATTGGTCCCTGGTTATCTGAAGGACTCCTGGTTACCTGAGGGGCCCCTGGCTACGGGGGCCCTGGTAACCTGAGTGGCCCTTGTTATCTGAGGGGCCCATGGTTACCTGGGGGGCCCCTGGTTTCCTGAGATGCCCCTGCTTACCTGAGGGGCCCCTGATTACCTAAGGGGCTCGTGATTGCCTGAGAGCCCCTGATTTTCTGAGAGGCCCCTGGTTACCAGTGGGGCCTCTTGTTATATGAGGGACCCCTGGTTATCTGAGGGGTCCCTGGTTACCTGAGGGGCCCCTAGCTATCTTAAGGGCCCCTAGCTACCTGAGGGGCCCCTGATCCCCTGGGTGACCCCTGGCCAGTGGTCTGAAGAAACCCTGGTCACCTGAAGGGCCCATGTTTACCCCAGGAGTACCTGGTTATATGAAGGGCCCTTGCAGTCACATTAAGGCCCTTAGTTACCCGTGAAGCCCCTAGTATAACCGTCCCCTGGTTATCAGAGGGTCCCCTGGTCAATTGAAAGGCCCTGGTCAATTGAAAGGCCCCTGGTCATCTGAGAGGCCCCTGATTACCTGAACGGCCCGTGATCACTTGGATTCAATGGTATGGCCAGGGGCGAGGGGGCACGTGTCCGTTATAGGGTTTAGGGTCCCCTCGGGCCCGAGAGGACCTGCGGTGCCAATTGGCGGCAGAGGGCCCGCGCTGGCAACGCTTCAACTGGAAAGGAGACCACAGGGCTTGTGACTTGTGAGAACACCCCATGGGCTTTTCTGTAGCCACACTTATCTCCAGAGGGGCCTCACGCCAGGTTCTGAGGGACCTTGCCGGCCTTTGAGGGTCCTTGAAGGCTAATGAGAGATCAGCTGTAAGGGCCTCATACCCGTTTGCTATGGCCCCACGGCCCACACCGGTGTTTCTGAGGGTCCTCACAACGGCGCCTGCGAGGGCCTCCACTGCCACCTCTAAGGGCCCCACACCACTCACCAGTGCCTTTTAAGGGCCTACTTCGGCGGCTCTGAGAGCCCCCACACCGACTCTGAGGGCTTCTTACCGACCTCTGAGGGTCCCTTGCCGGCCTATGAAGGGCCACCAGTAACTTTCAGGGCCCCACACACGCCTAAGTGATGGCCCCCACCAGTGTCTCTAAGCCCCAAGGCCCTCAGAACGGCGCCTGTGAGGACCCCACACCAGCGCATCTGATAGCCTTTTACCGACACCTCTGAGGGACTAACACAGGTGACTCTGAGGCGCTCGCTCGCTTCACTTCCTCATAAAATACCGTGCATTTTATGCATACTTCTCAAGCAAGAAATGATATTTTTACCTGCCAATTTGGCACATTTTCTCAGGACTTAGACAGACAGGCAGACAGACGGACAGAGAGGCCCGTCTGCAAGGGGGACCGGACCCACTGTGCCCAATCCCCTCATCGAAAGGTTCTGGAAACGCCCCTGCCTGGGTTGACAGCGGCATCCGGGTGACCCGTGGGCCCCTTTGAGAGCAGGCGGCCCCCTCCTGGGCGAAATCCTGGGTACGTACTACGTGCCTGCTTGAGTGTCCCAAGAGAAACGATATCTTCAGGGCCTCATCCAAAGTACTGGCCCCAGCATAACTAAAGTCAAACTGCGTCAAACTATCTTAACCCTCGCCCGTAAACGGCGATCTGCCACCTTCGCCCATGCAGGGGGGGGGGGGTTGGTGCGACCCCCCCTTGGCGTTTGAAAACGGAGCGTCGTAGAGCTTAGCGGAAAAGACCAACGGATTGCTCTCGCCGAGATCTCGCGATTGGTGGTATATTTTTTGGTCCGAGGTCAACATTTGACCTACTTTTGACCGGTCAAAGGTCAAATTTTCGGAAAAAATAGACTTTTTCAACTTTCCGCGGCGATTGCGGCAAAACGGTGGGAGATATCGACTTGAAACCTTCACTATCGTGTTCCTTGATCAATTCTCTATCGTTTGGTATGTATTTCGTTTCCCTAGCTCTAAAAAAGTCGGCGGCAGAAATTCGAAAAATCAAAATTTAAATTTTTGAAATCTGATTGTATTTTTGGATTTGGGAGGTCCATTTGCTCCCTATAGAAGCTACTATTGCTGCATATTCCCATTGAGGTGACAAGAATTAGTAAAATAGTGGTTCGGGCGCTTTTCAAAAATAGTACCGGACGCTGTTCCTCTTGTGACGTCATAGCTCCGTGACCTGACCTGACCCGGTCAAGTTTCTTATACCATATGATAGCCAATACTTGCCCCAACATGCATGGGAAGTTTCATCACGATCCATCAACCGATGTCCGTACCACCGGCAGGAAACCTCGGGCGTTGGCACTCAGTTTGTGAAAATCCGGCCGGAGGCTGTTCCCTTTGTGACGTCATAACTCCGTGACCTGACATGACCCGGTCAATTTTTTTTATCAAAAGATGGGCAAGGTTTGCCCCATAAGGTACCCAAAATTTGGCGGCGCTGCGCGCCGCCGTTTTTGCACTATTTCCGAAAAGCCTCAGGGGGGGGGGGGTTGCACTAACCCCCCCCCTACATGGGCGAGGGTTAAAATGCCATTTGATGGCGCTCATAGGCCCTCAGAGGCCAAGGCCGAGCCCCCAGAGGCTAGCGTGGGCCCTCAGAGGTCGCTTTGGCGGACATAAAGAAGCAGAGCTTACATATACTTAAGCGTGGGATCCTTTGAGGCTGGTGTAGAGCCTTAAGGAGCCAGCGCTCAGCCCTCTAAGGCCAGCGTGGGCCCTCTAAGGCCATTGTGGGGTCTTCTAAGGCCAATGTGGGGCCTTCTAAGGCCAGTGTGAGGCCTTGTAAGGCCAGTGTTTGCCCTCTATGTCCAGCATGGGGCCGTCTATGTCCAGCGTGGGGTAGCCCAGCGACATGGGGCTTTCTTAGGTCAGATTGAGGCCCATTGGCCACCGAGACTAGCTTGGGGCCCTCCGAAGACAATGCGGAGCCCCTTTAGGCCAGTGTTGGGCACTCTGTGACCAGCGTGAACCATCTGCGGCCAGCGTGGGGCCATCTGTCATCTGACTTCAGACTTCAGAGACTGGTGCTGGGCCCTCAGAAGCCAGCGCGGGCCTTCATAGGCTGGCGTCGGGCCATTAGAGGCCACCTCGAGGGCCTCGGCAACCACTTTTCAGATCTTATGCATGTTTGGGCCCCTTGAGGTAGGAGTGGCCCTTATAAAGGCCGGCGTGGGACCCTCAGGGGGCATCATGGGGTTCTAGGGACCGGCGTGCGTTCGAGAGCGGTATAGGGTCCTCAGACTGACTCAAAGACTCCGAAGAGCCGGCGGGGGGGGGGTATGAGGTCAGCCATAGCATGGGTCTACTGAGGCCATTATGGGGCCCGCAGGCCAGCGTGGTTCACTCTGTTGCCGGTGTTGGGCTTTCCGAGGCCAGAATGAGCCTTCAGATGCCGGAATGAGGCCAATGTGGGCGACTTAGAGCCATCAGAGTCTAGATCAGAGCTCAACCCGAGTCGGACCCTGCTAAAGTTAAGGGCATCAGCCCTCAACCAGCGCGAGACACTAAGAGATTGACATCTGCCCTTTGAAAAATGTTACAATCGTAAAAAATTGACAAAACATTTTGTTTTTGATAATCTTTAGTGGCCCCGGCACCGACCAAAGAAAAAAAAAACTGTATGCCTACTGCTGAAATAAATTGTATGTACCTACACTTCATACAGAGCTATCGATGTCGATGGCTTTTTCATGTTTTTCTTTTCTTTTTTAGATTGCCGAGTGTGCTTAAAAAGGCTCCCTCACATGGTAAAAGTGACACAGAACCGCACCTGGGCGTGGGTTAAGTGCGTCACTACTGGGGCCCCTAAGGTAAGGGTGGGGCCCCTTGAGCAGGTTTGGCCTCCCCCTTTTCAAGATCCTGGATACGCCACTGGAGTCGGTAGTCAATATAGTAAATTTATTAGGTAATACCATATATTAATTGGATATGGTATGTTTAAAAAAGGCAAATTTAAGGAAGATGTTAACTTCGAAATTCGAGTATTTAGTTAATGACGTCAAACAACATTGCTGCAGTCATGCGCAGGAAATGCCCCTTATGTTAATAGTATGACATCACATTATGCCAGCTTGCGAAAAACAGGTGAAACAGGTGAAACAGGTCGAGGAAATACTTAAAAATTTCCACAAAAATAGGTACTTACATCAAAATGATCCTCACAGCAATACCAGACATTCTTCGGGCTCAAACAGCCTGCATCCTCCCTCCTTGCCAGCCGAGCCCACAATCTGCTTCTCTTCAAATCTCTGGGGACATTCAGAAATATCTTGCCCGGTGTCGTGGAGCTAGTATTCTTGCAACCTGGCACAAAGCACCATTTCCTTGCTTTTGCCGGCTTGGACGTGCTCCTTTCAACCCTTTCTTCATCTTGACCTTGGAGTGTCATGCCACTATCATCTAGAGTTGAACTCATCTTCTGTGTTTTTTTATATATAAGTATGATAAAATAGCACTTCAGACGTTCCACTTACAGATACAAAGCCACACAGTACAAGAAATATCATTAAATAACACAATTTGCGGCCACAGTTCACCTCAACCCCGAGCACCGCAACACGCGTTTGTGCGTCGCGCCAGTGCCTCTCAGTGGTCGCGCTAGGTAGTGACGTCACATAACGGTCGGAGGCACGCATGCCCCGGGGGCACAAAAAATAATGTAAATTTCGCATAAACTAATGGAAACCTAGCATTTTTGTGATGATTTTTGAAATCTACGCATTCAAAATATTAGAATGACCACATTTTATCGTAGCGCACCCCATTTTCCCGCAGCAACGAAAGTAAACCACCTAAGCTATCCTTCGGTGCCCATCCAATTCCCACCAACGAGTCGCACAAACACCTTGGCATGACCTTTTCGAAAGATCCACGATTTCACGAACACGTTAACGAAATTTTAACTAAAATCACCAAGACGATCAGTCCTCTATATTCCATTGCAAAATATCGTTCGTTTTTTTTCAAAAGGACGCTGGCTCAATGTTCGATATCGAAGCTCTAACGTGAGTTTTGGCAGCTTCAGTGTCTGGCCAATAATTTCTTACCGAAAAAATAATCGATTTCAAATTGTGCACGGTAAGTAGCTGGAAATTGTTTCTTAAAAATGAACATACTATGATGACGTCACTGGTGGCAGCAGACACCCAAATGTTCGTGCAATGGGACAAGTGTCAACGAATTTGGGTGAAACTTAGTTTTTCATTGTTGCCGAGCTTATAATCG
The DNA here is from genome assembly GCF_019059575.1 of Amphibalanus amphitrite. Classification (NCBI taxonomy): domain Eukaryota; kingdom Metazoa; phylum Arthropoda; class Thecostraca; order Balanomorpha; family Balanidae; genus Amphibalanus; species Amphibalanus amphitrite. Next base: position 2,072,466 of record NW_024881504.1, read on the forward strand.
AGTAAGCGATCAAACTACACCTACATATATCAAAGCTCTCATACCACATACACGAGCACACGACACGGGTATAACACTCAGAAACGACAGCCACCACACACTTGTCAAAACACGAACAGCCAAACACCAACGAGTCTTGCCAACCTTTTTGCCACAAACCGCGACATTCCCGATCGTTTGCGACACACCAGACAGGACAATCTTTTATCTCTACCAAGAGTCAGAACGGAAACCGGGAAGCGTACCGCGCTGCTCTGGAAAGGAATAGACTTACATACGGCTGCGAGAACATCTCTATCGGGAAGTCTAAGAGACAGCTGCAGCGGCGGCTCCTCTCTCAGGTCACTTGAAGCTGATTTTAGTAGGAATAGGCGTGTATGTATGTGTTTTGTTTTTATTTGTATGTGTCGCGTTTTACCCTCGCTTTATGTACCTCATATGACTGAGAACTGTAAAAACCACATCCGTGTGGATAGTTCGTGCTTTTACAAATACAAATACAAAATCTGCCCCCCCCCCCCCAGCAGGGCGCGTGTGGCTGAATAGCCTAGCGGGGCGCGGGTTAAAATGCTTGTAATGTAATTTTACCACCCGAAAAGTGTTGATTATACTTGAGAGCTTAATTAACCCGCGCCCTGCTGGGGGTCCTGGATTTCCACGCCCTGCTGGGGGGGGGGGTGTTTGAACACCCCCCCTTCTAACTCGGCTCCTGGGCCACGTAGCGATACGCGGAAGGCGGCGTTCGAAAAAGCGTCAAAAATAATGAGGAAATCACTTCGGTCAATTTTTTGGTCAGGTCAAAGGTCAGGTCACCAGAGGTCATTGAAGGCAAAATTTCGCCGATTTCCAGGTCGAATGTCGACAATTTCCAAGAAGCCAACGCATAACTCGGGAACCAATAGAGCTACAGCGCCGCGGAAAAGCGCATTCGATAGCCCTATTAACGCCCTTTCTGAGTAATTCTCTCAGATTTGACCTAACGTCAACGGTTTTGCCTGCAGGGGGCAAAAACTGCAAAAATAGCCGATTTTTTCGGAAACAGTTTTTCTGCAATAACTTTTGACCCAAGCCTTGTACGAGCTTACTTTTACCGGCATCGTGTTCCTCTCGTCAAGACGCATCGAATGAACTATAACTTGACCTTGAAAGGTCAACTTGAAAATTTGACCTCAGGTCAAGGTCATGACCTGACCGGAAAGGGTCATGTTGCATATCAGTCGATCCGTATCGTCTAGCTGAACACATCTAAGGCGTTTTCATCGCTCTAGCATGCCTCTATCAAAAGTTATTTGTGAAAAACTGTTAGATACCATTCGTGACCTAAGATGACCTCAGGGCATAAACAGGGGTCACGGACACCATTTTCATGTTCAGTGTGTCTAAACCACTTGTAATTCAGTGTTTGGGAGTGTTTATAATGTCTTTCGTCCAAAAGAGGCGCATTTCAATTTTCTCCCATATGGGAGAAAATTGTCAATGTCAATTTTCAATGAATATAAGTCAATGCATTGACTTATAATGGGGAGGTCGCAAAATTGACCTGACCTTAGGTCATCGATATCAAAATTCTCAGATATACATTTTGTACATGCTATTGCTCTTAGCAATCGCTGAAAGTTTCAAAGCGATCGGTCACTCGGTGTAGCTATGACAGACATTGAAACTTTGTATGAGGTGAGGTCACTTCAAGTGACCTGGTGACCTGACCTTGAATGACCTTGGTCTGAAATTTTCACAACATGTGTAGAATTGATGTATGATAAGGTGTACCAAAAACGGCGGCGCTCCGCGCCGCCGTTTTTGAGATATTCGCGAAAAACCACAAGGGGGGGGGGTGTTCAAACACCCACCCCCAGCAGGGCGCGGGTTAAGCTTTCCATTTGCCAATCAGTGTTATGCACGATTACTTTATAAAAATGCTGAAGTGTAGCAGGCCATCGTCCAACGTTGTCCAGTCTGCTACCTTGTGCAACCAATTCCGAATTGGACATTGGACAAAATCGGAACTCCGAATGTCCAGATTTCCACCTTTTTACGCCCAATTTAGGCGAAAGTGCACACATTTCAGTAACAGTGCAGGTGATTTCGACAGTTCGGCATAGTGCGTCCATGTATTGAATCGCGGCACGATATTCGTCATTGTGCACCCCACTCCGTCAAAGTGCAGTTAAAAGCGGCCCAGGTTCAGACATATTAGACTTAGTGCAAATAAGCCGTCAGGTTAATTGAATTTCGACATGCGGCATGTGGTTACGGCAATGTTCAAATAAATCCGGCAAGTTAAAAATAAGCGATTATGTAAACAAATCTCACCTTCTTACGCAACCTAAGCCCTCAGCAAAGCTCTGGAACTAATGATGAATGTGGGATGTCACGTGAACGTGAAATGCGCTACACCATTTTACGGCCAAATACACCTTTTTTCAATCCGAATCGGCATCCGGTCAGTTAGTTTCGGCAGATCTGCATTAGGAACGTCAGCCTGAGTGCGCTTTCGACAAACCACGCCTCAAACTCGGCATAGTGCGGCAGCGTGACATGGGGCATTTAATTTCGACACTGAGCGTGGTTTCGACACTGGCCAATGGATTTTGGCACACGGCATAGGACTGTGACATCGGGCATTGGAAAAAGGCCAATTTCATTTTACAATGGCAATGGTCATTCAGTTTCGTTGGCGTTATAACAAGCAAAATCAAGCAAATTTCAAACCACATTTTGTACATTGATGCGTTACCAATGCTTACCACTAGAATTTTTAGCATTTTCCTTTTCTTAGACTTCCCTTGTATTAACCCGCGCGGGGCTGGGGGGGGGGTAAATTTTACCCCCCCCCTCGCGAATTTTTGCGATATCTCAAAAACGGCGGCGCGTGGCGCCGCCAAACTTTCAGTACCTTTTCTTACATCAATTTGACACGTTCCCTGAAAATTTGAGCGAAATCCGTCGGAAAATTTTTGAGAAATTGACGTTTTAGTGACGTCATGTTCGCCATTTTCGCCTCAAAAACGGCAAAAGTTCAAACGCCGCTAACATCTTCATTTTTAAAGGAATCAAGACGTAACAAAAAAGGTTATACGTAATTTTACTTTGTCTATCTAATGGCTATCTCGGTTTTTTGAAAATTTTGGATTTTGGCCTAAATTTTTTTTTTTCAAAAAACTGACTTTTTTGGGAAAATCATTATAAAATCCAAAATTTTGAGTCTATCGAAAAAAACGGAATATATGTCAGAGAAGTGGTCTATGTGCACCTACATACCAAATTTTAGAAGAATCGGTTCAAAAATGTGGGAGTTATTCAAAATTTTATGACGTCACGACACACAATTTTTTTTGAAAAATGACTTTTTTGGAAGTTCTAGACCTCGTACGGAAACAAAAATAGCACCATTCGATTCGCCGTGAAAAACTGCATCAGATAGACACCTTTTTAGGCCTTAACAACCAACTTCAAAATTTGACCTCACTTGACCTGACCTTGACCTGACCTCGACCTGAAATTCATCCAGAGGTGGTCCATATCACTTATTGAGTGTGCCTATTGAATTCTATGAGTAAAATGACCCATAAAACATGTGTCGCACATGCCCTTTTCTATATTTTGTTTTTTGGTGACCTGACCTGACCTGACCTGACCTTGACCTTGACCTCTGAATGATATTGTATGCAACGAATATTGTCTTGGTAGCCTAATAACACGTTTTGGGCGATCAGTCTCAGTCCATGACTCCATTCTTCGGCAACTACGGTGCAAGGCCGATACTGTAGAAACTTGCAATTTGTACCCTTGACCTGACCTTGACCTTGACCTCAAACTTTAAATTAAGTACATGTTTTTAGTAGTTCGTGATGAGAGCTTTCGATTGGCGTTTGAATTTTCCAAATCGGACAATTAGTTCGGGAGATAACAGGGGGGGTAAAATTTACCCCCCCCCAGCCCCGCGCGTTCGGCTGGAGACCCCAGCCCCGCGCGGGTTAACCCTCGCCCCAGTGGGGGGGGGGGGCATATGCAGGGTTGTATACGACTCAATCAATAACAAACAATTCAATCACGACAAATTTGGGAAACCAATCAAATCAATCAAGTCAGAGCAGTTTTCGGGAATTGATTCAATCGACTCAAACGCGACAATGAAAGGAATCAATCAACTCAATCAAACGACTCAAACCAAGATATACATTAGGTTTTTTGCCCCACCAACTTGGAAAAGTGTCCATAGCAGTCTGGTGTACCTACCTACCTACCTACCTACCTACCTACCTACCTACCTACAGAAAAAAACAAAAATATTGTCATTAAAAATTATAAATTGCCATGTCATTCAAAGTTTCAATGCAATAAGGAAGGATACCTAGTGATGGACAGGTGGATCATGATATTGAGGTTCAATGGGTAGAATTGGAGCAGAAGTTTCATTTAATGGGTGCAAAATAACCCAGTAGTTGACTTCAACAAACGCCCATTAACCCAAATCACCACCTTTCACCTAAAAGTTGTCAATTTAATTTTGGTCATATTCCAGCTAAGTCATCAGGCCATCTACCCCATGTAAAGCCCCCGTCTGTCTCTTATATGAGTTATGCGGAGCTCTTCTGAATTGAACCCTGAACATAATGAACCTAGCTAGGTTTCATGCCACACTGACACCATATGAAAGTGTTGAAAATGTGCTACAAATTTGACAACTTCATTAGGTATGCTTTATGAAGACAGCAGGAAAGCAGGTAGGTATACGGTAAATGTCAAGTTTGAGTCCTAAGAAGATTTCATTGATAAATTTTTCATATTCTTACATTATTTGACATCTTGAATGCAAAAATGATACTCATTTGTCTCGCAAATAAAAGAAAAAAACATAATCAAACCTGACCTAACCTTACCTACTTACCTATAACCTACCAACCTACAACCTACAAACCTACCCTAACCTAACCTAACCTACAAACCTACCTACCTACAACCTAAAACCTACAAACCTACAACCTAACCTAACCTAAAACCTAAAATTTTTGCTGTTTCATATTCGTATCAACAGCGTCACAATTGTAATTAGGACCTAAACTTGACATATACCGGTAGGTACCTACTTACCTGCCTAGATGTGTCTAGATGTGTCACTGGCTACCAACAGTACCAACGAAGGTAGATAGGTTATATGTGAAGAATTCAAAACATTTTATTGCAATACAATTTGAAACTGTTAGGACTGGGGGATAGGGATGAGCATTAAAAATATATTTAAAAGGAAATGGAAAGGACAGGGACTCTGGAACCACAGGATAAGTTAAGGACAAAGGAAGTAGGAACGGAAAATTAAAACGCAAAAACGGCACGGTGCGACTGCTAAAAAACAAAGAAAACGTTTTGCCAATAAGTGTGCTAAGCTTTTATAAATCCTTATTATACGTCTTTTGATTTTTTGGTAAGATGACGTCATTGATTATCATGTTGTATGGCAGAACATCATAAAATAAATCGGTTGTACAACACCAATTTCGTTTTAATTATTATTTCATTTGAAATAAAACCACTTAATAATATTCGGTAAAATATTTTAAGGAAAATGAAATATATTAAATATGTTATGCTTAGGCTCTCAGGAGAAAAGGATCAACAAACGTTCTGCTGCAAATTAAACAATGCAGCAAATTAGCTATTAATTAGACGTAAACGTAATTAGCGAGACGAAAACGGCGCTTTTGTTTCAGTTATTTTTGTAGGGATTTCAGATATTTATAGAGTTCAGTGGCAAGTTCAGTGGGTTGTTTCTGAGGAGATGTGGAGATGTGAATTATTAATTAATCACACTTTATTAGTATATAGGGCCTTGCACTTTATCATCTGGATTAAAAAAAAAGATTCCTGCTGACTTAGCTGAGTGCAGAAAGGTAGGTAGGTGCATCGCCAGGTTCTATCACAGGACTGGAGCAGTTATTGCAGTTGAAAGTCAAAGTTGGCTGTTCATGTTTAGGCCCTGTTCTTTATTTGGCCATCTACCCCATATTGCAGTTGTGATGACAAGCAGTTTTCAGTGTAGTTTTGTGATCTTTGATGTCATCAATTGGTGTCATTATTTTTCGTCAACTAAAACTTATTTGAACTTTCCATTCAATCGACTCAATCATACGAGTCACTCTAATTTTCGGGAATCAAATCAGTCAACCAGTCGCTAAAGTCAAACGAGTCAGTCAACCAGTCATCTCGAAAAGTCAATCGACTCAATCCAATCAACTCAAAATACGCGTTGAATCAAATCAATCAATTCAATCGACTTGATTAGTATACAACCCTGCTCACAATGTGTCGACAGATCGACGCAAATGAAAAAATTAATATTTTTGTTTTTCATGCAAGAAATACGGCTAAAACATTGTCAACTTTAGATGCGTTGAAAGGAGCGAGGCCCCGAATGACCTCCGTCAACCTTTGGATTCGCCAGGAGCGTGGCCCCGAATGACCCCTGTCGCCCTTTGGATTCGCCAGTGCTTCCACATTGTCACAGAGTGACGCAAGGATGGTGACCTAGAATGAGGTCAGCTTGTGTGTCGGAAACGGGTGATGTTAGGGACGAACCGGTGTAAAGGTTCCAGAGCGACTGACGAAATTAGGTGCCCGTTGCCGTATTCCAATGAACGGTTGCCGATTCGGATTGAAAAAGGTGTGGTTACTTAGCAACCAAGCGCCCATATTGAGTGTCTCTTTACAGTACCATGGAACATTTAAGCACACATTCTTAAAATGCCTTTCCGAAAAGATAAGAGTTGCTTAACCCGCGCCCTGGTGGGGTCTGTTTATAACGCGACCTGGTGGGGGGGGGGGCTATTTTTTGCCCCCCCCCCCTCGTATCTCCGAAACTACTGGACGGATCCGCAAAATTCAAACGGCGTTCAAAAGGCCTGTCAAATTTGTCGAGGGAAACCAAATTTCATTGACCTCGGGGTCACCGATGACGTCACAGGTCAGGTCAAAGATGAAATGTTTCACCGTTCACGGGTCTTCTAGGAAATGCGCTATAACACCGAGGAAAACGCATTTTGTCGAGAATCAGCGGTAGGGCGTCAGTTGCCTAGTAGATATGTTGCTATTAGAGGTCACTGGCAATACCAGGTCAGGTCACAGGTCAGGTCACCAAGGGTCACAGGTCAGGTCACATGAGCCCAACTTTACTAAGGTTGTGTGATGCATGTTTTATGGCCAATTTTTCATTTCCAACTCAATGGTGTTGGTTATAAGACTATCAGGTACGGCTTAGGTCACTTTCTGGTGAAGTTCAGGTCAAGGTCAGGTCAAGGTCAGGCCAAAAAAGGTCAAATTTTTAAGTTGATATTTTTGCATTAAATGGGTATTGATTCGATGCAGCTCGTCACTGGGAGTCTAATGGTGGTCTTTGTTTTGCGCTACGGGGTCTAGAATTGCTAAAAATTGAGTTTGAAAATTTGACGTCATCAATTTTGAACAGTTTTTTCGCTATAACTTCGCCAAAAAAGAGGTATCAATCTCAAATTTTGTATGTGGATGGAAGGCGGTGAGGACTATCACATGTATTCCGGTTTTTGCGAAATTCGAAAAACTTTTTAGATTTTTCGATTATTATTTCCAAAAAATCTATTTTTTGATTTTTGGGGGTCAAAATCCAAAAATTTCAAAAATCCGAGATAGCAGTTTTGTAGCCCTGTTCAATCTACAGCTTTTATGTCTTTATCATTTTTCTGTATTTGCAAAGCTATAGGCCTGACAGCTCTTCCCGCGAAACCCTTTTTTGGGTCGAAAACGGCAGAACATGACGTCACTCTGACGTCATTTCCGGCCAATCTATCATAGCCTTTGGAAAAATTTTTGGTCACAATGTGTAAAATTGATGTCCGGGAGGGTACTGAAAGTTTGGTGACGATCCGCGCAGTGGTTCTGGAGATATATCGAAAAGTCTGGAGGGGGGGGCAAAAAATAGCCCCCCCCCCCCCACCAGGTCGCGGGTTAATTCACTGATGAGATAAATTGACCATTGTCTAGCTTGGCTGGAAGCTGCCGACGTAAAATGCAATATGACAAAAAATAATGCCCTTTGTCGATATTAAATGCCCCTGCCGTTGTTCAATGACCCTGGTCGAATATCAACAGATGCGAGTCTAAATCCGTGAAAAGTGTCGAAATGCGTGCTCCAGTGTCGTGTTGTTGGAGTGCCTGTCGAGATAAGGTGCCCGCTGCCGTATTTGAATGAACGGATGCCGATTCGGATTGAAAAAAGGTGTAAAGGAAAAGTGCACACAGTTTAGTAATAGTGCAACCGATTTCGACAGTTCCACGTAGTGCACTACTACTTCGGCCGAGTGCATGAAATTCGGTAATAGTGCACACGTTTCAAAAGAAGAGCAATCAATTTAGAAGATAGTGCGTTCAAATTCAGTGAGCGGTAGGTTCAATTTCGTCATAGTGCAAGGTTTCGTCATGTAGCTTGATAGTCGGCGTCCAGCAAAGCAATTTAGGCGATGTTCAAGTGAATTCGCTGCTGGATTGGGAAAATGTTTTTGAAGGCCCCTATCTGTATGTCAAGAGTAGCGTGAATTTTGGTCAAAGAGCTGCTCAAGTACAGTTTCAGCCCTCAGGAATTAACACGCGCAGTGGAAGGGGGGGGGCGGATTTCGCCCACCCCTCCTGTTTTTCGCCAATAACTCGCGTCGCAAACATAATATTAATGTGAAATTTCGGCTATCTGCCCAGAATTGAATTGGGGATCTTCTCGTGCAAGAAATAAGAAAATCGGTTAACAACTTTTTCTAGTAATAGCGGTCTAAAGTGAAACATCCTGCCGCCGCCGCGGCGCGGCGGCGCGGCGGCCGGCGCTAGCCGTTACGCGCCGCCTGAATTGTAGACTGTGCCTGGGCGGGACGGTTCCTTCTTTACATCGCGCTCCTTACCGCTGATTATATTAGATTCGCGTCAAATTCGTCGGTGAGAAGACTGAGAAATGTACAAGCAATCATATGGTCAAAGAATTTTGAAAATCGGCCGGTAATAATTTGAGTTATGAGTGTGTAAACACAAAATTGTGATTGCCGCGTTTCCCGCGTCGGCCGATCCCGCTTCAGCCGGCGACATCTTACACTTAGTAGGCTTCTAACTGCCATATTTATTGTTGGATTATCTAGAAATTCACCATACACACTCACATATGTTTGTTCTTTCGTATAGTGAAGGAAAAAAGAAAATCGGCCGGTAATTTTTTGAGTTATTGGCGTGTAAACGCAAAAAAGTCGCTACTATGGCAGTTTTGACCACAATTGACCTCATTTGACCTCGAAGATATTGACATAGGGTCATGAACTTCACACACAACAGAGTTCCCCATGGCCCCCACCTACCCTCCAAATTTCGTCTCTCTAGCTCCAGTGGGAGCTGAGATCTTAGGGGGGCGACATCCGCCCCCCTTCCACTGGGCGTAGTACTCGCAACCCTTCCACTGCGCGTGTTAACCCTCGCGGGCCGGGGGGGGTTTCGCCCCCCCCCTGGTGAATATTTGCGATAGCTCCCGAGCGCTTAGGGATAGGAAAGCGAAACTTTCAGCACTCTTTCTCCCATCAATTTGACATCTTCTGAAGTATAACATTTGGACCTAGCCCCCTTGATGACGTCACAAGGTCCATTTTTCTAGACCCCTGCACGGCAAACTTCGGCGTCACAGACGCAAACTTCAAATAGCTGCTAAAAATAGAGTTTTAGAGATAAAAAAAATTACGCGCACGGTTGTGTAGCGTTTGACGTAGAGAAAAATAGAAAAATAGTTTTGGTGACCTGAGGTCAGAGGTCAGGTCAACGACCCCGAAATGTGGTTTTAGTTTTTCGCAAATAACTTCGACAAAAATTGTCCTAGAGCTACGGCAGTGGTATCATCGCATTCGCCTTGTCAAGCCGCGTCGAATGATATATTTTGTTCGGAAAAGGTCAAGTTTTATGTTGACCTCATGTGACCTCCAATGACCTCTGGTTGACCTTGACACATGAAAGGTCGTTTATGATGGATTTGTACCCGCTGATCACGAATCTGGCATCTATTTTTCTCTAAGCCTTCATTTAGAGCTTCCGGATGGCAAAATTGTCTTATTTTTATTACTAGCTTGAATCAGTGAAATAGCCTCTAGCAGGGATACTCTTCTGTGACCTTGACCTTTGAGCAGCCTTGTATCGTAAGATGAACCACAAATAGGAAACTTAATAAGCCTCAAAACATTTCAAAACATCTTGGAAGTTAGCACGCAATATGTGCGAAAAAGTGCCAAGTTTGAGGTCAATTTTGAGCGTTACCTTGACCTCAACCTTTGATTTTGAGCACATTTTCGGAATCCTCAGATTCTCTTCTTTCGTTTGACACCCAATTTTGCCGGTTTGATGCTGCCGTCCTCTAGCCCTATTAGTGGAAGGGGGGGGGGGTGTGTTGTCATCCACCCTTCAGGTTTTTCGGGAATATCTCCGAAACCGCTGAAGCTACGATGCTGAAATTTTCTGACTTTTCCTAAAACTAAATTGGGCACATTCCCTGAAAATGTCAAGTTCATAACTCTACCAGGGGCGGCTCCAGTGCACTGGGAATTGGGGGTCCTATTCGTGAGGCGAGTCATTGGGGCGAAGATCACGATGCTGCACCAGTTTTACGTAAAGTGAATGAAAGGTATCATGTGATAACATATACAAAGTTATTGTGCATTCTCTTTTGACACGTTTTTGCTATAATAGGCGGATCCAGGCGTCCAAAAAGGGGGGTTATGTTTTACCTCCCAACATAGGTGCCCTGACACCGCCTATGCATGACCAATACAATTGTAGTCGTTCTCTCATAAGAAAATTGTAACATAACAAGGCCATTACCACCCTTTTTAGAAACAGTACCAACAAAAACCTTATTTACTATACTTTTTGTGTACCCCCAATCTCAATGATCTGTATCCGCCTATGATTTTTGAAAATGCACATTTTTAGGATCCATGTGAATTCCTGGTTCATTCTTTATCGATCGGCAAAAGTTGCGTTAAGATTGGTTCAGAAACCTGGCCGTGATAAACAGTCTAAAATGTATCTACAATTAGCCCGTTTTTACCCCCCTCTACCCCCCCCCCCTATTGACATTTTTAATTTTTTTTTAAAGAAATGTAGATCACGTTGAGCGAAATCGAATGCCGTTTGAATTTTGAAAATTAGCCCGTTAGATCTCGAGATATCAGGGGGGTCGTAAACAGCCCCCCCTGCCACTAATAGGGGTAGCCAGGAGCCTGCCACTAATAGGGCTAGAAGGCTTACTTTGAGATCACTACACATGTGCCGGCTTTTGCCTTTGACCTTGACCTCTGACCTTGAAAATTGACCTGAGGTCAAAAATTTTAGGTGCTTTAGAATCGTCTCGTAAGGACCTTTCGTTTGGTATCGCTTTTGTTTCCGTAGCTCCCTTATTTACGGAGTTAGACAGGGGGCGGAAAACGCCCCCCCCCCCCGGGCTGCGGTGGTTAAGATTACCCCCCGGGCCCGGCCGGGTTAACTTATCATTTGTCTCGCTCTAAGAACTCGGTGACACGGTCAAATGGCGGTCACGTGGCATTCAGGGCTTCTGAATCGGGTGCATAACTTCGGTGCTGGTTCAACAAGATCAGAAATGGTATGGATTCTTGTTATCGCCTTTCAGCATCGTGGCGATTTTGATCGAACGAAGCCGAAAAAATATTGCTCATGCCGAATTTGAAAGCACATGACGAATTATGTGAATTGTGCACTATGTCTTATATGATTGAAGCTAAGGCAGCCAGATGAAGCATTAAATACCCTCTACCTTTTGCATCAAGAACTAGGGTTAAAGTGACCCAGGCTCAGGCATATTAGACATAGCGCACATTATTCGTCAGATCGTTTCAATTTCGGAGTGCCGCATGTAATTTAGGCACTGTTCAGTAAGACTGGCATTGCATAAATAAGTGGCAACCATTTTTATTTGACATATCACGCTTCCTATGCCTCTAATGACACTATTAGTGGCAGGGGGGTTGTTTTCATCCATCCCTCAGGTTTTTCGGGAATATCTCCGAAACCGCTGAAGCTACGATGCTGAAATTTTCTGACTTTTCCTGAAACTAAATTGGGCATATTCACTGAAAAATTTCAAGTTCATAACTTTACCAGGGGCGGCTCCAGAGCACTGGGAATTGGGGGGTCCTATTCGTGAAGCGAGTCATTTGGGCGAAGATCACGATGCTGATGTATTATAACTGTATGCACCAGTTTTACGAACAGTGAATGAAAGGTATCATGTGATAACATATACAAAGTTATTGTGCATCCTCTTTTGACACGTTTTTGCTATAATAGGCGGATCTAGGCGTCCAAAAAGGGGGGTTATGTTTTACCTCCCAACATAGGTGCCCTGACACCGCCTATGCATGACCAAAACAATTGTAGTCGTTCTCTCATAAGAAAATTGTAACATAACAAGACCATTACCACCCTTTTTAGAAACAGTACCAACAAAAACCTTATTTACTATACTTTTTGTGTACCCCCAATCTCAATGATCTGTATCCGCCTATGATTTTTGAAAATGCATGTTTTTAGGATCCATGTGAATTCCTGGTTCATTCTCTATCGATCGGCAAAAGTTGCATTAAGATTGGTTCAGAAACCTGGCCGTGATAAACAGTCTAAAATGTATCTGCAGTTAGCCCGTTTTTACCCTCCTCTACCCCCCTATTGACATTTTTTTTTAGAAATGTAGATCACGTTTAGCGAAATCGAATGCCGTTTGAATTTTGAAAATCGGCCCGTTAGATCTCGAGATATCAAGGGGGGTCGTAAACAGCCCCCCCCCCTGCCACTAATAGGGGTAGCCAGGAGCCTGCCACTAATAGGGTTAACCCTAGAACGCCTAGGGGGGGGGGGGGTTGTATCAACCCCCCCCCCTGAGGTTTTTTCGAAGTGCACGCTAAACGGCTTGTCGTAGCGGGCTGAAATTTTCAATACCCTCTGGGGCAACCTTTGCGCATCTTTTGCCGAAAAAAAATTGATCGGGTCATGTCAGGTCACGGAGTTATGACGTCATAAGAGGTACAGCCTCCGGCCGGATTTTCACAAACTGAGTGCCAACGCCCGAGGTTTCCTGCCGGTGGTACGGACATCGGTTGATGGATCGTGATGAAACTTCCCATGCATGTTGGGGCAAGTATTGGCTATCATATGGTATAAGAAATTTGACCGGGTCAGGTCAGGTCAAGGAGCTATGACGTCACAAGAGGAACAGCGTCCGGTACTATTTTTGAAAAGCGCCCGAACCACTATTTTGCTAATTCTTGTCACCTCAATGGGAATATGCAGCAATATTAGCTTCTATAGGGAGCAAATGGACCTCCCAAATCCAAAAATACAATCAGATTTCAAAAATTTAAATTTTGATTTTTCGAATTTCTGCCGCCGACTGTGACCTTGCCGACTCCCGGCGCTCCCAACGCGCCATTTTTAGAGCTAGGGAAACGAAATACATACCAAACGATAGAGAATTGATCAAGGAACACGATAGTGAAGGTTTCAAGTCGATAGCTCCCACCGTTTTGCCGCAATCGCCGCCGAAAGTTGAAAAAAAGTCTATTTTTCCGAAAATTTGACCTTTGACCGGTCAAAAGTAGGTCAAATGTTGACCTACGACCAAAAAATATACCACCAATCGCGAGATCTCGTTGAGAGCAATCCGTTGGTTTTTTTCCGCTAAGCTCTACGACCTTCCGTTTCGAAACGCCAGGGGGGGGGGTCGTAACAACCCCCCCCCCCCTGGTCGTTCGTGTTATGAGAAATGGCCTGGTCGTGCGAGGGTTAATCTGCACTACGACGAAATGGCTGCAATATGACGAATGTCGTGCCGCGATTCAATACATGAATGCACTACGCCGTACTGTCGAAATCGATTGCACTATTTCTGAAATGTGTGCACTGCCGCCTAAATTGAGCGTTTTCATTAGATTCATTAAAATTTAAATAATTTCATTAGCAGTAAAATTTCAGTGATTCAGCAAAATTTCATTAGCAGCTTGTTTGAACGGCACCACGCTACACTTGATGAACAGCAAGAGCGTTGTCAAAAATATTTTCTAGATTGGGCACCGAATTCACCTGAAGATTAACTAAATTGCTTTGTGGTATGCCGAATACAAATGCATATGACGAAGCAATGACTCTGGCGAAACTGAAATCGCAACTACTGAAATGAATGCATTACCTTTTAAATTGCTTGCACTGTTTCGGAGCCGAGTGCACTATTACTGAATTTCATCTTCATGCACTCGGCCGAAGTAGCGGTGCACTATGCCGAACTGTCGAAATGGTTGCAATATTTCTGAACTGTGTGCACTATTTCTATATTTGGCCGTAAAAGGTGTCGATTGGCACCACTATAACAGATGAAGTAAGGTTGAGGGGGGGGGGGGTTATCGAATGTAAATGATAGACGTTCTGTTAATTGAAGAGAGGCGACTTCTATCAACTGACCGGTGTGCAGCGTGCAGATATTGATACTCTGCAACTGGTATTTTTGTTGTTGTGTTGGTTTTTCAAATGATGGTATGTTTATAAATGTTCTGCCTATTTGTTTATGGATCAAATAGCATCGGTGCTGGCGAGATTAGTGTTTTTATGGCTCGTAAAGGCAGTATGTTCAAAGTACCCCACGTTGGGGCAATTTGAACACACCGTGACTTGGTAGAGAAGTGAGGCTATGCTACTCAGGGTATGCTCGGCTCGCCCAAAAATGAGGCTTGCATGGTAAAAGCAAGTGGCATTTGCGCTACTGAAACAGTTTTTCATCGTCCCAGATTGAGCTGGAATTTGGTGCGACGAAGAATACGTAAAAATATGCTCAAATTACCCTACCCTACCCTACTGTAGGCGTAATACCTCTTCCTGCAAAACCTTTGTTGAGGTCGAAAATGGCTGAACTGAACATGACGTTACTCTGACGTTATTTGTGGCCAACCTATCATAGACTCTCACACAAGTTTTAGTCAAAATGTGTAAAAGGAATGTATTTGTATTTGTATTTGTATTTGACAGTTAAAACACTCTCCACAGTAAAATGGCTATTCCGAGTGTCGCGTCACGGTTAAAAGGAAAAACAAGTTAAGATACACTCATCAATCACATCAAACAGAACACAATTCAAATCACACATTCATCCTTAACCCGCGCCCTGGTGGGGGGGGGGCTATTTTTTGCCCCCCCTCCAGACTTTTCGATATATCTCCAGAACCGCTGCGCCGATCGCCACCAAACTTTCAGTACCCTCTCGGACATCAATTTTACACATCGTGACCAAAAATTTTTCCAAAGGCTATGATAGGTTGGCTGGAAATGACGTCAGAGTGACGTCATGTTCTGCCGTTTTTGACCAAAAAAAGGGTTTCGCGGGAAGAGCTGTCAGGCCTATAGCTTTGCAAATACAGAAAAACGATAAAGACATAAAAGATGTAAAATTGACAGGGCTACAACACTGCTATCTCGGATTTTTGAAATTTTTGGATTTTGACCCAAAAAAATCAAAAAATAGATTTTTTGAATATAATAACCGAAAAATCCAAAAAGTTTTTGGAGTTTCGCAAAAACCGGAATATATATGATAGTCCTTACCGCCTTCTATCCACATACCAAATTTGAGATTGATACCTCATTTTTTGGCGACGTTATAGCGAAAAAACTGTTCAAAATTGATGACGTCAAATTTTCAAACTCAATTTTTATTAATTCTAGACCCCGTAGCGCAAAACAAAGACCACCATTAGACTCCCCGTGACGAGCTGCATCGAATCAATACCCATTTTATGCAAAACTATCAACTTTAAAATTTGACCTTTCTTGACCTGACCTTGACCTGACCTTCACCAGAAAGTGACCTAAGCCGTACCTGATAGTATTATAACCAACACCATTGAGTTGGAAATGAAAAATTGGCCATAAAACATGCATCGCACAACCTTAGTACCTAATGTTAGGTTCATGTGACCTGACCTCTGGGCTCTGACCCTTGGTGACCTGACCTGTGACCTGACCTGGTATTGTCAGTGACCTCTTATAGCAACATATGTACTAGGCAACTGACGCCCTATCGCTGATTCTCGACAAAATGCGTTTTCTTCGGTGTTATAGCGCATTCCCTAGATGACCCGTGAACGGTGAAACATGTCATCTTTGACCTGACCTGTGACGTCATCGGTGACCCCGAGGTCAATGAAATTTGGTTTCCCTCGACAAATTTGACAGGCCTTTCGAACGCCGTTTGAATTTTGAGGATCCGTCAAGTAGTTTCGGAGATACGAGGGGGGGGGGCAAAAAATAGCCCCCCCCCCACCAGGTCGCGTTATAAACAGACCCCACCAGGGCGCGGGTTAAACACGCAGATACAACTCGGAAACAGAGCGTTTAAAAGCTCCCAGAGGGAGATGTCTAATGTCATGGGGCAGACGGTTGTACAGGGACCCGCAGTTGCTTCTGTATTATTGCTTCCAAATTAAGCTTGATCCTCACTTCGCTCCAGTACTGTAGTGAATACCCTACCGGAGACTGAGTTTTACCGAGATACCCGGCTCGGCGAGCCGTGCGATAGACCAGAGGTTTGACATCCGGGGCCGTGTGTCATCCGGGAGTTTGAAACGCGCGGGTAGGGATGCGGACGTGACCTGTGGTTGGTCAGCGTTCGGCGATTTCGGCCTCGGGCGCCTCTGACGTCAGAGGCATGACCCGGGGCTCGGGCGCAGCGCCCGGCGAGAGACGGGCCGCAACCGTGGTGCAGCTGGACGCGCGATCGGAACGGAATTCAGCCAGCACCCGCATCGTAGGTCAAAGGTCAAGGGCACATATGGCCGGCGGGCGAGACCAGCGGCCGAAACAGAAGTCGCTGTGAGGCGAGGGCAGTGATCTGACGCCGGCCCGGGCCTGCACGATGTCTGATAATGTTTTCTGTTCTACTGCGGGGTGCTTTGACTGCGCTATTTTAAATATTGCGTGTAATAATCATAAGCACAGTATGATTTAAAACAATAATGTCCATATAATCTGAACATATATTATAAATATTTATCAGAAAATTATTAACCCGCGCCAAGCAGGTGCTCGGCGCCAACCACCTCGCCCCCCCCCCCCACTAACTCGGCTCCTGGGCCACGTATGCGACACGTGTTAAGCGGCATTCGAAAAAGCTCGAAAATCTAAAAAAAACTATTGTTTGCTTGCTTCGTGCAATTGGAAAAAAAAATAATGTCTGAGAAGGCACTCTCCTCGGCCAGCGACGTCTAGGACATAAATTGATTCCCTGCTTCAGAAAATGTGAAAAAGTTTAGCGTGGGTCCGTGTAGCACTTAAGTTGCCAAGCGTGCCAAATATTTTCTCACCCGTAACACGCCCATCCAGCGCTCCCCCACCCGATCATCGGCCTGACCACTGCACTGTGGCGCTCTCATCGTCCCTGATTGGATAGAATGTGACCCAGCTATGCGTCACGCTCACGTGCCCGCCATTATCACAGGTCACACCCGTGTCCCTGCCCCAGGCGCGGACTGACAGTCACAAGATCCACGCACTGCTTCAGTCTGACACGCACCTCACCGGGACAGCTACCCTGGCGATACGGGAGGGGTTCGGGAGGGTATTCAATGCAGTACAAGAGCCAGCCGCGAATCAAGCTTAATTTGGAAGCAATAGTACACACTAGTATTTCAGCGTATTCTTTGCCTGTGACACCGTTGGAGGCGAATTGGGAAATGATTGTGTGCTTATTAAAACCACCATCTGAAAGGCTTTCAACTGATGTGTTGCTCTCTTAACCCGCGAGTTGCTGGGGGGGGGGGGCGTTAAACGCCCCCACTTTTTTCGCCGGGCCATAGCATAAAAACGGCGCGCCGCAGGCGCGCCAAATTTTGGGTACCTGTAGGGAATGGATTGAAGTTTATTGTGACAAACTTTCAAAAAAATCGGTCGGAAAAATTTTGAGATATCGAGGTTTTAGTGACGTCATGATTTCTGAGTTTTCGACCAAAAACGGCATATGTTCAAAAAACCATATAAAATCAGAGAATAGACATACAGACATGCCGTAAACGCCATTAGACTGCCAATACCATGAACAATCAAATGGCTATCTTCGATTATTGATTATCGTTCCGCATTTCCCAAAATCTTGAACTGAATCTTGGCAATTTCTCGTGACTACTTCACGACCATGATACATGAATTTCTTAAATTGAACTTTTTGAGCCAAACACGTACACATATGATAAAATGAATGTCACCATCGTGTTTTACGCCCCAAATTACCCATAAAACATGCGACACAGGCTGGGAATATCAGTTTTGATTTTTGGGGATATGTGCCTACCCGGTTGACCTGACCTTGACCCTGACCTATGCTTGACTGACCCCTACATGGAGTTGACACTCTTGTAGGCCTTATATGATGGATTGTGCACCGTTTTGACAGAGTTTATGACGAGAGGCGCCCATTGCGAAGTCCTGAAGTCAATGCTACTGAAAGCCCGATTTCAGGTGTTTGACCTGACCTTGACCCGACCTGTGACCTCAAAATTCAACTTTAAAGTAGTCATTTGAAGCGTCTCGTCGCGTTCTTTCGTTTGCCGCCTCGTGCGTTTCGCTGCGCCTATTGGTTCTCGAGTTATCGGCTGGGGGCGTTTAACGCCCCCCTCCCCCCCCCAGCAAACGGTGGGTGGCGAAATACCCCAGCAACTGCCGGGCTAATTCAGTGAACTTTTTATGGCTATATCAGCAAAACATTGTTTTCAGCGCTTTTTCCTGCCCCATTCCTTCTAAAACCTGGAACCGCTTATTCAATTTACTCCTGCCATCTGACGATGGTCGTGCTGACTACTAGTTCCGGCGCTAGTTACTGCTCTAGTTTTGCACCCGGCACAAACTCAGGCGGCACCGGGCCGTGGTTCGACCAGGGGAAGGTCGGACCGAGCCGACTGCCTGGGGCGCGGTTAGATCGGACGGCGTGCTGGGGAAGGGGACGGGAGTGAGGGGAGGGGAGGAGGTGGTCACGTGGTCCGTCCAAGCTCGCAGACGGCCTGTCCTGCGCCCAGCCATGTTCCGTGATCCAAAATGGCACGAGAGCTATGGAATGCGTGTAGGAGACGCTTCGAAAGCGAATTTCAGCAGCACTAATTTACCATATTCTGTGGAGATAAATGAATATTATCTTAATGCAGAAAAAAATTGTATGCCTAAGCTGTATAAGCTGTATCTTTTTAAAAAGTAGTAAATAGGATTATTTTTAGGGACTTATGGTTTCGTATACACAGTGAATTGTGTTACATTAAGCCGTTTCGCTGTTATGGTTACTAACTGAAGAGTTATCCTTTTTCTCACAGGGAATGACAATACAATAACAATACGAATAAAACCAGACGTTTCGCACAAAAAAGTGCCTCCGTCAGTGGCAAGAAATAAATAATTAGGCATACATGTTTTCTTTCGATAAAATCGATGAAGTAGTTATCTTTATTTTTTAAGATATATTTTCAGCAGTTTTTTAAGCACATCATGGAAGCTTATAAACATTTGTGTATTTTATCGGCAACCCGGCTGGCCAGACCGAGACGGTGCCGCATATAGTTCGAATCGATGTTAAACCTATACACTTATTTTTCTCCACTGACGAAGGCACGTTGTTGTCCGAAACGTTTGGTTTTATTCGCATTGTTTTTATATTGTCATTGTCCGTGAGAAAAACATACTCATATGGACTGGTCTCAGTTCATGTAGAAATTGTTGCATATTCATCAACACAGATAAAATGAATATTAGCCCTCACCACACATAAGTAGAGGTAGATCGCGCCCCCTGTTTTTCACCAATACATCGCGATTCGCGGCAAAGCGAAGGATTGCGACGATTCTTTGGTGCCCTGGACTTAATCAAATTTACAACTTCCCGGAAAATTAAATAACCCTCATCATTTTTGCATCTTGTCTGATAATTTTAAATCCCTGAACCAAACTACCTTTAACCTGTGATTATTTTTCCCAAGATCATGTCAGGCCAGAATATGAGAATAGCAATTGAAAGTCAGCGCACATCTTCTGTGTGTTTCCATAGTCGTTTCGTGATTAGCAACGTGACAACATGTGAAATATACTATCTAATGTTTGTCTCATTGATTATTGTGAGTGCCAAGGTCACGTGAAACTCAGGGTTAACGTCATTTACTTGAAATGATATCGGTTAACTTCCTTAAATTTACACCTTTTTACTGTGGTTTTTAGGAAGTGTTGGTTTGAAATTTAGCACTCATTTAGCATTTGAAAACTGGCATACTTAGGTATCAGTTATAGTGCCTATGCAATATGTTGCAAGGCTGGCCTGTAAGTGCTGGTTAACATTCTATGGATAGGCGGCAGAACGCCTAATGGGTGATCTGGTGTGACCCGTCCTACCTCAAATGCTTTGATACATCATCTTTGATCAAAGCAAGTGCAAATTCGGAGTCAGCAGCAAGCCAAGTCCCAGCAAACTTCACTTGTAGAAATTCTAGCAGGACCCAATTTTCCGTGCTTTTGGGTTATTAACCTGATCTGGGAGGTCAACCAGTGACCTAGGATCTCAGCATTGACCAGGACATAAAAATAATTGGCTTTCTCTCGTAAGCGATGACCAGGACCCTCAAATCATCGGATTTCTCTCGTCACGAGCAGCTCGCTCTTTTTTTTTATTTTTCAGCGAAGCCCTGGCTATTTTTATCAAGGGCCGAATGGCTGAGGGTTTCTACGCCCCTCCGCTACATGTAAGACGCTGGAAAGAAATGCCTAAGTGGGTGAGGGTTAAATATCGATGTTTTTAAATGCCGAAGCCCGAAGCACTTTAATTAACTTCGATAGCAGTTTTTAAGACCAACGAGCTCGAATACTATAATTTCTTGAACAATCTAAGCACCACATAAGATGAATCGTAAGAGAAGCGGCTCAAGATTAACCCTCGCCCGCACATGGGGGGGTGCCACCCCCCCCCCCCCCCCAGGTAGTCGTTCTGCTCTGCACTCAACATTTGTAGAGCTAGAAGGCTGATTTTTCGTATAGCTGCTCCTCTGTCCTTTTTTGATGTCCACTGAAAATTTCAAGTTTCTGTGGTTTTTGGTTTCGGAGATATGACCTTGTTTTTCAGGTCATGTCATGACCCAAATGGCCAATTCTCAACATCTGGCGTTGGCTATGGGCATTGTGAGCTTTCGACACCTTGATTTCGGCCTTTTTTGCCAGTCTTACCTCCCATCTATCATGGAACATGTTGTTCGACGATGTTCAGATGTCAAGGTCAGGGTCAAGGTCAACCTAGGTCATTCAAGATAATTGCGTTTTAGGCAAGCGAAATTTGCTTTTTTGGGAAGTTTTTTGACTGCATTTTTGGTTAAAGCTTCTCAGATGATGATTTCATGTAATATGGACACATAAACAATCGGCGCACACATCAGTATACACACAGACACACACAGACATACAAACACATATAACTGACCTTGACCTAACTTGACCTGAAATGACCTCAGCAGCAAAAACCTGGTCGGGTAGTGTGACAAAGAGGTTCCAGCTGGCTTGGCACCAGAAAACGGCATCGTCATCGGTATATGATAAGCAGCGCACTTGATATCCAACGGTGACCCAAAACAGCAACATTTTTTAGTTTGACCTGACCTGGAAGGTCAATGACTGACCTGAGAAGGTAAAACTGGGTATCATTAGATTCGTCTCTTCCCAAAGAATCTTTTTGGTCTTTACCGCTAAGCTCTATCTCCAACAGGAGCAAATGGCGCGGGGGGTGGCAACCACCCCCCCCCCCCATGTGCGTTCTAGGATGGGAAAATGGCATGTGCGGGCGAGGGTTAAGGAGCTATGAGACACTTAATAAAAACGGCATAGATTAGAAACTGCACCTAACTTGCACTGGTTTTTAAACCTTTTCGTTGCAGACTGGTAGATTAAATTTTATGACTGATTTCAGCTGATGCTCAAATGGAGCTATTCATTCGTTCATTCATGCGACCATCCAATTCCATTCATAAAAGAAGCCAGTGACAAAATTGTTCATTTTAGATAAGTGTGAAATACAAACTCAATAAAAGTTTAATGATACGGCAAATTTGACAGCTTTCATAATGAACAGAAAAAAACTTTAACAACTCAAAGTTGAGAGCCCCAAATAGGGGAGAGTGAGGGCATTTTTAAGGCCATCACAGTATTTGTCAACAATTGTTGTTTGGGGGACTGGGGAGGGTGGTTACTGGCTCATAATCTGTCCCCCTCCCAAAAAAAAGAAAGAAAACGAAACAGATCATCCGCGAAAAGAACTATTGAGCTCGAACCAAGATGACGAATCGATTTATAGGTATGCAGGATGGCTAACGATGCCACTTTTTGACTTCATGTGTCAAATAAATTCCATCATCTGGATAGCACGTCAACATTCTATTTGACATTTTGCAACAAACGTATACTATTTGGCGCGACTAGCCTCATAAATGTTCTGAAACTAAAACCGTTTCTTCGCAATTAACTTGAACAACGTCATCCCAGCTTATGCACGACAAAAATAAAATAATGCTTCAGGATCACTGGCCTGAATTCCAAAGCTTAAAGTTTACTCAAAACCGGTGTGGCTGAGGCACTCTTCGCTACATCTCGTGACGGCTCCCATTGTATTGCATTTTTCGGTAAGCTATAAGTTAATAAGGAAAGGATTGGTGAGTGGGTTGAAAACATGGCTTATCCGCCTCCTCTGCCGCCGCGCTGCGAGGCCTCGATTCGTTCGGTATGTGGCTTCCTGAGCGGTCCTCCCCGGAGGCAAGGTGAAAGGTCATGGCCTGTATCAGAAATTTATACGCTGCTGAATATGTTTTATAGTTCTTCCAAGGCCTTGGACACCGTTTTATTATATCGGATAAGCATTGCACTTACTTGTCAATCAATACATCTGAAGAAAGCTTGATCATAATCTTAACCCGCGACCGCCTGGGGGGGGGTCGGATCCGACCCCCCCTCCGTTTTTCTTGAATAACTCATGAACCACTTTCGCTATCTACTTGAAACTTGGCATACCTTCTTCCCCATCAATTTGACGTCTCCTGTGCAATTTTTAAGAAACAATTTCCAAAAATTTTTGAGATATATCGATTTTAGTGATGTAACTACATGGCGTTTTTAGTCAAAAAGTGGTAAATGTTTAAAAAATCGCCAAAAATCAGGGTTTACAGCAAATTGCAAATTAAGGACATGAAAAGACGCAGCTCAACGAGTTCTTTAAAATGGCTATCTCGGATTTTCCATAAAATGCGTTTTTCACCCCTAAAAAATCAAAAAACTACATTTTTTGGAAAACAGCTAATAAAATCCAAAATTTTGGGAATCTCCAAAAAACCGGAATATATGTTGTAGAGCTCTATTAGAACATTAGATGCCCCAAAGTTCAACTTTCTATCTTGATTTTTGACCCCCAAATTGTAAAAAATAGCTCCAACATGCATAGGGCATGGTGACGTCATAAGCATTTTCGTGAATTAGAGGCACTTCTGAACATAGCATGTGAAAACAAATGGCACCACTAGATTCCTGGGACAAAGCTCGTCTAGAAAAGTGTATTTTTATGTCAAAAATAAAAAGTTGAAAAATTGACTTTTTTTCTTAGCCCTCCTTTAGTTATGTAGGGTATAAACGATTTTTTATGCTTTCAATGCACACTTATCACCAGCACAGTGACTTGGGGTCACATATAACCATTACCATCGGATTCGGCGTGAAAAATAA
The DNA here is from genome assembly GCF_019059575.1 of Amphibalanus amphitrite. NCBI lineage: Eukaryota > Metazoa > Arthropoda > Thecostraca > Balanomorpha > Balanidae > Amphibalanus > Amphibalanus amphitrite. The sequence continues at coordinate 2,096,282 of NW_024881504.1, forward strand.
GCCATAAAACATGTGTCGCACGCCCATGTATCAGAAATTGAAAACCGTGACCTTTCGTGACCTGACCTGACCTTGACCCGTACTTAGTATGACCCCTATACGCACATGGTACCTTCACTAGGCCTTTGAGGTCATTTTTGGTGAGTTTCGAGCGGCAGCTATCGATTCCGCTGTCCGTAAGCCTAATCATGCAAAACCCCTGAATTTGACCTTTGACCTGACCTTGACCCGAAAGTTGACCTCAATCTTAAAATCTTAAGAGTGCTTTGGGAAGGTCTCGTAGAGACCTTTCGAACGCCGCCTCGCGGGGCTCGATACGACCATTGGTTCTCGAGATAACAGGGGGGGTCGGATCCGACCCCCCCCCCCCCAGGCTGTCGTGGGTACGGAAATAGCCCAGGCGGTGCCGGGTTAAACTGCGGCAATTGTAGTTCTGCTTACGGTTGCCTCTTTATGATACGGGCCACCACCACCTCCACTGCGCTGGAGCTCTGGCGTTCTACCCCTCCCCGCTACAGACCGGCCCTCGGGCTAGGTGTGTTAGTACTGAGCGCAAACCTGTAGTAGTCACGTGACTTTCATTCACGTAGCGGGAACAGAAGCTATAGGCGATACCAAGGACGGGCTCTGGGGAGGCAGCCGGCGCGGAAAAATAGCACGATTGTGGTTTTGGAAGAATATCTGTTGTGGTAAGAGGAATTATACAAAACATACGTCCTAGGAGCAAACATGTGTTATTCCTCCAAACTTTGCACTACATTTCCTTTCTCCAATGGCCAGCACATAGCAAATAATAGCGCAATTCTAAATTGGTAATATATGTGTACAGTAGCAACTGCGGGTCCCTGTACAACTGGGCTATGCTGTAGAGCAGGCGCCGCCTCCCTGCTTCGGTTCTCACGCGTGGGAGAGACAGATCAGTGTCCCGCCGGGTTGAGCGTGAGCGAAGGGAAGAGTTGGCCAGGATTTGGGAGGACATAGTATCCGGCTCTTCGGTGCAGCGTATTTTGTGGAGGAAGTTAACCCGCGCCCCGTAGGGCTACCGGCGGACCCTACCACCCGTAGGGGGGGGGGGGGGGCGTTTCGGCCCCCCCACCTAAGATCTCGGAAAGTTACCGGCCGATTTTCAAAATTCAAACGGCGTTCGATAGCCCCACCCGGGAACTACCTTGTGACTAAATTTCATTGACCTAGGTCAAACCGATGACGTCACAGGTCAGGTCAAAGGTCAGATTTTCACCGTTCACAGGCAATTCAAGAAATGTGCTGTGAAAGCGAGTAAATTGGTAATTTATTGAAAACCATTGATGGTACATTGTTCGTCAAACACATACTTTGCTATCTGAGGTCACTGATACCAGGTCAGGTCACAGCGAGGTCAGGTCACCGGGGGTCACAATATGAATGTGTCGTGTGATACATGTTTTATGGTCCATTTTACATGACAAATGCGATTATGTGGGTTAGGCAGCCTTTGGGGCCAGCCTAGGTCACATTTTTGGTAAGGTCAGGTCAAGGTCAGGTCAAATTAGGTCAAATTTCAAAGTTGATATTTTTGCATAAAATGGGTATCGATTCGATGCAGCTCGTCACGGGGAGTCTAATGGTGGTCTTCGTTTTGCTCTACGAGTTCTAGAATTGCCAAAAATTGAGTTTGAAAATTTGAAGTCATCATTTCTGAACAGTTTTTTCGCTATAACTTGGCCAAAAAACGAGGTATCCATCTGAAATTTGGTATGTAGATAGAAGACGGTAGGCACTATCACATATAATCCGGTTTTTTCGAAATTCAAAAAACTTTTTGGATTTTTTGGCGAATATATCCAAAAAAGTGCTTTTTTGATTTTTGGGGGTCAAAACTCAAAAATTTCAAAAATTCGAGATAGCAGTTTTGTAGCCCTGTCAATTCTACACCTTTTATGTCTGGATCATTTTTCTGTATCTTCAAAGCTGTAGTCCTGACAGGTCTTCTCACGAAGGTCTTTTTTCGGTCGAAAATGACAGAACATGACGTCACTCTGACGTCATTTGTGGCCAACCTATCATAGCCTCTGGAAAAATTTTTAGTCACAATGTGTAAAATTGATGCCCGGAGGGGTCCTGAAAGTTTGGTGGCGATATCTCCAGCCGTTTAGGAGATATCGACCGAAAAGGACAGGCGGCCCCCCCCCCTACGGGGCGCGGGTTAAGAGAGTGGATTTCGTACAACTGACGGGCGGTAGGCCAGCCCAGTTCCTCTCGCACGTCCGATATGTGGTCAAATTTTCTTCGGCCGGACACAACGCGCAGCGCAAAATTGAGAACTTTTTGGAGGCGCTGTGTGTTTTTGTCCGACCCGTTTCCATAGACCAGGGGTCGGCAAATGGTGGGGCATGCCCCCCTTGGGGGTAATAGAGCCCTCTCGGTGGGGGTAATGAGGGATTTTGAGAAAGCCTATCTTTTTAGAGTTTGTAGCTCCAGTGATGGAGCCATCGTGACTATTGCATCCCAGGGTTCAAAGATTAGCCCAGGCCAAAGGCACAGCACACATTGATTAGATACCAATTTTCACGTACCTGCTCGCCTCACCATCTCACCCCTCCGTACAGTCGTACAAAAGCAGCTGCAACTTTTAACCGTCGCCCGTCTGTTGGCGTTTCAACAGCCGCTAACGTAAGGGGGAGGAGTCGATCGGACCCCCGCGGCCTCTCTGACTCTGAGATGGAGCTCTGCATAAAAAAGACGAGCGTGCTACCCGTGAAAATAGGAAGCCGCTGCTGCCCATTTTTAAGGTCCTTGGTCATTCCGTATCATTCAAGAGGGCAATGACAAGTGTCGAGAAAATCGGGACCCGCTATAACTTCTTGAAGTGAGATTTTATGGCTCAAGATGATCTCCAGAAAAAGCTCATAAGCCAACGGTCATTATGGGTCCAGAGGCCAGTTTTGCCAACAGAAAAATAGCCGCCTGCCGGAATTTTTTGCCTAAAGATCGGAGCGTAAACGGTAAAGCCCTATCCGCTTACGAGCCCATCGCGTTTTACGCTCCGTATGTGAAGCGGTCTTGATGCAAAAATTCCGTCAGGCGGTTATTTTTCTGTTGGTAAAACTGGTCTCAGGTCATGATATTTTCCGGACTGGTAAAAAAAAATGATGGGCTCGAGGGTACAATTTGGTCGTGATCCAATGCCTTTTACGTGAGCTTTTAACGATAAACCACCCGCCGCCCGTATACGTACAAGGGTTAAATGGGATATAGCATAGGCGGCGGAACGGGGAGGGCACCGGGGCACCGTGCACCCTTTGATTTTTGCATTTTAACATTAGCCCTATGTGCGTTGCATGGAAAGAATGGGACCAAAAGTCGGCAGTGCCCCCCCCCCCTTAACCCGCGCGGGGCTGGGGGGGGGGGGTAAATTTTACCCCCCCTCGCGAATTTTTGCGATATCTCAAAAACGGCGGCGCGCAGCGCCGCCAAACTTACAGTACCTTTTCTTACATCAATTTGACACGTTCCCTGAAAATTTGAGCGAAATCCGTCGGAAAATTTTTGAGAAATTGACGTTTAAGTGACGTCATGTTCGCCATTTTCGCCTCAAAAACGGCAAAAGTTCAAACGCCGCTAACATCTTCATTTTTAAAGGAATCAAGACGTAACAAAAAAGGTTATACGTAATTTTACTTTGTCTATCAAATGGCTATCTCGGTTTTTTGAAAATTTTGGATTTTGGCCTAAATTTTTTCAAAAAACTGATTTTTTTGGGAAAATCATTATAAAATCCAAAATTTTGAGTCTATCGAAAAAAACCGGAATATATGTCAGAGAAGTGGTCTATGTGCACCTACATACCAAATTTTAGAAGAATCGGTTCAAAAATGTGGGAGTTATTCAAAATTTTATGACGTCACGACACACAAAATTTTTGAAAAATGACTTTTTTGGAAGTTCTAGACCTCGTACGGAAACAAAAATAGCACCATTCGATTCGCCGTGAAAAACTGCATCAGATAGACACCTTTTTAGGCCTTAACAACCAACTTCAAAATTTGACCTCACTTGACCTGACCTTGACCTGACCTCGACCTGAAATTCATCCAGAGGTGATCCATATCACTTATTGAGTGTGCCTATTGAATTCTATGAGTAAAATGACCCATAAAACATGTGTCGCACATGCCCTTTTCTATATTTTGTTTTTTGGTGACCTGACCTGACCTGACCTTGACCTTGACCTCTGAATGATATTGTATGCAACGATTATTGTCTTGGTAGCCTAAGAACACGTTTTGGGCGATCAGTCTCAGTCCATGACGCCATTCTTCGGCAACTACGGTGCAAGGCCGATACTGTAGAAACTTGCAATTTGTACCCTTGACCTGACCTTGACCTTGACCTCAAACTTTAAATTAAGTACATGTTTTTAGTAGTTCGTGATGAGAGCTTTCGATTGGCGTTTGAATTTTCCAAATCGGACCATTAGTTCGGGAGATAACAGGGGGGGTAAAATTTACCCCCCCCAGCCCCGCGCGTTCGGCTGGAGACCCCAGCCCCGCGCGGGTTAATTGAAGGTGTTCCGACGCTACTGGGATATAGGTATTAAATGTTTTGTGGAGGAAGTGTCATGTTTTAAATTTGATGCATTGGAAATCGGTGCGAGCGACTTTAGCGAGTGTCATTTGAGCGAACGTCATTTGAGCGAACCATTTTCAGCGAATGGCAATTCAGCGATTATCAAGTTCATTGATTATCAAATATAGCGATTAACAATTTTAGCGAAAGCTATGTTTCAGCGACATATATTTCGTCGACTACAATTTGAGCGACTGTCAGTTCAGCGAAACATTTCCTCGTCCTGTAACGGTGGTTTTTTTTCTTTTGCGAGCGTATGCGTACGAATGTTTCCGGAATTTCTCATGGTTATCCGGTACTGGATGGCGGATGTCGCGCGTTCAAAGGTCAGGCATTGAGCTCCAATTTTAATGCGACATTTGTCAAAAATTCCAGCGGTTCAATTTCACCCCCCCCCCCCTGACCCACCCTGCTCTTTGTCAATAATGGTGACCAAACGTTTGTTCAGAGATCAATATTGCTTGTGCTTTTTTCGCGAAATTGCCCCGCTTGAAGTTGGATCAGTTCCCCATGTTGTAAAATTTGTTCTTGCCCCAAGCCAGGCGCGGATACAAGGGGGGGGGCATGGGGGCCATGCCCCCCCCCCTTGGCCGATTTTTTTCAAAAATAAAATAAAAAGTTAAAAAGTTAAAAAGCTGAAAAGGGGGCCTCCTGAAAATAAAGTGGCCGAAATCCGATGAGTTTTTTTTTTAACCTACCCACTTAGTTATTTCTTAGAAGACTAGCTGAGAAGACTTCTTTGTTAGAAGATTGGTAAAGCTTTTCATAACTTGGAGGTCTCTTATACTCACAGAGATGACCACTTTTACAGGGCCTCCTAACCTGCACAGAGGGCCTCCAAGCCTGCACAGATGTTGAGATGTTGCCTGAACAGCTAGATAAGCTCAATAGACGCAGTTTTTTTTGGGGGGGGGCCAACAAGTGGGAAGATGGGGCCTCCAACAGGTGGGATTATGGGGGGGGGCCTCCTGGTTTCTAATGGCCCCTCCCTTGGAGATTTTCTGGATCCGCCCCTGCCCCAAGCACCGTACGAATTTCCAGATATTTGGGTGAGGTCCCTGAAGCATAGACTGGATTCCCCTGTGCCATCTCTCTAGTTTGTTATTGGTCCTTGGCATTAGGGTGTGTCACTAATCGCAATGTAAGGTGCTCCATCGATTTTATTGTGCTCCACTCATGTGGAAAGGGCGTGGCGTTGTTAATTTCTCGCAAATTTTAACCCGCGCCCCGTAGGGCTACCGGCGGACCCTACCACCCGTAGGGGGGGCCGTTTCGGCCCCCCCTAAGATCTCGGAAAGTTACCGGCCGATTTTCAAAATTCAAACGGCGTTCGATAGCCCCACCTGGGAACTACCTTGTGACCAAATTTCATTGACCTAGGTCAAACCGATGACGTCACAGGTCAGGTCAAAGGTCAGATTTTCACCGTTCACAGGCAATTCAAGAAATGTGCTGTGAAAGCGAGTAAATTGGTAATTTATTGAAAACCATCGATGGTACATTGTTCGTCAAACACATACTTTGCTATCTGAGGTCACTGATACCAGGTCAGGTCACAGCGAGGTCAGGTCACCGGGGGTCACAATATGAATGTGTCGTGTGATACATGTTTTATGGTCCATTTTACATGTCAAATGCGATTATGTGGGTTAGGCAGCCTTTGGGGCCAGCCTAGGTCACGTTTTGGTGAAGGTCAGGTCAAGGTCAGGTCAAATTAGGTCAAATTTCAAAGTTGATATTTTTGCATAAGATGGGTATCGATTCGATGCAGCTCGTCACGGGGAGTCTAATGGTGGTCTTCGTTTTGCTCTACGAGTTCTAGAATTGCCAAAAATTGAGTTTGAAAATTTGATGTCATCATTTTTGAACAGTTTTTTCGCTATAACTTGGCCAAAAAACGAGGTATCAATCTGAAATTTGGTATGTAGATAGAAGACGGTAGGCACTATCACATATATTCCGGTTTTTTCGAAACTCAAAAAACTTTTTGGATTTTTTGGCGAATATATCCAAAAAAAATGCTTTTTTGAATTTTGGGGGTCAAAACTCAAAAATTTCAAAAATTCGAGATAGCAGTTTTGTAGCCCTGTCAATTCTACACCTTTTATGTCTTGATCATTTTTCTGTATCTTCAAAGCTGTAGTCCTGACAGGTCTACTCGCGAAGGTCTTTTTTCGGTCGAAAATGACAGAACATGACGTCACTCTAACGTCATTTGTGGCCAACCTATCATAGCCTCTGGAAAAATTTTTGGTCACAATGTGTAAAATTGATGCCCGGAGGGGTCCTGAAAGTTTGGTGGCGATACCTCCAGCCATTTAGGAGATATCGACCGAAAAGGACAGGGGGGGCCGTTTCGGCCCCCCCCCTACGGGGCGCGGGTTAACCCCCAGGCGGCGCCGAGCGAGAGAAGTTTGCCCTATCTCACAACATAGGCGACACTAGCGCCACTAGCGGCTGTTTGCGAAACTAACAGGCCGCTGACTGTATGGGCTTATCCCTGCTCTCTGTAAGCGCGTTTAGGGACAAACAATGGTATTGGCAGATTGCAGAGAGTGCAAGCTAATGACGAATACCTATAATAAATACAATGTATTGTCTCAGGGGCCCAGGAACATTTTTCAAGTTGGGGTGCAAGCCCAAAATACCTGACATGACGCATACGAAATAGTACCGTAGTCAAGGGGTCCCAGGAGGCACGTGCCCTCCAGTCTCCCCCCCCCCCTATCGCATTCAGAGGACCCCTCGGGTCGGAGGGGCTCTGTGGCACCAGTTTACCGCTCAGGGTCCATGCTGGCCATATTTCGATTCAGAAAGAATAGGGCTCGTAACAGCACCTCGTGAGTCCAAAGAAGCCTCACTAAATTGTCCATGAGGGTTACACGCCGGCTTCTGAAGGCTACTGGCGGCCTCTGAGGGTCCTTTACCGGTCTCTTATGGCCGCTAGCGTGCCTCTGAGAGTCCTTGCCGGCCCAAGAGGGGCCATATCTAAGGCCTTACACCAACCTGTAATCAGTAATGGCCTCACACCAATGTCTCTGACGGCCCCATTACGACGACTGTGAGACTGAGGGCCCTCACTGGTGCTTCTGAGAGCCCACCCGGCCACAAAGGGCCCTGCGGCACCAACTGACCTCTGAGGGACCACGCTGACTATATTTCGACTGAGAAAGACCTCACAGGTCTCGTAAGAGCACCTCATGGACCCCTAAGTAGCCACACTAAGATCTCCGTCAGGGTCTACGCCGGCTTCTGAGGATCCCATAACGGAGACCGTGAGGGCCCTCAGCAGTGCCTCTGAGGGTTCAAAACCGGCACCTCTGAGAGCCCCACACCAGCGGTTCTAAGGGCCCATAAGGACACCACTGAGGGTCCTCCACGCCAGTGCCACACCATTTATGCAACCCTATATTGGTGGCTCTGAGGTACCCACACCTGCGCCTGTGAGGGTTCCGCAAAAGCATATCTGACGGCCACCTACCTGCAACTCTGAGGGCTCTACACCGGAGACTGAGGGCCGCACTGGCGTCTCAAAGTACCTTGTCGGTATCTAAGGACCCCACAGGGCTTCTGAAAATGCCGCCGGCCTCTGTGGGCCCCTTGCCGGTCTGAGGTCCCCCTCCCCGGTCGTTGAGGGCCTCCTGCCGACTTTTAAAGGGTTCGCACCAGCAGCTCTAAGGGCCACACACCCACATGTAACGGACCCACACCAGTGTCTCTGAGGGTCCACAACGGCGTCTGTATTCTGTGAGGACCCTCACCGGCGCTTATGAGGGCTTCACACTGGCACCTCTGAGGGGCCACACGGGCGTCTGTGAGGACCCCACACCAGTGCCTCTAAAGGCCCCTAATTGGAGGCTCTGAAGGCCCTGCATCGGTGATACTGAGGGTCCTACCAAAGGCACAACACAAGCCTAGTCTCCTGAGTCCCACACGCCGCCCTCCCATCATAGGCGGCGGAACGGGGAGGGCACCGGGGCACCGTGCCCCCTCTGCTTTGAGCATTTTAACATTAGCCCTATGGGATGGGCGTTGCATGGAAAGAACGGGACCAAAAGTCGGCAGTGTCCCCCCCCCCCTCCACTTAATTGAAGGTGTTCCGCCGCTACTGCCTCCCACCGGAGCGAGTAAACCTCTATCAATCAACGACTTTACCACCGTTGTACGTCATAATGTTCTCATCACGCCAAATCAAATACCATCCGGAACCAAAATGGTCCAGTATAAAATCTGGCCTACCAAAGTTATGATCAAGTTCAGATAAAATCAAAGTGGGATGACAATAGCAGGTGTTCTTAAATCGATGCTGAATCAGCAGAAACCATTCACATGCAAGAGAAATACCTTGTGCTGATATTTATATAAAAACAGACATGTAGGTCCATAAAAGGGACTGGGAGCAGAGATCTCTTCATCGTTGCATCAATGTTGAGGGGGCGGCGCCCACTCGGCTCTCAAGTGGGAGGGGGGATGTAAGCGCCCCCGCTGCCCCCCCCTGTTCCCCGGGGTCTATGCAGTTAAAGACGCTACAAAAGAAAACATGTGACAACTGACACCTAATAGTAGGCACTATAAACATGTGCTCGTACGTATTCCGTCAGACCAGGACGGGGATCGGGGGTAGTACTATACAATATACATTAACACAGGACTATTTCGTGCTTTAAGATGCATAACATCACATTTTCATCAACATTCTGAGAGCCAGACAAGCCAACAGCAAGGCTTCAGTTCTGTAAAATGCATTTAATGATGATCGTAAGCTCACAAAGCATAGCGAGCGTGTTAGTTCAAAACATTGCCGCTAGGGGCGCTGAGGTCGCTAATGCTGAGAGATAGGCCAAAGTTTCGGCGGTCGGCGCCGCATGGGTGTTAATATTTGGGGGAAATTAAAAATGTCACACGGTTTCTACGTGTCTGGGGCACGATAAAATCAGTGGAGCACCATGTTTTGCGAAAAAAGTGCCCAAAATGACACACCCTACTTGGCATTCCTTCCGTCGCCCTATCTCTCACGTTCCACATTTTCAATTCAAATTTTGCCCGCCTCCTTCCCCTCCCATGCACCCCTTGTTGGTCGTCCGATGTACATATGTTTCTTCAAAATTCAAATGATGCGTAAAGAGGTGCAATAATTTCCGAAAAGTAGCAAATGATTGACTTTCGTCGCGTTCGGTCATTCGCTGTAACTGCATCGCTCAACTGGCCTCCCACTGACCACCATATGTTCGCTCAATCTGGTTTTGCTGATTCTGGTCCTCACTCCTCGCTAAAGTTGATAATCGCTGTGATTGAATTCGCCGACTTGACAATCGCTGAAAAAGCCAATCGCTTAAATTGATAATCGCTGAAAATGTTTCGCTCAAACGTCGTTCGCTGATCGCTCAGGTGTCGCAGAACCATTGGAAATGCACAAATACCCAAAGAGTTCCAGGACGGTATGGAATTTCAGTAAACTTAGTTGTGTCAGCAATGGGGTCTGGTAGGTGGGGGTAATGGCCCTGCCTGGCGCCCAAAAAGGGGGCACGACCCCGAATGACCTGCCGACCACTGCCATAGACCGAGAGACAATATCGGACGTGCGAGAGGACCAAGGCGCTGACCACGGTTGGCAGAAGCTCACAAGGGATGTGGTGACGCACGTGGGACAGCCCAATGAGGATACCGTTGCATTTTTGGACGAGGGCCGATACGTGAGCGTCCCAGGTGAGGTGCTTGTCGAAAACCACGCCAAGGCTCCTCACCGTGGGGCCCTCACGGATCGTGTCCTCACGGAACCGAATTGAGATGGGATCCAGGCTGCGGCAATTTTGGCGCGAGCCAAAAACGATGAGCTCAGTTTTAGCTGTGTTAACTTTTAACCCTATTAGTGGCAGGCTCCTGGCTACCCCTATTAGTGGCAGGGGGGGGGGGGCTGTTTACGACCCCCCCTTGACATCTCGAGATCTATCGGGCTAATTTTCAAAATTCAAACGGCATTCGATTCCGCTGATCGTGATCTACATTTCTAAAAAAAAATTAAAAAATGTCAATAGGGGGGTAGAGGGGGGTAAAAACGGGCAAATTGCAGAAACATTTTAGACTGTTTATCACGGCCAGGTTTCTGAACCAATCTTAACCCTATTCCTGGCGGGCTCCGCCGGGACAAGAAACTGGCGGGGGGGGGCCGATTCGGCCCCCCCCTGAGATCTCGAGAACGAAGCAAGATAGCGACAAGCGGTAAACGGCATCGGATACGCACGGCCAAGATCTACAATTTTTACAAAGGTCATTTTCAGGTCAGGTCAAAGATGACGTCACAGGGGTCGAAAAAGTCAAAATGGCGGCACTAGATATGGAGAGAGCTTTTCTCGAATAACTTTCGAATTAGTCAAGATAGGAACAAACTAAGGGCATCATCGTGATCCTCTCGTCAATCCGCATCGAATGATATATATGTTGACCTCGAAAGGTCAAGGTCAAAGGTTGACCTCAGGTCACGTGACCTCGAGGTCATCATGTATATCATTCGATGCGTCTTGACGAGCTGAACACAATGAGACCATCCACGCGTCTGTATCTTGTTCCTGTACGGAGTTATTGGCCAAAAACCTTTGGTGACCTTTGATGACGTCACATGACCTCACAGCTGCCCAACAGCAAAACAGACCTCAAGGTAGTGAAGGTTGATCGTATATGAAGTCATGTATGGTATATGGGGCCATTCCGACCCGTTTTAGTGGTAAAAACAGGGAGTTGATTTTTCCCCCATTGACTTATAATGGGGAGGTCGCGAAATTGACCTGACCTTAGGTCACCGATATCAAAATTCCGAGATATACAAATTGCACATACTGGTACCCTTACTAAACCCTGAAGAGAAGAAATTGATCGGTCAAAAACTCTAGCTCTGGCGTGATTGCAAACTTTTCTGAGGTAGCGTCACCAAACCGCCTCTGGTGACCTGACCTGAGGTCAGATCAACTCAAAATTTTCAGACATGTTGCGTAGAAGCCTTTTAGGAAAAGTCAGAAAATTTGAGCTTCCTAGCTCAACGCGTTTGGGAGATATAACCAAAAAACCTCAGGGGGGGGCTCCTGAGGCCCCCCCCCGCCAGGAATAGGGTTAACGCAACTTTTGCCGATCGATAGAGAATGAACCAGGAATTCAAATGGATCCTAAAAATATGCATTTTCAAAAATCATAGGCGGATACAGATCATTGAGATTGGGGGTACACAAAAAGTATAGTAAATAAGGTTTTTGTTGGTACTGTTTCTAAAAAGGGTGGTAATGGTCTTGTTATGTTACAATTTTCTTATGAGAGAACGACTACAATTGTATTGGTCATGCATAGGCGGTGTCAGGGCACCTATGTTGGGAGGTAAAACATAACCCCCCTTTTGGACGCCTGGATCCGCCTATTATAGCAAAAACGTGTCAAAAGAGGATGCACAATAACTTTGTATATGTTATCACATGATACCTTTCATTCACTGTTCGTAAAACTGGTGCAGCATCATTATCTTCGCCCAAATGACTCGCTTCACGAATAGGACCCCCAATTCCCAGTGCTCTGGAGCCGCCCCTGGTAAAGTTATAAACTTGAAATTTTCAGGGAATGTGCCCAATTTAGTTTTAGGAAAAATCGGAAAATTTCAGCATCGTACCTTCAGCGGTTTCGGAGATATTCCCGAAAAACCTGAGGGGTGGATAAAAACAACCCCCCTGCCACTAATAGGGTTAAGCCGTTGGTATGAAACCAGGCATCAAAAGAGTCCAAAATTTGTTCTAAAGTGGCGATGAGATGAGGGAGGGAATCTTTTTTGCCAGAAAGTAGAATTTGGGTATCATCAGCGTACTGCACCACGTGCGCCCCGGGAGCGAAAAGAGGGAGGTCATTGGCAAATATTTGGAACAGGAGCGGGCCCAGCGAGGATCCTTGGAACACGCCGATAGGATTGGGTAGAGGATCGGAGAGGACTCGGTTTCCTCGCCCGTCAGTTGTGCAAACTGATTGGGAATGGCCACGGAGGTAAGAAGAAAACCAGGTCGGATCGATAGAATAGGTTTGAAGTTTGGATAGTAGCTTTGAGTGGTCGATGACGTCAAAGCATTTGGAGAGATCGAGGAGACATAGGAGAGTGAGTTCCTGACGGTCGGTGGCAGAGAGGATGTGATCGGATACGGTGGCGAGCGCGGTTTCTGTGGAGAGACAGGAGCGGAAACCGTGCTGGGATGAGGAAAATAGATGGTTGCCAGACATGTAGGTGTACAGCTGCTGCTGAGCAACTTTTTCTACAAGTTTGGCAAAGGCAGGAACAATTGAGATAGGTCGATAGTTGGATGGATCAGTAGGATTGCCCGCTTTGTGGATGGGGTGGACGATAGAGTGCTTCCAGGACGCGGGAAATTCACAGGTTGTGAGACAGGTGTTGACAAAGTAGAGAAAGACGTGACCGATGGAGTCGAAGCAGAGGCGTAGGATCCGGATGCTGACACCGTCGGAGCCGGAAGAAGAGGAATTTTTCATGGAAAAAAGGACACATCGGAGAGAGTGAAGGGAAATAGGTTGTAAGGTGAGTGCACAGGCGCCTACTCTAGGTAGTCTGCAAGGAGGAGGAAGGGGCTCCCCCTGTCCCGGACCTCAGCCGCGACCCGAGGGCCGACCCCCACAAAGTACTCGTTCAGCTCGTTGGGGGTGGCCTCAGGCACGACTCGCTGAGTGGACTTCTTGCCCTCGATCACCTGCCGAACGTTGCGGAAGGTGGAGGCCGGACCCTGCCTCCTCACCCGGCTGGCAATGTCGTTTTTAACGTCACGACGTATAGCAGATTTTACTTGTTTGTCCAGGGCGAGGAAGGCAGGAGTCCGGCCCTCTCGGGCAAGATGTACGAGATGGTACTGAAATTTTTGTGACGAGCGGCGAACAGAGATATTCCGAAAAGACTGGAGGGGGATGTGTTAAAAATAGCCCCTTGCCCCCTCCAACCCCCCCCCCTGCAGGGCGCGGGGTAACTCTCGATCTTACCTAATGACATTGATGCCATCCTCTTCAAGTTTTTGGAGATGCTTGATTTCTTTTTCAATCCAGCGTTCTTGTTTTTCATCGATGTAGAAGATACGTTTCACAGCCACATTTTTCCGCGTACCGAACCGTCCCCTGTGAGCAAAAGCATTCATTGGAAGTGTCACTGTCGCCAGGTAAAAGGGACACATTTAACTCTCGCCCGCACATTTTTTCTTTCCCATCCTATAACGCACATGTGGGTTGCCACCCCCACGCCATTTTGTTCCTGCTGGAGATAGAGCTTCGCGGTAAAGAGCAACAGATTCTTTGAGAAGAGACAAATCCAATGATACCCAAGCACTGAACTCCATGATGTGGAAGGCGCATCGGCCGTCAAATGGTGTCCAAACGGGGTAACCGGACAAAAAGTCAAAAGGAATAAAGTCAAAAGACAAATAGTCAAAAGACAAAAAGTCAAATGCAAAAAGCCAAACGGGATAAAAGTCAAAAGACAAAAAGTCAAAAGCAAAAAGTCAAAATGTGCAAAAGTCAAAAACGCAAAAAGTCAAATGACAAAAAGTCAAAAATGCAAAAAGTCAAAAATGAAAAAGTCAAAAGGATAAAAGTCAAAACGGAAAAAAAGTCAAAAGACAAAAAGTCAAAAGCAAAAAGTCAAAACGTGTAAAAGTAAAAAGACAAAAAGTCAAAAATGCAAAAAGTCAAAAGGATAAAAGTCAAAACGGAAAAAGTCAAAAGACAAAAGTCAAAACGAGTAAAAGTCAAAAGCAAAAAGTCAAAACGGGTAAAAGTAAAAAGACAAAAAGTCAAAAAATGAAAAAATATAAAATAGAAAAGTCGAAGTCAAAGTCTGAAATAAGAAGTCAAAAGGATAAAAGTCGAAGCATCGATATTTTCATTTTTTGAAAAATATTATACAGCGCAACGTACCCTACCCACTGAAGTTGTAAGGAACATGTGAGTACGCGAGGGATTCTGACAGGTATGTACCGGGGTCCGCAGCAGCGGGGCAGGGACGCTGGCTGCGGTGGTGGGGCCCACGCTCACATAATACGCGTTGAGCGCTTCCGGCGTGCACGCTGGCGCAGAAGCAGTGCACTCTTCCCCGCCCCGATCACCGGCCGCAGCACTGTCCACATCCTCGCCGGTCCTGCCTCACGCAGCTGGTCAGCATAGATACAAAAACGTGATTTTGGGTAAAGGTTAGGTTAATCGAGCCCGCTCAACTCAGATGACCTTTCGGGGTCAATGGTTGGGATGCACATTGCACAGGGATAGGTATCGTATAACGTCCTGACCAAAACAACATAAAAGGTTTGAATTTGTATCAATAACGCCTTATCTATTTGTGGTAAAATATCATTCCATTGAAAAGTCAGCCGGAGGCTGTATCTCTTATGACATCATAACTTGTGACCTGACCTGGTCAAAATTATTATCCAGAATCGTAGTGAGCGAGGGCGCGCGTAGCGCGCCCGAGCGAACGAAGATTCCCATTGGGAGGTCGCTGCGGAAAAGTTGGCTCGGGCCTGTGAGTCTGTGTGTGTGTGTTTGTGTGTGTGTCTGTCTGTCGAGCATTTTGGGTACTAGCGCCGAAACGGCTGGTCCGATCGGGACGGGGTTGGTACCATTAGACGCAACGATCCGCCGGAAAGACGATGGCGTCGGTCACGTGGCGATCCGTGCCACGTGTCACGTGTCACGTGCCGCCACATGGGGCTCTGCAAAAATTTGTTGTCAGGGCTACAGGCCAAACGGATGATGATACAGCCGCCATACTCACAGGCCACATGCTCCCCATAGTGAACCTTCATCCTAGGGGGTTCGGTCCCGGAGGGGTGCAAGCTGCACGTGCCAGAGGCAAAACACGTTTTTCACGGAAAACGCTCTAAAACCGTCATCTATTGAGCTAGCACCATGAAACTTGGCACACTGATAGAACTCGAGAAGCGCTACAAGATGCTGAAAGAATGAGCGCTCTAGCATAAACGTAGCACGTGATATGACCAAAAAACTCTTTACAAATAGAAAGATCGCAGGTTCGAATCTCACTCATTCCAAACATTTTCGCCTCCGATTCTGGTCCAAGGCAACACGGTAGTGGTGCCGGCATCTAGTACTAAAATATGCGCAAGGGCTGCCCCATCAGCTTTGCAAAGTCTCATCACGATCCGCCGCGTCGTTCGGAAGCTATCGCGAGAAAACGTCACGGGTCGCTTCGACCCGCTGGTCATGCGAGGGTTGATACATATGTTTTACAATGATACAATGAACGACTCTTGACTTTTGACTCTGTCTTGTTTATCTTATTTCCATTTGAATTTAACCATTTTCACTTCAAGTGGCTTTGACTAAGGTTTTTTTTTAGTTTCGTTTTACAATAAGACAATAGAAATTATTAATATTTGACTTTTTTCTTTTGACTTTCTACATATTTGATTTTTGACTTGTTTCCATTTGACTTTTATTTATTTGACCTTTTGCGGTTTTGACTTTTTGCTTTTGGCTTATGTTTTTTTACTTTTAGGAATTTTGACATTGATTATTTGACTTTTTGTCTTATGGTTTTTTAGAAATATGACTTTTTACTTTTGACTTTTTCTTATTTGACTTTTCCATTTGATTTTTATCATTTTGACTTTTTTGCCGTTTTTTTCACTTTTTGTCTTTTGACTTTTCGCGTTTTTTTTTACTTTTTGCCATTTGACTTTTTACTTTTGACTTTTTGCGTTTTTGACTTTTCGCCATTTTGAGTTTTTGCCATTTGACTTTTTTGCTTTTGACTTTTTCGTTTTTGACTTTTCGCCATTTTGACTTTTTGCCATTTTGTTTTTTTGCCATTTGACTTTTTGCTTTTGACTTTTTGCGTTTTTGACTTTTTGCCATTTTGACTTTTCGCCATTTTGACTTTTTGCATTTTTACTTTTGGACGTTTTGACTTTTTGCCATTTGACTTTTTGTCTTTTGACTTTTATCCGTTTTGATTTTTATCCATTTGACTCTTTTCCATTTGACTTTTATCCATTTTAACTTTTTGCATTTGACTTTTTGTCTTTTGACATTTTGTCTTTTGACTTTTTGTCCTGGAATCGTCCAACGGTGCCGCCATGTTGCGCAGACCAGAAAGCGGCCGCCGCACTGTGGGGACTTATCCCTTCCTAGCACGACTTTACTCCTGCGGCGGTGCGCCACAGTCAGCTGACCGCCGCGGCGCCGGGCAGCGCGGCGGAGCGCTGGGAGCCACGCGACATCTTCTGCTTTGATGTCTCGTATTAGCTGTTTGGACAAAATTGGGCAAAAGATAAGAGTTGATTCCAATGCAGAATTTATGGGAGAATATTTTGATATGTTTTTCCACACGCAACTCCTGCGGCGGTACGCCGCAGTCAGCTGACCGCCGCGGCGCCGGGCAGCGCGGCAGAGCGCTGAGAGCCGCGCGACACCTTCTGCTTTGATGTCTCGTAGTAGCTTATGGTCGGCTGCGCATGTCGGCTCGCATTAGCCGCGCGTTTGCAAGCTTTTCTGGTTTCAAACGTTCAAACATGTGATTTGATGTTGCTTCCATGCATTAGGGTGGGTGTCAAGGTCACCTGAAGGTCAGGTCAGGCCATTGACCTTTGGTGACCTCGGGTGACCTCGGTTCACTTTTTCGGGCTGTACATGTTTCTAGGCTAGTTTTTGGAGCTGAATTCGTATTTAGCAACCATTTGAACATTTACGAAGTAGTTTTAGTGCCTTCGTAACATGTTACGAAGCTGTCAGAGGCGGTTGACACGTACTACGAATACCCGTCACGATGCCTATTGGTTGACCTGACCTGACCTGACCCGACCTGGTCTAAATGCTTAAAGACATCATCTGTGATCAAAACTAACACGATATTCGTGATCAGCACCCCGAAAACCCCTTAGCAGCCACACTTTACGACTTTCTAACAGGCCCCGATTTTCCCGACTTTGGGTCATTGACCTGACCTGGAAGGTCACCCAATGACCTAGGACCTTAAAATTGGGTATCATCGGCTTCCTCTCGTCACGGGCAACACGCTCGTTTTTTCCGCGAAGTTCTAGCTCGATCAGGGGCCAAACGGCAAGGGGGGCCAACCGACCCCCCCCCCCCTACACATTAGAAGCTGGCAAACGCCGCACACATGCGAGGGTTAACACTGGAAGGCCGATTTCGATCAAATTTGCCGTGCGATTAGGGGATAAGATAGCAAATTTCATTGACTGTGTGCATCAGAATAAGAATGAGTATGCACAACCCATTTTTAGAGCTGAAAAACGAGCAGGCTAGTGGTGATCAGATTCGGGTCATAATCGATAGCGTAGCTCAATCAGTCTGGGGAGTACGGTCAGATCAGGTATATACCTCAAATTTGACCTGACCTGACCGTACTCCCCAGCCTAAGTGAGCTACGCTATCGATTATGACCCGAATCTGATCACCACTAGCCTGCTCGTTTTTCAGCTCTAAAAAATGTGTTGTGCATGCTCACACTTACAGGGGTGGGGCAGAAGGATTTACCTGTTTGTTTTCAGTCCATTGCTTAAAAAGTTATGAACTGATTTTGATAAAATTTTGCATGCAGCTTCCCAACTGACTCTTGTATCAACTTTAAGATCGTTTTTACGTTTTGTAATAGTTGTTGGTGAGCTATGGCGAAGATGACTAAGTGAGCCCAAATTGCGGCGCTGAAGTAGACTGGCCACAGCTCCCGAAGCGTTGCCAAACAGCTCGGTGTTGCCGTAAAAACTATTTGCAGTATAATTAAATGACTTCAAAAGACAGTGTTAGTGTCGTCGAAGTACATGCCAGGCAGAACAAGGGATTTCCGCTTCAAAAAGCTAGTTGATATCGTGCACAAGAAGGTGTTTCAATTCCTAGGCGAAGCATGCGCAAACTGCCAAGGGAACTCGTTGTTTAGCCCAGAACCGCCAAGAGAATCATAAACGACGGCTTAGGCTTTATGTCATACAGGATGCAATGTCGACACCTAATTTCGGCGGCATCCAGGGAAAACCGGCTACACAGGATCCAAAAGACATTGGAGAGGATCAGGAGCGCCGGTAACAAGGCATTCTGCTCGTCCAATGACAACATGTTAATGCCTGAGCCCCAAAGACACTCCCAAAGCGTCAACATTTTGGCAGATGGTCCATCCAGCATTGATCCTGCTATTCGCACCATTTTTTGTTGCTTGAAGCCTGCTGGTGTCATGGTTTGGGCTACCGTCGCATCCGACGGCTCAAAAGGAGCCTTGGTCTTCATCAAGGAGGCTGTGAAAGTGAATTCAGAGGTTCAAGTCCATCTGCTGGAGGAACATGCTTTGTCTTCGGTCACTCAGTCATTCTGAGACGGATACGTCTTCGTCCAGGACGGTGCGTCGCCGCAAACGGCCAACATCGCTCAACCGTGGTGGAAGGCCCACATGCCTGGGTTCTGGGACAAAGACATTTGGCCATCATCAAGTCCAGACCTGAACCCGATGGACTTCGCAATCTGGGCCATCTTAGAGAGGAGGGTGTGTGCAGTGCCACACAGCAGAATCGCCGCCCTGAAGCTGGCCCTCGAGACGGCACCATCGAATCTTGGCGGGGACACAGTGCGGCGCTCGTGCCCCTCCGCAGAGTGACGTTTCGAAGCAGTGGTGAAGGACAAAGATGACCATATTGAGTCATTATGCCGTCGCTGAGATGTGTACATGTTACTGCATATATGTGCCAGAAATCAATTTGATATCTTTGTTCCGGGCCGAAATATTTAAGAAAATCAAGAGGTAAATCTTTCTGCCCCACCCCACTTTCTGTATTCTGATGCACACAGTCAATGCAATTTGCTATCTTGTCCCCTAATCGCACGGCAAATTTGATCGAAATCGGCCTTCCAGTGTTAAGGCTGTTAATGTTGGGTGTGCACGTGCGCACGTGCATATTCACACCCATTCTGAAGCACACAATAAATACACTTTGTTATTTCCCAATCGCAGACCAGCTTTTACTGAGATCGGCCTGTCCGTTTTTAGCTGTAAATATGGGGTGTGCAGTGCGCACTGTGCACGTGCGGCACGTGCATTATCACACCTTCGTTGACTTAGAAAAACTCATACATGGTTAGCAACCAATCACACACCAAATTTCATTGCAATCGGTCAGTCCGTTCCTGAGATATGAAGGATGGGTGTGCAAGTGCGCACGTGAGCACGCGCAGAGCTTCAGGCTCCTTGATGCACGGCACCCTACCCACTGGTCCCTTGTGATGTGCCAAATATGAGCGCATTCGACACAGCCGTTCTTCAGATGTGGGAGCGGCACCTTGCACGTGCGCACGTGCAATGTGGATCCCAACTTACTTTCGCACGGCACCCTACTCGCCAGTCTCTAATCGTGTAACAAATTTGAGCGCAATCGGTCCAGCCGTTCTCGAGATCTGGAAGTGACCCCTGCACGTGCGCACGTGCATTACCTCACCTTCATCGACTTAGAAAACCTCATACACATTCAGCATCCAATCACACACCAAATTTCATTGCAATCGGTCAGTCCGTTCCTGAGATATGACAGAGGGGTGAGCACGTGCGCACGTGAGCACGCGCTGAGCTACAAACTCCTCGGTGCACGGCACTCTACTTGCTGGGGCATTCCACGATAGATCGACCAAAAAAACTTAAAATTTACACCCGCATGTTTTATTTTTTGCTTAAAATTGGTCTAATGGGTTGTGATGGGCGGGGAACCCAGCTGTGGTAAGGATTTTTTTCTTCGAACAACGGTTTCCGAGATATAGCCTCGGGCAGATTCTGGAGGTCACGCTGCAACCCTATGTTTGGCGGCTTATAACTCAGAAACTATTGGTTTTCTATGATAAAAACTTGATATGGTTCAACTTGCAATCAACCAGCGAACATTTTGGCTATCTCGGATTTTCGATTTTTGAAAATTTTGATTACGTGACATCTTGATCTTTTTTTCGAAGAGTGACCTTGATATTTTCCCAACTGAAAGTCGCAATTTTGTCTGACGACGATTAAAGCCTTATCTATTGTCATTCATATACGATAGTAAAAAAAAGTGGCTTTCGGCCTGCGTTGACCTCAGGTCAGGTCATTTTTATAACCTTCCCATTATTACGAGCGGGAGCGACAGCGAGATCTCGAGAACAAAGCAAGATAGCGACAAGCGGTAAACGGCACAGGGTACACATGGATAAGGTCTACAATTTTTACTCAGGTCATTTTCAGGTCAGGTCAAAGATGACGTCGCAGGGGTAAAAAGAAAGTCTAAATGGCGGCACTACATATATATGAAGTTTTTTCTCGAATAACTTTCGAAGTATCCCAGCTAGGAACAAACTAATAGCACCATCGTGATCCTCTCGTCGATCCGCATCGAAACATGTGTATGTTGACCTCGAAAGGTCAAGGTCAAAAGTTGACCTTAGGTCACGTGACCTTAAGGTCATCATGTATATCATTCGATGGGCCTTGACGAGCTGAAGACAATGAGCCTATCCGCGCGGCTGTATCTCAAACCTGTAAGGAGTTATTAGCAAAAAAACATTTGGTGGTCTTTAATGACGTCACATGACCCAAGAGCAACGTCACAGTTGACCAAGAGCAAAAAAGGTCTCAAGGTAGTCAAAGTTAGTCGCATATGGAGTCACTCATGGTATATTAGACAATTCCGACGCGTTTTAGTGTAAAAATAAGGGAGCTGATTTTTCCCCAATTGACTTATAATGGGGTGGTCAAGAAATTTACCTGACCTCAGGTCATCGGTATCGAAATTCAAAACGAACTGGCGCTAGGCGAAAGCAAACGGATTGGTGCCTATTCTACGTCTCTTTCTTTATTAGATTAAAATGTACAGCCAAAACTATTTTGACTTCCTTTTTACCCCTGTGACGTCATCTTTGACCTGACCTGGAAATGACCTCAGTAAAAATTGTAGACCTTATCCGTGTGAATCCTGTATCGTTTACCACTTGTCGCTATCTTGCTTTAGTCTCGAGATCTCGCTGTCGCTCCCGCTCGTAATAATGGACAGGTCGTAAAAATGACCTGATCTCAGGTCAATGCAGGCCGAAAGCCACTTTTTTTTATTGTCGCATATGAATGACAATTGATAAGGCTTTAATCGTCATCAGACAAAATTGCGACTTTCAGTTGGGAAAATATCAAGGTCACTCTTCGAAAAAAGATCAAGATGTCACGTGATCAAAATTTTCAAAAATCGAAAATCCGACCCCACTCGCCGGTTCGCCCCTGGTGGAGCTAGCGCGTCGTGGAAAAAAGGATCGTGTGCGCCGTTTCAAGACGCAGAGATATATACCCGATTTTTAGGTCCTAGATCAAACGGTGACCTCTGAGGTCAGGTCAAGTGCCCCAGGGTACGGTTCAGCTTTTGGTGAATAACTTCGCATAAAACGGCCGCAGAGCCGTGATTTTGGCAGCATCGTGCTCGCCTCGCTCAGGCGCGTCGAATGATATACTTTTTGTTCGGGTCAGGTCAACTTGGGGTGTTGACCTCAGGTCAAGGTCAGGTCAGCACCCCCAGGTCACGAAGTTGGTCGAAAGAGGTCATGTCGCATATCATTTGATTCGGCAGGTCTTCCTGAGTCCATTGGTGGCTTTCTCGACTCGCTAGCTCAATTTGATCGGGAGTTATTGACGAAAAACTAATATGACCTTGATGACGTCATAAATGACGTCACGGAAGGTCAACATTGCAAAAGTGACGCATCTAACCTTGCAAGGAGTGCATCAAATCACGATTCTGTGTGCTTGAGATAGTTGGAGATCGTTTCCGGCGCCAGAATAGCAGTTTGAATTTTTCCCCATTGACTTATAATGGTAAGGTCACGAAAATGACCTGACCTCATAAGACCTTTAGGAAAAATCCGAGATATACAAGTTGTGAGACTCATAATGGATACTAGATCCTGCAAGTTTCATTTCTCTGTGACATCTCTGGCAGTGAGGGCGTTGCAAAGTTGCGACATCTGAAGACCGTGCAGAGGTTCACTTATGACGTCATAGGTCAGTGACCTGACCTGACCCAAAAATGCGGTTGGTGTCAAAAGATGCGGCTTGGATCAAAGGTCAGGTATGCCAAGTTTCAGCTCTATATCACCAGCGTGTTCGGAGCTATCGTGAAAAAACCCTATGGGGGGGGGGCGGCACCCGCCCCCCCATGGGTTTTTTTCGCGATAGCTCCGAACACGCTGGCGATAGAGAGCTGAAACTTGGCATACCTGACCTTTGATTCAAGCCGAATCTTTTGACACCAACCGCATTTTTGGGTCAGGTCAGGTCACTGACCTATGACGTCATAAGTGAACCTCTGCACGGCCTTCAAATGTCCCAACTTCGCAACGCCCTCACTGCCAGAGGAGAAGTCACAGGAACATGGAACTTGTAGGATCTAGTATCCATTGTGAGTCTCACAACTTGTATATCTCGGATTATTCCTAAAGGTCATATGAGGTCAGGTCATTTTCGTGACCTCACCATTATAAGTCAATGGGGAAAAATGGAAACTGCTATTCTCGCGCCGAGACCGATCTCCAACTATCTCAAGCACACATAATCGTGATTTGATGCACTCCTTGCAAGGTTAGATGCGCCACTTTTGCAATGTTGACCTTGCGTGACGTCATTTATGACATCATCAAGGTCATATTAGTTTTTCGTCAATAACTCTTGATCAAATTGAGCTAGCGAGTCGGGAAAGCCACTGTGGTGGTGTGCATCCCCAGTCTGTACCTGGGGTTTGCATCTCTACGACCGTGTGTGCCCTCGGGGCACGGTCCGGCGGCGGCTCCCGGCCGGACCGTGCGGGGCCGCGTCAGTCTCTACTGGGCCCGCGCCACGCTCGCTCGCTGTGAACAATACACCTGCACCGGTTCAGAGGCGTCTTCACATGGCGCAGCCTGCAGGGTCCGAACCTGCGCGGGGAAAACCCATCAGATTTCAATGGCGCAGCCGGCAGGGTCGTGAACGTGCGATTACGAGTGCAAGTGTGACAGGGCGACGTGCATAATTATTGTGCATTTTCGACCAAGCAATGGGGGACTCTGACGCCGACAGCGTAGCGGATGCGTCTCGGGAGCCGGCCGCTTCCGTCGCGGTTCGGGCTGCCGCGCCGCGGCAGCGGGCCGGCCGCGGTCGTGCGTCCCGCAGCGCGCCGGCCCCGTGGGCGGGCCGAGTACGAGCACCGGACAGCCTGGGCCTCTCCACGGACCGGGGTGAGTCTTTCCTGGTGTGGAGAGAAAGCTGGGAGGACTACGTGCTCCTGACCGGCTTGATAGACGCTGAACCTGACATTCAGCTGGCTGCCCTGAAAAATGTCATGACCCCGGAGAGTCGCCGCGTCCTGAGGAACCTGGAGCTGACCGAGGTCCAGCGTGCCGATCCCGAGGTTGTACTGGACGCGCTGGAGCGTTTCGCAGTGGGCCAAGTAAACGAGGTTATCGAAAGGAAGAGGTTTAACGAAAGGTTTCAGGCTGAAGGGGAGGTCTTTGATGATTTTCTAACCTCCCTGCGTGAATTGTCTCGTGCTTGCAAATTTTGTGACGCGTGTAATGATTCGCTAATCAGGGATAGAATTGTGATGGGTCTGAGATCAGCGGAGACCGTCAAACGTCTCTGCGCCGTCCAAAACCTCTCGCTGTCGCATGCCATCGCTGTTTGCAGGGCTGACGAGGCGGCCGCCAGAGACGCCGTGGAGCTGCGGGCAGGCGGACTCGCCCGGGCCGCCGCCCACCGAGTGGACGCCGCCGAGCGCCACCGAGCGCCGCCGAGCGCTGGACCGAGGCGGCGCGACGGCGGCTGGTGCGCTGCGTGCGGCCGGCGACGTCACCGGATGGGAGACGCGTGTCCGGCCCGGGGTCAGCGCTGTCGCAGCTGCCGCCAGCTGGACCACTTCGCGGCAGTTTGCCCCGACGCATCCGGCGACTACGATGACCGCCGACCGACCACGTCGTACGAGCGCCGCCGGCTGGCCCCGTCTCGGCCGCGGAGCTCGCCACCTGGGCGGAGCTACAGGCCCGACCCGTACCGCTCGTCGTCGAGATCGCCGTCCCCGTCGCTGGACACGCGGCGATCGCAACGGCGCCAGCCGTGGCGCGGCAACCGGGTCCGCTTCCAGTCGTCTGAGGGCAGCAGTGACCGGAGCCCGGACGGTGCGGCGCGGCGACCGGCCGCGTCGGCCATCATCGCGGTCGCTTCGGTGCAGAGCGCCCCCCGCGTGCGCCTGGATGTCACGGCGCAGCGCCGCGCCTCGGTACTCGCGCTGCCTGACACCGGGGCTGACATCTGCGTCGGAGGACTCGACTTCCTGAAGGAGATGGACGAGTACCTGGAGAACCTGCTCCCCCCGGAGCAGCATCCTCGGACAGCCAACGGCGAGACGGTCAAGTCGCTGGGAGTCCTGCCGGTCTCGCTGAATCTCGGCCGCGTCTCGGTGCAGGAGTCGGTGCACATCCTGGAGGGCGTCAGCGGCCTACTGCTCTCCTGGAAGGCCGTGAAGGGACTTCACATCATTCCAGCCGGTTATCCGCAGCAGATAACCGCCGATCTACCGGAACCCGCCTCTGGCTCTCGCTCCAGGGACGCACCAGACCGCCCTCGGCCGGGGCCAGCGCGGCATCGGCACCGGTCTCGCGCCGCGCTGCCCGACGGTGGTACGTCATCAGACTGCGTGGCGGCGGTGTCGCACGACGGCGCTGCTGGAGAGGCGACCGCGGCGACACCTGTCGAGCGGCATGACAGCAGCCTTCCGACCGGTGCACCTGCATCTGAAGACGGGTCAGCAGAGCCGCCTGTGGACCAGGGAGGCTCCTTCCCGGACATCACGTCCGAGTTCCCCACCGTGTTCGACGGCCACATCAGAGTCATGCCGGGGGAGCAGTTCAAGATTCACCTCAGGGAGGAAGCCGTGCCGTTCCGCGTGTCGAGCCCACGACGAGTGCCCCTCTCACTCCGCACGCCGCTGAAGGACGAGTTGCAAAAGCTGGTGTCCGAGGGCATCATCGTGCCCGTCACGGAGCCGACTGAGTGGTGTGCACCGATCGTCGTTGAACCGAAGAAGGAGGGAGGAATCAGGCTGTGCGTGGACCTGTCTCGCCTGAACAAGTTCGTCCGCACCGAGCAGTACCAGGCACCCACCCCGCTGGAGGAAGTTGCCTCTATAGCGAGCTCGGAGGCGAAGTGGTTCACCGTCTTCGACGCGGCAAAGGGCTACCACCAGTGCCCTCTTCATCAGGACAGCGTGCTGAAGACGACGTTCATCACGCCGTTCGGCCGGTACGCGTTTTTACGCGCGCCGTACGGGGTCAGCTCGATATCTGACCACTACAACAGGCGCATGGACGAGGCGTTCTCCGGCCTCACCGGCTACAAGAAGATCGTGGATGACGTCGTGGTCTACAGTCGGACCAGGGAGGACCACATCCGTGACGTCCGTCGCTTCATGGAGCGCTGCGAGGAGAGAGGTATCTCCCTGAACCGGCGGAAGCTGCAGCTGGCCCAACAGAAGGTGAAATTCGCCGGCTTCATCATATCGGCGGACGGCTACGAGCCCGACCCTCAGCTGACGTCGGCCATCTCGTCGTTCCCGACACCGAAGAACATCTCTGAGCTCCGAAGTTTCTTCGGCCTCGCCAACCAGGTCGCCCCATTCGTCGACGAGCTCTCGGAGCTCCTCCTGCCTCTCAGGCCGCTGCTCAGCACCCGAAACGAGTTCATCTGGGACGAGCAGCAAGAACAGGCGTTCATATTAGCCAAGAAGGCGCTGACATCAGTTCCGAACCTGGCCTACTTCGACCCCAGACGACCAACCTCGCTCTCGACCGACGCCAGCCGCCTCAAGGGATTCGGCTTCCTCCTCCGGCAGCAGCAGGAGGACGGCAGCTGGCGGGTTATCCAGGCGGGATCGCGATTCCTGTCTTCAGCGGAGTCCCGATACGCCACCATCGAGTTGGAAGCCACTGCCGTGGTATGGGCCATGAAGAAATGTCACATCTTTCTCTCCGGACTGACGAGCTTCACGATATTCGTCGACCACAAGCCGCTCGTCCCCATCATCAACGGCAAGACTCTCGACGAGATCGAGAACCCGAGACTACAGAGACTGAAGTTGAAGATGGCATACTACGGACCATTCGTAGCCAGCTGGGTGCCAGGATCCCAGCACAAGGCGGCAGACGCTCTCTCCAGGAGCCCCACCCAACCAGCAGCTGCTGATGACGAATGTGGGGAAGACGACGACGCACCTGCCCTCCAGAGCGTCTTGGTAGCTGAGCTTCGAGCGTGCGACACCGACATCATGCTGGACCGGGTGGAGTGTGCGACGTCAGAGGACCCCGAGCTCCAGATGCTCAGAGACATCATCTCCACCGGCTTTCCGGCATCCAGAGCGGAGCTTGCGGAACCCCTCCGGAAGTACTGGCCGGTGCACGACCGACTGTCGGTGGAGGGCGGCATCATCTTATGCGGCATGCGCATCCTGGTGCCGCTATCCCTCCGTAGATCGACCTTAGCGTCTCTCCATGCGAGTCACCTCGGGAAGGAGAAGACCAAGGAGCGAGCTCGGCGGGTGGTCTACTGGCCGGGAATGGACGCCGCCATCGACGACGTCACCAGAGGATGCAGTAGGTGTCAGCAAGAGCTGCCATCCCAGCCGAGGGAGACCATGCTGCATCATGAGCCTGCCGCCAGGCCGTTCCAGGTCCTGGACATGGACTTCGCAGACCACGCAGGAGGCAAGTACCTCGTCGTCGTTGACGGCTACTCTGGGTGGAAGTTCATCGAATGTACGGGCACCCGGTCTGACACCAAAAACGTAATCAAAGTAATGCTTAAGATTTTCAGTGAGGTCGGTGTGCCAGAACTTGTCAGAACCGACGGGGCCCTCTGCTTCACGTCTCTTCAGTTCAGCACGTTCTTGAGCAACTGGGGCGTTCTGCATCGCACATCATCCCCACACTACCCCCGATCTAACGGCCTGGCCGAGTCTGCTGTTAAATCTGCAAAAAAAAACTGCTCAGGCGATGCTGGGACGACGGCAGAGGACGGCTCAACGAAGAGGAGTGGACGCGGGGCCTGCTTCAGCAGCGGAACACGCCGGGCGTCAGCGGGAAGTCGCCCGCCGAGATCGTCTACGGCCGGCCACTGAGGGACGACCTGCCCACGCACCCGTCGCACTTCAAACCATCGGCGCGCTCGCAGCGGGCGAGTGGAGGCGGAGCCCAGCAGCGGAGGGGGATGCCACCGCACCAGACTGTGGACTGCGACGATCGCCGCGAGTCACGCCGCTGCGCCGCCAAACGGTGGTACGACCAGCATGCCCACGACCTGCCCGAGTTCCCCGTCGGGACTCGCGTCCGTGTGCAGGACGTCAGGACAAAAAGATGGGACAGGTGCGGCGTGGTGACGTCGGTCGGCCCCCACCGACGCTACAGTGTACGCTTCGACGATGGAGGGGAGGTGGATCGGAACAGATGCCACCTGCGCAGGCGGCACGCTCTGTGCCCGGTGCCCGGAGGCGAGTTACCTAAGTGTGGAACTATCTAGCGCCGAGCCGGCCGGATGACGTCACACCACGGCCAGTGCCGGCGCGGCGGCAGACTGGCGGAGATTGGCATGGTCTTAACTTGGCGAAGAGGCATCGGACGCCAAACTTCTGCTGCA
This sequence comes from Amphibalanus amphitrite, assembly GCF_019059575.1. NCBI lineage: Eukaryota > Metazoa > Arthropoda > Thecostraca > Balanomorpha > Balanidae > Amphibalanus > Amphibalanus amphitrite. Next base: position 2,124,585 of record NW_024881504.1, read on the forward strand.
GCTATAAATCACATTTCATGCGTTTCTTCCATGTGAATGAGCTATTAAGTCCTTCGAATACCTAATGTGTAGGTGAGCGTACCTGCATTTAGCAGTGTGTGCTATGCTATGTGGATTGAAAACTGGGGGCACATCCGACACACTGCGCAATGGATTCCGATTTTGCTTGGCTGATTCTGGCTTTGTGTCTTCGCACGAACCATTGAAAGGCAGGACGTCGTTTTTAAAGGTTGTCAGGTGCACTCAAACGTTTTAATAAGCAACTGCTGATAAAATTTCTGGCGAGGGGTGGTGGAACGTTCTGTTCACAAATGAGTATCTACCTACCTAGTGCCTACCTGCATTGGCAAATAACTTGGTCGCGGTCAATTAGGCATGATTCACGAAGTCCCTTATCTTTTATTAGACTTATTAAGCCCAATGTGCAACATCTGCGTCTTTTCGTGTTGTATCGGGTAGCAAATGAGAAAATCTGCCTCTTCTCCACAGCCCTCAATTCAAGAAACCGTCCTTTTCCTTATCACATCATTCCATAACATAATTTTCAAACATGAGTATCCTCCCCACAAAAAAACTGAAGCAGTTTCCTTCGGCTCCAATGCGCCGCTCGCCCAGGGAGACGGAAGTGTTATATTCTCGGCGGTCCAGTCTGCATTCTGCAGCACACTTAAACTTGGCGGACCCTCAGCGCACGACTGAACGATTCGTATTGTTGTGAGTGACTGACGACAGCAAATGCATTCACTGGTGGTTTCGGAATAATTAACAGGCGGCGCAGCCCAGTGCCTCTTACAATGAATTACAGTGGCGAATGCACTATTGCAGAGAAGAAATGGATTGAGCAGATGCCCAACCTCGCTGTATTATCAACTAAACATTAGGTACGCTTTACATTTTAATCAGGCAATCATGTAAACAAACGACTTGCGAGTTGTGACCCTTCCGCCTTACAATACTCGTAACTCGGCAGAATGCCCCTGAGTCGGCTAAACTACACTGCATCTCTTCAAACCCTAAGTATTTTACAATTTACCACTCAGCTGCAGGCTTATAATATATGGGGGCTTATAAATAGCCTTATATATAATATAAGGCTTATTATATATGCAACAGGCTTATAATTCACTGCTCAAGTCTCAACTCCTTTTCCCCTACCATCTTTTTGGCACCGTCAATCGCCATCTGCGCTGCCCACTGTCCAGCAAATAATCCGGCCGTCTCCAGTTCTCTGGCAGGGGCTTCCAAACTCAAGCGTACTCGCCGAAGTTTCGCCATTCAATGCGCAGGATCTGCACAATTGAGTTTGAGAGCCTCTGGGTTGGCTCGGCGCGCCTGCGCTGCGCCGTTGGTCCGGCCAAGTACGCGAGTGACGTCATGCTATAAGCGTCATCCCCCGACCAAAGTCACCAATCACAGCCCTAGAATCGACTTGTAGTTCCACACTTAGGTAACTCGCTGCCCGGAGTGGAGCCTCCCGGGATAGCCGGCCCGCGTGTCGTCACACAACCGGACACTGGTCGGATGAGTCGTGACCATGCATCTGCGAGCGAATCGCGCGCCTCCACACGGCCGGATCGCGCGCCGCGCACTGAGCCGCCGACTGTCCGCCGATCCACCCGTGTGCGGAAGCCGGTGCGTCGGCTCATAGAGGAGATGTGATGGTATACTACGTTTCTTGTTATTTTCGCTATTGTGTTATGTTTTCGTTCTTTTCGGTTATACCTCGAGCGCGCTGGGGGCTTAACCCTATTCCTGGCGGGCTCCGCCGGGACAAGAAACTGGCGGGGGGGGGGGGCCGATTCGGCCCCCCCCTGAGATCTCGAGAACGAAGCAAGATAGCGACAAGCGGTAAACGGCATCGGATACGCACGGCCAAGATCTACAATTTTTAAAAAGGTCATTTTCAGGTCAGGTCAAAGATGACGTCACAGGGGTCGAAAAAGTAAAAATGGCGGCATTAGATATGGAGAGAGTTTTTCTCGAATAACTTTCGAATTAGTCAAGATAGGAACAAACAAAGGGCATCATCGTGATCCTCTCGTCAATCCGCATCGAATGATATATATGTTGACCTCGAAAGGTCAAGGTCAAAGGTTGACCTCAGGTCACGTGACCTCGAGGTCATCATGTATATCATTCGATGCGTCTTGACGAGCTGAACACAATGAGACCATCCACGCGTCTGTATCTTGTTCCTGTACGGAGTTATTGGCCAAAAACCTTTGGTGACCTTTGATGACGTCACATGACCTCACAGCTGCCCAACAGCAAAACAGACCTCAAGGTAGTGAAGGTTGATCGTATATGAAGTCATGTATGGTATATGGGGCCATTCCGACCCGTTTTAGTGGTAAAAACAGGGAGTTGATTTTTCCCCCATTGACTTATAATGGGGAGGTCGCGAAATTGACCTGACCTTAGGTCACCGATATCAAAATTCCGAGATATACAAATTGCACATACTGGTACCCTAACTAAACCCTGAAGAGAAGAAATTGATCGGTCAAAAACTCTAGCTCTGGCGTGATTGCAAACTTTTCTGAGGTAGCGTCACCAAACCGCCTCTGGTGACCTGACCTGAGGTCAGATCAACTCAAAATTTTCAGACATGTTGCGTAGAAGCCTTTTAGGAAAAGTCAGAAAATTTGAGCTTCCTAGCTCAACGCGTTTGGGAGATATAACCAAAAAACCTCAGGGGGGGGGCTCCTGAGGCCCCCCCCCCGCCAGGAATAGGGTTAAGGGGGGAGATGTGGTGGTGTGCATCCCCAGTCTGTACCTGGGGTTTGCATCTCTACGACCGTGTGTGCCCTCGGGGCACGGTCCGGCGGCGGCTCCCGGCCGGACCGTGCGGGGCCGCGTCAGTCTCTACTGGGCCCGCGCCACGCTCGCTCGCTGTGAACAATACACCTGCACCGGTTCAGAGGCGTCTTCACAGCCACCATTAGACTAAGGAAGACCTTTCAAATCGAATGATATGCGACATGACCTCTTTCGACCAACTTCGTGACCTAGGGGTGCTGACCTGACCTTGACCTGAGGTCAACACACTAAGTTGACCTGACGCGAACAAAAAGTATATCATTCGACGCGCCTGAGCGAGGCGAACACGATGCTGCCAAAATCGCGGCTCTGCGGCCGTTTTTTGCGAAGTTATTCACCAAAAACGGAACCGTACCTTGGGGCACTTGACCTGACCTCAGAGGTCACCGTTTGATCTAGGACCTAAAAATCGGGTATATATCTCTGCGTCTTGAAACGGCGCACACGATCCTTTTTTCCACGACGCGCTAGCTCCACCAGGGGCGAAACGGCGAGTGGGGTCGTACCCGCCTTTCCCCCCCCCCCTCGACCGGCTCGTATTTAGAAAACCAATAGGTCAGGCGTGGGTAAACCCTCGCCCTGGCAGGACATTTTTCATAACGCGGCCTGGCAGTGGGGGTTAATCACTACTTCCCAGCCAGCAATTCGCTTGGGCTGAACTGTGGCAAACGTCGGGCAGCTTGGGCTTAGCTTGGGTTTGCCCACTTTGATCAAAACCAATGTATTTTTTACTAGGGCTGAGCTGGGGCATGCCGCAGCTATGCCCACGTGCGGATAGCAGTAGCTCAGCCCGACATCTGCCCGCGCATCCAAAACAGGCTTAACCCTCGCATGTGTAGGGGGGGGTCGGATGGACCCCCCCCCCATGGTTTTTCGCGAATAACTCGCGTAAAAAGCGGCCGATCGCGACGAAACTTTCAGTACCCTCTCATTAATCAATTTTACACCTACCCTGAAAATTTCATGACCCTGACCCAAATGACCTTTGACCTGTGACCTCTTTTCCGAGACCATGTTTGGCCGGAATCGCGATTTCGCGTATGTCGGCTCGCACTAGCCGCGTGTTTGCAAGCTTTTCGTGGTTTCAAACGTTCAAACATGTGATTTGATGTTACTCCCGTGTGTGTCAAGGTCACCTGAAGGTCAGGTCAGGTCATTGACCTTTGGTGACCTCGGGTGACCTCGGGTCACTTTTTCGAGTTTTACATGTTTCTAGGCTAGTTTTTGGAGCTGAATTCGAATTTAGCAACCATTTGAACATTTACGAAGTAGTTTTGGTGACTTCGTAACATGTTACGAAGCTGTCAGAGGCGGTTGACACGTACTACGAATACCCGTCACGACGCCTACTGGTTGACCTGACCTGACCTGACCCGACCTGGTCTAAATGCTTCAAGACATCATCTGTGATCAAAACTAACACGATATTCGTGATCAGCACCCCGAAAAACCCCTTAGCGGCCACACTTTACGACTTTCTAACAGGTCCCGATTTTCCCGACTTTGGGTCATTGACCTGACCTGGAAGGTCAACCAATGACCTAGGACCTTAAAATTGGGTATCATCGGCTTCCTCTCGTCACGGGCAACACGCTCGTTTTTTCCGCGAAGCTCTAGCTCGATCAGGGGCCAAACGGCAAGGGGGGGGTCCAACCGACCCCCCCCCCCCTACACATTAGAAGCTGGCAAACGCCGCACACATGCGAGGGTTAACCCTATTAGTGGCAGGGGGGTTGTTTTCACCCACCCCTCAGGTTTTTCGGGAATATCTCCGAAACCGCTGAAGCTACGATGCTGAAATTTTCTGACTTTTCTTAAAACTAAATTGGGCACATTCCCTGAAAATTTCAAGTTCATAACTTTACCAGGGGCGGCTCCAGAGCACTGGGAATTGGGGGTCCTATTCGTGAAGCGAGTCATTTGGGCGAAGATCACGATGCTGATGTATTATAACTGTATGCACCAGTTTTACGAACAGTGAATGAAGGGTATCATGTGATAACATATACAAAGTTATTGTGCATACTCTTTTGACACGTTTTTGCTATAATAGGCGGATCCAGGCGTCCAAAAAGGGGGGTTATGTTTTACCTCCCAACATAGGTGCCCTGACACCGCCTATGCATGACCAATACAATTGTAGTCGTTCTCTCATAAGAAAATTGTAACATAACAAGACCATTGCCACCCTTTTTAGAAACAGTATCAACAAAAACCTTATTTACTATACTTTTTGTGTACCCCCAATCTCAATGATCTGTATCCGCCTATGATTTTTGAAAATGCATATTTTTAGGATCCATTTGAATTCCTGGTTCATTCTCTATCGATCGGCAAAAGTTGCGTTAACCCGCGCCCCGTAGGGGGGGGGGGGTGGGCCGAAACGGCCCCCCCTGTCCTTTTCGGTCGATATCTCCTAAACGGCTGGAGATATCGTCACCAAACTTTCAGGACCCCTCCGGGCATCAATTTTACACATTGTGAAAAAAAAAATTCCAGAGGCTATGATAGGTTGGCCACAAATGACGTCAGAGAGACGTCATGTTCTGTCATTTTCGACCGAAAAGACCTTCGCGAGAAGACCTGTCAGGACTACAGCTTTGAAGATACAGAAAAATGATCAAGACATAAAAGGTGTAGAATTGACAGGGCTACAAAACTGCTATCTCGAATTTTTGAAATTTTTGAGTTTTGACCTCCAACAATAAAAAAAAACATTTTTTTGGTATATTCGTCAAAAAATCCAAAAAGTTTTTTGAGTTTCGAAAAAACCGGAATATATGTGATAGTGCCTACCGTCTTCTATCTACATACCAAATTTCAGATCGATACCTCGTTTTTTGGCCAAGTTATAGCGAAAAAACTGTTCAAAAATGATAACGTCAAATTTTCAAACTCAATTTTTGGCAATTCTAGAACTCGTAGAGCAAAACGAAGACCGCCATTAGACTCCCCGTGACGAGCTGCATCGAATTGATACCCATTTAATGCAAAAATATCAACTTTGAAATTTGACCTAATTTGACCTGACCTTGACCTGACCTTCACCAAAACGTGACCTAGGCTGGCCCCAAAGGCTGCCTAACCCACATAATCGCATTTGTCATGCAAAATGGACCATAAAACATGCATCACACGACACATTCATATTGTGACCCCCGGTGACCTGACCTCGCTGTGACCTGACCTGGTATCAGTGACCTCAGATAGCAAAGTATGTGTTTGACGAACAATGTACCATCGATGGTTTTCAATAAATTACCAATTTACTCGCTTTCACAGCACATTTCTTGAATTGCCTGTGAACGGTGAAAATCTGACCTTTGACCTGACCTGTGACGTCATCGGTTTGACCTAGGTCAATGAAATTTGGTCACAAGGTAGTTCCCGGGTGGGGCTATCGAACGCCGTTTGAATTTTGAAAATCGGCCGGTAACTTTCCGAGATCTTAGGGGGGGGCCGAAACGGCCCCCCCCCCCTACGGGTGGTAGGGTCCGCCGGTAGCCCTACGGGGCGCGGGTTAAGATTGGTTCAGAAACCTGGCCGTGATAAACAGTCAAAAATGTATCTGCAATTTGCCTGTTTTTACCCCCCTCTACCCCCCCCCCTATTGACATTTTTTTTTTATTTTTTAGAAATGTAGATCACGTTGAGCGAAATCGAATGCCGTTTGAATTTTGAAAATCGGCACGTTAGATCTCGAGATATCAGGGGGGGTCGTAAACAGCCCCCCTGCCACTAATAGGGGTAGCCAGGAGCCTGCCACTAATAGGGTTAACTTGGGCGGAGCGCGGGCTGATCAAGCTGGCTGTGTCCTTCGGCTAACTGGAGTAAAGCCGGAGCTTAGCCATACTTGTTCGGCTGTTCGCGCATGCGCATTTCTGCGCCAATCATTTTTTTTTAATTTAGCTCGAGTGTTTGAATGGACGGATTGACAGAGCCGGAGCCCACGCTAAGCAGAGCTTGTTGCGTAGACCCCGACACCTACCGTCCGATCGCGCAATTCCGGGTAACGGGAGAATTTAGACGCCAAAGTTTAACGTGCCCTTCAAAGCCGGACACGGTCTGTCCCACTCAACTGACTTCAACTGGCTGCGGCTGCTCCCACCAACCGCAGACCATCCCCGTCAGGAGTCTCAAATATCGAGCGCCGGAGCGTCTCGAACCCGGGCTCTCACTACCGGGAGTCCAATGCTCTACCAACTGAGCTACGGGACAGGCAATCATGTGCAGCGTTTATGACAGTCTGCGCGCTGTGCGACGAAACCAGGGCTGCGGAGTCGATGGATTTTCGGCGACTCCGACTCCGACTCCGACTCCGGCTTTCAAAAACCAGCTCCGACTCCGACTCCGACTCCGGGCAGAATTGTCGACTCCGACCGACTCCAACTCCCGACTCCGACTCCGCAGACCTAGCAGGGCTGCGCAGTCGACAGATTTTCGGTGACTCTGACTCCGACTCCGGCTCGGGTTTCTAAAATCGACTCCGACTCCGACTCCGACTCCGGTCACAACTGTCGACTCCGACCGACTCCGACTCCGACTCCGACTCCGACTCCGCAGCCCTGGACGAAACGACACACCGGTGTTGGGGCATTTGGTGGTTGATGTTTGGGCGCGTGTGACAGCGCGAAGAAGGGATAGTGCTCACTGCTCTTATCAAGTGGACTGGCATGGAAGTACGGTGGGTAAGTGTATTGAATGGTGCGCTTGATCGTATGTAAACGTCATGATTTTGACCGAGTTTCACGCCATCAAACAGGAAGCTGAATAGCTGTTCAGTAGGGTGTGTCATTTTGGGCACTTTTTTCGCAAAACATGGTGCTCCACTGATTTTATCGTGCCCCAGACACGTAGAAACCGTGTGACATTTTTTATTTCCCCCAAATATTAACACCCATGCGGCGCCGACCGCCGACACTTTGGCCTATCTCTCAGCATTAGCGACCTCAGCGCCCCTAGCGGCAATGTTTTGAACTAACACGCCCGCTATGCTTTGTGAGCTTACGATCATCATTAAATGCATTTTACCGAAATGACGCCTTGCTGTTGGCTTGTCTGACACTCAGAATGTTGGTGAGAATGTGATGTTATGCATCTTAAAGCACGAAATAGTTCTGTGTTAATGTATATTGCATAGTACTACCCCCGATCCCCGTCCTGGTCTGACGGGATACGTACGAGCGCATGTTTATAGTGCCTGCTATTAGGTGTCACGTTTTTTTTTTGTAGCGTCGCTCACTGCATAGACCCCGGGGAACAGGGGGGGGGGCAGTGGGGGCGCTTGCCCCCCCCCCTCCAACTTGAGAGCCGAGTGGGCGCCGCCCCCTCAACATTGATGCAACGATGAAGGATCTCTGCTCCCTTTTATGGACCTACATGTCTGTTTTTATATAAACATCAGCACAAGGTATTTCTCTTGCATGTGAAGTGAATGGTTTCTGCTGACTCGGCATCGATTTAAGAACACCTGCTATTATCATCCCACTTTGATTTTATCTGAACTTGATCATAACTTTGGTAGGTCAGATTTTATACTGGACCATTTTGGTTCCGGATGGTATTTGATTTGGCGTGATGAGAACATTATGACGTACATACAACGGTGGTAAAGTCGTTGATTGATACAGGTTTACTCGCTCCGGTGGGAGGCAGTAGCGGCGGAACACCTTCAATTAAGTGGAGGGGGGGGGGACACTGCCGACTTTTGGTCCCATTCTTTCCATGCAACGCCCATAGGGCTAATGTTAAAATGCCCAAATCAGAGGGGGCACGGTGCCCCGGTGCCCTCCCCGTTCCGCCGCCTATGGTGGGAGGGCGGCGTGTGGGACTCAGAAGGAGACTAATGGCTTGTGTTGTGCCTTTGGTAGGACCCTCAGTATCACCGATGCAGGGCCTTCAGAGCCTCCAATTAGGGGCCTTTAGAGGCACTGGTGTGGGGTCCTCACATACGCCCGTGTGGCCCCTCAGAGGTGCTAGTGTGAATCCCTCATAAGCACCGGTGAGGGTCCTCACAGAATACAGACGTCGTTGTGGACCCTCAGAGACACTGGTGTGGGTCCGTTACATGTGGGTGTGTGGCCCTTAGAGCTGCTGGTGCGAACCCTTTAAAAGTCGGCAGGGGGCCATCAACGACCGGGGAGGGGGACCTCAGACCGGCAAGGGGCCCACAGAGGCCGGCGGCATCTTCAGAAGCCCTGTGGGGTCCTTAGATACCGACAAGGTACTCTGAGACGCCAGTGCGGCCCTCAGTCTCTGATGTAGGGCCCTCAGAGTTGCAGGTAGGTGGCCGTCAGATATGCTTTTGCCGAACCCTCACAGGCGCAGGTGTGGGTACCTCAGAGCCACCAATATAGGGTTGCATAAATGGTGTGGCACTGGCTTGGGGGACCCTCAGTGGTGTCCTTATGGGCCCTTAGAACCACTGGTGTGGGTCTCTCAGTGGTGCTGGTTGTGAACCCTCAGAGGCCCTGCTGAGGGCCCTCACGGTCTCCGTTATGGGATCCTCAGAAGCCGGCGTAGACCCTGACGGAGATCTTAGTGTGGCTACTTAGGGGCTCATGAGGTGCTCTTACGAGACCTGTGAGGTCTTTCTCAGCTGAAATATAGTCAGCGTGGACCCTCAGAGGTCAGTTGGTACCGCAGGGGTCTTTATGGCCGGGTGGGCTCTCAGAAGCACCAGTGAGGGCCCTCAGTCTCACAGTCGTCGTAATGGGGCCGTCTGAGACATTGGTGTGAGGCCATTACTGATTACAGGTTGGCGTAAGGCCCTAGATATGGCCCCTCTTGGGCCGGCAAGGACTCTCAGAGGCACGCTAGCGGCCATAAGAGGCCGGTAAAGGGCCCTCAGAGGCCGCCAGTAGCCTTCAGAAGCCGGCGTGTAACCCTCATGGACAATTTAGTGAGGCTTCTTTGGACTCACGAGGTGCTGTTACGAGCCCTATTCTTTCTGAATCGAAATATGGCCAGCATAGACCCTGAGCGGTAAACTGGTGCCACAGAGCCCCTCCAACCCGAGGGGTCCTCTGAATGCGATAGGGGGGGGGGACTAGATGGCACGTGCCTCCTGGGACCCCCTGACTACGCTACTATTTCATATGCGTCATGTCAGGTATTTTGGGCTTGCACCCCAACTTGAAGAATGTTCCTGGGCCCCTGTGACAATATGTATATTGTATTCATTATAGGTATTCGTCATTAGCTTGCACTCTCTGCAATCTGCCCATACTATTATTTGTCCCTAGACGCGCTTACAGAAAGCAGGGATAAGCCCATACAGTCAACGGCCTGTTAGTTTCGCAAACAGCCGCCAGGGGCGCTAGGGTCGCCTATGTTGTGAGATAGGGCAAACTTCTCTCGCTCGGCGCCGCCTGGGGGTTAAAATTTGCGGGAAATTAACAATGCCACGCCCTTTCCACATGAGTGGAGCACAATAAAATCGATGGAGCACCTTGCATTGCGATTAGTGACACACCCTACTGTTCAGCCTGGCGACTCATACCCTCGCTCAGAAAAGCCGCATTCCGTGCCTTTATATCTTTGTGAAATACCAGCACTTCTGAACCAGGAAAATGAAATATAAAACACAAATATTTATCTACTTATCACCGAGCACGCCCATTCTCTGTCCGCGTTGAAAATCGAATGAACATTTTATACGGATCAATGAGAAGTGCTTTTACAGTATGAATGCAACAATAAGTTATTTTTGAAGCAAACATGCAATGTAAATTGTAAATTAAACCAATCAATCTCTTTTTCAGGTACGTACCATTAGAGCAAATGGTTCCAAAAATGGAATAGTTATACAAACCAGGACCGGGTGGACGCCGCAGTCGCCTTCGCCAAGTGGTTTAGCGGAAACTGCCTGCTTAAGTAGGTATACCTACATATACGGAAACTGCGCCGAAAGCTGGCCGACCACCTACTGCAGATGTGTGTGCGTGGAGGCGCCAGACGCCTCCAAAGCTGCCATTCACCATAGTGAAGTTCCTTATAAAAGATTGTTTGCTAATTGCTTTATGTCTTATGAGCGATTACTTGCTGTCCTTACTTGACCCGCGCCCCGTTGGGCTCTGCCGAGCAACACGCCCGGTTGGGGGGGGGCATTTTGGCCCCCCCCCCTAAGATCTCGAGAACCACGCAACATAGCGACAAGCGGTAAACGGCGTTGGATAGCCCCAACGGGGAACTACCTTGTGACCCAATTTTATTGACCTAGGTCAAACCGATGACGTCACAGGTCAGGTCAAAGGTCCAATTTTCACCGTTTACAGGCACTTCAAGAAATGCGTTGTAAAATCGAGTAAAATGCATTTCATTGAAAATCATCGATGGGGAAATGTTCTTCAAACACATATGTTGCTATTTGAGGTCACTGATACCAGGCCAGGTCACAGAGGTCAGGTCACGGGGGGGGGGTCACAATATGAAAGTGTCGTGTGATACATGTTTTATGGTCCATTTTACATGACAAATGCGATTATATGGGTCAGGCAGCCTTTGGGGCCAGCTTAGATCACGTTTTGGTCAAGGTTAGGTCAAGGTCAGGTCAAGGTCAGGTCAAATTAGGTCAAATTTTAAAGTTAATATTTTTGCATAAAATGGGTATCGAATCGATGCAGGTCGTCACGGGGAGCTGCATCGTGGTCTTGTTTTGCAATGGTGGTCTGCAATGGTGGTCTTTGTTTTGCCGTACGTGGTCTAGAATTGCTAAAAATTGAGTTCAAAAATTTGACGTCATCATTTTTGAACAGTTTTTTCGCTATAACTTGGCCAAAAAACGAGATATCGATCTGAAATTTGGTATGTATATAGAAGAGCGCTGGGACTATCACATATATTCCGTTTTTTTCGAAATTCGGAAAAAAATTTGGATTATTTTCAAAGTTTTTCTAAAAAAATCAATTTTTTGATTTTTTTTGGTCAAAAACCAAAAGTTTTGAAAATCCGAGATAGCAGTTTTGTAGCGCCGCTTTTTGTCTACTAGACCATATAAAGAACTTTGAAATTGCTTGATAACTATAGATTTGGTGAGCGTTTCAAGATTGCATGTTTTTTGCTCATTTTTGCTCGAACATGACCTCAGTTTGACCTCAATAACTCCTGACCTAAAGTGACCTAAGACTTGAAATTTGGTGTGAAGGTGTCAAATTGATGCCCGGGAAGGTACTGAAAATTTGGCGGCGCTGCGCGCCGCCGTTTTCTTGCTATTCAGGAAAAACCACAGGGGGGGGGCAAAATGGCCCCCCCCAACGGGGCGAGGGTTAATGCTTTTGGTTAAGTGTTCAACCAAGTATTATGAACGGGGAAGGAGGCTAGCGGGCCTTGTGATTGTTTCATAGTTTTGATGGCGCTTTTTCATGACTCATGCCATATTATTGCTGCAGTTTGCAGTCCACTGTTTCATGTATTTGTGTTTGATTTGACGTGTCCGTAGTCGTTTGAAATATACATTCAATCAAAGTCAACCACTACTTTCCTTTCGCAATGCTCGATGACCGGTTAACAGAGCATATGAGTGACCGTAACAATTTTAAATATGCATTGAAACCGTACAACCTGCTGAAAGTGCATTGGCTGCTCCTTGGTACTTGATCCAGTGTGAAGCAAGAGCAAGATGAAGTCAAGTCGAGACTTGAGAAAACAGGAGCCGTCACTCGAGCCCACAGAGTGGGCTTGCCGGAGTTCAGCCCGCTCGGGCCCAGAGTAATCTCCATTATATAAATGGATTCACTGCTCGGGCTTAAATCGGGCTAACGCCAATCGTCGCACAACTAGGGCTAAACTAGGGCTGTCCGGAGCTCGCAGAGCGGGCATACCTCCGGCAGAGCATGGGCTTTAGTCGGCGTTTTTGTGTCATACGCCGACTTTAGCCCAAGCCCTAGCCGACTTTAGCCCGACTAAAAATCTCGGGCAATCCGCACTTGAGCCTGCTTGGGCCCGGCCGGAGCAAAATTGCTGGCTGGGAATTAAGTACAACTTAAGTCTTAAGAAAGGTCGAACTGCCTAATGTTGCATATTGCACTCAGCTGTTCAAGAGGAACGGAATGATACCATTTTGAAAGCTGTATCTTTCTTTATTATGTGACAAGTTATTAGCACAAATGTCATTTGACCTCAGTTGACCTCATTTGACATGACCCTTGGATAAGTACACCAAACAAAGAAAAAAACAAGTGACATAATGTTAAGTACTGTTGTATCAAAGCATACATAAAAGTGATAGAACGAAGTGGATATCTCTAATATTTTCCGAATCAGAGTTATTTGAATATTTTCCCACAGGCTTACCCTCACGACGTAATTACCTCTGACCTCAGGTCAGTGACATAAAAAAGGAACATATGTTATACAACTTGGTGAACTTAGCACATCCTAAAAGTTTGAAGGAAATCGATCCAAATCTGTGAGTTGGACAGGTGTATGAAGAAAATTGAAATTTGACCATGACCTTGTACCGTTTTTTCCGGATCTCAAATTTTTAAGTCATTTGTAAAAAGGTTGCCCCATAGGCTGTACCAAATTTGGCGGTTTTACGCTATCTTTGAAAAAACTTGGGGGGGGGGGGCGGTCGCATCGACACCCCCCCCCTGTCATTGCGAGGGTTAAATTATATATGTACATATTGTTCCCAGTACTTCCTGAACAGCGGATAGGCATAACTTACTGATAAACAGCCGTCCCATAGCTTCCTTTTCCCAGTAGTTTCTTCTCACTATACTTGATGGAGCCGACAGAAATGACGTCTCCTTCTTCAACCTGTTGACAAAACAATCAAGATGTGACACTTATTATTTCCACACTGTGGTACACAGGCAACAAATAGTAACTTTGTTTTTGTAATGGTTATTTGATAGATTGAACAAGGCAATGCTTTTGCATTGTTGTCCATTGGCGAAACTCCAAAGGTACATAGGGTAAGGGCGGGTAAGAGGACACGGGCAATCATAGGCGGCGGAGCGGGGAGGGCACCGGGGTACCGTGCCCCCCTTTGATTTTGGCATTTTAACATTAGCCCTATGGGCGTTGCATGGAAAGAATGGGACCAAAAGTCGGCAGTGCCCCCCCCCCCCCTCACGCATCAGCTGTTTCGGTTGCCTAGCAACGCGGGTTTGTCGAGTTCATGAAGTGACATGAAGCCGCCAGTGCGTGTTTGTCACCAACGGAACGTGGACGTTGTGCGGCGACGCTGTTGAGTTTAGGGCGATGAATATTATTTTGGAGCGTTATGATATTATTATGGTAGGTATGGTACAATAATTTTGATACTTGGTAGTTGAGATAAGGTACATTTTCGTGATTGTTGTGGGGAACTTGTGGGGTTTTCTGGGGAAATACTGTGCAGGGCAATATTCTGTGTGTGAAGTTTTGCACAATGTTTCGGGGTTGTTTTGTGCGCGAATTGCATGTAGGGTAAGAGGACGCACTGTTCATGAGGGTATGAGTACGCAGAATTATGCAGTATATCTTATTGTATAGATTTATAGAATTATAGATATGTCGCTCAATGACGTTTGCTTTGTAGGTATCTCATCAATGGAGTACTGTGTGGCAGATGCGTACCCGAAATTCTTCTAAGTACGAGTTATTCTCTTTTGATTGTACATTTTTTAGAACCACATAATGAACTGATTTTTTCTTGATTTTTAGATTTACAAGATTTTTTTTTTCTTTTTGGATATTAAAATTAAATTAAATGTATTCTGAGTTTGATGTTAAGCATTTGAACAGTACAAACTGCACAGGTGTGTGTTCAAATGCAGGCGTACTCCACCCGCATGGTGTGCGTACTCATACACACCCCATGTGGTAAGAGTACGCAACAGCAGCGGTTCAGAAAACGTCAGTTTTAGACCACTTCCATTTACGTTGAAGGATCGTTGCCTCATGGGTTGATGGCTAATTTGATGAACTTTAATATTCCATATTTGCGATTTCTTACTTTCAAATAATAAACAAATAAGAGCAATAAATCCACTAAGTGCATACTATTATACGACTTCACCCTACCTGCAATAATATTTTGCTTACCTCCTGCACAACTTTCAGCTCTGAAGAAACCTGGCCATCCATCGCCAGTTATTCAGAGAAACCGTCTGTCTGGAAATGGGTCAGAGTGATTGGTTAGGTTTCAGATCGGGGAAATGTGACGTGGTGTGGCCGTGCAAGGAAGTAATTCTTATTTTCATTGCAAATTATTTATGTGTAGTTTTTGTCAATCAGAACCGTGAAGGTAACTATAGTTCGTTTTTTTTTTCAAAAGGACGCTGGCTCCAAGTTCCTTATCGAACCTCTCACGTGAGTTTTGGCAGCTTCAGCGTCTGGCCAAGAATTTCTTACCGAAAAAATATTCGATTTCAAATTGTGCACGGTAAGTACCCGGAAATTGTGTCTTGAAAAATTAGCATACTATGATGACGTCACTGGTGGCAGCAGGCACCCAATGTCCTACGATGGGACAAAGTTTCGACGGTTTTGGGGGAAACTTCGTTTTTCACTGTTGCCGAGGTTATAATCGAGTAAGCAGTTTCGTCCATGATAGTTATACGTTACATTGCAATACAAGTTTGACAGCATGACGTCACCACTGTTCCCATATCTGGTTCAAAAATGCACGTATGAAAATTATTGGGAATATTTCACATGTTAAAATAAGGCGACGTTCGAGTTTCTCAGGTTCAGTTTTTGCTCGTTTTGGTCGCTAAAACGCGTGCTGTTTCGAAAAACGTACTTGGAGCCAGAGTCCTTTTGAAAAAAAACGAACTATACAAGCAAATTTTGAAACGTTTTTCTTTGCCTTTTACCATTTGTATTGTTTTCTTGACTGGAGGGTGCAGAACAAATAGCTTTGATTGTTTCCCTGATTTGTCCTTAACCCGCGCATGACTGGAGTACTTTCCATAACGCGAGTGACTGGGGGGGCCCTCCAGAGCCCCCCCCCCCTATCTCCGAAACTACTGGGCCGATCGTCAAAATGCAAAGGGCATCTAATAGCCCTGGAAAAACTGTCAATCGAAACCTATTTTCATTGACCTAGAGGTCACTGATGACGTCACAGGTCAGGTCAAAGTAAAAATTATCAGCATTTTCGCTTGTTCACAATTTAGGCCCTGACCGCCGGCTGACAAGTCCGATCAGGCTCATTTTTGGCTTACGCAGTCCTTGATATATGTCTTAGATATCCTGAGGGTACCGAACTTTTACTTCGAATTTTTCAGGTCAAGGACAGGTCATCCTAGGTCACGGAAATTGTATATCATGTTTCGGTCACGAGACGCATGTTTTATGGTCCATTTTACACATATATTTCAAAAAATTGTCGTCTGTGTCATTTAACCCTATTCCTGGGGGGGCCTCAGGAGCCCCCCCTGAGGTTTTTTGGTTATTTCTCCCAAACGCGTTGAGCTAGGAAGCTCAAATTTTCTGACTTTTCCTATAAGGCTTCTACGCAACATGTCTGAAAATTTTGAGTTGATCTGACCTCAGGTCAGGTCACCAGAGGCGGTTTGGTGACCCTACCTCAGAAAAGTTTGCAATCACGCCAGAGCTAGAGTTTTTGACCGATCAATTTCTTCTCTTCAGGCTTTAGTTAGGGTACCAGTATGTGCAATTTGTATATCTCGGAATTTTGATATCGGTGACCTAAGGTCAGGTCAGTTTCGCGACCTCCCCATTATAAGTCAATGCGGGAAAAATCAACTCCCTGTTTTTACCCCTAAAACGGGTCGGAATGGCCCCATATACCATACATGACTTCATATACGATCAAACTTCACTACCTTGAGGTCTGTTTTGCTGTTGGGCAGCTGTGAGGTCATGTGACGTCATCAAAGGTCACCAAAGGTTTTTGGCCAATAACTCCGTACAGGAACAAGATACAGACGCGTGGATGGTCTCATTGTGTTCAGCTCGTCAAGACGCATCGAATGATATACATGATGACCTCGAGGTCACGTGACCTGAGGTCAACCTTTGACCTTGACCTTTCGAGGTCAACATATATATCATTCGATGCGGATTGACGAGAGGATCACGATGATGCCCTTAGTTTGTTCCTATCTTGACTAATTCGAAAGTTATTCGAGAAAAACTCTCTCCATATCTAGCGCCGCCATTTTGACTTTTTCGACCCCTGTGACGTCATCTTTGACCTGACCTGAAAATGACCTTTGTAAAAATTGTAGACCTTGTCCATGCGTATCCGATGCCGTTTACCGTTTGTCGCTATCTTGCTTCGTTCTCGAGATCTCAGGGGGGCCGAATCGGCCCCCCCCCCCGCCAGTTTCTTGTCCCGGCGGAGCCCGCCAGGAATAGGGTTAAGATCATTTTTAGCTGAATTTACCGCAGGTCAGGTCACTCAGGTCAGAAAAGGTCAAATTTTGAAAATGAAATTTTTCAACAAAGAGATGACTATAAGATGCAGTTTGAGGTCAGCAACACGATGGTGCCATTTATATTGCTGTATGATGTCAAAAACGTACCGTAAACGGGGGTGACTTTGCCATGTTTTCAACTTTAGACGCTTGAATTTTTTAAACTTGTTAACTTATTGGGATGACTCTATGTTCAAAACACGGATGACGATTAGCTCTTTTGGTTTTGCAATTATCCCTATAGCTTGCCTAAAAATATAAATGTTTAAGGAAGATGAGTCGTGGCAAAATTAAACTAAAAAAGGGGTGACTTTGTCACTATGCCAAATAATGGTTTTTTAACGCTAACAAATACTTTTCAATCATTTTTGGTCCATTGTATGGGTAAGGGCAACCATCCTTTATTGTTTTATAGGAAAAAAATAAAGCAATTCTAGGTTTTTTGCTCTTAAACAATGTACAAAAAAGGAGAGATGCCTTACTTTTTATAATACATCATATTTGTTGAGAATAATTGATATTTGATAGTAAAAAGATACTGAAAATGGTTCAGAATCGATAAATAAGCAAATATACTATTGTATCGGTACTCTTAGGACCTTGCCGCTTTTTTCCAGCGGCATTAAGAGGAACAGAAAGAGGATGTTCTTGCGGGAACTGACCGACACAATTGTTATCAGCGTTTTGATCTATAAAATGATACATATTTCTTCAGCCAGTCTTACTGGCAAACTCAGGAGTTGTAGATGATCATGGCTGTGCTGAAAAGTTTGGTCCAGCTTCATCCATTTTTTATTTTGGTAATTTTTGTCTTTCTATACTCCCACTGTGCATTCCTGTGCTAACTTTCATCATATAAACTTGTACTTCCGTAAAACAAGTTTGGAGATCAAAATGATGCTACATTAAAAACTTATTTTGAATTGCATCGGATAAGTTCGGTATTTCATTCATTTCATCGGTATTTCATTTTTGCATTGGTAACATGATGGCAAAGTCACCCAATGTGGCCTGCAATTCACTTGGAAGAATCGCCACCAAAAAATTTAGCTAAATGAAAGACAAATGCCAGTTTTGTTGGATATGCTAACTTAACAGCCTTGTCATGATCAACCATACCAAGTTTCAGCATCGCAGTTGGTATAGAACATGGTTAGATAATAAAAAGTTCGGACCTCTTCAAATTTGACCATTTCAATGACTCTAATAAAATGGAGCCCAGTTAGGTATTTAGTGGTAACTCATCTCTCAGTGTTGGTTATTTTGGAAGGCCCATCAATTATCTTTCATTTGTGCATAACAAATTATTACATTTTTCTTAAAATAACACTAGAGATCACCCTAAAGCATTTTTTGAGAAGCATGGCAAAGTCACCCAGCAAGGCAAAGTCACCCCCGTTTAACCCTCGCCGGCCGAGGGGGGGGGCGGGTGCCGCCCCCCCCCCCATAGGGTTTTTCGCGATAGCTCCGAACACGCTGGCGACAGAGAGCTGAAACTTGGCATACCTGACCTTTGATCCCAGCCGCATCTTTTGACACCAACCGCATTTTTGGGTCTGGTCAGGTCACTGACCTATGACGTCATAAGTGAACCTCTGCACGGTCTTCAGATGTCGCAACTTCGCAACGCCCTCACTGCCAGAGGAGATGTCACAGGGAAATGAAACTTGCAGGATCTAGTATCCATTATGAGTCCCACAACTTGTATATCTCGGATTTTTCCTAAAGGTCATATGAGGTCAGGTCATTTTCGTGACCTCACCAGTATAAGTCAATGGGGAAAAATGAAAACTGCTATTCTGGCGCCGGGAACGATCTCCAACTATCTCAAGCACACAGAATCGTGATTTTATGCACTCCTTGCAAGGTTAGATGCGTCACTTTTGCAACGTTTACCTTCCGTGACGTCATTTATGACGTCATCAAGGTCATATTAGTTTTTCGTCAATAACTCTTGATCAAATTGAGCTAGCGAGTCGGGAAAGCCACCAATGGACTCAGGAAGACCTGCCGAATCGAATGATATGCGACATGACCTCTTTCGACCAACTTCGTGACCTGGGGGTGCTGACCTGACCTTGACCTGAGGTCAACACCCCAAGTTGACCTGACCCGGACAAAGAGTATATCATTCGACGTGCCTGAGCGAGACGAACACGATGCTGCCAAAATCGGCGCTCTGCGGCCGTTTTTTGCGAAGTTATTCACCAAAAACTGAACCGTACCTTGGGGCACTTGACCTGACCTCAGAGGTCACCGGTTGACCTAGGACCTTATAATCGGGTACCAATCTCTGCGTCTCGTAACGGCGCACACGCTCGTTTTTTCCGCGACGCGCTAGCTCCACCAGGGGCGAAACGGCGAGGGGGGGGGGGGGGGTCGTACCCGCCCCCCCCCCTCGGCCGGCGCGTATGTAGAAAACCAATAGGTCCGGCGAGGGTTAAGGTACTGAAAAACGGTTTTGCAAAGAATGTTATCCGCACGTTCGCCATCTCTGCTTCAAATATGAATGTTTTAAATGTTCACTCTGAAGAAGCCACAAGGGCGAAATATCAGTGTCTTTATATATATTTTGTTTTTTCGTCATTTTTCGATTACCTAAGTATGAGCAAAGGCTATTTCATCATCACTAAAACTATAATACTAACAATGCTCATCACAGCCATCAACCATATATGTTCTCGAAAAACGGTTTTGAAAAATAGTTAATTGTAAAATTTTGACAATAATGCAAATAACTTTGCTATTTTTGCAGATATTAGGCTAAAACTTGGTAGAGTTATTTTTTTGTAATTGTTAATACATATTTCTCAAAATTTTCAAAATGTCGAGAATTCGAGATAACAGTTTGATAGTTACATGTATTTGTAGTCCACTCATGCAAAGAAAATGGATCTAGCTTTAAAACTGAGCTCTTGAGAGCGTTTGCGGTAATTCAATATTTTGCATTAAAATCGTCCGACATGACGTCACTCTAACGTCATTACCGGCCCAACTATGGTAGCTAGAAAGTTGAAATTTTAACACAAGGTGTAAAATTGATGCCGTTGAGAATACCGCAAGTTTCGTGTTGATCCGTCAAGCGTTTCTTGACGGATTGCGTTGCACTGCCGTTACATGCATACGTTTTCGAGTCTATGGCTGAATAGACTCGCTTCGTGCTCACTTGCATCTATCCCAAAGAGAGTTGACTGGATATGCTCTGCTCCCATGACTTACCATGGACGGTCGACAGCAGCGGGCGTCTGACGGATGGCCGCGGCGTCTGTCTGAGCTTCCACCCCGATAGTCCTGAGCAGACGCCGCTCCCAGATTGCCACTATCGGGCTGCAGTGGCTCCGACTATCAGACCAGTCCCGTGCAACAGCGTCTCAGATAGACAGAGGCCCGGTATGTATGTACTATTGGTCTAAAGATTACTGATAAGCGTTACACCGACCATCAGGTTGGATCCGTGGCGCAGGCAAAGGGGGTCAGAAGGGGCAGCTGACCCTCACCCAGGCCGGAATTTCTGTCCGGGTCGGCCGTACACTGAGGTATTTAACCCTCGCCCGGCGAGGGGGGTGATCAACCCTCCCTAAGGTTTTTTTCGCAAATAACGTAAAAACGGCAGTTTAACGGCAATTACAAACTCAATATTTGGGACTATTGAGCTATGGAAGACCATCGTTATTCGTTGGTGACTGCTGATTACATAGTTCAGATCGTATGTTGTGTATGTTTCTCGATAAACAGGGGGGTGTATGCTGTATGTGAGTGAGTGGTCAGTACGGGGAGGCCGGCTGGCCGGCGGCCGATGGCACGCCGCCGCCGGCCCGGCCTGACCAGTGTAGCGTACTGGGAGCAGCGAGGTCTGAGGCTGTCACCTCGGCGCCGCGGGCAGCGTCGGCCGGCCGCCGCCTGCCCTGTCCTCTCCGGTGTGGACGGAGACGAACATCGGACATAGGAGCGTCCCCGGCGGCCGTTTGTCCCAGTTGTGGGGCCATGTCGGCGCGTCGGACGGCACGGAGGGGAGTCGGGTCGTAGCCATGTGACTGCACGGTGGTGTGTGAGGTCGATCGACGAATACAAGGTGCATTGGAGAAGACAGCCCAATTGACTACGTGACCTCGAGCGACCCTGCACAGCGGACTGGGGAGAGGAGAAGGACAGGGTTGGGGGCTCAGCGGCCGCCGCAGAAACGGACCCTCACATATAGGGTAGGGACAGTCGTCAGAGACAGTCCCACCGGTCCCACTCATGGGGTAGGGACAGTCGGCAGAGACAGTCCCACCGGTCCCACTCATGGGGTAGGGACAGTCGGCAGAGACAGTCCCACCGGTCCCACTCATGGGGTAGGGACAGTCGGCAGAGACAGTCCCACCGGTCCCACTCATGGGGTAGGGACAGTCGGCAGAGACAGTCCCACCGGTCCCACTCATGGGGTAGGGACAGTCGGCAGAGACAGTCCCACTGGTCCCACTCATGGGGTAGGGACAGTCGGCAGGGACAGTCCCACCGGTCCCACTCATGGGGTAGGGACAGTCGGCAGGGACCGTCCCACCGGTGCCGCCCTCAGAGGCCGGTGGGCGACTCCCACCACGAGTCCCCGGTGGGTGATGGGACCGGTGGGCGACTCCCACCACCAGTCCCCGGTGGGTGATGGGACCGGTGGGCGACTCCCACCACGAGTCCCCGGTGGGTGATGGGACCGGTGGGCGACTCCCACCACCAGTCCCCGGTGGGTGATGGGACCGGTGGGCGACTCCCACCACGAGTCCCCGGTGGGTGAAGGGACCGGTGGGCGACTCCCACCACCAGTCCCCGGTGGGTGATGGGACCGGTGGGCGACTCCCACCACAAGTCCCCAGTGGGTGATGGGACCGGTGGGCGACTCCCACCACCAGTCCCCGGTGGGTGATGGGACCGGTGGGCGACTCCCACCACGAGTCCCCGGTGGGTGATGGGACCGGTGGGCGACTCCCACCACCAGTCCCCGGTGGGTGATGGGACCGGTGGGCGACTCCCACCACGAGTCCCCGGTGGGTGATGGGACCGGTGGGCGACTCCCACCACCAGTCCCCGGTGGGTGATGGGACCGGTGGGCGACTCCCACCACGAGTCCCCGGTGGGTGATGGGACCGGTGGGCGACTCCCACCACCAGTCCCCGGTGGGTGATGGGACCGGTGGGCGACTCCCACCACGAGTCCACGGTGGGTGATGGGACCGGTGGGCGACTCCCACCACGAGTCCCCGGTGGGTGATGGGACCGGTGGGCGACTCCCACCACCAGTCCCCGGTGGGTGATGGGACCGTCGGTGACCCGCCGGGCCGACGGTTGTTCCCGCTGCCCTCTGCTACCGCCGGCCGACAGCCAGCCGGCAGCTCTCTTGTGGCGGCCGTCGGCGCCGCTCAGTGACCCACGGGGCCGGCGCTGAGGTGCCGCGGCGCGCCGCCCCCCCAGCTACCCAGTGGCGGTCCGTGGACACGCGCCTGGTGACGCACCGCCCCGCCGCGCCCCACCTGGGCCGTGACCTGGCCGGCGGCGGCGGTGGCGGCGGCGGCGGCGCGCCGGACGGTCACCAGTAGAGCTCCGACAGAGTCTCGGACCGACCGGACCGTGCAGCGAGCAGCGAGCCGGGCAGCCGCGCCGAGGGGCGGGCCGGGCGGCCGAGGCGGTCCGCACCTCTGACCAGTCGGAGGGGCGGGCGGTACGTCCGGTCCGCACCTCTGCCCAGTCGGAGGGGCGGGCGGTACATCCGAGCCGGTCCGCACCTCTGACCAGTCGGAGGGGCGGGCCGTACGTCCGGTCCGCACCTCTGACCAGTCGGAGGGGCGGGCGGTACGTCCGGTCCGCACCTCTGCCCAGTCGGAGGGGCGGGCGGTACGTCCGGTCCGCACCTCTGCCCAGTCGGAGGGGCGGGCCGTACGTCCGGTCCGCACCTCTGCCCAGTCGGAGGGGCGGGCGGTACGTCCGGTCCGCACCTCTGACCAGTCGGAGGGGCGGGCGGTACGTCCGGTCCGCACCTCTGCCCAGTCGGAGGGGCGGGCGGTACGTCCGGTCCGCACCTCTGCCCAGTGGCCACTGCAGTGTCCGTGTATGGCCCCAGAACACGCCACGGGTGTCTCCCGAGCCGTGTGTGTCTCCGAGTCGGTAGTGTGTCCAGCCGGTGTTGGACAAGTGCCGCCGGCCGGCCGTGGCGGCTGGAATGGAGGGCCGGGCACGGGCCGGCCGGCTCATCCGCCGGCGGTGGGAGGCCCGGTGTCAGCTGTGGGTCACTGACCAGCACCGAACACTGCAGTTGTGAGGGGGACGGGTGCAGGCCATACAACACACACAGAACTGCGACAGGGAACTACTTACATGACACCAGAGTGGCCAAAACACATATGCATTGTGCAGGAACCTCAGAAAAGGTATATGTATGTGTGATCTGATCCCACGTAGTTATCCTGATCTTGGATCCGATGGGATCCTAGATCCAGCCAAATGGCTCGAGACGGCAGCTGATTTACCAGAGGCGGCTCTCAGACCTGATCCCAAATGACGGCGGGTGTATACAGTGTGTCGTATACAGGTTATCGTCCGCCCGGCGCCGGGGAAGGCGGTGAAATACGGCGAGTGGCGATCCAGCCAGTCAGTGTGTGGCCGCCGGTTAACGGTGAACTCTCACGCTGGGCCCGTATTATAGATATATACGACACCTGTTGATGATGTGCACGGAACAGAAGGACCAGGCCTCGACGGCCGACGGTGTGCTCTGGAGCCGGGACCGCAGCTCGGCAGGTCACAGCAGCGGCGGCACAGCGGCGCACAAACACCCCCCCCCCCCCCTATGGTGGAGCCAAACTGTACTCAGGTCACCAGGACATTAGCACAGATGATGAGGTAAGCTCAGAAGGTAGCTGTTTTCCAGGACAAAGACTGGACATGTGTAAAATGTATTAGTCAAAGCGCAGCCGATTATCAGTAGCATGGCCAAGTGATAACTAAAATCTAAAAAGCCGTTCCGGAGTCGGAGTCAAGGCAGCTTGATCGACACGGACTCCGACTCCGACTCCCAATCGGTCGGTAGCCCAATTACCCCCTGTACGAAGCAGAGGACACAAAACATGGCGGCGCGCACACCCGGGCCGTGACGGCGTGCT
Organism: Amphibalanus amphitrite; assembly: GCF_019059575.1. Classification (NCBI taxonomy): domain Eukaryota; kingdom Metazoa; phylum Arthropoda; class Thecostraca; order Balanomorpha; family Balanidae; genus Amphibalanus; species Amphibalanus amphitrite. The sequence continues at coordinate 2,148,909 of NW_024881504.1, forward strand.
TCCGTGAACCGAGTCGGACAGACGCGAGGACACTCGTTATGACCGGTGCCGTCAGAGCTCTACACAATTCAGTAGCATCCAGCTGACTATATTCGACCGTTGGATAGCCGGCTATATCATACCCAGGGTTACATTATCCATAATACCTGACTGGTAATTACCCACTACGTCGCATCACTTCCTCCAATTACCCACAATACTCGCCCGGTAACTAATTGCCCTAGGCTACAGATGGTACAGCTGAAGCGTCTCCTCTCGTGTATATAGTGGACAATGTGTTTGACGTCTCGAGTCTCGGCGGGCGCCGCGCTCCGCCGGTGGAGAGCGGGGCGGCTGACGGACCAATCAGCTGACGGACCAATCAGCTGACGGACCAATCAGCTGACGGACCAATCAGCTGACGGACCAACCAGCTGACGGACCAATCAGCTGACTGACCAATGGTCAGCTGACGGACCGGTCCCCGCCCCGGGCCGGGTGACGGCCGCCGGCCGGGACCGGAGCGGGCGGGCGCGGCGCGGCCGGCCGCCGTCTGAACTGGCACCGCGTGTATACTGCCAGCTCGGACGGCAGCTAGCCAGTAGTCGAGTAGAGCTGTCCGTGTGGGACGTGTCACAACACGCTCAGCACGGCGCTCAGCACCGCCGAGCCGAGGTGCAGCCAGACCCGGGGGGAGCGGTCACGTGACCGAGCCGTCCGACTCCACCGGGGGACGGTCACGTGACCGAGGCCGGCCGTGCCGCCGGGACCAGGCGCGGTGAACCGTGTCGGACGGCCAGAGACGTGGGTTCTACATACAGAATAGCGTAATGCCACGATCGGTAGTCTCTCCAGCACATCACTTTTCACTGTCCAATTACCCACAATACCCGCCCGGTAATTACCCACTACATCACATACCTCCGTCCAATTACCCACAGTACCCGCCCGGTATTTACCCACTACATCACTTTTCACTGTCCAATTACCCACAATACTCGCCCGGTAATTACCCACCAGGTCACATCCTTCCAGCCAACTACCCACAATATCCGCCCGGTAATTACCCACTAGATCACATCGTTCCAGCCAATTACCCACAATACCCACCCGGTAATAACCCACTACATCACATCCGTGTGCTTCTACTACACCTACACTACTACTACTACAACTACATGACTACACTAGAGCGGACACGGGGGCCGTGTGCCGGCTGACCGGCGCCGCTCTCAGTGCCGGCTGGTGCAGCACACACGGCAGCAGTCAGCTGGCGGCCCCGGCCGACTGGCTCGGCCTCTCTGCAGTCAGCTCATCACTGCACGGTCGGTAGTGCAGCGCATCAATCCCACCACGGACACACTATGACCCGACCGCCTCCCTGGCTCTTCAGCTGATCGTACAGCTCCCCTGTGGACAGAGCAGAGACACTTCTGAGGTGGACACGTCACACACAGACAGACACACAGACAGCGGTACAGCCATGTCCACACACCGCCGGCCAGTGACGTCACACACAGGACAGACGGCTGACGTGACGTCACCGTCGGCCGTGGTGGCCGTGACGCGTCACGTCACCGTCCGTGACGTGGCCTGCGGCGGTGGTCGAGTGTGTGTGTGTGTCTGAGAGGCCGGTGGCGCCGTGCAGCGTCTGTTTTGAGGGACTGACTGGTCAGAGGTGCGGCGCGCGGCGCCCTCTCACCTACCGGGGACATTGAGCCAGATGGTACGGGGCCGGCCATCACTGTCCCGGCCCAGGTCCGCCTCCTTCAGGGCGGTCAGCACGGCCCGGCCGGTGTCTGCCGTGCAGTGAAGGCGCAGCCACCACAGCTTCCGACACGACTTCACCAGTCTGTAACAGAGCAGAGCAGCAGAGCCGTCACACACAAACACAGCGGCACCAGCCGGCCGGACGTACGAGTCAGTGTCAGTGTCAGTATTTCAGTGTCGGTGTGTTGGTGTCAGTGACAATGCGTCGGTGTCAGTGTGTCGGTGTCAGTGTTTCAATGTCAATGTGCAAGTGTCACTGTGTTAGTGTCAGTGTGTCAGTGTCAGTATGTCAATGTGCCTGTGTCAGAGTGTCAGTCATTGTGTCATAGCCGGTGTCAGTCAGTGTCAGTGAGTCAATGTCAGTGTGCAAGTGTCAGTGCGTCAGTGTCAGTGTGTCAGTGTCAGTGTGTCAGTGTCAGTGTGTCAGTGTCAGTGTGTCAGTGTCAGTGTGTCAGTGTCAGTGTGTCAGTGTCAGTATGTCAGTGTCAGTGTGTCAGTGTCAGTGTGTCAGTGTCAGTGTGTCAGTGTCAGTGTGTCAGTGTCAGTGTCAGTGTGACTGTGTCAGTGTTAGTGTGAGTGTCGGTGTGTCATAGTGTCAGTGTCAGTGTATGCGTGTCAGTGTGTCAGTGTGTCAGTGTGTCAGTGTCAGTGTCAGTGTCAGCGTCTGACACGACCCGCCTCGCCACTGTCTGCTGACTGACCTGGTGACCGCTGCTGCTGTGAAGGCCGTCTCTGCCGGCCGCTGGAGGTCCCCCAGTGTAAGGTCCTCCAGCCCGGGGCAGCCGCTGAGACTGTCCAGCACGGAGTCAGGGACGCCGCCGGACAGAGTGAGACTGTGCAGCTCAGGGCACCTGGTGAGGGGCTCCAGGCTCACGGTGTCAGGGACGCCGCCGGACAGGGTGAGATACCGCAGCCTAGGGCACCTGGTGAGGGGCTCCAGGCTCACGGTGTCAGGGACGCCGCCGGACAGGGTGAGACGCTCCAGCTCAGGGCACCTGGTGAGGGGCTCCAGGCTGCCGGCCGTGTGATCACTACAATCTGGAAAACACGCAGACACATACAGACAGGATCAGTTGGCTGTAATATATGTAAATATACGGAAAAAAACGAAACGTCTATGAATTCGCATGGTTTTATGGACACCGTAAGCCATGATATAACAGTGGTACCTACTATATGATATGCCACATAAACATGAATGAATGTGATAACATAAATGAATGAACATGATAATATGAATGTTCATGTTATCTACGGATATGCAATCAGTTCACCCTATGCATTGAAGTGCATTGAACATTGCATTACAATCGCAATATGTAGTTCAACTAACTATGAGGGAATATGTCACTGATTGAACAGTCCTCTTCCATTTTGGAGCTCAATTAGCTTCATTATTTCACAAAGCACATTGGCTATGCATCACACCTGTCTCCATGAGGTCCGACAAAGGCACACCGTTACTCGATGTCCGCCATTCACTGAGCCCGTATATCAGCGGCCTGTCCGTGCTGCCGCTGCTCACCGTATATCTCCAGTCGTGTTACCGTCCGTCCCAGGTCAGCCAGGTGACTGATGGTGTCGGCAGCCACCCCCTGGAGCGACACTGACAGACCGCCCCACGGGTGTTCCGGCCACCTCGGCTCCGTCACCTCCGGCCCTGTCGGACAAAGCTGTGTCAGCTGACTGCAGTCGGACAGAGCTGCCGCCAGCTCCCCGCTGCACCACTGACACCAGAGTGTCAGACACTGACATAGTCAGCACTGAAACAGACGAGCGGCCGCACAGCAATTTTTAGCACCAGCAGTCAAATGTATGTATAATGTGAATATGAACATAATATGTATATGCGATAAGTATATGCGTAATACAATAGTCTATGAAACTACTTATACTACTCTCATTGGTTGCACTGAGTCTATAATCATCCCTCGGCTCATTGGAAATAACTGCTCACGAATTGTAACAATGCCTGCATTCCCGTGCTGGCCGCCTTCGATCGTGGCGCCACCTATACTCTGTATAACCGCCGCGCCAGTGCCGCGGCCAGTCAGTCTCGTCAGTCTGCTCAGACTCGTCAGCGAGCTATCTAAATAGTCAGTCAGTGTCAGTTGTCGAATAATGCTCGATACGTTTGTTCGGAAATTTGCTGCTTGTGACAATGCAACTATCGCTAGTACCTCAACTTAAAAATCACCCCGTGACGTTACACTAATACTCCACGCATACCTACCTATGCCACAAGCATGAACACTATCGAAGGCATGCATTGAACCCCTTCCCCCTCTCACCACAATACGAGTAATATACACGATTAACGATGAAACTTGCTAGTTGAGGCTGATCAGTTCGTCCATTTGCCGTTTTCGCTGACCATTTGCATATACCGGCATTACATGTGTGATCTAAGATATATCACCTCTGACATTGAGGAGTCTGAGGTCCTCCGGCAGCTGCCCCCTCAGTAGCGGGAGGTCGGCGGCGGAGACTGATAGGTCCTGCAGCTCAGGGCACCTGGTGAGGGGCTCCAGGCTGCCGGCCGTGTGATCAGTACAATCTGGAAAACACACAGACACACATACAGACAGGATCAGTTGGCTGTAATACATGTCAATATATGACAAAACGAAACAACACTTAATAATTCACATGGTTTCATGGACACAGTAGACAATGGTAAAACAGTGCTATTATATGATATATGCAATGTTAAGCAAATGCACTGAACTTCATTGAACAGTGCAACACAATTGTTATGAGTATGATCAACTAACTCTGAACGAATATGTCACTGAGTGAACAGTCCTCCATTTTGGAGCTCAATTGGCTTCATTATTTCGCAAAGCACATTGGCTATGTATCACTTCTGTCTCCATGAGGTCCGACAACGGCACACCGTTACTCGGTGTCCGCCATTCGCTGAGCTCGTATATCAGCGGCATGTCCGTGCTGCCGCTGCTCACCGTATATCTCCAGTCGTGTGACCGTCCGTCCCAGGTCAGCCAGGTGACTGATGGTGTCGGCAGCCACCCCCTGGAGCGACACTGACAGATCATCATCCTCGTCCCATCCCGGCCAGCTCGGCTCCGTCACCTCCGGCCCTGTCGGACAGAGCTATGTCAGCTGACTGCAGTCGGACAGAGCTGTCGCCAGCTCCCCGCTGCACCACTGACACCAGAGTGTCAGACACTGACACAGCCAGCACTGACACAGCCGAGTGGCCGCACAGCAATTTTTGGCACCAGCACTCAGCAGTCATAAGTAACTAGGTATGTAGAATGTGAATATGAACATAATAAGTACCTATATGCGATAAGTATATGCGTAATAATAAGTAATATACAATAGCGTAAGTAACATAATAGTCGTATAGCCGCCGCTCCAGGGCCGCGGCCAGTCAGTCTCGTCAGTCTGCTCAGACTCGTCGTCAGCGAGCTATCTATATAGTCAGTCAGTGCCAGTCGTCGATTAATGCTCAATACGTTTGTTCGGAAATTTGCTGCTTGTGAGAATGCAACTATCGCTAGTACCTCAACTTTTAAATCACCCCGTGACGTTACACTAATATTCCACGCATATGCCACAAGCATTAACACTATCGAAGGGCATCTGGGGCATTCCACGATAGATCGTACCAGGCCCGTCACCCTCATCTCTCAGATTTGAATGAAAATTGGTACAAGGGGTAATCATAGGCTCCAAAAACACCTGCCAAAATATCAGACTTCTCAGATGAAAACTTTTTTAGTTACATTGCATAATATTTTCTTAACTTCAGATTGTAAGGGTGAGTTTGATGAGCTATAACTCAAAAACGAGCTAAGCAAGCAACAAACGGTAAACAGCTTTGAACTAACGATGAATCAAAGATAAATACAGTATTTTTAAAATTGGAATGAAAAGCTTAACATATTGAAAAAAAAAAAGTTGTCGTATTTTTTTTTTAAATTGTCTTTAACCCTATTCCTGGCGGGGGAGGGGGCCTCAGGAGCCCCCCCCCCCCTGAGGTTTTTTGGTTATATCTCCCAAACGCGTTGAGCTAGGAAGCTCAAATTTTCTGACTTTTCCTAAAAGGCTTCTACGCAACAGGTCTGAAAATTTTGAGTTGATCTGACCTCAGGTCAGGTCACCAGAGGCGGTTTGGTGACGCTACCTCAGAAAAGTTTGCAATCACGCCAGAGCTAGAGTTTTTGACCGATCAATTTCTTCTCTTCAGGGTTTAGTTAGGGTCCCAGTATGTGCAATTTGTATATCTCGGAATTTTGATATCAGTGACCTAAGGTCAGGTCAATTTCGCGACCTCCCCATTATAAGTCAATGGGGGAAAAATCAACTCCCTGTTTTTACCACTAAAACGGGTCGGAATGGCCCCATATACCATACATGACTTCATATACGATCAACCTTCACTACCTTGAGGTCTGTTTTGCTGTTGGGCAGCTGTGAGGTCATGTGACGTCATCAAAGGTCACCAAAGGTTTTTGGCCAATAACTCCGTACAGGAACAAGATACAGACGCGTGGATGGTCTCATTGTGTTCAGCTCGTCAAGACGCATCGAAAGATATACATGATGACCTCGAGGTCACGTGACCTGAGGTCAACCTTTGACCTTGACCTTTCGAGGTCAACATATATATCATTCGATGCGGATTGACGAGAGGATCACGATGATGCCCTTAGTTTGTTCCTATCTTGACTAATTCGAAAGTTATTCGAGAAAAACTCTCTCCATATCTAGTGCCGCCATTTTGACTTTTTCGACCCCTGTGACGTCATCTTTGACCTGACCTGAAAATGACCTTAGTAAAAATTGTAGATCTTGGCCGTGCGTATCCGATGCCGTTTACCGCTTGTCGCTATCTTGCTTCGTTCTCGAGATCTCAGGGGGGGGCCGAATCGGCCCCCCCCCGCCAGTTTCTTGTCCCGGCGGAGCCCGCCAGGAATAGGGTTAAGGGCCCTTGGGACCAAAATTTTTGCCATTTTTATTTCTTCAAAATAAACCTCAGGTCCTTTAAAATCAAAATGCAAAAAATTAGAAAGGTGTTCTTTCTATAAGTTCCTCATTTAACCCGCGCACCGACGGGGGGGCGGATATCCGCCCCCCCTGATGTTTTTCGCGAATAGCGGGAAAACTGCGGCGCGTAGCGCCGCGAAATTTGGTATGACTATAACCTCATCAATTTTACACATGGTGTGCAAGTTTGAACCTCCTACCTTTTAAGGTCAGGGCACCAGGTCACTTTGAATGACCCAACCTCAAGTCAATTTTTTGCAACTTTGTCACCGTGCCAGAGCTACAGTAGATGTCGGAGGCCTTTGAAAGTCGCAGGATATTATTAGGTCATTAGTAGCTACAATTTGAATATCTCGGAATTTTGATATCGGTGACCTAAGGTCAGGTCAATTTCGCGACCTCCCCATTATAAGTCAATGGGGGAAAAATCAACTCCCTGTTTTTACCACTAAAACGGGTCGGAATGGCCCCATATACCATACATGACTTCATATACGATCAACTTTCACTACCTTGAGATCTGTTTTGCTGTTGGGCAGCTGTGAGGTCATGTGACGTCATCAAAGGTCACCAAAGGTTTTTGGCCAATAACTCCGTACAGGAACAAGATACAGACGCATCGATGGTCTCATTGTGTTCAGCTCGTCAAGACGCATCGAATGATATACATGATGACCTCGAGGTCACGTGACCTGAGGTCAACCTTTGACCTTGACCTTTCGAGGTCAACATATATATCATTCGATGCGGATTGACAAGAGGATCACGATGATGCCCTTGGTTTGTTCCTATCTTGACTAATTCGAAAGTTATTCGAGAAAAACTCTCCATATCTAGCGCCGCCATTTTGACTTTTTCGACCCCTGTGACGTCATCTTTGACCTGACCTGAAAATGACCTCAGTAAAAATTGTAGATCTTGTCCGTGCGTATCCGATGCCGTTTACCGCTTGTCGCTATCTTGCTTCGTTCTCGAGATCTCAGGGGGGGCGGTCATCCGCCCCCCCGTCGGTGCGAAGTTGGCGCAGACCCCCGTCGGTGCGCGGGTTAAATGTATACAAAATGGGTTTCCGGGGGGTCGGTACGACCCCACCGCGCCGTTTCGCCTCTAATGGAGCTAGAACCTTGCGGAAAAAAACGAGCATGTGCGCCGTTACAAGATGCATCGAATGATACCAAATTTTAAGGTCTCGGGTTCATTGGTGACCCCTGAGGTCATTTCAAGTGACCCAAAATTACGGGTCCGGTTTTTGATAGATAACTTCGCAACAAATGGTCGCAGAGCCGCGATTTTAGCATCTTTGTGTTTGCCTAGCTCCGGCGCGTCGAATGGTATACTGTTTGTTCTGGTGAAGTCAGCTTAACCCCGCGGGGCTGGGGGGGGGTAAATTTTACCCCCCCATCGCGAATTTTTGCGATATCTCAAAAACGGCGGCGCGCAGCGCCGCCAAACTTTCAGTACCTTTTCTTACATCAATTTGACACGTTCCCTGAAAATTTGAGCGAAATCCGTCGGAAATTTTTTGAGAAATTGACGTTTTAGTGACGTCATGTTCACCATTTTCGCCTCAAAAACGGCAAAAGTTCAAACGCCGCTAACATCTTCATTTTTAAAGGAATCAAGACGTAACAAAAAAGGTTATACGTAATTTTACTTTGTCTATCAAATGGCTATCTCGGTTTTTTGAAAATGTTGGATTTTGGCCTAATTTTTTTTTAAAAAATGACTTTTTTGGGAAAATCATTATAAAATCCAAAATTTTGAGTCTATTAAAAAAACCGGTATATATGTCAGAGAAGTGGTCTATGTGCACCTACATACCAAATTTTAGAAGAATCGGTTCAAAAATGTGGGAGTTATTCAAAATTTTATGACGTCACGACACACAATTTTTTTGAAAAATGACTTTTTTGGAAGTTCTAGACCTCGTACGGAAACAAAAATAGCACCATTCGATTTGCCGTGAAAAACTGCATCAGATAGACACCTTTTTAGGCCTTAACAACCAACTTCAAAATTTGACCTCACTTGACCTGACATTGACCTGACCTCGACCTGAAATTCATCCAGAGGTGGTCCATATCACTTATTCAGTGTGCCTATTGAACTCTATGAGTAAAAATGACCCATAAAACATGTGTCGCACATGCCCTTTTCTATATTTTGTTTTTTGGTGACCTGACCTGACCTGACCTGACCTTGACCTTGACCTCTGAATGATATTGTATGCAACGAATATTGTCTTGGTAGCCTAAGAACACGTTTTGGGCGATCAGTCTCAGTCCATGACTCCATTCTTCGGCAACTACGGTGCAAGGCCGATACTGTAGAAACTTGCAATTTGTACCCTTGACCTGACCTTGACCTTGACCTCAAACTTTAATATAAGTACATGTTTTTAGTAGTTCGTGATGAGAGCTTTCGATTGGCGTTTGAATTTTCCAAATCAGACCATTAGTTCGGGAGATAACAGGGGGGGGGGTAAAATTTACCCCCCCCAGCCCCGCGCGTTCGGCTGGAGACCCCAGCCCCGCGCGGGTTAAGTCGCTGACCTCGGGTAAGCACACTGCCGTGTATTTGGCTCCGCGCCCCGACCGGGCGGCCCACCCGGCAGCCAGCCCCCGGGCATCACGTGACCGCCCCGAGTCCGCGGCAAAGCCAACCAGCGCGGCGATGGACAAACAGCGCCGGCACAGAGATGGTTAACAGTCGGGTCAGGCCACGAAGCTGGGCGAATGAGATCATTTTGCACATCATTCGATTCACAGGGTCTTCCCGAGTCCATTGGTAGCCTTCCCGTCTCTCTAGCTCAGTTTGATCGAGAGTTATTGACGAAAAACTCTTATGACCCTAGTGACGTACGAATGACGTCACGCAAGGTCAACAATGCAAAAGTGAGGCAAAAATGACTTCAATTGAACTTTCCGTAACCAGTGATGTCACTAGGCAGCTTTACCACACCATTTGTAGGCTCTCTTCCGAAATCACAATTCGAGACCATTACGGTAACGCAAAATAAGTACATTTATAGAAAGAACACCTTCCTAATTTTTTGCATACTACTTGAAAATGATCCAAAAATGTTTTTATTTGGATTATCCGTCTTAGAGTTACAGCCCGCCAAACTTGGGGCTGCAACGCAAGATCCAAAACATGTTATACACTATAACTCAAAAACCACTCATCTGATAAGCCTGAAATTGTTACAGGAGGATTCAGAGCCCCTGATTGCCCCTTAGACCAATTATCGTTAAAATCCGAGAGATGAGGGTGTCAAATTGGAAAAAAGTGGTACGATCTATCGTGGAATGCCCCACCTGTAAAGTGTGTGTCACTAGCCGCGTTTACATAGGGCTAGTTGCCAGATAGTGGAATTTCCACTAACAGAGGGCTCCCGAGAAATACGCCATGGCCAATATCCTGGACGCAATTCGGTGTGCAGACGAAAATATGCATGTGAGTGCTAGAAATTCGTAAATTACATTATTTCATTGCCTTTTTTTGTTGAAATCACGTGATGACAAGCTCAGCAAATCTATTCATGGTGGCTTACGTGGCAAATTGGCTTTCCTTTGTGGGATAATGCCATTTTTATTAGCTCTAATTTGATTAGCGTATGACAGGTGTTCGTGTAAAATAAGCAATTTTACCTATTTCCTTCATCAGTTTGGTAGCTGAAACAGCTACCAATTTACTTCCACTATGACAGTTTCCAGTAACATATGCTACTGATTGGCTAATATTAGCCAATCAGATCTCTGGAGTTCCCCGCAGTGCGTTACAACTATGACGCGGCAAAGACATATTTGGACATATCATTTCTATATTGATATGCCTATCTACATTGCGTTGGCCTTGTGTGGATGTCATCAAGAGAAATATTTTTGCCTAAGGTCTGTGAGACGCTAGTCGCTACTCTTCTATACGTTATAATACCCTTTTTCAATATAAATACGGTGCCGTGTTCTGACTGCAGACTCCTGGTAAGTTTGTGAAGGTCTCACGGAAGGGTCGAGAGCGCTCTTTCGCTTTTCGATCCAGCAGGCAACAGCAATGATTTTTGTAAGGGAGTATCAGTGGAAGTCACAAATTTATTTAAAAGTTGGTAAAGTTGTTTTGGTTTAAAAGTTGGTGCATTTGCCTTGTCAAGGGTATGGAACCTCAATATATTGCTTAGTCATATTTCCAGGATGTTGATAGGTATGCTTGGAAAAATATGTTTTGATAATGTCGAGAAATGTAGCAAGGACCTTCCTATCTTCAAATCAGTTGCTCCCTACAGTTTCATGATTTTAAGGTGTGCATGAAATAATGAGAAAAGGTAAAAATAAAAATATGAACAAAATTTTTGTTAATTCATGATGCATGATAGAAAAATAATTTTCTGTCGTTGATTAACCCGCGCCCTGCTGGGGGGGGTGTTTGAACACCCCCCCCCCTTGTGGTTTTTCGCGAATAGCTCAAAAACGGCGGCGCGGAGCGCCGCCGTTTTTGGTACACCTTATCATACATCAATTCTACACATGTTGTGAAAATTTCAGACCAAGGTCAATCAAGGTCAGGTCACCAGGTCACTTGAAGTGACCTCACCTCATAAAAAGTTTCAATGTCTGTCATAGCTACACCGAGTGACCGATCGCTTTGAAACTTTCAGCGATTGCTAAGAGCAATAGCATGTACAAAATGTATATCTCAGAATTTTGATATCGGTGACCTAAGGTCAGGTCAATTTTGCGACCTCCCCATTATAAGTCAATGGGAGAAAATTGAAATGCGCCTCTTTTGGACGAAAGATATTATAAACACTCCCAAACACCGAATTACAAGTAGTTTAGACACACTGAACATGAAAATAGTGTCCGTGACCCTTGTTTATGCCCTGAGGTCATCTTAGGTCACGAATGGTATCTAAAAGTTTTTCGCAAATAACTTTTGATAGATGCATGCTAGAGCGATGAAAACGCCTTAGATGTGTTCAGCTCGACGATACGGATCGACTGATATGCAACATGACCCTTTCCGGTCAGGTCATGACCTTGACCTGAGGTCAAATTTTTAAGTTGACCTTTCAAGGTCAAGTTATAGTTCATTCGATGCGTCTTGACGAGAGGAACACGATGCCGGTAAAAGTAAGCTCGTACAAGACTTGGGTCAAAAGTTATTGCAGAAAAACTGTTTCCGAAAAAATCGGCTATTTTTGCAGTTTTTGCCCCCTGCAGGCAAAACCGTTGACGTTAGGTCAAATCTGAGAGAATTACTCAGAAAGGGCGTTAATAGGGCTATCGAATGCGCTTTTCCGCGGCGCTGTAGCTCTATTGGTTCCCGAGTTATGCGTTGGCTTCTTGGAAATTTTCTATATTCGACCTGGAAATCGGCGAAATTTTGCCTTCAATGACCTCTGGTGACCTGACCTTTGACCTGACCAAAAAATTGACCGAAGTGATTTCGTCATTATTTTTGACGCTCTTTCGAACGCCGCCTTCCGCGTATCGCTACGTGGCCCAGGAGCCGAGTTACAAGGGGGGGTGTTCAAACACCCCCCCCCAGCAGGGCGTGGAAATCCAGGACCCCCAGCCGGGCGCGGGTTAAAGCAAGGCTTGCGACTGAACCATAATGATAATGTGCATTGACTGCTGCGCAGTGTCCCAAAATTTGTAGATGTGGGTGGGAAACGACATCGAAATGCAAAAAAGCATTTTCCACTCTCACATCCAGTTTTCAAGCCCAATTTTCCACTCCCAATTCCACCGAGAAGGAGCAATTGCGGGAATGGTTGTTTTACATCTGTCACAATTGTAGATAGATTAATGTTTTTGACCATTTTCCCACTATTTTTGGGCCTTACCTGACCGACAATTTTTCACTCATCGTTTTTTTTTTTTTTGTCAGCAATTTTCCCCTCTGACACCCAAGCAAAAATAGGATTTTGGTACATTGGCAATGTCCCAAAATTTGTCGATTTGGGTGGGAAACGACATCCAAATTAAATTCATTTTTCACTCTTACCACCAATATTTAAGAATAATTGTCCACTCCCAACCAAGAAAACTTAGGATTATTTACCAGGAGCAGTTGTGTGGATGCCAGGTTTAGCATCAAACATTCTACACCCTAGAATGAAATACATGCTTTTGTTGTTTCTCACTCCTTTTAGATCTCATCGAATCAGCAGTTTTCTACCTCCCCCCCATTTTGGTGGGTATTTTTCCCCTCTGACACCCATGACAAAACTCAATTTTGGGACACTGCTACGCCGGACGCCGGTGAGACCATCTTGCGCCGAAATTCGGTGCAAGCGATTTTGCGCCGAAATTTCTGAGTGATTTGCGCCAAAAATTAGGTGCCCACTGCTATTGCTTAACGACGCTTGGCGACGTTCAACAAGGTTTTCCATGCCTATCTCTACGCCGAAGGGTGAGGTCTCACCTGGGCGGCCGTTCCTCCGCTGAGTAGACTCAGGGCGGCTCGCCAGTTCGAGCACGCAACGACCGGGGCGGGGACGTCCCGCCCCGCAACCTCTCCAGAGCTGCCCACGGGGCGAATCTGCTGCTAAATTGACCGGCGTACCGCATAAATTCTCGGTGGTTAGCAGCCTTAACGCCTAAAGAGACCCTCCCACCTTCAAAAAAGCTAATGAATTGGCATAAAAGTGATGTCCAATGGATGAGAGTGAGCAAAAAGGAATATCTACTGGTGTACATTAGTTTCCATCGAAAAATATTCACTGTTTTTTACAGATATTACACATATTATTTATTTCCCGGGGCCTACGCTGTTCATACGAAGTCTTTGGGAAACCGTTATTTGGTATTTTAAAAGTGCGACCGATGTTGCGCGCAAAGCAGCATATACCACCACTGCTTCTTGATGATGTTAGGATGTACAAAACTATGGTCCTTTTAAAGAAGATAATGTATTTTACTTGACGAGAATGCTGCAAAAATTCCTCTAATAATTATAACCAGTAATTACTTCTATGATATACGTATGAAGGTACCTATTTTGCAACTGTGTCAAAGCACAAAAGAACAGCATTCTGACAGCTCACTGTGTTATGTGTAAATGGCAAGTTTGGTTAAACTTGGTCAGTGCTGAACTTGGATTTTAATTGCTAATTGTTTTGTCATTTCAGAGTGTTAATGGAAACAGACGATACTGAGCTGGGGCTGGATGCAGGAGGCGACGGACGCTGTGGTGTGCTGGGCAAAATAGTCCTAGATGCTGGTAGCGGGTGAAATACGCAGCTGCTCGTCGTCTCCTAGAGCGCCGCGGACGCCGTGGACTGCGCCATCAAAGTCGACGGAAAGTCGGTTCCAGCAGCCGACCGTCTCAAACTACTCGGAGCCACCCCCTCAACCTGCTCCTTCACTTCGGGGCCCATTGCCGCAGTCTCCGCTCCCGAGTGCTCCCCGGATCCAGCAGCTTCGCAAGCTGACAGCGCGGGGCTGGGGACTAGAGGAACGACAGCTCTGCGCTGTAGCGTCTGGATACGTCCGTGGAGTGCTGGTGCACGCGGCCGCCACCTGGCTCCTGGTGACGCCACAATCCCACGTGGAACTCCTCCAGAGGGAGATGCGGGCGGTGACCTGTATATCACCGGCTGCCCCTTGTTTACCCCAGCCCACGCAGTGATGGCGGAGGCCGGACTGATTGATGCCGGTGCCCGCTGGCCGCCCGGCGAGACGTGCTGGTAGCGAAGCTCTTCGCCAAGGCGCACGCGCTCCCCGAGGGCAAGCCCTCAGGACTATCGCGGAAGATGGGCCGCCCAGCCGACTAAAGTCGGTGACGGGCTGGCGTGGGGAAGGGCACGAAACCTGGCGAGCGGCTGGGATAATCTCTGATTCATGCTCGTGTCGCCAGTCGCGAGTGACATCTGTGTGCTGCGCGCGCGTCCAAGATTGCGGGCGGCGATGAGGCGCAGTCGGCCGCCGCCGCCGAGAAGCCGTCTGAGATGGAGCTGCTTCGGGGCATGCTGCAGCAGCAATTGGAGCTGGCTGCAGCGGCAGCGCGACGTGAGGACCGGATGGCCGCGCTGATGGAGCGGGTGCTTCCCGGCCCGACGGCCGTGCAGGACGCCACGGCACCCGCCCAGGCAGCCGCGGGGCCCGATTCCGGCGCCCGGCCGCGTGCACGCATGCCCGCCGCCGGCACGCCCACGCCCCGGCTGGCGGCTACCGCTACCCTCAAGGAGTTTGAGGCCTGGAAAGAGAAGTTCTCCGGCTACTGCCTCCTCACCTTTTGTTGTTGTTTATTGGGGCGCACCGGCGTCCACGATCTCACCGAGGCTGAGCAGCGGGCCGCCCTGCTCGCTGTTCTCGACGACGACTGGGCCCGCGTGGTCCGGTTTGGCCTGCCCATCCCGGCCGAGGCGTCCATGGCCGATGTAATCACCGCCATGCACGCCCACCTTCGGCGGCAGCGGAACGTGGTGATCGACCGCTGCGAGTTTAACATGCGGATGCTGGAGCCAGGCGAGTCAGTGGACGATTTTATATGCGCCCTGAAGGAGATAGCGTCCTGCTGCGATTTTTGCCCGAACTGCACCGATGATAGGTTCCGAGACCATCTGGTGGTGGGCACCAGTGATGACGAGGCCAGACGCCGCATGCTGGAACTGCCCGATCTGACCTTCCAGATGGCCGCCGACCTGTGCCGGGCGTCCGAGAGCGCCCGTCTCAACAGCTCGGCGATCCGTGGCCCGGGCGAGCCGTCTCTGCGCCGGCTCTCCGAGTACCGGCGACAACGCGGTCGGCCGAGCGGCGCGGACTCGCGCCCGGCCGACCAGACCCGGCGGTGTGACCGCTGCGGTGCCGCGCAGCACACGGACGGTCGTGCCTGCCCCGCCCTGGTTCGCACCTACCACCGATGCCACGAACGGGACCACTTTTCCTCGGTCTGCCGGCATGGCGCGGGCACTGAAGAGCGGCGCCGGCAGACGCCTAGTTCCGAGCGCAGCCACCAGGGACAGGACTGGCGCCACCGTAGCGCGAGCAGCAGCCGCCAGGGGAGGGGCCGGCGCCACCGTAGCGCAATCAGCCGCCGCTGTGTCAGCACGGCTGCCGACGCGTCGCACCGGCAGGTTTCGGTGCTGGCAGCGAATGCAACCACGAGAGACACGGGGAACCGGCAGCAGTCAGCGCCGCCGGCAGCCCGGACGCCGGGCGCGCGCCTCAACAGTGTGACGGCCCACCGGTCGCCGCAGGTCTGGCTACAGCTGCACCTACCAAACGGAGTCAGGCGGTCGACCGTATGGACGCCCGACACCGGCGCCGAGATATCAGCCCTCTCACTGCAACAAGCCGAGTCCATGGGAGTGAGCAGAGCGGACCTCACGCCCTCCACGGCTGTGCTGTGGGCCGCCGACAGCCGCCGGCTGGACTGTGTGGGCACGTGCGCCCTCACCCTGCAGCTCGGTGACGTCATACAGACCGTGCAGGTGTCCGTTCTGCGAGCACTGCACTCACCACTGCTGTCGTGGCACGATTGTATCGGCCTGGGAATTCTACCGGCGAGCTTTCCCCGGCATATTTGCCAGCGCGGCTCGGCAGCCGAGACTGGGACGGACGGTGGGGCACCGGAGCCGCCGCCGCCCGGCGAGCCGCCTGACGCCCCCGCCGCCGGCAGACAGCCCGCACTACGGCGCTGCAGCGGCACGACGGCGGCACCTGAGGAGACCCGGGACCTAAGCCGAGTCTCTGCCGCCGACCGGCCGGCCGCCAGCTCGGCCGGCGCCGACCCGACCGGGCGGGCGCCGCCGCCC
The DNA here is from genome assembly GCF_019059575.1 of Amphibalanus amphitrite. Classification (NCBI taxonomy): domain Eukaryota; kingdom Metazoa; phylum Arthropoda; class Thecostraca; order Balanomorpha; family Balanidae; genus Amphibalanus; species Amphibalanus amphitrite. Next base: position 2,165,434 of record NW_024881504.1, read on the forward strand.
GGCCCTACGCGCGCGCCGCCGCCCGGCCGCGCGCACGGCCCGGCCGCCGGTGGCACCCCCTCCGCACGGCAGCGGCGGGCAGATTTCGACAAATTGAAAGCCGAGTTCCCGAGGGTCTTCGATACGAAGTCGACCCTGCTGAAGATGACGTGGGAGCCGATGAAGATCGAGCTGACGGACGACGCCGTCCCTCACGCTGTGACCACCGCCCGGAATATCCCGTTCTGTTGGCGAGAGGACGTGCGACTGCAACTCGACGAGCTGATGGAAAAGGACATCATCGAGCCGGTGGAGCACCCCACAGACTGGTGTCATCCGATCGTTCCTGTGGCCAAGGGGTCGTCAGACGGCACAGTGTCCGGCTGTCGGCTGACCGTGGACTTCACGAAACTGAACCGGTTCGTGAAGCGACCGACGTACCCGGTCCGCTCGCCTCAAGACGCAGTCGCCTTCGTCTCACCCGGCGCTGCGTACTTCACCAAGCTGGACAGCAAGGCGGGGTACCACCAGGTCCCCATCCGGCCAGAAGACAGAGACCTGACGTGTTTTATCACGCCGTGGGGCCGCTACCGGTACCTGAGTGCTCCAATGGGAATCGTCAGCTCTGGCGACGTGTACAACCAGCGCGGTGACGCCGCGCTCGGCGACATCCCGCGCACGTGTAAGGTCGTGGACGACGTCCTGGCCTATGACGCTGACTACGCCGCCCACCTGCAGCACGTGCGGCAGATTCTGCTGAGGTGTGACCAGCACGGTATCACACTCAACCCGGACAAATGTCAGTTCGCGGAAGACGAGGTCGAATTCTGCGGCTTTCGCATCAATTCGGCTGGCTATACCGCCGACGGCAAGAAAGTCCGTGCCATCCAGGCCTTCCCCAGGCCGGGCAACATCACCGACCTACGGTCGTTCCTCGGCCTGGTGACCCAGCTCGGCGCCTTCTCCCCAGAGGTCGCCGCCGCCGCCTAGCCGCTGAGACAGCTGCTGCGGCCGCGGAACGCGTGGCTGTGGACGCCAGCGCACGAGCAGGCGTTCAGCGCGGTGAAGATGGCACTCACGTCACCTCCCGTGCTCGACTTCTTCGACCCTCGCCGCCGCACAGTCCTGAGACTGACGCCGCTCGCTCCGGCGGCCTGGGCTACTGCCTGCTGCAGCAAGACGCCGCAGGCCGGTGGCGACTGATCCAGTGCGGCTCACGCTTCCTATCGGACGCCGAGTCGCGGTACGCCGTGATCGAGTTGGAGCTGCTGGCCCTGGCCTGGGCCTGCAAGAAATGCAGCATCTATCTCGGCGGGATGCAGCGGTTTGAAGTCCTGACCGATCACCGGCCGCTCATCCCGATCCTCAACAGTAAGAGCCTTGCGGAGATCGAAAATCCACGGCTCCAGCGGCTACGAGAACGGCTGGCGCCGTTCAACCTGCTCGCCACCTGGCGGCAAGGCAAGCTGCACGCCATCCCGGACGCGCTGTCGCGCGCGCCGGTGGATGACCCGGCGCCTGAGGACGAGGAAGCCGAGAGGGACGCCAGCCATCAGCTCGCCAGCGTGCTCTCACGGCTGGCCACCGACGGGGCGGACGACAGTCCCAGCCCGTTCAAAGACGCGGCGCTGACAGAGGTGCGCGCCGCCGCCGCCGCCGATCCGGAGCTCATCACACTCACTGACCTGATCCTGAACGGGTTTCCAGAGCACCGGTCACAGCTGGACCCGCGCCTCCGACCGTACTGGGGAGTTCGGGACCGGCTGGCCGTGGATGACGGCCTGCTGGTGTGCGGCCAGCGGCTCGTGATACCGCCCAGTCTGCGGCGCGCCACGCTCGAGCGCCTGCACGCCAGTCACCAGGGCGTCGAGCGCACCAAACGCCGCGCGCGGCAGGTAGTCTACTGGCCGTTCCTGGACAGTGACATTGCGAACCATGTCGGAGCGTGCCCAGCCTGCCAGCAGTACCTGCCCAGTCAGCAGAAGGAGCCGCTGATGCCGGAAAAGACGCCATCACGAGTGTTTGAGGCTGTCTCCGCTGACTTCTTCGCCTGGGCCGGCCGCACGTTCCTGGTATACGCGGACCGGCTGTCCGGGTGGCCGTTTGTGTCGCACGTGGCCGGCGAGGCGACTGCCAGAGACCTGGTCTGCAGCCTGCGCCAGATGTTCGCGGCCACCGGCGTGCCCACCACCCTCCGGACAGACGGTGGACCCCAGTTCACCGCCCGGCTCACCCGAGAGTTTCTGCGCCGCTGGGGAGTGGAGCACCAGATCTCCACACCGCACTACCCTCAGTCTAATGGGCACGCCGAGTCGGCGGTCAAGGCCCCCAAACGGCTCATCCAGAAGGCGACCAGCAGCGGTGAGCTCGACACGGACGCCTACGCTCAGGGGCTGCTGGAGCTGCGCAACACGCCGCGCGCCGACGGCCGCTCTCCGGCTCAGGTCCTATTCGGCCACCCGCTGAGATCGGCAGTGCCGGCGCACCACCGGTCCTTCGCCGACTGCTGGCAGCGGGCGGCGGACGACTGTGACGCCAGGGCCGCCGCGCAGCAACAGGAAACAGCCGAGCGGTACGACACGACAGCCCGCCAGCACAGCGCGCTCACCATGGGTCAGCGTGTGCTCGTCCAAGACCCGCGGTCGGGGCTGTGGGACCGCGTCGGCGTCATCACGGCGGTCGGACAGCGGCGCGACTACCTGGTCCGACTGCCCAGTGGCCGAGTCTACTGGCGGAACCAGCGCCATCTGCGACCCCAGAGATCTCTCATCTCGGAGGGCGCCGCCACACCTGCACCCGGGCGCCGGCAGCAGCTCGCTCCGAGCTCGGCACCCGACGGCACGGAGGAGACCGCCGCCGCTGCGCCGGCGGGCGGACAGCCGGCACCACCGGTACTGCGGAACAGCGCCGACGACCCCAGCTCAGTGCGCCGTGGGACGCGCCGCCGTCGCCGTCCGGCCCGACTGACCGTGCGCTGGGCGGACCAGACGTACGACTGAGTTCGTGCGTCCACACTGTGTGTGGTGTACATTTTTGTTTATGTGTTAGACCGTAGACGCAATGCGTATCTTGTACCGACGCATGCGTCTTGAGGGGGGGGGTGTTGTGATGGGGCACGTTTTCCTTTCCCTTCATTTGGTCTCACCCCCCGGTCATATGGAAGCACATAAAAAATAAACAGTTCCATGGTCGCCGCCATCGTGTTTCGGTCGTCCTGTGTCGCTCCAGGGATATCGCCGTGTTAATCGCCACTACCGACCATAACAGAACTGACGCATCGGCGGAAGCGGGAGTCCGCAGCGGAGAAGCCTTCGTGGAGTGTACACGGGTGAGGGAAATGAATGCTAAGTGTATCCAAATTGAAGGCACTGCTCTCGAATGATATAAATACTGAACAGCTTTGGATTGTTTATTTTCCAAATGTTTACTTTCAGGACGAGTACTCCTTGTCATTCGGTCGTCAACTCCTCTCTCCGACCCCGGCTTAGCGCAGGCACGTATAACCTAGAATTTGGCCGAGGGGGGGGGGGGAGCGGAGGAATCCCGTAGAGAGAGCCTCCTACCTACAGAAGGCCCTCTACCCGAGGAGTCAGAGGGGTCCTAGTGGTCAGACACAGACACTAGCGGTTATTCACAGGAGGCCCCATGCAGTAAATTGAAGGACCCTAGGTGGCAGGCGAGTCGGAGAGCCTTGATTGTCCTGAGTCCTGACGTGATTTTTTGGGGGATTCCCATGAATTTCGTTCGTCTCCGACGTGATTTTGGCCAACGTGGGCCTTCTGCCAGCATGGGCCCTGAAAACCCCTAGGGGGAGGCGCACCCCGTCCGTCCCCCCTTGGGTACGTCCCCGGTCGGTCCAGCGACTCCACACGCGCCTACCGACACACAAGAAACTCTTGCCAGTATGTTTGCTTCTGACGCAATCATGACAGAATTACGCTCTATTGATATGCATGCTGCCATTGCTTTGGAGTCGGTGTTTTGAATTTCTGCGTTTTTTTTTTTTTTTTTTGATCGGCTCCACTCTCCAGACAGCTGGCTCAGCCTGATCGACCAGAGCAATGCGACACCTATACCAACTTGATACCAACCTACTTGGCGGGGTGGTGAATTCATGAAGTGCGAATGCGAAACATGGCAATAGATGGCGGAACAAACAGCATGGGGAAGGCCGGGACACGCATTGAGAAATGAAATCCGTCACTTCCCAGATTTCGAACGCATGCTTAGAGTGCATTACTTTATGTGCTTGCGTTCGGTCTTGAGATTTCTCAGCAGATGTCGCCAACAGCAGAGAGATTGATCTAGAATGTCTCGTTATCGGAAAAGTATGGTAGCCATACACCAAATGGTTTTTGCGTATAGCTACCATATTACTTCCGATATGACTGTTGACATTACTGCGGATATGACGGAGCAGTGCATTGGCAATATGCCAAGGGCAGTAACATGCCGTCAGTCACGTCAGTCATCGGCCTTGGCTATCTGTAAGAATCTTGGCAGGAATCTTGGCCTTTTCTTGGACCCATAGCCTCGGCCTTCTACCAATCATATCGCCGAATTCGCAGGCAGTGAGAGACAAATACGGCGTGCCGAAGACATATTGGGTGTCTCAAAATCACTGAGAACTCTATAGCTCAAAATTTAAGCCCTGCACGTTTTTAGATCTACCCCGTTGAGTGGCATTCTTGTGAAAATTATGTAAATATGTTTATCAGAATAAGGGAGAAGTGTAGGGGGCGGCGGGTGAGGTGCAGAAGAAGAATAAGAGGAAGTTGTACCTATCCAGTAACTTTATCTTGATTTGTGGACTAGACGAAGACTAGATTTTGATGAAGAAATTGAAATCGATAAACTTGAACTGCAGGTAAGGTGTTGGTTTGTCATGCCGATTGTCTTGAAACCCTTTCCTTTTAATCTTTCAATTAAAATCATCAACTCCTATTCAAACCACCAAAGAGCCGGCAGATCTCACTCAGTCTAAATTTTCGTTCAGAGGCCAGTTTTACTTTACCCGATTTACCAACAAAAATAGCTGCCTGGAATTTTTCTCCTTATATATCCATTCCACGTAGGTACCACATACAGAGAGTAAACGTGATTGGCATGTATGTAAGCAGGAAGGGCTTCACCATTTATGCTCCATATGTGAATTAGCCTTTAGGCAAAATAATCCGGCAGGTGGCTATTTTCTGTTTGTAAAACTGGCCTCAGATGGAGTGGTATCATTTGATTAACCATCACACGATCAGGCATCAACAAAGTTTGTAAAAAGGTAAAAGCTGCTTTGAGAAAATAGCACTGTGTTTTATCCTGGCTTCATGACTCTCTAACGCTCTTTCAAACACATGCTTGTTTTCTGACAATTGGTGATACAGAGAGGGTCTGCATTAATGTCCAAGTATGGTCATTTAGGATCAATTTTTGGTGCCCTCGTTTTATATTATTCCAGCAGCCTTAGTCTGCCCAACTGACATGCGCTGAATTTGTCGCATGTGACGTTACACCTGACGTGCGCCGAAATTTTAGGTGGAACCCTGCCACTACGCCAAACATAACTTATGGAATGATCACTGCTCAGTTTCGCAGGTTCACCAGAACAGCGTCATGGGTGCACAATGACCACCGTAGTGCCCGTAAACCCTAATAAACAAACAAGCAAACATCAGTTGCGCACTTAATGCCAATTTTCACAATTTTGATTGTGTATTGATATTGTTTGGTCATTTCAGGACTCGTGGCGCTGCTCGCCTCCTCGCCAATGCGAACGCGTTCTCTGAGGACAACCCGCCCAAGGCCAGCATGACGAAGCCACGCCACCGCGCCGGCTATAGACTCACGGCCTGAAGCGAGTTTGGGCGCGACGGCTGGCGAGCCAAGGCGGCGGAAAGTCGTCTGGCGGAGCTCCCGTCTGAGGCGAGCTTGATCTGGTCAGACAGCTCCGCCACCGATGGTGTGCTAGATGGAGGAGGAGGGGCCACCCCCCCCCCCTGAACCGCGACATCCGGGAGGTGCGTGTCGCGGCAGGCGCCCTCTGCTCTAGCACGCGCGGCGAGCTATTCGCCCTAAGAGCGGTGTTGGAGGAGCTGTTGACCAAGACTGGTCGCGACACCTCTCTTCCGATAATTATCGTCTGTACCGACTCGATGGCGGCGCTGGCCCTCCTGCGGAGCGGCGCGGCGGCCCAGAGAGCCCCTCTGGCCGCAGACATATGGGGGCTGCTGGCAGCGCTCACCGAGGGGGCCAGCCAGTGATAATGCAGTGGGTTCCTGCACACTGCGGGCTTCCGGGCAACGAGCGGATGGACGCCCTCGCGCGTGAGGCTGGCGCCCTATCCCAACGGTAGCGCCGTCCGCCGATCGACTTGGGCAGCACTATCTGCAAGGCAGGCGCGCGCGACGCTGCGCGCGCCTGGCGGCGGAGCTGGCAGGACGGATGACCCTGGCTGCCGCCGTGAGAACCATCCAGAACCGTACGGCTATGCTGCGGCAGCGGCTGAAAGGAACGCAACAACAATAACTACAACAGCAGCTGCTAATGAAAGGGGAAATCATGGAGCCGGATGACCCGGCACATGGCGCTCAGCCAGCTGAGAATGAGAGCAGCTATCAAATCGCCAGCAGGGTGCTGCGGCTGGTAACTGACGACCTTGGTAGAGAGAGCGCCTCCGCTGATGCGGATGAAACTACCCCCTCTCGGGTTTGTTTGACGCCGTCTCCGTCGACTCTTTCGCCTGGGCCGGCTGGCGACCGCGCTACATTTCTTGGGCAGTGACTCGTAACTGTGTTCACCAAACTTTTAAAACTCCCCACGTTAGCATCTTTAAAGAATGTTTTCCTTGTACACTGCTGCAATGTCTTATGTAGGCATGTTGTACAGTCTAAACGAGTGTGGAATGCTTTGTTGTGCTTGTTCTGTATTTCGTTTGCTATTTATCACGGTGACTATAATTTATTTTGACCAACCCTTGCCTTGTTACAATTGTAGTGGATGGTTTCTGAACTGCTGTTTGCATTATAGATGTTGCTAGTGCGTAGACGCCAAAGATTACTTTATACCTATTGACGCGCCAGATAAAGGAGGTGAAGTATTCCTCTGATCTATACCTACGGAATTCCTTTATGTGTGTTTTGTAATCGATATTGGCGGTTTTCTTATGTGATGCGGTGTAGAGCGTGGCTGAGGAAGGCGATGTTTAAAGTTGCTAGTTATTTTTCAATACATCTTTGATCGGACTCTCGTGCTTGCTGTAGGTCGGACTTCCGTTCTTGACGGTGATTGGACGCACGTGCCGGTAGTTCACAACAATGCGGCTTTCGATTATAGTATAGATTTAGATACATTTAAAGTGTTTGTATACGTAGTCCTGAGTTTCGAGATATTATCCTTGCGGGCTTCTTGCCAACAGATTGTCCACTTCTGTGTCCAGTACTCATCCCACTCACGAGGCTCAGTTGTGTTTGCCAGCCCCTATACGGAAACATTGGCCAGATAACTGACTACTACTGAAATTTTAAGAAGCGTGGGCAGTAGGGCATAACGAACGGTCCTCAGCTTCAGTAGCCGCGGAGGGGGGGGGGGGTGGGCACCGCCGACTTTTGGTCCCATTCTTTCCATGCAGGCCAAAATCAAAGGGGGGCACGGTGCCCCGGTGCCCTCCCCGTTCCGTCGCCTATCCTCAGGTTATTTCTGACCTGACAGGCTCAGGGAGGATTGCTCTTTGTTGTTTTTCTCCGATGAACCCTCTTGCTGCACACTGGCTGATCCAAAGGATGGAGGGGACGGGGTGCAGACGCATGAAAAAAGAAGACAATGTTCTTTCCCTAGCGCACGAAATCAATTCTTAAATGAAAATTAAACGAATAAGCTTCCGTTAAAGGAAAAGGGCCACCTTTAACATGGGGATTTAAACTGAGATAGCCATCTTGTAGCCCGTGTCCGAAAACCTATCTGCCTACCTCCTTACGGCCGATTTCGGCCTCCATTCGTAGTTATCGGCAATTTTAAAAGAAAATACGCCAGGAATGCGTTCTTATCCCAGGAATGCGTTCTTATCCGACAATATAGCCACCCGCGGCGAGGCTTTGGTTTTTTACCAATCAGCTCCAACCAGCTCAGCTTTAACCAATCAGCTTATCTGACACAATCCGACGAGTCTGTCTTCTGAACGCTGATTGGCTTGAGTGTGACGTCATCGCTATGCCATCATACAGTAGGTGCCGTAGAGAGTATCAACATAGTACCAATATGTTAAATAGTTTTAAATACTTTTTCGCGAATTGTGCACTTCTGGCACCAGTTTTAAAAAGAAAATGAAAAATAATAATGTCAAAATGAAAAACAACGATATCTTCATATTTCACGAAGGTGGCCCTTTTCCTTTAAGAAGCCCCCGTTCCGTATCTTCCGTTCCATTCCACGACTCGCACCCAGTGACTTGCTGCAGTAGCGTCATCTATACCTCGCCCTTACTGCCGGGAAGGCCGCGAGTTGCGACATCTATACTATGTCTAGGCCTGAAGTATTCATCCGCCACGATGTATTTATTTTTGTCAATCGGTTTGGTCCTTCTGGCCGGATAGGTCGTCAGAATTATCTGAAGGTGCCTGAAATGTCTCGTTAGTGGAAAAAATGTCTCGTTAGTGGAATTCCACTATCTGGCAACTAGCCCTATGTAAACGCGGCTATTGTTTATCGCCGTTGCCTTGCATAAATTACTGCTTATATTTTTATGGGTTTATGATTAATTAGTTCGTAGTCTAATTATACCTGCGTGGTGGCTATATTTCATTTTCGCATTTTCAACGCTCACTATCTTTACCGCTCCCCGCTCGCGCTCAACCGCTCTCCGCTCGCGCTCAGCTCAGCGCAGCCGACGCCGCGGCCGGCTCAAGACGTGTCATAGTTTATTCACGAGGTGACTCACCGTCTCCAGCACTCTGCGCCGCGCCGCCGGTGTGTTATCTACAAACGTCAGCTTTTAGCCTGTCTTCTGTCTAACGCACTCTAGGGCCTCTATACCTAAAAGTCGGTTGCTGTCTGCTAAGTGTCGTCTCATGTCGTTGCAACGGTGCGTAGCCGGATGCTTTTAACACCACGGGACCAGCGCGTGACACCCACACTCACGTGACGCGTGATTGCTGGAGGCTTCCCGATGGTTCGACTTGCGACGACTAATCACAGTGTGCAAATCTTATATATAATGCTAGCTCCAGGCCAATCGCGAGCCGCCACGCAGGGTTAGAGGGCCACCGCCCAAAGTAGGAACTAGGCCGAGCGAGGAGAGCTCTGACCACCCTGCAGAGGGTGAGGTCAGAAGACCCCGGGCCGTGACTGAGACCACACGTGTCCTGCCTGAATCGTGTGTGACTCCCAATACACCGGTGCCGAAGAACTGGAGTGTGCAAGGGCTAACACCTGCCCGCCGTGCCCCAGCCCTGGGCTCGTGAACAACGGCGTGCTACACATGCATTGAACCCCTTCCCCCTCTCACCACAATACGAGACGAGTAGTATACACGATTAACGATGAAACTTGCTAGTTGAGGCTGATTGGTTCGTCCATTTGCCGTCTTCGCTGACCATTTGCATATACCGGCATTACATGCGTGATCTGCGGTATCTCACCTCTGACATTGAGGAGTCTGAGGCCCTCCGGCAGCTGCCCCCTCAGTCGCGGGAGGTCGGCGGCGGTGACTGATAGGCATCGCAGCTCAGGGCACCTGGTGAGGGGCTCCAGGCTGCCGGCCGTGAGATCAGGACAGTCTGGAAAGCACACAGACACACATACAGACAGGATCAGCCACCTGGGGTAATGTTGCCGACGCAAATGCTCATGCATGATAAAAACGGAATAATAACACTCACGCATTCATCGGGTCTAAAGATAAGGGCACAATACTGCTCTTATGACCTGTATGTGCAATCCGTTCAGCTAATAGCAAAAATTTTGTCGCAAATGGTAACAACATCGACATCAGTAATGTAAATGTGCACCTGAGTCACTGAGCTATAAATGTATCGTGAGCTTGATAAACATGACTTCCTCGACTTACACAATTTGTATTAAATCACTATTCCCAAAAACATTTGATATGTTAGGTACAATGTTTTGCTGCATTACATAGATCACCACTTTCACGTGCGGTCATAGCAGCACACCTTAATTCGGTGTCCGCAATTTCCTGAGCTCGTATATCAGCGGCCTGTCCGTGCTGCCGCTGCTCACCGTATATCTCCAGTACTGTGACCGTCCGTCCCAGGTCAGCCAGGTGACTGATGGTGTCGGCAGCCACCCCCTGGAGCGACACTGACAGATCATCATCCTCGTCCCATTCCGGCCACCTCGGCTCCGTCACCTTCGGCCCTGTCGGACAGAGCTGTGTCAGCTGACAGCAGTCGGACAGAGCTGCCGCCAGCTCCCCGCTGCAACACTGACACCAGAGTGTCAGACACTGACACAGCCAGCACTGACACAGCCGAGCGGCTGGACAACGATATTTGGCACCACCTATCATATGCAAATGTATGAATATCAACAACATAAGTAACTGCGACATTCCCTCAGCCCAGCACTTGCGTTATAAACAGTAAAGGTATAAAGGTACCATCAAATTGGCAGTCTCTCGCATGTGTGCGGCGTTTTCCAGCATCTAATGTGTAGGGGGGGGGGGGGGTCGGTTGGACCCCCCCTTGCCGTTTGGCCCCTGATCGAGCTAGAGCTTCGCGGAAAAAACGAGCGTGTTGCCCGTGACGAGAGGAAGCCGATGATACCCAATTTTAAGGTCCTAGGTCATTGGTTGACCTTCCAGGTCAGGTCAATGACCCAAATTCGGGAAAATCGGGACCTGTTAGAAAGTCGTAAAGTGTGGCTTCTAAGGGGTTTTTCGGGACGCTGATCACGAATATCGTGTTAGTTTTGATCACAGATGATGTCTTTAAGCATTTAGACCAGGTCGGGTCAGGTCAGGTCAGGTCAACCAGTAGGGGTCGTGACGGGTATTCGTAGTACGTGTCAACCGCCTCTGACAGCTTCGTAACATATTACGAAGTCACCAAAACTACTTCGTTAAATGTAGGTATGATTTATCATCGAGTGTTTATCTAGAACGCCTCAGTTTGTCTTATTGTGTGTATGTGCAGTGTGCATTTATTGTATGACGCAAACTTCCGAACAGCTGTGCGCGCACGGATGGAGTTTAATATACCATACCATACCATGCCATACAGAGACAGGATCAGCCGGCTGTAATTCATCTTGATACATGAAAAGACGAAAGACGAAACAATATATATGAATTCGTATGGTTTTACGGACACAGCAGACAACGGGTATAAGCATATTATGTTCAATGGGTTCAGACATTGAATGTTCCAATACAATCGTTATGCGTATGCCCAACAAACTCTGAACGAATAGGTCATTGGTTGAACAGTACTCCTCCATTTAGGAGCTCAATTGGCTTCATTATTTCGCAAAGCACATTGGCTATGTATCGCACCTGTCTCCATGAGGTGCGACAACGGCACACCGTTACTCGGTTCCGCCATTCTCTGAGCTCGTATATCAGCGGCCTGTCCGTGCTGCCGCTGCTCACCGTATATCTCCAGTCGTGTGACTGTCCGTCCCAGGACAGCCAAGTGACTGATGGTGTCGGCAGCCACCCCCTGGAGCGACACTGGCAGACCATCATCCTCGTACCAATCCGGCCACCTCGGCTCCGTCACCTCCGGCCCTGTCGGACAGAGCTGTGTCAGCTGACTGCAGTCGGACAGAGCTGCCGCCAGCTCCCCGCTGCACCACTGACACCAGAGTGTCAGACACCAAGGGCTCCGCCACCGGGGGGGGGGGGGGGGACGGTTGGGACATGTCCCCCAACCAAAATGTTGGGTGGGGCATACTATCTTTTGTCCCCCCCCCCCCCCCCACTGGCGGATCCAGGGCTTCAGCGCGGGAGGCATACCTACCAGGTCACGGAGCCAAACCTACTGTGGACGTCAAACCGCGTGGGACGCGACTTTTTCGCAATAACTTTTGAATACGTTGCCTCTTAAGAACGAAACTTCGGCAATGGACGTTTCAGACCCCGGCCTAATTTTTATTACAAAGGTTTTTCAATGTCCGATCAATATTTAGGGCACTTCCCGTTCACTCGTAATGCTAAGTGAAATATCAGCCCGGATGGCGGCTATCGTCAGGCTGCTCGCGAAGCCCCGCCTACTAACTACGAATTCCCTGCCATCTACCGTTCAGACACGACTGTCATCTATCGGTCGATCCTCACTCAGAACCGGTTCTGCATGCTGTGTGCGTCGGGTCTCAGATGGGCGGACACCTCGAAACCGAGATTGTTCAGTATGGCCTTTTACCAGGTTTTTTAATCCGAGAAAAAAAACGAGATTGTTCAGTATGGCCCTTTACCAAATTAGCTATACGAATTATTGAATTAGCAGCAGGGATGCAGAGCCTTGAACATTTGAGTCAGCTCCAGCTCCGGCTCCGGCTCCGAGTAAAATGGCAATGCGGCTCCGGCTCCGGCTCCCACTCAGGGCAAAATATGACGGCTCAGGCGGATCCGGTTCCCCTCCGGCTATGCGTACCGGTGCATTACGGAAACATTTAAGTTGGGGCATATTGGGGCTTGGCAGGATAACAATAAGTGTACTAACGTTCCTGGCGGTTTGATATCTACAAGAACCTAAAATTAAAATTTTAATTAAAAAATTAACCTTCGCCCCAGTGGGGGGGGGGGCATATGTTACCACCCTGTCGCGTTTTTTGCGTGGGAATAAAAAACCGCGGCGCGTAGCGCCGCGCCGCTTGGGGTAGCTTTTGGTACATCAATTTTGGACAATGTGTGAAATTTTTGACCCCAGGTCATGTCAGGTCAGGTCACCAGGTCAAGTTAACTGACCAAGCCTAAAAAAAAGTTTGCAATCATGTCCAGCCTGCAGTGTTTGTCAGAAAGGTTTTAAACTTGGTGGATTGCATGCTGTTATGGGCGCCTACAATTTGTATATCTCGGATTTTTTATATCTGTGACCTAAGGTCAGGTCAGTGGCGTGACCTTTCCATTACAAGTCAATGGAGAAAAATGAAAATGCCTCTAGATCCGTGTGTACGCATCGGAACAGTCCAAATATTTCAGAATCACAATGATTTAGTCCACTCGTGATGACCAAGGTGTCATTTTTGCTTATAGCCTCTAGACAGGTCATCCGAGGTCACTTGAGGCTACAAACAGTTTTTTGCCAATAACTCGCGATTGGAAAGAGCTAGAACGCTGGGGATGGTCTCATTGTGTTTGTCTTGTTGAGACGCATCGACTGATATGCAACATGACCTTTTCCGGTAAGGTCATGACCTTGACCTGAGGTCAAATTTTCAAGTTGACCTTTCAAGGTCAAATTATAGTTCATTCGACGCGTCTCGGCGAGGGGAACACGATTCTGGCCATAGAAATGTCGTGGCTTTTTGTAGTCGAAAGTTATTGTCGAAAAACACTTTTCGTAAAAACAGTTATATTGGGAGTTTTTGCCCTCTGGAGGCTAAACCGTTGACCTGAGGTCAATATTGATAATGACCTTTTCAAAAGAAGAGTTCAAAAGCTATCGTTTGCTCTTCCATGCATTTTTCTAGCTACCATAGTTCCTGAGATAGCGGCATGTTTTCTGAAAAATATTATGACAATTGGCAAATTTTGACCTTTGATGACCTCTGGTGACCCCAATATTGCTCTAAGGTGAAAAATGACTGAAATACTTTCAAACGTACGCATTGAGAGCTATCGACTGCTTTTTACCGCGTCTTTCTAGCCCTCTTAGTTTTTGAGTTAGAGGTGGGTGGTAACATATGCCCCCCCTCACTAGGGCGAAGTTGGCCGAGACCGCCACTGGGGCGCGGGTTAACTTGACTGTGTAAATATACGCCCGGTTATATATGACAAGATATAACCGGTTTTTCCGCGACACTACGAGCGTCTTCTCTGGGGCGGCCCCGGAGCCGGGCCGGCCTCTGCGAGCAGCGTTCGGCGGCAGGCGGGCGGCCGCCTGCGCCCCCGGGCGGCAAGGCCGCTAAGGCGGCGGCCTCCTCTGATTGGCGGAGCGACTCGTGTCACGTGACGGTGACGGCGCGGGGTTTGAGTGCATTTGCGCGGTCACTCTGTTCTAAGCCGCCCGGTCTGACGCAAGTCAGCAGTGTTCTCGCTCTGAAATGTTTTTGCGTTTACTGCGGTCGTGTTCAGTGGAAACTGGAAGACATCAAGGGGAGTATAAGTTAAGTTTTTATATAAATGTTATATTGATTGACGAGGATGTTTTTTCCTTTCGGGGGTTTTTGTTTATTTTTTACTGGTTTGTTGTTTCTGTCTGATTTTTTTTTTTTCATTTTCGGCATGAGGTTTGGTTCTTTTTGTGCTTATGTTATGCTATCACGGTAAGAAAAGGGTCGATGAGCAATGGGTCGGCAAATGCCCGGTATTATAGGTTCTTTGAAGGTAAGATAAAACAACGAAACTTGGACTGCTGGTAGAAATAGGCTTGGTGTGTTTTTTTCAGATTTTGGGAGATTGAGTGTAGGTATTTGCTAGATGAAACATAGCTGTAACTGTTTTTTTCTTCCCTGGAACGGAACGCCGGACTTTGCCATTCTACACTCCGTGTGAGTGAAATCAGCTCATGCTTTCTCGGTGTAGCAGCTCAGAGTGCACGGCCTGGCCGGCGTAGGGTTTGGTGGCCACGTGGTGTTGGCCGGTGGTTGTGCGGAGAGTTGGTAGAATTGCCGTTTTGTGGTGCCTGGTGTTGGTTGAACTGTGGTTCCCATACAGGTGAGCGGTTACTGGCGTAAGGTGTGCCAGGTGGGCGTACCCCGTGGAGAATGAGCTGTTGGTGATGTTGGCTCTGTCCGAGCGTGTCCGAGCGGGGTTTTCATTAGTGGATTAGGGATTGTTGATAACAAGGGTACCAACTGCCGGGTGAGACTTGAGAGGGTAAATGGAGTTCATTGTAAGGATAACCAATGCAATGGTATTGGTCTAAGATGGCATTGTTATCTGGTGTTCATAGGTTGGAATGAAAGGTTTAGTGGGTGATACAGAGGTACAGAGGTGATGATACAGTGGAACCCAGTTTGGGTGTGATAAGTCTCGGCGGACTAGGATATTATGGATTAGATGGGGAATTATGTAAGGTGGTTTTGGGATGCATTAGCGATAGCCTAGTAAGTTACAGGCTATTACCCAGATGAAGTTTTCACAACCATTGTTAAAGGCTGCAGTAGGTATGCCATTTTCTAGGATGCAGGTTTAGGATAGCCCGTGATTGTGTGGCTCTCACTCTGCATTGAGGTACGAGTTAACTGTTTTTCGTTTTTATGGTAGTGGCGTTTGTAAATCTTTTTTTTTTTGCCAGAGTGAGGTGCCTTCCTTGTCGTTGGTCAATAGAGCATTGCCAAGGCATGCATAAGCGACATCTGCAATATGCATATCCTGCCGATATGTCATCACACGCATTGTCAGATAAATGGCTCCAGTATACTCGTATATAGCCCCTTTTGATACAAGATTTCGGCTAAAAATGGTTATGTGACACAATCTGTTTTTTTTTTCTTCCATGGCTTGGTGGTTGGCATCCGACTCTGAACGGCGACGGATCGGCACACTCGGCGGGGCCGGCCCGCTTTGCCAGAGTCTTCTTCGGCCGCTGGAGGATTCCTTCACAGCTCCCACGTCAGCTGAGGGAGTCCGACCCCTCCCAGCTCATCTTGCTCCAGTGGTGCTGCCTAGCAGGTCTTACGGGACATCGTCAGGTATAGGCCAAGGTGGCCGGGGTTTTGAAAGGTACGTTATTCCATGTACGGGGCCCGGTACATATCTGTTAATAGAGGTTCTAGGGGACCCGATAGGGTGGATAGTGAACGCTTGGGCATGGCGATATCGGCATTTTTGAGGGGATATTTGGTTCCACCAATAGGGACATGAGGGCAATGCTGGTGGAAAGTAAGATGCTAAGATAGTAATAACATTGGGATAAAATCGTTGGGCGAAGCCCGAAGGGAAAAAAATGAAATCTAGTCAACTCTAACGTTAGACGTGTTTTCAACATTGGGTTGCTGCTGCTGCTGCTGCTGCTGCTGAGGGTTTTTAAATCGTCTGTAACTATCTTCCAAGCGGTCTATTTCTTAGCAAATTATTTCTACTTGTCGCTATAGAATATGATATGACCTTTCTCCTGCAAAACAGCGAATGAACATTGAACATACAGGTCAGGTACTATCATTAATAGCTAAAATGAAGTAAGTCAGTATGCGTTGTTAGGACTGGGAGTTCCCCTCAGTGTCCCAAAATTGTATTTTGGCTTGGGTGTCAAAGGAAATTCCTAGGGGCCCGGGAACGATTTTCAAGGGGGGGGGCGAGCATATAAAATACCTGACATGATGCATATGAAACGGTGGCGTAGCTAGGGGTCTAAAGGGACACGTACCCCACCTCTCCATCGGGTTCAAAGGGAGCCTCGGGTCAGAGGGGCCCTGCGGCGCCATTTGACCACTGGGGGTTAACAATGGCCATATCGAAGGGCTCCATGGGGCTCATTAGAGCACCTCATGGACCCTAAATTGCCACACTAAGATCTCTTTAAGGGACCCACGCCGCATTCTGAGGGCCTCTTGTGGCTTTTAAGGGCCCTTCAGTGGTCTCCACAGGCCCCTTACTGGCCTCTGAAAGTTCTTACCGGCCTATGAGGGCCCAGTTCTAGGGGCATTTCCCGCCTGTGATGGTCCCACAATTATTTTTCTGAGAGCCCTATAACGGCAACTGTGGGGGCCGTCGTCGGCGCCTATGGGGGCCCACACCGGTGTCTCTGAGGGTTTCACACCCCCAACTCTGAGTGCCTACACTAGTGCCTATTAATGCCCTATATCGGCGACTCTGAGTGAGGACCCGAATCCCTACCCAACACCGGCGCATCTAAAGGCCACCTTCTGGTGACTTCTGAGGGCCCCACACCGGTCCGGTGACTCTCAGGGCCCCACCGGCGTCTGATATTACCATGCCGGTCTCTAAGGACCCCACAGAACTTCTTCTGCTGGCCTAAGGGCCTCTTGCCGGTCACTGAGAACCCCCTGCCGGCTTGTAGAGGGTTCGCGTCCGCAGCTCAGGCCCCACACCCGTCTGTAACCGCTCCACACCAGCGTCTATGAGGGCCCACAGCAACGCCTGTAAGGACCCTCACCGGCGCCTCTGAGAGAACCACACTAGCACCTCTGAGCGCCCACACCGGCACCTGCATGACATTCCCACACCAGTGCCTCTAAAGGCCCCTTACCGGCGGCTCTGAGGGCCCTACGCCGGTGATTCTGAGGATGCTAACGATATCCGAAGGCACCATACAAGCGCTTAGTGTCGCTGAGCTTTTGATCCCGTACCGGCCTTCCAAGGGCACCACGTCAGTGCACTCATTGCCCCACACCCTTACACCCGGAGCGGGTAAACTGTGTTATACCTATAGCAACGATTTTACCACAGTGGTACGTTAGGTATTTCTCAAGGTTGACTCAAAATGGTCCAATGTAAAAGCTGGCCTGCCATACTTATGGCCAAGGCCAGGCCCAAACAAAAGCGGGATGACAACAGCAGATGTCAAATCGATACTGTAACAGCAGAAACCATTCAGATGGCAAGGAATGGTTATGTTTAGATGTATAAAGGAAACTAAGTCCGGAAAAGGGAGGGAAGATCCTTTCTCGCTGCCTCAATGTTGAGGGGGCGCCGCCCCCTCGGCTCTCAGGTTGGGGGGGGGGGGGCAAGCGCCCCCGCTGCCCCCCCCCCCTGTTTCCCGGGTCTATGAAAATTACTCACCAAATAAGGGAAAAGGGTGGAAAATTGATGGTCAGATAAGGCCTAAAGAGTGGAAAAAGAATGTACAGCAAAACTTAATACAAGGCTGGTATGTGGGAAGTAAAATGGTTATCGGTCCATGCAAATGCTTTTTCTTGGCAAAATTGGGAGTGGAAAATGGGCTTAAATAATGGAGGCGAGTGAAAAGTGATTTTCATTTGGATGTCGTTTCCCACCTAAATCAACAAATTTTGGAGCACTGGTACGGGGTACCCCTCGCCAGCATCAGGGTTCACGTCACTCAGGACCTGCCTATGGTTGGTTGGTGCATGAGTTACTGTACCTTCTATGGGTGACATTGAGCCAGCTCGGCGTTTGGAGGCAGTAAACACCTCCAATACGCGTCGAGCTAGGAAGCAACGGCAACCTTTATACCCATATTGGCCTGTTTACAGCGTAGGGGCTGTCTGTATGCCGGTCATTTGGTCCCTGGTCAATCCGGAGCTTCGCGGAAAGGCAAGCTTGTTGCCCGTGGCGGGTGATGCGGATACTATCAGATTTCAAAAACGGGTATTTTTGGTATTCAGGTCGGGTAATTGCCTTGAACATTCGGAGAATCTTGGGATGCCCAATTCTGCAAGTCCCGGGTGAAGCTCGCTAGTCTGCCCGGGGTTGTCCCCTTCTACAACGACCCCGTGGCAGCTCGCTAGTCTGCCCAGGGGGTGTCCCTTTCTACAACGACCCCGGGGCAGCTCACTAGTCTGCTCGGGGGTGTCCCCTTCTACAACGACCCCGGGGCAGCTCGCTAGTCTGCCCGGGGGGTGTCCCCCTCTACAACGACCCCGGGGCAGCTAGCTCGCTAGTCTGCCCGGGGGATGTCCCCTTCTACAACGGCCCCGGGGCAGCTCGCTAGTCTGCCCGGGGGGGGTGTCCCCTTCTACAACGACCCCGGGGCAGCTCGCTAGTCTGCCCGGGGGGGGGGGGTGTCCCCTTCTACAACGACCTCGGGGCAGCTCGCTAGTCTGCCCCGGGGGTATCCCCTTCTACAACGACCCCGAGGCAGCTCGCTAGTCTGCCCGGGGGTGTCCTCGCCTGCAACGGTCTCGGGGCAGCTCGCTAGTCTGCCTGGGGTGCCCCCTTCTGCAACGGCCTCGGGGCAGCTCGCTAGTCTGCCCCAGAGTGTCCCCTTCTACAACGACCCCGCGGTGCAGCTCGCTAGTCTGCCCGGGGGTATCCTCTCCTGCAACGGCCTCGGGACAGCCCGCTAGTCTGCCCGGGGTGTCTCCTTCTACAACGGCCTCGGGGCAGCTGTCTAGTCTGCCGAGGATGTACTTTTCTACAACGGCCTCGGGGCGGCTTGCTTGTCTGCTTGGAGGTGGCTGCCGCTAGGACGCCCGGTAGCGCGGGTGCCCTTACGGCGGCTTAGAGCGCTGATTCCTGGAGTGGGCCGAGAGCCCTCCCCTTTTTTGCTGGGCGGCTGTCAACGACCTTCGTTGATACTGTTCTAACCCCTTCCAAAGTTCTGGGAAAATGGTCGCGCTGATAGGCATGTGCATAGGGTTCGAGGTAAAGGAAAATACAGCTTATGTTGTCAGATGCCTCAGAACTCATGGATGGTTGTTTTTTCGGCGGGTATATCGAGGGCCTTTAGTTGATGGAGGCTATCATCGCAGTAGTGGCTAATGCTACTGGTTGTTAGTCCTGCTGCAAGGGCTTCGGTATAAAT
Organism: Amphibalanus amphitrite; assembly: GCF_019059575.1. Classification (NCBI taxonomy): domain Eukaryota; kingdom Metazoa; phylum Arthropoda; class Thecostraca; order Balanomorpha; family Balanidae; genus Amphibalanus; species Amphibalanus amphitrite. Next base: position 2,184,972 of record NW_024881504.1, read on the forward strand.
GCCGTAATGTTGTTCTTCAGTGGTGACCGCTGTGTCGCTCACATTCATGTTGGCAGGTTTTAGGGATCGTGGCGTTTCTGGTAAGCTTCGGGCCAGGTTGAGGAAATAATTACCTACCTTCAACCAAGTACGTATTTGAGTGGGTTCCGCCACTGGTCTCGACACTGGCGGCGACTATAGGTCTTTTGTGTTAATTTGTATCCCCCATTCGGTCTGCTGGTCTCGGGAAGGGGGTGTTTTATTTTGGCGCATTGGTGTCTGGGTGGATGTATTGAATGGGTGGGGACACCATTGCGCCGCGCGGGGGGAGGGGTGGCGGCCCGTTGGCAGGGCAGTCTCGGTTGAGACATGTATACTTGCTAGTATGTTTGTGTCGTGTTCATTTGGGCTGAATATACCAATAGCCCCTTTTTGTACAGCTACAGTGTTTTCCTGGAGGGACTTGGTTGTGAGGTTTGCGCTGAGATTGGTAACGCATAGCATAGCTAATTGTCTCTGTTTGCTGGCAGCTCGAGGGGGAAGCGGAAAATACGCCCGGTTATATATGACAAGATATAACCGGTTTTTCCGCGACACTACGAGCGTCTTCTCTGGGGCGGCCCCGGAGCCGGGCCGGCCTCTGCGAGCAGCGTTCGGCGGCAGGCGGGCGGCCGCCTGCGCCCCCGGGCGGCAAGGCCGCTAAGGCGGCGGCCTCCTCTGATTGGCGGAGCGACTCGTGTCACGTGACGGTGACGGCGCGGGGTTTGAGTGCATTTGCGCGGTCACTCTGTTCTAAGCCGCCCGGTCTGACGCAAGTCAGCAGTGTTCTCGCTCTGAAATGTTTTTGCGTTTCCCACCCACCCTCCACTATTTTTGTTTTTTTTTTTACACGCACCACACTCTTAAATAAAGATGGGTTTTTCCACAAAATGTGTTTTTTTCCCCAACTAGGTCCCCCGGTTTTTTCTAGTTAGGACTTTTTCCGGGGGAGGACACACACGACAGGGTTTCTAGTTTGGGTGGGGACACCATTGCGCCGCGCGGGGGGAGGGGTGGCGGCCCGTTGGCAGGGCAGTCTCGGTTGAGACATGTATACTTGCTAGTATGTTTGTGTCGTGTTCATTTGGGCTGAATATACCAATAGCCCCTTTTTGTACAGCTACAGTGTTTTCCTGGAGGGACTTGGTTGTGAGGTTTGCGCTGAGATTGGTAACGCATAGCATAGCTAATTGTCTCTGTTTGCTGGCAGCTCGAGGGGAAGCGGAAAATATTATTATGTATCTCATTTACGTAATTACGTTGACAAACTTATTAAATAATCATTTAATTATTTTCTGTTATTCTTAAATCATCGTAATATTTGGCGTACGCGTATAGCCTTCCTATCTGGGTGACATTCTTAGCGAGTCGAAGAAAATATTTCATTGATAGAAGTGCGAACAGTCAACATTCGGTCCATTCTAAAAAGAATACTCTATGTATTCCGTATACTCGATGTACTCTATGTATTACTCCGTTTTAGGCTGATGAGCAGTTTATCGCGGCTTCCTTCACGGTTAAATACCGACAAGAGGCGCATTGCAAATACATTCTTGCAGCCCTTAGGGCAAGCATGAATAACGTACGCCATGCGGCTGGGTGTGTTGGCAGGAAGCACCGCGTACCAACCCCTACGGACCGCGACTGACCGGTCTCGGGTCAGGTAGCGCCTCAGGCAACGGCCAGCCGAGGCGGAGCTTAGCTCCAACGTCACACTATGGCTCCGCCCCTTGTGGAGTAGCCTCTGCTCACCGAGAGAGTTTCAGGAGCAAAATTTAACATTACGAGTGAACGGGAAGTGCCCTAAATATTGATCGGACATTGAAAAACCTTAGTAATAAAAATTAGGCCGGGGTCTGAAACGTCCATTGCCGAAGTTTCGCTCTTGAGAGGCAACGTATTCAAAAGTTATTGCGAAAAAGTCGCGTCCCACGCGGTTTGACGTCCACAGTAGGGTACCCCCAAATCCTGTTTTCTCATCGGATTTAGGCCACTTATTTTTCGTCATAGCCCTGATACGATAGCTTAAAAAAAAACAGAAATGGTAGGCCACCTGACCCTACTGGCGGATCCAGGAGGAGGGGCTTTGGGACAAATACCCCGGCAGCGCCAGAAATCGACGGAAATTTACGTTTTCGTTTCAGGAATAAGACGAAAACTTACCTTTTATTACAAAAAGTTTGCTTTAAAGTGCACAGCAACGAGTAGGGAATACAAATCCGATCAGTTTCTGGAATTTGGAGAGACTTTCTTAGTGTTCCCGCAGTGTTTCCGATTTGAGTGTTTCCGATTAGGTCCACGTTGTGGGACCTAATCGGAGTTGCCGATGGGTGGCCTTCTACATACCGATGTGTATGGTCCTCAGACGCCGGTGGGGCCCTCAGAAACACTGGTGTATATGTAGAGCCGACCCAGGGCCACCGGTATGAGAGCTTAAGAGGTACTGGCGTGGCACCCTCAAAGGTATCGGTGTGTGGCCCTCAGAGGCACTGTGCAGGAACCACAAAGGAGCCGGTGTGGACCCTCAGAGGTGCTGGTGTGAGGCCCTAACATGGACGCCGTGGTGATCTTTTAGACACTGGTGTGGCGCTGAGCCCACACCCCTCACAGATGACTGTGTGTGGGGCCCCTGGAGTTGTTGCTGCGACTGCTTGATGTTAACCCGCGCCCCACTGGGGTCTTTTTATAACGCGCCCTACTGGGGGGGGGGGCTATTTATAGCCCCCCCCCTCCTAACTCCGAAACTACTGGGCCGATTGTCAAAATTCAAACGGCGTCCGATAGCCCTGGAAAAACTGTCGAGCGAAACCTAATTTTATTACCGATGACGTCACAGGTCAGGTCAAAGTAAAAATTATCGACGTTTTGGCTTGTTAACTATTTGGGCTCTGGCCGCCGGCTCAAAAGTCGGATCAGGCTCATTTTTGGTTTACACACTCATGAAGACATGCCTAAGATACCCTGAGGGTACCAAACTTGTACTTTAAATTTTTCAGGTCAAGGCCAGGTCCTCCTAGGTCACGAAAATAATATATTTAACCGGTCACGTGACACATGTTTTAGGGTCCATTTAGGCCATATATTTCAAAATCAGTGTCGTCTGTGTCATATCAGGCCATTTTCAGCTGAAAAAAGCTGAGGTCAGGTCATTTTCAGGTCAAAAAGTTCAAATTTTGAAGTTGAAATTTTTCAACAAAAAAAGTGTATATCAGATGCATTTTGAGCTCAGGAACACGATGGTGCTATTTATTTTGGTGTACGATGTCTAAAACGTACGGAAAAATTGATTTGAAAATTTGATAATGACGGATATTTTTACTATATAGCGTATAACTTGGCTATTTTTGAAGATATCGGTCCAAAACTTCCTAGAGTAGGTCACCGGTATGTGTTCTATCACATATATTCTGTTTTTTTTTTTTCGAAAAAGCAAAAACTGTTTTGAAAATTTCAAAAATATAATTTTTAGAGTTTATATGTATAATTTTCGAAATTTTCAAAATTTTAAAAATCCGAGATAGCAGTTTGATAGCCCTGTTCATTCTGAGTCCTCTCATGCAAAGAACTTGGATCTATCTTTAAAACTGAGCTCTTGAGACCGATTGCCGTAGTTCAATGTTTTGCATCAAAACCGGCCGAACATGACTTTTTTTGTATTTGTAAAAGCACGAACTATCCACACGGATGTGGTTTTTACAGTTCTTAGTCATATAAGGTACATAAAGCGAGGGTAAAACGCGACACATACAAATAAAAACAAAACACATACATACGCGCCTATTCCTACTAAAAACAGCTTCAAGTGACCTGAGAGAGGAGCCGCCGCTGCAGCTGTCTCTTAAACTTCCCGATAGACATGTTCTCGCAGTCGTATGTAAGTCTGTTCATTTCCAGAGCTGCGCGGTACGCGAAACGCCTCTTCCCGGTTTCCGTTCTGACCCTTGGTAGAGATAAAAGATTGTCCTGTCTGGTGTGTCGCAAACGATCGGGAATGTCGCGGTTTGTGGTAAATAGGTCGGCAAGACTCTCCGGCTCACTGGTGCGGCGGACTTTGTGGAGAAGGCAGAGGGTCTGGAACAGGAAGAGGTCACAGCGCCTCCCGCACACTTGAAACGTGGTCGAATTTACGTTTTCCGGAAACAATTCGAGCCGCAAAGTTGATGAGTTTTTGAAGACGGTGCAGGTTTCCGGCTGTGCCGGAACCGTACACGACAAGGCAGTAGCGGATGTGCGAGAACACTAGGGATGTGATGATTTGAGGAAGGATTTCAGGCGGGAGGTAGTGGCGTATGTGGGAAAGGCTAACAAGGATACCGCAGCACTTTCGGGAGACGGCAGACACGTGAGCGTCCCAGGTCAGTTGTTGGTCAAAGATAACTCCCAAGTTTCGCGCCTCAGGACGAGGGGTCAGGGAGGTGTCGCGAAACTTGACAGTGAATTTTGGGAGTGAGCGCAGATTTTGTCGTGAGCCAATGGTAAGAAGTTCAAACTTGGTTACGTTAACTTTTAAACCGTTGCTAAGAAAATAATCTCCAAGTGAGGCAAGAGCGGATTCCATGCGAACGATAAGTGTTGAAAGAGCAGATTTTGGTTCCGAAACCATGACCTGAGTATCATCGGCGTATTGCACGACGAGTGCATCCGCCGCATGAAGACTCAGGTCATTTGCAAACGCGCAGAAAAGGATCGGCCCGAGAGAAGAACCTTGAAAAACTCCTTGATTTATGGGACGTGGAGTGGAAGTTTTCACCTTGCCATCAGGGCCATGGGAGCTGACACTCTGTGTGTGACCGTGCAAGTAATTTTGAAACCATGAGATGTCGATATTTAGAGTCCGAAGTTTTTCCAAAAGTTTCCCATGGTTAATGACATCGAAACATTTACTGAGGTCGATCAAACAGAGGAGAGAGATTTTGCCGGAATCGATCGCCGAAAGCAAGTGATCACTGATGAGAGTGAGCACCGTCTCCGTAGAGTGTCGCGGGCGGAAGCCGTGCTGGGTAGGGAAAAGGAGATGGTTGGATGATAGGTAATAGTAGAGTTGGCGCTGGACCGCCCTCTCCACTATTTAGGCGATGACTGGGACGATGGAGATGGGACGGAAGTTTGAAGGATTGTTAGGATCACCGGTTTTGTGAATGGGGTACACGAGGGAATGTTTCCAGGAGGCAGGGATTTCATTGGATGTGATGCAGGAGTTGACGAGGAATAAAAGGACGTGACCTATGAAGTTAAAGGAGAGCTTCAGGATGCGGATACAAAGGCCGTCAGCACCACGAGCCGGGGAGTTTCGCATGCTTGACACGATGCGGTGCAGAGCATTCAGGCTGATAGAGTGCAGGGCAAACGAACACGCACCCACCCTCGGTAGGCGGGTGGGGAGCGAAGGTGGCTGACCTAACGCTCGCAGTTCATTCGCGACGCTCGAGCCGACGTTGACGAAAAACTCATTCATATCGTTCGGTGAGACTGTAGGCAGCACCTGAGCACTGGAAGAACGCTTGCTGCCGATAATGTCCTTGGTAGTTTTCCAGCAGCTGGCACGGCCGCTTTCGAGTATGCGAGCGCCGAAGTACTGTCGCCTGTCAGCTCTAAAAGCGGCTCGAGCGAGACGATTCACAGAACGGTAAGATTCCGATCCGTGACCTGACAATCTGAGCGCCTGCGCACGCTGCATGATGAGTTGTCGAGTGTTGTCTGATATAGGTGGTGCTGACGGATTTCGCACAGTGACAGATTTTACAGGAGCATATCTAGAAACAATGGGTGACATGCGCTCCAGAAAGGCAGACCAGGCATCAGTCACATTCGTGGAGGAAAACACAGATGACCAGTCGGTTGCTAAGAGCGCGGATTCGAAACCAAGTAGGTCGAAACGTTTGAAAGAGCGGCAGGTAATGACTGTTGGTTTAAAACGCGGACGAGGTATACAAAGAACAGCACGAATAAAACGATGAGTACTAAAATGACAAACGCGGGTACCTGAGTGTTTAAAGTCACGGTTTGACATAAGAACGTCGAGTAACGAGCCAGATCTAAAAGTCGCTGTGGTGATGGGCTGATTCAAAGAGTAGCTAGAGATGAACTCATGCAAGCGCCGTTTAGACTGGGAGTCAGACAACAGATCACAGTTAAGGTCACCGGCAAGAACAATGGGACAGTCAGGGTAATGGTTCAAGACAAATTGGTACTGTGACTCTAGAGTATCGAAATCGGCTTGGAGGGCGGCTGCTGTGTGACGCGGCGGACGGTACAGTGATGCCACAATGATGCGACCGCTGTCCCATTTGAACAAACACCAGAGTGACTCGAGTTCCGACGCGCTACTAACTCGTTCCGGAACGACTATGGGTTTGCACTGGTATTTATCGCGATACAACACAGCTACTCCACCATATCCTCGCGGAGGCCAGGACCTGTCACACCTCTTTATACTGTAACCCGGGAAGGCCAGTAATCGGTTCGGTGTGCAAGGTTTGAGCCATGTTTCCGATATACTGATAAAGTCGTAAGCGAAATGATCAATCTCGTCATATAATTCGACAGACTTTGGTTTGAGCGACTGAACGTTTAGGGCGCACAGTCTGAGCTCGCGGGGGCCGGCCGAGCCGGTCCAGCCACATCGGTGACGTCTGGGACCCCGTTTGCGCACGTAGGAGCGTCTGCCGCGGTGGGTCGGCCGGTCTCGCCGCGCCCGGGCCGCAGCCGCTTGGTGCCGCTCGGCTCTGCTGGTCCGCCCAGATGCTGACTCCGGTACATGGGTGGGCCGGGCCGCCTCGCTCGCCGCCGCGACCCGGGGTCGGGGCGGCAGAGCGGCGGGCGCAGTCGGGAGGTCACAGTCAGCTGATCCGGTAGAGCGCCGGGAGTCCCACGCCGGCGGCCGACGCACGTGAGGCGGTGATTGGCCGTGAGAGTCTCGGACGATCGTGACGTCACGGCGGGCCGCAGCCGGAGGGCACTGTGTGGCGCTGTCTGGGTCAAGGTCAGGGCACCGGCGAGCAGGGACGAGCAGGGCATCTGGACGAGCAGGGCACCGGACGCCATTTGGACGAGCAGGGCACCGGCGAGCCGCGGCTGACCGGTCTCAGGGACCCGGACATGGAGCGGCCGAAACAGGTCAAAATCAACCGCACGCGCCCCGCCATCCCTTCGTCGTGTCGACGGACGAGACAGGACGCCTCTGTAGAGTTGAACATCCGGTGGGTGTAGAGCCGGGTGGTTGTCGGAGCGATGTTTAGTCCATGGGTTCGGAGCCGGACAGGCGGCGATGGTCAGCAGCCGCACCACGGCGAGGAGCGTCACGCACCGTAAGATGTCCTGATGCATGGTGACACGTAATGTGACGCAGCGGCGCTCGCTCACTTCCGCTCACTAACCGACGGTGGTTGGATCACTTCTGTGTCTCAGTCATTCAGTCACAATAAGGCACACTCAGGAAAGGCGCGGGGAGGGCTCACGGGCAGGAGAGCCACACTAGGGCGGCGCGTCCGCTCGGGGAGACGCGCACAGCAGGACTGACGTCACTCTGACGTCATTTCCGGCCGACCTATGAGAGCTAGAAAGTTTTTGTTTGGACACAAGGTGTCAAATTGATGCAGGCGAAGGTACTGAAAGTTTCGTGTTGATACGTCCAGTGGTTTAGAAGATATTCCAGAAAAACGAGAGGGGGGGCTATAAATAGCCCCCCAGTGGGGCGCGGGTTAACCCTCGCCCTGGCAGGGCATTTTTCATAACACGGACGGCGAGGGGGGGGGTTGGTACGACCCCCTGGCGATTGGCTCCTATTGAACTTAGAAACGCCAAATTTACAGGGTAGGTGGGTCCATAGGAGATCTCGCCCCCGTGAAAAATTGGTGAATATAAGTCAATATTTAGGGGGTTTTGGGGGGTATAAGTGCAAAAATTTTGCTAAAACAGGCCAAAAGTTGTTCGCTTATAACTTTTGATCTAATTAAGATAGAGCAAAAAGAAAAGCACCAGTGAACTCAGCACGTCAAGGCGCGTCGAATGATATACTTGTTTGCTTGCTTAAGTGTACTTAAAAAGTTAAATCTTTTTACGTTTGCCCCCCCCCCCTTCAAGATAGGTACCTACTGGGCTGGATCAGCCACTGCAAATATTGGCACTGAGTGGAACTGCCACTTTGCAATACTTGATTACATGGGTGAAACTTTGACATCACCATTGGGGTCCCAAACGTCCAAGGGGGCCTCCATTTAGTGGGGGCCTCCAAGCAATTAGGGGCCTCCAATTGCGGAAGCGGTAATTTACGAGCCACGCCAGGGCCTCCTCTAAGAAATTTTCATTGGGGGACCAGAGGCTCAGAAGCCAAACATGGGGTACCCCCAAATCCAGTTTTCTCATCGGATTTAGGCCACTTATTTTTCGTCACAGCTCTGATGCCATGATTTTTTTTTTTAATATCGATAAAGAAATGGTAGGTCACCTGACCCTACTGGTGGATCCAGGCCAGCAGGGTGACATTGTATGTAAATATCCCCCGCGGCATCCGAAATCGACGAAAATTTCTGGCTTTTTCACTTTTGACAATAAAACACAATGCCTTTATAATAGAAAAAAAATTAACGGCACAGCATTGCGCAAGGAATCTAGCCGTAAGCCGACCCCAGAAAGTGTGAGGGTTAACCTTCGCCGGCACCTGGGGGGAGGGTCGCCACCCCCAAGTTAGTTTTTCTGCTCTACACTTAACATTTTTAAAGCTAGAAACCTGATTTTCTTTGTATAGCTGCTTTTCTATCTTTTCTCAGCGTCCATTGAAAATTTCAAGCTTCTGCGGCATTTGGGTTTGGAGATATGACCTTGTTCTTCAGGTCATGTCATGTCCTAAATGACGAATACCCAATATCTTGCGATGGCTATGGGCCTTGTGAGCTTTTGACACGCTGATTTCGGCTTTTTTTGCCAGTCTTACCTCCCACCTATCATTGAACATGTTGTTCTGCGATGTACAGATGTCAGAGTCAGGGTCAAGGTCAACCTAGGTCATCTAAAATTATTGCGCTTTAGGCAAGCTGAATTTACTTTTCGTGAAGTTTCTTTGACTGTATGTTTAGTAAAAGCTTCTCAGTTCATGATCAAGTGTAATAGGGACACACAAACCGATCTGTGCACACATCAGTACATACACAGACATACACATTACACAGACATACAAACACATATCATTGACCTTGACCTAACTTGACGTGAAATGACCACAGCCAGCAAATTAGTCGGATAGTGTGACAAAGAGCTGTTCTAGCTCGCTTGGCACTAATACGGCAGCGTCATCGGTATATGATGGGTTGGCCCGCTGCTTGTGTAGGTATCTTATTCGACATCACCACAATTTTTTCTTACAAGATTTTAAGCCTTGCGGTCAAGAGCAACAGATTCTTTGGGAAGTGACGAATCCAATGATACCAATTTTACCTCATCAGGTCAGTCATTGACCTTCCAGGTCAGGTCAAACTAAAGAATGTTGCTGTTTGGGGTCACCGTTGCCCGTTGGAATATCACGTGCGCTGCTCATCATGTACCGATGACGCTGCCGTATTGTGGTGCCAAGCCAGCTAGAACCTCTTTGTCACACTATCCGACTAGGTTTTTGCTGGCTGTGGTCATTTCAGGTCAAGTTAGCTCAAGGTCAATGACATGTGTTTGTATGTCTGTGTGTGTCTGTGTGTACGAGTATACTGATGTGTGCACCGACTGTGAATGTGTCCATATTACATGAGATCATGAACTGAGAAGCTTTTGCCAAAAATACAGTCAAAGAAACTTCACGAAAGTAAATTCAGCTTGCCTAAAACGCAATATTTTTAGACGACCTAGGTTGACCTTGACCCTGACCCTGGCATCTCTACATCATTGAACAACATGTTCCATGATAGGTGGGAGGTAAGACTGACAAAAAAGGCCGAAATCAAGGTGTCAAAAGCTCACAAGACCCAACGCCAACGCAAGATATTGGGTATTTGTCATTTGGGTTATGACATTACCTGAAGAATAAGGTCATATCTCCGAAACCAAAAACCACAGAAACTTGAAATTTTCAGTGGACGCTAAAAAAGGATAGAGCAGCAGCTATACGAAATATCCGACTTCTAGCAATCAAAATGTTTAGTGCAGAGCAGAAAAAACTACCTAGGTCGGGGTGGGGGGTGTGGCAACCACTGCCCCCCCCCCCCCCCCATGTGCGGACGAGGATTACCTAAGTAATTTGAATATCAGGAAAATAATTTATTAAATCAGGTATTCCAACAGAGTCCCGCTTTTTTATAGGTGACCTCCGATTTGTGTTGCATCTAAGTTACCCAGGGGGCCTCCTATTTGTAATTGTAGGTACAGTACAGAGAGCCTCCTACTTCGACTACTTGCACAGAGAGCCTCCTAGCGTACATACGGTTAAGCTTCTACAGGTCGAGCGCCGGTCTCTTGTACGTACAGAGAGCCTCCTACTGTTACAGAGGGCCTCCTGTTTGTCTAGGGGGCCTCCTATTGGTTAACGGCGCCTCCTATTTGTCCAAGCGGCCTCCTATTCGTCTATGGGACCTCCTATTTGTCCAGGAGGCCTCCTGTTTCTCCAGAAGGTCCCCTATTTATCCAGGGGGCTTCTATTTTCCAGGGGGCCTCCTCTTTATCTAGGGGGCCTCCTACGTGTTCAGGGGCCTCCTATTTGTCCAGGGGCCTCCTATTTATCCAGGGGTCTTTTATTCGACTAGGAGTCTCATATTTGTGCAGGGGCCTCCTATTTGTCCAAGGGTCTCCTACTTGTCCCGGGGCCTCCTTTTTTTGAAGGGACTCCTTTTTGTTAAGGGAGCCTTCTATTTGTCCAGGGGGCCTCCTATTCGTACAGAGAGCCTCTAGCTCCTACTTGTCCATGGAGCCTCCTATTTGTTCAAGAGGTCCCCTATTTGTCCAGGGGGCCTCCTATTTGTCCAAGGGACCTGTTATTTTTCTAGGGGGCCTCTTTGCCCAAGAGGCCTCCTATTTGTCCAGCGTGCCTCCTACATGTTCAGGGGGCCTCCTATTTGTCCAAGGGGCCTCCTATTGGTTAAAGTAGCCTCTTATTTTCCAAGCGGCCTCCTATTTATCCAGAGGGCTCCTATTTTTAGGGGGCCTCCTCTTTATCCAGGGGGCCTCCTTGTTCAGGGGGCCTCTTAATTGTCCAGGGGCCTCCTTTTGTGAAAGGGGCCTCCTATTTGTCCAGGGGGCCTCCTTTTGTGAAAGGGGCCTCCTGTTTGTCTAGGTCTAGGACCTCCTATTTGTCCAGGGGGCCTCCTATTTTTGCAGGGGGGCCTCCTATTTGTACAGAGGGCCTCCTACTTGTCCATGGGGCTTACTATTTGTCTAGGGGCCTCTTATTTGTCTAGGGCCTCCTATTTGTCCAGGAGGCCTCCTACTTGTCCAGAGAGCCTCCTATTTCTCCAGGGGACTTCCTGTTTTCCGGGGGCCTCCGACTTGTTCAGGGGGCCTCCTACTTGTTCAGGGGGCCTCCTTGTTCAGGGGGCCTCCTACTTGTTCAGGGGGCCTCCTATTTGTCCAACAGGGCCTCCGATTTGTCCAAGGGGCCTCCTATTTAAACAGAGAACCTTTTATATGAATATCGGACCTCCGTTTGCAAAGTAGCTGATGCGTCTCGGGGGCCTCCACTATTGGGGTCCCAAAATGACAATTGGGGTCCCAAATGTTCGCATTGGGGTCCCACATGGGACCTCGAAAGTATACAAAGTTACACCCATGCTTGATTATGGCCTCTGGGCTAGGTATGTCAAAACTCGAGGGTGATTTTATGCCATTTTATAAAACAATTTTTTGTTGTATCAACCAAAAACTCACACTTACCGAGCATGGCTTCAACTTCAGCTTCCAACACAGAGCATATAAAATAACTGGTATTCATATAGCAGGCGTCTCACATCCGTGTAAACGGCCGGAGGTCTGGTGACGGGTGGTGGCCTTGAAACTGCTTGTGGCGTTGGCCGATTTATGACGTCACGAATGTACTATCGATGCAGAATTCCCTCTGCCATTCCATGCCATTCCAGGGACGGTTGAGGGATGAAGGAGGGGAGCTATCTCAAAATAAATACCATACTCGTGTTCCCCGCCCCCGAATTGGTATAAATATTCCGCACCTGCAGTCACGTTTCTCTCGTCGATCGAAAATTCTGCATCGATAGTACATTCGTGACGTCATAAATCGGCCACCGCCACAAGCAGTTTCAAGGCCACCACCCGTCACCAGACCTCTGGCTGTTTACACGGATGTGAGACGCCTGCTATATGAATACCAAATAACTCACTGACTGATCGATATCTGCATATTCACTATCAAGGCCATATCATACAATATGCCTGAACACCGTAAATTTATAATGATTTTAAGATTCACTATCAAGCCTATGGATAACAATAATGTCCAGCTCAAGGTCCAGCTTTGGCCAAGCTGTTCGATATTCAAATCCGTGGTAAAAATCCTGCTGATAGTAGTGAACTATTGACTGGGACACCTAGCAGAAACTTGGTAGAAACTATCGACCCCGCATGAATTTACCATGTCCAACCGGTCCGACCCCGGTTCCGAATCTAGTCGTTTGTCTAGTCGTATAGCTGGCTACAACTGGTCGTCAATTAACCCCGCTTGAAATAGCACAGCCGACAGCGGGGTCGGTGTCTAAGCGTCTGTTAGTATGTGTTTGATCTAGTTTTCGTTAGCAACTGTCGACGGTAGTTTTGCTGTTAACGGAAGTGAGTTGTGCCTACTAATTGTTCATAACCATGTTGTAGGTATGTATTAGGTATAGAGGCTTTTTATGTCCTTGTTAAAGGGGATATACGTTGTGGATTCAATGATATCTTTTACTTGCGTTTAGTTTCTGCTTTATTTGAAAGTTATTTATTACTGTAAAAGTTTACTAAATGTGGTAATTTTGATCCCGGGTACTTGAACTTTTACTGGTACTGTGTCCCCGACGACGTCAATAGGACATAACACTTTACCAGCCCTGTGCAAAAATATCATATTTTAGCAGACACAACCATGGAGTACAAAATTTCCTGGTGCCAAAAATACCACCAAACTTTTCCAACCGTGATAAATGGTGAAGAGGATGGACTAAAGCAGTCTAGATAATTTGAGAGAATGAATAAGAGAAAACACTCTTATTCCCAAAACAAGCATCGGTGGACATTTCATCTAGTTGTGTTTTGGTGGACTTCTTAACCCTATTCCTGGCGGGGGGGCCTCAGGAGCCCCCCCCCCTGAGGTTTTTTGGTTATTTCTCCCAAACGCGTTGAGCTAGGAAGCTCAAATTTTCTGACTTTTCCTAAAAGGCTTCTACGCAACATTTCTGAAAATTTTGAGTTGATCTGACCTCAGGTCAGGTCACCACAGGCGGTTTGGTGACCCTACCTCAGAAAAGTTTGCAATCACGCCAGAGCTAGAGTTTTTGACCGATCAATTTCTTCTCTTCAGGCTATAGTTAGGGTACCAGTATGTCCAATTTGTATATCTCGGAATTTTGATATCGGTGACCTAAGGTCAGGTCAGTTTCGCGACCTCCCCATTATAAGTCAATGGCGGAAAAATCAACTCCCTGTTTTTACCACTAAAACGGGTTGGAATGGCCCCATATACCATGCATGACTTCATATACGATCAACCTTCACTACCTTGAGGTCTGTTTTGCTGTTGGGCAGCTGTGAGGTCATGTGACGTCATCAAAGGTCACCAAAGGTTTTTGGCCAATAACTCCGTACAGGAACAAGATACAGACGCGTGGATGGTCTCATTGTGTTCAGCTCGTCAAGACGCATCGAATGATATACATGATGACCTCGAGGTCACGTGACCTGAGGTCAACCTTTGACCTTGACCTTTCGAGGTCAACATATATATCATTCGATGCGGATTGACGAGAGAATCACGATGATGCCCTTAGTTTGTTCCTATCTTGACTAATTCGAAAGTTATTCGAGAAAAACTCTCCATATCTAGCGCCGCCATTTTCACTTTTTCGACCCCTGTGACGTCATCTTTGACCTGACCTGAAAATGACCTTTGTAAAAATTGTAGATCTTGACCGTGCGTATCCGATGCCGTTTACCGTTTGTCGCTGCGATGTGTAGTTTTTGAGATCTGAAGGGGGGGGGCCGAATCGGCCCCCCCCCGCCAGTTTCTTGTCCCGGCGGAGCCCGCCAGGAATAGGGTTAATGGCTTGAGATACTGCCTTGAAATCTTGCCTGGTGATAGACTTGAGCCACATCTACCAATATTGTTTTGACCTCTTCTATCGGTGGAATGCTTCAGAAAATATAAGCGTTTAAAAAATGGTATCCAAATCGCTATAGGTGGACATTTGAATGACTGAACCAGACATTTAGGGGGACACATATCTATAGACTTCAAACAATTTTCAGTGGACGTGATTTCATGGAATCGATTGTCTCGTGGATGGACACATTTTGTTGAGCTATACATAATATACGTGGACTTGTTAACATGAATACGTGCTGTCGCGACCGTTCGTTCCTCGTTATCTTATAGGGAGGGGGGGGGGGAATAGTTGCATGAGCGGCAGGCCGGGATTTAATATTTCAGCAGCCATGCCACCGTGCGTTCTGGGATACGCCCGTATAAATAATATTCAAAAAATAAATCTCTAACTATATCAAGGCAGCGGGTGGGCCGGTCGTCATAAAACGTGACATGCATCGCCTGAAAGTGACCCGAGAGCTATAACGGTTTGGCAATAGTCCGGATAGGGATAACTCCGCACATGCAACGTGCACACAATACACACCCGAAAACTTGTATTTTCTTATCTCAGCAACGAGGTACATTTTATTTTAGGTGGACCTGACAGGTCCACCTATGCTTCCATGTCCACCGATTGTCAGAAAAGATTCCCAATTTGTCCACCTATGCTTGAAAAGGGAAGGTACCAGGCTGTGTATTGTGTGCACGTTGCACGTGCGGATTTATCCCTATCCAGACTATTGCCAAACCGTTAGCTCTCGGGTCTCTCAGTAGATACATGTCAAGTTTAACCCGCGCCCTGATGGGGTCTGCCGAGCAACGCGGTCTGATGGGGGGGGGGCATTTTGGCCCCCCCCCCCTAAGATCTCGAGAACTACACAACATAGCGACAAGCGGCAAACGGCGTTGGATGGCCCCAACGGGGAACTACCTTGTGACCCAATTTCATTGACCTCGGTCAAACCGATGACGTCACAGGTCAGGTCAAAGGTCGAATTTTCACCGTTTACATACATTTCAAGAAATGCGTTGTAAAATCGAGTAAAATGCATGTCATTGAAAATCATCGATGGATAATTGTCCATAAAACACATATTTTGCTATCTGAGGTCACTGATACCAGGTCAGGTCACAGAGGTCAGGTCACTGAGGGTCAAAATATGAAAATATCATGTGATGCATGTTTTATGGTCCATTTCACATGACAAATTCGATTATGTGGGTCAGGCAGCCTTTAGGGCCAGTTTAGGTTATGTTCTGGTGAAGGTCAGGTCAAGTTCAGGTCAAATAAGGTCAAATTTTAAACTTGATATTTTTGCATAAAATGGGTATCGATTCGATGTAGCTCCTCACGGGGAGTCTAATGGTGGTCTTTGTTTTGCGCTACGTGGTCTGGAATTGCTAAAAAATGAGTTTGAAAATTTGACGTCATAAATTCTGAAGTTTTTTTTCGCTATAACTTGGCAAAAAAGAGGTATTATCG
This sequence comes from Amphibalanus amphitrite, assembly GCF_019059575.1. NCBI lineage: Eukaryota > Metazoa > Arthropoda > Thecostraca > Balanomorpha > Balanidae > Amphibalanus > Amphibalanus amphitrite. The sequence continues at coordinate 2,200,736 of NW_024881504.1, forward strand.
ATCTGAAATTCGGTATGTAGATAGAAGAGCACAGGGACTATCATATATATTCCGTTTTTTCGAAATTCTAAAAAAATTGGGAAATTTTTGAGTTTCTAAAAAAAAAATCATTTTTTTATTTTTGGGGGTCAAAATCCCAAAATTTTGAAAATCCGAGATGGCAGTTTTGTAGCGCCGTCTTTTTCCTATACGACCACATAAAGAACTTTAAAATTTATTGTAAACTGTAGGTTTGGTGAGCGTTTCAAGATGTCATGTTTTTTGCTCATTTTTGCTCGAACATGACCTCAGTTTGACCTCAATAACTCCTGACCCAAGGTGACATGTGACTTGAAATTTTGTGTGAAGGTGTCAAATGGATGCCCGGGAAGGTACTGAAAATATGGCGGCGCTGTGCGTCGCCGTTTTCTCGCTATTCAAGAAAAACCACAGGGGGGCCAAAATGGCCCCCCCCCCCAGCAGGGCGCGGGTTAATGGCGATCGACCCAGCCGTTACCTTGATATAGTAAGAGGATTATTTTCGACGCCCCCTACTCTTCACGTGCCACGTGTTACGGTGGTAACGCTCAAGGCCATATATAGTAGGTAGCGACACTGAGCGATTTGTTTACAGCCAGTTTCGATCCCGATGACGCAAATGTGTCGTCACGAGACAAAACAATATGGCCACCTCTAATGAGAACCAAGTGCGATAAGTTCCCGGATGTAGACAGCACTGACGTCACCGGGATCGAAACCGACGACATCAGTACTGGACCTATGGCGAAGCAAAGTAGTGACATCCCCCTGGTTACGCTGGTGCTCCTTGCATTCTATCACAATTAAAATACTTAAATGCATTTATTATTTATACTTTAACCCGCGACCGCCTGGGGGGGGGGTCGAATCTGACCCCCCCCCCCTCAGTTTTTCTCGAATAACTCATGAACCGCTTACGCTATCAAGTTGAAACTTGGCATACCTTTTTCCCCATCAATTTGACGTCTCCTGTTTAATTTTTAAGAAAATTCTTCCAAAACTTTTTGAGATATATCGATTTTAGTGATGTAACTACATGGCGTTTTCAGTCAAAAAGAGGTAAATGTTTAAAAAATCGCCAAAAATCAAGGTTTAAAGCAAATTGCAAATTAGGGACATGAATAGACGCAGCTCAACGATTTCTTTAAAATGGCTATCTCCGATTTCCCATAAAATGCGTTTTTCACCCCTAAAAATTCAAAAAACTAACTTTTTTTTTGAAAACAGCTAATAAAATCCAAAATTTTGAGAATTTTCAAAAAAACGGAATATATGTTATAGAAAACATATATATTATATTAGAACATTTGATGTCCCAAATTTCAACTTTCTATCTTTATTTTTGACCCCCAAATTGTAAAAAATAGCTCCAACATGCAAAGGGCATTATGACGTCATAAGCATTTTCGTGAATTAGAGGCACTTCTGAACATCGCATGTGAAAACAAATGGCACCATTAGATTCCTGGGACAAAGCTCGTCTAGAAAAGTGCATTTTTATGTCAAAAATAAAAAGTTGAAAAATTGACTTTTTTCTTGGTGGCGTATAGTATAAACGATTTGTTATGCTTGCTGATGACCAGGACAGTGACTTTGGGCTACATATAACCATGACCATCGGATTCGGCGTGAAAAATAAGCCATAAAACATGTGTCGCATGCCCATGTAGCAGAAAGTGAAAACCGTGACCTTTCGTGACCTGACCTGACCTTGACCCGTACTTAGTATGACCCCTATACGCACATGGTACCTTCACTAGGTCTTTGAGGTCATTTTTGGTGAGTTTCGAGCAGCAGCTATCGATTCCGCTGTCCGTAAGCCTAATCATGCAAAACCCCAGAATTTGACCTTTGACCTGATCTTGACCCGAAAGTTGACCTCAATCTTAAAAACTTAAGAGTGCTTTGGGAAGGTCTCGTAGAGACCTTTCGAACGCCGCCTCGCAGGGCTCGATACGACCATTGGTTCTCGAGATAACAGGGGGGGGGTCGGATCCGACCCCCCCCCCCAGGCTGTCGTGGGTACGGAAATAGCCCAGGCGGTGCCGGGTTAAAGGGATAAGTATCGTGCGTGTATATTGACCACTATATAAATGCTGAATACTGCAAATGCGAGAGCCGTGCATTACACTAAGCAGCTCTCCTTCTAGTCGCACCACTAGTGGGGCTCACCCCGTTCGGTGTCTTGAAGGCACCTCAGCGAGGGTGTCGTCCTAGGCCAACCGGAAAACTGATCACCGGTGGTAATGCTACAGTCCTTCGCAGTGGTGCGTATGTTCAGGTCAAGGACGGACTGTAGTGTGGACATTATCCCGTGTGCGGCTTTTTACAGTACCTAACGTGTAAGAGGGGAAGCGTTGGACCCCCCCCCCCCGCCACCCCAGCCATTATGTCCCTGATAGACCTAGAGCTTCACAGAAAAAACAAGCATGCAGTCCACAATGGGAGAGAAAACTGATGGTACCCAATGCTAGGGTCTTAGGTGAACCGGTGACCTCAGAGGTCAGGTCAAACATTCGAAGCCGAGCCAATCTTAGCTCACTGGAGACGGAGCTCTTGCGGACGCTATAAGCCAATTAAAACGGGCAAATCATTGTCAAACTGAGTTAGGACAGTAAAAATTGCCCTGAACTTGACCTTAAGCGAAAAACGGCAATCTAAGATCATCCTAGATCAGTTATTTCAAATGACCTCGGATGACCTTGACACATGGCGAGTATTCTGGCATCCATTTTGCTCTAAATAATCACCTTGAGGCACAAACTCGCAACAAATTAATAACAACCATTTAATTGACCTCAAATATGCTCAGAAAACTAGAAACCTGCCCATATGAAGCGAGACCTTGTGTGACCTTGACCTTGAGTGAACTGTATATGGTGTAGGGTACTGCAGATTAAAGGTTTCGTGGTGATCTGCCGCGTTTTACGCAAGTTTTTCGCGAAAAATTGCGGAGGGGGTCCGTTCAGCCCCCCCCCCCCGTCAAGTGCCAGGGTTAAAATAACAAACGACTTTTTGTGCGTGCAAACCTAAAACCCTGAAGTGAACGTCAGCCATTTATTTCAATAGCATGAAACACAGGAACAAAACAAAAGACCCTCATGCCGCGGATCTACGACTTGTTTGAGTTTACCAGAACTCTAAAGGTCCCGCATCAACCAAAGTGGAGACACTGGGTCTGTCAATGCTCTCAACTCATCAACCAGCTGTTGTTGTTGTTGTGTTTCCCCTGGCTACCGCCGGAGCGGCAGCGTAGCCGGTAATCAGTTCTTATGGGCCATGTAGCCAGCGGCCAAGGCCGCCACCACATCGTCGCGGCGGACGTCGTGGGCCGCGCCGATGATGTTGCCCAGCGCACGGAGCCGGGGGCCGTACAGGCACGGGCACTCCAGCAGCACGTGCGCCGGGGTGTCCGCTGCTTCAGAGCAGACCAGGCAGCGGCCCGCTGGACACTCCTTGTCCTCGCATTGGGCGCACTCAGTCGATGATCTGCGTCCAATCCGGTGGAGGTACTACAAGTCGACGGCCTCCTCCCTGGTGGCGGTCCGGACCGGGGCGGGGGCGCGGCCCCCATGACGGTGCGGTACCAGCCGGCTGGCCAATCCGCCCGCCACTTCCTCCTGGTGGACCGCGCGACAACCCGCGTGGGGGTGCGGACGTCAACCGGGGTAGACTGCTGGGGCAGAACGGCGGCCTCTTTGGCCAGGGCGTCCGCTCTCTCATTATTGTATTACCGGCGAGTCCACAGTGTGCCGGGACCCATTGCAGCGTAACCGTGCTGCCGTCGGCCGTCACGAGCTGGAGCTGGGCCCACAGCCTGGCGCCCAGTGTCGAAGCCTGGGCCGAAGCGCCAGGAGCAGCAGAGCCGCCTTCGAGTCAAGACAGGCGACTGCAGGCACTCCTCTGCAGCCCGGCAGCTCGGCGGCCGCCTCCAGAGCCGCCAGCAGCGCGGTGAGCTCCGCGCGGGTGCTGGAGCAGAAGCAGCCAGCCGGCACCGCACCTCCAGTTCATCTCCAATTGGGTGGTGGAGCAGCGCGTCGCCACTGCCGTTCTCCACGCCACCCTCCGCCGAGCCGTCCGACCAGACCCAGACGGCCTCGGGTAGGAGCTCTCGAATGCGCTCCTCCGCCGCGGCACGGCGGGTCTCTGCAGATGCCGCGCGGCTGGCCCGCGGACTGAGGTCCAGGTAGAATCTGGGTGCTGTCGGTCCACAGCGGAAGGGAGTGATGGAGGCGGGCCTCCACTGGGGCGTCTCGGGCCCCCACCGCTGAGAGCGCAGCCAGCCCCACCTCTCTCCATCCCTCGGTGGTGCGGAGTCGGCGCGGAGCGACCGTTTCGCCCACTGTCCTCAGCGGGTCGGCCTCCGGGAGGGACGCGGCGAGGCCCACCATTCTTGCCGCTAGGGTCACGCGGCGGGACCGCGCGTCCGCAATCCCGGCCTCCGACATCAGGGCGTGGACGGGCGTGGACGCTGTGCAGCCTGTCACAGCACGGGCCGCGGCGCGCAGCTCTCTTGCTATGAGCTCCACGTGCGTTGGGGGGGGGGGGGGGGGTCGACGGCAGCCAGGCGGCTGCAGAGCGCCCCCCCTGACGTTACCTTTGCTACCGTCCTTAGTTGCCGCTCCTCCAGACCCCACGAGCGTCCTATCAACTTCCTGAGCTGGGCTACCCTGAGCCTGACTTTGCGGCGGAGTTCCGCACAGTGTGGACCAAAGTGCAGCAGGCGGTCGAACGTTACTCCCAGGAGGCGGAGTTTGGGATCCGCCTTCACCGGGCGAGACGAGCTCGACCAGCTCATCAACCAGCTCGAACTGCACCCGGTACCACCTCTACACATCGTCTATGTCCGCATCGTCGTCGAGACCATCACCGATTCCTTCCTCAGTTCTCATCAGTGAGCGAGCTATCTTGTCTCTACATTTTTCTTCCTAGTCCTCCTCATGTTCTGAAAAAAGCAGTTGGTTACCAGTGTGGAGAGAGAGAGAGAGAGAGAGAGAGAGAGAGAGAGAGAGAGAGAGAGAGAGAGAGAGAGAGAGAGAGAGAGAGAGAGAGAGCGTAACGTATTTGCTGCTAAATATTATTCAGGGGCGTAGCCAAGGGGGGGCACAGGGGCAATGGTCCCCCTTGAGCCCAAAAAGGCCCCCATCGCATTGTCAAAAGTACGGTAAAGGGCATAATAAAATAGCGTAAGTAGAATGAAATATGAAAAACAAACTATGCGATAGTGCAAAATTAAACCGTCGTTGTAGTTACCTACTCAGTGGCGGTCGCTGGGGGGAGTTTCAGGGTCATTACCACCCCCAAGGCAAATCAGGGCGGGCCATCATATGATCTGCACCCCCCCCCCCAACAACTGATGGGCCCCCGGGGCCGTGGCCCTTTTTCGATTGTCACGAGGCTCAAGGAACCCACGCCAGCTATTCAGCTCCCATCCCGGTCTTTGGGGTCCTATGCTGACCTCTGAGGGCCCTTCAGTGGCGGTAAGGCGTCCACATTCACCACTGAGGGCTCATATCGACCTGAGGGCCCTCCACTGACCTTTGAGGGCCCCTAAACCGGCCTCAGGAGGCCCCAACTGGCGTCTGAGGGCCTCACACTAGCGTCTGTTGGCATCATTTCTGTTTCTGGGGTCCAAAGAAACACATTTAGGTGCCTCTGAGGGCCCCATACTGACTTCTGAAGACCCGGTGCCGGCTTCTAATGGCCCGCATTGGCCTGAGGACCCATCTTGGCCTTTGAGGGCCCTCTGCTGGACTCTGGGTCCAACGCTGGCCCATGCTGGTCTTTTAGGGCCCCACACTGACCTCTGAGGGTCCCATTGCTGGCCTGTAGGACTAGTTACCCACATAAGTCTCTTAGTTGAGGGCCCAAGTCGGCCTCTGATGGTCTCAAATTGCCCTTTGAAAGCCCTGTACTGGCCTCTGATGGCCCTAAATTGGCCTCTGAGGGCCCAAACCGGCCTCTAAAGGTCCCACATCGGCCTCTGATGGCCCCGTTTCTGTGTCTAGGACCCAAGACTGACCCTTATGTGCCTCTGATGACCCCCAGGTGGATGGGAGGGGTCTAACGGTATGTACACAAAATCAAGGTGTAAATGATATGCATATTTTATTGTAGAACATCTGAGGGACCCTCTGTTAAATAAACCGTTATTTGCGTTAGGACCCTTTTTGGACCGAGAGGGCCCTCTGTCGGTCTGAGGGACACTCGACGGCCTGAGGGACCCTTTGTTCGTCCGAGGGGTCTCTATTAAGTGGAGGGGCTTTCCCCACCTGAGGAGGTCCTCTATCGACATGAGGGGCTTCTGTTAGTCTCAGGGGCCTCTCCCGACCTGTGAGAGACCGTCCGCTGTTTTGAGGGCCCCTGCCGGTCTATGGGGCCCTCGATCGACCTAAGAGAGCCCTCTGTTCACTTGAGCGGCCCTCTTTTGATCTGTTGGTTTCCGACTGTTGGTCTGACCCCGTGTCGTCGGTTTGAGGGATCTCAGATCGGATCCACTGTCGATCCGAGGGGCCACTATCGGTTTGAGGAGGCCCTCAAATGACCTGAACGGGCCCTTAGTTTGTCTGAGAGGGCCCTCCGTCGGTCCGACGGTGCCCTCTGCAAGTGCAAGGGGGGCTTTTGTCAGTCTGAGTGGCACTTAGACGGCTTACATGACCCTCAGACGGCTTACGAGGCTCTCATGGGCTGTAGGGGCCTTTGACGGTCTGAAGGACACTCATCCGACCTACGGGGCCCTCACTCCTCAGTCCGCCTTCAGAACCGGCTGAGCGACTCTATGAAGCTATTCGTGGACCTATCTAGGAGGGGCCCATGGACTAATTGCCCCCTCGATTCTAACATTTTTTTCATTTTTTGAATAAACATTTTTCATTTTTTGGGGCCCCTTCCAAAAAATAGTGGATGAAATCCGCTGACTTTTTGGAATTTGAGGGGGTTACCTTGAGCCCCTGTAAGTTTGCCCCCCCCCCCTTGAGGAAATTCTGGCTACGCCCCTGATATTATCCAATCGGCTTTTAGCTCCATCTATGACATACTCCAAACCGCCCCATTAGTAGCATGGGGGCATGAACGTACTCCTCCCCTCCTCCCCCAGGCCATTATGCAACGCTCCGGAGTAAGAAACGGTAGGTACGTCCTCACAAAGCATCATAGGTATCTTTTATTTGAAGTGGACTTGGAAGGTCCACGTTAGGTCCACCTATGTTCTAACGTCCACCGTTTAACGAAAAAGACGCTCAATTTGTCCACAGATGTTTAAAAAAGGTGACAAAGTGCTACTACCTATGAAATTTATTTTCAAAACTTCAAAATTATTTGATTCCTTTTTAATCACCAATTGAAAGAAAAACAAACATTATGAATTGCATGCACATTAGGGGAAGGGGTATCTTTTATTTGAAGTGAACTTGGAAGGTCCACGTTAGGTCCATCTATGTTCCAACGTCCACCGATTAACGAAAAAGATGCCCAATTTGTCCACCGGTGAAAAATGGAAAGTTTACTACGTAAAAAATCGATTTTCAAAACTTTAACATTATTTGATTCCTTTTCATTCATCTCCAATTGAAAGAAAGGCAAACATTATAAATTGTAGCCGCATTATAGGGGGAGGGGGAAATTTAAACACCCACACGAACCACATTTTTATTCGCATTGTCACATTACCACTTCGTAGAGGTCCTTCCAAAAATGGGCAATAGAGCTTCTGCTGTTCAGGATATATAGCCGTTACATTTTGCACTATACATCTGTTATAATCTTAGACAAGTCCGAAAAGGGGGACTAAAGCGGAGCCATGGAACGAATTATCACGGAAGCATGAAGTTTGCTAACTGCGAGTGCAGGTGGTGACTGCCCAGGTAGGTACCTACAGGGGCGGCGCCACCGGGGGGCAGGGGGGGGGGCAGCTGCCCCCTGGCGCGAGCCAGGGGGGCAAACATATCTTTTTGCCCCCCCCCTGAAATTCTGGAGGCCCTTTTGCTGAAAGGCACAGGCCCCCTTCTTATCCTAGCATGACTGCCATCATAGACGTCCAGGCACGTACCCAGGATTTCGCCCAGGAGGGGGCCACCTGCTTTCGAAGGGGCCACCAGGTCACCCGGGGTCCCCGGGTAGGCGACCAGGGTCCCCCAGGCCCCCCCGGGGCTCCCAGGCCTGGGGGCCTGAGAGCCCCTGGGTATATTTCCAGGCCCCCGGTCCCCCGGCGACCAGGCCCCCGACTACCAGAAGCCCCCTAGGCGACTAGGGGCCCCCAGGCGATCAGGGGTCCCATGCGGCCAGAGGCCCCCATGCAACCAGGCCCCCCCCCGGCTACCAGGCCCCTAGGCGACTAAAGGCCCCAGGCGGTGAGGGGCCCTCATGAGACCAGGCCCCCGGCTACCAGGGGCCCCCTAGGCGACCAGGGGCCAGAAAACCGGGCCCTCGGATGACTGCAGAGGCCCATCGGGTCATCAGGGGCCCCTCGGGTAACCAGGGGCACAAAAATGAAACTTTGATATCAATGTTTCTTCCGAGTAAAAGGACGTTTTATCCAGTATTTAAAAAAAAAAAATATTCCTGGGCCTGAGGGACCCCAAGGCGCTCAGGGGGGGGGGGGAGCATGGTGCCCGTGGCCCCCCTTGGGTACGTCACTGTAAGACGTCATTCCTGAAATGTCAGTTCTAGAATACCGGAAAAGAAAGCTCTCCGTATAGGTAGTTAGAACGAAGAGACCCCCTGTAAGTATTCTGCCGGTCAAGATAAGCCAACTGAGACCCTCGTTGTCGAGAGGCCCTTGTCAGCATGAGGAAAGGAAATATCGATGCAACTTCTTGCTCACAGAAGGCCCCTGTTCTGAGGCCTGGGAACAAAAAAAAAGGCAGTAGGCACCTTTCCTGCCCGGGCGAAACATCGTGGTTACAGGACGCTCCTGGTGCCAGACGCTTTCATTTCAGAAGCCCCTGTCAGCACGAGGAAAGCAAAACCTCAATGAAACAGCATCTCAATCAGAGAAGATTCCTTATCTGAAGCCAGGCCTCCGCGATTTTTTTTGAATTGTGTATTTGAACCTTCTGACATAAAACATTATATTATTAAGATATGTATATTACCTACCACTCAAATCCATTTTCCCAAAACTTACCCCAAAACGTAATATTTGTTGTACCTATAACTTATACCCGCAGGGCCTCGTCAAACATGTTAACTGGGGGGGGGGAGTTGTCTCCCCAGTCCAGCGGATCCCCCCCCCCCCCAGTGGCCAACACTTGCCCCCCCCAGTCAAAACGTGAATTTCTCACAAAATTACATTTTCTGCAATACGTTTTTGTTAGGAGTCTTACATGGATTTAACGAGAAACCTTAAATAATTTGTACAATAACTGAATTAAAATGAAATCGGACTTACTCCACAAGAGTTCGTTGGGTCGGAGCTTTCGAATTGTATTACAATTCTTCGTCAGCGAGAGTCGTATCGGATGTTAAGATCGAATCGAAGGTACAGTGCGGATCGAACAAAATATGGGTCGGACAGGAGGGTCTCTGAGGCAACTAGTTGGTCTTGAAATAAACATACAAACACTGGGAAAACACGTGAATAATAACAGGATGCACACTTACTAGAAAAAGCCTGTAAAATGGGTATAAAACACACTAGTAACATATCTAATACAAAAATATAGGCAGGTAGGTAAAAATACAGTTAATGACATGTAAAAAATTGCATAGATTAGGTGCAAACAGTACCTAAAGCAGAGATAAAGCTTTACAAAAACACGAATAGTAAACTAGACTAAGATATAAAATATCAAAATGATAAATTCTATAAATGAACTTTTTAACGGCAGAAACGGCGAATAATGGGAAGCCACCTGTCTTGCAGCAGGGCACCAGAGTTGCGGTTCACATTCGCGTCATTGGGTGACACTAGGACGGCTTCCCGCCGTCCCACGGTACGAATGTAGGCCGATTCGAGAAGGAGTCTCATCTGGTGGTGGCAGGCACGGTTCAGGATTTTGGCGTCGTCGAAGGCCGGCGTGCAGTCCCGGTGCGTGCTGAACGCTGAAGCGTTGGCTCTGGAGCGGACCGAGCCAGCCCAGCTCTCTCGGTGCTCGCGGACTCTGGTTCCAAGTTCTCGGTCCGTTTCTCCGATGTAGACGACCGGGTCACCTTCTACCCGGCAGGAGCACTCGATGCAGTAGATGACATTGCTCTCCTGCTGCTTGGGTAGACGGTGCTTGGCTTGGCTACAGAGGAGGGTCCCGATGGTCTGCGACGGCTTCGACACGAGCTGAATGCCGACTGAAGCGAGAAGCCAACAAGATCGGCATTCAGCTCGTGTCGAAGCCGTCGCAGACCATCGGGACCCTCCTCTGTAGCCAAGCCAAGCACCGTCTACCCAAGCAGCAGGAGAGCAATGTCATCTACTGCATCGAGTGCTCCTGCCGGGTAGAAGGTGACCCGGTCGTCTACATCGGAGAAACGGACCGAGAACTTGGAACCAGAGTCCGCGAGCACCGAGAGAGCTGGGCTGGCTCGGTCCGCTCCAGAGCCAACGCTTCAGCGTTCAGCACGCACCGGGACTGCACGCCGGCCTTCGACGACGCCAAAATCCTGAACCGTGCCTGCCACCACCAGATGAGACTCCTTCTCGAATCGGCCTACATTCGTACCGTGGGACGGCGGGAAGCCGTCCTAGTGTCACCCAATGACGCGAATGTGAACCGCAACTCTGGTGTCCTGCTGCAAGACAGGTGGCTTCCCATTATTCGCCGTTTCTGCCGTTAAAAAGTTCATTTATAGAATTTATCATTTTGATATTTTATATCTTAGTCTAGTTTACTATTCGTGTTTTTGTAAAGCTTTATCTCTGCTTTAGGTACTGTTTGCACCTAATCTATGCAATTTTTTACATGTCATTAACTGTATTTTTACCTACCTGCCTATATTTTTGTATTAGATATTTTACTAGTGTGTTTTATACCCATTTTACAGGCTTTTTCTAGTAAGTGTGCATCCTGTTATTATTCACTTGTTTTCCCAGTGTTTGTATGTTTATTTCAAGACCAACTAGTTGCCTCAGAGACCCTCCTGTCCGACCCATATTTTGTTCGATCCGCACTGTACCTTCGATTCGATCTTAACATCCGATACGACTCTCGCTGACGAAGAATTGTAATACAATTCGAAAGCTCCGACCCAACGAACTCTTGTGGAGTAAGTCCGATTTCATTTAAATTCACAATTCATCTCCACATCATGTCTTTAAATTGTACAATAACTGTTCATGGCTACGGAAAAAGCCAGTTTTGTGATTTGCAGAGCTGAGAGCACCAAGTAGCAAATTATCAATTGGCAGCTGGCCAGTGAGCCAACTCGTGTTTGCCTCAAACGTCCAACACGGATAAGTATGTTTATCACTGTCTGGTGGGGCAATGTGAGGGGGTAACACACTAATTTTAACCCGGCAGGCGGTGGGCCTACCAGCCACCTTCCGCTCGGTGGGGGGGGGGGCACTTTTTTGCCCCCCCCCGTATCTCCGAAACTACTGGACGGATCCGGAAAATTCAAACGGGGTTCGATAGCCCTGTCAAATTTGTCGAAGGAAACCAAATTTCATTGACCTCGCGGTCACCGATGACGTCACAGGTCAGGTCAAAGATAAAATGTTTCACCGTTCACGGGGCTTCTAGGGAAAGCGCTATAACACCGAGTAAAACGCATTTTGTCGAAAATCAGCGATAAGGCGTCAGTTGTCTAGTACATATGTTGCTATTAGAGGTCACTGGTCATACCAGGTCAGGTCACAGGTCAGGTCACCAAAGGTCACCAAGGGTCACCAAATGAGCCCAGCTTTACTAAGGTTATGCGATGCATGTTTTATGGCCAGTTTTTCATTTCCAACTCAATGGTGTTGGTTCGAAGACCATCAGGTACGGTTTAGGTCACTTTCTGGTGGAGGTCAGGTCAAGGTCAGGTCAAAAAAGGTCAAATTTCAAAGTTGATATTTTTGCATAAAATGGGTATCGATTCGATGCAGCTTGTCACGGGGAGTCTAATGGTGGTCTTTGTTTTGCGCTACGAGGTCTAGAATTGCTAAAAATTGAGTTTGAAAATTTGACGTCATCAATTTTGAACAGTTTTTTCGCTATAACTTGGCCAAAAAAAGAGGTATCGATCTCAAATTTGGTATGTAGATAGAAAAAGGTAGGGGCTATCACATATATTCCGTTTTTTTTCGAAATTCAAAAAACTTTTTGGATTTTTCGGCTATTATATTCAAAAAATCTATTTTTTGATTTTTTGGGATCAAAATCCAAAAAATCGAAAAACCGAAATAGCAGTTTTGTAGCCCTCTTAATTCCACACCTTTTATGTCTAAAACATTTTCTGTATCTCTAAAGCTGTAGGCCTGACAGCTCTTCCCGCGAAACCTTTTTTTGGGTCGAAAATGGCAAAAATGACGTCACTCTGACGTCATTAGCGGCCAACCTATCATAGCCTTTGGAAAAATTTTTGTCACCATGTGCGCTAGCTGCTCCCGGGAGGGTACTGAAAGTTTGGTGACGATCGGCGCAGCGGTTCTCGAGATATATCGAAAAAACTAAAGGGGGGGGCAAAAAAATGCCCCCCCCACCGCCTGGAAGGTTAACACTCGTCGGCACAGGCCATTTTGCGTCCTTCGACGGCACAAGGGGGGGGGGGGTTGGTACGACCCCCCTCGCGTTTGGTTCCTGATCGAGCTAGAGCTTCGCGGAAAAACGAGCGTGTTGCCCGTCACGAGAGGAAGCCGATGATACCCAAGTTTAAGGTCCTAGGTCATCGGTTGACCTTCCAGGTCAGGTCAATGACCCAAAAGTCGGGAAAATCGGGACCTGTTAGAAAGTCGTAAAGTGTGGCTGCTATGGGGTTTTCTGGCGTGCTGATCACGAATATCGTGTTAGTTTTGATCACAGATGATGTCTTTAAGCATTTAGACCAGGTCGGGTCAGGTCGGGTCAGGTCAACCGGTAGGGGTCGTGACGGGTTTTCGTAGTACATGTCAACCGCCTCTGACAGCTTCGTAACATGTTGCGAAGGCACCAAAACTACTTCGTAAATGTTCAAATGGTTGCTAAATTCAAATTCAGCTCCAAAAACTAGCCTAGAAACATGTAAAACTCGAAAAAAAGAACCGAGGTCACAAAAGGTCAATGACCTGACCTGACCTTCAGGTGACCTTGACATCCACCCTAATGCATGGGAGCAACATCAAATCACATGTTTGAACGTTTGAAACCACGAAAAACTTGCAAACGCGCGGCTAATGCGAGCCGACATACGCCGAATCGCGATTCCGGCCAAACATGGTCTCGGAAAGTAGGTCACAGGTCAAAGGTCATTTGGGTCAGGGTCATGAAATTTTAAGGGTAGGGGAGGACCGTACAAGAGTACGCACCTAATGCATTTTGTCGTCTCACGCCCTTCGGTTTTGGTTTACGGCTACGATCAGTATATTCCGATAAAGCCTGATCATTTGTCCACAAACTGTCATGACCACAGTGGCCTACGTCCAATTTAAAGCGTGACCGTAAGCAATTTTCTAACACCCTGCATTTGCGTACTCTTGCCCGATAGGCAGTACAAGAGTACGCACTTCGTGCGGGTGGAGTATGCACTACGTGTATGCATTCCTACTCGCTGGAATCAATGCATTCATGCAAGTAATTAAACTATTGTTATCTTTATTGCCGCAGCCACTAAAACGGTCACTCTTAACAGAGTCAAGGCGCCCCGCTGTGGTCGTGCAAATGCCCCCTGGTCTACCAGAAACAGTGATGCTCTTCGTGGAAGAGCATCACTGTTTCTGGTAGACCAGGGGGCATTTGCACGACCACAGCGGGGCGCCTTGACTCTGTTAAGAGTGACCGTTTTAGTGGCTGCGGCAATAAAGATAACAATAGTTTAATTACTTGCATGAATCGGCATCTCAACTTTGAAGCCCACATTGACGCCATGTCCCGTAAATGCGCTGGGATCCTGATTGCCCTGAACCATGCACGCCACGTTATACCCAGTTCTGTCGTGAAGGGCATTGTACAGGCACTCGTGTTATCCATTGTGCGGTACTGCATGTCTGTATATGGATCATGTACTGAGACCCAACTCCACCGTGTGCAGAAAATCATCAACTTCTGTGCACGTGTTGTGACAGGAAAGCGGCGATGTGACCACATTTCTGACGCAATATCGCAGCTTCGCTGGCTCACGGCTAAGCAGCTTGTGGCCTACCATACAATGTGCGCTGTCGATCGGACAATAAGGTCAGGCCAGCCGGACGCCATACTCCAGACTTTTGGACCGCGAGCGCGTCAGCGGCACAATCATGACACCAGACGGGCTGATCTTTATACCCTACCAACAATCCGAGTTGAGGCAGGCAGGCGGCGACTCTGTTATCGCGGAATGTCACTCATTAATAACTCGCGCATTGAGCCCGGCATTCCATCTTTTCGGGCTGAAGCGAAGCGATTTGCTATGTCGTTGTGAGCTTCAGTGTTTTGGTGTCGCGCTCGCGCGCGCCCGCGTGCATGCGTATGTGTAAGAATGAGAGTGGCCGTAGTGTCTTGTGTTCCAGCTTCCCTTTCTGCTCTACATAAGACGTGAATGAGTGAAAAGCCACGTTTATTGTGGACCTTATTCGAATACATCTGAATCTGAATCTGAATCTGAATCTGGTTTCCCCAACTGCTCGGCGTCCCCCCGAGTGTCATCCACCTTGTTGGCCAATCCCGTGAATCTGCTGAGGGGTTGCGCGCCTGATGCACTAAGTTGATTAATGCAACACAACCACGCACTTGGAAAACTGCGTACTCTTGTCCGCCACGGCAATGCGTACTCATGGTCGACACATACGGTAGACACAAAGCGGGCTGAGAGCTGGCGCCACAGTCGTCGCGTAAACAATTGGGACTTGACACACGCACCAGATTCCCCGTGGTATCTTGATAGGAAAAAATGAAATTTCTATTGCCGCTCCCTGAGGAAGGTCACACCTTTTCCTGCACCCCAAAAAGTCTAAAAGCGATGTGAAAAACACGTCTAAGCCTCTAAAAAAGACAAGTGAACCCGTAGCGCGCCCACCTTCCACCATCGAAGCCGCGTGAGAGACAGCTTCCTTAGGACTCGAGATGACGCTGATGAGGCGTTGCTAAGCAACCGAAACAGCTGCTGCGTACTCTTGTCGCCTGCGTCCTCTTACCCGCCCTTACCCTAGGTGTAAAATTGATCAATGCGAGGGCACCTACTGAAAGTTCCGTTGCGATCCGTCGCTTTTTACGCGAGTTATTCGCGACAAACGGAGGGGGGGGGGTTGCGTCAACCCTCCCCCTGTGCCGGCGAGGCTCGGGTTGCCTGTTTTTTTTTTTTTAATGAAGGTCTCAGGGCTGTGACGAAAAATAGGTGGCCTAAATCCGGGGAGAAAACAGGATTTTGGGGTACCCTAGGTTTGACTCCTTTAGTCTCTGCCCCCCCCCCCAGTGAAAATTCCTTAGACTAGGCCCTGTACCCGTCCATACTGCATAGCAGTGCTATTGTTTGGAAAGAAAAGTCATCGGAAAAAGAACGCATAATTTTTTTCGTGATAGGTACCTACTACAAAAAGGCGCCATTGCTGGGAGGCCCCCTTGGTGTGAGGCCCCCAGGAAGCTCTGCCCCCCCCCCCCTGGACAAAATCCGTGGCGCCGCGCCTGCGTACCTATGCATGCATAGGTAGGCACTTTGTAGCGTAGCAGGGGGCGGGCCTATAAAGGTCACACGCAATTCTGTACAGCATGCATGCATCCTTACCTCCTTAGGTGCCACTCTCCTCCTTTTCTTTATCTCGGTTGCTTTTTGTGTCTTGAATATTAAAACAAACAGGACACAAGCCACGAACACAGCAGAACGCAGACACCTTCAATTTCCCCTCCCGCGGGAAAACGCCACAGCCCGCGCGCAACAGCTGACTGCCATTTCGCGACGCTATCGCCACGTGGTGGTGACGTTCGGAACTAACTTTCGCCAAAAAAGTGAAGGTGGTATCTGAAATCGTTTTGGTGGACATAATTTGAGGTCCACGTATGCAAAATGACGCGTTAAATTAAGATGTGTCCCCTGACAATGCCTCTGGCACCTTTTATTTTAGGTGGACCTGACAGGTCCACCTATGCTGCTATGTCCACCGATTGTCAGAAAAGATTCCCAATTTGTCCACCGATGTTTGAAAAAGGAAAACTTCCAAGGTTTCCCTTCAAATATGACGGCCGGAACCTGATTTGGGCTGATTTTTGGCAGAATATTGACTAATTTGGGCTAAATATATGTTTTAAGTTTTGGCGAAATTGACGCGTCAATTTCACCTGAAGTGCTTCCTTGATGCCACTAGATGGCATTCTGCCATCTAAAAAGTTATATTAAAGGGACAGTATCACCATTTTGATGAAATTTGACACTGCATAGGCCCCACCTTTCTGGTCCGGGAACTGAAGACCGATCCTCGAAGCTCCACACCGTTATCCCGCTATCGCCGCTCAAAGTACGAAAGGTGTACTACACTTTGAATCGTGCTTCACTATCTTCACTGTTTAACCCTATTCCTGGCGGGGGGGGGGCCTCAGGAGCCCCCCCCTGAGGTTTTTTGGTTATATCTCCCAAACGCGTTGAGCTAGGAAGCTCAAATTTTCTGACTTTTCCTAAAAGGCTTCTACGCAACATGTCTGAAAATTTTGAGTTGATCTGACCTCAGGTCAGGTCACCAGAGGCGGTTTGGTGACGCTACCTCAGAAAAGTTTGCAATCACGCCAGAGCTAGAGTTTTTGACCGATCAATTTCTTCTCTTCAGGGTTTAGTTAGGGTACCAGTATGTGCAATTTGTATATCTCGGAATTTTGATATCGGTGACCTAAGGTCAGGTCAATTTCGCGACCTCCCCATTATAAGTCAATGGGGGAAAAATCAACTCCCTGTTTTTACCACTAAAACGGGTCGGAATGGCCCCATATACCATACATGACTTTATATACGATCAACATTCACTACCTTGAGGTTTGTTTTGCTGTTGGGCAGCTGTGAGGTCATGTGACGTCATCAAAGGTCACCAAAGGTTTTTGGCCAATAACTCCGTACAGGAACAAGATACAGACGCGTGGATGGTCTCATTGTGTTCATCTCGTCAAGACGCATCGAATGATATACATGATGACCTCGAGGTCACGTGACCTGAGGTCAACCTTTGACCTTGACCTTTCGAGGTCAACATATATATCATTCGATGCGGATTGACGAGAGGATCACGATGATGCCCTTAGTTTGTTCCTATCTTGACTAATTCGAAAGTTATTCGAGAAAAACTCTCTCCATATCTAGTGCCGCCATTTTGACTTTTTCGACCCCTGTGACGTCATCTTTGACCTGACCTGAAAATGACCTTTGTAAAAATTGTAGATCTTGGCCGTGCGTATCCGATGCCGTTTACCGCTTGTCGCTATCTTGCTTCGTTCTCGAGATCTCAGGGGGGGGGGCCGAATCGCCCCCCCCCGCCAGTTTCTTGTCCCGGCGGAGCCCGCCAGGAATAGGGTTAAATGTTTGCGCCGTTTTGAATTGACCGCCAGTAATAAAACTTTTACCCTGGTCATTTCATCAAATTTTATAAAGCCAAAACGTTTTTCGCACTTATTCATCACCGTTAAATTCATTAAATAGTCGTAGGCAATTTCCGCTGTTTCCTTCGGATTCTAGCGGCTCAACAAAGGAATTCCTCCAGCTTGAATCACAATCTCCCTCCAATGTATGACGTTTATCACGTGATTGTCACGTGATATTTTCTCCCATTGTCAATTGTCACGTCCAATTGTCACTCCCTCCAATTGTCACGTGATATTTTTATAGGCAACACCTAAGGCTACCTCTCCCTAAGGACAACTCAATCAGAAGAACGACCGCGTAAGCGTAGCGTCAATAATGTATTATCTGCGCCAGTTCTGTAGTAATTTTGCATGCTTCCAAACTGGCGGCCATGCTTGTATAGTGGTGGTTCGCTCATGAAAATGAATCATGAAAATGAAATGTGGTTGCAATATTTTTCACCGAGTTCGGTCCTCAAACTATGTTTTTCTGATTCAGAAAAATAAGAAATGCTAGTAAAAAAAAATCAGCTCCATACATTGATTTTTTTTTCGATGATACTGTCCCTTTAACCCGCGCCCCACTGGGGGGGGGGGGGCATTTATAGCCCCCCCCTCTCGTTTTTCTGCAATATCTTCTAAACCGCTTGACGTATCAACACGAAACTTTCAGTACCTTCGCCTGCATCAATTTGACACCTTGTGTCCAAATTACAACTTTCTACCTACCATAGGTCGGCCGGAAATGACGTCAGAGTGACGTCATGTTCGGCCGATTTTGATGCAAAACATCGAACTACGGCAATCGCTCTCAAGAGCTCAGTTTTTAAGATAGATCCGATTTATTTGCATGAGAGGACTCAGAATGAACAGGGCTATCAAACTGCTATCTCGTATTTTCAAAATCTGGAAAATTTTGAAAATTGGACATATATACTTTCAAAAATTATCTTTTTGAAATTTTTCAAAAAAGTTTTTGCTTTTCGAAAAAAAAACGGAATATATGTGATAGAAAACATACCGGTAACCTACACTAGGAAGTTTTGGCCCGATATCTTCAAAAATAGCCAAGTTATACGCTTTATAGTAAAAATATCCGTCATTATCAAATTTTCAAATCACTTTTTCGGTACGTTTTTGACATCGTACACCAAAATAAATAGCACCATCGTGTTCCGGAGCTCAAACTGCATCTGATAGACACCTTTTTTGTTGAAAAATTTCAACTTTAAAATTTGACCTCTTTTGACCTGAAAATGACCTGACCTCAGCTTTTTTTCAGCTGAAAATGGCCTGATATGACACAGACGCCACTGATTTTGAAATATATGGCCTAAATGGACCCTAAAACATGTGTCACGTGACCGATTAAATATAATATTTCCGTGACCTAGGATGACCTGCCCGTGACCTGAAATATTCGAAGTACAAGTTTGGTGCCCTAAGGGCATCTTAGGCATGTATTCATGAGTGTGTAAGCCAAAACTGAGCCTGATCCGACTTTTGAGCCGGCGGCCAGAGCTCAAATAGTTAAGAAGCAAAAACGTCGATAATTTTTACTTTGACCTGACCTGTGACGTCATCGGTGACCTCGAGGTCAATGAAATTAGGTTTCGCTCGACAGTTTTTCCAGGGCTATCAGACGCCGTTTGAATTTTGACAATCGGCCCAGTAGTTTCGGAGTTAGGAAGGGGGCTATAAATAGCCCCCCCCCCAGTGGGGCGCGTTATAGAAAGACCCCAGTGGGGCGCGGGTTAACAGGTTGGCCCGCTTGCTTCGCCACGCGAGGATGATGATGAGATAGGCGATGAAATTATCTACAAAATGGTCTTTGTCCCATGCCTGTACGACGTCCGGTTTCTAAAAAACACCCAAAAGGAAATGCCATCTGTCATCTGTCGATGCCGTGATGTCGATGATGAGAATTAAATGACTTGAACGCTCTTTATCGTCAGCGTATCATGTGCATGCAACCATACTGAGGCGCTTCAATATGTTTTCAGTTCCTGAGGGAGTTCACCAGGGTAGTGCACGGAATCGGAGCCCCGGAAAGAGATGTGCGTGAAGCCCTGCACCACTGCAACTGGCTAGAGAAGGTTGAACGCGTCTCAACTTGCGCAAAAGGTAGGCTGGTCCATTAAAATGGCCCTGCTATCAACGCGCCCTTGGCCTCAATAGACGGTTCATTAGGTACAAGATGTGATACAAGTTATAATTAGGTTCAAGTTGTGATAAATTTACCTCTTACGCAGTGTCAGAAAAGTGGCCCGCTTCTCAATTTTCCTGCACATGGAAATTTTGTTCTGTAGAGAAAAATGACAATTTTTCTCCACAATCACTAAAAATGACAATTTTTATTCTGCTGCTGCTGCATTTTATCACAACAAATGCTTCTAAAAGCACACACAGAACATAACAATCAATCAACTAGTGATTATTGGTAGATGACTGAATGGTTCTTTGCAGGGCTGCGGAGTCGATGGATTTTAGGGTGACTCCGACTCCGACTCCGGCTTCAAAAATCGACTCCGACTCCAACTCCGACTCCGACTCCGGACGGTTCTATTAAAATCTATATCATGATATTGAAGTTTATATAAATGAGACGTTTTTATCTTGCCTGAAACGATCCCTTGTGCGTTCTAAGGCTTTGCGTTGCAAATATGGATTAACCCACGAGCCGCTGGGGGGGGCATAAAGTTGCCCCCCCCCTTTCCGTTTGGTGTAATATCTCCGAAACCGGATAAGATACGAAGCTGAAACTTGGCATAGCTTCAAATGAATACCTAGCGCATATTTGAGAAAAGTTTGGTGGTTGTAGCACTTAAGATGACGTCACAGTGACGTCATAAAGTTTTGTCGTTTTCCAATACGGAGCGTTTCCGATGTCGCTGAGCATGAAACGCGGCGGTAAATGAAGCAAACAGCACCTGCTGTCATTCTGACACATCTAAGTACACTGTTAACTATATCCTGACCAGTTATCGGTCCTATATTATCGGTCTCATATGTCGGATATATCGTGAGGAAACTAAGAGACGTCAATCTAAGATTGGGCTTCTGACGTCACTGTGACGTCATTTCAAATGGGATCAACACCAAATTTGGACACAACCTCGGCTAGGTATTCAGGAATATGTGTGCAAAGTTTCGTTTCTCTATCTCTTCGCGTTGCGACGATATCGTCGGAAAAGTAAAGGGGGGGCAACTATATGCCCCCCCCCCAGCGGCTGGCGGGTGGCGCGGAGGCCCAGCGGCCGCCAGGTTAGCCCGCGCCCTGCTGGGGGGGTGTTTGAACACCCCCTTGTGGTTTTTCGCGAATATCTCAAAAACGGCGGCGCGGAGCGCCGCCGTTTTTGGTACACCTTATCATACATCAATTCTACACATGTTGTGAAAATTTCAGACCAAGGTCATTCAAGGTCATGTCACCAGGTCACTTGAAGTGACCTCATCTCATAAAAAGTTTCAATGTCTGTCATAGCTACACCGAGTGACCGATCGCTTTGAAACTTTCAGTGATTGCTAAGAGCAATAGCATGTACAAAATGTATATCTCAGAATTTTGATACCCATGACCTAAGATCAGGTCAATTTTGCAACCTCCCCATTATAAGTCAATGGGAGAAAATTGAAATGCGCCTCTTTTGGACGAAAGACATTATAAACACTCCCAAACACCGAATTACAAGTGGTTTAGACACACTGTACATGAAAATGGTGTCCGTGACCCCTGTTTATGCCCTGAGGTCATCTTAGGTCACGAATGTTATCTAACAGTTTTTCGCAAATAACTTTTGATAGAGGCATGCTAGAGCGATGAAAACGCCTTAGATGTGTTTAGCTCGACGATACAGATCGACTGATATGCAACATGACCCTTTCCGGTCAGGTCATGACCTTGACCTGAGGTCAAATTTTCAAGTTGACCTTAAGGTCAGGTTATAGTTCATTCGATGCGTCTTGACGAGAGGAACACGATGCCGGTAAAAGTAAGCTCGTACAATGCTTGGGTCAAAAGTTATTGCAGAAAAACTGTTTCCGAAAAAATCGTTTATTTTTGCAGTTTTTGCCCCCTGCAGGCAAAACCGTTGACGTTAGGTCAAATCTGAGAGAATTACTCAGAAAGGGCGTTAATAGGGCTATCGAATGCGCTTTTCCGCGGCGCTGCACTATGGTTGGAAACGGCCTCACGGATGGCCGGGGGTCAACGCGAAAAAATGTTTTGCCCATAACTTGTTAATGCGTAGACCGACTGCGATGAAACTTTGCATTGGTATACCAGTGTCTTTCGTGCATCATACAGTTACTCAGAAATGACGAGGTCACGTCACGTCACGCGTGTGTGACGTCATCATTGCAAGTATGTTATAAGTCGCCTATGTCTTTCGTAATGTTATCGATATCGCGAGGCATTTTGAACATGTTTTGAATATCTTCTATTACTGAATGTTTAAATCGGTAGCAGCCGCGAAATACCGCCAGTACCTACTGAGTCTTGTTGACGACTTTAAAGACAACCCAAAACGTTACTGGTCGTTTGTAAAAGCCATTAAGTCATCAGCACAAGTGTCTCCTGTCTTGGAACGTGACGGCCGTGTATATAGGGGAGATAGTGAGCGTGCCAACTGTCTGAACGCTTGTTTTGCCCGTAAGTTTAGTGACCCGACTGTCGAGGCACTGCCGGTTGTGCCGGTGCTCGGTGCCCCTGGAACTGACCGCTTTACTGTGCCGCGCGGCCGGGTGGCTCAGTTACTGCGGGAGCTGTCCCCGCATAAGGCCTGCGGTCCGGATGACCTCAGCGCTCGCATATTGCGCGAATGTGCTGATGAGATAGCCGTCCCTCTTGAAATTATTTGTGAGATGTCTGTGTCTTGTGGATTCTTCCCATCCTACTGGAGGCGGGCTAATGTCGTTGCCATTCACAAGAAAGGTTCCAAGAAAATCCCAGACAATTACCGACCCGTTTCCTTGCTGTCGATCTGCTCAAAGGTCCTAGAGAAGATAGTCTTGGAGAATCTTCTGCCGGCCTGTCTCCCTGCCATCCCCGGCAACCAACACGGATTCCTGCCAGGCCGCTCATGTGTCACTAACCTGTCCTGCTTCCTTGATCATTGCTGGTCCTCCATTTCCAAAGGTAAACAGACAGACGCCATTTACACTGACTTTTCGTCCGCATTCACGTCTGTAAACCATGTCCTACTTCTACACAAACTCCGCTCATCCTTTCATATCACCGGAACTGCTCACTCCTGGCTTACATCCTACCTCAGTGATCGCATGCAGCGCGTCGTATTGAATGGCAAGCATTCAGCGTGGACTGCTGTCCAGTCCGGCGTGCCCGAAGGCAGCATTTTGGGCCCTTTGTTGTTCGCGTGCTTCGTCGCTGATATTCCGAAGTGTATGAAGACTGGTTGCCTGTTATATGCAGATGATGTGAAACTGTTCCACCGAGTGGGGTCCGATGATGATGTCGCTCTACTTCAGGCTGACTTAGACAATCTTCATAACTGGTGTAAAACATGGAAGCTAAAACTCAATCCGGTTAAATGTCAGACGATCACTTTCACCCTCAGGACATCTCCCATTCAGTCGACCTACAGTGTGAATGGTCACGAGCTCACTCGTTGTCAAGAGGTACGCGATTTAGGGATCCTTTTGGACGCTAAGCTTACATTTGCGCAGCATGTTGACGCCACCATACGGAAATGTAATAAGATGTTAGGCCTAATAATGCGCAGTGTGCAGTTGCCTCGATGTCCCCGGCGGGTCAAATTCAATCGAACTGCGCTGCTTGCCGCCTACAAGGCTCACGTTCGCTCGATTGCTGAGTACGGCAGCGTTATTTGGAGCGGCGCAGCAAAAACCCACCTTGTGCGACTTGAGCGAATGCAGCATCGTTTTTTGATGTGGCTGGCATCGAATTCGGATGGAGATGGCTCCAGTCTCGATTACGTGCGCCTCTTGAACCGCTTTGGTCTGTGCTCGATTAAGTCCCGCTTTGTACAGGCCGACCTTTCTTTCCTACTCAACGTGTATCGCAGTAGGATCGACTGTCCCTACCTGTTGGCAGTCTTTGGCCTAGCAGTCCCCAACAGACGCTCTCGACAGACAGGGCTGTTCCATGTACCGTTCGGTCGTGTGAATACTGTGAAGTCAGGGTTCACTGTCCGTATCCCTGCACTTTGTAATCGCTTCTTGCAGCATACACCCACTGCTGACATGTTGGCATCATCGGGTTCCGTTTTATCGGACATCCGAGAGTTTGCTCGCTCTCAGGGGACGTACATGTAATGTGCAGTATTCATTGTAATGTGCAATGTGCATGTGCTGCGTCACCTATTTTAATCGTGACTGCCACTGTAAATGGGCTGCAAGGCCTGTAGTCGGCTATTACAAATACAAGAATACAAGAATACAAGAATGGATATTGTTGTTATGCTTTAGGGCGAGAAATATCAACGTAGTGACGCACAGTGTCTTACTATTGGTCATAAAGGGTCAACAATTTGGAGAAAAGGTATTAATGATTTTTTTTAGACTGGGCAAAACAGTAAGAAATAAAATGACGATCAAATGACAAAAAATGCGTCAGATTAGCCCGGCAGTTGCTGGGGTATTTCCCCACCCGCCGTTTGCCGGGGGGGGGCGTTCAACGCCCCCAGCCGATAACTCGCGAACAAATAGGCGCAGCGAAACGCACGAGGCGGCAAACGAAAGAAGAACGCGACGAGACGATTCACATGAATACTTTTAAGTTGAATTTCGAGGTCACAGGTCGGGTCAAGGTCAGGTCAAACACTTGAAATCGGGCTTTCAGTAGCATGGACTTTAGAACCTCGCAATCGGTGCCTCTCGTCATAAACTCTGTCACAACTTATGCCAAAAGTCAATTATTCAAAATAATTTACATTAGGACCAAAACACGTTTCGATTATATCGTCGTCAGTTGGTCCTAAATAAATTAAGTCATCAGTTGGTCCTAAACAATCTGTCACAACTGTCACAACCCTTCATGTAAGTGCTAAAAGAGTGTCAGATCAATGTAGGGGTCAGTCAAACATAGGCCACTGGCCAGGGTCAAAGTCGTCAATCAGGTAAGCACATAACCCCGAAAATTAAAACTGGTACCTATTCGCAGCCCATGACACATGTTTTATGGGTACTTTTGGGCGTAGAACACGATGGTGACATTCATTTTATCATACGAGTTCGTGGTTGGTTGAAAAAAGATCAATTTCAGAAATGCATGCATCATGGTCGTGAAGTAGTCACGAGAAATTGCCAACATTCAGTTCAAGATTTTGGAAAATGTAGAACGATGATCAAAAACCATAGATAGCCATTTGATTTGCCATGGTATTGGCAGTGTAATGGCGTTTACAGCATGTCTGTATGTCTGTTCTGTCAGTGGATATCCATATCCATACTCCAGGATATCCATACACGTTTGCACGATATCCATACTCCAGGTGCAGGGGCGAGCAGTTACTTCTTACGAGGGGTGCGGAGTCGAAGTCAGAGTCGGAGTCAGAGTCCGAGTCCGAGTCAGAGTCGCCCAGAGTCGTGGCAACGAGCCAGGAGTCAGAGTCGGAGTCGGGGTCGGTCAGGAGCCCGCAGTGGAAGTCGGAGTCGGTCCGAATCGGAACAGCTCCATCACAACTCCGAAACACTGGCAGGGGTCCGGAGTCGGAGACAGAGTCGCCCGGAGTCATGGCAACGAATCAGGAGTCGGAGTCCTAGTCGGAGTCGGAGTTGGCGCCACCACGACTCCGCAACCCTCAGGGACGGCGCCACGGATTTCGCCTTGCGGGGGCAGGTTTTCAGAAAAAGGGCCCAAACAAGATGGGGGCCCAAACTTTCCGAAATATCGTCAATACCGTCAATACTATGCAAGCCTTTATTTGTAGGTACCTTGACCTACAATTCCCACAACCGTTGCCTTCTACACAATAACTTTTGTGTTAAAAGACACCCTCTTAACCCTCGCCCGTATTGGGGCCAGGTCTTTGAGGCCTAGTAGAGGCCTCAAAGACCTGGCTTGGCCCCTTGACACCTGATATGGTCCTTCTGAAGCCTGGTTTGGGCCCCTGAGGCCTGGTGTGGGCCTTCTGAAGATCGATAGATCCTCAGTTTGGCATGGCCATTGGAGCCCGGAAAAGGCTCTTTCTTGACTGGTAGGGACCCTCAGAGGCTTGATATGGGCCTTTTTATACTACTAGGGGCTTCTGAGGCCTCGTATAGACCCTCTCAGACATTCTAAGAACCTTACCAGACCTTTCAATGGCCCTCTCAGCACTGTTGTTGGCCCTCTAATGACTGGCATGGACCCTCTCAGGCATGATACGGGCCCTCCCAGTTCTTGCAAGGGCCCACTCAGTACTGCTGCAGGCCCTCACATGAGTGGTATGGGCCCTCTCAGGTATGGTACGGGCCCTCATAGTCATTGCAACAGTCCTCTCAGTACTGCTGGGGGCCCTTCCATGATTGCCATTGACTGACATAACCCTCAGTAATATGTCAGGGTACGGGACCTCACATAACTTGTGGTGGCCCCCTCAGTACTGTTACGGGCCCTGCTGTGGGCCCTCGAAGTACTAATATGGGCCCTGTCACGGCTGGTATGGGCCCTCTCATGTATTTTACAGGCTCTCGCACTCCTTCCAAGGGCCATCTCAGCACCGCTGCGGGCCCTGTTATGACTGGTATGGGCCCTCTCTTTCTCAGGCATAATATGGTACGGGGACCCGCAGTTGCTTCTGTACACGAACCCCAACTCTAGCCGTCTGTCCTGTCCAGTAACAACCGATAACATTGATATCGACTGCCGATCCCTGTACAACAGCAGCTGAGGTTTTCTGTGCGTACCCTCTGACAGCTTATCGTTGTCAGAGGGTACGAATGAGATCAATGATTCAGAGATGAGATGCACTGAGAACAAGCACTGAACTCTCATACGCAGAAGGCGGCCTTCGAAAGAGCGCCAAAAATAATGACGAAATCACTTCGGTAACTTTTTTGGTCAGGTCAAAACTCAAAGGTCAGGTCAACAGAGGTCATTGAAGGCAAAATTTCGCCGATTTTCAGGTCGTTAATTTCCAAGAAGCCAACGCATAACTCGGGAACCAATATAGCTACAGCGCCGATGAAAAGCGCATTCGATAGCCCTATTAACGCCCTTTCTGAGTAATTCCTTCAGATTTGACCTAACGTCAACGGTTTTGCCTGCAGGGGGCAAAAACTGCCAAAATAGCCGATTTTTTCGAAAACAGTTTTTCTGCAATAACTTTTGACCCAAGCCTTTCACGAGCTTACTGGCTGCCTCTCAACACCGGTGAACCGACGCACACCAGCTACCGCTCTGGCTGCAACACAGCACCAGATGTGGCCTGCTGCAGCCGCACACTCGCTCGGAGGACCAGCTGGAGTGTGGGCCCGGACCTCGGCAGCGACCACCTGCCGATGCTGCTCACGGTCCGGTCGACGCCCGCGGCCCAGAGGACGAGGAGCATGGTGTGTCGTTTCGGGAACTAGCGAATGAAGTTTAGTACCGCCGTTCACCGGTGGATGGCGCTAGCTGGTAGTTTCGGCGAAAACTCCGTCTGAGATGTTTGAACGCTTCCCTTAATCCCTTGTTCAAACATGGACCCCGTCAGCCCCGGCAGAGGTATTTGTCCAGTGTACCCACACCGCACCTGAGGACGGGTCAGCTGAGGGAGGGGAGCCTCACTATTGTGGCCCGAGGAATGCCGCGCCGGTCGGGGGACGGGGTCGGGAGGAGGGAGGGGGGGGGGGGTAGCGCCGTTCTTGCGGTGACGGGCTGGCTAGTCGCCTGGCTACGCTCAGTCGGCGAGGCGCTGCGTATGACCCGGGAGCAGCTGAGTTACTTGGTTACTTGCAATATTTCATTTGGTAATAAGTGATAGGAAACATTTATTAGCTCTCCGCATCCGGACCGCATCCGGACCGCATCCGGACCGGATGCGGCCAGCGTGCGGCGACATTCCGGACGGACTCCGGACGGAATTCCGTCGCAGTGGACGGCGGCCTTTGGAATATTGCTGGTGCAGAATTTTAGCATAGGATTAGGGACGATGCTTTTTTTTTGCCAAATTTTGTGTAGGCAGGTACATATGTAGGGAATTGATAGAAGTTTATTGTGACAGTTTCGAAAAAAAATCAGTACAAATTTCTTTGAGATATCGAGGTTTTAGTGACGTCATGATTTGAGTTTTCGACAAAAAACGACACATGTTGTTAAAAAAAAACATAGGTAAAAAATCACAGAATAGACACAAACAGACATGCCGTAAACGTCATTGGACTGCCAATACCTACCATGAACAATCAAATTGCCATCTTCGATTTTTGACTAACTATCGTTCTACGGTTTCCAAAATCTTGAACGGAATCTTGGCAATTTCTTGTGACTACTTCATGACCATGATGCATGCATTTCATAACCCGCACCCCGCTGGGGGTCCTTTAGGTACACGCCCTGCTGGTGGGCGGGGGTGTTTGAACACCCCCTTTTAACTCGGCTCCTGGGCCATGTAGCGATACGGGGAAAGCGACGTTCGAAAAAGCGTAAGGAATGATGGCGAAATTACTTAGGTCACTTTTTCGGTCAGGTCAAAGGTCAGGTCACCAGAAGTGTTTTGGACCCATGCTACTTAAAGCCCAATGTCATGTGTTTGACCTGACCTTGACCCGACCTGTGACCTTGAAATTCAACTTTCAGGTACTCATCGGAAGTGTCTCGTCGCGTTCTTTCGTTTGCCTCCTCGTCCGTTTTGCTGCGTCTATTGGTTCTTGAGTTATCGGCTGGGTAGCTCTATTGGTTCCCGAGTTGTGCGCCGCTTTTTGAAGAAAAAATGTTGACATAGGCAAAATTTGACCTTTGGCGGCCTGACCTTTCACCTGGCTTAAAAAACGATTAACTATTTTCTTCATTATTTTTTAACGCTGTTTTGAATGCCACTTACCACGTGTCACCACGTGGCACAGGAGCCGAGTTAAACGTGTGAAAACGCCCCTCCCCCTCAGCACGACACGGAAAACTATGACCATCAGCACAGTGCGGGTTAACTTGACAGTTGAGCTTATCAGTTATCCGCCCCCTTCTAGCCAAACGCTCATCCACTGTTTTAGCCTGCGTCAGGGAACTGAGGACGCCGAGACCCCGGACCTGGTGGCTGCCCTGGCCCCCATGAGGCAGATTGATGCCGAGTTGCATGCTATTGAGGACATCAACGATGTACCCGGTCAATTTTATTTCGCCACCGACCTGAATATTAAATGGATGGTGTTGGTCTGGCAGGGGGTTTGAGTGACTTTCTCTGTAGCCATACTGTACTGGTCGCCCGAGAGCTACAGTGGCGTCACAGAGGGCAATATTTTTATTATTACCCCTTCCCACACAGTACTCATTTTATTACATGGCCGGTGATGGCCCACTCCAACACGCTGATAAATATATCGTTAAGTATGTCGACGCTCAGAAGAAAAATGACAAAAAATTCAGACGCGCGGATTGCTATTGGCAGTTGTCATGGACTAACAAAAATATTTAATCCCTCAGAATGAATACTATATTGATGAGAAACCGTCAAGTGCCCCAAGGTACGGGGACCCGCAGTTGCTATTGTACACGAACCCCAACTCTAGCCGTCTGTCCTGTCCAGTAACAACCGATAACATTGATATCGACTGCCGGTCCCTGCACAAGAGCAGCTGAGGTTTTCTGTGCGTGCCCTCTGACAGCTTATCGTTGTTCCCTGTGAGGGTGCTGGGACAATTTACTCAGGGTCGCTGTACAGTAGCAACTGCGGGTCCCCGTACGGTTCCGTTTTTGGTGAATAGCTTAGAAAAAACGGCCGCAGAGCCGCGATTTTAGCAGCATCGTGTTCGCCTCGCTCAGGCGCGTCGTCTGGTATACTTTTTGTTTGGGTGAGGTCAACTTAAGGTGTTGACCTCAGGTCACGGTCAGGTCAGCGCCCCCAGGTCACGGCATTGGTCGAAGTAGGTTATATCGCATATCATTCGATTTGGCAGGTCTTCCTGAGTCCATTGGTTGCTTTCCCGACTCGCTAGCTCAAATTGCTCGGGAGTTATTGACGAAAAACTAATATGACCCTAATGACGTCACACAAGGTCAAAATTGCAAAACTGACGCATGTTTCCTTGCAAGGAGTGCATCAAAGCACGATTCTGTGTACTTGAGATAGTTGGAGATCGTTCCCGGCGCCAGAATAGCAGTTTTCATTTTTCCCCATTGACATAATGGTGAGGTCACGAAAACGGCCTGACCTCATATGACCTTTAGGAAATTCCGAGACATACAAGTTATGAGACTCGTAATGGATATTAGATCATGCAAGTTTCATTTCCCTGCGTGAAAGCTACTCTGGGCTCCGGCAGTGAGGGCGTTGCGAAGTTGCGACATCTGACGACCGTGCAGAAGTTTCCTTATGACGTCATAGTTCAGTGACCTGACCTGAAAATGCGGTTGGTGTCAAAAGATCCGGCTTGAATCAAAGGTCAGTTATGCCAAGTTAAAGCTCTTTATCGCCAGTGTGTTTGGAGTTATCGCGAAAAACCCTATGGGGGGTCCCCCTCGGCCGGCGAGGTTTAAACGTATAGGTACTATTGTAGGAAAGAATGGGGATATTTTGCCGTTTTTTTAATGATGTAACTTAAAATTGAAGATATATTTCGGCATTTCCTCAACGCTGGCAGGTGTCGCATTCATTTTGTTTTACTGGACAGTAAACTTGAAATGATAGGGTAACTTTTATATTGAAGTTGTGGCGTAGGTATTACAAATGTCTACAAAGCGGCTAAATTGCCCCACCAGCAGGGTTATTTGGCCGGGGTGTGGGGCATTTTGGCCGGTGTTACTTTGAGGTCGGGATTTCTTGTTATAGGCGAGTCAGCTTCAGATTAAGCAATGACGTGTGTCCTATGACGCAGTTGACGCATTTTGGAAGTTGACTCAGCGGTCATAGTTTCCAAAAAAATCAGTCATAAATAGTCCAAGGGGTTGACCTCAGGTCACGTTACCTTAGGTCGCTTGACCTCAAGGTCACGTGTCTTCAAGGTCATCATGTATATCGTTCGATGCGCCTTGACGAGCTGAACACAATAATACCATTTGCGCGGCTGTATCTTTTTCTGTACGGAGTTATTAGCAAAACAAAACGTTTAATAACATTTGATGACGTCACATGCCCTTACAGTTGCCCAACAGGAAATAAGGCATGAATGGTCCATGTAGTTAAAGTTGGTCATGAATTATGTCATTTATGGTATAATTGACCATGACAACTCGGCTGTCCCAGCATAGTGACCTTGGGCGCACCGGCCAATTTGGCCCGCTAGTCCCGGCCAAATAACCCCACATTGCCATTCTGAAAATTGTTGTCTAAGTAAAGTAGTCATGGCTGTACGGAACTAGATAATATTGCTCTTGGAACCGCTGATCACCCCCAGGAATGGCGCTATAACGTCGGAATTCGTTTACAGCCCAAATACTACATGAAATACCTACAACTTTTTAAACGGAAGTAAAGCTTACCATTTTCTAAAGAAATTCACGCTTTATAATATGTATTATCCTTCGCCCGAGTGGCGGGGGCGGAGGGAGGGGGCGTTTTGGCCACACCTGCCAGTTTTTTGCGCGTGCAACGAAACTTTGTATAGCTTATCATACATCAATTTCGCATGGTGTGTGAAAATTTTGATCCCAGGTCACGTAAGGTCAGGTCACCAGGTTAACTTAAGTAACCATACCTCTAAAAAACTTTATGGTTCTGTCATTCCTACAGTGTACACTGTACATCCCAGAAGTTTGAAACTCGTTTCAAACTTTCAAACTTTTGCATGAGGAAATCAGTATATATCTCGGAAGTTTCATATCGGTGACCAACTAAATTTTACGACCTCTCCATTATAAGTCAATGGGGGAAAGTTAAAATGCTCTTTGTTTGGCCGTAAACAACCTCAAACACCGTGACATAGGTAAGCATGACACACTGAACCGGAAAATTGTACCTGTGACCACTTCAATTATGCCTGTGAGGTCATCCCAGATCATGAAACGTTACTAACAGCTTTTTGACAATAACTTTAGAAAGAAACATGCTAGAGCGCTGAAAACACCATAAATGTGTTCAGTTCAGCAAAAGAAGTCGAATGACATGCAGCATGACCTTTTCAGTGATTTGACCTGAGGTCAAATTTTCAAGTTGACCTTTTCAGGTCAAGATATAGTTCATTCGACGCATCCCGACGAGAAAAACGCGATGCCGGTAAAATCAACGTCATGCAAGCTTGGAGTTAAAAGTTATGACACAGAAACTTTTCCGAAAAACGTCCTATTTTAATAGTTTTTGCTCTCTGGAGGCAAAACCGTTGACCTTAGGTCAAATCCGAAACATTTTTTCAGAAAGGCTTTTGAAAGAGCTATCGAATGCGTTCTTTCCGCAATGCTGTAGCCCTATTGGTTCCCGACTTATGCGCCGATTTGTGAGAAGTTGTCAAAATCGGGCACAACAATCGTGAAAATTTTTATCTTTGGTGACCTCTAGTGACCTCAGCGATAACCTGATCAAAAATGACCTATATGATTCTGAAAGATCTTTCAGCGAGCTATCTATAGCTTTTACTGTGTCTTTCTAGCTTGCTTTCTTTCTGAGGTAATCTGATGTGGCCAAACAAGCCCCCCACCATGGCGAAGTTGCCCACCCGGGCGCGGGTTAATTGTGAACAAAGCTACGAGGGGAAAATTTTGACATTTGTCCTCGAGTTAGTTCTACCCATGACGAATGAATAGGGACTAGAGTTAATTCATTCACTTTTATCAGACGTCGTACAGGTGGGGGCGGTCAATTTACACCATCGGCCAAATTACCCCATTTTCCCCTACTCAGTATTTTATTTTATGTTACGCTGTTTTTTTCTTCATTTAACTGATTTTAAGCCTGACTTCGCCTGCAAGTGGAGATAGCTCTGTTAGCGATTATGCAAATAAATAAGTAAACAAGTAAATAAATGAATAAAAAAATAAAACAGATTGTAGTAATCAATGTAGATTGGTGCAAAAGCATAAATTCGGGACCTGTTAGAAATTCATAAAGTGAAGCTGTTATGGAGTTTTTGGGGTGCCGATCACGTATTTTATGTCAGTTTTGATCACAGATTATGAGTTCATGCATTTAGGCTAGCTCGGGTCAGTTCAGGTCAGGTCAACCAGTAGGCGTCCTGCCGGCTATCCATAGTAGGTGTCAACTACCACTGACGGCTTCGTAACATGTTACGAAGGCACTAAAACTACTAAGTAAATGATCAAACGGATGCTAGGAACATGTAAAACTCAAAACAGTGAATCAAGGTCCTCAAAGGTCAATGACCTTGACCTGACCCTTACGTGACCTTGGCACCCACCGTAATGCATGGGACGAACATCATTTGACATGCTGGACGTTTACAACACAAAAAAAAAGACTGGAAACGCGTTGATAATATGATCTGAAATACGCTGAATCGCGATTTCGGTCAAACATGGTCTCGAGAAAAAGGTCAGGGGTCAAAGGTCATTGGGGTCAAGGTCATAAAAGAAAAAGAGTTAGGTATGTGTAAAATCTATCAACTCTGGGGTAGGTACTGAAAGTTTCGTCGCGATCGTCCGCTTTTTGAGTGAGATTATTCGCGAAAAACCGAAGGGGCGGGTCCTGTCCAACTACCCCTACACATGCGTGACATGCGAGGGTTAAAACACTAAAATAAAGTCATGATATGAAGTATGAACATATTTGCTGTAAAAGAGATTTTTTTGTAGATTTAGTCCATATATTATATAAGTCCACTAGCCAGAAAGCCCGTCGTGAAAACGGATATTTTTCGGCATACTGGCTTCCGCTTCGGAGTCATACCTATAGATATGACTTTGAACCATTCAGTTAGCGATGTCGAATCTACTCCGGAGTCGGAGTTGGTAAGATTTTGGTGACTCTGGGTCCAACTCCGATTCTACTGTCCTGGCTCAGACCCATTTTAATCTTGCTCCACCCCATCATTCAGATCGCAAATTCTAAGATCGATGGAGATCCTATATCGATAAAAACACGCATCGATCTAATGCGAAAAGGCTCCAGACCGGTCACACGTGGAAGAAATTATACCATGGAGCAGTATGTTTTTCCCTTGCGGCGTTTCAAGCTAACAGTCCGGTTACCTGTGTTCGCGCAAGTACCTATCTCTAGGGGACGGATTGTTGACGACACGTGCGAAACGTCAGAAATTAGTGAAAAGCCTGTGTGAATACCACCGTTACTTATTTTCCTTCTCAGTAGCAGTAACCTTGGCAGTAACAGCGGGAGGTCTTGGAGAGGGTCAAAGCGTCCAACCCTTCCGACGCCCGAGCCTTCGCTATCGCTTCCAGGAACACGCGCGCGGCCGCGTATTGTGCGCCCGTCAAACCCAAGCCCGCCCTTTGACAGCGGGCGGGTCATCAGCGGTCCGCCCGCGTCCCTTCCTGTGACGTCACTACGGTCCTGGAACGCAAGCGAAGCGTAGCCCAGCGGTGCATTGTTGTCATTGTTGTGGGTACATAGGCATTAAAAACAATCAGTTCTGCTAGCATCATGTCTCTCTCGTCCAATGGTGTAGAATGGTGTGTAATTTGACCTCCAAAGATGAACATTTTTTAAGGTCGAGCTCATGACCTGACCGGTAAAACTCATGTTGCATCCCAATCGATTGCCTATTGTAAAACTGGACGCATTGCAGCTGTTTTAACTGCTCTTCCATGTCTCAATAACATGTCAATTGTCCAAAAGTGCTTTTTCGTAAGGCATAACTTACTGCTTAACTCTCGCCGGCACAGGGGGGGGGGGGTATGCAACCATCCCCGGAGGTTTTTTTCGCGAATAAACAACTCGCGTAAAAAGCGGCCGATCGTGACGAAACTTTCAGTCCCTCGCATTGATCAATTTTACACCTACCCTGAACATTTCATGAGATGGACCCAAATGACCTTTGACCTGTGACCTACTTTCCGAGACCATGTTTGGCTGGAATCGCGATTCGGCGTATGTCGGCTCGCATTAGCCGCGCGTTTGCAAGCTTTTCGTGGTTTCAAACGTTCAAACATGTGATTTGATGTTGCTCCCATGCATTAGAGTGGGTGTCAAGGTCACCTGAAGGTCAGGTCAGGTCATTGACCTTTGGTGACCTCGGTTCACTTTTTTCGAGTTTTACATGTTTCTAGGCTAGTTTTTGGAGCTGAATTCGAATTTAGCAACCATTTGAACATTTACGAAGTAGTGTTGGTGCCTTCGTAACATGTTACAAAGCTCTCAGAGGCGGTTGACACGTATTACGAATACCCGTCACGACCTCTACTGGTTGACCTGACCTGACCTGACCCGACCTGGTCTAAATGCCCAATGATATCATCTGTGATTTTTTTTATAAATTTAGTCCGAACCTTTTGATAGGAAGGATTCACAAGGACAGAACCACCGCTAAGCGAAGCTTGTTGCCATGGTTGGAGAATGTTAGAAAAAGTTACCCCGGCCGGCGACCGATAGTCGGAAAGACGATATATGCTCACGTTGTTGTCAACGGTCATCATAAACAAACCCCTATTCTGACTCATGGGAATGGAATAATGGATGTAGTGTTTGTTCAAGGATGAGCGTCGTATCCGACATAGTACCATTCATAACTTTGTTGGCGATGACTGAAAAGGCGATTTTCTCTTAAGTGATTTTTTTTTTATAATAGACTTATGCAATATCGCACCACATACAAACCATATCATAAGCCATTATGAGTAAATGTTGCGTTTTCAGCTTTTATTGTCTCAAAATAGCTACAAAAAATGACATCTCACCTCGTACGAGCTTTACAGAGACAATTGAACGTTCGAACCAAAACACTAAAATGGGTGCCCATGCCCAGTACTGCCCACGTATCCCGGTTACAAAATTCCGAGCTCGAAGCGTGACGGACGCTCGGTGTTTATGAGCATCCTGACGGCTACGCCGTAGTGACGGTATGGTTGCGATTGGTGGCAGGCCAGTCGAAGGCAGTGAGGTCAAGCAGTGGGTCTGATAAAGTGCGCCGAAGGCGCGCGCCAAATTTTCGAAGTTGAACACGGTTTGAGAGCAATCTTGGCATTAGCGACCACACACTGGTCCTAGGGTTGGAGATTATGGTAAGTTAAGGAAATGCCTACCTGATTTGCAATACTACGCCCATGGCCGTCAACATCCGAAGAACGACGGTTTTCTTTCCTCGTATGGCGACAGCTTTTAGGATTTATAAGAGTGAAAAAGTTACCCCGGCCGCGCCGGGGTAGGCTGAAAGTTACCCCGGCCACGGCCGGGGTGGCCGGGGCAGGTTCTCCACCCATGCTTGTTGCGGTGACACTGCCCTCTACCCTCCGATCGTGCAATTCCAATTCTATGGCAGAATTTAGAATCCAAAGTTTAACGTGCGCACATAGCCGCGCACGGCCGGTCCCCTCACTGACTTCGCCTGGCCACGGCCTGCCACCAACCGCAACCAACCTGTCAGGAGGCTCATAAATGTCAAGCGCCCGTCGCGCTTCGAACCCGGACTGTTATAACCGGGAACGCGTGCTCTCACCACGCGGAGTCCAACGCTCTACCAACTGAGCTACGGGACCGGCTACTAGAAAGTTTTAGGTCTTTCAAAAGTGCTACTTCAACAAAACAGCTTTCGCGTGACACGTGCCACCATAGGTGGAGCTTTTCCGGGGAAGTTGGTGGGGCGAAAAGGCATCAAACCTTCACTGTCCGACTGTCAAGTTGAATAAAATGAACACTGAATCAATTCCAGATTCCTGTCGTGGCAAATGTAACATTTTGCATAACACAGACATTCCAAAGCTCCTCAATGATTGATTTGAAAAGCAACAAAGTCCTGCAAATCAGCTTAAAATGGTGGGGCAAAGCACTTATTGGTGGAGCAAAATGGCAAGTTGGTGGGACCGCCGCCCCACCAACTGTACAGGAAGCTCCTCCCCTGCGTGCCACGACGATCACCGGGAGACCCGGGAGGTATGGGCCCCCTGGAGGTATGGGCCATCGCAGTTTTGAAGAAGTGTTGCGTATTTTTACACATTTGGCCGCGTAAAAGGGTAGCAGCCATTCCGTTATACAACCCACGCGATTTCTAAAATTTGCCTCAGTCTTCTTTGGCAATGAGCGGTGATAAAGCGTTTTTGCCCTCTTCGAGTAAAATACGGTACATACAGAAAATTCGTGATAAATTTGAACCAGGCTCGTTTTATGATGTCAGAACATCGGTAATATAAAGTTTAAAGCATGCAAATTAAGACTGGATAGACAATTTGAAGCTTTCTTGCAAGATTAGGGGAAGTTGGGGCAATGCCGGAGTTGGGGCAAAGCCGAAATTCGAGATATTTCGAAAACCGTAAGACATGGATGCCACCTGTCAGTGATGCTCTGAAGCTTAAGTGACTACAATTATCGCATGTTTGTTACGAGTCGTCATTCGGAATACTTCGGCTGTGAGGGCGCCAAGAGCGTTTTCAAGGTACGCGTTCCTTGTACTACATGCGCCTTTGAAGCTGCATTTCTTACTCATTATGCTACCGTTTGTCTGGCCAATTCGCTCAAGTAATCTTCAGCATGTCTTTGCATAAGTGTGCTGCCTATTTGAAATTTATACGGCACGTTGAAAAGTTATGGGCCTGCAAATGAAAGTATGGCTGGCTGGGGTAATGCCGAAAACGTGCAATTACGCACGTTAAAGCACGCTACGTGGACTTTACTGCTGTAGAATAGCAACGCGAATTTTTAGTCACTCAAATTACACTTTCAACCGACACAACGGCCTGTTACCTATAAGGAATTATTTACCTGGCATTTTCTTATTATATCACACAATTATAACTTCCAGTGTGCACCAAGCGTCCTCAAGCTCTTAAAACGCGTGTCAGCTTTGATAAATTCTGGATAAAGTTTGAGATGAAGTGGCAAAACATCAATGTCGGCATTCCCGTAGATCATTTCTCCCATTTTCGGCTTTCCCCGCAGTCCGGGGCAACGCCGAAAAAGTCACTTCTTTGATATTTTTAGTTTGTGCGCTTAACGGTATGCGAATTCATCAAATGCGCCTGGTATGTTTGAAAGGCAAAAGACTGGCCTCTCGAATGACGCCAACAAGAATAGCTTATGTTGTCTACCTTGCGTGCTACGGGCGTCAGAAAAAAGTATTCGGCGTTCCCCCAACTTCCCCTATGAGCCCAGATGCTACGCACATTCTGACGTCCTAACCGGGAGGTTCGGGCCAACCACCCCCGTTGATCCTAAATCAATAAAATGATGATTCCATTTAATGTCCTCTTCAATAAGTTTTATTTTTGTCGCGCAAGGTCGAACATTTAACTACAAATTTCATTCGAACAAAAAATATTAGTTATCTTATTTAATGGAGAATCATTGCGTTTACCGAAATGCATATCAGTGCCCACGTGACCCCCATGAAGTAAGCTGTTGGCCGCTTATGCGGTTCATTGGCTCTAAGAGAGATCAAGGTAGATACCAGCTACGAGTATTGTTCTCAGTATCGAGAAAAGAATATGAAAAAGGGCACCGGCCCATACCTCCCGGGCCATGGCCCATATCTCCCGGTGTATTTTGATGGATCGAAAAAGCGCATGATTTAAAATTCGTGATAGTTTTGAACCAGGCTCGTTTTATGATGTCAGACTATCGGTAATATAAAGTTTAAAGCATGCAAATTAAGACTGGATAGACAATTTGAAGCTTTCTTGCAAGATTATGAGCCCAGATGCTATGCACATTCTGGCTTCCTAACCGGGAGGTTCGGGCCACCCACCCTCGTTGATCCTAAATCAATAAAATGATGCTTTCATTTAATGTCCTCTTCAATAAGTTTTATTTTTGTCGCGCAAGGTCGAAAATTTAACTACAAATTTCATTCGAAAAAAAATATTATTTATCTTATTTAATGGAGAATCATTGAGTTTACCGAAATACATATCAGTGCCCACGTGACCCCCATGAAGTAAGCTGTTGGCCGCTTATGCGGTTCATTGGCTCTAAGAGAGATCAAGGTAGATACCAGCTACGAGTATTGTTCTCAGTTCGAGAAAAGAATATGAAAAAGGGCACCGGCCCATAGCTCCCGGGCCATGGCCCATATCTCCCGGTGCATTTTGATGGATCGAAAAAGCGCATGATTTAATGAAAGTTATCTCGAGACAAAATAGTTGATCCCAGATGCCTAATATCAGGCACACTTTGCAGGCGAAAGGTAATTTCTCGTACACAGAGTGAAAAACCGGGTCTAGCCACTTCCCACTGGAAGAAAATTGCCTTTTCACAAAACCGGCCCATACCTCCCGGGTCTCCCCTATGTAGATGTATTAACCCTCGCCGGCACAGGGGGGGGGGGGTTGATGCACCACTAAGGTTTTTCGCGAGTAACTCGCGTAAAAGCGGTCGATCGCCACGAAACTTTCAGTACCCTCGCATTGATTAATTTAACACCTACCCTGAAAATTTCATGACCCTGACCCAAATGACCTTTGACCTGAGACCTCTTTTCCGAGACCATGTTTGGCCGGAATCGCGATTCGGCGTATGTCGGCTCGCATTAGCCGCGCCTTTGCAAGCTTTTCGTGGTTTCAAACGTTCAAACATGTGACTTGATGTTGCTCCCATGCATCAGGGTGGGTGTCAAAGTCACCTGAAGGTCAGGTCAGGTCATTGACCTTTGGTGACCTCGGTTCACTTTTTCGAGTTTTACATGTTTCTAGGCTAGTTTTTGGAGCTGAATTCGAATTTAGCAACCCTTTGAACATTTACAAAGTAGTTTTGGTGCCTTCGTAACATGTTATGAAGCTGTCAGAGGCGGATGACAGGTACTACGAATACCCGTCACGACCCCTACCGGTTGACCTGACATGATCTGACCCGACCATGGTCTAAACGCTTAACGACATCAGATCTGTGTTCAAAACTAACACAATATTCGTGATCAGCACCCCGGAAGAGCGCTTAGCAGCCACACTTAACGACTTTCTAACAGGTCCCGATATTTCCGATTTTTGGGTCATTGACCTGACCTGGAAGGTCAACCGCTGACCCAGGACCTCAAAATTGGGTATCATTGGCTTTCTCTCGTGACGGGCAACACGCTCGTTTTTTTCGCGAAGCTCTAGCTCCATCAGGGGCCAAACGCGAGGGGGGTCGTACCAACCCCCCCCCCCCCTTGTGCCGTCGAAGGACTCAAAATGGCCTGTGCCGGCGAGGGTTAAGAGCAATTAATTACAGGCTAGAGGAAATAGGCTTTCCACAAAAAGGGCGGCAGGTCGATCAGCCCAACCACTGCAACGGTTACTGAGGCATGACATATATGCCTCTTAAAAGCGTTACAGGCTGGGCCGGGCCGTTATAATATGTAAATGCTGATATCCTTCCGTTATCTTAAAAAGATTTCGCTTGGCTTGCGCGGTCCGTTCGCTCGTAATAATATTTTTCCTTCGTTTTAACCCTCGCCCGTATTCGTGTTTGCCAGCGTCTAACGTATAGGGGAGGGGGGTCCGTTGAACCCTCCTTACCGTTTGGCCTCTGATGGAGCTAGGGCTTCGCAGAAAAACGAGCGTGTTGCCCGCGGCGAGAGTAAGCCGATGATACCCAATTTTATGGTCTTATTTATGTCATTGGTTGGCCTTCCAGGTCAGGTCAATGACCAAAAAATCGGGAAAATCGGGACTTGCTGAAAGTTCGTAAAGTGAGGTTGAAAAAGGAATTTTGCGGGGTGCTGAACACGTAGTTCATGTTAGTTTTGATCACATACCTATGATGTCTTAACCCTCGCATGTGTAGGGGGGGGGTCGGATGGACCCCCCCCCATGGTTTTTCGCGAATAACTCGCGTAAAAAGCGGCCGATCGCGACGAAACTTTCAGTACCCTCGCATTGATCAATTTGACACCTACCCTGAAAATTTCATGACCCTGACCCAAATGACCTTTGACCTGTGACCTCTTTTCCGAGACCATGTTTGGCCGGAATCGCGATTTCGCGTATGTCGGCTCGCACTAGCCGCGTGTTTGCAAGCTTTTCGTGGTTTCAAACGTTCAAACATGTGATTTGATGTTACTCCCGTGTGTGTCAAGGTCACCTGAAGGTCAGGTCAGGTCATTGACCTTTGGTGACCTCGGGTGACCTCGGGTCACTTTTTCGAGTTTTACATGTTTCTAGGCTAGTTTTTGGAGCTGAATTCGAATTTAGCAACCATTTGAACATTTACGAAGTAGTTTTGGTGACTTCGTAACATGTTACGAAGCTGTCCGAGGCGGTTGACACGTATTACGAATACCCGTCACAACCCCTACCGGTTGACCTGACCTGACCTGACCCGACCTGGTCTAAATGCTTAAAGACATCATCTCTGATCAAAACTAACACGATATTCGTGATCAGCACCCCGGAAAACCACATAGCAGCCACACTTTACGACTTTCTAACAGGTCCCGATTTTCCCGGTTTTCGGGTCATTGACCTGACCTGGAAGGTCACCTGATGACCTAGGACCTTAAAATTGGGTATCGTCGGCTTCCTCTCGTGACGGGCAACACGCTCGTTTTTTCCGCGAAGCTCTAGCTCGATCAGGGGCCAAACGGCAAGGGGGGGGTCCAACCGACCCCCCCCCTACACATTAGAAGCTGGCAAACGCCGCACACATGCGAGGGTTAATGTATTTAGGCCAGGTCGGGTCAGGTCAGGTCAGGTCAACCAGTAGGAGACCTGCCAGCCATCCATAGCAGGTGTTGACCACCATTGACAGCTGACAGCATGTTACGAGGTCACCAAAACTACTTCATAAATCTCCAAATGGGAATTCGAAATCAGCTCCAGAAACTACCCTAGAAACATGTAAAACTCGAAAAAGTGAAGCAAGGTCATCAAAGGTCAATGACCTTGACCTGACCTTCACGTGACCTTGAAACCCACACCACAAAAAGATTGGAAATTGCGCGGATAATGTCAGCCGACATACGCCAATTCGCGATTCCGGTCGCATGGTCTCG
Organism: Amphibalanus amphitrite; assembly: GCF_019059575.1. Lineage (NCBI taxonomy): Eukaryota > Metazoa > Arthropoda > Thecostraca > Balanomorpha > Balanidae > Amphibalanus > Amphibalanus amphitrite. Next base: position 2,242,492 of record NW_024881504.1, read on the forward strand.
AGAATCAGACCACAGGTCAAAGGTCATTGGGGTCAGGGTCATTAAATTTTAACAGTATGTGTAAAATTGATTAACTCGAGGCCCGAGGGTAGTAAAAGTTTTGTCGCGATCGGCAGCTTTTTGAGCGAATTATTTGCGAAAACCGGGAGGGGGTCCGTTCGACCCCGCTGTAAGTGCGAATGTGAAGTCACTAAAACTCTGTCTTTTAAGTAAAAAAGGTTATTCCTCGAGCTGAGAGGGCAAAGTTGTACAGTTGGAGTACTTTAACACATCATGTAGGTATGTACTTACATGCATACATTCTCGAATTAAACATCAATAATACCTACTATAGGTAGGCATATTGCTCTTTGGAACGTCGCTTTCGGTATGGAGATATCATGGGTCTGAGCCAGCTGACACGGGTGACACCCCTTCAGTCGGGTTCTGACTTCTGGCATGGTCTGCGTTGGATCATCCACCACCACAATGGGCGGTTCCTCAAAACCAGCGTAATTGACCGGTGTGAGGCGGCGACGTGAGGCACGCGAGTGCGGGACCGTCCCCACGCCGCGGCGGTCCGGGTCAGGGGAGCAGCCCCCTCCCCGCGCGGCGGGCGGTCGCCCATTCATCCGCGACCCCAGCCCCATGACTGAGGGGTTGACAGAGGGCAAACATCACGTATTTAAACTGGGTAAACAGACGGTGTTCTACGCTAGGGACATCTCGCGGCTGTGATTCACGATACTGCTTCGCCAAACTGCCTTTAGATGGTGGGTTAGTCGGTGTCCGTCTGCTGCTGTGCGCCGAGAATTAGCCCTATAAATTACGATGAATTACACGTTCTAGTGTGACGATACCGTCACATTATCATATCATATCATGGGTGTTGCAGCTAAATTGGGAATTTTTCCCGCTTACACTTAAAGTGGCATAACTCAGTAGAATGAAGAGACAGAGCTTTCAAACTTTGAACGTGTATTGACGCACATGTTCTCTACCCTCTCACTCAATGTGGCCACCATGAGCCTCCTTCACCATCTCCAGGCGGCGTCGGAACGCGCCGCACGCGCGCTGAGCCTCCATAGGATCGATGCTGCTGGCTGCCTTCTTGATGGACTTCTTGAGGCTCGAGATGCTGTCATGGGCACGTGCGTTGGACCTCTCCTCAATCGCGCTCCACATCCAAAAGTCGCACGGATTTAGGTCGGGTGAGTTTGGAGGCCACGTATCCTTTGGGACATACAGAGGGATCTTCCGACTAAGGAAATCCTGCACCCTCCGGGAAGCATGAGCTGGAGCCGAGTCCTGTACAAGTGTGACTTTCTTCAGGTCGTAGTACTTCGCCATCCAGGGCAAAAGCACTTCTTCTAGGATGGCCAGATACTCCTCTGCGCCGATTCTTTCTCCAGCAGGTATGAAGTGAGGGGGCATGACGCGACCGTCGCTCGCGACGGCTCCGAACACCATCACAGAGGCTGGATTTTTGCTTATCATCACTGGTGGAACATCACCGGGGTTCGAGGCGATGACTCTTGAGTTCCGGCGGTTGGCAACTTCGTCTACCACAAACTTCTTTTCGTCCACAAAGACTCTCACGTCTCCTCCATGGTTCTTGAGCTGGTTCAGAACCATCGGGACCCTCTCCTTCCGTAACGCTTTTAGACGCTCCGTCAGAAGGTTCTGCCGTTTCCTACTATACGACCTCATCCCGAGGTTCTCCTTGACAGCCCTGCTAATGGTGCTTTTGCTCACCCTTCGGTCTCGCGCTAGCTTACGCATTGAGACACCTGGTTTGGCCTCAATAGACCTTTTCAAGCCCGCGAGAAACCGAGGATTCCGTTTGCGGTCACTTCGCGGCGCATGGGGACGTCTACTGACATCTCCTCCACCGTCCATAGTAGCGACAGTGCGATATACCGTAGACTTCGGGTATCCTGTTGCGATAACGATCTCTTTCGCGCTTTGTCCAGCGCGAACTAATTCAGCAACTGTACATCTACGCTGTTCCTCCATGACTGTTATCGGTTTTCGTGCATCAAAAATATTAGCACGTGAAAGAGCATTGTTGAAATAGTATCATGTCAAATTTTCAGCCATATCCTCCAAATAACAAAATTGTGATTAGGTTACGAACTTTGTCCCAATTTAGCTGCAACACCCGGTAGGTCGCGTTTAGATGCAAATGAAGAAACGACTGCGTTGAAAAAATATGTCATTTCATCGAACGCTGAAATGCTCGAAGTGCTCGCTAAAAAATAAACTCGCTAACTGAGCCCTAAAGGTCGGCTGCCGTGTTGCATTGCATTTAAGCCAAAAACGCGGGCTGAGTGTAAGTCGTCGAGAAACAATTTTTGGCCTGAAGTGTTCTCTAAAGTATTGTCTACATAGATCCAGGGAACATATTTGCTATCTATGATGGTTTAGGAGATATTGAATCTTAAGTCCTCCGGTGTACCCTGTTTTGCGGCGGCCCACGTGTTAAAAGCTGCTGAACATTTTTACTTTGACCAAAAAACGCGGGCACAGTTTTGTCTGTGCGAAAATGACTCTGGTCCTATCGCATTCCACGTGGGCTGAAAATTCAGAAACCAGGGAACATATTTGCTACGACCAATACTTTTCACGATTCAGACCGAAACGTGAAAAAATAGCCCCAAAACCCTATGGCGGGCACCTCTCCGTGGCGCCCGGCCGCGGGTCGCTAGTTCCCGAAACGACACACCATGGAAGGCGAAGTGGGCCTTCCAGAAGGCGGACTGGGTGGCGTTCCGGGCGGACTGCGAGGATGCCCTATGTAGGGCGGTTCCTCAGCGGGCTACTGCCCAGGAGATGACCACCCGGTTCACCGAGGCCGTCATGTCTGCGAGCCGCAGACACATCCCGCGAGGGGCGAGGCCTGACGCCAAACCCTGGGCCCTGGACTCTGAGCTGCAGCAGGCGGTGTCAGATCGACAAGAGGCTCGGCGCCAGATCTGAGCGGACGACCCGGCCTCCAAGGAGCGGTGGATAGCGGCGAAGAGGAGAGCTGCCGACGTCGAGAGGAGCGCGACCCAGGCACACTTCAGGACCTTCGTGGAGGACAACCTCAACCAGCCAGCCAGCCTGGGAAGGGTCACGAAGATCCTGAAGAAGTGGGAGGGAGCTGGAGACGAGCACCAGCCTGGACAGGCGATGAGAGTGGGAGGCCGCCTTCTGGTCACTGACCGCGAGAAGGCGCAGGCGTTCTGCGCGACCTACGCACACGTCTCGCGCCAAGTAAGGTCAGCCAAGGTGGACCGAGCCTGCAAGAGGAGACTGCAAGAGCTCCGGACCCCACGCTGTCTCGCCTGCGAGAACCGTCGCACCGGCTGCTGCTCGGAGTTCACCGAGGACGAGCTCGTCCAACAGCTCCGTCACCTTCAGCAGAAGAAGGCACCCGGCCCGGACGGCGTCTCCAACGAACACCTCCAGCACCTGGGACCGATCGCCCGCCGCGCGCTGCTCGAGCTCATCAACGCCTCCTGGATGGAGGGAGCGGTCCCGCGCGAATGGCGCCGAGCTCGCATCGTCCCCATCCCGAAGGCCGGGAAGGACAGGCGGGATGTTGGCAGCTACCGCCCGATCGCCCTCACGAGCCACCTCAGCAAGCTCGTCGAGAGGCTGGTCCTGGGACGGCTGCGCCACATCGTGGAACGCGATCGGCTGGTCCCCGCCGAGCAAGTGGGGTTCCGCGCTGGACGGTCAGTGGAGGACAGCATCGGACGCCTGGTCCAACAAGTACAGGACGGCTGGAACCTCCCCAAGCCCCGCAGCAAGCGCGTGGCCGACGGCACCACCGCACAGAAATACGTCCTCCTGGCCTTCGACTTCGCGCGAGCCTATGACACCGTGGACCATCGCCTGCTAAGAGTCCGCCTGATGGAGATGGGGGTACCCAGGTGCCTCTACAACTGGACGTGGCAGTTCCTGCGCGACCGCCGAGCGACGGTGGAGTACCAGAGCGCCACCAGCGGCGAGCGGGTGTTCAGGGCGGGCCTGCCTCAGGGCAGCGTCCTGTCCCCGGCCCTGTTTTTGTTGTGGGCCGCCCCACTCGCCGCGGAACTGCAGAGAGTCCCAGGCACCACGGCGTTCCTCTACGCGGACGACACAGCCGCCCTCTGCGCCGGTAACGACATTCAGGTCGCCCGGCAACGAGCGCAGCAGGCTGCGGACACCCTCGCGCAGTGGGCCCAAGCCAACAAGATGACAGTGGCCGGCCAGAAGACACAGGCTCTAGTCCTGTCCCAGTGGCCCCGTGATGCGGTTAACTGCTCCGTGAAGGTGGCAGGGGAAACCGTAACTGCGGGCGATCAGCTGAAGCTGCTGGGAGTCACCCTAGACCGGCTACTTCACTTCGGCCCCCACTGCCGCAGCCTGAGACAGAGAGTCCGCCCAAGGACTGCCCATCTGAGGAAGCTGACCGGTCGGGAATGGGGCCTCCAAGAGCAGCAGCTCCGCGTCGTAGCCTCCGGCTACGTTCGAGGAGCCCTCGAACACGCCGCAGCAGCGTGGCTCCCGGCAACATCGCCAACCCACCTCGGTCTCCTAGAGGTGGAGATGCGCGCGGCCGCCAGAGTGGTGACCGGATGCCCCCGGTCCACCCCGGCACATGGCCTGATGGCGGAGGCGGGACTCGCCCCGGTGGCTGAGCGCCGCACGGCCTTAGCGGCGCGTCTGCTGGCCAAGGCGCGCGCCCTGCCGGAGGACGACCCGCTCCGTACCGTCGCGGACCGAGAGGTTCGACCCCGCCTCAGCACAGTGTCCGGCTGGCGTGGAGTCGGCGAGGAGGCCTGGAGGGAGGCGGGCATCACACCGCCGATCTCGATCGAGCCTCTACTCCCCCGACCAGCCGCGCCATGGGAGCCGCCCCCACCAGTCAGCTTCTGCCTCGACGTCGGTGCTGCACTACCACCGTCAGCAACCGACGAACAACGAAGAGACGCCGCGTCACACCACCTTGCGGGTCTCCCACAATGTGCCACGTGGGTCTGGACAGACGGTTCCGCCACGGAGGGGGTCACAAACGGAGGCGCCGGCGCCCTCATCGTGTGGCCGGACGACGAGACGGCGAAGATCCGCACACCGGCCGGCCGCATCTGCTCCAGCTACCGGGCCGAGATGGTCGCCCTGCGGGCGGCTCTCAACCACCTGCTGGAACACCCCGCGCATACGGAAGACCCCGTCGTCATATGCACGGACTCCCAGTCCGCACTAGCGGCGCTCCGAGAGGGGCCAGCGGCCCAGAGCTCCCCGCTCGGCTCCGAGATATGGGACGCCCTACGCCGGCTGACGACGGGTGGCCGCAGAATCCACCTCCAGTGGGTGCCATCCCACTGCGGCCTCGGCGGCAACGAGGAAGCCGATCGACTCGCGGGAGAGGCCGGCGCCCTCGACCAGGAGGACACCATGGTGGACGTCCGCACCATCCACCGCGCCGCAGCCAGGTCAGCGCGCGCCCGCACTGCCCAGGCCTGGCCGGCCGGGTGGTACAGAGACCTGATGGGCGGCCGACTCCCACCACCAGTATCGGGTGTGGACCGGTCGACCGCGGTGGATATCCACCAACTGAGAGCAGGCCACTGGTCCAGCTCCAACCAGTGGCGTCACAGGGTCGGGCTGGCGCCCTCCCGGCAGTGCGAGCAGTGTCCGGACCACAGCTGCCCTGCGGCCCGCTGCTTAGTATGCCGGGAGGAGGCAGACACCCCAAGGCACGTCCTGCTGCGCTGCCCGGCTCTAATCACTACAAGATTCAGACTGCTGGGATCCATACACCCCAGAGAGGAGGACGTCCGGAGCAGCGACATCATGGCGGCCATAGTGACCGCGTACAGGTCGCTCCTGAGCCGGACGGCTACGTCCCGCTAAGGGACGGAGGGAACTACAACAACAACAACAACAGCTTACTTTTACCGGCATGGTGTTCCTCTCGTCAAGACGCATCGAATGAACTATAATTTGACCTTGAAAGGTCAACTTGAAAATTTGACCTCAGGTCAAGGTCATGACCCGACCGGAAAGGGTCATGTTGCATATCAGTCGATCCGTATCGTCGAGCTGAACACATCTAAAGCGTTTTCATCGCTCTAGCATGCCTCTATCAAAAGTTATTTGCGAAAAAACTGTTAGATACCATTCGTGACCTGAGATGACCTCAGGGGCATAAACAGGGGTCACGGACGCCATTTTCATGTTTAGTGTGTCTAAGTTACTTGTAATTCAGTGTTTGGGAGTGTTTATAATGGCTTTCGTCCAAAAGAGGCGCATTTTAGTTTTCTCCCAATGACTTATAATCGGGAGGTCGCAAAATTGACCTGACCTTAGGTCATCGACATCAAAATTCTGAGATATACATTTTGTACATGCTATTGCTCTTAGCAATCGCTGAAAGTTTCAAAGCGACCGGTCACTCGGTGTAGCTATGGCAGACATTGAAACTTTTTATGAGGGGATGTCACTTCAAGCTGACCTGGTGACTTGACCTTGAGTGACCTTGGTCTGAGATTTTTACAACGTGTGTAGAATTGATGTATGATAAGGTGTGTCAACAACGGCGGCGCTCCGCGCCGCCGTTTTCGAGATATTCGCGAAAAACCACAGGGAGGGGGGGGAGTGTTCAAACACCCTCCCCCCCAGCAGGGCGCAAGTTAAAAATAACATGCATGATTAAAAAGTAGGTTCTGTGGAACGTTACGGGCCAAGGCCCATTGACGCCCGGACATCGAAGTCCTTGATGAATATCAAGAGTTCCAAAAAACATTCGTTGTTGTTTAGCGTTTACGGTGCAACTATTGCGGTTAATTTATTAATTTTTACATGCAAATCATAAAACAATCCCCCATTTGATCTTATTAGATCACATTTTCAAAATTTTGGCATTTATGTGTCGAAGGTAAGCCGGGGAAGGCTGTAAATATTTCTTAAGTCCGAAAATGCCACATCAAATTCGTAAATAAGAACATTCATATACTTATACATTACTTAGAGCATAGCTGAATATTATACAGGGTGATTTTTTTTACTTGTTAAAAAGTAATGAGGTCTAGTGGCGTTAAAATGCAAATATATGTTGCAAAATTATATACCAGGATGACGAGCATTCTGGGACATTTTGATTTCATGCAGACACGATGTGAAGGAACGTCCATCGTGTATTTTACTTGTGCTTGAAGTTACCCCCTCTCTCACCTACACGAATCAGCCCGCCTGAGCACGTGTTGAACAGCACCATGGACTCCCATACTCATTAGGCGGACTGAAAAGGCTCCTATCGCCCATTTTCAGCTCTACCAGATATTTCCACTGTTTTCTCGTTACATCTGCCATAGATGGGTCCAAAAACTAGAAATCTAGGGAGGGCAGGTCGAGGATTTTGATACTGACGGCCCTGGTGGTGTCTGATTCGCTGTTTTTCTTTCTCCCTGAAGACTGATTCTTCAGTGTCTGCACTTCCGCCAGATAGACCGCTTGAAGGTTATTTATGTCTACAAGCTTGTTCGTGCGTTATTTAACGTCTTTCTGAGGTATCTCCTTGATCAGCGTATGCTTCGAACTGCCTCAATGCTTCAAAATCATCGTTATGTGTCGTTCCTTACTGAACGGTAGTGGACCATGCGTGCCCGATTGGTGGGACATTTTCAGGCTCCATTGGGGCCGAGGCCGTCGGTGAAAAGGGACAAATGATGACACAATACAAAATGTCCCAGATTTATCTATCACGTGCATTGCTTTTTTGCTCGCGATTTTTCGATTTAGGGACCACCATTGACGTTTACTTTTTAACAGTTAAAAAAAATCACCCTGTATGTAGCATATTGCACTTTTGAAATAGTGACGGAATTTTTCTTAATTAACTGATCAGTGAGATTGTTTACTGTCTGGGCAAACGTGACCAATATTTCATCTGCATTTTGCCACATCTAATATCCCGCGCCCTGATGGGGTCTGCCGAGTAACGCGGTCTGATGGGGGGGGGGCCATTTCCCCCCCCCCCCCTAAGATCTCGAGAACCACGCAACATAGCGACAAGCGATAAACGGCGCTGGATAGCCCCAACGGGGAAATACCTTGTGACCAAATTTCATTGACCTCGGTCAAACCGATGACGTCACAGGTCAGGTCAAAGGTCGAATTTTCACCGTTTACAGACACTTCAAGAAATGCGTTGTAAAATCGAGTAAAATGCATGTCATTGAAAATCATCGATTGGGAATTGTCAATAAAACACATATTTTGCTATCTGAGGTCACTGATACCAGGTCAGGTCACAGAGGTCAGGTCACTGAGGGTCAAAATATGAAAATATCATGTGATGTATGTTTTATGGTCCATTTTACATGACAAATTCGATTATGTGGGTTAGGCAGCCTTTAGGGCCAGTTTAGGTTATGTTCTGGTGAAGGTCAGGTCAAGGTCAGGTCAAAAAAGGTCAAATTTCAAACTTGATATTTTTGCATAAAATGGGTATCGATTCGATGCAGCTCGTCACGGGGAGTCTAATGGTTGTCTTTGTTTTGCGCTACGTGGTCTAGAATTGCTAAAAATTGAGTTTGAAAATTTTACGCCATCAATTTGAACAGTTTTTTCGCTATAACTTGGCCAAAAAAAGAGCTATTGATCTGAAATTTGGTATGTAGATAAAAGAGCACAGGGGCTATCATATATATTCCGTTTTTTTCGAATATCAAAAAACTTTTGGGAAATTTTTGAGTTTTCCTAAAAAAATCATTTTTTTTATTTTTGGGGGTCAAAATCCCAAAATTTTGAAAATCCGAGATGGCACTTTTGTAGCGCCGTCTTTTTTCTATACGACCACATAAAGAACTTTGAAATTGCTTGTAAACTGTAGATTTGGCGAGCGTTTCAAGATGTCATGTTTTTTGCTCATTTTTGCTCGAACATGACCTCAGTTTGACCTCAATAACTCCTGACCCAAGGTGACCTGTGACTTGAAATTTTGTGTGAAGGTGTCAAATTGATGCCCGGAAAGGTACTGAAAATTTAGCGGCGCTGCGCGCCGCCGTTTTCTCGCTATTTAGGAAAAACCACAGGGGGGCTAAAATGGCCCCCCCATCAGGGCGCGGGATATTCTTAAGAGAAGATAAAAACTATGTCCAAAGTGTTCACCAGTGCATGGATTTTCAAAATAGGACATTGCATTTCTTGCAAGTACAGACAGTTGGCCGTGTTTTTAATCGAAAGTCTTCCGTGCACGCCTCGGGTCGCTATTCGATTTGAATACCGCCGGTAGGCAGCGCTGCGGTCGACTGGCGGTGGCCCGTAACGATTCACCGTCTTCTGCTTCTGTCATTGAAAACGTTCGTCCAAAACAGCAAAATGACCTTTTTTCGACACAATCTAATTTCGAGCGCAGTATCGTCAATCTCAAACAGCTGCAGTGCATGACGTTGAGCCATGCAGCGTTAACCCTCGCCGGACCTATTGGTTTTCTACATACGCGCCGGCCGAGGGGGGGGGGATACGACTCCCCCTCGCCGTTTCGCCCCTGGTGAAGCTAGCGCGTCGCGGAAAAACGAGCGTGTGCGCCGTTACGAGACGCAGAGATTGGTACCCGATTTTAAGGTCCTAGGTCAACCGGTGACCTCTGAGGTCAGGTCAAGTGCCCCAAGATACGGTTCAGTTTTTGGTAAATAACTTCGCAAAAAACGGTCGCAGAGCGCCGATTTTGGCAGCATCGTGTTCGCCTCGCTCAGGCGCGTCGATTGATATACTTTTTGTCCGGGTCAGGTCAACTTGGGGTGTTGACCTCAGGTCAAGGTCAGGTCAGCACCCCCAGGTCACGAAATTGGTCGAAAGAGGTCATGTCGCATATCATTCGATTCGGCAGGTCTTCCTGAGTCCATTGGTGGCTTTCTCGACTCGCTAGCTCAATTTGATCAAGAGTTATTGACGAAAAACTAATATGACCTTGATGACGTCATAAATGACGTCACGCAAGGTCAACATTGCAAAAGTGACGCATCTAACCTTGCAAGGAATGCATTAAATCACGATTCTGTGTGCTTGAGATAGTTGGAGATCGTTCCCGGCGCCAGAATAGCAGTTTTCATTTTCCCCCATTGACTTATAATGGTGAGGTCACGAAAATGACCTGACCTCATATGACCTTTAGGAAAAATCCGAGATATACAAGTTGTGAGACTCATAATGGATACTAGATCCTGCAAGTTTCATTTCCCTGTGACATCTCCTCTGGCAGTGAGGGCGTTGCGAAGTTGCGACATCTGAAGACCGTGCAGAGGTTCACTTATGACGTCATAGGTCAGTGACCTGATCTGACCCGAAATGCGGTTGGTGTCAAAAGATGCGGCTTGGATCAAAGGTCAGGTATGCCAAGTTTCAGCCCTCTATCGCCAGCGTGTTCGGAGCTATCGCGAAAAAAACCCTATGGGGGGGCGGCACCCGCCCCCCCCCTCGGCCGGCGAGGGTTAACTCCGACTCCGGAGTCGGAGTCGGTAAGATTTTGGCGACTCCGACTCCGACTCCGGGCAGAACTGTCGACTCCGACCGACTCCAACTCCGACTCCGACTCCGCAGCCCTGGTTCTTTGTCAGCAAAACTGCCAAAAGTTCGTTTTAGAGCAATGTGCTCCAATATTCACAACATTTTCTTCCGCCAGTCGGAAGAAATTTGTTCTTTGAACTTAGGTCGTCAAACCACTTTTCTCACACTGCTTACGATGCTCCTTTCTGTTTTGTTTTAGATGACGCAGCAGAGACACTCTGCCGAGTGCTGGGGAGCAGCGGAGTATTCTTGGACGAGGAGGACGCGCTCCCAACCCAAATCACCCAAACATCATACATTCACAAGGTAGCTTCGAGATCAACATTGATGGGGTCGGGGTGGGTGTATACCAAACTGCTTCGGATGCCCTCCTGATGTGGGGGGCATCGTTTTATGTATTCGACCAAAAATGTCCAAAAATGTCAAAAAACCTATCGTGGTTCCTTCTGAAGTATATATTCCAAACACCGGTGGAAGATGCGCAACCCGACCTGCGGGTGGTGGAACAGGCTCAGGATTTGGAGAAGCAATGATGACGACCGACTGGTGGGTGATGTGGATGGCCTGATGTTGATAACGGGTGGGCCGCAGGGACCCAGGTAGATCCCAGGTGGGCAGGATGGGCCAGACCGACGACCGACTGGTGGATGATGTGGATGGCCTGTCACTGCAATACACGTTTATTTCTGAACCGAATTTATGCCTGGCCTCGGAAATGCGTTGGTACGGTGGTTGGTAAGAGCGGTGAGCATTGCCTGAGTAACATCGTTGGTTGGGTTGCTAAATCAAATGAGTATCGATATTGGTAACGCGAGTAATGAAGTTGGTAGGGTGAGTTCTAACGTGAGTTATCACGTTCGTAGGGTGGATAGTGCATTAGTACGGTCGTTACTGTGGTGAGTATTGCATTAGTAACTCACGTATAAAAACTTACCCTGTTACCAACATTACCTTAGTAGAGCCTTAGTATTACCTTAGTTTTGCACTGAGTACAGTGAGTATTACGTTAGTGAGTATTGACAACTCAGTTTACCTGAGTACTTTTTTCTTTCAGTGTGGATAGGGATAGAGATCATTGTCCTCATCCCTATCCAAAAGTTCAGCGACCTAGAAAGCGTCTCGTCAGTTTCATTTGCGGTAGCAGCCTGCGGTGAGAATGACCAGGGTGGATGGTAAGCCCGTGATTCAGTGACTAGCGGGGGTGGCAAGCCCGTGGTTCAGTGACTAGTGGTGGGTGGTAAGCCCGTGGTTCAGTGACTAGGGGGCTAGTTACACCACTGACCACGGCTGCTTTGACCACCCCACCCGTGGTAAAGGCCCTGGTTTAGGCTTAGTTTCTGCCAGGGTAGTGACCATCCCCCACCTGGTAAAAACTGACACTAAGGGGTTACCAGGGGTCAGGCTCTCAGTGTACCGCATTCCCGTGCTGGCCGCAGTCGATCGTGGCGCCACCTATACTCTGTAGGTATAACCGCTGCGCCAGGGCCGCGGCCAGTTAGTCTCGTCAGTCTGCTCAGAGTCGTTGTCAGCGAGCTCTCTATGTAGTCAAGTCAGTGTCAGTCGTCGATTAACCCGGCAGGCGGTGGGCCTACCGGACACCTTCCGCGCGGTGGGGGGGGAATTTTTTGCCCCCCCCCCCCCGTATCTCCGAAACTACTGGACGGATCCGGAAAATTCAAACGGCGTTCGATAGCCCTGTCAAATTTGTTGAGTGAAACCAAATTTCATTGACCTCGAGGTCACCGATGACGTCACAGGTCAGGTCAAAGATAAAATGTTTCACCGTTCACGGGTCTTCTAGGGAATGCACTATAACGCCGAGTAAAACGCATTTTGCCGAAATTCAGCGATAGGGCGTCAGTTGCCTAGTAGGGTGAAGTCGTATAAGAGTACGCACTTAGTGGATTTCTTGCTCTCATTTGTTTAATATTTGAAAGAAAGAACTCGCAAATATGGAATATTAACCCTCGCCGGACCTATTGGTTTTCTACATACGCGCCGGCCGAGGGGGGGCGGGTACGACCCCCCCTCGCCGTTTCGCCCCTGGTGGAGCTAGCGCGTCGCAGAAAAAACGAGCGTGTGCGCCGTTACGAGACGCAGAGATTGGTACCCGATTTTAAGGTCCTAGGTCAACCAGTGACCTCTGAGGTCAGGTCAAGTGCCCCAAGGTACGGTTCAGTTTTTGGTGAATAACTTCGCAAAAAAACGGCCGCAGAGCGCCGATTTTGGCAGCATCGTGTTTGTCTCGCTCAGGCGCGTCGAATGATATACTTTTTGTCCGGGTCAGGTCAACTTGGGGTGTTGACCTCAGGTCAAGGTCAGGTCAGCACCCCCAGGTCACGAAGTTGGTCGAAAGAGGTCATGTTGCATATCATTCGATTCGGCAGGTCTTCCTGAGTCCATTGGTGGCTTTCCCGACTCGCTAGCTCAATTTGATCAAGAGTTATTGACGAAAAACTAATATGACCTTGATGACGTTATAAATGACGTCACGCAAGGTCAACATTGCAAAAGTGACGCATCTAACCTTGCAAGGAGTGCATCAAATCACGATTCTGTGTGCTTGAGGTAGTTGGAGATCGTTCCCGGCGCCAGAATAGCAGTTTTCATTTTCCCCATTGACTTATAATGGTGAGGTCACGAAAATGACCTGACCTCATATGACCTTTAGGACAAATCCGAGATATACAAGTTGTGAGACTCATAATGGATACTAGATCCTGCAAGTTTCATTTCCCTCTGACATCTCCTCTGGCAGTGAGGGCGTTGCGAAGTTGCGACATCTGAAGACCGTGCAGAGGTTCACTTATGACGTCATAGGTCAGTGACCTGACCTGACCCAAAAATGCGGTTGCTGTCAAAAGATCCGGCTTGGATCAAAGGTCAGGTATGCCAAGTTTCAGCTCTCTATCACCAGCGTGTTCGGAGCTATCGCGAAAAAACCCTATGGGGGGGCGGCACCCGCCCCCCCCCCTCGGCCGGCGAGGGTTAACCCTCGCCCGCACATGGGGGGGGGGGGGTGGTTGCTACCCCCCCCAGGCAGTCTTTCTGCTCTGCACTCAACATTTTTGGAGCTAGAAGGCTGATTTTTCGTATAGCTGCTCGTCTATCCTTTCTTGATGTCCACTGAAAATTTCAAGTTTCTGTGATTTTTGGTTTCGGAGATATGACCTTGTTTTTCAGGTCATGTCATGACCCAAATGGCCAATTCTCAACATCTTGCGTTTGCCATGGGCCTTGTGAGCTTTTGACACCCTGATTTCGGCCTTTTTTGCCAGTCTTACCTCCCACCTATCATGGAACATGTTGTTCGACGATGTACAGGGGTCAAGGTCAAGGTCAAGGTCAACCTAGGTCATCTAAGATAATTGCGTTTTAGGCAAGCTGAATTTACTTTTTGCGAAGTTTTTTGACTGCATTTTTGGTAAAAGCTTCTCAGATCATGATTTCATGTGATATGGACCCAAAAACAATCGGTGCACACATCAGTTTACACACAGACACACACAGACATACAAACACATATAAATGACCTTGACCTAACTTGACCTGAAATGACCTCAGCAGCAAAATTCTGGTCGGATAGTGTGACAAAGAGGTTCTAGCTGGCTTGGCACCAGAAAACAGCATCGTCATCGGTATTTGATAAGCAGCGCACTTGATATCCAACGGTGACCCAAAACAGCAACATTTTTTAGTTTGACCTGACCTGGAAGGTCAATGACTGACCTGAGAAGGTAAAACTGGGTATCATTGGATTCGTCTCTTCCCAAAGAATCTTTTTGGTCTTTACTGCTAAGCTCTATCTCCAACAGGAACGAAATGGCGCGGGGGGGGGGGTGGCAACCACCCCCCCATGTGCGTTCTAGGATGGGAAAATGGCATGTGCGGGCGAGGGTTAAAGTTCATTGAATTAGCCATCAACCCATGAGGCAACGATCCTTCAGCGTAAATGGAAGTGGTCTAAAACTGACGTTTTCTGAACCTCTGCTGTTGCGTACTCTTACCACATGGGGTGTGTAAGAGTACGCACGCCAGGCGGGTGGAGTACGCAAGCATATGAACACACAAACCTATGCAGCTTGTACTGTCCAAATCCTTAACCCGCGCCCCACTGGGGTCTGCGTATAACACGCCCTACTGGGGGGGGGGGGGCTATTCATAGCCCCCCTCCTAACTCCGAAACTACTGGGCCAATCGTCAAAATTCAAACGGCGTCTGATAGCCCCGGAAAAACTGTCGAGCGAAACCTAATTTCATTGACCTCGAGGTCACCGATGACGTCACAGGTCAGGTCAAAGTAAAAATTATTAGCATTTTGGCTTGTTCACGTTTTGGGCTCTGGCCGCCGTCTTACAAGTCCGATCAGGCTCATTTTTGGTTCACACACTCGTGAACAGATGTTCTAGATACCCTGAGGGTACCAAACTTGTACTTTGATTTTCAGGTCAAGGTCAGGTCATCACAGGTCACGAAAATATTATATCCCTCGCATGTGTGCGGCGTTTGCCAGCTTCTAATGTGTAGGGGGGGGTCGGTTGGACCCCCCCCTTGCCGTTTGGCCCCTGATCGAGCTAGAGCTTCGCGGAAAAAACGAGCGTGTTGCCCGTGACGAGAGGAAGCCGATGATACCCAATTTTAAGGTCCTAGGTCATTGGTTGACCTTCCAGGTCAGGTCAATGACCCGAAGTCGGGAAAATCGGGACCTGTTAGAAAGTCGTAAAGTGTGGCTGCTAAGGGGTTTTTCGGGGTGCTGATCACGAATATCGTGTTAGTTTTGATCACAGATGATGTCTTGAAGCATTTAGACCAGGTCGGGTCAGGTCAGGTCAGGTCAACCAGTAGGCGTCGTGACGGGTATTCGTAGTACGTGTCAACCGCCTCTGACAGCTTCGTAACATGTTACGAAGTCACCAAAACTACTTCGTAAATGTTCAAACGGTTGCTAAATTCGAATTCAGCTCAAAAAACTAGCCTAGAAACATGTAAAACTCGAAAAAGTGACCCGAGGTCACCCGAGGTCACCAAAGGTCAATGACCTGACCTGACCTTCAGGTGACCTTGACACACACGGGAGTAACATCAAATCACATGTTTGAACGTTTGAAACCACGAAAAGCTTGCAAACACGCGGCTAGTGCGAGCCGACATACGCGAAATCGCGGTTCCGGCCAAACATGGTCTCGGAAAAGAGGTCACAGGTCAAAGGTCATTTGGGTCAGGGTCATGAAATTTTCAGGGTAGGTGTAAAATTGATCAATGCGAGGGTACTGAAAGTTTCGTCGCGATCGGCCGCTTTTTACGCGAGTTATTCGCGAAAAACCATGGGGGGGGTCCATCCGACCCCCCCCCCCCCTACACATGCGAGGGATATTATGCCTCGGTCACGTGACACATGTTTTATGGTCCATTTAGGCCAAAGATTTCGGATTTGATGTCGTCTGTGTCATTCGAGGTCATTTTGAGTCGAATTTAGCTTAGGGTCAGGTCACTTTCAGGTCAAAAAAGGTCAAATTTTGAAGTTAAAATTTTTCAACAAAAAAGGTGTCTATTGGATGCAGTTTGAGCTCAGGAACACGATGGTGCTATTTATATTGGCGTACGATGTCAAATACGTGCTGAAAAATTGATTTGAAAAATTAATGATTGTGAATTTTTTGCAATAATGCGTATAACTTGGCCATTTTTGAAGATATTTAGCTAAAACTTGCTAGAGTTAGTCATAATAACGCGTTCTATCACATATATTCCGGTTTTTTCGAAAAGTCAAAAACTTTTTGAAAAAAATGTAAAGATTTAAATTTTGAAATTCATTATATGAAATTTTCAAAATTTTCACAATTTTGAAAATCCGAGAAAGCAGTTTGATAGCGCAGTCTATTCTGAGTCCTCTCATGCAAAGAAATTGGATCTAGCTTAAAAACTGAGCCCTTGGGAACGATTGCCGTGGTTCAATGTTTTGCGTCGAAATCGGCCGAACATGACGTCACTCTGACGTCATTTCCGGCCGACCTATGGTAGCTACGAAGTTCAAATTTTGACACAAGGTGTCAAATTGATGCAGCCGAAGGTACTGAAAGTTTGGCGTCGATACGTCAAGCGGTTTGGAAGTTATTGCAGAAAAACGGGAGGGGGGCTATAAATAGCCCCCCCCAGTGGGGCGCGGGTTAACATCAAACTCAGAAGACATTTTATATAATTCTATTATCCAAAAAGAAAAACATAAAATAAATCCTGCAAATCTATAAATCAAGAAATGATCATGTCATGCGGTTCGAAAAAGTGTACAATCAAAAGGGAGAATAACTCGTATTTAGAAGAATTTCGGGTACGCGTCTGCCTCACAGTGCTACATTGATGATATAGGTACCTACAAAACAAACGTCAATGAGCGATATATTAATAATTTTATACATCTGTATATTCGATATATTGTATAATTCTGCGTACTCTTACCCTCATGAACAGTGCGTACTCTTACCCTACATGCAATTCGCGCACAAAACAACCCCAAAACATTGTGCAAAACTTCACAAACATAGTATTGCACTGCACAGTATTTCCCCAGAAAACCTCACAAGTTTCCCACAACAATCACGAAAATATTAGTTTAAACAAACAAAGTAACCAGTACAGACATGCACCTCAAATAGGTATACAGATATGCACAGATAACTACAGCTAAGGCTGAGCTAGACACGATAAATCAGGACACTGAGTAACAACGCGCATGAGGTATGGAGCCAGGTCTGGGTCCGCCAGAGGGTCGCGGCTCAGATCGACACCTTGTAGCACAAAACTTGCCCTCATTTCCTCATATATCTTTCTATACATTATAAGGCGAGTAGAGATTGAGCTGATGGATTTTGAGGGTGATGATGGTATGTCTTGGTGTCCGGCAAAAGAATGGGATGCTGATGGTGTGTCGTAGTCGTGGGTTTCAAGCGCTGGGGATGGTTTCAAGCGCTGGGCTGTTGGGTTGGATTGAGCTGGTGATCGTGGCTGAGGGAGGGTGTGAGAGAAGTGGGCCTCATAGGCGGCGGAACGATTTGAGACAAGGGGGGGCACCAGCTCAAGGAGCCAAACCTAGGGTACCCCCAAATCCTGTTTTCTCATCGGATTTAGGCCACTTATTTTTCGTCACAGCCCTGACACGATTATTTTTTTCTTTTTTTCTTTTTACTAAACGAAAATGGCAGAACACTCCCGTATGTGTGGTTAACTTGAAGCTGATCCTCAAGTACCTATGTGTTTGTCTCTTTCTTATTCTCGTTTGATAAATTCCATTAACCCTCGCCCGACGAGGGGGGTTGATGCAACCCCCCCAAAGTTTTTCGCAAATAACGTAAAAACGGCGGCACGTAGCGCCGCCAAATTTGGCATACCTTCTGGGGCAACATTTTCGCACCTTTCCTGAAAATTTGAAGTCCCAGTCATTTCAGGTCAGGTCACCAGGTCACAAAAACCGGTACAAGGTCAGGGGAAAATTGGACTAGCTTAGCGGCAACTGAATTCCAAAGTTCACTAAAATTGGTAACAAAGTATACCATTCGATGCGCACTGACGTCCTGAGTTCACTGGTGCTTTTATTTTTGCTCTATCTTTGCTAGGTAAAAAGTTATAAGCGAAAAAATTTTAACATGTTTAAGCAAAATTTTTGCATTCATACCCCCAAAACCCCCTAAATATTGACTTAGAGTCACCAAACTTTCCTAGGGGCGAGATCTCCCATGGACCCACCTACCCTGTAAATTTGTCGTTTCTAAGTGCCATAGGAGCCAATCGCGAGGGGGGTCGTACCAACCCTCCCCCCCTCGCCGTCCGTGTTATGGAAAAGGCCCTCGCCTGGCGAGGGTTAATCCTACATGTATCAAATTACCAAGAAGCCATTGCAGTACTAATCAGTGGCGAATCCCAGGGGGGAGGTCACATGGGTCATGACTTTGGGCCTGGGGTCACCACATGCCTGCCAGGAGCACCACAGGCCTGACAGCCGACAGGGGCACCACAGGCCCGCCAGGGGTACCACAGGCCTAGCAGGGGCACCACGGGCCTGTCAGTGGCACCACAGGCCTGTCAGGAGCACCATCGACCTAGCAAAAGCACTACAGGTCTTCCAGGGGCACTACAGACCTGCCAGGGGCACCAGAGGCCTGCCAGGGGTACTATCGGCTTCGCAGGGGAACCACCAGCCTCGCAAGGGCACCATGGGCCTGTCAAGGGCACCACAAGCCTGTCGTTGGCACTTTAGGATTGTCAGGGGCACCACAAACCTGTTAAGGGCACCTGCGTTCTAACAGGGGCACCACAGACCTGCCAAGGCCCAGGGACACCACAGGCCTAGCAAGGACACCTTAGGCCTGTCAGGGGCACCACGGGCCTGTTAGGACCCATGGCACCCAGGGACCACCGTGGGCTTGTCAGGGGGCAGGGTAGGTAGGTACCACAATCTTTCCAGGGGCACCAGCGGCCTAGCAGAGGCACCAGTCATCACACGACTAACCAAAAATAAAGAAAATAGATAACTGAAAATAGGGCACCACCAAAATTAAGTGGCCGAAATCCGTTGAGGTTTTCATTTCGGGTATAGGTAGGGGCACCACTTCGATTCATGACCCTTCCCTTGGAGTTTTCCCGAATCTGCTCCTGGTACTAATACATCAAATTTAAGGGGGGGCACCTTGCTATTGGTGCCCCCCTTGCAGAATTCAAGGGGGGGCACGGTGCCCCGGTGCCCCCCCCGTTCCGCCGCCTATGGTGGGCCTGAGTGTTACGAGTGTCATGGTAAGTCTGTTGTTTCGGTGTATGATGTGGAGCTGCACGTGGTGGTGAGGTTTGGTTGGCGGGGCTCATGGAGGAGGAATGATCAGCAGAGCCTTTTATTGCTACCGCGTTTCCGCGGGTGACGGCAATAGAAAAATTTTGCCATAACCAGGCCGTCTCGCGCCTCTCGCCGGTTACTGCTGTGATCCTACGGCCGAGTTCCTGCACTAGGTTGATGGCACTGGGGCCAACAACGCCTGATGTTCCGACCGCCAATGGAACGAAAAGGTACTGGGATGATAAGGAGGCGTACCGCTGCACCTTTCGATCCTCTGCGGCCCGGGCCGCTGATCCTGGGCCCAGTCTTACCAAATGCCGTGAATGCGCATTCACGGCATTGGGTAACATTCAAAACTATTCCACATTCACTTATTCATTCGTTCAGGTAACATTCATAATCATTTACGCTATCAAAATCATTGGACAAGATTAGATAGATGCAAATAAAAAGGATATATTTGATATATGTGCCGTAAACTCCGGCCAGTGCTGCCAAATCCTATTTACGGCATTGGTAAGATTAGGCCCTGGTTTTATTGCCGATTTTGTCAGGCTGCTTTCAGCAAAAGTATCCGTGCATGTCGCGTCCCAGATCAGGCATTTTCCGCCTTTAAAAGGGAATGTGGTAAGCCCGTCAGGACGCTCGCCGTCACCTCTGTCAAGGCCAGTAGGCTCGAGAACGGACGGGATGCCAGATGCAGCGAGGCTGCGCTTCACCAAATCGTTCAGCTCGGCATAGCGGGGGAATCGACCAGCACTTTTGCTGCAGGATAAGGCGTGATGACCCAACCCTAGTTCTATAGTTCTATAGGAGTTCTATAGCCTTGACCCAACCTGTCAACCGGGCGGCTGCATAAGCGACAGGCATGAGGCTCACATATAGCGGCGCCAAGACGGAGAGCCACTGCAATTCTTACGGATTCCGGGTCCAAAAGAAGACCGAGGCTGGGGACCGGTACTTCTTGAAGCCATGCGGCTGTGTGAGGCTGGGTGGCGGCAAGTAAACGAGCTCTGTGGATTTGATTTCTTTCGCGGAGTAACTGTTTGTAGCTAGCCTCCGATGCCAGGTCGTCCCAAGCCCTCTGCTGTCCTGGCATAGAGGGGTCGGGGAGTGTTGCCTCACCGATTAAAGGGAAGAGTCGGTCAAGCGCAGGTTTCCTGGCCAGTGTGACATCATACATGTTTCCTAGATTGCAAAGAATTGACGAAACGAGAGAAGATGCCTCAGTCAGAGATGCTACACGGAGAAAATTTAAAACACTGCTAACGGTGTAAGTGGTTAAACTGCATACCCACGGGTGTTTTTGAAAGGTGTCAGATAACACTTATATGAGCGTCAAGATACACCATTGTACTATCCCTAAGGGTGTCCAGTTTCTGTACTGTGGTGTCATACACCCCAGACAAGGGTGCGTTTCGACTCCCCTCAGACACCCTATTTACACTTATAATGGTGTCACCAAGATAACACCCGTAGGGATACTGGGGGGAATAATCGCTTGGGTGTGTGTTAAACTGCATACCCACGGGTGTAATTTAAAGGTGTCACAACACAACGCTTATAACGGTGTCACCAAGTTGACACCCATAGGGATACTGGGGGGAATAATCGCCTGGGTGTGTGTTAAACTGCATACCCACGGGTGTAATTTAAAGGTGTCACAGCGCTGCTTACACTTATAACGGTGTCACCAAGTTGACACCCACAGGGCTCCCTGTGGGTGTCAACTTGGTGACACCGTTATAAGTGTAAGCAGCGCTGTGACACCTTTAAATTACACCCGTGGGTATGCAGTTTAACACACACCCAGGCGATTATTCCCCCCAGTATCCCTATGGGTGTCAACTTGGTGACACCGTTATAAGCGTTGTGTTGTGACACCTTTAAATTACACCCGTGGGTATGCAGTTTAACACACACCCAAGCGATTATTCCCCCCAGTATCCCTACGGGTGTTATCTTGGTGACACCATTATAAGTGTACGTTAGGCGGCACGGGCGGACATCGATAGCAGCGCCTCTATCGGTCACTAGGGAAAGTTGGGCTGTAGGCGACGAAATACCGGCTGAGTTGTCACACGTTGAATAGGTTTATAGCCATCCGTCTTGTGAAAAAGTTGAACTTTTGCCTTTAATATTTCTACAGGCAATTTTAGAAGTGTCTTCACATGAATTACAAAACCGTTTAGATTATTGTATTCACTTCAAGCCTTGCCTATTGTTCTTGATGATGCGGGAACTATTTCTAATTAGTGTTTCTAGCTTAGTAAAAGAACATACTGTGCAAACGATGAAAAAAGCATAAATGAAAAATTTTAAATGCAATTTTCTCTAACAATTAATGGTAAATTCTCTACATATCAAGGAAAAGGTGCATGCTAACTGATAATTTAAAGTTCTTGGGGCCAGTTGTTTTCTTCTTTTCTTACGTCGCCCCAATGGCCGCGAATACACTTGTGATAACGCCTATCGAAATAGGGTGTCTGAGGGGAGTCGAAACGCACCCTTGTCTGGGGTGTATCACACCACAGTAGAGAAACTGGACACCCTTAGGGATAGTACAATGGTGTATCTTGACGCTCATATAAGTGTTATCTGACACCTTTCAAAAACACCCGTGGGTATGCAGTTTAACCACTTACACCGTTAGCAGTGTTTTAAATTTTCTCCGTGTACCTATATGATACAGCGTTATGAAATTACACACAGAATGTAGGTTGCAGGGAACAAATGCCACCACATTGCATCGCAAATCAGTCTAGCAGCACGGATACGCGGAGCATAATAGAAATAAGCAGAATCCAACCCCCTCCCCCTCTCCAGTGGGGTTACGAATTCGGATAAATACCCAAGCAGGGTGCGTGTTAAATTGCACACCAACACAAGAGAAAAAAATCTGAGGATATATTTTTCGGACATTAAAGAACCCCTATCAGGAGTATGCCGCCATTCCCCCCCCCCCCCCCCCCCCAGCGGCCAGTACCATGTCTTTCGGAATCCGCAGCAGTGCCATTGCTAGCCAAGAATAGCTCACCTTTGCTAAAACTGGAGCTCTTCGAGTACCAAGACACCACTCACGATCACTTCTAACTCACTTGCACACACTTACATATACTCCCAACACACCGTAATCCCACCAGCGCCTCCGCCCGCAGTCGCGCACGTTTCAAACTAGTATGGCGGCCGGCCGCATGGAAGCCAACGGTTGAACATGGGCTACTAGGGCTGCATTATGTTCCCAATATTTTCCCGACGCGTTTTCTTTGAAGTATGGTATATGAATTTATTTAATTATTATCGTGGATTTGTTTATTTGATGTAGTTGAAGCAAATCCATTAGAATATAAATGCAAACTCTGTACACCATACAGCACAGCAGCGCCATCTACCCAACTGCACCCATAGGGAATTTCAAGGGTGTCTGACACTGCAAAGACAGGCTGACGAAGAAAGACGAACGTCTTTCGAAAGCTCCCGTAACTAATAAACGAAGCTGGTAATTTGAATGTTTTTATGCTAGAATGTCTCTGTCCCAGCTAAACAATAACATTTATAACTACATGAAGTACCAAGAGAATACGAACGGTGTTAGTCATCCCCTGGCTCAGACCCCCTACGGCTCAGACCCCTACGATAATACTAGCTAACACTTACATTTCATAACACTTCAATACCTACATTGTGATGTGATGTGATATGATACCTATCATTGTGTTCTTTCAAGTGTCACTGACACCTTCAACGGTGTTTAAGTGATGACATGACACTTTCAATACCTACACCCAGAGGGTGTTTTGTTCTCTCTTTGACACCTGCAAAAGGAGTGTTGAATGGGATCGACACTTCGATTGGGTACATCCCAAGTGTGCTTTTCAAGTGTCGTGTGACACCTTAAACGGTGTTTAAGGGATGACATGGCACACTCAGTACACCTAACGGGTGTTATGTTTTCTCTGTAACACCAAAAAAGGTGTTGGATGGGAGTTGAGACACCTCGATTACACCCCAAGTGTGTTATTTCAAGTGTCATGTGACACCTTAAACGGTGTTCAAGCAATGTCATTACACCAATAACGATGTTCAACGGGGTAATGACACTGCTATGAGTGTTGAATGGGAGTTACGACACCTCGATTACATCCCAGGTGTGCTCTTTCAAGTGTCGTGTGACACCTTAAACGGTGTTTAAGTGATGACATGACACTTTCAATACACCCAGAGGGTGTTTTGTTTTCTCTTTGACACCAAAAGGAGTGTTGAATGGGAGCTACGACACTTCGAGTACATCCCAAGTGTGCTTTTCAAGTGTCGTGACACCTGAAACGGTGTTTAAGGGATGACATGGCACCCTCAGTACACCTAACGGGTGTTATGTTTTCTCTGTAACACCAAAAAAGGTGTTAGATGGGAGTTGAGACACCTCGATTACACCCCAAGTGTGTTATTTCAAGTGTCATGTGACACCTTAAACCGTGTTCAAGCAATGCCATTACACCAATAACGGTGTTGAACGGGGTAATGACACTGCTATTAGTGTCATGATACACCATTAATGGTGCTTAACACCCATAATACACTGATAAAACACCCGACCAGTGTTTTATATTTTTTCAGTGTAAGTGACAGGGAAGAGCTAAACGTTCGACTGATCTAACGCCTAGACCCCCGTACCGCGTGGGGAGGGAAGCCTGTGTCCAAGCTTCGTCTCCTATACTGACATTGCATATGTCTGTGAGCGCCGATCGCGTAATGGCGTCGATGGCCTGCAGTCCTGTGCTATCTAAGTACATTGGACTGGATCGCAGGAGATATTGCAGTCGGGGCGCTGCTAAGTAGTGGGTTAAAAAGTATAAGGCCGTATGGGTGTCTAGGGAGAGGATGCGTTTACAGAGTGTTTTAATTATATCTTTGGCGTTGTTTGTGGCAGTGGCTATGCTTGAATCATGAAGAGGTGAGCTCAGTAGGGTTAGGTTGTGCAAGGGAGTTTCTGTTATACCGGGAAGAGCACTTATAACTTCGTCGATGGTGGTGGCGCATTTATCAGATAACCGATTACCCAGAAAGGAGAATTCACATTTTGAACTGTTCAATTCGAGGCCGAACGCATCACGAAAATGTACCTTAACTCAACTGCCAAGTATCAAAATTATTGTTACGAGCCAGCGAGCGCAGCGAGCGAAGCGAGTCTTTTCAATATAACGGGAAAATCTCAGTATGAGCGGCCCGGCCCGACCCGGCCCGACCCGGCCCGGCCCGGCCTGTAACGCTTTTGAGAGGCTTATATCTCAGCAACCGCTGGACCGATTGGCCTGCGGTCTTTTTTGCTGGGTAGCCCCATCCCTTCTACCCCGTAATTGACTACTTTTGATACATCTCAGTGACCGTCGTGGCACGTGCCACGTGAAAAGTCAAGGGTGTTCAAGCAGTTTTGCAAAAGTAATGATTTTGAGAGGCCCATATCTCAGCAGCGGCTTGAGCGATTGTCTTGCGGTAATTTTTATACGGTAGCTGCATCCCTTCTACCAAAAGTCGGATACTCTTGATCTATGTGAGTGACCCCCACTGCACGTTCAAAATACAAAAAGAAGAGGTGCCAAATTTGTTCCCATTTCAGTAACTCGGTAATTACTGGGGCGATTTCGCTGAAACTTGACATACAGGTAGGCACCCACCAGGCAATGAATTCCCATGTGTTGCGGTTAGGGTGCTACTGCACGTGCACACGTGCAGGGGGCGTTTCCAGATCTCGAGAACGGCTGGGCCGATTGCGCTCAAATTTGGTACACGGTTGGGGACCGGTTAGTAGGGTGCCGTGCAAAAGTCATTTTGGACCCCGTTTGCACGTGCACACGTGCAGAATGCCGCTTCCTGATCTCAAGAACGGCTGGGCCGATTGCGTTCAAATTTGGCACACCGCTAGCGACCGGTTAGAAGGGTGCTTTGCACAAGCCCGTTGGAAGTACCCTTTCGCCCTTCCGCACGTGCATGGTTCACTATCTCGCTCGCTCGTTCTTCGCCCAAAAAGCGTTTTACTGGTATCATAACGCTCGAAAATAACATTCATCGCTTTAACCCTCGCCCTGGCAGGGGGGGTCGATGCGACCCCCCCTACGGTTTTTCGAAGATAGCGTAAAAACGGCGGCGCGCAGCGCCGCCAAATTTGGCACAGCCTATGGGGCAACCTTTTTACATATGACCTGAAAATTTCAGGTCCAGGTGACCTTGGGTCAGGTCACCAGGTCAGAAAAACCGGTACAAGGTCATGGTCAAATTTCAATTTTCTTTTTGCACCTGTCCAACTCACAGTTTTCGACTGATTTCCTTCAAACTTTCAGGATGTTCTAAGTTCACCGAGTTGTATAACATATAGTCCGGTTTTTTTGAGGTCACTGACCTGAGGTCAGTTAGAGGTCATTACGTCGTAATGTTAAGCCTATGGGAAAATACTAAATTCGGAAAATACTGGAGATATCCGCTTCGTTTGATCTTTTTTGTGGTTTGAAACCACGGTACTTAACAGCAGGTCACTTGGTGGTTCTTTGTTTGGTGTACTTATCCATGGGTCAGGTCAAATGAGGTCAACTGAGGTCAAATGACGTTTTTGCCAATAACTTGGCACATAATGACGCTAGAGCTTAAAAAATGGCATCATTGTGTTCCTGGTGATCAGCCGAATCAAATGACATGCGATATGATGCAATTTGGTTAACTTAAACTTAATTTATTAAGTTAAGTTTACTTAAAATTTAAGAAAAACTTTAAGTACACTTAAGCAAACTAAAAAGTATATCATTCGACGCGCCTTGACGTGCTGAGTTCACTGGTGCTTTTCGTTTTGCTCTATCTTACTTAGATCAAAAGTTATAAGCGAAAAACTTTTGACCTGTTTTAGCGAAATTTTTACATTTATACCCCCCAAAACCCCCCTAAATATTGACCTAGAGCAACCAAATTTGCACATAGGCGAGAACTCCGGGGAGCCCACCTACCTACCAAATTTGGTGTTTCTAGGTGCCATAGGAGCCAATCGCGAGGGGGGGGTCGCATCGACCCCCCCCCCTGCCAGGCCGTGTTATGAAAAATGCCCTGCCAGGGCGAGGGTTAAACTCAACAGCGTCGCCGCACAACGCCCACGTTCCGTTGGTGACAAACACGCACTGGCGGCTTCATGTCACTTCATGAACTGGACAAACCCGCGTTGCTAAGCAACCGAAACAGCTGATGCGTACTCTTATCGCCCGCGTCCTCTTACCCGCCCTTACCCTACATATGATGCCATTAGAGGTCACTGATAATACCAGGTCAGGTCACAGGTCAGGTCACCAAAGGTCAGCACATAAACCCAACTTTACTGAGGTTGTGCGATGCATGTTTTATGGCCAATTTTTCATTTACAACTCAATGGTGTTGTTTATAAGACCATCAAGTACGGTTTAGGTCATTTTCTGGTGGGGGTCAGGTCAAGGTCAGGTAAAAAGGTCAAATTTCAAAGTTGATAGTTTTGCATAAATTGGGTATTGATTCGATGCAGCTTGTCACAGGAGGTCTAATGGTGGTCTTTGTTTTGCGCTACGAGGTCTAGAATTGCTAAAAATTGAGTTTGAAAATTTTACGTCATCAATTTTGAAGTTTATTCGCTATAACTTGACCAAAAAAAAGAGGTATCGATCTCAATTTTGGTATGTGGATAAAAGGCGATAGGAACTATCACATATATTCCGTTTTTTCTAAATTCAAAAAAAAAAACTTTTTGAACTTTTTGGCTGTCATATTCAAAAATATATTTTTTTTTATTTTTGGGGGTCAAAATCCAAAAATTCTAAAAATCCGAGATAGCAGTTTTGTGTTCCTTTTAATTTTACACATCTTATGTTGCCGCTTGTGACAATGCAACTATCGCCAGTATCTCACCTTAAAAATCACCCCGTGACGTTACACTAATATTCCACGCATGTGCCACAAGCATGCACACTATGGAAGTGCATGCATTGAACCCCTCTCACCACAATAATATACACGATTAACCCGCGCATGACTAGGGGGGGGGGCTCTACAGAGCCCCCTTCCCGTTTTTCAGCAATATCTTCTAAACCATTAAACGGATCAACGCGAAACTTACGATACCCTGAGCGGCATCAATTTGACACCTTGTGTGAAAATTTCAACTTTCTAGCTACCAAAGTTTTGCCGGAAATGACGTCAGGGTGACGTCATGTCGGCCGATTTTGATGCAAAATATTGAATTACAGCAAACGCTCTCAAGAGCTCAGTTTTGAAGCTAGATCCATTTTATTTGCATGAGTGGACTACAAATACATGTAGCTATCAAACTGCTATCTCAAATTTTCAAAATTTTGAAATTTTTGAAAAAATATTTATTTACAATTACAACAAAATATATTTTTGATTTTTTTAATGTTTTTTGACTTTTCGCAAAAACCAGAATATATGTGATAGAACACACTCTGATGAACTACACTAGCAAGCGTAAGTCCAACATCTTAAAAAATAGGGAAGTTATTCGCATTATTGTCAAAAATTTGCAATTATATATTTTTTTCGAATCCATTTTTCAGTAGGTACGTTTTTGACGTACAGCAATATAAATGGCACCATCGTGTTCCTGAGCTCAAACTGCATCTGATAAGCATCTTATTTGTTGAAAAATTTCGTTTTCAAAATTTGACCTTTTCTGACCTGAAAGTGACCTGACCTCAGGTAAATTCAGCTGACAATGACCTCAAATGACACAGACGACACTATTTTCGAAATCTACGAGTAAAATGGACCATAAAACATGCGTCACGTGACCGATACATGATATACAATTTTCGTCACCTAGGATGACCTGGCCTTGACCTTAAAAAATTCGAAGTAAAAGTTCGTTACCCTCAAAGTATCTAAGGCATCTATCAAGGAGTGCGTAAGCCATAAATGAGCCCGATTGGACTTGTCAGCCGGCGGTCAGAGCCTAAATTGTGAACTAGCAAAAATGTCGATAATTTTTACTTTGACCTGACCTGTGACGTCATCGGTGACATCGAGGTCAATGAAAATAGGTTTCGCTCGACAGTTTTTCCAGGGCTATCAGACACCGTTTGAATTTTGACGATCGGCCCAGGAGTTTCGGAGATAGGAGGGGGGCTCTGGAGAGCCCCCCCCCCCCCCCAGTCACTCGCGTTATGGAAAATACCCCAGTCATGCGCGGGTTAACGGTGAAACTTACTAGTTGAGGCTGATCGGTTCGTCCGTTTGCCATCAACGCTGTCTATTTGCACCTACCGGCATTACATGTGTAATCTGCGTTATCTCACCTCTGACATTGAGGGACCTGAGGCCCTCCGGCAGCTGCCCCCTCAGTAGCGGGAGGTCGGCGGCGGTGACTGACAACCGCTGCAGCTCACGGCACCTGGTGAGGGTCTCCAGGCTGCCGGCCGTGAGATCAGGACAGTCTGGAAAACACAGACACACATACAAACAGGGGCAGCCGACTGGGATGACACCGTACATGCTGTTGCTTGAGAAAGATGAGGCATTACCTGTGAATTCGCGAGTAGGTATTATTATAGTCTGTTTTTTTTTTTAAACAAAAGGTGTTTGCTCCAAGTTCATTATCGAAGCTCTCACGTGAGTTTTGGCAACTTCAGCGTGTGGCTAAGAATTTCTTACCGTTAAAATAATTGATTTTAACCCGGCAGGCGGTGGGCCTACCGGCCACCTTCCGCGCGGTGGGGGGTGGGGCATTTTTTTGCCCTCCCCCCGTATCTCCAAAACTACTGGATGGATCCGGAAAATTCAAACGGCATTCGATAGCCCTGTCAAATTTGTCAAGGGAAACCTAATTTCATTGACCTCGGGGTCACCGATGACGTCACAGGTGAGTTCAAAGATAAAATGTTTCACCGTTCACGGGGCTTCTAGGAAAAGCGCTACAACACCGAGTAAAACGCATTTTGTCGAAAATCAGCGATAAGGCGTCAGTTGTCTAGTACATATGTTGTTATTAGAGGTCACTGGTCATACCAGGTCAGGTCACAGGTCAGGTCACTAAAGGTCACCAAGGGTCACCACATGAAGCCAACTTTATGCGATGCATGTTTTATGGCCAGTTTTTCATTTCCAACTCAATGGTGTTGGTTATAAGACCATCAGGTACGGTTTAGGTCACTTTCTGGTAGAGGTCAGGTCAAGGTCAGGTCAAAAAAGGTCAAATTTCAAAGTTGATATTTTTGCAAAAAAATGGGTACCGTAAACGGGGGTGACTTTGCCATGTTTTCAACTTTAGACGCTTGTATTCTTTACACTTCTTAACTTGTTGGGATGACTCTATGTTCAAAACACGGATGAAGATGAGCTCTTTTGGTTTTGCTATTATCGTATTTATATCTTGCCTAAAAATATATTTTTTTTTAAGAAAATGAGTCGTGGCAAAGTTAAACTGAAAAAGGGGTGACTTTGCCACTATGTCAAAAAGTGGTTGTTTAACGCTTGCAAATAGTTTTAAGCATTTTTGCTCCATTGTATGGGGGAGGGCAACCATCTTTAATTGTTTAATAGGAAAAAATGAAGCAATTCAATGTTTTTTGCTCTTAAATGATGTACATAAAAGGAGAGATACATTACTTTTATAATACATTATATCTGTTGAAAATTATTGACATTGATAGTAAATAGAAACTGAAAAATGGTTCAGAATAGATAAATAAGCAAAAATATGATTGTATCAGTACTCTAGGACCGTGCCACATTCCTGCAGTGGCATTGAGAGGAACAGAAAGAAGACGTTCTTGCGGCAACTTACCGGCACCCTTATTATCAGCGTTTTGATCTATAAAATGATACATATTTCTTCAGCTAGTCTTACTGGCAAACTCAGGAGTTGTAGATGATCATGACTGTGCTGAAAAGTTGGGCCCAGCTTCATCCATTTTTTGAGTTTGGTAATTTTTGCCTTTCTATACTCCCACTGTGCATTCCTGTGTATAAACTATACGTATGTGTACGTAGAAACTCTCACTTCTTTAAAAACCAGTTTGGAGGTCAAAACGATGCTACATTAAAAATTATTTTGAATTGCATCGGTTAAGTATTCAATTTTTGCATAAATAACATGGTGGCAAAGTCACCTCATGTGGCCTGCTATTCACTTGGAAAAATGGCCACAAAAATTTTAGCTAAATGAAGTGACAAATGCCAGTTTTGTTGGATATGCTAACTTAACAGCCTTGTCATGATCAACCATACCAAGCTTTAGCATCGCAGGTGCTCTAAGATATGGTTAGATAATAAAAAGTTTGGAACTCTTCAAATTTGACCATTTCAATGACTCTAATAAAATGGAGCCCAGTTAGGTATTTAGTGGTAACTTACCTAACAGTGTTAGTTATTTTGGGAGGCCCATCAATTACCTTTCATTTGTGCATAAAACATTACTACATTCCTCATAAAATATCATGGGAGACCTCCCTAAAGCATTTTTCGAGAAGCATGGCAAAGTCACTCGGCGAGGCAAAGTCACCCCCGTTTACGGTATTGATTCGATGCAGCTCGTCACGGGGAGTCTAATGGTGGTCTTTGTTTTGCGCTACGAGGTCTAGAATTGCTAAAAATTGAGTTTGAAAATTTTACGTCATCAATTTTGAAGTTTTTTCGCTATAACTTGGCCATAAAAAGAGGTATCGATCTCAAATTTGGTATGTAGATAGAAGGCGGTAGGGACTATGACATATATCCCGGTTTTTCGAAATTCAAAAAACTTTTTGGATTTTTCGGCTATTTAATTCAAAAAATCTATTTTTTGATTTTTTGGGGTCAAAATCCAAAAAAAATCGAAAAACCAAAATAACAGTTTTGTAGCCCTTTTAATTCCACACCTTTTATGTCTAAAACATATTTCTGTATTTCTAAAGCTGTAGGCCTAGCAGCTCTTCCCGCGAAACCTTTTTTTGGGTCGAAAATGGCAGAAATGACGTCACTCTGACGTCATTAGCGGCCAACCTATCATAGCCTTTGGAAAAAAAATTAGTCACCATGTGCGCTAGCTACTCCCGGGAGGGTACTGAAAGTTTGGTGACGATCGGCGCAGCGGTTCTCGAGATATATCGAAAAAAGGGGGGGGGGCAAAAAATGCCCCCCCTCACCGCCTGGAAGGTTAAATTTGTTCGGTAAATACCTGGAAATTGTATTTTCAAAAATGGGCATAATTATATGACGTCACTGGTGGTAGCTGGCACCCAAATGTCCGTACGAAGGCACAAAGTCTCAACAAACTTTTGGGCAAACTTCGTTTTTCACTGTTACCGAGCTTGAAAACGAGTAAGCTGTTCTGTCCATAGTAGTTATACATCACAATGCAATGCACATTGCAATGCAATATAAGCATGACATCACCACTGTTCTAATGTCTAGTTCCAAAACGCACGTATGGAATTTATTGGGAAGAACTCACATGTTAAAACTAGATGCCGGCAGCGCTCTTGCGTTGCCTTGGGCCAGAATTCAGAATAGGAGGAACGGTACTGAGGTCAGAGGTCGAAAAAATTCATGGAGTTTCTCCGACTACCGGCCAATTTTCTCCAGCCTTTTCTTCGACGGTTGTGAGAGATGATGAATTTGGATACCTATCCACCACGCTAGCAACCCAAAGCACTGGTAGGGGTATGGTATTGGACACTGGACAGTCTAGTCACACACAAATAACGGAAGTCTAATGAGTCGGAACATGTATACGATTGTAATCCACATTAGCCTGATCCACCGAACCCGGCTCCGCCCCCCGTTCCGCCGCCTATGGGCATATGACATCGATGGCCCCACTCCAACCCCACAAACCGCGCCAACGCCGCACGGGCCTTGACGCCGCACCGTTCACGGGCCCTGTGTGCGGTCGGACCGCAGCTCCGCCCACTGCGTCCCTACGTCAGCCTTCCGGTCACCGCACACAGCGACCGCTGTGGCCGGTCGGGACTGGCCACAGCGGACCGTCCACCGCACGCAGCCGTGACGTCAGAACCGCCTACCCATCCACTACCCCCACGCCTGCTGGACACACCGCACACACCGCACTCAGCAGTGTGCGGTGTCCGTGAACAGCAGTGCCCGCCGCCGCCGCCGGCACACCACGCACGCATCGCAAACGCTGGGAGAGTTTAACCCTAGAACGCCTAGGGGGGGGGGGGGTTGTATCAACCCCCTCCCCTGAGGTTTTTTCGAAGTGCACGCTAAACGGCTTGTCGTAGCGGGCTGAAATTTTCAATACCCTCTGGGGCAACCTTTGCGCATCTTTTGCCGAAAAAAAAATTGATCGGGTCATGTCAGGTCACGGAGTTATGACGTCATAAGAGGTACAGCCTCCGGCCGGATTTTCACAAACTGAGTGCCAACGCCCGAGGTTTCCTGCCGGTGGTACGGACATCGGTTGATGGATCGTGATGAAACTTCCCATGCATGTTGGGGCAAGTATTGGCTATCATATGGTATAAGAAATTTGACCGGGTCAGGTCAGGTCACGGAGCTATGACGTCACAAGAGGAACAGCGTCCGGTACTATTTTTGAAAAGCGCCCGAACCACTATTTTGCTAATTCTTGTCACCTCAATGGGAATATGCAGCAATATTAGCTTCTATAGGGAGAAAATGGACCTCCCAAATCCAAAAATACAATCAGATTTCAAAAATTTAAATTTTGATTTTTCGAATTTCTGCCGCCGACTGTGACCTTACCGACTTCCGGCGCTCCCAACGCGCCATTTTTAGAGCTAGGGAAACGAAATACATACCAAACGATAGAGAATTGATCAAGGAACACGATAGTGAAGGTTTCAAGTCGATATCTCCCACCGTTTTGCCGCAATCGCCGCCGAAAGTTGAAAAAAGTCTATTTTTCCGAAAATTTGACCTTTGACCGGTCAAAAGTAGGTCAAATGTTGACCTAGGACCAAAAAATATACCACCAATTGCGAGATCTCGTTGAGAGCAATCCGTTGTTTTTTTCCGCTAAGCTCTACGACCTTCCGTTTCGAAACGCCAGGGGGGGGGTTGTAACAACCCCCCCCCCCTGGTCGTTCGTGTTATGAGAAATGGCCTGGTCGTGCGAGGGTTAACCCTCGCCCGTAAACGGTGTTTTGCCACCTTCGCCCATGCAGGGGGGGGGGGTTGGTGCGACCCCCCCTGGCGTTTGAAAACGGAGCGTCGTAGAGCTTAGCGGAAAAAAACCAACGGATTGCTCTCAACGAGATCTCGCGATTGGTGGTATATTTTTTGGTCCTAGGTCAACATTTGACCTACTTATGACCGGTCAAAGGTCAAATTTTCGGAAAAATCTAACTTTTCAGATTTCCGCGCCGATTGCGGTAAAACGGTAAGAGATATCGACTTGAAACCTTCACTATCGTGATCCTTGATCAATTCTCTATCGTTTGGTGTGTATTTCGATGTCATAACTCTAAAAATGATGCATTGGGAGCATCAGAAGTCATTGTAGTCACTGTAGCATTGGGTCACGTCAGGCGTGTGACGTCACTGACCTGACTCTGACCCAAAATGAACTACAAGAAACAACCGACGATGCCTGAAATGGATAGCAAATTCGAATTCAGGGCATCAAAATACCCCGAAAAGGCATACAAGTGCAAGAAGTAATTACAGGTCAACCGAGGTCACTGACCTTACCTTGACCTTTAGTAACCTTCAAAATGTCAACGGACATTGTGCCAATGTCAAATCAGCCAGTTGTGATTCTAAAACAATCCATCAGTGTGTCAGGTCAGTCGGCATGTATACCAATGTGAAGCAATCTCCAATTTAGCGTAAATCTGGCCGGAGGTTGTTCCCTTTATGACGTCATAACTCCGTGACCTGACATGACCTTGAAAAAAAGAAAATACCAAAAGTTGCGCAAAGGATGCCCCAGAGGGTACTGAAAATTTGAGCAGGCTATCTGAAACGGTTCGGCGTGTAGCTAAGAAAAACCTCAGGGGGGGGGGTTGCACCAACCCCCCCCCTACATGGGCGAGGGTTAATAGATGGCGCCCGAATAGCCAGAAATCCCTTGTGGTGGATCGTCTACAGTTAGACGCCCGTCTCCCACGGGCAGCAGCCAGCACACGCACAGCGTGCCGCCCTAGCCGCCCAAAGATGGCGCTTTCAATTGCTCCCAAATCATGAAATCTCCCGTTCTTGAAACTTTTCTTCGTATTTGAAGAGAATCCTTCAGATATACGAAAAACATCGCAAGAAATAGCGACTATTATGGATAATTATCAACTTTTATTTCTCAGGTCTCAAGATTTTGGCAGCCGAAGAAATCAACGGGCTCCACAAAAACAACACTTTCTCCGACTGCCAATAAGAGCGATGTTTGGTTATGAATTGGTAGGGAAACAAACCTTATAGGCACGGGGCTGCTTCTGACCGGATCAGACCAGCTCTGACTCGGGAGAAAGTGGAGAAATGGTATAAACTGTGGTCACTAAATTGTTATTCGTGCTGTTGCTACTTGCTGGTCTATGGCATAGGTGCATGAATGTAACAATGTTGGCTTTGCTAATTTTAGAATGTCCTCCGTGATATTTTCTTCTTTTTGTGCTTTTCGCTCGCTTATTTTTCTCTGACTACGGTCAGATGGTCAGAGATTTTGTCGACCTCTGACTGAGGTCACAACCCGGGCCAAACCCAGGGGTCGAAAATGTATCGAACATACGACCCAGCGGTTGTTGCAAATCAGGTCTGTTTCGGGGGTGCAAATGTATCAAAGTGGATAGTAGTCCAGCGGCATGCGAGAAGAGGCCCAGCGCGCCCGCCCACGACGCACCTCGACGCGCCACTGCGTCCTGCGTCGCTGCCGACGATTCGTTTGGTAGCCGGGGGCGGTAGGATAGAACCAACCAGCGGTGTTCCGGCTGGTCGATAGATGGCGGGACCCAAAGACCCTGCCAGCAGCTGACTGTTTTCCCGCCGGTCCATCACTATTCCGGCACAAACGGAAACCGATACATGGATACAAGATGATACATAACCTTAGTTAGGCCTGTGTATTCCTCGGTTTGAAGAATCTGACATCTATTTTATTTATCGTCCTTAAATATGTTCATTAGTAAAGGAAAATCGGCCTTTTTATTTTGTATCACATTCTTTAAACGTTAACGATAAAAAGTTTCTAATATTTTCACCACTTTATGTGTTGAATTTGAAAATTTTTGTGTGGTGAGCATTATCAAAAATCCCGTTTCTAATTTGCAATGTATGTATTTAATCCTTAACACCGTAACGGTAAAAATATGGTTTCACCTCTAAAATACCCCGCGGCGACCTACTTCAGACTCCAATGGCAGCAGTGAGCGCTATGATCAGGCTTGTGGTGAACATTTCCTATTTCGGACGGGCAGAAGCGCGCCATAGCGAGCTGAGGGAATCAGTCCAATGAGTGAGTGTTACCTTTATTTTATATTTTTTGACTTCGTAAATGTACCTATAGGATCGGTCCAATCTACCGATCTCTGTCAATCTAATCAATTTTATCGAGGATCTACCCGCCCAATGACACATGAGTTCATGAAAGGATGTATTCCTTTGCGTTATTGTTTGCATCGAAAATGATGTGTGCATGTCATTTATTTTGCGAGTGGAGACTGTCAATTTCTCGTACGTCATGTAATAATTCTGTCCAGTTTTCGCATACAGCCGTTGCATACAAGTGGATGTAGTTGCAAAGCAATGATGTAGTTGCAATGTTTATCCAATGATGTGTCTCACTGTCCTTGGTTTTGATAACGTCATTGCTGTTTCTCTGCACATTTTCTCCAAATCTACGCAGGGAGTCATCTCCCACCCAGTTTCCACCCAGCCTCGTCTCCGATCGAAAGTAACTGTCCTTGGCCGTGCCTGGTGCCGGTAACGTGTTCCAGATGCGCTCGCCGTCCCTTGGCTCCCACGGAAGCGGCCCTATGACCCCCAATAAAACAGCGTGTCGCTGCCGACTCTCAGTGGAACTTGACGACGACGAAAAGGACAATTTTAGGTGCTGAAGCATTAACCCTCGCCCGCAGGTAGTCTTTCTGCTCTGCACTCAACATTTTTAGAGCTAGAGGGCTGATTTTTCGTATAGCTGCTCTTCTATCCTTTCTTGATGTCCACTGAAAATTTGAAGTTTCTGTGACTTTTGGTTTCGGAGATATGACCTTGTTTTTCAGGTCATATCATGACCCAAATGGCCAATTCTCAACATCTTGCGTTTGCCATGGGCCTTGTGAGCTTTTGACACCCTGATTTCGGCCTTTTTTGCCAGTATTTCCTCCCACCTATCATGGAACATGTTGTTCGACGATGTACAGGGGTCAAGGTCAGGGTCAAGGTCAACCTAGGTCATCTAAGATAATGGTCATTTCACGATGGAACCGTGCAAATTATATTAGCGGGATGTTGCGCCATCCCTAGTCACCTCTCACCTCCGCCAG
The DNA here is from genome assembly GCF_019059575.1 of Amphibalanus amphitrite. Lineage (NCBI taxonomy): Eukaryota > Metazoa > Arthropoda > Thecostraca > Balanomorpha > Balanidae > Amphibalanus > Amphibalanus amphitrite. Next base: position 2,279,290 of record NW_024881504.1, read on the forward strand.
CGCCAGGTTGTGCCTCATCACGGGGCAGGTAGTGCCACCTAGGTGCGCCGGGGAGAACTACGGGTCGCCTAGTGCCACCAGACGTCGCGCACACACAATAGACCCAAATTTATGGAATTTAGAACGTGGGCGATATATTGTAACAGCGTTGATTTCTACCATGAATGTATTTTAGCAACTTACAGCGTGGGCGCAGGCACTGGAACCACAACGGCCACCACAACTGCACGTAAGTAAGTCCGACATACGACTTATGTTGGACTCGCGGCAACGCTGCCCAAGCGGCCTTTTCCGTTAGGACGCCGAGCGACGGAGTGCGCGCAGCGATTTTTTTTTCTTTTTTTACTTACCGGTTGAAACCCGCGGAGAAGTGATAGCTATTAGCGGCGGCTACCGCCACCATGGGACGACCCAGACGGAACACCGGTGAGTTACCAGCTATCCGGCCTGTTAGTTACGCGCGGGCCCTTCGCACGAGACAATCATGGCGCGCCCCTCTAACCGGCGGTCTCATTTCGTTAACAAATTAGTCTGCCAAGTTGCTTGAATACTGGCAGTTGGCACATTTGTTCTGTTACTACCCTTCGCCCCATATTAATGTGGCCGCCATACTAATGTGGCCGCCTGTCTCAGTTACTCAGATGGCCCTCTGGGCGGTCACATACGCCAGCATTGTAGCTTGGCCCTGAACAATGCCCTGCCCACTGGCATGTCATGCCATGCCAGCGCCACCTTAACAAAACTTGCTCGGTCACATGCACCAGTGTCATAGGTTCGCACTACACAATGCCTTAACTGCACACTGGCACGCCATCCCGAGGGCATGCCAGACAAAGCCGGCCATACCCAGGGGTGGAGATTTGTCAAAATCCCAGGGGTGCTTTTTCTGTTTGATACCTTGGTTAACAAGCTGCTATGATGATTTTGCTTTGTTTGTGGGGGTGCTTTGCGATACGAGTATGCAGCTTAGCCACAGAGTGGCACTTTGCCAGCATGGCACTTTGCCAGCAGTGACCTGACCCCCGTCGGCCCACTGCAGACCGGTGCAAGGCGACACCCCTGCTCAACGGCAGTCCGACTGCGTCTCGGCCATGGTCATGGGCAGCTGACGTCAGCCGGATGAGTCACCCTCACCGGGCCGCCCCCCTCCCCCCCGGCGCGAAGGACGGTCTAGTATGTCCGCTGGCCTGCCCCAGCACGCAACTCGCTGTCAACTACCATGTCATTACGTCGCTACTAATGACATGTCTGCTGGCTTGCCACAGCATACAACTCACTGTCAACTACCATGTCATTACGTCGCTACTAATGACACGTCCGCTGGCCTGCCCCAGCACACTACTCGCTGTCAACTACCATGTCATTACGTCGCTACTAATGACATGTCTGCTGGCTTGCCACAGCACACAACTCACTGTCAACTACCATGTCATTACGTCGCTACTAATGACACGTCCGCTGGCTTGCCCCAGCATACAACTCACTGTCAACTACCATGTCACTATGTCCCTACCATGACATGTTAGCTGGCCCCTGCCCCCAGCACATAACTCAATGTCAACTACCATGTCAATACGTCGCTACTAATGACATGTCCGCTGGCTTGCCCCAGCATACAACTCACTGTCAACTACCACGCCATTACGTCGCTACTAACCCGCGCCCTGGTGGGGTCTGTTTATAACGCGACCTGGTGGGGGGGGCTATTTTTTGCCCCCCCTCGTATCTCCGAAACTACTGGGCGGATCCGCAAAATTCAAACGGCGTTCGAAAGGCCTGTCAAATTTGTCGAAGGAAACCAAATTTCATTGACCTCGGGGTCACCGATGACGTCACAGGTCAGGTCAAAGATGAAATGTTTCACCGTTCACGGGTCATCTAGGGAATGCGCTATAACACCGAAGAAAACGCATTTTGTCGAGAATCAGCGATAGGGCGTCAGTTGCCTAGTACATATATTGCTATAAGAGGTCACTGACATTACCAGGTCACAGGTCAGGTCACCAAGGGTCACAGGTCAGGTCACATGAACCTAACTTTAGGTACTAGGGTTGTGCGATGCATGTTTTATGGCCAATTTTCATTTCCAACTCAATGGTGTTGGTTATAAGACTATCAGGTACGGCTTAGGCCACTTTCTGGTGGAGGTCAGGTCAAGGTCAGGTCAAAAAAGGTCAAATTTCAAAGTTGATATTTTTGCATAAAATGGGTATTGATTCGATGCAGCTCATCACGGGGAGTCTAATGGTGGTCTTTGTTTTGCGCTACGAGGTCTAGAATTGCAAAAAAATGAGTTTGAAAATTTGACGTCATCAATTTTGAACAGTTTTTTTCGCTGTAACTTGGCCAAAAAAAGAGGTATCGATCTCAAATTTGGTATGTAGATAGAAGGCGGTAAGGACTATCACATATATTCCGGTTTTTTCGAACTTAAAAAAACTTTTTGGATTTTTCGGCTATTATAATCAAAAAATCTATTTTTTGATTTTTGGGGGTCAAAATCCAAAAATTTCAAAATTCCGAGATAGCAGTTTTGTAGCCCTGTCAATTCTACAGCTTTTATGTCTTTATCGTTTTTCTGTATTTGCAAAGCTATAGGCCTGACAGCTCTTCCCGCGAAACCCTTTTTTGGGTCGAAAACGGCAGAACATGACGTCACTCTGACGTCATTTCCGGCCAACCTATCATAGCCTTTGGATAAATTTTTGGTCACAATGTGTAAAATTGATGTCCGGGAGGGTACTGAAAGTTTGGTGACGATCGGCGAAGCGGTTCTGGAGATATATCGAAAAGTCTGGAGGGGGGGCAAAAAATAGCCCCCCCCCACCAGGGCGCGGGCTAATGGCATGTCCGTTGGCTTGCCCCAGCATACAACTCACTGTCAACTACCATGTCATTACGTCGCCACTAATGACATGTCCCCGCTGGCCCTGTCCCAGCAGCTCCTTCTAGAGCACTGAACAGCGCCATGACGTATAATTTCTGAGGACACCAGTACTTCTCATGCAGTGGCAGCGTTTATGTTTCCCTAACCTCAGGTTGGATGCATGCCAGCTTGTAATGGTCGCGTGGGGGTGCATATTCTGCTTTCACGAACCACAAACCCTCAGGTCATGTCCGAGCTTTACCTACTATCTTACTGATTCGTTATCCTTCTTCTCAACAAGTTGAGAGTCAGGACTGTTGCCGAACGCGACTAAATACATCAGATCGCTGAGTTCCGCTCAATATACTACATGTGTACACTGGCTAAGCTTCGTATAGCACCCTGTCACCACTGCCAGCCAATTTACTATCACCGTTACTATTCACCTCTAGTTTATATCACTCTACAGTATTATCATACTATTATCTATACTACTATACTACCACTATCTACCCCCCACAGTCGCCCCTCCACCTCAATCGGGTCAGCGCTACACGGCCATCGCCGCGTCACACGTGCCCTGGCGGAAGCAGCCACACACATCACACCTTGCGCGTGTCATTCACAGGTGCTCGCCGTCCGGCCCCACCGGCCGCGGCGACTTCGCCCGCCGCCCCCGCCGCACCCCCTCCACCTACACCGGAGGGCTCGGCGCGCGGCAGCCCGCCCCCGGACAGCGACGATTCAACCACGGCGTCGCTCCCGTCGTCGCCTTCTACGTCGGGCTCCAGCTCACCGGCGCCGCCGCTGCCAAAACGGAGCCGGAAGCAGCGGCCGGCTCAGCGAACGACCGCGGGCGACGCGGTGGACTTTCTCCACTTGCGCCACGCCCCGACCAATTCCACCCAGCCGCCGCCGCCCCGCCGGCTGAAGCTGCCCACAGTGGCCCCAGACACTCTCAGGCGGTTGCGCAACCGCAGAAAGGTGGTGGACGTGGATGACGTCCTATACCCCCGGCCCTTCGGGGGGCGTTCGAGCGCGGACGGCCCAACCCAGCGCGCCGGAAGCGTCGGCGAATACTTACGGGGGGTAGGAATAGTGGCGGCCTACCGCTGCTATTTCTTCCCCCAACTGGCGGTCCAATGGACCATGTACTCGGTCTGGCTCCAGGGCCACGCCACCGGCCTCTGCCTCTCGGCCGTCCGCGCCCTCGACGGCCAGGGCCGCACACACCTGGCCCAGTACCCGGAGGAATATCACTGTCCGACGGAGCTCACCGAGGCCGCCCAGGCCCTACTCGCCTCAGCGGCTCCCCGTGCGCCGCCGCCGCCGCCGCCCAGTCGCCCCCTGGCTGCCATGGGAGGCGCGGGCCGCCAGCTCCCGCGCGTCGGCCGGCCGGAAACCTGCCTGCGTTGGAACGCCGGACGGTGTTCGAACGGCACGCTCTGCCGCCGGGCCCACATCTGCTTGGAGTGCGGAGGTCAGCACCAGGCCCGCACCTGTCGCCTGCAGCCGGGAAACGCCCCGCGCCCGCTCGGCAGCGCGCCGTACGCGGGCCGCTTCTAGATCTTCCCGGCAAGACTCACGCGGTGAGGGCGCCCCTACCCACCCTTCCCCCGCTGTTCACCCCGGTACTGGCGCACCGCCTCCTCCAACTTGCCTCCCCCACCACCGACCCTGCGCTACTACAAACCGTAGCCGACAGGCTACTACACGGAGCCGACACAGGTTACGCGGGACCTATGGTTAGCTCGCACAGACCGAATAACCGGTCAGCTTTCACCCACTCAGGCGCACTTTCCGCCGCTCTCCGCCTCGAGGTCGAACGGGGCCATACCGCTGGCCCCTTCGCCCAACCCCCGTTCACCCCCTTCCGATGTAACCCCCTCGGAGCCCGTGCCAAACCGGACGGGTCTGTCCGCATCATCCTTGACCTCTCTCAGCCTGACGGTGACAGCGTCAATGACCACATTGACGCTGACCAATTCTCCCTGCAGTACGTCACCATGGACCAGGCCATCGCCGCCCTATTCGAGGTCGGTCCGGACGGCGCGCTCATGGCCAAGGCCGACCTGAAGCATGCCTTCCGCCTGATACCAGTCATGCCCGAACAGTGGTGGCTCCTGGGGTTCCGCTGGGAAGACCAGTTTTACTTCGACATGCGGCTACCATTCGGGCTCCGCTCCGCTTGCGCTATTTTCAACGACCTCGCGCAGGTGCTCCGCGACGCGGCCGCGTCCCACTCCTACAACCCACACGTCTACAACTACCTGGACGACTTCTTCTTCTTTTCCTCAGCCTCTTCGCCGCTCTGTGACGCCGCCTACCAAACATTCCTGTCGCTCTGCGAGACATGTGGTGTCCCGACAGCCCCTGACAAGTGCCAGGCCCCCAGCACTCGTATGGAGTTGCTCGGCTGCGTTCTCGACACCGTCAGCCTCACCATCTCCCTGCCCGACCGAAAGGTCCGCGACATCATCGCGGGCCTGCGGGCTGCCAGAGGCGCCAGGAAACTGCGTCAACGGGACCTCCTAAGCCTCATCGGCAAGCTGGTGCACGCCACAAAGTGCCTCCCAGCGGGGCGCAGTTTCTTCCGCCGGCTCCTAGACACCGCCCACTCAGTCCGACGCCCCCACCACTGGGTGACACTCAGCAGCGACACGAAGCGCGACCTAGACTGGTGGCTCGCGCTCCTCCCGTCCTGGAACGGCACCGCCCCCCTGCTCCACCCGTCCTGGACGCCGCCGGCCCACCTCCACCTGTACACGGACGCCTCCCGTGTGGGCTTTGGCGGCATGTGTGGAGAACACTGGTTCTCTGAGGCGTGGCCGCCAGCAGCGCTCGCGTGGGCAGACACCATGTCCTGGATGGAACTGATCCCCATCCTCGCTGCTTGCGACCTGTTGGGAGCGGCCTGGAGCGGCCGCCGCGTCACGTTCCACTGCGACAATAGTGGCGTGGTGGGCGCATGTACGAAAGGATGGAGCCGTGACGCCCGCATCATGTCGCTCCTGCGACAAATCAGCTTCCTCGCAGCCACTCACGCTTTTCTCTATCGAGTGCAGCATGTCGCCGGCTACACTAACGACACCGCCGATGCTCTCTCCCGCCTGCAGATCGACCGCTTCCGGACGCTGCAGCCGGCCGCCCACCCGACGCCGACGCCGGTGCCAGGCCGTCTCCGTCAGTACCTGACGAACCCAACCGAGCAGTGCGCGGTGGCGACCGGCTTCGCCATCTAGACCGGCTCGCCGTGCAGCTCATCGACGACGGCCTGGCACCGGCGACCCGCCGCGCCTACGCAGCCGGGACGCGGCGGTTCCGGCGTTTTTGCCGCCGCCACGGCCTCTGCCCCCAGCCGGCCACAGAGAGCACGGTGCTGCGGTTTGTCGCCGACGGGGCACGCCGGGGCCACTCCGCGGGCGCCATCACCGTGCACCTGGCTGGGGTGCGCCAGTGGCACATCCGGCACGGGGCGGCGTGGGCGGGCCGCACGGAACGGGTTCGCCTGGCCATCCGCGGAGCCGCCAAGCGCCCCCGCCCTCCCCGGCTACCGCGGCTGGCCGCCACGCCTGGCCACCTACGGGCGCTCCGCCGGTCCCTGCGGAGCGGCGACCTGACCGCCAATGATCGCGCCGCGGCATGGGCAGCAGTGCTGCTGGGTTTCTTCGGGGCTCTGCGCGGAAGCGAATACCTCGCTCCGGCCGCGCACTCCCACCACCACCGGCGCACCTGTCAGTGGCGTCACATCTCGACCCACAGGGACCGGCTGGAGGTGCAGCTGCCCGCCTCCACGACCGACCAGCTCTACACCGGCACGGTGGTCAGCCTCCCCAAGCTGGGCGGCCCATGCTGCCCCGTCCGCGCCATGCGACGCTACCGCACGCTCCGGCCCGCCGCGCCTCCCGACCAGCCGGTCTTCGTCCGCAGCACCGGTGCCTACTGCACCCCGGGCTGGCTCAACGGGGTCCTCCGCCGCGCCGCGCTGACCGACACTGGCAAAATCACCACCCACAGCCTCCGCATAGGCTTCGCCACCGCCGCCGCCGCCGCCGCCGCCGCAGGTGTGACGGAGAGCGTCCTCCAGGTGTCGGGCAGGTGGCGCGGCTCATCGTACCTCCGGTATGTCCGTGGTCCCCGACTGGCCGTTTGGGAGGCGTGCCGCGCCATAGTATAGAAATACATTTGGGTCAACTTTGGCGTCTTTCAGAAGAGCCCAGGAAGGGGTCAGGGGTCGAGGCCAGCCAATGCCAAAACACCGAACGTAATAGCTTAGCCCGGACTCACTTAGCAACCTTAACGCTAATGGTCATTTCACGATGGAACCGTGCAAATTATATTAGCGGGATGTTGCGCCATCCCTAGTCACCTCTCACCTCCGCCAGCGCCAGGTTGTGCCTCATCACGGGGCAGGTAGTGCCACCTAGGTGCGCCGGGGAGAACTACGGGTCGCCTAGTGCCACCAGACGTCGCGCACACACAATAGACCCAAATTTATGGAATTTAGAACGTGGGCGATATATTGTAACAGCGTTGATTTCTACCATGAATGTATTTTAGCAACTTACAGCGTGGGCGCAGGCACTGGAACCACAACGGCCACCACAACTGCACGTAAGTAAGTCCGACATACGACTTATGTTGGACTCGCGGCAACGCTGCCCAAGCGGCCTTTTCCGTTAGGACGCCGAGCGACGGAGTGCGCGCAGCGATTTTTTTCTTTTTTTCTTTTTTTTTTTGTCTCCCTCTGTTCTTTCTAGGGCGTCTTTCAGAAGAGCCCAGGAAGGGGTCAGGGGTCGAGGCCAGCCAATGCCAAAACACCGAACGTAATAGCTTAGCCCGGACTCACTTAGCAACCTTAACGCTAATTGCGTTTTAGGCAAGCGGAATTTACTGTTTTTGTGAAGTTTTTTGACTGCATTTTTGGTAAAAGCTTCTCAGATCATGATTTCATGTGATATGGACCCAAAAACAGTCGGTGCACACATCAGTATACACAGACACACACAGACATACAAACACATATAATTGACCTTGACCTAACTTGACCAGAAATGACCTCAGCAGCAAAATTCTGGTCGGGTAGTGTGACAAAGAGGTTTTAGCTGGCTTGGCACCAGAAAACACCATCGTCATCGGCATTTGATAAGCAGCGCACTTGATATCCAACGGTGACCCAAAACAGCAACATTTTTTAGTTTGACCTGACCTGGAAGGTCAATGACTGACCTTAGAAGGTAAAACTGGGTATCGTTGGATTTGTCTCTTCCCAAAGAATCTTTTTGGTCATTACCGCTAAGCTCTATCTCCAACAGGAACGAAATGGCGCGGGGGGGTGGCAACCACCCCCCCCCCATGTGCGTTCTAGGATGGGAAAATGGCATGTGCGGGCGAGGGTTAAGCTATGGTAGGTTTTTGACCTTATATCAATCAAAAACACTTACCTATAACGGATAGTAAGCTTTAGAGCAATATGTTCGATTAGAAAAGCAGATATAATAATTTTTGTATCAAAATGAGAAGCTGGGATCTGAAACTTTGTATCACTCCACGCTTTTTTCGACCCCTGGCCAAACCACCGAAACCCAGACTGAGCTTGGACTGAACCTGAAACCAACCGAAACCAGGGTATATTGAATTAGGGGGTAGGACTAAGTTTAGTAGGCATGATATCAGCAATTATCTTGTTTTATATGGCGGTTTTCATTATCACAATATTATTTTTGATATCATGAAGTCTGTATGTCTCGGTTTTACGAAAAAATAGTAGGGCAACAAAGATAAATTTCGCGAAAAAATAATTTCAGTTGGAAACATCCATTCTGGTATGCAAAATTCAGTATGAAGCCCAGTATATTGACCGTCTAGTGTGCTTCCAAGGCTGAGTACCTGATATCAACAGGAGTTGTTTACTATTTTGCCTTACGTTGCTAGGTGGTTGCTAGGGAGCTAAGGATACTCTCTTGCGCGATCATTTGCACTTATTTTTCCTCATGATATTGACATATTGCTGTTTCTGAGACCTAACTGATGCTAAGAAAAAAGCAGTTTTCTTAAAATGTGTATTTAAGTGCCGAAGTATTAACACAGCTCTGCAATTCGGCTTAAATATCTGCAAAATCCTGACTTCCCGGAAAATTGTTGGTGGTGATGGGGATCGAGCGCGTCGATGAAAAGTAAGTCAATATTCAAAGGCTTCAAAACGTTATTTTTTGTTGTTCTGTGAAATAGCAATGCAAAGACCGATGATAGTGCCAGTGTTGAGCTTTCCAATGAAGCATTGCAATTAGTAGTAACTAGTAAGGTTTTTATCACCTAAGATATCTTCCATCAAATATTAAAATTCTGCCATTGTCTTGCTGTAGAACAGGGTTACTTTCAGTCTCTTGGGAACACGATTTGCCGGTCTCAGATCGAAAAACACTTCAAAAAGCGGTAATAAACAATGAAATTTCCCACCTGATAGCATCTCGGGTTTTTACATATCCTGTCTAGAATTTTCATAAATCAGACGTAAAAATGGCCTATTTCGTCAAATTCCGAATTTTTGCCATTGGGTCTAATGTAAAGCATGGCTACTTTCAGTCTCTTGGGAACACGATTTCCGTACCTCAGATTGAAAAACACTTCAAAAGTCGCAGATAGTAGACGATTTAAACAGGGGGAGGGATCCTTATTTACGTTAATAGTCTGTATAGTGCTCTTAAAGTGGATGATGCATTGAAGGCAAAGCAGGTAGAGTCAATATGGATTGATGTGAGACTGGGGAAAGATATCAATGACGATGTAAGACTTGGGGTTTTCTATAGGCCCGGTAATATTATGGAAATCCCACAGCTGGAGGTAGATGGCATGATATGTGAGGAAATTCGTCGAAACTTCAAAACAAATTGTCTTATAATGGGAGATTTTAACCTTAAGGAATACGAAGAAAGAACAGGGGACACGTCACAAAGGCATGCAAAATGTATAGAAATCTCTTGGAGGAGGAACTCTTCATGAATCAATTTGTTAGCGAGCCAACTAGAAAGGGTTATATTTTGGATTTGGTATTTTCTGACAACATGGAGATGGTAAAAGAACTTAAGGTTGGTGAAGGGTTGGGCAAGAGTGACCATAATATGGTTAACTTTCTTATTCCGTCAAAGGTCAAACCCAAGGATAACCTAGCCAATGTTCCAAACTTTAATAAGGCGAACTTTAGAATTATGCGAAATGAGCTATCGAAGGTTAATTAGCATCAGAGGCTTTTAGATTTAAGTGCTTCTCAAGCATGGAATGCCTTTAAAGCGGTATTGTTCGACATTCAGTCGAGATGTATACCAACGAAAACTAAACGATCTAGAAGGAAATTGAACCCTCCGTGGCTTACTCCTGAGGTCAGAAATGCCATAAGATGTAAGAAGGCTGCTTTTAGGGCCATGAAAAAGGGTGCCTTTCTTGAATCAGATAGGATAAATTACAAGAAGTGTAGAAATTTGCTCAAAAAGAAGGTCAGAGCATCTAAAAGAGCAAAGGAGTTGGATCTGGCAAGAAACTGTCAAGGAAACAGCAAACAATTCTTTAGCTTTTATAAATTAAATAATATCACACGAGGCGTTGGACCCCTGAAGTCGAACAACAATGTAGTATCTAGTGACAGCGAAATGACAGAACTACTAAGTATGTACTCAGTTTCAATCGGTGTTTACCGTTGAGGACACGGATGGTATAGAGTCACTTCTACCACAGATGGTTACTGATGGAATGGTTGTAAACTTAGGCGAGATAGGTTGTGGCTTGGTTCAACAGTATATTGAGAGACTTAAGTCAAATAAATCTGAAGGGCCTGATGAAATATATGCAAAGGTATTAAAGGAATGTAAACAAGAGTTATCAATGCCATTATCTATAATATTTACGAGATCCCTTAACGATGCAGACATTCCTACTGATTGGAAAAAAGCAAATATAGTCCCAATATTTAAGAAAGGCGATAAAAGTTGTGCTGAAAACTACAGACCTGTCAGTCTTACCTCCTTGGTATGTAAACTACTTGAATCGATTATTAACCCGCGCACCGACGGGGGTCTGCGCCAACTTAGTACCGACGGGGGGGGGGGGCGGATGACCGCCCCCCCCTGAGATCTCGAGAACGAAGCAAGATAGCGACAAGCGGTAAACGGCATCGGATACGCACGGTCAAGATCTACAATTTTTACTAAGGTCATTTTCAGGTCAGGTCAAAGATGACGTCACAGGGGTCGAAAAAGTCAAAATGGCGGCGCTAAATATGGAGAGAGTTTTTCTCGAATAACTTTCGAATTAGTCAAGATAGGAACAAACTAAGGGCATCATCGTGATCCTCTCGTCAATCCGCATCGAATGATATATATGTTGACCTCGAAAGGTCAAGGTCAAAGGTTGACCTCAGGTCACGTGACCTCGAGGTCATCATGTATATCATTCGATGCGTCTTGACGAGCTGAACACAATGAGACCATCCACGCGTCTGTATCTTGTTCCTGTACGGAGTTATTGGCCAAAAACCTTTGGTGACCTTTGATGACGTCACATGACCTCACAGCTGCCCAACAGCAAAACAGACCTCAAGGTAGTGAAGGTTGATCGTATATGAAGTCATGTATGGTATATGGGGCCATTCCGACCCGTTTTAGTGGTAAAAACAGGGAGTTGATTTTTCCCCCATTGACTTATAATGGGGAGGTCGCAAAATTGACCTGACCTTAGGTCACCGATATCAAAATTCCGAGATAAACAAATTGTAGCTACTAATGACCTAATAACATCCTGCGACTTTCAAAGGCCTCCGACATCTACTGTAGCTCTGGCACGGTGACAAAGTTGCAAAAAAGTGACTTGAGGTTGGGTCATTCAAAGTGACCTGGTGACCTGACCTTGAAAGGTAGGAGGTTCAAACTTGCACACCATGTGTAAAATTGATAAGGGAATAGTCATACCAAATTTCGCGGCGCTACGCGCCGCGGTTTTCCCGCTATTCGCGAAAAACCTCAGGGGGGCGGATATCCGCCCCCCCCCGTCGGTGCGCGGGTTAAGGATAACATAGTTTGTTTTCTGAAGGAGAATGATATTATAAAAGAATCTCAACACGGATTTATGAAAGGGCGCTCATGCCTCACTAACCTTTTGAAATTTCTTGATGAGGTGACAGAGACTTTTGATCAGGGTAAGCAGCTAGATGTCTCTTTCCTTGATTTCAGTAAAGCCTTCGATACGGTCCCCCATAAAAGGCTCTGCTTACAACTCAAATGTCATGGAATAGATGGTAAAATCTTAAGCTGGATTGATAATTGGTTATCTGATCGACAACAGCGGGTAGTGCTAAATGGCACTAAATCAAAATGGAGAAATGTGCTAAGTGGGGTTCCACAGGGATCCGTCCTGGGACCATTGCTTTTCTTAATTTTTGTTAACTCTATCGAAACTGTTGTGAATAGTGATGTGCTGAAATTTGCTGACGATCTTAAAATATTTAGGGTTATAGGGGACGATAAGGATCATAATGAGCTCCAATCAGATCTTGATAGGCTCGTAAAATGGTCAGAGAAGTGGCAAATGAAGTTTAATTTTAAAAAGTGCAAGGTCATGCATATTGGTAGAGAACATTATGACACTTCATACACAATGGGGGGACAAACATTATGTAATATAGACAGTGAAAAGGACTTGGGCGTGATTATTAATAAGAAGCTTTCTTCAACTGAACAAGTACAAGCAGCCAGAAAAAAAGGCCCTTCGGATGCTTGGAGCAATAAACAGGAATGTTTCGTACAAAAGTGCAGAGGTTTTGCTTAAGCTTTATTGTGCATACGTTAGGCCTCATTTGGAATATTGTGTTCAGTCATGGTCTCCAATGCATGAAAAAGATAGCTTGCTTTTGGAAAGAGTGCAAAAAAGGGCGACAAAGATGGTAAATGGTATGAAAGATCTGCATTATGAGGATAGATTAAAATCGCTTAAGTTATTTTCTCTCAAATACATAAGGCTTAGGGGAGACTTGATCGAGGTGTTTAAATTCGTAAATGGCCAAGCCACAGGATACCTTAAGGATATGTTTGATTTCAATTTGGAGGGCAGAAGCAGGGGCCATCAATATAAGCTTGCCATTAAACGTAGCAGGACAAAGTTAAGGCAGTCGTTTTTCAGTAGAAGAGTAGTAGGTCATTGGAACAGTTTACCAACTAGCGTAATAAGTGCAACCTCCCTCGAAACATTTAAACATAGCCTCGACAAATACTTTACAGAGCGGGATATAGTATACAGATATAGGTGGGACTAGCCAACTGATGTGTGCATGTGATCAATGTAAGATGTGCGTGAATTCATAGCAAAAATTATGCATGGTATTAGGTTGCAATATGTCTGCAGAATGTTGTTGCGGGTGTTTGATGCTGTTCCGTTGAGCTTACATGCGAATTGTTTGGAGATGCCTTGCATGGCAGTGGACTTGTGAGACATTTGGCGATGTTAGTGCGTGGCCGGGGGGGGGGGGGGGGCAGGGAAGAGTTGTGACGAAATGATTGATGAAGTGATGAAGTGGCAAAATGTTGTGTAATGTGGTGTATGCTTTATGCCTGCAATGTGTCGCTGTTTTGTGCCAACTTCACACACATAAGTTAGGGAGAAAGCGGAAAGGTGGCACGCATTTTGACAGACTGTGCAAATGTGCAACCAAGTATGGGCCCCAGTGGCTCTTTGTTGTACTGCAAATTTATGTCTTTATGTCTTTATGTCTTTAAATCACGTTTTATGCAACATGACCTGATGTTCCTTTACGGTGTGTTTCACGGCCACATTGACTGTGCTCAGCTGCTACATCAGTTTCAGCTGTCGACACCTGTCAGACGCAACAGGTCCCCAGCTCTTTGGCATGTGCCGTTTGCTCGAGTGGCAACGATAAAAAACAATACCTTCTGCCGTATCCCATCGAAGTGCAATGAGCTTTTAAGAGACAACACATCTCTAGACTTCTTTTATTCTCCGATATCAGTGTACAAGGCCTCTGTAAGGCTCCATGCTGCACGAGCTGGCTTTTATTGAGCTTTTATCCGTCCGAAGGGTTGCGTGTATTTATATGTCTTATACTCGTCAACTTTTATGCTATTTACCTGTGTATGCTACGTTTATTTTTATCCATGACTTTACCTGTAACCGGGTTTTATCTGTACCTGTTGGTGATGAGCAAATAAACATAAACATAAACATATACAGTGGTGACGTCATGCTGTGGAACTTGCATTGCAATGTAATGTATAACTATCATGGAAAGAACCGCTTATTCGATTCGGGCATAGGCGGCGGAACGATTTGGGACAGGGGGGGGGGGGGGCACCAGCTAAAGAAGCCAAACCTAGGGTACCCCCAAATCCTGTTTTCTCATCGGATTTAGGCCACTTATTTTTCGTCATAGCCCTGACACGATGATTTTTTATTTTTTTTTTTTTACTAAAAAATGGTAGTTCACCCCCATATGCAAGGGCGGATCCAGGGTCATCTGAAAGGGGGGGCCAAATGACCATTACGTTTTTCGCTAGGATAGGGCCCGCGGAACCTAACCTACCCCCAAATCCTATTTTCTCCCCGGATTTCGGCCACTTTATTTCGTAAAGCTGCCAAAAATAAATTTGTAAAAAAAGTATAAAAAAATAATCACGTATAATTGACCATCAAGGCCGGGGGGGGGTAGGACCGAACCTAGCTGCGCCCTTGCAAACGCCAATCTGTGATATCAACCTTTGCTCTGCCCAAACATCAAGTAGCGCCTTTTTTAACCCATGACGGGGCTGGGGAGGTGTTCGGACAGGCCCTTGCGGTCTTCTGCGGATATATAAAAATCGGCGGCCGTATTTGGCACACCTGTCAATGTATCTCTTCCGCACATGTTATGAAAATTTCAAACCCAGGTCGCTAAAGGTCAGGTCACTACGTCACTTCAAGTAACCTCACCTCAGAAAAACTTGAATGTTCGTCATAGCTACACCGACTGAATGATCGCCTTGAAACTTTCAGCGGTTGCTACGAGTAGCAGTAATATGCACACATCGGGTTACAACTCAACGACTAGCAGTATGTATAAAATGTTTATCTCGTAGTTTTGATATCGGTGACTTATGGTCAGGTCAATTTTGCGCCCTCTATTATGAGTCAATGGGAGAAAATCGAAAGGCGACTCTTTTGGACGAACGTCATTCCAAACACTCAAACATCGGGTTACAGGTAAAATAGACACGCTAAATCGAAAAATTGCAACCATGAGCCCCCTGTTTCCCTGGAGTCATATCAGGTCATGAAAGGCCCCCAGCAGTTTTTTTTACAATAAGTTTTTATGGAGACATGCTAGAGCAATAAAAACACATTCGATTTGTTCAGGTCGACAATACGGATTTATTGATATGCAAAATGACCTTTTCCGATCAGGTCATTTTCTTGACCCAAGGTCAAATTTTCAAAATACCTTTTAACATTTTAAGGCCAAATTATAGTTCATTGGAGCCATCTCGACGAGAGATCTCAACGTTTCTTGAGTCAAAAGTTATAAAAAAACAATGTTCGCAAAAGCAGATATTTTCAATTTTTCCCCCTGGCGGCTAAACCGTTGACCTGAGGCCAAATCTGAGCACTGTCTTAAGAAACAGCGTTGAAAGGGCTATCAAATGCGTTTTTCTCCGGCGCTGCAGCTCTATTGGTTCTTGAGTTATGCGCCGGTGTTTCGAAATGTGTCGACATAGGCAAGATTTTTCCTTTGATGTTCTCTGGTCTGGTGACCTGACCTTTGAGCAGACTTAAAAAATGACTGCTTTTGTCTTGATTTTCGAAGCTCTTTCGAATGCCGCTTTCCGCGTGTCGCTACGTGGCCCAGGAGCCGAGTTAAAAGGAGAGGGGGTGTTCAGACACCCACCGGCCCGGAGCGGTTGGCACCGAGGACTGGCCTGGCGCGTCTTAAGGAGCACTCAGAGAAATATTTACCCTAAAAATCTGGGTATTTCACGAGTACCAAATGTAAGGTGTGCGCCTCTCGCCTTTCGATAGTACATAATTACGCCGCCACCTATGTACTTCGCTTCTTCGTTGTTTTTTATATTAATCACCAGTAGCGTTACCTGCGTGGCGGCAATACTTATACCTTTCTTTATATTACGTACAATTAACACGATTTACGGCAATACTTATACCTTCCTTTATATTGCGTACAATTAACACGATTTACGGCAATACTTATACTCGAGGGCAGCGCTTTTCGAGGAGCGCTGCGGCCCGAAGGTTGTGACTTTGAATTGTGAAAAAACGGCCGCCCGCCGCAAAACGCAAACACCGCAAAACGCGCAAAACGCACGCCCGAAACGCCAACGCGAACGTCGCAAAAACCAAACAAACAAACAAACAAACAGACGCCCGCCCGCCGCAAACCGCAAAAAAGCAAAAACGCCGCAAAAAAATAAAACTGCCCGCATCGCACGCACGCTAACCGCCAACCGAAAACGCCTAAACAGCGCCCAACCCCCGCCAACCGCAAACAAATTAAACACCGCAAACGACGCAAAAAAGAAAACCGCCCGCATCGCCCACCCGCCCGCCACCAAACACAAACATCGCAAAAAGCACAAAACGCCCGCCCGCCGCAAAACGCAAACACCGCAAAACGCGCAAAACGCACGCCGGAAACGCCAACGCAAACGTAAAAAAATCGCCCGACCGCCGCAAACCGCAAAAACGCCACAAAAAAATAAACCGCCCGCATCGCACGCACGCTAACCACCAACCGAAAACGCCTAAAGATCGCCCGCCCGCTGCCAAAGGCAAACACCGCAAAAAACGGCCGGCCGCCGGAAACCGAAAAAAAAACACCGAAAAGGACGCAAAAAAACGCCCGCATCGCCCACCCGCCCGCCGCAAAACGCGCAAATCGCACGCCCGAAACGCCAACGCAATTAAGACCAAAGTGACGCGAGACGTTACATGTATATATATATATATATATATATATATATATATATATATATATATATATATATATATATATATATATATATATATATATATATATATATATGTTTGTAAACTTCGGCAATAAATCTTCTTTTAGACAAAGACCATTAAACGTAATAGCACTTTCACATTTCGAAAGCTTTGTTTGTGTTTTTATGATCTTATTGACTATTTTCTTGCTGTTTTCGTCAATACGATGTATCAGATCGGCAAAGTTCATGTAAAAATATTCGTTAAAGTTCGACGCGTTTCGAATGTATTATACATTCATTTTCAAGTACACTGTGAGACACTCGTTCAAATAATGCGTACATGGACACGATTGAAAAACAATATACAGGTCACGAGTAAAATCATAAATAACACTTTCAGTTTCAGCGCGCTACTACAACAGTAAATATGATCACGTCACACATAGCGCTAGTCGGGTTGGGTTGCTTGTGTTGGTGTTGTTCTGCGTGTTTGTGGGTGTGATGTGTGCTGCATTGTACCCCAGAGAGCCAGTTTTTCTAGGCGTGCGTTTTTCTGTTCATTGATGCTTGGTGTGTGGTCTCTGATGTGTATGGCCTCTGTGATCTCTACGCGTCTGGGGTCACGGTTGGAGTGGATGATCGACGTGTTTTCTACCAGGTGTTCTCTTGTCAGTCTAATGTTGTGTTTCTCTAGCATGTGTGTCTTGATTGCTCCCTCCTGTTTGTGCATGGTCAGACGACGAGACAAAGTGGTGCATGTGTATCCAACGTAGCTGATGTTCTGAAGCCTGCAATCTTCAGAGGGACAGTCAAATTGGTACACTACGTTGGTACGCATGAGCCGCTTAGTCTCAATCGGGTTGTTTTTCACAAAGCTTTCGAAATGTGAAAGTGCTATTACGTTTAATGGTCTTTGTCTAAAAGAAGATATATATATATATATATATATATATATATATATATATATATATATATATATTGTTCATTGAATAATACAGCGTACGAGTGATTGATGCATTTCTTTTTCCGCTGCCCAGAAGGCAAGTTGTACAGACAGATCGACGGAGTGGCGATGGGCTCGCCGCTTGGGGTACTATTCGCGGAAGCATACATGTGTCACATAGAAACACTAGCCCTTAGCGAGCTGAGAATTAAGCCTTTCATCTACTGCCGCTATATCGATGACATTTTCGTAGATGTTGCTGATGAAACACAACTGGAAAGTCTCAAGTTAAAGCTCGAAGAAACTTCTGTGCTCAAATTCACAGTTGAGCTGTCTGTGAACAATCGCATACCTTTCCTAGACGTACATATAGATGGCACTAACAACAACTTTGTTACCTCTGTGTACAGAAAACCTACTGACACGGGCAAGTGTCTCAACGGCGTAAGCGAATGCCCTGATAGGTACAAACAGAGTGTTGTGCGTGCGTACGTTCACCGAGCTCTAACCCACTGCACTACCTGGCCCCTCATACACCAAGAGCTAGACAGAATTCGAAGCATTCTGGCGTGTAACCACTTTGCACTCACAGATATTGATAAGGAGATTAACCCGCGCCCTGCTGGGGGTCCTGGATTTCCACGCCCTGCTGGGGGGGGGGTGCTTGAACACCCCCCCCCCTTCTAACTCGGCTCCTGGGCCACGTAGCGATACGCCGAAGGCGGCGTTCGAAAGAGCTTCAAAAATAATGAGGAAATCACTTCGGTCAATTTTTTGGTCAGGTCAAAGGTCAGGTCACCAGAGGTCATTGAAGGCAAAATTTCGCCGATTTCCAGGTCGAATGTCGAAAATTTCCAAGAAGCCAACGCATAACTCGGGAACCAATAGAGCTACAGCGCCGCGGAAAAAGGCATTCGATAGCCCTATTAACGCCCTTTCTGAGTAATTCTCTCAGATTTGACCTAACGTCAACGGTTTTGCCTGCAGGGGGCAAAAACTGCAAAAATAGCAGATTTTTTCGGAAACAGTTTTTCTGCAATAACTTTTGACCCAAGCCTTATACGAGCTTACTTTTACCGGCATCGTGTTCCTCTCGTCAAGACGCATCGAATGAACTATAACTTGACCTTGAAAGGTCAACTTGAAAATTTGACCTCAGGTCAAGGTCATGACCTGACCGGAAAGGG
The DNA here is from genome assembly GCF_019059575.1 of Amphibalanus amphitrite. Taxonomy (NCBI): domain Eukaryota; kingdom Metazoa; phylum Arthropoda; class Thecostraca; order Balanomorpha; family Balanidae; genus Amphibalanus; species Amphibalanus amphitrite. Next base: position 2,298,265 of record NW_024881504.1, read on the forward strand.
TCATGTTGCATATCAGTCGATCCGTATCGTCTAGCTGAACACATCTAAGGCGTTTTCATCGCTCTAGCATGCCTCTATCAAAAGTTATTTGCGAAAAACTGTTAGATACCATTCGTGACCTAAGATGACCTCAGGGCATAAACAGGGGTCACGGACACCATTTTCATGTTCAGTGTGTCTAAAACACTTGTAATTCAGTGTTTGGGAGTGTTTATAATGTCTTTCGTCCAAAAGAGGCGCATTTCAATTTTCTCCCATTGACTTATAATGGGGAGGTCGCAAAATTGACCTGACCTTAGGTCATCGATATCAAAATTCTGAAATATACATTTTGTACATGCTATTGCTCTTAGCAATCGCTGAAAGTTTCAAAGCGATCGGTCACTCGGTGTAGCTATGACAGACATTGAAACTTTTTATGAGGTGAGGTCACTTCAAGTGACCTGGTGACCTGACCTTGAATGACCTTGGTCTGAAATTTTCACAACATGTGTAGAATTGATGTATGATAAGGTGTACCAAAAACGGCGGCGCTCCGCGCCGCCGTTTTTGAGATATTCGCGAAAAACCACAAGGGGGGTGTTCAAACACCCCCCCCCCAGCAGGGCGCGGGTTAACAGGCAGCTTCACAAACACTTCTCACCGTCCAGTGTAAATGTTGTGAAACCGACCGACATCAAACTTTTCTATAAGAACAGAATGAACACATCATACAAAAATGACGAAAAGGTGCTGCGTGACATCATAGCTAGAAACTGTATCCCTCGTGACCCACAAAACCGTGTCAAACTGGTAATCTATTACAAATGCCCGCGAACTGCTGACTTGTTCATGCAAAACAACCCGTCTAAGGACAGATCCCCTCTCAAGGCTACCAATGTAGTGTATGAGTTCAAATGTACCTCCGGTGACTGTGCGCGCCGCTCCAACTCTACATACATTGGCTTCACTACCACATCCCTGTCTCGGCGTTTAACCATGCACTTGCAGTCAGGTGCCCCTAAACAACACATGCGAACGTACCACGATATCGACTTATCTCGGACCGACCTTGTATCACACACATCTATCATAACTACGTGTCACACCGCAAACAAACTTCGTGTCTTAGAGGCGGTATATATCCGTGCACGAGATCCTGTAATCAACAGACAAATGAACACGCGCGGAACACTGTCTCTGTTTGACGGTGAACCACTTGTCACGGCCTAACCGACTTAGACTCACTACTGAAAGCGTATATATGTTACAGGGAGTTTGAGAAATCCGTGAGTTTGCAAACTCCCTAGTGAGTTTGCAAACTCCCTGACCCATCAGTGACTTTGCAAACTCACTAGGGAGTTTGCAAATTCACTATGGAGTTTGCAAACTCACTGACCGGTCAGGGAGTTTGAGAAATTCCAGAGCGATTGGGCCAAATAAAATCAAATGTGTAAGATGAGGGTGGCATACGTGCCGTCCGTGATGTTAAAACAAAAGCGACTAGTGGTACGGCCTATATAACCGTCGCACGCTGACAAAAAGCTCACAGATCCTTCATTGTTTTACCGAAAAAATGCTACTCGCGGCTATGTAAAGGGGAGGTTCGGATCAACGTGCTCCTCCGTTCCATCGTTTCCATCCTCAGGAATCAGGATACTTAACCCTCGCCGGCCGAGGGGGGGGGGCGGGTGCCGCCCCCCATAGGGTTTTTTCGCGATAGCTCCGAACACGCTGGCGATAGAGAGCTGAAACTTGGCATACCTGACCTTTGATCCAAGCCGGATCTTTTGACACCAACCGCATTTTTGGGTCAGGTCAGGTCACTGACCTATGACGTCATAAGTGAACCTCTGCACGGTCTTCAGATGTCGCAACTTCGCAACGCCCTCACTGCCAGAGGAGATGTCACAGGGAAATGAAACTTGCAGGATCTAGTATCCATTATGAGTCCCACAACTTGTATATCTCGGATTTTTCCTAAAGGTCATATGAGGTCAGGTCATTTTCGTGACCTCACCATAATAAGTCAATGGGGAAAAATTCAAACTGCTATTCTGGCGCCGGGAACGATCTCCAACTATCTCAAGCACACAGAATCGTGATTTGATGCACTCCTTGCAAGGTTAGATGCGTCACTTTTGCAATGTTGACCTTGCGTGACGTCATTTATGACGTCATCAAGGTCAAATTAGTTTTTCGTCAATAACTCTTGATCAAATTGAGCTAGCGAGTCGGGAAAGGCACCAATGGACTCAAGAAGGCCTGCCGAATCGCATGATATGCGACATGACCTCTTTCGACCAGCTTCGTGACCTGGGGTGCTGACCTGACCTTGACCTGAGGTCAACACCCCAAGTTGACCTGACCCGGACACAAAGTATATCATTCGACGCGCCTGAGCGAGGCGAACACGATGCTGCCAAAATCGGCGCTCTGCGGCCGTTTTTTGCGAAGTTATTCACCAAAAACTGAACCGTACCCTGGGGCACTTGACATGACCTCAGAGGTCACCGGTTGACCTAGGACCTTAAAATCGGGTACCAATCTCTGCGTCTCGTAACGGCGCACACGCTCGTTTTTTTCCGCGACGCGCTAGCTCCACCAGGGGCGAAACGGCGAGGGGGGGTCGCACCCGCCCCCCCCCCCCCCTCGGCCGGCGCGTATGTAGAAAACCAATAGGTCCGGCGAGGGTTAAATCCTTCTCGTCCACGCCGAAACCCCCACTCCGGGCTGGACAGGCACCTTTATCTCATGCGGGCTGCTCCCTTGGAGCGGCACCGCTGCTCCCGAGGGAGCGCACTCCGTAGCCGGGTGCAAAGAGTGCTTGGGGGGCTGGTCGGTCTGTCAATTCGGACGGGCTCAGCCCCGGCGACTCTGCATATAGGGTGTCTGCCCAGACCAATGTCTCCCCTATAAGTCCTATCATTCGTCCGACTCTGAAATGGTCTTGTCAGACCGAAAGGGCCTAACCCAACAAAACAAAAACAAACAAGCAGCGTGCGCCAGTCGCAGCTGGGCTGGCTGCCAGCAGCGCCGGGTCTCGATGACACGTCTATGGCGGAGTGGGGATGGGCGTGAATTGATGCGTGTGCCTGTACTTTAGCATAAGTGACCAACAGTCAGCTGTTTCTACTTTGATATATTTAGCCTGACTCTGGAATAGCCGCACTTGAGTGGAACGGGTCTACTTGGGACGTGAGCTAAATAAATGTATAACTAAATAAAGCGGCGGTACATGCATGGGTAAGTCATTGAACAGTTTCAAATAAAAAAGGTATTTATGGTGTGCATAATGCATATGATCTATAAGCTTTTTGTCAGCGTGCGAGGCCTTAGAGCTAGCCTCCTTTGTTTTAACATCACGGACGGCACGTATGCCACCCACATGCTGCACACTTGTTTTTATTTGGCCCAATCACTCTGAAATTTCTCAAACTCCCTGACCGGTCAGTGAGTTTGCAAACTCCCTAGTGAATTTGTAAACTCCCTAGTGAGTTTGCAAACTCACTGATGGGTCAGGGAGTTTGCAAACTCACTAGGGAGTTTGCAAACTCACGGATTTCTCAAACTCCCTGTAACATATAGATTTATCCACGTGTCGCGCTTTACTCGTATTGTGAAACTCGAATGTATTTTGATGTATGGAATAACTGACACAGTTATATGTGCTGAACGACTCGACGCGAATGTATTCTTTATTGTTTTGGTCATACTTTATTGTACATAACTTGGTGCTTATGTCTGAAGATGCTAGTGGTACTGGCGAAACGTTACAAAACATAGGCACCATATTAAGCTGTTTTTCAAATGAAGACAAGAAGCTAGTGCGCCGTATTGAATCCTTAGAAAAGAAATGCATCAATCACTCGTACGCTGTATTATTCAATGAACAATGTATCAAAGAGAATCTGCTCCCTACCTTCACATATATATATATATATATATATATATATATATATATATATATATATATATATATATATATATATATATATATATATATATATATATATATATTATATTCGTGTAAGCAGGCAGTATATTTTCTTGTAGACATGTTTGATTGAAAACGATAGCATACTTAGCTTTTACGTTCTTCTTAGAAAGTTTTTCTTTCCTCCGGATTGTCTTTTTGTGTAATTCTGGGAGATTATGTATAAGGTCCCCAAGACTCATAGATCTGTAAAATTCATGTATGTTTGCACTTTCAATTATACGACGCGTTTCGGAGAAGCGTTCTCCGTCTTCAGGTAAGTACACAAAACACACACACCGTCTTGTCACTGTCTAACGATCGCACTGTCTACTTGAATAAAATAAATAAATCATGATTTGTTTCATATCTAATTGTTCTAATTACAGTTTCGCGACGTTCGATGGGCTATCAGACAATCCGGAGGAAAGAAAAGCTTTCTAAGAAGAACGTAAAAGCTAAGTATGCTATCGTTTTCAATCAAACATGTCTACAAGAGAATATATATATATATATATATATATATATATATATATATATATATATATATATATATATATATATATATATATATATATATATATATATATATATATATATATATATATATATATATATATATATATATATATGTTACAGGCAAAGTGAAAACTCGGGCATTTTGCAAAATGCCTAGGCAATTTGCAAAATGCCTGACCGGCTAGGCATTTTGCAAAATGCCCAGGCAATTTGCAAAATGCCTGACCGGCCAGGCATTTTGCGAAATGCCTAGGCAATTTGCAAACTGCCTGACCCACCAGGCATTTTGCAAACTGCCTAGGCAGTTTACAAAATGCCTGGCGGGTCAGGCATTTTGCAAAATGCCTGAGTTGTGATTGATTTATTTTACCGTTTTTGTTTACCACAGGCGTTGACCACGTCGTTCCCATGTGCCTGAGCCCCAAGCACATTCAATATTTACGAATATACCCACATCTTCCGCCACTTCCGTCGAGATGGAGCCACTACTGAATGGACTGTGTAGATTGAGCCAACGTCTCCCTATACTTTTCGTATACGGAGTTGTAGCCGTGCGTGTGTACGAATGCTGTGATGGGGCGCGGAGCAGGGCACAGAAAAAAACATGGGCGCGGAAAAACGCGGCGACCGGCCGAATATTGACCCGACATTCTTCGCTTCCCGTGCTTACTTACATCACGGCAACAGAGGGCCGCAGTGACACGGGGTTGCCAGCTCGATCGATAGAACAGAGACATCGTATCCAATAAGCATTTTTGTTAATCACGTGTCACGTGGAAAGAAATAGTCTATATCTTGAGAAATCAGCCATTTTTGGTACATTTCAGGAAAAACAGCATTTATAAACAATGCATTGGAATGCGATGAGATACATTCCATAGACTAAAAGAACGTGTGGCTTTTCCAGAAAAGCAAGTTTTTGGTCATCCACGACCCACGTGCACACCTTTATAATAAAAAGACGCTTAGAAATAACAAGTTTTACATTCAACGGACATGTTCATCTTTACACAGTCACAATGCATTGATAATGTAGGCGTGTGGCCCGCCAATCAAACTACCATACATCGAAAGAACATTCTTTTCTGATCAGATCTACCCAAAGTATTTCCAGAGTCATCAAGGCTCTTAGAAACATTACCATGTTTAACGCGTGTTTACCGATAAAACCCCGCCGGGCGCCCGGCAGCCGGCGCGGCGGTCGGGCCGCTGCCTGGGGCTCAGTGACCCTGAACTCGGCAGCGCTACCCGGAGAATGTCTCACTGTGTGCCCTCCCACTTGGTGCGTATCGCTTGTGATTAACCCCTGTAAGCGGCACTTACAATAATGCTTATGCATCGTCGCTGGTGTGAGTTCGATGTCGGGCATTTTGCAAACTGCCTGAGAAAATAATTTCAGGCAGTTTGCAAAATGCCTGGTGGGCCAGGCAGTTTGCAAACTGCCTAGGCATTTTGCAAAATGCCTGGCCGGTCAGGCATTTTGCAAATTGCCTGGGCATTTTGCAAAATACCCAGCCGGTCAGGCAAGGGCTCCGCCACCGGGGGGGACGGGGGGGACACGTCCCCCCCAACCAAAATGTTGGGTGGGATATAGTATCTTTTGTCCCCCCCAAAAAATCTGTCAAAATTTCCCCTTTAGTTATTTAAACTTATTGCAGATTTTGTCACTCTAGAAGAAAGGGAACGGCCACGGGGTAAGCCTATGAAGGAAAATGGCTAGCAGAGGATTACTCCATATGGAAGCGATTGCTTCCAAACTCCATTGCCGCCTTTTATTTCATTTATGACGCATCACTCACAAACTAATGAAAGTAATCATAATCATCGTCCTGTGGTTTCAAGGCGATAGCAATAGGCTTGTTTGTTGGCTGTTGCTAATGGTTTGACTAATAACTATAGTAAGAATCCAAGGAGTCGTGTGTAACAAGGAACTCAAGGAAGACTGAGGCGGCAACCAACGATGGATATCAGGTCCTACTTCGAGGGCCAAAAGCGACAGGTATACCTATTTTGCCATTTTTTATCAATTGTTGAAACTGGCTCTATTATCAGCTCAAATTACTGTCAGCTAAATGGGCTATGTGGAATTAATGCCGGAAGGAAGTCAAAGCTGTGAATGTTGAAATCATTTAACATGTGTGGTATGAACTGGTTTCCTTGCCACTACCTACCTGTTAACCTACACGTTTCTGCGGTGAAGGTATACCTTCTATCTAAAAAAAAAACTTATTTTATTACTTGATTTTTATAATCCTAAATATGTGCACGCTTCGTGGACAAGAGAGTATTACCCTTCTAACCAACATGCATTACCTATAGCACTTTTGAAGAAAATTTATAGTAGGTACCTGTTTCTGTTTGCCTGCTTTTCTTTATTAAATAACTACCTTCCGTTTCCCAGTAGGCAGTAGTTCAAGATATGCTGACTCTTCTTGTGCTTCAGCATGGTGGATGTTATTCCTTTAAGTCTCCAACTTTTATTAAATAAATTTAAAAATAAAAAATGAATGACCCATGCTTGCAAGCCCCAAAGGCCAAAGTATGTACAGATGGAGTTTTACTTGTAGATACCTATCTGAGGATGAAAACCACAGAGCAGATAACCTTTGTTTACTGTGATAAAAAATGGTCTGATAAAGTTGGCATTTTAAGACAAATTAAGACAAAGTTCAGATTTCAGAATGCAGTACCTATTGTTTGTTCAAATAGCACTTAAAGTGAGTTATGATCCTAGCAAATTTATAAATACGATGTTAGAAAATACTTCCAGGGACTGAAGAGAGAGCACAGAAAGCATGTCTTCTGTATGTAGCAGAGGTGGAGATCTCGGGGGGGGGGTCAGGACCCCCTGAAAACGAATTACTGCTATGTAAGTCACTGGTACTGCATCCAGCCCCAGCCTGCCTCCATCTGCCCGGCCTGGAACCCCCCCCCCCTGACATTTTGACAGGTCTCCACCCCTGGTATGTAGTGAGCATGACATAATTGGCTTTGCTTCCATGCTGCTCTAGGAATAATGTCATATACAAAACCTGATTAGTATAGTGAATCATCATACGAACATGTGTATAAAAACAAAACAAAATGTCCCTTTTCCCTCCTGAAGCATTGAAGCAGTCCTGACAGCTAGTGTCTTTCATTAACAATTATGCATGTCTTCAGAGGCTGTCCGTACAAGATCCTGTTCCTGATCATCCTCAAGAAAATGTGGCTGGCACTTCAACTGATCCCTGCCCGACCGTCCGTTGCCCTGATGGCAGCAAAGGTGAGGAATGCATTTGTATTGGTTCAACAAAGTTTACATCTTATGGTTCCTTATGCTCGATGCTATTTGATCTGTTTGTAAATTAGGTACGTGAAAGCTTGTTCCTTTGAAATAGGGACTGGCAGAGCTAGCACCTTTTGATATCCTGAACCGATTCGCATAGAGAAGGGAATCCCATTTACTTTTTTGTTGATTAACCCTTCCCAGCCAGGGGCTGCCATCACCGACTTTTTTTGCAATTGACCATATTACAACAAAAAGTAAGAAATGTGATGCTGCTGACATTTAAATGTTGTGTTTGGTTGAACCTTAAACCTTTTTTGTGACCACTTTCGCCAAAGGTATTAGAAAAAAATGATCTTCAGGTTGTTGACCTGACACAAGGGGTTAGCAGTTAGCAGCGGGATATACCAATCGGGTGTATTTTTAGCTGTTTGCTGTTCAGGCCAACACACTCATATCCTTCTAACATATGAGAAGCGAAAGGGCAAAGTGTGCGGGGGGGCGGTGCCCAATAGCTATTCGGCCGGGTTGTTGTTATTAAAGGGGATAAGGGTGTCAAGCGTTGGAGCTAATACATATTTCTTTTCGCAACTTTAACCGTAACTTGTTCATCTTCTTTGAAAAACACCGATTTGGCCAGACCCAATTTAGGTGTTTGGTTCTCGCACTCAGCGAAGATGTTCACTATTTCCTGACCATATCCTTCCAGGCGGTGGAGGGGGGGGGGGCATTTTTTTGCCCCCCTTTAGTTTTTTCAATATATCTCCAGAACCGCTGCGCCGATCGTCACCAAACTTTCAGTACCCTCCCGGGAGTAGCTAGCGCACATGGTGACCAATTTTTTTCCAAAGGCTATGATAGGTTAGCCGCAAATGACGTCAGAGTGACGTCATTTCTGCCATTTTCGACCAGAAAAAGGTTTCGCGGGAAGAGCTGTCAGGCCTATAGGTAGCTTTGAAGATACAGAAAAATGTTCAAGACATAAAAGGTGTAGAATCACCATGGCTACTAAACTGCTGTCTCGAAATTTCGAAATTTCTGAATTTAGACCCCCAAAAAACTTAAAAAAATTAATGTTATAAAAAAATCCAAAAAGTTTTTCGATATTCGAAAAACGGAAAATATGTGATATCGAGTTCTATTCACTTACCAAATTTTAGATCGATATCTCGTTTTTTGGCCAAGTTATAGCGAAAAAACTTCAAAATTGATAACATCAAATTTTCAAACTCAATTTTTAGCAATTCTAGACCACGTAACGCAAAACAAAGACCATCATTAGACTCGCCGTGACAAGCTGCATCGAATCAATACCCATTTTTGGCAAAAATATCAACTTTGAAATTTGACCTTTTTTTACCTGACATTGACCTGACCACCAGAAAGTGACCTAAACCGTTCCTGATGGTCTTATAACTAACACCATTGAGTTTGAAATGAAAAATTGACCATAACTGATTAAGCCGGGTCTAATTAAAACAGAAAACAGCTCTCCTCTTCAGCAAAAGTGCTTCCTATTTCCTGACCACATTCATTTTATTGTCATTCACAGATCCTCTTCCTCTCCATGGCATCATCAAACCTCATCAACCCGATTCGTCACTGATTCCTGCACAAATTCTGGCAGGAAGGACTCTGAAGTTCCAAAAAGCTTGGTACGTTGAGTACCCCTGGATTCACTACAGTGAGACACTGAAAAAGGTGTTGTGCTTTCATTGTATGAAAGCTCATGCTTCCGGTGCCATGGCGACGGTGAAAAAAGCCGAACCAGCGTTCTCAGTTTCGGGCTTCAGTAACTGGAAAAGAGCGAAAGAAAAGTTCCTGGGACACGCAAAGTCTGATGCTCACTGCCATGCCATCATTGCGACCACGAAAACGATGAGGCCAGCAGATGAGGTAATCTCCGACACTCTGTCCAAGGATCAAGCTGTTGCTCGGGCATGTCTGTTGAAGCTGTTTACCAGCCTGATCTATCTCGCAAAGGAAGGCTTGGCACTACAGGGTCACGGAAAAGATGAAGGGAATTTCATCAGTCTCCTCAAACTTCGTTCAGAGGACAGTGCCGAGCTTCGATCGTGGATGAAGCGCGAGAAAAAGTTCACCCATCCAGACATACAAAATGAAATGCTGGAGATGTTGGGCCAAGAGGTTGTCCGAGGTATTACGAAGGAAGTGGCTGACGAGGAGCTCTTCGCCATCATGGTTGACGGCACACAGGATTGCGCGGGACTGGAGCAGGAAACTGTCTGCGTGCGCTATGTTGACAGTGAGTTGAACGTGCATGAGGAGTTTCTAGGCTTCTATGAACTGACTGAAACAACAGGTGAGGCGATCGCAAACATGCTGAAAGATGTGCTGCTGAGACTCAACCTGCCACTGGAGCACCTAAGAGGATTGGGGTTCGATGGAGCTGCGAATATGTCGGGGGTCTACAAAGGAGCTCAAGCGATCATCAGGAAGGATCAGCCATTGGCTGTTTTTGTCCACTGCGGGGCCCACTGCACGAATCTTGTAGTGAACGATGCGTGTGCGGCGTCCAGGTCCATCGCAAAGGCCCTCCAGAACGTGAATGAACTCGGTGTTCTATTCAAGGACTCAATACACTTCAGGAAAAAGTTCAAGGCCGTCTGTGACGGAACAGGAGAGGCGCCCATGGCGAAGCTTAGGCCACTCTGCCCAACAAGGTGGACAGCCAGGCTGGAAGCCGTGAACACCACGATCGAAATGTACGGTGAAATCGTCAAAACTCTGGAAGAACTGTCGCAGGGTCGCGGACACGTGGCTACGCGCGCTGGTGGCCTGCTAGAACAGATGAGGTCGGGGAACATGTACGTGTCGCTAGTAATGGCGCGTACGATGCTGGCGCCATTGGACCACTTGAGCCGTCGCCTACAAAGAAAAACCTGCACGGTGTCAGATCTCTCAGAGGGCGCCAGAGCCACTCGTGACTTCATGGCGGGTGTGCGCGAGTGTGCTGACGAGACAGTCAGCCGCGCGCTGCAGGCTGTTGAAGAATCGCCGCTGGAGCTGGAGGCACCAACTGTCCCAAGGCAGATCTGCCCACCAAAGCGTCTCACAGGCAACGCACCCGGCCACAAAGTGACCGGACCCCGAGAATTTTTCCGGATAGAGCTGGTGAAGGTGCTGGACACCGCCTGCATGCAGATCTCAGAACGGTTTGAGGGCGCTGGTGTGCGGCAGCAGGAGAAGCTCGAGAGACTTCTTTTGGGACCAGCTGACCTGACTCACCTGGAAACTGTGAAAAAGAGCATGGATGTGTGGCCAAGTGATCTGGACCTGCATGAACTGTTTCCTCAGCTTCATGTTTTCAAAGCTGCAAAGAACTTCAGCTGCCTTGCAGAAGCCGCAGCTGAATACCAGAGTATGTCTGAAGACTCACGGATGCTCTTGCCTCAGGTGAAAACCTTGCTGAAACTTCTGCTCCTTCCTCCTGCCAGCACGGCTACAGCAGAGCGCAGCTTCAGTGCTCTGCGGAGGCTAAAATCGTGGCTCAGGTCAACTATGGGTCAAATGCGCCTCAACGCCGTGGCCCTATGCCACGTTCATAAGGATCGCCTCGAAACGGTCGACATTCGCGCCCTGGCGGGGGAATTTGCTAGTAGGAATGATTCCCGTCGGATGATTTTCGGAAAGTTTTGAGGAGCTGATGTCCCCATACTGAACGATACGTGAGCGAATGATGTCTGGGCATCGCTCCGATCGGCGAAGAGCCTCCGCCCTACCCCATCCGGGCTAACCCGTGCCCGGCCGCCCAACATTTGTTGGGTGGCCGGGCCGCCGGCCCGTCGCGCGGACCGCCTGTGGCCCGCGTGACGGGTCGGTGGTCAGGGGGCGCCGCCTCGCGTGGGTAGAGGTGCGAGGCGGCGTGGGCGGAGGCCGACGCTATCACCTGCAGTGAAGTGATACCCTAGATTGTGAATATCTATATTTGTGATGTATGAGTGCCAATCAGATGAAGGCATTGAAGCTAGCTGCAATAGTTTGAGAATGTTTGGGGCAGGGTAAAAAACGTTTGCATTGAAGCGCTGTTCTCGTAATGGCCAACATATGGTGAATACATATCGTGATATTGACTGGATTTTGTGGACTTAAAAAAAAATCGTGCCAGGGCTATGACGAAAAATAAGTGGCCTAAATCCGATGAGAAAACACGATTTGGGGGTACCCTAGGTTTAGAGGAGACACAGGGCGATGAGCGAAGAATTGTCCCCCGTCCCCCCCAACCAAAAGTCCGTGGCGGAGCCCTTGCGGTCAGGCATTTTGCAAATTGCCTAGGCATTTTGCAAAATGCCCGAGTTTTCACTTTGCCTGTAACATATATATATATATATATATATATATATATATATATATATATATATATATATATATATATATATATATATATATATATATATATATATGTCATTAAACACGACAGCATGTTTGATGTTATTCAGCTTTTTTGTTTCATTTTCGTGACGTCGGACGGTACTTCTTTCTTCATCGTTCAAAGAGAAAAGTAACTCACCAAAAGAAGCAATGGCTGCGATCGAGATTAAAGTTGTTGTAAATCGGTTACTCATTAGGATGTAAATTGAAGTTCGTTCATGATTCGTTCGCTGTTATATTTATCTTAGCTTTCGATCAGCATTGATCATCATCAGAGAAATGAATAAACACAAATGATGTCGCGCAATATATGTCACAGATGAATAAAATATTAACATTTCTTCAAACATCGTCCTATTTGTATCATGGCACCACTCTTTCGAACACAAATCTACATCCAGCTAAATGGCTAAATACACAGGTCTTAACATCGTTACCGTGAATATTAGGTACGATGGTAACGAATATTATCACGGTAACGAATATTCATCGTTACCGTGAATATATATATATATATATATATATATATATATATATATATATATATATATATATATATATATATATATATATATATATATATATATATATATATATGTATATATATATGTATATATATATGTATATATATATATGTATATATATGTATATATATATATATGTATATATATATATATATATATATATATATATATATATATATATATATATATATATATATATATATATATATATATATATATATATATATATATGCGTACCTCACAGTAATTTATTAATACATGAAAACGATGAAAGATTCTTTAATTTTAGTCTCTATAGGCACTTAATAGCGCACTATAGACAAAAATGACGCACAACTTATTGTATACGTCGCGTCATATGTGGCGCAGCCCAGTTTTGTGCACTACCGTTGCAAGTTTCGTCAACATCGTCCCGTAACGTATAAATGCATGTAAAATTCGTTAATTGTATCCACTTTCTGCAAAAATGGCGCACAAGAGACAAAACAACGCACATCAGTTTGTTGTATTCGTTGCGCCATATGTGGCGCAGGTCAGTTTATTGCATCAATGTGTCAAACTTCGTCAAAATCGGCCCATAATTGGCAAAGTTGTGGCCAAAACGCCTGACGTTGAGAGCGCACGTGGTCACTCAAGGTGGGGTGCCACGTGCCACGTGTGGCCTAAAGACATAAAGCGACCACCCTTTTGTACCATATGAAAGCGGTCGTCAGTGCCCTTGGGCAGACTTTCGGGTGCGCCACCACTGCCTCCCAGCGGCCGATCAAACTTGGTCAATCTTTAAATGAGGGCTCACCTCACTATCGGTCACAATATCTCCGGAATGGAGAACCCCGGGCGGCCACGTGTTTGACACGTAGTAGACCCAACACCATTGGTCATTGTCGCAACCGACTTGGAACTCTGGCTCAAACTCATGCAGCGACGTTATCACCTGAGCATAATTATGCACCAATGGCTACCTACCCCAAAATGCTACACCCACGTGGCGCACGTGCGAAAACACGTGCACTACGTGATGAGGTGTACAACTACCCTAGAGCATCCCCTTGACGACTGACCTCGATTGGTTTCGCTGGCACGCATTGTTTGCGCGGCATAGGCCATCATACCAGCAGTGGTCAAATTTTCACGGAGGTGATCCCCTCAAACAAGTGCGGGGCGTGCACGTGCATTTCAATCGCCCCATATATGGCCTATGCCACGTGGTAGGCGACATGTGGGTGCATATCATACTTGAACATTTTCAAAATCTAACGTGGGAATTTTGAGCAAAATCGATTTTAGTAACTTTTTCAAGAAATCCCATTGACTTAACACGTGAATATTTGTGCGCGTGCCATGTGCAAAAAGTTAATTATATTTCAAGCGATCGACATTGTCGAACGCACCCCCTGACCGACTACCGGCACTCAAAAAACAAAGAAAATCTATCAAGCCGATTTTGAGCAAATCGAGAAAAACCGTTTTGGCCCATTTCGTAACGTTAAACCAATGGCGGCTGCACGTGCGATTTGCACCCCCTTCCCGAGGCTGCCCGAAACGGCGCCGCCGGCTCATGGTAGATGCCGGGGCGGCCACCCAGCACATAGAAGCCCATCGCACTACAAGCACTAGTGATGTCATTTTCCAAAAAATAGCTGACCGATACCGACCGAAGCCGAAATTTGGGAAAACTTTCCGACCGAATACCGACCGATAACATCCCAAGCCGCAATTTGACCGAAATTTGACCGAAATTCTTTTTTGATATTATTTTACTCCCAAAATCAAATTATTTGGTAAATTTCTGATGACAACATTGGGAAATAGCATTTGTCGTTTTCAGAAAAATTTAGAACTGGTGCAAGTTAAACCCACTGAAGAATACCAAAACAGAATTAAATTTGACAAATGTCAAGAATGCCTACATGGAATTGAAAATTATTTGATAAGTTAGAGGTACTTGAAACATCCAAACAAGTCGCACAAAGAACAGTTATGAAAAATTAGACAAACAACTAGTGGGAGAATCTTAAATATTATTGATTTGTTTATGAAAGTAAAAAATTATGTTGTCGGAATAACTTACTGGGAACAACAACCTCAAAAGCTACTGAACTACTCAACAAAGATGGGCTGAAATATAATTTCTAGCAAAACCCTCATAAGTGGCGTAAGTGAGACAATCCTAACACAGTCATTTCTTCCTTCAACGACGGTTCCCTGACGAACAGAAATAAAAAGAATACTCACGAAAGACAATGTTAGTAAGAATAAATCACTATAAAGCATTTCACGATGAAAGCTTCCCCAATTGTCCATAATTTTACCAAAAGTAACCACCATCCAACCTAGCCCCCCAACATCTCCATGTACGTTTGTTGCGGCGTTTATGGCGCCATCCAAGGCGCCATCTACATCAAAGTTATATAAATCTAATTAAACTCATGAATATTTTGTTTCATTTGCATTAGAGGTTAAGTTTGTTATTTAATTTAACAACCTTAAATTAATACATATTTTGAATTTAGGTTTTAAAACTTAACAAAATTAATACAGGTTTCATCAAATTTGTTTTTAGGAGTAGATAATTTTATGACAAGCTGACGCAGCTGCGACATTCACCTTGTGTTCTCTGACTATTGCTTGTCGATGATGCTGCGTAAAAGTCGCAAAAACACCAATGATATTTTACTGATATCGTTGCTTCCTGCTTACATCGCTAGCGGATTAAGGCTTGAATAGAACCAATACCAAAATATCTGATTTGGCAGGAGATATACCCTTCAGAGGCTTCAGAGGTTTTTAGCTATGAATACATTTTCCCTCTGATAATAGCTGGAAGGTTATGATGAAGCAAGTGCTATTTTGCATTATATCTCAGGTTTTGGATACTGTAGCAACATTCATTAGACTGAGTGTAAATTGACCAGCAAGCCAGACTCAAGTCAGACAGATTTATCAATGCACAGAGGTCAAGAGTTTTTCTGCTGGTAAATGCTGGGAAATTGGGTAAGTTGCAAGGGTAGTCATAAAGCAGGCATCACACTTCTTTTTGCAACCAAGGAGAGGTGCTATACCCAGAGATGCTTTCTAATCAAACCTAACCAAACCAAACCAAACCTAACCAAACCTAGCCTAACCTAACCTTACCTACAACATACAACCTACAACCTAAAATGTACCACCTAAAACCTAACCTACAGTGCCTCTCCTTGGTTGCAAAAACAAGTGTGATGCCTGCTTTACTACTACCATGCAAGTCCTTCCTTCGAGTATGAATTAGGGTTACCAATCAAGCCATGTTTATCCTCATAAAATATTTTTTATGGATTTTTTTTTTTGAAAATGGTTTCACCGACAGGGTGACCGAAAATGTCCGATTTTGGGGGGCCTGACCGACCGATAACCGAATCGGTCAGCACATCTTTTCGGTAACCGAATTTTTCGGTAACCAATTGACACCACTAACAAGCACCCGTCTGCGAGAAATTCGATGCCGAAAATCCACCTAATGTTGAAGCCTATGGGCCTAAAACACGTGCACGTGCCACGTGCAAGAAAAATAATTATATTCTTAGCTGAGGGTGTTTCGTGGTAGATAATCTGCGGGGGCAGCTGCCCTGAAAATTTAATCAAAATCTATCGGTTCGTTTGGAAGCCTATCAAGGTGCCCCAATCTCCCGCACCAAACACGAATCCTATCCCGAAATGGAAACACCCTCAGTTTGTTTTTCAATAGAAAAACACAATTCTAAAGAATAGTGTTTGTCTAATGAAGAAACAACCTTCGGGTACCTTTCTTTATATTACACGATTTCAACACTGCTGAGCGCCCGGCTCGGCACCGCAACCCGCGCCCGGCCGGCGGTGTGTCATTTGTTATTCATGTCGATCGCCGCTCAGCGCCTGAAGCCGTCTGGCCGGCGCCTGGACACTCAGCAGCCGGAGCCGGCGCTCTCTGAACATCTCAACACACGCATACCTATCTAGGAACACTTTAAGTCTGCTAAATGTCCACTAATGGTTTTGACGTGTTTCTTGGAACTCTGCTGCGCCGGACACTTTCAGCCACGTGACATTGGTCACCCACGTGACATAGAACTTCCAGAACCTACTAGAACGTTCGAGAGTTGTGACGCAGCGACGACCAATCACAAACGTCTGAGTCATAGTCGAAAAAGTCTTGAGCCAATCGTAAGCCGCCACGCAGGGTAGAGGGCCACCGCCCCATAGTAGGAACTAGGTTGAGGGAGTCGAGCTCTGACCACCCCTCACGGGTGCCGTTCAGAAGACCCCCGGCCGTCACTGAGACCAGACGTGTCGTGCCTGAATCGTGTGTGACCACCAATACACCGGTGCCGAGGAACTGGAGTCTGCAAGGGCTAACACCTGCCCGCCGTGCCCCAGCCCTGGGCCCGTGAACAACGGCGTGCTACACTGGTGCCGCTGACCGGGATCGAGCCTACTGCCGTAGAAGCCGTCTGCCGTCTTCTCTTCCATCTGCTTCTGCGTGCGACTCTCAGCCGACGAAAGACTACAATCAGCCAGTGGTTGGAAACTGTTATGCCATTCCACGGATCACTGGCCGGCTACCGTATCCACCTCGACGTACCCATCGACCCGAAGTCATACACTGTAAACTGCATCTGCTGGCGCCTTCTAGAACCAGTCTCCACACTCAGAGCAAATCTCCAAGACGTGCTGCCGCGCCTCTGCAGGTACCATAAAACTTTCATCGAAACCCGAATCGACTCGCCTATCTCCCGCGACCCGTGCGACTGCCAAGACAACAGTCAGCGAAATTTCTGCCCGAACTGTGGATTTTGCCATCGCTGTGGTAGTGATCTGTGCACTATCTCCACAAACAGGTTTCATTCGTGCAGCTGCCCGCCGTGTCTGGAGCGCTGCTGCCGCCTTGAAGGCGCCAACCCGGATCACTTCAAAACCACCCAGCTGAAGCACTTTCTGCTTCGCAAACGTCAGCTGCCGCTGCGCAAACGCTGCTCCGGGGCCGCACCGCGAACCGAGTCGCAGAGCCTGGAGGAGCTGCCACCCCTCCGCGGTTTAACACCACCGTCATCCGCGAACTTCGACAATCACGCGCCCGCCGCTTGCGCGGACGCCGCCGGACAACTCCAAGTGCAACTTCCCAGCTCGCACCGCGAATCAGACGAGTGGTAGTGCAGTGTGGCAGTGTGTGTGTGCACCCCTCTCCAACGACCGGACAAACTCAAACAGGTACGTCCCGACAACTCCCAAGCGGCCACTAAATTCTATTTTCTTGATTCTTGTTTTTGTGTGTATACATATAACGTAGCAAATAAAGTTTTGTATTCTCACGGTTGGTTAACGGTCAATTGATCATCTCGATGGCTCATCCGGAAACGTCTCGCTCGCATGCTTCTGCTTCTGCTCCCTCGGGACCAATGATAGATGCAATGATGCAAGGCTTTGGCATCCTCAAAAACCAATTAATGACTAACCAGGCGGTAGCTGGTAAACATCACTTTGACGGCACGAGTAGCGATCATTTTAGCAAATGGCTGGCTGAAATGGACAATTTACATATGGCGCTAAAAGGCGACGAAGAACAAACCCTTTGGGCCGCTAGCCAGACGCTCAAAGGTACAGCTTTAGACTACTTTCACGAAGTATCACCGTCGATTGACTCGTGGGCCCGTTTCAAAGCTCTCATGTCCCAACGTTATCATTACCTAGATGATGCTGACACAGCCAAACAAAAGCTTCAGACATTTGTCCAGAGACCAAACGAGTCAATTCCCCATTATGCCGAACGGCTTCAAGCGCTCTCACGCCAGGCCTACAAAGAGAAAATGGATGAGTCTAGTGTGGTAGAAGCCATTACTAGGACATTCATCAACGGAATCACTGACAGAAAATTACAAGAACGTATAGCGACCCGCCGACCAAAAAGCCCGACAGAAGCATATCATATAGCTATGGATCAAATCAAACTGATGACAGAGCTAGCTACTTATCGCGATCATTCAAAAAACAAACCAGAGCCCATAGATTGCAATGCCGTCACACCCGCGCCCGCGGTCACTGCACAAACTAGTGACCTATCTGAGGTCAGAGACCTACTGGAAGTACAAGTGAAGCGCACCGACGACTCTTTTCAAGTCAGACCTCAGGTTCACCAAAACTATCAACGGCAGACAGCTGACCAAAGGTATCCGCCCCCGATGAATCAACCGCCCCCGGGCCAATTCTTCCATCAACCGCCATTTCAGCCGGGCCAACATCAATCAAACCCTGGGAATTTCAGACAAAATTCTAGACAGAAGCCGATCTATCAATGGACGCCAGATCGCCGGCCAATCTGCTACTACTGTGGCCTGATAGGCCACGTACAACGCATCTGTCGTAAGCGACAGGCAGCCAATGCTTCTGCCCAGCGTCCGCAAAACCAACAGCAGGGTAGGTCAAACAGAGGTCAAGCGCAGCCGAGAAACATGTAAAGCCTCACACAGATTCGGCGACAGGCGGCAAGGAAACCGCCCAAGTTTTGAAAATTAACGAGAACTGCCCGTATGTTGACATTTCCATCGGAACACACCCCTTTCATACACTTCTGGATACCGGTTCACAGCTCTCGCTTGTCAGCGAAAAATTTGTGGAATTACTGGAACCGTCGCTAGTGAGACCAGCTGAAAAAAACAAAAAGTTACCTTGGTATCAGCCTCTGGACACAAATTGAAACCGACCAGATCAGTCAAAATACGAATCACCCTAGGGAAAGTGCGCATGTACCATGATTTTGTCGTGGTGGACGGTTTCAACCACGATATGATTTTGGGTATCGACTTCTTGAATGCCAGGAAAGCTCTGTTGGACTTTGAGAACCAAACTATGATCATCGGGAGGTACGTGTACCCACTCAAAACCAAACAAGGGAAGAGCGCTAAAGAAACAAATTTAGTGAGGCTCGCGGAGGACGTAGACGTCTTCCCACGTTCGGACCTGCAAGTCAAATGCGCGATCACAAAGAAAAACAAACCCGGCGAAAGCTTCGTCGTGACTCAGCTCCCCTCGTCCCCTTGCTTTGAAAATGAACCCGGTATTCTACTGCCAAACGCCGTCGTCACTATCTCCAAAAACCGCCACGTCCACTGGGCAATTGTGAATGAAACGGGTCGACATTTGTACCTCAGAAAAGGGCAAGTCATTGGAGTGGCAACAAAATTCGCTGATTCAGAACCCGAACCAAATGTTTCATCAGTAGAAAAATCAAAAGAGAATGTGAAAGAGAATCCAGAGGACAAAATTCAGTCATTCAAGTTGGACCATGTCCCAGATGATCAAAAAGACCAGTTGAAAACGTTACTAATGGGCAATATGGACATATTTGTCGAAAATGATATAGAGCTGACTATGACCAACGTGACCGAGATGAGAATCAATACACAAGGTCATCCTCCTACGTA
This sequence comes from Amphibalanus amphitrite, assembly GCF_019059575.1. Taxonomy (NCBI): domain Eukaryota; kingdom Metazoa; phylum Arthropoda; class Thecostraca; order Balanomorpha; family Balanidae; genus Amphibalanus; species Amphibalanus amphitrite. The sequence continues at coordinate 2,318,356 of NW_024881504.1, forward strand.
TCAGGCTCCAAGGCGACCGCCTCTCGCCTATCGAGAAGCGCTAGAAAAACAAATTCAGGACATGCTAGCCGCCAATGTCATCCGTCGGAGCAACTCACCTTGGATGTCACCCGTTCTGCTGGTCCCCAAAAAGGATGGCTCGCTTAGACTTTGTGTAGACTTTAGGAAACTGAATGCTATTACAGTCAGACCAGCTGCTAGTATCCCGTCGCCAGATGACATGTTCTTTGCGCTCGGAAAATCGAAGTTCCGCACTTGCCTAGACATGAAACAAGGTTTTTGGCAAATTCCTATTAGAGAAGAAGACAAAGAAAAGACTGCTTTTGGAACAGACGCAGGAATTTTCGAATATAACCGGTTGGCTTATGGTCTTAGTGGCTCACCTGCCGTTTTTCAAAATTGTATGAATGCCGTATTAGGAGATATTCGTCATTTTGCCTTAGCGTTTATAGACGACATCATAGTGTTCAGTGAAACGTTCGAGGACCACCTGAAACACCTGGAGGAAGTGTTCGCCAAGCTACGAAAAGCCAACCTAAAATTGAAAATTTCGAAGTGCGAATTCATAAAAGACAAACTCAATTACCTGGGACACATCATTTCAAACGATGGAATTTCGGTTGACCCCCAAAAAGTCTCAGCGGTCCAAAACATGCAACCTCCTCAGAACGTGCGAGACGTCAGAAGTTTCCTCGGTATGGCATCATACTACAGAAAGTACGTTCCAAATTTCAGCAAATTAGCGAAACCTTTAAATGCCCTGACAAGAAAACACGCCAGATTCCACTGGACGCCCGGCGCGCAAAGCGCATTCGAGTCAATCAAACAAGCGCTCCTTCAGGCCCCGATATTAGCTTTTCCAGACATTACCAAACCTTTCAAACTGTACACAGATGCTTCCCAGTACGCCTTAGGCGCAGTTTTGATGCAAGAACAAGACGGTCAAAATCGGGTCATTCAGTATATTTCGCATCAATTTTCGGAGCAAAGACTTAAATGGCCTACCATCGAACGCGAAGCGTTCGCTATCGTCTATAGTTTGGAAAAACTCCGCCCGATTATCATTGGCACCGACATCACAGTTTATACCGATCACAAGCCGCTAAAACATTTGTTCACCAGTGAAATGAAAAATCCTCGCATCCAAAGATGGCTATTATTCTCGGTGAATATGGGTGCAAAATCGAGTACATCTCCGGCCCTCAGAACGTAGCAGCCGACATGCTGTCACGACTGCACAATACTCCAGTAGCAGGCGATCTGAATGACAATGAGCACCTCGACTGGCAGGGCGAGTCGATGAATGTCAATGTAGTCGATAACCAGGTACAGGTAGATGCGGACGACGACGAAATCAACAGAAAACCACTAGACTATCACGGTATCGACGCAGATTCGTTGCGGAAAGCACAACGGAACGACCCAGAATTGAAACAAATTATAGCGGACCTTCAGTCAAATGATGAAAGCAACCAAAATACCCATAGGTATTGTTTAGACGATGGACTCCTTTATCACATAGAGAAAAGTACGAAAACCCGGCCGCTCACCAAACTCCCGCTCGTCCTACCACCTGAATTCAGAAAAATAGTCCTCCATAGCGCTCACGACGGTTACTTTGGAGGTCACTTAGGAATCGAAAAAAAAACACAGACAAAGTGCTCAAAACGTACTATTGGCCCTCGTTACTCAAAGACGTCGTGCAATATGTCTCGTCATGCGACACGTGCAACAGGAAAAGGCTCAACAAAGAAAGACGGCCAATGCAGGACATGCCTATGCCTTCAGCCCCCATGGAGATCATCGGTATAGACACATGTGGTCCATTCCCCATTTCGGATAAAGGAAACAAATATGTATGCACAATTGTTGATCACTTCAGCGGATGGCCCGAGGCATGGGCTATCCCAGACAAGTCGGCAAATACCATCGCGAAATTACTTCTGGAAGAATTCATTCCGAGACATGGCTGTCCGCGAACAATCATTAGCGATCAAGGTACGGAATATTGCAATGCGCTCCTAGACCTAGTCAACCGAGAACTAGGAATTTCGCGAGTCAGGACGTCCAGTTATCATCCCCAGTCAAACGGAAAGACTGAGCGATTTCATAGATGCATGAATGATATGATTAGGAAACAAATTAGTGAAGACCAAACAAAGTGGGATGAGGTCTTACAACCGTGTTTAGGTGCTTACAGGGTGAGCAAAAATGAGTCTACTAAATACTCGCCCTACTTCATTATGTATGGTAGAGATCCCGTTCTGCCAGTTGACACGCTCCTGCAACCGCGGTTACGGTATTTCGGCGAAGACTACGTCCCAACCATGTTCGAGCACTTGCACAATGCTTACTCGCACGTAGTCGAAAACATGCAGGAAGCTAGAGAACGAAACAAAGCCCTTATTGCGCGAAACGCGACTCCTTCAGACTTCGTACCCGGCGACCTTGTTTACTATTTTGATCCTTCAGTACAACGGGTGATACTCCCAAATTCACGCTACCGTGGAAAAATCATTTCCGAATCGTCTCCAAACCAGGTCCCGAGAACCATTGCATCAAAAACATGTTAACAGGGAAATCAAAAGTAGTGCATCCAGAAAACTTGCGTAGGAAGGATGAAAACGATGTTTGGGACCGAGTTTACGATGTAGTAAAACGCCCCCTACAGGTAGACATCCGTCCAGAAGAGGAACCTACCCGCCAGCAACCGCTCCGTGCGGCTAGGTTACCGTTCGGTGACCAACCCTGGTTCGCTTCCCTGAACGAACCAGACCCAACAGATGAACTGAAAGAAGGCACTGCAGATATCCAGGAAGAGGGCAACGGTCCTGTCCCTGAGAACCCTTCAGTAGCAATAGGTGACCCCAGCGTTATTATCTCACCACAGTTACCGAACAATGGTGAGCATGGCCGGTTACCGCCGCTACCACAGAGGCTACATGAATACAACCTTAGGTCTCGAGCTCAAGCAAACGAGCCTCTCGAAGGGTATGAGTACGTACGGAGACCTTACGTAAGGAAACGAAATGACAGCTTTGATGAGTGCCCACCAGACAAGAGGCTCAAGGTCCAATCGGGAACTGACTGCCTAGCAGTGATGGCTAGCGGTCCAAATGATGCTGAAGTCCAACAGCCATTTGCCGAGATGACTCACCGTTGCCGAAGTGATTCATCAAATTGGTTACCGAAAGCCCACATGTTTCTTGTATATACATTGACTATGGCTCTTCTTAGCCCCGGCCCAATGTAATAAATGGTCGTTGTGTGTGTTCCAGACATGGCAATCACAACGATGCTGTACGGATGGCTGCTGCTGCTCACGGTAACAAATACGCCTAACATAGCTTATTGCTCCGCTCCCCCCACTGACCCTGGACATCTTTTCATCCCACTAGGAAAAACTTACCCGAGTTATAGCTCGTGGGCAATCACCTTATCGATCAGCATGGAACCTTATCGCAAAGATGTCAGCAGAATCAATGATGCTACGAATGAGCTCTCCCGCACTGCAAGAGCGCTGCTCGCTAACCACTCGCCGCCTACGAACGCTACCGCTGCCGACCCCGCGCATGCCTCCCTAACCGTATCGCTCAAACATCTCTCCCACTCCATTAGTCAGCTGCAGACAGAGGAGAACCATCTAGCCCGGCAGTTGCTGGGGTATTTCGCCACCCACCGTTTGCTGGGGGGGGGGGCGTTAAACGCCCCCAGCCGATAACTCGAGAACCAATAGGCGCAGCGAAACGCACGAGGCGGCAAACGAAAGAACGCGACGAGACGCTTCAGATGAGTACTTTAAAGTTGAATTTTTAGGTCACAGGTCGGGTCAAGGTCAGGTCAAACACCTGAAATCGGGCTTTTAGTAGCATGGCCTTCAGGACTTCGCAATGGGCGCCTCTCGTCATAAACTCTGTCAAAACGGTGCACAATCCATCATATAAGGCCTACAAGAGTGTCAGCTCCATGTAGGGGTCAGTCAAGCATAGGTCAGGGTCAAGGTCAGGTCAACCAGGTAGGCACATATCCCCGAAAATCAAAACTGATATTCGCAGCCTGTGACACATGTTTTATGGGTAATTTGGGGCGTAGAACACGATGGTGACATTCATTTTATCGTATGTGTACGTGTTTGGCTCAAAAAGTTCAATTTAAGAAATGCATGTATCATGGTCGTGAAGTAGTCACGAGAAATTACCAAGACTCAGTTCAAGATTTTGGAAAATGCGGAACGATAATCAATAATCGAAGATAGCCATTTGATTGTTCATGGTATTGGCAGTCTAATGGCGTTTACGGCATGTCTGTATGTCTATTCTGTGATTTTATATGATTTTTTGAACATATGCCGTTTTTGGTCAAAAACTCAGAAATCATGACGTCACTAAAACCTCGATATCTCAAAAATTTTCCGACCGATTTTTTTGAAAATTAGTCACAATACACTTCAATCCATTCTCTACAGGTACCTAAAATTTGGCGCGCCTGCGGCGCGCCGTTTTTGTGCTATGGCCCGGCGAAAAAAGTGGGGGCGTTTAACGCCCCCTCCCCCCAGCAACTCGCGGGCTAGTCGACATATTTCGTCACCTTCTGTCCATCCCTGAGGGACGGAGTTCTGCACGCTCGGCTAACTCCGTTCGTCGAACTGGTCGCTCCAAGCGTGTTAAGCGAGGGCTCATTGACGGCATTGGAAGCGTAATGTCGTCTCTGTTTGGAACTGCCACTGAAAGTGAAATCAAACATTTGGACCATAACGTACAGCTTATCAATGCCAAAGAAGTTGCTATGGCACATGCCTTTAATGGTACGCTTAATGTCGTTAACTCTACCAGAGTCGCCACTACCCAAAATCGTAAAGCTCTCCGTACTCTGCAAACGGCGATGAACTCGATGAGCACATCGCATTTGAAGCTGATCAGGGCCACTGACAATGCAGAGGAACTCATCACCATATCGCTTCGCGTAGCCGACCTTGCAGAAAACGTCAGACAGGTTACTACAAGTCTCAATCATCTTTATACCTCGCTGGTGTCGCTTTCTGGCAAACTCGCTCTCGCCCAAGTAGGAATCCTCCACGCTGACCTTATTCATTCACGCGACCTCAACCGTGTCCTTCGTAAGGTGAGCAAGAGCCTTCCGGCACATTTTGCGTTGCCTTTCCCACCTTCGGCCACTCGCGACTATGTTCGCATAGTCAAAACCAAACTCATCCCAGTCGATGACGCTTTCCACGTCCTCTTCTACATTCCGCTGCTTCATACACTCCATGCGTTTGACGTTTATCGCTTCTTCCCTTATCAGGTTCCGCTTCACAGCCACAACATTTCCCTTCTATACGTTCCCAATGAACCTCGCTATTTGGTTGTATCAGAGAACAGACAACAGTATATCCAGCCCGTCGACTCTGAGATTGAAGCTTGTCTCCTGATCAAGCAACCCTTCTGCCCTCTTCATGAGCCTGCTTACTCAACGGCGAGCGCGGATTCATGTGTTGTAGCTCTCTTCCGTCAGGACGAGCCAGCCATCTCTCGTCTCTGCGCTCCAATTGTCCGCCCTACGAACGATGCTCCCAAAGCTCATTACCTCTCCCGAGGTACTTGGTGGTACTTGGAGGTACTCGCGCGGCCGGACCTGCTGAATGAGTAGCCCGGTGGCCGCCGCACCCCTCTCCGGGAGCACCGACCGAGGGGGGGACGACCGGGGACCCGGCCGAGGACAGAGTCGACGGAGAGCGCGCAACCGCCGCTACCGACGCAACCGAACGCAGAGAAGTCTCCTCCACATCGTGGGATGGAACGCTGAGGGCCTCCGGACCAAGGTCTCTGAGCTCCAAAGCTGGCTCCCGTCGGTCAACGCAGACGTAGTCGCGATACAAGAAGCGCAGTTCCCCACCAAGACGACTGTCCGCATCCCCGGATACCAGCCCCCGGTCGTCACCAGAAGAACCCGCGGCAGACAAACCGGTGCAGCGTCAGCGAAGGGAGGCGACGTGGCCATCTACGTCCGTGGTGGCCTCACGTTCTCCACCCTGAGCGACAGCTACCAGGCCCCCGCAGACGACACCACCGAGATCTGCGGCGTGCGCATACACGGCAAGTTCCAGACGGACATCATCAACGTGTACCGGCCGCCCATCCGCCGAACCCGAGACGATGACCGTACCGACAACTTCGACCCAGGCGCCCTGCCATCCGGCGACAACACCATCATCCTGGGAGACTTCAACGGTCACCACCCCAGTTGGGACTACGAGTGCGACGCGGCGGATGAAGTCGGGAACCGGTTGGCAGAGTGGCTCGACAGAGAAGACTGGCTGCCTCTCAACACCGGTGAACCGACGCACACCAGCTACCGCTCTGGCTGCAACACAGCACCAGATGTGGCCTGCTGCAGCCGCACACTCGCTCGGAGGACCAGATGGAGTGTGGGCCCGGACCTCGGCAGCGACCACCTGCCGATGCTGCTCACGGTCCGGTCGACGCCCGCGGCTCAGAGGACGAGGAGGAAGGCGAAGTGGGCCTTCCAGAAGGCGGACTGGGTGGCGTTCCGGGCGGACTGCGAGGATGCCCTATGTAGGGCGGTTCCTCAGCGGGCTACTGCCCAGGAGCTGACCACCCGGTTCACCGAGGCCGTCATGTCTGCGAGCCGCAGACACATCCCGCGAGGGGCGAGGCCTGACGCCAAACCCTGGGCCCTGAACCCTGAGCTGCAGCAGGCGGTGTCAGATCGACAAGAGGCTCGGCGCCAGATCAGAGCGGACGACCCGGCCTCCAGGGAGCGGTGGATAGCGGCGAAGAGGAGAGCTGCCGACGTCGAGAGGAGCGCGACCCAGGCACACTTCAGGATCTTCGTGGAGGACAACCTCAACCAGCCAGCCAGCCTGGGAAGGGTCACGAAGATCCTGAAGAAGTGGGAGGGAGCTGGAGACGAGCACCAGCCTGGACAGGCGATGAGAGTGGGAGGCCGCCTTCTGGTCACTGACCGCGAGAAGGCGCAGGCGTTCTGCGCGACCTACGCACACGTCTCGCGCCAAGTAAGGTCAGCCAAGGTGGACCGAGCCTGCAAGAGGAGACTGCAAGAGCTCCGGACCCTACGCTGTCTCGCCTGCGAGAACCGTCGCACCGGCTGCTGCTCGGAGTTCACCGAGGACGAGCTCGTCCAACAGCTCCGTCACCTTCAGCAGAAGAAGGCACCCGGCCAGGACGGCGTCTCCAACGAACACCTCCAGCACCTGGGACCGATCGCCCGCCGCGCGCTGCTCGAGCTCATCAACGCCTCCTGGATGGAGGGAGCGGTCCCGCGCGAATGGCGCCGAGCTCGCATCGTCCCCATCCCGAAGGCCGGGAAGGACAGGCGGGATGTTGGCAGCTACCACCCGATCGCCCTCACGAGCCACCTCAGCAAGCTCGTCGAGAGGCTGGTCCTGGGACGGCTGCGCCACATCGTGGAACGCGACCGGCTGGTCCCCGCCGAGCAAGTGGGGTTCCGCGCTGGACGGTCAGTGGAGGACAGCATCGGACGCCTGGTCCAACAAGTACAGGATGGCTGGAACCTCCCCAAGTCCCGCAGCAAGCGCGTGGCCGACGGCACCACCGCACAGAAATACGTCCTCCTGGCCTTCGACTTCGCGCGAGCCTATGACACCGTGGACCATCGCCTGCTGAGAGTCCGCCTGATGGAGATGGGGGTACCCAGGTGCCTCTACAACTGGACGTGGCAGTTCCTGCGCGACCGCCGAGCGACGGTGGAGTACCAGAGCGCCACCAGCGGCGAGCGGGTGTTCAGGGCGGGCCTGCCTCAGGGCAGCGTCCTGTCCCCGGCCCTGTTTTTGTTGTGGGCCGCCCCACTCGCCGCGGAACTGCAGAGAGTCCCAGGCACCACGGCGTTCCTCTACGCGGACGACACAGCCGCCCTCTGCGCCGATAACGACATTCAGGTCGCCCGGCAACGAGCGCAGCAGGCTGCGGACACCCTCGCGCAGTGGGCCCAAGCCAACAAGATGACGGTGGCCGGCCAGAAGACACAGGCTCTAGTCCTGTCCCAGTGGCCCCGTGATGCGGCTAACTGCTCCGTGAAGGTGGCAGGGGAAACCGTAACCGCGGGCGATCAGCTGAAGCTGCTGGGAGTCACCCTGGACCGGCTTCTTCACTTCGGCCCCCACTGCCGCAGCCTGAGACAGAGAGTCCGCCCAAGAACTGCCCATCTGAGGAAGCTGACCGGTCGGGAATGGGGCCTCCAAGAGCAGCAGCTCCGCGTCGTAGCCTCCGGCTACGTTCGAGGAGCCCTCGAACACGCCGCAGCAGCGCGGCTCCCGGCAACATCGCCAACCCACCTCGGTCTCCTAGAGGTGGAGATGCGCGCGGCCGCCAGAGTGGTGACCGGATGCCCCCGGTCCACCCCGGCACATGGCCTGATGGCGGAGGCGGGACTCGCCCCGGTGGCTGAGCGCCGCACGGCCTTAGCGGCGCGTCTGCTGGCCAAGGCGCGCGCCCTGCCGGAGGACGACCCGCTCCGTACCGTCGCGGACCGAGAGGTTCGATCCCGCCTCAGCACAGTGTCCGGCTGGCGTGGAGTCGGCGAGGAGGCCTGGAGGGAGGCGGGCATCACACCGCCGATCTCGATCGAGCCTCTACTCCCCCGACCAGCCGCGCCATGGGAGCCGCCCCCACCAGTCAGCTTCTGCCTCGACGTCGGTGCTGCACTACCACCGTCAGCAACCGACGAACAACGAAGAGACGCCGCGTCACACCACCTTGCGGGTCTCCCACAATGTGCCACGTGGGTCTGGACAGACGGTTCCGCCACGGAGGGGGTCACAAACGGAGGCGCCGGCGCCCTCATCGTGTGGCCGGACGACGAGACGGCGGAGATCCGCACACCGGCCGGCCGCATCTGCTCCAGCTACCGGGCCGAGATGGTCGCCCTGCGGGCGGCTCTCAACCACCTGCTGGAACACCCCGCGCATACGGAAGACCCCGTCGTCATATGCACGGACTCCCAGTCCGCACTAGCGGCGCTCCGAGAGGGGCCAGCGGCCCAGAGCTCCCCGCTCGGCTCCGAAATATGGGACGCCCTACGCCGGCTGACGACGGGTGGCCGCAGAATCCACCTCCAGTGGGTGCCATCCCACTGCGGCCTCGGCGGCAACGAGGAAGCCGATCGACTCGCGGGAGAGGCCGGCGCCCTCGACCAGGAGGACACCATGGTGGACGTCCGCACCATCCACCGCGCCGCAGCCAGGTCAGCGCGCGCCCGTACTGCCCAGGCCTGGCCGGCCGGGTGGTACAGAGACCTGATGGGCGGCCGACTCCCACCACCAGTATCGGGTGAGGACCGGTCGACCGCGGTGGATATCCACCAACTGAGAGCAGGCCACTGGTCCAGCTCCAACCAGTGGCGTCACAGAGTCGGGCTGGCGCCCTCCCGGCAGTGCGAGCAGTGTCCGGACCACAGCTGCCCTGCGGCCCGCTGCTTAGTAAACCGGGAGGAGGCAGACACCCCAAGGCACGTCCTGCTGCGCTGCCCGGCTCTAATCACTACAAGACTGCTGGGATCCATACACCCCAGAGAGGAGGACGTCCGGAGCAGCGACATCATGGCGGCCATAGTGACCGCGTACAGGTCGCTCCTGAGCCGGACGGCTACGTCCCGCTAAAGGACGGAGGGAAATACAACAACAACAACAACAGGTACTTGGTTGCTTGTTTCTCGTCCGCCTCTGTCTATCACTGTCGTCTGCCCATACAATAGCACCACTATATCTATTACGAAGTCGGTACACCTCCTGACCTTGCCCATGGAATGCTCCGCCTCCAGCGACACTCTCTATCTCCCTCCCTACTATGCCAGCGAAACGCACCTTGACTTCCCTGATTTCAACGATGCGTTTGCAATCTCTAATGATTCCTCTTCGATCCCGATCTGACGATCGCACTGGACTTCCGCTATTCCTGTCGTCGCGCAGTCTAACTCCTCTCTCATACCCGCGCTCCATGTCGATGGTATGCCAGCAGACGATTACTTCAACCGCGTCGAAGCCCTGCCACTCGAACAGGTAGTCGATGATACGCCATCCGCATTTTCGTACACCTGGTTGCTAATTATCATAATCAGTGTACTTGCCACCTGCTGCATGTGCTTCTGCATCAAACATTGCTTCCCCCGCTCCCTTGCTAACTACCGTCTCCCGCGCTTTGTGCCCGCTTCCGCTGTCAGAGACACCCGAGAGCCAGCCATCGAGATGGACGAGTGCCATCACGTACTCAACCCGCCAGCTGCTCCACCGGGCAGTCTGCAAAGCATCCCGGAAGAAACTGCTGTTGACGCAACGGCGTCTCTCAGTGAACCCCTGGCCGCGACGGAGCTGCCGCGACACGCCCCGTTTGCCCGCCGACCAGTGGTGTCCGCCCGACCGTCGCCCATCGTGTGAGGCTCCCCGTGTTTCCCCACCCCCTAGTGCTAGTGTTTAACCGCGAGTGCACCGCCGCGTATGGACTATCCGGGTCACGGCCCGATTCCGCGACCACACCAAGCGCCCAGACCATGGCCTTGGCGTCGCCGTGCTACTCCGCTGCGGGCTACCTTCCGGTAGCCATGTGACAATCGTCGTGGACTTCATCGCCTGCTCCAGTACTGCAGCGAGTGCTTCGGAGCGGCGACGCGCGCCGCCTTGCGCCGCGCACCTTCGTCGCGTCCCCCTTTCGCCGCGCCCCCCACGCCGTGTTCCCCTCCCTCCCCCCGTCGTGTTCTCTCGTCGCGTTGTAGTATCTCTGCTCGTTCTGTGGCTCCCCCACCTGGTCCTTTGCCCTTCAGGCGTCGGACTCTGCTTTCCTCCTGTAAAGCTCTTGCCCTGGGTGGGGGAGGTGTGTAAGGTGTGCGCCTCTCGCCTTTTGATAGTACATAATTACGCCGCCACCTATGTACTTCGCTTCTTCGTTGTTTTTTATATTAATCACCAGTAGCGTTACCTGCGTGGCGGCAATACTTATACCTTTCTTTATATTACGTACAATTAACACGATTTACGGCAATACTTATACCTTCCTTTATATTGCGTACAATTAACACGATTTACGGCAATACTTATACCTTTCTTTATTTTACACGATTTCAACACTGCTGAGCGCCCGGCTCGGCACGGCAACCCGCGCCCGGCCGGCGGTGTGTCATTTGTTATTCATGTCGATCGCCGCTCAGCGCCTGAAGCCGTCTGGCCGGCGCCTGGACACTCAGCAGCCGGAGCCGGCGCTCTCTGAACATCTCAACACACGCATACCTATCTAGGAACACTTTTAGTCTGCTAAATGTCCACTAATGGTTTTGACGTGTTTCTTGGAACTCTGCTGCGCCGGACACTTTCAGCCACGTGACATTGGTCACCCACGTGACATAGAACTTCCAGAACCTACTAGAACGTTCGAGAGTTGTGACGCAGCGACGACCAATCACAAACGTCTGAGTCATAGTCGAAAAAGTCTTGAGCCAATCGTAAGCCGCCACGCAGGGTAGAGGGCCACCGCCCCATAGTAGGAACTAGGTTGAGGGAGTCGAGCTCTGACCACCCCTCACGGGTGCCGTTCAGAAGACCCCCGGCCGTCACTGAGACCAGACGTGTCGTGCCTGAATCGTGTGTGACCACCAATACACCGGTGCCGAGGAACTGGAGTCTGCAAGGGAACTGGAGTCTGGAGTCACCTGCCCGCCGTGCCCCAGCCCTGGGCCCGTGAACAACGGCGTGCTACACAAATCGGTACTATATTTACGGGTCCTTTAACGCCGAGAAAACGTTTATATCTACTCAGTCAGTGTTAAACTACCTAACCTGATTGTATCACATGACCTGCTTTATCGTATACATACCAACTATTCTTAGTTATCTTTACCTGAAAAAATCCGGGTTTTTCACGAGTACCAAATCGGTACTATTTTTACGGGTTATCCTACGCCAAGAAAACGAGTATCAATACCCTTCATTGTTTCGCATGAACTATTGTTACGTACACATACCAGTGATTCTAGGGTATTTCTAGCCTCATAATCCGGGTATTTTTGGAGTACCAAATCGGTACTACATTTACGGGTTATCCCACGCCGAGAAAACAGGTAGCTCAACCCTGTCGCGTCAAAATACCGAATTTATTTGTGTCACATGACCTGCTCACACGTGTACGTACCGAATTTGTTTGTGTCACATAACCTGCTCACACGTATACGTATCAGTGATTTTTTTTGTTATTGTTACTTTAAAAAACCTTAAAAAACCCAAAGTCACCATGATGGTACACCATGATTTATTTTTTGTTACACTTGTCGCAGTTTGCTTAAAAAAAAACAATAAAACAATGATATGTAAAACGGAGCTCGCTTGTTTATTGGGTTCCAACGAGATGGACAGAACCGGATGAAGATCATCGATTTAATTAGGAAACATGTCATGACAAACGAATAAGCAGATTTTTCGCACGATGTGGACGCAGTCCCTTCCCGTACGGCGGTCGTCAGCTGGCGGTCAACCGACCGGTGAGCATTGCCCCGTCCCGTAACGCAAGGTCTAAGAGGCTAACGCGTGACTATTTTTGCTGGATCAAAGCCGATTGAAGGGAAACTGCACGGTGGTCTTATGCAGGGTCCGGCAAAAGTGTTGTCCTCTACCAAGGACAACACTTATCCGGTTTCTAATCGTTTCTACCCCTAAGGAATAACGATTTTGGCTGCACCCCTGCATTGCACGGTCCTTGGCCGCGGAACATGAGGTCGCGACCGAACCTAGGGTCATGGGTCACCGACCTACTGCCAGTTATACACAGATGCCCCCCCCCCCCCCCGAATGGCTGCGTCGCAAAATGAAGGCAAAATGAAGCGTAATAAATTTATATCTCGGGGAGCTGAACCAGACAGTCGACATGTTTCAGGCCAAAATAACACAGCGTGTTATTGCTGGTCAGTTGGGACATCTGCCTGCACAGTCCCGCACTGGTGGGATAAGCATACGGCTGCTGGCAGTGTTGCTGATTGTCCGAGATCGGGCATTCGCCCACCATTTGGCCCGCGGGGCAGAAATCGCATTGAAATGGCGGCCAGGAAGAGTGGCCAATTGGTGAATAACTTGGCAAAGCTGCTTACGCTCAAGGACAATCCCATCTCCAGACAGGACCATGAGACGCTAGTAGATATTTGAAGAGTTCACTGAGGCTCATTACCAACATTAGCCTCCAGCGGCTCAGTTCTGAGTCGACGCATGGCCTCGACGGTCGATGACAGGTCAACATGCATTTTCATGCAGGATGGCGCGCCAGCTGATTGCTCTACCAGTGTCCAGGCGGTTGCCCGAATCGAGCCTGCCGGAATTCTGAAGAAATTAACCGGCTACCATCCGGACCCTAACCCTCGCACGACCAGGCCATTTCTCATAACACGAACGACCAGGGGGGGGTTGTTACGACCCCCCCTGGCGTTTCGAAACGGAAGGTCGTAGAGCTTAGCGGAAAAAACCAACGGATTGCTCTCAACGAGATCTCGCGATTGGTGGTATATTTTTTGGTCCTAGGTCAACATTTGACCTACTTTTGACCGGTCAAAGGTCAAATTTTCGGAAAAATAGACTTTTTTCAACTTTCGGCGGCGATTGCGGCAAAACGGTGGGAGATATCGACTTGAAACCTTCACTATCGTGTTCCTTGATCAATTTTCTATCGTTTGGTATGTATTTCGTTTCCCTAGCTCTAAAAATGGCGCGTTGGGAGCGCCGGAAGTCGGCAAGGTCACAGTCGGCGGCAGAAATTCGAAAAATCAAAATTTAAATTTTTGAAATCTGATTGTATTTTTGGATTTGTGAGGTCCATTTGCTCCCTATAGAAGCTAATATTGCTGCATATTCCCATTGAGGTGACAAGAATTAGCAAAATAGTGGTTCGGGCGCTTTTCAAAAATAGTACCGGACGCTGTTCCTCTTGTGACGTCATAGCTCCGTGACCTGACCTGACCCGGTCAAATTTCTTATACCATATGATAGCCAATACTTGCCCCAACATGCATGGGAAGTTTCATCACGATCCATCAACCGATGTCCGTACCACCGGCAGGAAACCTCGGGCGTTGGCACTCAGTTTGTGAAAATCTGGCCGGAGGCTGTACCTCTTATGACGTCATAACTCCGTGACCCGACATGACCCGATCAATTTTTTTCGGCAAAAGATGCGCAAAGGTTGCTCCAGAGGGTATTGAAAATTTCAGCCCGCTACGACAAGCCGTTTAGCGTGCACTTTGAAAAAACCTCAGGGGGGGGTTGATACAACCCCCCCCCCCCCCCTAGGCGTTCTAGGGCTAATCCTGATCGAGGATCTTTGGGCTACCTTCCAGCAGGACATGGACAAACACAAGCCGGCGGCCAGCCTCGGCGCCCTGCAGTTACAGCCAAACGGACACAGTCGAAAATAAAGTCGTCTGTGCTGCATAAGCTGGTTGCCAGCACGCCAAATTGCGTTCGTGCGTAAATCCTTGTTCATATTTACCTACCTATAACAAAAAAAAGTTGATATTCGGCCTTAGCGTCGATGAAAATGGTGAAAAAAAAATCTGAAAAATTGGCCGGCTGTGAGAAACAACACGGATGAAAGGGGGGGCCAAAAGATATGTTGCCCCCCCCCCTTTCAGCGCCAAAGGGGGGGCCATGGCCCCTATGGCCCCCCTGGATCCGCCCTTGCCCGTATGTCAGTGTGGTTAACTTTGGGCTGATCCTCAAGTCAAGTGTGTTTGTCTCTTCCTTATTGTCATTTGATAAATTCCAGTTAGGTATAATGTACCCATGATTCATGACCCTCCCGTTGGAGTTTTCATGGATCCACCCCTGGTACTAATACATCAAATTTAAAGGGGGGCACTTTGCTATTGGTGCCCCCTTGCAGAATTCAAGAGTGGGCACGGTGCCCCGGTGCCCCCCCCCCCCCACCGTTCCGCCGCCTATGGATTCGGGCCTCGGTAAGAGTGAAAAACTAAGTTTTCCCAAAATTCGTTGGCAATTAATGCTTTCGTACGGACATTGGGTGCCAGTGACGTCATCATAGTATGCTCATTTTTGAAGACATAATTCCCATGTATTTACCGAGCACAATTTGAAATCGATCATTTTTCCGGTGAGAGATTCTTAAGGCTGCCCCACACTGGAACTCGCATGCGGGTTGCGAGTTTGCGGGTTCTGAGTTTGCGGGCAT
The DNA here is from genome assembly GCF_019059575.1 of Amphibalanus amphitrite. Lineage (NCBI taxonomy): Eukaryota > Metazoa > Arthropoda > Thecostraca > Balanomorpha > Balanidae > Amphibalanus > Amphibalanus amphitrite. The sequence continues at coordinate 2,333,565 of NW_024881504.1, forward strand.
AATACTTTTTTTGTGAAGGTTTATGTTTATTCATCATGTTCACAACATCACAACACTATACCACAGACTTCCATGTCGTCCTGCCCGCCCCGCATCGCCCCGCGGGATACAGACTCGGTCTCGCTGGGGCGATGCCCCAGGCCGCCGGCCGGGCCCGCGACCCGTCACCCTGATAGGGTGGCGAGCCGCGCGCCCGGCCGGCCGGCCGACCCTTTATAGGGCCGGCCTCCGGTTAGCCGGGTTGGGTTAGGGGCGGGCAGAGCGCGCGAGCTGCACATTTGCACATGTGCGATAGTTGCACGTACGATGCAAAAAACGCCGTAACATAACACAACGCCGACGATCAAACATAAACGTTCACATGTCATTTTAGGTACCCCTGGTAATATTCTCATCAATCGGAAAATGAGCCGTGTTTGATTAACACATCCCACTCTTGATGGAATTCAGCCAGTTTGTCTTTGGGGCATTCCACGTCAAATCAAACACCGAAATCCGTCATCCCCTTCGATTTTTCTGAAAATTTGTAGGCAGACTGGGCATGGTTCAAAACTGAGTTACGTATAATATTTTCGAAATTTGATAACGTATCGCTGAGATATAGGTCATCGAATATAGCGAAAAATGCCACACATCAATTTTTTAAATTGCTATAACTCTGGTTCCTTTTCTGGTATCAAAATGATATTAACAGGGTCTTATAGGCAATTGATAAGGCTTTGATTTTTAATTATAAAATTAAATTGAAGCGACCTTGAAATGCATTTGACCTTGAATTAAAACAGAAAAATTTAAATAGCAAAAAACACGTCACCTTCGATTTGGGTAATTTTTACATATTATGTCCGTCACAATGTTCCTAACCATCTGTGAAAAAATTGGAGTGGGCCATTCATAACTTTCGCGGCAAACGCCGTTTTCATGCATCAACATCACGCATCCGCGCGTGACCTTGAAAGACAGAGTCAAGACATGCTTGCTTGTGTACACTTTCTGAAATGAATGATTGCTGATTAGTGAAATCCCAAACTCTGCGAGAATGGAAATGCATAGTCATCGTAGTCAAGGATTCCCGTTCCATAGTAAAAGTGTCTCAGGCAAACGGTATTTTGCGGTGAATTTTGAGCCGTGTGGAAATGCATCATGAAGTAAATTCAACGAAAACATTATCACGCAACGATATCTTCCCGTCTTTTGATCTTCACTATACGAAAGATCATACATTTTTTAGTATGTATGAGGAATTTCTAGTTAATCCAATAATAAATATGGCAGTTAGAGGCCTGCTAAGAGTAACATGTCGCCGGCTGAGGCGGGCTCGGCCGATGCGGGAAACGCAGCAATCACAATTTTGTGTTTACACGTTCATATTTCAATTGTTTACCAACCGATTTTCAAAATTCTTTTACCATAAGATTGCCTGTACATTTCTTAGTCTTCTCACAAAATTTGACGCGAATCGAACGTAATCAGCGGTAGGGAGCGCGATGTAAAGACGGAACCGTTCCGTTCCGTCCAGGCACAGTCTACAATTCAGGCGGCGCGTAGCGGTCGGCGCCGGCTGCCGAGTCGCCGCGTCGCTGCGGCGACAGGATGTTCACTTTACACCGCTATTACTAGAACAGTTGTGAACCGATTTTCTTATTGCTTGCACGATGAGATGTCCAATTCAATTCTTGAAAGGTAGCCATAATTAATTTCGCATTAATCCTATGAGATATTGGCGAAAAACAGGAGGGGCGGGCGAAATTCGTTCTTCCCCCTCCACTGCGCGAGCTAACATACGTTTGCATATGTGCAATTTTCTTTAAAACTTATGAATGGCCCACTCTAATTTTTTCACAGGTTGTTAAGAATATGGTAGGCAATAAAATATATGAAAATGAGCCAAATCGAAGGTGACGTGTTTTTTGCTATTTCAATATTTGTGCTTAAGAACAGAGTTAAGCAAATTTCAAGGTCATATATTTAAGTGGGTGCAATTCTAAACAAATGCTTAAGAAATTACCTAAACAGTAAGGTTTATTTCATTCAAATCAAACAAGTACAACCAAAGTTATGGTCGTTCAAAAATATAAAGATGCAACATTTTGTAAAAATTTGATGCCCTATATTTAGAAGACCTGTGGTCAGAATGTGCAAAAAACATCAATGTAATGTCCGGGGCCACACAGGAACTCGCTCACGAATTTATAATGAAATCGCTGATGGTAAGGTGCAAAACAGCCGATTTTTGTTCGATTTGACGTGGAATGCCCCCTTTTCTAGATGCAATGAGCCGATCTATATGGTACTGCTTCATAAGACGTGCCTTAAATTCCCTGATTGTCAATTCGCTATCGCCTTTCAATTTTTAGCTATAATGAATTCTTTCCCTAAAAGTGTCACATAATTTACCAATCGAGGTGCATCAACACAACCAAAAATGATGTGCTCTGCGCATACCCTGAAACGATCGCCTGACGCTCCTCGTAGCAAGTTGGCAATATCTTGCCACATTGCTTGCACGTTTGCACAATCCACTAGAAAGTGATTTATACCTACTATCTTGATGGGCGCATGATACGCAAAGTGGAGAGTCAATCAACTTTCTAGTATGCAAAAATTTTCTTGTTGGTATGTATCTGTGAATAATACGATACTGCAATGTTTGAAGTTTTGTCGAACTGCAACACTTATAAGGCAGCAATTGAATCTGTGACCATTTGTCATCAGAGAAACGAAAGTTTTCTTCCGCCCATTTAGTCTGGCATCTTGGTTTGGTTGCTTTTGGGAGAAGTGCCTGATACATTGTCCTGCACAACGCAGTTTTCAACTGTGCTGTGCTATCATCTGGCATTCGTATCTCGGGGACCGAGCCACTGTTATCCGGCGCCAGGGTGGAACTGGCGTGCTGCCTCATGACGACTTTCCATTGGCGTGGGATGGCATGAGCCAAACTTTGATATTTATATAAGGCAATCCGAGTTCCTGGGTGTTTAGCTTCAAGCTGTGAGTGGGTTATGAGCGCCCCTTGCGAGACTAGATCGCCGACACATTTTATTTCTCGCTCATAAAGTTCTGCGAAAAATATTGATTTCCTATCTATCTTAATATGTTTATTGCGCCACAACCTCTGCTTGTACACCGCTTGTGGGGTGTTGCACTCGTCTTTTGCCTGCACAGTCTCGTACTCTCTGAGCGCAGAAATGTAAAAAGGCGGGATTCCTAAGGCCGACAGATCCTTGGTGTCAAAGTCAGTGCACAGCAGATCTTCCAATTTGAGTTTTCCTATTGTGTTTTGCAACAGAAGTCTCCATGGTGAATGAGTACTAGTTAGCATTCTACGACACCAAGTTAGTCTCAGCGCAGAAATATGGCTCTTAAAATCCAGCGCATTCATACCGCCTTCAGCGATTGTCTGGCATAATACACTTCTCTTTACTTTTGGTGGCCGGTTTCTCCAAAGAAAAGCAGAGAGTTCCCTATCGATGTCTCGGCAAACTTCTTCGGGGATGTAATACGCTGACGCGAGGTATGTGAATTGACTGGCCATTAGCATTCTCACTAACGTTATTCTGCCTTTGAGACTAAGGTCCCTCACCTTCCACATATTCATTATGTTCCTCATTTTTCGAACTTTCGGGTAAACGTTATCTTCTAAACAATGCTCTACTGGCGAGAATATAACACCCAGCGATTTAAATTGTTTTGTACATGTTTTCCCGCATATTGGCTCATGACTCATCCTGTTTAGACCAAGCCAAACAAAGTCCGTTTTTGACATGTTGAGCCGAAGACCAGATACCTTGCCAAACTCATCCAACAAACCTAGTGTTTTCCCCGCGGACTGCTCATCTCTAACGAAGATAGTCGTATCGTCCGCGTACTGAGATATTTTCAACTCCATCCCATTAACTGAAATTCCAGCTATTTCGTCGTAATTGCGTAACTTGCATGCAAATGTTTCCGCTGCAAGGACAAACAAAAGCCCGGATATTGGGCATCCCTGTCTGACGGCTCGGGATGGTTGAATCCATTCAGACGATATGCCGTTATTTAATATTGCCAATTCAGTCTTTTCATATAATATGCGAATCCATCGGACAAACGATGATCCGAAATTGAACGCTTTTAGTGCCCTGAACAAAAAGTCGTGCTCGACTGAGTCGAACGCTGCAGCGTAATCAAGGTTCATCAAAATACCCGGCAGTGCTTTTTCTTTACAATAAAACATGACATCAGATGTTAATCTGAGATTGTCTGCTATGTTTCTACCACTCAGAAAACCCGTCTGCTCGGGAGCTATCAGTTTATCAATTACATTAGACATTCTTCTAGCCAACACTTTTGCTACGATTTTGTACAAAACGTCTAAAAGGACGATGGGCCTCTTATTGCTGAGCATTCTTTGATCACCTCTTTTAGGCAACAAAACTATATAGCCTCTTCTCTGCGTAATGAAAAACTCTCCCCTTTCGAAGGCAAAATTAGCGTAACTAACAATCAGCGAGCCCAAAACGTCCCAGAAGGCAATAAAGAATTCCTTCGTAAATCCTGATGGACCTGGTACCTTGTCATTCGCCATAGATTTTAATGCTGCAAGGCATTCGTCATTAGTAATTGGGCCCTCACAGCTGTCTCTTTCACTGTTTGTTAGCTGTGGGATGTGTAAATCAGCAAAAAAGTGTTCCAGCTTCGTTGCAGACGCATTATCCCTCGTTGTTGCGTATACTTTTTTAAAATGGTTCGTGCAAGCCTGGAGGATGGCAGCGTTCCCTGTTACCTCATTTCCATCGTCATCTTTCAGCTTTCGAATTGTACCGTCATCCTTCCCTCTCGACTGCAGATTTAGGAAGTATCCTGTGGGCTTCTCTCCCTTTTCGGTCCATTTTGCTCTACTGAAAAGCATCGCTTTCCTAGCCTTTTGTTCCTGTATTTCCTCCCACTTATTTTTATAGTCATTATATTCCGCTCTTACGTCCGTTCCTTGCTGTATTTGTATAATGCAACGTACTAGTTTAGACAACAAACTTTTTTCCTCTTTGTTGCGCTCCATGGCAAGGTATTTGGAAGTAGAAATAGTCACCGCACGTATACTTCCCATCAGTACTTCTACTAATAAGCCGGGATCCTCGATGTCATAAATTCCGGTCCTAGCTCTTGCCTGTTCAATTTCCCACATAACCTTTTCTCTAAATTCTTCGTTTTCTAGCAGGGAATTATTAAATTTCCAAACTCCCGGTCCGCGTTTATCCTCGCAAATCTTCAGACTCAATCTAATCATTTTATGGTCTGATCGGAAAGCTGGTCTCACTTGTACTCCTGATATACCCTGCGTTGCTACAAGTGATTCGCTTATGAAAATGAAGTCGATGCGCGACTGTTGTAAAGCTGCGGAGGTGCCGCGCTCCCATGTAAAGCCATTCGTGCTCGGGTGCAAATGCCTCCAGGCATCTACGAGGTCAAACTTATCAAGAATTTCGGCTAAACGTGCGCTCGTAACGGTACGTACGAATCTCGCGGAAGTATCTAGTTTTGACAAATGCGTGTTAAAATCTCCACAGATAATTAGATCGTTTGAGTCGTTTAAGGGTAGTAGCAGTTGTTCCAATTTGTTCAAATAAGCCAATTGCTGCGCTTGTTGGCTGCTGGTGGGCGCATAGACTGCAGCGACGTAAATGAGTCTGCCAAGACAGTTTAGCTCTGCAATGATGAGCCGACCATCATCCTCCAAAATCGTTGACTTCACTTTACTCTGCATTTGGGTTGGGAGCAGCAGTGCTACACCTCCTTGGTTTGTTGATGCTCCATGACTAAACAAAATTTTTGATCCCCATTCAGCACTCCAGAAACGCTCATCATCTTTTTTGGAGTATGTCTCTTGTAGAGCTACAATGTGCCCGGGATACGTGGTATGTAAATGTCTAAATAAGGCACGTCTTTTGACCATGTTCCTTATACCCCTCACATTTGCTGTGATAATATTTAATGTTTCAGAACCCATTGCGGCTCATAAATATAACGTGATATGTCCCTCCCTCGGATACAAATGATAGTGCTATAACAAATGAACAGGTAGCGAGAATTACAACCATCCTGAGTTTCACGAAGATCGTATTTTGGTATGAACACATTAAATGCCAAACAAATATACGCACATACAGAACAAAATGAGGGCACTTCGTGCATCCCACCATGCGCGTAGCGTTGGCAAAGCGCCTTGCGGGCATAATACTAATTCATAGAGTGATTAGACCGTTTCCTTATGGTAACTTCATGAATGCAGTGAAGCCGATACGCCTTCAGAAAATTACATATAGTTGCAATACCAGCGCAACGAACCAAAATTCGACTCCAACGAAAAACCCCGCAAGCCTCGCAGAACTCGCAAACCTAGCAGCGAGGAAAATCTAAAGTTGACTCAAAATCAACTTTTGGAACGCGATGCAAGGTGGCTGGCAAGCTAAAAACATGCAGACTCGCTTGTTAGATAATAGTGTGGGTCACTCAGCTTAGATTGTATTATTTGATTTGGAAGAAACCCGAAAACCCCAAAACTCGCAACCCGCATGCGAGGTCCAGTGTGGGGCGGCCTTTAGCCAGACCATGGATGATATAACACTGGATTGGTGTCTCGTGGAAATTAACATTGGGATCCGCGACATTGGGATCAGGCCTGCCATCTAGCGAGAGAATTATCGTAAGTTAGGAGCAAGCCGAGTGAACGCCATCTCTCAGCATCATGACACACGTGGGTGTGGTGTGTTAGTTGGCTTGAAGTGCATATTCCCACGAGTTGGGAATGTCTTACTGGACCTGAGACGACAAAAAAATGTATTAAATGCTTGAAAGCCAAAAACGTCAAGCAGCCTTTAGGAAATAACGAAAATAAAATGCGTAAGACGGTGTGTATTGAAACGCCCAGTCCCATCGGCTTGTACGACCTTTTACATATATGGTCATTTACTCACAATGGTACAGCAGTTTGACAATATGTCATACATATTTGGTAGGCTTATTCCTTCTTCTCCGAATTTCGCCCGATTTTCTTCATCTTAGTTAATGTTACGTTACGGCACGTGTCACGTGCCAACTCAGGGGTGTCGAAATTGTTCCACATAAAGTAACTCCGCAATGGCTGGGCCCATTACAGTAAAACTTCGTCAATAGTTAGGCACCCAGTGGCCAATGCATTTCCATGTGTCACTATGGGGGTGCTACTGCACGTGCGCACGTGCGGGGTGCCGCTTCCATATCTCAAAAGCGGCTGGGCGGATAACACTCAAACTTGGTACACAAATGTCACATCGATGCACGCACTGCATTGATCAGTGCTTACATTGGTGCAGAGTCATTAGGAAAACGATGAAATGAGATGCGTGGTGTTTATGCCTTTCTGTTCCAGCAGCTGGTTGATCCGCAACAGGAGATCCCTGTTTGTGAAGGCGTCGTCTCCCTTTTCCACTCCTTGTTTAAAATAACATTAACAATGTACGAAGAAGATCACACATCAAAGTTGTTTTAGGCGGCTATCTTGGGCCAGGGCTGCGGAGTTGTAGTCAGAGCCAGCGGTTCTGTTCCGACTCGGAGTCGGTTGATTTTTAAAAGCTGTAGTCGGAATATGAGTCGAACGTCACCGAGAAGTCATCGACTCCACAGACTTACCGGGGTTGCAGAGTCGGAGTCAGAGTCCGAGTCTGTGTGAATCGACAGTTCTGCCCGGAGGAGTCGGAGTCGATATTTGGATACCGGAATCGGAGTTGGAGCCAAAGTCACTGAAATTTCATCGACTTCGCAGCACTGGTTGGGTCCTTTTCATAGAGCGTCTTGATTCTTGAATGACATTGAGCGGCAATGACGTTAGCAATTCCGTTTAACTTTTTCATTAAGGACATTGGGAATAATCTTTAAGGACTTTGTGGTTCTTCCCTAAAGATTGGTGGCAAAATCTTTAAGGATCTTGGCGACAATCCTCAAGGATTTTGAGGCTATTCCTTAACCCTATTAGTGGCAGGGGGGTTGTTTTTATCCACCCCTCAGGTTTTTCAGGAATATCTCCGAAACCGCTGAAGCTACGATGCTGAATTTTTCTGACTTTTCCTAAAACTAAATTGGGCACATTCCCTGAAAATTTCAAGTTCATAACTTTACCAGGGGCGGCTCCAGAGCACTGGGAATTGGGGGGTCCTATTCGTGAAGCGAGTCATTTGGGCAAAGTTCACGATGCTGCACCAGCTTTACGAACAGTGAATGAAAGGTATCATGTGATAACATATACAAAGTTATTGTGCATCCTCTTTTGACACGTTTTTGCTATAATAGGCGGATCCAGGCGTCCAAAAAGGGGGGTTATTTTTTACCTCCCAACATAGGTGCCCTGACACCGCCTATGCATGACCAATACAATTTTAGTCGTTCTCTCATAAGAAAATTGTAACATAACAAGACCATTGCCACCCTTTTTAGAAACAGTACCGACAAAAACCTTATTTACTATACTTTTTGTGTACCCCCAATCTCAATGATCTGTATCCGCCTATGATTTTTGAAAATGCATATTTTTAGGATCCATGTGAATTCTTGGTTCATTCTCTATCGATCGGCAAAAGTTGCGTTAAGATTGGTTCAAAAACCTGGCCGTGATAAACAGTCTAAAATGTATCTGCAATTTGCCCGTTTTTACCCCCTCTACCCCCTATTGACATTTTTTAATTTTTTTTTTAGAAATGTAGATCTTGTTGAGCCAAATCGAATGCCGTTTGAATTTTGAAAATCGGCCGGTTAGATCTCGAGATATCAAGGGAGGGGTCGTAAACAGCCCCCCCCCCTGCCACTAATATGGGGTAGCCAGGAGCCTGCCACTAATAGGGTTAACCCGCGCCGGGCCGGTGCTCTGAGATTCCGCGCCGGGCCGGGGGGGTGGGGTGTCTGAACACCCCCCCTTCTAACTCGGCTCCTGGGCCACATAGCGACACGCGGTAAGCGGCAATCGAAAGAACGTCCAAAATAAGGACGAAAACACTTCAGTCATTTTTTTGGTCAGGTCAAAGGTCAGGTCACCAGAGGTCACCAAAGGTCAAATGTCCACTATTTCAACATTTTGGAAACTGCCAACGGCTATCTCGGGAACCGATAGAGCTACAGCGCCGCGGAAAAGCGCATTCGATAGCCCTTTTACAGACCTTTCTGAATAATGTTCTCAGATTTGACCTCAGGTCAACGGTTTAGCCTCCAGGGGGCAAAAACTAAAAAAATAGCCGTTTTTACGAAAAACGTTTTTTTTCGGCAATAACTTTTGACTCAAAAGAGTCATGACATTACTTTTGCCACCATCGTGTTCCTCTCGTCGAGACGCGTCGAATGAACTATAATTTGACCTTGAAAGGTCAACTTGAAAATTTGACCTCAGGTCAAGGTCATGACCTGACCGGAAAAGGTCGTGTTGCATATCAGTCGATCCGCAACGTCGAGCCGAACACATCTAAGGCGTTTTCAGCGCTCTAGCACGTCTCTATCAGAAGTTATTAGCGAAAAACTGTTAGATTCTGTTCGTGACCTGAGATGACCTCGGGGACATAACGAGGGGTCACAGTTGCCATTTTCCGGTTCAGTGTGTCCATTTTACCTACATCTCGATGTTTGAGAGTGTCTAGAATAACGTTCGTGCAAAACAGACGCTTTTCAATTTTCTCCCATTGACTTATAATGGAGAGGTCGCAAAATTGACCTGACCTTAGGTCACCGATATCAAAATTCCGAGATAAACATTTTATAGATATTGTTGCTCTAATCAATCGCTGAAAGTTTCAAGGCAATCGATCAATCGGTGTAGCTATGACGAGCATTCTTATTTTTTCTGAGGTGAGGTCACTTGGCGTGACCTGGTGACCTGACCTAAGGTGACCTGGGTCTGAAATTTTTACAACATGTGCGTAAAAGATGCACAAACAGGTGTGCCAAAAACGGCGGCGCTCCGCGCCGCCGTTTTTGAGATATTTGCGAAAAACCGCAGGGGGGTGTTCAAACACCCCCCCCCCGGCCCGGCGCGGGTTAATGAATAATATATTAATCCGTAAGGATCAAATCATAGCAAACACATTTGTACGGTCTCTGGTGCTATATTTTTTACTTGAAACAAGCCCATTTAGCCATTTCATTGCCAGGAATGGAGCAGCTGCCAACCAGGCAACCGGGTATATATGGAGATCTAGGCTGCATTCGCAGGCTGCAGCTGAGGCTCCGAGAAATATAAGCCGAGGACTTCCGAAAAACATATTTACAGGAGGATAAGTCTACACTTTTTTCGAGTCAGCCACGCTTCAGACATCACGTCACACGTCCTCGGCCGCCGCTCCTCCGCCATCCACATTCTACACATCTTGAGCGGTTGAGTCGCCCGTCGCAGCTGTCGAGCCTCGCATCCTGCGTTCCTGTAACAAGGCGGAGATTACTATGTAACAACAGTAATATATTGATCAACAATACCTACTCAAAAAGGCTCACGAATTCTACTCTTAGGCTTAGTCTGCAGTCCCAGCCAAACAATATTGGTGAGCCGTTGGGTAAATTCAGTTGTCATTTCCAGCTTAGATGCCTATGTATCGTAATTAAGCATCACATATGCACCTACGTCCTACTACCCTGAATCTATTCTATTTATTTACCTGGGCCTCGTTCCAAGGCATGACGCTAAAAGACGCTACCGGTAGTACTTTCATTTGCCGCAGCCAAATGAATGACGACGGCGATCGCCATTAATTGAAGTGAACGTTTCAGCGCCGGTTTTTGTATCTATCAATGCAATAGCTAGGATAAATTATCTCATTGTTGCACAGCATGGCAGAAACTTACATGGTCAGAAGAGGAGACGGCAGACGGCACAACACACTCAACAGACTCGTCCGCATCCCGCGAGCGGCAGCGGCACAATGCGACAGGGGGACCCACGGTCTCCCCTCTTGGCCGGAGGCGAGGATCAGACCGCCCGCTGCCGCCTGTACAGTCTTTAAAACCGTCAGCGGTCGCTAAATTCCAGTCGGTTTCCAGCACAGCGCAAACACTGTGGCACCGGTGACACTAAGGCCATACGATATGCATACTGTGGCACTTGGTTGAGATACCAATAGGTACTTTTTATCAGAACTATTCGTCTATCTGATTTGGAGTCTGGGTGAACCCAGCGTGAACGTTTAACCCGGCACCGCCTGGGCTATTTCCGTACCCACGACAGCCTGGGGGGGGTCGGATCCGACCCCCCCCCCTGTTATCTCGAGGACCAATGGTCGTATCGAGCCCCGCGAGGCGGCGTTCGTAAGGTCTCTACGAGATCTTCCCAAAGAATTCTTAAGATTTTAAGATTGAGGTCAACTTTCAGGTCAAGATCAGGTCAAAGGTCAAATTCTGGGGTTTTGCATGATTAGGCTTACGGACAGCGGAATCGATAGCTGCTACTCGAAACTCACCAAAAATGACCTCAAAGACCTAGTGAAGGTACCATGTGCGTATAGGGGTCATACTAAGTACGGGTCAAGGTCAGGTCAGGTCACGAAAGGTCACGGTTTTCACTTTCTGCTACATGGGCATGCGACACATGTTTTATGGCTTATTTTTTACGCCGAATCCGATGGTCATGGTTATATGTAACCCAAAGTCACTGTTCTGGTCATCAGCAAGCATAAAAAATCGTTTATATTATACATCACTAAGAAAAAAAAGTCAATTTTTCAGCTTTTTATTTTTGACATAAAAATGCACTTTTCTAGACGAGCTTTGTCCCAGGAATGTAGTGGTGCCATTTGTTTTCACATGCGATGTTCAGAAGTGCCTCTAATTCACGAAAATGCTTATGACGTCACAATACCCTATGCATGTTGGAACTATTTTTTACAATTTGGGGGTCAAAAATCAAGATAGAAAGTTGAAATTTGAGACATCTAATGTTCTAATAGAGCTCAATAACATATATTCCGGTTTTATTCTCAAAATTTTGGATTTTATTAGCTGTTTTCCAAAAAATATAGTTTTTTTCATTTTTAGGGGTGAAAAACGCATTTTATGGAAAATCCGAGATAGCCATTTTAAAGAACTCGTTGAGCTGCGTCTATTCATGTCCTTAATTTGCAAATTGCTTCAAACCTTGATTTTTGGCGATTTTTTAAACATTTACCGTTTTTTGACTGAAAACGCCATGTAGTTACATCACTAAAATCGATATAACTCAAAAAGTTTTAGAAAAATTTTCTTAAAAAATACACAGAGAACGTCAAATTGATGGGGGAGAAGGTATGCCAAGTTTCAAGTTGATAGCATAAGCGGTTCACGAGTTATTTGAGAAAAACGGAGGGAGGGGGGGTCGGATCCGACCCCCCCCCAGGCGGTCGCGGGTTAAGTGACCATCCCAGCTTAACATTAATTGGGAGTTAAGATAGCCAAATTGTTATCTCTGGCTCACAATCACCGGTTTTGGCACTCGCAATATCGAGAAATGCCATAAATAGAAAATATTTAATTTCAAAGTTGCAGCTCAAAAGTTGACGAGGCAGTGCCCCCGGCCATAGAGTTGTGGGGGCAAGCTGCTCCCAGTGCCCCCCCCCCCCTCACCTTCCGGTTCCCGCGCCTATGATGATAACGAACGCTGCTTTGGTCCGTCACAAAGTTTTTACATGCCGTATATCTCATATGGTAAAGAAATTAACGGATACGGAGCACGGAATAATGCTATGGATGATTCAATCATTCCATAATGATTGACGTACTGGCTGCATCGGCTATCCTGAAGGATTAAGCGGCACTAGCAATTTCCTTATGGAATACTGATCGATCCTTAAGGATACCAAACATCGCCTTAAAATCCTTACGGATCGGCGAATGCATCCTTAAGGATTCAAGAGGGACCGTAGAATCCTTAACCCGCGCCCCACTGGGGTCTGCGTATAACACGCCCTACTGGGGGGGGGCTATTCATAGCCCCCTCCTAACTCCAAAACTACTGGGCCGATCGTCAAAATTCAAACGGCGTCTGATAGCCCCGGAAAAACTGTCGAGCGAAACCTAATTTCATTGACCTCGAGGTCACCGATGACGTCACAGGTCAGGTCAAAGTAAAAATTATTAGCATTTTGGCTTGTTCACGTTTTGGGCTCTGGCCGCCGTTTTACAAGCCAGATCAGGCTCATTTTTGGTTCACACACTCGTGAACAGATGCTCTAGATACCCTGAGGGTACCATACTTGTACTTTGATTTTCAGGTCAAGGTCAGGTCATCACAGGTCACGAAAATATTATATCATCCGTCGGTCACGTGACACATGTTTTATGGTCCATTTAGGCCAAAGATTTCGAATTTGATGTCGTCTGTGTCATTCGAGGTCATTTTGAGTCGAATTTAGCTTAGGTCAGGTCACTTTCAGGTCAAAAAAGGTCAAATTTTGAAGTTAAAATTTTTCAACAGAAAAGGTGTCTATTGGATGCAGTTTGAGCTCAGGAACACGATGGTGCTATTTATATTGGCGTACGATGTCAAATATGTGGTGAAAAATTGATTTGAAAATTTAATAATTGTGAATTTTTTGCAATAACAGGGGCGGATCCAGCCGATCCGTTTGGGGAGGGCAAAAGTTTCCGACCTATCCGACGACCCCTATCCACCCCCGCACTGGGAGGAATGTAAGATAAATTTTGGATGGGGATGCAAAATTTTCTCAAGGGGCCCCACTAAAGGTTTTGGGCCCCTTTACTTTTTCAAGCTGTCAATCATCGATTTATAAAAACCAAAAGTTAAGGAAACAATCCATACAGGAAGTTATCCAAAATGTTTGCATATTTCAGTGAACCTCACAAAATCACAGCATATACCTAAATAAGTGAAATGCGACAAGTTTTTTTTTTTTACTGGGTGATTTTTCTTATGCTAACCACCACCCGCAAGCCTCAAACCACTTCTCTGGATCCGCAGTGGACCTTTGAGAGCCCTACGGGTCCGCTCTTACTTAAGACCGTTAAAAAACCCTTGGAAACTGAATGACTCAATGGAGGCTCCTCCAGAGACCTTCACGACTTCTCAGATTGAATGAGCCCCCGACCAGGGTCGGTTCCTCAGAAGGTGCTGAAGGGTTTCAGAAAGCAGCGTAGGCTCGAGAGTCTTTAAAGTTCTTCATAGGGTTCTTCATAGGCCAGCGTGGGCCCTTGGAGCCTTCGTTACAGGACTCTCAGAGGTCAGCATGACCCCTGCAGTCTGCCTGCATTGAGGCCCGATCAGAGGCCGTCGTGGGGCCCTCAGACGCCAGCGTGGGCATTTGAAGCTTGCGTTGGGTCCTAGAGGTCGTCGTGAGGGCCCATAGATGATAGAGGTCGTCGTGAGGGCCCTCGTGAGGCCCCCGTCGTGAGGCCGTCGTGGGCCGTCTAAAGCCCGATGGGCACTCAGACCTGAGATAGGCCTAGGACCGTGTCACGAGGGCCCTCAGAGACCGCCGTGGGGGCCCTCAGAGGCAGCGTATCCCCTGGAGTCTCCGTGGGGTCCTCAGATGCCGTCATGGGGCACCAAACGCGGTTCGGGACACTCCTAGCCGGTGAGGGCCCCAAAGACCAGCATAGGGCGCTCCTGACCAACAACTGGACGTCTGATGATCGGTGATCCCACATGATCGTTCGTTTCCCAATCACTGGTCTTTAGGAGAAAATGTATTTGGTGGTGTGACAGGCCTCTTATACGGCTTTTGGGGGGTGCAAAAAGCTATGTTTGCACTCCAATGTTTTTCCATGGGTCTGGAGCTGAAACCCCTGCACCCTTTATCCGGATTTCCGCTGCCCTTGAGCACCGAGATGACCAAGCGACTTTACAACGCCACACTATCTACATGCAATCAGTTCAGGGAGTTCGATCTATTAACAGCATTCTGGCATAAATCATCAGCAGCGAACGTCCAGCTCCTTCCTTCGGAATGGCCGTCACCGAAAGTCCTGCTTTTCGTCCAGATAGCCCTCGACGCCGTATTCAATTTTATCATCTCTACATGCTTTGGGAGGGGCAAAAGAACAGTCTTGCCCACATGATTTAGCTTTGGAGAGGGCAAATGCCCATTTTGCCCTCCCCTGGATCCGCCACTGTGCAATAATGCGTATAACTTGGCCATTTTTGAAGATATTTAGCTAAACCTTGCTAGAGTTAGTCATAATAACGCGTTCTATCACATATATTCCGGTTTCAAAAGGTTAAAAACTTTTTGAAAAAATATAAAAATGTAAATTTTGCATTTTATTATATAAAATTTTCGAAATTTTCAAAATTCCGAAAATCCGAGATAGCAGTTTGATAGCGCAGTCTATTCTGAGTCCTCTCATGCAAAAAAGTTGGATCTAGCTTAATAACTGAGCCCTTGGGAGCGATTGCCGTAGTTGAATATTTTGCGTCGAAATCGGCCGAACATGACGTCACTCTGACGTCATTTTCGGCCGACCTATGGTAGCTACGAAGTTCAAATTTTGACACAAGGTGTCAAATTGATGCAGCCGAAGGTACTGAAAGTTTGGCGTCGATACGTCAAGCAGTTTGGAAGTTATTGCAGAAAAACGGGAGGGGGGCTATAAATAGCCCCCCCCCAGTGGGGCGCGGGTTAAGGATTTCATATCTGATCCGTATGGGTCCTTATGGATCCTTAAGGATTGTGGGGATTCTTACAAAATCTTTAAGGACTTTTTCACTAGGGTGTGACGTCATTTCAAATGGGATCAACACCAAATTTGGACACAACCTCGGCTAGGTATTCAGGAAGATGTGTGCAAAGTTTCGCTTCTCTATCTCTTCGCGTTGCGACGATATCGTCGCAGAAGTAAAGGGGGCAACTATATGCCCCCCCCCCCCCAGCGGCCGGCGGGTGGCGCGGAGGCCCAGCGGCCGCCGGGTTAAACTTATAGATAGTACTTACGTTCGTTTTGTTCTTTGATCGGACAATTTGTTTGATTTAGGCCAAGTAAAGACTCATGTGAAAAATAGCGAAAACGACACGTGCTGGCGAAGTCTCCAATATCTCCCTGTTTCATGATTTAATGAGGAAATAACATGGAACTGCTTATCCTATTACTGACCCTGCACATAAATCTATTAATTCATTCGCTTTTACTGACATATAAAGACATAATCTTTTGAAAAATTGCACAACAAGCCTGCTACTACACCACACTCCCCTCTGTCACAATGCTAATAAGCGCCGTTCACTCGGCTTGCTCCTAACTTACGACAATTCTCCCGCTAGATGGCAGGCCTGAGCTCAATGTCGCCAAAAACTGCGAAGACACCAATCCATTAAACAATTTGTCTACAAGTTTGGTTCCAATTCGCAAAGGCGTCGCCTTGTTGATGCATGTACACTCGCTGTTGAATATTGTTCAGTACCGTACCGTGTCGTTTAGCGCCTGTACCGTACTGGGTTGGAGCTGTCTGGGATGGAGCTGTCAAAGTGTTCGTCCAACTCTGCTGTTCTCTTCGATGAGCTCGAAGGTGGCTCAGTCAGTGACAGCGTGAAGGTGCTTGGTGTGACTTGGTGGCCCGACGACGACACTTTCTCCTTTGTAGGTCAGCTCCTCCCTGATGATGTTGTCCCAACGAAACGCGTCCTGCTCAGTCTGATCGCTAGACTGTTTGACCCTCTCGGGTTCCTGACTCCGTTCACCATGACTCCGTTCACCACTAAATGCCTTTTCCAGGACCTGTGGGAGCAGGGTTCTGGGTGGGACGAGCCGCTCCAGGGCGGCGATGCTGAGTTGTTCAGGAGCTGGGTGGACGGTCTTCAGCTGCTGCAGCGGCACCGGATCCCGCGCTGCTACTCAGCTGGCGGTGGACCTGACTGGTCCTCTGCTGCACGTAAGGAGTTGCACGTTTTCGCTGACGCGTCGCCTAAGGGCTATGGTGCAGTGGTGTACATTCGTCTCACACTGCCTGATGGGTCCAGTTCTGTGTCAATGGTGATGTCAAAGGCCAGAGTGGCTCCTCTGAAGAGGCAGACGTTACCTCGGCTGGAGCTGATGGCTTGCCTGATGGCCAGTCAGCTGGTTGAGTTGGTACGGAAGGCTCTTCGTTTGCCTGACGGCGCCTTGTGTACATGCTGGTCTGACTCGATGATCGCCCTCGGATGGCTGACAGGTGATCCTCGGAGGTGGAAGCCCTTCGTGGCCAGCCGAGTGCGCCAGATCCAGTCTCTGACGCCTGTGGCTTGTTGGCGTCATTGCAGCTCATCCGACAACCCCGCAGACCTGCTGACGCGGGGCATGTTGGCCGATTATTTGCTCGTGTCTCGGCTGTGACACTCTGGTCCTGACTGGCTTCGTGTAGCCGCCCAGCCGCTCCAGGTCAGCGACGGGACGGCGTCCTGGGTGGACGTCTCTGAATCGGCGCAGCTTCTGATCCGATAAGAGATGGTGGCTGTTTCTGGTGAGCCGGCGCGTGAGGTCGGTGACCTCCGAGGCGTCCTGTGTGACGCGAGAGAGCAAGCAGTCCTTTCGGAGGATGCTGCTGCACCATGTGCCCCCACTGATGTCGGAGAGGGGAAGTTGCTGTGTTCTGACGACGCAGTGGCGGCTGATGGGGCACCAGATCCGCGGGTGAGCCCGCCCCCTGACGGAGGAGTCGGTGCGGCGGCGCCGCCCCGTGACGATGGTCCAAGTGACCGTGCTTCTGTCCAGACGAGGTTGTTAGACCTCGACAGATTTGGATCACTGAACAAGGCCACCCGAGTGATGGGTTGGGTTCAGAGATTTGTCCGGAACGCTCGTGGTGTGAACCGCTGCAGCGAGCAAGACCTGACGTGTGCTGAGATGACTGATGCGCGGAACGCTCTGTTTCGCCTTGTACAGGTTGAGAGTTTTCATGCTGAGATGACAGCTCTGAGGATGGGTGGTAAAGTTCCAGCCAGCTCGCCACTTCACAGGCTCTCGCCCTTCTTGTCTGATGGTCTGCTGCGTGTTCAAGGGCGACTCCAGTTTAGTCAGCTATCTTATGAGGAAAAGCATCCTATTATTTTGCCCAAAGGGCACTTGTCGTACTTGCTCGTTCGTGAGCAGCACCACCTCATGCATCATGCTGGTGTAGCCACCCTGCTGACTGCTGTGAGATCTGAGTTTTGGGTGCTGGGGCTCAGAGCCATTGCTCGCCGCGTTGTTCGTGGCTGTCTGGCGTGCCGTTGGCAGGATGCCAGGGCCGGTTCGCAGCAGACCGCCCCTCTGCCGCGGGATAGGGTGTCTCCTGCCCCGCCATTTTCAGTCACTGGCGTGGACTTCGCAGGGCCACTGTTTTCTGTTGATTTCCCACGGAAGAAGTTATAGTTTGTCTGTTTACCTGCGCGGTCACTCGTGCCGTGCACTTGGAGCTGACCGAATCGCTGTCGCTGCCGCATTTCATGCTGGCGTTCCGCAGGTTTGCTGCTCGGAGAGGTGTGCCGTCCACTGTCTATTCCGACAACGCGACCACCTTCAAAGGCGCCGACGTTAAGCTTCGCAAGTACTTTGGGCGGCTCTCTTCTTGTTGGAAATTCATCGCCCCCCTCTCCCCGTGGTGGGGAGGTTGGTGGGAACGTCTTATACGTTCAGTCAAGGTCGCGCTTCGTAAGTCACTGGGAAAGCGCTGTCTGACGCGCATTGTATTGGACACCGTGCTGAGTGAGGTCGAGGCTTGCATTAACCCGCGCGGGGCTGGGGTCTCCAGCGGAACGCGCGGGGCTGGGGGGGTAAATTTTACCCCCCCCCTGTTATCTCCCGAACTAATGGTCCGATTTAGAAAATTCAAACGCCAATCGAAAGCTCTCATCACGAACTACTAAAAACATGTACTTAATTTAAAGTTTGAGGTCAAGGTCAAGGTCAGGTCAAGGGTACAAATTGCAAGTTTCTACAGTATCGGCCTTGCACCGTAGTTGCCGAAGAATGGAGTCATGGACTGAGACTGATCGCCCAAAACGTGTTCTTAGGCTACCAAGACAATATTCGTTGCATACACTATCATTCAGAGGTCAAGGTCAAGGTCAGGTCAGGTCAGGTCAGGTCACCAAAAAAAACAAAATATAGAAAAGGGCATGTGCGACACATGTTTTATGGGTCATTTTACTCATAGAATTCAATAGGCACACTCAATAAGTGATATGGACCACCTCTGGATGAATTTCAGGTCGAGGTCAGGTCAAGGTCAGGTCAAGTGAGGTCAAATTTTGAAGTTGGTTGTTAAGGCCTAAAAAGGTGTCTATCTGATGCAAGTTTTCACGGCGAATCGAATGGTGCTATTTTTGTTTCCGTACGAGGTCTAGAACTTCCAAAAAAGTCATTTTTCAAAAATTTTGCGTGTCGTGACGTCATAAAATTTTGAATAACTCCCACATTTTTGAACCGATTCTTCTAAAATTTGGTATGTAGGTGCACATAGACCACTTCTCTGACCGCACCGCCCCCTGACGGAGGAGTCGGTGCGGCGGCGCCGCCCCGTGACGATGGTCCAAGTGACCGTGCTTCTGTCCAGACGAGGTTGTTAGACCTCGACAGATTTGGATCACTGAACAAGGCCACCCGAGTGATGGGTTGGGTTCAGAGATTTGTCCGGAACGCTCGTGGTGTGAACCGCTGCAGCGAGCAAGACCTGACGTGTGCTGAGATGACTGATGCGCGGAACGCTCTGTTTCGCCTTGTACAGGTTGAGAGTTTTCATGCTGAGATGACAGCTCTGAGGATGGGTGGTAAAGTTCCAGCCAGCTCGCCACTTCACAGGCTCTCGCCCTTCTTGTCTGATGGTCTGCTGCGTGTTCAAGGGCGACTCCAGTTTAGTCAGCTATCTTATGAGGAAAAGCATCCTATTATTTTGCCCAAAGGGCACTTGTCGTACTTGCTCGTTCGTGAGCAGCACCACCTCATGCATCATGCTGGTGTAGCCACCCTGCTGACTGCTGTGAGATCTGAGTTTTGGGTGCTGGGGCTCAGAGCCATTGCTCGCCGCGTTGTTCGTGGCTGTCTGGCGTGCCGTTGGCAGGATGCCAGGGCCGGTTCGCAGCAGACCGCCCCTCTGCCGCGGGATAGGGTGTCTCCTGCCCCGCCATTTTCAGTCACTGGCGTGGACTTCGCAGGGCCACTGTTTTCTGTTGATTTCCCACGGAAGAAGTTATAGTTTGTCTGTTTACCTGCGCGGTCACTCGTGCCGTGCACTTGGAGCTGACCGAATCGCTGTCGCTGCCGCATTTCATGCTGGCGTTCCGCAGGTTTGCTGCTCGGAGAGGTGTGCCGTCCACTGTCTATTCCGACAACGCGACCACCTTCAAAGGCGCCGACGTTAAGCTTCGCAAGTACTTTGGGCGGCTCTCTTCTTGTTGGAAATTCATCGCCCCCCTCTCCCCGTGGTGGGGAGGTTGGTGGGAACGTCTTATACGTTCAGTCAAGGTCGCGCTTCGTAAGTCACTGGGAAAGCGCTGTCTGACGCGCATTGTATTGGACACCGTGCTGAGTGAGGTCGAGGCTTGCATTAACCCGCGCGGGGCTGGGGTCTCCAGCGGAACGCGCGGGGCTGGGGGGGTAAATTTTACCCCCCCCCCCCTGTTATCTCCCGAACTAATGGTCCGATTTAGAAAATTCAAACGCCAATCGAAAGCTCTCATCACGAACTACTAAAAACATGTACTTAATTTAAAGTTTGAGGTCAAGGTCAAGGTCAGGTCAAGGGTACAAATTGCAAGTTTCTACAGTATCGGCCTTGCACCGTAGTTGCCGAAGAATGGAGTCATGGACTGAGACTGATCGCCCAAAACGTGTTCTTAGGCTACCAAGACAATATTCGTTGCATACACTATCATTCAGAGGTCAAGGTCAAGGTCAAGGTCAGGTCAGGTCAGGTCAGGTCACCAAAAAAAAACAAAATATAGAAAAGGGCATGTGCGACACATGTTTTATGGGTCATTTTACTCATAGAATTCAATAGGCACACTCAATAAGTGATATGGACCACCTCTGGATGAATTTCAGGTCGAGGTCAGGTCAAGGTCAGGTCAAGTGAGGTCAAATTTTGAAGTTGGTTGTTAAGGCCTAAAAAGGTGTCTATCTGATGCAAGTTTTCACGGCGAATCGAATGGTGCTATTTTTGTTTCCGTACGAGGTCTAGAACTTCCAAAAAAGTCATTTTTCAAAAATTTTGCGTGTCGTGACGTCATAAAATTTTGAATAACTCCCACATTTTTGAACCGATTCTTCTAAAATTTGGTATGTAGGTGCACATAGACCACTTCTCTGACATATATTCCGGTTTTTTCGATAGACTCAAAATTTTGCATTTCATAATGATTTTCCCAAAAAAGTCAGTTTTTTGAAAAAAATTTAGGCCAAAATCCGAAATTTTCAAAAAACCGAGATAGCCATTTGATAGACAAAGTAAAATTACGTATAACCTTTTTGTTACGTCTTGATTCCTTTAAAAATGAAGATGTTAGCGGCGTTTGAACTTTTGCCGTTTTTGAGGCGAAAATGGCGAACATGACGTCACTAAAACGTCAATTTCTCAAAAATTTCCGACGGATTTCGCTCAAATTTTCAGGGAACGTGTCAAATTGATGTAAGAAAAGGTACTGAAAGTACCTTTTCTTGGCGGCGCATCGCAAAGATTCGCGAGGGGGGGTAAAATTTACCCCCCCCCCCCCCCAGCCCCGCGCGGGTTAACTCGCGACCACTCACCTTTCAGGGTGACACTCCAGATTGTCCGGGACCTCTGACGCCTAACCTTGAAGTCCTTCTGTGGTGGCTGGGATTGGCTGTGCCGTGCCGGCCAGCTGGGCTAGATAGCCTGAGGCGCGGATGGCGTGACTAGAGATTGCAATCCCGGAACGTTTTGCCAATCCCGGGATCCCGAAAGTTTTTATTTCGGGATCCCGGCATTGTCACTAAATGTCGTAAGAGTGATTTCCTACTGACATATTTTGCGTCTTTAAGCTTACCACAAACAAAGAGGCAACCAAAAGACCATGTCATTTGCATTAAAAACGATTGAATTTGCGAATAAAACGTTTCGATTTGATTAGCATTAGCATTTATTCTCAATTGGCCTTCATAAAACTGTGCGTCGACCAGATCGTTTACTAGACAGGTTCCAGCACATCCACGCCTCACTCACTCTTCGTCTACGCTACTCGTAGTTAGCGCGACAGTTGCCATTGCCATGTTGGTCTACTTAAAAACTCGCAACCAGTGTACGCCAACTTTGGCAGCTCCCTATTTCACAGTGTTTTCAAAACGTCGCTTGGTCACTTTACCTCCTTCCGGTTCCGCTTTCATCATTAAAGGAAAAGGGCCACCTTTAACATGGGGATTGAAACTGAGATAGCCATCTTGTAGCCCGTGTCCGAAAACCTATCTGTCTACCTCCTTACGGCCGATTTCGGCCTCCATTCGTAGTTATCGGCAATTTTAAAAGAAAATACGCCAGGAATGCGTCCTTATCCAAGGAATGCGTTCTTATCCGACAATACAGCCACCCGCGGCGAGGCTTTGGTTTTTTACCAATCAGCTCCAACCAGCTCAGCTTTAACCAATCAGCTTATCTGACACAATCCGACGAGTCTGTCTTCTGAACGCTGATTGGCTTGAGTGTGACGTCATCGCTATGCCATCATACAGTAGGTGCCGTAGAGAGTATCAACATAGTACCAATATGTTAAATAGTTTTAAATACTTTTTCGCGAATTGTGCACTTCTGGCACCAGTTTTAAAAAGAAAATGAAAAATAATAATGTCAAAATGAAAAACAACGATATCTTCATATTTCACGAAGGTGGCCCTTTTCCTTTAATGTCTCTCAGAATTTGCTCGAAAGTCGCTTTGAGAGCAGAATCACTGACTGGGAGAGCTTCACTCTACCGTATTCAACGTCTGAATCAGTGAGCTCTGCCGTCACTTGCGTGACATCTGTGACATCTTTCTGCGACACGAGCTCAAAGACTGTCTTGATGACGGGCATGACCTCCTTTGTTCCGGTCACGGACGGGCAAGTCAGAATCGCTGAACGATCTGTGATCCTGATAAAGATGTTGCAGCGCTGATGCTGCATTTTTTTTTTGGGCTTTCGGGACCTTTTTTCGTACGTATTTAAGCGGCTTAACCGCTGTGGGTGATACCCGAGAGCTACCAACACGGTCGATTGTGGACGGCCAATACGGGGTGCCAGCTAAATAGTTTGTTAGGTTAGGTTAGGTTAGGTTAGGTTAGGTTAGGTTAGGTTAGGTTAGGTTAGGTTAGGTTAGGTTAGGTTAGGTTAGGTTAGGTTAGGTTAGGTTAGGTTAGGTTAGGTTAGGTTAGGTTAGGTTAGGTTAGGTTAGGTTAGGTTAGGTTAGGTTAGGTTAGGTTAGGTTAGGTTAGGTTAGGTTAGGTTAGGTTTGGTTAGGTCTGCTTTATGTCACGCAGCACAATAAACAGTGTAAACAAGACTCGTGCAGCGGCTGCATTCTTTTTAAGGTGAAAACTGAAAACTGATTCTTTTCGGGATCCCGGGATTGGCGGAATTTCGGGATCGGGATCGGGATTAAAATCCCGCCGGGATCCCGGGATCCCGATCCCGGGATTGCAATCTCTAGGCGTGACCTAGCGGCCGGCGGCCGGCGGCCGCGCGGCTGGGTGTGTCAGTCTGTGCCTGGTGCCCACACGGGCGGGTGTCGTGACGACAATACAGTGCCGCTTGGACCTCTCAGTATTTAACAGTGGCGACGAGGTCCGAAGAACTGCGGGAAGTATGGTGAATGACGGAGAAGTGCAGGAGACTCGGCAGCCTGCAGTTAAGTTGGAAGAGGACAACGGGAATCGGCGGCAACCAACGGTAGGAATGGGGGCCTGGACGGGTATCGGAGAGTTTCATGAGCAAGATGGTGAGACATGGGCAGATTACATCGAACGTTTCGAGTTTGCTTGCATTGGACAAGGTGTTGAGATGGATGATGTAACTAAGAGGGCCCGTTTGCTTTCCGGACTTGGACAAGAGGGATTTAGGAAAGTCAAAACAATATTGGCACCTTGCCAGCTCTCAGATGTGTCATTTGAGGACATCAAACGAATTGTGCAGAATCACATGGACCCCAAGCCATCAGTTATCGTCAGTCGTTTTCAATTTCATAAGAAGGTCCAAGGAGCCGAGCAAGGAATCAAGGAATTTGTTGCTGAGCTGAGAGTTATGGCTGGTCGTTGTGACTTTGGAAACACGATGGATCTGATGCTGCGAGATAGATTTGTGTGTGGCTTATATGACCAGGTGTTGCAGAAGCGGTTGCTGTCTGAAGAAGATTCGCTGACGTTCGAAAGGGCACAGAAGATCGCGCTGGCTGTGGAGACGGCCGCCAAAGGATCTCGCCAGCTGACGACGGAGCAGCCATCTCGCGACAGTCGCGAGGTCAACAGAGTCGAGGCCAGGAGCTTCAATCCTCCTCCGCCGCCTGCTGGACGTAAACAGAGACCGACTCCACCGCCGCCCAACCGGTATGTAAAGAGAGACTGCTACCGGTGTGGTGGAAGTCACTC
The DNA here is from genome assembly GCF_019059575.1 of Amphibalanus amphitrite. Classification (NCBI taxonomy): domain Eukaryota; kingdom Metazoa; phylum Arthropoda; class Thecostraca; order Balanomorpha; family Balanidae; genus Amphibalanus; species Amphibalanus amphitrite. The sequence continues at coordinate 2,358,060 of NW_024881504.1, forward strand.
TCCGCAGATGTGCCGGTTTAAAGGCTATAGGTGTCACTCTTGTGGAGCCTTGGGCCATTTGAGCCGGTGTTGTAGGCAAAATGAGCAGGACAAACAGCCAGCTACTCGTACAAATCGTGTCGGTGAGGATGGAACTGATGAGCCTGCTCAAGTTGATGATGAAAGCGAGGTCTGTAGTGTCTACACGGTAGGTCGTCAAAAGTCGCCCCCAATCACAGCCGAAGTGATGGTGTGTGGTGTGCCCGTGACATTTGAAGTCGATACAGGAGCTGCTTCAACCCTGATGAACAAAGAGACGTTCGAAGCGGTCAGGACGGTTGGCGGAGACATCGGCCTGGAGTTGCAGCACAGCGAAGCTCACCTGAGGACGTATACCGGTGAGCGAATTCCTGTAGAGGGTGAGTTCAGCGCCGTCATACGCTACGACGGTCAGCATTTGGAGCTGCCGGCCTTGGTGGTGGACACCACCGGACCGAACCTGCTCGGCCGAGATTGGCTGAGAGTCTTGAAGCTCAACTGGCAAGACATCAAGCAGGTGAGATTTGGGGATGACCCTCGTGTTCAGGAGCTTAAAAAGAAATACGCTGATGTGTTTTCATCTGAACTTGGATGTTTGAAAGATGTTGAAGTTAAGTTTGAACTTGATGAGTCTGTGTCGCCACGCTTCTGCCGTGCCCGAAACATCCCATACGCCTACAGGAAGCAGGTGGAGGAACAGCTGGAGGCAGAAGTGGAAGCTGGTATCCTGGAGCCAGTTCGAACATCCGAGTGGGCATGTCAGATTGTGCCCATTGTGAAGCCGGACGGTAAGACTATCCGCATCTGTGGGAATTTCAAACAGACGGCAAACCGAGCCATCGAAGTTGATAAACATCCGGTTCCGAGGGTGAAAGACATGTTTGCAAAGCTAGCGGGTGGAAAAGTGTTTGCAAAGTTGGATCTGAGCAGGGCGTATCAGCAGTTAAAAGTAGCTGAAGAGCACCGCCATTTGCTTACCATTAACACGCATCGCGGCCTGTTCAGGTACCGTCGTCTGGCGTTGGGAGTCTCGTCAGCTGTGGGAATTTTCCAGCGCGAGATGGAGAGGCTGCTGGCGGGAGTCCCCGGAGCCTTCATATATCTGGATGACATCTTGCTGTGTGGACACGACGAAGACGAGCTTCTGCAGCGGCTGGAACGTGTTCTGCGGCTCTTCCAGGAGGCAGGACTAAAGGTAAAGCCGGAGAAATCCTTGTTTTTGGCTCACAAAGTAGAATATTTGGGCTACGTCTTGGACAGTGATGGAGTTCATGCTACGGAGGCGAAAGTCCGTGCAATTACGGATTCGCCTGTCCCGTCAAATGTGGCCGAGCTCAAGTCGTTCCTGGGAATATTCAACTATTACTCTCGTTTCATTCCGAGCCGTGCCCAGACTCTGTCACCGTTGTATGATCTCTTAAAAAAAGACACGCCATGGTCCTGAGAAAAACGCCATCAAGTATCATTCAACGAGTGCAAAAAGTTGCTGGTTTCAAATCAGCTGCTGGTTCATTTTGATCCAGAACTGCCAATGGTCCTGGCATGTGACGCTTCCTGTCGGGGAATTGGTGCGGTGCTCTCCCACGTTTTTCCTGATGGGTCAGAGAGACCTATTGGCTACGCCTCTAGAACTCCTCAGCCGGCAGAGGCAGCCTACAGTCAAATCGAACGGGAGGCGTTGGCCATCATTTTTGGCGTGACAAGTTTTAGAGATTACATATATGGAGCCCATTTTCAGCTCGTCACTGATCATAAACCACTGATTTGCTTGTTCGGGGAGAACAAGGGCATGCCCGAAATGGCTAGTTCTCGAATCAAACGCTGGGCCATACGATTGTCTGAGTTCTCGTACACCATTCGCTACAAGTCCACGCATGACATCGCCCATGCCGACGGATTGAGCAGACTGCCTCTTCCACAGCATCATCACCGAGTGCGTTCGGAGGAGGGAGACGTGCTGCTCATCAATCATCTGAAGGAGACTGGCATCCTCAGTCCGGACAGGTTAGCCGTGCTCACCAATAGAGACCCTGTGCTGAGTCGAGTCTTACACTGCATTCGGACTGGTTGGCCAGACAAACCTGATGACGCACTAAAGCCGTTTGCAATGCGCCAAACAGAGCTGCACACTGTCAAAAACGTGATAATGTGGGGTACTCGAGTGGTAATACCGGATACCGCTCGTGGATCTATACTCACTGAGCTGCACAGCTGTCATTTTGGAATGGTAAAGATGAAGGCCCTCGCTCGTACCGCTGTATGGTGGCCTGGAATTGATAGGGATGTGGAGACTCTGGCCGCGCGGTGTTACATGTGCCGAGTTCACAGCCCGAGCCCGCCGAAGGAGGAGCTGCATCCCTGGCAGTATCCTCCAAGGAGCTGGTCCAGACTCCACATAGATTTCGCTGGACCGAAGAATGGGAAGTATTTTTTGGTCCTAGTGGACGCGCATTCAAAATGGATTGAAGTGGCTATGATGAACTCGATGGAGGCAAAGTCTACCGTGAAGACACTGACAGGCATGTTCGCGCGTTTCGGTCTACCGGACGTTATTGTGAGTGACAATGCACCCACGTTTACCAGCTCTGAGTTTCAGCAGTTCCTGACTCGGAACCGGATCGATCACCGTACCATCGCACCCTACTGTCCACAGTCCAACGGCCTGGCGGAGAGAGCGGTCCGTGAGCTAAAGGTTCGACTGGACAAACTGTCTGATGTGTCTTATCTTTCCATGCAGGAAGTCATCGACAAATGGCTGTTCCTGTACAGAGTCACGCCGCACGCCACCACCGGAGAGACGCCTGGCCAACTTCTTCTGGGGTACAAGCCCATCACAAGGTTGGACAAGCTGAAACCAGACATTGAAGGTAAAGTGAGGCAGAATCAGTTGGCGCAGGTGCAAGGTCACAGGCGAAAATGTCCGACAAAAAGGCAACCATTTGAGATTGGTCAATTGGTTTGGGCAAGACAGTATGGCAGACATGCCCCATTGTGGGCAACAGCGGTCGTAAAGAAGTGTTTACATCCACTGTACTGGGTCGTGTTAAACGGTCAGATGCAAAAACGTCACATGAATCAATTGTGTGCGCAGGACGTGACTGCACCGGAGCCGGAGGTGACTGCACCGGAGCCGGAGATGGCTGCGGATCGGCGGACGGTGGACCTCGCTCTGATGCCGGCGCCGCTTCAGCAGCCGCTGAATCCTGCTGCTGCCGACGGCGACGGCGAGTGCTCGCCATCTCGGCAAACGAGCCTCCGGTGTGCCGCACCGTCTGCGGCCGGGGCGTCCGAGTGTTCCGCTGACGAGTCGGCTGGCGATGCTGCACTGGCCGCCTCTGCCGGGCGGCGCTCACCGGCGGCCGCTGTGGGACGGCCATCGACTGGTGATGCGGGCGAGTGTGTATCGACTGGCAGTGATACGTTGGAGCATGCACCGCGTCAAGCTCCTGAGAATCCTGAACAATCGCGGCGCTATCCTGTGCGAGAGCGGCGACCGGTTCAACTATATCCTGCGTAGGGTGTTTCCGGGTGTCCATTGTGTTGTTTATGTTTGGTAGTCTCAATTTAGTTGGCCATTTTTGTTGATAGTGGAAATTTGGGGTGGAGGTGTGGTGGCTGGGATTGGCTGTGCCGTGCCGGCCAGCTGGGCTAGATAGCCTGAGGCGCGGATGGCGTGACCTGGCGGCCGGCGGCCGGCGGCCGCGCGGCTGGGTGTGTCAGTCTGTGCCTGGTGCCCACACGGGCGGGTGTCGTGACGACAATACAGTGCCGCTTGGACCTCTCAGTATTTAACACCTTCCATCCTCTCTTCCTTCACCCGGGTGTCCTGCCTGAGTGCCTCTTGCAGGTCCCTCGCGCACTGCCTCAGTGGTAGGCATTTTTAAATATCAAGTCGTGTTATGTTTCAGCGGTGTGTCTGTATGAAATGTTTGCACTTTATTTGATGTAGGTAGTGAACATATGCATTGTTCACGGCTCTGTTTCTGTTATTCATTGGCTCTGCCAAGAGTCGGCGGGAGGGTGTTGAATATTGTTCAGTACCGTACCGTGTCGTTTAGCGCCTGTACCTGCGCCTGTACAGTGATTGACCGCTAGCGACATCTATTAGTTGGATTGGGTTATGCGGATTGTGGCCGCTGCCGACTGTGGCCGTACCGGGACGCCTGGGACCACTTCTGCGCCTGCCATCTATCGGGCAGTGTTTGGAACTACCGCGGGCGCCGGCCGGCCGCGCCACGCGGCGCCGTTATGGAGGCGAATGAAGTGGTGTAAAACCAGATGAATTTTACGCTTGTAAAGCAAAAAACGAAAAATGTACACTCACCACGGTGTTCAGGAAAGTACTGGGAACAATATGGATATAATCCCGCGCCCTGCTGGGGGGGTGTTTGAACACCCCCCCTTGTGGTTTTTCGCGAATATCTCAAAAACGGCGGCGCGGAGCGCCGCCGTTTTTGGTACACCTTATCATACATCAATTCTACACATGTTGTGAAAATTTCAGACCAAGGTCATTCAAGGTCAGGTCACCAGGTCACTTGAAGTGACCTCACCTCATAAAAACTTTCAATGTCTGTCATAGCTACACCGAGTGACCGATCGCTTTGAAACTTTCAGCGATTGCTAAGAGCAATAGCATGTACAAAATGTATATCTCAGAATTTTGATATCGATGACCTAAGGTCAGGTCAATTTTGCGACCTCCCCATTATAAGTCAATGGGAGAAAACTGAAATGCGCCTCTTTTGGATGAAAGACATTATAAACACTCCCAAACACCGAATTACAAGTGGTTTAGATACACTGAGCTTGAAAATGGTGTCCGTGACCCTTGTTTATGCCCTGAGGTCATCTTAGGTCACGAATGGTATCTAACAGTTTTTCGCAAATAACTTTTGATAGAGGCATGCTAGAGCGATGAAAACGCCTTAGATGTGTTCAGCTCGACGATACGGATCGACTGATATGCAACATGACCCTTTCCGGTCAGGTCATGACCTTGACCTGAGGTCAAATTTTCAAGTTGACCTTTCAAGGTCAAGTTATAGTTCATTCGATGCGTCTTGACGAGAGGAACACGATGCCGGTAAAGGTAAGCTCGTACAAGGCTTGGGTCAAAAGTTATTGCAGAAAAACTGTTTTCGAAAATATCGGCTATTTTTGCAGTTTTTGCCCCCTGCAGGCAAAACCGTTGACGTTAGGTCAAATCTGAGAGAATTACTCAGAAAGGGCGTTAATAGGGCTATCGAATGCGCTTTTCCGCGGCGCTGTAGCTCTATTGGGTCCCGAGTTATGCGTTGGCTTCTTGGAAATTTTCGACATTCGACCTGGAAATCGGCGAAATTTTGCCTTCAATGACCTCTGGTGACCTGACCTTTGACCTGACCAAAAAATTGACCGAAGTAATTTCGTCATTATTTTTGACGCTCTTTCGAACGCCGCCTTCCGCGTATCGCTACGTGGCCCAGGAGCCGAGTTACAAGGGGGGGTGTTCAAACACCCCCCCAGCAGGGCGTGGAAATCCAGGACCCCCAGCAGGGCGCGGGTTAAAGCTAGTACGATGCGAACTGTTGGTTCCCTAGAGCCATAGGTGTCGGAACGTTTTCGAAAGTGGGGGGGGCCAGGCTCCCAGAGGCACAAAACCTCACCTACCCCCAAAATCGATTTTCTCCTCGGATTTCGGCCACTTTATTTTCGCAAGCATGCTCAAATTGGTTAAAAAAAAACGTGTAAAGAAAAAAAATCGACCAAAACCTCGGGGAGACTCCCGTCCAGAAATTAAATCTCATGGACGCGTCCCCCTGGCCTCCGCAGCCGCGTTGGCACCAGGAGCGGATCCAGGAAAACTCCAAGGGGAAGATCATGAATTGAAGTACTGCCCCTACCTATACCTAAAATTAAAACCTCAACTGAGTTCGGCCACTTAATTTTGGTGGTGCCCTATTTTCATTTTTTATTGATTTGTTTTTGCCCTGGCAGGCCTGTGGTGCCCCTGGCGGGCCTGTGGTGCCCTGCTAGGCCGCAGGTGCCCCTGGCAGGTTTGTGGTGCCCCTGGAAGGACTGTGGTGCTCCTTACGAGCCTGAAGTGCCAGCGACAGGCCCATGGTGCCTCTGCGAGGCCGGTGGTGCCCCTGCGAGGCCGGTGGTGCCCCTGCGAGGCCGTGGTGCCCCTGCGAGGCCGTGGTGCCCCTGCTAGGTCGCTGGTGCCCCTGGGCCCTGACAGGACTGTGGTGCTCCTGACATGCCTGAAGTGTCCCTGACGGGAACGTGATGCCACTGACAGTCCCAAGGTGCCCCTGCGAGGCCAGTGGGTGCCCCTGGCAAGCCTGTGGTGCCCCTGGCAGGTCTGTGGTGTCCCTGGCAGACCTGTGGTGCCCCTGCTAGGCTTCTGGTGCCCCTGACAGGCCTGTCGTGCTCCTGAAAGGACTGTGGTGCCCCTGGGCCCTGACAAGCCTGAGGTGCCCCTGACAGGCCCAAGGTGCCCCTGCGAGGCCGGTGGTGCCCCTGGAAGGGCCTTTGGTGCCCCTGGGAGACCTGTGGTGCCCCTGGCAGACCAGTGGTGCTCTTGCTAGGCCGATGGTGCTCCTGACAGGCCGGTGGTGCCCCGTCAAGTCTGTGGTGCCCCTGATAGGTCGGTGGTGCCCCTGGTAGGCCTGTGGTGCCCCCGGGCCCCAAGGGGGCATGACCCATGTGACCCCACCTTGGATCCGCCACTGGTTGGCACCCATGCGAATTCCAGAAGCATCCAAAAACTTTTTTATTACGAGCGAGCGTGAAACGTGAGAAGTGAAAAGTCGGCAAAGGTGTGTGTGTGTGTGGGGGGGGCATTTAACATTGCTGGCCCCCATTCGAAAGTGGGGGACCATTGCCCCCTGCCCCCTGTTCTTACGCCTATGCCAGTAACCGATCAACTAATACAAGGCCGCCTAACATAAATTGTTAGTTTATGCCGTTTACGCATTCTGCTGCGCCAGTATTGTCTCTCTTTGCAGCGCGCGCTGCCCCTAAGCTGCCACTTATTGCTTCTGACAAAGCTACCTTTCATTGGGTGGAGGAAAATTGCACTCAATAACGATGAAGCACAAATGGAAATCTTCATGGAAGGGCAGGCCAGAGAACCGTCAAGTTTGTTCTTCGGGTTGATACCTACAAATACATTAAAAAGTTCGGCAAAAAGTGGGGGGGCCAGTTAACATTACTGCCCCCCCCCACTATGAAAAGTGGGGGGCCACCGGCCCCCCCGTCCCCCCCTGTTCCTATACCTATGCCTAAAGCAGTATTTACATACTTGTAGGAGATAGGACTTTAACATTACGGGAGCTTCTAAACTGCGCTCGCAAAGTACTTGATTGTAAATATTTCCATTTAGAGGCAAAAATCTAAAAATGTACAGTCAGAGCGTTGTTCCCAATGCTTCTAGGTACATAATGAGCATAAATTTAGCTTGAAGTGTCATCACACATTGGTTCCCAGTCCAGTTTAACCCTAGAACGCCTAGGGGGGGGGGGGTTGTATCAACCCCCCCCCCTGAGGTTTTTTCGAAGTGCACGCTAAACGGCTTGTCGTAGCGGGCTGAAATTTTCAATACCCTCTGGGGCAACCTTTGCGCATCTTTTGCCGAAAAAAATTGATCGGGTCATGTCAGGTCACGGAGTTATGACGTCATAAGAGGTACAGCCTCCGGCCGACAGTTACCAAACGTGTGCACCGAATCCCTAGGTTTTCTGCCGGTGATACCCACATTGTTTGATGGATCATGATGAAACTTCCCATGCATGTTGGGGCAAGCATTGGCTATCGTGTGGTGCAAGAAAATTGACCGGGTCAGGTCAGGTCACGGAGCTATGACGTCACAAGAGGAACAGCGTCCGGTACTATTTTTGAAAAGCGCCCGAACCACTATTTTGCTAATTCTTGTCACCTCAATGGGAATATGCAGCAATATTAGCTTCTATAGGGAGCAAATGGACCTCCCAAATCCAAAAATACAATCAGATTTCAAAAATTTAAATTCTGATTTTTCGAATTTCTGCCGCCGACTGTGACCTTGCCGACTTCCGGCGCTCCCAACGCGCCATTTTTAGAGCTAGGGAAACGAAATACATACCAAACGATAGAGAATTGATCAAGAAACACGCTAGTGAAGGTTTTAAGTCGATATCTCCCACCGTTTTGCCGCAATCGCCGCGGAAAGTTGAAAAAGTTTGATTTTTTCGGAAAATTTGACCTTTGACCGGTCATAAGTAGGTCAAATGTTGACCTAGGACCAAAAAATATACCACCAATCGCGAGATCTCGTTGAGAGCAATCCGTTGGTTTTTTCCGCTAAGCTCTACGACCTTCCGTTTCGAAACGCCAGGGGGGGTCGTAACAACCCCCCCCCCCCGGTCGTTCGTGTTATGAGAAATGGCCTGGTCGTGCGAGGGTTAAAACGACACTTTGTGCCGCAGTGCCTATTTCTTCCAATGGATGGCGGCTGGGTGGCGGTTGTAGTGGTGGACAAGACAATTCTTGAATGAAATGAAATCATTTGCTTTCAAAGAAGAATTTGGAAGAACTTGTAATAATTGACAAATGATCGTTAATTACAGTGTATAATTTCAAGTTCATAGCAAATGAAAAGATTTTAAACAATGCTTGTGAACCCCAGTACCGCCGCGCGAGAAAGCAAGTACTCGACGCACGGTCTGCCCGCCACTTCTGAAAATGGTCCGCGGCCGGCCGGCCGCGACCCGACACGCTCTGTTAGCTGCGACTTTGGTATGTGGCGCGCGGTGATTGGCCTTGACCCCGAGCAGCTGTGCCACGTCCGCGCACAGACAGCTGTTTTCGTTTTTTTTTTTGTGTGTGTGTGGCACTGTGGCTTTTTCTGTGGGCACGGTTGGAAGCGTTTCCCCAATACAGTGCATCGGATTTTGATATCTGCTTGGTCTTCTTCGCCTGCTACGGCCCGGCCGGACCCTGCGATTCAGCGGTCGATTTTTATTCGGTCTCACTCGCCTACTAAGTGATGTTCGCCCCCGACGGCCCAGCGTTTGACTGACTGTAAAAGGCTGGCTTCTCCAATTTGCCTTGTATTCGTCGGTCGCCCTTACACCCCAACGTCCAGTCACATGTCTACCACCCGACTGCCACTCCGTGCCGTCCGACGCGCCGGCATGGCCCCGAAACTGGAGCAAACGGCCGCCGGGGACGCTCCTGTGCGCCAGATGTATATACGCCTCCGTCCACATCGGAGAGGACAGGGCGGCCGGCGCACAGTGGGCCGATATGCCATTCTAGCGCGACGGGGCCTGAATCTTCGAACGGAACCCTTGGTTTTTCGCGAATAATTCGCGTAAAAAGCGGCCAGTCGCAACGAAACTTTCAGTACCCTCGCGATAACTACTTTTACAGTTAACCTGAAAATTTCATGACCCTGACCTTAATGATCTTTGACCTGTGACCTTCTTTCGAGACCATGTTTGACCGGAATCGCGATTCAGCGTATGTCGGCTCGCATTAGCCGCGGGTTTGCAGTCTTTTCTTGGTTTAAAGCGCTCAAACATGGGATATTATGTTGCTCCCATGCATTAGGGTGGGTGTCAAGGTCACCAGAAGGTCAGGTAAGGTCATTGACCTTTAATGACCTTGGTTCATTTTTTCGAGTTTTACATGTTTCTAGGCTAGTTTTTGGAGCTGAATTCGAATCTAGCAACCATTTGAACATTTACTATGTAGCTTTGGTGCCTTCGTAACATGTTACAAAGCTGTCAGAGGCGGTTGCCACCTACTGCAAATACCCGGCAAAACCCTTACTGGTTGACCTGACCTGACCCGACCTGACCTGGCCTAAATTTATGAAGACATCATCTATGATCGTAAATAACGTTATATTCGTGATCAGCACCCACAAAACCCCATAGCAGCCACACTTAACGACGTTCTAACAGGTCCCGATTTTCCCGACTTTTGGGTCATTGACCTGACCTGGAATGTCAACCGATGATCTAGGACCTTACAATTGGGTATCATCAGCTTCCTCTTGTCACGGGCAACACGCTCGTTTTTTTCCGCGAAGCTCTAGCTCGATCAGGGGCGAAACGGCTGAGGGGTCCAACGGACCCCTTCTATACGTTCGCGGCTGGAAAAACACCACTAGGGGCGAGGGTTAAGCCAAATGTGAGGGCTTATTTCAGAAAGACCGCTAAAAGAGCAATTGAATGCACTTTCCCGCGACGATGTAGCTCTATTGGTCCCCGAGGTAAGGGCCGGTTTTCGAGAAATGTTGATATATGCAACATTTTACCTTTGATGACCTCTGGTGACGTGACCTTTGACCTGACCTAGAAATGACTAATTACTCCATCTGGAATTTCGGGCGCTCTTTCGAATGCCACTTACTACATGTCGATATGTGGCCCAAGAGCCTAGTTAGAAGGGGAGTGTTCAATCAACATCTCCCGGCCCGGCGCGTTTGACGCCGAGCACCGGTCCGGCGCGGGTTGATGTTTGGCTGCTACATCCAAAGTCGCAAAAAGTCGCAAAAAATGACGGTTGGATCTTGTAGTGCAATGAATCATTGACATGTAGCGAGATTTTCGAAGCGGTACTCCGCGGTACTTTTTTTTAAAGTCTATTTGTGTGTGACATCAATTATGTGAAATTATATTTTCGTCTTTAAATCTTTGCGGTGCCGATACATCATAACCAAGTAAGAGTTCGCCATTTTCATGTGGTTATGTGTGTTCTGCAGACCCGGAGCTATCGTTTGATGTATATAAATGTGGAATTCCTCCTCAAATTGTGATTGTTTTCGCGGATCAAAGATACGTTGTCGAAGAGTGCGGGGAACGAGTTCGGTCCAAACGATTCCGAAGTTCGTGTTTAAGCTGAGTTTTCGCCATGAAATAGCAATTGTGTTGGAAAACAAAGACCACAGCAATGTAGTATGATCATTTTTGAATAAATTGGTATAGGTTTCATTGCACATCTACAAAGTTCGATTTTTTACCCATGTCGTGCTAGACCTGGCGATCGGCCCAGTGTGCGGCGGCCGGCCGGCCCGCCCCGCGGCGCTGAGGGGAGACAGCCTCCCACACTCAAAGCTCACACTACACTGACATAAGCAGCTTCAAAATAAAGTTAAAGAAATTACCTGAACAATGTAGTTTATTTCGTTGAAATCAAACAAGTACATCCAAATTTACAGCCCATCAAAAATATAAAGATACCATATTTTTCAAAAATATAATGATCTATATTTAGGAGACCTGTGGTCAGAATGTGCAAAAAAAACATCAACGTAATGTCCGAAGCGACAAAGGAACGCGTTGACAAATTTATAATGTAATCGCTGATGGTAAGGTGAAAAACTGCCGATTTTTGAGAGATTTGACGTGGAATGTCCCTGTTCCGGCGCAGGGAACGATCTCCAACTATCTTAAGCACACAGAATCGTGATTTGATGCACTCCTTGCAAGGTTAGTTGCGTCACTTTTGCAATGTTCACCTAGCGTGACGTCATTTATGACATCATCAAGGTCATATTAGTTTTTTGTTAATAATTCCCGATCAAATTGAGCTAGCGAGTCGGAAAAGTCACCAATGGAATTAGGAAGACCTGCCGAATCGAATGATTTGCCATATCACCTCCTTCGACAAACTTCGTGACCTGGTGGCGCTGACCTGACCGTGACCCGAGGTCAACGCCCTACGTTGACCTCACCCAAACAAAAAGTATATCATTCGACGCGTCTGAGCAAGGCGAACACGATACTGCCAAAATCGCGGCTCTGCAGCCGTTTTTTGCGATGTTATTCACCAAAAACCGAACCGTACCTTGGAGCACTTGACTTAACCTCAGAGGTCACCGGTTGACCTAGGACCTTAAAATCGGGTATCAATCTCTGCGCCTTGAAACGGCGCACACGCTCGTTCCTTCTGCGACGCGCTAGCTCCACCAGGGGCGAAACGGCGAGGGGGGGGGTCGTACCCGCCCCCCCCCCCTCGGCCGGCGTGCATGTAGAAAACCTATAGGTCCGTCGAGGGTTAAGCGACGTTCGATTTTCTTAGGTTTAGTTTTTGCCCGTTTCGCTGGCTAAATCGCGCATGTTTGAAAAAAAAATGTACTTCGAGCCAAACACCTTTGAAAAAAGAACTTTAGATGCTGTAGACAGTTGCATGATACTCTAATTACAATTTCAATAATTAGCTAAAAAGAATGCATCACTTTTCATTGCGCATTGAAACAGTGAAAATCGCCATGCCTATTGTGTGTGCGATAACTAAGTCTCAACACATGTATCCTTCTAAAAGTAATACATATTATCGCTCTTCCTCACCATAACATAAATTGCATTGGTTTAATTGGTTAGTGAGACGTATCCATTATATGACACTTTTTACGTCGTAGTTCGTACTTTTACCAATTCAAATTACTTTCCACATACGGTCATGACTCTATACCATTACTCGGTGTTCGCCATTCGCTGAGCTCGTATATCATCGGCCTGTCCGTGCTGCCGCTGCTCACCGTATATCTCCAGTCGTCCGACCGTCTGTCCCAGGTCAGCCAGGTGACTGATGGTGTCGGCAGTCACCCCCTGGAGCGACACTGACAGACCATCATCCTCGTCCCATCCCGGCCACCTCGGCTCCGTCACCTCCGGCCCTGTCGGACAGAGCTGTGTCAGCTGACTGCAGTCGGACACAGCTGCCGCCAGCTCCCCGCTGCACCACTGACACCAGAGTGTCAGACACTGACACAGCCAGCACTGACACAGCCGAGCCGCTGGGGCCGGGGGGGGTGTGTGTTTTTTAACACCAAATGTCATTGCAAATAACTATGTGAATATCGACGACATGGGAATATGCGACATAGTTATTCAAAGCAAATTCGTAAGGACACGTACTACGCTTCGGCATGGTAAAATTCTATAACCAGAAACAAGCATAAAAGCAGATCAAATAGGTCGATTGAATCTATTTATATCATTCACAGCATGGTTTCAATGGAAACATTCCTCATTGGAATGATTGCTCACTAATAACCCATGCATGCACCAAATTCACGCACTACCTATAGATATTCAAGTGCATGAATTGCAGCCCTTTCACCATATCATATTCACAAAGAACGCAACAGGATGCTGGCTGAATCCGAGCGGTTCGTCTATTTGCCGTCTTCCTGTCCATTTGTATATGCACTGTCCATGAAACCGGCATTACGTGTGTGATCCGTGGTATCTCACCTCTGACATTGAGGTGATTAAGGCCCTCCAGGAGCTGCCCCTTCAGTCGCGGGAGGTCGGCGGCGGAAACTGACATCCGCTCCACAGTCTCCCGTGAGCTCCGCAGCTCCGCCATCTCGATGGTACCGACTCCGGCCGGAAGGATGACAGTGTTTGGGTCCACTTTGATGATTGAAAAAGCTGGAATATTAAACGGTATTCATTGACGCAGGGCCTCGTCTAAGGAATTTTCACTGTGGGGGCCAGAGACTGAAGGAGCCAAACCGGGTACCCCCAATTCCTGTTTTCTCACCGGATTAAGACCACTTATTTTTCATCACAGCCCTGGCACCATGAATATTTTATTTTAACTAAAAAATAGTTGGCCGTCCGACCCATGCTTTTATATTAGTTTGTAGCCACCTCATATTGCCCCATCAGACAGTAATAATCACACTTCTCGGTGTTGAGCGTTTGTTTGAGTGGCATTGCCTCGTCTAAGGAATTTGCATGCCGAGCCAGTTATGTCGATGGCCAGCACGCTAGGATTTTTTTTTTTTTGCGAACTACATTGGTCTCTGATGGGCCCCGCCGACTTCTGAGCCCTCGATACCGAGCTCTGAGGGCTAATGCCAGCTTGGACCCACGTCGGCATCTTTGATAGCCCTATAGCATCTATGGCATCTATGTATGGTAGCATCTATGGTAGTATGGCATATGATCCATACCAGGCTTAAACCCTCGCATGTGTAGGGGGGGAGGGGTCGGATGGATCCCCCCATGGTTTTTCGCGAATAACTCGCGTAAAAAGCGGCCGATCGCGACGAAACTTTCAGTACCTTCGAATTAATCAACTTTACACCTACCCTGAAAATTTCATGACCCTGACCCAAATGACCGTTGACCTGTGACCTCTTTTCCGAGACCATGTTTGGCCGGAATCGCAATTCCGCGTATGTCGGCTCGCATTAGCCGCGCGTTTGCAAGCTTTTCGTGGTTTCAAACGTTCAAACATGTCATTTGATGTTGCTCCCATGCATTAGGGTGGGTTTCAAGGTCACTTGAAGGTCAGGTCAGGTCATTGACCTTTGGTGACCTCGGGTGACCTCAGTTCACTTTTTCGAGTTTTACATGCTTCTAGGCTAGTTTTTGGAGCTGAATTCGAATTTAGCAAACATTTGAACATTTACGAAGTAGTTTTGGTGCCTTCGTAACATGTTACGAAGCTGTCAGAGGCGGTCGACACGTACTACGAATACCCGTCACGACGCCTACTTGTTGACCTGACCTGACCTGACCCGACCTGGTCTAAATGCTTAACCCGCGCCCTGCTGGGGGGGGTGTTTGAACACCCCCCCTTGTGGTTTTTCGCGAATATCTCAAAAACGGCGGCGCGGAGCGCCGCCGTTTTTGGTACACCTTATCATACATCAATTCTACACATGTTGTGAAAATTTCAGACCAAGGTCATTCAAGGTCAGGTCACCAGGTCACTTGAAGTGACCTCACCTCATAAAAAGTTTCAATGTCTGTCATAGCTACACCGAGTGACCGATCGCTTTGAAACTTTCAGCGATTGCTAAAAGCAATAGTATGTACAAAATGTATATCTCAGAATTTTGATATCGATGACCTAAGGTCAGGTCAATTTTGCGACCTCCCCATTATAAGTCAATGGGAGAAAATTGAAATGCGCCTCTTTTGGACGAAAGACATTATAAACACTCCCAAACACCGAATTACAAGTGGTTTAGACACACAGAACATGAAAATGGTGTCCGTGACCCTTGTTTATGCCCTGAGGTCATCTTAGGTCACGAATGGTATCTAACAGTTTTTCGCAAATAACTTTTGATAGAGGCATGCTAGAGCGATGAAAATGCCTTAGATGTGTTCAGCTCGACGATACGGATCGACTGATATGCAACATGACCCTTTCCGGTCAGGTCATGACCTTGACCTGAGGTCAAATTTTCAAGTTGACCTTTCAAGGTCAAGTTACAGTTCATTCGATGCGTCTTGACGAGAGGAACACGATGCCGGTAAAAGTAAGCTCGTGCAAGGCTTGGGTCAAAAGTTATTGCAGAAAAACTATTTCCGAAAAAATCGGCTATTTTTGCAGTTTTTGCCCCCTGCAGGCAAAACCGTTGATGTTAGGTCAAATCTGAGAGAATTACTCAGAAAGGGCGTTAATAGGGCTATCGAATGCGCTTTTCCGCGGCGCTGTAGCTCTATTGGTTCCCGAGTTATGCGTTGGCTTCTTGGAAATTTTCGACATTCGACCTGGAAATCGGCGAAATTTTGCCTTCTATGACCTCTGGTGACCTGACCTTTGACCTGACCAAAAAATTGACCGAAGTGATTTCGTCATTATTTTTGACGCTCTTTCGAACGCCGCCTTCTGCGTATCGCTACGTGGCCCAGGAGCCGAGTTACAAGGGGGGGTGTTCAAACACCCCCCCCCCCAGCAGGGCGTGGAAATCATGTGCGTGAAGTTGGCGTCGGATTCGGATTCGTATTCAGCGTCGAGTACCGAATCACTTGAAAACGTCATATCTGGTCAATTCGGGGACGGGGAGCACGAATATGACATTAATTTTGCCCTAGCAGGTATCCCTTATCCCTTAATCGTCCCTTAAACGACGGGGCGCGCCAAAAGTGCCTCAGGGGCTCTTCCGATCACGAAAATAATGGTCCCAGGCGATTCCCCGGGTCGATATCTAGCCGCACCACCACTAACTTCACACGTGCCTCATATCCCTTATCCCTTAATCGTCCCTTAAATGACGGGGCGCGCCAAAAGTGCCTCAGGGGTTCTTCCGATCGCGAAAATAATGGTCCCAGGCAATTCCCCGGGTCGATATCTAGCCGCACCACCACTAACTTCACACGTGCCTCATATCCCTCATCCCTTAATCGTCCCTTAAACGACGGGGCGCGCAAAAAGTGCCTCAGGGGTTCTTCTGATCGCGAAAATAATGGTCCCAGGCGATTCCCCGGGTCGATATCTAGCCGCACCACCACTAACTTCACACGTGCCTCATATCCCTTATCCCTTAATCGTCCCTTAAACGACGGGGCGCGCCAAAAGTGCCTCAGGGGTTCTTCCGATCGCGAAAAGAATGGTCCCAGGCGATTCCCCGGGTCGATATCTAGCCGCACCACCACTAACTTCACACGTGCCTCATATCCCTTATCCCTTAATCGTCCCTTAAATGACGGGGCGCGCCAAAAGTGCCTCAGGGGTTCTTCCGATCGCGAAAATAATGGTCCCAGGCAATTCCCCGGGTCGATATCTAGCCGCACCACCACTAACTTCACACGTGCCTCACATCCCTCATCCCTTAATCGTCCCTTAAACGACGGGGCGCGCCAAAAGTGCCTCAGGGGTTCTTCCGATCGCGAAAAGAATGGTCCCAGGCGATTCCCCGGGTCGATATCTAGCCGCACCACCACTAACTTCACACGTGCCTCATATCCCTCATCCCTTAATCGTCCCTTAAATGACGGGGCGCGCAAAAAGTGCCTCAGGGGTTCTTCTGATCGCGAAAATAATGGTCCCAGGCGATTCCCGGGTCGATATCTAGCCGCACCACCACTAACTTCACACGTGCCTCATATCCCTTATCCCTTAATCGTCCCTTAAACGACGGGGCGCGCCAAAAGTGCCTCAGGGGCTCTTCCGATCGCGAAAAGAATGGTCCCAGGCGATTCCCCGGGTCGATATCTAGCCGCACCACCACTAATTTCACACGTGCCTCATATCCCTTATCCCTTAATCGTCCCTTAAATGACGGGGCGCGCCAAAAGTGCCTCAGGGGTTCTTCCGATCGCGAAAATAATGGTCCCAGGCAATTCCCCGGGTCGATATCTAGCCGCACCACCACTAACTTCACACGTGCCTCACATCCCTCATCCCTTAATCGTCCCTTAATCGACGGGGCGCGCCAAAAGTGCCTCAGGGGTTCTTCTGATCGCGAAAATAATGGTCCCAGGCGATTCCCCGGGTCGATATCTAGCCGCACCACCACTAACTTCACTAACTAGCGATCAGAAGAACCCCTGAGGCACTTTTGGCGCGCCCCGTCATTTAAGGGACGATTAAGGGATAAGGGATATGAGGCACGTGCGAAGTTAGTAGTGGTGCGGCTAGATATCGACCCGGGGAATCGCTTGGGACCATTCTTTTCGCGATCGGAAGAACCCCTGAGGCACTTTTGGCGCGCCCCGTCATTTAAGGGACGATTAAGGGATGAGGGATGTGAGGCACGTGTGAAGTTAGTGGTGGTGCGGCTAGATATCGACCCGGGGAATTGCCTGGGACCATTATTTTCGCGATCGGAAGAACCCCTGAGGCACTTTTGGCGCGCCCCGTCATTTAAGGGACGATTAAGGGATAAGGGATATGAGGCACGTGTGAAGTTAGTGGTGGTGCGGCTAGATATCGACCCGGGGAATCGCCTGGGACCATTATTTTCGCGATCAGAAGAACCCCTGAGGCACTTTTGGCGCGCCCCGTCATTTAAGGGACGATTAAGGGATAAGGGATATGAGGCACGTGTGAAGTTAGTGGTGGTGCGGCTAGATATCGACCCGGGGAATCGCCTGGGACCATTCTTTTCGCGATCGGAAGAACCCCTGAGGCACTTTTGGCGCGCCCCGTCATTTAAGGGACGATTAAGGGATGAGGGATATGAGGCACGTGTGAAGTTAGTGGTGGTGCGGCTAGATATCGACCCGGGGAATCGCCTGGGACCATTATTTTCGCGATCAGAAGAACCCCTGAGGCACTTTTGGCGCGCCCCGTCGTTTAAGGGACGATTAAGGGATGAGGGATATGAGGCACGTGTGAAGTTAGTGGTGGTGCGGCTAGATATCGACCCGGGGAATCGCCTGGGACCATTATTTTCGCGATCAGAAGAACCCCTGAGGCACTTTTTGCGCGCCCCGTCATTTAAGGGACGATTAAGGGATGAGGGATATGAGGCACGTGTGAAGTTAGTGGTGGTGCGGCTAGATATCGACCCGGGGAATCGCCTGGGACCATTATTTTCGCGATCAGAAGAACCCCTGAGGCACTTTTGGCGCGCCCCGTCGTTTAAGGGACGATTAAGGGATGAGGGATGTGAGGCACGTGTGAAGTTAGTGGTGGTGCGGCTAGATATCGACCCGGGGAATTGCCTGGGACCATTATTTTCGCGATCGGAAGAACCCCTGAGGCACTTTTGGCGCGCCCCGTCATTTAAGGGACGATTAAGGGATAAGGGATATGAGGCACGTGTGAAGTTAGTGGTGGTGCGGCTAGATATCGACCCGGGGAATCGCCTGGGACCATTATTTTCGCGATCGGAAGAGCCCCTGAGGCACTTTTGGCGCGCCCCGTCATTTAAGGGACGATTAAGGGATAAGGGATACCTGCTAGGGCAAAATTAATGTCATATTCGTGCTCCCCGTCCCCGAATTGACCAGATATGACGTTTTCAAGTGATTCGGTACTCGACGCTGAATACGAATCCGAATCCGACGCCAACATCACGCACATGTGGAAATCCAGGACCCCCAGCAGGGCGCGGGTTAAAGACATTATCTGTGATCAAAACTAACACGAAAGAAATCAAAAAAACGCGTTTGCAAGCTTTTCGTGGTTTCAAACGTTCAAACATGTGATTTGATGCTGCCCCCATGCATTAGGGTGGGTGTCAAGGTCACCTGAAGGTCAGGTAAGGTCATTGACCTTTGGTGACCTCGGTTCACTTTTTCGAGTTTTACATGTTTCTAGGCTAGTTTTTGGAGCTGGATTCGAATTTAGCAACCATTTGAACATTTACGAAGTAGTTTTGTGCCTTCGTAAAATGTTACGAAGCTGTCAGAGGCGGATGAGAGGTACTACGAATACCCGTCACGACCCCTACCGGTTGACCTGACCTGACCTTACCCAACCTGGTCTAAACGCTTCACGACATCATCTATGATTAAAACTTACACGATATTCGTGATCAGCACCCCGGAAAACCACTTAGCAGCCACACTTTACGACTTTCTAACAGGTCCCGATATTCCCGATTTTTGGGTCATTGACCTGACCTGGAAGGTCAACCTATGACCTAGGACCTTAAAATTGGGTATCATTAGCTTCCTCTCGTGACGTACAACACGCTCGTTTTTTCCGCGAAGCTCTAGCTCCATCAGGGGCCAAACGCGAGGGGGGGTCGTACCAACCCCCCTTGTGCCGTCGAAGGACTCAAATGGCCTGTGCCGGCGAGGGTTAACCCGCGCACCGACGGGGGGGGGGCGGTTATCCGCCCCCCCCCCCCTGAGGTTTTTCGTGAATAGCGGGAAAACCGCGGCGCGTAGCGCCGCGAAATTTGATATGACTATTCTCTCATCAATTTTACACATGGTGTGCAAGTTTGAACCTCCTAACTTTTAAGGTCAGGTCACCAGGTCACTTCGAATGACCCAACCTCAAGTCACCTGTTTGCAACTTTGTCCCCGTGTCAGAGCTACAGTAGATGGCGGAGGCCTTTGAAAGTCGCAGGATGTTATTAGGTCATTGGTAGCTACAATTTGTATATCTCGGAGTTTTGATATCGATGACCTAAGGTCAGGTCAATTTCTCAACCTCCCCATTATAAGTCAATGGGGAAAAATCAACTCCCTGTTTTTCCCACTAAAACGCGTCGGAATGGCGCCATATACCATACATGACTTCATATACGATCAACCCTCCCTACCTTGAGGCCTGTTTTGCTGTTGGGCAGCTGTAAGGTCATGTGACGTCATCAAAGGTCACCAAAGGTTTTTTGCCAATAACTCCTTACAGGAACAAGACACAGCCGCGTGGATGGTCTCATTGTGTTCAGCTCGTCAAGGCGCATCGAATGATATACATGATGACCTCGAGGTCACGTGACCTAAGGTCAACCTTTGCCCTTGACCTTTCGAGGTCAACATATATATGATTCGACGCGGATTGACGAGAGGATCACGATGATGCCCTTAGTTTATTCCTAGCTTGGCTAATTCGAAAGTTTTTCGAGAAAGACTCTCACCATATCTAGCGCCGCCATTTTGACTTTTTTGACCCCTGTGACGTCATCTTTGACCTGACCCGAAAATGACCTTTGTAAAAATTGTAGACCTTGTCCGTGCGTACCCCATGCCGTTTACCGCTTGTCGCTATCTTGCTTCGTTCTCGAGATCTCAGGGGGGGTGGTATGACCGCCCCCCCCCGTCGGTTCTAAGTTGGCGCGGACCCCCGTCGGTGCGCGGGTTAAGCTGATCCTCAAGTACCTATGTGTTTGTCTCTTCCTTATTGTCGTTTGATAAATTCCATTTATCCTACCTGTCAGTGGCACCACAGGCCTGACAGGAGCACCATCGGCCTAGCAAAAGCACTACAGGTCTTCCAGGGGCACCACAGACCTGCCAGGGGCACCAGAGGCCTGCCAGGGGCACTATCGGCTTTGCAGGGGAACCACCGGCCTCGCAAGGGCACCATGAGCCTGTCAAGGGCTCCACAAGCCTGTCGTTGGCACTTTAGGATTGTCAGGGGCACCACAAACCTGTCAAGGGCACCTGCGTTCTAACAGGGACACAACAGGCTCGCCAGGGCCACCACAGACCTGCCAAGGCCCAGGGACACCACAGGCCTAGCAAGGACACCACACGCCTGTCAGGGGCACCGCAGGCCTGTCAGGGCCCATGGGCACCTAAGTCATGTCAGGGCCCACCGTAGGCTTGTCAGGGGGCAGGGTAGGTCGGAACCGCAGTCTTTCCAGGGGCACCAGCGGCCTAGCAGGGGCACCAGTCATCACATGACTAACCAAAAATAAAGAAAATAAAAAAAACTGAAAATAGGGCACCACCAAAATTAAGTGGCCGAAATCCACCCACCCCCCCCCCCCCCAGTGGGGCGCGTTATAGAAAGACCCCAGTGGGGCGCGGGTTAAGCTGGTACCGAAATAATTGTTTTACCATGCATTGACAAATCAATTGCTCAAGCTTCAAACCAACCGAAATATAGCCCCGTGGGCCGTATTTTTTTTTTTTGGGGGGGGGGGGCCCTTCGGCATGGGGGGCCCAGTTCGAAGGTCGTGCCCCCCCCCCCCCATTCAAAAATCCTGTGTGCGCGCCTGCCGGTGGTTGCTCCCTGACAGCGAGAGGCAGGGCATTGAAAGCCGACACAGCACGGTACAAAAATCTCCTTCGGCCGGACTCGGACCTTATCCGTGGAAGAGCGAGGTCTGCGTCCTGCCGTGTGTTGCGCTCTCTCCCCTCTCCTACTGTGGAGAGCTGCTCGGCGATATCCCGATGAGCGCCGGTCACCAACATGCGCTTGAGTAGGCACAGAGTGTGGTAGGTCACCAGTTCACGAGCCGGGAGCCAGGTGAGAGTTATGAGTGCGTCACTCACGCGGTCATGCTTGCGCCGCCCCGTGATAACTCGTGCGCCGAAGTTAATCACCTTTTGAACACGAGACATGTTTTTGGCGACCGCAGTACCATAGACACTGATACAATATCTCACGGTTGACAGAACCAATGCGTTGACAATAGTGATAAGAGTCTCTTTCGGTAGTCTATATCTGGCATGACTAAGACCTATAAGAAGACCAGTGCATCGTCCGACAAGCTGATCTATATGGTACTCATAAGACAGCGTGCGGTCCATCACCACGCCCAAGTTTTTGACGCGATCACTCTCGTGGATGGTACTGCCGCTCACGGTAAGGGTAACAGGCGGAACACTTCGCAACATTTGGCGCGTACCCAAAAATATAAGCTGCGTCTTGCTGGAGTTCAGTTTCAAGGAATTTTGCATAAACCAGCGATGCAGGGTGTTTAGTGCACACTCCATGCGATGAACCAGTGATGCGATGTCACTTTTTCTGCCCGTAACGAGGAGCTGAGTTAAGTATCATCAGCGTATTGAACGATGGTCACCTCGCTCTCTACGTACAAACTGATGTCGTTCGAGTACACGGTGTACAACAAAGGTCCGAGCGAGGTACCTTGGTACACTCCAATCGGGTTTCTCATCGGTTTGGAGGTCACCTGTTCGTTCTGTGGCGACCTCATCCGAACGAATTGAAAATGATCCGAAAGGTAACTTTGGAACCACTCAGTGTTCACTCCATAAAGTTCAAGTTTTTGAAGCAGTTTGGCGTGATTCACATCAAAACATTTACTCAGGTCTAACAAGACAAGAAGACAGATATGACCCTGATCCATGGCCTGATGGATGCGATCGGTAATTTGAATAAGTGCCGTTTCGGTAGAATAGTTTCGGCGAAAGCCATGTTGGGCGGGAGCAAGAAGGCAGTTGTTGACGAAGAAAGAGTACAACTGTTCGTGAACTAGCCGTTCTATGATCTTTGAGAGACAGGGCACAAGCGATATAGGGCGAAAACTAGATGGGTCGGTGAGAGCACCGACTGACTTGTAAATGGGCTGTATCACGGAGACTTCCACGGCGTAGGTACTGTACTGGTGACCAAACTAGTGTTAGTTACGCAAAGGATCACATGTGCTATCGCGTCAAAGCAGGATTTCAAAAAATTCATCGTAATCCCGTCTGCATCACACGCCCCGCTGCCGGTCATGCACAGTACCGTCCCAGCCAGCAATTCGGTTGGGGAAAGTGCGGGGACAGTGTTGGGGAAAGCTTGGGGAGAACGTACAATTCCCCTATCGGATCGGGGAACGGTCCGTGTTCCCCATCCCTTCCCCGACTGTATCGGTAATGTGTTCAAAAGACATGGGGAAATCACACCGATCCCCGTACGGGGAAAGAGCAGCATTCCCCAATCAAACTCCACTGTTGGGGTTCGGTCGGGTAAAAGATCAGATTCCCCGTACGGGGAAGGGTGCGTTATCCCCGACCCATTTTCTAGAACAGTTTGATTGGGGAAAAGTAGGGGAACTGTTGAAATTCCCCGCTCGGGATTTTACACTTAATCCCCAGACGAATCCCAACCGCCAGTAGGACGTCTTGAGATCGACTTCCAGCATGTAATATTCAATAAAGAAAAATTGAATCTTGGGAATGTTAAAAGCAGTCTAAGGAGCAGTTCTAGAGCTATAGGCTCATGCATCGATTGAAGGGAGATATAATAAATAAAAATATAACGACATAACGATTTTTTATAATCGTTTTCATGACAGGTGATCTGGCGAATGCATCAAACAGTGACCAAATTTGCACCAAATCTCTTTTTCATATCTTCATATCATATAGGTACCTATTTATTTCAGTGTTTTAATCGAAAATAATGTCTGATAATTTTATCAAATCGGCACCGTATCTGGACCAAATGTCTACCAATTGTGTACCAGTTACCTATCATGAAAACGGTTATTCGCAGACATTTGATTGTAGACATTGGATCTATGTAATTTTCGACCTAAAAGAGAGGAAAAGCCGTCTTGGTTTACGGGGCCTGCTAAGCCGTGTGGATGAGGACACGCATACGCCATTACTTTGAACGAACGTTGGTGCCCTTATTTCATGAGGTAAACACAACTTTGACAACTTTCAGGATCTATGTTTCTTCTCGCACTGCTGTGGCATAAACATTACGTTTTCTTTCTTCTGTCATCACTCATCGCATTGAAATTACAAAAGCATCAAAATTTCAACAACACACTGCTTACGACTTAGAAGTGTCGCCTCAACGCAGCGAGGGGAGGGGAGGGAGGGGTAGCAACGGCCGGCCGCCGTCGCACCGTGGGGACTTATGCCATCGTAGCACGACATAAGTGGCAAATACGAGTATTTTGATATCCACTTTTTTGTCATCCATTTCACGTAGAATTGCCCAGTGCATCCATACCCGACCTTAAATCCTTTCAAAAACGATTGCTTACACCTCAAAACACCTCTCAAAGTGTAGCATTGCGCTGACCAGCATCCTGCTTCCCGGATATAGCGAAAAAACACATGACAATGAAACGCCCGCTCACTCGTTTTCCTGAACAGCAGCTTAAAGTTGCGATATGTTTTCATTATCTGTGTTTAATGAGGAAGATGATGGTATACACGAAAATTTCCAAACATCAACCAATAGTATCATTTTTGAAGGAAATACTAAAAATGTTAAAATGTTTTTGATTCCGGGAGTTGAATCAGCAAACTGTTACCCTACAAAGTTTGATACGGAGTGGTACGCGTGGAAACACATATCAAAATGTTCTCCAATAATTTCTGCATCGGGGGCAACTCTCATTTTTTGCCGAAATTTGCCTAAACCAGTCACTATGAGACGTCAAAGCAGACGGTGACGCGTGGTTTCTTACGCCCCGCCGGGCTGCGCCGCGGCGGGTTACCCGACCGCGGCACAGCGCCTGGGGGGTTTCCGGTCAGTAGGGGTTGGGAAGAGGGAGGGAGGGGGTGATACCATGTTGACGTTGTTATTTGGCATCGCCAAATATTGTTTTTGGATAAAACAACAACGCTGTTGCAACGCTGCGTCTACATTACTGGCTCCTACAGTCAATGTTCACCTTATGAAGCTTCAGTTATAGAGCTTTGATGTAGGCAAATCGAAAACTGATATAACTTCGTAAAGTGGGGTGTAGGTTTTGGGGGTGGTGATCACGAATTTCATGTTAGTTTTGATCAATGATGATCTTTTTCATGCAAGGTCGGGTCATGCTAGGCCCGACGATTAGATGCCCTGCCGCCTATCCATAATAGGCAGGTGTCAATCACTACTAATGGCTCCGTAACAGGTTACGTAAGCACCAAAACGTCTTAATAAAGGTTTTAACGGGTGTTAAATTCGAAATTATCTTCAAGCACTCATCTAGAAAAATGTTTACTCGGAAAGGTTAACTAAGGTCATCTAAGCTAAATGACCTCGACCTAACCTTCACATGACCTTAAAAATGCCAGGAACAAACAGCATTTCATATGTTGGAGCGTTAGCAACCACAACAAGCGCCGATAATGTGCGCTCACATGCGCCAAATCGATAGCAGCCTAACCTGGTCGGGAGAAACAGGTCATATGTCAAACCTTATGAAAGTCAAGGTCATGAACTTTTCAGTTCATGTATAAAATTGACCAACTCCAAGGTATAAAAAGTTTCGTCGCGTTCCACCACGCTTTGCTTGAGTAAGTTGCGAAAAACCGAGGAGGAGGATCTGTTCGACCCCCTCCCCTTCAAGTGCAAGGCTTCACAAGGTTAAGTCCGAAATGTCTTTTGATTATTGGGCTAAGCACGAGCAAATACCTATTTCTAAAAACAATTGTAGCTTCATTCCACTTCTTGAACACTTCCACGCCCACGATGCATTGCTAGCCGAAGACGACTTGGCGCTAAGTCTATGGGGAGGGGTGGGGGGAGGGATGGATGCAACAAGGGAGCCAACCATGTTGTCTGGGATCAGTAACCATTAGCCCAACCATTTGACGGCGAAATAAAGCGAGTAAAAGTAGCGTAGGGTGCGATATGAATTAAGTCGTGCTAGGATGGACAAAGTCCCCACAGTGCGTCGGTTCCGTCCGCACATCTGGTTGAGGGGCGTCTCCTGTCGCCATCTGTCATCGTGAATGGGGCCGTGCTGACGCGTCAGACGGGACGAACGGGGGAAGTCGGTCCAGAGTCACTGCGCCGCGCGGTTGTGTGAGCAAGCCGTGGGCTAGGTACCGCTCCAGGTCAGACAATGGTTGGCACTGAAGAGTGCGGTGACACTACAGAGCTGTGAACGAAGACGGTGAACGGCGAGATGTGGTGACCGCTTGACTGACCTGAGCCCAAAGTCGTGATCTACCGCTGGGGTCAGTGCGTGAGAAGCTGGACTCGGCAACAACGGAGGACGCAGATCGACGAGGAAGATATGCTGTGTTGGTAATGAACTAAAGCACTTAATTGTAACGAATCATGATAGATATAAAATGACGATGATACTAACTCAAATTTATTGTAAAAGACAAAGCTTCCGATACACACAATATCTTGATCACTGTCTAGGGTATGCAGAATATGACGTAAAAATGACTGAGGTCATCAACCTCCGTCTGAGATTATCCTTAAATTGCCCGGACAATATAATGTCATCAGCCTAATGCTTTATCTGCTTCTGTTCTAGAGGGACGTCTGCCGGTTACGACCGGAAGGCTTCCGACGGACTTGGCAGAACCCACACCAGCAGTATGAACCCGGCGTGGAGTTAATGCGTAATTGCTCGCATGAGCAACCGAAGAGCGACTTCCAGGCGAAGCTGGTAAGCAGTTTATGGGGGTGGGGGTTAGCTTAGAGCTGTTGAACAACCTGTCCTTCACCCAAGTCTAAAGGCTGAGACACACTCTTTCTACAGCCAGAAAATCTCATGCGAGAGCCCATTAATTAAATACATGAAATCACGATCGCTTACAGGGATGTGCGAACGATTGACGCGATTGTAATAAATACATGTATTTGAATAGGCTTTCGCATTCCATTTTTTTTTTGTCTTCGGAAAGAGCCTGTTTCAGCAGCTCTACTAGACAGCTCTGTGAAAGGAACTTCATTGTTATCTTGATAAACTAGCAACCGATTTTAATTGTCAAACGGCGTTCATTTATCTGTCAAGTGCTTTCGCGAGGAACTTCGTAAGGCGTAATATAGACGTAAAACATTTATTACCTAATGACTTTCCTGGAATGAGAAATGTTTAGAAGTACAAATTTAATTATTGAATATTTATTTCCTCTTTTAATTAACTATTCAAAGTATATCACATTCATTTTTAAGCACTTTTCGTGGGAAAAAGCTATAAATAAGTGTAATTTCATAAAATGGCATTCAACATGATTTAGCGTAAGCTGAAGTTTCCATAAAAGGACATTTCATGTAGTAGCTAACTGTAAAACCTGATTGATATACCTACAAGTGCACATTTTTTGTTTTTGTCCACAGCCGCAGAATTCCTGGAGATGCGCTGGGACATGGATCATAGCAAGGTGGCTCTCAGCGGCAGCTGACCGCTGAGATGTGTCTGAAACAGCCAGAAGGAAGACTCGAGTTGTGGATCCAGGGCACTACTGAACGGAAGGCCGGACCAGCTGTAGGGAGACTACAGAAAAGCCGTCGTTCTCAATCTGCTGAACAGACTCCTACTGCAGAGGATCAACTGGGGTTCGACGTGTTAGAACTGGGGTTAGACCGGTTACCAGTGCTCGTGTTCGTCACCTGTTGTTTGTCACTGCTGCGCTGCTGCTGTAATGTTTGCCACCTGCTAAGCGTTCACAATGTATTTTAAGTGAATAATAACTTTTTTAGTGTTTGTCTTGATTTGTAACGAGTATATCAATTATCAAGCATGTTAACCTTTCATCAAATGAAGGACTCCACATAAAAATAGTATAGGCTGTGGTGGTACAGACACATACCATGCTTTGCCGACTGTTGTGTATTGATCTAGTCGTTGAAGCGTCCTGAAAGTCTGGAAATAAACAGGCATGGCCAAATGGATTGTTTCTAATTATTTTCCTGTGTGGTTTTATCGTTTCTCTATTGCGGGGAAACAAGTGGACAATTTTGTTTGTATGTAAACAAGTATGTTTATACAAATATTTGTATGTTTACAGACAAAATAAATAGTCATTGTCAATTTTAATGGGACCCGATTTGTTTCCCAGTGCGGTTTATTACTGGCTTCTCCGTACGGGGAAAAAAGCAGACAAGGCAGTGGGGCCATTGCCAAGTCGGGGAACGGCCGGGGCTCGCGCGGGGAAAAGGTCTGGGAACGTTAGGGGAAAATCACGGTTTCCCCGATCGGGGAAGGTCTCCAGCAAGTATAAACCCGTATAGCCGGGTGGGGGAATGTGCGGGGCTCGCACAGGATCTTCTTGGGGAAAATGTTCGATAACCCCGTACGGGGAACCGACCTTATAAGGTCGGACCTTATAAGGTCGGTAACAACGGGTTTTAACCATAGTCGGCGCGGGGGTAGCCTGGGGGACGTTTGGGGAACGCTTGGGCAGTTATACCGTTTCCCCGTACGAATCCCGCACAAAGTTCCCCGTACAAAGTGTCTCAAATCCCAAGCGAACGCTCCGTTTTCCCCAAGAGAACGGTTGGGGTTTCCCCGAGCCTGCCCCAAGCTCGCCATAGGCCTTCCCCGTACGGGGAAAGCTCCGATTTGCTGGCTGGGGTAGCACGCAGCTCTCCCATAGTGGCAGGTCTCACACGGAACTGAGCGGTGGAGACACGGAGGAGTCGAACAGGCAGCTCACGGAAATCGGGAGGACGCGCGACAGTAACAGATTGGGCCGTTTTTACACCGATCTCCGTAAAAAACGCATTCAAGGCGTCAGGGGCCACATCCGGTAGTTTGTGGCCGGCGGCCATTCCGCTTATAATGTCCCGCACGCAACGGAACATGGCCGATCGTCCCGCCTCAGAGATCCGGCGTCTGACGTCCTCCCTCGAGTCGCGCTGGATGGCCGCACGCGCCTGGCAGTTTAGTTCGCGGTACGCCGTCTCGTCTCGCCCGCCGGCGGGCCATGATACGGCGGGTTCCGTCTGACACGGGCGGCGCGTCCGGGTTCCTGATTCTGAAGCGGCGAAGGGGCGCGTGGACCTCGAGTGTGCGCAGTAGACAATGTATGAAATAGTCATGCTGACGAGCGACATCGTCAGTGACGACTTGTTCCATAAACGCGAAAGAGGTGCTGCGGCACAGTATAACTGCAGGCGCTCTTCTGTCCTGCCATCTATTGATGAAAGATAAAAAACAGTGATTGTGCGGCACAGTATCACCGTGGATGTTAGCACTCATCCGTGGCCGTTACCTGCGTGTGGTTCATTTATTACATCCAGTGGCCAAGTTGTTGACATGCAGATGTAGGTCCTCTCCCGATCGGTTGCCTGGCTGGTGGGATATTGGACCGAAACCACACCCGTGTCAATGTTGCGGCGAATTTCGACGGGCAAAATTGAAAATTGGAAAAGTCAACCCACCCGTAACCGATTGAAAGTTGTCAGTTATCGGTCTTTGAGCAGGAAGAAAAATCACGGAAAATGTTAAAAATCACATTTTCCAACTTATAAAGACACCCTTCATGCTTCGTGCACGTCAAATGAAATCACTGTGCCGCTCTCCGATCTGCACATGCTGTTAGATAGCCCCACCAATGCTCTATACGTCAGCGGTTGCCCAATGTCGATCGGACGCTGCGTTCCCGTTTTATTGGTCCGGGAAGTGACCTGCGCCGCCCGCTTTACGTCATTTCGACGGAAGCGATACAGATCCGAAGGTTTCGATTTTTTAATGGCAAAACTGGCGCCTTGTGACAGATGTGGCGCATTGCGGCAAACGCGGTGCATTGGTCTGATCATACCATATTTGAAAAAGTTATCGACATTGTGCGATTTGCGACAAAAATGGCGCTTTGGACAAATGTGGCACATTACGGCAAACGCGGTGCATTTGTGTAAGCGCATTAAAACTGTCTTCATTTACCGAAAATCAACACCTTCATTCGCATCTGTTTATCGAAATAATAGCTGAAATCCGCAAATGAGAAGCATCCGCCGCCGATCGTCATGCATTTTATTGTCAAAGGCGATTGAACCCGGCTGCCGATGCCTTGAAGCAAGCTTGAGAGCCGAGCAAAATTTGGAGAAAATGCGCCTTTTTCCAGCGCGTGCCACGTGCAAACCATCCACCCCTCGAGACTCGAAACACGCCACTGCACGTGCGCGTGACGTCATCAACACTGTGTGCAAATTTCAGCCCCATCGAACGCACCGTTTGACCTGCGCACGGCGTCAAAGCACCCCTCTGCACGGTGCAAACACACAGACAGAAACACAGAGTTTCATTCTACAAATAGTATAGTAGACAATAGACATCCAGTGCCGTATCCACAATCTTGAGATTCTCTTTACTTTAAGGCCGCCCCACACTGGACCTCGCATGCGGGTTACGAGTTGCGGGTTTTGAGTCTGCGGGCATAATACAAATTCAGAGTGATTAGACCGTTCCCTTATGGTAACTTCATGAATGATGTGAAGCTGGTACACCTTCAGAAAATTGTATATAGTCGCAATACCAGCGCAACGAACCAAAATTCGACTCCAACGAAAAACCCGCAAGGCTCGCAGAACTCGCAGACCTCGCAGCGAGGAAAGTCGAAAGTTGACTCAAAATCAACTTTTGGAATGCGATGCAAGGATGCTCGCATGCTAAAAACACGCAGACTCGCTTGTTTGATGGCAGTGTGGGTCGCTCACCATCACATGAATTCTTATATATTACTGACTGGGCCGACGAAAGTATTTGGAAACGAGGTTTGAAAATTGACGGAGGCCCGAGTGCGGAGCACGAGGGCCGGAGTCAAAGTTTGCAAGCCGAGTTGCAAGGTCAGTAAGATTTGCAAGGTCAGTAAGATTTTTCCTACATGCCGCATTTACACTTTTCCCCATTTACACGCAGACCGGCCTCTGCCAAGCGTCCCAACACGGTCCGGAGGGCGGAGTTATGACTCTCCTCGTCGGAGCCAGCCACAACCAAATCGTCCAAGAACACTCCCACTCCCGGGATACCACCCAGCAGAGTCTCTATCGTGCGTTGAAATAGTGACACGGCCGACGCGTAGCCAAAACTCAGACGCCGTGGCCTCAGTAACCCCCTGGGGGTATTTACTGTCAGATACTCTCGAGATCTCTCGTCTAACACAAGCTGGTTGTACGCGCTCTTTAGGTCCAACTTTGAAAACACAGTGCAGCCACACAGCTTTGAAAACAACTCCTCGACCCGCGGTAGGGGATATTGTTCTACTTTCGCTGCGCGATTTACTGTGAGCCGATAGTCCCCACAAATTCGGATCCCCCCTTCCGCTTTGGGGACCACCACCGGCGGAGCAGCCCACTTACTGTGACGTACCGGCTCCCACAGTCCAAGTTGAACCTGCTTCTCCAGCTCCTTGTCGACAGCTTCCCGGTAAGCCAGCGGGACAGTGCGCGGCTTAAAGAAGCGCGGCTGCACGTCCGGGTCGACATCGATGGTGACCTCACCGCCCCGGTAGCACCCCAGCTCGTCCCGGAACACCTCCGGGAACTCCTCCAGTATGGGCTGCACCGAACACGGCGGCGCCACGCGACACACTGAGGGCCAGTCAAGCCGGATGTGACTGAGCCAGTTACGGCCAAACAGGCATGGCCCGCTCCCCTTCACCACGATCAGTGGCAGGCGTGTCGTATTCCCGCCGTACTCCACGCTCACCATCGCCTGCCCCCGCACGGACAGCAACTCACCGCTGTAAGTCTTAAGCGACACACCGCACGGCTCCAGGGCTGGTCCTCCGTCGGGCCACAGGTGTCGAAACACCGCGTCGGAGCACACGGAGAGCGCGGCTCCCGTGTCCAGCTCCATATCCACCGCGCGGCCGTCTAGGCCCACTCTCACCATCAGCGGCGGCCGCCGCTCGCACACACCTGGCCGCACACTGAACAAGGCATATGCCTCATCGCACATCTCACTACTCTCGGGGGCCGGCACCTCCCGGCGCGGCCGCGGTAGCACGTCACTCGAGTCCTCCTCCGTCGGTGCCGCCGCAGCTGACGTCTCCCCATCGGCTGACAACTGGCGCAGATGCTGCTGGCTCCATCTCCCGCAAGCAGCTCTGATGTGGCCCCGCCTTCCGCAGGCAAAGCAGAACTTCCCGCGAAACGGGCATGACGCTGCAGAGTGGCGCTTCAGGCAGCGGCTGCACTCCTCCCGCGCTGGAAACCCCGATGCTGATGCAGCAGGCGGCGGCCGCGGCGGCCGGGCACCGCCGCCGGGACCACCAGCGCGCCCCTGCAGCCGGTGCACCGCCGGCTCAGAAGAGACGCCACCCGAGGCCTGACCGCTGAGCTCCGCAGCGCTGGCAGCTGCCGACTCATGTGCCTGAGCAAGTTCCAGTGCTTTGTTGAGCGTCAACTTACTCTCGCTGAGAAGACGTGACTGCAACCGTTCGTGGTTAATACCACACACGAGTCGGTCGCGCAGCATTTCCTCCAAAACGTTCGCTGCAAACTGGCATGGCTTGGCCAGCTTGCGTAGCCGGGCCAAAAATGTGCTCACACTCTCCTGATCGGACCGCTGACACGTGTGAAAACGATAACGGGCCACAATCACTGATGTTTGCGGCTCATAATGAGTTACCAGCGTTTTCACTAGATCTTCGTAAGTGCACTCACTCACATTTGCTGGTGCAATCAAGTCTTCAAGAAGACCGAAAAATCTGGCTCCCACCACGCTCAGAAATACGGCACGCCCCTTGTCTTCCTGAGCTGCACCGGTGATACCGTTGGCTATAAAATATTGCTCTAGCCGTCTTCAATAGGCTCCGAAAGACTCCAAATTCGAGTCAAACTCGGGTGCCTTGCCCACACACGCCATGACCGCGCGTGGCTCGCACGTCCCTCGTCGCCAATGTTGAAACTCGGCGTTCCCGTTCTAGACTGATTGTATTGGCGGCCGCAGACACGACACGGGCAAGGCCAGGGGCGGCCTGAGGCGATATGGCACCGGCCCGGTGCACCTGGGCGGTCGCCCGGCCGGTTCGGGTGCACCAGCATGGCGCACCCCAGCAGCGCATACGGTCACTTTACTACACCGCATACCTGCTAAGTGGTTTCGACAGGTTTTGGTGATACTTCTATACGATTGTTTTGTCCATAATTTCCGAACAAAGACTGCGCTACTGCTGTGGATAAAGCTTTAAAGGAAATTTATACATCAAAACTCCTTACTTCAAAAAGAATCGCGTCTGAAAACATCAACTCAGAATGGCACTACAAGTGGATATCCGAGGAACATAATACATAAATGAATTGCCACGACATGAGAACAAGAATAAGGTATAATATTCCTAGTGATTAAACGTGAATTTTCCAGTGTTCTTGCAAGAATCTTTGCTTTATTTATGTAATCGTACTTTGTTGATACCCTATGGCTAAACTTCGTGAAATACATTATATTTTCCATATTTTACATGTTCGTTTCGAGGAAAGGACTACAAACTTTTGTACAAAATATTTCAAAACCATTGATAAGCAGAGCAGTTATTGTTTACCAAAAAATGTTAGTTTTCTAATTTTACGAGGCAAATATCATGCAATACCTAATGATGTCATTTATACATTCCCTGTCAATTAAACCTCTGGACTAATGCGATCAATGCGATAAACCAGGGGGCGTCGAAGTCTAGTTCCTACCAAACTGGCACTCCCATGCCTACGTCACCACGAGGACGCCCGAGGGCATTTACATGTTGAAGATAGGGAAATTGCCATAGTTTAGAGCCGCCTGGAGGGCAACCTTGAGATAGCTGATAATGTAAATGCGTGCCAATATGATCATCAATATGTTATTTATCCAAATCCAGGGCCAATTAATCGATATCTTGTCACGTTTTCCAGTGGTGATGCGCTAACTTTCGTGGATCTTGCTGCCAATAAGGGTGTTTCATAGTGCGATTCAGCCGCATTATCGACTTTAATGCCATAAACCGCCACGGAACATATGATTTGCAGCTCCCTGGCGTGATAGCTGCCAGTAGGGCTCCGGAGTCGGAGTCATGAAGTCGGTCGGAGTTGACAGTTCTGACCTGAGTCATCGAGTCGGAGTCAGAGTCGATTTTAAAAGCTGGAGTCTGAGTCAGTCACCGAAATTCGATCCCCTCCGCAAACCTTTCAGGGTTCCGTTATTCCGTAATCGGAGTTGTAGTCGGTCCGAGTCGACAGTTCTGACCAGAGTCAGAGTCAGAGTCGATTTTGAAAGCCAGAGTCGGAGTCGGAGTCACCAAAAATCCATTGCCTCCGCAGACCTGCTAGGGCTGTGGAGTCGGAGTCGGTCAGAGCCGACATTTGAAATCAAAGTCAGAGTTGATTTTTGAAAGTCTGAGTCAGAGTCGGAGTCATCGAGAAACCCATGGACGATCCGCAGTGCCATGCAGTAAGTGCGCTGACGATCGATGCCCTGAATTGCCTATGATTTATGAATTGAATGAATAGATGGCAATTAATTAGGTACCTTCTATTATTCATCCCTTCCCACTTGGAGGACTTACTTTCAGTAGAGAAAGACGCATTATTTGTTTGTTTATTTATTGACAAATATTTTTTGAGCAGTTAGGGATACAGACACAAAACACAATGATAGCACCTCGCTGGTGCAAATCATTGCTAACCTACATAGATGTTGAAATGTGTTGCCATTGAAGAATCTACTGATTTTCCTGGCGACTCTCGTTTTCAAGTAACTACTGGTCTTGTAAGATCTCTTGATTGATCACCGTCTGACGTCTAGTTCCAAGGTTTTCTGAAAGCTAATCAAACGTTCCCATGGCTGCTCGATGGCATGGCGCTTGCTGGTTCTGGGTTCTTAATTTGTGGTTCTTGCATCTGATCCTGTTGCTTCATGTTCCATCACATCACATTAAATTTCTTATGGAACAGACACTTCTACCTTTTATTTCACTATCAGTCGACTTGCATTTACCCATGTGGCCTGCTGGCCCTTTTATTTCCACGACAGAATCTACCAATTATTGAAAAAGCCTCGGATAAAAAAGCAAGAAAAGTATGTCAAGTTAAATAATTGCGACAGTCCTAAAAAACCAGAAAAAAATATCAAAAAGCCTACCCATCTCACTTCCCTCACTTCATAACAAAACAAAAACCACGCAGCAAAACATCCGAAAGAGTCCTTAGCAACGCCTTAGCAACGCACTTGTCTGAAGTGCGCAATATGTGTCACATCTGGAAAATTTAGTAGCTACTTGATTATTGAACTAGAGTTGGACTATATAAGCTAGGCTTTTATATATAAAATAAGTGTTTGCTTATCGAATTTATAGCAACTGGTTGCTTAACTTCGAAATAATGATTTATTACAGAAAAAGCTTGTTTGCGACATATTTGTAAAGAAACAACTGAAATAGCTTTGACTCGTACGCTATTCTAGTACATTTTTGGTAGAAAACTTCGTCCAACCTTATGTTTTAGGGCCTTGCGATAAACTATAATTTAGAGGTCATTGCCCTGGGCAGTAAACCCGGACAGTAAACTTGTGTTTCCTGCCCGGCCTATCAAATAACATGGCATTTTGAACACCTACAATTTCTTGGTCATAGTTTTACTGCCCGGCTCGTGCTGTGCTTAAGACATACCCCGGCATGTAGGAATTAATTTTCAAGAAACCCGAAAATGAAAAACTCGCAACCCGCATGCGAGGTCCAGTGTGGGGCGGCCTTTAGGGGATCCAGTGGAAACCGATTTCGACGCAAAACATTTAACTAAGGCAATTGCTCTCAAAAGCTGTTTTTTTTTTAGCTAGCTCCAATGTCTGCATGAGAGGACTCAGAATACACTGTGCTATCATCCTATCAAAATGCTATCTCAGATTTTCAAATGTATTACATTTCAAAATTTATATTTTATCTTTCTTTCCATTTTTTTTTTACTTGTCGAAAAAAAAAAACAGAATGCATGTGATAGAACACATACCCATGATATATACGAACAAGTTGAAGCCAGATATCTTTGAAAAATAGCCAAGTTAACCCGCGCACCGACGGGGGTCTGCGCCAACTTAGTACCGACGGGGGGGGGCGGATGACCGCCCCCCCCCTGAGATCTCGAGAACGAAGCAAGATAGCGACAAGCGGTAAACGGCATCGGATACGCACGGACAAGGTCTACAATTTTTACACAGGTCATTTTCAGGTCAGGTCAAAGATGACGTCACAGGGGTCGAAAAAGTCAAAATGGCGGCGCTAGATATGGAGAGGGTTTTTCTCGAATAACTTTCGAAGTAGTCAAGATAGGAACAAACTAAGGGCATCATCGTGATCCTCTCGTCAATCCGCATCGAATGATATATATGTTGACCTCGAAAGGTCAAGGTCAAAGGTTGACCTCAGGTCACGTGACCTCGAGGTCATCATGTATATCATTCGATGCGTCTTGACGAGCTGAACACAATGAGACCATCCGCGCGGCTGTATCTTGTTCCTGTAAGGAGTTATTAGCAAAAAACCTTTGGTGACCTTTGATGACGTCACATGACCTTACAGCTGCCCAACAGCAAAACAGACCTCAAGGTAGTGAAGGTTGATCGTATGTGAAGTCATGTATGGTATATGGGGCCATTCCAACCCGTTTTAGTGGTAAAAACAGGGAGTTGATTTTTCCCCCATTGACTTATAATGGGGAGGTCGCGAAATTGACCTGACCTTAGGTCACCGACATCAAAATTCCGAGATATACAAATTGTAGCTACTAATGACCTAATAACATCCTGCGACTTTCAAAGGCCTCCGACATCTACTGTAGCTCTGGCACGGTGACAAAGTTGCAAAAAAGTGACTTGAGGTTGGGTCATTCAAAGTGACTTGGTGACCTGACCTTAAAAGTTAGGAGGTTCAAACTTGCACACCATGTGTAAAATTGATGAGGGAATAGTCATCCCAAATTTCGCGGCGCTACGCGCCGCGGTTTTCCCGCTATCCGCGAAAAACCTCAGGGGGGGGGCGGATATCCGCCCCCCCGTCGGTGCGCGGGTTAAACGCATTAGGTATAGCAAAAATTTAACTATTATAATTTTCTTCAAATCAATATTTCAGTACGTATTTGACACTGTACAGCAGTAAACCTTCGCCCCAGTGGGGGGGGGGCATATGTTACCACCCTGTCGCGTTTTTCGCGTGTGAATAAAAAACCGCGGCGCGTAGCGCCGCGCCACTTAGATTTGTTTTTCGCACATCAATTTTGAACAATGTGTGAAATTTTTGACCCCAGGTCATGTCAGGTCAGGTCACCAGGTCAAGTTAACCCTATTAGTGGCAGGGGGGGGGTTGTTTTTATCCACCCCTCAGGTTTTTCGGGAATATCTCCGAAACCGCTGAAGCTACGATGCTGAAATTTTCTGACTTTTCCTAAAACTAAATTGGGCACATTCCCTGAAAATTTTAAGTTCATAACTTTACCAGGGGCGGCTCCAGAGCACTGGGAATTGGGGGGTCCTATTCGTGAAGCGAGTCATTTGGGCGAAGATGACGATGCTGCACCAGTTTTACGAATAGTGAATAAAAGATATCATGTGATAACATATACAGTTATTGTGCATCCTCTTTTGACACGTTTTTGCTATAATAGGCGGATCCAGGCGTTCAAAAAGGGGGGTTATGTTTTACCTCCCAACATAGGTGCCCTGACACCGCCTATGCATTACCAATACAATTTTAGTCGTTCTCTCATAAGAAAATTATAACATAACAAGACCATTACCACCCTTTTTAGAAACAGTACCAACAAAAACCTTATTTACTATACTTTTTGTGTACCCCCAATCTCAATGATCTGTATCCGCCTATGATTTTTGAAAATGCATATTTTTAGGATCCATGTGAATTCCTGGTTCATTCTCTATCGATCGGCAAAAGTTGCGTTAAGATTGGTTCAGAAACCTGGCCGTGATAAACAGTCTAAAATGTATCTGCAATTTGCCCGTTTTTACCCCCCTCTATCCCCCCTATTGACATTTTTTAATTTTTATTTTTTAGAAATGTAGATCACGTTGAGCGAAATCGAATGCCGTTTGAATTTTGAAAATCGGCCCGTTAGATCTCGAGATATCAAGGGGGGGTCGTAAACAGCCCCCCCCTGCCACTAATAGGGGGTAGCCAGGAGCCTGCCACTAATAGGGTTAACTGACCAAGCCTAAAAAAGTTTACAATCTTGTCCAGCCTGCAGTGTTTGTCAGAAAGGTTTTAAACTTGGTGAATTGCATGATGTTATGAGCGCCTACAATTTGTATATCTCGGATTTTTTATATCCGTGACCTAAGGTCAGGTCACTGGAGTGACCTTTCCATTATAAGTCAATGGAGAAAAATGAAAATGCCTCTAGATCCGTGTGTACGCATAGGAACAGTCCAAATATTTCAGAATCACAATGATTTAGTCCACTCGTGATGATCAAGGTGTCATTTTTGCTGATAGCCTCTAGAAAGGTCATCCGAGGTCATTTGAGGCTACAAACAGATTTTTGCCAATAACTCTCGATTGGAAAGAGATAGAACGCTGGGGATGGTCTCATTGTGTTTGTCTTGCCGAGACGCATCGACTGATATGCAACATGACCTTCTCCGGTCAGGTTATGACCTTGACCTGAGGTCAAATTTTCAAGTTGACCTTTCAAGGTCAAATGATAGTTCATTCAATGCGTCTCGGCGAGAGGAACACGATTCTGGCAATAGAAATGTCGTAGCTTTTTTTAGTCAAAAGTTATTGTCGAAAAACACTTTTCGTAAAAACAGCTATTTTTGGAGTTTTTGCCCTCTGGAGGCTAAACCGTTGACCTGAGGTCAATTTTGATGATGACCCTATTGAAAGACGAGTTTAAGAGCTATCGATTGCTTTTCAATGCGTTTTCTAGCTATCATAGTTCCTGAAATAAATGCATGTTTTCGGAAAAATATTATGACATTTGGCAAATTTTGACCTTTGATGACCTCCAAAGACCCCAATATTGCTCTAAGATGAAAAATGACCGAAATACTTTCAAACGTACGTATTGAGAGCTATCGATTGCTTTTCACCACGTCTTTCTAGCCCTCTTAGTTTTTGAGTTAGAGGTTGGTGGTAACATGGATTACTTATATGGATTGGAAACTCCGCCGATTTTCGCGACATCGGGTACTGCGCATGCGCAGATCGACGTACAGGAATCTCGCCAGTGCCACAATGGCGGCGGACGGCAGTTCTTGGTGCGGCGCGATTAATTGCAAAAACTCGAAGAAGAAAAACCCTGATCTGTCTTTTCACCGAATCCCAAGTGATCCTGAAAGGTTACTGTACATATAAGAAGTGTTTTTTAATGGAAGTTCGATCTAGCGTATGAGTAAAAAGCCTATGCATCACTGGCGTCGTTGGAGGTTTGGGCCAGTACATTGAGTTAGTCAGGAGATATACGCCTTTTTTTCCAGCATGGACCACTTCAAGAGGTTTATTATTTGTCAATCATTAGCTATTATGCTTAGCCAATATGGCAGGACCTTGGACACTTGTCTGTAAGCATTTTTGTCAACGACAACCCCAGGCCAGCTCAGCTGACCCGCCCTGGAGGAGGTCAATCAATGCATCCCCCATCCATTAGTTTTTCCTTGCTAAGGTCATATTGCCACCCTGACTGCTGATTAACCTTGTTTTAATGGGACTACAGTCATTGAATGACTGCTTCCCTACTTCTGCCGTGCAAAGGGAAAAGAGCATAAGTGCGGGCTTCCACACACAGGAAAGCAAAAGGGGATGCAAGTGCATGCATTCACATTTTGTTTCGGTTCATTTTTTCTGTGCCCAGCAGATTGCGCTTAAGTTTTTTTTTTTGCTTTGCACGACAGACTTGTTTGTTGTTTTAACATGTGCACAGGCACCATCTCATTGGTCTTCAACAATGCGTTAGGATCATTCCATGCATGGAGGTCAAGGTAGAACTAGGTCACTGGGAAATAGTTAAAATGTGTCATTAAGGCAATTCTACCATATTGATGCTGCACCCCCCCCCCCCCCCTCCCCGCCAAGGCAATGGGTGGTAAACATGAGAAGAGAAGATATCATGAAGAACTCAACAGACTATCTTCATGTCAACATCGGCCAACTGGGCTCTTTGAGGAGTGAGTATCAGATAGATGAGAAATTGGCGTTCTTTATCGTTGATCTGCCTAACCTAATGTTCTTCTTGTCTTAGATTAGGCGGCATGCGCGCGATCCGGCCAATCGATGTCGATACGAGTGTTTGGAATTCAGATGAGTGAGGATTGGATTACTATACCGTGTCCACGCGATCACAATCGATGTCTGTTTGAGTGTTTTGAATCACCTGTGATTTCGAAATGAATATCATGATGCCATGCGTCACATGTGTTTGTGGATTACACGTAAATACAGAATGACATGCAATGAGTGGAACGATGTTTGAACTAACAGAACTATGGGAGCAGAACTATGGGATTGTGAACTATGGGACTCACGGGTTGTGAGTCACAACAGCTCGCCGTCACAACTTGTGACGGCGAGCTGCGACGGCCTACTGGTGACCGTCCGAGTGTGTGAAAAGCGGAGCCTGGGGACGCCTGCCCAACCCCGGTGCACTGTCACCGCGGGGAGACAAGCTACTAAAGCCCGGTTGGTAAGTGGTATTGGACGTGCGGTGAGTATATGTTACATATTTCCATCGAAATAGTTACCGGGTCACCGCCGATCAGCGTATTCCTGCGGGCGAGCCAGCCGCCGGCCGAGCACATTCCTGTATGTCGATATTCTCGCCGCTAGATGGCAGGCGCGCACCAATGTCGCGGCTGGTAATGGCGCACGCGGGGAGTTTCCAATCCATATATAGTTATCCATGGTGGTAACATATGCCCCCCTCCCCCCACTAGGGCGAAGTTGGCTGAGACCGCCACTGAGGCGCGGGTTAACAGCACCATCGTGTTCTTGAGCTCAAACTGCATCTGATAGACACATTTTCTGTTGAAAAATGTCAACTTTAACCCGGCAGGCGGTGGGCCTCCCGGTAGAGGGCTGCAACGGCCAGCTGCAGCCGCGGCTGGCTGCAGCCCCACGGCTATGGGGCGGGGCGGCTGCAAATACCTCCAAGAACACGGCTACGGCTGTGGCCGCGGCTGTGAGATTTCAAGCTCAATCTTAAGTACTCAAATATAAAATTTTGAATGCTAAATCTTACATTCTGATAAGTAGTCTAGCCTGTAAAAGTCATGCAAAGGATGCCCAGCGACATTGAAAGTGGTGAAACTTTTGAAAACTTGTAATGGTTTTATTGTTTGTTTGTTTGTTTGTTTATTTGCTCATCACCAACAGGTAGAGATAAAACCCGGTTACAGGTGAAGTCATGGATAGAAATAAGACAAATCTATATAAATACACGCAACCCTTCGGGCGGACAAAAGCTCAATAAAAGCCAGCTCGTGCAGCATGGAGCCTTACAGAGGCCTTGTACACTGATATCGGAGAACAAAAGAAGTCTAGAGATGTGTTGTCTCTTCAAAGCTCATTGAACCTCGATGGGATACGGCAGGAGGTATTGTTTTTGATCGTTGCCACTCGAGCAAACGGCACATGCCAAAGAGCTGGCGACCTGTTGCGTCTGACAGGTGTCGACAGCTGAAACTGATGTAGCAGCTGAGGACAGTCAATGTGGCCGTGAAACACACCGTAAAGGAACATCAGGTCATGTTGCATGAGACGTGATTTGATCGAGCATCATAAGTAGGGGAGCTTGCACCCTGGTACAGATGACTAATTATCCCTCGCCGGACCTATTGGTTTTCTACATACGCGCCGGCCGAGGGGGGGGGGGGGCGGGTACGACCCCCCCTCGCCGTTTCGCCCCTGGTGGAGCTAGCGCGTCGCGGAAAAAACGAGCGTGTGCGCCGTTACGAGACGCAGAGATTGGTACCCGATTTTAAGGTCCTAGGTCAACCGGTGACCTCTGAGGTCAGGTCAAGTGCCCCAGGGTACGGTTCAGTTTTTGGTGAATAACTTCGCAAAAAACGGCCGCAGAGCGCCGATTTTGGCAGCATCGTGTTCGCCTCGCTCAGGCGCGTCGAATGATATACTTTTTGTCCGGGTCAGGTCAACTTGGGGTGTTGACCTCAGGTCAAGGTCAGGTCAGCACCCCCAGGTCACGAAGTTGGTCGAAAGAGGTCATGTCGCATATCATTCGATTTGGCAGGCCTTTCTGAGTCCATTGGTGCCTTTCCCGACTCGCTAGCTCAATTTGATCAAGAGTTATTGACGAAAAACTAATTTGACCTTGATGACGTCATAAATGACGTCACGCAAGGTCAACATTGCAAAAGTGACGCATCTAACCTTGCAAGGAATGCATCAAATCACGATTCTGTGTGCTTGAGATAGTTGGAGATCGTTCCCGGCGCCAGAATAGCAGTTTGAATTTTTCCCCATTGACTTATAATGGTGAGGTCACGAAAATGACCTGACCTCATATGACCTTTAGGAAAAATCCGAGATATACAAGTTGTGGGACTCATGATGGATACTAGATCCTGCAAGTTTCATTTCCCTGTGACATCTCCTCTGGCAGTGAGGGCGTTGCGAAGTTGCGACATCTGAAGACCGTGCAGAGGTTCACTTATGACGTCATAGGTCAGTGACCTGACCTGACCCAAAAATTCGGTTGGTGTCAAAAGATCCGGCTTGGATCAAAGGTCAGGTATGCCAAGTTTCAGCTCTCTATCGCCAGCGTGTTCGGAGCTATCGCGAAAAAACCCTATGGGGGGGCGGCACCCGCCCCCCCCCCCTCGGCCGGCGAGGGTTATATCATATGTTCCTTCATCATCACGAGCTTGATAACTTCCGAAAATGCACCATGTTGCAGTGTCATATCTCTTTCAAATCAATCTTACATGGTCATGAGGAGAGCACCTTACAGCTATTGAAGACAAGCGTTCAATAATTCTTTCAGGTACCGTAAACGGGGGTGACCTTGCCATGTTTTCAACTTTAGACGCTAGTATTATTTAAACTTGTTAACGTATTGGGATGACTCTATGTTCAAAACACGGATGAAGATTAGCTCTTTGGGTTTTGCTCTTATCGTATTTTTATCTTGCCTGAAAATATAAATTTTTAAAGAAAATGAGTTGTGGCAAAGTTAAACTGAAAAAGGGGTGACTTTGTTACTATACCAAATAATGTTTTTTTTTAACGCTAACAAATATTTCTCAAACATTTTTTCCAGTTGTATGGGGAAAGGCAACGATCCTTAAAGGAAATAGTTCACTTTTAACATGGGGTTTTGAACTGGAATAGCAGTTTCGTAGCTTGAGCTGAGACTAGCACAAATCAGGAGCTTTTACGGCTCAAAGATCACCCTAGACGAAGATATTCCATTTCTCGTTCCGAAAAGAGTGCCTTGCAGAGGAATGTGTGCCTTGCACAGGAATGCAGCCACGTTATCGTCAGCCAATCAGCATGCTGCTTACAGCCAATGCAGCATGCGTAGGTTTGAACTACGCAATATGATTGGTACACGCGTAATAAGCTTCCGCGTCAAACATTATTTTACATATAATATAGTTCGTCCTATATTAAAATATTGAAAATAATTGTTTTTACAAACAGGTTTTATTTTATTTTCTGATCATTTTGAGCATAACAAATCATAAATCCATAGCAAAATACTAATTTCAGGAAAGTGAACTGTTTCCTTTAACCCTCGCCCGCACATGGGGGGGGGTGGTTGCCACCCCCCCCCCCCAGGCAGTCTTTCTGCTCTGCACTCAACATTTTTAGAGCTAGAAGGCTGATTTTTCGTATAGCTGCTCGTCTATCCTTTCTTGATGTCCACTGAAAATTTCAAGTTTCTGTGATTTTTGATTTCGGAGATATGACCTTGTTTTTCAGGTCATGTCATGACCCAAATGGCCAATTCTCAACATCTTGCGTTTGCCATGGGCCTTGTGAGCTTTTGACACCCTGATTTCGGCCTTTTTTGCCAGTCTTACCTCCCACCTATCATGGAACATGTTGTTCGACGATGTACAGGGGTCAAGGTCAGGGTCAAGGTCAACCTAGGTCATCTAAGATAATTGCGTTTTAGGCAAGCTGAATTTACTTTTTGTGAAGTTTTTTGACTGCATTTTTGGTAAAAGCTTCTCAGATCATGATTTCATGTGATATGGACCCAAAAACAGTCGGTGCACACATCAGTATACACACAGACACACACAGACATACAAACACATATAATTGACCTTGACCTAACTTGACCTGAAATGACCTCAGCAGCAAAATTCTGGTCGGATAGTGTGACAAAGAGGTTCTAGCTGGCTTGGCACCAGAAAACAGCATCGTCATCGGTATTTGATAAGCAGCGCACTTGATATCCAACGGTGACCCAAAACAGCAACATTTTTTAGTTTGACCTGACCTGGAAGGTCAATGACTGACCTGAGAAGGTAAAACTGGGTATCATTGGATTCGTCTCTTCCCAAAGAATCTTTTTGGTCTTTACTGCTAAGCTCTATCTCCAACAGGAACGAAATGGCGCGGGGGGGGTGGCAACCACCCCCCCCCCATGTGCGTTCTAGGATGGGAAAATGGCATGTGCGGGCGAGGGTTAATTGTTTAACCCGCGCCCGGCTGGGGGTCCTGGATTTCCACGCCCTGCTGGCTGGGGGGGGGTGTTTGAACAC
The DNA here is from genome assembly GCF_019059575.1 of Amphibalanus amphitrite. Lineage (NCBI taxonomy): Eukaryota > Metazoa > Arthropoda > Thecostraca > Balanomorpha > Balanidae > Amphibalanus > Amphibalanus amphitrite. The sequence continues at coordinate 2,402,506 of NW_024881504.1, forward strand.
CCCCCTTGTAACTCGGCTCCTGGGCCACGTAGCGATACGCAGAAGGCGGTGTTCGAAAGTGCGTCAAAAATAATGACGAAATCACTTCGGTCAATTTTTTGGTCAGGTCAAAGGTCAGGTCACCAGAGGTCATTGAAGGCAAAACTTCGCCGATTTCCAGGTCAAATGTCGAAAATTTCCAAGAAGCCAACGCATAACTCGGGAACCAATAGAGCTACAGCGCCGCGGAAAAGCGCATTCGATAGCCCTATCAACGCCCTTTCTGACTAATTCTCTCAGATTTGACCTAACGTCAACGGTTTTGCCTGCAGGGGGCAAAAACGGCAAAAATATCCGATTTTTTTTTTCGAAAACAGTTTTTCTGCAATAACTTTTGACCCAAGCCTTGTACGAGCTTACTTTTACCGGCATCGTGTTCCTCTCGTCAAGACGCATCGAATGAACTATAACTTGACCTTGAAAGGTCAACTTGAAAATTTGACCTCAGGTCAAGGTCATGACCTGACCGAAAAGGGTCATGTTGCATATCAGTCGATCCGTATCGTCGAGCTGAACACATCTAAGGCGTTTTCATCGCTCTAGCATGCCTCTATCAAAAGTTATTTGCGAAAAAAAAAACTGTTAGATACCATTCGTGACCTAAGATGACCTCAGGGCATGAACAAGGGTCACGGACACTATTTTCATGTTCAGTGTGTCTAAACCACTTGTAATTCGGTGTTTGGGAGTGTTTATAATGTCTTTCATCCAAAAGAGGTGCATTTCAATTTTCTCCCATTGACTTATAATGGGGAGGTCGCAAAACTGACCTGACCTTAGGTCATCGATATCAAAATTCTGAGATATACATTTTGTACATGCTATTGCTCTTAGCAATCGCTGAAAGTTTCAAAGCGATCGGTCACTCGCTGTAGCTATGACAGACATTGAAAGTTTTTATGAGGTGAGGTCACTTCAAGTGGCCTGGGGACCTGACCTTGAATGACCTTGGTCTGAAATTTTAACAACATATGTAGAATTGATGTATGATAAGGTGTACCAAAAACGGTGGCGCGGACGTTTTTTAGATATTCGCGAAAAACCACAAGGGGGGGGGTGTTCAAACACCCCCCCCAGCAGGGCACGGGTTAATGGTAAAAATATAAAGCAATTCGAGGTTCTTTGCTCTTAAATGATGTACAAAAAGGAGAGATACATTCCTTTTGTAATTCATTATACTTGTTGAAAATAATTAACATTTTATAGTAAATGGAAACTGAAAAATGGTTCAGAATAGATAAATAAGCAGAAATATGATTGTATCGGTACTCTAGGACCATGCCGCTTTCTTCCAGCGGCATTCATAGGAACAGAAAGAGGACGTTCTTGCGGCAACTTTCCGGCACCCTTATTATCAGCGTTTTGATGTATGAAATGGTACAGATTTCTTCAGCCAGTCAAACTGGCCAACTCAGAAAATGTAGATGATCTTGGCTGTGCTGAAATATTGGGCCCAGCTTCATTCATTTTTCATTTTGGTAATTTTTGCTTTTCTATACTACCACTGTGCTTTCCTGTGTTAATTTTCAATATATAAACTTTCACTTTCAACAAACCAATTTGGAGATCAAAATGATGCTACCTTAAAAAATGATTTTGAATTGCATCGGATAAGTATTAAGTATGGTGGCAAAGTCACCCCATGTGGCCTGCGATTCACTTGAATAAATCTCAACCAAAAATTTTAGCTAAATGAAGTGACAAATGTTAGTTTTGTTGGATATGCTAACTAAACAGCATTGTCATGATCAACCATACCAAGTTTCAGCATCGCAGTTCGTCTGAAACATGGTTAGATAATAAAAAGTTCTGACCTCTCCAAATTTGACCATTTCAATGACTCCAAAAAATGGAGCCAAGTTAGGGATTTAGTGGTAACTTGTCTCTCATTGTTGGTTATATTGGAAGGCCCATCAATTATCTTTCATGCGTGCATAAAAAAGTATTACATTCTTCGTAAAATGTCACTGGAGATCTCCCTAAAGGCTTTTTCGAGAAGCATGGCAAAGTCACCCCGCAAGGCAAAGTCACCCACATTTATGGTAATAAAAAAGGAATAACACCTAGGTAAAAGCAGGTAAAGGCTTCATAAAATATTATCCAAATTATGGTAGCTTTCGAAAGCACAGCGGCTTTCTTCCTCAGCCTAGACAGTTAGACACACATAGAATCAAATCAAAATTAACAATTCATCCTAGTCGTTCGTTTCGTGATATTAAACATCGTTTGGATACGTATAAGTGGCGCACATTAAAATTTCCAAAATTATGTGGTCACATGCTTAAATTCCAAGAAGCGAAGACTTAATTTAAGCATGTGACCACATAATTTTGGAAATTTGAATGTGCGCCACTTATACGTATCCAAACGATGTTTAATATCACGAAACGAACGACTAGGATGAATTGTTAATTTTGATATGATTCTATGTGTGTCTAACTGTCTAGGCTGAGGAAGAAAGCCGCAGTGCTTTCGAAAGCTACCATAAATAAAAAGTACCTGGTGTTTCGAATATTCGTCCTAAACATGATTCCTTCCCAGGTGAATAACAATATTTATCATTATATCCAAATTAACCCTTAGCTGTATTTCTGGATTTTCGGCAAGTCCAATTACATAATACAAAACTGGCGCTCTTATTTATCTTTTGTTTATCTTTTGTTATATTGTGTCGTATGTTTTACTGTATGCTTTATCTTGTCTCGAAAAGACGCATAATAAATTGATTGATTGATTGATTGATAATACAAAACTGGCGCTCTTATGTTCTAACTAGTGTGTGAGTGAACGATAACAGAAAATGCTGATCAACGAAGCCAATGGAATTAGATTATAAGGGAGCGTAAACCGTACTTACGGTTCATTCACATGATGTGGTAAACCCTGAACACGACATTACTTACGCGAGTTGTTAACTTTACTAATAGAATGACGTCTTTTTCTAAAAATGTTAAAATTTGATTATACATTTTTGTTTGAGAGCGATTAAATACCGCAAAACCTTAATATAAAATAATCATCAGTTTTAATGGCCGTTTGTGGAGATACGAAAAAATATTTGCTACTTCTTTTTTATTGACGTCATTAAAAACTCCAATAAACTTTTAGATTGAATGAGGCAATTGTGGCTCACACGTCCTTGGTGATTTGAGCGCAGCTTGAAGAAAAATGAAAAATCAAATTGGAAAAATCAAAATACATGAATGGTGTTTTTCTTTTTTGATGATCACTAGTGTTTTGATGCCTTGCATATCAAATTAGAATGAGTTTTAGACTTGCTCAGAAGGTTGCTTCATCAAGCCTGGCATAGCACACCCCAGAAAATATGCAAAGTAAGAACAAGAAAAAAAAAACAAGAGTTTTAACTATCAGGACAATCACTAACAGTTCATCAACTTCAGTTTCATTTTCCAAAACATTGATAATGAAAAGTTCCAGGGTCTGTTCTGTCCCACAACCATGCTTGTAGGCATGTTTCATGAGCTCGAGAATCTATAGCCCATTGCAATGTGCTTTTATCTTTATGTTTTAACTAAAAACAACATAATATATAGTATTTGGTTGCATTTCAATAAAAGTATCCACGGCCGGCTGACGGCTGGCTGCCCACAGTTTGCCACGGCTGTGGGCGGCTGTGGCTGTGGAGCCACGGCTGCGGGGCGGATAGGCTGTGGAAAATTGCAGCCGTGCAGAACTCTACCTTCCGGCCACCTTCCGCGCGGTGGGGGGAGGATTTTTTTTTTGCCCACCCCCCTCGTATCTCCGAAACTCCTGAACGGATCCGGAAAATTCAAACGGAGTTCGATAGCCTTGTCAAATTTGTCGATGGAAACCAAATTTCATTGACCTCGGGGTCACCGATGACATCACAGGGCAGGTCAAAGATAAAATGTTTCACCGTTCACGGGGCTTCTAGGGAAAGCGCTATAACACCGAGTAAAACGCATTTTGTCGAAAATCAGCGATAGGGCGTCAGTTGCCTAGTGCATATGTTGCTATTAGAGATCACTGAAAATACCAGGTCAGGTCACAGGTCAGGTCACCAAGAGTCACCAAAAGTCACCACATGAACCAAACTTTACTAAGGTTGTGCGATGCATGTTTTATGGTCAATTTTTCATTTCCTACTCAATGCTGTTGGTTATAAGACCATCAGGTACGGTTTAGGTCACTTTCTGGTTGAGGTCAGGTCAAGGTCAGGTCAAAAAGGTCAAATTTTAAAGTTGTTAGTTTTGCATAAAATAGGTATTGATTCCATGCAGCTCGTCACGGGGAGTCTAATGGTGGTCTTTGTTTTGCGATACGAGGTCTAGAAGTGGTAAAAATTGAGTTTGAATATTTGACGTCATCAATTTGGAACAGTTTTCTTCGCTATAACTTGTCCAAAAAAGAGGTATCGATCTCAAATTTGGTATGTACATAGAAGGCGGTAGGGAGTATCACATATACTCCGGCTTTTTCGAAATTCAAAAAAAAAATATTGGATTTTTCGTTTATTATATTAAAAAAACTTTTTTTGAGGGTTAAAATCAAAGAATTTCAACAAATCTGAGATAGCAGGTTTGTAGCTCCCTTAAATCTACATCTTTTATGTTTGAAACATTTTTCTGTATCTCTAAAGCTGTAGGCCTGACAGCTCTTCCCGCGAAACCTTTTTTTGGTCGAAAATGGCAAAAATGACGTCACTCTGACGTCATTAGCGGCCAACCTATCATAGCCTTTGAAAAAAATATAGTCACAATGTGCAATAGTTATTCACGGAAGGGTACTGAAAGTTTGGTGACGATCGGCGCAGCGGTTCTGGAGATATATCGAAACAAACTAAAGGGGGGCAAATAAATGCCCCCCCACCGCCTGGAAGGTTAACATTTGACCTTTTTTGACATGAATGTGACCTGACCTCAGCTATATTGAGCTAAAAATGGCCTCAAATGACACAGGCGATACCGATTTCAAAATCTATGTCCTAAATGAACCATAAAACATGTGTCACCTGACCGATGCATGATATAAAATTTACGTGACGTCTGATGACCTGACCCTGACCTGAAAATCGAAACACAAGTTTAGCACCATCAGGATATCTAAAGCACCTATTAACCAGTGTGTAAACCAAAAATGAGCCTGATCTGCTGAAACCAACAACTCACCAGTGTAGAAATCCCGTATGTCTGGCTCATCGCGACGGATTACTGCTGCCTCCCACACATGCATCAGCAGAAGAGGGAACTTGTCAGCTATGTAGTCGACCAGTCCACTCTTGCTGTCGCCCACAATGCGTCGTCCTTCTGCAGGTATCTTTTTGAAGTGGTGCAGCTGCGTAAAGAGCAATACTCGTATGTTACGGCCGAATGTGTCAACTTGGGCAGCGTGCAAACTGCCCGGGTTGCATGCAAACTTTATAACCTATTGGGCAGTATCAATTATGCATACTGTCCAAAAAACTAGACATTGTTAAGTGCTCGAGCGAGGAACATATTGAATACAATTAGATAAGTAAAAGAAATTGACCTTTTCCTCGACATTAACCCTCGCGGGCCCGGGGGGGGGGGCGTTTTTCGCCCCCCCCCCCCTGGCGAATATTTGCGATAGCTCCCGAACGCTTAGGGATAGGAAAGCGAAACTTTCAGTACCTTTTCTCCCATCAATTTGACATCTTCTGAAGTAAAAAATTTGGACCTAGCCCCATTGATGACGTCACAAGGTCCATTCTTCTAGACCCCTGCACGGCAAATTTCGGCGTCACAGACGCAAACTTCAAATAGCTGCTAAAAATAGAGTTTTAGAGATAAAGACAAATTACGAGCACGGTTGTGTAGCGTTTGACCTAGAGAAAAATAGAAAAATAGTTTTGGTGACCTGAGGTCAGAGGTCAGGTCAACGACCCCGAAATGTGGTTTTAGTTTTTCGCAAATAACTTCGACAAAAAAGGTCCTAGAGCTACGGCAATGGTACCATCGCATTCGCCTTGTCAAGCCACGTCGAACAATATATATTTTGTTCGGAAAAGGTCAAGTTTTATGTTGACCTCATGTGACCTCGAATGACCTCTGGTTGACCTTGACACATGAGAGGTCATTTATGATGGATTTGTACCCGCTGATCACGAATCTGGCATCTATTTTCCTCTAAGCCTTCACTTAGAGCTTCTGGACGGCAAAATTGTCTTATTTATTATTACTAACTTGAATCAGTGAAATAGCCTCTAGCAGGGATACTCTTCCGTGACCTTGACCTTTGAGCAGCCTTGTATCGTAAGATGAACCACAAATAGGGAACTGATAAGCCTCAAAACATTTCAAAACATCTTGGAAGCTAGCACGCAAGATGTGCGAAAAAGTGCCAAGTTTGAGGTCAATTTTGACCGTGACCTTGACCTTGACCTTTAATTTTAAGCGCATTTTCGGAATCCTCAGATTCTCTTCTTTCGTTTGACACCCAATTTTGCCGGTTTGATGCAGCCTGAAGGCTTACTTTGAGATCACTACACATGTGCCGGTTTTTGCCTTTGACCTTGACCTCTGACCTTGAAAATTGACCTGAGGTCAAAGATTTTAGGTGCTTTAGAATCGTCTCGTAAGGACCTTTCGTTTGGTATCGCTTTTGTTTCCGTAGCTCCCTTATTTACGAAGTTACACAGGGGCGGGGGGGGCGAAAAACGCCCCCCCCCCCCGGGCTGCGGTGGTTGGGATTACCCCCCGGGCCCGGCCGGGTTAAAGATGTAAACAGCCGAATAATGTATTTAAAAAACGGTAGCTTTCGGCCACTGGCCTTAATCAAACAAACGTTACAGCAATTAAAGACGATCCTGTGAATAATCTGGAATAATCCATGTCTGCCATTTTTCAAAATCCTAAGACCGTGATATTTTAGGCAAGGTGCTACTTTTAAGGGCAAACTATTCGATCGACCGATCGTCTAGTGCCAGGCGTATGCAACATATATAACATACAGTTGTACAGTATATCTAAAAAGTATGTCCCCTGGTTTGGGTCTCCCGCAGGAGGCAAATCGGTAACTTGGCTGAAACCCAGTTGCGGCACCCGGCCGCCAGGGTCGCTGCCGCGCGAGCGGCATTGACCGCTCGCATGTCATTGGCAGTTCGGTCCCTCCCCATCTATACCGAGGTGGGGAAGGGAGAAGAGGGGAAGAGAGGGGAGGGAGCGGCATCTGCTTGGCACTGGGCGATACCTGACTGACCCCGCGCTCCCTCGCTGACCTCCGTCCTGCCCTCAGGCGAAGACCGACTTCCTCGGCCCGTAGCGGCCGAGCGGAAAACCGAGCTCGCGGGGCGCGACTCCATTGGCCCAATCTTATCCCGCGCACCGACGGGGGGGGGGCCGATATCCGCCCCCCTGAGGTTTTTCGCGAATAGCGGGAAAACCGCGGCGCGTAGCGCCGCTAAATTTGGTATGACTATAACCTCATCAATTTTACACATGGTGTGCAAGTTTGAACCTCCTACCTTTTAACCCTCGCCCTGGCAGGGCATTTTTCATAACACGGCCTGGCAGGGGGGGGGGTCGATGCGACCCCCCCCCCCCTCGCGATTGGCTCCTATGGCACCTAGAAACACCAAATTTGGTAGGTAGGTGGGCCCCCTGGAGTTCTCGCCCCTGTGCAAATTTGGTTGCTCTAGGTCAATATTTAGGGGGGTTTTGGGGGGTATAAATGTAAAAATTTCGCTAAAAACAGGTCAAAAGTTTTTCGCTTATAACTTTTGATCTAATTAAGATAGAGCAAAAAGAAAAGCACCAGTAAACTCAGCACGTCAAGGCGCGTCGAATGATATACTTTTTAGCTTGCTTGAGTGTACTTAAAGTTTTTCTTAAATTTTAAGTAAACTTAAATTAATAAATTAAGTTCAAGTTAACCAAATTGCATCATATCGCATATCATTCGATTCGGCTGATCACCAGGAACACAATGATACCATTTTTTAAGCTCTAGCGTCATTATGTGCCAAGTTATTGGCAAAAACGTCATTTGACCTCAGTTGACCTCATTTGACCTGACCCATGGATAAGTACACCAAACAAAGAAGCACCAAGTGACCTGCTGTTAAGTACCGTGGTTTCAAAGCACAAAAGTGATAGAACGAAGCGGATATCTCCAGTATTTTCCGAATTTAGTATTTTCCCATAGGCTTAACATTACGACGTAATGACCTCTAACTGACCTCAGGTCAGTGACCTCAAAAAAGCCGGACTATATGTTACACAACTCGGTGAACTTAGCACATCCTGAAAGTTTGAAGGAAATCAGGCGAAAACTGTGAGTTGGACAGGTGCAAGAAGAAAATTGAAATTTGACCATGACCTTGTACCGGTTTTTCTGACCTGATGACCTGACCCAAGGTCACCCGGACCTGAAATTTTCAGGTCATATGTAAAAAGGTTGCCCCATAGGCTGTGCCAAATTTGGCGGCGCTGCGCGCCGCCGTTTTTACGCTATCTTCGAAAAACCTTAGGGGGGGGTCGCATCGACCCCCCCCCCTGCCAGGGCGAGGGTTAAGGTCAGGTCACCAGGTCACTTTGAATGACCCAACCTCAAGTCACTTTTTTGCAACTTTGTCACCGTGCCAGAGCTACAGTAGATGTCGGAGGCCTTTGAAAGTCGCAGGATATTATTAGGTCATTAGTAGCTACAATTTGTATATCTCAGAATTTTGATATCGGTGACCTAAGGTCAGGTCAATTTCGCGACCTCCCCATTATAAGTCAATGGGGGAAAATCAACTCCCTGTTTTTACCACTAAAACGGGTCGGAATAGCCCCATATACCATACATGACTTCATATACGATCAACCTTCACTACCTTGAGGTCTGTTTTGCTGTTGGGCAGCTGTGAGGTCATGTGACGTCATCAAAGGTCACCAAAGGTTTTTGGCCAATAACTCCGTACAGGAACAAGATACAGACGCGTGGATGGTCTCATTGTGTTCAGCTCGTCAAGACGCATCAAATGATATACATGATGACCTCGAGGTCACGTGACCTGAGGTCAACCTTTGACCTTGACCTTTCGAGGTCAACATATATATCATTTGATGCGGATTGACGAGAGGATCACGATGATGCCCTTAGTTTGTTCCTATCTTGACTAATTCGAAAGTTATTCGAGAAAAACTCTCTCCATATCTAGCGCCGCCATTTTGACTTTTTCGACCCCTGTGACGTCATCTTTGACCTGACCTGAAAATGACCTGTGTAAAAATTGTAGATCTTGGCCGTGCGTATCCGATGCCGTTTACCGTTTGTCGCTATCTTGCTTTGTTCTCGAGATCTCAGGGGGGCGGTCATCCGCCCCCCCCCGTCGCACAGTGTGGCCAAACGCCAGATTAGCGCGAATTTAATCAAAAAACGAATTTTGGAATTTTGACTTTTTATAACTATCAGTCGATAGGAAATTGTCCAAAGTATGTTAATATCACAATACTTTGGTTCAATGTCTTCCTTTCGGTGTCCAAAAAGCTAGCTAAAGTGGACATACGCAATGCCGGTCCCGGCTGTGCTGAAATCGTCGAAAACCCGCGTCATGTTTACAACATATTTTGGCGTAATTGTCGGAAAGGTTTGGAAATAATTGGAGTGGCATATGACTACTGAGCCTATATTTGATAGTATACCCGAATTCTATAGGTATCCTTGGACTAACCGATGAGTTATGCTCATTTGAAAATGACCTTTTCAAACATCCCCTGAAAACACTGTCCATCTTAAAAACGTAGAGATATAAGAAAATGGCCAAAAAACTCCACGCCAAATCTACCATGAGAAGATTCGCCACACTTTTCTGGACATGATCCATTCAAAAAACCCTGCCCCAACCTGCCCCCGGCCTTTGGCTCAGCTTTGAACGTATCGGGTTGGCCCGCCCGGGGAGGTCCGGCTACAGGGTGGGCGCGGCGGCGGCTCCGTAACGTTACGCGGATGGCTCAACCGCTGTATTTCTGACTTGTTATATTGCAGAATACGGTCGCCAATGAATAAATCTTAATAATTTTTCAACCCTCGCCCATATAGGGGTGAGGGTGGGGGTCGAAGGACCCCTCTCGGTTTTTCGCAAAAAGCTCATGTAAAAAGCGTCCGATCGCGACGAAACTTTCAGTGCCCTCGAGTTTATCAATTTTACACCTACCCATTAAATTTCACGACCCTGACCCCAATGACCTTTGACCTGTGACCTATTTCTCGAGACCATGTTTGGCCGGAAGCGCGATTGGGCGTATGTTTGCTTGCATTAGCCGCGCGTATGCAGTCTTTTCGTGGTTTCAAGCGTCTAAACATTTGATATTATTATGTTGGTCCCATGCATTATGGTCGGTGTCAAGATCACTTGAAGGTCAGGTCAGTTCAATGACCTTTGATGACCTCGGTTCACCCTTTTTAGTTTTACATGCTTCCAGGCTAGTTTTTGGAGCTGATTTCGAATTTAGTAACCATTTGAACATTTTGGAAGAAGTTTTGGTGCCTTCGTAACATGCAACGAAGCTGTCACTGGCGGTTGACACCTGTCAATTATGAATACCCGGCAGGACTGGTTGGCCTGAACTGACCTGACCCGACCTACGTTCGCGGCTAGCAAAACACCAATACGGGCGAGGGTTAATGACATGAAGGTGCTTATGGTGTAAGTCTTTGTTTTTACTCCCATTGCTGAGGTTCAGTCCTATCGGTGCGTGTATTTCAGCAACCATCTATCGATTCATGTGCTTCACCAGGAACATTCACACAGAAACATAATTAGATGTTGATTTTTTTTTTTCAAGCAAACTTTGGACAATCATAAGAATTTACCAGAGAAATGATGGGAATCTTATAAATGATTCCTCCTCCTAACATGCCCATTATTGCTGGGACCCACAATTTTATGCCTCTTATTTGCGGTTAAATTCCAGGATTTCGTAATCAGAGTCGGAGTCGTTCGAAGTCGTCAGTTCTGACCCTGCAGTCAGAGTCGGAATCGGAATCGATTCGGACCAAGACTCGTAGTCTGAGTCACCGAAAATACATCGACTGCGTGGACTTGCCATGGCTGCGGAGTCCGAGTCCGAGTCGATCGTATAAGTCGACAGTTTTGCCCGGAGTCAGAGTTGAAATTGACTTTTGAAAGCCGTAGTCGGAGTCGGAGTAACTCCATCGACTTCACAGCCCTGGCCTGGTAGGCACATCACCCGTCGTAAGCTAGTTTTCCTGACTTTTTGAGGCGGAACTATGCCATTATATGTCGGCAAGCATTTATAATGCATCGTAAAAGGTCTCACATAGGTTTAAGTGTCAATTTTGAAACCAGGGAACCATTTTCAACGGATCCGAGCAGCGCTGGGATTTAATTCGCGCTAAACTGGTGTTTGGCCACACTGTGCGTCGGTGCGAAGTTGGCGCAGACCCCCGTCGGTGCGCGGGTTATAAATGGAATGGTGTTGTATTCACGGCATTAGATAATATTAATAGTGATACCAGCAGTGGATGTGGTAAAATACAGTCCAAAAGAAACGAAAGCACACGATTGGTGCGTAATGCGCCCTCCCATTCAAATAAGCCCGCCCACTTCAATAGATGGTGTAGTTTCTTAGGGCGTAAAAGATGCAAAACACTACCGAGCTTTTTTAGCTCGGCCACTGGGACAGTGAAAATACAATTGACTGAAATGCATGAAAATCATTTTGCATTAATAGCCGTTTTCTGTACCCAAACTTTAGCCAGTGACGCCCTGTCCATTCTAAAGCGTTTATAAGATTGGTCCCAGCACCCGATTTTATATGAGGAAGTCGTTTAAAAAGCATCTTAGCTCTAATCAATTTATTTATTATGGTCACTTTTACAGGACGTCTATAGAGCTTTGACTTTTACATTTCTTCCTTGTTCAGGAGCAACGTTTTAACCCTCACCGGACCTTCAGGTTTTCTGAATACCGAGGGGCGTTGGGGGGTTGAAAGTGAGGGAACAACTCCCTTCGCCGATTCGCCCCTAATTGAGCTAGAGCCTCACGAAAGAAACGATCGTGTGCGTCGTTATGAAATTCAGCGATTGGTCTCCGATTTTAACCCGCGCCCCGCCACGCTGGGAGGGCGGGGGGGGGCAAAATCTGCCCCCCTCCCGTTTTTCGCTAATAACTTCTAAACGCATTACGCCAGCGACGTGAAACTCTCAGTACCTTATCATACATCGATTTGACACGATCCCTGAAAATTTGAGCGAAATCCGTCGGAATTTTTTTTTGAGAAATTGACGTTTTAGTGACGTCATGTTCGCCATTTTCGCCTAAAAAACGGCAAAATTTCAAACGCCGCTAAAATCTTCATTTTTAAAGGAATCAAGACGTAACAAAAAAGGTTACACGTGATTCTACTGTGTCTATCAAATGGCTATCTCGGTTATTTGAAAATTTTGGATTTTGGCCCAATTTTTTTTTTCAAAAAACTGACTTTTTTTGAAAAATAATTATAAAATCCAAAATTTTTTGGGTATCAAAAAAACCGGAATATATGTCAGAGGAGTGGTCTATGTGCACCTGCATACCAATTTTTAGAAGAATCGGTTCAAAAATGTGGGAGTTTTTTAAAATGTTATGACGTCACGACACACAAAAATTTTGAAAAATGATTTTTTTGAAGTTCTAGGCCTCGTACGGAAACAAAAATAGCACCATTCAATTCGCCGTGAACAACTGCATCGAATAGACACCTTTTTAGGCCTTAACAACCAACTTCAAAATTTGACTTCACTTGACCTGACCTTGACCTGACCTCGACCCCAATTTCATCCAGAGGTGGTCCATATCACTTATTGAGTGTGCCTATTGAATTCTATGAGTAAAATGACCCATAAAACATGTGTCGCACATGCCCTTTTCTATATTTTGTTTTTGGTGACCTGACCTGACCTGACCTGACCTGACCTTGACCTTGACCTTTGAATGACATTGTTTGCAACGAATATTGTCTTGGTAGTCTAAGAACACGTTTTGGGCAATCAGTCTCAGTCCATTCTTCGGCAACTACGGTGCAAGGCCGATACTGTAGAAACTTGCATTTTGTACCCTTGACCTGACCTTGACCTGACCTCTGACCTACTTAAGAAAAAAATGGGCTCTTTAGATCCGCCTTGTTGAGAGCTTTCGATTGCCGTTTTTCCCGTCTTTCTACGACCATCGGTTCGGAAGTTTGACAGGGGGGGCAGAATCTGCCCCCCCCCCCCCAGCAGGGCGCGTATGGCTGGAAAGCCCAGCGGGGCGCGGTTTAAGGACCAGGGTCAGCCGATGACTTCTGTTCTGAGTTCAGGTCAAGTGGCCCAAGGCACAGGTTCGGTTTTTGGTAAATAACTTCGCTAGAAATAATCGCAGATCCGCGATTTTAGCAGCATCGTGTTTGTCTAGCTCAGGCGTGTCGAATGGTATACTTTTTCTTCGGATGAGATCAACCTCGGGTCAAGGTCAGGTCACATCCCGTCAGGTCACGAAGCTGGTCAAAGGAGGTCATATTGCATATCAATCGATTCGGCAGGTCTTTCCATGTCCATTAGTGGGCCGCTTTGTCGACTCGGTAGCTTTAGTTGATCGGGAGTTATTGACGAAAAACTGATAGCCTTAGTAACGTGATAATGATGCCACGCAAAAACAACAAAGCAAAAGAGAAGCATCAGACCTTGCAAGGAGCGCATGAAATCACGATTCCGTGTGCTTGAGAATTTGAGATAGTTGTAGATCATTTCCGGACCAAACTAGCAATTTTCATATGCCCCCTGACTTTTAATGGTGAGAGACCGACCTGATCTCAGGCGACGCTTCAGAAAATCCGAGCTATACATTTATACAAGCTGTGAGACCTCTCGATGACACTATAAGGTCCTGTAAGTTTCAACTCCCTATGAAAGCTCTGCACTGAGGGTGTTGTGAAGTTGGAACATTTTAGGACTGTGCACACAGTCCTAAAATGTTCATTTTAGGACAGTTTAGGACAGTTTCACACAGCTCATTTTAGGACTGTTCATTTATGACGTGATAGATGAGTGACCTGACTTGACTTAAAAATGCATTTGGCCAAAAAAATCCGACTTATCAAATCCCGATTAAAAAATCGACTTATAATCCGGTTAATCAAATCCCGACCTTGTTTTCACTGGTCTTTAACCCGCGCACCGACGGGGGTCTGCGCCAACTTCGTACCGACGGGGGGGGGGGCGGATGACTGCCCCCCCCTGAGATCTCGAGAACAAAGCAAGATAGCGACAAGCGGTAAACGGCAAGGGATACGCACGGACAAGGTCTACAATTTTTACTCAGGTCATTTTCAGGTCAGGTCAAAGATGACGTCACAGGGGTCAAAAAAGTCAAAATGGCGGCGCTAGGTATGGAGAGTTTTTTTCTCGAATAACTTTCGAACTAGTCAATATAGGAACAAACTAAGGGCAGCATCGCGATCCTCTCGTCAATCCACATCGAATGATATATATGTTGACCTCGAAAGGTCAAGGTCAAAGGTTGACCTCAGGTCACGTGACCTCGAGGTCATCATGTATATCATTCGATGCGCCTTGACGAGCTGAACACAATGAGACCATCCGCGCGGCTGTATCTTGTTCCTGTATGGAGTTCTTGGCAAAAAAAAACCGCTGGTGACCTTTGATGACGTCACATGACCTTACAGCTGCCCAACAGCAAAACAGACCTCAAGGTAGTGAAGGTTGATCGTATATGAGGTCATTTATGGTTTATGGGGCCCACGGGCGTAGGAACGTCATGAAAAGTGAGTGGGCCACCCTGTCAAGGGGCCTCCTTTTCCAGGGGCCTCCTATTTTCAGGGGCCTCCAACTTTTGCCTCGTCCTGCTGGCTGCTTTCAAGTATGACCTCCAAATCTAGCTTCTGAGATCGGGCAGACGTACCCAGGGGCGTAGTAACCGCTTAAGCGAACAATGCGGAAAGTCCGCAACATTTTTTAAACTTATTCCCCTCCGATTTTTTTTTTTCAGAATCTATTTACCGCAAACGGCGCATGACCCCTGAAAACCCTTACACAAATGTCTTCCTCGTTTCCCAGGTGCCCCAATTAGCTTCATAGGCGCCCTCTTTGGCATATAAGCGCCTATGTATAGTCATCAGATACATCCCTATATGTCCCACAGTCGCCCCGTTGTCGCATACAATATCCCAGTAAACATGCCGACGTCGGCCCGACGTCGGCCCAACGTCGGCCGACGTCGGGGTGACGTCGGCAACTCGGCATCGGCATGCCGACGTCGGCCCGACGTCGGTCCAACCTCGGCACGACGTCGGCTGGATGTCTGATATGCCCGCATGTTCCGACGTCCAGCCGAGGTCCAGCCGACGTCGGGCCGACGTCGGACCGAGATCAATTGCTGAGGTCCAGCCGACGTCGGGTGACTTCGGGGCGACGTCGGACCGACATCGGCCGCTGTTTTGACCGTTAAAATAATATAAAATACATGTTTCATGTTTCATAAAGAGCTTCTGTATTCAAAATATCCTCAGGAAACTCAAATCTTCCTCCACGCCGCAACCCCCTGATCCGGACTGGACGGGAAACTTTATCCCATTTGGGATTGCCCGTAAGCCGAGCTCGCCCGTAGCCGGGTGCGGTGAGTGCTTGGGGGCTGCTCGGCCTATCCTTTGGTCAGGCTCAGCCCCGGCAACTCACCAGGGCCGGGCCCAGTTCATATAGAAAGGCCAGTCGGCAAGTGTCACTTTGCCAAAGTGCCACTTATCAAAGGGACACTTTGGGAAACGTTGGTGCAGGTGTGTAAGAGTGGCTATAGGTATGAATCCATTGTGGGGTCGCCCTTTCCAATAAGTGTCACGCAACAGCAATGGGACCAGGGACTCTATATGAACTGGACCCAGGGTGCTCGCCAAGAAGACCAATGTCTCCATCCTATGATCCTTCCGGCTCTGAAATGGTCTTGTCAGACCGAAAGGGCGTAACCCAACAAAACAAACCAAATTTGTTAGCTGGCTGCGTGGTGTAGTGGTTAGCGCACTAACCTCGCGTTCGAGTGACACTGGGTTCGAATCCCATCGCCGGATGATGCTTTTGGCGTGTTGTCCCAGTAAACATGCCGACGTCGGCGTTTGGGGGCTCGAATCCCGCCGCCGGTCGATATTTTTGGCGCGGTGTCCCAATAAACATGCCGACGTCGGCCCCGTCGGTCCAACGACAAACGATCTCGTCAACCTCGCCAAACGATCTCGGCCCGACGTCGGCTCGACGTCGGCTGAACTTCGGCTGGACGTCGGAACATGCGGGCATATCCGACGTCCAGCCGATGTCGGGCCGAGGTTGAACCGACGTTGGGCCGACGTCGTCATGTTTACTGGGATGGTGCTCCCAGACGCAGATGGGGCTCTCGGGGTCGACAGTGTGGGACCTTCAGTCGCTGATGGGTGCCCGCCAGATGTGGACCCTCGGAGACGCCGGTATGGGGCCCTCAGAGATGCCGGTATGTGGCCCTTAGAGACACCGGTGTGGAACCCTCAGATACTTCAGTGTGAAGCCCTTACAATTGCTGGTGTGGAGCTATGAATGCGCTGGCTTAAATCCCTGGTGGCCCTGGTGGCGCAGTTGGTTAAGGCGTCGACCCGCGGTGCGGGCGGTGCCGGATTCGGGTTCGATTCCCGGTTCCGCCCGTTCCGCGGGCGTCGTCCCCGGCTGTGTCACCAGGTGTGGGGTAGGCTCCCACTTCAGCCGTAGCCTGGGGGGTGGGGTACAGTTGCCGGGAGGAGATGGAGCCCTCCTATAATTGGGACATACAAGAGCCCGTTGGAGGGAGGCACGAATTAAAAAAAAAAATCCCTCAGAGGCCGGTACATGGACATCAGAGCTCAGTGAAAGCTTATGTGGTGCCTTCAGTGTGGAGCCGTTAGACATCAACATGGTGCTCTCAGGAGCCGGTGAGTCCTCAGAGTCACCGGTGTGGGGCCTTCAGAGCTCCGAGATACTGGTGTGGGGCCCTCAGAGGTGTCGGTGTGGGTCCTTCAGATGTACCTATAGAGCCTTGAGATTCACAGGTGTGGTGGCCCACAGACTCTGTGGGGGGGGGCACCGGTGTGGGGCCACCAGAGCCACCGATATAGGGCCCTTAGAGACACTAGTATGACTCTCAAAGGCGCCGCTGTGTTGCGCTCATAAACACTGGTGTGGAGCCATCACAGGCGGGTGGAGCCGTTAGAGGCCGGAAAGGGCCCTTAGATACCTACAAGGAGCCTTCAGAAGCCGGCGTGGCACCCTTATGGGGATAAGCGTGTCTACTTAGGAGCCCTTGAGGTGCTCTCATGAGCTCTGTGGGGCCCTACCGAGCCGAAATATGGCCACGGCCAGTTGCCGCCGCATGGCTCTTCGGACTATCATTCTCAGGGGCCTCATCTGCCTAGTTTGAATAGAAGGGCCTCTCAGACCATCAGTCTCATGGGCCTCCTCTGGCTAGTATAAATAGAAGGGCCTGTTAGACCATCAATCCTAGGGGCCTCCTCTGGTTAGTATAAATAGAAGAGCCTCTCAGACCATTAATCTCAGGGGGCTCCTGTGGACAGTATAAATAAAAGGGCCTCTCAGACCATCAGTCTCAGGGGCCTCCCTAGAAAAGTGTAAATGTGGAAAGAGGGCCCCCTCAGATTCATTAGGAGTGGACCTCTCTGACTATCAGTCTCAGGGGCCTCTTGTGGCCAGTATGAATATAAGAGCCTCTCAGACCATCGGTCTCAGGGGCCTCTTCTGGCTAGTGTGGATAGAGGGCCCTCCCAGACCACCGGTTTCAGGGGCCTCCAATGGCCAGTTATATGAACAGAAGGGCCTCACAGCCATCAGCCTCGGGGGCCTCTTCTGACTGGTGTGAATATGAGGGCCTCTCATACCATCAGTCTCAGGGGCCTCCTCTGCCTAGTGTGAATATAAGGGCTTCCCAGGCCATCAGTCTCAGGGGACTCTTCTGACTGGTGCCGGATTGAGGGACCTCCCAGACCGAAATTTTGGGGGTCTCCTGTGGCTAGTATGAATAGAAGGGCCTCTCAGTCCATCAGTCTCATGGGCCTCTTCTGCCTGGTGTGATTATATGACTGATATTATATTATGACTCTCAGGTCATCAGTCTCAGGGGCCTCCTCTGGCTACAGTGTAGGTGGATAGGCCTCACAGACCATCAGTCTCAAGGGCCTCTTCTGACTATTGAGGATAGAGGGGCCTCCTCTGACTAGTGAGGGTAGGGGGCCTCGGCTAGACCGCCAGTGTCAGGGGCCTATTCTGACTAGTGTGGATGGAGGGGCCTCCCAGACCACCAGTCTCAGACCTCCGACTAGTGTGGATAGAGGGGCCTCCCAGACAGCCAGTGTCAGGGACCTCCCCAGACCAGTGTGGATATTGGGGCCTCCTCAGATCCACTAGGGCCTCTCAGGCCATCAGTCTCAGGGCTTCGACTGACAAGTATGAACAGAGGGCCTCCTTGGATCCATCAGGGCCCCTTGGAGTCCGTGCGTGGGGATTCGTGGAACTTATTTTTACCGAGTTTGTTTATTCTTGAAGGTGACGACGTTCTCTCAAATCGAGACGAGGGGCCTCGAGTAAAAAGTGGGTGGGCCAAAACACATGGTTGGCCCCCCCCCCCACCTCGAAAAGTGGGTGGGCACTTGCCCACTTGGCCCCCCCCTGTTCCTACGCCTATGATGGGGCCATTCCGACCCGGTTTAGTGGTAAAAACAAGGAGTTGATTTTTCCCCCGTTGACTTATAATGGGGAGGTCGAGAAATTGACCTGACCTTAGATCATAGATATCAAAATTCCGAGATATACACATTGTAGCTACTAATGACCTTATAACATCCTGCGACTTTCAAAGGCCTCCGACATCTACTGTAGCTCTGGCACGGTGACAAAGTTGCAAAAAAAGTGACTTGAGGCTGGGTCATTCAAAGTGACCTGGTGACCTGACCTTAAAAGTTAGGAGGTTCAAACTTGCACACCATGTGTAAAATTGATGAGAGAATAGTCGTACCAAATTTCGCGGCGCTTAGCGCCGCGGTTTTCCCGCTATTCGTTAAAAACCTCAGGAGGGGGGGCGGATATCCGCCTCCCCCCCGTCGGTGCGCGTGTTAATGTTCTAGCCTTACAGGTGATTGTTTGAACTCGGAAGATGCTGAATTTTGGTTAACCCCATACTTATATGATAAAAAAACGTCAGTGTTAGGAAGTTAACCCACGCCCCGTAGGGCTATCGGGGGACCCTACCACTCGTAGGGGGATTTTCAAAATTCAAACGGCGTTCGATAGCCCCACCGGGGAACTACCTTGTGACCCAATTTCATTGACCTAGGTCAAACCGATGACGGCACAGGTAAGGTCAAAGGTCGGATTTTCACCGTAACTTCACAGGCATTTCAAGAAATGTGTTGTAGAGTTCTGCACGGCTGCAATTTTCCACAGCCTAGCCGCCCCACAGCCGTGGCTCCACAGCCACAGCCGCCCACAGCCGTGGCAAACTGTGGGCAGCCAGCCGTCAGCCGGCCGTGGATACTTTTAATGAAATGAAATCAAATATTATATAATAAGTTGATTTTAGTTAAAACATACAGACAAAAGCACATTGCAATGGGCTATAGATTCTCAAGCTGATGAAGCATGCCTACACAAGCCCTTGCAAGATGGGTAGGTACCTACATGAACGGAAGATATAAACAGCGAACCAGAATAGAAGCAGTGTAGACATCTAATGCCACCAAATCCTGAAGCATGGTAGAGGGACAGAACAGCAGACTCTGGTACTTTTCATTATCAATGTTATGGAAAATGAAACTCAGAACTGAAGTTGATGAACTGTCAAACAGTGATTGTCCTGATAGTTATCTTTCTTACCTTGCCTATTTTCTGGGGTGTGATATGCCAGGCTTGAAGCAACCTTCTGAGCAAGTCTCAAAGTTCAAACTAATTTGATAAGCAAGGCATCAAAACACTAGTGAGCATCCAACAAAGAGAAACATTTGATTTTTTCAAATTTGATTTTCCATTTTTCTTCAAGCTGCGCCAAATCACCAAGGACGTGTGACCCACAATTGCCTCTTTTAATTTAAAAGTTTATTGGAGTTTTGATAACGTCAATAACAAAGAAGAAGGAATTATTTATTTTCGTTTTTCTACAAATAGCCATTGAAAATTATGATTATTAAATATAAGGGTCTTTCAGTAAAAAACTGCTCTCAAACACAAGAATAGATTTAATATCAAATTTTGACATTTTTTGAAAAAGACGTCATTTTATTTGTAAAGTCAACAACTCGTGAAAAAAGTTATGTTCAGGATTTACAACGTTATGTGAATGAACCGTAAGTACGGTTCACGCTCCCTTATTATCTAATTCCTTTAATCGCTTGGATGGATCGACAGACCTGATGATGACAGTGTTGTCGAAAGCTTATCTCTTTTGTTTCTCTTTGGTAAACTAAAGAACCAATTCAATTTTTGGCGTGTTATTGATCATTTTCACATCAATTTTGACTATATTATCTAATTCCATTGGCTTCGTTTATCAGTATTTTCTGTTAGCGTTCACTCACACACCAGTTAGAACATAAGTGCGCCAGTTTTTACTATGTGTGTGGACTTGCCGAAAATCCAGAAATACATCTAGGGGTTATTTGATAATATTTTATGAAGGCTTTAACTGCCTTTACATAGGTATTATTCCTTTTTTATAACCTGAAAGAATTATTGAACGCTTGTCTTCAATAGCTGTAAGGTGCTCTCCTAATGACCAGGTAAGATTGATTTTATATATATATATATATATATATATATATATATATATATATATATATATATATATATATATATATATATATATATATATATATATATATAAATATATATATATATATATATATATATATATATATATATATATATATATATATATATATATAGCGAACAAACTAATAAGTGACGTTTCGACTTTTTATTGCTAAAGTCTGCCTCAGAAGTTAACTCTGGCAAGCCATATCGGCCATATCTGCTTCTGGCGCAGCAAAGACAAAACAAGGCGAATCGCAAAGTACACATCTACACACAACGAGCAGAAACAAGCATGGTCCTCCGGTTTCCTGGAAATTCAATTTCGGCTGTATCCACCAGGTGCAAACTACCCCACCTAGCCCTATGCATCAGCAATAAAATACGGTGGATATATCATTAATTTACCGCACCATCGTCGGTACAGTCAACGGGCGCAAATCACACAGTCGACAGACAGCCCGCAGTACACCCGTGCTCTGCGGCACAGCCTACTTGTCAGGCAGCCACTAAGGATTTATGATTAAAATGCTGTACCATCGTCAGTACAGGCATTGGGCGTAAACAACACAGTCAACAGGCAGCCCGCAGTACACCCGTGCTCTGCGGCACAGCCTACTTGTCAGGCAGGCACCAGAATACCTGACAAGAGCCCTCGATCTGACGTTTCTAAGTACTATAGCGAACTGTTTTGAAACAGAATAATGCGATAAACTGCCTTAGCGATCCGACTATATTCTTTAGCCACAGAGTAAACATTTGGCGAAAACGGTGCTGGAGCGGGCTACAACAGGCCCTCTACGTACTATCTAGTAGCGGCACAAATTAGAGGCATCTTCGAGAGGTAAGACGTCAATCACTGTCCTCTAAAGCCGGCCGTACATTGCAAGGCCCCACGCACCCAACGGTGCAACCTAAGATGGGTGACTGCGGGGACGCGCCAAACCTAGACACGTCCCCACAGGCACCCATGGAAGACTGCGACGTCGGACCAAAACGTACCTGCACCGGGCAGCCGGTTAGAGTATACCTAACCCTCCCTTCTTACATTCTCTCCCTCACTGTCCCTCTGTGTTCCCAGTAACCCCACCCATCTCATCTCTCTAATGGGTCTTCCATGGGTCTTCCATGGGTGCCTGTGGGGACGTGTCTAGGCTTGGCGCGTCCCCGCAGTCACCCATCTTAGGTTGCACCGTTGGGTGCGTGG
Source organism: Amphibalanus amphitrite (assembly GCF_019059575.1). NCBI lineage: Eukaryota > Metazoa > Arthropoda > Thecostraca > Balanomorpha > Balanidae > Amphibalanus > Amphibalanus amphitrite. The sequence goes on from NW_024881504.1 coordinate 2,424,542, forward strand.
GGCCTTGCAATGTACGGCCGGCTTTAGAGGACAGTGATTGACGTCTTACCTCTCGAAGATGCCTCTAATTTGTGCCGCTACTAGATAGTACGTAGAGGGCCTGTTGTAGCCCGCTCCAGCACCGTTTTCGCCAAATGTTTACTCTGTGGCTAAAGAATATAGTCGGATCGCTAAGGCAGTTTATCGCATTATTCTGTTTCAAAACAGTTCGCTATAGTACTTAGAAACGTCAGATCGAGGGCTCTTGTCAGGTATTCTGGTGCCTGCCTGACAAGTAGGCTGTGCCGCAGAGCACGGGTGTACTGCGGGCTGCCTGTTGACTGTGTTGTTTACGCCCAATGCCTGTACTGACGATGGTACAGCATTTTAATCATAAATCCTTAGTGGCTGCCTGACAAGTAGGCTGTGCCGCAGAGCACGGGTGTACTGCGGGCTGTCTGTCGACTGTGTGATTTGCGCCCGTTGACTGTACCGACGATGGTGCGGTAAATTAATGATATATCCACCGTATTTTATTGCTGATGCATAGGGCTAGGTGGGGTAGTTTGCACCTGGTGGATACAGCCGAAATTGAATTTCCAGGAAACCGGAGGACCATGCTTGTTTCTGCTCGTTGTGTGTAGATGTGTATTTTGCGATTCGCCTTGTTTTGTCTTTGCTGCGCCATAAGCAGATATGGCTTGCCAGAGTTAACTTCCGAGGCAGACTTTAGCAATAAAAAGTCGAAACGTCACTTATTAGTTTGTTCGCTATATTTAATCTGGCATAAGTTTGTTGCATATATATATATATATATATATATATATATATATATATATATATATATATATATATATATATATATATATATATATATATATATGTAAAGTTAGGGAGCAGATTCTCTGATATACAGGTTTGATTGAATATGACAGCTAGTTGAGCGTTGATGATCTTCTTTTTGGTACTTTCTAGCAGTCGAAATACTTTTCTTTCTTCATCACACAATCTTGCCAGCACATCACGGGTATTTATTTGCAACGTTTCACTCATTCGATGAGCATCATCAGGCATATGTGTAATACAAGATATACATACGAATAATACGATGATCACAAGTAAATAAAAAGTATGCGGAGTCATATGTTAAAACAATATTCGTATTCGGCGTTCGATTATAAATGTACAGGTCGATGTTAACGTTAGGGTGTGAAAAGAATGCGTTTATGTCATCAGCGTGTTGTTTTTAATGACACAAGAACACGTTCGGATGTTTTAGGAGACACTTCGTAGACACAAGTACAAATACATGCATATCGAACACTCAAAAACTCACAAATCCAAAACGACAATTTCGGAATGCTCGGTAACAATACCTCCGGTGCCCATAGCCGACCATATGACTATCTTGGCCCGCGTTCCACTCCGTCGTCATAAATCACCGCGCCAGTCTTTTCAGATCCGCCCCTGGCGAAAAGTTAACTGGGACGCGCTGTGTCTGCATCTGTTACAGGCCGACTGGCAACCTCTATATCGGGCGGAGGGGATCGAAAGCAAATTAGAGGAATTCATGAAAGTATGGCTCAGCGCTATTGATATTTACTGTCCAACTAAAACTGTGACGCCGCGCCGTCCACACTGTCCTTGGGTTGAAAATAACCCGGAACTGCGAGAGATCATGGACGAGCGGGACCGTGCTTTTACAATCTGGCGTGCATCTGGTGCAGAGTCTGATCTGTCAACGTACCGCCACCTTCGAAACCGTGTCAAGCGTCTTCTTGCCAAATCCAAGCGGGATTACTTGTGTTCTTCAATGCTATCGGACCGAAAAAATTTTTGGAGGAACATTCGAAACTTCGCCATACGCCCAGGGACTGACAGCTCCTCCGAACCTTTAGGGACTGAAAAAGCCGACGAATTCAACCGCGACTTCGCCTCGGTTGGTCCCCGCATTGCCACAGAGCTGAAGGAGCGTCATATTGGCAACGACATGCCTGATATCTCACACAAGCCGCCCCGTGTCATCTCCACAAACCTGATCCTACATCCTGTGACACTTCCCGAGCTTTCCAAATATCTGAATGAACTATCCTCTTCAAAAGCCGTCGGTGTCGATGGTGTACCATTGATTGCTATTAAAAACTGTTTTGCCGTTCTAGGACCACATCTACTTCATGTCATCAATGCGTCGATTGTCAACCGTGTCTTCCCGGCCGCTTGGAAAATGGCATTAGTGGTACCAATCCATAAGTCAGGACCGCGCCATGTCGCGAACAACTTTCGGCCTATTTCCATTCTACCAGTTCTCTCGAAACTGTGTGAAAAAGCAGTGTGTGCACAGCTCTCCGCGTATTTTGTCAAATGTGATTTGTTTTCTCCCTCACAATACGCTTACAGGCCGTGCCACTCGACCGAGGACGCCGTCCTTGATGTGACTGAGTGGACTTCGCGACGAGTCGATGATGGACATGTGGTAGCAATCACGTCATTGGATTTAAGCAAGGCTTTCGACAGTGTTGATCACAGTGTGCTCCTGATGAAACTCCAGTGGTACGGTGTTGACCCGACCTGGTTCAAAAGCTATCTTGTAGGGCGACGACAGTTGGTGAGGGGCGGCTCTCTTTTCCTTCCTCTATCCCATGGGGTCCCACAAGGATCCCTCATTGGTCCGATTCTCTTTAGCATCTTTACAAACGACCTTCCATCCTATCTCCCCCACGGTCGTTTGGTATCTTACGCCGATGACACCCAGCTACTTGACTCAGCACATCCAGACGACCTATCATCTCTTAAATCACGCCAGGAGAACTCTCTCCTAGCCGTTCAGTCTTACTTTACTGCAAATTCACTAAAAATGAACCCCTCAAAGACCACTCTCTTGCTAATAGGTACCCCCAATTCTCTCAAGAAGACAACATCCTTTCATCTGAACTTTCATGACTTCATTCTAAAGCCCTCCTCGTCCGTTAAAATCCTTGGAGTTACCATCGATAGCAATCTAACATGGGAAGCTCATATATCCACCGTTGTTAAAAAGTGCAACTCCTTTCTTTTTTGTCTACACAAAATCCGCCATCATTTAAATGCTGATGCCCGTCAACTACTTATCCAGGCACATGTGTTCCCCTTAATCCTTTACTGTCTTTCCGTCTGGGGAGGAGCCACCGCAAACCGTCTGGGCCGCGTGCAGAAAGCTCTAAATTTCGCTGCGAGGATCGTCACGGGAGCGCGGCGTAGCGACCATATATCTCCGATTCTAACAGCATTAGGCTGGCGCACTGTCTCAGAGTTAGTTAGCCGTCGCGACTGTATGGCCATACACCGGGCCTTGAATGACCCCCGCGCTCCTACTGCCACCCGCGCACTGTTTTCGTACCGGGCTGATGTCAGTGCGCGAACGACGCGCACCAGCAGTACGGGGGTACTTGAGTTACCTGGTTTTCGCCTCAGTATGTCGCGGCGAAGTTTCTCCTACAGAGCGGCCGCAACTTGGAACCGCCTGCCGCAACAACTTAGGTCTTCTCGCACCCGTGCCCGTCTCACGGCTATGCTCGATGAACATGCACTGCCCTGAAATTTGTATCGTCTAGTCGTCAATTTCGTCTTTGTCTCTGGTCACTCGTTCTCTGTTCTTTGTTGCACATGTACTTACTGATGTTACTGAACCTAACACGGATCGCACAATAAGCCACACACGTGGAATGATTCGTTAAATATATGAATATGAATATGAATATGAATATGACAAACCACATACCATGCTTTTCGGCCACTGTCCCGGGACAGGTACTAGCGGGCACCGAGGGGGCCCCTTCAAAGAGCTGAAGTTTTCCCCGAGCGTTTACCTGCCGATTTATGGTGGGATCGCAGTCCCGTATGAAAACTGCTTCAAGTACTTGCAGTTTATGTGTCGATTTCTTGCAGTACTTGCAGTTTGCAAGTACTTGCAGTTTATGTGTCGATATTTGTCGATGTCAGTGATGAAAAAGCGCTTGAAGACCTAAAGGAGGGGCTCGAACGGAACTCGGTGCTCGCATTCACTACCGAACTGGGTGAGAATGGCAGGCTTGCGTTCCTTGATGTAAACATCCATGCACCTTCTGCTACTTTTAACACCACGGTCTATCGGAAACCAACCGCCCTAGGCCTCTGCTTGAATGGTTTAAGCGAATGTCCCGACCGGTATAAGAAGAGTGTTATAAGTGCCTACATTTACCGCGCTGTTAAGCATTCTTCTTCATGGGAGCTTGTCCACCAGGAGCTTGATAGGATCAGACACTACTCGTCAGCAACAACTACAGTCAGAGGATCATTGATGCTGAAATTCAGCGCATCCTCTCTAAGTACCATGCTCCGCAAACCCCGACATGTGACCAGGCTAAAGGCAATATCTACAACCTATTCTATGAAAACCAAATGCACGATGCGTACAAAACAGACGAACGAGTACTACGTGACATTATCGACCGGAACTGTGACCCAGCGAATGCCGAGGATAAACTCAGGCTCACGATTTTTTACAAAAGTCCTAAGGTATCTGGTCTCGTGATGAAGAACAACCTCAGTCATGACTCGTCCCTTCTAAAACAGACCAATGTGGTATATCAGTACACTTGCACCCACGGCGACTGCGCGCGCCAGCTCAACTGTTACTATATCGGTCACACACGGACGACACTGGGACGCAGAATCACGATGCATTTACAGGACGGGGGCCCAAAAAGACACCTTCGTGACCATCACGCCATGCCACTTACCCGCGAAGATATGGTGATGAACACAAAAATTCTGAGCCGATGTACGATCCCACATAAACTGCAAGTACTTGAAGCAGTTTTCATACGGGACTGCGATCCCACCATAAATCGGCAGGTAAACGCTCGGGGAAAACTTCAGCTCTTTGAAGGGGCCCCCTCGGTGCCCGCTAGTACCTGTCCCGGGACAGTGGCCGAAAAGCATGGTATGTGGTTTGTCGTTTTGGATTTGTGAGTTTTTGAGTGTTCGATATGCATGTTTTTGTACTTGTGTCTACGAAGTGTCTCCTAAAACATCCGAACGTGTTCTTGTGTCATTAAAAACAACACGCTGATGACATAAACGCATTCTTTTCACACCCTAACGTTAACATCGACCTGTACATTTATAATCGAACGCCGAATACGAATATTGTTTTAACATATGACTCCGCATACTTTTTATTTACTTGTGATCATCGTATTATTCGTATGTATATCTTGTATTACACATATGCCTGATGATGCTCATCGAATGAGTGAAACGTTGCAAATAAATACCCGTGATGTGCTGTCAAGATTGTGTGATGAAGAAAGAAAAGTATTTCGACTGCTAGAAAGTACCAAATAGAAGATCATCAACGCTCAACTAGCTGTCATATTCAATCAAACCTGTATATATCTATCTATATTATGAATTATAAGTCGTCCGTGCGTTCTCCATCCATCCGTGTGTCATGCCTATTATGTCTAATTGCGCGAGAACGGCGCTGCGTAGCGACTTGAAATTTGGCATGCCGAATCTGTGGGCGTGGGCGGCCTTTGGATTAAAATTTGGGCGTGATCGGGCCAGGGGTGCGCCGTCGGCACGTGCAAAAGGGTGCTCCCATAGGCTTAGCACGTGACCGGCGAAAACCGCCAACGGGCGAAAATCGGGCCTGCAGCGCTCCTTTCCCGAGCTTATATCTCGGTAACCGTAAGTCGCAGCGACATGTGGTTTTCACTGATGGATACAGAAGAGATGTGCCTATCGTATGCAATAAGTTTTTTTCTTAGGTATGTACCACGTGCAAAGAAATAGCCTCTAATCTCGAGAAAACGGGCATTTTTTACACATTTCAGGAAAAACGTTGGCATTTGAAAACTATGCACTCGAATGACACGGGGTGCATTTCACGGACTAAAAGAGGATCTGGCCTCTTCAGAATATATATATTTTTGGCCATTCACTTGCACATCTTCATAATTAACCCACGAGCCGCTGGGGGGGGCATAAAGTTGCCCCCCCCCCTTTACGTTTTGTGAAATATCTCCGAAACCTGATGAGCTACGAACGTGAAACTTGGCATAGCTTCAAATGAATACCTAGGCAATGTTTGAGGAAAGTTTGGTGGTTGTAGCACCTAAGATGACGTCACAGTGACGTCATAAAGTTTTGTCGTTTTCCGACATGGACCGTTTCTGATGACGCTGAGCATGAAACTCTACTGTAAATGAACTAGACAGCACCTGCTGTCATCCTAAAACATCTTACTACACTCTTATCTAGTTTCTGACCAATAATCGGCCCTTTATATTCGGTCCCATATATGTGATGTATCGTGAGGAATATGAGAGTCGCAAATCTATAATTTCACTTATGACGTCACTGTGACGTCATTTCAAATGGGATCGACACCAAATTTGGACACACCCTCGGCTAGGTATTCAGGAAGATGTGTGCAAAGTTTCGCTTCTCTATCTCTTCGCGTTGCGACGATATCGTCGCAGAAGTAAAGGGGGGGGCAACTTTATGCCCCCCCCCCCAGCGGCCGGCGCACAGTGGGCCAGGCGCATCAAAAAAGCGGAATTAACCCTCGCCGGACCTATTGGTTTTCTACATACGCGCCGGCCGAGGGGGGGGCGGGTACGACCCCCCCCTCGCCGTTTCGCCCCTGGTGGAGCTAGCGCGTCGCGGAAAAAACGAGCGTGTGCGCCGTTACGAGACGCAGAGATTGGTACCCGATTTTAAGGTCCTAGGTCAACCGGTGACCTCTGAGGTCAGGTCAAGTGCCCCAAGGTACGGTTTAGTTTTTGGTGAATAACTTCGCAAAAAACGGCCGCAGCGCCGCGATTTTGGCAGCATCATGTTCGCCTCGCTCAGGCGCGTCGAATGATATACTTTTTGTTCGGGTCAGGTCAACTTGGGGTGTTGACCTCAGGTCAAGGTCAGGTCAGCACCCTAAGGTCACGAAGTTGGTCGAAAGGGGTCATGTCGCATATCATTCGATTCGGCAGGTCTTCCTGAGTCCATTGGTGGCTTCCCCGACTCGCTAGCTCAATTTGATCAAGAGTTATTGACGAAAAACTAATATGACCTTGATGACGTCATAAATGACGTCACGCAAGGTCAACATTGCAAAAGTGACGCATCTAACCTTGCAAGGAGTGCATCAAATTACGATTCTGTGTGATTGAGATGGTGGGAGATCGTTCCCGGCGCCAGAATAGCAGTTTGAATTTTTCCCCATTGACTTATAATGGTGAGGTCACGAAAATGACCTGACCTCATATGACCTTTAGGAAAAATCCGAGATATACAAGTTGTGAGACTCATAATGGATACTAGATCCTGCAAGTTTCATTTCCCTGTGACATCTCCTCTGGCAGTGAGGGCGTTGCGAAGTTGCGACATCTGAAGACCGTGCAGAGGTTCACTTATGACGTCATAGGTCAGTGACCTGACCTGACCCAAAAATGCGGTTGGTGTCAAAAGATGCGGCTTGGATCAAAGGTCAGGTATGCCAAGTTTCAGCTCTCTATCGCCAGCGTGTTTGGAGCTATCGCGAAAAAACCCTATGGGGGGGGCGGCACCCGCCCCCCCTCGGCCGGCGAGGGTTAAGTCGAAAATCAACTTCGGTGAAATTCCTGTAATTATGGGATAGAGTATTGTAAAAATGTCCAAAGTTTCCGAATAAGCAAGTTTCCTTTCCCCAATGTCAAGGCAGATAATGCTATAACGTCGCAAAGTAGGACTTACCGACTGGAGATGGAAATGACTGCTGTGTACCATATTCCGTTCCCCCGATTCAAAAGCTCTCAGCGTAAAATTATTAAAGTTATTCCGTACAAAATAGCTTTAAAAAAACAGCAAGTATTTCTGCGCATGTTTCTCGTACTCAAGTTCCCGGGAACTATTTCATGCTTACTAGTAGCGGTGGGGTTTACAGTGCCTGTTCGGAACCGTGGTAGTGCAACGACGCAATGAATTTATATAAGGATATAAAGAAAACGTCACCGAACAACACGAAGATATTTGCTGCCTGACTTTCCTCAAGGTGTATAGCTTGCTGCCCAATGCAAATATTTTGCGCATTTTTGCGCGAAATGGACAAATAAGGGTTTAACCCTCGCCGGCATAGGCCGTTTTGCATCCCTCGACGGCACAGGGGGATGCGACCCTCCTCGCGTTTGGCCCCTAATTGAGCTAGAGCCTCGCGGAAAAAACCATCGTGTAGGTCGTCACGAGACAAAGCCAACGGTACCCGGTTTTAAGGTCATAGGTCAAATGGTGACCTCTGAGGTCAGGTCAATGGCCGAAAGTCGGGACCTGTTAGAACGTCGTATAGTGTGGCTGCTAAGGGGTTTTTCGGGATGCTGATCACGAATATCATGTTAGTTTTGATCACAGATGATGGCTTCATGCATTTAGGCCAGGTCGGGTCAGCTCAGGTCAGGTCAACCAGTATGGATCCTGCCGGGTATTCGTAGTAGGTGTCAACCCGCCTCTGACAGCTTCGTAACATGTTACGAAGGCACCAAAACTACTTCGTAAATGTTCAAATGGTTCCTAAATTCGAATTCAGCTCCAAAAACTAGCCCAAAAACATGTAAAACTCGAAAAAGTGAACCGAGGTCATCGAAGGTCAATGACCTGACCTGACCTTCAGGTGACCTTTACACCCACCCTAATGCATGGGACCAACATCATATCACATGTTTGAACGCTTGAAACCACGAAAAGACTGCAAACGCGCGGCCAATGCGGCATAGTGCCCGCCTGTCCCAGGCATATGTGCAGCGCAGAAATTAAATAATGACGTCATAGGTCAGTGACCTAGCGTAACCAATCAAATTTGAAAATGGATATCGGATTCGGCTTTAGCATGATATTTTACCCTGTAACGAATCATTTTTGGCACCGCAGCTGTGCTCATTGATTTAATTCCGCTTTTTTGAAGCGCCTGGCCCACTGTGCGGCGGGTGGCGCGGAGGCCCAGCGGCCGCCGGGTTAAACGCTTACAAATTGAGGGTTGGACGTGTTACGTTCATGCTCACTTTTGCACCGTCATAATGTATTGATAACGTCGACTTATGGCTAAAAATTTACCCCAGATCGAAAGAACACTCTTTTCTGATCAATATCCACCAAAAATATTTTCAAAATTATTTTCAAAAAAATATTTCAGTGTGCGTCGCGCTTTCGACCGGGGTGGACGTGTCCAGTCGAGCTCCCGCAGACACATTTCTCACCACGTTACACACATATCTCAACACCTAGCTGAAAGAAGCTACATCGAAAATCAATAACAGGCCATCATGAGACTAACAAGGTCACCTCCACTGAAAAAGGCTGCGGCAAGCGAAATTCGCGAAAGTGAATCTGTATCCAGTCTGACGAATACCAACGCCAACACCGAACGCCGGGCGACTGCGGCGTCCCAGGCGGCGTCCGGCACACCGAATATGCCGCAAACACCGCAAACTGTGAGTGATACGTCTGAATCTCTGAGCAGCACGTATAATACGGATAATCAAGTGCATGACGGCGGCGCGAATGAATCAGGCGTGACAAAACAGGAAACTAGAGGTAAGAAAACTAGAAATGATAAGAAGCCCCCGGGGGCTGAGACAGTGGAGGGGGGCCAAGTCCCACTGGAACCCAACCGGGGCCCCGGGGAGACGAGGGATGGTAGCTCAAGCTCATCACAGGAACTGAATGGGAACAAAACCCCTGAAATAAGGAGGCTGGATAGTGATGCCTACAGACCGTGGGGGACTCGGTCCAACAACACGAGCCCTGACCCGGGGTCGGGGTCGCGTTTCGACGCTGATCAAGATGGGGAGGACCCGAGGGGACTAACAGTTTGCAGGGGTGGTCCAGGAAAGACGGTATGCAACAAGGAGGTCAAAGACGGTGAAGGAGCTGTTGAATGTGAAAAGTGTTCTGGATGGTACCACAGCAAATGCCAAGGCTTGTCAAAGGGTGCATTGTCTGCACTGAACAAGTGGCATGGCACACTGGTGTGGCTCTGCACAAACTGTACGAAATGGCTGCATGATAAGACGCAACCCATGGCATCAAACACAACCAAGGACGATCTTGCCCGAATTGATCAAAGAATGGATAAGCTAGAGAACATCATGCGGCACAACTCTGCAACAATCTTGGAGTCTGTGAGGAACCAGGAGAAAATGTTTGCAGTCCAGTGCAAGGTGTTGGACAAGATGGACGCTGTTACAACAGAAGACAAAGCGAAGCAGCAAACATATGCAGAGGCTCTAAAGGGGTTAAGCACAGAAGTTGTGAAGGAAGTGACAGAGAAAATAAGCAAGCTGCCACAGGTGACAGTGCCAGTACAAAGGAACAGGGAAGAGATTGCGGGGGTTCTAGACGAGCTGCAGGACAAAGAAAGGCGCAAAATGAACGTCATTGTACATAACCTGCCTGAAACAGACACCACAGCCCAACCAGACAAGAAAAGTGATGAGGTGAAGTTTGTAAGCATGATAAAAGAGGGGATGAAGCTGGTCGTGAAATGTACAAACTCATTCCGCATCGGAAAGAAGATGGAGAACAAGCCTAGACTGCTGCTGGTGACCCTTGCCACCATGGAAGACAGAACAAACATCCTGAGGTCAGCAGCCACCCTAAGAACAACTGTGGAGTGGGGCAATGTGTACATCACCCCAGACCTGACCTGGCAAGAACGAGAGAAAGCACGCGCTCTGAGGCAAGAACTGGCCAGGAGAAAAGCATCTGGGGAGGAGCACATCCACATTAGACAAGGCAGGATTGTCCCAGTCCCAGTTGAAAGACGTCACTCCCGACCTGTGAGCACACATCTCCCAGCAAGCGGACCAGATGCAGGAGTCCCAAGGAATGGGACTGAGACCAGGCTGCCAACTAACACCGCTCAGCTGGCGGCATCCCAGACAAGAGCGGAACCTTCCACTGAGCCCATTGCGCCAGGCGCTGGGGCACCCAACCAGCATTGACTAGATAAGGAAGGAAGGCAGAGGTCAAGCAAACTCAAGGTCCTCTACACAAACATAGACCAATTTATTAACAAACGGGATGACCTCTGTATGGCCCTGGTAAACGATGAGCCAGACATAATCCTCTTGACAGAGATAATTCCAAAGGCACAGATTCACCCCATTTCACCTGCAGTCCTTGCTATTCTGGGATATAATCTTTACTTGAACTTCGATCCAGGAAAGGAGAACCTTGGCAGCAGTGGGTACAGAGGGATTGGCATATTCGTCAAAACTTCTATCAGGACTACCAAGCGCTCTTTCCCAGGCTGCAATCAAATCGAGCATCTGTGGCTGGAGATCCCTCTGCGAAACCCAAATCGCCTCCTCATGGGATGTATTTACCGTAGCCCATCTGCCCACGGACCGTCTTCTACGTCTGAGTTACTGGAGCTCATCACTAGCTGCACATCTGAAAGAAACACCCAAGTGTTGATTGCTGGGGACATCAACTACCCCCAAATCGACTGGACTCACAGCTACTCCACTGCCCCTGAGGGCCATCATACACACCAATTTATGGAAGGGCTGCAAGACTGTGGCTTCACACAACATGTCACCAAGGACACACGATACAGGGAAGGCAACAGGTCTAGCGGATTGGACATTATCCTGAGTAACGAGGAGGGGCTAGTCAAAAACCTTGTCTACCACCCACCCATAGGACACAGCGACCATGTGGTACTGAGGTTTGAGACCGTGCACTATGACCAGGGAAGAGAACCAAGGGAGCCCCGGCTGAACCTCAACAAAGGGAACTATGCGCTCCTGAATGATCGGATCAGGGAGACTGTCTGGGAAGTGCCCGATCCTCCGGACCCGCGCACCAGATACGAGTACTTCAAAAGGACGTTGGATCTTCTGACGACTCAGTGTATCCCCAGGTCTTGCCCAACTAATAAGAGACGCAATATCTATATGGACAGGGAAGCTATGCGATTGAAAAAGCTGAAGCGGAAGTTGTGGATCCAGTACACCCAATCCATGGATGACATCTGCCTCGCACGTTACAAGCGATGTAGCAACGACCTGAGACGGCTCACCCGCAATCTAAGGAAGGAACTGGAGAGGAAGCTGGCGGCTGACCTGAAGGCAAACCCAAAGGCGTTCTGGCGGTACTCGGCCTCAAGAACCAAGAGCAGGGCCGGCGTTGAGAACCTCCGCACAGACTCAGGTCAGCTTACAGTAAACGACGAAGAGAAGACCGCGGTGCTGAACGCATTCTTCAGCTCGGTCTGCATCGAGGATGACCTTCGGCCGATGCCGCACGCCGGGGACGCGTACAGGGGACCAGTAGTAGAGGACGTTGACATCTCAGAGGACCTGGTAAAACAGAAGCTCGCCCAGATCAAGACCTCCTCAGCCGCTGGACCTGACAGCATTCATCCAAGGGTACTCCACGAGACGAGAGACTCAATATCAGCTCAACTAGCAGCCATGTACCGGGAGTCGCTCGATACAGGGATCCTTCCAGAGGACTGGACGTCGGCCAACGTGGTCCCCATTTACAAGAAGGGCAGCAAGGACGACCCCAGCAATTACCAACCAGTCAGCCTGACGCCAGTGCCCTGCAAGGTGCTGGAAGCCATCATCAGGGACAGGCTGATGGAGCACCTGCAGGCAGAGGGCCTGATTACTGAAGCCCAGCATGGATTCCGGCCGGGCAGGTCCTGCGTAACGCAACTGCTACTTTCAGCAGAGGACTGGAGCCGTGCTGCAGAACGTGGTGACCCCATGGACATCATTTATCTTGACCTGGCCAAGGCCTTCAACACTGTATCAATCCGCAGGCTTCTCCACAAGGTGGCTGCACATGGAATCCGTGGGAAGCTGCTACGATGGATAGAGGCCTTCCTGACGGGGCGAAAGCAGCGGGTTATGATCGGCAGTTCCTGCTCGGAATGGACCTCAGTCCCAAGTGGAGTCCCGCAAGGATCTGTGTTGGCACCTACATTGTTTGTCCTATATGTTAACGACCTGCCAAATGTCCTAAGCTGCGGTGTCAAGGTCTTTGCCGACGACAGCAAATTGTACCAGGTCGTCTGTGACCATGAGGACGCGCGGGCTCTCCAAGCGAACCTGGACGCTGTGACACAGTGGGGTGAGGATTGGCAACTGCAATTTAACGACACGAAGTGCAGGGTCCTCCACGTCGGTCGTCACGTCCACCGGCACGACTACCTTTTGAACGGTGAAGTCCTGCAGACGGCGACAGAGGAAAAGGACCTAGGAGTGATTGTTGACGCGGAGCTGAAGTTCAGGAGGCAAGCAGCGGCAGCGGTCAACAAGGCATCTCGAGTGATGGCCGTGATAAGACGGTCATTCAGCCTGCTGGACAAGATGACCCTGCCAATCCTGTTCAAGACGCTTGTGCGACCGCTCCTGGAGTACGGTAACATTGTCTGGGGGCCATTCAATCGAGCGGATCAGCTCCTCATCGAACGAGTCCAGCGCCGAGCGACCAAGCTGGTCCAGGAAGTACGTCACCTACCGTACCAGGAAAGACTGAAGTCTATGAAGCTGCCTTCCCTCCACTACCGACGTCGACGCGGCGACATGATCGCTGTCTACAATGTGCTGCATGGGAGACTGGACCTGAATCCGGAGGAGCTCTTCAACCGAGTAACGACCAGAGATACAAGAGGACACTCCTGGCGTCTTGCGAAGCCCCATGCCGTCACCCGCATCCGTCGAAACGCGTTCGCAGTCAGAGTCATTAACGACTGGAACAGCCTACCATCATCCGTCGTAGACGCCGACTCTCTAAACTCGTTCAAGAACCGGCTCGACACTCACTGGAGACACCTCCACTTCACCCCGCCCCTACCATACGAACAGTAACACTGTCAAACACGAACTCGACTGGAGCGGACACTACAGGCCTTGGGCCTCTCAAAATTTTCCGTGCATCTTAAGTAAGTAAGTAAGTAAAAAGTCATCGAGGGTTCTAAGAAACAGAGCAATGATTATACCGTTTTCGACGCATTTTTTTACCGGTTGAGCGGCGGCCGGGCTTGAACGCGGCCAGAGGCGCGGTAATATTACCGTGTGCTATATATTCGTTAATACTCGGCTTTCAGCCGC